>NC_062264.1:21460914-24368414 GCF_916048215.2 Malus sylvestris
TGAACTCAAAGAAACTTTTGATTGAGAAATTGTGAAAATTCCAAACTTGAAACATTTTCATCCGTAGTTCACTTCTTAAAGACTTGCAAAAGGTCTTGGAAGACTTGCTTTCACTATTGATGAATAGTGAAATTTGTTGGAATAATTGTTGCTTTTGTTGTGGAAGAATATTTATTGCCATTATTGTGAAAGCACGGGATGGATGAATGAATGAATGACTCCAAACTTCGTCAAAATGTGAGAATAATTTCTAAATGCTTCACATGGAAAATGACTGTGTTTTTTTTGGCTTGCTGAGTTGGATGGTTGTTGTGAGGATGTGTCTGAAGATTCGGAGTCTAAGGCTTCTTCGTCTTCAGTATGGAGTATCTCTGCTTCTGCAAGTAATTGTTGTGCTAAATCTTCAAGCTTAGTGGCTTTATTTTTCTTTGAGCCTGACGATTTGGTAGACTTGATAATTCATTTGAGGGACGAAGATGGACTAATGTCTGATAATGATTGTTCCGGGATAACTGGTAGTGATGGCTGTGCTGGTTGTGTCGGACTGACTGGGAGTAGAGTAATGGGAAATTCAATGAGGACCTGACTAATGGTTTTCTAATGGTTGAATTTATCCCACCACTTGACTGATCTGGCTCTGTAAATTTCACTTGTTTCGACTTCATAATTCCACTTCAAGATCCATGGGACTTCGTACTTGGCCATTAATTCTGTAGTTGAATTTTCTTATGTCAAATTTTTGTTGGAAACTAGCAGAGAGAACCTGCATAAGTTCTTTTAGTAGGAGACTGGTTGTTGGGCCGTGAGTTGACCACCATTTTGGGAACCATGCATGAAAATTCAATATGAAACTCTTGTCAAAATTAATGAATCATGAATGACTAAAATCTTCTGTTTGATGGAGAAGGATGTTAGTCCATGCATCAATGTAATCAAAATAATTGTAATGGTTGTTGGGAATATGGATATATTGGGTATGAAGAGGTTTGGTTTTGTAATGGCGGATTCCCCAATCTGATTTGGTTAAAAACCTTCCAATGTAAAGAGAATGGTAGATGATTTTGTTTTTATGGGTTTTGCTATAGAGAGGTTTGATTGACATGTATTCATTTTCGCTAAGGATAGCTTGATGGTATTTCAGTATTTTATGTGGTTCTGTAGGATAATAATGGAAATTGGGTGGAAAGACTGTTTAGCTTGCCATCGTGCAAAAATCTGTTTTGATGCAATTTTTTGAACATCTTTTTGTAAAACATGTTATGCAGATTTGCAATCGACTCTGACTAAAAACTTTTGATTTAATAAATCATCTTGAAATTTGCTAATGTATAATACTATAGATAATATTTCTTTCTTAATAGTACTATAATTACTTTATGCTGGATTCCATACTCCTGAATGGAAACGAACAATTTGTTCAAGAGATCCGGAAGAAATTGACTGTTTGAGAATACCTCCATAACCAATTTCAGAGGCATCAATTTCAACAATTTTGAATGAATTGGGAGTTGGAATGCCAAGACAGGGCAAAGTCTTAACATATGATTTGATTTGTTTGACTATGGAAGTATGAGTATTGGACCATGATGAGGGATTTTCTTTTAGACGATTAAACAAGGGTTTGCATTGTTGTCTAGGATGTGGACAAAATTCTGCAACATAATTTAAAGATCCTAGAAATCTCTGTAATTGGGTTTTGTCAGTGATTTCATCTGGAAACTTATCTGCAAATTGAATTACTCTATCTATTGGTTGAATGGTTGAATGGTTAACTGGTGGATATTGTATCCTAAAAACCTAATTTTGGTTTGGAATAACTTAATTTTGGTTGCTGAGACAACTAATCCATTTGACTTAATTATCCTAGCAAACATGTTTAAGTGTTTCCAATGCTCATCTATCGATTTGGAATAAATGATAACATCATCAATATAAACAATTGAAAAATGACTGTATTAATTAAATATTTCGTTCATGATATTCTGAAACTCACTTGGTGCATTCTTAACACCGAATGATATTACATTCCATTCATAATGACCAAAAGGAGTGACAAATGCTGTTTTGTATTTATCATCCTCATGAATTTGAATTTGCCAAAATCCAGACTTCATGTCAAATTTTGAGAAAATTACAGCTTGACTAAGTCTCTTAATTAAATCTCTTTTGTTGGGAATTGGATACCATATCCATTCCAAGACTTCATTAAGAGGTTTGTAATTAATGACTAACCTGAGAGTTCCTCTTTCTAATTTAGCATTTTTCTGGACATAAAAAGCAGGACAAGACCATGGTGATTTGCTTTTTCTAATGATTCCTTTATTGAGAAGTTCTTGGATTTCTTTTTTGCAGAATTCCATAACTTCTTGACTCATTTGGATTGGTCTGGGTTTTGTTGGTATTTTCTTTTCATTAAATTCCTTATTGTAAGGAAGTTTAACAATGTGTTGTTTTTTGTGCCAAAAGGCGTTGGGAATATCCGAACAAATTTCATTAACAAATTTCTTTTGAAAATTGTCAATGTTTTGTAACAAAGATTTGTTTGTTAATTGTTCTTCAATTCTTTTGTAATTAATTTCTTCTTTTAAGAAATTAATTTCTTGTGATTTTTTGGTAACTAAATTGATGGTTTTTGAAATGCTATCTTTTTGTAATTGTATTAATTTTTTGAGATGTGTTTCCGTGCAGAACTCAAATGTGATTTTTTGTTCTAACATTCTGGTGGTTATACGATTATGGTGTACCTTAAAAGGATATAGGATTGCTATGAAGGGTAGACCTAGAATGACTGGGTCAAAACAAATGGAGTTTTAAAGCAAACATTGTTTTGACAAACATGGGCTTTTGGGATTTCATATTTTAATTGCATCGGTGACTGATTTGCAGCACTAAGAATTTATGTTGATTTATGAAAATACTTAGTGGGAATTAAATCTTCTTGGATACAATTCAAGTCTGCACCTGAGTCAATTAAGGCAATTGTTTCTAACTGGAAGTTTGCAATTGTTAATTTTATTTTAGAATACAATTTCTGGATCCTAATTTTTTGTAGTAATCCTAAAACTAGATGTTCTGTTAGGTTTTCTATGGATTTGGATTCTGACTCTTGGTCGGAGGAAGAACTATTGTGTTCTTCATCATTATTGTCAAGGAGTGCTTGTGTTTGGATACTACTGAGATGTGAGCGAATTTCTATATTTTCTGATTATAAGGACTTAATTTCTTCCTTAATTTTATTGACTTCTCTTTGTAAATCTTTGACTGTAATTTCTTTTTTAGCCTTATTAAACATTTCTAGGGTTGTGCTAAGACATATTTTTGGGGCCACTTGGGATTGACTAGTACTGGTTTCTTCAGGGGAGACTAACTTCTTAAGTTTCTTTAAATAAAATGACTTTAATTCAAGGTCATCTAGTTTGCTGATTAATTCAATAAGAAGATATTCTTGTTCTTCTTGTTTATTGAGGACTTAAATCTTTTTACAACAAGTATCAGTGAATCCTATTTTAATGTTGGGGGATGAAAAACTACTTGAGGAATTATTGGAAGAAGACGAATTAGAACTTAAATCATCTTCGGATTGACTATGGTCTATGTCTCTTAATTCTAAGACCTGGATCAACTGGGTTTTCTCTTCCTCAGAGATTTTCAACTGGTTAATTGTTTTCTTAACTCTACATTTATTTGCATAGTGACCGAATTTGTCACACTTGTAGCAATTTCCTTTTTGTTCTTGGTTTTTGGAGTGGAATTTTGCTGAGGGTTTCCTCTTTCACTTACTGGACTTGGGTTTCTCGTAAAAATTTATTTGTTTCAAAATTCTTATTTTTAAATTTGTTATATTTAGGATGTCTCCTACTTGAGTACCTATTTGGGTACCTATTGTAGGCTTCTGATTTTTTCTTTTTGTTGGATGGAGCAATAAGAGGTAATCCGTATTGTTCACAAAATGTTCCTAATTCGTACTTGGCTATTGACTTGTCTTTGTTGACTTGTTTAGTAATTTTCATATCAATACACATTTTCAATCCTTATTTCTAGATAATATTAATAATATTTCCATAAGTAAGGGTATGATATGGTATGATACCTTCTTCATTAACTAAAACATTTCTAATTTTAGGGGCAAATAAATTTGGTAATCCGTTAATGAATTTTTCTTTCCCAAATGGTTGATTACTATCCTCTCTAAGCATAACTCTAGACAAGAAAACATCTTTGTACCATCTAAAATCACTTACGGTTGGACATCTTAAGTTACTAAGTTGGTCATGAATTCTGGAGGTGACATTACTAGGTGTCTCTATGAAATGTTCTATAATGGTGAAAAGTAATGTGTTGTCTGCATCTGAGACTCCTCATCCTATATGCTCATCAAAGATGGGTGTTCCATCTTCGTCTCTTTTGATTGCATTTTTAATTTCATTTCTTGATTGTTCAGTGAGATATTTTTCCCACCAGGAATGGAGCATTCCTATAAATCCAGTGACTAAAAGGTCGACAACTTGTGTTTAACTGAGGTTATGATTGGTAATATAACTATTAGCAACCATGGAGATGTGTTGTAATTTATTCAAAAGTTCTTGTTCTGATAATCCATCTATGTTCCATTCATAGAGTTTATTAGCTGAGATTGAGAATTGATTTTAGATGTTTCTTTTTTCAAATTGAATATCCGAAAGTGTTGGCCTTGGTATCAATTTTTGGTAAGAGTTGTTGGATTGACTCGTTTGTTCGTGATTCTTTTTAGTTCAAGATTTTGAAAAGTTTCTTCTACTTTTCTGATGGAATTTGTTTCACTCTCGTCTTCTGAATCCCACATTGCAGAAGTTGTTTCTGGTTGAGATTCATCAGGATGTTGTAAAACATTGACTGTTTTTTCTTGTTTTAATTCTTGTAACATTTGATCTATTTTTTGACTTTTGGAAATTGTTTTTAAAGCTATTGTGCTAGAGGAAGACTCTGGGAAGTTGACTAAAGGTTTTTCCCTAATTGTTGGTTTTGGTTGAGAAAGTCTATCTATTTTGGTTTCTAATTTGTCTAATTGTTTTCCTATGGTGTGAAGACTTTGGTTTGTGAAATTGTTTTGTTTGATGACTAGCTTGACTCCTGCATCTTCTTTTGGAAGTTTGAAAGGAGTGACTGGTACTTGCGTGTTCACAGTTGTAATTAAAATTGTTTCTTGTGGAGGGTGACTAAAAGAGACTATGGTTTTGTCTTCTTTAACCCAATTTTCTTTGGTGATGACTTCTAACTTCTTTTTAGACTAGTAATATTTCTCAATGAAATCAAAGAAAAATACTTCAAATCTACGCTTTTTCATGAAATTAGTCAATTTATTGTATATGTCCAATTTTTGTTCTTTTGTATATTTATTTCGAAAAATATTCCTTCTGGGAATATTTCTGTTGCTTCCATTGAATTTTGAATGGTTTGTTTAGTATGAGTAATTGGTGGTTGATTTGACTTGCTTCGAAGTCGGATTATGTTGGAGAGGTTTGTTCTCCTTGGTTTTGAGTGTTAGGTTGGTATCGTGGGTGAGTTACTTGAGAGGTTGTTTCTTATGATTTTAATTTTATGTTGATCAAGTCATTAATTAATTCTTACTGGGTGATTGTTAAGCTAGTTTCTATTGCTTTTAATTTTCCATTGACTAAGGAATTAATTAAATCTTGATCTCGACCTGCCATATCGGCTGATGTGGATCCAGAAAAAGAATTCCTACTTGGTTCTAAAGATTTGTGTGACTGGGCTAACTTGTGTAAGTGGACACTAGATTTTTTGGCTGAACGGTCAAAGTTGATTTTTCGGTCAAAATATTGTTCAATGTTGTCCGGGTTGACTAAACTATTTTGGATACTAACTAGCTTTCATTAACCAGACACCAATTTGAAGGCAAATTGATATCTGACCACCTAATGGTTATGGGTATTTTAATATTGGCATTTTCTTGATTGGTTGTATCAAGAGTGTGTGGTCTCAAAGACTTTTAACTAAGGCTTAGAAGTTCATGTTTGCTCCTGTGACTTTGTGGTAGACTCTGAAAATTAAAGCTAATGGTTGGACTCCTTCAAGGACTTGGTACCCTGAAGTTTTTATGTTTAATGTGAGTGCTTTCACCATGTGGGGGTTTGAAAGACTTATTGTGAGATCTGAGAAGCAATCAAAATGAATTGGCCCATTGTAAAGACTTGACTCAATCATTCCAAGAATACTATCACTGAAATCAGTGAATCTTACATCTCAGAGACATAACAAAATAGAGGTATTAATGCCTCTTCTTGTTAAGGGCTTGACTGCTATTTGGACTAGACTTATGTGAATGTAATTGTAACCATCTTTTCTATGAGTTCTGATTTGTTTTGGTGTGAATTATTGACAAGTTTCATGTTCTTTACTAAGAGCATAAACTTTTTCAACTGTTTTGACGTGGTGTTCACTTCTAAAAGAGGATACTGACCACTTCTTTTTGTAAATATTTTTACTAGAAACCTTGGGGATGTTCCAATCTCCAAAGTCGACACTATCATCCGTTTGAGATTCTAATTTTTGTTCTTCATTTACTATGTCTAGAATTCTACTTAAACTGGTTCTGGAGCTAGTGCTAGCAATTGAATTAGATCTAAATAATCTACTCATATTGTTCAAAATGCATGTTTCCAATATGCAGAAAATCCTACTGGCTATTACCTTCCTCACGTATTTGCTAAACTCCCTCTCCGCTCATGCCAATCCTATGGACTTATTGTTTGGAACACGTCTTACTGTTTGGGTTGAGAGTAAACAATTCTACTTAGAAGGTTAACAAATATGATAAGCTGTAAATGAAAACTGAATAATGAACAAATGTAGTGATTATAAAGATGATAACTCAATTACCACTCACTTGGCTCTGATACCAAATGAGGCGGAATTAATGGTAATAATAACAATGAGGACGATTCAAATGGGGTGGAACTAATGGCCATCACTACCAAATGTGAACTCAAAGAAACTTTTGATTGAGAAGGTGTGGAAATTCCAAACTTGTTTTCTTTTCCTCCTAAGACTTCTTCTTAAATACTTGGAAAAGGTCTTGGAAGACTTGCTTTCACTGTTGATGAATGATGACTTGCTTTCATTATTGATGAACAATGAAATTTGTTGGAATAATTGTTGCTTTTACTATGGAAGAATAATTTGCTTTTATTGTGGAAGCACGAGATGGTTTATTGAATGATTCCAAGTGAGTGGTAATTGAGTTATCATCTTTTTTATCACTACATTTGTTCATTATTCAGTTTTCATTTACAACTTATCTTATTTGGTAACCTTCTAAGTAGGATTGTTTACTCTCAACCCAAATAGTAAGGCATGTTCCAAACAATAAGTCCATCACATGAGCGGAGAGGGAGCTTAGCAAATACGCGTGGAAGGTAATAGCCAGTAAGATTTTCTGCATATTGAAAACCTACATTTTGAACAATATGAGTAGATTATTTAGATCTATTCAACTGCCAGGACTAGCTCCATAACCAGTTTATGTAAAATTCCAGACATAGTAAATGAAGAACAAAAATTAGAATTTCAAACGGAGGACAGTGTCGACTTTGGAGATTGGAATATCCCCAAGGTTTCACCTTTGACTATGGGCTTTTGTCTCACCTTGAGTTTTTCCTTAGCGATGTTTTGTGAGTTTTACCACCCATGCATTCTTCTGTTTGTTTGAGACTCACATTCATTACTTGTGTCGACTAGACGAGACAACTTCATCAATTGTTTCTACATTTGCCTGAAGATCTAATGCGCCATCTACTTGAGTATTTGCACACTCAAGAGGGAGTGTTGTGACATACATTCTAATACATATTGTGATTGTATAAACCCTAAGTAGAGATAGATTAGGAATCCTTTGGGATCTAAAAGATCTTTCCTTATAGACTTTGTATTACTTGGAGAGCAAGTTTCTCTCGTCCTTATTACTATAAATAAAGGCACAATGATTGGGGAATTAACACACAGTTCCTCAAGCCTATTCTCCATCTCTCTCCTTACCTTTGCCGCACCCTTCAGTTAAATATAGGCCACAACATTATCATATAAAAATGGGTTATTGTTGTCCAATTTTTTAGGTCAAACCATCTGTCCAATGAAGAGGTTAAGGACTAACAATCCATTCTTTATAAAAAGAGACAATGGTGATATATTAGAGACTGATAGACCTTCTGCATGTAATGAGAACTTACCAGTATCAACTAAGCATCCTCATAACCCTCACGAGACATCTAATATAATTGAACATCAAGATTTTTTTTAATAATGCTTCTTAGGAACGAGACCCCGAAAACGAATTCAAAGACATGAGCACCCTATTAATCAACAATATGAGGTTCGATGTGCTTATATCAAAGCTAGGCCTTACCGACCAAAACATCTTGAGTATCCTAGGTCTCGGTTTGGATCACAATATCGTGGATTCCAGTATTCTTGGTTTTCACAATTTCCATGGTTAGAATATTCACCTTCAGCAAATATAGTGTAATGTTTCTCATGCTTTCTTTTTGGGATTGGTGCATCATGTTGTCCAACACTAACTGTTGATAGGTTTAATAATTGGAAAAGAGTTAATTACGAAAATAATTGTGTATTTCTTTTTCATATTGGAGGTCCATCTTTGTTACATAATAATTGTCTTCCGCGTGTAGAGGAATTCATGAACCCATCTCAATATGTTGACAAAGTTACTAATCGACAATCAAAAAAATAAATTTTGAAGAATCAGTTGTGGCTCAAGGCTACAATTAAGTGTGTTCGATGGCTTACATTGCAAGCATGTTCTTTTAGGGGACATGATGAAACCTTGGGTTTGAAAAATCATGGAAATTTATTAAACTGGTAAAGCATACAACTGATAGGATTTTTATCACCTACAAAAGTAAGGATAAAAACACTTAAAATACTTGCAAGAGTACAAGGTAATCGTAGTATAGTAGCTGTCACATCTCGACCCGGGCCCCCACCATATCTTGGACTCGACTCCGCCGTAGCACAATATTGTCCGCTTTGGGCCCCGACCATGCCCTCACGGTTTTGTTTCTGGGAACTCACACGAGAACTTCCCAGTAGGTCACCCATCATGGGATTGCTCTCGCACGAACTTGCTTAACTTCGGAGTTCCGATGGAACCCGAAACCAGTGAGCTCCCAAAAAGCCTCGTGCTAGGTAGAGATGGGAATATACATATAAGGCTTATAGGATCCACTCCCTTGGGCGATGTGGGATGTTACAATCTACCCCCCTTAGGGGCCCGATGTCCTTGTTGGCACACTTCCGACCAGGGATTGGCTCTGATACCAAGCTGACACACCCCGACCTGGAAAAGTCGAAGCATGCTGCCCATCACCGTGAGGTGACGTAACCATAAGGGTAAGTGATGTAAAAAGTGAATAAAATTAAAGCAACTTAGAAATAGGTATACTAAATAGTGAAAGAACGCGCAATCGTGGGAAGAACGCACTAAATTTATTCAGAGCGTAATAGACAGTGAGACTACAGAAGAGTAGTCAAAGTAACTAAGTACACTTATTACATAACCGTGATAAGTTTGTACATCTAAACAGAAGAGAATGTCAGAACTGCCGAGATTCCTCGAGTGCCACAAAGAGTACCACTATCTAGGTCCTGGAGGGGTGAAAAACAAAATTGAGTGGGTCAGCAAAACAATGCTTATACAAAATCCTTTATTTTCGAATATACTAACCCCTCACTGTAAAACAAGTATAATTTCCTTAAAACATACTACGTAAGTATGTAAATAGTAAATCAACAATATGATGACAGTATAAAGGTCAGAACTATGCCAAGTCATGATGTATCAAATGCCACAATAATATAATCATATGATAATCAAGTATAGCTAAGTGTTCATCCATCTAAGCTGACACACGAGTTTGAACATATAATTTCTGACACGAATAAGACTGGGTGTAATCAATATGTTCTAGTACTATGATCACGTGAAGACTGGTGTAGAAGCACATCACATACAAGTCAGATTGCCTAATGCAATCTACCCGACAGGACTGGTACCTAACTTGGATCCAAGGAGAGCGAACGATGCGATGTGAACATACACCTGAAAGACTGGCCCTGGCCCTAGGGCGAGTACTAACACCAGTGCAACAAGATGAGCATGTACAAATATATATATATATATATATATATATATATATATATATATATATATGAATATCATGACAGTAATATCTCAACCATATAGTAGCATTTATCACAATTCGTATACTAGGCAATATAAGTGTAAAAGGAAATAAATATGCATTCATGGAAACTATAATATGTATAGGTATAAAAACAAACTGCCCACTCACAAGTACATCGCTGGGTTGTAACCCCCGAGCCTAGCTTGGCCTCGAACGTCCTCGGGATACGTTTCCCCTGACGTCGCCATGAATATTCCGTCTCCTTCTCTGGTTCTCGTCGCCATTGCCGCCGCCATCTGCAACTTGGTTTTCGCCGGATTTATGTTTGGAGTCTAAAAAGTGGACGGAGGTCGTTGAAAAAAGCCTCGAAAGTTCCTGCCAAAGGTGAACTCTTCGAAACTTGGTCGTTTCACTTCCAAACTTCTCCCAAATTGTTGTAGGATCCTCGAGGAGTTGCGTAGAAGCTTCCCCAAGCTTCAAAACTTCTTAACTCGTTTGAAAACACGTCGAACTCAGTGTGCCCGAGTTCAGACTTTCTGAGTTAACGAGTCAAAACTCGTCTAAACTAGGTTTCAAGAACATGGTTGTGATCGAGAAGGTAAGAGGAGTACAATGGTGTGGTTTTTGGGTTCGATCTGCAAGCTTTGAAGCTCGTTTGAGGGTTTTGCAGAGAGAGAGAAAAGGAGGAGAGAGAGAATTATTTTCTTTTGCTTTTTCTGATTGGTTGCTGCAAAGAGGGCATATGAGATTGGTGAGAGCGTGAAATAATGGAGGAGGGTGCATGGGATGGGCTAAGGAAAAGCTAGGGATAGGGTTTTGGATTTTGTACAGAAAAGAGTATCGAAAATCTATCCGGAACAGTGTTTTCACACTGATAAAATTTACGTACACTCGTAACAACGTGTACAATTTAAATGCGATAGCAAGAAATGAAATGAAAGCGATAAGAATACGTCCACGTTACTTGCCAATAAGGGCATAACCGTCAATACACATACTCAGGGAGAAATTACATAGGAATATTAGGGACGGGTCGTCACAACAGCTCTAGCAAGGTCGTTCTCCATAGGGATTGATTGAATAATTTATGTTAAACCAAATCTTAATTAATTATTTAAAGTGAATTTTGAGAAAAGGTTGATTTTGAATTTTCAAATAATAAAAAAAAAGAATTTAATAGAAATAACTAAATAAATCAGCAAAATAAAATAAACTAAAAGAAAACGGTTTTTGAAAATTAAATTGTAAAGGCACTAGGGTTCCGCCATCATCTTAATAATCTTATGTAGTTATTCTAATTACTTATGACTTACACATGCATATTTGAAGGTTAGGTTATCTAATATATGCCCACTTGGACCCCCAACATAGATCATATATCAAACATGCAATCTGTCTGTGATATTCAGATCAAATCTAAACATGCATGACTCATTAAGTTTTGTGAAACCTTTTGAAGAACCATGCAATCCTTAAGACGTGGTATTCACCCTAAGTGAACTTGCACATATTACCCACATGAAGCCTTCATCAATTTCAGGGACCGAACTCCAACCAAAATTGCATCAAATACTTTTCTAAATATCCTAATGGTGATCAAGCATTAAGACAAATAGATAGTTTAAACACGGTGATTAATAATTCAAACCTGCATGCATAATATCAAAAGCAAATTGAAAAGAAACTACATATTCTTGCTAAGACTCGTGACCTCGCCCTATCAAATGAAATTATTTATGAACAATCATAAACAAAACATTATTAAGAACATGGATAGAAAACACCTTGAAAATAAACTTGAATCGTTAAAAGCTTTCTAAACTGAGTTCTCCAAAGTAATGCCTCTTAAGTAATGCGTTCCTATCTTCTTTCTTCTCCAAACCTTAATGGCTAAATAACCTTATTTATACTACTACATAATAAAATCCTTACTAGAAAAGGTGTTCTAAAAAGTAGGGAACGTAATAGAATAAAATAACTAGAAAACATAGTCCTAATCAAATATGGGAAATCTATCCAGCCACAAATCAGCCATGTTTCTGATTCTTTAGGGGTGCAAAACAGGCCCATAATGACTAGAATTAAAGCTTGAGATGTTTTGAACATAATTGCAAAAGGCCTCGAACCCAAAAGACATCTTCTTGGACACCAAAAAGCTCAAATAAGCCCAAAACGTCACTTTGACAGTATTACGCGCTTCTCCTTTATTTCATCGCCATAAATAAACTACTTGATAGAAAATTTGAAACTTTGATACGAACAAGTTGAGACACACACAAACATTCTCTAATTGGAAGAACTCCAAAATTCATCCTTTTGATCATGTTTTGTCCTAGAGAAAGTCGAAAGTCCTACATTAACAATATAAATCAAAGTATCAAAATTCTCACAAAATACCTAATAAATCATATATACTAAACGTGAGTTTCCTCTAGCACTGGAGATCACCAGTGTCCAGACGGAAATGCCCTTGGTTTCTTTGGGTTTTGGCGTTGAAGTCACCCTTTTCTACATTGGAATGTCATGTTTGCCTGCACTGGGTGGGTGGTTTTCCAGTGGCTAAATTGCCCTTGGGCTTTTTTATGGTTTCTGATTGTTTTGTGGTTCTTGCAGGGACAAGGTGGGAATTGTGTGTGACACATGTCGGTCATCCTGCTATTCTCTTTTGGGGTTTATTTTGCTTCCTTTTTGTTTTCGTTTCTTATTTGCACTGGTCGTTTTCTATCGTTCTTAGCTTCTTTTTTCCTTTGGTCTCCGTTGTGTGCTTCTCTTTGGTGTGCTTTTGTGTTTTCTTCTTCTCAGCCGTGGTTTTCAGAACTTTGTAGTTGTTTTCTTCATCGGACAACTTTGTGGTGCGTGATTTTTTTTTAGATTTCTTTTTTTGGTTTGCAGATTTTTATGTTAGTTTGCAAAATGGGTTTTCTTTTGTTGTGTTTACAAAGATGTGGACTTCGTTGGTTTTTTGGGTTCATTGTTTATTTTTTATGATGTTGTTTGTTTGGGTGAGGGTTTGAATGAGTTTGAGGGTTTTAAACTATGGGAGGAGTCGCCGCCTGTGGGGAGAAAGGTCTGGGTGCTTTATTTGGTGAAGCAAGGGTTAGGGAAAAAGACAGGGGCTGTAAGTAGTGTGGTTGCAGATGAGTGTTTGAGGTAGAGATTTTGGGTTTTCCTTTTGGCCATCTAATTGTTGTAATCAGTTAGTCACTTGATCAAAGTTTTATGGGTTTGTGGTTTTTGAGACTTTGGGTTTTTTCGCATGAGGGAGTTGGTGTTGATTCATGTATTAGTTTTGTATTTTTCTGTTTTGATTTTTCTTTGTTCTTTGTCCCCTCTACAAGACCACCACCAACATCACTTTCACTAAATGAAGGTGGAGATATTTAGATACATATTAAGATATGTTGTAAATAATGGATGTCCACTCATCCACTCAACAAGTAGATGTCCAAGAAGCTTGCTCAACACTACTCATTTTTTCTATAAAAGCAAACCCCACACAACATCAAGTGGGTGATTCACGGGAGAGATAGGAAGGAAGAGAGGAAGAGAGATAGGAAGGAAGAGAGGATGAGAGAAAAGAGAGGAATAGGAGATTAGATAATAGAGAGAGTTATCTTTGTACTTCTATTATTCCAAATTATAATGAAAGCACCACTGCTGCTCCGAGGACGTACTCCAGTCACACTGACTGTAGAGGAACCTCGTAAATTTTGTGTCTTGTTTATTTATTCCACTGCACACACCGTCGATTTTACAACACGTTATCAGCACGAAAAGCTCTCATGTCAGTGGAAAGCACAACACCATAAATCCGGTGAAGCATTATCTACCTCTCACCTCCGTCAGCTAAAATCTCACAGAGTAGAGACGGCAAGCCAGACATGTCAAACAGGGAAGATCATCTTGTCACAAAATTCCATCAACCTTTCTTTTATCACTTTTTCTTTTATCACTCTAACTATTGATGTGCTAATCCTTATCCCTGCTAGACCTGCAATCTATTTTCTCTCTCGTGGACAAGAGAGATGGGAAGATCTTATAGACAAACAAAGGTGCAACAAAACAAGCAAAGGTATGTCCATTTTTCGTTTCTCCCACCGCGCCATAAGCGCCCCACCGAATTCCGGTGCGAATTGAAATTTACAACGACCTGAAGTCGTCACGAGATAAAAAAACTCGTACCTGACAACTGGTTTCTAGAGATCCAGAAGAATCTCATCAGACTTGGAAACCCAGATCGTGTCGTTTTACGGATCTCGAGGACTCACAATAATTCTAGCCTTGAGTTTTACACTGCTCGGCCTGGTGCCCATGGCCACCGTCTTTTGATGGCGTTGTAGTCCTCTGAAATAAAGCTTGGTGTTTCAGACCCTATAATTCTTTCTCTGTTTGAATTAAGCTTGAAAATCCCCAGAGCTCACTGTTACCTACAAGAAGTTAAGAGATAAATAAGTAGGATGGTTTTTGCTCAGGGTAAAGAAAAGCCAGCGCCATAAAACTCCAGAAGAGCTCCTTTGATGCGTTGGAATTGTGCACATAAAAGAATGAAAAGGGAAATGGGGCCAAAGATTTGGAAAGGTGTGTTGCACCATGTAAAATGAAAGAAAAAGGCAAAGTTTTTTGGAATGGTGTAGAATGTGATAGAATAAGAAAATAATAAAATAAAATAAAAAGTAAAGATTTTTTGATGGTGTTACACCATCTGAAAAGAAAGAAGAAAATATGTATATATTTATTTATGTGAATGGTGTTGGCTTAAAACACTTTCACAAGTTCTATTTATTTAAAGCAATTTATTTACAGTGGGTCGAATTATTATCCTTTGCTTTAAAGCTTTGATATTTATGTGCATGGTGTTGGTTTAAAACCCATGTCACAAGTTCTATTTACTTTAAAGCAATTTATTTATCATGGACGGTTTTACCGCCTACTGCTTTAAGTTTGATTTATGTGAATGGTACTGAATTAAAGCCCTCGTCACAAGCTTTATTTACGTAAATGCAATTTATTCATTATGGCTGGAATTACCGCCTATTGCTTTAATTTATTTATTATACTTATTTTTGTTATGATAAGGACATACTGGACCTGAAGTTCCTTGATCAGATCACAACCTGCAGTTTCTTGATCCTAAACATATAAAAATGATTAGACCTGAAGTTCCATCATGCAAAAGGATCGGGCATGAAGTCCCTTGATCCTGAAGATCAGGACATGAAATTCCTTGATGAGTACCATAAGTTTGAAGTGCCGTAGTGCCTCAACTTAATTGTAATAAAGGACATAAGAGTCTCAGTCTACATATTATTTAATAAGGACCATAAGTTCCTTATGTCCATACTCAAAATGGTTTAGCAGAAGCATTTATTAAGCGGATGAAATTGATTACCTGCGCTCTGCTCATGAAAACGAAATTGCCAGTTTTTACATGGAAACATGTCATTTTACATAATTCATTATTAAGTTTGGTTGAGACCAGTTACCAAACATCGATATTTCTCAGTACAACTCGTGTTTAGACACCAGCCAAACATTATACATTTACGAGTTTTTGGTTGTGTTATCTATGTGCTTATTGCACTGCCACAACGTACTGAAATGAAGCATCATCGCCAATTGGGCATTTGATGTTGAACACTATCTATCATTCAATATTTGGAATCCTTGACTAGGGATATGTTTACTGTGTGATTTGCGGACTGTCATTTTGATAAGAAAATTTTCCTACTGTTAGAGTTCCAGAAGAATAATAAGAAAATATCATTCCAGAAGAATGATAAGAAAAGACCGTTCCAGAAAAACGAAGAGAATTTGTCTTATTTTGATTCACGAAGCAATCAACTTGAGAAAATGAAATAGGAATAATTGAATGATGCAACGAAAGTGATGAAATCATATATACTTGTTGCAAATGTGCCTACAAGAATTGATGTCCCTGTTGGACAAAATAATGAGACAGTAAATGATTTATCTGTTGCACGCCTGAAGGGTGGCAGACTTTCAGACTCAAAAGGTTTAGTCATTTGAAAGAAGAAGAATATGGCACTACTGAACTATTGCATTCCCAAAGCATAACTGTTGCATGCCAGAAGCATGACAGTCACCGCATGGATACACGTCCCAGATAGGACAATCCACGAACATGGGAATATTGATGTCTCATGCATGAAGCATGATAGATGTATAGGTTTCAATGACTCAACTCCCAGGAGTGAAGATTAAAATCCAAGCTCTATAACGCTCAAGAAGAGGTTATGATCCGCATTCTTTAAATTACAACTATCCTGGAATAGATAATGTAATGCCTTTGAAGAGGCAATGGATATCCAAAAGAAATGAAAAGCTTTTATGCATGCGCATGCACATGAGAATATGGGATCACAGATTGATGATAACCAATGTAATTTTGGTTTTTACAAGTAGCTACTAAATTCATCAATAAGCTGTGTTAATATTGAGTCACGTTCTTTTGTTCGTCGACAAAAGGAAAATTATTGGCCAAAATGGAGAAAGGCAATTCCATTACAATTTTGTAAGAACGTGGAAAAATGGACCTATATATATTTGAATACAATACAAATAGCCAAAAGATGTTGAACCAAGGAGGTTACATATGAGCATTTGTGATACAGTGAATTACACTCACATGATATGACACAAGGTTACTAATTGAAACTTGAAATTATACTCTTGTAAACGAGTTCATATGAATGGAGAATTATATACGAAGGGTTGTGAGTCACCCACATCATATCTCCATAAGTAAATCCTCAAGTATACATGGGAGCAAATTGCTTTGTAGAAATTCCAAAGGAAAATGTGTCATAAAGTGAAGAAAATCCATGAAGGATTCAAATTGCTTAAAGAAAGCCCCCGAAGGCTAAAATATAAAATATGTACTCAATACCAATGGATGGTATAAATTGCCTTAGTGAGTACTATCATTATGATATTGTTGCAACATACTAAAATCTCTTGTAAGAGTCAATGACATTAAATTAGAACTCCTGAAAAGTTGATGATATTAAATTGAGACTCCTGAAGAGCAAAGAAAATTATAAAGTGTTGAGAGAAATATTATCTTAAGCTGCAGATCGAACAATCTACCAACACGAATCTTATCCATGATGTCGATGATATTAAAAGAACCATATGGATTGAACATTATGAGTTGGATACTCAAATGATATAGACACTAAGAAAGATCATTTAACTTCGTGAGGGTAAAGATAAATGGATATTTGCTCCAGAAGTACCACATCTTAGTGAAGTATATGTTTTATTGTATTTGGCACAATACATTGAATGAAATAAAGCTTATATATTAATATCTCCAAGAAATTACAGATATGTGCATACACATGAGTTAAAACAAACAAACAGGATGAAGCCTTCACAAAGGTTGCTCATGTGAAGTCTCAGTACTCGGAAGTACCCCAGAAGGGGGAGGCACTGGAGATTGATCATGTGGCACCCCAGTACTTGGCAAAACACCAGAAGGGGAATGCATCAGTTGATTTCGAAATCTAGCAATGAACCTCTGGTGATCATTTTGAATCCGACTTTCGGATTCCTGCAGCTGGTCGAGCTTTCTTTTCATGTTCGTCGAGTAATTATTTGCAAGCACGTGTAACACTCTATTCTCGTGCTTGAGCCCTCTGATCTCTTGTTTAAAACTTGCCACCTCAGCCATCAATGATTCAACTTGGTGAGTTTGAGCAAGTAGGCGTTGACCCATATTGGAAACAGAGCCAGCACACTGAACACTCAGAACCAAGGAGTCTTGAACGGCCAACTCATCAGACCGTTTTGAAAGGATTCTGTTATCCTTTGGAGTAAGAAGATTCCTAGCTACCACAGTAGCGGTTATGTTATTCTTAATCACAGAGTCCCTAACTGTAAGAGGACCATTAAAAGATAAGAAGGACGGGCGCCATATATTATCCTGACACTGCTCGACTGTATCACTCCTAAGACTCAAATCTAAGCAAATGTTAGATGGGCAAGTCATTTTCAAAAATGATGAAGAAAAAAAAAGGTCAAATAAAATTTCAAAAGAGCAAGAAGGGGGAAATTTCTCAGGCAGCAACTTTCTGAGCATACTCTTGAACACAATGGATGTCTCTATAAAAGAAGAGACAACAGAGCCACTTGTTCAAAGATCGAAGTGGCACGGTTCTTCGAATTTCAAAAGCCAGATTTTCCTGAATAAAGTTCGTTGGCATTTTTCAGACGCAATCTCAGCTTTTCGGATATCGCGTGCAACTTTGTCAAAGATCTCTAACAAACTTGAAAACACGTAAATCTTACTGTTCTATTTACACCACAGTTGTTGACAAGAGTAAAAGCACAACACCACCACTTGCTATTGGGAAATCTCTATATATGTCGACCTCCGTTCTCCATAACAAGGCAGACCTGCAATAATGTCCAACTCTTCCTCATCTCCGAGAATGCATCTTCAACAAAGCATCTCGAAATGCTCAGTTTTCTTCCTCTCCGAGAATACCTCTTCACACAAGTCACACCAGAGCAAGATTATCTCATATCTTCGGGAACGAGAGCAAGAGTATCTCATATCATGTAATCTCCCTGTCCTTTCCTTTGTCCTTGTTCTTACCTGCAAAGACAAGGATAAAGAAAACAATATGTCGGAACATCCACTCAAACTTCCAGTAAGGAACCGACTGCCTGGAACCTTTCCTGATTGCTCACCTAGATCTCGAGTAGTCATCTTCAACTGTTGTTGGAGTTGGGTCTCCAGTCACCAAGAAGTGATGAATCATCCAAATGCAAGGGTTGCATTCCACTCCTGCATCAGAGGGCAAATACTGCAGGAGAAGATGCCACACATGCATGGGGGAAAAGCAGGGAAAATACTACTTAAGTAAGGGAAGCAAGTAAGGAAAGTGAAAATGATACATTGAAGCATGTGGAGATAAGCGCAACAAACACATGCTGATTCATCCCCGACAAAGCCGAAGATCACTTGCCACGTGAAGCTCCTCATGGTCTAATTTCATTCAAGATCAAGCCTCGAAGTCCTTGAAGAAATCACAAGTCCGATTCAAGATCAAGTGTCCACCACTCTTGAATCAAATTCCGCTCCAAATAAAAGGAGTAAATTCAGATCTTCGATGCAAGTCTAGCAGAAAGTCCTACAACCCAGTTCAAGAAAATGCCTGTGGAAAGTTAACAACAAGTAAAGCACTTCTTTCGATAACTCTTTTCGCTAAGAGATTGAAGCAGAATGATCAACGATCAGCCTAAATGATTTGAAATCAGGGGGAGATACTCATCAGGGGGAGCATCCAAGACAGATCAAGATTTTAACAAGACAATCGAAGACTTGTGGCCATCCAAGGGGGAGTGTTGTAAATAATGGATGTCCACTCATCCACTCAACAAGTGGATGTCCAAGAAGCTTGCTCAACACTACTAATTTTTTCTATAAAAGCAAACCCCACACAACATCAAGTGGGTGATTCACGGGAGAGATAGGAAGGAAGAGAGGAAGAGAGATAGGAAGGAAGAGAGGAAGAGAGAAAAGAGAGGAATAGGAGATTAGATAATAGAGAGAGTTATCTTTGTACTCCTATTATTCCAAATTATAATGAAAGCATCACTGCTTCCCCGAGGACGTACTCCAGTCACACTGACTGTAGAGGAACCTCGTAAATTTTATGTCTTGTTTATTTATTCCATTGCACACACCGTCGATTTTACAACAAGATACAAGAATTGTACTAATAAATTGTGGATCGTTTATAGTTTTTGTCTTTTTTTTCTTTTTGTAGTTTTGTGGGAGTTTTTGATGTGTCATTGAAATTCCCTTTTGATAGCATAAATGGAAAGCGTGCGCCCAACTCTTGTTAATCAGTTAAAACCATACACAAAGGCGGACAAAATCAAAATTCGGATATGCAGGATTTAGAAATCGACGATTCTAGGAATTATTCAAAAGTACACAAACCTGCACTGTATATTGGTTGACGAAGTGGTGAGAAATAACTGTCTACTTATTTTACACAAAGCTGGAGTCAATGACTATTAACTCACTGGATAATGTTTATGTTGCCATGTTTTTTTCATGTTAGGAGGTTAGAGTTGGATATGTTATGATCAGTGAAATGTGTGCATGACCTGTGTTTTCCCTCTGTTTTTTTGCCTCAATTTTTGGCATTGTTTCCTTATATTTCCCATGCGGTATTTTCTGTTGTAAATTTTTATGTGTTGATGGATTTTTTTATAGATTTTGTTTGAATTAATTTAATTGCATTCATTCGTTCTATTTGCTCATGGTAACAATTTGATTCATGTCATGTTGTTTGTGTTGTCGAGTGTATGATTTATGTTTTCATTTATTTGTTAATTGATTTTTTGGCTTTTTTTCCTCTTTTTTAATACGATGTGAAGCAACATGCAGTTGAGGCCTCTACATTGGATGTTGATTATGATGTCATGGCTTCAAAAATTGAAGTTGGTGCATGCTATGAAATCACTGAATTTCGAACTGCTAAAATTAAGGGACAATACAGGGTGGTGCCACATGAAACTCAGGTTTTGTTCACCTCGAAAACAGCTTTCCAAAAATTAGCAAGTGTGTTTCCGCCCATCCCTTGCCATCAATTTTTCCTACAAGACTATAACACCCTCTACCCTCGCTTAAACAAAGTTGACATCCTCACAGGTATTGTTAATGTCTATGTGCTGTATGTGGCTTAAAGTGTGTGTTTAATTCCTAAAATGGATTTTAATAATGTGGTTGTGTTTGTTTTTTAAATGATAAGATGTCATTTGTCGTATAAGCGCTCTGCAGCAGGTAGAACCTAAACAGATTAATCAAAGGGTTGTGTACAAGTGTGATGTGGTTATCCAAAATATTAGGTGATTTTTCACTTCTTATCCCTATTTTTACAGACTGCTTTCAATATTTGTTGTTTTAGTGGTATAAAAAGGTCAAAATTTTATTTGTTGTTTCTTTATCGACATAAAAGAGGAACTAACGGTTACGTTGTGGGCAGACGTTGCCGAAGCTTTTTCTTCTTTGTCAACAGACGAATTTTCTTTGCCAGTCATTGTTGTTTTCACAATTCTGAAAGTCAAGATCTACCTTGATATTCCATTTTGTTAAAAACTTTTATTTAGTCTATTTATTTTGGTGTGTACACATGTTGTTTCGTTTACATTATTTGGATGTTTTATCGTCCTGAACTTTTGTTATCTTTCTTTCATCCAATTTCTCATTATATGTTTCCTTCCTTCTTGGCCAGTTAATTTACAAATGTCTCAATCTATCACTGGTTGGTCACTGTTATTAGTCGTTTTGTTACTTTATTTCTGTTTTTATTCAGTTATGTGCGCTGGATTGATTTAAACATGTTTGGTTTTCATTAACAGTTGTAAAGTGATTGATATTCTGTTATGAGTCAGTTGTTTCATCTCTTTTGTATTGTCTTTTGTTTTTTTAACTTTGTTAAGTCATTAATATTGTTCATTAATCTTTTTCTCTGCGGTGTGGTTGCAACACATAGAAAAAATTTATTTGAGCAGTACTGGTTCATCTCTGTTTTTTATTGACCCAGACATCCCCGAAGTGAATACGTATAAGTCAGTGTGAGTATATTTTTCGTTTTTAAAACAAAATAGCACTCAATTATTTTTTTTAAAGTGGAAAACAGTTGATGTCTTTTTCTTTTCTTTATAATTGTTGAACTGATAAGATGTTTTGAATCCTGCAGATTTTGTGATTGTAAAGAACCTTTGGAAATACCTTCTCTCTATGCAATCCAAGGAAACGAAGCTCAAATTTTGCAGACTGCTAAAAAAGTTACAATTGATGAATTGGCTTTTTTTGATCCAGATTTGCATAAGGTATAAAACATAACTTATACTTTTTGTGTTTTCTTAAAATCTTACCTTTGGATTTTAACCTTTTTAATGAAACTGAATTATGTTGTTGTTCTTGTTGTTACGGCTATGTGACAAAACATATCACACGATGATACATTTGTGTGTAAAGCATCTATCAAGCGTTTTGACACGCGGTTCAACTGGTGATACAGTGCTTGCCCAAACTGCGTGAAACAGATGCACAAGGATCCAACCACTGGGCAGCTCATTTGTCAAAAACATCCAAACCAAATTCCAACACCGTGGTAATGTTAAATCAAATATTTGAAACAAGGCTAACAAAAAATTTACTCTTTCTTGATACCATGTTGTTTGTTCTCATGAACCAATTGAGACAAATAAATACAGATAGGGTTATTCATATTGTGTGCAAAATTTACAATTTTGGTATAATAATTTATGTCATTAGACTTAAATTTTGTTTTAAATTACAGATTATGAAAGCATTTTTATAATAGATATACACAGTGGTTGCCAAACATAGTGTTCTTTAAAAAAAAAAATTTGTTATCATTGTTCATTCTTTACTTTATGTTTTTGTTCAACTTGAGTTGTATAAACTTAAATCTTATTGTTTTTTTTTTCCTATTTTGACAAAAATAATTCTTTCTTTGTTTCCTTTTCTTTTTTATGTTTTCTCATATTTGGTCACACATGATAGCCATATGATTATATAACATTACTCCACATTTGTAATTTGTTTTGTTTTAGCTTTTTTATCTATTATGTTTGTGAAAACCTGCGATTCTCAAAAATCTCATTGGTGTGAGTTTCTAAATGTAGGTACAAAGTCAATCTCATTCTTGAAGATGAAACAAATGAAATGAATGCTTTAATAATCGGTAAATGTGGTGAAAAGCTTTTTGGCATGTCTTGCAAAGACTTGGTATTAAATCAAAGATCGGTGGAGCAACAGCAGTTGCCAAACGAATTTCTGAGGCTTATTGGACAAAAGAAAATTTTTCACTTGCGATTTGGCAATAAGAGGAATACTTTTAATTCAAATGATATCCTCATTCATAACGTGACTGAGGATACAACTATGCACCCAGCAACTCCACAACCTTTGTCAAGAGAAATCGCAGTGTCTTCCACTACTATTTCATCTTCAACTTCAACGGTTGAACCCAACGAACAATCATTTAAACGAAAAAGAGAATCAATTAGGCGAGCTCTTTTCACTTGCGGTGAACAAAGGTTTGTCTCATAACTACCTTTCTAAGTTTTAATTTTAAATTTGTCTATAGTCAAGTTGTTTAACAGACATGGATCCAAGAGAGTTGGATGAAATCCCGATCAAATTGCTGAAGAGGAAGTCATCTCCAACTGCTGGAAAATCAGATACTACCCTTCCAAAAAAAAGCGAGGTCGTTATATTTTAGACACGGATCCAAGAGAGTTGGATGAAATCCCGATCAAATTGCTGAAGAGGAAGTCATCTCCAACTGCTGGAAAATCAGATGCTACCCTTCCAAAAAAAAGCTAGGTCGTTATATTTTAGACACGGATCCAAGAGAGTTGGATGAAATCCCGATCAAATTGCTGAAGAAGAAGTCATCTCCAACTGCTGGAAAATCAGATGCTACCCTTCCAAAAAAAAGCTAGGTCGTTATATTTTAACCTTCACTTTTTATTTTTTTGCTAAAAAATTTTTACAACACGGATTTAACAGCCATCTAACTCTCTTGATTTCTTTTTTTTTTCCCTAGGCTTGTTTCTTGAAAGGGAAAAGTGCAGCAACAGAAGTTGACCTCCATTGCTAAAAAGTCATGATGGTTTTTTGTTAACATATATGAAACACTATTTATATTATATCCATGTCATGTAAATATGTTTCTGATCTAAACTTCATAATGATTTTTGCCTGTACATAAACCAGCATTTGCCAATTTTTTGTATCCCAATGATGGTTGTGGTTGAAAAGCAGTTCCAGGTACTACAATCCAACATATGCCTGGAATATTTTTTGTGTATGTAAACAACCAATTGTTAACCTTTTTTTATGTATATTGTAGAAATTAAATATTTTGTTTGTTTGCAACCTGTATGTTTTCAATGGTATTTTGTGATGTTATTTTTACATCTTCTGAACATGCTGCTGAGTATAGTTTGAGTTGAGACCTACAATCCTTTTCAATTGGCATACAATCAAGTTCTAGTAAGCCTTTTTTTCTTCTTCTCCATATGGCCCATTTCTTTATTTATTCTTTTTCTTATTTAAGTGTTTAATTTATAGATAAATTTTATGTTTAAATTTTGTTGTTACGACTCTACAAATTTTCTCTCTACAATCAAATGCTACATGTCACTGTCTCATATCATTCTTCTTCGCTTTTATGAACTGCTAGTATTTCAATTTCGTCTTTTGTTCAAGATATATAATCTATTGAAACATTTAGTTATTAATATATTAACCATTTTGCAATATCCATATTTTGTTAGTTTTCTTACTGCCTACATTTTTCTTCCTATTTTTTTTGGCTTTTCATCCATTTCTATTTGACTTTTATGCAATCCATAATCCTCGGTTTCTAATCTTTCATTGCATATAAAAGTAGCTTCGTTATGTTCTGTAATCATATCCAACATATCACCATCATTTTTTTTTTCAACTTTTAAATCCAAATTTAGGATCAAAATTTGCTTTAGTCCTTTATGTTTCAAGCTCAACCAGTAACGGTTTAAGTTTTGTATTCATCAATGCTATTAAGCTTCTTAACATGTCATTATCAAATCCCCAATATGTCCTCCATCGTTTTCATTGACTTATTATATGCAAACCGATTATATTTACACCAATTTTTATTCATTGTAAACAATATTTCCATCTCTCTATATCCAATCTTTCCTCCAAAATGTTTATAGACCGAATCTGTTTTGGTTTCCTACAGTGAAGCTGGGATTGATACAAAAGAACTTTGTGTGATAACTGTTGTTAAGGTAAGGAATTGATCAATCTCGACTTTTAATTGCTTTTCCAACTCTTTATACTTTTACATTTGCACAAAAAAACCTCTATTCAATGCATATTGGTATGATTATTTACACAACAAAAGACTCAATCTTTTTTCTTAATATTTAAGTATTTCTTATTTTTCTTTGCAGAATAGTTTAGGCCAAAACTCTCTTACCAACTGTAGACATCGAAATTTCGGTAAATAAATGTTGACCGATAAATCAAAGTTTCAACGCTCATGTATTACATAAATTTTACACGTAGCGTGTGTCTAAACAAAAATCGAAATAAGTTGGAAAAGTCATCAAACAGGACACGTGTCAACACCTGGCAGAAACAACTTATTTCATCTGGAATATTATATTCAAAACTAGGCCTTGGAAAATTCTATAAATAGAAGGCTAATTCATTCATTTAAGAAAGGAATTGATATTACACCTTGAAGCTCTGAAGCTCTGAAACTCCGAAGCTCTTAAGTATCCAGGTTCCCGAAGAATCAAGAAAGCTCTCTTCGTTCTTCGTTCTTCGTTCATCCTAAGACCAAGCCCCAACGGCCCTTTGGATCAACAATCATCCACCAATTCAAGATCAAGCCCCGACGGCCCTTGAAGAAAGCACCATCGTTCATCATCCGTTCATCCAAGATCAAGCCCCAACGGCCCTTTGGATCAACAACGTCGACAAATCCACACACATCCAACCGTTCTTCAAGATTAAGCCCAAAAGCCCTTGAAGATCTGTTCATCACTGTTTCTTCAAGATCAAGCCCAAAAGCCTTTGAAGATCTGTTTATCACCATTACTCAAGATCAAACCCCAACGGCTCCTTGAAGATTCGCTCAAATCCACCTTCAAAGATCAAGCCCACGGCCCTTTGAAGGAACTTCCAACAGTTCATCCAAGATCAAGCCCCGACGGCCCTTGGATCAATCGCACATCCACCAATCAACACCTTACGGAGATCGAATCAGAGGATCAAATTTAAGAGAGATTGTAACCCAAAATCATCAAATACAAATATTTGTTTATGCGCGTTGTTCTTGTCTCATTCGTTTCAGGAATTTTCCGTGTTCACAAATTGGCACGCCCAGTGGGACAATCTCTGCCTCTCATCTCTTTCTCCGTTCAAGAAATTCAAGCGCGCTTCCAAAATTAATGGCATCAAGGAAGGCTCAAATTGTTCCCGCAACCGGCGCAAAGAACAAAAGCGTCATCGTCGCAACTGGTGTCACTTTGGGCATCACGACTCGAAGCATGGCAAGAGCTACTTCTGCCGCCTTTTTCACCTCTGCATCAACTCTGCCAAGGGAACAAAAGCACCCAAGGCACGAGCCTTTGATCACCTTAGCCTCACTAAGGGCACCAAGGGGGGAAAGCCCAAGGAAATACTCCGAATCCATGCTCTCCGATGCCGATTCAAGCGACAGTTCAGCCATGCAAGTCATGACCATTGGAGCAACTTCAATCGATGAACAGCTGGCTCAAATGAATGAAGCAATCGCAAGGCTAACCCGAACTGTGGAAGAAAAAGACTTGCAAATTGCAGCACTAGTCAACCAATTGGAGGCGCAAGACGGCGATAAACCTGACCCAGAGGATGATCCACTAAAGGGAGGAGCTGGCGGAGACGAAGAACCCCCGGTGAAGAAAATCGATGGGAAGCCGGAGCCAGACCAAGCAGCGGCACTCATGGGATCTCTTTCTATCCAGCAGCTGCATGAGATGATCACCAACACCATCAAGGCACAGTACGAAGGGAGCTCACATACCTCATTGTTCTACTCGAAGCCCTATTCCAAGAAGATTGATGCCCTAAAGATGCCAAGGGGTTATCAACCACCAAAGTTCATGCAGTTTGATGGAAAAGGAAACCCAAAGCAGCACGTTGCACATTTCGTCGAAACTTGCAACAACGCGGGGACGGAGGGAGACTACCTCGCCAAGCAGTTTGTGCACTCGCTGAAAGGAAATGCCTTTGAGTGGTACACGGACCTAGAGCCTGAGTCCATCAACAGCTGGGAGCAATTAGAACGGGAATTCCTCAACCGCTTCTACAGCACCCGCCGCACTGTGAGCATGCTAGAGCTAACGAGCACAAAGCAGTGGAAGAACGAGCCAGTCATTGACTACATCAACAGATGGCGCACTCTAAGCCTCGACTGTAAAGACAGGCTCTCGGAAACCTCTTCAATCGAGATGTGCATCCAAGGCATGCAATGGGGTTTGCAATACATCCTTCAAGGCATTAAACCACGGACTTTCGAGGAATTGGCCACTCGCGCCCATGACATGGAGTTGAGCATCGCCCATCATGGGAAGAAGGAACCGATCGCCGACTACAAAAACGACAAAGTTCTTGGGCCAAAGGTGGAGAAGGCTACGTGGAAACCCACCAAGGAAGCAATGACGGTTAACACAGCTCCCGTCAAAATCCCTACACGAGGCAAGGCGATTCAAGCCGAAGGCTTTCGTGATCAAGAGATGCGTAGACACACTTTGAAGGAGCTTGAGGAGAAAACTTATCCATTCCCCGACTCTGATGTGGTTGCCATGTTAGAAGACTTGCTGGAAAAGAAGGTGATCGGCTTGCCTGAGTGCAGACGGCCAGAAGAGATGAATCGCACTGACAGTTCAAGGTACTGTAAATTCCACCGCTTCATCAGTCATCCGACAGAAAAATGTTTCGTGCTGAAAGATCTCATCATGAAGCTGGCTCAGAAAGGAATCATCGAGCTAGATCTTGACGATATGGTGAACACAAACTATACCACCACCACTTTTGGCTCTTCCAACTCAAAGTTTTCACCTCAACCGCTGGGGGCATCCTCAAAGACAAGCAAAGTTGAAGGATGGACTCAAGTCACTCATAAGAAATTGCACAAGAAGCATACGTCTCCTCCACAAGTCTGCCAATCGGAAAGGGGGCAAAGTAGCTCTTGTCAACCTTCAAAGCAACGTGAACGTGTTGAAGATGATGAAATTGCGACACAAAGATCGTCCGTTGACATCACGATGCGCGACTTCTTGCCCGAAGACTTTTTCAATCACGCGGTCAAAGCTCCTTGCTATGAAAATTGTGAAGAACGCCTCTCCAAAATTGCTTGACAAAATTCACAACTTCTCCTCGCCCGCACGAGTCTAAACTGCATGGCACAAAGCTCCTGGTCTGCACGAGCATAAAAGGCAACACCAACGCTCCTTGCCTGCATGAGCTGAAACTGCAAACGGCACAAAAAAGAAAATACCAAAAAATATATGTATGCATCTTCAAGGGCTTTTGGGCTTGATCTTGAAGAACAGTGATGAACAGATTTCCGAGGGCTTTTGGGCTTGAACTCGAAGAACAGTGACGAACGGATCTTCGAGAGCTTTTGGGCTTGAACGGATCTTCGAGGGCTTTTGGGCTTGATCTCGAAGAACAGTGATGAACGATGAACGCTTTCTTCAAGGGTCGTCGGGGCTTGGGCTTGATGAACAGCGGATGAGCGGATTTGTTGATGTTGTCGATCCAAAGGGGTCTTTGGGGCTTGATCCTTGAGGATGAACAGTTGATGAACGATGAACGTTTTCTTCAAGGGGCCGTTGAGGCTTGGGCTTGAAGGTGGATGATTGTTGACCCAAGGGCCGTCGGGGCTTGATCTTGGAAGAACGATGAACGAAGAACGAAGAAGGCTTTCTTGATTCTTCGGGAACTTGGATGCTTGAGAGCTTCGGGCTTCAGAGCTTCAGAGCTTCAAGCGTTTCGCCTCTTAGACTTCGGTTCCTCACTTGTGCCTAAATTGAGTTCTTTGAGATCGTCAACCGTGGCTTGCCCCCCATCTTCAAGTTGTGACGGTGCTGCAATGACATATTTCTCGAGGATTTCTTCTTCACCTTCTTGGATTGTGATGTGGAAGACGTCTTGGGCTTATTCTTTGGTGTTAACCTCTCGAGCTAGTTGGCATGAAGATTGTCCAGTGTGAATGATGGTGTGCCTTTTCACTTTCAGTGATCCGACCGTGTTAACCTCCAAAATTGCTTGGCGCTTCATTCTTGAAGGAATGGAACTTCGGACGTCATCATTTTCTGCCAGGCGATCGATCTCTTCTACTTCTGGTGTCGTCTTTCTCCTTTTGGAAGGCTATTTGGCTTCTCCAAGTCTTTCCATAACTGACTGTCGTGGAGGAGAGCTAGTCGTATTGCTTTGCTTTTTAGGTTTTGATAACCTTTTGAAAACAGAGCCTCGAGATAGTGACGTGTTGAGCCTTTTGAAGACAGAAGTTTTGTTTTAACCGCCAATGAGTTTAGGTGCCGAAATTCTGGGCTTTGAACAGTTCATTCTATCGAATACTGATGTCCGGGGGGCAGGTTGAGGCTCCTCTTTATCTTGTATAATGCTTACGCTGATGTGTTGAGCACTAGCATTTTTTGCTTTGCTGGAGATCTTCACCGGTGCATTTGGTGTAAAGCCAAGTCCAGCTTTGTTGTTGCTAACCCCGTAACCATGCTTCTCCAACTCCTTCTGAGTTTTAGTGAGATCACGTTCGTTGTCTTTGACGGTGTTCAAATCATTCTTTCCCAAATTTGCAGAGGAGGTGAAGTTGTACCCAGCTTTCGACATAAGTTTGTAGGCGTTTGGATCAAAACCTTCCTCGGTCATTTTGGTTGGGAGAAAGCTTGGTTCTACCCCATTTGGCAGGCCTTTTATGAAGCCTTGTGATGGTTTTGCAGCCTTAGTGTCGCCTAGCTATGTCAGAGGCAAAACTGCATTCGTTTTGAGCAACTTTACATTATCTATGTGCCGCTGTGCATCGGCTTTGCTCGCTGCAGTTTCGAACGGGGATTGACCATTCTTTCTTCTCGACGTCGGGATGTATCGGAAGACGGGTATGCTTGGTCCATTTGAGGCCGTCCTACTTCCCCTGGTTGTTGCAGGTTTAGAAAGCTCATCGTCGTTTTTGCTTGAAGATGGCATAGCTTCTTCTTCTTGCTTCTTGGGCATAGCTTGCCACTCCTGTTTTTTAGGTGTTGCTTTGCTCATGGATTTAATCTCTTTTGGAAGAGTTTCGGGCACCATGTCTTCATTCATGTAGAACTTGGCGTCTGCGAAATGCGATTCGGCTTCGGTGAATGGCTTGGTGTCGCCATAGATCACCTTCACTCGTTCTTGGTAAAATTTTAAACATTGGTGAAGGGTGGACGGTACCACTCCGTTCGCATGGATCCAAGGCCTTCCTAAGAGCAAACCGTAGGAAGTTCTTGCATCAATCACGTGGAACGTCACGCTTGACTTGAGTTCACCAATGGTCATCTCCACTCGGATCATGCCCATCGCTCTTTGTCCTCCTTGGTTAAAACCTTGGATTAGTAGACGGCTTAGGGATAGTTCATCCACCTTGATGCCGATTGCGGTCATTGTTGACTTTGGCATGATATTTATGGATGACCCGCCGTCCACAAGCATGCGGCTGACTTTGTGCTCCCTTACGTACCCAGAGACGAAGAGAGGTCGGTTGTGAGGCTTGGATCCTAGCAACAAGTCCTCGTCGGCGAAGTGGATTGGATCCTAGCAACAAGTCTTCGTCGCCGAGGCCTCAAGCCTTTGTTCTTGCTTTCTTGCACTTCGTGGTCGTCTGGACTCGCTAAAACCGTCGCCAATGCCCTTCGTATCTTCTTTGGCAATTGTAGCGCTTCCTCGATGCTAAAGTGTATTGGCAGACCTTCTTCAGGTGTCAGAGTATTTTCTCCCTCAGCGGCGACAATTTTGCCCTTTGAGGGTTCTTCCATTTCGACTTCGACCATGAGCTGAAACTGCAAACGGCACAAAAAAGAAAATAACAAAAAATATATGTATGTATTTGAACTACGTTACGACTTGATCTCTTCTTTAGAGGGGTACGTAGGCAGCTTGAATATTCAAAATTTCGAGTTCAGTCACATCAAAATATAAATAAATGTTTTATTAAAGAAAGTAAATTTTATTAAAAAAAAATGATGAATACATATGTTTATGTATTTACACACAAAAAAAAAAACAAAAAAAAAAACAAAAAAAAAGAAAAAAAAAAGAAAAAAAAAACAAAAGAAACATATATATATATATATATATATATATATATATATATATATTTGTATGTCTTGGCCCAGCTACAAATCAGGCTTCCTTCATTTCACAGACCCAGTCTGACAACCAAGCAGCAGGAAGCTCAATTCACAAACCCAGTCCGCTCAACTTGCAGCTTGCCTCAGGCCCGCCTTCCAAAACATGGGTCACATCCCATTCTTCTAGCCCAAGTTCCTTCATCATCTCTGGCCTCGTCAAACTCATCGTCCCTCAACGACATGTGCTCCTCCTTTGCCTCATCTCCGCTGCGGCAGCCGACGAGCTCCAGATTCTTCTCACACTCAAATCCGCGTTCCAAGGTTCAAACACCAACAAACATATTCAACACATGGAACTCCACCAGTCCCGATTGCAGCTTCACCGGAATTGCCTGCAACGAAAACGGATTCATTCGAGAAATCGATCTTTCGAATCAGAACCTATCCGGGTTTCTTGCGGCGGGCGCAATATGCCAGCTAAAATCGTTGGAAACGCTTTCCTTGGGGTTCAACTTCTTGGACGGGACAATCAAAGAGGACCTGAACAACTGCGTAAATTTGAAGTATTTGGACTTGGGCCACAACTCGTTCTCAGGATCGTTCCCCGAGCCTATCATCGGCAAACCCAAGATTATTGGCCCATCATCTTCCTCACTCGGCTCCATGCCTCTGTGCTTCAACCTGGGCCCATTGTTGAAGCTGCTTGGACTACTCGAGCTACGCTCCAAGCTCTGGAAGATTATTTTCCCCGACGAGTTCATTCTCGACGAGTCCACCGCCTCCGTCTCTTTCTCTTCCCCCTAAAGCCCACCGTCATCGACGAGGTCCGCACCGACACCTACCGCCAGCTCTTCCACCCTGAGCAGCTCATTTCCGGCAAGGAAGACGCTGCCAACAACTTTGCCCGTGGTCACTACACCATCGGCAAAGAGATCGTGGATCTCTGCCTGGACCGCATCAGGAAGCTCGCTGACAACTGCGCTGGGCTTCAAGGGTTTTTGGTCTTCAATGCCGTCGGTAGCGGTACCGGATCGGGTCTCGGATCATTGCTTCTGGAGCGGCTTTCGGTTGATTACGGAAAGAAATCCAAGCTAGGATTCACTGTGTACCCTTCTCCTCAGGTTTCTACATCTGTTGTGGAGACTTACAACAATGTTCTCTCCATCCATTCTCTGCTGGAGCACACCGACGTGTCTGTGTTGCTCGACAATGAGGCCATCTACAAACATCTGCCGCAGGTCCCTCGACATCGAGCGTCCCATCTACACCAATCTGAATCGCCTCGTCTCTCATGTCATTTCTTCGCTGACAGCGTCGTTGAGGTTCGACGGAGCTCTGAATGTGGATGTGACCGAGTTCCCGAGTAACTTGGTTCCATACCCCAGGATCCATTTTATGCTTTCCTCGTATGCTCCTGTGATCTCCGCTGAGAAGGCGTACCACGAGCAGCTCTCGGTGGCTGAGATCACCAACAGTGCGTTTGAGCCTGCCTCCATGATGGCCAAGTACGAACTCCGCCATGAACAAGTCTGACCCGGCCCGCGATCTCGACGAAGATGATGTCGTCAAGGCTGCCGAGGCCACCGTTAAAGCTACCATCGCCGTCGACGAAGCCTCTGCACCTCTATAAGGTAGCAGACAGCAGAAAAAGAGAAAGTGCAGACAGCAAAAAAAAAAAGAGTCCAAGAAAGTGAAAGTGGGTCCAGGGATTGGGCAAGTGAGCTGGAGTCGCATGGAGTTTTGAGATCCACCAAACTCCAAAAGTCTGCACCACTAGTTGATCAACAGAGGACGAAGAAGCACACGAAATTCATTAAAAAATTATTCATTTTCTTTGTTTTCGTTAAAGAGAACAAGCGGTGGTGACGATCGTGCTGCTGTTCTTGACCCACGCGACAATGAATATTCTGGTGGCGCTGCTGATTGGGAATTTGGGGTTGTGTTGGTGATTGCGCATGCGGCGTTGAGGAAGACGGATGACTTGCTGATGGACGAAGAGAACTTTGCATTGTTGACTGCGCCTGCATCTTCCTCTGCATCGTCCTCCTTGCTCGGCTTCATCCCTGCAAATTCCCCATCCCATCATCAAACTTTATACAAAAAATATATATTAAAAAAAATGGGATGGTGGAGCAGCACCACCGAAGAAGAAAAAAAAAAAAAAAAAAAAGGGTACAATAATAAAAAATAGATGGTGCTTCAGGCACCATGTGCAAAGAAAATAATATATATATATATATATATATATATATGTAAAAAAAATAAAAATAAAAATAAAAAAAATAAAAAAAAAGACCATGTGCAGAAAAAGAAAGAGAAAAAATATATATATATATATATATATATATAAAGAAGTAAGTGGATCCTTGGTGGCTAGCACCATGCAAAAAAAAAAAGGGGGAAAAGGTTTTGGAATGGATCAGTCCATGTGAAAAAATTAATATGTATGTATGTGTGTGTGTGCATAATATATGTATGTTTACGGCAAAAAAAAAAAAAAAAAAAAAAAACAAATGCATCAAGAGAAATAAAGTCCGTTTTTATTTATTTTTTCTGGAAATTTTACATAAATTTGCATTATACATACTTTAAAAAAAAAACAAAAAACAAACAAAAAAAAATCAAATTTACAAGAGGGGATCTTCAAGGACGATCAGGTGCCGCCTCACCACTCGGCAGAGCTCCAGAAATGAGAGGCGTCGGAGGTTGACTGTTTGAAGCCACACCACTCGGCGGAAGTCCAGGAAGAAGAGGAGCCAAAGGTTGATCATTTGGAGCTTCATTACGCAGTACAGCCCCAGAAGACGAAGGCAAATGCTGCTGGAACAAACCCACAAACCTCTGATGATCAAGTAAAATCTGACCATCAGATTCTTGCATCTGGTCAATCTTCCTCTTCATGTTTGTCGCATAGCTATGTGCGAGCTTATGCAACTGTTTATTCTCCTGCTTGAGCCCTCTAATCTCCTGTTTGAGACTCATCACTTCCGCCGCCAATGATTCAACTTGACGGGTTCGGGCAAATAGGCGTTGGGCCATATTAGACACAGAACCTGCACATTGCACACTAAGAGCCAGAGAATCCTTAACAGCCAACTCATCAGACCGTTTGGAAAGTAGTCTGTTATCTCTGGAAGTGACAAGGTTTCGGGCCACCACCGCAGCGGTCATATCATTCTTCACCACCGAATCCCCAACGGTAAGAGGACTAGTAGGGGATATGAAGGATGGGCGCCATATGTTGTCTGGATAAGGCGGGACTGCCTCTTCACCAAGATTCAAGTCAAAACGACGATCGGAGGGTCCTGACATTTTCAAAGTGTTGAAGAAAGAAGAGGTCGGACGAATCAAGATCTTAGAAGTGCAAGAAGGGAGTTTTCACAAGTAAAATTCAAGTGTGCTTTGAAACGAACAGCGTGCCTCTATAAAAAATCAGCACTCGACGGGATTTCAGAGATCGAAGAGGTGAGCTCAGAAATCGGAGAAGCATCTTGCTTTTCCAGCCACGTCAGCACCCATCACACGCAAACTCAGCTTTGCGGAAATCACGGGTAATTTGTCGAAGCGCCGATCCCAATTATCGAAGAGGCGCCAGTCTTTTTCAGCCGCGTCAACACCTGTCATATGCACACTCAGCTTGGCGGAAATTACGGACAATTTGTCGAAGATTTCTGATAAAGAAGAAAGCACGTGAAGCCATATAGATCAATCACGCATTGGTTGCCGACACGAGTGAAAGAATAATACCTCTACAGGTATCAAAGAACTTCCTATAATTGTCTACCTTCGCCTTCCATAGCAAGGCAAACATACAGAGCCTTTCTTCATCTCCAAAAATGCTTTCCCAACGAAGCCTCTCGAGTCATTCAATGTTCCTTATTCCTTGGGGTACCTCTGCAAGCCAATGACTCCAAAGCAAAAGTATCTCATATCACCAGGGTAGAAAGCAAGAGTATCTCATATCATGCGTTCTCCCTGTCATTTCCTTTGTCCTTGTTCCTACCTACAAAGACAAGGATAAAGAAAATAATATGCCGGAACTTCCACTCAAGCTCGGGTAAGGAACCGACTGTTTGGAACCCTTCCCTGACTGCCTACCTAGCACTCCTCTCGAGTACTCGTCTCCCACTGCTGTTGTACTTCCAAAGAAGCTGCCACATCTGCCTGAAGAACAGATAAAGGCAAGTGAAAATGATACCTTGCAGCATGTGGAGACAACGTGCAGAAGAAACAAGCAGAGAAGAATGCGGTCTGCACAGTCAACTTAGCAGAAGGAGTCCGAACTGAGGAACTCGAGAAGCTGCCATATCTGCCTGAAGAAACAAGCAGAGAAGAATGCAGCATGCACAGTCAACTCAGCAGAAAGAGTCTGAGATGAAGAACTCGAGAAGATGCCGCATCTGCCTGAGGAACAGTTAAAGGAAATGAAAATGATACCTTGAAGCATGTGGAGACAAGTGCAACAAAGCACGTGCTGAGTCATCCGCTACTTCTTCAAAATCAAAAGTATCTCATATCATCAGGGTTGCAATCACTCTGGACGGTGAACTCGTTTTGACCCTCAAATTCTTGGGTCGACTTACTAGGCGTTGTGGGCTGCACGTGCCGATTCACCACCCTTGAATCAAATCCTTAAAGATCAAGTCACCAACTGGAAGAAGAGCCCATCAATCTTGAAGATCATACTGTTGACCAAACTGCTCAGGTGTGAATTAGAAAGATTGAACAAAGCAACAAGTCGTCACTTTCACCTCGTGCCTGCTTGCCATGTGTTCGAGTCAACCTTCAAGAATCAAGCCTCAACGGCCCTTGAAGAAGTTTCCGGCCAAATTCAAGATTAAGCCTCGACGGCCTTTGAAGAAATCACAAGTCCGATTCAAGATCAAATGTCTACCACCCTTGAATCAAAACCTAGTTCAAGAATAAGCTGTGGAAAATCAACAATTGGAGGAATCCAGAAAATCCTCCAACCCGGTTCAAGATCAAAGCTGTGGAAAGTCAACAAGCGCAACAAAATACGTGCCGATTCATCCACTACCAAAGCCAAAGATCATCTACCACATGAAGCTCCTTGTGGTCTAATTTCAACCTTCAAGATCAAGCCTCGACGGCCCTTGAAGAAATCTCCAACCCAATTCAAGATCAAGCCCCAACGGCCCTTGGATCGACATCTACAATAAGGGACTTCAAAACACATCTCCTACACATGACAAGCACATGTATACGACGCGCCTTGAAGTGGGGGCATTTGTAGACATCGAAATTTCGGTAAATAAATGTTGACCGATAAATCAAAGTTTCAACGCTCATGTATTACATAAATTTTACACGTAGCGTGTGTCTAAACAAAAATCGAAATAAGTTGGAAAAGTCATCAAACAGGACACGTGTCAACACCTGGCAGAAACAACTTATTTCATCTGGAATATTATATTCAAAACTAGGCCTTGGAAAATTCTATAAATAGAAGGCTAATTCATTCATTTAAGAAAGGAATTGATATTACACCTTGAAGCTCTGAAGCTCTGAAACTCCGAAGCTCTCAAGTATCCAGGTTCCCGAAGAATCAAGAAAGCTCTCTTCGTTCTTCGTTCTTCGTTCATCCTAAGATCAAGCCCCAACGGCCCTTTGGATCAACAATCATCCACCAATTCAAGATCAAGCCCCGACGGCCCTTGAAGAAAGTGTTCTTCGTTCTTCGTTCATCGCTCTTTCAAGATCAAGCCCCGACGGCCCTTGAAGAAAGCACCATCGTTCATCATCCGTTCATCCAAGATCAAGCCCTAACGGCCCTTTGGATCAACAACGTCGACAAATCCACACACATCCAACCGTTCTTCAAGATTAAGCCCAAAAGCCCTTGAAGATCTGTTCATCACTGTTTCTTCAAGATCAAGCCCAAAAGCCCTTGAAGATCTGTTCATCACCATTACTCAAGATCAAACCCCAACGGCTCCTTGAAGATTCGCTCAAATCCACCTTCAAAGATCAAGCCCACGGCCCTTTGAAGGAACTTCCAACAGTTCATCCAAGATCAAGCCCCGACGGCCCTTGGATCAATCGCACATCCACCAATCAACACCTTACGGAGATCGAATCAGATGATCAAATTTAAGAGAGATTGCAACCCAAAATCATCAAATACAAATATTTGTTTATGCGCGTTGTTCTTGTCTCATTCGTTTCAGGAATTTTCCGTGTTCACACCAACATCACATAAAACTTATACATATTGATGACTATATTGTGAATACAGATTTCTGTGGTATTTCTTCACTTCAGATTGGTCTGAAAACACAAAAATAATTAAATCGCTACCATTGTTTTCTACACAAAAACCCCAACCACCCAAAAACCTTATGTGCGTCTGTTCTTCTTTTGTGTCTCCTTTGGTTTTTACCTATTTTTTCATTTTTTAACAGCATTTTCTCCTTCATCATTAGCTCTGCCATACAACCTTTAAACCTATTAAAACCTATACATTTTCAATATTTTCCTTCATTTGTTAACATTCATTTGGTTTTTTGTTTCAATACCAACTTGCTTAAACTTTTATTACTTTCCTTCTCCTTTGTCAGCTGCTTAAACCCTTTTAAAACACTATATCCACTTATTAATTTCCGTTACCCATTTGGATTAAAAAATTCTTTTCCTTTGCAATTCTTTTTCTTCATTTTTCTTACACTTAGTAACTCAGGTTTCCATTGATTAGATCCCGCTTCTTCTCATCTGTTCCAAAACTGACTCTTCAATATGCAACCAAAATTTTAAGTCAATTTCTCCTACGGATTAGTTTCTTTTTCAGCGCTGCAATTTTTTTACATTTTGTAATTCATTGAGTTCACAATTCCTTTAAACTTTGTACATGTTGAGACCAACTTCTGTCTTTTCCTTTTCATTCTCCACTTCACAAGTTACAATCTTCTCAACATAATGTTTTTAGTGAATTCCAAACATTGGTCTTCATGGTTCTCATCATTACATTGTAAAAAGTTACTTCACATCGAAAATATTTGTCAACCATTTGACAACCGCCTGGAAAAAAATTGGTACTTTTATAACCGCATGTGTTTTTCCAAAAATTATAAACATTGATCCTTCAAAACTTTGATCAACTTTTTAGATTCAGCAATTCGAATGTTGCCGTTTGGTTTCATGTAGCTAATGTTCCTTTGCTAAATTCAAACCCAGATTCCACATTGCACAATACATCCCCATTTTCACACACATCCTATATCAATTTCCTATTCATCGTTACCATTCGATAAAAACCCTGTTCTCAAGTTCTTTTTCAAAATTGATTTTTTTAACCTTATATTAATATGTTATACCCATGATAAACCTATTTCTATCTATCATTTCATCATTAGTGATCAATATGCGTTTATGCCTATTAGTTTTTTCCAATCCCACTGTTACAACTTTAAACCATTCACAATAAAATTAAATTCAACGATATTCATTCTTATTTGTTGGACATAACATTATGCAAAAATGGCATACAACAACACACCACCGCAGCAACACGCAAGCACACTAACTAGTTATAACTAAGAATAGGGTAAAATATATAGTATAATATCGACTTATCAACCAAGTTTAATGATAAGGTGGGTACATTTATTTTAGAGAATGCTCCAAAAAATGCCAAATATTCCTCGCCCATGGTCCAAAAGGAAGTTTTGAACATTCTCGCCAACATATAGTAAGAAGAAAAATTCGTGAAGAAGTTGGGGACGGTGTTTTTTGTATTCTTATTGATGAAGCACATGATACTGCTCACAAAGAGCAAATGACTATTATTTTAAGATTTGTTGCTAGTGATGGTTTTCTATGAGAATGTTTTTTAAACATTGTGTGGGTTGAAGACGATAAGAAAGCCCTTGCTTTCCATGAGATGCCTATAAAAAGTTACGAGGTCAAGGCTGTGATGGTGGAAGATGCAAGGTCAGTGGAATGGGCTACAATCATTATTTGTTAAAGATTGTTCATTCGCTTATTATGTGCATTGTTTTGTCCATCAACTGCAATTAACATTAGTTGCAGCATCAAAAGAAGTGAATGTTATCTGGTTATTCTTTTTAGCATTAGGCTCAATTGTAAATGTTATTACTACTTTTTCAAAACATCATAATCAGTTGCAAGTAGCACACACAATGAACATTGTAGAGTTAATAGCTAGTGAACACACAGGAAGATGAGCTAATCAAATTGGTACTATACATTGACTTGGAGCTACTCGTTGGAGTTCTCATTATGATTTAGTATGTGACTTGATACATATGTACGATGTGTCTTGTACAGTACTTGAGAACATAAAGAATGACAGATTTACTACAAACTCTTTACGTGGGGAAGCTATCGATACTTACAATGCAATCAATTTTTTTAAATTTATTTTTATCTTTAGTCTATTGCAGGTTCCTTTGTCGTGAACTACAAAATAAGTCACAAAACATTGTGAATGCTATGAATCTAGTTACTACTACAAACGATTTTCTTTTGGAAGTTGCGATTAGATGCTTGGCTACCATTATTGATAAAGTGAATTCATTATGTAAGAAAACATGAGGTTGATATGCTTGATATTAATGCTCAATACAAAATAGGAACTGGTCGTTCTTGTTAGCAAACAGATCATATTACATATGAGCGTCATTATTGCATTGATATCTTCAATAATATAGTAGATTTTCAGTTGATGGAGCTAAATAGTAGGTTTAATGAGGAGGCAATGGAACTTCTTATTTCAGTTCAGCTTCAGAACCAAGAGATGCTTCGAAGGCATTTAACATTGATACATTTGCAAGCTTGTACAGAAATTTTATCCCCAAGATTTTTCTCATAAAGAGCTACCATATGTTGAGGTGTGAGTTGAAAATCTATGTATCAGACGTACCACATCATCTTGTGTTTCAAAAAGTGTCTACGACTTCTTAATTATGTCGGAGATTAGTTGAAACAAAGAGGTCTGAAGGTACCATTTGATTGATAGGTTAATTCACCTTGTATTGATTTTTCCCGTTTCTATAGTAACTATTGAGCAAGTTTTTTCAGCCATGAATCTTATTAAAACAAGACTTCGCAACAAGATGGAGAGTGAATTTCTAACAGATTCAATGGTTGTCTACATTGAAAAAGAGCTTGCCGAAAATGTTGATTCAAATGATATAATATAACAAAAGATTTTAATTCCATTAAGGATCAAAGGGCACAACTTGAATAGGTATTTTATTTATTTATTTATTAAGTTGTTATGAACAAGATTGATGATATATGTTTTCATTCTATTGCAATTGCAACTTTAAATATTTTCTTCGTTAAGTCTAGTTGAAACTTGATTTATGTAGAGTTTAAATTTCTTACTTCAAATTATTACTTTTAGGTTTACTATTATATAACTTTAGGTAGGCAACAAAAAAATTGGAGCATTTGATTTCTAGTAATAATTTTAGCTTAGCCCACCCATCAAATAATTCATGACTCTGCCATTGCATGTCTAACAATCACTAATAAATTTTTCACTATTGTCGATTCGTTAAATGGGAAAAACAAACAGGAAAAAGATGAAAATGAATGATGCTCAACGGCTCATTGTTTGGGATTAAGATAAGTATGCCCAACTCCGAGCATATCATCTGCATATTTTGCAAAGAGTATATTCCTCCTTCCGTAAAGCCTTTTGTTAATGAAATATGATAGTTCATACCTTCAAAGGCCAATGCAATAGTTATGACCTTCCCATGCATGCAAAGTAACCAAGTAGGTTCCAACAATAATAAAGTCGACACACTCAGAAATGTATACAATAATTTCCATGGTGAAGTAGAGGATCGACAAGCGGCTACATTATAAGAGGTTTTAAGTTTGAATATCTCTTGCTGATTGAAACACATTTCTCGCTCAATGTACATGCTAAGTGAAATACGATATTACTTATATATATATATATATATATATATAGTATATGTATCTATATCATATATATCACGAAAGCTCTCTCCAACCACAACCAAGGAAAACTAATGAAAATGACTTGAAAACTTTAAGTTTTAATGATAAGGACAAAATAAAGAGTAAAGTGAATAGTACCAGGATTGACTTTTTAGTGTAAAAATGTCGTTTTTCGTTAAAGTGAACAGTACCGGATGCTTTTCGTTAAAGTTCCCTTTAAAATAAAGTTAATATAATATAAGAGTAAATCTCTACCATATATATCATGAAGGCTCTCTCGACCATTTAAAATAAAGTTAATATAATATAAGAGTAAAGTTTGTTTGCTAAAAGTTTAGGGAAATATTGACTACTCTTACTGTTAGCGCTAGAACATACCCATAAACTCAAGTTGGAAAAATCATGATTAATTTAACAATACTTCTTAAAAAACCAAAAATTGAATACACACACTCTTTCTTGCTTTCATTTTTCTTCTACTTTTTGTCAACTTCTTAAGCAATAATTGCATGAGATGCACAACACACTAATGTTCAAACACATGTTTAAGTACTTTCTAAACGAGAAAGTTTATCATTTTACGCTAAAGATGAAGATTCAACCGTTAAAGAGCAAAATGTATACAACATAACATATGGTTAAACACTGTTCTAAAAATCTCCGCCTAGCACCATCCAATGGCGAAGCCAGGATTTCGGTTAGGAGGGGCCTCTCACAATATTAAAAAAATATTAAATCAATAGTAGTTACAAAACTGGTAACCAAAACATCATAGTATATATATGAAAAGTACCAAAATTCAAAATAACATAGCATTGATAATATTACATATTCCCAATAATTAAAATAATTGTCCTCAACGAGTTTTCATATTTTGAAACCGTTGCATAGTATGTAAATATATATATATATATGCTAATTTTACAAACTAAAACAAATTAGGCAATAGTTAAGAGAAATGGCAAGACATCAATTTAATCATAATTTATAAACAAAAAATTGTAAGAGGAGCTGAGAGTAAAATACATACTTTGGGTTGTTGACCAATTACCTAAACTTCAATGTCTTTTCTTTGATGGAATGATGGAATAATGGAATTCTTTAATCTGCAAAATAAAAATATTATTTGTTAAATTAATTTACAATTGTAGATGACAACATATATGAATTAGCAAATTGCAAAAAAAAAAAAAAAAAAAAAAAAATTGAAAATGACAACTTTGGAGATTCGAAGTTCATGCCTTTGAGGATCATGGAAATTGAAGACTGATCGAAAACCAATACATAGATATCAACCCTAACCCAGATTGGCAGACTGCAGTCGGCTAGAAACTTAGAGAATAATAAAATGCTAATTTTTAGTATTGGGAAAAGGAATAGAAGTGTTGGAAGTTGGAATAGGTAGGCTTTAGGGTTAGACTAGATTACATAAATATCCTTAAATTATTTAAAGAAGGCCAGATCTTTTGTCTAGGAAATTGGAATGGTTTAAGTGAAAAAGTTATGGAAAAGTGATAAAAATAATAAATAAATAAATAAAGTAGTACTAATTTTTTTTATAAACAAAAGCAGGGTGGGCCTAGGACTACTGTGGTCCTATGGTCCCTCCGCCCTTGGCACCACCTAGGTCCCGTCTAGACGCTAAGTGGCTGACCATTGTCTCGATTAATGTATAAACATTTGAAAATTAAGAAAGGGCAGCTAGACCTACTGAGGCGCCTGCCTAAACTGTCTAGGCACCTGCCTAGCCCGCCCAGACACCTATCTAGGTTGCGACTCACTTATATAGAAAATAAATAACTTTCTTTTTACATTTTATTGTTTACAATAAATTGTAAGAGACTAATTGAACATTTAAATAAACACATATTATATGTTTGCTCCCCATGTTTTCATTATATTCCTATACTTCATAATATATATGTCATTCTATTTTCTAGTTTATGATGAAATTATATATATTTTGAGTATAAACAGACACTTATTTACACAAAATACAATAAATTTACTTAAATCCGCATAGTCCACCTAGTCTGCCTAGGTGCTAGGCCCCAGCTTGCCGCCCGACTAGTGTCTAGCGTCTTTTAGAATTTTGTGGTTAAAGTCTCATGGATTCAACGGTTAAAGTGAAGAAATGCAAAAAGCATACAAGCAATTTATATTTTTTTTTCCCTAAAATTAAAATATTGTATTTTTTTCAATTAAAGTAAGGCAACTGACATTTAAATATGAATCCAAATTTTCCAAACATTTAAATATGAATCTATTTAATCAATGGTCATTGGTCATCATGAATAGCTTTCTATCCATTGGACATTTAAAATCGTATTAAGTTGTTCCAAACATATAATACTAGTTTTCCGTGACAAACCCAAACCCAAAAAAAATTATATTCTAAATTTTTTTTAAACAAACGATGTTATTTATACTAAGGAATTAGGGGAGTAGGCTAAACCTCATAATGAGCTGACAATAATATGGTTCAAATTCGTCTTTAGCGAGAATCCAATCTAAGACCTCTCGCTTACAAGTGAAAAGGAATATCACCAAATCGTAGTGCTAAGTAGCAAATCATATTCTAAATTTTGATAGGAGTATTGATGTCGTGCATTTTATTTGTAAATTTATGTTCCGTAATGGTAATTAGGTCGTGTATAATTAAAATCTTAGATGGTTCTAGGTCGCATATTTTTATGAGGGTATTGCTCTAGTTTTTAAGAAGATATGGATAGTTCTTGATTGTCTAAAATCTTAGATTGAAACTTTAGAATAGTTTGATTGAAGACAAAATGTTAAATTTCAGTAAAAAGAAGTTTAATAACAAAAATTATTAAATAATTCCTAAATCATGCAAAGAGTAATACCAACTAGGGATTTTTAATTTTTTTTCCCCTCAAATTTGAATTGCGTGAAATTTGATCTGATTATTTGTTTCTTCGAGATAAAATGTTTTATTTTTAGATATTGGTAAGTTTTAAACTAAAAAGGTATTTTTTTTTATAAAATGGTGGGGTACTTAAAAATAAAATAAAAAGTGAATAAGTTTACATTGACAAAATATGTACATTTTGCATAAAAATTGGTACATTTTACATACATATATATATATATATATATATATACAACAAAGTTTTCATTTTCTTTATAAAAATAGGTACATTATAAATAAATTATGCATACAAATAAAAGATTAAAAAAATTACAGGTAAAAATAAAAGTTTAAAAATGTGGGCATACAAAAATTTAAATAAATAAGTACAAATTAAAAAAAATAGTACGTATTAGAAAAATGCTTATAAATTAAAAAAGAATGGGTATAAATTAAAAATAGAAAGTATGATAAAAAAATCAGTAAAAAATATAAATAGATCATTTGTAACGTTTCTAACTGGATCTATTTAAAAATAATTAAATAATGACACACCCCGTCCCAAAGGAGGGCATGCTGGCTGTCACATGAGAGTGACGTAACCATTTACACAGTTCAGAAGCTTTAAAGATACCATTACTAAGATATAACACCCGAGGGTGAATCCTACTTTTGTGAATTCTGTCAAAACACCGTTGGATTCCTCGTGGCCACCCAAAGCTCTGCTATCTTGAACCTGGAAGGGCGCAAAACAAAGTTGAGTGGGTTAGTAAAACAAAGTTTTTCGAAAACATTTCATTTAAAACATTTCTAACCCCTTGCTGTAAAACTTGTATACTTTCCCAGAAAATAGTATATAAATAACCATATATAATCTCAAAACTCAAATCACAAGTCTTTAACACTTTTTGAGAAAATATGCCATGCTATGCATCAAAACATAATAAAGATGCATCAATATAACAGGTGAAATAAGGAATCAACCGGAGACCCTACAATTGGTCATGTACGGTTAATTATATAGCTCAATATCCAAACCAACCGGAGTCACCACGGTGACCTGTACGGCGCTACTCTGCACATAAATCGGAACTACCTGAAGTAGTCTGTACGATAAGAATGGTGTAATAATACGCTCTAGTGCTTCTCTCATCAACAGCTGTATAATAATCTAAAATCACCTACAGTCGGAACCACTCTATGGTCTGTACGACATGTCGGAACCCTCTCATGGTCTGTACGACATGCACCTACTTGGATCCAAGGTGAGCGTGCGGTGCGAGGTGAATAATATAAGCACTAACACCAGAGGTGCAGGTTATGAGCTCTCAACACAATTCACATTATCAATGATTCACATGAATAACATAAAACTCACCTGATACTCACATGTGCGTCCACAACACCAATTCACACACACACACACACACACACACACACACACACACACACACACACACACACATATATATGCATCAATTATCAATTCATATATTTCATAATATGCATGCATGACATTTTAAAACATACTTTCATTTAAATTCAATTTCTGGGAAAATCGATAGTATATAGGTAAATACAGAAAATACTGCCCACTCACCTGGAGTTTGCCCTACAACTCCCTAACACAACACATCAAGGCGTCATAACGATCGGCGCCTAGAACAATCATCAAATCAAACCTCAGAATCATATCGATAGAATATATAACTTATATAAAACACGTCACTACGTTGTTCGATCCGGAAGATCTGCAACTCAGATTTCCAATCCATAACTTCCAGAGGTCCACAATATATCTCTAGAACAACATCCTAAAATTTCCTTACCATCCAACGGTCGGATCTCCGTCAATTGTCAAAACCGAATGATAGTTAACATTCTATTTTATGTACTTACAACTCCAATTCCAGAAGATCCGTAAATCGGATTCCCAATCCATAAGTTCCTATAATCCTCAAATATTACGTATTACAACGTATCAAAGTTTAGTGACGATCCGACGGTTGGATCGTCGATTCACCTTTTGGCCTAACCATGAATCGAAACGAACTTAGGTTCAATTACTCAATTTACGTCAATCAATTATCAAAACTGAACCTAGAATCTTAAACACATGCTAAGAATGACATTGGCGGGCCAATGGCCACGCGCCGCTGCACGGGCCGCCACAGGTGGCGGTTGGTCACCCCGGCTTGCCGGAAAATCCAACTATTTCCAAAAATTCTCAAAAATTACAGAAATGAAGATCTCAAAGAGTAGAGCAAACTTTATACCTCTGGCCAAGGCCAATTTGTCCTAGAAATTCTCCAATTCCACCAAAACCGTGAAGAACCCTAGAATTGGGTGTTTTCAATTCGACCTTCAAATCAACTCCGCCGTCCCAACCAAAGCTTGGGCTTTGTGCCAGGTCCTAAGGGAATGCTAATGGTGTTAGTAATTGAAAGAAAACATTTCAAGATTTGAAGAATTTGAACACGAAAGTCGCGGCACCCACGAGTGCGTTCTTCACCAAACCACCATCAAATTTCATGATTTTTGGGGTGAAACATGAAGAGGGAAGACCTAGGTGTTGATTGGGAGTGGTACCTTGATCCAATTCGTCGGAAAATTGAACAAAAAAGGCGAGAAACCGCCGGTTTGAAGGCATGGGTCGCACGGGTCAAGGATGACCCGTTTCCTCCTTTTCCCCCGTTCATCACTCTCCCTCCTTTCCCTCCTTTCTTCTCCCTCTGATTGGTCCTCCACTTTCTCTTCTTTCTGGTTGGCCCAACTCGTCCCTCTCTCCTGTTCCGATTGGGCAGCTTTGCCCTTCTCTCCTCTTTTTTTTTTTTTTTTTTTTTTTTTTCTTTTCTTTTCCCCGATGCCTTCCTCTTTCTTTCTTTTCTTCTTCTTTTTCTTCACATACACACACACACACAAACCTTTCAACATCTTTTTATTTTTATTTTCCTTCCCTTACATCCAAGCCATCCATTTCAGATTTCCTTTAATCTGGGCCATCCAAATTTTAATAATAAAATTCATAAAATGCCCAAACTTCAAACTTTAAAATCTTTTTCGTTATAACTCCAAATAACGAACTGTCTGCGCCCACGCTTCTGTAGTGACGAGTACTACGATGATATGTCAAGAAAACAAATCTTAGTTGGCACGACACAATGATTAACCTCGAATAATGTGCGTGCCTCAAAGGGCATTTTCGTAAAATTCTTTATTAAAACTTTAAAAACTCTTAAAATCGGGGACGGGCTGTCACAAATAAGTTTTAGTTATAAAATTTAAATATGCTGACATGTAAATATTTTTTTATTAAAATAATAATGTGAATAAAAACTAAATGATCTTGATAAAAAATTAAAAAAATTAGACCATCTCCAAAGAAAATGTCAAATTTTGAATAAAAAATTTAAATTTTGACAACTTATTGGCACTTTGATATTTTTAAAGTTTTGTTCTCCAACCAATAGTCAAATTAAATTATTATTTTATTATTTTATAAAATAAATTATTAAACTAATTAAAATTTAATAAAGAATATTTAAAGTTTAATCAGTAATCTGTTCACCTTTCTTGATTGAAAAGAAGAAAAAAGTAGGATAATTGCATCGGTCAACTCAATATTAATTATAATAAATAATTAAACTAATTAAAAATTAATAAAATAAAGAAATTATAGTCCATAAAGGCAGTCAGTCATCAGTCGTATCCACAGATTTAAATATCGATATTATCGGCGATATTTCGCCGATAATATCGATTTTTTCGGTCGGCGATATTTTAACTGGTTTCCGTGGGGTTTTCGGCCAAATATCGCGATATTATCGATAATATCGATAATATCGCGATATTTGGAAATTATCGGCGAAATATCCATGGACGGTGGAATCGGAATCCGAGGCGACGTCGGAGAAGAACGCCGGAGACCGTGGGGCGATTCCCGGGCCGGTTTCGTCCCAAAAACCTTGCAAAAACACAAATCTTAACATTAATTTCACAAATATACATCAGATTTCACAAATATACAAACGATTCAAGGCAAGGTGAAGTCGGAGAGATTAGGGTTTAGGGTTTCATGGAATCTCACCTGACGAAGCGGAATACGAACGATCCTTGCTCCGCGGCGCACCTCTGACTTCGCCTGAGCCACGATCAACGGCGATCTCTGTGTGTGTGTGTGTTTGGGAGAAGAGAGATCGAAGAAGATGGATCCAGAAACCCGATCGAAGAAGAAGGATCCAGAAACCAGATCGAAGAAGAAGGATCCAGATCGCGGGAGAGACGAAGACGGAGAGACCGAGGGAGAGACGGAGACGGAGAGACCGAGGCAGAGACGGAGACGGAGAGACCGAGGCAGAGACGGAGACGGAGAGACCGAGGCAGAGATGGAGACGGAGAGACCGAGGGAGAGACGGAGACGGAGAGACCGAGGCAGAGACAGAGACGTAGAGACGGAGATGGCGATGAGGTGGTGTCGCCGTTGATGTGGTGTGGAAGTGAGGGTGTGGGTTGTTCACGGGGAGAAGGAGAGAGTGCAGAGAGTGCAGAGAGTGCAGAGAGTGCAGAGAGTGCAGAGAGGGCGAAGAGGGAGAATGAGGGTTGTTCACGGGGAGAAGGAGAGAGTGCAGAGAGCGATGAGGGGGTGTCGCCGTTTAAGTGGTGTGAAAGTGAGGGTGTGGCGTGTGGGTTGGTTCACGGGGAGAAGGAGAGAGTGCAGAGAGTGCAGAGAGAGAGCACGGTAGAGATGAGAGAGTGAGGGAAAAGAGAGATCTGAGAGAAAAGAGAGACGGTGACACAAAAGCAAGGTGGGCCCTGGGCACACCTATTAAGATCTAAAAATAATTTTAAAAGTAAGATAAATGAAAATACAATTTAAATTGGGGGTGGGTGTAACAATCTACCCCTCTTAAAAGAATTTCGTCTCCGAAATTTAAAATTACTTACTAAACTGAAATACTAGAAAATAGGAAGAAGAATATATGTATAAAGAGAAATCAAGTCCAAATAATTACATCATATTAAAATTTGATTAATTTTTTTTTCAGTTACATATATTCTATATGATAAATTTCTATTTTAAATCAAGTCCAAATAATTACATCATATTAAAATTTGATTATTTTTTTTTCAGTTACATATATTATATATGATAAATTTCTATTTTAAATCAAATCCAAATAATTACATCATATTAAAATTTGATTATTTTTTTTTTCAGTTACATATATTATATATGATTAATTTCTATTTTAAATCAAGTCCAAATAATTACATCATACTAAAATTTGATTAATTTCTTTTCAAGTATCTACTTTTGAACTACTCACCACGTTCATTCTATGTGATGCTAAGTCACTCATGTATCTTACCATACAATGTATAAAGTGTAAAATATTGTACTAATTCATTATATATAAATGATTATGGTGTGTTTAAACTTATTTTATTAATTACTACATATTTTCTACACTTACAATGTTTGCCAGCTTGCTATATAATCAACTTAAATCAGTTAAATCCATCATGCAATGCATTTCCTTCCAATTTTTTGTGATAAACTAATAGATAATTGACTAAATAAACATCCTGCAAAGTTTCAATAAAAATTTCCAAGTTTTTCTTACAATTTCCGTGGTTTCCATGTAATTTTTATCGATATCGATATTTTACCGATATTTCCATCGATATTTCCGTGTTTTCGGACTACCGATATTTCCGATATCACCGATATTTTCTTCCTTGGTCGTATCTCTCTCTCGTGTGTCGCCTACAAATTGAATATTCCCTCGCAATATCCACCCTTCCTCCGCCCTTTCCTCCCTCATTTTACTCTCACTGTAACACGAACATCATCCCAACAACCCCACTTTCGCACGCGCCGCGTGGAGTATCTGATCCGTTCGTAAATTAATCTCTGCAGTAGGATCCACCTCACACGACGCGCCATTCGCGTATCTATATATAGTCGCATACAGACGCTCATTCTATTTGTACAAAGAGAAACAGCTTGGTGTAAGACAGGGACAAGCGAACCAATTGTTCCTCACTCCAATCTATCTATATCTATCCATCCCTCTTCCGGATACGGATTTGGATTTTCGTTTCTGGACGAAGGTTGAGAATTTGAAGCGCGGGAATTGATTCCTGAATTGGGGTTCTTTCGGATTTTGATTTGGTGCGGAAATGAGGCTGAACGGCGAGGTTCTTTCGTGCAACGGCGGGAGAGCAGCAGAGGAGGAGAGTGGAGAAAACGAGAGAGAATTGCATTCGATCGTCAGCGTTGGGATTTCTCAGCCGCCGAAGCTCGTCGTCGGGTACGCCTTGACCTCCAAAAAGAAGAAGAGCTTCTTGCAGCCCAAATTCGTTGGGTTGGCTCGGTATGTTGTATAATACCCACAAATCTTTTCACCATTTGCACACACACACACACACATTCTTATTATGTACACACACACACACACACATTCTTATTATGTACACACACACACACACACACACACACATATATATATATATATATATATAATATGCATGTATATATTTGTATGTATGTGAAATTTTGAAATTTTGAAGCTTTGTGAGTTTTTATTTTGTAGTTTCCTTATATGGGTATCTCTTGTTTTCTAGTTTCAGTTTGTATATCTTGACTTTATGAGCATAAAAGAAGAAACAAAGGAAAAAGAAAGTGCCATTTTTTTGTTGTTGCAGGGGGATATGGATGTTTTTGTCTATATTGTTTTAAGCTTTGGCAATATTGATCAAGGGCAAAGTGTGTTTTGCTTGGCTTTTCCATCCAATCTTCTTCTGTAGTGGGTATCTGGAATCTTGCTGTTTGGTGTCTTTCACTGAGACAAATTTTAAATAGGGGAATATTCCATCACATATACCCTTTTGGGGTTGAGAGGAAGCCGAAGTCAATTCTTGGTGCTTGCTTCTGTTTTCCAAAATTCATAAAAACAGCAACGATTTTCCCACTTCTGTCCTACTTTGAGTACTTATTTACAATCTTGTCCTTCATCCTCTATGTAATTGCATAGATGAATTTGGACTAAGTGGGGTGGACTATTTACCCCTTCTTTTAGGTGCCTTTACATTAGTGGTTGAATGATTTGAATGAAGCTTTAGCTAAACCTGCAATTTGTATGATTGATGGCATTAGGTTAAGATGACATGAGGTTATTTCTTTCGAATATGATCGATGTAAATAAAAAATAAAACAGTTACAGGGGTACAATATATATTTGGAAAATACTGTAATTACTATCAATAAAAGTAGGGTTTTTTTATTTTTATTTACTACTTACCTGTTTGTGTGTCAGATGAGATGGACATTAAACAGGTTTGTCATTGCAGATTGTTAATTGTGCTCGAAAGCCAGACTCTTGACGAGTCGGCAGCCATAATTGTATTTTTTCAAACCTTGTATAAAGTATAGGATTGCAAAAAAAAAAGTATTACCTACATTCTTCGGGTACGTATTAAATTATTTTGAAGAGTTTGAGTTTTTACTCATAATTGTGGCATCATAGTTGAATGAATTTTCTTGATGCCTCCTGCCCTTTCACATCTTTTAAATGGCTCTTCCGTTTGTTGGGTTTAGTTATTTTGTCATTATTATAATGTTTACACCGCTAAACCCAAGCTTTAAAACTGGAGCAACTGTTTGGACACTCGATTTAGTAAAACGTTTCTGGGGTGCAGGAATAAGGGGATTTTCTTCATTGCAATTGATGTAAACAAGCCACTTTCAGATCAAGGACCCTTTGATGTTGTTTTGCATAAGGTAAGTGCTCATATGTTCTTTTAGACCCTTTTGTTCTCACTTGTGACAGTTTTTCCTATTTTAAAAGCTTTTGTTTCTAATTAAAGGCTGCCTCGGGTTGTATGATTTGAATCACTGATCATGCCATTCAATATCCCCTCCCCTTTTGTTTTACTAATTAGTTTGTTCATTGTAGATTGACAAGTATATCGCATATACCATATTAAATACATATATATATATATATATATCTGACAAAACTTTGTTCCTTCCAGTTGTCGGGAAAAGAGTGGTCCGAGGTTATTGAGGTTTGTCCATACAAACTTCAAGATGCTTTCTTGACTTTCTTCCCCTTTTATTGTATTGGAAATGAATTTGTGGTGCTGCATTTTTTGCTGTAAGTACTTATGCATGATATAAAGGGTTGCTTTGTGTTATGCTGGAGTATTAAGTCTGTGAGATGGTTTAAAAAGATGTTATGAATCCAGTGAGTTGGAGACTAGAAGCTCCATTGTCAATTAAAATGCAGGTTTTGAATAGAATTTGTAGATCCTCGGGACCAAGTACAACATACCAATACCTTAGTTTTCTTTTGGTCTATCCTTGATTTATGAAAAGTCAATCTCATCTTCCCCATTGATTAAACCCCCTGGGCAAAGTCCTGGGAATTTAATCGTCTGTCACTTATGTTTACTCAACATGGTTTCATGGTTTGGTAACTGAAGTGCAGTTTATTTATTGAGTATTGTTGTGTCCTTACTTTCCCCATCTGTCCTTCTGTAGGATTACAGACAAAAACATCCAGAAGTAACAGTTCTTGATCCCCCAAATTCAGTAAAAAATCTATACAACCGCCAGTCCATGCTTCAGGAAGTGGCTGATCTGAACTTGTCTGACTGCCATGGTATTTTTTCCTCCTTTACTCTTTATGAAAACTGTGGATAGTATACAGGAAAAGTTGTGGTTAGAGTTTCTAACCAGTTTTCGTTTTGGTTTCTATAGGCAAGGTTGGTGTTCCAAAGCAGTTGATTGTCACTAAAGATCCATCATCTATTCCGAATGAAGTTGATAAAGCTGGGCTAAAATTGCCGCTGGGTACAGTTACTTTATCTGTCTTTTTGTGTGTGTTTTCAGGAGCACTGGTTTTTCTTTTAGTGTTAGGACACTGTTTCCTCCTCTGAATGAAATGGATTATGACATCTACATACCCACGTGATTGGTGGCACAAGGATTCTTGATATGGCCTGGAGATCCTCTGGATTTCCATGGCTAAGGTTATCTTGGTAGAATGTTATGTATAGCCATACTGATTGGCTGGAAGCAGGCTTCTTTGAACAATTGGGTAGGGGAGCTTTGTTGTCAGCTATTGTAGACTGATGAATCGTGACTTCTATACTTCAACTATTGACCTCTGTTTATTTTGTATTTAGTTGTCAAACCGCTGCTTGTGGATGGTATTGCGAAGTCACATGAACTATTTCTTGCTTACGACCAATGCTCCCTCTCAGAACTCGAACCTCCCTTAGTCTTGCAGGAGTTTGTAAATCATGGTATAATGTGGTAACTGGTACTTGATACTATTTCTTTGTTCAACCACGTTGTGGTTCTAATTATACTTTTTCTGCCTCCTGTTTGCCGCATTGTAGGTGGTGTTCTCTTTAAAGTTTATATCGTCGGGGAAGCCATAAAGGTGGTAAGGCGTTTCTCTCTTCCCAATATCACTAAACGTGAACTAGAAAAGCTTGCTGGTGTGTTCCGTTTCCCAAGGGTTTCATGTGCTGCAGCTTCAGCAGATGATGCAGACCTGGACCCTGGTGTTGCTGGTAACATCCGTTAACAATGTTTAATATACTGGTTGTTATGAATAAAGCTTTGTCCCTACTTTCTTCAAACTTTTATGACTTTTCGTGCTGTTTGTAAATGCTGTTTCAATGACAGCTTACTAAAACTACCTTATTGTTCCTTGGACCCCTGATTTAAAATGGCATTATTGCTGCAGAACTTCCTCAACGACCTTTGTTAGAGAACCTTGCGAGGGAGCTCCGCCAACGACTGGTATCTCTCTCTCTCTCTCTCTCTCTCTCTCTCTCTCTCAAGTTTGGCTAATACTATGCTATTGCTCTAGGGCCTTAGGCTATTCAATGTCGATATGATCCGAGAGCATGGGACAAAGGATGTTTTTTATGTCATTGACATCAACTACTTTCCAGGTAAGTACAGTTTGTTCACTTAATCTACTCTATGTTGACAACTGCAAAGTTTCCGTGGTGTGTATTGAAATGTTTTGAACGAATTACAGGTTACGGCAAAATGCCAGACTACGAGCACATGTTTACAGATTTCCTACTAGGCCTTGTGCAAAGCAAGCATAAGAGAATACCCGCTACGTAACCACTGCAAGTACCCACTGTATATGATGTTTCTTGCAGGCAGATGCACGCCTCCTCGGAGTCGGGCATTTCTCGTAAAGGGTCCGACCTGTTGAGTGGTGACACCGCCGCCTCTGACGGAACTGTGTTATAAAGCAAATTCAATAACAGACGACTAAGAGAAGCTACGTCGTCATCTCTTTCCCACTCCCACTTCTCTGTCTCTAGGTTAAGTTTTTGGCTCAATCTTTACATGAATTTTGATAGAAACTGCTCCCGAGTATATTTTGCTTGTACTTTTTTTGTATGTTAGTCGGAATATCTCAGATCATCTAAAAGTTGTTCAAACCGGACACCACCTGAGAGAGTGCCATTATCCTGGACTCTAGAGTCTAAGAAAATCATGGTCACCCACCGTTTTATTTTAACCAACAGTGGAGGCGAAAGTATTACGTACACAAACTACATAGGAAGAGATTTATTTCGCGTATAGCTTCCACCTACTTTATACAATACCATTGGTTGGCATGGCACATATTCTACAAGAATACAAAGCATACTCCTTACAAGGTCACGCTGTGGCCCACAAATACGTACAAACAATATATACATATACACATTATGTACAGTCCGCCGCTGCTTACCAAAACGGACACCACCTGAAAGAAGCACAATAAGCACAACAGCCGTTGTTAGACAAACGCACATTCTAACTCGGTATACAGAACAGATAAAAAAACTCAGCATGACTTGTTCCCGCTCCATAATAATATAGCCATTCACCCGACAATTACTTGGCGAGGTGAACAATATAAGAATGTCGGTATTAAGTGGCTCTGATCCCACCAAACTGGTGTGTGTCGGATGAGAATTTGGGCACCGAGATCCCGAACAAAACCAATCATAGGTTGTCACGAATCAATAGACTTCATATGTCAAACCTCCACTCATGTCGGGCAAGGACCGAATGAGTGCACATGCACACGAGTTTAATTATTCTAAACTAGGTTTAAAGAAACTGGAGATAGAAGAGGAAAATTTTCAAACATCTTACCCGACATAATTTTGGCATAAATTTTCACTAGATGATGCTTGGATAATCAACTTTTGAACTTGCTGCTTAACAGATAAACCATGGTCAACTTCTCTACTGTCTCCAGAAATCAGCGTGCTGTGGTCAATTGCATGTTGAATAGAGCTGGAAGATACAGAGGAACTGGCAGAAAAATCACGTCCAGTAAGTTTACTCTTCATCCGAGCCATGACAACCACAGCAAGCTCATTCAAGACCTCATTAGCATCACCCAATTGATTGACAGCCTACATGGAAAACCAAATAAATGAGCATAACCAAGAACATAATTTTGAAGCATCTTAGGATGAATTTCTGGAATACCTCAAGAAGTTCCCTTTCACGAGCACCTCGTTGAGGTTGGCGAAGCTCTCTATTTTGAGCGGGTTCTTCAGCACCCGCAACAGGAGTAACATTACTATTTCCAAGCATTGACATTTGGGGAACTTCATTGAAGTTGAAGAGACGCCAATTAATGAGAGGATCATGGACAAAGGCCTGAACACAGGTAAACTTAAGAATTAGCTTCCTTACTCAAGGATTTAAAGGAGAATGAATTTAGTGTTGTTCATTCAATAGGGCACCATCAACAGTATCAACAAAACCACACCCACCCACAAGTCCACCCCATTACTTTGAAATTTTAGATGACTATTGCTTGCTGCGAATAGATGCTTTTCAATGGCATAATACAAAGGCCTAGCTATGTACTGATATCTTGACCAGGATGTTATCACCTATGTTGCTGTAAATAATAGTTCATACAACTCTTTGATCAATTCTCCTTGCAGGTTTATTCAGAAAATGCCCCATTGTTATCATAGTCGGCTTGGTGCTGAGTGAAATACTTCAGAATGAATGTATCCTAAATCCTAATAAAATAATGGGTAAAAGACTGTTTACTACCCTCATGTTTCGTGGTTTTCAACATTTAGTACATCAAGTTTTTTTCGTCTCAGATTCATACCTAAAGTGTAAATTTTGGAACAATCTCATATATCCGTTAGTCAAACTGTTAAATCTACCGTTAATTGTGACGTGGCGCCCATGTCGACAATGACTAGGCACCACGTGTCATCCACATTTTTTTTTTCTTGATCACCTACAAGAGTGGGTCGTCAAAAACACAAATAGATTTTCTTCTAATGAGGAAAGGGGATCGTATAACTTGTAAGGATTGCAAAGTTATACCAGGAGAGAGCGTGGCTAATCAACATCGCTTGTTGGTGATGGATGTACATATCAAAAGAGTGAGAAAAAAGAACAAGACTTGGAAGTGCCCAAGGACTAGATGGTGGAATCTAAAAGAAGAAAAACAAGTCATTTTCAAAGAGAAAGTAATCACCCAGTGTGTGTGGGATAGAGAGGGGGAAGCTAACCAAATGTGGGATTCCATGGCTAGTTGTATCCGAAAAGTAGCAAAAGAGGTATTAGGAGAGTCCAAGGGCTTTGCCCCACACCAAAAGGAATCTTGGTGGTGGAATGAGGAGGTACAAACAAAGGTGAAGGCTAAGAAGGAATGTTGTAAAGCCTTATACAAGGATAGGACCGATGAAAATGGTGAAAGGTATAGAAAAACGAAGCAAGAGGCGAAGAAAGCTGTGAGAGAAGCTAAGTTAGCGGCTTATGACGATATGTATAAGCCACTAGATACCAAAGAAGGAGAGTTGGATATCTATAAACTAGCTAGAGCAAGGGAAAAGAAGACAAGGGACCTAAACCAAGTGAGGTGCATCAAGGATGAGGATGGAAAGATTCTTGCTACAAAGAACGCGGTTAAAGACAGATGGAAAGGTTATTTTCATAATCTTTTCAATGAAGGACATGAAAGGAGTGCTTCTTTAGGGGAGTTGAGTAACTCAAAAGAGTGTAGAAACTACTCTTTTTATTGTAGAATCCGGAAGGAAGAAGTGGTTGTAGCTTTGAAGAAGATGAAGCATAGAAAAGCAGTAGGCCCAGACGATATACCAATCGAAGTGTGGAAAGTTTTGGGAGAGACAGGTATAACATGGCTCACTGACCTTTTCAATAGGATTTTGAAAACGAAGAAGATGCCAAATGAGTGGCGAATGAGCACTTTGGTGCCTATCTACAAGAATAAGGGCGATGTACAAAATTGCATGAACTATAGGGGTATTAAGCTAATGAGTCATACAATGAAGCTCTTGGAGAGAGTCATTGAGCATAGATTGAGGCAAGAGACACGGGTTTCGGACAACCAATTCGGGTTCATGCCAGGGCGCTCAACCATGGAGGCAATCTATCTCTTACGAAGATTGATGGAAAGATATAGAAATGGGAAAAAGGATTTACACATGGTCTTTATAGATTTGGAAAAAGCGTATGATAGGGTCCCAAGAGACATTCTTTGGAGGATTTTAGAGAAGAAAGGAGTACGAGTAGCATATATCCAAGCTATACAGGATATGTATGAAGGAGCAAAGACTGCCGTAAGAACTCATGAAGGACAAACCGAAAGCTTTCCCATAACTGTAGGATTACATCAAGGCTCATCCTTAAGTCCTTACCTTTTTGCGTTGGTAATGGATGAGTTAACAGGACATATTCAAGATGATATTCCTTGGTGTATGCTTTTCGCAGACGATATAGTGTTGATAGATGAAACTCAGGAAGGGGTAAATGCAAAGCTTAACCTTTGGAGAGAAGTGTTGGAATCTAAAGGTCTTCGCCTAAGCCGATCAAAGACAGAATATATGGAGCGCAAGTTCAGTGCAAATGGAGGCCAAAACGAGTTAGGGGTGAGGATCGGAGATCAAGAAATACCAAAGAGCGACCGTTTTTGTTACCTAGGATCTATCTTGCAAAAGAACGGAGAATTAGATGGAGATCTCAACCATAGAATACAAGCTGGATGGATGAAGTGGAAGAGTGCATCCGGCGTGTTGTGTGACCGCCGTATGCCACTGAAGCTCAAGGGAAAATTTAATAGGACGGCAATAAGGCCGGCGATGCTGTATGGCACAGAATGTTGGGCGGTGAAGCATCAACACGTACACAAAATGGGTGTAGCGGAGATGAGGATGCTTCGTTGGATGTGTGGGCACACGAGAAAGGATAAGATTAGGAATGAGGATATCCGGGGTAAAGTAGGAGTAGCCGAAATTGAAGGAAAGATGAGAGAAAATCGGTTACGGTGGTTTGGACATGTGCAAAGAAGGCCTACTGACGTTCCGATTAGAAGATGCGACTATGGGACAGAGGTTCAGGGCCGAAGGGGTAGAGGAAGACCTAGGAAAACTTTGGAAGAGACCCTAAGAAAAGACTTAGAGTACTTGGATCTAACGGAGGACATGACACAGGACAGAACACAATGGCGTTCTAAGATTCATATAGCCGATCCCACTCAGTGACTTGGATTTTTCAAGTCTCCAACCGAGAAGTTTTCCTCACTCGGGAAATTAAGGGAACACTACCTCAACCTACATGCTCCACTCACAAAGCTTCAACATACAAGCTTCAACAAAAGAAAATTCAAAGAACTTAGCGAAGAAGGCTTTGGTGCATTTAACACAATACGTTGAAATGAAGGAAAGTTTATTTATTGATATCCCCGATAAGTTACAAATATGTACATATACTTGAGTCAAAATAAACAAACAAGAGGGAGCCTTCACAAAGGTTGCTTAGGAGAAGTCTCAGCAGTCGGTAGAGCCCCAGAAAGAGAAGGCACCAGAGGGGGATCATTTGGAGCCTCAGTACTGGACAAAACCCTAGAAGGAGGAGGCATCAGAGGTTGATCATTTGGAGCTTCATTACGCGGTACAGCCCCAGAAGACGAAGGCAATAAATGCCTTTGGAACAAACCCACAAATCTCTGATGATCAAGTAAAACCTGACCATCAGATTCCTTCATCTGGTCAAGCTTCTTCTTCATGTTTGTAGCATAGTCACGTGCGAGCCGGTGCAACTGTTTATTCTCATGCTTGAGCCCTCTAATCTCCTGTTTGAGACTCATCACTTCAGCCGCCAATGATTCAACTTGGCAGGTTCGAGCAAATAGGCGTTGGGCCATATTAGACAGAACCTGCACACTGAACACTGAGAGCCAGAGAATCCTTAACAGCTAACTCATCAGACCGTTTGGAAAGTAGTCTGTTATCTTTGGGAGTGAGAAGATTCCTGGCCACTACCGCAGCGGTCATATCATTCTTCATCACGGAATCCCCAACGGTAAGAGGACCAGTAGGGGAGACGAAGGATGGGCGCCATATGTTGTCTGGAGAAGGCGGGGCTGCCTCTTCAACAAGGTTCAAGTCAAAACGACGGTCGGAGGGGCCAAACATTTTCAAAGGTGTTGAAGAGAGAAGAGGTCGGACAAATCAAGATCTTAGAAGTGCAAGAATGGAGCTTCTACTGGTGGATATTCAAGTGTGCTTTGGAACTTAATGTCAGCCCCTATAAAAATCTGCACTCGACGAAGCTTCAAAAATCGAAGAGGCGCCTGCTCAGAAATCGAAGAGGCGTTTGCTTTCTCAAAAGCTGGGCTGCTCAGAGACCACGAGGGTCGATCTCAGAAATCGAAGAGGCGTTTGCTTTCTCAAAAGCTGGGCTGCTCAGAGACCACGAGGGCCGATCTCAGAAATCGAAGAGGCACCTACTTTTCCAGCCTTGTCAGCACCTGTCACACGCACACTCAGCTTTGCGGAAATTATGGGCATTCTGTCGAAGATTTCTGGCGAAGTAGAAAGCACATGAATCGTACTGTTCAATCACCCACTTCCCACACACAACAGTAACTCATGGGTACCACAGATAACTTTGCCAAAGTTCTTTGACAAAGTTGAGACACGTGAAGCTTGCAGCTCCCGCTACATCGCTTTGACCAAGAAGGGTAAAAGAATTGCAAAGAAACAACACTAACAAAGTTTAGACACATAAATTTTGAAGGTCTAGCTACCATATTATTATCCACAAGGGTAAAGGAACAATACCACTGCTGGATAATTGGAAAGTCCCGGTGTGTCAACCTCTGTGCTTCGTGGCAAGGTAGACTAGCAAACATGCCCAACCTTTACTCACATTCGAGAAAACACTCCCAACATGATTGCTTGCCCCAAAATTGAAGAAGCACCGCCCTCCGAATCTTGAGAGCCAGACTCCCAACATGATTACTTTCTCAAAAATCGAAGAGAGAGTAAAGGAACAGTACCACTGCTGGATAATTAGAAAGTCCATGTGTGTCAACCTTTGTGCTTCGTGGCAAGGTAGACTAGCAAACATGCCCAACCTTTACTCACATTCGAGAAAACACTCCCAACAAGATTGCTTGCTCCAAAATCGAAGAGGCACCGCCCTCCGAATCTCGAGAGCCAGACTCCCAACATGATTACTTTCTCAAAAATCGAAGAGAGGGTAAAGGAACAGTACCACTGCTGGATAATTGGAAAGTCCCTGTGTGTCAACCTCTGTGCTTCGTGGCAAGGTAGACTAGCAAACATGCCCAACCTTTACTCACATTCGAGAAAACACTCCCAACAAGATTGCTTGCTCCAAAATCGAAGAGGCACCGCCCTCCAAATCTCGAGAGCCAGACTCCCAACATGATTACTTTCTCAAAAATCGAAGAGACACCGCTCTCCGAATCTCGAGAGCCAGACCCCCAGCAGGATTGCTTTCTCAAAAATCGAAGAGGCATCATTCTCCGAATCTCGAGAGCCAGATTCCCGACAGGATTGCTTGTTCGAAAACCGAAGAGGCACCACTTTCCCAACTTCAAGAGCTGGATCTCCTTGGATAAAGCTTGTCTGTAATCTTCACACGCAACATCAGCTTTCCAGATACCACAGACCACTTTTTCAAAGTGCTCTGACAAAGTTAAAACATGTGAAGCTGGCAGCTCCCACTACCGTGTTATGACCAAGCAGGGTAAAGGAATAGCATTATTACTTGATGTTAGGGAGACTCCTATATATGTTGACCTTCATCCCTAACGGACAGGCAGACCTGCAAAAATGCTCAACCCTTTCTCTTATTTGAGAGGGCACTCCCAACGAAGCCTTTCGAAATATTCAGCTTTCTTTCCCCCCGATAATACCTCTGTAAACAAGCTATACTAGAGCAAGAATATCTCATATCATCAGGGTTAAAAGCAAGAGTATCCCATATCATGTTTTTTCCCTGTCTTTTCCTTTGGCCTTGTTCTTACCTGCAAGACAAGGAGAAAGAGAGCAATCAGTCAGCACTTGGAATCAAGCTTCCAGCCAGGAACTGACTGCCTGGAACCCCTTACCTGATTACTTACCTGGCATTGCTCTCGAGTACTCATCTTCAACATCTTATGCTTCCAGGGAAGATACCGCATCTGCCTGAGGAACAGATAGGGCAAGTGAGAAGGATACAAGGAAGCATGTGGAGACAAGCGTAACAGCACACGTGCCGATACATCCACTACTCTGTCAAAAGCAAAAGTATCCCATATCAGCAAGGTCGAACGTACTCTAGATTTGATGGACTTGTTTTGACCCTCAAATTCTTCAGTCAGCCTTATACTCTGGAGGAAACCAGAAAACCCTCCAGCCCGGTTTAAGAATAAGCCTGTGGAAAGTTACTTCTTCAAAAGCAAAAGTATCCCATATCATTTCTTCTCATTTTTCTTCTCTTTATCCTTCATGCTGCCTGCAAGATAGGGAGAATATGAACAATCAGCCGGAGCTCTGATTGCTTACCTTGTCTGTCACCTCTTTCAGCAGATCCCCTAGCCCGACGACTTGGGGGACTCCTACTACATGGTTTGTATCGCGTTTGACCAAGCCTGAAACTACAAGTAAGCTTCAAGTGAAATTGATACGTTACCTTGTGCATCTCCACCAGTTACAGATACCACCCCTGGATGGAGGAAGAGTACTTCCAGAGAAGATGCCACATCTACCTATGAGACAGATAAGACAAGTCAAGACGATACCACACTCCGGTACTTAGAAGTTTCGTGGTTACGAGATCATTCTCCCACAATATTTCCTAATGTCATTTGTACTAAATCATTCACTTGTACTCACTAAATGAGAGGTTGAACCTATGTACTTGTGTAAACCCTTCACAATTAATGAGAACTCCTCTATTCCGTGGACGTAGCCAATCTGGGTGAACCACGTACATCTTGTGTTTGCTTTCCTATCTCTATCCATTTATATACTTATCCACACTAATGACCGGAACAATCTAGAGAAGATCACAAAAAGTGACCGTTTTCGCTACCTAGGATCTATCTTGCAAGAGAACGGAGAATTAGATGGAGATCTCAACCATAAAATACAAGCTGGATGGATGAAGTGTAAGAGTGCACCCGGCGTGTTGTGTGACCGTCGTAGGCCACTGAAGCTCAAGGGAAAATTTTATAGGACGGCAATAAGGCCAGCGATGTTGTATGGCACAGAATGTTGGGCGGTGAAGCATCAACACGCACACAAAATGGGTGTAGCGGAGATGAGGATGCTTCGTGGGATGTATGGGCACACGAGAAAGGATAAGATTGGGAATGAGGATATCCGAGGTAAAGTAGGAGTAGCCAAAATTGAAGGAAATATGAGAGAAAATCGGTTCCGGTGGTTTGGACATGTGCAAAGAAGGCCTACTGACGCTCCGGTTCAAAAATGTGACTACGGGACAGAGGTTCAGGGCCGAAGGGGTAGAGGAAGACCTAGGAAAACTTTGGAAGAGACCCTAAGAAAAGACTTGAGTACTTGGATCTAACGGAGGACATGATACAAAACCGAGCGCAATGGCGTTCTAGGATTCATATAGCCGACCCCACTTAGTGGGAAAAGGCTTTGTTGTTGTTGTTGTTGTTGTTTCTTCTTTCTTCTTCCTTCTTCTTCTTCCTCTGAATGCAACTTTTTTTTTTTTCTTCCTCCTCCTTCCTCCTTCCTTCCCCTTCTTCTTCCTTCTTCTTCCTTCACCTTCTCCTTCTTCTTCTTCCTCCGAATCTAGGGAATTTTTTTTTTCTTCTTCTTTCTTCTTCCTTCTTCCTTCTTCTTCTTCTTCTTCCTCCGACTGCAACTTTTTTTCTTTTTTTTTTCTTCCTCCTTCTCCTTCTCCTTCTTCTTCTTCTCCTTCTTCTTCTTCTTCTTCTTCTTCTTCCTTCTTCTTCTTCCTCCGATTGCAACTTTTGTTCTATTTTTTTTTCTTCCTCCTTCCCCGTCTTCCTTCATCCTTCTTCCTTCCCCTTCTTCTCCTTCTTCTCCTTCTTCCTTCTTCTTCTTCTTCCGACGAATCTGGGGAAGATGAAGGTTTTTATTTTTTTGAGGAAGATGAAGAAGAAGGAAGAAGGAAGAAGGAAGAAGGAGAAAGAGGAGGAAGAAGGAAGGAAGAAGAAGAAAGAAGAAAAAAAAAATTGCAGTCGAAGGAAGAAGGAAGCAGGAGGAAGGAAAAAAAAAAGTTGCAGTCAGAGGGAAGGAGGAAGGAAAAAAAAAAAGTTGCAGTCGGAGGGAAGAAGAAGAAGAAAGAAGAAAAAAAAAAAACCGAATCTGCAACCCAGATTCGGAGGAAGAAGAAGAAGAAGAAGAGGAAGGAAGAAGGAGGAAGGAGAAGGACGAAGGAGGAAGAAGAAGGAGAAGGAGAAGGAAGAAGGAAGAAGGTGATGTAGAACAAATGGCGGAATGGATTGAGCAGGAGATGGAACGTCGGAAGACAAAAGTGCGCAATCATAAAAGGGGTGTTAATTTCCCACAAAAGTGGCTCGAGCCATCTTTTGCAGAAAGTCATCAAAACAGCAGCCTACTAATAAATTGAGTCTTTTGGGGTTTCAAGGGTTTTTATTATATGTCAGTTATTTTCATTTTAATTCCCTAAGTCTTTTGAGTTTCCCAAAGGGTTGTAAAAGGCTTATGTAAGCCATGGCTTTGTAATCATTTAGACATCTTTCAATCAATTAATCAAATTATCCTTTGGGATTTCTATCAACTGGTGGACTCCAGTAACTTTGTTCTACAAGGGTTTACGCTGCTAACCCTTTCATTGCTTCGTGCTGCGTCAATTGGTATCAGAGCGGGTTTCTCCCGTCTTGGCATCGTTGATTATCCTATATATCCATGGGTGATCGTGATCGTGAACCTGCCCCTATCACTTGAGCAGACTTGGATGCTCAAGCTGAACAGATTACAAACTTGATTGCTCAAATTGGAGAACTTCGTGAGATGTTGGTCCAAGCCATCGGTCCAAATAATCATAGAGCTGCTGGAGTCAATAATCTGCGAGTTCCTAGGCTCCGTGTTCAAGACAGCGAATCGGAGTCCGAAGAAAAAGATGCGGAACCACACCCAGCTAACAATCCAAATCATCAAAACCGCAACAACTTTGATGACTTTCGGATTAAGGCCGACATTCCAACTTTTGCGGGAAACCTTAAAATCGAAGATTTCCTGGATTGGCTAGTTGAAGTAGAAAGATTCTTTGATGTCATGGAGGTTCCCGAGACAAAGATGGTGAAGATAGTGGCCTTCCGTCTCAAAGCAACTGCCGCTGTTTGGTGGGATCCATTACAAAATACCCGGCAGAGGCAAGGAAAGAATCGAATCCGCACTTCGAGAAAAATGAAGCAACTCTTGATGGATCGTTTCTTACTTGCGGATTATGAACAGCTTTTGTATCGTATGTACATCAACTGCGTCCAAGGCAACAGAAACGTGACTGATTATACGGATGATTTCACGAGACTTGCGGAGCGAAACAATCTGATGGAGACAGAAAATCAAAGGGTTGCGAGGTTCGTGAATGGATTGAAACCCTCCATTCAAGAAAAGATTGGGCTGCAAAATTTGTGGAGTTTGCAAGAGGCCATTAACATGGCCTTGAAGGTGGAGATAATAGAGAAAGAAAGGCGACAAACCTCTTTCCGGAGGAATGTGACGGAGCATTTTGAAAACCCTGTTGTCTCGTCCACCGACAATGGGAAATCTGTGCCACAAAGTTCGGGAGAATTGAAACCTTTAAGTTTTCCTTCTCGAGCATCAAATGAAGGGAGTAGCAGAACTTTTAACAAGGGGCAAAATAGAAACCAACCTCCAAGGGAGAATCCATACGCCAAGCCTATGGGAGACATTTGTTATCGTTGCAACAAAATTGGGCATCGATCTAACGTTTGTCCTGAACGGAGACAAGCCAACTTGTTGGAGGCTGAAGGAGACCAAGAAGAAGTTGGTGGTGATGACTATGAAGGCGTTGAATTCGCAACTGAAGAAGGAATGGATCGCCTCGCTATGGTGTTGCAACGAGTTCTTTTAACACCAAAAGAGGATGGGCAACGACACTGCATTTTTCGTTCTCTTTGCTCCATCAACATCAAAGTTTGCGAAGTGATTGTAGACAATGGAAGTTGTGAAAATTTTGTGGCCAAGAAAGTGGTGGAGCGTTTACAGCTACCAACGAAACCTCATGTCACCCCATACTTGGATGGGTGAAGAAAGGACCTTCCGTCTATGTCACAAAAACTTGCCGTGTCCCACTTTCCATTGGTAAGCATTACCGTGATGAAGTACTTTGCGATGTTATTGATATGGATGCTTGTCATATACTATTAGGGAGACCGTGGCAGTTTGATGTGGATTCAACATTGAACGGTCGAGATAATGTGGTGTTATTTACTTGGAATAATCAGAAGATTGCGATGACTCCTGTTTCGCCCTCTGAAGTACCAAAAGCAAAGAATACTAGTTTCCTCACTCTAATTAGTGATAAGCAGGAGATTGAAGTGGCCATAAAAGAAGCAGATTCTTTCTTTCCGATCGTGATGAAGGGACTATTGACAGAAAACAAAGAAGAGGAACAAATCTCTTCAGAAGCGCAGCAATTATTGGAGGAATTTCATGAACTCATTTCTCACAAGTTGCCTAACGAGCTTCCTCCCATGAGGAACATCCAACATCAAATTGATTTGGTAACTGGAGCTAGCCTACCAAATCTTCCCCATTATCGAATGAGCCCTACAAAATATGAGATTTTGAGGGAACAAATTGAAGACTTGCTGCGAAAGGGGTTTATCCGAGAAAGTATGAGCCCTTGTGCAGTACCTGCCCTATTGGTTCCAAAGAAAGACAAGGAAAAGAAAAAGGCATGGCGTATGTGTGTAGACAGCCAAGCTATTAACCGAATCACCATCAAATACAGATTTCCAATACCTCGGTTTGATGACATGCTAGATGTGCTTGAAGGTTCGAAATTATTTTCAAAAATTGACCTTTGCAGTGGCTACCATCAAATTCGAATCAGGCCTGGAGATGAGTGGAAAACGGCGTTCAAGAGCAAGGATGGATTGTTCGAGTGCCTAGTGATGCCATTTGGATTGTCTAATGCGCCGAGTACCTTCATGAGGCTTATGAATCAGGTTCTTCATCCCTTTATTGGTCTCTTTGTTGTGGTTTACTTTGATGACATCTTAATCTATAGCAAGACCAGAGAAGAACACATGATGCATTTGAGACACGTTTTTGGTGTTTTGAAAGAAAATAAATTGTATATGAATCTCAAGAAATGCATATTTTGTACAAGTAAATTGCTATTTCTAGGATTTGTGGTTGGTGAAAATTGTATTCGGGTGGATGATGAGAAGACCAAGGCCATCCGAGATTGGCCAACTTCGAAGTCCGTCTCCGACGTGAGGAGTTTCCATGGCTTGGCTACTTTTTATTGGAGATTTGTGCAGCATTTCAGCACCATCACCGCACCCATTACAGAATGTTTGAAGAAAGGCAAGTTCCGTTGGGGAGATGAACAAGAACAAAGCTTTGTTTTGATCAAAGAGAAGCTTTGTATTGCTCCGGTGTTAGCTCTTCCAAATTTTGAGAAAGTATTCGAAGTCGAATGTGATGCAAGTGGAGTGGGAGTGGGTGCTGTCCTTTCCCAAGAGAAGAGACCTATAGCTTTTTTCTCTGAAAAGCTAAGTGAAGCCTGTAAAAAATGGAGCACTTGTGATTAGGAGTTTTATGCGGTGATTCGACTTTAAAACAATTAGAAGCATGTTAATAAAATGCATATCAGATGGGTAACGTTCTTGCAAAAATTTCCATTTGTTATTAGGCACAAATATGGAGCTCAAAACCGTGTTGCCGATGCCTTGAGTAGACGAGCATCATTGCTAATCACTCTTTCCCAAGAAGTTGTATGCAACCGATGATGATTTTCAGGAAATATGGAGGAAATGCATTAATCATGAACCTATGGCAGATTACTCTATCAACGAAGGTTTTCTGTTCAAAGGTAACCAATTATGTGTTCCTGTCTCTTCCTTGTGGGAAAAGCTTATTCGAGATTTGCATGGAGGAGGATTAAGTGGTCATCTTGGTCGTGACAAGACGATAGCAAGTTTGGAAGAAAGGTACTTTTGGCCACAATTGAAACGAGATGTTGGAGTCATTGTGAGGAAGTGTTACACTTGTCAGGTTTCAAAGGGGCAAGTCCAAAATACGGGCCTTTACATATCTTTACCCATTCCTAACGATATTTGGGAGGACATTGCTATGGATTTTGTGCTCGGACTACCCCAAACGCAAAGAGGAGTGGATTCAGTTTTTGTGGTGGTTGACAGGTTCTCCAAGATGACTCATTTCATTGCTTGCAGAAAGACCGCTGATGCATCAAACATAGCCAAACTGTTTTTTAGAGAGGTTGTTCGATTGCATGGGGTACCCAAGTCCATCACTTCTGATCGAGACACCAAGTTCTTGAGTCATTTCTAGATTACATTATGGAGAATGTTTGGGACTACTTTAAATCGAAGTACTACTGCACATCCCCAAACTGATGGACAAACAGAGGTCACAAATAGGACTCTTGGTAACATGGTTCGAAGCATTTGCGGAGAAAAAACAAAACAATGGGACTATGCCCTACCTCTGATGGAGTTTTCTTATAATAGTGATGTGCATCATGCTACTGGTAAGTCACCATTTTCCATTGTTTACACTGCCACTCCTCATCACGTGGTGGATTTGGTGAAGCTACCTAGGGGACATGGACTTAGCATTGCTGCAGAAAATATGGCTGAAGATGTGGTGGCAATTCGTGATGAGGTCAAGCAACGGCTTGAACAAACCAATGTTAAGTATAAGGAAGCAGTGGACAAACATCGGCGGGTTAAAGTGTTTAAGGAAGGAGATTCTGTCATGGTGTTCTTGAGAAGAGAACGATTCCCTGTTGGAACTTACAGCAAGTTAAAGCCACGAAAGTATGGTCCATTCAAAGTTATCAAGCGAATTAATGACAATGCCTATGTTATTGATTTGCCGGAGTCTATGGGAATTTCCAATACTTTCAACGTTGCTGATTTGTATACCCTCAATGATGATGAAGTTCTTTATCCTGATCATAACTCGGGGTCGAGTTCTTCTAAAGTGGAGGGGACTGATGTAGAACAAATGGCGGAATGGATAGAGGAGGAGATGGAACGTCAGAAGACAAAAGTGCGCAATCATAAAAGGGGTGTTAATTTCCCATAAAAGTGGCTTGAGCCACTTTTCGCAGAAACGTGTAAAAATAATTTTCCCACAAAAGTGGCTCGAGCCATCTTTTGCAGAAAGTCATTAAAACAACAGCCTACTAATAAATTAAGTCTTTTGGGGTTTCAAGGGTTTTTATTATATGTCAGTTATTTTCATTTCAATTCCCCAAGTCTTTTGAGTTTCCCAAAAGGTTGTAAAAGGCTTATTTAAGCCATGGCTTTGTAATCATTTAGACATCTTTCAATCAATTAATCAAATTATCCTTTGGGATTTCTATCAACTGGTGGACTCCAGTAACTTTGTTCTACAAGGGTTTACGCTGGTAACCCTTTCATTGCTTCGTGCTGCGTCAATAGGAGAAGAAGGGGAAGGAAGGAGGAAGATAAAAAAAGAAAAAAAGTTGCAGTCAGAGGAAGAAGGAAGAAGAAAGAAGAAAAGAAAAAAAAACGTGGATGACACGTGGCCCCCAATCATTGTCCACATGGGCACCACGTCACAATTAACGGTAGATTTAACAGTTTGACTAACAGATGTATGAGACTGTCCCAAAATTTACACTTTAGGTATGAATGTGAGACGAAAAAAACTTGATGTACTAAATGTTGAAAACCACAAAACATGAGAGTAGTAAACAGTTTTTTACCCTAAAATAATATATAAAGGCTTACTGATCAAAACAAAACAATCTGGTGGCATACCTCCATCATAGCCATAACGCTATCTTTATGTATTCGTAGGACTTCCATCACATTTTGACATGTTGAACGGAAGTTGCCCTCTATACCACTAACCTCCATTGCTTTCACAAGCATTCTAGTCAACCGAAAAGGGACCTGAAAATACACAAGTATTTATAGTGATTATCTGGAACTGTAAATTAAGCATCAACTAAAAGCACATTGCATTGTAGTGTTATACCTTCTCAGGGAACTTTTCCCGGTTCATAGAGGCCTCAAAGCAGTCCCCAAAATCAATGTGCAAGATCTTCCCACTGTAAGCAACAGAATATGAGATCCAAATTACCAATCCACCGTTTGTTGGTCCAAATTTCATGCATAACAATTACATACCTGTAGCGGTTCAGCATAAGATTGCTTGGGTGCCGATCACCTAAGCCAAGAAGGTACCCAACCTGATATAAAAACAGTTAGTCTATAATTTTACAAGCAGAATTGAGTACTTTGCCACCATTGTAAGAAAACTACGGACCACATTGTTATGACCAACCCCAAAAATCTCATGGTCAAATCTGTTCATTTTCATAGGTACCCATTAAAGGATCATCCACAGAATTTTTTTCCAAATTGGAATAGCTTAATCAGCCGACCCCACTTAGTGGGAAAACGCTCTATTGTTGTTGTTGGAATAGCTTAATCATTAGATTATCTTCTTTTTCACTTTCATGTTTATTGAAAACATAGGTTTTATGTATTATTCGGAAACAACTAGATTTTAGATTGTGTTGACCTTTTGACAGGGATGATCTTTGAAATAAACCTAGAGATATGGTTGGAATCATCAGATCACTTGGTACCACAATGTGGTCCTAAATTTTCTTAAAATGAGGGCATTCTCATTCGGCAATGGAGTCTTAAACTTTTCTTAAAATTAGGGCATTCTGATTCTCATTTTCATTTACATACATATGTGTGTACGCCACAAAGAAAAACACATACATGCTCGTGTGTGCACTGTGTGATGCAAATAAAACACTTACCATGCTCATGACTGCTAAACTTCTCGTATAGTTTGTCCTCCTCTCCAGCCATACCTCAGAAGTGCGACTTTTCAGCCAAAGGACCTATGAAAAGCAGCTCTATACACCTTGAGAAAAGGTACTCAAAGCAACCAATGAATACATGAAGAATATGCATTTGGTTAGAATCATACCCTTGCAAGGTCGTTTCCCTCTGTATTGTGCAGGGCATACTCAAAGACTTCCACTTTAGCTATGAGTGGCAAACGATCATAATCCGGAGCAAAACTTAGCATATACTTGTGCTCTTGATTTAGAGTGATCTGAAACCAAGAAAGCATTTATAACACATTAATACAGCTATACCAAAGTTTAGGAACATGCCCCTTTACATACACAGACGCACAAACGATTGTTTTATACCCATGGGTACAACACTACAACTTATCTTTGCAAACTGTCTTACAAGGAAGGCTGCCTATGTGTTTCTGCCTGCAGAGCCCATAGGTACTCAGGCAATGCAAGACTATGCTAACATTCCCTCTCAATGTAAGGCTGGAGACACTCCGTTAACATTTAGGGCTGTCATAAAAAAAATGAAGCAATCAAAGGGGGAACTCACCTTTCTGGCATCTCTGTACTCCCTGATGAGCTGGTTAAGGGTGTCACAATTTGGAACCCAACCAATTAGTCCACTGTTTGAAGACAATGGAATGACATCATATCGTTCAATGGAGAGATCCTTCTCCTCAGTTTTTGTTGAATTCTCCAGTAGTGTATTCACCAAACCAAAAAGCTAAAAAAGTCCCAGGTCAGGTTTTATGTGTAACTAACATAGCGAGGAGAAGTATTTAGGTCTATACAGAAAGACGAAATACAAATTTAGGAACCCAGTATCCAAATATTTAACAATTATTTAGGTAAAGAGAAAGGGATTACCTGCATGACGCGTTCATCTTGGCGTAAATCTTCATGTCCCTTCAGCAAGAAGGCATAATCCTTACCATCACTCCCATGAATCGTCAATTTCCTTGGTCTTTGTTTGGATGTTATGACAACAAGTTGGCGTGCAAACGATGCAATTGTTACAACAGGAGATTCTGCAATATGAAAATTATCAATTTATTAACTCAGGTTGAATACCAATACATGTCGATTATTGTGAAATTGTGTGCTTACCAGCACGATATCTCCCAGGAACAGCGAGCTCCAAATTACGACATTCCAACAACTCTGGTGAGACGGACTAGTAACCATATGTAGAGAAAATGTAAGTGAATATTTAATGACAGAAGTCAAACATGAAAGGAGATGTCCTTACCTCTAAGTCCAGAGTAGTAAGACTCTGCAGCTGCTTATCTATTCGTCTAAATACATGATAGTAAAGATCCCAAGCCTGATCAAGGCATGGTTTAAATATTTAGTAAATATGACAAAACTCAAATAAAATTTTGATGCCACAATACCTATGCTGTAGAGAAGCAGTTAACATGCATTTAAAATCCAAGAACTGTATTCACAAATAAACACAATTGATGAAGAAAGTTTAACACAATTCATACTATTCACAAATAAACAAACTTTAAATCTAAAGGCAGAAGATGAGGCAAGTTAGCCATGAATGTAAGTGAGATTAGTTGGAAAGTGTAACGGGTAAGCTGTTAGAAAGAGAAGGCTCATGCACAATACATCTAACTGACTTCAATAATGGAGAACAAGGATCCAACTCACACACACAAGATAACAGATTGACCATTTATTACCTAACGGTTCGAAGATACTAATGGATTCAAGTCATTCTTGAAGAAGGACAAGGATTAACGAACTCAAAAAGTAAAACAACCGACATTTTTCTCTAGAAAATCTTCATACCTGAGTAAGCTCAGCATCTTTCCCTGTTCTCTTAAATTTCATGCAACACTCATAGGCCTCCAGTAATTCATGACGATATGCCTGAAATTCACACCATGGTGATTTACTCAGAAGCAAACTTAAGCAGAGTTCCGGTGAAGGTTTTGACGAGTGAGAAAGTGAGACAGCAGTTTGCTCAGGAAGGATATAATACTCTGATTTGGCGTTTAATTCCACAGTTAGCTATTCAAGAGGTTGGAAAAATGTTGACTGGCACAAGATGCAGAAATGATTTTAAAACCAAGTGCAACACAAGCCATGAAACCAACCTCAATGAATGCTCTCTCTTTTATGGTTGTATTGTTCTCTTTAGCTCCTTCCTCAAGCATTTCATGGAGTGGCTCCAATTCTTTTAGCATTCCCTCAATGTTATGCTCACCAAAATACAGGCGACTAGCTTCTTCCAGAGCCTCATGCCACTTTTCATGCCAAAGTATTGCGACCCGGATTAGTTCCTTTGACACAAGCTGTGCCTGTAGCCAAAATCAACTTTCTGTAAGGGTTTTCTATTGCCAAACAGGGAGAAGGAACTGGAAAAGTTGGTGGAAATTAAATTGAACTATTCACCTGATCCACAAGCACACCACTATGCTGCCGAACTTTGTCAACCACTTCTTGAGCTGCAGCTTTACGTAAATTACTTATTGATTTACATGCTACAAGGAGAGGGTACATAAGAGCCTGCAAAAGGAATTGAGTGAGTTTAGTACTTCGCAAATCTCATTATATGAATTATTGCCATTTGAGTTGCTGCGAGACATGCTACAGGAACTTGAGCACAAAATGAGATTTAACCTACAAATTAATTAAGGAGCAGTCATCACAATTGCATAAAACATGAAATTGACAACAGAAGACTGAATAACTATATGAGGCATTGCAAAGGCATAACATACCTTGAGGCTACATGTCTTATGTCAAATGAAATCCAAAATTATAAAGTGAAAAGGACTAACTAAAATAAGGAACTAGGCAGTCTGAAGAATGCTTTAGTTCATCAAAAGCATACCTGTGGATGACTTTGTCCAATCCGAACCAAAAGCGAATGTATCAGTTCCCTCACAGCATTGTTATTAGAATGTATCCTGGCGATTATTTGAGGCAAAACCACCAGCCATGTATTAATATTAACATGTGCAAACCCTTTCTGTAGTGCCATTTGCACTTCTGCAGTAGCTCCATGGTTGAACCACAATGTAAGAAGACGAAGAATATCCTGCACATAACAAATGAAACTGCATGATAAATGATATTTATGAAATAGAGGTACTATTAATGAGAATAATATCTTTCCTTTTATGCTTCTATTAGGAATCAGGATATAAAATTGCATAGTCAGATATCTATTATAATCCTCACAAATCAAAACTAGCGTAAGTTACTTAGATTCCCACCACATAACCCAATTTACGCAGCATGGGTACCTCTCAGATTATAGAAAGTGCAATTTGCATGCAAGAACCTGAAGTTGTAGAGCCAGTGCAAAACATAGAAACCAAAATGTTCAAATAAAGCAGGTGATCGATATTAAAGAGAAACTTTAAGTACAGAAATCAAGTGAAAAGCCCAGCTCTTCAAAGGCAGTACAGAGACAAATTGAACACTATACAAAATACCCAAATCTGGCTCAGGGTGAACAGGCAAGTCCAGAATGGCATTCATGTTGCAAATAACACTCGGTCAAGGAATAATATTTACCTGTAAACTATCATCAACACCTTTAGTATTCGCTGAACATGCTATCGAATGAAAATATCCATTGACCGCTGCAACAACAAATTGTGACGTGACACTTGCATAACCTCTTACAGTATAAAGTGACATCACTGCTGTATTAAACAGTGCCCACTTGTGCCATGCCTTTGCCCATTTATTGGCACATTGAGTTGCAGTCCGGAAGGCATTGAGAATTTCTACACAAAATTATAATTAATCAACAAAAGAAGATTGATAATTTCTGCGGTGTTATCTGGAACTTAAATAAGCAAATAACACCTTGTATAGAATCATCATCCAATCCAGGAGAAAGAGCCCAATTCCAGTCTCCTAGTATGAGATGCACACGGGCGATAAGTGGAACACTCAGACTACTAGAGCTCACCAAGACAGACGGTGTAACCGGTTGAATACTAGGTCGACTTGAAAGCTCTATTGCCAAATTCTGAACCATATTGCCCCAGCCAAACAATATACACAATAAGAAATTTCAGAAGTAGGTAGTGCATAGGTAGTTGAAGCAGAAGTACTTGCTCATTGGTGCTTACACAAAAAGGTAAAATTTTCTACCTGTAGCCTAGCAAATGCTTCCTTGCGCTTAATGTCCTCTCCAAGTGACCATTGGTATTCCAAATATGCAAGCATCACTTGTGGGGGCCCATCATACCGCACGCTTTCAGGAGATGTTTCAGGATCATACTGAACACAATTAAACCATGTTCAAACAAACAAACAAGATGTGAATAAATGCAACGCTAGCATCCTTTGATAATTATGTACCACCAACCTGTAAGAGTTCGACTAAAGTAGATCTAGCCTGACTAATTCGCCCACTTTTCCGACAAAGGTAAGCATACTTAAGCCAAGTGTCAATATCTTCTGTTGGAGGTAGAACAAGTGCTCTAACTGCTAAAAGCGCCTGCCATACCTGCATATCAAGTATGGTCACATTTAGAAGTAGCTGATGCAGCCAGAAAAAGTTTCAGTAAACCAACCATGAGATGTGGATTGGCATGCATATGTTCTTGAACTGAGGTTAATTACGGATAAACCCAGCCCAATGTTGTGGGGGCATGAAACATAACTAGATGGAACAGTCTAGCTCTCTTAGGTTTTTCTGGCCTAGCAGCAATCGCACAATTATTTTCCAGTATCTGTGGACGTCAAGATTGTATATACTAGACTATATAATCACACAAATGCAGAAATAATGTCAAATCAATAAAATACATAAATACTGAGTTTTAGTTTTTGTCCCAGCTGTGACCAAGAAAATATGGCCAGGTCAAACCACATAAAAAAACCAAGAGCAAGGGCTGCAGAAGGTTGACATTAAAGGTCAAAATGTATATATCCAGAGAAGTAAACTTGATTACTTTGACTATGAAGTAATGATCTTAATCCAATAGAAAAAGTTAAAGAAGAAAGTTTATGAATCCAAATGTTACCATATTTCCCTTGGAGCCTTTAATTTATCCGTTCATTTTTTAGCTATGCATAAACTAATTATAAATAAAGCATGTTCACCTCAACATTACGTTTTGCTCCTTGTATCCGCTCATTCCACATATTGCGAATAAGTGCTCGTCGTCCTTCAGCAACAGGGTTTCCCAGAGGAAGTGTGCAATAATCAATGACCTGATTATAGATTTTCACATTACGATTCATGCAACAAATATAGAGGGAACAACCTCACTTCTCAACCTGTCTCCAAAAAGAAAAAAACAAAGAGCAAACCTCCTCAAGTTCTGACAGCTGCTGAACACGGACCATATTGCCATATGCACGTTCATAGCTCTCCAAAACCTACAAAGTGAAGATGTCAATAATCAAAATATCCAAAAGGAAAAACTATTACATGCGGGGGCTACTGTAGTAGCTGGTATATTACATTCCCTAGTTGATGATACTGAAAGTAACTCAGAAAGTTCTGCTGAAAATGGAATGTATGGCTTGCTCTGACCAAGTGTTTCAAACCATAAAATTGCGCGTAATTTTTTTTCAGCCTTTCAGATAAGCATAACCTCAGTATACAAACCTAACTTATAAACATAACAGACCCATATTATTATATAATCAAGAAAGCATCTTGTAAGGAAGAAACAGCCAATCAAGTGGAAAACAGAAAGGAAAGACAAAATCAATCCATTGAAAACAGGCATATGGAAAGAGGTAACAACTTTGTCCTCCCCATCTTTGCACCTAAGACTAGTAAATCCAACATACTGAACACTTGGACGCAGACACACCTATAACAACAGATGCCATTATTTCCTCTTCTGCTGTATATAGGTCATTCGTAGTTAAGCACAAAGGTCCCAAACTGGTAGATTAACCCCCTTTTCCGTAAAGCTCAGAACCCCACAAACCTTTACTTTGGATTAAATTTAGTTCCATACACTTATACAGAACCATTTAGCCGACCCCACTTAGTGGGAAAAGGCTTTGTTGTTGTTGTTGTTGTACACTTATACAGAACCATTCAGACATACACAATATATTAGCATTGAAATCAATATGATCATTATTTCTAAATCCCAACTGAATGCTTCAACCCCATCATGTGAAACTCAATCACATGGACTCATAGTATAATGAAAAAAATATAGAAGACTCACCAAAGCAGCAAGCTCTGTTGCCAAGCATTTCCTAGCTCTCTCAACATACTGACGTGCTTCATCATACTGTGCCCGGAAACAACAGAAAACAAAATAGAATAGGTCAAATACATTAAAAAACAAAGAAGGTTCCCAAAGTGTTCAGGCACCCTTACTGGTTGCCACTTAGTATAGTCTGGTGGCAAATGGTTGGGATGCTAATTGTCCGAGTCGAGGCTCGAGCAGGTGTCCCTGGACTGACATCTCGGATGGTTACCCTCCCTTTCTTCACTCATGCAAATTCGTGGTTGGTAACGGAGAGAGGCTGAGATTCTGGGAGGATGGTTGGTTGGAGGGCGGTCCGTTGAAGGAGCAATTCCCTAGAATATTTTCTTTATCAAGGACAAAAAACCAAAGTATTTCCAATTTGATAGCTTCTTCTTTACAGCCGGTCAGCTGGAATTTAGAGTTTAGGAGAAACCTAAGAGAGTCGGAGATTGAAGAGGTGGCTGGTTTACTGCAGAAGGTGGAGTCCGTACGGCTGTGCCATTCTAGAGAAGACAGGAGAAGATGGAATTTAGAAGGTTCTGGCCAGTTCACTTGCAAATCTTATAACTCTTTCCTTTGCAACAATGATGTTATGCATCAATTTCCCCCTTTTGCTCAGATATGGAAAGCAAAAGTGCCTCCAAAAGTCAAAATCCTTGTGTGGCTAGTGGCGCTCGGGAAGGTTAATACTTGTGATCAAATCCAAAGACGAATGCCTTTTGCTTGCTTCTCCCCCCATTGGTGCACTTTGTGCAAATCTGGGGAGGAAAGCGTCAACCATATTTTCCTCCATTGTCCGTATAGCATTCAACTCTGGTGGAAATTGCTTAAGGAAGCCGGAGCAAGATGGGTCACCCCAAAGGGATGTTTTGAGCTTCTAAGCATTAAGTTCGAAGGCCTAGGGAAAGGGAGGAAAGCCAAAACTTTGTGGGGATCTCTGTTGATGGCCCTCTTCTGGAACATTTGGTTGGAGCGTAATAAAAGAGTCTTTGAGGATTACAAGGGAGTGGGGGTGGAGGACCTTTGGGATAGAGTAAAACACTGGGCAGCCCTTTGGGCTTCGGTTTCAGAGGAGTTTAGAGATTACAATTTCTCTTCTATTTTTAGGGATTTGTTAGCAGCCGTTATTTGATTTGGTCTAGCTTTTCCTCTGTTCAATTAGTTTTCTTTAGGGGTCCTTGCTAGTTCTCTTCTAGCTCCAGGTGGATATCTTTTCCACGTGGTTTATTTTTTCTTTTTTGTAATTCTTTCGTTTTATAAAATTCTTTCGTTTCTTTTCAAAAAAAAAAAAATAAGTGGTCTTTTTAACGCAGATACAGTGTATTATAATGACTAATCTATAAATAAAAAGTTTAACTAAAGTAGACTTTTTCGCATATATTAAGCTATTTTGACTATTTGTTAATGAAAAACATAAATGCTTCGAATGGTTTTAATATTTTAAAGTCCTGTCAAGCTGATCCTTGCTGAAAATGGTGATATATAACTTTTTGAAATGCCATAAAGTAGAATCTATCAGTATAATTATATTTTACATTATCTAAATGTAGATTATGGAAAAAGTAAAGTGTACCTTTCCTCTTTGAACTAACAGAACAGCTCTAAAGAATGTTCCATTACTGCTTCCATCCCCACTAGCAGCAGTGTTCCCCAAGCCCCTAAGTTTGGTTTCATCACCATCATCTAACCGCGACACGTATTCTGCCATTTGATCCCACTCCCCCATGTTCCAAGCAGCATTAGCAGCCTAGCACAACCAAATTTGTTAAATTAGGGAACTAAGGACATAAACAAGCCCTGTTTAATCACAAACCAACCATTGGTGCCATTTCCAACCGGGCAGCTGGTTCAGCTGGGGTCCAATATTCCTTGAACAGGTTGTTAAGCTCCTCCCATTGTGCCAAAGCAGCAAGACATCGCATCCGACCTAAAGAAGCCACCAATACAAACCATATTCAAAATGCAAGAAAAAATGATACCGTACATAAAGAAAAATGATCACAAGATAATAACAGTAAATTTAAAGATATTTAATAGCAGATTAAATATAAAGCGGCATCCAAAACAACAATAAAATAAGTAACACAGACCTAAAGCGGCATCCAAAACAAGATGTGGACTCGATGCTTGAGAGGCTTTTTCGGTGTAGGCCTTGAGAGCATCGTCCCATCGCTGCAACTTCTCATACCTAAACAAGTAGAGAGATGCAGTGGACAAGGTATTATAAGAGTCATATTCTTTTGCAAAGTTAGTAGAAACTAAGTTGCTTTCTTTAAAATAAATGACAATTCAGTAAAGGGCATGGAATTTTCAAGAGAAGAAAAGGCTCCTGAAAATCCTATTGTCAAAGAAAGGCAGGGAAAAAAGGGTTTGTTACAAGGGGAAGAAAATTCTTGGAATGTATACTATTAAAAGTTACCATGACTCTTTGAGTTGAACATCCAAATCTTGTTGGGCAAAGGTCAATATTCCAACTGCAGCCTGAGAAAACACAAATTTATCAATAAATGGCAGCCAATGTTCACAGAAATATCAAACCTCAAAATATAGTAAGGAAGTGGCATAATGATTTTCTTTTCCATCGAACCTCATGCTGGTGTAACTGGTTGTTTATATGTATAAGATCTTCAACTACTGCAACAGGGTCCATTTTCTTGGAGCGCGCTCCTTCAAATTCCATTTCTTTGTAATGCAAGGCCTTTGCAAATGCACAACACTGAAATGTAAAATAGATAAGTAAACATACGTGAAACATGTAAGAGATAACAAAAACTGGGACCACCCTCCCCACCCCCCCCAAAAAAAAAACAAAAAAACAAAAAAACAAAACAAAACCAGCCTTCCCAAAAAATGTAAAAAAAAATTAACTATACCTTTTCTGCAAGAGCACCAAGCAGGCGAATGTCTATAGGAAGAGGCTTCTCATTGTGTTCCATGAACTCTGCCTTCAGACACAATTAATTAAACAAAATCAATAAAAATCCAACAAGGGAAACAGAACTGCTATCTCATGCAAGAGAAAGTTGATGCAGGACACAGTTTCCTTTTTTTTCTTCTCCATGTTTCCATACAGAACCTCTAGTTATTTAGTTTATATCGCTGTTCTAAAAATCCCCGCCTAGGCGCTAGGTGGCTGGCCACCGCCCTGATTAATGCCTAGGCGTTTGAAAATTAAGAAAGGGCACCTAGACCTGCTGAGGCGCCCGCCTAGACCGTCTAAGCACCCACCTAGCCCGCCCAAACACCTGCCAAGGTTGAGACTCACTTAAATAGAAAATATATAAGTTTCCTTTTGCATTTTATTGTTTCCAATAAATTGTAAGAGACTTATTGAACACTTAAATAAACACATATTATATGTTTGCTCCCCATGTTTTCATTATATTCCAATACTTAATAATATATATGTCATTCTAATTTCTAGTTTATGATGAAATTATATATATTTTAAGTATAAACAGACACTTATTTACACAAAATACAATAGATTTATTTAAATCCGCCTAGCCGCCTAGGCACTAGGCCCCACCCTGCCGCCCGACTAGCACCTAGCGTCTTTTAGAACCTTGGTTTATATATATAGATATGCATAAATAATAGAATATTATGACTATATATATATAATATTATATATATATATATATATATAGATATATTGAGGGACACCTTGTGGTGCTCATTCCTTAACATTTTTCAATGATCCAAACCGTCTATATTTTAGTACATCATTCTTAAATCATACTAGCAATAAATTGGCAAATACAATTTCAAAGAAACAGTATTATGACTACCATTTAATTCAATGGTCAAATGGTTTCGGATTGGGTGATTTTTGGTGGAGATGATCTTTGAGGAAGACCTAAACAATGGATGGTTGGATCGTTGAAATACGATGTGGAGTGGGCCCCACAAAGGTGTCCTTATTTGAGGGATCTCTCAACGGGAGGGGACTGTGTATATATGTATGTGTGTGTGTGTGTGTGTGTGTGTGTGTAGAACATACACAATTCCTTTTCTTCTCGATCATCTATATGATAATTTAGACAGAGCAAAAGGATGGTGACTTTTAACATTCCTAACAGAATTTGTTTTTTTCATTATTTGTTTGACAAATGTTTGCCTAATTTTTTGCATTCGAACTGTAGGTTTATTTAGATAGACATCTTTGTCCATGAGATCCTTTTTTTTTTTTTTTTTTTTTGAGAAGAAACGATAACACTTTATTAAAAAATAACATGAATTACAAAATAGTGGATAAGAAATCCACCATCTACCAAAACTAGCTAACCTCTCAAGTAGATCTATTTAAAAGTAACATAACCTCAACCAAAATCATTTTACGGCTGCTAACACATATCCCACACTATATGAGAGAGAATAATCCCTGAACTCATTCGAAACTGATGCCCGGAGGGCTGCCGAGTATCTTACTCTACCCCATAGTTCTGCTACCCCCACTCCATTATAATCCTAATAGAATATACCTTCTCACACTTATTTAAAATCAGTCCCACATAGATAGCTTGGACTCAACTTATATATAAGAGATCCATTTTTATAAGGGAAAGTAAGAGATCACATTGGTGAGCCCAACCTAAAAGTTAGCTGATGATCCAAGCTGTCTATAGTTAAGGATCATTCTTACAAAAAATCAGCAAAGTTGAACTAATTTTGCTATCAATTTATGATCAAACAAATAGACAAACACAATTCCTCCAATAAAATTGACCTAATGGTGATAAATTGATAATAATCATGTCATTCATATGTTAGCAACATGTTACTGACACGCTCTTACTTCAACTATAAAGGGACGCCCTCAACAGAAAAAAATTATATACATTCATCATACATAGTTACATAGATATATGTAAATGTAATCATGAAACAACGGAGGCTTTAAGCACACCAAGCTAAAATCACACGACTCATGTCCAGCTTCATATGTTGCATCGATTTTTGGAGTAATAATAAAATGAAAAAGACATACCAAGTTAAGAAGTGTTGCCAAAATTTCAGGAGGTAAATTTGGGGATGAAAATGCCATCTCCAAACTTCGAACTAACTGTTTCTGACTAGTCTCATTTAGCTGTGCCCAACAGCTAACAAAACCAGCTGCAAATAGCTCCCGCCCAACAAATGGCTGCAAAAAGGAGGATATCAGAGCGCAAACTCCAAAAGAAGTAACGTACAAATAAGTATAATATGCAATACCTGCAGCTGTGCAAGCCTTGCACAGGTTCGTAAAGCAGGAGAAGGAGATTCCTTCAGAAGTTCAATACTAAAATGTCTCATCCATTCTGCCCAATCTTCTTTGGTACTGCGTTGAGAAGCCTCCCCAGCAGTGCGTAATCGACCATCATTGACCTGTACGTAACTTGTATAAGTCAAAAATCAACTTACAGCCAAAATAAAAAGAAATAGTATTATCATATAAATAAAAAATAAATATGAGGGCAAAGCCAATCAGACATAACTAGATATATGCATCTCAAAAACATACATAAGCAGCACACCAAAACCAGAACACTTATACTAGCGTAGACCGAAAAATAATAGATCATATCATATAACCCTTGCAAATTCTAATAGCAAATAAAAAGAAAGGTTGTCATGTTTAACAACCATATTACGTGCTAAGTTAGATGAACTTAATATCAAAATAAAGATTCACCAATCACAAGAACAAAAGTTTAAAGAAAAGGTTGCGCAGTAATATACTATATGGACTGTGTTTGACACCAACTTCTATGCTTGCAAAACAGTTGCCACTAAATTAGAAGTGGCTACACGAGACATGATCTGCTCGACGTGTCATTCCTAATAATGTAATATTTTATAATTATAACTAAATGCCCTAGGAACTGCTAGCCCACTACACTCAGCATGTTCATATATTTAAATAACATCTCACAACATAGTGACCCCAATCCATACCAGGCGTTTTCTAGGGCACTACATTGATCTTCCAAGACATTTTGACTACAGCAGTGTGAAACACTATAGCATGCAACTTACAGAACGTGTAATCAAGGGAGAGATATACCTGATGGCCTCGAAGTTGTTTCTGCACTTCTGACCCAACATCATAAGGGTCAGTCTCTAAATCATTCCAATTGTCAGTAATAACCTCTGCTGGAAGCCGTCGGCTTAATCTTTGAATAGTTGTACTCCCCAAAATTAGAGGTTCACGTCGCTTCAACCGTCCTTCAATTTCCTCGAATTCCTTATGCTGAAATGAAATAATTTTTTTACTTAATCAGCAGAAGTAAGAAATCACAAATAATTTCTTTTTAAAAGAAAAAATAAGGCAATAAAGTTAGGGAATGAGGAAGACCCTTACGCGATGTCTCAGAAGAAGTTTGTGTATTGATGGGATAAAAATTGTGAAGTCCTCCCCAAGGGCATGAGCTAGACAATAAAGGGCATCAACAGCATCCTTCCGGAGCTCATCATTCTTGCTGTAAAACAAAAGTTTAAACAGCTATGAGTGTTAGATAAGTAACTAAAAAACAAAATATGAACCTAAATTCCATGGTACTGAAGATTCCCAGATAAGTCTTAAGATACAAGTTATAACATCAAACAGAAGAAAAGGTTCTCCTAAATTATTCATAACATAAAACCATTGAACACACCCTCAGACATATTCAGGGGATACACACCAACCACACAAAATGGAAAGCCTGGAAATTGTGAAACATAACACACATCCTCAACTTTAGGGCAATGCAATAACAGAATCAGAAAGACAGAATGAGCACTGAGTTAAAGAAAGATCAAAGTTGAAGTCTTGACTTTAACTGTTTAACCATCCATATTATAAAGTACAAATGATGTCTCAAACAAATATTTCTAAAATAAATATAAAAAAATTACAATGAAATGGAAGCAAGCTATCATTAATTGGGATTCACTGCAAAGGAAGGGGAATCAGTTCTAAAACAAGCAATAATAGTAGCCAAAAAAAATATAGGATATAGTAGTCTAAAATAGTCATATAAAATAGGAGGGTGTGTTTAAGAAACTTGAAGACAATTTTCAACCAATGTCTAGAAAGACCAACAGTTGCACACAAAGATCAGATCATATAGCTAATGGGCAGGTGATGAAAGGAACCGGACCCATCTAAGACTAGCTTTAAGTGATGCACGAGAGAAGATATGTGACCAGTAACCTGAAAAAAAAATTAATAACACATTACGATGAACATGTTCAAGAACAACAATATGTCCAAATATAACTGAAGTACATAAAAAACAAAAGGAGTAGAGGGTGTGATGACAACCTGCACATGAGGGATCAGTTTCGTCAAAGTTTTAATAGCAGCATGTCTTATGTCCACTGAGGCATCAACTTTAAACAAGCGAATGAGTGCAGGAAGAAGAAGATGCATATGTTCATCCAATGTTCCTACATTTGGACACTGAATGAGTCTTTACATGTTGGCATACATATACTCCAAAATAGCAGATTCATATCTTCATCATGGTAAAAACGAAGCTTAACAAAATGCTTTTTTGAGCTCCAAGCCTCCAACAGAGGAAACCATAATATCCTTTGGAACTTAAAAGTCCCAAACAGCCAGCCATACGGACCTTTGAAACAGAAGACCAAAAAGTCTTATATTTCCCATCTAAAACGAAAACAAGCAATTTTGCACAATCCATTAATCCAAATAGAAAAGGCTACAATAAAGCTATCAGTTATAAACTTATAAATGCTACATTATAAGGTATCTAAAAATCTGATGCTCATTCACTATAAATTTCCATCCACATAAGATGACTAATCTATTTATAAGAAAGCAGACACAAATAAAACAAATAATCCCAGAGCTTTATGCTTATCGATGGAAGCCTTTCTTCCATCAGTCTAATAACTTCATACCCAATCACTTTGACGTTTCCAGGTCAGTAACTACTCATGGTCATCCAATTACTACCAATAAAGCTATCAGTTATAAACTTATAAATGCTACATTATAAGGTATCTAAAAATCTGATGCTCATTCACTATAAATTTCCATCCACATATGATGACTAATCTATTTATAAGAAAGCAGACACAAATAAAACAAATAATCCCAGAGCTTTATGCTTATCGATGGAAGCCTTTCTTCCATCAGTCTAATAACTTCATACCCAATCACTTTGACGTTTCCAGGTCAGTAACTACTCATCGTCATCCAATTACTACCCAGATTGTTAACCAATATATGCACATCACTTGATGCTTAATTGATTCGTAGATTGTAGAATATGAGTCTCAAGTCGTGCTTATATGCAGTAATTTTGCTCCCACCAATGGAACCCTGAGTTATTCCAAGTTTTTAACATGTATCTCCAACAGCTACATTAATACAGCTTACGAACAATACAAAGGTACAGTTTTTTTCAACAAGGAACCATTTTATCTTCAGCAAATTGTCTCTCTAACCCTGCAGTTATTAAGTCATCCATAAATCAAATCCTCTTACTCCCACTTTACCATGATTTAGAAATTAGAATCATACATTAAAACCACCTGCAGGCATTATTTTAATAACTCTCATAATCAACACAAAGGAACTGTTCTAAAATAATGGGCAATAATAGGAGCATACGTTTGCCCACTATTTTAGGTTCTACTATCTTGAGAAAAAAGAAAACAATAATCAAGCAGGACTTTTAAATATGAATATTCTACTTTCGAGAGTGTTACAAAGGGGTCAAATTTTCTAACTCTTGCTTGTATTTTACATGTAACTCACAAAATGAAATTCCTTCTTTTCCCAATCTGATTCTTTCTTGCACTTACTCTTCCAGAAATTGCATATCCACACAACCACTTTCCTTAAATTCAAGGCACCATTCTTTTTTGTAAAGAAACAAATTAATTATTAACAGCAGAATTTACAAAAAATGGAAAAGAAATCCACCAACTAAAATCAAACCTAAAGTACTAAACTAGATTTCTCAAATAGGACTAATTCACAAAAATCAAACTTGAAACTAAACTCATTTTACAGTTGCTAACCCACCCATCATTATAGAAGAGTGAGCATAATCCCTATACTCAGTCGAAACAGATGCCCAATGAGCTGGCCAGTATCTAACTCGGACCCATAGTTCACCTACTCTTTTCTTCTCAAAAAATAGTTCACCTACTCCCACTCCCTTAAAACCTTCCAAAGTTCTATTACACTCCATCCAATTCTTCAAGTCACCAATTTGATTCTCAAATATCTATGATACTTTCATTTCATTAACAAGCTAATCCAGTCTTATAAGGACTTGAAAAATAAGTTTCTAATATCAATAAATATCGATATTCACGGTAATTAAAAATGAAGAGTACTAACCACCAAACACTTCAAGGGTATGGAGGATGTCAAGAACATAAGTATAATCGTTATACCGTTCTGCATCACTTAGAACTTGAATACAACATGGAAGAATATCCGGAAGGTACGTTCGAAATTCATCATTGAGAGCCAAGCAAAGCTGCTCCACCAGATGCAGAACCTGAGAAAGATTACAGGAGAACAGAAAATAATCACAATGGGAATTTTAAAAAAAAAAAACTATAATTTCAAGAACAAGAGATCAATCTCATGATAAGGCAATTGAAACCAAAACGAAAAGGTCAAACTAACTGGATAACCAAGTTGAGGACGGCCAGCAGCAGGAAAACTGAAGGTTGACCATAATTCTGAAATTAGAACGAGCAACTCATGCAGATATTTCCCAATATGCTGCACAGCACATCATGCCCATATATAATCATCAAGAAATCATCCACAATGATTACACGTATGAAAACTTAAAAGGGGCCAAGACATTACCTGACGCACAATAGACACTAGCGTACCAAGCTTCCATGTTATAAAATCCTTTAAAGCATCATCACATGTCCGGACTATATGGAAGAAATCAGGTAAAACCTACAGGTAAGAAAAATAAAGAAGCATCATTTAAAGCCAAAAAGACAACATAAAAAGCAAATGCACCAGTATATAAACCGCTGATAAGCTAAATAACAGGTGTAATTCGAGATAAAAAGAGACAGTAGAAGAGTCATGACAAATGAATCTTGGTTTTTTCTACCGAAAAATTGATAAATGGACTTCCAAAGGCATGAAACTTAAAATGCCTTTTGTATAAAAAAGGAAGATAACATATAACATAATTCACATCCACAAAACTAAGGTTTAACAGTAAAATACATGTGCTTGTCTGTACACATGCATTCACACACATGTTACTACATGTGCGTAAAACATACAACGAAACAAATCACAATTGAAATGTTTATACACTGACCTTTGGTAAGTATGGAACACAACCAAGACCCATTGACTAACCTCGCAACAAAAAAGATAACATGAGACATCAAGAACTACACAAATAATAAGAATATAAATCTTCTAAGAAAAGTAATTCAGAAAAACAATAACCACATTACTATATGCTAAATACCTTGAATATGAACATAAGAGATCTGACCACCTTTAGGTGGTAAGTAGCAAGTGAAGGGTCCCTAAGTATACGCATGAGGGAGTTGATTGCAACCTGTGGTCATAACATATGTTAACAAACAACAAGGACAATCATTTATCATATTGATATGCATATATATGAATGGATTTTAAGTTATGGATCACCATTGTCCATTGATTGTGTAGACAACTCAAATGCAATCAGCGACAATGATGAGCATCATTGTAATCAAATACACACACACACACATATATATGTAATTATATATACACATCCATAAAATAAAATACAAAAGTCATAGCAGGTTTGATGTGCTACCGTAGAATAATAGTCTTCAGACGTTGCAAATGATGGCCACACGTCCATAGGCAATTCATCCACAGATTGAATGTGTTGACCAGATTCACTGGCACTACATGTAACATCTCCATGTGAACCGGGCAGGCTTTGCTGATGTCGTTTATGCACATGAGGGTCTAGAGCACCCATAATTCCGAGAACCTGGTGAAGCCCAAGAACAGGTTAACATAAAAAAATGGCTACAGTTAACAACCATGCAATCTAATTAAAAAGTTACCTTTAGTACTTCACGTCTTGTAGACCATGCTAATTCACCATTCAGTAACTTCAAGAGTAAGCCAAGTAACAGTGGATATTCATTGTATGGCGTTATGACATACCTGCCAAAATCAAAGAATAAAAGTTTCTTAACACAAACCAAAATGTAATACAGAACTTCATGAAACCTGATGCCAACAAAGTATCTCAAATAGTTGCTCCATGATACCAATACGTGGACTGAGTCTATCTTCTACGGTTCACAGCCCCCAAATATAAGTGAAAAAATTATACACTTATGGAAGTGGTTGGCCATGCATAAAGCAATTTCAGGAACTAGAGTCTCAACCCTTGTTTTACCATCGACAAGTCTCGCTCTCCAGCAAACAAGCTTCTTAAAACCAAAGAGATGCAATCATAAAGAAGTGACAACCTGGCTCCATTAAAATAAGGTAGTCCACCATCTTCCTAGGTCACTAGAGCACATGCAAGACCTAATACAATATTATCTATTGTCGGCTCATACCATTTAACTATGGTTGGCAGGGCTTCTTAACAACTTAATATTTGAGATTAACAGTTACTGGGCATAAGATTAGGTAGCCATGAAATCTTTTGTTTGGAAGGGAGGAGGCGTGGTCCACATAACCTCACATACTAACTTGAATACTACTAACAATAACTCAGCAAGGTATCAGTACTTCAGAGTAGTGCTACCTACACTAAATTTGTTTCTCTTTTATAATATTGACAAACAAAAAGGAAAACAAGCTCAAAGTTTAATGACCAAATTGACAATTAAATATTTATTCAATCAGATATGCACATCAAATAAGTATATAAGCATAAGCCTCAGTGAAGCTGTTTCTAACCCAAGATTAAAGATGAAAATGAAAAAATATATATAATAGAACCTATCATAGAGCAATGTAACAAACACAGTGCATACCCAGTGCTCTGTACAACTTGACCAAGAGTAGCGACAGCCACTTCCCGTTTGGTGACGGCTGTTCCATCCAATAACGCCTCAACAATTAAAGGCATAAGCTCAGGAATGTATATTCGCATTGCATAACCACCCTAGACAGAAGTCAAAACAAAAAAGAGAACAGCATTTATATCAGCACAACACAAAACAATTATATAACAGAGAGAACTACTTTTCGTATTCAATAAATTTGCTTTTGTTTTGTCACCAAAAGAAAAATTAACACATTTTCATGTTCTTCAGCATGCATCAGACACCTCAAACCCACCACCTACCAACCTTCAATCCAAATAAAACAAATTAATAACACCATGAGTACTAAAGCCAAATATACCCACCACTCTAGCCAGATCCCCAACAGTTACAAGAACTCCACTAATAATGCCATTATTTGCGTTCACACCAGTGCCATCAGTAAGCCTTGCAACAAGTGCCTGAACAATCAGATATTTACTATGAGAGAAGGGAAAAAAACAGATCTATAAATGATAGGGGACTAAGATAAACAATCACTAAATGACTTAAACCTTGTGTATCGGAGCAACGTATGGAAGTATTAGTCGTTCACAGTTTCGTATTAAACAACCCAGTAACTTCGCACTTTCTTCTCGGCATTTGGTGTCTGCACTGCTGACATAGCAAGAGAAGTCAATATCTGACACTTCAACAGCTCATTCTAGCATTAAAATCATCTTTAAGCAACCACGTATTTATTAAAAAAAAATGTATGTAAACAAAATTGATAATCCGTTTACATCACCTCTGCCCCAGGTAAGTCAACAATTGTATGAGATGCCGACGAAGTGCTGGAAGAACATACGCAGGATTTTTTTCTGACAACCTCCCAGCCACAGAAATTGCAAACTCTCGAACATCAAAATCCTATAACAACATCATAGTATTTTTTTAAGATGGATAACACAAAGGACAGATCATTTTAACAAAATCTACATTACAAGTAATTTCAAATTAAAATTCAATACATTCCAGCAAAAACCGTACATGAAAACTGCACAATTATAACACTTTAAGCAAAATATCTAAACAAAAGCAAAATAAAAGAAAAACATCAAATATCACATGCATAAGCAGCAACGCCTACATTTCCAATATAACACTAAGTCATGTACACGTCTATATAGAGCAAAAATCACACCTCATCATTCAAAGCAGCAAAAACTGCGCTCAGACTATCAGCCTGCACCAAAAAATCATCAAATCCTCTATTCCCATGAAGGGAGGAAAATATTGAATGGCGAACAATAACATCAGCATCTGCAACAGCTTCAATGAGAAGCTTTTCCACAATCTGCAGAAAGGCCAGTATATAGGTAACAGGCATATACCAAGAAGGAGAAAAAGAAAACTAACATGACTATTCAATGAGATTTTGGGACTTAACATGATACATTACTTTAAAGACATTGACAAATTATAATTATAATAGCAGACTGTAAAAAAGCAATCCAAATTCTCAAGTCTAATGCATATCTAATGAAATACAAAACATTTAAAAGATTAATGCCTTCTATATGCCTCCAATTTGCAAAGATGGCAATAACAAAGGAGTGAAATACAAAACATTCATAAAGATTATTACCTTCTACAAGCCTCCAATTTGCAAAGAAGGCAAAAAAGGAAGGTCCCCACACTATGGCCAATGGACATATTTAATAGTTGTCATATGACCCATATCAGCATATTTGAACTGAAGGAGTACAACCAAAAGGTACGCATTTATAGGCAAAATACACAATGATAGAAAGTTTTCGTGATCTTTCCTACCAATAAGTTGAGCATAGTAGAGAAACTAGATAAATTGAATAAACATACTATTGAATAAACTAGACAAGCACAAAATTGGTTTTACAGCTTACAAATGGTTCAAAAGAATCAAAGGTTGGAATGTTTAGCATAAATTTTAATGTTCAAAACCAAACCTCCTCAACAAGACGTCGTCGTTTTCCCCGATTAGACCTATCAGAAGCATATTGCACACCAGAAAAGGAATTTGCAACTAATTTGCAACAACATAGGGCAGCATCTTTCCGGATGGCTCCATCATCATCATCCAAATATACAACAACTGATTCTCTTGCAAACTCAAGAAGGTCATGGCCCTAAATCATATACCAGCTTCTGTGAGAGACTAAAGGTGCATTTAGGATTCACAATGGACAATGGTTTTCACACAAACCTTGAAATTAAAACGAGCTAGAGTCTGCAAAGCAAGCTGCACAAGGGATGAACCACTGACGTCTGAGACTTGCTGAGGGATATTCATTAAATTTCCTCTGCCCATGCCAACGGCCGACCTTCCCTGAGAATGGTGGGATTTTGAAAGAACCACCGAAATGCTGTCAAGCAACCGATCTTGGATAGTAGGAAGCAAAGATGGAATACTGAATTAACAACCAATTGAACAGGGAACTAGTCAGTGCACACATGGAAGACATAGACTAATCACCAAAATTGTGCAATGTGCAAGGAGAAGTTCTTGAAAACCCCAGGCTACCTGGTAGTTATATGCTCAAGTGCCTCAACAAGCGTAGGGGAAAGACCAGCAGACAACATAACATCCAAAAGACCACGAACATGAGGTTCCATAGGTGGCCCCATTGCTTTTGCTATGTTTCCAACACAAGCCAAAGCCTCAAGAGAGGGTCTACCTTTACGTGGAGCAATCTGGAGAACAAATGATTAATAACAGTCAGAGATGTGTCCACTATCACAGTTACAACTCATAACCTACAACCTACATACACAGCACAGCAAAGATAAATATTATGGTGAGGACCATGATCGTCAACATACCGCATCACGTAAATGGGATGTTATTGTCGGCAAATAGTGGACAAGTTCCCCATCCAAAGCACCAGCCATCTCCCCAAGGGCAATAAAACCACTGGAGCGTTCAGCCGGTATTCGCAAAACCGCAAGAATATGGTTCATACATATCTGCAAGAAATAGCATATCCTTACACATTCAGGATGACAAACAGTAAATATAAATGAAACAGATTTTGCCCCGAACCATTCTGCCCACCAGTTACAATATAATAATAAAGGACAGTTGACAAACCGTTAAGTAGTTTGTGACAAATCGATCTCGCAGAAAATGAGCAATTCGAGGTAGCAGCGAAGTTATGCTCAGGCGAACCAGCCTATCCCGGTGCTCAAGATATCTAAGGACAATTTCTGCAACTTCCCTGTACCTTGACATCATAAATTCACCTGTATTCCTGCCCAGATGAAATTAACTTTTTTAAACTGATGAAGGAGCAGTTGATGGCTGGGTCAAAATGTCAAGGTAGCACAAAGTAACACAGAACATGTACATTCTCACATGACTTAAAATAATTTAGGTTTTACTTGCTCACAGATTGTGACCATGTGTACCCATTTTGGTTTTCCTAAACTCCACCTAATAAAATAGTCACTACTACGTCAGGGTCACATAAAATTAATGCAAAAACCTCATTCAGACCAGAAAGAATCCATCACATTCATAAATGAATGTGCACAATAACAAAGTCTATACCAAAACTGTAGTTAAAATTGCATGAACATATGTTCACGTGTCTCTTGAAGAACTGATCAACACAAGCTAAAATTCATCGTGGTGCGCATCTGTACATGCGTGGTAGGGTTTCATTTTTGTTTGGCCAATCTTGTACATATGATACTTCTAGTGAATAACAATCAAATTTACATTAGGAAATAATACCAATAAAAATAAAAACTTCGTCACAAACTCTACCAACCTTAAAAGCTCTCCAACTGCAAGTAAAGAACCATGTATGCTGTGAACGGAAGCATTTCTACCCAACCCATCCTGGGTAGCCTCAAACATACGATAATACCATTGCACACGCCAGCGTGTCTCACGTTTCTCAATAACACCAAGGCAGGCACGTAGAGCTTCCACAGCTCGCTCTCGAATAGGCAAGACTGGATCCCTCAAAGCAACCCAAATAGCATCAACAAATTCAGGTACATGAACATTGAACACTGTTGAAGCATTTTCTGCCATTTCCTATAATAAGAAAACATTACAGAACCATGTCCTATATCAAAATTTAATGAGAATAGCAAAAAAAAAAATTTAAATTAAAAAGCAAAAGTTCTGTGATATGAAACTGCTTTTTAGAATAGAACCTTGATGGGATGATATGAAAAGTTTCTTTGAATATAAATGGAGTCTCCTCGGAGAAACAAACTCAGAACCACTAATCAACAACAGCAGCAACAACAACAACAAAGCCTTACCCACTAAACAGGGTTGGCTGCTAATCAATAAATGAGTACAAAAGTAAAAATTGTAGCACTTACTTTCAAGATCAACACAGCAGCAAAACGGCGATACTCAACTCTATCCCCCCGCAACCAATCAAGAGCAATTTTTATCTAAGAGACGAAGGCTTATCAGATACTTGACTATTCTAAATCAAATTCTGTTATGTCAAGGGGGTACACAAAAATGTAACAAACCTGGCGTTCCACTTCATCTGCAGTCATTGCTCCCCCGGCCCTGGCAAGATGGCCCAGAACTCTACTAGCAAGGACCAGAATATCAGTATCATGCTTCACCTCAAAAACGGTCCTTATATAATTAGCAAACTTTGAAACTTTGGAAGAATTCTCTCCCAGCACCACATCTATCAACTCATCAATAGCTCTTAAAGCTCCCAAAGTTTCTGCAACATCACTGCTCTCCAGAAGAGACGAAATTCGATCATACAACTGATCCATGTAACGCGAAAACGCTTCTCCGCTGAGGTCACGGGCTTCTTCTTCCAGATGCTTCTTTAAAGCTAGCGAAGCCCCATCCTGCGAAACAACACAGTTTAAGCATATTTATGTCCTCTGTTATGGAACAAGCATAAAAGAAACTTTTTCAGTTAATCTTCGAAAACCATAGGGCACTCAAAACTATTAGCCTTACAGAGTAGAGTGACTGAGAAAGTTCGTAAATTTGCCTATAGTGAGTGAGGTGAGCTTAAAATTGGCCTATTATAATAGCTCCAATTACACCAACTCAATACCTAATTATTCGCACAATTCATAGCTTGCACTATCCACTAAACCTATTAGTTATCCACTTAAGTGAAAATTTTGAATTTCTCGGGAACCAAACAGAAAATAGGAAACAGAGAGAGATAGAGAGAACAAAGTACTGACCTTGGGGCTGCCGCGGGTGCAGAGGTCAGCAAGGATGTGATTGAGCGCGTCAAAACTGCCTCCGCTGGGTCCGGCAGAGGCGGGGCCGCAGAACCTGAGGGACTGCCCCGAGACCGCCATCTGGCTCAGCCTCCACAAATCCTACAACCCCAACTTCTCCCCCTCCCTCTCTCTCTGTATATCCAATTGCAATCGGATCTTCAAGGCATCGAAGTTCCGGCGGGAAAGCAACGGCAGATTGATTCTTTCGCCGGAGACGATGGGAAATATAGACGTTACGAGTAGTTGCAGCGGCTAAAAGTAGCAATAGTTTTCCAGATTACGCTTAAAATTTAACGCAGGCGAAAGCGTAAGGGGGAAAAGGGTTTTGGAGTTTATTTTTTTGGAAAACAGAGAATTCATAACCGGGCAAAGATGCCAAACAAGAATAAGAAAGCCAACCAAAGTGGCTAACAAACACACAGCAATACAGCATAAAGGAGAAAAAGAAGGTACAAGGGAACCATGACGCCGCACCAAATGCTAAAGCGTCTCTTCTCTAACTACCAAAAAGCCATTACGGAGGGCAAGGAAGGCCATCATTACATAAAACATGGATCAGGGAAGATGGGGGTCTGATGACCCAAACTTGATCACATACTTCCTTACAATTGCGCGACGCCAAACAGTCTGCGACCGAGTTGGCCAGTCTTGGAACCCAAGACCAGCGGCAAGCTTGAAAAGCCCTTTCCAATCTAAAGCACTTCCTGAGAATGGGAAAATCATCCCAATTGCCCTTCTTTGCCGGATCCCTCAAACAAGAGATTGCATCGAAAGAGTCCGATTCAACATATATCGAATTCCATCCGTTGCTTACCCCCAGATTACAACCATGCATAATGGCCAAAGCTTCCGCCATAGTAGCACCAGTAGCCTTAATCTTGTGCCTAGAAGCAGCCAAAAATAGACCATGCTCATCCCTCGCCACTACCCCCGTGAAACCCACACCCGTCCTTGCCTCCCAGCTAGCATCCACGTTTATTTTGATAATACCTTGCATCGGAGGAGACCACTGAACTCCATCACCCAATCTCGATTGGTTGAGCACAGAGATGGAGCTCTGCCTAAAGATTGTCTCCTGGTAAGCCGAGACCGATCGGGAGACAGCAGCAACCATCCTGCCGGGGTAGATAACCTGATTGTTGAACTGAAATTCACATCTAGATTTCCAAATATGCCAGCATGTAAAAGCTATATATGAAATCCGATTAATCCTCACCTCCGCTGACCCATTCTCAACCTCACCCATTTGCACGAGCCAACTAGCCCAGCTCGAAACATGCTGCCTATTAGGTGTCAGATTCAACATTCCACCAAACCAAACCACCTCCACCCATGGGCAAAAAAGAAAGAGATGTTCAATGGTCTCATCAAGGGAGTTACACAGAGGGCAAATGGGAGAAGGGGAAGATCTGCGATTATATAAATTCTTCATGGTAGCTAAAGCCGCATGCAGGGTTTTCCACATGAAAGTTCGAATTTTTGGAGGAACCTTCAACTTCCATACAGTCTTCCATAAGGTAGAAGGAATGGAGGCCAACCTGTTAGATTGAAGGCTGCGGTCAATAGAATGATTGAGACTCCAATAATAACCGGATTTGACAGAATAAGACCCCCACTTTTCATAAGGCCAAACCAATCTGTCCTTCAGCGTCGGATCGCCGGTGTGCAAATCCAATATTGCCTCAACTTCAGAATCCGCCAAGAAAGGTTTTAAAAAATCCAAGTCCCATTCCCCGCTCACAGGACAAATAAGAGACTTCACCTTTAGATTTTTCGAAACTTGAACCGACCCCAGCGGGGACGGTCTCCCAAAAGGAATGGGGGGGATCCATCTATCAACCCAAACCCTCGTGTCATTTCTGTCCATGATCTGTTTTGACTTTTGTTGGTGGGCTCGGCGGCAAGCTGGTTGGAACTGTTTTTAAAATAGTTAAAAACGTTTTTTTATAAAAATAGTTTTTGAACCAATCTTTAATAAAATGCAAGTCAATCCTGGAATTGGAAAAGCACTTAAAGTGCTTTGTATCAAAAGCAACAGTTGTGTGCTTTTTGTATGAAATATTTTTTCTAAAACCGCTTTTAACAACTTTAAAAACACTTCCACGCCCTAAATCTTGTTAATTCTATGGTTTGGTGCCCACTCGAGGCCAATCATGCTGATTCATTATACCAAAACTCAAAAACTTTTTTTATCAATTTGTTGTTACTTGTACCATAAAGGGTAAGTTTTTTTTTTTTTTTTTTTTATTTTTTTTTATACAGAACCGCTTATAATTCAAAGTTATCATGCATTCGTCTAGTAATTTTTCTAAAAAAATTCAAAGTAACTTTTTTGGAATGTAAATGTACTAAAAAGTTAATGTCGAGTTTACGTTGATTAAAAAGAAGATCAATCTTTTGTGATCGGAGTTATTTATTGTATTTGTGCATATGAATATTCCACAAGGATCATATCACACAAAATTTGGGGTGTATTATGTATTAACGTAATTAACGTAATTAACAGTTCAAGTTATATTTAGTGTAATTGACAGTTAGTCATGTGCGTAACTTAAATGGCAACGATATTATCAGAATTTAAAATAGATTGAATTGTCGAATCTTCGAGAAATTTTATGCATCCTTTCCAGTTTGACTAATTTATGGGGAAATAGTTTATACCTTTGATGAACTATGTAAAAATAACACTATTGAATGGGTGCTTTTTTATCAAATAATTGAAAGAAAATTCGACGTTTTAGGATACATGTTTGATTTCGCAAATAGTATCAAAGCAGTCATCTCTGGCTATAGAGTTGGGATTTATATCCTCTCCGGATCCCCTCATTGGGGATCCCAGGGATCAATGCATAGTAACCATTCATCAAAGATTGTGCGGCCATAATTGAATGTTTTTTATATTTTTAAAAGTAAAGCAGCCTCATTTTGCATGAAAATATAAAAAAAGAAAAAATTGTGGCCGCACGATCTTTGATGTACGGTTACTATGCATTGATCCCCAGTGAGGGGTTCTGGAGAGAATCTAAATCAATAGAGTTGAATCATTTTCTTGTATAGCGCATTTTTTCCTTCTTTTTTTTTTCATCACGAAGACAACTTTCACTAAAATAAAAATAGTACAAGGCCCAAAAAAAGCCGAGTAAACAATTACACAGAAAGTAAAAGGCCCAAGCAAAAGAAGAGCAACAACCCAAATCACAACGGGAAGGCCTCCACAAACTTAGGCCCAAAGGCTGCAAAAAACAAACAATAAAAACCTTGACCTCCAGCAACAAAGACCACATCACCGTCGCCGTCACATCCTCGGAGGAAGCTAAACTCTGAACCGAGAAAGTAGACACCATATCCAAGTTGCCTTCACAAAACCCTGCAAATATATACAAACAAAGTAACATATGGGAAGAAAGTGAGGCTAAGGGGTATGTAAAATACCCAACACTTGGCCTCGATGGAGATCCGGCATATGGGTTAGGGGAGGGGAAGTGAAGGAAGGAAGTGGATCTGATATGCAATTTCTGATCAGAGCCTGCCAATTTGAGCACATGATGGGATGGGGAAGAAGTATCACAACTGAGGAGGGAGGAAGGGAAATAAAAGATAGAAAGCAGTAAAAGTAGGAAAAAAACGCCGGATAAGGGACATGAAGCCCAGGATAGTTGAGACTCGGCTCAAGAAAAACTGAGATTAAACTCAGGGAATAACCGAGAATTCAAAAGGTAGGGAGAAAACTAGAAGAGGTGAAGGAAGAGGAGGAGGAAGGCAAGGAGGGGGAGAAGCATATGAGATGAGAGGGGAGGAAAAGAGAGAGGGCAAAGGAAAGAGAACCTGAGAAAACTCAGGAGGTAACTGAGAAAAGAAAGGATATTAAGAAATGAAAGAAAGAAGGGAGGAAGGATGGATGCCTCTAGCACCCAAGTCAAAGGCTAGGCCCTGCGGCGAAGTTGCTGGGAAAGTCTTTCACATATAGAATTTTAGAGAAAGAAAAGTGGAGAATTTTTAGAGAGAGGTTTTCTTCCTTTTTTTTCTTTTCTTAATACACCATTTTTTTCCTTTTCACAAGGCAAAAGTACTAAAACAACAAATGAATTTAGGATGATACTACTTCATGGTTGAAGTTGAATTTAGGATGATACAACTTCATGGTTGAAGTTGTAAAAGCATCCCCAATGAGAGACTTTATATGGGGCTAGAAAAGTGTTGGATATAACCAAATTTAGAGTTCCGAAGAATCTATGAGACTCTAAAAAATAATCTTTCCCAATGAGAGGCTATATTTCTTTTAGGGTCTAAATGGGACTATATATTTATTTATGTAGTAATTTGATTACGCGATAAATTTATTTTTGTCTTAATTTTTCTTAAGTTGATTTTTGGACTTGTTATCTTAAATTTTTTTAATGAACTTTTCAACCTAATAAAATTCAAATTCTAACAAAGTTAGATTTCATCACTTATGCACTGTCGAATTAGGTTCTCTTATCTCAATTTCATCCGTTAGTATGTTTCTATGAAATTAGACAAGATAAGATTTCACTTCACGACAACCATTGAATTGGATTATTTTATCTCAATTTCATCTGTTGGTTTATTTCTCTGATTAGCACATTCTCCAAAAATCAAACAAGATAAGATATTATTTCATATCAACCATTGGATTGAATTATCTTATCTTAATCTCATCCATTGGTTTATTTATCTGTTTGGCACATTCTCCAAAATCAAACAAGATAAGATTTCATTTCATAACAACCGTTGGATTGGATTTATCTTATTTCAATCTTAATTGTTGGCCTATTTATCTGATTGACACATTCTTCGAAATTAGACAAGATAAGATTTCGCATCTCAGGCCAACTCGTTGGATCGTCATCTCTAATGTCACTCACTCTTTATATAAATGGTATCACACTAATTTCATAATACATAAGCTTCTGATCCCTTTACTCTCAAAAATCTCCCAACCACAAAACCATAATGGCCCAACCATGGAATGATAACTCCTCGTTTGATGAGGGTAATGCTACTTTTGCAATGGCAAAGGCTATGTATCAGCACTTCCAGAGACGTTTAGAGGTTGAGCAAGTGCAAAATGAGCCGAAACACGGTGGCACTTTGTCATGCCAACAAAGAGTTAATCGAGACAGGGAAGATAGCCATGTTCGATGTATGCATAATTACTTCTCTAACCCTCCATTGTCTCCACCAAGCTTCTCCCAAGCCAGGTTTCTCATAAGGTGTGAGTTGTTTGACATCATCATGGAGGGAGTCGTCAATTTCGACAATTATTTCCCTCAAAGACTATCTGCAAATAAATGAAATAGTTGCATTTGTGATTTATATCTTGTCGATTTCTTCTATGAACTTGTTGTTCACTATCGATTTCTTCTTTGTCCTTTTATCTTGACCAACTCTCCCCTTAAACTTATAATAATTGTCAATGTGCCCACTGTAGTTACATTTACAACTTATATAGGTTGGGCGGGTTAGAGGTTGAACCCAATCCTAACCCATTCCTCAAATTTCATGTAACTACATGCTCATATTAATCGGGTTAATTTACATACTCTTTCTCAAATTGCATGTAACTACGTACTCATTCTCTAAACTTTCCTGCTATTAATTATTGAAGATTCATTACCTAAATTAACCCCATTAATATGAAGAGAAAAATGTTTCCAACTAACGGTTAAGAACATTTATTTTTACACCTGAAATCCCGTGTCCAATTCTTCCTTCTTGAAATATCCTTTATAAGAAAAACTTTTGCCATGGAAAAAGATCTTGAAGTGTGTGGTACTAATTTAGTACACAATCTATAAATATCCAAACCGATGCACTTTTCTATGTAAATATGTGAACTTGCTTTTTCTAATAATAGCAAGATCCAAATGTCGATCTCTTAAAAAAAAAAAAAACTTCAGGCATATATAAATTTGGATATTATAATTGTATGTATCGGTTAAACATAATTTACTTCACACAGTAATTATGTAGGTTTGCATGTATGGGTTATATTATATACAAACATATATTCGAGTATATATGTTCATTTAGAACCTACCATATAACAATGGACACCACTAATTGTGGGAAATGAATTATATAGATCTTACACTCGTTTTTTTGCTTTTGGTACTTTTTCCAATGCCCATATAGTTCATAATCTTCTAATTCAGCAAGCCTGCGAACTTGAGTGATCACTACAAGAAAAATGAGCTTTGGGTACAAAATAAAGGACACAGTTGAGAATTTTGTGTCAGTTTGACCACCAAAAGGCTGAGATAGTTCCCATTCTATAGAGGGCACCATAAATGGTGCCCAATGTACAAAAAAAAACGACACAAAATAGTAATGGGCACGGAAACCTTGTTGAGTGGGGTCAGATGACAACTTTTTTTACTGAAGATGGGCACAAAAAACATTTTGTGTCTATAAAAATTGTTTGTCAGCAACACTATATGTGTTTTTTCGTTTGTCTTTACCTCTAGCACACCAAAAAATTAAATTTATAAAATTGTGGTAAATAATGGTATGAAGCTGTTTATTACTGTGCAGTGTTTTAGCCTCAAAATAAGTTAGCAATAATGTTGTTCAAATTCGTTTTTGGTAAGAACCGAACCTCAAATCTCTCACTTACAAGTAAACAAGAATACCACTAGACCGTAGTACTAAGTGGCGTGTTTTAGATTTACAATGGATCATTTCCATCTGCAATGAATGTTTGTTAGATTCGTATCTTTTTTAATTGCTTTTTAGATTTTTATCTTCCTACAGGTTTGTTTTTGATATTTGGTGATATGCTTTTTGGCTTTATTGTAAGTGTTTTTTTTTACTGTATTAAAAGTCCTTCATGTAGTGACACATAACCAACAATTGTGCCCTTAGCCCTTAGGGTCATCGGTCTCCGTGCAAAAGTTAGTGGGTCTTCAGATAGACAGATGAGTTAATAATTATAAATTCCTTTTTATGACACTAATGTTAGAAATTGTGTCTAGTAAATATTAATAAATAATAAATCACTCTACTTCCCATTAGGTCTTCAGATGGACAATATATCTTAATAATTATAAATTCCTTTTTATGACACTAATGTTAGAAATTGTGTCACACCCCGACCCGGGGGCCACCACATCTCGGGCTCAACTTCCACGATATTGTCCGCTTTGAGCCCTGACCACGCCCAGTGGGTCATCCATCTTGGGAATGCTCTGACCCCTTTCTCGCTTAACTTCGGAGTTACTACGGAGCCCGAAGCCAGTGAGCTCCCAAAAGGCCTCGTGCTAATGGAGGTGTGAATATACATTTAAGGCTTAAAGGATCCACTTCCCTGGGCGATGTGGGATGTTACAAATTGTGTCCAGTAAATATTAATAAATAATAAATCACTCTACAACAAAAGAATATTTTGGCACAATTATGGATTTGTGCCTTTATTCTAGTATAAAACGTTCACACTCCTTTACTAATTTGTCTATGGAAAATTAGAAGGTTGCTTCATACACTTGTGTTTCTTTTGAATTTGATCAAGTTCTACATCATTGAGAATGGGGGATAGGCGACGTCGAGGAGTTAGAATTGGAACCGAATCTCCAGCATCACATTCGTCTATTGCTTCAAACATTACAACAGCAAATTCCACAACGAATCATCCAGCTCAACGTCCACGACAACCTGTTAATGTCGGGCGCATACCTCATTTTATTGATAATTAATACATTCTTACTATTGTTAATGATGGTCACCTTGGCTACGCATTACCCTCTAATAATGGATGCGTGCGCGCACCTCAAGGACGTGTGTTGCCAGCATGGGCATACCCGGGTAGGACAGAACAATACCCTATCAATTTGGTTTCTGCTGAAACAACAATTGAAGAGTCTACTAGTTTTGTCATTATTATTGAAGAACCACACACTTGTCGAGCACAAATTTGTCCTAGAGGCCTGTCTCTCCCACAGATGAACTCACGAAATATGCAGAATGTTACCATTGAGATTTTAAGCAACGACGACGTGGACAAATATTATATTTTGTATTATGTTATATTTTGTTGGTGTTTGAAAATATAATTATCTTATGCTATGCTGGACTCCTCTTCAGCCCTTTTATCAACTTATGTAGTATTACAATATGATAATATTTTCTTTCTAATTGGCCCATGATATAGATACTCCCAGCATTATATATTTTTTGGTTTATAATTATGTTTCCCGTTTGGTTCATACTGCACAATTCAGTGAATTCACAGCATGACAACGCAAGCCTTATGACACGTTACCAGTAAAAGAAAAGTAAAAATAAAATAAAAAATAAAAATAAAAAATGCTTGCAATTGCTTTCAGACTTCCTCTTTACCCACAAAGAAAAGTCCTAATCCAAGCTTGCACATCTTGGCAGAGGAAAATCCAAGCTTGCACATCTGGGTAGAGGAATCAGAACTACAAACACAAAATTATCTTTATCCCAGTCATTTCTGAACGGGCGGTGCCTAGTTCCTACTCAACTCCTCGTTTTGCTCCAAATCGCACATCTGGTGTGGCTTTCTTCAGGTATTTGAATTTTATATATGTTTTTTTTTATTTTTTTTGTTCTTATTTGGTGGCTCGCTTGGATAATCGAAAAAACATGGGAGAGAGATTAAACTGTTTTGTTTATATGATTTGCTGGTACTCAATTTGTTTGGTGAAATTTTCTTTGTGATATGATATATAGTATGAATAAAACAACAAGTATAAGTCTCTGGCAATGTAAGTTGTAGGATTTCAGTAGTAGACTTCAAATGGAGTTCATTGAAGTGAAACAAAATTCTGTTCAGAGTAGTGTAGATCGTTAGTGAATAAGCCACTTCAATGTAAATCATATATGGTGTTAGTTGGTTTGTGAATTTTGGGATATTAGGTACCCTGAGGGTAGCTCAAGTAGGCACGTGCTTAGGGCCCCCACTTCGGAAGGGCCTCCAAAAAAAATTTATATCCTGTAATTAACATATAAATGCAAAAAAAAGTAAGAAATATCATAATTCATTTGTTAGTGTAGTGGAAATGTTGACTTCATTTTTCTCTGAGGTGTTGAGTTTGAAACACGAAGTTGCCTTTCAGTCACTAGATTTTTCTTGTTTTTCAAATTTACCGCCAATCTATCTGTCCAACTCCCAATCCATCTGTCCAAATGCATATAAAGTTATAAAACTCAAGTCTCTTTGCAATCTTTTTTCTTTCAACTTCTCATTCTTTCCATTTCTATCGAATGTTTAAACCAATTTCTCATTCTCTCCATTTATATTGAATGTTTAAACCAACTATCATATGGTCTTAAAGATTGTACTTTCAGGTAATCAAAACTTTGAATTTATATTTTTCTTTTCAATAACTTTTTATTCAATGGATTATTTTAATATTCAATTCGTTAGTGTGATGTTGATTTTAGAAGAAAAAAAAAACACAAGAGAAACAATTGGTGTTGAATTTATTATACTCGTCAATCAAGTTTTATTGTTCTTCACTCTCAATCTTAGACACTTGACTGCAAACATTTAGTACATTTGTGTCTAAAAACGTGAATCGTGTAATGTTTAAATACTATTTGTATATTTATCTTCTTTTGATATTAATTTTTAATGATATTTGATGTGAAAATAGAACTTTTTATGTATTTAGCTAATTCTTTTTTATACAAATCAATATACAAAGAACCACAGATCAGAGAATTTTAGGGCTCCACTTCGAAGGCCTAGGGCCCCTAAATTCTCGGGGCCGGCCCTAATTAGGTTGGATCTTTAGGAAATTTTTTATTTGATTGTCTCAATTCACTAATCCTATTGTGTAATCATGTCTTATAATTTCATACATGCTTGTAGCTAAAGATGAATAAATAATGGGTGCATCTGAATAGGACAACCAATGAATACTTGATTGGCAGGCGTGCATTCATCAGTAACGCTTTAGACGTTGCTGCCTTTCAAGGAAAAATTAAGTGCCCCTGTCAGTGTTGTTGCAATATGTTTTATCGTGATCCATTTGAAGTCGATGAACACCTCTATGTCGAGGGTATGGATCCCTATTACATAGATAAACCTTGGGTTCAACATGGCGAACAGGTGCATACTTCTGATAACATATCAAGTCCAACTACCGAAGCTCTTAAGGAAAGAAGCCTTGAAAAAGTGATGCTTCATGATGTTTTCAATAACCATATGCATATGGATGAGTCAGATCATGTTGGTGAATCTTCTTCTGTGTGTGACGAAATAATTGATGTGCACCAATTCGACAACATTCTATGAGAAGCAAGTGGAGAATTATATCCAGGTAGTAGGAAGAAAAAGTTGGATTTTGTGGTGAAATTATATTAGTCAAAATTGTTATATGGAATGAGTGATGCTACAATTGGTTCAGTGTTGACACTAATAAGAAAGCATTTTCCTATGTGCGAAACTCTTCCTCCAAATTTGTACTATACAAAGAAAATTATCCGGGCTTTGGGGTTGGATTACCAGAACATAGATACATGTCAAAATAATTGCATGTTATTCTGGAAACAGCATGTAAATGCCATCGTTTGTGCAAAGTGTGGCGCTAGTAGATATAAGCAAAGGAAGGGAAATTCAAGAATGATCCAATGTATCAAGGTACCAAAAAAGGTTTTACGCTACTTTCCCATAGGTCCTAGACTACAAAGGTTGTACATGTCTCGTTACACAGCTAAGTCAATGATATGGCATTTAGAGATTAGAACTAACGATGGTTTTTAAAGGCACCTTGCTGATTCTTTGGCTTAGAAGCATTTGGATAATACATATCCAGATTTTGCAAGGGAGTGTCGCAATGTTCGTCTTGGGCTTGCAAGCGATGAATTCAATCCGTTTGGTATGCATGGTAAACCCCACAACATATGGCCTATTTTAGTTGTAGATTATAATATTTCGCCTTGGATTGCATGAAACAACCTTATATCATGATGTCCCTCCTAATTCCAGGCAAAAAAAGTCTTGGTGATGCAATTGATGTTTTCTTGCAGCCACTAATTGATGACTTGCGACATTTATGGACGACAGGTTTGCGAACATATGATAGTCATCGTCAAGAAACCTTCACCATGCGTGCTGCTTTATTGTGGACTATCAATGACTTTCCTGATTATGCCATGCTCTTAGGGTGGAGCACTAGTGGTGAGAAAGCTTGTTCGACTTGCGGTGATGACACCGATTCTTTACGGCTTAAGCATGGGAAAATTTTTTGCAGTCATGGGACATAGACAATGGCTGCTGATGTCACACAGGTATCAGAGACATAATTTTTTTTAATGGATCTCAAGAATTTCGAAACCCCCCTAAATCAAGAATTGCCATGGATTGTTCATTGGAAGTGACGAGATTGACCTTCAAATTTGGCAATGGTGCAAGGGTAAGTGGTCATAAGCAGGGGTGGAATGATGATGGACACGTTGTTGGTCAGTGGACAAAAAAGACTATATTCTTTGGATTGCCTTACTGGAAGGATCTCCTACTACGACATAACTTGGATGTCATGCATACAGAGAGAAATGTAGCTGAAAATGTTATTGGAATTCTTTTGGAAATTGAAGGGAAGACTAAAGATGGTATTAGGGCAATAGCTGATCTCATAGAGTTGGACGTTAGGCATAATCTCCATCCACAGACAGATGGTGCTTGTACAAAGCTTATAGCGACATAATACAATATGAAACCTGGGGAGAAAACAATGTTGTGCCAGGTTTTGGAATCAATTCAGGTGTTAGACAACTACTTTTCTAATATCAACAAATGTGTTAATATTCAAGAAAAGAAGTTAATTGGCTTGAAAAGCCACGATTATCATATGTTGATGCATGTCTTCCTCCTTATTGCAATACAATAAGTGTTATCGAAATTGGTTGTTACAATATTGTTAGAGTTGAGCAGATTGTTTCGCCACCTTAGTTCAAAAACTGGAACTGAAGAATTGTTCAATGGCTTGTCAAAAAGCATTACCTTAACTATATGCCATCTAGAGAAGCTATTTCCGCCATCATTCTTTACCGTTATGGTACACTTGATAATTCACCTTGCGGATGAAGTTGCTGTTGCTAGTTCGGTCACATACCAATGGATGTACCCCATTGAAAAGTGTCAATTTCGTAAAACACCTCCTCGGTTCACTTTCTAATTTTAGTATTTTTTTTTTCATCATTACCTTTTGCTTAAAGATTTTTGTTTAACAATCATGTACCTACATCTTCTAAAATCGTATATGCGCAATAAGAGTCAGCCAAAATGATGTATTGCAGTGGTTGTTAATTTAGATGAGTGTGTATCATTCTGCTCTATATACATGGAGGACTCCGTTGTTACTCGTCACAATAGGCCTGGACGTAACTATGATGTGATGCAATGTGATGCACGACAAGAACTTTCTCTATTTGGTTGCCAAGGCAAACCAGCAAGCGCTGTTGAAACTGTTTTACAAGAACATTCGAGGTTTGAAATGGCTCATCTCTATGTCTTAGTAAATTGTCCTCAAATGGCAGAATACTTAAAGTGCGGTTATAACAATGACATTACCTTAGTACATGTTTGATGGACTAGCTTGGATCTTGAATTGATTTATGTCTTGGTCTTGTCAGAAACATATGTCACATGTAATTTCCACTTGTGGTAGAACTACTATATATGATGCAGAAAGAGAAGCTTTAGACAGTTTCCCTCAATGGTGTCGGGATAATGTACCTTATATTAATATTAAGTTTCTGTATTAAATGTAGCACTCAAAATTGTGTATTTTTGTAACCACGTTTTAATTCCATGCATGTACATAACATAAGGCCGAATGATGAGGTAGCTATTAAAGACGATATACGTGCATTGGTTGCTAGACCGATGCATTGGGCAAACCGTTATACCACATACGTCATGCATGAAAATCGATTTAAGGTTGCTTCTGCTAATCGACATGCATGAACCCAAAATAATGGTGTTGTTTTAGCATCAGAAGTTAGTAGTTTTGCTACTACCGTCAATAGGAATCCAAGGTACGGAGATGTGGATTATTATGTTGTTGTGATAAATATCATTGAGTTAGATTATCACAATGGTCGAAAGTTTATACTGTTTGACTGTGATTGGTTTGATGTTAAGAGCAAAAGGTTTCGTACTAAGAATGATGAGTTTGGGTTCATTTTAGTTAATTGTGAACATCATTTACCGCCGGATGACTCATTCATACTGGGGTCACAAGCAATGCAAGTATTTTATGTTCAAGATCCTATTGATACTGATTGATTTGTTGCTACCAAGACAAAGTCATGAGATGTTTACAACATGCTCGATACAAATATAGAAGACCACAACACATCTCAAGATATAGAAAACACATAAGGGGATGTGATATAGTTCAAACAAGGTCGGATGTTGTAGAAATTGTTATTGCAGAATGATTATCAAACTTGTAATGATCAGGAACTTATATCTACCATGTAGCTTGGTCATGTATTTTGTTATGTAAGCTATTACATTAAGGGAAAAAGGGTTTAAACGTTTATTTTATTTTATTTTTTCTCCTTGGACTTAGACAACATTTTTTCTAGTGGAATAAACAAAAAAGAAAGGATTTCATTTTTTTTCCTAGATGAAACATATGATGTGCTACAATTCGACAACATTCTACAACGAGACTAATAGTTATTTTAATATGTGGTTGTTTTTAACTTTAAATGACAAATCTTTTTTCATTTTGAAATATTTTAAATTGACGTGTGCAGAGTCATGAACTTTAAACAGGTAATAATTCTAGTTGACTGTATATTCATTGGTGTAAATATATATTCTTGTTGATTGTATATTCATTGGTGTAAATGAATAGTTGTCTGGTGTTAACTGTATATTCATTGGATGAATCGTTCTTGTTGATTACACTTCATTTGCAATTTGCAATGTAGATGGCTAATCTGATGCTTGATGATGATGCATTTTTGGCATATGTGGAAACTCAACCACACTCCCAATTTGGTGTAGTTGCTCCAAATGAATCATTTGCAACCTACCAACCCCATGAGACATGTAGTGGATATACGCAATTAAGTGGCTCAACTTCTTTGTCAGCCACAACTTGAAAGAGGAATAAGGGAGTTAACAAAATACAGTGGGGCAGGGGGAGGCGCGAAAAACTGAACTTCAACAGATTCGGTCAAGCTATTTCTCCTCGTGACAATGTGGCCAGATTTGGCCACTACATAACCATGTTGGCTCGTGATGGTGGATTATCCCAATTGATTCACCTAATTGGCGCCAAATAGATTCTTCAAAACTTGATCGAGTGTGGTTGTTGGTCCAGGTATTGATGCAAAAGATACTGCAAATTTGTAAAATTGGACTTGTTGGATGCTTACAATTTTCTGTGACAACTTAATTATTGTTTATGAAGGCCATTATAAACTGGACAAATCCAAGAGCTGCTGGCAAAGAGGAGAAAGTCAGAGGTGTTGTGGAAACTAAATTACATGATCATACTCCGTAAGTTGTATTATGTTCCCTTTGAGAACTTCGAGCAGAGGAAGCACTGCAATGATGCTAGGGTAATCCAGACACAATGGCAAACCTTGGTAGCTTATTGGGATAAAATTGAAAATAAGGTTTGTAAAACTTTTCAATAGTATACTTACTATACTTCATTAAACCTTATTTGAAACAAAACTTAAGGTTCGATAAAATGTTTATTTTCCTTTGTTGTGTTCGTTATTTGTTGTGAACTAGCGGAGATGTGCAACTAATGCCAAGAATCGAAAAATGTTAAAGACGAGTCACACAACTAGGACAACAATTTTTGCTCAAATACGGAATGATTATGTGAGTGAATTCTTTTACTATTATAATTTGATGTTGCCATGAATACTTGTTTTAGATAGTCAATATATCTTATGATTTGTTAAAGATGAATATAAAGTTACAGGAATAGTGCTTCAGCTAGTGAACATATCTCATGATTAACTCACAACCTTAATCTTGTTTTCATTCCTGTTATTAGTACATGGTTAAAACTTGACTTAGTTTTTGTGATTTGTTCCTCATTTTGTATCATGGGGACCTACATTCGTTGTGTCGTTCTAGCAACATTAGGTTAGTTTAGAGATGGTAATATGATCTTTTTGAATTGTGCTTGGACCTGCCTTAAATTGATAGTGCATTATCCCGAAAGTAATATTCCTCATATAGATCTGTGGTCAACATTTTGCTCTCAAGGGAGTTGTGTTGTGGATAAATATTTTCTGTTATTCTTAATTTTAGATTTTGTGAAATTGATTGAGAAATTATCTTTTTAACATCAGTGGCACCTCTTGTAGCACCCATGACTTGATTCATTACTAGTATTGCACCTGGTACATAGTTTAAATCAATAGACATTAATTAATATCTACAAGCATAACAACCATAGAAGATAAAGTTGATTGCAGTATTGTGAATAGTATCTCTACTTCAAAAGATGCATAACTACTTGCGTGATTTAAACACTCATCTAATATCAAATAGTTCAATACTAAATTACATGGATTAAGACATGCTTGCAAAAACAGAGTGTACAATTTTTCATAAATTACATGCAATTCTAATCTACCTATCTGATCAATGTTGATTTTCTAAGACAACTCTGGGGCCGGTCCAATGCAGATCCAATTCAAAATCTCACTGGATCCTTATTTTTTTCCACCTATGCAGATTTAAGGGCCAGAATGTTGTTGGCGGTTGGATCTGCTAATATTTGAATACTTTTGTTTTCAATTGCCGACTTACTTAGTGCTCTGTACAATCTTACAACATCAACACATCGACATAAAAGCAACGACACATCACTAGATACAATCTTATTATTGGGTCATAGTGTAGGTCTGCATGTTTATAGGTTATGACTAAGGTTTTAAAACAAAAAGGTCATCTTAAACTCATAATTTTGAACCTAACCCTCATATTAAGGGCTTTAAAAGTAGTTGTAGATAATTTGCACATGATATGACCTGCATTTCTCCTAGAGTTTGTATTTTGATTGGTACAAGCTAGAACTAGTCCAAGACAACCTAAAATATGCTAGTAGCCTTATTAAGGCCTAAGGGATTCTTGTTTTAAAAGAACTACTATTATAACATAAGACATGATGACTAATGGGCATATTTAAAGGAAAATATATGTGTTGTATTCCATCTGCCAAATGATGTTTGTGTTTATATACAGTGCACTATATTTTCAGTCATTGTAACTATGATTGTTTAATGATTGTGGTTGTTTTCGGGATCTTTTTTGTGTGTTAACAATGGAGATTCTCAATAGGATTTATGTAGAAGTGGTGGGGCCAAAGAAGCGAAATCAAGTGCGCGGCTTTGGCCTTGGAGTTGCTTGGGCAGATGTACCAAGAATTGTTACTAAGCAGCGAGGTATTTCTAGGGAAGTGAAATATCTTCGAGAAGCTTATGAAGCTCATAAACAAGCCATTGCTGCTGCGGAAGAAAAAGTGACTCGTATGATGCATGAGGTAAATGAGAAAGCAGAAAATATGAAAAGAGAGCCAGAGTCGAATAAGAGGAGAATTTGAGGTTAGCAAAGGTGCAAATGGCTGAGCAATTGAAAGCCGTGTTGGCACATGTGGGCATCAACATTGGTTCATTTGGAGTGGGTGCTCTACAAAGTACTTCAACTTAGCAGCAAGGGTGTGGAAGCCCACACGCTCAGATTTTAACGCTTTTCGAAGGGGGAACTGACAAGAATATGCAGTGTGAACCTCCAGTTTCTAGTGCTATGATGCATGAAGACTGCCAAAGTGAGAATATTGGTTAGTTGTCATCAAACAGCCCTTATAGATATGTATTTTGTTTATATATTGCTGGTTTAACCATTAGTACGTTTGAATTGGGGATACAAGCTTGGATATGTTATATTTTGTTGTATATAGAGAATCTCGGGTATGTCCAGCATAGGATAACATGTATTTTTTGGTTTAACATTTGGATGAGTTGTATTGTTAGGTTGCATGAATCGGTCTTAGCCAAGAACATGGGTTATGTAATATATTAACTTCACTATTTTAGTGCTAATGTTAATGAAGTTAATGTTGATTTATGTTTAGTTTGTAATGGATGATTTGTAAGTTCCTCAAATTTGGTGGAAATTAGGTCATGTGAGCAAGCTAGGATTGATGATTTCTATATTTAAATAAAAAAAATTCCAAATGTGCCACACTTTTACACTTGTGCTGAAGCTTTATTGTATTTATTAAAATATAATAGAGTGGCACAATTTTAAAGTTGTGGTGCCTTTGCTTTAACATTTATACAGCAATCTAAGCCTTTAAAATAGCAATTGTGCCCATCTTACACCATACATTCAATAGCCTCTATTAGAGGTGAGACACAAAAAGGGTTGTATTTGTGTTTTAGCCTTTGGGCACCCAACATCCTATTGTGTGCTATCATCAAACGCAACGCCTATAGAGGGCACAAATAGAAATATAGTTGCTGTACTGTTACTATTGGTCTATGGGCACAATTATTGGTGTTTTTTTTGCCTCAAAGGGCACATATAATTTATTGTGCACAGTGCTCATATTTTTTTAGTGGATATATAGAAGCAAACTGAGATGTACAAATTGATATAGAAACTGATCATATACCCCGTTTTATTTTCCTTAATTTCAATTTTTTTTCTTTGTCCTTCCATTAAAAAAGGGTCATAAACTAATGTTAATATGATTATCGAACCTTTTAATTACCAGAAAATTAAGTGCACAACTAGGATTTTATATTGCTTAAAAATATGCAGCAGAAACTGAACTTCAACTAGCGCGAATTGCTAAAAAAATAAGCAGAAATAACTGAAGACATCCTCAGTCACATAGTAATATGGTAGAATAAGATGAGGGTTTATATTATATTACTCTCTGACGTTGTTCATATATTCTTGGCAAAAGCTACTGCGCCATAGCAGAAAATCTACAGTTTGCGCTCACTACATGGAAAATGCTCATTTGCAACACTAAAAGTCGTTGCAAGTCATTTTGCAGCGTTTTTTTGCAGACGTTTTATTTCGCAATGTTGCAAAAGCTCGGTATCATTTGCAACGTTTTTTAAGTCAGAAGAAAATATTTTTAAAACTATGTGACTCAGCTATTTATGTCTACACACTAGACTATATATGTACGTTGTATATTGTGATTAATTTGTGTACGTTTGTACACACCTATAGCATGTAATGTACTGTTTCATTTTCCAGATTTTCTTGGTGTAGCCTGGCATTATTACTGATACTACTTGTTTGGAAATTCCAAATAATCCAGACTAACATTTTCAACACAATTAAAAGCAAAAGGGATAAGGATTGGTGGGTTCTTAGATTGTCAATATGTATCGCAAAGCTAAAAAGGAGTTCATATATTATTTCATCGATGATTCAAACTGACAGTTTGGCATGATAAAACATTTTCAGGCGAATTCTTATCACCTTTCTCATGTTCATGCATGTATACAAGGGGCGGTTAAAATCATGAAGTATATACCATGTATGCTAAGAGGAAGAGATTCTAAATTCTCCCAAACTAGAATATTAGTAACTACATTCAAGGGTGTAAAAATATTGACAGCAAAGGATAATCTGCTGACATCTCTAACCCATAAAAATTTCCATGTAATATTAGATAGCTACCTTATTAGACTAAATGCAATTTTAAATGACCTTGGGTGACAGATGATGTCCACTAATTGGAAATTGACAGTACGCATCACTAAAAAAATCCAGAATAATGATTTTTTACCAAAAAGTTATAGTGAATTTCAATCTAGAAGGACCAATATAAACCCCCTCCACTCCGCCCCTCCCTAAATCACACAATATACAGTACCATTTCTCTCACTCTCTCCACTCCTTTGCTCTGGTGATTAGGTTCTAATCATCAAAGATTTTTTGTTTAGGTTTAGCCATGGCGAAGAAGAGCAAGGGAAGGCAAAAGGTGGAGATGGTCAAGATGGCCAATGAGAGCAATCTCCAAGTGACCTTCTCGAAGCGAAGGTCTGGCCTTTTCAAGAAGGCCAGTGAGCTGTGCACTCTCTGTGGTGCTGAGGTGGGCATCATTGTCTTCTCGCCGGGCAGAAGGGTCTTTTCCTTTGGCCACCCGAGCGTGGAGGCGGTCATGGACCGATTCCTCTCCCGTAACCCATTCAATCCCCACCTTCACCCACCCTCTGGCACTATGCAGCTAATTGAGGCCCACCGCAACGCCACTGTGCGGGAGCTCAATACCGACCTGACTCAAGTCATGAACCAACTTGAGGCTGAGAAGAAGCGCCGCGATCAGCTGAACCAGATGACGAGGGTGAGCCAGGCTCAGTGCTGGTGGGAGGCTCCTGTGGATGAGATGCAGATGCCACAGTTGGACCAGCTGAAGAGTTCCCTTGTGGATCTGAAGATGAACATGACGAAACAGGCTGATAGGGTTTTGATTCAGAACACATTGAACCCTAACAGCCAGTTTTTTGTGGGGAGCTCAAGTCAGCAACCTGTTATGCCTCCTCACAACCTTCCCCATCCCAATGCATGGAACCACCCAGGACATGGACGCTTTTTCTGAAGGCGTGATGCTTATGTTGCTCGTTATTAGGCACTGCGACACAGTCTATTTCTCTCTGCAGCGTGTGTTATTTATTTGTATGCATGTTGTTATTGTGTTTATTTTCTCTTGTTTGTTTGGTATATGGATTATGACCCATATGTGTTGTGTTCGTTTGTTTTAAATTTCCATAGGTGAACTACAAGAATTTTTATTAGTAATGATGTTGTAAAATAAGGCCGTTTTAGGGGCCACAAAATAATTTTTTTAGAAAGATTTGAATATTTCAGGTGGACTCAATTTGGTCATGCGATATGCATCCAGTCTATCATTTTGTTTAAACTCGAATCTGCAGATGAGTTTATCAAATAAGACTTGATATGATAGGGTTTGATGGGATATTTATGCGTTAAACATGTAAGTAGTCAAAATTGAAGTTTTCGCCAGGATTTACTCGATCTTAACAATTTTAGCTAACTGCTCACAAGGATAGATTGTCGCTCAAGTTAGGGTTTCTTGATCCTATATAAAGAAGGCTATGCGCATAAACGAAAGACGATATATACCATACATATCAAGCCCTTATTTGGAATTTTTGCATTCTTACCAATTTTCAAGCCTTCTATAGTTTTGATCTTTGTGACTTAAAGGATTGCCCTGCGGAGTTCGCTCTAACATAGATTTCTATTGACTCCATCAACCGTGGTTTTACGCGTTTAGGTGGTGACGTTGTTCTTGCAGTCAGAATTGTCATTTTAACTTGTCGCACATTTCTTATTTTTAAAACTTGGTATAATTCCCTATTGCATGGGTTTCTTTTCATTAGTTTTTTCTTTGTAATCACTTTTCTTGCATTCATTCGATTAGTTTAAACCAATCCAATTGCTTTTCGCATGATTTAGCTCTCCTCAAATATAGCTTTTACATTCAAGACGTAGAAAGAACCAAAATAGAGTTTTCAGTAGATGTACTAAGTATACATATTCCAGTTTAAAATGCAATCGTTTGATTGAAAGTTAAAAATGCAAAGTGCTCATAATTTTGTCTACTAAGAGTACCTAGTACTTGTTCCTGTTGCCTGGAAATTTTGGTTAAGCACACTCAGAGTGCAAGTAGTTATATTTGAATCAATATTATCATAAAGAAATGGGCGATCATGCACTTTTTACAAGTCAACCAATATTACCATGTACCTCGCAGCTTCCAATATTCTTTAGAGGTATAATGCTTTACAAGTCAACCAAAATATATAAATTCGAAAATCTTGGAGAGAAATGCTACAAACCTTTAGGTACACTAATCTTTGCAATAAAAATATAAGGAAACTCTCTTAGAAGTGAGAATCTTCACGGACTCTCAGCTACGTCATGTGTTTTGGTACAATGTTTTATAATGGGTAAGACAATTAATTTTTAAACTATGAAGTGACATAGAGTTCCATGGAGAGTTTCACTTAGTCTGTTTAGCATTCCTTTTAAGCCTCACTTGCAAGCAGCAACACAGTATGCCAATTCCATAACCTCTATGAAAATGTGAAGCAGCAAAAATGAGCTTATTCTCACAGCACAGTAGAAGTAGTTTTTTTTTCAAAGCACAGTAATACCAAACCAGCCCTTAATTGGCCATTGTTTATTGAAGCTCTGTTAGCTTGGTTTGTTTGGAGCTCACATGGTTAATGTAAGAATGGTTATTACTGAGCTTGGAAATCTCCTAGTTCCCCACCACGACGACGATCACTTGAGTGCTTCGACTGATGATCATTTGAATGGCGTTGTGTACTTGGGTTATTAATTGGATCTTTAACCGGAATCTGCTTGCTTGGATTGTTCGTTTGCTCGCTTAATTGCCCGCTTACCTTGTCGTGTCCGCCTAACGGAACTTGCATTGTCGTGTCTGCCTAACGGAACTTGCCTTGTCATGTCCGCCTAACGGAGCTTGTATCCGCATCTGCTTGTTGGCAAACTCAGGACGTGTACCGCCATGAGTTTGATGGGGGGTGTTGGAAAATAGTTATTTATTTAATGTTTAGATTTGGGCTTAGCCCATTAGAATTAAGTTTTTGTTTCCTTGCTTATTAGGGACTAGGGTTAGTTTATTATAAATATAAAACTTTGTTATTCAGAGATAATAAGCCAGTCAAGATGTAGTCTCTTCGGTTCATATAGCCTTTTTGGCAATTCCATTTAATAAAGTTTTATATTCAGTTTGTTTGTTTGTTTGTTGTGTACTCTGATATTCAACTCTACATGATCTAAATTTATAGTTTTACAACATAATTTTCGCATGAGAATATTAGTTAGTTTGCATGAAATATATATGAATGCGAACATAACGAGATTGGGTTAAGTTGCAAGACTATAATACCATTAGGAATATTTTTTCCAAACACTAACATATTATGAGATCAAATTGTAAATATAGATTATTGATGACATAAAACTACAATCCAGAAATATGAAATGCTAGATATCTCTTGATCTATGCTCCCGTTCGTATAGAGAAACAAGAAAAAGAGAATGAAAGCATAAATAGTCGCCAAGAGCTTTGATTGCGTTCCCTGGAAAAAAATGGAGAGGTGCACTGGTGAAAACGTCTCTTCCCCTCTGTTTTCCCTGATGGTAGCTATGGCCATCCTACAATTCTAATTTTTTGCAATTCTTTTTGTTATTTAATGGCCAAGTTGAATTTCCACTAAAGACATTTTTAAGTTGGGTGAAGAGATAAAACAAATCGGGAACTAATAAAAAATCCTTAAAAACTTTAGTTTTAATGAAAAATGACAAAAAAATGTGTAAATGAATATAGTACCAGAAAAGGTAAAAAAAATTTAAAAAAAAAAATATATATATATATATATATGTCAATGATCAATAGGTTATATCAGTTTCCTAGTAATTGTACATTAAGTGAATAGAGATTCAGAACTTCCAAAAAGATATTGGAGTAATAAATTACGGTACTAATGTTAATATTGCATTAAGACCTCATTGGACAATACAATAATACGCCCAACATAAGTGCTATTTAAGAGAAATAGTGAGCAAAATAACCCTATAAATACAGGTCTTGTCCCTTCCAACCCTCACAAGTATTTGCACAAGAAAACCAAGCAAAGCATTTGGTAATCGTCATCTAATTATTTCTTCACTCTTTTATCATCCTCCAGAGAAGTCTACTATATATGGTGATGAAGATCAAGAAACCTAGCCAAGGTCGCCAAAAGATTGCCATTGCCAAAATACCAAAGAGAAATAATTTACAAGTCACATTCTCTAAACGTCGTTCAGGGCTCTTCAAGAAGGCCAGTGAACTATGCACGCTTTGTGGGGTTGAGATTGTAATCATAGTCTTCTCTCCTGCCAACAAGCCCTTCTCATTTGGCCACCCCGAGGTTGATTCCATCGTCAACTGCTTCGCAGCTCGAAAACCCTTACCCTAATTTCCAAGCAGGATCAACAGGTTCTACTCAACAGCTTGTTGAGGCTCACAGGAATGCTAATGTCCAGGAGCTTAACATGCATGCAGCTCACCCAGGTTGTGAACCAGTTGGAGGCTGAGAAAAAATGTGAGAAGCACTTGATAAAATAAGCAAAGCTACTGAAAAACAGTGTTGGTGGGAAAGGCTTGTGGACGAACTAGCGTTTCATGAGCTTCAGATATTGAATGCTTCAATGGAGGAGCTCAAGAAAAATGTGACAAAACAAGCCAATTGGATTTTGATGGAGTCTAGTGCTGCTGCTGCTGCTGCTAATTGTTCATCATCATCACCATTTTTTCAGAAGGAACAATGGTGTTGTTCAACGTGATGATCTTCGTTGTTTCGAAAGCAAAATTAAACCGACAGTTCAAATTGATATGCATATAGTTTTGGTTATGCTGGGCATGGTCCTTTCTGAGTTTTTTATGTTCTTTAATTTCTTTTGAAGGGGAGTTACAAGCTAAGGTAGCACCTCGCTATGATTATCATTATATTACTTTGTTCATCTCTCTTTCTATTACAAGCTAATGGATTTTCTTTATTATTGTTTATCTAAATATTGATTGTCATTGAATCCCTTAATTAATTAATGAAAAGGAAACAAGTTTGTTACAGTTTAGTAAGCGCATGATCGATGCACACACTTATCAGTGGCTAAAAGGCTTGTCCCCAATGTCAGCGACTAATTTTCTTGTTGTAGGGAATGCGAATGAATCAATATAAAGAGGTTAATTAAAGGTGAATATTAATACCTGCAGGGTTTCACCAATCATTTAAATGGCATCGTTATTGTAATTAACTCTTTTATAAACTGAATTAATTAGTTATCTAAGTACTCTTACAGCCACGCAGGTTTGTTCCTCTTGTGTCAAGTTTTTTTTGAGATAAAGTACGGTATTCATTGAATAGAGAAATACGTACATAATCGAGGATAGGGTGCTAACAGTGGGCCTCAATAAAAATCTTGTCGGGGCTTTCAACCCGATCGAAGGCAAAAAAAGTGTCTCGCACCAATTAACTATTAAGACTATCCTCTGATAATAAATCATTAATAACATCAGGAGGTTCTTCAAACCAAGAAAGTGGATGATCAAGCGTAATACTCAACCGTGCAAGTCGATGTGCCACTTTATTCGTCTCTCTAGGTCCGAAAGAAATCTTCCATGCTTAAACCCCTGAAGGATCTGCTGTGTATCCGCAAAGAGATAAACAAGGTGACCATGCAATGCTGTTCCAGCATTCTGAATAGCAGCTACCACCAATAGAGCATCACCTTCCATCTGTACCTGTTCCTCACTCCATCTCTGCGCAAACACAGTTGCTGCCCGTGCAGCAGCAGCTTCTGCATGCATTGCTGAACCAATCCCATACTCCCGACTCACCATTGCAGCCATGAAACCTCCTGTGGCATTTCGAACGACAACCCCAATACCCCCATATGAACCATTCTTCTCCTAAGCAGCATCTAAGTTACACTTTAGCCAACCAGAGTTCGGGTGTTTCCATTTCTGAACACGAACCGTTGCTTCGGGTGGTTGAACCTCATTCCATTTCTTAAATTCTGACAGCCACGTTTGAACTTTAAGTTGGACATCCAGGGGGGATGCATCAACACCATTCCATAAAAACTCGTTGCGTACCTTCCATACACTCCACACTAACACGAGAATAAACTCAAAACTGTCCTTAGTTGCTATTTTTGCCATATTGGTCAACCACCCACCGAAACCTTCTTCTACCCTATAAAACGTACGAATTCTCAAAGGGCTACCAAACCAAATAGCAGCTGATCGTGGGCACTGTAACAAAGCATGCTCAACTGTCTCTGCCGCTTTATTGCAGAACCCACAAATTAACTTACTGGGTCTATCGGACAACAATTACAAGAAAAGGAAATATTTTTTCGGAAAAATTAGTATCCGGTCCCTAGTTCTTACTGTTCATTGACTAAGATCTTATTAGTTCTCAAATTTTGATTCAAGTCCCTATCATTAATGTGATAATGAATTTACATGTTTATTATATAATTTTTAATACAAAAATTAGTAATTAAATTAGGGTTTAATACTCACACCTCTATTAAACTTCTAATTAATTTTCAATTCAAACATTTCCAAAATAATAAAAAATTAAATTAAATTAAGTTTGTACCTATTAGTTTTTTTTATATATAAAAAGATTCTCAATTTTTTTAATCTTAAATGTACCCATTCATATAATTTTTCAATTTTTTTAATCTTAAATGTACCCATTCTCAAATATATCAATTTGTTATATGTAAAATGTACCCTTTTTTTAATATAAAATCCATTCAAAATTTTTAATCCATGTTTAAACTTATATGGGTACATTTTTTTCGTTGATTTGAGAATGTATCCATGTTTTGGTACAATAACTTTTTTTGTTAATTTTGGTTAATGTACCCATACATATATGTATATACACACACACACAATATAATAGAGAGTATAATTTATATTTTATTATTTTTAATCCCATAAATTATGGGTTTTATTTAAAATCTCATTAATATAAACAATTACAAATTTCAATTTTTAATTTTTAATTTAAAAATATAGTAACTTACATTATTACATTAATGTCAGGGACCTCAATAAAAAACTAAAAACTAACAATGTTTCAATTAAAGAATATTGATAGCTAAGGACCGCATCCAAAGTGTCCCTATTTTTTCTCACTACTCTTAAATTGTGTTGATTGCCATTAGATGAGATCACAAATTTGTGTAGTTTATAAATTAAATAACACTCATTTAACTGCAATCAATATGGTGATGATGCTTACCACGACTTTAGGGTTGGAAGTGTATATGTCTAGTAACTTGTTGATGTGCATTATGATCCTTGTTCATGAGAGGGAAAATACCCTAAGCCCTTGCTGCTAATTACTAGCTAGAGAGCAATACATGAAAAAAAACCCTCAACGGACGATCTTGGCTTTGGGATCCGCGGCACCGGCCCTATTGTCTCTTCCCTCTCTCTCCCTCCTTGTTTCTCTTATCTCCTTGCTTGGATTTCTATCCTATGGTTGTGGTCGCTTTGGCAAGAAGAGTATTCATGCTTGTGGTCGCTCTCTCGCTTTGTAAAGGAGAATCTTTGTAGTGTATATGACTCACATATCAAACTCATAGTTTTGAACGGCGGTTCTTGTTCATAATTGAGGTGGTCATTTTCATTTTTCTTTTGGTTTAAGCGATGGCAAAAGACTATGCTCATGAAGCTCGGCACTTGTTGAAGATAACTTGTAACAATATTTTTGCACTAACGATTGCAAGATCATCACGGGATAGTGTGCTCTTTTCCGCATGATGCCTTACAAAGGTTCTACAACTTACAAGGTTCAACCCTCGTGAGTGTTATCTTTCATAATAGTTAATGTATTATTAAATGATGCTTTGGAATCATAAGGTAATTTTGAACCACGATGTCCTACTCTATGCCCAAATTATAGTGCTTTCTCATCCCACTATTGTTTTAAGAGTTATCATCTCTCACATGATCTTACAACACTAAATGTATTTACGTCTATGGATCCTTCATCTTTTTCAACTTTGTTCATTTTAGATGTTTGCTTGCAGATACCCTCCCCTTGGGGTCATGTTATTTATATGTATGACTTGTATTTTCCTTTTTCATGAAAAAAATATTCGTTCACTAAAATAATAATATATTATATAGTTGATAATTCTATAGAGTGATGCTATTTGGATCCACAAAATTGATACTCTCTAATACAGGTCTCATGCAATGGTATGGTCTATCTCTATTAGAGAATGACAACAAAACGTGCTAATTTTGTGTGTATAAATAATTTTATTGATTTTATATCAAGATGATAAACAAAGCATCTCCCCACTTCCCTAATAAATCTTCACAATTAATCAAGGGGGTGTGCTATCCACAAACTCCCTTTTACTTCTCATCCCTTGTTAATTTATGTCCTTTGATCTTCTTTAATTCATTCAATTCAACAACTGCAAATTAAAAAGGTGTGTGGAGTAAAAAATATGTGTGTATAGCACACCCCTTAATCAAGTATAAATTCATCGAAATTATCCAAATATTGTTCCATTGTATCGAGATAATGTATTCAAATTCCAAATAAAACGATTTTTTTTTATATTTTTCCGATGTTCCTATACCTAGCCTTTTTCTTTAGTAAAACACTAGTTTTTTGTTTATAAAAAAAAATAAAAAAGAAGTTGTTATTAGCACTATTCATCATACACTAGCAATTGAGCCCGCACGATGCCACAGGTTTTAAAACGGTGTTAAATATATTTAACTCTATTTACATGCATATCAAAATTTATTTACATATTTATGTTCAATAAGAAACAAAAGATCGTATTTGTATAATATCACATAGCTATTCATACAGATATAACACAATGGGGTTAAGGTGAGAGATTAGATGTCAAATGAATTCATTGTGATGCTTATCAAACATCCTACACTACAAATTCTTCTTAGTAAAGAACCCTATGAGAAAGTAATATTAATGTCCCAAATCTTTGTGAAAAACCATAAAAAGGTCACTTCCAAGTACAGGTTTTCCAAATACCCGATATGAAAAAGTGATTCTGTCCCAAAACTTCGTAAAAACTATAATAAGACCTCTTCCAAGGACATAAACTACACCACTCACAATTGCTATAATGCTTCCAGATTCAATTATCCAGAGACCAAATATTGAGAACTTTCGAATTATAAGCTCATTGGACATAATTTCCCAACTATAGGCATGGGGAGATTCGAAATCGCACGGGAATGAAAACAGAAGCAAAAGAAAAAGCAAAAGCAGGAGAGTCCACTCACCCTAGGTGAATATGCTAGTCTACGTTTCCAAAAATTAGTCTGTAACAACTGCTATATCCTTTCCAACTTTGTGCAAAAAAAATTATGTTTCTTCTGTTTACTTGAAGTGCTGATTTCAAATCGGTGATCCCTTTCGCACCCTGGTAACATTTAACAATTGCAATCAGTAAAATTTTATTGATAAGGGAAACGAGAAGGGTAAGTAATAAGCAAAGTAGACAGACGTAACAGACCAACGCAGAGAGAAAGAGAGAGAGAGAGAGAGACTTAATGGTTTTATATGAAACTTGAGTTCCTTTAACTCTTAGCCTTCTAATAGTTGCAAGCAAAATTGAGGTTCACACGCTATGAACGTGGTATTGAGGTTTCATATAGAAAAGGTCAGTTGTTTATTATTTTCCATACTATTATTGAATTTTGAAAGTCTGAATAGTCGGGTTTTCTAGTTGCTTCATTTGATTTTTTTTATTTAAGGTGCAGGAAAGACAAACCACAAATCTTAATTACCAAGGACTAAAATACGCATAAAAGCATTATGTTTTTTCTATTTATGAGATGGATAAACGGATAGAAGAAAATAATGAGCAACATTTATGGAAAAATAAAAAATCTTCAAATACATCTCATTCAACCCATGCAGTATTAAAAAAAAAAAAAAAAAAAAACTCCTAAGTAAATCCAAGTTGATAAACTGATGGGTTTTAGGAAGAAGATTAATGCCAAACATATACAAAGCTCTAGTAAAAAAAAGCACAAATTGTTTGATTTCCTTAAACATACCTGGCCTTTACAATTTTCTTCTTCAGTTATTTGTCCTTCTTGTGATTGTTAACTACAATATCAACATTGACAAAGGAGAATTAATTATGAAGAAAATTTGATATAGAATCAAAGATATTGAGAAAAGAAAAAAAAGCAAGACCTTTGAACTTGTTTCTAATTTCCTCATACATATATGAACAAAAAAAAGAAAAGATGAGTACAACTACATCTATAATCCAATCAAGTAATAAATCCACATCAAGAATATGTATAACTATATGAATAACGAATTTCAAAACACACTATACTAGAAAATCAATCACATACAATTGTTCTTTAAACTCTCTTTAAAAGCAAAAATAGAAAACTAACCTCTTGTGTAAAAACGATGAGAAGGAACGGAGAAAAAAAAAACCACCTGTTCAAGAGTTAAAAACATGAAATATCAAAATGTAAGAACAACAAAAATCAAAGTTCAGAATTGTATACAAATTCTTTGTTCTTCGCCCCCTCTACAACACCACCAATAACATCACTTTCACCAAGTGAAGGGGGAGATATTTGCAAGTTTTAGATACATATTAAGATGCAAGAAATGAACTAATAATTTGGTTAATAAATCTAACTTTTTGATACAAATGTCAGGGATCTCTACCATCTCCCTTTACATTTGGTTAATAAATCTAACCTTTTGATATGATATGTTTACCAAAAAATTAGCGTAGGCATCTGTAATCATTGCTTCATCATTTTCACACTGATTTGGGAATACATCTGTGATTCCAGGACCTTAGATCATTTTCACACTGATTTGGGAATACATCTGTGATTCTAGGACCTTAGATTCAACTCTACACCTATGTTCTTTATATATTAGAAGAAAGAGGTTACCCATTCTTTTGTATGTGTATAATGTTGGACAGCACAATCCTTCCAAAGCCAAATGATTTCACGTCAATGCAAAATCATCACACCTGTAAACAAAAATTAATCAAATTCAATATCATGGATTAATGAGATTTATTGAACAGGAAGAATTGAAACTCCAATTTCAATACAACAACAAAGCCTTTTCCCATTAAGTGGGGTCGGCTATATGAATCTTAGAACGCCATTGCGCTCGGTTATGTGTTATGTCCTCCATTAGATCCAAGTACTCTAAGTCTTTTCTTAGGGTCTCTTCCAAAGTTTTCCTAGGTCTTTCTCTACCCCTTTTTTTTTTTTGAGAAGAAACAAAACATTTTATAGAAGAAAAGAGAAATACACTGGAGTGGATAAGAAATCCACCATTAACAAGAAACAAGAAAAAACTCTCACTAAGATTTGGCTACAGCAACATTAGCTAGACCTAACTCACTTTACTGCTGCTAACAAATCCCACAGTAATTGAGAAATAGAGTAGTTATTAAAAACATTTGAGACTGAAGCCCAAAGGGCTGCCCAATATTTTACTCTTCCCCAAAGTACTTCTACCCCCACACCTGTATAATCCTCAAAAATTCTTTTGTTACGCTCTAGCCAAATGTTCCAAAAAACTGCCGAGACCAGACAACCCCACAAAGCTTTAGCTTTCCTCCCACTTCCTAGGGCCTGAAACTTGGTGCTTAGAAGCTCGAAACAACCCTTTGGAATGACCCAACTAGCTCTAACCTCCTGAAACAGTTTCCACCACAGCTGAATCGTGTAAGAGCAATGGAGAAAAATGTGGTTTACACTCTCCTCCTTTGCTTTGCACAAACTGCACCATTGTGGGGATAAGCAAATAAAAGGGCTTCTCCTTTGAATTTGGTCACAAGTGTTGAGCTTCCCTTTGGCCGCCAGCCATACAAGAATCTTAACCTTCGGAGGAACTTTGGATTTCCAAATCTGTGAATGGGGTTGGAAGTATTGCATCATCCCATTGTTACTCAAGAAGGAACAATAGGATTTGCATGTGAACAATCCTGATGCTTCCATTTTCCACCTTCTGTTATCCATTCTTAATTGAGACAATCGGACCTCTTCCACTTTCTGTAATAATCTAGCCGCCTCTTCTATCTCCGCCTCATTCAAATTTCTCCTGAAATCAAAATTCCAACTTAAAGAATTGGTAGAAAGATCTACAAAGCTTGAAATGTTCTGATTGTGCTTCCTCGATAGCAAGAATAATCTAGGAAATTGCTCTTTCAATGGTCCTCCATCTAACCACCCATCCTCCCAAAACCTCACCCTCTCCCCGTTGCCCACCTCGAACTTACAGCAGTGAAGAAACAATTGGGAACCAATCGATATATCTTTCCATGGGCTACGGCTTGAACCCCTTATCGGAGGAAATGCGTTCCATCCGTTATCCTGTAGCCCATATTTGCTTCTTATCACTTTGTGCCAGAGAGAATGAGGTTCCTTTGGGAATCTCCACAACCACTTAGCAAGTAATGCTTCATTCCGATTCCTCAAATTCCCCACCCCTAAACCTCCTTCCTCTTTACTTTTAATAACTATCTCCCATTTTACCAGGTTGTTTTTCTTTCCTTCCTCCACACCTTCCCACAAAAATCCTTTCATTAGTTTTTCTAGGCGTCCAATCACCCCGCAAGGCATTTTGAACAGAGACATGTAGTAGGTCGGCAAGCTTTCCAAAACAGATTGAATCAGAGTTAATCTACCTCCTCTGGATAAGAAGGCCTTCTTCCAACTTTGAAGTCTTTTTTCCATCTTATCTACCACTGGATCCCAAAACTTGAGTGCTCTTGGCCTACCCCCAAGAGGGAGTCCCAAATACTTTATAGGCCAGCTACCTACCTCACAACCCCAAGAATCCGCCAACCTATTTAATTTCTCACAATCTGAATTTATTCCAGCCAAATAACACTTAGCTTTGTTGATTTTCAACCCTGAAACAGAACAGAATAATTTGAGCAGCTCTAATAGATTGTTCCAACCTCCCTCATCTTCCACAACAACAACAACAACAACAAAGCCTTTTCCCACTAAGTGGGGTCGGCTATATGAATCCTAGAACGCCATTGCGCTCGGTTTTGTGTCATGCCCTCCGTTAGATCCAAGTACTCTAAGTCTTTTCTTAGAGTCTCTTCCAAAGTTTTCCTAGGTCTTCCTCTACCCCTTCGGCCCTGAACCTCTGTCCCGTAGTCACATCTTCGAACCGGAGCGTCAGTCGGCCTTCTTTGCACATGTCCAAATCACCAGAGCCGATTTTCTCTCATCTTTCCTACAATTTCGGCTACTCCTACTTTACCTCGGATATCCTCATTCCCAATCTTATCCTTTCTCGTGTGCCCACACATCCCACGAAGCATCCTCATCTCCGCTACACCCATTTTGTGTACGTGTTGATGCTTCACCACCCAACATTCTTTGCCATACAACATCGCTGGCCTTATTGCCGTCCTATAAAATTTTTCCTTGAGCTTCAGTGGCCTACGACGGTCACACAACACGCCGGATGCACTCTTTCCATCCAGCTCGTATTCTATGGTTGAGATCTCCATCTAATTCTCCGTTCTCTTGCAAGATAGATCCTAGGTAACGAAAACGGTCGCTTTTTGTGATCTTCGCTAGATTGCTCCGGTTATTAGTGTGGATAAGTATATAAATGGATAGAGATAGGAAAGCAAACACAAGATGTACGTGGTTCACCCAGATTGGCTACGTCCACGGAATAGAAGAGTTCTCATTAATTGTGAAGGGTTTACACAAGTACATAGGTTCAAGCTCTCCTTTAGTGAGTACGAGTGAATGATTTAGTACAAATGACATTAGGAAATATTGTGGGAGAATGATCTCGTAATCACGAAACTTCTAAGTATCGGAGTGTGGTGTCGTCTTGACTTGCCTTATCTGTCTCATAGGTAGATGTGGCATCTTCTCTGGAAGTACTCTTCCTCCATCCAGGGGTGGTATCTTTAACTGGTGGAGATGCACAAGGTAATGTATCAATTTCACTTGAAGCTTACTTGTAGTTTCAGGCTTAGTCAAGCGCGATACAAACCATGTAGTAGGAGTCCCCCAAGTCGCCGAGCTAGGGGGTCTGCTGAAAGAGGTGACAGACAAGGTAAGCAATCAGAGCTCCGACTGATTGTTCACCTTCTCCCCATCTTGCAGCAGCATGAAGGATAAAGAGAAGAAAAATGAGAAGAGATGATATGAGATACTTTTGCTTTTGAAGAAGTAACTTTCCACAGGCTTATTCTTGAACTGAGCTGGAGGGTTTTCTGGTTTCCTCCAGAGTATAAGGCCGACTGAAGAATTTGAGGGTCAAAACAAGTCCATCAAATCTAGAGTACGTTCCACCCTGCTGATATGGGATACTTTTGCTTTTGACAGAGTAATGGATGTATCGGCACGTGTGCTGTTACGCTTGTCTCCACATGCTTCCTTGTATCCTTCGCACTTGCCCTATCTGTTCCTCAAGCAGATGCGGAATCTTCCCTGGAAACATAAGATGATGAAGATGAGTACTCGAGAGCAATGCCAGGTAAGTAATCAGGTAAGGGGTTCCAGGCAGTCAGTTCCTAGCTGGAAGCTTGATTCCAAGTGCTGACTGATTGCTCTCTTTCTCCTTGTCTTGCAGGTAAAAACAAGGCCAAAAGAAAAAACAGGGAAAAAGCATGATATGGGATACTCTTGCTTTTAACCCTGATGATATGAGATATTCTTGCTCTAGTATAGCTTGTTTGCAGAGGTATTATCGGGGGGAAAGAAAGCTGAATATTTCGAAAGGCTTTGTTGGGAGTGCCCTCTCAGATATGATGAAGGGTTGAGCATTTTTGCAGGTCTGCCTGTCCGTTGGGGATGGAGGTCGACATATATAGGAGTCTCCCTAACAACAAGTAGTAATGCTATTCCTTTACCCTGCTTGGTCATAGCACGGTAGTGGGAGCTGCCAGTTTCACATGTTTTAACTCTGTCAGAGCACTTTGAAAAAGTGGTCTGTGGTATCTGGCTCTCGAGATTCGGAGAACGATGCCTCTTCGATTTTTGAGAAAGCAATCATGCTGGGGGTCTGACTCTCGAGATTCGGAGAGCAGTGTCTCTTCGATTTTTTAGGAAGTAATCATGTTGGGAGTCTGGCTCTCGAGATTCGGAAGGCGGTGCCTCTTCGATTTTGGAGCAAGCAATCTTGTTGGGAGTGTTGTCTCGAATGTGAGTAAAGGTTGGACATGTTTGCTAGTCTACCTTGCCACGAAGCACAAAGGTTGACACACAGGGACTTTCCAATTATCCAGCAATGGTACTGTTCCTTTACCCTCTCTTCGATTTTGAGAAAGTAGTCATGTTGGGAGTCTGGCTCTCGAGATTCGGAGGACGGTGCCTCTTCGATTTTGGAGCAAGCAATCTTGTTGGGACTGTTTTCTCGAATGTGAGTAAAGGTTGGGCATGTTTGCTAGTCTACCTTGCCACGAAGCACAGAGGTTGACACACAGGGACTTTCCAATTATCCAGCAGTGGTACTGTTCCTTTACCCTTGTGGGTAATAATATGGTAGCTAGACCTTCAAAATTTATGTGTCTAAACTTTGTTAGTGCTGTTTCTTTGCTATTCTTTTACCTTTCTTGGTCAGAGCGATGTAGTGGGAGCTGCAAGCTTCACGTGCTCAACTTTGGCAGAGAACTTTGGCAAAGTGATCTGTGGTACCCATGAGTTATTGTTGCGTGTGGGAAGTGGGTGATTGAACAGTAAGATTCATGTGCTTTCTACTTCACCAGAAGTCTTCGACAGAATGCCCATAATTTCTGCAAAGCTGAGTGTGCGTGTGACAGGTGCTGACAAGGCTAGAAAAGTAGATGCCTCTTCGATTTCTGAGATCGGCCCTCGTGGTCTCTGAGCAGCCCAGCTTTTGAGAAAGCGAGCGCCTCTTCGATTGATTCGGAGAACGGTGCCTCACCGATTTTTGAGAAAGCAATCATGCTGGGGGTCTGGCTCTTGAGATTCGGGGAGCAGTGTCTCTTCGATTTTTGAGAAAGTAATCATGTTGGGAGAGTGGCTCTCGAGATTCGGAGGGCGGTGCCTCTTCGATTTTGGAGCAAGCAATCTTGTTGGGAGTGTTTTCTCGAATGTGAGTAAAGGTTGGGCATGTTTGCTAGTCTACCTTGCCACGAAGCACAGAGGTTGACACACAGGGACTTTCCAATTATCCAGCAATGGTACTGTTCCTTTACCCTCTCTTCGATTTTTAAGAAAGTAGTCATGTTGGGAGTCTGGCTCTTTAGATTCGGAGGACGGTGCCTCTTCGATTTTGGAGCAAGCAATCTTATTGGGAGTGTTTTCTCGAATGTGAGTAAAGGTTGGGCATGTTTGCTAGTCTACCTTGCCACGAAGCACAGAGGTTGACATACATGGACTTTCCAATTATCCAGCAGTGGTACTGTTCCTTTACCCTTGTGGGTAATAATATGGTAGCTAGACCTTCAAAATTTATGGGTCTAAACTTTGTTAGTGCTGTTTCTTTGCTATTCTTTTACCCTTCTTGGTCAGAGCGATGTAGTGGGAGCTGCAAGCTTCACGTGCTCAACTTTGGCAGAGAACTTTGGCAAAGTTATCTGTGGTACCCATGAGCTATTGTTGCGTGTGGGAAGTGGGTGATTGAACAGTAAGATTCCTGTGTTTTCTAATTCCCCAGAAGTCTTTGACAGAATGCCCATAATTTCCGCAAAGCTGAGTGTGCGTGTGACAGGTGCTGACAAGGCTGGAAAAGTAGGTGCCTCTTCGATTTCTGAGATCGGCCCTCGTGGTCTCTAGGGAGCCCAGCTTTTGAGAAAGCGAGCGCCTCTTCGATTTCTGAGATCGGCCTTCGTGGTCTTTGAGCAGCCCAACTTTTGAGAAAGCAAACGGCTCTTCGATTTCTGAGATCAACCCTCGTGATCTCTAAGCAGCCCAACTTTTGAGAAAGCAAACGCCTCTTCGATTTCTGAGCAGGCGCCTCTTTGATTTCTGAAGCTCCGTCGAGTGCAGATTTTTATAGAGGCTGGCATTAAGTTCCAAAGCACACTTGAATCTCCACCAGTAGAAGCTTCATTCTTGCACTTCTAAGATCTTGATTTGTCCGACCTCTTCTCTCTTCAACACCTTTGAAAATGTCTGGCCCCTCCGACCGTCGTTTTGACTTGAACCTTGTTGAAGAGGCAGCCCCGCCTTCTCCAGACAACATATGGCGCCCATCCTTCGTCTCCCCAACTGGTCCTCTTACCGTTGGGGATTCCGTGATGAAGAATGATATGACTGCTGCGGTGGTGGCCAGGAACCTTCTCACTCCCAAAGATAACAGACTACTTTCCAAACGGTCTGATGAGTTAGCTGTTAAGGATTCGCTGGCTCTCAGTGTTCAGTGTGCAGGTTCTGTGTCTAATATGGCCCAACGCCTATTTGCTCGAACCCGCCAAGTTGAATCATTGGCGGCTGAAGTGATGAGTCTCAAACAGGAGATTAGAGGGCTCAAGCATGAGAATAAACAGTTGCACCGGCTTGCACATGACTATGCTACAAACATGAAGAGGAAGCTTGACCAGATGAAGGAAACTGATGGTCAGGTTTTACTTGATCATCAGAGATTTGTGGGTTTGTTTCAAAGGCATTTATTGCCTTCGTCTTCTGGGGCTGTACCGCGTAATGAAGCTCCAAATGATCAACCTCTGATGCCTCCTCCTTCTAGGGTTCTGTCCAGTACTGAGGCTCCAAATGATCCCCCTCCGGTGCCTTCTCTTTCTGGGGCTCTACCGACTGCTGAGACTTCTCCTAAGCAACCTTTGTGAAGGCTCCCTCTTGTGTGTTTATTTTGACTCATGTATATGTACATATTTGTAGCTTATCGGGGATATCAATAAATAAGCTTTCCTTCATTTCAACGTATTGTGTTAAATACACCAAAGCCTTCTTCGCTAAGTTCTTTGAATTTTCTTTTGTTGAAGCTTGTATGTTGAAGCTTTCTGAGTGGAGCATGTAGGTTGGGGTAGTGTTCCCTTAATTTCCCGAGTGAGGAAAACTTCTTGGTTGGAGACTTGGAAAATCCAAGTCACTGAGTGGGATCGGCTATATGAATCTTAGAACGCCATTGTGCTCGATCCTGTGTCATGTCCTTCGTTAGATCCAAGTACTCTAAGTCTTTTCTTAGAGTCTCTTCCAAAGTTTTCCTAGGTCTTCCTCTACCCCTTCGGCCCTGAACCTCTGTCCCATAGTCGCATCTTCTAATCGGAGCGTCAGTAGGCCTTCTTTGCACATGTCCAAACCACCGTAACCGATTTTCTCTCATCTTTCCTTCAATTTCGGCTACTCCTACTTTACCCCGGATATCCTCATTCCTAATCTTATCCTTTCTCGTGTGCCCACACATCCAACGAAGCATCCTCATCTCCGCTACACCCATTTTGTGTACGTGTTGATGTTTCACCGCCCAACATTCTGTGCCATACAGCATCGCTGGCCTTATTGCCGTCCTATAAAATTTTCCCTTGAGCTTCAGTGGCATACGGCGGTCACACAACACGCCGGATGCACTCTTCCACTTCATCCATCCAGCTTGTATTCTATGGTTGAGATCTCCATCTAATTCTCCGTTCTTTTGTAAGATAGATCCTAGGTAACGAAAACGGTCGCTCTTTGGTATTTCTTGATCTCCGATCCTCACCCCTAACTCGTTTTGGCCTCCATTTGCACTGAACTTGCACTCCATATATTCTGTCTTTGATCGGCTTAGGCGAAGACCTTTAGATTCCAACACTTCTCTCCAAAGGTTAAGCTTTGCATTTACCCCTTCCTGAGTTTCATCTATCAACACTATATCGTCTGCGAAAAGCATACACCAAGGAATATCATCTTGAATATGTCCTGTTAACTCATCCATTACCAACGCAAAAAGGTAAGGACTTAAGGATGAGCCTTGATGTAATCCTACAGTTATGGGAAAGCTTTCGGTTTGTCCTTCATGAGTTCTTACGGCAGTCTTTGCTCCTTCATACATATCCTTTATAGCTTGGATATATGCTACTCGTACTCCTTTCTTCTCTAAAATCCTCCAAAGAATGTCTCTTGGGACCCTATCATACGCTTTTTCCAAATCTATAAAGACCATGTGTAAATCCTTTTTCCCATCTCTATATCTTTCCATCAATCTTCGTAAGAGATAGATTGCCTCCATGGTTGAGCGCCCTGGCATGAACCCGAATTGGTTGTCCGAAACCCATGTCTCTTGCCTCAATCTATGCTCAATGACTCTCTCCCAGAGCTTCATTGTATGACTCATTAGCTTAATACCCCTATAGTTCATGCAATTTTGTACGTCGCCCTTATTCTTGTAGATAGGCACCAAAGTGCTCGTTCGCCACTCATTTGGCATCTTCTTCGTTTTCAAAATCCTATTGAAAAGGTCAGTGAGCCATGTTATACCTGTCTCTCCCAAAACTTTCCACACTTCGATTGGTATATCGTCTGGGCCTATTGCTTTTCTATGCTTCATCTTCTTCAAAGCTACAACCACTTCTTCCTTCCGGATTCGACGATAAAAGAAGTAGTTTCTACACTCTTCTGAGTTACTCAACTCCCCTAAAGAAGCACTCCTTTCATGTCCTTCATTGAAAAGATTATGAAAATAACCTCTCCATCTGTCTTTAACCGCGTTCTCTGTAGCAAGAACCTTTCCATCCTCATCCTTTATGCACCTCACTTGGTTTAGGTCCCTTGTCTTCTTTTCCCTTGCTCTAGCTAGTTTATAGATATCCAACTCTCCTTCTTTGGTATCTAGTCGTTTATACATATCGTCGTAAGCCGCTAACTTAGCTTCTCTGACAGCTTTCTTCGCCTCTTGCTTCGCTTTTCTATACCTTTCACCATTTTCATCGGTCCTCTCCTTGTATAAGGCTTTACAACATTCCTTCTTAGCCTTCACCTTTGTTTGTACCTCCTCATTCCACCACCAAGATTCCTTTTGGTGTGGGGCAAAGCCCTTGGACTCTCCTAATACCTCTTTTGCTACTTTTCGGATACAACTAGCCATGGAATCCCACATTTGGCTAGCTTCCCCCTCTCTATCCCACACACATTGGGTGATTACCTTCTCTTTGAAAATGGCTTGTTTTTCTTCTTTTAGATTCCACCATCTAGTTCTTGGGCACTTCCAAGTCTTGTTCTTTTGTCTTACTCTTTTGATATGTACATCCATCACCAACAAGCGATGTTGATTAGCCACGCTCTCTCCTGGTATAACTTTGCAATCCTTACAAGTTATACGATCCCCTTTCCTCATTAGAAGAAAATCTATTTGTGTTTTTGACGACCCACTCTTGTAGGTGATCACATGTTCTTCTCTCTTCTTAAAGAAGGTGTTGGCTAAGAAGAGATCATATGCCATTGCAAAATCCAAGATAGCTTCCCCATCCTCGTTTCTCTCCCCAAAACCATGGCCACCATGAAAACCTCCATAGTTGCCTGTCTCCCTGCCCACGTGTCCATTTAAATCTCCTCCTATAAATAACTTCTCCGTCTGAGCAATTCCTTGCACCAAGTCTCCAAGATCTTCCCAAAATTTCTCCTTCGAACTCGTATCCAACCCTACTTGAGGTGCGTACGCACTAATCACATTGATAAGTTCTTGTCCTATTACAATCTTGATTGCCATGATTCTATCTCCTACCCTCTTGACATCTACAACATCTTGTACCAAGGTCTTGTCCACGATGATGCCAACACCGTTTCTCGTTCTATTTGTGCCCGAATACCAAAGTTTAAACCCTGAGTTTTCTAGATCCTTTGCCTTACTACCAACCCACTTAGTTTCTTGTAGGCACATAATATTTATCCTTCTCCTCACCATAACTTCCACTACTTCCATAGATTTTCCCGTTAAGGTTCCTATATTCCACGTTACTAAACGCATTTTGCTCTCTTGAACTCTACCCTTCTGTCCTACCTTCTTCACCCTCCCCCGTCTAATAGGATCAAAGTACTTCTTTTGTGTGTCCCGGGTAAAGTTGATAGGAGCATATGCTCCCAAACAACTTTGAGTGGAGTCGTTCGAAAAGAAGTTTCTATGGCCCCCTTGCTCATTTAACACTGCATCCGGGTGCCGATGGAGATACAGCGACCCTTGCTCACTTATCACTGTGAACAAAGACTACTAAGGTAAAAAGAAAAGGTGACAGTGGATCACCTTGTCTCAAACCTCTTGAAGCTTGAAATTTTCCCCTAGGCCTCCCGTTAATCAAAACAGAAAAATTTGCGGAACTTAAGCATCCCTGCATCCATTTCCTCCATCTGTTGCCAAAGCTTTTTCTTTGTAAGACTTCGTCCAAAAATCTCCACTCTACATGATCATACGCTTTTTCAAAATCTATTTTGAGCACCAATCCCTCCTCTTTCTTCTGCCTGACCTCTTCTACCACTTCATTTGCGATAAGGACAGCATCCAATATTTGTCGATCCTTAACAAACGCTCCTTGATTTTGAGAAATTGTGCTGCCCAAGACCTCCTTTAATCTTGAGGCCAAGGTTTTCGCCATAATTTTATATAACCCAGTCACAAGACTTATGGGCCTGAAATCCGTCACTTTCATAGAATCTGACTTCTTCGGAATTAGACAAATAAAAGTTTCATTTGTCACCGCATTTATTATCCCTGTCTCGTAGAACTCCTCCATAATCTTCATAATGTTCGCCTTCAAGATATCCCAACATTGTTGAATCATTTGCAAAGAATAGCCATCCGGTCCTGGCGATTTATCCTTTCCACAATAAAAAACTGCTCTTTGAACTTCGGCTTCCTCAAAAGGCCTCTCAATCCAATTCGCCTCAAGTTCGCTTATTGGAGCCCAATTGATACCTTCCAAGCCCCAACATGCCTCTTCGTTGCTACTAAACAAGGACTTGAAGAACTTGACTATATGATCTTCTATCTCGTTCGCATCCTCTATCACTCCCCCAACCTCCGATTCCAACCTTTCTATATAGTTTCTCTTCCTTCTCCCGCTTGCAACTCGATGGAAAAATTTAGTATTACCGTCCCCTTCCTTTGCCCATTCCACTTTACTTCTTTGCCTCCATTTCACTTCTTCCTTGTAAGCCAAATCTCCCATACGGAAGAGTAGTTCTTCCCTCTTTCTTCTAGCATCAACATCTAGCCCTTCCATCCCCTCTCTCCTATCTAACTCCTCTAAGCTAGCCTCAGCTTCTTTAAAGTCTTTCTCGACTTCCCCGAAACTCTCCTTACTCCATCTTTGCACCTTTTTTTTTATGGCTTTTAACTTGATCATAAACTTGTAACCCTCCCATCCCTCCACCTGCTCAGATTGCCACCATAGATTGAACTTGTTCCTGAACTCTGGATGTTGTAGCCACATGTTTTCGAATCTAAAAGGACTTGGCCCCCATTTCACCTTGTTGGATTCTAGCTGGATAGGGCAATGATCAGAAATTACCCTTGCCAAAGCCATTTGTCTTACCTCTGGAAAAATCTCTTCACAACCTGCAGAGACCAGAAATCTGTCTAGCCTCCGACACACAGGTTCTTCTCTGAAATTTGACCATGTAAATTGAGCATTAAGCAATTCCAAATCTTTGAGTTCTGTTTCTCGAATGAAATCATTAAAATTCCTCATGCTTGTAGTCAGCCTTCCCCCATTTGATTTCTCGTTTACAAATCTCACCACGTTAAAATCCCCTCCTACACACCATTTTGGTCCGCACAGTCCGTAAAGGCCAGCCATTTCTTCCCAGAACTCCCTTCGCTCTCTACTTTTGCAAGGGCCATAGACCCCTGATAACCACCATTCCAACCCGTTGAAGGCCTTAATTTTTATGGAGACAGAGAAAACTCCAATCAGAGATTCAGTAACTGAGATGTTTTTGGTGTTCCAAATTACTGCTATGCCCCCAGAACTTCCTTGAGCAGGGGCATAAATCCACTCTTTAAATCTGCTTCCCCACACGCTGGCCACAAGTCTCCTATCGATTGATGTTTTCTTAGTTTCTTGTAATATAATGATATCAGGCTGTAAACGTCGGAACTGCTGTTTCAATGTCAGTCTCTTCTGTTTACTTCCCAATCCTCTAACATTCCAGCTAATTATCTTCATTAAGTCTGATAATACCCCTTTGAAATTTCTTGTCTCCCTTGCTTCCACCCTCACTCTTGCTGACTTTAACTTTCCCAGTCTTCATTTCATGGAATAAAGACCTTTTCAGAGGAAACAAGGAAACTTTCATCTTTGACAAAAATTTGGAAGATTGATCTTGTGCCTCGCGTTTGACTGATACGCAAGCCGATCTTTTCCTTCTACTGTACTTTAACATTTTCTTGTTTTTTCCAATATCCTTGAAATCGGACTGCTCCACATCTTCTAATGCTACTACATGATGCGTTTGACTTGGTTCCTCTTCCGCTGTCGCCTCTGTTTCCAAATTTGTATCTATGAAGAGGTTGTGAAGCTCCCCGTTGAACCGATCAAAAACATCAGATGGTTCTTTTTCGTCTTGTGAAGAGTCACCATTCTCCTCATCTGAATCTGATGATTGTGACATGTATTCTTCTTCAGCACTATCTGATAAAAAAGACGAATCCAATCCAAGAGCCTCTGTCCATCTCATCCTTTGATCAAATGGTTCCTCCTCTGTCGACCAGCCCGATCGCCGAACAGGATTTTCATCAACATCACTCTCCTTTTCTTCCTCTAATTCACAAACAGAATCTAAGATGGAAAGATTGGGGGAATGGATTTCCATCATTTCAGGCCTTACGACAGCAGTCTGGTTAGATCCGAATTCGTGTGGGAGAAGAAGCTTCAGCCTTTTTCCAAGTTTGTCTATTTCACCAAATCTCCCAAGAAACTTCAAATTGAAACAAGTGGGGGCTTTTTTTGGGACACCGTCGAAATGAGCTTCCTTAGCCTGTTGTCGCTGAAATAAAATCTCTGTAGTAAAATTTGGCATGTTGCTCACCCGAAACGACAACTTTGGTTCTGCCGACATGGCTGAGTGCCAAAAGATCTTGTTTGATAGTTCCCTTCCTAACTGAAAATGATATCTCAGCCCATCATAGTTTAGAATAAGTGGGCCTAGACATGACCCAGCATAATTATTTTGTGGAACAAGACCCACGAGCCTTACAAAGTCACTTAGAACAAAATCCTTGTGAACCAGAGGCCCACGCACCATCAAAGCTTTTTCTTTACTTTTTAGACTAACCTCCTTGTTTGATCTATTAAAATAATACCCACTTGTAGAGCTTTGTGCTTCTTCGGTGGACATACCACCACCGCCACCTGCTCTCCCACTTACTTCCATGCCTTTGCCATTTTCCAAAAAGCACCTTTGTCTGAGACTTTCTTTCCTTTTTGAATTCTTGAAATTATCCTTTGCATCTGCATTTTCTTGTTCTTCTATAAAGCTCGCCGAATCTGTCAGACATTCTTTCTTAAGTGGCCTCCCGTGCTTGCTAATAGAGAAAGTAAAGTCATGGGTTGCAGACACCTCATGCCGTGCATCCTCTGTCAAAAGCCTGTTCAGACCATACTTTCTGTCAGCTCCAACAGTGACAGGGCATTCAAACTCACCAATCCGGAAAGAGACACGTGTCCCCGGAAAAGGAACTGATTGTTGCATATCCGCCTTCGCCGGAAGGGTAGCTCCGGTGAGCCTCTGTATTTTCAGGTCCTTCTTCAAAGATCCATTTGGTGATTTAGTTGCTCCACCGTCTTCAGCCGAAAGATTAGGTCTCTTTGCTGGCGAAAGTTGACGAATTTTAACCCTGAAAACTGATTCTCCATCTGCCACATCAACGAACTCTGGAATAAAGCCTGTGTCGTTGGGTTTCAATTTTAATTTTGCTTCGAGCAGAAAATCAAAGTTAGCGGTTCTTCGGTCGATTTCTACCAGACCTCCGCAGGCCTCTCCAATCTTCAGGAAAAAATTATTGGTCCAAAGGTGTGGCGGTAATCCTTCCAGAGCCACCCAACCACCATAACTAACCACCTTTCTGTGATTTGAATTGATACTGTCCCACCATCCAGACATCACCACGTCTGGTAGCTTTTTCATGGCTAGAGTTCCAAGTTGAGCAATTTTGGTTGCTTCCTCTTCGTTCTGACAAACGAACAACGCCTTGTTGCATTGGAAAGGCGAGAGTCTTATTTCCATTCCCAGAAGATTTCGAAGTGAGGCCTCCACCTCTCTCCAAGGTTGATGTACCACCTGTCTCTCACAAACAACTACGCTCCCCCAGCTGTAGGCTTCCTTGGAAATGTCTCTCTTATTCCAGATTTTCTTCATCCATATTTCCTCTTTGGCATTTCGAATGGGTGCCACAATTGTCGCCTTCTTGCCTCCGAGGACAGCATCCCTATACGAAACCTGATGGCCTGCACCCGTCTGGCTGTTCACGAACTCTTTTCCGACTCTTTTCACTTTCCTCTGAGTAGCCCCCACTCTCTTTCCCCCACGGAGGATTTCAGACAATAAGACCTCTAAACTTCTCCATCCGAAAAAGTTAAAACCTTCAGGGACGAGAATATTTCTGACAAAGCCTTCCTTTTCTGATTTGGATAACCCAATTTCAATAACCCCAAAATTTTAAATTGCTCACATTGAATATAAAGAGCTTCGGAAAATGGTAACTTTTGAGGCTTGAAACAAAATCCACGAAACCAGAAAAGAAAATGAAGCAAATTATATACCTTAAAATGTCAAGCAAGCAAATTCTTCCTCCAACGACTCAAAGCAGAAAAATTAGCAATTTGTAAATTTATCTTGTCATGCCATACGGTTTTCAAGGATCGAGTATCATATATATTTGGACATACTGGTTCTTTGCGTGAATAAACTGGAGGTGTAAGCCTGCTTTCTTCTGTGGCATGCTTCTCTAACTGGAATAGCAGACAAACTGATGATGATGGAGCATCTAAATAGAAGATTCCGCGAGGTTCAAAAGAAATCTTCAGCAAAAAAGATGAGAGAGGCAACAGTAAATTGGTTAGTCATAAGTATACCTAAAAAATTAACTCTGAAAAGTAATAAGAAATGAAAAAGCACTAAAATTGACAGGGAAGAAAAGTTAAATTGATCTTTTAGCTTACATCCAGAACATTTGCTTGAGTGTTCTCATTATTTAATTTAATCCTTTTAAAGAAAATATTTACAACGATGAAATGAAGTATCACGTAAAAGGTCATTCTAGAAACTCAGGTAACTTTGATGAATTCAGCTACTAACCATTCCTATATCTTTCAGAAGCGGGATGGGAAGTATTGTGTGTTGTCACAGCCATCTGCACACACCACCATTAATTGAATTCCAAAACATTACAACTTACTAACATGCTTTCCATGTGCAATTGCATTATTATGAATCACGTCAGTCACATCCACATAATACCTGAAGATTATACAAAGGAGTTCTGTAAAACCTGAACATTCCAAATCACCAGTCCCCTCATCTTCGTCATACGGCTCAACTCGTAATTCCGTAATACCTGAACATTATACAAAGAAGTAAAATTCAAGACTCAAAAACCGGAAATGAAAACTGGTAACATTGAGTTTTAATAGCTGAAATTGGACCTTGTTTAAGCAGCTCCACAACAGCGTTAATACTTGGACTGAGGAATATCTACTACATTATGAGTTCCCTCCTGATAAAGCCCAACCAAGAGGTTTTCCGGTGAGCCACGAACGGCTAACTTAGCGCAACACTACCATCCCCACTAACACCAAACCCAAATAATATCAGGAACAAAACCCTAATTAATACCAGTAACAAAACTCCAATGGCAAGGATATTACCTAAAAATAAATGATGATCGAAAGAGAGCAGGCAAATCTGACGTGGACTTCAATGTATACAAATCCATGGTTGAACTCATTTCCTGACACACCGAGTGAAGAAATGAATCATCAAATTAAGATCCACATGATTAGTTGCATTTGTCACTCTTAGATATCTACAAATTAAGATTCACATAATTGGTTGCATTTGACACCAAAATACCAATCATTCCAAAACACCATTGAAGCACTGAAAAATCACAAATTTCACCAAATTCAAAGGCATCCAAAACCCAGCAATAAAATTTGGAAAAAGTCCAATAAAAAGGATGAGATTGCTTGAAATTAGGGATGGGCAATGGTTATGGCAGGCGGGTAATCGCGATTATTTACCTATAACCGTTTATAAACGGTTAACCGTACCCATAACCGTCTACCCATTTAACCATAATCGTTTATCCATTTAACCATAACCATTTACCTGTTTATCATTTTTTTTACCCATTTACCTCTTTTTTCACCAGTCTACATGTTTTTTTTAACAACTTAAAAATTAGAAAAGATAAATTTGTCATAATTTTCATTCTTTGACAATTAAACACCGTTATAGGTACATTTTAGCATGCATTTTCCTATTTTAATCATTTAAGTCCTCATACAATTTCAATAATTGAAATAATAGTTTACGAACGATATTCTTCTGCTATATCCAAGCAAGTCTTTAATTATAAACGTGTTTATCAAAATATGGATATCGTCGGAGAAAGGTCACTGCAGTCGTCTGCATTGCAAGAGCAAAGAGAAGAGCAAACGGCCTTTTCTTAGGATCTTTGCAAACTTGGTTGAAATCTCTATATATTTTAATGAACGACTGAACCAACACTACCATTATTTCGACCAAAAAAAAAATTAACGTTAGCATTACCCCCTCACACCTTGTAGCTAATAAGGGTAAAACTGTAAACAGTTAAGGTTGTTATGGTAGTTTTGTAATTAGTGAGTGATTAGTTGATGAAGGTGTAATTAGTTAGTTATCTAATACTAGTGAGTAACTAATATATAAGGCATCATTGTGTAACCTTATTGAGATAATGAAATGGAAGGATAATTTTCCTAATATGGTATCACTCGCCTAAGTCCTACGACAGCCGATCCTCTCCCTCTGCTTCCCGCTTCTTCCTCTTCGAATCTTCAAACCCTAGAAATCTCCCGCTTCCTCCTCTTCGATTCTTCCAAACCTAGCAATCACCATGGGTGGATCTCCTTCTGGCTCTGCTTCTTGCCCTAATTCTTCTCTCTCCTCGACGACATCGTCGATTATGATCCAAAATATTGGATCTATGGTGCCGATCAAGCTCACATCAACGAACTATCTCACCTGGAGTGCTCTGTTCACTCCCATCCTTCGCCGGTACAATCTCACCGGAATCATTGACGGCACAATGTCTGCTCCGCCGAAATACCTTCTTGACTCCTCAGGTAATCAAATCTCTACTCTCAATCCTCAATATGTTACTTGGTTTGAGAATGATCAGAATATCTTGATTTGGATCAATTCTACCCTATCGGATGCCCTAATTCCGTATACTGTTGGAGTTAATTCGGCTGTGAGCTCTGGTCCAAATTGGAATCGCGACTTGCAACTGCATCGCAATCGCACATTCATGAGCTTCGTTCTCGTCTTCAAAGCATCACGAAGGGTGATTCTACGGCTGCGCTCTACCTTCAACAAATTGAAGAAATCGCAGATGCTCTTGCAAATGCAGCCTCTCCAATCGAAGATTCTGAGTTGATTTCTGTAATTTTACATGGTTTGCCCTCTGAGTATGAGTCTTTCATTGATGCAATCCAATTTCGCCTGGGTTCAACTGCTATTGATGAACTTCATGGGCTGCTTTTGAGTAAGGAGCTTCAACTGACTGCTCGCAAGAAAACCTCACCATCTGCTCATGTTCAAGCTTTTAATGCTTCTGCTGGTCTTCTTCCCACACCTCTTGGTGATTTTGGTGCTCAAGCATTCTTTACTCAGAACGGATCTTCTTCACAATCCTATGGTCCTCCGAATCGTGGCAATTTCTCTCAATCTCGTAATTACACAAATCGTGGTTCACGGCGGAATCATCAAGGTTTTCAGGGCAATCAAAGATTCAATCGCGGTTCTCAGGGCAATCATCGTTACAATCGTGGTCCTCGTTCTCAGTACAACAATTCTCACATAAAGATTTCTTGTCAAATTTGTCGCCAATTGGATCATGAAGCTGTTGAGTGTCCTCAGCGCATGAATCCCAATTTTGGTACCAAGAATTCTCCAGCTGCTTATCATGCCTCTACCCCTCCTACTTGGCTTCTTGATTCTGGTGCGAGCTCGCACATGACTCATTCCTCCACAAATTTGCAGAATCCTGAGCCCTACACTGGACCTGAGCAAGTGTATATTGGTGACGGCAAAGGTTTGCCTATACTTAATTTTGGTTCTTCTACACTTAATACTGGTTCTCATTGTTTTGATCTTAAAAATGTCTTGCATGTTCCTCATCTTAAGCAAGATTTGATTTCCGCAAATCGGTTTATTCTTGATAATTGATGTTCTATTCATTTGTATCCTTTTCACTTCATTGTGAAGGATCTTTCTTCGGAGAAAATGCTTTTTAAAGGTCCTGTGAGAGCTGGTTTCTATCCATTTCATGCATCCTCTATTGTTGGTAATCAAAAGGCATTTGCAGCTTCTGCTAAAGCTTCACAATAGACTTGGCATCACAGATTGGGTCACCCTGCCCTCAAAATACTTAATAAATTAGCATCTCAGTCTTGTATTTCAGTTCCAGTGCTTTAAATAAATATGTGTGCTCCAGTTGTGCTCTAGGCAAGAGTTCCAAGTTGTCTTTTGCTTTTGTTTCTTGTACATCCAGTAGGCCTTTGGAGCTCCTGCACACTGATGTATGGGGTCCTGCACCACTCATTTCTGTTAATGGATATCGATATTATCTCATTTTTGTTGATGACTACACTAAGTAAACTTGGTTTTTACCTCTCAAGTCTAAATCTGATGTCTTTGAAACATTTGTGCAATTCAAAGTGTTGGTGGAAACTTTACTCAGTACCAAGATTGTTATCTTGCGATCTGATTCTGGTGGGGAATTTCTTAGTCTCAAGTTTATCAAGTTTCTTTAAGAACATGGCATTTCCCATCAGTTAAGCTGCCCCCACACACCTGAGCAAAATGGTTGTGCTGAGCGCAAGCACATGCATTTGGTTGAAACTGCTCGAACTCTCCTAGCAGCATCCAAGGTTCCTCATTCTTATTGGGTTGAAGCTTTTGCCACAGCTATCTATCTCATAAATCGGATGCCAACAACCACCAACTTCTCACCTTGGGAACTACTATTTCACAGATCTTCAGATTACATCTCACTGAAAATTTTTGGATGTCGATGTTTCCCATGGTTGAAACCTTATACAACTTCCAAGCTTGATCCCAAAAGCAAGGAATGTGTTTTGTTGGGGTACAGTTTGAACCACAAAGGCTATAAATGCCTTGATCCTTCCACTGGCAGAGTGTATCTTTCAAAGCATGTTATTTTTTATGAAGATACATTTCCTTTTGCTCAAAAGGATCATCCTCAGCCATCACATTCCAGCTCTAGTTCTTCTCATTTACAACCCTCCAATCCTATTCCAACCACATTGACTTTTCCTTCTCTATCTCAACCTTCTCCCTCTCCGTCTCCTCTCTTATCTCCAAATCCATCTTCACCCTCTCCATCCCAATCTCTTCCTGTCCCATCTTCTACTGCCTTACCTAACCCTACTCTTCCCTCTCTCCATCCACTTTCTGCACCCTCAATACCTCTCTATACTCATACCATGCAAACCAGATCCAAATCGGGTATTTTTAAACCCAAAACACTTATGGCAACCAAGTATCCCATCTCTTCTGATCTCTCTCCCGATTATACACCATCTACCTATCTTCAAGCCTCCAAACATCCTCATTGGCGTCGAGCAATGCAAGAAGAGTTCAATGCTCTCATTCAAACTGGCACTTGGTCTCTAGTTCCTGCTAATCCCACTCAGAACTTGGTTGGTGCAAAATGGGTGTTTAGAATCAAGAGAAAACCAGATGGTACCATTGATAGGTACAAAGCTCGGCTTGTTGCCAAAGGCTTCCATCAGCAGCAAAGCATTGATTATATTGAGACATTTAGTCCAGTTGCCAAGCCTGTTACTATTCGGTTACTTCTCACTTTGGCTGCCAAGTTTGATTGGTTTCTCAATCAACTTGATGTCAGTAATGCTTTTTTGCATGGTACCTTGACAGAATCTATGTTCATGATCCAACCACCAGGATTTGAAGACCCTACCAAGCTAAATCATGTTTGTCATCTCTATAAATCTTTGTATGGGCTCAAGCAAGCCCCCAGGGCCTGGTATGACAAGCTCACCACTACATTGAAGTCCCTGGATTTCTCAAGTTCCTCAAATGATCATTCTCTATTTGTCAAGAAGGCTCCTGCGTTGATTTTCATTTTGGTCTATGTTGATGATATTATTGTTACTGGACCGAATGCTCAACTCTGCCAAGATATTATTTCTCAGCTCAGTTCTTTATTTCCTGTCAAAGATCTTGGTCCTCTTCATTACTTCCTTGGTATTGAAGTCCAGCGGTCATAATCTGGTATCCTTCTCTCTCAACACAAGTATATTCTCGATCTTCTCTCCAAAGCACACATGGAAGGTTCCAAACCTTGTGTCACTCCTCTTAGTACAACTAAATTGGATCATGACTCTTCTCTGCTTGATAAACCTGAGGAATATAGATCTTTGGTTGGTGGTTTGCAATACTTAACATGGACACGGCCAGATCTGTCTTATGCAGTTAATTTGGTTTGTCAATTTATGCACTGTCCGAGACAAGCTCACTTTCAGGCAGTCAAACGCATTCTCCGATATCTAAAGGGTACTCTGTCTCTTAGCTTATGGTTTCCAAAATGTCCTAAACCTCTTACTCTCACTACTTTCTCTAATGCCAATTGGGCCGGTTGCAGTCTTGATCGCCGATCTACTGGGGGGTTTTGTGTCTATTTAGGTGACTCACTTATAAGCTGGAGTGCCAAGAAACAGCCTACTGTGGCTCGGTCATCGACCGAAGCTGAATATCGATCCTTGGCTAACACTGCAGCTGAACTGACATGGATATGCAAGCTATTAATTGATGTTGGTCTTGATCTTCCTTCTTCCCCTCAGATTTGGTGTGACAACATTTCTGCCATTTCATTGGCTAGAAATCCAATCTTCCATGCTCGAACCAAGCATGTGGAGATTGTTTATCATTACATTCGGGAAAAAGTGCTTGCTAATCAAGTTCAAGTTTTGTTTGTGTGTACTCAAGATCAGGTTGTTGATATCTGCACCAAGGCTCTGTCCAAGCACAGATTCCATCTTCTCAGGGACAAACTCTCCCTTCGGCTACCTCAGTTAGGTTTGAGGGGGGATAATAAGGGTAAAACTGTAAACAATTAAGGTTGTTATCGTAATTTTGTAATTAGTGAGTGATTAGTTGATGAAGGTGTAATTAGTTAGTTATCTAATACTAGTGAGTAACTAGTATATAAGGCATCATTGTGTAAACTTATTGAGACAATGAAATGAAAGGATAATTTTCCTAATAGTAGCATCTCCAAACGAGACGTCAAAATCAAAACATTAAATTTCATTTAAATGGGTAAATGGATATCTGTTATAACCGTGGGTAATACTCATAACCAATGGATACCCGTTATAACAGTGGGTAATTCACATAACCATCCATTTAAATTTCACGGATAAACAGTTATACCCATAACCGTTTATTCATCTAACGGTTACCCATAACCGTAACCGTAAACTTTAAATGAACGGATAACCGCAGTTACCCAAACCCATGGGTATTTTCCGTACTTGAAACAAAACCCTCAAAATCAGAAAAATGAAATTTTAACAGAAAACTCATTTCTAAGCCCAAACTTACACTTATAACACATAATTTTCAAACCACAAAATTACCCACTATAAAAAAGCGAACCTGTTTGTAATGGTAGAGAAGGGTTGAGTAATGTTTCCTCAGCTCAAACGAAGCGCTTGTTGTTGGGGAGAACATGAAAACACCTCCCACTTCCCTCCATTTCTTCTCAGCAACAACCTATATATATAATTAACTACATATGAAACCAAAGGTTACAAAGACACAGAGAAGGAGAGAACTACGTACCCAAAACAACAGTTTGTTCATAACTTGAAACCAAAGCAGATCCCACACACACTTTAAAGAAAAATCTTAATCCCAAAGCTAAAATTACTCAACCATAAAGCTTTCACATTCCCCACCAACCCAGGAAACATAAATTATTATTTTTTTTTTTTTAAAGTATAAAGAAAAAAAAAAGAGGCAAAATTCAAAACCCATTTCATTCAATTTTGTCCCACATTTTGATTTCGATGAGATTCGAATCAAAACCCAAATGGGTTTGCCGGGTCTGAATCAAAATCCTTGATTGAAGACAAAAACAAAAAACAAAAAAAAGGGGAGATTTTTATGGAGAGAGGCCAATATGCTGCGCCGGGCAGCTTAGAGATTTGTATCATGTATTTCATGAATAGAAGTCAACAAAACTGCAATTGAAGGGAGCATGACTGAGACCTGAATTGGTTCCTCCGCTTAGGCCAAATTTTTTTCAAGATTAACGGACAAAACCACAAATTCTAGCACGCCAAATAACAAACAGAGACAGAATCAGGAAGCAGAAGAGGCAGGAATCTTACAACAATTAATTGAAAAAATTTCTTCCTGACCAAACAGAAAATAGAGAAACAAATGAACCAACGCACCTAAAACATTGCATTCGTTTCTAGAAAGCAACGGGAAGCACAGTCAAACCACCTTCACAAACGATCGGATCGGAATCGAAACGAAAGAGATAGAGAGATAAAAAAAAAAAAGGCAAACACAGACGGAGAGTGAGGAGAAAAGAAGAGGAAAGGAAAATAACCCTATCGACCCCATCAATACCCACATCCCAAATTTCACAATTTTTATCAAAATTTGATGGAATTCGAAAACCCATCAAAATCAGGGAAGAAGATGAGTTTTACGCGAGGACTCGAGCTGAGTTTTGAAAGAGAAGTCGAGGACGCGACCTGAGTTTTGAAAGAGAAGTCGAGCTGGGTTCGTCATTTCTGCGAAAGAGAGCTTTTGGTCACTGCGAAAGAAAGATTTGACGGAAGTGAGTCGGTTAGAGCAGAGCGAGAAAGCAGCTAGTCGAAACATCGAGAAGGAAGAACCACGCGTCACCATTTTGTTCTCACAGCATACAAACCGGTGGAGTTGAAATAACAAAAAAAAAAAACAAGAGGGGCAAAAACGGAATCACACTGCTCAATGAACATTTTCTCCATTAGTGTATAAATAAATATAATATAATTTCTCCAAGTGAAATTTCTCCTTACTTTTATATATGAGATTGCAAATTAAAGAAAATAGTTAGCTAAATGACATAGCAAGAGGCATGTGAAGCATTTATTATCCGCCCCAAATTTTGTGTTGGATTACCCTACATCAAGATCACTCATATAAAAATAAAAATATCAAGTTGAGGACATCACCCATGCATCCATCCCAAATACGAGAAATGAAAAACTTGGCACTTGAAGGGAACCTCACAATTTCAAAATTTACGTGATGAAAGAAACAAATACATAATTTATATGATCAATGACAAAATAATTTTAATCTCATTAAAGATGCTTTAAATTTCATATCTTTTATCAATTATGTTTTCAGGCACCCTAAATAGTATTTACAATTAGAAGAACTTTGAAAACTTTAGCATTTATCTGATATGAGGTCTCAAATGTAAAATTGACAACCCAAAATAACACTTCACCCCACTGTCGGGGATGCTTTGGCTTGCTTTGCTCTAATTTTGAAAAAAAAAAATCAAAATATTAGTCATTACAAAGCCGTCTTAGCTTAGGCGGTAGAGCGCACGACTTTTAACCGTGTGGTCATAGATGGCGACCTCATCTAAGGTTCAGCTCAAAAAATATATATATATATATTTGCATGTAGTTCAATATCATAGGCATACCAGATTGGAAACTCCCTCCTTTCCCTCATTAATAGTATATTTTTATTTATTTATTTATTTTTAAATATCATTTCATTATAGAAGTCAATAATATAGATTTTGTCCAAAAATAAAAGTAAAATTATAGGAGTCGATATGGATTTGGGTTGTGGGCCATATCCGTACAACCTATTGCCAGGTCGAATTTGTTTTTTCTTTTTGGAAACTGGAAATATATATTACCAGGGCAAAGATGCTAGATAGCCACAAAGAAAGCGTACCCCGAGGCCAACAAACACAAACCAATACAAACAAAGAAGCGAAGGGGATAGGAGAAAGACACTAGAACCTAGTTCAAGTGTCACCCCCTCAACTGCCATCAAAGATCAAGGGGCACAAGGTAAACCATCTTTATTGAGTACATGAACCAATGAAGATGGAGGTTTGCAGACCCAAGTGCAATTGCACATCTCCGTGTTACGTCACGACGCCAAGAAATCTGCCACCATATTGGCTTATCTTGGAACCTAAAACCAGCGACAGTCCTGGGAAGACTTCATGTGCCGTTTAACAAGCGTTAAGGTATGAAAGGCCTCCCAACTGCCAACATCCAACAAATTTGATAAAGATGAAATCGTATCCCTTGAGTCAAATTCAAGGATTACCTGACGATGTCCCAAAGCAGCAACAAGTTCACACATGTGCAGCATAGCCAAAGCTTCAGCTGTAGCGGCATTAGGAGCCTGGACCGCATACCATGTCGCATCGACAAACAAACCTCTCAGTCCCCTAATTACAATTCCCACAAAACCATTCCACGACGATGAAGACCAGCTAGCATCTACATTCACCTTGAGGAAAGGAAATGTAAGGGGTGACCAAAGAACCACCGAAGCCTCCACCAATGAGAGAGCCAGGAGGAAAACAAAAGGAACACCAGTAACTTCTAGGAACATAGAAACCGAAGTAAAGATGGCAAAAAGAACCTGTGTAGGGTTAATTGGAGAGTGATTAAACAGAAACTAGCACCTAGCTTTCCAAATATGCCAACAAGTAAAGGCAACATGAGAAAGCAAAAAGCATTGCTCCTCTTTCGACCCAAACCTCCTAGTCGCAATGGATTGGAACCAATCAAGCCAAGAAGAAATCTGAGATCGATCAATTGAGAACTCCACCAAACCAAATAGGCTTCACCTAAGACCATAATAAGAGGAGATGCTCAATAGATTCATCTTGACAATTACATATTGGACACCTCGGTGATGAGGTAGATTTCCGTACAAATAAACTACAATGTATATGGACAGATTTGTTTATGTTTTTTTTTCTTTCACATTATTGTTTATGCGTGTTTTCCTCCATTTATCATTAAGTTGTCTTAAAAATGAATAAAAAAAGGCACGATGATAGCTATTTTGTTTGAAAAATAATAGGAAGATCATTTTTTATACCATATTTTGTAAAACAAATAATGTGATGGTTGATGGTTTGATTATTTTTTAATAATTTAAAGAAGACTTCTAACCACCACATCATATGATATACAAATATAATCTCTATAGTATCACTCAATTTTGTTTTTAATTTTTCGTTTTACTTTTTTTGCGTGAGAAATGAAAAAAGTATATGAGGAAAATAAATAGTGAAGAAGGAGACGAGAGAGAGAGGAGAAGAAATACATATGAATGAACGAAAACAAAATCTTGAAAGTGAAGCAATTTAAAATAGTTTTTACTTTTAGAGTTTTTATTTATACATTTCTTCAATGTCTTGTTCAACCCTCTGTCATTCACTATTCTACATTCATTCCCTTGATGTATTTCTCTTATATCCCTAATACAACAAATAAATCAAAATTTAAAACGAAACTAAAAAGTAAAATGCATCTCAGACTCTAGAACCAAAAAAAAAATAATGAAAATGGCAAAAAAGTACGTCTGCTGAGTGTTGAGTAAAGGAGGCAAGTGAAAACAAAATTATAAAATTATTACTTTAGTCTAAAGAAAGCATTGCAATTGGCACTGTTCTTTACTGTTCATTGTTTTTGGACCCCAATTTCACTCTATTTACGGACTTGCCATTCATCTTAGCATTTCGCCTGGGCTTTTTTTTTCAGGTTTAGTTGGATAGGCTTTTGGGGGTTTGGGCTGTGACTTGGTTGGTGCCTTTCGTTTGTGGTTGGATTTTTCGGATGGATGGCCGACACGGGCAGGCCTAGCCTACAACAAAGCCAGTGAGAAGGGAGGGGGAGGTGTCGTGTGATGCGAGAGAGAAGGCAAGGCAGGTGACCTTCTCAAAGAGGAGAAGCGGGGATTTGAAGAAAGCTGGAGAGATGTCGATTCTGTGTGAATCTGAAGCTGTTGTTATCATCTTTTCTCAAACTGGCAAGCTCCTTGATTTCTCAAGCTCCAGGTACCAACCCTGTACAACATCCCACCGCCTTATAAATTCTTTCGAATTTTCCAATTTGTTTTTGCAAGTTTTCAATCCAGTGTTGGACTTTGAGAAATAAGTTTTGGAATTGCTTTTTAGGTATGGATTTTATGGGAGGCGTCTAGAAAGTTCCAACTTTTATCTTCATGTTTAAGAGTCAGAAAGCACGGGATTTTAAGGATCGACTTGAAACAGTTGCCTCGCAGGCTCAAAAGGTCACATATACTATATGCTGATACGTTTCCTGCAATCTTTGGTCTATGAGACTATGAGTATGGTGTCATTTTGCAATTGGCTTCTTTGTCTTGGATTGCAGATGAACAACATTGTTACTGAACAATGGATTCAAATTCAGCGACTTGAGCAGGCTTTTCATAGTACTTAAGTAAGCATTTGTACTTGAGACTGGCTTCTCATTCTGTGTGCAAGTTTTATCGAAATGAGCTTTATTAATTGGTTTAACTCGGTTAGGACTATGAGGTTTCAAAGGCAAGTGAGCTCTAAAAGATGCACATTCTTGAAGGTAATAGTTTAGAAAAGTCTGTATGTGTGAGTCGGTGAGGCTTCATTTAACCAATTAGAAACCACTTTCCTGTATAATTAGAGTTATAGAATGCAGTGAAATATATATATATATTTTTTTCAGTGTAATTAGTCTTTTTTAACTTTTATTCTGTTTGTGCAACATCCTTAGGCCGTTGTGAAGTGTATAATTAGAGTCAATAGAATGCAATGAAATATAATGTTTTTTTCACTCTCTTTAGATTTTTTTCTTTTACTTTATTCTCTTTGTGCAAGATCCTAGGCCGTTGTGAAGTCGTCGTTCTCAACCAATTTTCTATGGATATATCTAAGATTAAGTTCGATGTATATAAGCATTGAAGTGGTGACCTTTTATTCACAGATTGTGTGCACTCTGACCTGATTTATCTAAAGAATTATCCGATTGGGGTATGGTTTTTAGCACACCCACACCCCACCCAAAAATAAAATAAAATGGTGAGGTGGTGTTGCTGTCATTTTTACCATTGTCAATCATTATAATTTTAGCTAATAAGACAATATTATGTTCATTCTTCTATATTCGAGTTCAAATCGTTCTATTTTCAGTTTTGTAAGAGATTATCTTTTACCAATTGTCAAGGTGCTTCCAACCATAAATTGATATATTACTTACCTTTATTTTTTCTCTTAATTTATCAGGAATTTATTTGCATATGTGTAGTGTAGACAATTTTAACCCATGAGTATTTAACTTTAATTGGAATTGATCTTTGTATGAAATTATCTTGCTCACTGTTTGGATTCCGAGAAAATTTAGGGGATGTCCAGTAATATTCACATCCTGAAAACTCAGTGAATGACGAATTTGGAATTGAGAATTGGGGTGGGGAGAGTAAAAAAAAAAGAATGTGGTGGGTGTCTGTTTCGGGGTAGACAGACAGGCGGTGGAGGAGCTAGGGTTAGAAAAAGGGAAGAAAGAGATAGAAAGAGAGTTGGAGAATTTAGGGTAATACGATGAGGAGTGAGAAAGAAGAGAGAGAAAGGAGGGTGGTGGAGAGAGAGGTAAAGGAGAAGAGAGGAGAGAAGGGAACTGGCTTGGCTGCCTAATAATTAATCTTCGTGTTTACCATTTTGCTAATTCCATGACCCAAAAGCCCAAGTTTTTTCCCCCCCCCCCCCCCGAAATTCCCCGCTGCCTGTGCCCTTTTTATTAAATTATCTCTTAGATTACTGGCATAAAAGAGTTATAATATTAGTTAGTTGTCAGTTGCAGTTTGGCCCATTTTTCTTCAGCGTGTTTGCCCTTTTTATTCAAATATAATTATCTGATTACATGTACTCCTGACATGTTTTAGTAATATCCTACAGGATGATGCCCATATCTTTTGCAGGGAGTCCCAAGTGAGTTGAGCTTAATTAAATTGTACCTACTGTTTACAACTTTACATTTTTTTTTGTTTCGTTCTTAAGACTTTTGGTTTTTTGTGCTTCTGTTGTCAGGTGAAAGATGAAGTAAAGGGTGTCTTACATTTCATCCAGTATACTTATAATATTTTTGGCTTCTCTTTCGACCTGAAGCTATCAACAGTAAGATTCTTATTACCTGTGCTTAAAGCTTCAGACCTCTTGCCGTCATCTTAACTTGCAAAAGTCATATGATGGTTTTATAATATATTAGATGATACATAATACTGTTATGATTATTTGGTATATTCTAATATAGCAGTAAGTATACCGTGCTGAATTTCTAATAAAACAAAGCTAATCTTAATCTTATTTGGTGTATAGATAGCAGGGATAACTAAGTATTGTCATTGGGGAGACTAATGGTGCACTATCTTTCGATGGGTTTGTTTTTTTTATACTAATTGTCTGCTTATCGTCGTGGACATAGGCGTTTAATCTTAGGACTTTCCGCATATCGTAGCCGACATTATTTTTCCATTCTAACATTAACTAACGTTACCACGATGTATCTATTATGAAAAGATCAAATCAACATGCTAAGTGGATCAGCCATTTCCATTGAATAATATTTAAATACTTGCAACTTTGTTTTATATTGGGTTCGGTTTCAGCAGACGGTGGTTTTTCTTATTTTGAGGCTTTTGTTTCCAGGCTGCCCTGTGTACTCAAGGTGAGCAATTTCAATTTATAGGGTTATTGAATTGAGATTTTTAGTTTTTCATTATATTGGAGTTGAGTTTGGTATTTTGTTTAGGTTTTATTATATTAATTATCATAAGCTTCTTTGAGATTACAAGATTTTCTTGGACACATTACTGCAATACAGGAGTTAGAACAAAAAGTGGCTGATTAGAAGGCTTGAAAACAAGTGTGAAATTACATTCAAAATATTAGCATGTTAACAAATCATCTTCAAAAGTTGTAAATACAATATTTCTTACTAATTTTTTTTGTTTATATATTCTATGTGTTTATACAGAATTAAAAAATGGTTATAATTGGAATATTACGCTTAATCTTCTTTTGGTATGTGTTTGATTTTCTTTTATTGGCTGTGTTTTGTGGCTCATCAGAAACAGTTAGCAAGTGAAACCTATAACCAAAGGCTTATTTATTTTTTCCAAATGGTTTTAATCTATTGTAGGTAAACGGGAGCTACTATGCTGTTTATGCAGTAAGGTTCACCATCAGCTGTAGATACGAGCAGCATGGCAAAGTTAAAGTATGCGTAAATGGCAAGAGTTTTTGCCTCAACTGGAAATTGTAGCGTGTGTAACTATACTGGGACATGTAATGAGCAGAAATGTTTAAGTAGCTGTGGGGAGGTAATAAACATGTTTACTTTTGGCCTATGCTTACTCTAGGGTAATTGACAAACTGGTTAATTACACACGAAGCTAAAAACTTTTGGCCAACAAACTGATTCTCATGCCCTGCCACATGCTCAAACACATCAGAGTAATTGAGAGCTAATTGTACAATTTTTATGATTTAGGGCTTGCATTCATTAAAATGGAAACACATTCTAAATTAGGATTCATAACATTGTCTTACAAAAATTCCAAATGGAAAGCAGTCCATACCTTCATTAGAAGGGAAACTGAAAGTATATAAATTATGAAGTGCATAAACCTCAGTTTTAAATATGACAACATGATAATGCATTTCAGTGCATATAAATGTAGTTCCACAAATTAGGTTCCATCTGAATGCAATTGGTTTCTCAGCTAGATTGCCATGGATGAAGTATGATGTTTTATTAACCGCATCTAATGATCTTACTTATGGATTGCAGGAAGAAGTTATCAAGTTAAAAGAACAATTTAGCCATTTGAAAAGTTTGGTAAGCTCTTGCCTTGGTTTATGTTCAAGCTTGAGCTTCTTAGTTGGCCGTCAATCGCTATATTTTCATTCATTTATTTGGGATGTGGTGGCACTGTTGATGCCATTGCTATGAATCCCAGGATTTTACATCTCAGATTTCACTTTTGACAGTTTCAAATTGGTGCTTTACTTAACTTTTTTTTCCCCTTAATTTCGTAAAGTTTAGGCCTTTTCTTAAAATTTAAATAAAAGAAATATCTTTCTGGTATTGGTTAGTTTTGATCTTGATATTATTTGGGTTTTGTGTTAGTGGGGATGACGGTCTCGCGCAATGTTAGCCGTTCGTGGCTCACCGGAAAACCCCCTGATTGGGCTTTATTAGGAGGGAACTCATAATGTAGTAGATATTTCTCAATGCAAAGGTCCCAATCCTAATGACTTTATATTTGATATTTAATCCTTGAATTAGTGTTAAATTCTATATTCTTTTTGTTTAATTTGTGCGTGTGTGTGTTTTTTTTTTTTTTTTTTTTTTTTCTGTTTTCCAAGTATAAATGCTGCCGTGGAGCTGCTTAAACAAGGTCTCTTTTCGGTTATTAAAACTCAATGTTACCTGCTTTCACTTCCAGTTTTTGAGTCTTATATTTGTTTGTTTGCTGCAATTATTCAACTTATGCTGCTATAATATTTGTTTCCTTCTGTTTTGTCCTCTGCATTAACTACCATTTGGATCATGTGAATGACAACTTTCATGTATATTTCGAATAATGAGCAGTTTATTGCTGTTAATCTTTTGATCACTGTATATGTTGCTAATTTACCTTCTCAAACAACGTACATGTAAACATTGATATATAAAACTTATTTATATGTTAGTAGTATGGTTTCTTTACTTTTTGAGTTTGGTTGAACAACAGCATTTTCTACTTTCTAGAGTTCATCCTCTTTATTTTAGCCCAGGCCGACTCACTCCACTCTGTTCGAAGCTCTTCAACTTTTTCGCACAAATTGCTCAAAAATTCCTGCTCTCAAACATCTTAGATCCCTCACTCACCCTTCTGGCATCGATGCCAAAAAGGTATATTTCTCTCATTGCTTTCAAAATTCTGTATATATATATAGCTGACATGTATTAAGACATTCACATATGGTAGAACTAAAGGGACGGTAGAATGCTCGAATAATGGAATAGAGTTGAGATTATGATGAGAAAGGACAGTAAATAGCTATCACTATGTGAGTGTCTTATTTTCTTTCACTATGTAATAGCTATCACTAACTTTTGTTTTTACTGTCATATTGTATTTCCCATGTTGAGAGATAGAACTAAAAGGACAGTAAAATGCTCGAATAATGGAACAGAGTTGAGATTATGCCTGAGGTGTGTGGTAATCTTTCTACTTTAGCAAAGCCAAATTGCAATTTGTTTTGGAACAAAGAAAGATCCTCTGTTAATCTAGGGATATGGCACCCCTTTGGTTTTTGGAAAGGATTTGGTGCATTATTGAATAAGAGTTTTTTTCTTTAGAATTATTGAATCAGTGCTTATGTATGATGTTTGCAGATGTTACAGTAACAACTGCAAATACAAGTTCAGAGGAAGATCATATTCCTTTTGTGGTGCAACTGGAGTTTGTTATCGTATGCGGTGCTTTTCGTTGTATGGCCATATGAAGCTGCAGATGCAAATATTTCTTAAGGTGGTCTTCTTCACTATGAATAGATTCATACATGCATACTTATTCACGCTTGCATACAGACTTTGGGGTTGCTAAGATTTTCCTTTCGGTTTCATAGGTACATGACGATCCTTCTAACGCTCCAGTTTGATGGTCCAACTCAATGGGTGAGTAATGCCGTTTATTTTCGTGCGTGTATTTTCTGGAAGTTCATTCCTGTTTTGGGATGTTTGAATATATAGGCATTGTTTAAATTACAATATTTTATTAAGTTAAACTATTTAAATTACTTCTTATTTATAATTTTAGCCCTTGCGCCACTTGGGGGGACTGCTGGTAGAGATCATAGCAATTGATGTAAGTCCCTTACTTCTGTAATACGGTACTTGGAGTGACTGCTGGTAGAGCTCATAGCAATTGCTGTAAGTCCCTTACTTCCGTTATACGGACACTTACATTTATGATCATTTTTGTGTTAAGACGATACAATTATAACTTATAACCGTCTTCCATAGATCAACGCATATGTATATCGAATTTACCTGCATTACTTGAACAATTTGCTTTTCGATTCGCGAAGGGAATTAATAAAAAAACAATATCTGTGTAAAAGTTTAGTTTCCAACTTTCTAGCAGTGAAAATGTTGCCCTTTCTGCAGACTACACCCTTTCACACACTCACTTTGATATGGTTAAACATATATATTCAAGATTTTGATCTCTGTGTGATTTGGCAATACTTTTCATTTAATATTCCTCTCTCTCTCTCTCTCTCTCATGAAGGCACTCACTGCATTAAAAAAAGGTTCCCGGTTAATCAAGTATAGCCTGAAAGGGAAGCCAAAACTTCGTCCATTCAGAATTTCTACTGTGAGTAATTTCCTTAAGAGAAGAATAAGTTTGAATCACTTTTTTGGAAATTGTGTTTATTATAGTTCTTTGAATGAAAATACTAATTTGTACAAATTACAAGGTATGTTACCACTCTCCTTAATCTACATATATGCAATGTGCAAAATTACATCTATTCTCAAGAATGAACCTGTTTTTGTTCCATCCTTCTGTTAAGGATTATAATTTCTATAGAATTTATAAGTTTTCTCTCTTTCGCGTTACTTTTATGTTTCGAATTAGTTGGATTTAGCATTCTTCACAAGATTTGACAATTGTTTACTTTCTAAGTTTTGTTCCATGCATAGTTGATTTTCTTTAATAATTGTTGAATCGCTTCTATATTTGCTTGGTACTTAGGATCTAAACCATTTTTTGCATCTTAGGTAAAATCGTTTTAGTTCTGAATTTCTCTTCTTTGATTGATTTTGGTGTGTTTGCAGCACTCAATGTCAGATTTTGAGATCAACGAATCAGCTCACTGCTGCGGTCGAAGTTGGGGAAGGTGATGTGATGTTAGAAATTAGGATGCGAACAGGTTCTTTGACCAATGTTCTTATTAATGCTGGTGCATTTGTGCTCGCAATCAAAAAGGTTGTTTAAATGTCTGTGTTTCTGTGTTTCTTCTTTGAATGCAATTACAACTCTGAGTTTGTATTTGTTGTAAATTTGTGGAATTAAGTTGGTATTGCACTGATTATGTGTAGTGTTATATGGGCTTTAGGATCCACACATGGCTACTCATGTGAGTGAGAGATTTGCGGAGACTGACCGGTTCAAGGTAAAGCCATATTTTTATCATATCTCTATATGTCCTATGCTACTAAGAAATGAGCTCTTCTCTGGCATTCTGGACAATTGGAAATTAAGTTTTATGCTTTTATGTTTTTATTGCTGATGCCATTGTGATCACTTTAGTAAGTTTTGTCACTTAAATCTATAGGTTTTGAAAGAGGACTTTGTCAAATGTCGCATTCACTCACATGTGGTGTCGTTGTTGGCATGTGCAGAGCCATCGGTCTCACCGCCACGATCTTCCACGATTCCATTTTTCCTTTCTTTTAATTTATTTTTAAATTTTAAAAGTTTTTGTTGATGGTTTGTTTGTGGAAATGGATGAAATCAGGTGTTGGATTAAACTGTACCTTCCTCAACAAAAAAAAAAAAAAAAAAGGATTGATCCATGGAGACTGCAATTTGTGGGAGAATCCCTCTCCCCCAACCATGTCTTCAACCCCAAACCAGATTCTCTCCATTTTTCTCAATGCTTTCCCTCTTTTCAGATTTTGGGTTTCCCTCAAAATCTTTGATTTCTTCATCAATTGTAAGATTAGGAGTAGATTTTCTTAGCTTCTTTAATTCAAAGCTTGGATTTTTTTTTTTTTTATCAAACTTTGTGAAATTTAATGTATAATTGGCCTAGAAAATTGATTCTTTCTAATGGCTTTCCTTTTTTTTTTTTTTTTTGGTAAATGGAAGTGTTCTGTACTTATTTTGCAGAACATGAACTGCCAAGGGTCAACACTTGAGAAGGTGATTTGGGTGGAGATCGTAAAGATGGACATTTGTAAGCCTTATCAATCTTCAATTTTTATTTTTCTCGCTTTTATTAAACATGAACTTATTTTTCACTGTGATCTGTTTTGTTAAAGGTAATGATAAAGATTAATCAATTTTGTTTGTTTGGGGGGTTTATGATCAGAACCTTGATGAGACCTTTAGTGTGAAAGGCTTTTGGTTTCATAAGTCACAACAAAATTGAATACCAAATCAATAAAAATCTGGCCATAAATGCACCACTTCTTTACTCCATATTTATGCACATATCTCCCAATATATATGCACTGATGAGACCATAAGGAGGTTTCCCAATTATTAAACAAACCGAGATAACTTAACAAGTTAAGTCCGATATCAGGCTTAATTGTAGGTTGCCTTTAATTATTATATCTTTTTAAGAAACATTAGCTTATATGTGCACTAAGTAAACTAAGGTCATCTACTATAAGTGTCCCTATGTCTTTGATCTGTTTACAGTGTGTGTTATTTGTGTCTGATTGGTTTTTCCCCTATATTTCCCTATGTTTTCTATCTCTTTATATGTGCACTAATTAATTTGATCAGTGTGTGTATTATTTGTCTAATTGGTGTTGGGTATTTTCCAATTTGGGGTCTTTATTTACTTAGTGTGCAATCCAATGTCTTATCTGGTTAGAGAGAACATAATGTTTGACAATAGGATGTCTGATATCTGATCCATTCTGGTTCTGTAGATATGCTGAATAAGTAAACGATTAATTGTAGATGTAATACCCCTTAGCAGGATGTCTGATGTCTGATGTCTGATGTAGGATGTCTGATATCGAGTATCTAGAGATTATGTTATCTAGAGATTGTCTTTTGTCAGTAGATGATTAATTGTAGATGTAATACCCCTTAGTAGAAGGAAATTAAGGTGCATTAACAAGAAAAATCAAAATAATGTGTACACAAGTGGATTAGTTTTTTGGCTGTCAGTTGGTGTCCAACCTGATGCAAGTCTGAAAGTGGATTGCGTATGTTTATATCTTCCTTTCTCCTAAATACTGAGTTTTATGAGATCACACCATCTTATGTTTATTGTATAATCTTATGCAGTCAGAAGAATTATCATCTTTTTCCTTTCAGATTTCAACATATTTGGAAATACTTCAAATTTTTTGTAGTGCAGTTTGTAGTTAACATGATTACGCAAGTTCTGTTTCTTTAGTAAATTTTTATGCAGGAAAGAAAGTCATTTCTCAGTTTGTAGTTAACATGATTACATAAGTTCTGCTTATCTTATCGACCTCATTCACTCATGTGTTCCTCTGTTCATTCATGATTGTGTTAAATTTATTCAGGTTAAATGTGTCTTATTCATGCAGTTACGCATGAAACAGTTGTTCCCGCAGCAACGCGCAGGCTTATTTTCTAGTATATACTAAAACTGGGTTAGGACGGCACTATTCATTATTAGTGCCAGGATTGAAATGCCGTACTGTTTACCGTCAAAAGTCGGTTTTGCCCATTTGATCCACGCATTTACCCTTCGTTTTCACTTTTCTGCTTCGCGCACTCTCTCACAAATCTCTTATTCTGTCGCACTCGATCTCGCACTCCCTCGCTCCCCAACCTTGCATTCTTTCTCTCACAACGTACCCACAAAGGAAAACCTGGTTTTTGGTTGTTCTAGGAATTTTGTTTGGGTCCTCCATATTTAGAGGAGGAGCTGCTCCTTGGAAACCCAAATTTCTCAACGTTTTGTCAAAGCCCTCAAATTTGGTTTCGACCATTTTATCTTGATCTCACAATCGTCAGCACAAGACCTTCCGCTTTCCTCTCTTGCATACCTCGGCTTTCATCGTTTTTCGCCCCGAGCACTCCTCCCGCAAGCATTTATGCTGCGTCTTCTGCGATTAACACTTTGAAACAAGAAATTAAATCGATCTCCAAAAATCCAACCCCAACACTGGATCAGGATCCATCACCATCTCGCGGTGCCTTGCTCAGATCGGCTCTGCATGTTGGAAATTTTGAGTAGAAATTTCTTATGTGGGGTTTGTCCCACATTGACCATTCCCACAAGGTCTCCACGCTTTATAAGGCCTTATCTCTTATAGAAAGTGATTGGAAGATAGTCCTTGGAGAAGACATTTGGGCTCACCCTTGGGGTTGAGTTTTGGGGTGTATTAATAAATAATATATAATTAATTATTAAAAGATGGGCCTTGGGCCTTTGGGCTCGGGCTCTAATAATTAAATTATTTAATTAATTATTTTTCTGATTTAATTAATTATTTTTAATTAAATTCGAATTTAATTAATTAATTATTTTTTATGAAAAGACTCATCCTTTCAGATGAAGTCTGAGAGTTCTTTCTGAACACAGAGGCACCTCTCTGAAGAGATGTCTCCCAACAGTCATACCCCATTCTCATACCTGTTGCAAACAGGCATCCATCTGCTATATATACATCCATCTGCATGGCATTTAAGATACAGAAAATAATCAACTTCATCTTCTACATTCTTAAACCTTCTTACTGAGAGAACCACACTAAATTCGCCAGAAGTTAAATTTTCCGGTGCTGGAATTTTAACTTGATCGTTGAATCCTGGTGAAGCAGACGTCCGTAGAACTACAAGCACAGAGTAGGGACAAAATTTCTGTTTCAAGGACATTGTAGTATGCAAGCCTCGATCTTCAAGTTGTCTGTTTTTATAATTCGTATTCTAGTTTATATTCTGTTAATTCCTATAGCATTTATTATTTATTAGCATATATAAATTATCACAGATTGTTGACATATATCCAACACTGCATTCATTATCGAGACTTTGCCTTCACGGAGGACTCCGCATATCCCATCACCGATAAAGGTAAAAGCATGGCCACCTCTCCCTTTCTTCGTTTTCATGGCCGAATGTCAAATCAAGCGACTCTGACTCATGCATGTGTGTATTCTGTAAACGGGTTTCTCAATCTGTTGTCTGGACTGAAGAAAATGATGATGGGGCTCTCGAAAATTTCATATCCGAGAAAGGACAAAGGTATAGATTTTGTTTAGTTTCTTTGTATCTTTGAATTCATTGGATTTGATTCTCATTGTTATTCGATTTTGTAGTTCTTATCAAGTACATACATAAATTAAAAAGGTATTGAATTGGTACCTCTTGATCATCGAGTATAATATTCGCAGGTGCAAAATCATTTTGGGTTTGCATGCAACCAAGCTTCTCTGATGCAAACCAACAGATTGAGAGAATATTATGACCAATTTCAAAATTTCAGAGTTTTGTTTTGTTTTTTATCATATTGGACTTGAATTTGCTTTTTTGTTGTTTGATTATATTGAAATCAGATTTTGGGTTTAGACTTTTATTTGGATTTGATTATAATTTTCTATACTAATTAGCTTCAGGGTTGTGAAACTTCTTATTCTTCATTTTTTGTGTTTATCTCCTCTGTCATCATCAGTTTTGGTGCTTATGTTGGGCCTTCATCTTTTATTTTTTTAATAGAACTTTAAGGACATCCTCAAGGTGCAGCGGTAGAATCAAACTCTCGAGGTTTGGATTTTTTTGTTTCCTTCTTTTTTTTGGAGTAATTTTTCGGGTTTCTTCTCGCTTTTATTATGAAAATAAGAGATTGATAAGATGCATAGGAGGCTTCCATCTTTCTATCTTTCAAGTATTTGACGATAAACTATTGTGGGCTTTCTTTCTTTCATATTACAATCGCTAATTTAGCTTTTTCAATTTTGCAGTTGTGTTTGGTTACTCCATCAAAACTCCTACCCAAACTGATTTGTTCGTAAAACAATCTCATAAAATAACAATAGTGAACCGCTAACAGAACTTCAACTCAAATTATTCTTGGGTTGCTGATAAAAAGGTTTGAAAAGAAAATGAAATAACAGAACTTCAATCTTAGCTTTTGATTGGCTATAATGGAGAGACACTACTACAATATTAGCTTTTGGTGTCGGATGATAGTGGCGGTTTAATAAGCCATTATGTCGAATAAAAGATATCTGACACATCATTTAGTTGGTGTCGAATAACAATAAAATCCTATCAATTATATCCGACATAAATTCCTGACGGATATTTAGTGTCGGATGCAACCGTCAGAAAATTATTATAACCGACATTATTTTTGAATTCTTTTTTTTTATATAAATATTTTTAACATATTCCAGCGGTTTTTAAGTTAATGGTGGTGGTTATAATTGACATAAATTGACTATTTTATTATTTTAGTTTCAGGTGGTTATTATTTTAGTGTTTTGGCGGTTATAATCGACAGAAATTGACTATTTTATTATTTTAAAATGTTATATTGATTAAAAATAAATAAATAAACACATGGTTTAAATATATATTTTTTCACTCATGGCCCTGTCAGATATAACCGACACGAACAAAACAAAATTTTGGGCAGCCGTCAGAATAATCTTTGAATGTTAAATTGAAAATCGAATTCATTCATTGCATTCTTATAGGGTCGAGGAGTTTAGCTGTAAAAAATCATCAAAATCGAAGCTAAAATAACCGTTAAATTGTGATTTTTAGTTTATAACCATTGAAAACTTTTGTTCCGTTACCTAATCTTTGAATGTTTTTTTTTTTTTTTGCGATTTTTTACTTATGCGATCTCGGAGTGTGTACAAACAAGTTTGACGATTGGATCGTCGAAAAATGTTTTGGATCGTCGAAAAACGTTTTGTAGAATGTGTATCGCATCAAAACGGTAGATTAAACAAACACTTAAGAGTTAATGTTATACTTCCCCATCAAGTATAAAATAAGATCTTGTGGTATCCACTAGTGTATATATTTTAAATTGAAGATCGAATTAGTTAAATGCATTCTTATAAGGTTGAGGAGTGTAGCTGTAAAAAATATCAAAATCGGAGCTAAAATAACCGTTAAATTGTGATTTTTTGTTTATAACCGTCGAAAACTTTTGTTTTGTTACCTAATCTCTGAATGTTTGTTTTTTGTGATTTTTTATGTATGCGATCTCAGAGTGTGTACAAACAAATTTGACGATTAGATTATTGAAAAAAGTTTCATAGAATGTGTATCGTGTCAAAACGGTAGATTAAATAAAGACTTAAAGAGTTAATGTTATACTTCCATTAAGTATAAAATAAGATTTTGTGGTATCCACTAGTGTAAATATTTTAAATTGAAGATCAAATTTATTCATTACATTCTTATACGGTCGAGGAGTGTAGTTGTAAAAAATCATTAAAATCGGACTTAAAATAACCGTTAAATTGTAATTTTTCGTTTATAACCGTCGAAAACTTTTGTTCCGTTACGTAATCTCTGAATGTTTGCTTTTTACGATTTTTTACGTATGCAATTTCGGAGTGTGTACAAATAAGTTTGACGGTTGGATCGTTGAAAAAAGTTTCATAGGATACATATCGCGTCAAAACAGTAGATTAAACAAACATTTAAAGTTAATATTATACTTCCATTAAGTATAAAATAAGTAGTGTAAATATTGAAGTAGGAAAAGTAATTTGTGCTAAATTTTTATTTATGTTTTTCAAGTATTGATTAGACAATATTTAGTTTGTGTGATGATATTTTCATTGTGCAATTATCTTTTTGTTTCTTTATTGCATATTTTACATGGGTTATTATCTATTAAACCAAACAATTATTTATTTAAATTTTAAAAATGTATTCTATTTAAATACATATTATTTATTTATTTATTAAGCCAAACAATTATTATTTTATTTTTTAAAATCGTAACAAAATTTTGGGGGGATTTTTGCCGTCATTTTTTTTTCTGTCGGTTATAACCGACAGTAATGAAAATTTTCCAAAATAAAACCCTTCCATCTCTTCCTTGCGCCGGTGCTTTCTTCTTTCCCTCTTCTTTCCCCCTGTTCTCCTCTCCTCATTTCCTTCTCCTTCTCCTTCTCTTCTGCCCTTCTCCTTCTTGCTTCAATCACCATGGATGAACAATTCGAGAAGCAACATTCCGAAACCAATACGTTTTAAATTATTTGTATTACGTTCAATTTGTGTTTAAATTTTGATTATGTTATTAAATCGAAGAGGTTGAGAAAAAAAAGGGTTTAATTTGGTCGGAGGGCTTACCTAGGCTTGACGTGCCCAATTTTTACTACACTCTTGAAGACATATTGTTCGAAGAGGTTGAGAAAAAAAAAAAGGTTTAACTTGGTCGGTACATCGGCCTAATAATATTTTTGGGTTTTCTCCTTATAGCTTGATGAACATAATTGGTGCGCTTGGTTTAACTTGGTCGGTACATCGGCCTAATAATATTTTTGGGTTTTCTCCTTATAGCTTGATAAACATAATTGGTGCGCTTTGTGTTTATGCTGCTATATGTAAGAAGGAAGGAAGACCATTGAAGTTTCCCGGTAGAAAAGCGGCTTGGGAGTGTTATGCGGTGGCTTCGGATGCAAATTTGATAGCAGAGCAGCATATATGGGCGGCAGTGGATCCGTATGCGAAAAACGAAGCGTTTAATGTGAACAATGGAGATGTGTTTAAGTGGAAGCATTTTTGGGAGGTGTTGGCTGAGCAGTTTGGGATAGAGGAGTATGGGTTTGATAAGGAGGAGAGTGGTAGGCTGAGGTTGGTCGAGATGATGGAAGGGAAAGTCGGTGTGTGGGAGGAGATTGTGAGGGAGAATGAGCCGCAGCCGACGAAGTTGGAGGAGGTGGCGGTGTGGTGGTTTGCTGACTTTGTGTTGGGTGGGGAGGCTTTGTCGGACAGTATGAATAAGAGCAAAGAGCATGGCTTTTTGGGGTTCAGGAATTCCAAAAAGTCCTTCATTTCGTGGATTAAGAAGATGAAGGCTTACAAGATTGTTCCATGAAATGTATTATGAGGAAGAAGAGTACCTATAACATCATGCGTATGTAATTACAATAAAAAATGTTATTCTTACTCTTTTTTTTTGTATTGTCTCTTTACTAGAGATGATACATACATTTGTGTTTTTTTATTATTAATAAATTATATGTCGGTTATATCCAACACAAGTTTTAGCAGTTTTAGAGTATTTTCTATCGGTTTTATCCGACAGAGAATGCTCTTATTTATTCATTATTAATATATTTTCTGTTGATTTTAGAGTATTTTCTATTGGAAAATTCATTTCCTGACGCTAGCAACTCTGTCGCTTATTATATATGCCACTGCATCTATTTTATGTCGAATTTTGCTTAATATCTGACAATAATATACGTTTCTTGTCGGTTATCATAGCGACACTAATAAATGGTTTTGTAGTAGTGAGAGTTATCCTGTAATTTGCTTATCATAATTTAATTGACTGACTGATTTGGGTTATTCTATAGTTCTTTAGTAATAGGAGCAACTAAAATCATGTTATTCAAATTTGTGCTTTTTTTTTTTCAGTCTTCTCAGCAACCAAATGGAGGGTTAGGTATTTTGGAACTATTTATGTGCATTGAATTAGGTAAATTTTTTGTTTTTCGTTCAATTTGAAATCCAAAATAATATAGAAGATAAGAATAATTTTGTTTTAGGTTTCTTCAGAACTATTGCAGTTTGGATTTGCATATGTTCAGGGGATTTATTTGTTTAATCTTAAGGATATTTAGGTATGAATCGGCAGAAGATTGTGCAAACGATGATGAAGCAAAGCAGGTGATTTATAATAAGTGACATTTTCTTTGTTCTTTATTGTGCTATAGATTGGAATTTATCATTGTACGTTTGTTTTTCTTCTATGCAATTTTATGGTCTGATTTTCTGCAGTGTGTATGAAAATCATTTGAATGCTGAGAGCCTATTATATTCGCAACATGATACAAGAGATCAACAGTAAGTTTCTCTAATAAATACTTTGGACAAACACTTTATGAATTTGAGTTTTTATCTTCTGATTATTTTTTGCAGATGTAGTATTAATTTTCCTTTGATTAGAAATTTAGAGGTTTGAGGTACAATATTATCAAACTCAATTTTTGTAATTTTCTGATTCTGGGGTATTGCAGGGAGTGCTAATATACTGTTTTTTTTTTTTGGGATTTTTGGTCTTTGAAATGGGTATGTTCTGTTTTTAACGTTTCAGTTCTCGCATGTTCCACTCTTTTATTCTGTTGTCTGCTTGCTTCCTCGTTGCTTCTTAATTTTCATTTTTTAATGTTGGGTGATAGAAATTTGTAAAAATAGTTGTAGTTTCTGAAAAAGTTGGGGGTTTTAGTTATATTTCTTGTGTAATCCCAATTGTACGACTGAAAAAATAATTGAAATGATGGTTTTTTTCTTTATTCAATTTCTCTTTAAATGTTTTTTCTTGAATTTAAAAGCATCTTTCCCGATTGGTTACAATGGTTTTGTTCTCTCTAATTAGTTCTTTTATATTCTCTCCAACCTTTTTGTCTAATTTTATTTTTCTTTTTTTTGGTGGCTTTCTGCAGAAGTTAGCATGAGATTTTCACATGACATGGATTATGAGTATGAGAAACTCTTGTGGGGAATGAATGTCACAACCCGTCCCGGAAATGTACATTATTTTGTTATCGCTGATGTGAAAAGACAAAAATGCCCTTGAGCGTTTGTGGCATTGTGAGTCATATGTGACAGTTTTAGAAATGGACCAATGTGGTTATTTTCCTAAGTTTTGGGGCCAATGAGAACTTAACCTTGGTTAGTGGTGATTGGTGTATAGGTTGGACCACACACACACATTCACATCACTTTCATTCTCTCTCTCCCTCACTCCCGTGCACACTCTCTCTCTCGGACTCACTCTCTCTTCCCTCTCTTCCGTACGGACAAGGTCAAACCAAGCCAAATCTTCACTGATCGAGGAAGAAAATGGCACCATTGTGTTTGTGAGGATCATACGAGTTCAAGGGTGCTCATTTCAGGTAAGAACTCGTTCGATATCACGTTGAAAATTCAAGCTCCGAGTTGAGCACTATTCATGAACTTTTAAATGGTTGTGTTTTAGAACAATCCAAGCTTATAGCGAGCTTAGTGAGGTCCCAAGGAAGCTTGAAGTGCTTCGTTTGAAGGTTTTGGATGTCGGGATCACGAGGTTCGAAGGTGGCCGGTTTTGGTGAGATTTTCCCGATGTGTTTTCGAAGGATTTGAGGCTCCAAAGAGGTATAACCTTCTTCCTCTTGAAATTTGTGACATTTGGGTGAAAATTTCATAGAAAATGGTGCAAAAACGAGAGAGAAATGGGCAGTTGCAGGTCTGCCCATAATCCGGTGCCGGTGGCACTATTCCGAAGTCTGGAGGTTAAGGGTGATGCGCGTGAGGGTGCATGATGCCGTGCCCTCCCCGACGCGTGAGAGCGCGTGAGCCATAGTTAAATTTTTCTAAAAATATCACGATGTTTGTGAGGTCGTGTAGATCATTGTGGTATATTCATATACCCATTTTGAGCAATGTATGAGAAGTTATTAGCTAGTTTTATCTATGTGCTTTAAAATAACGTTTTATAGTTAATTCGCATATATGTGAGACTAATCCCGAGGACGAGCGTATCCACGGGCGACTTGGGGGTTACGACTCGTCGACTTATCAGTGAGTGGACTTTTGTTTTCAGTATATAGTTATATACTTGATATATTTCCCAGAAATGTGTTTTAAATGAAAATATGCTTTGAAATAAAATGCCAAATGCCTTTATATTTGGTTATGCATTTCATAGTTGCATATATATTTATATATAAATGTAGTGTTGTGGAGGCATAGGTAAGTTCAGGTAAGTTATGTTTGATTATGTGAACTACGAATAACTTGATCCCTATTCAGGGTACGTAGGCAGTCTAACGATACGTTAGATTTAGTCATACATTATTTGAGACAAAGGCCTTAGTTGTGAATGGAATGATTATAAATGCATTGATGAACATTAAGCTCACAACCTGCACCAGGGTGATTGCGATTTAGCCAGAGAGAGAGAACTGGCTCAGGCCTGTATATTATGTGAAGGATTATTTTGTGAAAACATGTTCTTTTAAGCAACATCAATAAGCATGCAATTAACAATTAAAGGCGGAATCATGCTTGCATGCACTTAAAAACAAAACATTAACCATGAAATTCAAAGCCTAGTAGATTGGTGAACCAAAACTCAACTCAAAACAAAGTGAGTTGAAATTGTACCTTTGTAGATTCCTCTTTGCATAAGCAAAGGCTAATCACCCAAAGAGAGGGCCTTCATTCCTTGCATAATAAATCTATGGATTTGGATGGATGAATAGGTTTCTCCAAGTTCCCAAAATAGGGAACCTCTAAGTCTCTTCACCAAGGAGAGATTGGAGAAGAAATGAGTGACCTTGGAGTAGTGGGATTGCAAGATGCACCCCCAAGGTGGCTGGCCTCTTTAGAGAGAAATGGAGAGACATGTTCTCTCCAATTTTCTCCAAAACAAACCCTTAATGAATTTTGGCTATAAAGTCATATTTATACCTTTATTCATTTGAGTGGCAAACTTGTAAATAAGTCCAAGTTCACTACCCTAAACAATATGGCCGGCCATTAGGATATTTTAGACTAATTGGGCCTTTGTGAATCATTATTCATTAAGTTGTCATACAACTTAAGTTAATGGGCTTGACGTTCGAAGCCCATTGGGCCTTAAGGTCCAAAACTATCCCGAGGTCTTTAACGAACTTATTCGTTTGATTAATTAACATATTAATTAATCCTTGCCATAAATAAATGATTAAACCATTTAATCATTCTTACTCATCTCCATTGTTTCTTCAATCTCCACCTTACACGGTGTGCGATCCATTAGGTTCCTTTTAGCGAGGCAGTGGGCGATTAAAACCATTTTATATCGATTGTGAATTGAAACTTACTTTCAATTCTCCCTTTAGTGATTACACACGTTTAGGGCTTCCACAAACCATGAGTGACACCTTGCAGCATATCATGGTTACCCAAGCTAATCAGAAGAGGTAGAGAAAACCTATTCAGTTTGGGATTACAAATGCAATACGGTCTTTCTCTAATACAATACTCTTGACCACATTGTTTGGTTTGATAGTTTATTTATTCATGTCTACTATCCAATGTGATTCGTGTGCTTATATGATTTCCTTGAATGTGATTTGGAACGCATTCCTAAATCTCATTCATACTCTGGCCAGAGATTCTAAATCATATCATAGAGTATTCTCCCTCAAACAGTTTGAAGGTTAGAGATCCCTTGTTGCGCATTCACTTGCCTCCATGGCTAAGTGGCTTAACCCCAACGATGTCGTGGACACTCCAATGGAATGACGTTTGACATAATCAAAGATCAAGGACTTAACCACAAGACAACTGTGATGACTCAGGTCAAAGGACTACTTTGCATTATCCCAACCATGAGTTCTCATGTGACATGAGTATGAGAACTCTTCGTTGATCACGTTCAGTGAACTCATTCTCTACTGAGCACCTACGTACTTGTCTTGATGTCACACACACCAATGACTCGAGACTAGTCACTCTCCCTGAGAGAAGACATAGCACGTACCGATCTTGACGGACTGTCAATGCCCAATTGGCAATCCTATGATCAGGAACATTTAGGATGTGTCAACGAAAGAATGGTCTCATGAATCTAACTTCATTAGATTTCATTCTCCCAATCACATATTCCTTGGACTTTATCGTTTAAGCATATAACATTTATATGAGACGACTCAAACAATAATCTTTGCCCTTTATATTAAACTAGATTAGTTTAACATGTGAAATGTCCGTAAAGTATCATCACATGATTGGTTTTAGGGCACATTTCCAACAATCTCCCACTTGCACTAGAGCCAATCAGCTTGGTCATCAGTGATGATACCTCTTCTATAGTCATTTCATAAATGGCTGAATAGTAGGCCTAGACAATGGATATCTATATGTTATCCATAGAAGCAACCTTGAGAATAACGACGTCACCATTATACATGATTCTTAATCATGTGGTTCAGCCTCTCATTTGAGTTCGGACCTTGATGAGACCTTGATTCCCTGGCTTGAGCTATCGCCCCATTAGTGTCATAGTGTCAGTACACTAGATACACTTTCTGGTTGGAACCGAATAGAGAGTTCATAAATGAACTTTCCCATCCAAACAACATTGTTGTAAACTTCTATATGGCAATATATTTTGCATTCATAATGGAACACACTACAGTCATTACTTTAATGTTTCCATCCAAAAATCTCTTTAGTCATAATAAAGAGATATTCGTTTATCTCTTCATTCATAATGAAGAAACATCCAATGATGGATTAGATTCATAATCTAATACATTTACGCTTCCATTACGTTACTCTAATTCTTCCTCATTCTTTGAGGAATCTATCCTTTAGTATTTCTTAAATACCTAAGGACTCACTTGACAGTTGCCATGGTTCTGATCCTGGGCTTGCACTGATATCGTCTTGTACCGTTCTAGGTACAACTCATATCAATGTTTATCATACAATATGAAATACATAAATCACCTTTATGCGTATGCATAAAGGATTCTTATTTACGCATTATTTCTTTGGGAGTCAAAGGGCACGTTCCCTTTGAGAAGAGCTACCTCCTAGTCTCACTAGAGTTGTTCTTCTGATTAAAGTTTATCATCATATGAGAAACTTCCTAGCATCTTTTGTCTATTATTAGGGATTTATATAATCAAATTATATCCTAAAATCTATCAATATAGATTTCCATCCCATGTATATAGACTATAACTCCCATATACATTCTATCGTTATAGAATGTTTAAAGTCATAACTTTAACGAAGAAGTATTCTTTTCATTTCCAAAATTAATATATCATATATATATTCATATATATCACATATATATTTATATATATATACAAATTTAGGAATATGATTAACTCCCACTAATCTTTTGTAAACCTAGTATACAAAAGATTCATTTACATCTTTATGAGAAAGCAAACGATTTGACCTTTCTCTCATAAGACGCTTATAGCTCCCACTAGCTTGCTAAGATCCATGATGGATGGATCTCTACAACTGACATGTCTTGTGATTCATAGTTTTAGACATATATTATCAAGACTATCTTAATAATGGTTTCGGAAACCTATATTATATCCAAACATTGAATCACCATTTAGTTGTAGCTAGCAATCTTCGAATTAATTGAAACTAAGACTACGTCAAAAATGGTTCCTTCAAAGTCAACCATTCTCTTTGATTGTAGTCACCTTAAGCTACCAATTAGCTTATGAAGGTTTCATTATTTCGGGTCAAATGGTACTTTTACCATTTCCTTGAGTATATGTCATATATACACTCAATGTAGTCATAAGGATTTTCATTCTTATTTCTTTCGAATTAAGTGGTGCAACTCTATGACACAGTCATAAAGTTCAAACCATTCAACTGAGACGGTTTATAAATCCTTCTCGACTACCTTGGAGCTTTTGGTATAGGAGCTAGGTTGTTATATTTGTTGATTAATTTCTTGTCTCTCAAAGAACCCATTCTTTGAGTTCTATCTCTCGTTCATTTGCTCTTAGGCAAATCACATTGTAGGATTACAATGAACTATCCAACAAAACAACATTTGTTAATTGGTTTATAGAAGCGATATCCAAAAGTTAATTTAAGGATATCCTACAAGATTGTTATCAAACAAATATTGCTTATAAGCACACAACCCCAAATCTTAACATGCTTAAGATTTGTCTTTCTTTCCAACTACATCTTATGAAGTCATGAAAAATTTGGAAGATCTTCTAATTGACAATCATATTGTCTTAGAAGCATATATATCCTATATATGGGAAATTGATAATATCCAACGAACTAAATCTTATTCAAGTTCGTTCTTCTCCTAATGGAGAAATCTATTATCTTATGATGCTTCTTTCCTTGATATCTTTCAAGAAAACTATTCTAAAGTGTTACCATTCCTTGGATCAAATCTAAGGATGTAAATACTTTAGACGTCTTACTCATCAACTTACATTTCTTGAATTCTTTGAAACCTTTTGCAAAGTATTCGGACTTGTGCTTATTTAAAATAAACTATAGTCCAACCGAGGGTGATCTTCGGTGAATGTCATACAACATGAGTAGTATTATGTTGTGGACAAGTGCCACTAACATCTAAGTGAATTAACCTCAACAATTTTGTGATTCTTTCTTCTTTCCAAAAGAATAAAGATTCGAACATTTCGCCTCCATACAATTTTAATAAGAAGGTATTGGATCCGGATCTAACGATCCATAGTATCCATCTATGACCAACTCGTAATTTATGTTTTAGAGGTATCACAACTTTAGTTGGGATTAGTCACTTCCTTGCAACCTTTTGGGTTTTAAGCATCATTATTTTCTAAACAGTTAACACTACCATATTATCTCTACTATAGAGACAATCAATTAGATTACCATAATCCAATCTTTGATTAATAAAGAACAATGTTTTGTCAAACAAAACATTCATCCATCTCTACTATAGTGACGGAATTAAATTCCTTAAAATTGGAATGTAAAGACAATCTTTGGTTTTTCCAATTTCTTTGGTAGTTCATATGAGGAAGTAAGTACCATCTGCTTTCGCAGAGATCTATATTTGATTCACTTTCCGAATGTGAAGTACTTTCTCTTCTCTCATACATCTTCTACTTCTTATTAGTCACACTTTTACAACAATTGTAAAACATAGTTACTAATACGGAATCAAGCATTCAAGTAGAAGAACCAACTGTTTTGAACTATTCAAGAACAATTTACAACACCTTTGAAAGGTGTGTTCTTGACACTTGCAAGACATTTCTTGCAAATACCCCTTCCAATGTCCATCCTTTCATAAAGAAAGTTTGTTCCCTTGGAGTTAATTTTATCTTCTTCATTTGACTTCTTCTTTGACTACAATAGTCATGGTCCCTAAACTCCCACTATCTCTCTTGAAACTTATTTCAATTGTGTTATACACATCAAACATTTTGGAGAGCATGTGGTTATTGTTCACTATATAGTTTACAATAAACTTAGTGAACCATAAGGATAGGGACACAAAGGTGAAGTCCTTGCCTAGTTTCCGTCTCGTTAAGTGGTTTATCACTTCAACACTCAATGATTCAAAATCATCATAAGTCCATGTTAATGGATTATTTTTGTCAACCAACCATTATGTTCTAAACATAATTACAAACCTTCAAGAGTTGTACAAGGCAACTCTCATTTCTTCATACAACAATTTGTAAGTGAAGAATCATGGCACATAAAGTGTCCATGCCTTTGTGCTTTCTTCTCAAGTTCTTTGTTCATTTAACAAAGAAAAAAGCACTAGTGTTTGCATTGACTAAGGGTTGTTCAAAGCAACTATTATTTCTTCATACAACGATTTGTAAGTGAAGAACTAATAACACTAAAAGTGTCCTTGTCATTATGCTAATCTTCGTAAGTTCCTTTGTTCATTTAACAAAGGATTAAGCATTGGTTGTTTGTGTTGTCCTCTTCATGATAGACTTATCTAACATGTTCTTTTAATGATACATTACCAATAGAACAATTTTGAGGATGAGACTACTTAGGTACATATACAATCCATTTAAGACAATCTTTGGGATTGTGTTACCAAGTCCGGAAACTAAAGCATTCGGCTTTTCTTTGTCAAGTTTTGAATAGCGTTTGCAAATATATTGGTAAACAAATACATAACGAATATAAATTGATTAATTTTAAGCCATTTGATTCGGGTCTTTAAATCAAATAGCACCACCTACTATTTTTGGCAAATTCCATATCCCTCATTGGAATTCGAGAGTTTTGGATGAAACTCTTAGTAGGTTATGGGAGACTCACTATTACCAAGCCCACCTCACAATGATATGATGTTGGCTAGCATTAATAATAATGAGAGAGTACACTTACTCATTTGCAACTAATGCAAGTACCCATCTTATTTGGCCTCTAGAGAATGTCACCTCACAATGATATGATGTTGGTTCCATTGCACTTAGTTAAGTCATTCCCACCATGCTTAGTTCGTGAAGGGGTTCAAGAATAGCCTCACGATGATACGATGTCGGCTATCCTCGTTGCCTACACTAACCTCATCATATGTTTATGGATTCCTCCTGAGTATAAGCATGCACTTTGTACTCCCCCATGATAGGGTGAAGCCGGTGTACAAGTCATAAACGATTGGAGCCACCACGGTGGAAGGCCTACGAAAGAGTGTTCTAAGCACTCTCACGCTTATCAACTTAATAATGGTTTGGTTGAGGGTTTTAGGTCTCATCACATATAAACATACATTTTAATCTCTATTAAAACTATTTTGGTCCTATTACAACTATTGGTCCATCTCATTGTTTTTAGTTGTATATAATACTCCCACTATGCTTATAAAATGGTTTTTAAAGCAAGAGTATATGATACTACTAACATAACCTTTGCATTCATTTGATGGACTATATAGTTGCCTTAGGGCCTTAGGATGACTATGAACCTTTGTTTAGATTCAACACGAGCCTTGTGTTGAATCTCGGTCTAGGAATGGTGATTGATTTTAGTTACGCGTTTAATCACATTAAGGCGTGTTGTCTTAGGGGCGTTGGACCCAACTACTTCATTTTCATGCATATCAAATAAAGCAAGAAAGAAGTACTTCAAAGTAAAGGTGAGCTTATGCTCATTACAACATTTGCATAAAACAAATTACTTTAAAGTAAAGAAGAGCTTATGCCCTTTTACAACATTTGATCAAATCAAATTACAACCAAAATTAATCTACACATTCCCATGGTTCAAACAAATTTGAAACGGCCTTTCACATAACTCAATTATATTAGGCTTAGGTTCATAATCACCCTTTAATTAATTAACACTTTAACTAATTAAATTGAATGCAACATTTTCATTTGGTTTTTGTATCCATAAAATTGATTTAAATGGAGCTAAACAAAATGAAAATCCAATTCTCATTTAAAGAGACAAAACAATTTTGTTCTCTACTTAATTTGGGCCAATATGCAATAACCACAACCTTTGGGCTATAAAGCAATTAACCTCAACTTTTGGGCTATATTGCAAAACTTTTGGGGTCACTTTGTAAAGACACAAAAGTCCACTACTTCATGTAATTACATTAGAACCCAAAATTTAATCAATGCAAAAACTTCATTAAAGGATCAAAACAATTTGTCCTTTAGCGTTTTTGGACCTAAACGTAAAAACGTAAACTTTTGGGCCAAAGTGCAAATACACAAAAGTATCAAAACTTTATGTAATTGCATAAAAGCCCCAAAAGTACTCCCACTTGAGGGAGGGCCGGTTTTGGAAGAAGAAATGGAGTGATGTGTGTGTTGATTTGTAGTTTGACATAAAGCATGCAAGTGCACAAGTGGTGTGTGTGAAAGGGTTTTAATCCTTTCACACCCACCATTATTTCTATTGCCATTTAAACAAATATCTAAAACATTTAAACATTTGAAAAACATAAAACATAAACTTTATGAAATAAATCAAAACTTTGAATCAAAACACAAACCTTTTTGTTCTTGGCAAAAATGTCAAGAACAATGAAGAACATTCATGAAAAACCCAAAATATTTCCATTAACTTTTTTCACCCAAAAACATTCCAAAACCATTCAAACTTTAGGGAAATAACATCTAACCAAACTAGGGTACATAAGGGTTCCAAAAGTCACTTGAAAACACTTTTAACAAGTCAAACAAGAACCCAAAAAATCACCCTATATATTTGGCCGAAAATTCCCAAAAGCATGGCACCAAATTTTAGCTCCAATATTCATGCTCATATGAACTACATCTACAACATTTGAGATGGCAAATTTTCTAATAAAATTTACATTCAAAGAAACAAGAATAAAGCTTGTAACATATTACAACTTTTAAATCACAAACTATGAACTACAAAACCCAAAAGGATTCACCAACTACTAGACCTAGGCTCTGATACCACTTGAAGGATTATTTTGTGAAAACATGTTCTTTTAAGCAACATCAATAAGCATGCAATTAACAATTAAAGGCGGAATCATGCTTGCATGCACTTAAAAACAAAACATTAACCATGAAATTCAAAGCCTAGTAGATTGGTGAACCAAAACTCAACTCAAAACAAAGTGAGTTGAAATTGTACCTTTGTAGATTCCTCTTTGCATAAGCAAAGGCTAATCACCCAAAGAGAGGGCCTTCATTCCTTGCATAATAAATCTATGGATTTGGATGGATGAATAGGTTTCTCCAAGTTCCCAAAATAGGGAACCTCTAAGTCTCTTCACCAAGGAGAGATTGGAGAAGAAATGAGTGACCTTGGAGTAGTGGGATTGCAAGATGCACCCCCAAGGTGGCCGGCCTCTTTAGAGAGAAATGGAGAGACGTGTTCTCTCCAATTTTCTCCAAAACAAACCCTTAATGAATTTTGGCTATAAAGTCATATTTATACCTTTATTCATTTGAGTGGCAAACTTGTAAATAAGTCCAAGTTCACTACCCTAAACAATATGGCCGGCCATTAGGATATTTTAGACTAATTGGGCCTTTGTGAATCATTATTCATTAAGTTGTCATACAACTTAAGTTAATGGGCTTGACGTTCGAAGCCCATTGGGCCTTAAGGTCCAAAACTATCCCGAGGTCTTTAACGAACTTATTCGTTTGATTAATTAACATATTAATTAATCCTTGCCATAAATAAATGATTAAACCATTTAATCATTCTTACTCATCTCCATTGTTTTTTCAATCTCCACCTTACACGGTGTGCGATCCATTATGTTCCTTTTAGCGAGGCAGTGGACGATTAAAACCATTTTATATCGATTGTGAATTGAAACTTACTTTCAATTCTCCCTTTAGTGATTACACACGTTTAGGGCTTCCACAAACCATGAGTGACACCTTGCAGCATATCATGGTTACCCAAGCTAATCAGAAGAGGTAGAGAAAACCTATTCAGTTTGGGATTACAAATGCAATACGGTCTTTCTCTAATACAATACTCTTGACCACATTGTTTGTTTTGATAGTTTATTTATTCATGTCTACTATCCAATGTGATTCGTGTGCTTATATGATTTCCTTGAATGTGATTTGGAACGCATTCCTAAATCTCATTCATACTCTGGCCAGAGATTCTAAATCATATCATAGAGTATTCTCCCTCAAACAGTTTGAAGGTTAGAGATCCCTTGTTGCGCATTCACTTGCCTCCATAGCTAAGTGGCTTAACCCCAACGATGTCGTGGACACTCCAATGGAATGACGTTTGACATAATCAAAGATCAAGGACTTAACCACAAGACAACTGTGATGACTCAGGTCAAAGGACTACTTTGCATTATCCCAACCATGAGTTCTTATGTGACATGAGTATGAGAACTCTTCGTTGATCGCGTTCAGTGAACTCATTCTCTACTGAGCACCTACGTACTTGTCTTGATGTCACACACACCAATGACTCGAGACTAGTCACTCTCCCTGAGAGAAGACATAGCACGTACCGATCTTGACGGACTGTCAATGCCCAATTGGCAATCCTATGATCAGGAACATTTAGGATGTGTCAACGAAAGAATGGTCTCATGAATCTAACTTCATTAGATTGCATTCTCCCAATCACATATTCCTTGGACTTTATCGTTTAAGCATATAACATTTATATGAGACGGCTCAAACAATAATCTTTGCCCTTTATATTAAACTAGATTAGTTTAACATGTGAAATGTCCGTAAAGTATCATCACATGATTGGTTTTAGGGCACATTTCCAACATTATGTCACCTCCCTCACCATTTGCTCACATTGGATCCAATTAGGTGCACAATCTTGTCGTACAGACCACTATAGGTGGTTCCGACTTGTAGGTGACTAACGTATTATCGCACAGCTAGCATTGAGAGAGTAAAATTGAGCATAATTATATTACACCCAATCTTGTCGTACAGACCCCTTTTTAGTGGTTTCGACTTATGTGCATAATATTGCCGTATAGGTCATAGTAGTGACTCCGGTTAGATTGAGTTTGAGCTATGAATTCAGTCGTACAGATCACCACAGGAGTTCCGGCTAATGTATCATATTTCCATGAAATCATCCTTACCTGAATTACTTACTTAGTTATATCTTGGCATGACATACATATGAATATGATTATGTGAAGCATGAATTGAATTGATATGATTTCAGACATATATATGTATATGCTTACATCTTGATTCTGGAAAAATTATACATGTTTTACAGCGAGGGGTTAGTATGTTAATAAATGAAATGGTTTTGTAAAACATCAGTTTTTGCCCACTCACGTTTTTTGTTTTGCCCCCCTCCAGGTTTTAAGTAAGATTGATGTGGGTGGCTCAGGATCTTCGGCAGTTCTGACCTATTCAAATAATAGTAGGACATTCCTGGTACTGTATAACTAGTACTTGTCCTACTGGATTGCACCTAGACTTATTATGCTCTGATTAGGAAAGTTTACGGTTGTAACTAACTCATATCACTCCCTGCTAGTAGTGCACTCTATTAATATGATTTTTAATTATTCGTATGTCTGCTATCTTTATCGCTTCCGCACTGTGCACATGGCTACGTCACTCTCACGTGACGGCCAGCATGCCTTGGCCTCGGTCGGGGTGTGTCAATGAATCCATCAAGGTATATGCAAAAATAATTCCTTTGGGTTCATATAGAAGTATGCATTTTCTTTTAGCATATAACATTGACGCAATAATTTATCTCATGGATTGTAAGATATCTTATGGACTTTACCTATCTGGCAAACAACGGCTGATGTCACTTTTGAGAAGCTGAGATCAGCTTACAGCATGTCACAACAGTCCCACAAGCAGATGCCCAAACTGTATACATCACTTGAGAGAAGTTTCAATCTTTTTAGCTTCCAATTAATATTTCATGCTAAAATTTGATTGAATTTAGCTCGGGTGTTTGGTTTTAGATTTCTCGAGTCGAATTGCAACCTAGATAATGAGAAGAAAAAAAAAAGGATTTGATATTTGGTTACAAGGTGACTTCACCTCTCCCTCTCTGAAACTCAATTTTGAAGTTGTCGTCCATATTTATTTTTTCACTATCAACATAGGTCCTCTGAATATCAGCTTTTTATTTTGTCTTATGGTTTTATCATCGTACATCATGGTTGACTGTCTTCGTTTTCTTATGCAGTTGCATGGAGAGCTGTGCAAGTCACTCTAATAATGTCAATTTTTCCTTCTCTGGAAGCAGCTCGACGTAGGAGCAAGTTTGGTATCCAAACTGTATGTTCGTTGCATGTAGCACTTGAAACGACTTAAGAATGTACTTCAGCATTGCTCAGAATGTAGTAAACATTATTTGGTAGGTATTCCCTCAATATTGTATTTGTAATTTATGTAGTATTGCTACTCCAACTTTTCAAGTAAAAAATTATTTCCCCCCTCTATTCTGAAGGAATAGATTTCTGTTTTGGTGTTTAAATTTGTTTGATTCATGATGAGTTTGTGCATAAATTGTATTGTGTGTATAATGGGCAAATTATTTTTTATCATTTAGGCTATAATGGAATCGTAAATTTGTCAATTATATCTTAGATTCTTGGTTGCATATTCACCTACCCACAACTATTGCTTTTTGTTTCTTGACTGGATAGATTTTTATAATTTCCAGATCTATTGTTGCAATGCTTTTGACATTTTAAAGTGGAATTGCATATCATTTTTTGGGTTCGCGAATTTCATTATCTTACAAGCATGGAAGAAAATGCCGATAATATCGGCGAAATATCGCCGATATTATCGGTTTTTCGCGCAATGGATATTTTAATTGGTATCCGAATGGTTTTCGTCCAAATATTGTGATATTATCGATATTATCGATAATATCGTGATATTTTCGATATTATCGATAATATCGTGATATTTTCGAAACTATCGCGATATTTTTGGAAGTGGGCTTCTCGGAGAAGAACGCCGGAAATGGGTGTGCCGATTCCCGAGCCGATTTCGTCCTAAAAACCTTGCAAAAACACGATTAAGATCAAGATCTAAGCTACATAGCGATTGAAAACACAACCACAATTCATATGCATGAATCAATCGAAGAGGTAAGAAGGTGAGGGACCGGGAGTTGACCTGACCACCGACAGCAATGGCGGTGATGGCGACGACGGTGACGACGAATGCGCTACCTTTGCCATAGTCCCCTAGAGCAGTACAAGCTCCCTGTCTGTTCCATCTGCGGTGGTGAACGAAGGGCAGTGCAGTAGATCGAACTAATTTGAGCTTCACACTAACACGGAGAAAGAGATCCGAGACTTACCTAACCGGAAAATCAAAGAAGACTCGCCGGAGAGTTATGGGCTCCGCCATTCTCGCAGAGGCGGGAGAGAGAAGACTGATGATGTGTGATGATGGTGGTGTCCTCGATCTGCTCGAGTCGAGCAGATGGTGCTGCTGCGCGTGTGTGTGTGGTCACGGCAATAGAGGGAGAGAGGTAAGAGGGTTTCGAACTTTCGAGAGAGAGAGACAGTGCAGAGAAGAGAGTGAGAGAAGGAAATGGGGTCTTGGAGTAGGGGAGAGACCCACAAAATGCGCAGCGAAATGATTGAAAACAACAAACCATAGTGGAAAAAATGTAAAGAATAATGGAATGACGGGATCCAACTAGTGATTAATTATTGGTATATTATCTATTAGATTGCGTATATGGTGATCATATGATAAAAGAGGAAGGGGATCCTATCCTTTTCAGATCCCTTCCATCAAATCTATCCATTCGAGTTTTTAAAATTTGATCCAACGGTTAAAAAGAGTGATTCTTTTTAAAAGTTATAATAACTTTAACTGTTAGATTAAATTTTAAGGATCTGAATTGGTAGATTTCGTAAATTCTCTCTGGATCCCTTTCCGATAAGTTCTTTGTATTTTAAAAAAAAGTTGTGGTCATGTTTTAATTATGAAAACCCACGTAGTGGGTTCTTTGTATTTTAAAAAGTTGTCCAAGTTTGAGATCCACCCACACTACGTGGGTATTTTATAATTTTAAAAGTTTGAGATATATTTTATATATATATATATATATATATATATATATATATATATATATATATATATATATATATATATATATATATATATAAAGGTTATATAAATTTAAATTATGAATTATTTAGTTGAAAGGCAGGAGAAAACAAAAGAAAAAAAGGAAAAGGAAAAGAAAATAAGAAAGAAAAAAAAACACCAGGGGGATTCAAACCCCTTCCTTTGTCAACCACATATCTAGACCTTATCCAACTCGCTATAGATGTGTTTGTAATTACATATTCTGCCTGTAATATTTATATGGTTGTTAAGATGTCTGCAATGCTTGCAAGCTAATATTTATTATCTAGGATAAATTTCTATATTTAAAAAAAATACCAAGGGGATTCGAACCCTTCCCATTTTATTCCTTCAACACCTTGACCACCATATCACTTATGTTTTTGTGAAAATATGCTAAAATACACTTACTCTACACATAGAGATGACGAAGATAGTGAAAATTTTGAACCTCATAGGAACTCTATGTGGTACTAAGTCACTCATGTATCTTACCATGCAATGTATAAAGTGTAAAATATTGTACTAATTCATTATATATAAATGATTATGGTGTGTTTAGACTTCTTTCATTAATTACTACATATTTTCTACACTCACAATGTTTGTCAGCTCGCTATATAATCAACTTGATAATGTTAAATCCATCATGCAATGCATTTCCTTCCAATTTTTTGTGATAAACTAATAGATAATTAACTAAATAAACATCATGCAAAGTTTCAATAAAAATTTCCAAGTTTTTCTTACAATTTCCGTGGTTTCCATGTAATTTTTATCGATATCGATATTTTACCGATATTTCCATCGATATTTCCGTGTTTTCGGACTACCGATATTTTCGATATTACCGATATTTTCTTCCTTGCTTACAAGCTTGGCAATTAAGTGATGTATTTTATTCGCTCAGGTGATGTCAATAGGTCTTGAAGTTGTTGCAGCAAGCTTTAATTCATCAGTGTCTCGATCATTGTTCTTATCTGTTGTTGGTCGAATGGTGATGTGGGTTATAATTTTAAATTTTACATCTTGAAGACTAGGAGGCAGATTGTCTGCCGTCCTGGGTGCCTTTCCTATTCTCTTCTATTTGTGCGGTCACGGTTAAGCCACGTTAATATTTTATATTTTTATTGTTTTTTGTTTTATTATCTCTATAAAAAAAATTAATATAGAATATTGATGTGATTTAATCGTGACCGCATAAAATAGGAGGGGATGAGAAGGGCACCCAAACAGGAGGGCAGACAATCTGCCTCTAGAAGAATAATCTTAAGTTGTTTTATGATGTTTATGAATGCTCTTTAGATTTCCACATTTGTTGGTTTCATTTATGTAGTTCTATGGGTGACACGATTAGAGGTACCATAGGAAGTTGCAGAATTTCATGCGCACTATTAAGGTTGGACTCTTTCTCCCACACACTCCCTTTTGCTTGAATGTTGACCGGGTTGTAAATATTGTTATTTGTGTATCAGTTTGTTGAAATTGTCAAAAGCAGCATAGTTAAGTATGAGTTCGAGAAGAAAACTGGCCTTATGGTAGTAAGATTCTTCTTTTTCTTCAGTTACAGGTTACACGTCTAATTTTTGTTGAATTGCAACTTAATTGATGATTATCCTTCTAGATGAATTGTAACTCAACTGATTTTAATTTTTGTTTTCAAACTAGTTGATATGGAAACTGAACTTTTTAAAACCATATTCTATTCCGTTATATTACACTATTGCGTTTGGACTAACAATGTTCATAAGATGTCACTTATAAACTTTGTTGCTTAATCATGTCATGTATTTTTACGTTGGAGATTATGTAGGTGGTCAGTACGACGAAATAGCCCTTAGTTAACTGAGGCAGAATTCATGTTCAATCACCAAAAGTAGAAATGATTGCTTCTTTGTTCAAGCATGTGCTCAATAAAGATTGTGGGCATAGTTGGGATAGCTTCTCTCACCACTTACGTTTACCATACCACATTCATGTTTTTGTACCCAATTTCAATTATCTAATTATTAAGAACTTTCTATTATATTTGTTTTATGAAGAGAATAATGTTGTATAATTTTTCATACAATTTTCACTCCTGCAGCAACGCGCGGGTACAATTTCTAGTATAAAATAGGGAAGTGATATTCACATACCTTTTTTTACTTCTCACATACCCTTCTAATTTTCGGCAGTCAGATTTGATGAATTGAAAAAGATCAACGGACATAAATTAGCAAAGGGTGTGTGGATAGCACACCCCATAAAATATGTATAGTAAGCAATGTGCATGTGTAATTCGCATTCTTAACAAATTCGAGATTTTATAGATTGAGCAATATGAACCGTTCAAGAAAAAGATATATAAAAGTTGAAGAGATAAATTGTGCATGTGTAATTAGCATCCAGTGTTGTTAACAAATTCGAAATCTTATCGATTAAGCAAATGGAAACGTTCAAGAAAAAGATATATAAAAATTGAAGAGATAAATTGTGTGTGAAATGATCAAAGTGAGATAGATTAATAGGAAATGCAGTGTAAAATTCGGAAAGGATCAATAAAACAAATTCGAAAGAAAAGTGCACCTGGATCATATCCAAATATTGACAAAGAGATGAGGTGGCATGTCATTTGTTATGACGCGATCAATTGATTTAATCAGCCCCGGCCCACATTTTTTTTATTTTATATTTTAAGAGATAATTGTACTATGACCTTCTATACTCTAGAGCTATACCAGTTCGGTCCATTTACATTTTTCAAAAACCTTTTTAAATAGAGCGATAACTTTTTTTTTTAGTATATCAATATTTTTACACTAGAGAGGTAGTTTGACTAAACTATATAATTAGCAACCTAATTTGGTATCGAATTTGTCATTTACGAGATTCAAACTTAAAACCTCTCACTTTCAAATGAAGATGAATACTAACTTCAATTAGCTAAGTAGTTCAGATGCATAAATGATTTTTACTATTGTAATCAATCGCCATATGTTTGAAAAATAACTTAAGCTCTTCTTTCGGCCAATCTATTAAGTGAAGTGTTATTTTTTCAACGGTAACACCTCAATTTATTTAGAATGGCAAGTTAAAAAAATAATCATGTTTATTGTTCATTTAACAATCTTGATATTACGATTATGAATTAGCATCTATACAGACCTAAAAAAATAAAATCAATTAAGAGTTAACTATAAAACACAAATGTTCTTTTTTCACAAAAAAAAATATTTTCTACATTAAATGGTGGAGGTGTAGGCTAAGGCTCACAATGAGCTAGTAATAATATGATTCAAATTTGCATTTGACAATAATCGAACCTAAGACCTCTCATTTACAAGCAATGGGGAATACTACTAGACCACAATACTAAGTAGCAACACAAATGTTAATAAGAAAGATTAATATAAAAACTTACACCATTTGAGATGTCATTGTGACAGTAATATTAGCACATGGTCCCTTTTTGCCCCATTAAAATTGTTAACAAAATTGAGAAGTCAACAAAGATCAGTATTGTCAACGCTTGGTGGGTATAAAGAGATATCATGGAGATTCATAATAGGATGAACACAAGGATATATAGTAGTTTACCCATGTATATTTGTGTTACACGAGAATAGACTTGGGAACCCTTTAAAGATAAAGGGGTCCAACCCTTTTCTTCAACATGACAACCCCTTTATGCCTAAAACCTTCTACTAGAGGGTCATGTATGTGGCTAGAGGTAACCCACATTTATAAGATGATGTGGCCTCATCTAAACCATTCAATAAATATTTAGAGACCAACAAATATCTAGTCTTGGTCAAATAGCCAAAGGGTCTTCATTTAATGGTGGTTTATAGGAAGAGCATTCAGGGGAAGCGGTCGTCCATAGAAAGCTCTGGAGAGGCGGTTGTCCGTAAAATGCTCGATAGATGTGGTCGTTCGTAGAGCATTTGGGAGAGGTGGTTGTCCTAGAGAGTTCTGGAGAGGCGATTGTCGGTAGGGCACTTGGGAGATGTGGTCGTTCGTAGAGCACTCTGGAGAGGTGGTCGTCCGTAAAGAACCTAGGAGAGGTGCTCGTCCATAGAGAGTTTGAGAGAGGCAATCGTCTATAGAGAGCTCTGGAAAGGCGCCCGTCCATAAAGAACTCGAGAGAGGTGGTTTATCATGTGCAAAAGGGTTTCTTAAATCTAACAATGATCTAGTCCCTGATCAAAGAGTCCTCCATTCAACGGTAATCTAGTCCCAGTCAATGAGACTTTCCTCAAAACCGTGACATGGCAAGAGTAGGGTTGGGTTAGATAGGGATCCGCGTTAACAAAACTAATGAATGGCCTTACCATACTAGTATGAGCCGCCTAAAAAGGTCCACATAGACCCAAAAGAACAACAACTTGAGCTATAAAGCCCACAATACCAACTCGAGAAGTTCCAGATTGAGCATAATATCATTAGTCAATAAGCACTACAAGTAAAGAACTCGGCATACTCATTCTTCAATCTCCAGCATTGATCACTAAAAAACTAAACTGCTCGGCCTGATCAATTTCTTATCTCTGTGACCTAGCACCGTGTCTAATAGCTTTTTGACACATAATCTTAAACAGGTCTGCTCAAATTTTAACTCTGCATCACGTATCAGTCATTGCCAAGGAAAATAGCATGTGGAAAGCCCTCAACTATAACCCATTTGCCCAGAAAGAAGCCCGATAAACAGAGACCATATATGTGAAATCCCATCCCCAAAATGATCATTTAATTATTAAATCTGGAAGGCTCCAGATTTGTTGGAGCAAGAATGGCTGGGATGAAGCCACATGTGTGGCTGTAATGGAAATAAGATAAGAGAAAAGGGTGTGGAACTGCCCAATCAGGGGGAGGGTGGACGAATAAGAGGAAAAAGCCAGGAGGGGAAGGGAGAGAATAGAGAAAAACCGAATCACCCTGGACTCGATGACTCGACCCGGTTTAACCGGACTTCTACGAGTTTTCGTCAAATTTTCAACAAATTTCTTCGAGGTACCACCTAGAAAACCTTCCCCGATCTTTTTTTTCCCATTTGCACCCATAATAAAAGAAGTTTGACCCTAATTTCACGAAGAACGGAACCCATCAGCGTTAATGGGTGCACGGCGGCGATTTACAGTTTTTGTGAGCACCACTATCGATCACCACCATCAATCGACTCCTCTCAACCCCAGGAGCAAGGCCCAAGCATTGGATAAGGCGTCGGAGTTCGTTTGGTGACGAATCGAAGCTCACCCATTTCGGGATTTCTGACGGTTCGAGGGATTTTCCGGCCACTTCCAGGCCGAACTAGGCTTCGACCCAGGTATGAAAAATGTTCCTCTCCTTGAGTTGTGCATTTTTACAAATTTGGTGAATTTTAGTGTTGGTCAGAATTTGGGGTTTCCGTTCCCCGGAAACCGCCACAAGCCGCATCACGTGGCCAGTAAGCCGATGCTGTTTTTTTAAGTTAAATCCGATGTTCTAATTTCAAATTTGATATAGTTTGATAGTTTGAACCTAGTATGGAATACTGCGCCACTTGACCATTTTGTGATTCGATGATTCGACTGTTGGATCATCACCAAACCTTAATACGTTATTGTATGTAATATTTAAGGACCATATGAACTAACGTTTTTGGAATCCGATGTACGAATTTTCCCAAGTTGAATTTCTATGTTTGTAAAACCAAACGTTGATAGCAACCTAATTATAGCAATTAGCGAAGATCCGACCGTTGGATCATTCCGAAATTTTAGAATATTATTCTAGAAGATAAATGAGACCCTTGGGAAGTTACGGATTGGAAATCCATGGCCGGATGTTCCAGATTGACTTGTATAGCGTTGTGGACCCCACCTTTGACAGAGACTTGACTTTTAGTCAATATGCTACGAATTTATCTTAATTAGTAAAATCAGTATTACTAGAGACTATGTAGGGCTTAGTGGGCCTATATTGGTTAGTGAGTTATCCCAGATAATATATACATCGGTTTACGTGTATGGGACGTCATATTGTGATATATGTGTTTATTTATCTTCTTAATAATGTGAATGATAAGTATGATAAATGTTATGACAATGTGATCCTAGAATCCTATTAAAAGTATTCTGTAGAACTTATATGCTTGTGTGACATATTAGTTAGTGGCCCTGAGAAGTTGATGGTGTAGGTGACTATTTTGTAACTTATAGGGGTTGAGGTATGAGTAGGTTGTGTGTTTAATTTATTACACCATGTAGCAATGGTACATGGATGGTCTTGCTTGGTATATCCGCGATGGGGGACTGTTAGGGGTGATCATGTTTGGTATATCTGCGATGGGTAATCACTGCCTACTTTATTAGACTATGCATATGGTTCTGCTTGGTATATCTGCGAAGGGGGACCACACGTATTCTAGGAGTGATTATGATTGGTATATCCGCAATGGGTGATCACTGCCTAGAGTTAGGATGTGGTCCTGCTTGGTATATCTGCGATGGGGGACCATATGTATTCAGGGGTGATCATGCTTGGTATATCTGCAATGGGTGATCACTGTCTGCACGATGAGACTATGCCTATGGCTTTGCTTGGTATATCAGCGATGGGGGACCATACGCATTCTAGGGTTGATGAAGATTAGTTATACTTGGTACATTTTGATAGGCGATCATATTTTGGTTGGATTTCATTGAGTGGTCCGAAATCCCTACTCTTGCTCATTTCCATAAAGTTAGTCTGACCCCTAGGTTCGAGTGAGTATGAATTGCTCACAGTAGATGTTATGTTTATAAATTAGAATTATCATGTTATTACTTGGAAGCCAGGTAGGGAATTATGTAGAATTCCTTTATTAAATTTCATGTATTGAAATGCGATCTTATTGATTGATTAATGTAGTTAAATGTTAATATAATGCATCTCTGATTCTTAGGACTGATTAATTGGAATGATTGTGGAATGATGTTGGATATGATTGTTATTATTATGATTACACTCGTTGGCCAATGTGGCTAGAGAATAAGATTGTGCTTCGTTGACTGTTATTTGAGATGTTGCATACTATGAATTGCAGTACTATGTGAAACATAGTGATTTATATGATGGATGAATTGGAAATCTTGATTGTCATATGGGTTTGGTATGTAGCTGTGAGTCTAATAATTTCATGCTTGTCAAGTTCTAATGAATGATTGAGGAATGTTATACCTTTTCAACTTAAATGGGCTGTGATGTTTGTTGAATTGTAGTAAATGGTGAAGTACGAATGGCTTGATCCCTATTTAGGGTTCTTAGGCAATCTAATGAGGAAGTTAGATGCAACATAAAATATACGAAAATTTCTTCGAATCTTGAATTATGCTTTGTACATATCCTAGAGGCGGGTCTATTGGATATACGGATACTTGGTGACGTCACGTGTTGATCCTGAACGTATGTCGGGATCGGGGCGTGACAACTTTTAGTGATATTAGAGCTTAGGTATTAGGTTTAAGTACCTTTACATGTGGATGTTAAAAATTGTATTATGGAATTGGTATTGTTATTGATGACATGGCTATGTTTGTGATTGTTTTGTGTGGTGAATTGAAGTTCGAAACCGTCGAACTTGAGGTTAGCTTAATATGAGAATAGATGAAGTGTGAACGTCATTCAGTGTTTCATTATCAGTGGAATTATTGCAAATTGAGTTGGTGGGGTTGATAATGGAAATTTCGAGGACGAAGTTTTTTAGGGGGAAGAATGTGAATTCCCGTCCCTGGATTTCACTATTTAAAATTACATATCTCGCATTTCGTATTCATATTCGTAGGATGAAATTACCCCTATTGTGTTAAACGAGATTCTTTGTGGACGTACTTGATATTTTCATAATTTTTTTAGATTTCTTTGCATATCTGAAAGGTACATGTCGATACGAATGTGTGGGCGCAAACGAAATGAAAATTGGAGTTATAACGAATGAGTTATTAACGAACAAAGACAAGGGCAAAATAGTCCTTTAATTATTAAATCTGGAAGGCTCCAAATTTGTTGGAGCAGGAATGGTTAGAATGAAGCCACGTGTATGGCTGTGATGGAGAGAAGAGAAGAGAAATGGGTGTGGAACTACCCAATCAGGGGGATGTCGGATGAATGAAAGGAAAGAACTGGGAGGGGAAGGGAAATAATGGAGAAACACCGGATCACCCTGGAATCGATGACCTAACCCGGTTTAGCTGGACTTCTGTGAGTTTTCTGACCGTTTTCCGTCAATTTTCTGACGAATTTCATCGAGCTACCACCTGGAAAACCTTCCCCGATCTTCCCTCTCCCATTTGCACCCATAATTGAAGAAGTTTGGCCTTAATTTCACGAAGAACGGAACTCGTCGGCGTTAATGGGTACACGGTGGCGATTCACCATTTATGCGAGCTCCATCATCGATCACCATCATCAATCGATTCCTCTCAACCCCAAGAGCAAGGCCCAAGCATTGGATAAGGCGTTGGAGTTTGTTTGGGGATGAATCGAAGCTCCCAATTTTTGAGGTTTCTGACGGTTCGAGGGATTTTTCTGTCACTTCCCGGCAGAACTAGGCTTCGGCCCAAGTATGAAAAATGTTCCTCTCCTTGAGTTGTACATTTTTGCAAATTTTGGTGAATTTTAGTGGTGGGAATTTGGCGTTTTCGTTCACTGGAAACTGCCATCCGCGGCGGTGCGTGGCGAATGGGCCAACGCTATCTTTTTAAGTTAAATTCGATGTTCTGATTTCAAATTTGATAACTGTTTGATATAATTCGATAGTTTGAACCTAGTATGGAATACTACGCCACTTGACCATTTTATGCTTCGACGATCCGATCGTTGGTTCGTTACCAAACCTTAATACGTTATAGTACGTAATATTTGAGGATCATAGGTATTACAGGATTGGGAATCCGACGTATGGATCTTCCCAATTTGAATTTCTATGTTTGTAAATCCAAATGTTGATAGCAACCTAATTCTAGCAATTGGCAGAGATCTGACAGTTGGATCGTTCCAAAATTTTATAATGTTGTTCTAGAAGATAAACGAGACCTTTGGGAAGTTACGGATCGAAAATCCATGGGTGGATGTTCCAGATTGACTTGTATAGGGTTGTGGACCCCACATTTGACAGAGACTTGACTTTTGGTCAATATGCTACGAATTGATCTTAATTATTAAAATCAGTATTACTAGAGACTATGTAGGGCTTAATGGGCCTATATTGGTTAGTGAGTTATCCCAGATAATATATACATCGGTTTACGTGTATGGGACATCATATTGTGATCTATATATGTGTTTATTTATCTTCTTAAGTCATAAGTATGATAAATGTTATGACAATGTGATCCTAGAATCCTATTAGAAGTATACTGTAGTGTTGGAAATGTGCCCTAAAACCAATCATATGATGATACTTTACGGACATTTCACATGTTAAACTAATCTAGTTTAAATATAAAGGGCAAAAATTATTGTTTGAGCCGTCTCATATAAATGTTATATGCTTAAACGATAAGTCCAAGGAATATGTGATTGGGAGAATGCAATCTAAAGAAGTTAGATTCATGAGACCATTCTTTCGTAGAAACATCCTAAACGTTCCTGATCATAGGATTGCCAATTGGGCATTGACAGTCCGTTAAGATCAGTACGTGCTGTGTCTTCTCTCAGGGAGAGTGACTAGTCTCGAGTCATTGGTGTGTGTGACATCAAGACAAGTACGTAGGTGCTCAATAGAGAATGAGTTCACTGAACACGATCAACGAAGAGTTCTCATATTCATGTCACATGAGAACTCATGGTTGGGATAATGCAAAGTAGTCATTTGACCTGAGGCATCACAGTTGTCTTGTGGTTTGTGGTTAAGTCCTTGATCTTTGATTATGTCAAAGTCACTCCATTTGGAGGGTGTCCACGGCATCGTTGGGGTTAAGCCACTTAGCCATGGAGACAAGTGAATGTGCAACAAGGGATCTCTAACCTTCAAACCGTTTGAGGGAGAATACTCTATGATATGATTTGGAATCTCTGGCCAGAGTATGAATGAGATTTAGGAAGTCGTTCCAAATCACATTCAAAGTAATCATATAAGCACACGAATCACATTGGATAGTAGACATGAATAAATAAACTATCAAACCAAACAATGTGGTCAAGAGTATTGTATTAGAGAAAGACCGTATTGCATTTGTAATCCTAAACTGAATAGGTTCTCCACCTCTTCTGATTAGCTTGGGTAACCATGATATGCTGCTAGGTGTCACTCATGGTTTGTGGAAGCCCTAAACGTGTGTAATCACTAAAGGGAGAATTGAAAGTAAGTTTCAATTCACAATTGATGTGAAATGGTTTTAATCGCCCACTGCCTCGCTAAAAGGAACCTAATGGATCGTATACCGTGTAAGGTGAAGATTGAAGAAACAATGGAGATGAGTAAGAATAATTAAATGGTTTAATTATTTATGGCAAGGATTAATTAATATGTTAATTAATCAAACGAATAAAGTTCGTTAAAAGACCACGGGTTAGTTTTGGGCCTCAAGGCCCAATGGGCTTCGAACGTCAAGCCCATTGACTTAAGTTGTATGACAACTTAATTCACAAAGGCCCAAAAGCCCAATAAAACCCTTATGGCCGGCCATGTTAGAGAGAATGGCCTTTTGGTTCTTTAGGTCACTTATTTGAAGTGACTATATAAAGGACTTTATAGCCTAAATTCATTAAGGGTTTTTTTTGGAGAAAATTGGTGAGAACTTGTCTCTCCTTTTCTCTCTAGGAGGCCGGCCCCCTTGGAGGGTGCATCTAGCAATCCCACTACTCCAAGGTCACTCATTTTCTTCTCCAATCTCTCCTTGGTGTGGAGACTTAGAGGTTCTCAATTTTGGGAACTTGGAGAAACCTTTTCATCCATCCAAATCCATAGATTTTAGATGCAAGGAATGAAGGCCCTCTATTTGGGTGATTAGCCTTTGCTTATGCAAAGAGGAATCTACAAAGGTATAATTTCTCAACTCACTTTGATTTGAGTTGAGTCTTGGTTCACCAATCTATTATGCTTTGAATTTCATGGTTAATGTTTTGTTTTTGAATGCATGCAAGCATGATTCCGCCTTTTAATTGTTAAATGCATGCTATAGTTGTTATTCAAATGAACATGTTTTCACAAAATTCATCCTTCAAGTGGTATCAGAGCCTAGGTCTAGTAGTTGGTGAATCCTTTTGGGTTTTGTGGTTCATAGTTTGTGATTTAAAAAGTTGTAATATGTTACAAGCTTTATTCTTGTTTCTTTGAATGTAAATTTTGTTAGAAAATTTGCCATCTCAAATGTTGTAGATTTAGTTCATATGAGCATGAATATTGGAGCTAAAATTTGATGCCATGTTTTTGGGAATTTTCGGCCAAATCCAAAGGGTGGATTTTTGGGTTCTTGTTTGACTTGTTAAAAGTGTTTTCAAGTAACTTTTGGAACCCCTATGTACCCTAGTTTGGTTATATGTTATTTCCCTAAAGTTTGAATGGTTTTGGGATGTTTTTGGATGAAAAATGTTCATGGAAATTTTTTGGGTTTTTCATGAATGTTCTTCATTGTTCTTGACATTTTTGCCAAGAACAAAAAGTTTTGTGTTTTGATTCAAAGTTTTGATTTATTTCATAAAGTTTATGTTTTATGTTTTTCAAATGATTTAATGTGTTAGATATTTGTTTAAATGGTGTAAGAGATATTGGTGGGTGTGTAAGGATTAATTTCCTTTCACACACACCACTTGCACCACTTGCATGCTTTATGTCAAAACTCACAAATCAACACACATATCACTCCATTTCTCTTCCAAAACTGGCCCTCCCTCAAGTGGGAGTACTTTTGGAGCTTTTATGCAATTACATAAAGTTTTGATACTTTTGTGTATTTGAACTTTGGCCCAAAAGTTTACGTTTTTACGTTTAGGTCCAAAAACGCTAAAGGACAAATTGTTTTGCTCCTTTAATAAAGTTTTGCATTGTTTAAATTTTAGGTTCTAGTGTAATTACATGAAGTAGTGGACTTTTGTGTTCTTACAAAGTGACCCCAAAAGTTTATGTTTTTGCAATATTGCCCAAAGGTTGTGGTAATTGCATTTTGGCCCAACTTAGGTAGAGAACAAAATTGTTTTGTCTCTTGAAATGAGAATTGGATTTTCATTTTGTTTAGCTCCATTTAAATCAATTTTATGGATACAAAAACCAAATGAAAATGTTGCATTCAATTTAATTAGTTAAAGTGTTAATTAATTAAAGGGTGATTATGAACCTAAGCCTAATATAATTGAGCTATGTGAAAGGCCGTTTCAAATTTGTTTGAACCATGGGAATGAGTAGATTAGATTTTGGTTGTAATTTGATTTGATCAAATGTTGTAAAAGGGCATAAGCCCTTCTTTACTTTAAAGTAATTTGTTTTATGCAAATGTTGTAATGAGCATAAGCTCACCTTTACTTTGAAGTACTTCTTTCTTGCTTTATTTGATATGCATGAAAATGAAGTAGTTGGGTCCAACGCCCCTAAGACAACACGCCTTAATGTGATTAAACGCGTAACTAAAATCAATCACCATCCCTAGACCGAGATTCAACACAAGGCTCGTGTTGAATCTAAACAAAGGTTCATAGTCATCCTAAGGCCCTAAGGCAACTATATAGTCCATCAAATGAATGCAAAGGTTATGTTAGTAGTATCATATACTCTTGCTTTAAAAACCGTTTTATAAGCATAGTGGGAGTATTATATACAACTAAAAACAATCATATGGACCAATAGTTGTAATAGGACCAAAATTGTTTTAATAGAGATTAAAATGTATGTTTATATGTGATGAGACCTAAAACCCTCAACCAAACCATTATTAAGTTGATAAGCGTGAGAGTGCTTTGAACACTCTTTCGTAGCCTTCCACCGTGGTAGGCTCCAATCGTTTATGACTTGTACACCGCCTTCACCCTATCATGGGGGAGTGCAAAGTGCATGCTTATACTCAGGAGGAGTCTATATACATACTTGATGAGGTGAGTGTAGGCAACGAGGATGGCCGACATCGTATCATCGTGAGGCTATTCTTGAACCCCTTCATGAACTAAGCATGGTGGGAATGACTTAACTAAGTGCAATGGAGCCAACATCATATCATTGTGAGGTGACATTCTCTAGAGGCCAAATAAGATGGGTACTTGCAAGTGATGCAAATGAGTAAGCGTACTCTCTCATTATTATTAATGCTAGCCAACATCATATCATTGTGAGGTGGGCTTGGTAGTAGTGAGTCTCCCATACCCTACTAAGAGTTTCATCCAAAACTCTCGAATTCCAATGAGGGATATGGAATTTTCCAAAAATAGTGGGTGGTGCTATTTGATTTAAAGACCCGAATCAAATGGCTTAAAATCAATCAATTTATATTCGTTATGTATTTGTTTACCAATATATTTGCAAACGCTATCCAACACTTGACAAATAAAAGCCGAATGCTTTAGTTTCCGGACTTGGTACAACAATCCCAAAGATTGTCTTAAATGGATTGTAGAAGTACCTAAGTAGTCTCATCCTCACAATCTTCCTATTGATAATGTATCATTGGAAGAACATGTTAGATAAAGTCTATCATAAAGAGGACAACACTTTTAATGTCATAATTCTTCAATTACAATTTGTTGTATGAAGAAATAAGAGTTGCTTTGAACAACCCTTAATCAATGCAAACATTAGTGCTTGTTTCTTTGTTACATGAACAAGGAACTTTAGAAGAAAGCACAAAGGCATGGACACTTAATGTGCCATGATTCTTCACTTACAAATAGTTGTATGAAGAAATGAGAGTTGCCTTGAACAACTCTTGAAAGTTTGTAATTATGTTTAGAACATAATGGTTGGTTGACAAAAATAGTCCATTAACATGGACTTATGATGATTTTGAATCATTGAGTGTTGAAGTGATAAACCACTTAACGAGACGGAAACTAGGCAAGGACTTCACCTATGTGTCCCTATCCTAATGGTTCACTAAGTTTATTGTAAACTATGTAGTGAACAATAACCACATACTCTCCAAAATGTTTGATGTGTATAACACAATTGAAATAAGTTCAAGAGAGATAGTGGGAGTTTAGGGACCATGACTAAATGTAGTCAAAGGTGGAAAGTCAAATGAAGAAGATAAAATTAACTCCAAGGGAACAAACTTTCTTTATGAAAGGATGGACATTGGAAGGGGTATTTGCAAGAAATGTCTTGCAAATGACAAGAACACACCTTTCGAAGGTGTTGTAAATTGTTCTTGAATAGTTCAAAATAGTTGGTTCTTCTACTTGAATGCTTGATTCCGTATTAGTAACTATGTTTTACAATCGTTGTAAAAGTGTGACTAATAAGAAGTAGAAGATATATGAGAGAAGAAAAGGTACTTCACATTCGGAACGTGAATAAAATAAAGATCTCTGCGAAGGCAGATAGTACTTACTTCCTCATATGAACTACCAAAGAAATTGGAAAAACCAAAGATTGTCTTTACATTCTAATTTTAAGGAATTTAATTCTGTCACTATAGTAGAGATGGATGAATGTTTTGTTTGACAAAACATTGTTCTTTATTAATCAATGATTGGATTATAGTAATCTAATTGATTCTCTCTATAGTAGAGATGATATGGTAGTGTTAACTGTTTAGAATATAACGATGCTTAAAACCCAAAAGGTTGCAAGGTAGTGACTAATCTCAACTAAATTGTGATACCTCTAAATCATAAATTACGAGTTGGTCAAAGATGGATGCTTTGGATCGTTAGATCCGGATCCAATACCTTCTTGTTAAAATTGTATAGAGGTGAAATGTTCGAATCTTTATTCTTTTGGAAAGAAGAAAGAATCACAAAGTTGTTGAGGTTAATTCACTTAGATGTTAGTGGCACTTGTCCACAACATAATACTACTCATGTTATATGACATTCACCGAAGATCACTCTCGGTTGGACTATAGTTTATTTTGAATAAACACAAATCCGAATACTTTGCAAAATGTTTCAAAGAATTCAAGTAATGTAAGTTGATGAGTAAGACGTCTAAAGTATTTACCTCCTTAGATTTGATCCAAGATAAGGTAACACTTTAGAACAGTTTCCTTGAAAGATATCTAGGAAAGAAGCATCATAAGATAATAAATTTCTCCATTAAGGAGAAGAACGAACTTAAATAAGATTTAGTTCGTTGGATGTTATCTATTACCCATATATAGGATATATACTTCTAAAAACAATATGATTGTCAATTAGAAGATCTTCCAAATTTTTCATAACTCCATAAGATGTAGTTGGAAAGAAAGACAAATCTTAAGCATGTTAAGATTTGGGGTAGTTGGAAAGAAAGACAAATCTTAAGCATGTTAAGATTTGGGGTTGTGAGCTAATAAGCAATATTTGTTTGATAACAATCTTGTGGGATATCCTTAAATTAACTTTTGGATATCGATTCTATAAACCAACTAACAAATGTTGTTTTGTTGGGTAGTTCATTGTAATCCTACAATGTGATTTGCCTAAGAGCAAATGAACGAGAGATAGAACTCAAAGAATGGGTTCTTTGAGAGACAAGAAAGTAATTAACAAATATAACAACCTAGTTCCTATACCAAAAGCTCCAAGGTAGTCAAGAAGGATTTATAAACCGTCTCAGTTGAATGGTTTGAACTTTATGACTATGTCATAGAGTTGCACCTCTTAATTCGAAGAAATAAGAATGAAAATCCTTATGACTACATTGAGTGTATATATGATATATACTCAAGGAAATGGTAAAGTACCATTTGACCCGAAATAATGAAACCTTCATAAGCTAATTGGTAGCTTAAGGTAACTACAATCAAAAGGATGGTTGACTTTGAAGAAACCATTTTTGACGTAGTCTTGGTTTCAATTAATTCGAAGATAGCTAGCTACAACTAAATGGTGATTCAATGTTTGGACATAATATGGGTTTCCGAAACCATTATTAAGATAGTCTTGATAATATATGTCTAAAACTATAAATCACAAGACATATAAGTTGTAGAGATCCAACCATCATGAATCTTAGCAAGCTAGTGGGAGCTATAAGCATCTTATGAGAAAAGGATCAAATCGTTTGATTTCTCATAAAGATGTAAATGAATCTTTTGTTTACTAGGTTTACAAAAGATTAGTGGGAGTTAATCATGTTCCTAAAATTTAAATATATATGATATATTAATTTTGGAAATGAAAAGAATACTTCTTCGTTAAAGTTATGACTTTAAAACATTATATAAAGATAGAATGTATATGGGAGTTAATCATGTTCCTAAAATTCAAATATATATGATATATTAATTTTGGAAATGAAAAGAATACTTCTTCGTTAAAGTTATGACTTTAAAACATTATATGAAGATAGAATGTATATGGGAGACATAGTCTATATACATGGGATGTAAATCTATAATGATAGATTTTAGGATATAATTGGATTATATCAATCCCTAATAATAGACAAGAGATGCTAGGAAGTTTCTCATATAATGATAAACTTCAATTAGAAGGACGATTCTAGTGAGACTAGCAAGTTGCCCTTCTCAAAGGGAACGTACCCTTTGACTCCCAAAGAAATAATGCGTAAATAGAATCCTTTATGCGTAAGCAGAAAGGTGATTTATGTATTTCATATTGTATGAAAAACATTGATATGAGTTGTACCTAGAATGGTACAAGACGATATCAGTGAAAGCCCAGGATCAAAACCATGGCAACTGTCAAGTGAATCCTTAAGTATTTAAGAAATACTAAAGGATAGATTCCTCAAAGAAATGAGGAAGAATTAGAGTAACGTAAAGGAAGCGTAAATGTATTAGATTATGAATCTAATCCATCATTGGATGTTTCTTCATTATGAATGAAGAGATAAACGGATATCTCTTTATTATGACTAAAGAGATATTTGGATGGAAACATTAAAAGTAATGACTTTAGTGTGTTCCATTATGAATGCAAAATATATTGCCATATAGAAGCTTACAACAATGTTGTTTGGATGGGAAAGTTCATTTATGAACTCTCTATTCGGTTCCAACCAGAAAGTGTATGACACTAATGGGGCGATAGCTCAAGCCAGGAAATCAAGGTCTCATCAAGGTCCGAAAACAAATGAGAGACTGAACCACATGATTGAGAATCATGTATAATGGTGACGTCGTTATTCTCAAGGTTGCTTCTATGGATAACATATAGATATCCATTGTCTAGGCCTACTATTCAGCCATTTATGAAATGACTACAGAAGAGGTATCATCACAGAAGACCAAGCTGATTGGCTCTAGTGCAAGTGGGAGATTGTTGGAAATGTGCCCTAAAACCAATCATATGATGATACTTTATGGACATTTCACATGTTAAACTAATCTAGTTTAAATATAAAGGGCAAAGATTATTGTTTGAGCCGCCTCATATAAATGTTATATGCTTAAACGATAAGTCCAAGGAATATGTGATTGGGAGAATGCAATCTAAAGAAGTTAGATTCATGAGACCATTCTTTCGTAGACACATCCTAAACGTTCCTGATCATAGGATTGCCAATTGGGCATTGACAGTCCGTTAAGATCAGTACGTGCTGTGTCTTCTCTCAGGGAGAGTGACTAGTCTCGAGTCATTGGTGTGTGTGACATCAAGACAAGTACGTAGGTGCTCAATAGAGAATGAGTTCACTGAACACGATCAACGAAGAGTTCTCATATTCATGTCACATGAGAACTCATGGTTGGGATAATGCAAAGTAGTCATTTGACCTGAGGCATCACAGTTGTCTTGTGGTTAAGTCCTTGATCTTTGATTATGTCAAAGTCACTCCATTTGGAGGGTGTCCACGACATCGTTGGGGTTAAGCCACTTAGCCATGGAGACAAGTGAATGTGCAACAAGGGATCTCTAACCTTCAAACCGTTTGAGGGATAATACTCTATGATATGATTTGGAATCTTTGGCCAGAGTATGAATGAGATTTAGGAAGTCGTTCCAAATCACATTCAAAGTAATCATATAAGCACACGAATCACATTGGATAGTAGACATGAATAAATAAACTATCAAACCAAACAATGTGGTCAAGAGTATTGTATTAGAGAAAGACCATATTGCATTTGTAATCCTAAACTGAATAGGTTCTCCACCTCTTCTGATTAGCTTGGGTAACCATGATATGCTGCTAGGTGTCACTCATGGTTTGTGGAAGCCCTAAACGTGTGTAATCACTAAAGGGAGAATTGAAAGTAAGTTTCAATTCACAATCGATGTGAAATGGTTTTAATCGCCCACTGCCTCGCTAAAAGGAACCTAATGGATCGTACACCGTGTAAGGTGAAGATTGAAGAAACAATGGAGATGAGTAAGAATAATTAAATGGTTTAATTATTTATGGCAAAGATTAATTAATATGTTAATTAATCAAACGAATAAAGTTCGTTAAAAGACCACGGGTTAGTTTTGGGCCTCAAGGCCCAATAGGCTTCGAACGTCAAGCCCATTGACTTAAGTTGTATGACAACTTAATTCACAAATGCCCAAAAGCCCAATAAAACCCTTATGGCCGGCCATGTTAGAGAGAATGGCCTTTTGGTTCTTTAGGTCACTTATTTGAAGTGACTATATAAAGGACTTTATAGCCTAAATTCATTAAGGGTTTCTTTTGGAGAAAATTGGTGAGAACTTGTCTCTCCTTTTCTCTCTAGGAGGCCGGCCCCCTTGGAGGGTGCATCTAGCAATCCCACTACTCCAAGGTCACTCATTTTCTTCTCCAATCTCTCCTTGGTGTGGAGACTTAGAGGTTCTCAATTTTGGGAACTTGGAGAAACCTTTTCATCCATCCAAATCCATAGATTTTAGATGCAAGGAATGAAGGCCCTCTCTTTGGGTGATTAGTCTTTGCTTATGCAAAGAGGAATCTACAAATGTATAATTTCTCAACTCACTTTGATTTGAGTTGAGTCTTGGTTCACCAATCTACTAGGCTTTGAATTTCATGGTTAATGTTTTGTTTTTGAATGCATGCAAGCATGATTCCGCCTTTTAATTGTTAAATGCATGCTATAGTTGTTATTCAAATGAACATGTTTTCACAAAATTCATCCTTTATGTAGAACTTATATGCTTGTGTGACGTATTAGTTAGTGGCCTTGAGAAGTTGATGGTGTAGGTGACTACGTTGTAACTCATAGGGGTTGAGGTATGGGTAGCTTGTGTGTTGAATATACTGCACCATGTAGCAGTGGTACATGGATGGTCTTGCTTGGTATATCAGAGATGACGAACCATACGTATTTCAAGGGTGATCATGCTTGGTATATTTGCGATGGGGGACCATACGCATTCTAGGAGTGATCATGCTTGGTATATCCACGAGGGGTGATCACTACCTAGAGTTATATGATACAGTCTTGCTTGGTATATCCGCGATGGGGGACTGCTAGGGGTGATCATGCTTGGTATTTTCGCTTTGGGTGATCATTGCCTACATTATTAGACTATGCATATGGTTCTGTTTGGTATATTCGCGATAGGGGACCATACGTATTCTAGGAGTGATCATGTTTGGTATATCCGCGATGTGTGATCACTACCTAGAGTTAGGATGTGGTCCTGCTTGGTATATTCGCGATCGGGGACCATACGTATTCAGGGGTGATCATGCTTGGTATATCCGCTATGGGTGATCACTGTCTGCATGATGAGATTATGCCTACTGTTTTGCTTGGTATATCCGCGATGAGGGACCATACGCATTCTAGGGGTGATGAGGATTAGTTGCACTTGGTAAATTTCGATAGGCGATCATATTTTGGTTGGATTCCGTTGAGTGGTCCAGAATTCCTACTCTTGCTCATTTCCATAAAGTTAGTCCGACCCTAGGTTCAAGTGCTTAGGAATTGCTCATAGTAGACGTTATGTTTATAAATTAGAATTATCATGTTATGACTTGGAATCCAGGTCGGGAATTATGTAGAATTCCTTTATTAAATTTCGTGTATTGAAATGTGATCTTACTGATTGATTAATGTAGTTAAATGTTAATATAGTGCATCTCTAATTCTGAGGATTGATTAATTGGAGTGATTGTGAAATGATGTTGGATATGATTGTTATTATTATGATTAGACTCGTTGACCAATGTGGCTAGAGAATAACATTGTGCTTCGTTGACTGTTCTTTGAGATGTTGCATACTATGTATTGCGGTACTATGTGGAACATAATGATTTATATGATGGATGAATTGGAAATCTTGATTGTCATGTGGGTTTGTTATGTAGCCGTGAGTCTAGTAATTTCGTGCTTGTTAAGTTCTAATGATTGATTAAGGAATGTTATGCCTTTCGGCTTGAATATATTGTGATATTTGTTGAATTGTAGTAAATGGTGAACTACGAATGACTTGATTCCTATTTAGGGTATGTAGGCAGTCTAACAAGGAGGTTAGATGCAGCCAAAAAGTATACGAAAATTTCTAAGCAATTCAAATCTTGAATTATGCTTTGTAAATATCCTGGAGGCGGGGTCTGTTGGATATACAAATACTTTGTGACATCACGTGTCGATCCTGAACGTATGTCGGGATTAGGGCATGACAATATCTTTTGGACTAAGAAGGCAAAGCCTGTATAAGGAGGAGCAAAGACCCAAAGAAAGCATTGGATTCTGCAAAGAGAATAGGCTTAATATTGTATCATTGTATGTTCCTTGAAAGCCTTATAACCCAACATATATATTACATATTGTCAGTGAATGTAACCCGTCTCTTTGGATGAACCACTTAAACTCATTTGTCTTTTAAATATCATGTACAATTGCACCTATCATAGTTAATCGTATTGATCTTTTGTTGACCTTGCCATATTTGAGTGTTAACAAGTATCACAAGCCAATTACGCATTAAACAATGCATAAATGGCTTATGACAGCCACTATAGCATTTTTGTTGCATGATAGTCATTATTAGACTGATGAAGTGGATAATACTTTTTAAGATAGTGCGTAAGTGACTTGTGATAGTGCCATTATGACATTCATATAGCAAGAAAGTTATTTTCGATGATTAGACTGATGAAGTGACAAATATTATTTATGAACAACCAACAACTAGTAATAGCAAGCCAAGGCATTGTCACAACAAAATAGCAACATGGACGCAAGTATGGCAAGACAAACAAGGAAACCCTAACAAATTTTAGAGGTAAAGGCATAGGCAAAAGCTTAATAAACTAGGGTAACATGAAGGGTAAAGCAAGAGAAAAGTAGGACAAAATCCTAAAAATATAAATTTAGGGTCAAATTTCTTTATCCCTAGGTCTGCTGAGTTGTAAAATTCTGATAATATTCTAATTCCTTAGCATGATTTCTGACTATGGTCAATTATTCTCCGCCAAAAATTTATTGCTGTCAAGTCTCAATTTCTTTGATTAAAACTCTGAACCTAGACTTATTATGCAACTAATTCATTCCTATCCCACCAGCCACAATCTTCGATCCTTAGAATATTCTAATCCTTATCAGAAAGCATCTCCATCCTCAACAATCCTAACTTATCCAGGACTCGGCTACTCTATCAACACTAAATTTTTCTTCTAAGCCGAGCACTTTGCCATTGAGCCGAAAATCAATTCCCCAAAAATGTAGAAAATAAATCAATTCTAATTGAACAAACGAACGTAGTTACAAGGACAAACAAACCTCTCCGATGACCTAACTCAAAGAGAGATCTTAGACAATAAAATACAATCCTGAAATCCCATAAACTTTTCTATTTTCTGATGCTCCAACAATAACCTCTACGTCACCTATTTTTTTTTCTTTTGTTTTTTGGTAAACACCTATATGTCACCTTTATCCTATCCCCACAAAGACTGGGACCAACTTGTTACATACCCTCAACTACAAGGGTCCAAAGTGCAATTAGCTTTAATTTTAATTGATTAACCTTAATGGTCAAATCCGTGGGACCCATATTGGATGTGGTTGGTCAGAGTGGCGTCCAACCCCGGTCCTCTCTGGCATAAATTTTGGGCACAGCTGTCCGCTGGTTGGAGCTCCGACAGGGCTCCAACGGATCGCCATGTAGTGCAATTTTATTTCCCATAAAGCTCTTTGTGGGCCATACTCGAATCCGTACTACAGAACCCGAAAACCGAGAAGGGTCCGAATATTACATGAGTGGGATGCTCTCTGCTGGCAAATTATAAAAAAGGAAATTAACGAAAAGATTTGAAAATTTTAAATTTTAATAATAAAATTTAAATTTAAATGATTAAAGTTCCATTATAAAAAATTAATTGGGTGGGTACGTGCGCATTGTGATCCAGCTTCCTCCTTCCAACCCACGCACGCTCATACGTTTCTAAAAGGAGCCCGAATCATCTGTGGCTCACTTTTTGTCAGTTTCCGTGAGCTGGTTTTTTGATTGCGACACATGTCCGCCGCTGCCCCTAGGGTATTGGCTGAACCTAATTTGCAATTTTTCAACATTTAAATAGAATATAAAGTAGAAAATTGTAATTTTGTAAATTGTTGATTGAATTGTAGGAGAATGTGATGAATTGAAAATATGTTTGACAGCTAGAATTCCAGCCGTTCTGGATGAAATATACACTTGTCAACAAATTAATATTCTCTGTGTCATTTTATGAACGTTAGAAATGATTTATTATTAATACGTATTTTTCAATTATGCAAAGTTTTTCAACATGGAAAATATTTCCTTATAAATAAGGAAATGTCATCATAACTTTTGTTTTTTTTGTTCGAAAATTGTCGTTGTATTGGCATGCACATCAGTTTTGACCATTATATGTAAGTTTGTGAATTGAATTTTTGTTAGAAGGTAATTAATATAATACTATTAGAAACTAAATTGTAGTACTCTTATCATTAAATATCCTGACTGTCATGCCATAAGAAACCTATCGATATTAAATGAGGGATAATGAAGATATAAATTGTATTAAGACAATATTAACTCGTATTCCTCTATCTATTGAATAGTTATTGTTAGTTTAGCAAAACATATTACAAGTAAAATCTCATTTAAAAGTTTCCACACTAAAATGTAATATGTGACGAGACGAGAATTTGAAGTAGACACTAAACATATTTTGTCTCTTTATCGAACTAGTTCTCGAGTATTCTCATCACCATAATTTTTCTCTTTAAGTCATAAATCATTAACCTTGTGAAAACAATTTTTTTATCAAAATTTAATTTGTTTATTTCTCCAAACTACCATAAAATCCATTTAAATATTAATAAATATGAAATATTTTGTCCATAAAAATGAAAATCTGAAAGAAGAAAAAGGAAAGAGAGCCCATGCTTAGGTCATTGAGTTCGGCCGCAGCCTATAGAGTCTCTGCACATCAGACTCTAGCTGTTTTTACAGCCTGTCTCTCGTCTTCATGTCTCTATCTTCTTCTTCCAGTCTTCACGCTCCTCTCTCCCCTTATATTCCTAATCCCACCCAAAACCCAACAATCACAACGATCAAACCTCCCAGATCAAACCCTGACCAAACCTCCCAAACCCTTTCAATGGATCCGTGCCCGTTTGTACGGATCCTCGTCGGGGACTTGACCCTCAAGTTTCCCATGGCCTCCAGGCCCTCCTCCGCCACCGTCCACCCCTCCTCCTCCCCCTGCTTCTGCAAGATCAAACTCTCCAACTTCCCCCACCAGGTCTCCACGGTTCCGCTCATCGCCAACGACGGCCAAGCCGCGCAGACGGCCACCCACAACCATTCCCTCGCCGCTTGCTTCAATTTGAACAAAACCCAAATCGAGACTTTATCTTCCAAGCGATCCATCTTGAAAATCGCGGTCTACACGGGTCGGGTCGGCGCCACTTGTGGGTTAAACAGCGCGAAGTTGTTGGGTCGGGTTAATGTGCCGTTGTCAGAGCTGGGTGTGGCGGAGTCCAGGCCCGTTGTGTATCAGAACGGGTGGATCGCCATTGGTGGGAAGAAGAAGAGTAACGGCAATGGCTCCTCGTCGGCGGAGTTGTATTTGAGCGTCCGAGCCGAACCCGACCCGAGATTCATTTTTCAGTTCGACGGAGAGCCCGAGTGTAGCCCTCAAGTATTTCAAGTACAAGGGAATGTGAAGCAGCCGGTCTTCACTTGCAAGTTCGGCTTCAGAAACGATTTGCAATCAAGGTTAGTTTTCACTTTCCAGTCCTAATCACATGTTTGGTTGCCGAGAAAATCTCTCAATTTTGCCCTAGTGCGAAATTGGATTTCCGCAGTAGGAAACAAATAAATCGCCACTCAATAACTAATTTTCCTTTTTAATTTCGTTTTGTTTTTCAATAGGTCAATGTCATCACAGCCAGGCACACCGCGAAATTGGCTGCCTTTCGGTGGGACCCACAAGGAGCAAAGCGCGAAGGAGCGGAAAGGGTGGTCGATCACGATCCACGACCTATCCGGCTCGCCCGTGGCGGCGGCGTCGATGGTGACCCCGTTCGTAGCCTCGCCAGGTTCACACCGCGTGAGCCGGTCCAACCCGGGAGCGTGGCTCATCCTCCGCCCGAACGAGGGAACGTGGCAGCCTTGGGGCCGGCTAGAGGCTTGGCTCGAGCGCGGCGGCTCCGACAACGTTGGGTACCGTTTCGAGCTCCAGAACTCGACTCTCGCGAACTCCACCCTCGGCGCAAAAAATGGCGGGAAGTTCTCGATCGACCTGACCTCGAGCCTGACTCCGGCGAACAGCCCCCACAGCAGCTTCGACTTAGGGTCGGGGTCGTCGTCAAGACCGGGATCCGGATCCGGATCAGACTTCGGGTTCGGGCTGCTTCCCAGCCTGGTACAGAGAGGGTTTGTGATGTCCTCTACGGTGGAGGGTGTCGGGAAGTGTAGCAAGCCGGAGGTGGAGGTCGGGGTACAGCACGTGACTTGCACGGAAGATGCGGCCGCTTATGTGGCATTGGCGGCGGCAATGGATCTGAGCATGGATGCTTGCCGGCCGTTTTCTCAGAAACTCCGGAAGGAGCTGAGGCAGCAGTAGATTCGCTGGGGGATGGTTGTCGTTTAGAGGGAAGGCATTGTCGTTTCGGATTCGGCTAGGCATCGGATTCTTTTTTTCTTGGTGATTAACTGCCAACACAGCATTATTTTTTCGGCTGCCGTTTTTCAAATTTTTAAATTTTTAAATTTTGTTGGATGAGAGTGTACAGTGAGGAATGAGTCGGCAGGATTTAAATTTTTAGATTAATTATTTTTTTTCTTGTAATTTTTGTGAATTGATTGGGCTATTTGGTTAATACATGATTGAGTTGTTTGAGAAGAATCCAATGTTTGATGGGAAATTTATAAAATTATTTTTGATGGGAAATTAAATCCAGGCTGTCCAGAGTGGATGTATTCGGTGTAATGATAAGGATTAATAACTGGTTGATTAATTATTTGATTAAATACTTGGACGTGTGTGTAATTGTAACCCTAATTATATAATTTTTTGGTAGGCAATTACGTTTTTTCTTTTTTTTATAGAAAGTTTTGCTTTTGTGAAAGTTAGACACGTTAATGCAACTGATAAAAAGCATAACTCCAAATGAATAAATAAACATCGGTTTTATCAGTCTCATAGAGTAATGTATAATTGTTGTCTTGTTGCAATTTCAGCCTCTGTAAAACAAGAGAATTGTCAAGCTTTGGTTGTTACGATTTTGGATACCATTGAGGAAATATTTAGAATGGTCAGTATTTTTTTATTTATTTAGATACAAACTATGAAAAAAAAAAAGGGAATTCGAACTTGAAGCATATATATGGCGCGTTTACGTAAGGGTAATCAGAATCAAGAAACGGAATTAAATTCCGATTACGGTATACTCCGATGTTTACTAAATTTTGAGGAATCAAAATTTAATGGGTCTCACACAAATTTTGGAATCCAATTCCAATATTTGGCTGATTTGGATTCTTAAGATAAAAGAGGTATTTGGATTCCGGATGGCTTGAGGAATCAGAATGCTAACTTTTTTCCCTTTATGACCATACTTACTTTCATTATTTCCAAGATTATCCTTTTAACCCAGACTGTTATTTCCCTTTTTACGCAGCTCCTTTCTCTCTTCTCTCAGACGCACGCCTTTCTCTCCTCTTAGTTGCAGCTCATTTCATTATTTTCAACAAGTAAATCCCTACTTCTTCTGCGTTTTTATCTCTATGTTGAATTTTTTTGGTTTGAACGACACGGGTAAATGAGTTTGTGGACGAAGACTCTGACCTCTCATAGAAAATAAATGAAATATTTTCCATTAATTGTGTTTCATCGCATCCTGCTGAATATTTCATTGCTTCCTTCACTTCACTTCACTTCACTTGTTAGAGAGAGAGAGAGAGAGAGAGAGAGAGCGAGCCTGAGTTGATTCCTGCCCACTTACGAATTACAATAAGTTGGAAACTTTGTTATTAGATTTTGGATTTGTGTATTGGGTCTGATTTGTTTTGATGTTTTTTGTTTTGTATCTGTATTGGGGGGAGTGATTAGTTGCTGAGAAAATGTGGGAAAAGGGTGGATTGAAGTAGATTGACATCTGTTGTTCTGCTGCATATTGTACATTTATGTATTTTACTTGAATTATTTGGTTGTTGGGAACTTATTGAGCTGAATGTTGATTTAGAGTTGTTTATTTGCATAATGGATCTCTTTTTTCAAAGTTAGGTGCATAAAGAATCAAAGATGCAAAATTTTCGTTTTATTTGCCTTTTGGATTTGTTTGACCTTATGCTTAGATCAGGGACATTTGAGATTTCTGTGTTTGATGATCTTTTGAATTGGGTTATGCAATTTGTTGATCCTATTGGGTTTAAATTCTTAAGAAAATCTAAATGGCTAACAAGAATGTTAGATAAGAAGAGAAATGTAAGGGACTTACAAAGGCACAACGTGTAGAACAGCATGTGTTGCAGCATGCAGTCCAGCACGGAAGTTCTTTTGCCTCCACTGCTTCTTTTATCCAATGTGGAACTAGAATCCACACTGCCTGTTTTGATGAGATGATGAAGCATTTTATATATACAAAAGAACCAAACAAACAATTCAAGGTTAAAAAACACCAAACAACAGAACCATTGACAAAGTTAAAAAGTACTCAGGTTTACTTGTGACTCATAAGTATATTCTGGAAGTTTAAGTTCAACTAATTCAAGTACCTCGTGCGTTGCTTTACATATACTAAAGTATCCAAACCATCTGGTGGCCAACTCATCAGATCGTTTGGAAAGTAGTTTGTTATCTTTACGAGTGAGAAGGTTTCTAGCCACCACCGTAGCGGTCATATCATTCTTCATCACAGAGTCCCTAACGGTAAGAGGACCAGTAGGGGATAAGAAAGATGGGCGCCATATGTTGTCTTGAGAAGGCATGGTTGCCTCTTCACTAAAGTTCAAGTCAAAACGACGGTCGAATGGGCCAGACATTCTTAGAAATGATGAAGGAGAAATGAGGTGCAATAAATCTCTGAAGTAAGGGGAAAATTCATACAAGCAATAACTCTTTGAATGTACTTCTTGCACACAATTGGTGCCCTTATAAAATAAAGGGTAACAGGGCCGTTGGTTCAAAAATTGAAGAGACACCACTCTTCGAATTCCGAAGAGGCTCCACTTTCCACACGCAACATCAGCTCCTCGGGTACCACAGATAAATTTGCCAAAGATCTCTGACAAAGTTTAGAGACATAAATTTTAAAGGTCCAGCTACCCTATTATTACCCACAAGGGTAAATGAACAACACAACTGCTTGATAACTAGAAAGTCCCAATGTGTGTCAACCTCCGTGCTCCGTGGTAAGGCAGACTGGCAAAAATGCCCAACCTTTACTCATATTTGAGAAAACAGTCCCAACAAGATTGCTTGCTTAAAAATTGAAGAGGCACCGCTCTCCGAATCTCGAGAGTCAGACTCCCAATAGGATCACTTTCTCAAAAATTGAAGAGACACTGCTATTCGAATCTCAAGAGTCAGACTCCCAACATGATTGCTTTCTCAAAAATCGAAGAGGCACCGCCCTCCGAATCTCAAGAGTCAAACTCCTAACAGGATTGCTTTCTCAAAAATAAAAAAGGCACCACTTTCCGAATCTCGAGAGTCAGACTCCCAACAGGATTGCTTGCTCAAAAATCGAAGAGGCACCGCTCTCCGAATCTCGAGAGCCAGACTCCCAACAGGATTATTTTCTGAAAAATCGAAGAGACACTGCTATCTGAATCTCAAAAGTCAGACTCCCAACATGATTGCTTTCTCGAAAATCGAAGAGGCACCGCCCTCCGAATCTCAAGAGTCAGACTCTCAACAAGATTACTTTCTCAAAATCGAAGAGGCACCGCTCTCCGAATCTCGAGAGCCAGACTCCCAATAGGATTACGTGCTCAAAAATCGAAGAGGCACCGCTCTCTGAATCTCGAGAGCCAGACTCCCAACTGGATTACTTTCTAAAAAATCAAAGAGACACTGCTTTCCGAATCTCAAGAGTCAGACTCCCAACATAATTGCTTTCTCAAAAATCAAAGAGGCACCGTTCTCTGAATCTCGAGAGCCAGATCCCCGACATGATTGCTTGTTCGAAAACCGAAGAGGCACCGCTCTCCGAACTTCGAGAGCCAGATTTCTTGGGATAAATCTTGTCTGCAATATTCACACGCAGCATCAGCTTTCCAGATACCACATACCACTTTTTCAAAGTGCTCTGACAAAGTTAAAACACGTGAAGCTTGCAGCTCCCACTACATTGCTATGACCAAGAAAGGTAAAGGAATAACACTACTACTTGTTGTTAGGGAGACTCCTATATATGTTGATCTCCATCCTCCACAGCCAGGCAGACCTGCAAATAAAAAAAAACTCAACTTTTCTTCACATCCTAGAGGGCACTCTCAGCAGAGTCTCTTGAAATACTCAGCTTCTTTTCCTCCCGATAATACCTCTGTAAACAAGCTACACCAGAACAAGAGTATCTTATATCATCAGGGATAAAAGCAAGAGTATCCCATATCATGTTTTTTCCCTATCTTTTCCTTTGGCCTTGTTCTTACCTACAAGACAAGGAGAAAGAGAGCAATCAGTCAGCACTTGGAATTAAGCTTCTAGTTAGGAACTGACTGCCTGAAACCCCTTGCCTGATTACTTACCTAGCATTGCTCTCGAGTACTCATCTTCAACATCTTATGCTTCTAAAGAAGATACCACATCTGCCTGAGGAATAGATAGGGCAAGTGAGAAGGATACAATGAAGCATGTGGAGACAAGCGTAACAGAACACGTACCGATACATCCACTACTTTGTGAACAGCAAAAGTATCCCATATCATTAGAGTCGAATGTACTCTAGATTTGATGGACTTGTTTTGACCCTCAAATTCTTGAGTCGGCCTTATACTCTAGAGGAAACCAGAAAACCCTCCAACCCAGTTCAAGAATAAGCATGTGGAAAGTTACTTCTTCAAAATCAAAAGTATCTCATATCTTCTCTTCTCCATTTGCTTTTCCTTATCCTTGTAGTTTACGACACAAGAAGAAGGAGAACAATCAACCGAAAGCCGAAGTCGAACCTCCGATCCAGGTTGTTTGCTTGGAAGTCTGATTGCTTACCTTGTTTGTTACCTCTTTCGGCAAATCTCCTAGCTCGGCAACTAGGGGGACTCCTACTATAGGGTTTTGTATCGCACTTGACCAAGCCCGAAACTACAAGTAAGCTTTAAGTGAAATTGATACATTATCTTATGCATCTTCATCGGTTAAAGATACCACCCCTGGATGGAGGAAAAGTACTTCCAGAGAAGAGGCCACATCTACGTATGAGACAGATAAGGCAAGTGAAAATGATACCACACTTCGGTACTTAGAAGTTTCATGATTACTTAATGGCTTGGATCTTGCAAGTCCCCAACCGAGGAGCTTCCCTCACTTAGGAACTTAGGGGAGCACTGTTTGTACCATACTTAACCAATTCCGAAACTACTGAGCACCGGTCAACATTATACCGTCAAGGACCCAGAAGAGTTTCCCTCCAACCAGAAGGCCAATCACAGCGCGACATGTGTCGACATCAGAAGCCAATCATAGCGCGACACATGTCAATATTAGAAGCCAATCACAACACGGCACGTGTCAATGTTAGAATGAAACTAGAAACTCTTTTCTACAAATAGAGATCATTCTCTCATAATATTTCCTAATGTCATTTGTACTAAATCATTCACTAGTACTCACTAAATGAGAGCTTGAACCTATGTACTTGTGTAAACCTTTCACAATTAATGAGAACTCCTCTACTCCGTGGACGTAGCCAATCTGGGTGAACCACGTACATCTTGTGTTTGCTTCCCTGTCTTTATCCATTTGCATACTTATCCACACTAGTGACCGGAGCAATCTAGCGAAGGTCACAAACTTGGCACTTTCTGTTGTACCAAAGTTCTCGTTGATTTTATGCATCAACAAGTTTCGTAGAATGCGGATCCCATCAAAACGATAGATTCACTAACACTTAGAATTTATTTATACTTTCATTAAATATAATATAAGATTTTGTGGTATCCACTAGTGTAAATATTTTAAATTAAAGATCGAATTCATTCATTGTATTCATATAGGGTCAAGGAGTGTAGCTCTAAAAAATCATCAAAATCGGAGTTAAAATTACTGTTAAATCATGATTTTTCCTTGATAACCGTTAAAAAGTTTTGTCCCGTTACTTGATCTCTGAATGTTTGTTTTTTACAATTTTTGGAGTATACGATCTCGAAGTATATATAAACAAGTTTGACGGTTTGATCGTTGAAATTAGTTTCGAAAGATGCGTATCCCATCAAAATGATAGATTCACTAACACTATGATGGTGAACAACTACTTTTTGTTGATATTATGATGTTTAGGTAGGTTAGGAATATTTTGTTGACAATCTGATGTGTAGGCAGGTTATGAATATTTTTTTGATAATATGATGCTTAGGTTGGTTGTGATGGTTAGATATATGTATTTTGATGTAAAATATTAACTTTAATGAAGTTATTTCCTACTCTTTGTTTGTTCCTCATGTTTTTTTCTTCATTTATTTACTATTATACAAAATCTACCTCATGAAGATCTCTTTAGTTTAAGGAAAATCAAGTATTTTGATTTGAAATGGTAAAAATCATTTCTTCTACTCATTGACAAAATAAACTAAAAAGCAAAGCCTTCAGAGCATCAGTGCAACTAGATTAATTCAAACATACGAGAAGAGAGGGAAGAAAAGTATAATTAACAAAATTAGCTTCACAGAAGAGAACACAATGGGCAAAGTGTCTTCAATTCAAACTAGACCTTGAATAATTAATTTTCAACTTTTGAACACCCACCTCTCTTAGCATGCACTACAAGTCTAGACCCACCAAGAGGGACATATCCTCTGCCGTCATCACAAACCGAGCAAAGGGAGCAGGCAGCAATAGTTTTCCTTTTAACCAAAAATAAATTTTCCTTGCTCCCGTTTAACAAAAAAATAAATTTTCCTTGCCAGGATACTTGGCAATGACCAATTTATTGCACCCACCAATTAATAGGCTTAGTAAGAATATGTAACAAAATATATCCTTGAAGAGTTAAGACTGAAAATGCTCCTAACAATTTCTTTTCATGTCCTTCTAGCTCATTAAGCACAATTTCATGCTCATTCACATTATGCACAACTCCATACATATGCCGAAGAGAAGAAACTACAACTTGAGCGAGAAAATTTAGATATTACAGTCAATACTTAAATTTATAAAAAAAAAACGAAATCATTTAAGTGTCTATGAAATAAAAAAGCAATTTAATTTTTTCTTACTATTATATACTATATCAAATTTTATTAAAAAAAAGTATATAAAATATTTGATTTGGGACAAGGGCATTTTAGTAATCATATTGGTTTATATTTTGATTCTGCTGAATTAGTAAACAGCTTTATGGATTGTATTTCGATTCCAGACAGTTTTAGTAAACAATTTCAACAAGAATCTGATTTTGATTTCACCTCATTTCAATTCCTCCTTAATCCAATTCATCCTAAATCCAGTTACTCTCGATTTGATTACGGATTAGTAAACGCACCACTAGTGACTTGAGATACCAAACGCATTTAGTATTCTATTTCTCCTGCCAAAAGGCATTGTGCACAATTATTAAACTTGAATTATTTTAGGCCAGCTAACTTAAAATATGAAAAATGGTGGGATTATTAATCACTCCTGAATTGCTCACTACTTTCCTCTTTCATCTTCCACTAAACCTTTTTTTTATTAAAAGAATCATATTACTCAATCCACCCACTCATGTTCTGCCTAAACATAAACTTTGATTGTTTTTAAAAGAAAAAGAATTAAAAACATGTTGTGAGAATTAAACTCATACAAGTGAAGAGGAATATTATCAGACCATAGTACTAGGTGGCCAGTATGACGTAGTTTTTAATTTCTTAGTATTTCTTTAAAGATAAAAGGATAAAATTGTAATTATCAATTTAAAGAAAAAGAATTTACTCAAAAAAAGAAAGAGAGAAAAACAATAGGGTCAATGACCAGCTAGTTGGGCTGAATCATTCCATGATAGCGAATATACAGCCCACATCCCAACTAGTCCATCAAACGCATTGAGTCGGGTTAAAACCCGAACATACTGGAAACCCCACGGCACAAGGCTGACTTGCCGGTGCTGTGCTACTCGCCGCGCTGCTGACTTCATTTGCTTCGTTTTGACACCGCCGTTAGCGGTTTGAAGCTCTCTCGCAATGAAGGCGCTTAGCTGGTGGCTGATGGTCGTCGGTTCGCTCCGGCTGGTCTCCGTCTGGTTCGGGTTCTTTGACATTTGGGCTCTCCGCCTCGCAGTCTTCTCCAAATCCCCCAGTACATACACTTCTCTCTCTTTCTCTCTCTCTCTCACTCTCACCGGAATCTCACTTCATTAATTTTCCTGTTTGGTTGCCGAGAAAATTTTCTGGTTTACTCTTGGTACCTAGAAAGTTGAGAAACCAACCCATTTGTCTTTTTTTTTTTTTTTTTTTTTTTTTTGGTGGTATGTTTTACTGAAGAGAGAGGAAATGTTGATCAATCTGGGAGTTTGGTTGGTATGCATTTATAACTCTTTGTTCTGAATCGTGTGAGGAAGTTAAGGAAGCTCTCAACTATTTGATTTTATGGATTTTGTGGACATATAAAGAGATCCAAAAGAGCTGAAATTGTTTTCACATTTCATCCATAAGTAAAGTTTGAGAGTAGTCTCTTTCGATTCAAATGCATATCGGGATGGTTTTTACTTGAATTATATGTGCTTGGGGAATGAAGGCTTTGTGTGGATGTTATGTTAAATTCCTCAAATCACTAGCTTTCACTAGATAGTAGGTACTGTTATTGCATTCGAGATTCGATGTCAAGATCACACTCCAAGTTTATCTCTCGTATTGAGAAAAACCCAAAACTCAGATCACAAGGTTTCACTAGGTGTTGCCGCTGTACGAGATTTGATCGCATCACACTGAAGTTTATCTTTCATGCTGAGAAAAACCCAACACTTGCTTTGTGTAATGAATGGGAGGGATGCACGTAATCTTCTTAGTCCTTAGTTCCCTTATCTCATAGAGTGAATCAGCATTTGCAACCTTGTGATTTTTGTTACTTTTGAGACTATTATGTTTCTAATGCAGAATGTAGAGTTCGATTTTAGTATCAGCTTCTGGTTCTTAGCTTTTCGCTTTGCACTTTTTTTGTGTTCTAATTTTTCGTGTGTTGTATATCTGATTCTTGTTTCTGCAGTGACTGAAGTTCATGGGAGGACATTTGGTGTCTGGACTCTTTTAACTTGCACACTCTGCTATCTCTGTGCCTTTAACCTTGAAAACAAGCCGCTGTACCTAGCTACCTTTCTGTCGTTTGTCTATGCACTCGGTCATTTCTTGACTGAGTACGTAATATATCAGACAATGGCCATTGCAAATCTCTCAACTGTCGGCTTTTTTGCAGGTATCAATTCACTTGGCTATATAACATCAATATTACTTTGCATCCTTTGTTGTTCCGGTAGTAATGTGCAGCAATTAGTTTTTGATATCGGAAAACCTCTTCTCTACAGCCTGTTACATGTGAATGCTTACTTGCTTCAATGCGTATGAATGTTGCTGTTGCTTTTAAATGCTATAAGTCACACTAGAATTTGGGCTGCATGCACTAGTCGGGACTAAAGACAAATGTTTGTATATCTGATGAAACCTAAAAGGAAAAAAGAAGAAGAAAGAATTAGAAGATCTATTATTACTTTGATAATGTCACCTTTTTCTGAAGTAAAGTTGTTCGGAGAAGAAAATTTTGTTCCACCGGCACTTTTTAAGACAGAGCAAGACTCGAATCTTGCGCTCTCATTTGATGGAAAAGGAAGCAGAGAAAACGGTGTGTACTCACAGTCTATTACAGAGTAATCTTTTAATTGAAAATGAATCTGTATTCGATAATATCTGATGACAAACAGTATTTGGATTTCCCGTAAACCCTTAGTTGATGTTTGAATTACTGTCTTATGGTAATACCAGAGTCTGAATTTTCTCTTTCCAGTGATGGTACTTTTTTCTGCTTGCTTATTTCATGTTGAGCAAAAAAGCAATATCTGATGAATTTTCTTCTGATCTTGATCAGGCACGTCGATAATCTGGATGATGTTGCAATGGAATGCACATCAAGCTCAACCTGTGTTGAAATCAGAATGAAGTGTCTGATTTCTGCCTCGGCTTTCTCCGCATTTGTTGATTAAGCGTCTTTCAATCATGCTTGACTTTTCTGAACCTGTAATTTCAATTTTGTACCTGCTATCGCAATGAAATTTGGCATAACATTTGAAATTCTAACTCCGAATTGTTCAGAATGCACCAAGTTTTCACTTTCTTTGTAAGCTGCCATGGTGTGACGTTATTTACCTCGGTTTAATTATCACCCGAAATTGTGCTGTCATTTTAGAAGCAAAGTTACCTCGTGCAAAGCAAGCAAGCTCCACCTGTTAGAAGGTTGGACGGAGTTCGGCTTGTGTTCTTTCGAATTTTTGAATTTGGTTGTCTTCAACTACGAAAACAAGGCACAACCTGTTTCAAAGAAGGTTTGTATGTTCGTCAGGTTTGGCTTCTTTACTTAAAAGCGCCTCAAGAAAGGTCTTTAGTCCTATGTTTCGAAGGTGTACCCGCATAAAGCTTTGTAAGAAAGCGGACACCGTTGACGGCTAAGGCCAGGCTTTTGCTTGGTCTATTGCATACTAGGTGGTGCATATTGGTGTACAATTTGACATGAGAGGTGAATATTCTTGCCATACAACTCTGCAATCTCATCCTATGAATTTGGTGCAGCGGGCTCGCGTGCCACAGCATCATTTTATAAGCCGAAGCGAAAGTAAAATTTTAGGAGCTATTATTAACACTTCAAAATAGCGACTGTCGTACATCGAGCCAAAACTTATCTATAGGCCAATATGTACCACCATGTATACAACAGACCAAGAAGTTTTTGCTTCATAACGTCTGGCGAAACTACGTTTTCCAGAACACCAGAGACCACCAACAGGTCAAAGGAAACTGCTTCCAAAACAAAGCACAAACCGTTCAACAAAACTCAACAAGACAATTCGCTTATTTTTTTTCCAGATTCAATCATTCAAATGACATCCAAATTTTCAACTTGGATCAACAATCATTTTTAAGCATAACGAGCTTCGTCCCAGATTAAATGAAAAGAACGATAAAAGGTGCAAATAAACAGGCATAGTGGACGGTTGGATTTGGTTTTACAGATTAAACCTGCTGCTGATATAAACTAGCCTACATTTTAACTGCTATATTGATTTTCTCGCCGTGGATTACAATTCACAAACACTAACCTAGTTGCTTTGCAAGGGCAAGCATGAAAGCATGAAGCACCAGAAGAAACCAAAAACCATGATCATCATTCTGCTGCAACCTCTCCATTCTCATCCCCCTCGGTTGTTATCTCCGGCAGCGTAGTTAGATCAGTGCGAGCCTCTTTCTCGTCTTGGGTGATATGGGAATCAAAAGAATCAATTGGATCATGATGAGTCGCGTCCTCTGTCCCATTTGTGGAGTCTGAACCTTCACCTGTCCTGTCCGATTCACTTGTACCATTAGACTCTTCATTCTGAGCGGCATCTGTGGTCTCCTTTATCGATGAAGATCCAGAACCATCCTCTGTTTCAGCTGCTCCATCAGATCTTAAGATATTCTCTGACACATTAGTCGCTACTGTATTAGAGGAGTTGGATGATTCTCCCGATGCCCCATCTGGATTCTCAATTTTCATGGATATCGTTGAATTTGAGACAGATTCATTGTTCTCAGCAGCTGTGTTGTTAGCCTGTTCCACAACCATGGTTTGTGTGATCACGTCCTCTCCAGTAGTCCTACCATCCACCGTTCCATTTTCAGAGTGCGCTGACTCAGATACAGTCTCTGTCAAGTTCTGCTGGTATGAACCAGTTGCCTGGTTGGTATCTGTTGACTTATTGCCTGCTTCTGTACTCACCATTGTCAAATTATCTTTAGCTTCGGTACTCACCACGGTTGAGTTATTCCCTGCTTCTGGTTGATCATTAGATTGTGTTTTCACCATCGCATTTAAGAGTGAGCTCTCCGCAGGATTGGACATATTACCATCAACTCTCTCTTCACTTGTAGCTACATTTAAAATAGTACCATTTCCAGCCATTCTCTCTTCCACCATTGTTGAATTGTCCTTTTCTAGTGTAGTAGTTTCGGGATTCTCATTTGAGTTTTCCGAACTTACTTTCTCAGTTTCAGTGCTTATAACTTGATTATCATGGGCCACTGCACTAGAAGCATCATCCCCCTTGTAATTCTCCTCTCGTGCTTCATGAGCATTCTTACCATGGGTATCATTATCTTGGTCGTCTGATGAATTCTCATGTTCTTCTTGTTTCTCTCTCTCTTCACCGTCCTTATCACCATCCTTCTCATTCCCATCATCTTTTCTTTCTTTTTCCTCATCTATAAATTCCTCATCATGTTCCGCTTCCCCTTCTTTCCCCTCTTGCTCATTTTCATCTATCTCATCATCTCCAGCTCCTCTTCTGTCATCTTCTGTCTCTTCGTTCTTGTTTTCTTCCTCCTCTTGCTCTTCTGCCTCATGCTTCAGATCCTCTTCTTCTCGCTTTCCGATTTCATGCTTTGGATCCTCTTCGTCTCCCTCTCCTACTTCATGCTTCTGATCCTCTTCTTCATGCGCGTCTACTTCATGTTTCTGATCCTCTTCTTCATGCACATCTACTTCAGGTTTCTCGTCTTCCTGTCCTGCTCCTTCGTCTTCCTCCTCTTCCTCTTGTTTCTCATTTTTAGGGATTTCAAGTTTTGGAAGGTCTTTCCTCCCAAGTTTTGGAAGCTCACCCTCATTCAGGCTTCCGGTTGAGATTTTTTCATCTTTCGTATCTAATGCCACTTTCTTATCATGGGAATGCTTGACCTGATAGAGTAACCAAAAGCAGACCCCGAGCAGCAGACAAATCTGCAGAACATGCTTCACCCTGATTCCTTTGGTTCTTTGGTTCCTACTCGGTGTCCGCTTGATCATGATGTACGCCCCCTAGTACCCTACTCCTATCTTTACGTCTCCCTATTCGCAAACATAAAAAATATAGTGTCAGAAACCTGCCTATACTCCAAACTGTAAAACTAATAAACTTAAAAACAATACCCAACCAATGCAGATCAGTCAAATTAAAAGTCTAGAACACAAATCTAATACAAATTTAACACCAAAACTTCAAAAGAAAACCAAACATTGCCGAAACAGATCCCTTGTGTGCCCAATTTATGTTTAAACTCTCACTCAAACTGCACGTTTTAAACCGCGATTATGATGACACCAATTTAGAAATTCACCTAGTTCTCTACATACTTTGACTCAAAACACCAGAAACATACACCCAAATACACTAATTTCATTACACAAAAGAAAAGGGAAATTCAGAATCCAAACTAACCCATTCACTTCCTCGTAGGAAAGCAGCAAACTTTACTAAAAGAAGCAAAACCCATAGCCAGAAACATGGTGGAAAATTAACAACGAAATTGAAAGATAGCATCCAAATCATAACTGTATAACGAAGTAAACCCACAAGCAAACCCTACAACACCCCATCAATCAGAAAGATCTTAAATCACTTAAACCCCCAAAAAATCCAATCGTATTAATCCACAAGCAAAACCCATCTTCCAAATTAGTAAATTGTGGGCAGCAAGGAGCTATTCAACACTAATAGATAGCAAATATGGGAAATTACTGATTAATTACTAAAAATACATAAACTTACTGGAGAAATTAAAAAATGGAAAAGGTGTAAAGAAGGAGAGAGATAATGGAGGAAGACGAAGAAGAAAGAAGTACCTGAGAAGCACGCAGTTGGAGTCAAAGTAAAAGGCAGGGGTCGTGGATGACAAAGCACTTCTCTGTCACACGCGGGTGGAGAGAGAGAGAGCGAGAGAGAGAGAGAGAGAGAGAGAGTTTCTTTACTTCAGTGGAGAGTGACCGGATCTAATGTCAACACTAGTTCCAACGAAGCAACGAATAACTAGTAACTTGTATTTGTAGGTAGTAACTAGTAATTAGCGTTCATGTCCGGAGACTCACATCTGACTATTGTTACCCTCGTGGTTTTTTTAATTTTTTAATTTTAACAAACGATACTATTTATATTAAGGAAGAAGGAGGTGTGCTTAACTCATAATGGGTGAACAATAATATAGTTCAAATTCGCATTTGACGAGAATCGAAACTAAAACCTTACACTTACAAAGGAAGAAGAATAACACTAGACTGTAGTACTAGGTAATCTATTGTCCTATTGTTTGAAGACCATAACAAATTTATGTGAAAAGAGCTTTGCGCATGATATTGATGTTAATAAAAAGTAGTGTTTAACTTGATAGTCAAGTGGACAAAAGAGCCACCAGTGCAATGAGTTTTTAACTTTGTTTGTACCATACTTAGGGTCTCCGTATTTAGATATCGTATAAATACTCGGGGGACTCAAATGTAATTATGTAATAAATGAAGGGGTAAATATGTAATAAGTAAGGAGCATTTTTCTATAAAAGGACCCCTTACTCTCCTCATTAAGGGATGACAATTTTGAGGCCATGAGAAGCCTCACTCTCACCCTCAGAGGCTCTCACCCTCTCTCCCTCAAAATCCTCTCAAAGAAATACAATATCAGTGTGGACGTAACCCAAACATTAGGGTGAACCATGATACATCTTGTGTTCTTTACTTTCTTGCAGATTCACGGTCGAATTTACGTTGTTCCAAGACCCCTCCAGTTTTGTGCATCAACATTTGGCGGCGTCTGTGGGAATCGACACGAAAAACTATGTCAGTTCTCTTTCATTTTTTCACCTCCACCGTGAATCTGCAAAATCAACACTGCAAAATCTGCAGAAACCTAGAACCTCCTTGGGCTTTTCCAAAAAACACCCACCCCAAAAGCCAAAAGCAAAAGCACACCAAAAAGAAAATGCAATAGCATCAAAACCCAAAAAAAAAAAAAAAAAAAAAAATCATCCACAACACAAGAAAACATGGTTGCAAGAAACCATAGTGAGTATGGCAGTTGCAGGAGCAATCATTGGTGCTGCAATTGGCGGATGGATGAACGATGCCCTAGGCCGGAAAAAATCAATCATAGCAGCAGATTTTGTGTTCTTCATTGGAGCAATAGTAATGGTTGTTGCACCAGCTCCGTGGGTGATCATAATCGGGAGAATTCTAGTCGATTTTGGAGTTGGAATGGCTTCCATGACCTCGCCGCTCTACATCTCAGAAGCCTCTCCTGCTAGAATCCGAGGTGCCCTTGTCAGTACAAATGGTTTTCTAATCACTGGAGGACAGTTCTTGTCATACCTTAAAAATCTTGCTTTCACCAAGGCTCCAGGAACATGGCGTTGGATGCTCGGCGTAGCAGGAGTTCTGGCTTTGGTACAATTTGTATTAATGTTGTCACTCTCAGTCTCCTAGATGGCTCTACAGAGAGAATAAGGCAGATGAGGCTAGGGCCATCTTAGAGAAAATTTATCTTGCCGAAGAAGTTGAGCATGAAATACAAGCCTTGCATGAATTCGTCCAAGCTGAAAAGGCCGAGGGAGGAGATGCTAGAGAAGGTGTGCTAGCAAGATTAAAGGGTGCCTTCAACAACCCTGTTGTTCGAAGAGGACTCTATGCAGGCATTACTGTCCAAGTGGCTCAGCAATTTGTCGGTATCAACACTGTCATGTACTACAGCCCAACTATTGTTCAGTTTGCCGGGTTTGCATCCAACTAGACGGCGTTGGCACTCTCTCTAGTCACTTCTGGACTCAACGTCGTTGGCACTGTCATCAGCATGTGCTTCATAAATAGATATGGAAGGAGAAGGCTGATGACTATCTCCATGATTGAAATCATCACTTGCTTGGTGGTGTTATCTGGGGTGTGTTTTCCAAGTAGCATCTCATGCTCCACGCATCAGTAGCTTGGAATCCACACATTTCGGTGGCAATTCTACATGTTGCTTATGTTTCTGCTCCTAATCCCAGATCGTGGAACTGCATGACGTGTTTGAAAGCAGAGTGTGGAACTGCATGACGTGTTTGAAAGCTTTGTGTCTGATTCAACCATGCAGTTTTCTCACCAGGATTTTGCTCTGTTTGGTTGCCAAAAAAAAAAAACATAAAAAGAAAAGAAAACCAATTAGTATCCCCTCATGCTGGATTTCCTGACCACCCATACAGACTGTCACATACATGTTATAGGGAGGCTTTGCTTTTGAAGACCCCGAGAGTCACGAGGATGCTAAAGTTGGCGAATCCAATGCCACTTTAGAAAAAGAAGTCACGAACTTAGAATACAAGGAGACCTGGCGATGCCAACACCGAAAGTGAAGAAATTGTTCAGATTCCTTCACATGGGTAGAGTGTGCACTTTAGCTTTAATCATGTAAGCTACGGTGAGCATGTAACTAAGGTTAGGTTTGTAAACCTAAGTGGTTAATCGTCTATATGCAAAAGTAAGGAATAAACACCCACACGCAAAAGCAAGGAATAAAGGAAGGCTTTCCTCTGCGAGAGCACATGGGGGACACTACAAAAGCAAAAGAAGATAAAAAGAAGCAAACATAATTATGGTGGTGATGGCATGCAAAAAAAGGGAATTATGGGCGTGACCCATTGAGCAGAGGGTCGATTTTATTTTTGAATGATGTAATTTATTATTCTTGTCTTTCAGAGACATTTGTATAAACCCTATCACAAGGTAATTAAAAAAAAAAACGGCAAGCCCAAAATAATGGGCTGGAATGTTATGTGGAGGGCCAAGGCCCATATGCCCAAAAGAGCCAGACCCTATGGCTCCAAAATTATTCGACACCCTGCAGCTATTATCACTAACCAGGTAATCAAAAGTACGCCCAGTACTCCCAAAATTATTCGGCACCCTGCCGCTATTATCACCAACCAGGTGATCAAAAGTACACCCGGTACTCCCAAAAATTATTCGGCAGCCTGCCGCTATTATCACCAACCAGGTGATCAAAAGTACATCTAGTACTCCAAAATTATACATGAGCATCACTCATGTCAATCATACATAAACATTCATGAGCATCACTCATGTCAATTATACATAAACATTCATGACTATCATTCATGTCAACATTCATGAGCATCACTCATGTCAACATTCATGAGCATCACTCATGTTAACATTCATAAGCATCACTCATGTCAACATCCATGAGCTGTTGGAAATGTGCCCTAAAACCAATCATATGATGATACTTTACGGACATTTCGCATGTTAAACTAATCTAGTTTAACTATAAAGGGCAAAGATTATTGTTTGAGCCGTCTCATATAAATGTTATATGCTTAAACGATAAAGTCCAAGGAATATGTGATTGGAAGAATGTAATCTAATGAAGTTAGATTCATGAGACCATTCTTTCGTAGACACATCCTAAATGTTCCTGATCATAGGATTGCCAATTGGGCATTGACAGTCCGTCAAGATCGGTACGTGCTATGTCTTCTCCCAGGGAGAGTGACTAGTCTCGAGTCATTGGTGTGTGTGACATTAAGACAAGTACGTAGGTGCTCAGTAGAGAATGAGTTCACTGAACGCGATCAACGAAGAGTTCTCATACTCATGTCACATGAGAACTCATGTTTGGGATAATGCAAATTAGTCCTTTGACCTGAGGCATCACAGTTGTCTTGTGGTTAAGTCCTTGATCTTTGATTATGTCAATGTCACCCCATCGGGGTGTCCACGGCATCGTTGGGGTTAAGCCACTTAGTCATGGAGGCAAGTGAATGCGCAACAAGGGATCTCTAACCTTCAAACCGTTTGAGGGAGAATACTCTATGATATGATTTAGAATCTCTGGCCAGAGTATGAATGAGATTTAGGAATGCGTTCCAAATCACATTCAAAGTAATCATATATGCACAAGATTCACATTGGATAGTAGACATGAATAAACTATCAAACCAAACAATGTGGTCAAGAGTATTGTATTAGAGAAGGACCGTATTGCATTTGTAATCCTAAACTGAATAGGTTCTTAACCTCTTCTGATTAGCTTGGGTAACCATGACATACGGCTAGGTGTCACTCATGGTTTGTGGAAGCCCTAAAAGTGTATTATCACTAAAGGGAGAATTGAAAGTAAGTTTCAATTCATAATCGATTTGAAAGAGTTTTGATCGCCCACTGCCTCGCTAAAAGGAACCTAATGGATCGTACACCGTATAAGGTGGAGATGGATGAAACAAACTAAATGAGTAAGAATAATTGAATAGTTTAATTATTTATGGCAAGGATTAATTAATATGTTAATTAATCAAACGAATAAGTTCGTTAAAGACCTCGGGATAGGTTTTGGACCTTAAGGCCCAATGGGCTTCGAACGTCAAGCCCATTGACTTAAGTTGTATGACAACTTAATGAATAATGATTCACTAAGACCCAAAAGCCCAAACAACCCCCCCATGGCAGGCCATATAGAGAAAGGGTAGTGAACTTGCTTTAATTACAAGTTTGCCACTCAAATGAATAAAGGTATAAATATGACTTTATAGCCTTTTATTCATTAAGGGTTTGTTTTGGGGAAAATTGGTGAGAATTGTCTCTCCATTTCTCTCTAGAAAGGCCGGCCACCATGGAAGTTGTAGCTAGCCATCTATTCTTCCATGGTCACTCATTTATCATCCATGCTCTCCTTGGTGTAGATCCATCCAAATCCATGGATCTAAGATGCAAGGAATGAAGGCCCTATCTCTTGGGTGATTAGCCTTTGTTTAAATACAAAGAGGAATCTACAAAGGTATATATTTCAACTCACTTTGTTTTGAGTTGTTTATTGGTTCACCAATCTACTAGGCTTTGAATTTCATGGTTAATGTTTTGTTTTTAAGTGCATGCTAGCATGATTCCGCCTTTAATTGTTAATTGCATGCTTATAGATGTTGCTTAAATGAACGTGTTTTCACAAAATGATCCTTCAAGTGGTATCAGAGCCTAGGTCTAGTAGTTGGTGAATCCTTTTGGGTTTTGTAGTTCATAGATTGTGATTTAAAAGTTGTAATATGTTACAAGCTTTATTCTTGTTTTTTGAATGTAAATTTTGCTAGAAAATTTGCCATCTCAAATGTTGTAGATGTAGTTCATATGAGCATGAATATTGGAGCTAAAATTTGGTGCCATGACTTTGGGGATTTTCGGCCAAATCCAAAGGGTGGATTTTTGGGTTCTTGTTTGACTTGTTAAATGTGTTTTCAAGTGACTTTTGGAACCCCTATGTACCCTAGTTTGGTTAGATGTTATTTCCCTTAAGTTTGAATGTTTTTGGAATGTTTTTGGGTGAAAAATGTTCATGGAAATTTTTTGTGTTTTTCATGAATGTTCTTCAATGTTCTTGACATTTTTGCCAAGAACAAAAAGTTTGGTGTTTTGATTCAAAGTTTTGATTAATTTCATAAAGTCTTTGTTTTGTGTTGATTGGTGTGAAATATCTATCATCAAAACATTTATATTTTTTAAAGGTGATAGAAATTGTGATGGGTGTGTAAGACTTACACACCTTACACACCACATGCATGGTTTAATGATTTACACCAACCAAAAACCACTTGCAAGGCTTTATGAAATTGTTGAAAAAATTTCCAAATTTTTGTGGACTTATCTCCACTCTCTTTCCCTCTCTAAAAACCGGCCCTCCCTCAAGTGGGAGTACTTTTGGGTCTTTTATGCAATTGCATAAAGTTTTGATACTTTTGTGTATTTGCACTTTGGCCCAAAAGTTTACGTTTTTACGTTTAGGTCCAAAAACGCTAAAGGATAAATTTTTTTGCTCCTTTAATGAAGTTTTTGCATTGATTAAATTTTGGGTTCTAGTGTAATTACATGAAGTAGTGGACTTTTGTGTCTTTACAAAGTGACCCCAAAAGTTTTGCAATATAGCCCAAAAGTTGAGGTTAATTGCTTTATGGCCCAAAAGTTGTGGTTATTGCATATTGGCCCAAATTAAGTAGAGAACAAAATTGTTTTGTCTCTTTAAATGAGAATTGGATTTTCATTTTGTTTAGCTCCATTTAAACCAATTTTATGGATACAAAAACCAAATGAAAATGTTGCATTCAATTTAATTAGTTAAAGTGTTAATTAATTAAAGGGTGATTATGAACCTAAGCCTAATATAATTGAGCTATGTGATAGGCCGTTTCAAATTTGTTTGAACCATGGGAATGTGTAGATTAATTTTGGTTGTAATTTGATTTGATCAAATGTTGTAAAAGGGCATAAGCTCTTCTTTACTTTAAAGTAATTTGTTTTATGCAAATGTTGTAATGAGCATAAGCTCACCTTTACTTTGAAGTACTTCTTTCTTGCTTTATATGATATGCATGAAAATGAAGTAGTTGGGTCCAACGCCCCTAAGACAACACGCCTTAATGTGATTAAACGCGTAACTAAAATCAATCACCATCCCTAGACCGAGATTCAACACAAGGCTCGTGTTGAATCCAAACAAAGGTTCATAATCATCCTTAGGCCCTAAGGCAACTATATAGTCCATCAAATGAATGCAAAGGTTATGTTAGTAGTATCATATACTCTTGCTTTAAAAACCGTTTTATAAGCATAGTGGGAGTATTATATACAACTAAAAACAATCATATGGACCAATAGTTGTAATAGGACCAAAATAGTTTTAATAGAGATTAAAATGTATATTTGTATGTGATGAGACCTAAAACCCTCAACCAAACCATTATTAAGTTGATAAGCGTGAGAGTGCTTAGAACACTCTTTCGTAGGCCTTCCACCGTGGTGGCTCCAATCGTTTATGACTTGTACACCGGCTTCACCCTATCATGGGGGAGTACAAAGTGCATGCTTATACTCAGGAGGAATCCATAAACATATGATGAGGTTAGTGTAGGCAACGAGGATGGCCGACATCGTATCATCGTGAGGCTATTCTTGAACCCCTTCACGAACTAAGCATGGTGGGAATGACTTAACTAAGTGCAATGGAGCCAACATCATATCATTGTGAGGTGACATTCTCTAGAGGCCAAATAAGATGGGTACTTGCATTAGTTGCAAATGAGTAAGTGTACTCTCTCATTATTATTAATGCTAGCCAACATCATATCATTGTGAGGTGGGCTTGGTAATAGTGAGCCTCCCATACCCTACTAAGAGTTTCATCCAAAACTCTCGAATTCCAATGAGGGATATGGAATTTGCCAAAAATAGTAGGTGGTGCTATTTGATTTAAAGACCCGAATCAAATGGCTTAAAATCAATCAATTTATATTCGTTATGTATTTGTTTACCAATATATTTGCAAACGCTATCCAACACTTGACAAATAAAAACCGAATGTTTTAGTTTCCGGACTTGGTACCACAATCCCAAAGAATGTCTTAAAAAGGATTGCATATGTACCTAAGTAGTCTCATCCTCACAATCTTCCTAATGATAATGTATCATTGGAAGGACATGTTAGAAAAGTCTATCATGAAGAGAACAACACAAACAACCAATGCTTGTTTCTTTGTTAAATGAACAAAGGAACTTACGAAGATTAGCATAAAGAAAAGGACACTTTTAGTGTTATTAGTTCTTCACTTACAAATCGTTGTATGAAGAAATAATGAGTTGTTTTGAACAACCCTTAGTCAATGCAAACACTTAGTGCTTGTTTCTTTGTTAAATGAACAAAGAACTTAAGAAGAAAGCACAAAGGCATGGACACTTAATGTGCCATGATTCTTCACTTACAAATTGTTGTATGAAGAAATGAGAGTTGCTTTGAACAACTCTTGAAAGTTTGTAATTATGTTTAGAACATAATGGTTGGTTGACAAAAATAGTCCATTAACATGGACTTATGATGATTTTGAATCATTGAGTGTTGAAGTGATAAACCACTTAACGAGACGGAAACTAGGCAAGGACTTCACCTTTGTGTCCCTATCCTAATCGTTCACTAAGTTTATTGTAAACTATGTAGTGTACAATAAACACATGCTCTCCAAAATGTTTGATGTGTATAACACAATTGAAATAAGTTTCAAGAGAGATAGTGGGAGTTTAGGGACCTTGACTATGGTAGTCAAAGGAGAAGTCAAATGAAGAAAGCGAAATAACTCCAAGGGAACAAACTTTCTTTATGAAAGGATGGACATTGGAAGGGGTATTTGCAAGAAATGTCTTGCAAGTGTCAAGAACACACCTTTCGAAGGTGTTGTAAATTGTTCTTGAATAGTTCAAAACAGTTGGTTCTTCTACTTGAATGTTTGATTCCGTATTAGTAACTATGTTTTACAATCGTTGTAAAAGTGTGGCTAATAAGAAGTAGAAGATTAATGAGAGAAGAGAAAGTACTTCACATTCGGAAAGTGAATAAAATATAGATTTCTGCGAAAGCAGATGGTACTTACTTCCTCATATGAACTACCAAAGAAATTGGAAAAACCAAATATTGTCTTTTCATTCCAATTTTAAGGAATTTAATTCCGTCACTATAGTAGAGATGGATGAATGTTTTGTTTGACAAAACATTGTTCTTATTAATCAATGATTGGATTATAGTAATCTAATTGATTGTCTCTATAGTAGAGATGATATGGTAGTGTTAACTGTTTAGAATACAACGATGCTTAAAACCCAAAAGGTTGCAAGGTAGTGACTAATCCCAACTAAAGTTGTGATACCTCTAAAACATAAATTACAAGTTAGTCATAGATGGATACTTAGGATCGTTAGATCCAGATCCAATGCCTTCTTGTTAAAATTGTATAGAGGCAAAATGTTTGAATCTTCATTCTTTTGGAAAGAATAAAGAATCACAAAGTTGTTGAGGTTAATTCACTTAGATGTTAGTGGCACTTGTCCACAACATAATACTACTCATGTTGTATGACATTCACCGAAGATCACCCTCGGTTGGACTATAGTTTATTTTAAATAAACACAAGTCCGAATACTTTGCAAAAGGTTTCAAAGAATTCAAGAAATGTAAGTTGATGAGTAAGACGTCTAAAGTATTTACATCCTTAGATTTGATCCAAGGAATGGTAACACTTTAGAATAGTTTTCTTGAAAGATGTCAAGGAAAGAAGCATCATATGATAATGGATTTCTCCATTAGGAGAAGAACGAACTTGAATAAGATTTAGTTCGTTGGATATTATCAATTACCCATATATAGGATATATATGCTTCTAAAAACAATATGATTGTCAATTAGAAGATCTTCCAAATTTTTTCATGACTCCATAAGATGTAGTTGGAAAGAAAGACAAATCTTAAGCATGTTAAGATTTGGGGTTGTGTTAATACACAATATTTGTTTGATAACAATCTTGTAGGATATCCTTAAATTAACTTTTGGATATCGCTTCTATAAACCAACTAACAAATGTTGTTTTGTTGGGTAGTTCATTGTAATCCTACAATGTGATTTGCCTAAGAGCAAATGAACGAAGGATAGAACTCAAAGAATGGTTCTTTGAGAGACAAGAAAGTAATCAACAAATATAACAACCTAGTTCCTATACCACAAGCTCCAAGGTAGTCGAGAAGGATTTATAAACCGTCTCAGTTGAATGGTTTGAACTTTATGACTATGTCATAGAGTTGCACCTCTTAATTCGAAAGAAATAAGAATGAAAATCCTTATGATTACATTGAGTGCATATACGATATATACCCATGGGAATGGTAAAGTACCATTTGACACGAAATAATGAAACCTTCATAAGCTAATTGGTAGCTTAAGGTGACTACAATCAAATAGAATGGTTGACTTTGAAGGAACCATTTTTGACGTAGTCTTAGTTTCAATTAATTCGAAGATTGCTAGCTACAATTAAATGGTGATTCAATGTTTGGACATAATATAGGTTTCCGAAACCATTATTAAGATAGTCTTGATAATATATGTCTAAAAATATGAATCACAAGACATGTAAGTTGTAGAGATCCATCCATTATGGATCTTAGCAAGCTAGTGGGAGCTATAAGCGTCTTATGAGAGAAAGGTCAAATCGTTTACTTTCTCATAAAGATGTAAATGAATCTTTTGTTTACTAGGTTTACAAAAGATTAGTGGGAGTTAATCATATTCCTAAATTTGTATATATATATATAAATATATATGTGATATGTATGAATATATATGATATATTAATTTTGGAAGTGAAAAGAATATTTCTTCATTAAAGTTATGACTTTAAGCATTCTATAACGATAGAATGTATATGTGAGACATTGTCTATATACATGGGATGGAAATCTATATTGATAGATTTCAAGATATAATTTGATTATATCAATCCCTAATAATAGACAAAAGTTGCTAGGAAGTTTCTCATATGATGATAAACTTCAAATAGAAGGATGACTCTAGTGTGACTAGCAAGTTGCCCTTCTCAAAGGGAACGTACCCTTTGACTCCCAAAGAAATAATGCGTAAATAAGAATCCTTTATGCATACGCATAAAGGTGATTTATGTATTTCATATTGTATGAAAAACATTGATATGAGTTGTACCTAGAACGGTACAAGACGATATCAATGCAAGCCCAGGATCAGAACCATGGCAACTGTCAAGTGAGTCCTTAAGTATTTAAGAAATACTAAAGGATAAATTCCTCAAAGATCGAGGAAGAATTAGAGTAACGTAATGGAAGCGTAAATGTATTAGATTATGAATCTAATCCATCATTGGATGTTTCTTCATTATGAATGAAGAGATAAACGAATATCTCTTTATTATGACTAAAGAGATATTTGGATGGAAACATTAAAGTAATGACTTTAGTGTGTTCCATTATGAATGCAAAATATATTGCCATATAGAAGTTTGCAACAATGTTGTTTGGATGGGAAAGTTCATTTAGTGAACTCTCTATTCGGTTCCAACCAGAAAGTGTATCTAGTGTACTGACACTATGACACTAATGGGGCGATAGCTTAAGCCTGGGAATCAAGGTCTCATCAAGATCCGAACTCATATGAGAGACTGAACCACATGATTGAGAATCATGTATAATGGTGACGTCGTTATTCTCAAGGTTGCTTCTATGGATAACATATAGATATCCATTGTCTAGGCCTACTATTCAGCCATTTATGAAATGACTACAGAAGAGGTATCATCACTGATGACCAAGCTGATTGGCTCTAGTGCAAGTGGGAGATTGTTGGAAATGTGCCCTAAAACCAATCATATGATGATACTTTACGGACATTTCGCATGTTAAACTAATCTAGTTTAACTATAAAGGGCAAAGATTATTGTTTGAGCCGTCTCATATAAATGTTATATGCTTAAACGATAAAGTCCAAGGAATATGTGATTGGAAGAATGTAATCTAATGAAGTTAGATTCATGAGACCATTCTTTCGTAGACACATCCTAAATGTTCCTGATCATAGGATTGCCAATTGGGCATTGACAGTCCGTCAAGATCGGTACGTGCTATGTCTTCTCCCAGGGAGAGTGACTAGTCTCGAGTCATTGGTGTGTGTGACATTAAGACAAGTACGTAGGTGCTCAGTAGAGAATGAGTTCACTGAACGCGATCAACGAAGAGTTCTCATACTCATGTCACATGAGAACTCATGTTTGGGATAATGCAAATTAGTCCTTTGACCTGAGGCATCACAGTTGTCTTGTGGTTAAGTCCTTGATCTTTGATTATGTCAATGTCACCCCATCGGGGTGTCCACGGCATCGTTGGGGTTAAGCCACTTAGTCATGGAGGCAAGTGAATGCGCAACAAGGGATCTCTAACCTTCAAACCGTTTGAGGGAGAATACTCTATGATATGATTTAGAATCTCTGGCCAGAGTATGAATGAGATTTAGGAATGCGTTCCAAATCACATTCAAAGTAATCATATATGCACAAGATTCACATTGGATAGTAGACATGAATAAACTATCAAACCAAACAATGTGGTCAAGAGTATTGTATTAGAGAAGGACCGTATTGCATTTGTAATCCTAAACTGAATAGGTTCTTAACCTCTTCTGATTAACTTGGGTAACCATGACATACGGCTAGGTGTCACTCATGGTTTGTGGAAGCCCTAAAAGTGTATTATCACTAAAGGGAGAATTGAAAGTAAGTTTCAATTCATAATCGATTTGAAAGAGTTTTGATCGCCCACTGCCTCGCTAAAAGGAACCTAATGGATCGTACACCGTATAAGGTGGAGATGGATGAAACAAACTAAATGAGTAAGAATAATTGAATAGTTTAATTATTTATGGCAAGGATTAATTAATATGTTAATTAATCAAACGAATAAGTTCGTTAAAGACCTCGGGATAGGTTTTGGACCTTAAGGCCCAATGGGCTTCGAACGTCAAGCCCATTGACTTAAGTTGTATGACAACTTAATGAATAATGATTCACTAAGACCCAAAAGCCCAAACAACCCCCCCATGGCAGGCCATATAGAGAAAGGGTAGTGAACTTGCTTTAATTACAAGTTTGCCACTCAAATGAATAAAGGTATAAATATGACTTTATAGCCTTTTATTCATTAAGGGTTTGTTTTGGGGAAAATTGGTGAGAATTGTCTCTCCATTTCTCTCTAGAAAGGCCGGCCACCATGGAAGTTGTAGCTAGCCATCTATTCTTCCATGGTCACTCATTTATCATCCATGCTCTCCTTGGTGTAGATCCATCCAAATCCATAGATCTAAGATGCAAGGAATGAAGGCCCTATCTCTTGGGTGATTAGCCTTTGTTTAAATACAAAGAGGAATCTACAAAGGTATATATTTCAACTCACTTTGTTTTGAGTTGTTTATTGGTTCACCAATCTACTAGGCTTTGAATTTCATGGTTAATGTTTTGTTTTTAAGTGCATGCTAGCATGATTCCGCCTTTAATTGTTAATTGCATGCTTATAGATGTTGCTTAAATGAACATGTTTTCACAAAATGATCCTTCATGAGCATCACTCATGTCAATCAACATAAACATTCATGAGCATCACTCATGTCAATCTAGCTTCAAAAGCTTCATTTACAAAGCTGTAGCTTCGAAAGCTTCATTTACAGAATTCTAGCTTCGAAAGCTTCATTTATTGAGCTCCAGCTTCGAAAGCTTCATTTACAGAGCTTTAGCTTCAAAAGCTTCATTTACAAAAGCTCCAACTTCGAAAGCTTCATTTACAGAGCTCTAGCTTCAAAGCTTCACTTGCAAAGCTTCATTTACAAAGCTTCAGTGCAGGGTATACAAATACCGCATCCGAACAACTGTCACTTCGGCCCATACATGGATTCAATTTGAAGTCTCCAGCCAACAGACCCTATTGAATGAAGACTTACGGGACTACATTATGTACCATATATTGGGCCTCAACTGGGCCTCATGAAAAATACTTAGGGGACTTTGCCCATTATTTATGTACTGAAGAGCGAGCCCTTATTCTATAAAAGGAACTCCCTCACCATCATTAGAGAGCATCAACTCTAGCTCATCATTCATGTATTGAGGAGCGAGCCCTTATTCTATAAAAGGAACTCCCTCACCTTCAAACGCCACAAGCCGAGCTAACCAAGGCAATATAAGCCACAAGCAGAGCAGCCTTGCAACATGTGCTACTTCTAGTTGAGCATCACTTCAGATTGATCACCACCTCATATCGAGCATCAGTTCAAGACAACATCTAGTTACTTCGGCCCACACATAGACTGAATTTCAAGTCTCCAGCCAAAAGACTTTCTTGACTGAAGACTTGGGGGACTACTGTTTGTACCATACTTAGGGCCTCCGTATTTAGATCTCGTATAAATACTCGGGGGACTCAAATGTAATTATGTAATAAATGAAGGGTCAAATATGTAATAAGTGATGAGCCCATATTCTATAAAAGGACCCCTCACTCTCTTCATTAAGGGATGCCAATTCTGAGGCCATGAGAAGCCTCACTCTCACCCTCAGAGGCTCTCACCCTCTCTCCCTCAAAATCCTCTCAGAGAAATACAATATCAGTGTGGACGTAGCCCAAACATTGGGGTGAACCACGATATATCTTGTGTTCTTTACTTTCTTGCAGATTCACGGTCGAATTTACGTTGTTCCAAGACCCATCCGATTTTGTGCATCAACAAACTTCATCGTTCTTTTTACAAATTTTGAAATACACTATTAAATAGTTATAAGTTTCAAATCATAAGGCTCTGAAGCGTAATTGATCATTGCAACAAATCAATTTTTTAAATGTCATAAGTCGATACCATAGTTTGGGCATGTCTTCGTATTAAAATATATAAAGTGGAGGGTAAACTCGTATCTTACACTAGGATAAATCATTTCATTTCAAATCATCTCCGATTATAATATAAAGGGGGCCTTATTCAAAAATCTTATATGAAATTTTGCTAAATACGTATCAACCTACACGTGTCATACCCTAGACTCCTTTTGAAGGGTTGAACATGGTCGAGCTATATAACTACAGATATCATTACGGATTTCTCTTTAGGGCTCTTTCGCTATCATTTTTACTTTCTGAAAGGCTCTTATACATCCATACAAATGTAACTACATTAATATGAATGTAATCCGACTTCGAATAAATCAGTATATCATTGGATTTTTATGTGATTTGCGGTCTAATCTGGTTGCTCTAGTTTGGCATCAACATTATATAATACGTAAAGAAAAATGTAGTAACGTGGTAAGTGGCAATTTGTGGACAATGTTTGGTGGGTTGGCGTGTAGCATTCATGCTAGAATTTCCGAAAGAAGAATAATGCAATGAACTTGGAAGAAGACAATATATAGCAACACTATCACATACTCCTTGTGATTCCTCAACTCTTTGTTCAATTACTACGGTATGATGACATTCTTCTTCATTGGAAAGTAAGAGATCTTAGGTTTGAATCTCGTGACTGAAAAATTAAGTAGTCCATTATGTACTTTAACCGAACTTTCATTATCATTAGTGTAAAAATATGTCGATGTACTAAAAAAGAAAAAAAAATTATACACGACTTTCGTCCTATTTGGGCCAAATCTTACAACGTGGGAGGGCCCATACATGTCTGCATTTCTACAATAGTCGTTGGGCAATTATAAAGCAGATCAGAATAGTTTTTGGGCTCCTTTGCCTCCAATGGTCCATCACTAGATGCTGGCATTTATTTATTTTTTCTTTACATACACAAAATATTTTGCACTAAATAAAGAAATAATTGGATCAATAATCCCTAATTTTTAGTCTAATTGGAGTTTTTGTACGTGAATTGAAAATGTGAGAATGTAATGTACATAGGCAAGCTCCATGAATAAAGATGGATTACTACATAGGGCTCCTTCACTATCATCTTTGGTTTCCCAAAGGTTCACTATCATCTTTATTTCCCTATTTTCGGCCGGACCGGCGCACCTAGACGGATTATTAATCATTTTTTGGTTGGATCTGTGGGCGTGTCACCACATGGTCTAAATTGGTTGACGAAGAAAGGATGTGAAAGTGTAACCTATATTTTTATAGTAGAAATGAATAAAAACTACGCGTTATTTTTCTTTTATTGCCGGATCATGCGACTTAGAAGGATTATTGATCATTCTTTGGTTAGATGTGTGGGTGTGCCACCACGTGGCCTAGTTGGTAGATATAAATTGAATGTGAAAATCTCTAATCTCTAATATTAAAAAAGCAGAGGTCAATTTTAGAGTCTCAAAGTTTTTTTGTTCGCAGGAAGAATCAAAGGAAGAGAAGGGACTTTGAACATTTTGGAGACACGTACAACCACATACTTAAAGGAGGCATTTTCATGGGGAGGTAGGTTTCCTTTTGCAATTTGCACCAAGAATAAATTTCTCAAATTTTTATCTCACCAAATAAGCAGATTATAAACTACTCTTTCAGAAGTAAGACGTTATCCATCGCTTCCTTCTCTGTTCATTTGTTTTTGTGTTAAAATTGTTTCTGTGCGAATATGTCAAATTTTAAAGTCCATCAAGGTGCTAAATATTTCGTTAGATTATTCATTTGCAATTTATAGGGTGAAAAAGGGACAGGGATAAGAGAGGAGGGGAGAAAGAGGACAAAAGAATGGTTCTACTACTTTCAATGGTTTGGGTAAAAAAAGAAAGGCTCACTTCACTCACTTTGAAGAAATATTTCAGTGTGCTCGAAATACGGGAGGGGTATACTACGTGTCATTATACAAGTGATCAAATACTTGTGTTAAAAAAAATTAACAACTTAAAAAATAAAACTTTTCACCACTTATATAATAACATGTGGTGTACCACTAATGTTTCAGACACAATGAAAAATTTCTCCTCACTTTAATTGAACTTTTCATATTTTTAATTTTCTTTTGCTATATCCATAGACTAAGTGTTTTTGATTCAGAAAATGTGTCTCTTTTGTAGAGCATGTTGTGTGACTCACACGAGTTAACATTGTCGATATCTTTAGCCACTCGGGAGATTAAATGGTAAGGGGTTTTAACAAAAGGCATCGACAAAAGGCCTTGGAGATCAAAAGCGTGAAATTAACAAAAATGGGCTGGTATCAATCATTAGGTAGTGTGTTTGGATTATAATAGAAACTCCAACTGATTAGTTATCATCGACTCTGCCGATGTGTTTTTTTTTTCTTTCTGTAGTGTTTGGAACATTAGGTGGTAGCGACCACATGTTTGTCAAATTAAAAGTCTAGAACACAAATCGAGGTTTCATTTTTAGACACCCAAGTATAATTTCATAACACAAAATTAAAGTGATAGTAAAAATCAAAACTAAATTCCCAATTTTTTCCTGATGAAAAAGAGAAAAGAAAACCCTAGAACACCCCACAATCAGAAAGATTTGGCAAAATATATCGACTCACTTAACTAATACCCCGCCCTAAAAAAGAAAATAAAATAAAATCCCATCTATATTCATTTCACCACAAGCAGAACCGTACTCGCATGCACCCTATGGTGTTGAGAGTAGGATGGACGAATGGCATTGGTTCTGTGGTTATTTTTAAAATTTATATATTCTGGATAAATTTTGGAAATGGACTTCTTCCGGGGTAAAACAGTTGGACGGTTGAAGCAGTTTCCCATCGAGAATAAATTTGTTTTTCAATTTTAGTAATTTTTTTTTAGAAGAAACGAAAAAAATTTATATAAAAGAGAGAATTTACACAAGTGGAAAACAGTTCCACCTAGAACCGGGAGTAAGTAGCAAGGACCTTTAAGGTAATGCTAATTAAACAATGGTAAGGCTAAACCGTATCATTTAACGGCTGCTAACAAATGATAGAGTGTAGTAATTGATGTATAGGATTGAACCAAGTGTATGAAGATTAGAGGTCCAGTTAGTTAGTTAGTTAAGCTTGTATTACTTGGTCATTAAGAAATATATCAAAGAAGTTAGTTTCTCTCTCCTTCTTCTTCTCTAAGATTCTCTCTGATCTTTTGAAGCTTAGCACTGGTTAACATGGTATCAATCGCCATGATCACTTAACCAAGCTTTTTCGATCCTTGCATTGCTTCCGCTACTGTCATCATCGTCTTCATCTCTCTTTTTCTTTGTCTTCCTCTACGATCCTCTACAATTCTTCATTTTCCTCTGCAAATTTATGGATTTCTTCTTCGCTTTCTTGAAAAGATTCAATCTCGGTGGTTTCTAGGGTTTTCTATCGACTTCTGCAAATTCTGATCTTGACGAAATATGGTGACTACATCACAACTTTAGCTTATTCAATCTCTGATTATAGCTTTGATCTTGACGATTTCAACTTCGGTTAATGTTAAACTCGATGATTCCAATTACCTGAATTGGCAATTCTAGATGTAGCTTTTTCTGGAAAGCAATGGCATTCTTGGATTTGTTGATGGTTCAACACCTCGACCGCCTCAACATTCATCTGCATCGGGTGACTCGGGTACTGATTCTCCTAATTCATCCACAATTACTGAAACTAATGAGTTTATTGTATGGAAGATGCATGATAGGGCCATTATGCAATTAATTACTGCCACTCTTTCACCTGTTGCTTTATCTTGTGCAATTAGAAGTACTAGTTTGAGAGATTTGTGGATTCGATTGAAAGAACAATTCTCAACTGTTTCCAAAACTAGTATATTTCAAATGAAATCTAATCTTCAAAATATCAAGAAGGGCACATATTCTGTTTCTCAATATTTGCATAAAATTAAGGAAGCTAGAGACTACTTGTCTGCCGCTGGGGTATACTTTCTTGATGAAGATATTGTTATTCTTGCCTTAAATGGGTTACCTCCTGAATGCAATACGTTTCAAAAAATGATTAGAGGTTGTGAAAGTGTCATCACTCTTAAGGAATTTCGATCTCAGTAGCTTGCTGAAGATATCATTGTTGAAAATTCTATAACTGCCCCATTACTTACTGCAATGGTAGTCTAATGGTTCTCGAGGATATAGCCAATCTAATTTTGTCAATGGAGGTTTCAGGTCATATAATAGGAATAAGAATCGAGGTAGAGGAAGATATCATAACAACTGGAGGTAGTTTGCACCTAAACAAATGTTTTCAACTCAAACTCATGTATTTCCTACACATACTCTAGGTGTACTTGGTCATTCTCCAACACGGTACTTTGGTGCTCCCAGTGCTCCTCCACTGCCTTTATGCCAATTGTGCAACTCTGAGGATATATTGCAACATTTTGTCAATCAAAACCCTTTGAGAAATCAACTTGTAACATATGTGGTAAACATAATCACAGTGCGTGGTGCTGTTTTTACAATGAAAAAGGTCCTAATTTTGTTGGCTTCAATAGTTTTACTCATGAATCTTAGATGACAGGTCCATCAATGCAGTCTTATTCTCAACATCCATATATGGCAACTTCACACTCTTATACTACATTTCATCAACATCAGTCTCATTCAAATGCTCTACATATTGTGATGCCTCTGCCAAATCCCTCGACAGCTCCATTTTTATCTCAAGTTTGGCTTACAAATTCAAGAGCTACCAACCACATGACTGCTAATATAAGCACTTTATCATTGGCTTCTCCTTATCCAACAAATAAAGGCATTCAAACTGCCAATGGTGAAGGTTTAAAAGTATCTCATATAGGCAGTACTATACTTACGCCATCTATACATTCAATCAAACTCAATTATGTGCTTTATGTTCCAAAACTGACACAAAACTTATTGTTAGTGCATAGAATTTGTTTAGACAACAATTGTTGGCTAATCTGTGATGCATTTTGTTTTTGGATTCAAGACAAAGCCACAGGGAAGATTCTCTACAAAGGAATGTGTAGTAATGGTCTCTATCCTATATCGTCCCTTGCTTTTACAACCAACAACTACAAATCCACTGCATTTATTGGTCAGCTTGCTACCTCCACTCGTTGGCATAACAGATTAGGACACCCAACAAATAGTATTGTGTCTCTGATGTTAAATAAGTCTAATGTCTCAACCTCTAAGAACTTTATACCTATGATGTGTCACAGTTGCTTGGAAGGCAAGTTCTGCAAACTGCCATTTTAACCGAGTGTTAATAAGTCTGTACAACCATTTACTTGTATTCAAAGTGACCTTTAGGGTTATGAACCTTGTGTTTCTATTGAAGGATATAGGTATTATGTAACCTTTATAGATGAATGTACAAGACCCTGTTGAATCTTGCATTTGATTAATAAATCGGATCTGTTTGCTACATTTCAAGCTTTTCATTCATATGTCTACGCTCAGTTTTCTGCATTTACTAAAGTCTTTCAAAGTGATGGGGGGGGATAGTATATTAGTAAAGCCTTTCAATCATTCTTGGTGGGTAAGGGCATTGAACATCATAAATCATGTCCACATACACCAGAACAAAATGACCTTGTTGAAAGAAAGCATATGTATATTGTTGAGGCAACCATTACCCTATTACAAACAACTAAACTTCCCTCTTCTTTCTAGTTTCATGCATGTCAAACAACTGCATACCTTATCAATAGAATACCCTCTCTAATACTATCCAATAAGTCACCCTTTGAACTTTTGTTTGGTTAAGTACCTGTCATATCTCATCTTCGAGTGTTTGGATGTACATGCTTTTCTTTTCTCAAACCATATAACTCTACCAAATTACAATCCAAAATAACTAAATGTATCTTTCTGGGGTATGCCACCAAGTACAAAGGGTATATTTATTATGAAGTGTTTAAGAAAATGATATATGTTTCAAGACATGTTGGCTTTGATGAAACTGAGTTTCCTTATGTAGACTTGTTGACTCACTCTAAGTTCAAATGCATTACATCAGAGATACAACAGTCACCTATTCCTTTACCTGTGGTTACTTCAAATAATGTAGTCACTTCATATCCTTCACCATCACCTATATCTATGCCATCAAATATAAACCCTAGTCCTAAATCACCTACCCATTCACCAGTGTCACTATCCACAGATTCTTTTTCTTCTACCCCATTACCACTATTACATAACCTTAATACCATTCCTTCACCATCATTAATTACTGGTACATCACATTCATTCTCTCCAATCCCTGCGGCTCATGTTCATGATTCTGAGAATCAAAGTGTCACTCCTGCATTTCATCCAGATTCATTACAAGTGGTGCTTGATATACAACCACTTAATCTTCATCCAATACTGACATAGAGTAAGAGTGGTATTGTCAAGAAAAAAGCTCTAAGTGTTTCATTGCAACAATTTCTTACATCTGATATCTCTATGAGTGAGCCTTCATCGTACAAGAAAGCATTTCAAGTTTTAGTTTGGTTACAAGCAATGAAGGAAGAGATTGCGGCACTACATCAACAAGGCATATGGACATTGGTTCCTATGCCACCTGATAAGAACTTGGTAGGATGTAAATAGGTGTTCAAAGTGAAAAAGAACTTTGATGGGTCAGTTGTAAGGCATAAAGCTCGACTGGTAACAAATGGGTTTAGCCAAGAATCAGGACTTGACTATGGAGAGACCTTTAGTCCTGTTGTTAAACCAACCACTGTTAGATTGGTATTGGCACTTTCAGCTCATTATGATTGGCATATTAGACAATTTGATGTTAAAAACACATTTTACATGACATTTTGTATGAGGAAGTGTATATGGCTCAACCACCAGGCTTTGAGGATTCAACCAACCCCAATCTAGTTTGCAGACTGCATAAATCCTTATATGGTTTAAAATAGGCACCTAGAGCCTGGAATGAACATTTTACAACTTTCTTGCCTCAGTTGGGATTTTAGAATACATACTCGAATTCATCCTTGTTTGTCAAAAAAACTGATTCTGCAATTGTAGTGCATTTGTTATATGTTGATGATATAATTATTACAGGTAGTGACAATGCTGCTGTGCAACAAGTTATTGATTATCTTTCAACTAAGTTTGATATCAAAGACCTTGGTTCATTGCATTATTTCTTGGGATTCAAATTTCCAAAACTGTGTCTAGTTTGTTCTTGTCTTAGACCAAATATATCAAGGATTTGTTAGAGAAAACTGAGATGCTTGAGTCAAAACCTTGTGATACTCCTTGTCTACCATACAGTCGCTTATTGAAAGATGATGGAGAGATCTATGGTAATCCTAGTTTGTATAGAAGTGTTGTTGGTGCCTTACAATACCTAACATTTAGAAGACCTGATATAGCCTTTTCTGTCCATCAAGTTTTTCAGTTCATCCAGCAGCTTGTGGTGTCCCATTTCATTGTTGTCAAAAGAATACTTCGATATCGCAGAGGTGATTTGATGTTAAAATCATTTAGTGATGCTGATTGGGCCGATGATCCGAATGATTGAGGATCTACAATTGGTATGGTGGTATTTCTTGGCTTTAACCCGATTTCATAGTCTTCAAAGAAGCAATTTATAGTGTCTCGATCATCAACTGAAGCTGAATATCGAGCTTTCTCATCTATTTCTGTTGAAATCGATTAGATCAAACAACTCTTTTAGGTTCTACATGTACCTTCATCTGGTGTTTCAGTGCTATTTTGTGACAATTTATCAGCAATTGCACTGTCATTCAATCTAGTACAACATCAAAAGACCAAACATATTGAGATTGATATGCATTTTGTTTGGGAACGCATAGCTAAAGGACATCTTGATGTACAGTTTGTAAGTTCCAAAGAATAGTTTGCAGATATCCTTACAGAATGGTTAAGTGCACATCCCTTTCACACTCATTGTAACAATCTCATGCTTCAAATGATGGCATGAGCTTGCGGGGGGATGATAGAGTGTAGTAATTGATGTATAGGATTGAGCTAAGTGTACGAAGATTAGAGGTCCAGTTAGTTAGATAGTTAACTTATGCATGCATGTATAAATAGCCTAAGCTTGTATTACTTGGTCATTAAGAAATATATCAAAGAAGTTAGTTTCTCTCTCCTTCTTCTTCTCTAAGATTCTCTCTGATCTTGAATCTCAGCACTGGTTAATAGCAAATCCCTTAGTATAAAAGAGAGAGGGTAATCTCTAAACTCAACTGAAACTGAAGCCCAAAGAGCTACCTAGTGTCTTACTCTATCCCAAAATGGCAAGCACGTCCAAGGGTCCTCCTTCTTCTCTTTGTTGCGGCACAAGGTGTGGTTTGATGGATGAGTGGTAAATTATGGTGGTGGATGGATATGCACGGCTAAGAGATGAAAGTGTATGGATTGGTGAGATGTAGTATGGCTAGATGAATGGATGAAGGTCACGGCAAGGAAATTGTGTTTGTGAATGAAGTTGTGAGATGTGAAATGTAGTGTCTTTGGATGATGGCCCCCAAATTATGGTGAAGGGTGGATGTATTTATAGGCTAGGGAGAGGAGTGTATGGAGTTGTAATGAGTGGATGTAATGGGTGTAGTGGGTGAGTGTTTGGTAATGAGTGGATGTAATGGGTGTAGTGGATGAGTGTTTGGTAATGAGTGGATGTAATGGGTGTAGTGGGTGAGTGTTGTGGTAATGAGTGGATGTAATGGGTGTAGTGGGTGGATGTTTGGTAATGAGTGGATGTAATAGGTGTAGTGGATGAGTGTTTGGTAATGAGTGGATGTAATGGGTGTAGTGGATGGATGTTTGGTAATGAGTGGATGTAATGGGTGTAGTGGATGAGTGTTTGGTAATGAGTGGATGTAATAAGTGTAGTGGATGAGTGTTTGGTAATGAGTGGATGTAATGGGTGTAGTGGATGGATGTTTGGAGTTGTAGGTCAACACATTTACACACACACATGCTGATTTCTAGCCTTCAAATCTTCAAAAACGTCCATCCTCATGTTTCCATGCTTGCACTATCCAATATTGGCTATAAAATGCTCTAAAATGCTTCAAAATGCATTTTCTTGCCAACTTTGTTATTATGACCTACAAACACACAAAAATAGCTTAAAATACATAATTAACTAAGAAATAACAACACAAATGCACAAGAACAACCTAACTAAGTCGCATAAATATGCTCCTATCAGTAGACTTCCGAGACCTTAACAATACTTGCCCAAAGGATGACTTTCCCCTACCAATCATCGAAATCATGGTGGACGCAACCACTGGCCACAAGGCACTATCATTCATGGATGGCTCATCTGGATACAATCAAATTTGCATGGCTCCCGAAGATGAGGAACTAATAGCGTTCCACACTCCAAAAGGTATCTATTGCTACAAGGTGATGCCCTTTGGTCTAAAAAACGCTGAAGTAACATATCAACATGCAATGTAGAAAATCTTCAATGACATGCTACACAAAAACGTAGAATGTTACGTAGACGATGTGGTGGTCAAGACAAAAAAGAGATCAGATCACTTGAAGGATTTGCAAATAGTCTTCAAAATGCTGCAAAAATACAACCTCAAGATGAACCTGTTGAAATGTGCATTTGGTGTCATCTCTGGAAAGTTCCTTGGCTTCATTGTCAAGCATTGTGGCATCAAAGTGGACTAATCAAAGATCAAAGCCATTCAAAGCATGCATGAACCAAGAAATCTACACAAGCTGAAAAGTCTACAAGGATGACTCGCTTTCATCACACAATTTATCTCCAATTTGGCAGGATGTTGTCAACCATTCAATCAACTCATGAAAAAAGATGTTCCGTTTGTATGGGACGAAGCATGCCATAATGCCTTCGAAAGCAAAAAAAGGTATTTGTCAAGTCAATCTATCTTGGGGGCGCCTATGCCTGGGAAGCCGCTCAAATTGTATATCGCCACTCAGGAAGGTTTAGTAGGAATACTCATGGCACAAGAAAATGAATCCCAGAATGAATGAGCGTTTTACTACCTCAGTCGAACTCTCGCCAGCGCTGAGTTGAACTACTCCCCGATAGAAAAGATGTGCCTTGCCTTGGTGTTCGCCATTCAGAAGCTCAGACATTACATGCATGCTTACATCATCCACTTGGTTGTTAAAGCTGACCTGGTCAAATACGTCATGTCCATACCAGTTTTAACAGGGCTACCAGCTAAATAGACATTTTTTCTCACTCAATACGAGATCGTCTACATCCCAGCTAAAGCCATCAAGGGACAAGCGTTAGCAGACTTCCTTGCGGATCATCCAATCCCAGCCGATTGGAAAATCTCAGACGACTTGCCTGACGATGAGGTGCTCTACATCGACATTTTCCCAACATGGACGATGTTCTTCGATGGATCTGCACGAGCAAACAGAGCAGGGGCAGGAGTAGTATTCATGTCGCCACAAAGGTAAATACTGCTTATTCCTTCCAACTAGGCGAACTATGCTCTAACAATGTCGCTGAGTACCAAGCACTGATCATCAGGTTCCAAATGGCGATCAACCTGAAAATCACAGCCCTTGAGGTATATGGTGACTCCAAGCTCATAATCAATCAACTCTTAACTGAATATAAGGTGAGGAAAGATGATCTTATCCTATACTTCTAGCTGGTAACTCAATTGCTACAAAAGTTTGATACCGTGACACTAGAACATGTGCCAAGAAAAGAAAATCAAATGGCAGACTCTTTCGCCAACCTAGCCTTGACTATGACACTAGGAGAAGGTAAAACTGTAGATGTGCCAATTTGCCAAAGATGGGTGATCCCGCTTGTCACTAAAATGCTACTAGATGATGCAAATGTCATCTCAGTACTTCCAATAGACGCTGAAGAGTGGAGACGGCCGCTGATCGACTATATGGAGCACAGAAGGCTTCCAGATGATCCTAGACACTGTTCTGAAATACGTTGACGAGCGCCTCGCTTCCTCTACTACAAATGAACACTTTACCGACACTCTTTTGAATGAGTACTTCTAAGATGCCTAAGTGAAGAAGAAGCCAATCAAGCCATGGAAGAAGCACACTCATGTGTATGCGGGGTGCATCAGTCTGAGCCAAGGCTACATTTCCAACTTAAAAGAATGGTTTACTATTTACCAAGCATGGTGAAAGATTGCCTGGAACACGCCAAAAGATGTCAAGCCTGCCAATTTCATACATCAACTGCCTGAACCATTACACCCTACAGTTCCTTAATGGCCATTCAATGCATGGGGATTCGATGTCGTATGACCAATCACACCAAAGTCATCTACAGGAGAAACTTACATCCTAACTGCAACAGATTATTTCTCCAAGTGGGTTGAAGCCATGCCCTTAAAGGAAGTCAAGAAGGAAACTGTCGTTCGTTTCATCAAGGAGCATATCATCCACCGATATGGTTTACCTCGCTCCATCATCACTGACAACGAAAAATAGTTCTCCAACCGATTCATGGACGAGCTCTGCGAGAAATAAAAGTTCAAGCAGCACAAGTCTTCCATATATCATGCCCTAACCAATGGCCTCGCATAAGCATTTAACAAAACTCTATGCAAACTCTTGAAGAAGGTCGTTAGTAGGACCAAGAGAGATTGGCACGAGAGAATAAGCGAAGCGCTTTGGGCATAGAAGACGACACACCGGACGCCTACTCAAGCTACGCCGTATTCGTTCGTGTATGGTGTGGAGGCTGTTTTGCTGTTGGAAAGTCAAATTCCCTCATTGAAGATGGCTATACAAAAAGGTATGTCTAATGAAGAGAATGCAAAGTTGCGTCTTCAGGAGCTGGAAACGCTGGATGAAAGAAGGCTTAAAGCTCAGCAGCATTTGAAGTGTTATCAAGCACGACTCTCTAAGGTCTTCAACAAGAAAGTTTTCCCTCGTTCTTTTCAAGTGGGAGATCTCGTCCTTGCATTGCGTAGGCCTATCATCATGACGCATAAGACAAGAAGCAAATTTACCTCGAAGTAGGATGGACTTTACGTAGTATAAAGAGGTCTACACAAATGGTGCTTACAAGATCATGGAAGAAGATGGCTTGAGGATCGGCCCTATAAACGACAAGTTTTTTAAGCAATACTATGCCTGAGAAGAAGCCACACTCCTGGCCTGCAAGAGCATAAACTGCGTACAACGTAAAAAAAAAGTATTTAAACTACGTTATGACTTGATCTCTTCTTTGGAGGGGTACGTAGGTAGCTCGAACATTCAATTTTTGAGTTCAGTCACATCAAAATAAAAAATAAGGGTTTTATTAAATACTTGACTAATGAAAGTCAATCTTATTACAATTTTGTTGTACCAAAAAAAAAGGATTCTTCACAAAGGTTGATCAGGTGGCGCCTCATCACTCGGCGGAACTCCAGGAAGAAGAGGCGTCGGAGGTTGATTGTTTGGTGCCTTAACACTCGGTAAAACTCTAAAGGACGAAGGCAATAGGTGCCTCTGGAGTAAAGCCACAAACATCTGATGGTCACTCTGAATCTGACTTTTGGATTCTTGCAGTTGGTCAAGTTTTCTCTTCATGCTCGTCGAGTAACTATTGGCAAGCATGTGCAACTCTCTGTTTTCATGCTTAAGCCCTCTAATCTTTTGCTTAAGACTTACCACCTCAGTCATCAGTGACTCAACTTGACGAGTTCGAGCAAGAAGACGTTGGCCCATATTCAATACAGAGCTCGCACAGTGAACACTGAAAGCCAAAGAGTCTTGAACAGCCAGCTCATCAAACCACTTGGAAATGATCATGTTGTTCTTAAGGGTGAGAAGATTTCTAGCTACCACCGTAGCGGTTATGTCATTCTTCATCACAGAGTCCCCAATTGTAAGAAGATTGGTGGGGGATAAGAAGGATGGGTGCCATATGTTGTTTAGAGAAGACATATCAACATTCTCCCCCAACATTCAAATCAAGATGACGATCAGATGGGCAAGCCATTTGCAAAAAATGATAAAGGAAGAAGAGGTCGGGTAAATCGAATTCTCAGAAATACAAAATAAGGGAAATTCCTACAGGCGGCAACTCTCTAAATGTGTTTTTGAACACGATTAATACCTCTATAAAAAAAGAGGCAACATGGACTATTTAGAAATAGAGGAGGCAACGTGGCCGTTCATAAACCAAAGAGGCACCTTTCCCCGAATTTCAAAAGCCGAGCCGCTTGTTCAAAAATCGAAGAGGCAACAAGGCCACTTGTTCAGAGATCGAAGAGGCACCGCTCTCCGAATTTCAAAAGACCGACTTTTCTGGATTTGTAAGCACCTTTCACACATAACCTCAGCTTTCCAGAAATCACGCGCAACTTTTGATAGGAGCATATTTATGCGCCTTAGTTAGTTAGTTCTTATGCATTTATGTTGTGTTTTCTTAGTTAAGTTAGTCTTTTTAAGCTATTTTCATGTGTTTTCAGGTTTTAGAGACAAAGTGAGCAAAAGGATGCAATTTGGAGCATTTTGGAGCAAAATTGGGCTAGAATGAAGTTCATGCACATGAAGCACAAAGGATGGACGAATTTGAAGGATTGATGAAGCTAGGAATGTGTTTTGAAGTTGAAGAATTGAAGATACAAAGTTTCCTAGTTGAAGTAGGAAAGGGCTTACATGAAGGATTCCTAAATGAAGAAGGATTCCTAGACGAATGAAGTTTCCTACTCAAGCAAGGTTTCCTATGTGAAGAAGAAGAGTAAAGTCAAAGAATCAGCTCAAGAGAAGGATCTTATCCAAAACCTCATCCATAACCTTATCTTAGCTTATCTTATCCAATCAAACCTTATCCTATCCTATCTTATCCTTATCCTAAACTATCCACATTTTTAGCCACTTAGGATGCTTAAAATGGGATTTCTAGAAGCCCTATCCCTTCCTAGATAAGTGCCGCACCCTATACCTTAATTCCCTTGGAATTTCAGATTTCTAGAAGCCTTATCTTTTCACACTCTTTGTGCCACACCTTATCTCCCAATCCCTTTGGGTTTTTGACTTGTTTTCCTTATAGGATTGTATGTTATTATCCTATGCAACTTAGGCTTTTAAAACCTTGTCCTTAGCTACCTAGGAGATGGGATTTTCAGCCTATAAATACAAGGCCTTGCCGCACCCTTTCATTCACCATCCTCTACCATAATTTACTACACCATTCACCCAAAAACCCCTCTTGTGCCGTGAGTTTTGCAAGGAGAAGAAGGAAGAAATTTGGATCCGTGCTTGCCATTCAAGAAGCTTGGATTGTTGGAGCGTTTCTAGGTGTTTTCTATCTTTGTTTTAATGTTTAAATTTATTTATCTTTGTTTATTTGCGAACATGAGGAACTAATTTCTTTATAGTTAGAGGGGAATTCAAAGCCATGATCATATGTTTTATATGACTTGATTTCTTCCAATTATGATTTCATAAATCGTGAATGTGGTTTACTTATCTATTTGATTGATAACTTGTTCTTGTGTGTTAATTAAGGATGCATACTTAGTTCGCATGCATGAATTTGATGCTAGAGTATAAGGGAATTTCACCTAATCGTTATTAACTTATATTCATAAGTAGTAAAAGTCGCTAGTCACGATTGTGTTAAGTAAATCCTTGGCAAGAGTAACATGCGTATCCCATAGTTATGAATGCCTCGTCAATGCTTATGATTTCCATTGAACTTAATGATCTTTGATATGTGTCTCTATCATGCGTATTCCATAGTTAGGGTCCTTGATAAGAATAATTTGGTTGTAATGCGTATTCCATTCAATTAAATGAATCTAGGGAAATCTGAGAATTAATTGGTGCAATCTAGTTAATTTGGGGCATTGTCATTCATGGTTTGTTGAAAGAGTAACTGGAAATCGAGTCGTATGCATATGTTTCATGTGTAGAGAAGGAACCCTCTAACTAGCCTTTCACCATTCTATTTCATCAATTTCGTGAGTCTTTAAGTTTGTTTACAAAGTTTATGTTTTAAAAGTTCAATTTCGTCAAAACCAAACCCCTTACTTTTAAGTCTTGTTTTTAGAGTCAAAACTTGTTTCTTTTTAGTCTTTTGAGTCTTTGAAGTTCTATTTTCGTCCAAATCACTTGTTAGGTCTAGAATTGAGTCTTTTTTATTGTTTCTTGCTGTTTTTAGTGTTTTAAAGTTAGTTTTGAGTCTATAGAGTCTAGTTTAGTGTTTTTGAGTCTTATTTGTGTTGATTAGCATCCCTAGTTAATCCCCGGTCTAGAACGATCCCTACTTGCTTAAATACTACAATTGTCATCAATAGGGTTTAATTTGTGTGTCAATATAATTTTCACATCAACTTTGTCAAAGATTTTTGACAAAGTTGAAGACGCGTGAATCTTACTGTTTCAATTACCCAACGGTTGTCGACAAGGGTAAAAGAATAGTACCACTACTTGCTATTGGGAAATTCTTATATATGTCGATCTTCATCCTCCATAGCAAGGCATACCTGCAAAAATGCACAACCCTTCCTCACCTCCGAGAATACACTCCCAGCAAAACCTCTCAAAATACTCAGTTTTCTTCCTCTTTGGGAATACCTCTGTAAAAAAATAACACCAAAGCAAAAGTATCTCATATCATCAGGGTCGAAAGCAAGAGTATCTCATATCATGCTTTTTCCCTGTCTTTTCCTTTACCCTTGCTCTTACTTGCAATCATACTTTCGATCTGGAATTGATTGCCAGAAACCTTTGCCTAGTCGCTTACCTTGCATTGCTCTTGAGTACTCATCGTCACTGAGAAGTAATGTTATGAAGGACCGTTTAAATGCAAAGGTTGCATTCCACTCCTGTATCAGGGACAAATACTGCAAGAGATTGAAGCAGAAAGATCAACGATGTACTGGAACAGATCACTATAGCACAACACCCTTCCCTGCAGAACAACATAATCCAGATGAAGGAGTCTAAGTCAAATCCAAGCTTGGCATTGTTGCTCTAATCAAAGGGCTCAAAAAGTTTCAACAGCCTTTCGCTGGCACCGTAGCCAAAAAGCAAAGCCTCGCCGTGCAACGCTGTCAAATCGCCATCACTTCTTCGAAAGTAAGAGTATCTCATATCATGCTTTCTCCCTGTCATTTTCTTTGTCCTTGTTCTTACCTGTAGGACAAGGAAAAAGAGAGCAATCAGTTGGAACTTGAAGTCAAACTTCCAGTCAGGAACCGACTGCCTAAAACCTTTCCCTGATTGCTTACCTAGCATCGCTCTGCCAGAGAAATGGACAAGGTAGCAGAAGATACCACATCTACCTGAAGAATAGATAAGACAAGTGAAAATGATACATTGAAGCATGTGGAGACAAGCACAACCAAACACGTGCTGATTCATCCGCTACTTCTTCAAAAGCAAAAGTATCTTATATAATTAGGGTTGCAAGTACTCTAGATTTGGTGGACTTGTTTTGACCCTCAAATTCTTGAGTCGACTTGCTAAGGCGTTGTGAACTGCATGTACCGATTCACCACCCTTGAATCAAATCCTTCAAGGTCAAGCCACAAACGGCCCTTGAAGAAATCACAAGTCTGATTCAAGATTAAGTGTCCACCACCCTTGAATCAAATCCAGTTCAAGATTAAGTATGTGGAAAGTAAATTCAGATCCTTGAAGGAAACCAGAAAACCCTCCAGCCTAGTTTAAGATTAAGCCTGTGGAAAATCAACAATTGGAGGAAACCAAAAAATCTTCTAGCCAAATTCAAGATCAAGCCCCGAAAGCCCTTGAAGAAACTCCCAACCCAATTCAAGATCAAGCCTCGACGGCCCTTAGATCAACATCTACATTAAGGGACTTCAAAATGCATCTTCTACATGTGACAAGCACATGTATACGATGCGCCTTGAAGTCGGGGTATTTGTAGACAATGAAATTTCGGTAAATAAATCTTCACCAACGCATTAAAGTTTCGACGTGTCACGGCATACATAGGATATACCACATGTCACACAATTGTACACATGGCATGTGACTCAACAAATTGGAAGAAATACCCTTGGAGGATTAAACAAGTTTTTTTCTTCTCATTTTTGGGCAATGACAAGGCAAGCACACTTCAATCCATTATGGATGAAAACAAGTTTTTCTTCTCATTTTGGGTAATGACAAGGTAAGCACATTTCAATCCATTACGGATCAAAACAAGTTTTTCTCATTTGGGCAATGACAAACCAAGCACACTTCAAGTTTAAATGGTATGAAGTGGGAAATTAGGCCATATGTTAGACCACTTCAATTTCAATATTGCATTAAGTGGGAAATTAGGCCATCTGATAGACCACTTCAATTTCAATATTGCATTAAGTGGGAAAATTAGGTAATGGTGCTTAAGTAGGAAAATTTTGTGGTGGTGATTCATTCTTAAAGCCTATAAATAGGCCTCTCCATCAAGGTATCAAGGATCCTAACTACAAACACTAATTCACATCACACAAATGCCTTGAAGCTTTGAAACTCTAAAGCTCTCAAGAAAATCCCGAAGGATTAAGAAAGCCCTATTCGTTCTTCGTCAAATCCTCCTTCAAGATCAAGCCCCAACGGCCCTTGAAGAACTTCCACCAATTCAAGATCAAGCTGATAAGAGCATATTTATGCGACTTAGTTAGCTTTTTTTCTTGCATTTATGGTGTTAGTTCATAGTTATTTTAGTATTTTAAGCTATTTTCGTGTGTTTGTAGGTCCAAAGGGGTAAAGTAGCAAGAAAGTGCAATTTGGAGCAGTTTTGGGCTTGGAATGGATAGCACATGCATGGAGCAAGGTTGATGGATGAATTTGAAGACCAAAAGAGGCTAGGATTATGCTAAAGTTATGAAGAAATTAATTCAAGAAAAGGAAGTAAAGGATGCAAGCAAGAAAGAAGGAATGTTAGCCAAAGTTACCTTATTTTGTCATAAACTTTCCTAATCCTTCACCACTTAATTTCTAGCTGCAAAAGAGGATCCTTAATTATTTTAGGACACTTATGATTCTAGAAGGCCTAAACCCATTCTTATAGGGTGCCGCACCACATTTCCCTTGCCGTGCAAGGTAAACCCTTTCCCCTTTTCTTTTCCTTGCCACATATCCTTTTCCCTTTCTCTCTTGGATTCTGATTTTAATTAGCCTTAATTCCCTAGGGTTTTGTCGTGCCCTGCTATATATTTATATGTATATGCTACTTAAGAATCACCCATCACCTATCACGCCATCATCTATCCACACATCCCATCCTTCATCATCCACTCACTACCATTCATACTTTAAGCCATTCTCTCATAAAATTCATCACTCAAACCTTCACCCACACCTTGTGCCACGACAAAGAAGAAGAAGGAGGACCTTTGGACGTGCTTGCCATTCAAGCTTGGATTGCTGGAATGTTTTTAGGTGTAATCCATCTTTTGTTTTCAATGTTTAAGTTTAATTATCTTTGTTTTGCGAACATGAGGAGCTAAACTCGTTTTAGCTAGGGGGAAATTCAAAGCCATGAACATATTTTCAATATGAATTGATTACTTCCAGCTGTGATTCTATAAATCGTGAATTTACTTAACTGTTTGATTCAAAACTCATTCTTGTATGTTGATGAAGGGTGCACACTTAGTTTGCATGCCTGAATTTGATGCTAGAATATAAGGGAGTTTCACCTAATCGTTATGAACTTATATTCATAAGTAGTGGAGGTTGCTAGTCACAGTCGTGTTAAGTAGATTCCTGGCAGGAGTATCATGATATTCATAGTTACGAATGCCTCGTCAATGCTTATGATTTTCAAAAAGCTTAATGATCTTTGATTGTATCTCTATTATGCTATTCATGTAGGGGACTATTGAAGAATAATTTGGTTGCTGATGCGTTGTCCATCCAATTCAATGACTTAAGGAAAATTAGAAGGTTAATTAGTGTTGTTCACGGTTAATCTGGGGCGTTGAGGTTCATGGTTTATTGGAAAAGCAATTGGAAATCAATTTGTGTGCAAGTGTGTCATGTGTGGAGAAGAACCCTCTAGCTGGCCAATCACCCATATTTTCCCCCAATTTCGTGCTAAACTTGCTTAAGTCTTTAATTTACTTGTCTTTACTTTAAATTCGTCAAAAACCCTATCCCCTTTACTTTGTTGTGTCAAATTCGTTAGAATCTGTCCAAACTTGTGTTTTTAAGTATTTTGAGTTAAGTTAAAATCAATTTTCGTCCAAATCACCCTTTAGTGTCTAGTTTGAGTCTATTTGATTATTTTGTGTTGTTTTGAGTCTCTTTAGTTTGTTTTGAGTTATTTGAGTCTAGTTAAGTGTTTTCAAGCCTAGTTTTGTGTTTTTAAGTCAGTTTTAAGTAGATTAGCAATCCCTTCTAATCCCCGGCCTAGAACGATCCCTACTTACATTTTTACTACAATTGTCAATAAGAGGGTTTAATTTGAGTGCTAGTTTATATCACATCAAATTTGCCTTAGGGATTTCCAATGAAACATGACACATTAAAAATCACTACTCACATATATTTTAGCCATCCTTACCCTCGAGCACACACTTAATCATAGTCACCATTCACTAGCTCACATTTAATCAATTAAACAATGTTTTGAATGGAGTAACATGCCTTCGAGAATTCCCTCAATTCCACACCGGATATACTCTCTATTTTCACACAGATTTTCTGACTACACTCCCTATACTAGGTATATGTGAGAAGATTGATGTAAACATGTAGACTAGTACTCACATATGTTTTAAACAAAGAAGGTAATTTCTGGAATTATCAATATAACATGTATATGATCTCATGAACGGAATGCTACTACGTAAAAGCAAGAACTAGGGATTTCATATGCTCATACCAATTTCAAACTCCATATATTGAAACACATAACCAGCAAGATTAAAGTCTAAGGGTTGTAACGGGGCTAGGGTATTGGCTAACAAAGAAAGGTTAAGGATAAACAAAGGTTCTTAAAGCGATAGTAAGCAAAGTAATGAAATTGACACTTAAAATTCACTTTTGAATGGAAAAACCCACTTTAAGCACAAAGAGAAGATTCACAAAACACTTACTGCGAGATTCACACTTTTGGACCCTTTCTTCAACAACCAATACTTGTGAGTTCATTCTCACTTATTTTGAACTCTTTTCCTTTCCTTTTCTTTTCTTTTTCACGATTTTTTTATTGGAAATAACCTTCCCCCATACTTGTTTTCTGCAATAATGTCACTCAAAAGGAATTCCCTCTAAGTCATGTTCCACTATACTTTAAGAACAAGGGTATGGATAGTCCTATGTCTAACACAGAAAATAGGCTAAATAAGGCTCAAAAGGGTTAAACCTACAAAACAAATGCATGGGATGAAGGCTTTTTGGCTCTGGTGGTAACTACTAAACAACTTCATCTTGTTATATGTTATGCACTCAATTTTAAGCTTTGAATGAAACGGGCATGAGTTCTAGTATTTGGAACTATAATGATGAAAAACGCATTCTAAGTAGCAACCAAGCAAAGAAACAATGAGATCATGCAACAACTTTAGAAAAAAAAAATCACAGATTAATAACTCTCCAAACAAAGTTTAGGCTCAAGTCTCTCAGGATTGTAGCATTAGTTTGAGTTCCTTCCTTCAAGCATGTTACAAAAACTGATTTTTTTTTTCCTTTGTGATTACATGTGAATTTGTAAACATCAACTACAACCAAGTATTAACCAAAGAGCATATCAAACTTCTACCCATGTTTGTAACTTTCTTTAACAATCATGTAATTAAAAACCAAATCCTCTTCATTATGTTGGAAGGTACCCTAAGACACAAACAAACACACAAAAACGACTCTAAAACGACTATTTTTGGGTTTTTCAAAACTTTTTCAAAATTTTTCTCAAATTTTCGTATTGCCATATAAAAACACTTCAAAACACACTAAACACACTTGAAAACAGTGAAAAACAACTCTAGAGGTGCTAGGTGGTCAAATCCCACGAAAATCAATGAAAAACACTTGTTTACCCCCCTCACACACTTAAACCAAACATTGTCCTCAATGTTTCAAATAAAGACTCACACTCAAGCAAGCAAACAATACAACTAACAATCATGACAAATATGGCAAAGTAAAAGCAATTAAAGAGTAGGGTTTAGGAACGCAAATCTGGTTGTGGAGTGATTCTTAGGTCTTCCTTGAATGCATGGGTTGCCTCCCAAGAAATGCTTGCTTTAACGTCTTCCAGCCGGACGATACCTCCTTTTAAGCTCCATCGTGGCCCACGACATGGAGTTGATCTTTGAATGGAAGGTGATACTTGAAATGATCCAGTAATGGTTTAAATTCTAGAGTGGGTGCCTAATCATCAACAATCTGTTAGTAGAAAACAAAATTGAAATTTGGGGAAATAGCTTACCTGTGTGCTCCAACAAGAACTCAAGGATAAACACCACTTCTTTGAAAGTTTCAGGAACTTTGCACCCGGCCAGATTTGGTGTGAAGGTTGTAACTTGTCATGTGTCATAAAACCCAACTTCTTTGGGGTTGGTTGTCTCAAGTACATCCTCTTTGATGAATTCTTGATATCCCGCAACCACTTCTTTCTCTTGAATCATTCTTCTTGTTGTACAAAGTTCTTTGAACAATTCAACACATTCTGGAACTTGTTTTGTTGTACCAAGAATTGGGATATTACTTTGCACATTTGGAAAGGTTTCCAAGATGTCTTTTTCACTCTCCTCTTCCTTGGATTGCAAAAACCTGCGAGGAAAAGGTACATTTGGTGGAATGAGGTTAGAAAGAATTGAATTTGAAACAACCTTACCTGAATTGAATGGTGGTGGAGCTTTGGGAGGCTGCGGCAAAGGTTGTTCTTCCCTTGCTGTGGCTTTGTCTTCCTCCTCTTCTTCGAGCATTAACTGTTTGTCTACTTCTACGCTATGTTTAGACATCTTTAGTTTAGCTCCAACCTCTATACCACTTCTTAAAGTAATGGCTTCAGCGATTTCAAAATCTCCCATTGGATTGACAATGGTTAAGCTAGAGAGTTCGTTTTGTTTTTAAATTTGCCCTATGAATTTCATCATCTCTCCAAGTTGATTTTTCAATTCGCTCATCTCTTTAGCTTGGTTTTGTAAGCCCTGCATCAATTGCGTCAAAGAAATTAGTACATCAAGAGTTTTATCATTATCCATTGATGTACCTGAATGTGGTTGGGCATATTGTTGGGGAGGAGGCTGTGGTGGTGCATATGGCCATTGATAGAACTTCTTAGATGGCTAACAATATTCTTCTTGTTGAACTTGTTGAGGTTCCTTCCACATAGAATTTGAATAATCTATTCAATCTGAATTGTAAGTGTTGGAAAACAGGTTGTTCCTTGATTGATTATGGCCTTGATAACCCCAGGCACCTCTATTCTCAATGAATTGAGGACGTTGATGAGTTTGATATCCTTGCCTATAAGACACACCAAATGTAGGGACACTTTGCATTATGGTCCTTTCGGCATACTACGACAACTGAAATTTTTTTTGATGTGATATAAACTAGCACTCAAATTAAACCCTCTTATTGACAATTGTAGTAAAGATGTAAGTAGGGATCGTTCTAGGTTGGGGATTAGGAGGGATTGCTAATCTACTTAAAATTGACTTAAAAACACAAAACTAGGTTTTAAAACACTTAATTAGACTCAAAGAACTCAAAACAAATTAAAGAGACTCAAAACAGCACAAAATAATCAAATAGACTCAAACTAGACACTAAAGGGTGATTTGGACGAAAATTGATTTTAACTTGACTCAAAATACTTAAAAACACAAGTTTGGACAGATTCTAACTAATTTGACACAACAAAGTAAAGGGGATTGGGTTTTTGACAAATTTAAAGTAAAGACAAGTAAATTAAAGACTTAAGCAAGTTTATCACGAAATTGGGAGAAAATATGGGTGATTGGCTAGCTAAAGGGTTCTTCTCCACACATGAAACACTTGCACACAAATCAATTTTCAGTTGATTTTCCAATAAACCATGAACCTAAACGCCCCAGATTAACCGTGAACAGCACTAATTAACCCTTTGATTTTCCTTAAGTCATTGAATTGGATGGACAACGCATCGGCAACCAAATTATTCTTCAATAGTCCCCTACATGAACAACATAATAGAGATACAATCAAAGATCATTAAGTTTTGTGAAAAGCATAAGCATTGACAAGGCATTCGTAACTATGAACAACATGATACTCCTGCCAGGAATCTACTTAACACGATTGTGACTAGCAACCTCCACTACTTATGAATATAAGTTCATAACGATTAGGTGAAACTCCCTTCTATTCTAGCATCAAATTCATGCATGCAAACTAAGTGTGCACCTTTCATCAACATACAAGAATGAGTTCTGAATCAAACAGTTAAGTAAATTGCATTCATGATTTATAGAATCACAACTGGAAGTAATCAATTCATATTGCACAAGCCTTGACGGCCCTTGAAGAACTTTCACCAATTCAAGATCAAGCCCCGACGACCCTTGAAGAAAGTGTTCATCGTTCATCATCCGTTCATCCAAAGATCAAGCCCCAATGACCATTTGGATCAACAACATCAACAAATCCACACATCTGTTCTTCAAGATCAAGCCTAAAAGCCTTTGAAAGAAGTTCCCTCAACCTTCAAGATCAAGCCCTGTGGGCTCTTGAAGAAACTTCCAACAGTTCATCCAAGATCAAGCCTCGACAGCCTTTGGATCAATAAAACATCTACAAATCAACACCTGACGGAGATCGAATCAAAGGATCAAGTTATAAAGAGATTGTAACCCTACAAATCCATTAACACCAAAATCTTTCTTTGTACACGTTGTTCTTGTTTTAGGAATTTCAGTGTTCACACTCACCACCAGATATTATGTCTCTCTCTTTCATAGCCATGGCACGGCAATTGCTCGGCAATCTCAGCAAGTTCTGTGCAGCGTTTTTTCATCGTCACAACATGCCTTCCAATTATTTCCAAACCTTGGCTTCTTCAATCCTCACCGCACCATCTCCGCCGCCCAATATCAGATTTAAAAAAAAAGGAAAAAACTAAACCGGATTGAAACCAAACCGAAAAAAAATCGAAACTGAAAAAAACCGAACTGAAAAAAAATTAAACAGAACCGAGCCGAACCGGAATTTCGGTTCGATTTTGATTTTGAACCCAACCCAGCCCTAAGATTGTGAGTTTGGCACCAAAAAGAGAGGAAAAGTGATTGGACATGTCAAGAAAGAAGAGAGAGAGAGATGGGAAAAGATAGGCTATTGAGAGCAGATATAGGGAGCTAGGGCTTGATGTTAAAACCTAGACTATGCGTGCCATCCTAGGTGATGTGCATCTCAGGTTGTATGCAAGTGGCACCTTACCTTCATTTAAGTGTTTGTTATGTATTCTATAAATGGTAAGCTAAATAATGTTTTTATACTTTGATAGGTTTTGACTGACTTCTGGGCCTTAAGTTGGCATGCTTTCGAGATCGCATTTGCATTGGACATGAGGTGAGTAGTTTGTTTACTGTCCTTATATAGAATATCAAAATGCGTATATGTCTCTATGTATGTCCTATTGAAGTTAGCATTGTATGTAATATGAGATAGAGATAAAGATACTGGTAATTCGTGGTTGCTAGTATAAAATGATGAGTTAGGGACTCAATTAGATTTTTCAATATAACTAGTAATTAAGGGAATCCTTTTTGATGTTCTTTGTATGACAAGATGCTTGGTTGACATGTTGAACCAATAGTGGATGTGATTATTATGTAAATCATGTTGGGTTGATGTATGGTGTATGACGAGTGATAATGTGACTGAATCATGTAGCAGTATGGTACATGGATGGTCCTACTTGGTTAATTCACATTGGGGGACCATGCAATTATATGCATGCCTATGGTTCTACTTGGTTAATTTGCATTGGGAAACCATAAGCATTCTAAAAGTGATCATCCTTGGTAAATCGACAATTGGTGACCACTTCCAAGTTGGATTCCATTGAATTGGTCTGGAATCTTACTTCATATATGGTTTTTTTTTTATTTGGTCTGAAAACCCTATATTTTGTTATAGAGTTGAAACTTACCATGCAACCAGATATGAAGTAAGATCTAAACCTTATAACAATTCCTTTTGAATTACTTTCTAGTAATCCGGCAATAAAAGCAATCGACGGTACAGAGATTTCCAGACCAATTCAATGGAATCCAGGGTTTTCAAACCAACTCTGTTATAGAGTTCCAGCCCTTGTGAAACCAAACCTAGATTTTTTTTCCTTCCTCCCCATTTATTTATCGGTTATAGAGTTGAAACTTATGGTAAAGTGATGCAGTGAGGGTCACGGTATCAACGGACAACTCTTTGCAGAGCAAAAATTGACCGCAAATCCAGTAATTTTCTATTGAAAGAAGAATCCTTGTGAATTTTGATTTCCTATAATTATAGCCTTCCCATGTTATAGTCTAATGTAAAAAAAATCTGAATAAGATGACTTCACGATGTTATAAATATTAAACGATCTAGTTATATGCCTCTTCACTTGTAAGCAAGGTATAAAATATCAATGATATCGGAAATATCGATAGTCTAAAAATACGGAAATTTTGATGAAAATATCGGGATATTATCGATATCGATAAAAATTGAATAAAAACCATGGAAATTGTAAGAAAAACTTGGAAATTTTTATTGAAACTTTGTAGGATGTTTATTTAGTCAATTATCTATTAGTTTATCACAAAACATTGGAAGGAAATGCATTGCATGATAGATATAACTGATTTAAGTTGATTATATAGCGAGCTGGCAAACATTGTGAGTGTAGAAAATATGTATTAATTAATGAAAGAAGTTTAAACACATCATAATCATTTATATATAATTAATTAGTACAATATTTTACACTTTATACATTGCATGGTAAGATACATGAGTGACTTAGCAAGGTCTAAAATATCGATGATATCGGAAATATCGGTAGTCCAAAAAAATATCGGTAGTCCAAAAACATGGAAATTTCGATGGCAATATCGGGATATTATGGATATTTTAGACCATGCTTGTAAGTGAGAGGTTTTATGTTAGATTCTTGTCAAAGGTGATTTTGAACCACATTATTGCTAGCTCATTATGAGGCTAAACCCACCATCTCTCCGTTAATGTATATAATATCGTTTGTTAAAAAAAAAAATTACATATTTTTTTCCTGAAAAAAAATGTCTTAACTCATTAATTTTTGATAATTTACCCTTAAAAGTGTATCACATCCAAGTTTTTGAAATGTAAATTGTTTCTGGTTATTTGATTTAATAAGTTGCAATGGTGCTTAAGTCAATAGATTCAAATGTAGGGCCTCGATTCAATCCTTCTATATATGACTTAGATTGTAGCCAAGTGTCATGCCATTATTGATGACCGTGTATATGGCTTAGATTGGATTTAGCACAAAGGTGTAAGAGAATGTTTTGCTAATTTGTGCTCTGCAATGGATTGAGCCGCACCTTTCCTTACACAGAAATATACAAAACTTTCGTTCTTTAAGTTTTTCTTCAGTCTTATTTCCCAATCCATAACTTAAGAAAACAACATCAAATACTAAAAATCAACATAAGTCAGGTAATTTAAATTGAAAAAAATTAAATAGCTTACAATCTGGTAGAAGGGAAGAATTTGGAGGTTTTAATGAACTTAAGGACATTTGTTTGAAAAAATATCATTAAGGAACTTAATTTTTTAAATGGTACGATTATGAGAGATATGTTGAAAAGTGTGTAATTAAGGAATGAACTCAAATAAAAACTAAAAACTGTTTTTAGCTTGTATTTACTTTGAAGATTTTGTTTTTGTTCATTTTTCTTTGTTTCCTTCATTCCCTTCCACCAGTATTCTTCATCCAACATTTCCTCCAAATAATTTCTCCATAACTCAAACACATAAAAATGAAAATTAAAAATAGAAAACATTTTGATTATCTCACAAATATGATCTCACATTTCCACCATATAATTTCCCTTTATATTTATGGAATAATTATTAGCACTTAAAAGTCATTATCCACTCTTTAAATATATAGATTTGACAAACCGGCGTCATATCTATCAAAGACTAGGAGCAAGAAGTAATTGCTTGGTCACAAGCCAGTAATTTCTTTCTAATTAATATGTGTAGTAGATTACCAAGAGAAGTTTTCCACAAACATTCATCGTTCAGCCAAATAATGTAGGACACTATGACCTGTATATATTGGGAAGTGTGGAAAATATGGGACATCTCTTTTCTTTAAATTATTGTAATAATTTTGAATCATTCATCATTTCCCTAATAATAATAATTTACAAAAAATTGGAACTATATTAGATCAAGCCTTTAGTCACGGAAGAAAATGTGGATACTATACCAGTATGTATTGGGATATATTGTAGAGAATTTGCTTTGTTAACGTCCGAATGGATTTAGGTACGACTAAAGTTATAATATCGTTAGTCGTCATTAGTATTACTGTTTAGTGAAATTATTCTCCATTTGTTAGTGGGGAGGTCTCAGTTTAACTTTGAGTTCAAATTTACTTGTCACGCCCCGATTCCGACATACGTCCAGGATCAACACATGACATCACTCAGTACTCATATATCTAACATACTTGCCTCCAGGATATGGACAAGCACAAGAAAGATTCAATTGCGTAGTAATTTTTCATGTACTTTATGGCTACATCTAACCTCTTTGTTAGACTACCTTCGTACCCTCCAATGAGATCAAGCCATTCGTAGTTCACCATTTGTTAAACTCTAAACTATTCGTAAAACACTTCCTAGCAGACAACATAAAGTACCACACTACACATCAACCATAAGCCAAACAAGAGTTGTCATCTTACCTTTCACACACACATATGCTTTCCAACACCATTCAACAATCACATCAATCAATAACACATACAATGAACCAAAATGCAAGGTTAGAGTGACACAGTTCGGCAGAAGCTTGCATCCCTTAAGCTTTCTCAATTTAGACCGAATCCAACGAATCAGTGAAGTCAACAATGTGATTTCGAACCACTCAACGAAATCCTACAAAATCAGGTTCCGAACCACTTAACGGAACCAAAGTACCAAACGGGATTATGGACCACTCAACAGAATCCAAACCAGGATACGATTTCGAATCACTCAACGGAATTGTGGAGTAGAAAGGATTTTGGACCTCTCAACGGAATCCGAGTGGATACGATTCCGGACCACTCAACGGAATCCAGACAAAGAAGGGAATCAGACCACTCAACGGAACCGAGTGGAAGTCTAAGAAACATAACAACGGCTTAAAGAAACAAGACATGAATCAAGTTACTTAATTTAGAATGGCTCAACGAAATGAGATATGAAACAAGGTTCACTATGAGCCTTCACATTTCATCAAACAATTCAACAAGCACTTCGAATCACATTTCATAAATATCAGCAACACACAAGTCAAATCACATTTAATAAACATAGATCAATGGCTAAATATTTAAAAAAAAAAATCACATTTCAATAGAAATCACATTTATAAAATCAAGTGATATTCACAAAGGATACTAAATACAAAATCAGGGTAATAACCATATCACATACTAGACTTCACTTAGTCTCTAGTAGTACTTATTTTAGTATTTAAGAACGATTCAAATCATGTTGACCAAAAGTCAACTCTCTGTCAACGGTGGGTTCCACAACCCTACATAATTCGATTTGGAACATCCGCCCATAGATTTCTGATCCGTAACCTCCTAAGAGTCTCATTAATCTTCTAGAACAATATTCTTAAATTTTAGAACGATCCAACGGTCGGATCTCCGCCAATCGCTAAAATTAAATTGCGGTCAACGTTTGGTTTTACAAACTTAGAAATTCAATTTGGGAAGATCCGTACGTTGGATTTCCAATCCGTAAGTTCCTAAGGTCCTCAAATATTATGTTTAATGACATATTAACATTCAGTGACGATCTAACGGTTGGATCTTTGTTTTCTAGATTAGTCAAGTGGAGGACCCTAATGGAACTAGGTCCAAACGATAGAATTTCATCGAACAAAGATCAATTATGAAATTAGAATATCAAATTTAGCCTAGAAATTCAAAGTTGGCCCACTGGCCAAACGCAGCATGCGCCACCTCATGCGGCGGTTTCCGATAAACGGAAACCCAATTTTCTAACCAACTCAAAAAATTACCAAAATTTTATAAGATTGTAGAGCACAACAAGGGAACAACTTTCATACATAGGCTGAAGTCCAATTCGGCAGGGAAACGCCTAAAAACACCCTTGATCCGTCGGAACCCTAGAAATGGGTGTTCATCAATTTGTTGAATTCGCAACTCTGCCGCCCCCAAACTTGTTTGGGCTATGTTCCTGGATTCAAGAGACTCCTAAGGGGGTGGTGGTGGATGGAAAAACTTTCAGAAATGGCTGATTTTTCGCTTGCACCCACGAAGCCCTCGACTTTGATTTTCATGAAAAGACACCAAATCAACTTGGGTTTTGGGTGGAAATGGAAAAGGACTTGATGCTGAGTTGCTTCCAGGTAATGGGTGGCTACGAATTGCCAAAAAAACCACCTAAAAAGGTGTCGAAAAACATAATGCTGCTGGGTTGGATCTCGGGTCAATGGGAGGGATCTGATTCCCTCATTCTCTCATACCTCATTTCCCCTCCTTGCTTTTCCTCTAATTCGCCTGTCTCTCCCTCCGTTCTCTCCTTATCTCTCCATCTTAGCCACACACATGGCACCAAATCAATGCTCCAGCAAATCTAGAGCCTTCCAGATAATGGTGAAATGACCATTTCGCCTTTGTCATTACTCGTTTATACCTCGTTTGTTATAGCTCCGTTTGGCAAACAATTTTCGCCTACACACTCATAAGGTCAAGCTCTATCCAAATGTGTAAATAAAAGTGACAAAACATATAGGAATTAAATACATCCTCTAAAAGTCCGTTTAGTTCATTAAGGTCATTTTCATCTTTTTACTTATCGGAAAAAAAAAACTATACGCCGTAATTATAAACGTGTCGAAACTAAGAACACGAAATACATCATTTTAAATAATGAAATATGGGGACGGGATGTCATAGCCCGTCCTGAAATATTTATTTTCAACAGCGTGAAATTACTTATTTACCCTTGGACGTTTTGTGTGGTTATGTGGGTTAAGTTTTATTTGGACCAATTCAAAGGTTTGCCTAAGTTTTTGGAACACTTAAGACTTAAAGTGTTTGTTTTGTGTATTGAAAGACCATGTAGGACCACCACACACCGACACACACACTCAACCTTTCCCCTGTGCACTCTCTCTCATCTCCCTTTCGATTTTTCTGCAATGTCCGTACAAGTGTACGGACAAATCTTAAACCCTCTCATTCAGATGCGGAACGACGTCAAGAAGGTAAGATTCAAACTCCTTACAAGCTTCTGAGTTCGTATATGCTATTTTTAGAACTTGAAAGCTTTAAAACCCCGAGAACTCTAACCCCAGATTTCATGCACTAATTAATGTGAGGTTTTTAGGAGTTTTTAAGGACATAGGGAGCTTTGGATCATCTTCACGAAGCTTGGAGAAGAAAACCCAAGCGATTTGGACGTCGGGAAATCGAGTTCGTCGAGTTTTAAGTATTAGCTGGATTATCGAGCTTTCTCCAACGAATTTTCGTGGATTTCAAGCCTTAAAATTGGTATGGATGTGTTCTTCTAGTTATAAGCTTTAAATTGAGACCAATTTCATGAGTTTTAGTTAAGAAACGACTAAGATATAAGGATTTTAAGATTTTCCAGTTTGCGGCGATGGCAACGGTTGCCGGAGTTCGAAGGTAGAGGATGACGGAATATTCCGTCAACGGCGACTAACGGCGTTGGTTGATTTTAACGAAATATTCCTTAAATTTAACGGAATATTCTTAACGGCCGTTAGGCCTCAGTTAAGGTTTGGCCGCATGTGGGGCGCATAGGGTCGTGCCTCCGCCGGCGCGTGGTGGCGCACGGGTGGTCAGAAAATTTTTCTAAAAATATGGAGATGTTTGTGAGGTTGTGTAGATCACGTTGGTATATTCAAACATCCCATTTGAGCAATATATGAGAAGTTATTAACTGGTTTTGTCTATGTGTTTTAAATAACGTTTATTCAGTTATTTCGCATATAGGTGAGACCTATCAAGAGAATGAGCATAGTCAAGGGCGACTCGGGGGCTACGACCCTTCGACATACCAGTGAGTGGGCTTTTGGTTTTCAATATATATTTATATACTTGATATTTTCCCAGAAAATGTGTTTAAATGAAAGTGTGCTTTAAAATGCCATGCATATAAATTTATATTCAACATATGAATTAGTATATGATGCATAATGTGAATTGGTGATGTGGACGCTCAGGTAAGTACCATGTGAGTTATGTTTTGTTATGTGAAATGTCGACATTGTGAGATGTAATTGAGAACTCATAAACCTGCATCCCGGGTGATTGTGATTTAGCCAAAGATATGGCACATGCCTATTTCTAATGTCACCTCTCGCACCATATGCTCACATTGGATCTAATTTAAGTGCACAGTCTTGTTTTACAAACCGCTATACGTGGTTCCGACTTGTAGGTGACTAGCGATTTATCGCACAGCTATCATGAGAGCGTAGCATAACTATATTACACCTAGTCTGATCGTACATACCATTACAGTGGTTCTAACTCATGTGCAGTGTAGTGCCGTATAGGTCATTTGTGGTGACTCCAGCTAGATCGATTGATGAGCTATGAATTCAGCTGTACAGACCTCTGTCGAGGTTCCAACTAATATATTGTTGACCATGAACTTATTTGCACCTGAGTTACTTATTATGTTCTATATTTGGCATGGCATACTTATGTTTATAGTTATGTGAAGCATGATTTGAATATATATATATATATATATATATTTTACATTCTATTTCTGGGAAAATTATACATGTTTTACAGCGAGGGGTTAGAACACTTGATAAATGAAATGGTATTTGAAAAGCTTTGTTTTTGCCCACTCACACTTTATGTTTTGCGCTCCTCCAGGTTCTAAGTAGGAGTGTTTGTTGGCGGCATCGAGGAGTCAATGGCCATTATGACAAATTATATCTATGTAGGACATCTTTGGGTGTCGTTTAATTAGATTTGTTTTCTAGGCTGAACTTAGGCTACTTACACTCTGATTGTGTATCCACACCTATTCTAGTACTTGCCTTGACTAGTACTATTATGAGTTGGTTTTTATTTATTCGTATTCTCTATTATCTTTACTGCTTCTGCACTGTGCATATGGCTACATCACCCTCATATGACAGCCAGCATGCCCTGACTCGGGTCGGGATGTGTCACGGGATTTCACACTACTTCCACCAATGTTGTTGATATTTTTTTTAGGACTGTACTTGGGTACTACCTAGTGAGTACTCACATTTTGATTGTGATTATTCAACTTTTGATTTTGTCCAATAATTAACTCATTTTAGGAGAAATTAGGTTCACATCATTCTTTTTGCTACTCCATTGATTAAAATCTATTCATTTTTCAATTTTTGATCAAGGTCCATGGGTATTAATAACATCATTAATTATTTGAATAATAAAATATTTTTATTTTTAAATATATTCCCTTAGTGTTAAAAACGTTACAATTAGAATATTTATATTTATGGTTACATTTTATCACATATTTTTATTTTTAGTTTGTACCAATTTTTTTTTTTTTCATTTTTAATTTGTACTCATATATTAGTTTCTTTTTGTGCCCATATTTTTTAAAGTTTTATTTGTGTTTGTACCCATGTTTATACTGTCACATGACATTGTATATTTAATCAATGATAGAAAAATTGCATATGGTATATTTATGTGAATCATTGATGATGTGAATTGTGTTGAGAGCTCATAACCTGCACCCTGGTGATAGTGCTTATATTATTCACCCTGCACCACACGCTCACCTTGGATCCAAGTAGGTGCATGTCGTACAGACCATGAGAGGGTTCCGACATGCTAGTCGTACAGATCACTAGAGGTGGTTCCGAATGGTAGGTGACCTTAGATTATGTGCACAGACGATTGATGAGAGAAGCACTAGAGCATATTATTACACCATTCTTGTCGTACAGACTACTTCAGGTAGTTCCGACTTATGTGCAGAGTAATGCCTACAGGTCACCGTGGTGACTCCGATTGATTTGGATATTGAGCTATGGAATTAACCGTACAGGACCAACTGCAGGGTCTCCGGTTGATTCATTATGTCACCTGTTATATTGATGCATCCATATTCTGTTATTGACATTTATGGCATGGCATATTTTCTGGATTTGATAAGGATTGATGATTTGAGATATATGAGGATTTATATACTATTATGTTATTTTCTGGGAAAGTATACAGGTTTTACAGCGAGGGGTTAGAATTGTTTTTGATGAAATGTTTTCGAAAAGCTTTGGTTTTACTGACCCACTCAATTTTGTTTTGCCCCCCTCCAGGTTCTAGTTAGCGGCGTTGGTGGCCCAGGAGGATTCCCACGGCGTACTAACAGACTTCATAAATGTAGGACTCACCTGTGGGTGTTGTAATTTAGTTATGGTCCTACTTGACTGCACCTAGTACTTATGCTCTGAATATGTGTGTTGCACACTTAAACTTACTCTAGCATGTTGTTTGGATATTATTGCTAGTAGTTGGGTTTTATTCCTTCGTAATTCCTTTATCTTTTGCTTCCGCATCGCACTTTTGGTTACATCATGCTCACGTGACGGCCAACACGCCTTGATTCTAGGATCGGGGTGTGTCATTGTATCATGTATTTATATTTTTAGTTTGTACCCACTTTTAATTTGCAACATTTTTTTTATATTTGTAGTATTTTCTTTTTAGTTTTATTTTGTACCCATGTATTAATTTCTTTTAGCGCCTATATTTTTAAAAAATTCATTTGTACTCATAATTTTTTTAATCTTTTATATGCACCCTAATTTATTTATAATGTACTCATTCTTCTTTATTAATGTACTACTTTGTTATATGTGAAATGTACCAATTTTTTTGTAAAATGTACCAATTTTTTTAACACTATAGATACATTCTTTTGCTATTTATTATTTCTTATTTTTACATAGTTTTTTTTCCATTTATTCAATCAAAATGTTTGAATTTTTTTTATTGTAACCTCTTCTAATAGTATTATAATGAGGGATTTTAAATTTATAGGATTATAAATCTCATAAAATATCAAACAATTAATGTCAAAACTAAAAAAAATATAAATATTAATTGTAATACAATGAGGTGTAAAAAGTCAAGGGACTTTGATCAAACTTTGAATATCATTAAGGTTTTAGTAAAAGAATGTTAAGGATTAGGGACCTCATCCAAAGTATCCCAATATTTTATCACATGTTTTATTGTTTTGAAAAATAATGCACATATGGTAATAACTTTTCTTGGGTAATAAAAAAGTAAAGAACATATGACATTTTTTGAATTGGCCAAAATCAGAAAGTGAGTACATAGATTGATGAGTATTTATGTATTTACGGTTAGACTATTATTTAATCTCTAAGGAAAAATTTAGCCTTCTTTTTTTAATGCTTGATTTGACCCAATTATGTATTTTGAATGTGGAATGCTTGCTAACATCAAATACCTAAATGTTGGAACCAAATCCGAGTAAACTTGAGCAACCTGCAAAACAGTAAAACAATTGTGAGCAATCCTTATACCCAGGGGGAGATAGGTGTTCATGCCAAAAGCTTTCCAACGGTCAAGTAAGTGAATGATTTTTAGACGTGGATGAGCCCTAGGTGGGTGTATTTATAGTGTGGGAGAGAGACCTTTTCAGGATATAATCCTCGTTCTAAGCCGAAAGAATCCTAAAGGATATATAGTAAGTAGATATTGCATCCTCTTAGGAGTTGTGATACTTGCAGCGCAGACCTATCCCAAGATTGTAGTGACTCCAAGAGACTTATAAGATCTGATTGTATCCATATTCGGATCAGATCACATATGGAACAAGCATGGTCATCCAACGAAGTCATTAGGACTCCGCCTAGTGCCCTAGAGTAGAATGATGGTAGCACCCTGTTTCGTCTGATACAACTCCACTCGAAGTTAGAGCTAGTGAGTCCATGACCGAACTTTTAAGGTAACAACATTAGAATTAGACTCACTCTGACCTTGGAAAATCATGGTCCCCTACTGAATTCATTAAAAAAACAATTTCTCAGCAAGTTAACCTACTATTAAGGAATACCATAATTGTGGTTCATGAATTTTCATTGCTGGAGTAAGGCAGATCGAAATACTAATACCTCAAAAGTTCGATCATGGACTCAACAACTTCGGCAGCGAAGCTGCATAAATGGATCATGGAGCAGTGTTGTCACTGTCATCCTATTTCGGAGCAGTGAGTGAAGTCCGTCAACTTCGCTAAGATTGACCATACTTGTTCAGTAAGACACAGAAACCTAATCCAATAAGGAATCAGCCATGTTTCCTATATTCTTAGAATCCTTACAGTCTAAGGATTGACGTGTGCCTAAAGTAAACATACTCCTAAAAGGATGCAATATCTACTCCAAGGTATAATCTAAGATTGTCCCAGTTTAACATGAATTCCATGTTCTAAAAGGACTTTATCTTGATTGGTATAAATACACCATTCTTAGATTCATATCTAGTAACACAGTTATGCACACTTATTCTCTTGCATATAGCTTGAGTTTCATACATTTTTTACTAACTTGGCCATCAGAAAGCCTTTGACCTGCACCCCTGGTCCTTGGCTGCTTACGGTTGTTTGTTCTTTTACATGTTAAACGAGTTTGTGCATCTCCTCCACACACGGTGGTGCACACATTTAGTTTTAGCAAAAATGTTTGTTATACAAACAAAAACAAAAAGTCGAACACAATGAACACATAAAATCGCAGCATGGATATTCAATTGATATCTAAATACGTCTATATTATATCATGAAACTCCTAACTAAAATATGTTGCTACCAGGTAATATATTTATATCCATATGGCAAAGCATAGAAATTAAGACTAACAATTTTGTTAGAAAAAACTAACAATAATAATAATCATGGCTATAATCAGCCCTTTTTTTTTGTTACCTAATTAAAAGGTAAAATTGAAGAACATATGTTGGGAAAACAAAATCACAAAGAATACATGAAACCGACACCTGAAGCAAAAAGGATGGTGTGGAGGTGGGATGCATACCTATTGTATACACTGGTAGACAACCCGCGGAAAAGATATCTATGGGATAGGCATGGTGGAAAAGAAGGCAATAAGAGGAGGAAGAATAATACTGCTTTGAATCTTCAACGACGACTACCATGGTGGACAGAAAATATATAAATCAATTTGCACACATGTGGATGCAAATTTCCGCCTTATTCTTCTTGAACGAAAATGCACCTACAAAATAATCAAGACCTAAAATCAAGGTCAAGAGCCTCACATGCCCACGATGAATGAGGGGCTTTGACCGAAGAATCTCTTATGCTAAAGTTAGAATTTGAGAGAAAGTGTTTAAATAATTTTTGGGAGAGAATTAGACTTAGGTTTTTGGAAAAATGAGGGGCTATATATAGGAGTGTGGCTGACCCTATTAGGAGAATTGGGACCCGCCACATATGGTTGATTTGTGGGATTGATTGCAAAATATTATGTAAATAATATTTTGTAATTAGTTTGGTAATTAATCAATTAATTTGCTAATTAATCTCAATTTGAAAAGAATAATTGGAAATTACCTTGTGGGTGAGGATTTGATGAAGAGTGATGAGAGGGTTTTAAAAGAATATCATTTTGACACCTTTGACATTGATTGAGCCTTTATTGTCCGTTGCATGCACGTGAAAATCTCGAGAATCTTGATGTGTCTTAAGGTAATTTTTTCTTTTTATCCAAAAGTCCAAGTGTCGCCTTCATATTTTTCTTGATTAGTTTTTGCTCTACAAACCTAGACTATGTATTGACTGGTAAAAGAAGGAAACATATTGTCAGGAAGATCATCTTGCATGCATTCATCTTCGAACTAGGATTCTCTTCCCCTCTTGTTTTCATTATCTTCCATTTTCTCTTCTCATATTCTTTAATTTGTCTTTATATTCTATATAAAATAATATGAAATGTTGATGTGATTTAATCGTAATCGTTCAAATAAGAAATGAGGGAAGGAGGAAAAAAAAGAGGGGAGATAATCCTACTCCCTTTTATCTTCTAGGGTCTCTCTTTTTTCCTGACGACAGATTGAATATTTTTCTTCTTATTGCAGCTTCCTCTTCTCGCCGCATTCTTCAACCCTATTCAACAGTTTCCCTTGTGATGGCATCTTCATCTTTTGAGGGCCCTTGCAGTCACATGTCATTGGAATTGAAATAACCAGAGGATTCATGGTCAATGGTGTTTGACTGGAGAGGGTGATTGATGGGGTGGGCAAGGTGGTGGTGATTGATGTTGGGTCAAGTTTCAACTTAATTTAACTATAATTATATTTAAAATAATAATTAGTAGATAAGTAATTCAAGTTGGCTAATAAAAAGATAAAAATTACAAAGTAGTTAATGCTTAGATATGTAACCCAAAATCGTCTGTGTATCATATACTTGGAACAATCCAACTGATGGTCCGAAGCCCTGTTGGAATTTTGATAAAGTATCTCTCAAATCTTCATTATCTAAAGAAAAGACGCCGATGTCAGGATATGTAAATAATTCTGGAACTACTGAATGAGTTGAATTATCAGCAAAGTAAATGCAATTGCTGTTTAACTCTCTAAAATCACTAGCCCGAAGAGAGAAGGAAGAACAGTCAGTCAAAAATAATACTTGGCCATCCAAACTTTGTACAACAAGAAATTTGCTACTTTCAGTGTCAATTTTGAATACTCGAAAGCAACTTACCTATAATATCTGGGATTCTCATCTTCGTCATCAATGTCAGATTCATTGTCGCTGGAATATACGACATTCTCATCTTCACTATCAATGTCAGATTCATTGTCGCTAGAATATATGGCATTCTCGTCTTCGCTATCAATGTCAGATTCATTGTCGCTGGAATATATGGTATTCTCCTCTTCAGTATCAATGTCAAATTCATTGTCGCTGAAATATTTGCCATTCTCCTCTTCTTCCTCCTCATCATCCTGGTCATCTTGATAATTATCATCAAAGTTCTGTTCCACCTGATCATAACCATCCTCATTGTCCGCGTTTCTTGGAGCTTGAAAAATATGATGCCATTTATGGATTAACAGGACTTCATTGTTGGTTGATTCCAATAAGGACTTCCATGCGCCATTGTACGTCACTGTGTAGCACTCGTGATGATAAATGTCTGGTTCAATCGGTTCGATATTATCATATATCAACATCAATTCCACTGCATGATCATCTCCAAATTGTAAGCTGTGAGCTACAATAAGCTCATTCTTAGTTTCACTAGTCACCAAAGAGTATAGCTTTCCTGTACTGGAAAACAATAACTGGTCATGACCCTCATTTTCACCTAATACCTCAAAGACACTCCATGTTTTGTCCCCAGGTCTACATAAACCCAATACATTATGCGAATCAAAAATTGCCGCCACCATGCATCCTGGATGATCGACATCTGAGGTAGATAACAAGTATGAATGAAGAGACTGGAGGCACCATGAAGTTTCCATTCTTTTGTTTCTACAAAATTTTGGAAAGATGGAATTGTTGTCAAGGATGGAAGTTGGCGTTGGGCTCCTGAAATAGGGTTGAATAGAAACATATCTTTTTCCTTTTCTTTGACCATAAATAACCACCCTTTACTAGAACCAAATAACTTCCCTCTTTGAATTGGCTCTGGCACCCTCAACTTGTGAAATTTGCCACCATCGAAAGGGCTGAGAAACCTCATGCGGTCGTCACAGATTCGAGGGAGTAATAACCAGGGGAGCTCTTGAGCACCACGGACGTCTCCCCGCATACAAACGCCCAAGACTTGCATGATAAGCCTAAGCGTATTCGATCACTTAAATTCAGGCGCCTTACAACAATCTCCAAGATATCACCATGTGTTCTATGCCACCTACACTACTCGACGTCTGATGTCTTGAAGAATTCAAGAGGTAATAGTTTCTTGAGCTTGAAGAAAGGGAACCAGCTTCTCAAAGAGAGGTAGTCACCCAAATTTTGATAAACCGAAAATAGATCACTCATCTCTCTCTTTAATTATATGCAGAAAAGATTAAAGAAAGATAAATGGTCGATATTCAATTCTTGGATGTCAATGCTCTATTTATAGGACTGCAGCTTATAGTTATTCATATCCGTGTTTACAGTGTTTTATTCTTCTCTCTTAATTTTAACAAATTTCCTAGTCCTAGTCGCAGCTATGGACGTAAAGACCCTTAAGATTGACGATGTTGTGACCCTCTCTTCAGACAACTTCCGCCCCTTTTACAGAACACCACAGTTGAAACACCTTTCCAAGGTCATTGCTGGAACCGCCCGCGTAGGAGAAGTTGCGACGATAAGATCAGATTAGTTTTTGGGCTCCTTCGCCTCCAAGAGTCCATCTCCAGTTGCTGGCATTTGTTTCTTTTTTTTTTTTTTATCGAACAACAATATTTTACACTAATAAAGAGATAATTGGACCAGTCCCTAAATTTTAGTCTAATTGGAGTTTTAGTGCTTGAGTTATAAACATGTGAGTGATAGTACCTGAACTTATTACAATATAAAACACTAGTCATTTTGGGAAATGTAATTAGAACTTCCTTTTTTTTGTACCCCTTTAAAACTCTTATTTTGGATGGAACTTTCAATAGCTACTCAAAATGACTATTACTCCACATTGTGAGTAATTTAGAGACTAATACTCATGAATTAGTTCATGAACCAAAACTCCAATGTTAAAGATCAACACCAGCTCATTAAGATCAATCGGTACAAAAGAACTAGATTGTTCTGGTTTAAATATGCATGTAAGGTGGCTGTGCATGCATTGAAAATGCCAGACAATTCTAGCACCAAAGTATAACTAGAAGGTTAGTAAAATGTGAAGCGCATGTCGGTGGGCTGTTTGTGTAAAGAACTAGAAATCTAGAAAAATGTTTTTGTTTGTAGAAAAGTCTAGAACAGCTTATTGCTAGTTGCTAGGATGAAACGGGCCAAGAGAGAGTAACTAAGAAGAGAAACTAAAAACTAAGAAGGAAGAAAGCAACTAAGTAAGAAAGTAAGAGTAGCAACCAAGAGAGAGTAGCAAGTAGGCAAGCAAACCAAGTGAGAGTGAGAAACACGAGTAGTTTTGTGTGATGTGAGTGATTTAGAGTTTGTCTCTAGAAAGTGAGAGAGTGTCATAGCTTCTAAATTGTGTCTTTAAGAATTGTTGTATTGTAATATTTTGTAAGTGTAATACAAGTAATTTGTTTACTTATTTTGTCTCTTCAACACTTGTGCTAGAGTTGTGTACTCTAATTTTCCTCAACATCCAATTGAGCCGAAGAACATTGCTTCAATTTTCTCATAAATAAAATATGAACACAGATATTAAACTTGCTCATTTTCTTCCTCATAGAAAAGCACATTTTCTCCCTCATAGAAAAGCACATTTTCTCTTTTATGATTGAATGTTCTTTATTCCCATGCATTTTCCACTCCGCCTCTCATGCAATTAATACCTATATATATATATATAGGCCCTTTATGCAAAGGGATTCCCATTTTTTTCAAAAAATGGGGATTAGGTGTGAGGCTCACTCCACATCGAACTTCAACAATCCGAACGTCTATTTTGTAAGTCTCGGTTCATAGATCATTCTTGCAAAAATTCAATTCAATCCGAAACCATTTGCCTATTTAATTATCAAGATAAAATTTCATTGTTTCTTATATAACAAAATATTCGTTCATTTCTTTGAACTCAATTAGATATCTTAAACATTTCCGATTTGGCTAATATTTTGTAAGGATGATCTATGAGATGCAACTTGAAAAATAGACGGTTCGGATCGTTAAAGTTCGATGTAATGTGAACCCCACAACTAATCCCCATTTTTATAAAAAAAAATGGAGATCCCTTTCCTTAAAGATTTCCTATATATATGTATGTATGTATGTATGTATGTATGTATTCCTCCAAGAAACCAGAATCAAAACCATGACTGACAATAACAGGATTATCATCTTTATTGGGCTTTTTCTTACTTGATATCGATTCGCATCGTAGATGCCTCCGTTGTTTCAACTGGGGACTTCAACAAAGATTTCTTTGTCACATGGTCTCCTAGCCATGTAAACACTTCAGCTGATGGCAAGACAATGAGTTTAAAGCTTGACCAAGAATCCGGTACATGATCAATATTCATAAACTCTCTTAATTAATTTTGGCTTATAGCATGTTGGAATTCTGATGATGTTGTTTTTCGTTTCCCCTGGGCGCTGGTTTTGCTTCAAACCAGATGTTTTTATTTGGACAAATTGACATGCAGATTAAACTAGTACCAGGCCATTCAGCAGGCACAGTTGTGGACTATTAATAGTCTATTATATAAGCAAAAAAAACAACAATTTTTCTTCAAACGAACATTTTTGCTAATGACTGAATAACTAATGGATTGTTTATGATCAACTTGAAATTAATCAATGCAGTTGACATCTGATCAACCTAACCGTGACGAGGTAGACTATGAGTTCCTAGGCAATGTGGAAGGCAAACAATATGTCCTCCAAACAAACATTTTCGCAGATGGACTGATAACTGCGAAGAGAGGATCAATCTATGGTTTGATCCAACAAAGGACTTCCATACCTATTCCATATTATGAACCTTCACCAAATTGTGTAAGCCATCTATCAAATCTGATCAGTACTACTTCATTTTAGAATTGCTTTTACATATTTTGTTAAGTACACAAAATAAATTTATGGGAAAATTTTGGTGTACTTTTGCTGTTTGTAGTTATAGCAGACCGGTGTAGCATTTCCAACGTGGCAGCCAATGAGCATCAAAGCCAGCCTATGGAACGGCGACAGCTGGGCAACGAGAGGTGGCCGCGACAAAATTGATTGGTCAAAAGGCCCCTTCACAGCTTCACTAAGAAATCACAAGATTGATGCCTGTGTTTGGAAGGGAAATGCCAGGTTTTGTAGGGCATAGAGCCCTACAAACTGGTGGAAAGGTTTAGTACCCTGTCAAATGCACAGAGAAGGTTGTTCAAATGGATTAGGAAGTACCACATGATTTATAATTGGGACACTTTGAATGCGGTCCCTAACTATCAATATTCTTTGACTGAAATTTTGTTAGTTTTTAGTTTTTTATTGAAATCTCTGACATTAATGTAATAATGTAAGTTACTATATTTTTTAAATTAAAAATTAAAAATTGAAATTTGTAATTGTTTATATTAATGAGATTTTAAATAAAACCCATAATTTGCAAAGTTAAAAATAAAAAAATATAAATTATACTCTCTATTATATTGTGTGTGTGTGTACATATATATATGGGTACAGTCACCAAAATTAACTTTATTGTACAAAATATGGGTACATTCTTCAAAATTACAAAAGAAAAAAAAAGATATCACACTTAATAACATTAGTAAATTTTTTCGATCAAACTTGATATGGATACATTTTCAAATCAACGAAAAAGAATGTACCCATATAAGTTTAAAAATGGATTAAAAATGGATTTTATATTGAAAAAAATGGTACATTTTACATATAACAAATTGGTATATTTAAGAATGGGTACATTTAATATTAAAAAAATTGAAAAATTATATGAAAGGCTACATTTAAGGTTAAAAAATTGAGAATCTTTTTATAAAAGAAAAAACTAATGGGTACAAACTTAATCTAATTTTATATTTTTTTATTATTTTGGAAATGTTTGAATTGAAAATTAATTATGAGTTTAATAGAGAAGTGAGTATTAAACCCTAAATTAATTACTAATTTTTATATTAAAAAATTTATGTAATAAACATGTAAATTCATTATCACATTAATGTTAGGGCCTTCAATCAAAATTTGAAAACTAATAAGGTGTGACAACCCGTCCCAAATTCTACATTTTTATTAATTTTAAAAGCGTGATTTTACGAAAATGTCCTTAGAGGCGGGAGTATTGACTTTCGTGAACAGCGTATAGTGAGGTGTACAAATTAATCCTTTAGATTTTTCCTGAAGTACTCGACATTACGGACTTATAGGCGCAAGCAGAAGAGGATTTGGGGTTACGGTTAAAGTTTTACGGAACTGTAAACTCGAGAAGTACTTTGGTTTCAGTCACTATTTATATTTTTATATATTTTTATAATGTTGATATTATTTATCAATTAATTATTTTAAAGAGGAAGAGGAAGAAGAGGAAGAGAAAGAAGAGGAAGAGGAAAAACGAAAAAAAAAAAGAAAAAAGAAAGAAGAATGGCTACTGCCCAATCAGGAAGAAGAGTGAGGTAGGGGACCAACTAGAGAAAAAGTAAGGAGGGAAAGGAGAGAAGGTAGGGAAGGAAAATGGCAACCAAACCCATGTGACCCGGTTATAATCGGAGGATTTCTACGGCAAAATCCATGGTTTTTCCGATGAATTGGACCAAGGTACCACTTCCAAACACTATCTAGCCCTTCCCTCTTCCTTTTGTCATCTCAATTTAGAAGAAATTGTTGTAAACGGGGGAGGAACCGTCGGTGGGTGCGACGGGTTCGTGCAAGAAATCCCAAAATCCTGAAGCTATTCCCACCAATTACCATCACCACTAGACTCCTTATGAGGTCTAGATCAAATCCCAGTCAGTTGTAGGGTGGGCGGGGTACCTGAGATGGCGAATCAAGAAGCACCCAAACTTAGGGTTCTGACGGGTTTTAGTAAAATTGGGGTTTTTCCAGGCCAAATCGGCCTTAGTCACAGGTATGAAAGTTACCCCACTCACTGAGATCGTCATTTCTGCAAAATTGGTAATTTTTAGAAGTAGTTGAATTTTCCGGCGAGTTGGGGCGGCCGACCGCCACCCACAACGACGCGTGCGGCGGCGTGTGACCAGTAGGCCACCAATGTAATTTTTAGGCTATGTTAAATGTCTTGAATTCAGTTTTGATATTTGAATGACGTAGGTTGATTGCTGGAACCTAAATTCTCTACAATACGTTATTAGGTATTCAGGTGAATCGACAATCCGACCGTTGGATCGTCACCAAACTTTGTTACATTGTAGTACGTAAAATTTGAAGAATGTAGGAACTTACAGATTGGGAATCCAACGTACGGATCTTCCCGACTTGGATTTGTAAGTTCATAAAATAAAACGTTAACCACTAATCAGTTTTGGAAATTGGCGGAGATCCAACCGTTGGATCGTAATGAAATTTAAGTATGTTGTTCTAGAAGTCATGAGAAGTTACGGATTGGAAATCTGAGATGCAGATCTTCCGGATCGAGTTTTGCAGGGTTGTGGACCCAACCGTCAATCGAATGTCAATAGGTCTCAAATTATTCTAGAAGGTCCTTAAGGAAATGTTTTATGTAAATTATGTATTCTATCGGTAAGAACTTTGAGACGTGATTTGACAATTGGTCATAGGCGATGATAGTTCGTGATGTCTCCATATTTATGCGAGGGACTCGTAGTGCGGACCTAAGGTGCGTAGGTATTTTCCCTTCTATTATATATATATATATATATATATATAAGCTTGATATCTCCACAAACGTTTATAAATTAAATATTCATATAATTTCTGTGAATGCTTTGGAAGACTAATGCGAACTACGAATGGCTTAATCCTTGTTTAGGGTACATAGGCAGTCTAAAGAGACGTTAGATGTAGCCATATAATAAATGGGACTAAATAATTGAGACAATAGCCTTGTTTGGGGAATTGAACAATGCAAAGGATATTAGTGAAAAATGTGAGATCTAACCTTGCGAGTTGGTGGATAAATGTTGGTCATAAATCAATATGTGAGGAATCAAGGAATTGAAGTAAGGAAACGTAAGTAATGATGGTTGATTACATTAGGTTTTAGATGAGCTTATGACCGATGACTATTTCCTAAAATAAATATGTCGGGAGTAGGGTGTTATAGTTCATGCATTTTTACGCCACATTATATATATATATTGGAAAAATACTATGATATGGTTGAGTTTTAGATTTGTATTATGGCATATCCATGTGTATACTACTTGCACAAAATTATTATGAATGTTTGAAGTGCAAAGATGAATGCGGAACACACAGGTAAGTTCAGGTGAGTTATGGTATTAGTTGAAAGGATTGAGTTATGGCATAATCACAGTATGTTTTAGGCAACTCCAACATTATCGTACAAGTTGCCTATGAGTTGTATATATCACATGAGATGCATTTAAAGCTCATAAACTTGCACCCCCATGTTAGTGCTCCCGCCCGTGACCAGGACACAGTCATTCACGTGATGTTCACCTCCCGCACCTTAAACTCACCTTGGATCCAAGGTAGGTGCACAGTCCTGTCGTACAGACCACTATAGTTGGTTCCGACTCGTAGGTGACCCACGATTATTCGCACAGTCTTCACATGATTGTAGCACTTGAGCGTATTTATTTACACCCAGTCTTGTCGTACATACCACTTTAGGTGGTTCTGACTTGTGTGCAAGTATACTTATTGAGCTATGGATAAGTCATACAAGTCATTAGAGGTGACTCCGACTTATGAGCTAGCATATACGATGAGATATGTGATGAGATAGCATATGTGATGAAATATGTGATGAGCTAGCATATGCAATGAGATATGTGATGAGCTAGCATATATGATGAAATATATGATGAGCTAGCATATATGATGAAATATGTGATGAGCTAGCATATATATAATGAGATATGTGATGAGCTAGCATATATGATGAAATATGTGATGAGCTAGCATATGTGATGAGAAATGGATAAGTCGTACAAGTCACGTGAGGTGACTCCGGCTAGCATGTTGATGAGCTGTTAATTCAGCCGTACAGCCCACTATAAGTGGATCCGGCTAATATGCCATTTCATATTGATCTATTTCACCTGAGTACTTATTCTTATTGAGATATTTGACATTGTATAATTGTGAGACTATTATTTTGGTTATGGTATTGATTTATAGTCATGCCTATTATTCCGGGAAATTATACAGGTATTACGGTGAGGGGCTACTGTTTTTTATAGTTGGAATTTGTTTGAAAAGTTTTGTTTCACTCACTCACATTTTCTATTTTTGTACCCCTCGAGGTTCTAGCAGTAGAGTTCCGTATCGACGAGGATTCGTGGCACTTTTCAGTACATATGTTTTCTTGTGATGGTATGATCATTGTCTCATCTTACTGCACTATACCTATGCTCTGTATCACGCGTGAAATGGGTCCAGATCCGCTCACCGCGCACTCGTGTACTTAGGGACTTTTAAGTTTTAATGTATTCACATTTTATACATTATCACACTTTATGGCTTCGTCACCTTCTAGGTGTCGGGCAGCACAGCTTGATTTGGAGTCCTAGTGGATATTCCGGGTCGGGGTGTGTCATAAGGTCTTAGTCAATGAAAATTAGGAACTAGGGACCAGATACTAATTTTTCTCTTATAATTATTGCCAAGATAAGGAGAGGTTCCAAGGCAACCTTGAAAGCGTACACACACAGACACACACGCACACATATACATACATACATACATACATACATACATACATACATACATATTAGAGACTTGGAAGTAAAGTAACATTTTCTTTTGGATTCCCTTGCAAGATGCCAAAATGTTTCTTCACTTTTTGGTTATATTGAATTTGAAAGAAAAGGCGAAGGATGTATTCATAGGGCCTCTTACTATAGTAGTAGAAAACCTTGTTTTTTCATTTTATTTTGATTTCCATAAAAAAATTAAAGGGCTTTCCAATAATTATTCTAATTTAGTGGCACCAATTTCCACTTTGATCATGTAGATTGTTAGTTTAAATATTGCAAATGAGATTTTATATACTTCATTAATCAACGAGTGTCTGCTGTGCATGAGATTTAAACTCAAGACTTACAATAAAGTGGAGATTAGATGCTACTAAATTAACGTATCATAATGAATTTTGTTATCTCTAATTAGCAATTTAAATATATCATTAATGATCCTTGCATCCTGTATTCTGCATAAGAAGTGGTGGGTGATCCCGCTAGACTGACAAAATTAAATATGACGATAACAGTACACAAATTTTGTTTCATGAAGGTGTAGACATCGAAATTTCGGTAAATAAATGTTGACCGATAAATCAAAGTGTCAACGCTCATGTATTACATAAATTTTACACGTAGCGTGTGACTCAACGAAAATTGAAATGAGTTGGAAAAGTCATCAAATAGGACACGTGTCAACACCTGGCAGAAACGACTTATTTCATCTGGGATATTATATTCAAAATTAGGCCTTGATAAATTCTATAAATACAAGCCCATTTCATTCATTTGAGGGGAACCAATTCATATTACACCTTGAAGCTCTGAAGCTCTGAAGCTCTGAAACTCCGAAGCTCTCAAGCATCCAGGTTCCCGAAGAATCAAGAAAGCCTTCTTCGTTCTTCGTTCATCGTTCTTCCAAGATCAAGCCCCGACGGCCTTTGAAGAAAGTGTTCTTCGTTCATCGTTCTTCCAAGATCAAGCCCCGACGGCCCTTGGATCAACCATCCACCAATTCAAGATCAAGCCCCGACGGCCCTTGAAGAAAGCACCATCGTTCATCATTCGTTCATCCAAGATCAAGCCCTAACGGCCCTTTGGATCAACAACGTTGACAAATCCACACGTCCAACCGTTCTTCAAGATCAAGCCCAAAAGCCCTTGGAGATCCGTTCATCACTGTTCTTCAAAGATCAAGCCCAAAAGCCCCTTTGAAGATCCGCTCAAATCCACCTTCAAGATCAAGTCCACGGCCCTTGAAGAACGTTCATCCTTAGGTCAAGCCCAACGGCCCTTTGGATCAATCGCACATCCACAAATACACACCTTACGGAGATCGAATCAGAGGATCAAAATAGAGAGAGATTGTAACCCAAAATCATCAAAATACATAATATTTGTTTGTGCACGTTGTTCTTGTCTCTTTCGTTTCAGGAATTTTCCGTGTTCACAAATTGGCACGCCCGGTGGGATAATCTCTGCCTCTCATCTCTTTCTCCGTTCAAGAAATTCAAGCGCACTTCCAAAATTAATGGCATCAAGGAAGGCTCAAACTGTTCCCGCAACCGGCGCAAAGAACAAGAGCGTCCTCGTCGCAACTGGTGTCACTTTGGGCATCACGACTCGAAGCATGGCAAGAGCTACTTCTGCCGCCTCTTTCACCTCTACATCAACTCTGCCAAGGGAACAAAAGCACCCAAGGCACGAGCCTTTGATCACCTTAGCCTCACTAAGGGCACCAAGGGGGGAAAGCCCAAGGAAATACTCCGAATCCATGCTCTCCGATGCCGATTCAAGCGACAGTTCAGCCATGCAAGTCATGACCATTGGAGCAACTTCAATCGATGAGCAGCTGGCTCAAATGAATGAAGCAATCGCAAGGCTAACCCGAACTGTGAAAGAAAAAGAATTGCAAATTGCAGCACTAGTCAACCGACTGGAGGCGCAGGACGGCGATAAACCCGACCCAAAGGATGATCCACTAAAGGGAGGAGCTGGCGGAGACGAAGAAACCCCGGTGAAGAAAATCGATGGGAAGCCGGAGCCAGACCAAGCAGCGGCACTCATGGGATCTCTTTCTATCCAGCAGCTGCAGGAGATGATCACCAACACCATCAAGGCACATACCTCCTTGTTCTACTCGAAGCCCTATTCCAAGAAGATTGATGCCCTAAGGATGCCAAGGGGTTATCAACCACCAAAGTTCATGCAGTTTGATGGAAAAGGAAACCCAAAGCAGCACGTTGCACATTTCGTCGAAACTTGCAACAATGCGGGGACGGAGGGAGACTACCTCGCCAAGCAGTTTGTGCGCTCGCTGAAAGGAAATGCCTTTGAGTGGTACACGGACCTAGAGCCCGAGTCCATCAACAGCTGGGAGCAATTAGAGCGGGAATTCCTCAACCGCTTCTATAGCACTCGCCACACTGTGAGCATGCTAGAGCTAACGAGCACAAAGCAGTGGAAGGACGAGCCAGTCATTGACTACATCAACAGATGGCGCACTCTAAGCCTCGACTGTAAAGACAGGCTCTCGGAAACCTCTTCAATCGAGATGTGCATCCAAGGCATGCAATGGGGTTTGCAATACATCCTTCAAGGCATTAAACCACGGACCTTCGAGGAATTGGCCACTCGCGCCCATGACATGGAGTTGAGCATCGCCCATCATGGGAAGAAAGAACCGATCGCCGACTACAAGAACGACAAAGTTCTTGGGACAAAGGTGGAAAAGGCTGCATGGAAACCCACCAAGGAAGCGATGACGGTCAACACATCTCCCGTCAAAATATCCACACGAGGCAAGGCGATTCAAACCGAAGCTTTTCGTGATCAAGAGACGCGTAGACGCACTTTGAAGGAGCTTGAGGAGAAGACTTATCCATTCCCCGACTCTGATGTGGTTGCCATGCTAGATGACCTGCTGGACAAGAAGGTGATCAGTTTGCCTGAGTGCAGACGGCCGGAAGAGATGAATCGTACTGACAGTCCAAGATACTGTAAATTCCACCGCTTCATCAGTCATTCGACAGAAAAATGTTTCGTGCTGAAAGATCTCATCATGAAGCTGGCTCAGAAAGGAATCATCGAGCTAGATCTTGACAATGTGGTGAACACAAACTATACCACCTTCACTTCTGGCTCTTCTGACTCGAAATTTTCACCTCAACCGCTGAGGGCATCCTCCAAGACAAGCAAAATTGAAGGATGGACTCAAGTCATTCCTAAGAAATTGCACAAGAAGCATACGTCTCCTCCACAAGTCCGCCAATCGGAAAGGGGGCAAAGCAGCTCTTGTCAACCTTCAAAGCAGCGTGAACGTGTTGAAGATGATGAAATTTCGACACATAGACCGTCCATCCCCATCACGATGCGCGACTTCTTGCCCGAAAACTTCTTCAAACACGCGGTCAAAGCTCCTTGCTATGAAAATTGTGAGGAACGCCTCTCCCGGATTGCTTGACAAAAATTCACAAATTCTCCTCGCCCGCACGAGTCTAAACTGCATGGCACAAAGCTCCTGGTCTGCACGAGCATAAAAGGCAACACCAATGCTCCTTGTTCGCATGAGCCTAAACTGCACGAACCAAAGCTCCTTGTCCGCACGAGCCTAAACTGTAGGACACGATGCTCTTTGTTCGCACGAGCCTAAACTGCACGAACCAAAGCTCCTTGTCCGCACGAGTCTAAATTGCATGGCACAAAGCTCCTCGCCTGCACGAGCCTAAACTGCATGGCACTAAGCTCCTGGTCTGCACGAGCATAAAAGGCAACACCAAAGCTCCTGGTCCGCACGAGCATAAAAGGCAACAACAAACGCTCTTGCCTGCACAAGTTGAAACTGCAAACGGCACCAAAAGCTCCTGGCCCGCAAGAGCATAAACTGTGTACGGCAAAATCATCATCAAAATTACTGTTAAATTCATCACACATAAAAAAAAAAAAAGGGTTTGATTAAAAGTCTCATTAAATGAAGGTCAATTTTATTACAAATTTACTTGCAATTTTCTTGGTACAATATTAAAATTACAGTTTCTTTGAAAAAAAAAAAATATATATATATATACACATGTCTGAGCCCAGCTACAAAATCTGGCCCATCTCCATCTCTCCTCAAACCCAAACGCGCGAGCCAAAGTCTACCAATCGCCGAAGCTGTGGTATCTCCGAGCAACAGTCCTCGAAGCCCAAGATGTTCTCCCCATGATGCCGTCGTTGACGGAGTCATCTGTCCAAGTCAAAACCCAGCTCGGATTCCAGTCCCTCAAGACCGACTGCCCGTCCGTTATATACGGAGACACCACCTACACTCAGACACAGACCCACCGTCGATGTCTCCGCGTGGCTTCCTCTATATCATCCCTTGGTATCAAGACAGGCAACGTGGTGTCCGTTCTCTCCCCAAACATCCCAGCCATGTACAAGCTCCACTTCGCCGTACCCATGTCCGGCGCCATCCTCAACAACATCAACACCCGCCTGGACAGCCGCACCATCTCCGTACTCCTGCGCCACAGCGAGTCAAAACTCGTCTTCGTCGACTACGAATTGCGATCCCTAATCCTCGAAGCCATCTCTCTCTTCCCACCAAACACCTCCTCCCCTCGACTCGTCCTCATCGCCGGAGATTCAGGCGCGCCGTCACGCGCAGCACCACTCGATGACTTCATTTGCACGTACGAGGACCTCGTGGACAAGGGCGACGAGGGGTTCGAGTGGGTCTCGCCGTCGAACGAGTGGGTTACGATGACGCTGAACTACACGTCAGGGACCACATCGTCTCTCAAGGGAGTCGTTCACTCCCACAGAGGCGTCTTCATCATCGACCGTCGATTCCCTGATCGACTGGGGTGTACCTGTGGACCCTACCGATGTTCCACGCTAACGGGTGGAGCTACCCTTACGAAATGGCAGCCGTCGGTGGGACCAACATCTGCGTTCGTAAGTTCGACGCCCAAATAATCTATTCCATGATCAAACAATAGCGAGTTACCCACATGTGCGGTGCACCGGTGGTGCTGAACATGCTCACAAACGTCCCGTCCAGAACCGAAAAGCTCGAGTACCCGATTCACATCCTGACCGCCGGAGCTCCGCCGCCGGCTCCAGTTCTGTTCCGGACCGAGTCCCTGGGTTCGTGGTGAGTCACGGGTATGGGCTGACCGAAATGGCGGGGCTGGTGGTGTCGTGCGCGTAGAAGAGGAAGTGGAATTTGTTGCCGGCGACTGAGAGAGCGAGGCTGAAGTCGAGGCAGGGAGTGCTGACAGGACGTGGTTTGTTGGGGGTTCAATAACTCTCCATCAACGACGTCTTCAGCGTCATCCTCATTCTTGCGATTCCAAACCGGTGCTCGCATTCGCCACTCGGATGAAGAGCTGCAACGTATAGTTCATTACTGGTGGCCTTGGCATTGGCGGTGGGCCGCTGATTCCTTGAAATTTCTGGTGGTAGAAGAACCGGTGCTCCGAGGCCCTTTCATTCTGCCCATTAGCTTCAGCGTGCAGCCCCTCCTCCTTCGTCAACTCTCGGGCTCGGCCTGGGTTTTCACCCACAAACCCAGCCTTGCATAGCACCGTATATAAAGAAAAAATATATACATATATCATGATGCGGTATGAATATGAGGGCCATCATTTCATTAGTGATGGTGGATGTAGGCACCACGAAAGGAAAAGAAAGAAAAGGGAAAAGCAAAGGTGGTGCCTCAGCACCATGACAGAAGAAAAAAAAAAGATAATAAAAAAAATGAAAAGATGTGGAATGGTGCATGCAAAAGAAAGTGGTGGCAGCTAGCACCGAAAGAAAATAAAAAAAAATAAAAAAAGGAAGTGGTGGTGCATCTGGCACCATAAAAATGGTGGAGCATCTGGCAATAAGAAACATATGAATATATATATATATATATATATATATATATATATATATATATATATATAATGCATTAAAAGAAATAAAGTTCATTTTATTTATTTTTTCTGGAAATTTTACATAAATTTGCATTATACATAAAAAAAAAAAGTCAAATCAAATTTACAGAAGGGGATCTTCAAGGATGATCAGGTGGCGCTTCATCACTCGGCGGAACTCCAGCAAGAAGAGGAGCCGGAGGTTGAACATTTGGAGCTTCATTACGTGGTACAGCCTCAGAAGACGAAGGCAAATGCTGTTGGAACAAACCCACAAACCTCTGATGATCAAGTAAAATCTGACCATCAGAGTCCTGCATCTGGTCAATCTTCCTCTTCATGTTTGTCGCATAGCTATGTGCGAGCTTATGCAACTGTTTATTTTCCTGCTTGAGCCCTCTAATCTCCTGTTTAAGACTCATCACTTCAGCCGCCAATGATTCAACTTGACGGGTTCGAGCAAATAGGCGTTGGGCCATATTAGACACAGAACCTGCACACTGCACACTGAGAGCCAGAGAATCCTTAACAGCCAACTCATCAGACCGTTTGGAAAGTAGTCTGTTATCTCTGGGAGTGACAAGGTTTCGGGCCACCACCGCAGCGGTCATATCATTCTTCACCACCGAATCCCCAACGGTAAGAGGACCAGTAGGGGATATGAAGGATGGGCGCCATATGTTGTCTGGAGAAGGCGGGACTGCCTCTTCACCAAGATTCAAGTCAAAACGACGGTCGGATGGTCCAGACATTTTCAAAGTGTTGAAGAAAGAAGAGATCGGACAAATCAAGATCTTAGAAGTGCAAGAAGGCAGTTTTCACAAGCGAAAATTCAAGTGTGCTTTGAAACGAACTGCATTCCTCTATAAAAAATCAGCACTCAACGGGATTTCAGAGATCGAAAAGGCGAGCTCAGAATTCGAAGAGGCCATTCAAAAATCGAAGAGGCAAGCTCAGAAATCGGAGAAGCATCTTGCTTTTCCAGACGCGTCGGCACCCGTCACACGCAAACTCAGCTTTACGAAAATCACGGGCAATTTATCGAAGCGCCGATCCCAGATATCGAAGAGGCGCCAGTCTTTTTCAGCCTCGTCAACACCTGTCATATGCACACTCAACTTTGCGCAAATCACGGGTAATTTGTCGAAGATTTTCGGTGAAGGAGAAAACACGTGAAGTTTACTGTTCAATCACGCGTTAGTTGCCGACACGAGTGAAAGAATAGTACCTCTACAGGTATTAAGGGACCTCCTATAACTGTCCACCTTCACCTTCCATAACAAGGCAGACATACAGAGTCTTTCTTCATCTCCAAAAATGCTTTCCCAACGAAACCTCTCGAGTCATTCAGTGTTCCTTATTCCTTGGGGTACCTCTGCAAGCCAATGACTCCAAAACAAAAGTATCTCATATCACCAGGGTAGAAAGCAAGAGTATCTCATATCATGCATTCTCCCTGTCCTTTCCTTTGTCCTTGTTCTTACCTACAAAGACAAGGATAAAGAAAACAATATGCCGGAACTTCCACTCAAACTCAGGTAAGGAATCGACTACTGGGAACCCTTCCCTGATTGCCTACCTAGCATTGCTCTCGAGTACTCGTCTCCCACTGCTGCTATACTTCCAAAGAAGCTGCCACATCTGCCTGAAGAACAGATAAAGGCAAGTGAAAATGATACCTTGCAGTATGTGGAGACAACGTGCAGAAGAAACAAGCAGAGAAGAAAGCGTTCTGCACAGTCAACTCAGCAGAAGGAGTCCGAATTGAGGAACTCGAAAAGCTGCCACATCTGTCTGAAGAAACAAGCAGAGAAGAATGCAGCATGCACAGTCAACTCAGCAGAAGGAGTCTGAGATGAAGAACTTTTAAAGGAAATGAAAATGATACCTTGAAGCATGTGGAGACAAGTGCAACAAAGCACGTGCTGAGTCATCCGCTACTTCTTCAAAATCAAAAGTATCTCATATCATCAGGGTTGCAATCACTCTGGACGGTGAACTCGTTTTGACCCTCAAATTCTTGGGTCGACTTACTAGGCGTTGTGGGCTGCACGTGCCGATTCACCACCCTTGAATCAAATCCTTAAAGATCAAGTCACCAACTGGAAGAAGAGCCCATCAATCTTGAAGATCATACCGTTGACCAAACTGCTCAGGTGTGAATTAGAAAGATTGAACAAAGCAACAAGTCGTCACCTTCACCTCGTGCCTGCTTGCCATGTGTTCGAGTCAACCTTCAAGAATCAAGCCTCAACGGCCCTTGAAGAAGTTTCCGGCCAAATTCAAGATCAAGCTTCGACGACCTTTGAAGAAATCACAAGTCCGATTCAAGATCAAGTGTCTACCACCCTTGAATCAAAACCTAGTTCAAGAATAAGCTGTGGAAAATCAACAATTGGAGGAATCCAAAAAATCCTCCAACCCAGTTCAAGATCAAAGCTGTGGAAAGTCAACAAAGCGCAAAAACAAAAACGTGCCGATTCATCCACTACCAAAGACAAAGATCATCTACCACATGAAGCTCCTTGTGGCCCAATTTCAACCTTCAAGATCAAGCCTCAACGGCCCTTGAAGAAATTTCAAACAACAATTCAAGATCAAGCCTCAACGGCCATTGAAGAAATCTCAAGCCCAATTCAAGATCAAGCCTCAACGGCCCTTGAAGAAATCTCCAGCCCAATTCAAGATCAAGCCTCGACGGCCCTTGGATCGACATCTACAGTAAAGGACTTCAAAACGCATCTCCTACACGTGACAAGCACATGTATACGACGTGCCTTGAAGTGGGGGCATTTGTAGACATCGAAATTTCGGTAAATAAATGTTGACCGATAAATCAAAGTGTCAACGCTCATGTATTACATAAATTTTACACGTAGCGTGTGACTCAACGAAAATTGAAATGAGTTGGAAAAGTCATCAAATAGGACACGTGTCAACACCTGGCAGAAACGACTTATTTCATCTGGGATATTATATTCAAAATTAGGCCTTGATAAATTCTATAAATACAAGCCCATTTCATTCATTTGAGGGGAACCAATTCATATTACACCTTGAAGCTCTGAAGCTTTGAAGCTCTAAAACTCCGAAGCTCTCAAGCATCCAGGTTCCCGAAGAATCAAGAAAGCCTTCTTCGTTCTTCGTTCATCGTTCTTCCAAGATCAAGCCCCGACGGCCCTTGAAGAAAGTGTTCTTCGTTCATCGTTCTTCCAAGATCAAGCCCCAACGGCCCTTTGGATCAACAATCATCCACCAATTCAAGATCAAGCCCCGACGGCCCTTGAAGAAAGTGTTCTTCGTTCTTCGTTCATCGTTCTTCCAAGATCAAGCCCCGACGGCCCTTGGATCAACCATCCACCAATTCAAGATCAAGCCCCGACGGCCTTTGAAGAAAGCACCATCGTTCATCATTCGTTCATCCAAGATCAAGCCTTAACGGCCCTTTAGATCAACAACGTTGACAAATCCACACGTCCAACCGTTCTTCAAGATCAAGCCCAAAAGCCCTTGGAGATCCGTTCATCACTGTTCTTCAAAGATCAAGCCCAAAAGCCCCTTTGAAGATCCGCTCAAATCCACCTTCAAGATCAAGTCCACGGCCCTTGAAGAACGTTCATCCTTAGGTCAAGCCCAACGGCCCTTTGGATCAATCGCACATCCACAAATACACACCTTACGGAGATCGAATCAGAGGATCAAAATAGAGAGAGATTGTAACCCAAAATCATCAAAATACATAATATTTGTTTGTGCACGTTGTTCTTGTCTCTTTCGTTTCAGGAATTTTCCGTGTTCACAGAAGGGTTTGTATCTGGCCTTATCAAGTCAGATATGTAACAAGTTGACATGATAAGAATACATTTCTTTCTTAATTGGTCGGATTCTTGATTATTCACGACATTTAACACTCCAGTACACGTGTTTATAAATGTTGCATAATGCGGTATGTTTAAAATTTTATATCCTATTAACAAAATAAAAAAATTAATGAGTAAAATAGACAAATACCATAAGATTAAATTTATGAACAGATTGATTTTTTCTAGCCCATTGTGAAGTTAATCCTACCCCCTCCCCTTAATTGTAGAGAATATTGTTTGTTAAGAGGTTGAATTTGTGGTGGGAATATTTTCACCTGACACGAGTACGATAAAACACAAAACGTCGCTGAACAATCTTTTTCCTAAAAAATGTGATGACAGAACAGTGACCCAATCAAGAAAGGCCCATATTTTACAAAAAATAAAAAAATAAAAAGGCCCAGAGTGAATAATGGGTCTGAAGGCCCGAGTGTTGATGATTAATATCTAAAATGATAAGGAAACTAATGAAAAGAATTTGAAACTTTGAGTTTTAACGATAAGGACAAAATAAAGGGTAAAATAAATAATATTAGGATTAATTTTTTAATGTAAAAATATGATTTTTCGTTAAAATAAATAGTACTGTAACTTTTCGTTATAGTTCCTAAAATTCTAATGCAGCAAAATTAGAATCAAAGAAAATAAAAATTGCCGTTTCGTCAAATCTTGTCGCAGCCAAAAGCCCTAAACCCTTTGAGAGCACAGACAGAGGAGGATGGGAAATACAAGCAAAGACCTTCTGCAATTCGAGCACAAAAGGGCTTCAACTTCACCTTTAGGTCTCTCTCTCTCTCTCTCTCACGCGCGCTCGCTTTCTGTGGAAACTCATGTAGCTTACTCTGGGTGTATTCTCTTGCAGAAAGCACGCTACTTGTCTGTAAAAATGCCTCAACGAAGAAAGCTCAACCCGAAGGGAAACCCGGCCCTGCTCTTCCTCTTCCCAAAAGCCAAGGTTCTCGATTTTTTCCCATTTAAATTTGGGTTTTTTTTTTTTTTTTTTCAATTGTGAAAACTTCAATTTAAAGGAATTTGAATTGTGGGTTCTTGGTAAGAGATTAAATCTGAGATCGATTTGATATGATGGGCACATATATGAATGTTTTTATTTTCCAGCTGGTAATTTTCTATGTTGGTTTCTACTTGGCCGGCTAAATAATGTTTAATTCTCAAATGGGTCTATAATTTGGTGATGGATGCTTAATTTCTTTTATACAAGGTCTCGATGCTAATCAGTTAATCAGCATAATGCCTGTGCTGCTTGTCTTCTTTTTACATTTCCCCTATTTATATTTTGTTTTGGAACTTGCTAAGTTACTAAGTTGTAGTGGTTTGAGTTATAACTTAGAAGGGTGTGACTCAAGTCTCCTGTCATTGGGCTCGTCTCATCCTTCATAAACCTGCGCTGAAATTTCATAGTTTAATTCGACGAGATGGGATTATTTTTGTGCTGTTTATCTTTTCTTGGCCCCTGGTGTTATTATTTTCTTCCTCTTTTGGTTCGTTGGCAAGAATCTTGCTTGAGATAGAGGGTAGTAAGTACTTCATTGTCGGCTTGAGATTGGCTTCAAATCTCTGTTCATGTCTATCCACTACAATCAATTACATACCTTACCTTGGAATTCTGTTTCTCATACATTGTTTCCGTATTCATATTTTTCCGGTTCAGTAGAGAATTTCTACCTTTACATGTCAATTAGTTTTTCGTTCTCTCTTTCATTAGAGAACTTGCTTTACTTAGTTCTAGCTGAATTTTCTCAAATGTTTAGTAGTCAATGTGATGCTTTATACGCTAGCTGATGATTGTGTATGTCGTGAAGGGGTCATAACAATGGTTTAGCGTTGAGAAAAATCAAATGTGTGGCATGTGTGGCATGATCTCAGGTTAGAGGATTTCTGCAATTGGGCAAGCCTATGCCCCAAGTATTTAGTTGTTTTAGGCAACTGAAGTCTTCATTGATGATCAGGAATGGTGACGATAGAAATTTGAAATAGATTAGAGAATGTTGTAGTATCAAATCTGAGGCTGAAGAGACGGATGTTCTAAACTGTTTTGCCTTGCCCCCTTTTTTTTTTTAGCTCAAACAGAAGTTTTCAATTTATCATGTACTTGAGATTCTCTGCTTCTGTTTTATTTGTAGTGTTGTTTTGTTAGAAGTGCCTTGCAAAATTTTGTTCACAGTATTTGCTTGCTTGGGCTGTGCAGTTTTGGGACTAGTAAGGGACTTCTTGGGAGTCATATCAGAAGCTAACGAACGACTAAAGCAGGATGCAAAGGTTGGCATATTGATCTTGCAACCAAATCTAGATTGTTTATCCCGATTCTAACATCCTTTAAAACACCTAACCTGTGTTTTCTCATTTACTGATATGTAGGATAATCCAGAAAACTACGATATTGAAGTGCTCACTGGAAATGAATCTCAAGTCGTTAATATGGTCCCTATCTCTCTTTCGCTCTTGCTCTTGCGTATGCACACACATACACATACACGCTCACAGATTATTGATCCCCTTGGATAATAACTGATTTGTGGGTGGATCTGAATTGACAGGAGTTGATGCTGGGCGTTGCTGATCTTCAAACTCCTGAGGCTGTGGCTGCTGCTGAATCTGCAATTGTTGGTTGTCAGCCTGTTATACCATTGGCCATCAACAGTAGCGGAGAGGAATCAGAGGATAGCAGTGATGGTGACAGCAGCAGCGATGATAGTGACGACGAAGATGGTTCCGATGATAGTAGCAGCAATGATAATGACGACGAAGATAGTGATGAAATCAAAGATGATACAATTGATAAAGAGGATAAGAAAACAACCTCTCATGCAAGGCTCAAAACACGCAAGTCGGATAAAGATAATTCTATGAGTGATGATGCTGGTAACAATCGGTCCCAAAAACGACCGAAAATTGTTGAGCTCTCACGAAAGTCTTGTGAGATCTAGTCATATATAGAGTTAATGTTTATGGAACTATCAATTTATTGTAATAGTTGGGCAGTTCTTAAGACTTCCACACAGTGAGAAGGGCATATGATGAATGATTCTGGGAGACTCTGGAAGAGACAACGAGTTGTATGAAGAGTACAAAATATCATTATATCGTTAATGTGATTTCGTATGTAATTTCACGGTTTCACCCAAATCATTCTAAGTACGATGTTTGTCGATGAATTTTATGATGAAAGGTAATTGTTCTGCAAATTTATCAGTTCTGCTAAGTTCTTCTGCCACTCAAACTGTATACAGTTCGAGGTGAATCTATGATTGTAACTTCTTCTAACATCGAATGAACAACGCTTAAAATGTAGAAGAAAATCCTTTGGCAACATTGTCATGCATTTGGTACATACCACATAGAGGAAACTTAAAATTTAAGTTACAAAGGCAATTACATCGACATCTCTAGGATGACACCACATCGGGCCGGAGTCGGATTTGCCCTGCCATATCCGGCTCCACAAAAATTTTGCCATCCCTATCCCCGTCCCCATAAACAAAGGGATTTAGTTGTAAATATTTTTTTTTTGTACAAGCGATAATGTGGTTCAAATTCACTTTTCACGAAAATAGAACCTAATACCTCTCACTTACAAGTGAAGAGGAATACCACTAGACCGTAGTATTAGATATGAATAACAAAGAATTCAAGCATTATGTATAGAGGAAATTATAGTAATGGTCCCTCAACTCTTAATGCAATTGGAGTAACGGTCCCTCAATTAAAATCCATAACTATTAGTTCCTTAACTCATCAAAACATGCAATTGTGGTCCTTCTTGTCAAATTGGTTAGAACTTTCGTCAAAATGAGTTACATGTCATGCACGTGAGGCTGAATCAAGAGTTAATATGGAAAACCAATTGGAGAAATAGTCCCTCAATTTTAATCCAATTGGAGTAATGGTCTCTCAACTTTAACCCAATTGTAGCGATGATCCTTCCAACATGATTTATTTTGATGAAATTTTGACAGAGTTGACGAAAAAGACCATAGCTGCACGTTTTGATGAGTTAAGGGACCAATGATTATGAATTTTTAGTTGAGTGACTATTGCTTCGTTTAGGTTAAAGTTGAAGGACTATTGCTACAATTTTATCTTATATATATAAAAGAAAGCTTACCCCTCTATATTAGTCATATATCTTGCTTACCTACCAACAACTACAAGACCAAGCAATTTAAATTAAAAAGGTACAAGACAACCATTATTTTATGTCCTTTAAAATGGGCCGGCCACACCCTATGTCAAATATGTAAGGCCCTAGCCCATCTCATGGGCCGAGAAAATTTAGGCCTATCAGCGGGCCCCTAAACTCTGATCTTTTGGCCTTTCAATAATTTAAATAAAAAATAGTAATAAGACCTTAAGACGCAAAGTTCAGACCTTACACATTTAAAATAGAGAACTTTAACGAAAAACATCCGGTACTGTTCACTTTAACGAAAAACCACATTTTTACACTAAAAAGTCAATCCTGATACTATTCACTTTACCCTTTATTTTGTCCTTATCATTAAAACTCAAAGTTTTCAAGCCCTTTTTATTAGTTTTCCTTTTAAAATAGGGCCAGATAAAGCTCGACCTAAGACTGGATCGGGCCAACCCATCGGGCCTCGGTCTTATTTTACCGGCATAGTTTTTTGGGAACTTTAACGAAAAGCACCCGGTACTGTTCACTTTAACGAAAAACCACATTTTTACACTAAAAAGTCAATCCTGGTACTATTCACTTTACCCTTTATTTTGTCCTTATCATTAAAACTCAAAATTTTCAAGCCATTTTCATTAGTTTTCCTTAGTTTTTTAACCTTTAAAAAGAAATGAAATTACATAAATACCCTTGGTAACCAAAAGCAAACAGTGCACCGTCTCTTATTTCATCAAAAGCCTCAAAGGATTAATCCTTATATTCTTTTTTGTGGTTTGATCATAACTAATTAGTAGCCATGCATGCATCCATGGATCTGGGCTTATTAGCTGCTAATTATCATAAGAGTAAACAAAATTCAAAGATTTTGTGGTTTGGTCATAAAAAAATTGACTGTTAGATCGTTGTAATACATTACGGAGGTAAGCCTCACAAAAATAGTGTTTCAAATAGAAGTCAAAATCGCGTATCCCTGAATCTTAACCAGAAATATTATAATACACGTATTTATTTAATTTTATTAATAGTCTCTAAAGTATCAAATTATGTCATTCTCTTATATTATAACATGTGAATTAATAACATTATATACTCACTAAAAGCAAATTTGAACCATGTTATTGCTAGTTTATTGTGAGGTTTAGCCCACTCCTCTACCCCTTGAGTAGAAATGATATCGTTTGTCAAAAAATAACACTATATATTGATGGTACCAGGATCACCCCAAATATTTGTTTTTAGAAAGGGATATCTATGTGGTTATCCACTTAACTAAACTTTGGTATAATTAACCGAACTCCAATTTTTTTTTCCTAGTCCCTGTGGTGACACAGTACTTTCAATGTGAACCTCGTGATGAAAAAGCTTTTAATTAAACTCTTGTGGTGGGCCTTGTTAGCAATTGAGGTCCAAATCCTTCGTTAGTCTTCTGTTAAATAAACTCACGTGACTATCACATGGAGGGTCAATTTTGTCATTTAAATCCAAATTACATCATATTCCATGAACATCTAGTATGAGTTAGGGTTTAACTAAAATTAGATTTTACCAAAAAAAAAAAAAAAAAAAAAAAAGCTTGAACGCAAAGAGTGAAACTAAACCTGTAAAACCACATCAATGGAGAATTTGCAAAGAAAGAAGAGAGGGAGAAGTTGCAAAGAAAGAAGATGTTGGAGGAGCAAGGGAGGTTAAGTAACTTAATAGAGAATTGGGGAAGCTTTTGAGTGGGTTTCCAGTGAGGGATGTCGAGTTTGTATGTGAGCGATGTTTGTTGTAGCCTAGGTTTGTGAGACAGAGAAGATGGGATGTTTGTGAGGGATGTGGGGATGCAAGGTTTGCACCATGTCCAGAGAAAGAAGAAGGGAGAGATATTGAAGAGAGAGAGAAGTCAGGTGGCATCATTTCCTAACAGCCTTGCACTACAAACCGACGTAGCCGAAGTTTAAAAAACAAATCGATGCTGCCGATTAATCGATCTATAACAATTGGTTGCCATGACAAAATCTTAATTCTTCATTCACTCATTTGGGATTTTATTTTCTATATGGGTGCAAAAATGAATTTATATATTGAATCGGATTTGTGAGAGTAGTTTAGGTAGTAAATTTGAGTTTAAAGAGATATTGAATTTTTAATTAAAAATAATGTGGATGTAAAGAGTAAGGTGTAAAAAAGGTTATATAGTTCAAATAAAATTTCCCTTAAGATAGGCTAGTGTTTCCTGTTTGGTTTTAGACTTTTATAATTGGGGTTGAAATTGCGCTAGGATTTTGTTAAATTAGACTAATATTTTACTTTGAATTTGGATTAAAAAATGAATACCCAAAATAAATAAATAAATAATTAAATTAATATACATTTAATTCGGTTTGGTTCAATTTTCAAACTATTGAAACCAAAATCGAACAAGAAGAATTCGGTTTGGTTTGGGTTTTTTAATGTGGTTCCTATTTTTGCTTCGGTTGGGTGTTTCAGTTTGGTTTTTTTTGTTTTTTTTAACCCTTTTCGGCTTCAGATTATTATGGAAAAGCATGTGGAGTGTATTAAGATAATTTTTAATTGAAAAAGTCCAAATCTTACAGTTGCCAAGTCCAAATCTAACTCCACCAAGATTGTTGATTTGTTTAAAATATTGTTATTAAAAAATTCTTTTGGACAACCAATCTAGTTGATTAAGACAAGATTTAAAATCTGATACTCTGAAGCACTATACAATTCTTTTTATAAAAGATATAAATTGAAGGTGGAGGAATAAATTGGTTATAAACATATCATTTACAAGATTTAAACTTGCCTCTATTACATTATTTAACCATAAAACATGTAGAGAAACACCAAAACTTGGCCTAAATTGTCCCCGCGTGCGCAAGTAAGTGTGAAATCCTGCAATTGAGTTTCATTATTCAATTTTCGCGTTTCATATTTACATGATTTTATTTTAGTTTCTTTAAAATTGGATCTTTGGTTGGTAAGTTAAAGTTTGATTTTATGTAGTTAGCCAATAAAAATCTGTAACTTTTAGGGGGTCACTTTTGGACTTGTTGGATAAAGCTCGATCTCATGAGCGTGAAGGCGAAAAACCGTTTGCAAAATGAAGTTTTAACGAAGAAGATATAAGATCGTCTATAATAAAAAACCCGACCGATTTGGAACAGGGCTTATTATTTTTAGAAGAGTAAACTGTCGGTTTATCCCCTGAACTTTCACCTCACTTTCGATTTCCCCCCTGAACTTTTCCATTGGAAAATTAAGGACTCAAACTAATTTTTTTAGCCAATTTGCCCCCTACCGTTAGTTTTTCATATATTCCATCCATATTTCCGTTAAGTGAGACCATGTGCACAACATGTGAGGGTAGTTAAGTTATTTCACTCTTAAAAATGATTAAAAAACTGAAAATGATAAAAAAAGCAAAACTTTCCCTCTATTTTTTCCCGCTAATTCCTATCCTCGATTTTATTTTTCCCTCTCATTCCTATGCATGAGAAATGACATATGGTGTTATTGTCTACCATTTTTATTTTCTCTAACAAATTAATAATTTGACAAATGCTAATGGTGCTATTGTCTCCAAAGCAGTGCATTAATATAAGAAACCCTAGTCTTTTTTATGGACATGTTTCTTATATTAATGCATTGCTTTGGAGACAATAACACCATTAGCATTTGCCAAATTATTAATTTGTTAGAGAAAATAAAAATGGTAGTACATGCTTCAAAAAAAAAAGATTAACTTAGCTACTTATGAAGACAATAACACCATATGTTATTTCTCATGCATAGGAATGAGAGGGAAAATTAAAATTGAGGATAGGAATTAGCGGGAAAAAATAGAGGGAAAATTATTATTATTATTTATTTTCAGTTTTTAATCATTTTTAAATTGAAATGACTTAACTATCCTCACATATTATGCACATGGTCTCACTTAACGGAAATATGGATGGAATATATGAAAAACTAACGGTAGGGGGCAAATTGGCTAAAAAAATTAGTTTGAGTCCTTAATTTTCCAATAGAAAAGTTCAGGGGGGAAATCGAAAGTGAGGTGAAAGTTCAGGGGGTAAACCGACAGTTTACCCTTTTTAGAAACCCAGCTAGTGAGTTAACCCGTTGACTAGGTTTCACTGCCCCAATTCGCTAGGCAAAATTTCAACACGTTTTCGACGTGATGTGACAGTTTCAGCAACGCCATCACTTGGGTATTCCCTTCAACACCACAAACAAAAGCCACCAAACTTCACCATGATCGACTATCAAGCTTGAAAATTCTGAGTTTTGGTGGTTTGCGATCTAGCCCTTTCTATTGTAAATGTCGGCGACCACCACCATTATCGAGAAGCCTTCGACATCTAGAGAAAAGCCCTAGCTTTGGATTGGATGTTAGTGCAGCAGTGGCGCAATGAGGTTCCTGACTACCCATGGCTTTTTCGACTAATTTTGCCTTTTTTCATCCCAACCAACCTCCAACAAAGGTATAAAACTTACTCCCCTTGTTGTAAGCTACGTTTTGGAATTGACTGGATTCTGGCAAAGGTTGGTTGGCGCACCGTCGTGTATGGCGTGCGTGGCATGATGACCTAGTTTGTCTCCGTAAGCTAAATTTGATGTCCTGAACCCTTTTCCAATGTTCGTTTGACAAGATTTGATCATTTGAACATAATTCAATAATTGACTGCCACTTGACCTTTGTTGTAGGTGTTGATCCGACAGTTGGATCATTATGGAACTATAGTATATGTTGTTGTTGAAGTAATGTACTGATGCTCTAAAGAACTTATAGATCTGAAATCTAAGGTGCGGATCCATCATATTGGAATATTTATGTTATTGACCTTAGCATGAACCATTTTGATCGGAGGTTAACTTTTGGTCAACATGTCCCTAATCATTCTAGAATATTGAAGTTAGCATTATTAGATAGCTGATATAGCCTAGTGGGCCTACCTTGGTTTGTGTGCCATCCTGGGTGATGTGCATCTTAGGTGCAAGTGGCACCTTACCTTCATTTAAGTGTTTGTTGGGTTTCTCGATGAATGTATTCTATAAATAATAAGCTAAATAATGTTTGTATACTTCGATAAGTTTTGACTGACTTCTGGGCCTTAAGTTGGCGTGCTTTCGAGATTGCCTTTGCATTGGACATGAGGTGAGTAGTTTGTTTACTGTCTTTATATAGAATACCAAAATGCGTATATGCCTCAATGTATGTCCTATTGAAGTTAGCATTGCTATGTAATATGACATAGAGATAAAGATACTGGTAATTAGAATTTTTAATATAACTAGTAATTAAGGGAATCCTTTGTGATGTTCTTTGTATGACGAGATGCTTGGTTGACATGTTGAACCGATAGTGGATGTGATTATTATGTAAATCATGTTGGGTTGATGTATGGTGTATGACGAGTGATAATGTGACTGCATCATGTAGCAGTATGGTGCATGGATGGTCCTACTTGGTTAATTCGCATTGGGGGACCATGCAATTATAAGCATGCCTATGGTTTTGCTTGGTTAATTTGCATTGGGAAACCATAAGCATCTAAAAGTGATCATCCTTGGTAAATCGGCAATTGGTGACCACTTCCAAGTTAGATTCCATTGAATTGGTCTGGAATATTACTTCATATATGGTTTTTTTTTATTTGGTCTGAAAACCCTATATTCTGTTATAGAGTTGAAACTTATCGTGCAACCAAATATAAAGTAAGATCTAAACCTTATAACAATTCCTTTCGAATTACTTTCTTGTAATCCGATAATAAAGGCAATCGACGGTACAAAGATTTCCAGACCAATTCAATGGAATCCAAGGTTTGCAGACCAACTCTGTTATAGAGTTCCAGCCCTTGTGAAACCAGACCTGGATTTTTTTTCCTTCCTCCCCATTTATTTATCAGTTATAAAGTTGAAACTTATGGTAAAGTGGTGCAGTGAGGGTCACAGTATCAACGGACAACTCTTTGCGGAGCAAAAATTGACCGCAAATCCAATAATTTTCTATTGAAAGAAGAGTCCTTTTGAATTTTGATTTCCTGTAATTATGGCCTTCCCATGTTAAAGTCTAATGTAAAAAAAATCTGAATAAGATGACTTCACGATGTTATAAATATTATACGGTCTAGTGGTATTCATTTTCATTTGTAAGTGAGAGGTTTTAAGTTTGATTTTCATCAAAGGTGAATTTGAACTACATTATTGCTAGTCCACTATGAGGCTAAGCCTTCACTCTCTCCGTTAGTGTAGATAATATCGTTTGTTCCAAAAATAAAAAAGACGCTACATATTTTTTTCCTGAAAAAAATGTCTTAACTATTTAAAATTGGATAATTTACCTTTAAAGTGTATCACATAAAAGTTTTTGAAGTGTAAATTGTTTCTGGTTATTTAATTTAAGTTGCAATGGTCTACTTAAGTCAATAGATTCAAATGTAGGGGTCTCGATTCAATCCATCTATGTATGACTTTAAGTTGTAGCCAAGTGTCATGCCATTATTGATGACCGTGTGTATGGCTTAGATTGGATTTAGCGCAAAGGTGTAAGAGAATGTTTTGCTAATTTGCGCTCTGCAATGAATTGAGCTGCACCTTTCCTTACACAGAAATATACAAAACTTTCGTTCTTCGTTCTTTGAGTTTTTCTTCAGTCTTATTTCCCAATCCGTAACTTAAAAAAACAACATCAAATACTAAAAACCAACACAAGTCACGTAATTTAAATTGAAATAAAACTAAATAGCTTACAATCTAGTAGAAGGGAAGAATTTGGAGGTTTTAATGAACTTAAGGACATTTGTTTGAAAAAATATCATTAAGGAACTTAATTTTTTAAATGGTAGGATTATGAGAGATATGTTGAAAAGTGTGTAATTAAGGAAATGAACTCAAATAAAAACTAAAAATTATTTTTAACTTGTATTTATTTTGAAGATTTTGTTTTTGTTCATTTTTCTTTGTTTCCTTCATTCCCTTCCACCAGTATTCTTCATCCCTCATTTTCGCCTCCACTCTTCTTCATCCCACATTTCCTCCAAATAATTTCTCCATAACTCAAACACATAAAAATGAAAACTAAAAATAGAAAACATGTTGATTATCTCACAAATATGATCTCACATTTACACCGTATAATTTCCCTTTATATTTATGGAATAATTATTAGCACTTAAAAGTCATTATGCACTCTTTAAATATATAGATTTGACAAACCTGCGTTATATCTATCAAAGACAAGGAGCAAGAAATAATTGCTTGGTCAAAAGCCAGTAATTTCTTTCTAATGAATATGTGTAGTAGATTACCAAGAGAAGTTTACCACAAACATTCATCGTTTCAGCCAAATAATGTAAATTAGGGTTTTCTTGGTTGAGGCAATAGTAGGACTTCAAGCTAGGCAAGTAATTATGCAACTTTGATCGTAGCATGCATGTCTTACTAGCAAGTTACCAAAATTTATTTTAAATAAAAAAGAGTGAATTCTTGATCAATTGAAATTTACCGTCCACCATGCCAGTGGAAGGTATATACAAAGGATCGATCATCACTTATTTATTCATTTTCTTTATTCTTAATAACCTACTTATCTTCTTAGATATATCCATCAGCAAAAATTGCTAGAGTGGTTGTTGTTCTTCCATAGCTAGTAAGGCTTCTCCCCAACATAGTTGCCTGGGGGATCATAGTTGCATCCAATGAAGGTACCCCCACTGCTGCACCTCACTTTTGCGCACCCTACACGAGCCGACTTACGCCAAACCACCTGTGTATAATGCCCACACACCTTTCCAGCAGCACACGAGTTCGACTTATAACTGTAGTCGGCTTTCTCCTTCACCCACAGGTCCACAGCCGCTGTTCCCGACAGGTCACCAGTGCTCATGGCAAGGTTTTCGCCGTATGGCCCCTTGGAGTGCACAAGCTTACAGTCGCCAACACGTTGATTGGCGTAGTTTTGTGCATAGCGTGCTACATTGTCATCCCACGTCAAGGGACCAACGCCTACTGCTGCTCGAGCGGCGTTGTGGGAATTGAGGTAGTCTTGGCGTGTGTCTTGGGCATGAGAGGATTGTATTAGGGCTGAGCCTAAAATGAAAAGGAGAGCTAGGGAAATATTGCACAACCCCATTTTAACGGTTTGTTCTCTTTGTGGATGGGCAAATGAGATGTTATGCTGCGGAATATTTATAATAGCGGGGAACGGTAAATGTTGATATTACGAGCTCTGAGAAATTGAGGATGTGGAAATTTATTTGCATGACCATCAAAGTTGAACGTTCACATTGCATCAAGGTTCTAAAAGTTACTAGGCGCTAGTCGGGCGGCGGGCTGGGGCCTAGCGCTTAGGCAGTTAGGCGGGGCCTAGGTGGATTTAAGTAAATCTATCATATTTCAGGTAAATAAGTGTCTGCTTCTACTTGAAATATATATAATTTCATCATAAACTACAAAATAGAATGCATATATATCATGAAGTATTGGAACATAATGAAAACATATGAAATAATGATATAATGTTTGTTCATTCAAGTATGCAACAAGTCTCTTACAATTTATTGGAAAAAAACAAAATGCAAAATGAAAGTTATGTATTTTCTGTCTAAGTGAGTTGCAACCTAGACTGGTCTAGGCGGGTGCCTAGGCATTAATCGGGGCGGTGGGCTGGGGCCTAGGCATTAATCGGGGCGGTGGGCTAGGGCCTAGCGCCTAGGCGGGGATTTTTAGAATAGTGCATTGCATTATCAACTGAAGAAACCAAACCGTCGCCGAACTGATAAAACAAAACCCTACTTCTATATTTCTTTACTTACAACGGCTTACTTTTACAAGTAAAATTTATGAGAGGACTAACTTTTTCTAGTACTACAAGCGATATTCTACATAGTCTAGACAAGGATGGAGATAGTTTGAACCAGGAAAGAAGATATGAATCACTAAGACAATCTACCACTTACATGAGAAGTACGAAGATTAGTCAAACTTTCTCGAGGTAATTAAATTGTCAATATAACAAAAATAAGCAATCGTAACAGCAAAAACGTGGCTACTGCTGGGGTAACAATAATATCGATCACTGACCTAGATATTATGTTGCTATGTAATACTTTAATTTCCCGATATTTGTTAACACAATTAACAATCCCTTGAAACCTTTGAAATTCATGTTGATAATGCAACATTGGAACAAATTGGAACTAATTGCTTTGGTAAATAAGCAGATCTGCTTCTTCTTCTAATTACGTTTGTCATATCTGTTTATTTCTCTTTTAGAAAGGTATATGATCGATGCATGTAGGAAACGTATATGTTCATCTGTTGAAGGAAAGGTCTACTAAGCCTTCCCTCAATTTCGGGGAACAAATTGATTATCATAATTGTTGGATTCAAGTATGCAGTAAACTTTGAAAAAGAAAATGTGGAAAAGCGTATTCTATGCACTGTTGCAATACGTGTGGTATACGGGTCTTCTCCGAAGTTTTATTTTCTTGAAACAAATATGTTTTGGATGTGGAAGTCTAACTAAACTACACAATCACCTAACCATAAATTTGGTATTATTTATGGTTTTGAACTCCTCTTTAGGAAAACTGAATTTAAGACTTTCAACTTACAAGTTAGGAAAAAATGAATACTACTATATTGTAGTAGTAGAGGTATGAGTCTTCTTTCAATTAAAATAAAATAGAATATTATGAACCTCTCATTTTTCCCCTAACATTATAGAAGAGAATAATTGAGTTAAGTCACACAATTGTTAGGGTTCAAGATTTTTGTATATGAATTTCGCTGTAGTAATTGAGAGAACAAGGGACTGCATTTTTTGAGGATGAAAGATGTAGTTGCAGAGAGAATGTTTGAAGGACTGTATAAGATGCAATCCATTACCAATCCTTTCATATATTTTATAATATACATAATTTAAAATTGTTAAATTATTTTATCTCATTATATTATAACATGGGAATAAATAACATCATATTACCCTTAATACTGTGTTCAAAAGGGATATCTGTTGTACGTGGTTTAGTGTTATCCGCGAATGTTCTCAACGCAAGACTTTTACCCTAATTGTGATGGCATTATTAGCATTAGCATACTTTTGGGCATAAAGGATACTACGTCAGCATCCTACGTCAACTTTGGTAGCATTGAGACGCACGAAAATGTGGAACACGATGGCCTGCATGTATAGGGATATAGTGTGGAAAAGTTGCTTTGTTGAAGTCCACATAATTTTTTTTAAATTAAAAAAAAAAAAATTGGAACCATGTATGTCTTTGGTCCCGACGAAAGTGTAGGAAACTATGACCTGTCTATATTGGGAAGTGTGGAAAATATGGGACACGGACCCCTCTTCCCTTTAAATTATTGTACTAATTTTGAATCATTCATCCTACCCGAGGTATAAAATATAGATACAACAACAACAACAAAGCCTTTTCCCACTAAGTGGGGTCGGCTATATGAATCCTAGAACACCATTGCGCTCGGTTTTGTGTCATGTCCTCCGTTAGATCCAAGTACTCTAAGTCTTTTCTTAGGGTCTATTCCAAAGTTTTCCTAGGTCTTCCTCTACCCCTTTGGCCCCGAACCTCTGTTCCGTAGTCACATCTTCGAACCGGAGCGTCAGTAGGCCTTCTTTGCACATGTCCAAACCACCGTAACCGATTTTCTCTCATCTTTCCTTCAACTTCGGCTACTCCTACTTTACCTCGGATATCCTCATTCACAATCTTATCCTTTCTCGTGTGCCCACACATCCCACGAAGCATCCTTATCTCCGCTACACCCATTTTGTGTACGTGTTGATGCTTCACCGCCCAACATTCTGTGCCATACAACATCGCTGGCCTTATTGCCGTCCTATAAAATTTTCCCTTGAGCTTCAGTGACCTACGACGGTCACACAACACGCCGGATGCACTCTTACACTTCATCCATCCCGCTTGTATTCTATGGTTGAGATCTCCATCTAATTCTCCGTTCTCTTGCAAGATAGATCCTAGGTAGCGAAAACGGTCGCTTTTTGTGATCTTCGCTTGATTGCTCCGGTCATTAGTGTGGATAAGTATATAAATGGATAGAGATAGGAAAGCAAACACCAGATGTACGTGGTTCACCCATATTGGCTACGTCCACGAAATAGAGGAGTTCTCATTAATTGTGAAGGGTTTACACAAGTACATAGGTTCAAGCTCTCTTTTAGTGAGTACAAGTGAATGATTTAATACAAATGACATTAGGAAATATTGTGGGAGAATGATCTCGTAATCACGAAACTTCTAAGTTCCGGAGTGTGGTATCGTCTTGACTTGCCTTATCTGTCTCATAGGTAGATGTGGCATATTCTCTGGAAGTACTCTTCCTCCATCCAGGGGTGATATCTTTAACTGGTGGAGATGCACAAGGTAATGTATCAATTTCACTTGAAGCTTACTTGTAGTTTCAGGCTTGGTCAAGCGCGATACAAACCATGTAGTAGGAGTCCTCCAAGTCGCCGAGCTAGGGGATCTACTGAAAGAGGTGACAGACAAGGTAAGCAATCAGAGCTCCAAGCAATCAGTCCCAGATCAGAACTTTGATTTCGAGTTCCGGCTGATTGTTCACATTCTCCCTATCTTGCAGGCAGCATGAAGGATAAAGAGAAGAAAAATGAGAAGAGATGATATGGGATACTTTTGCTTTTGAAGAAGTAACTTTCCACAGGCTTATTCTTGAACTGGGCTGGAGGGTTTTCTGGTTTCCTCCAGAGTATAAGGCCGACTGAAGAATTTGAGGGTCAAAACAAGTCCATCAAATCTATAGTACGTTCGACCCTGCTGATATGGGATACTTTTGCTTTTGACAGAGTAGTGGATGTATCGGCACGTGTGCTGTTACGCTTGTCTCCACATGCTTCCTTGTATCCTTCTCACTTGCCCTATATGTTCCTCAGGCAGATGCGGTATCTTCCCTGGAAGCATAAGATGTTGAAGATGAGTACTCGAGAGCAATGCCAGGTAAGTAATCAAGTAAGGGGTTCCAGGCAGTCAGTTCCTGACTGGAAGCTTGATTCCAAGTGTTGATTGATTGCTTTCTTTCTCCTTGTCTTGCAGGTAAGAACAAGGCCAAAGGAAAAGACAGGGAAAAAACATGATATGGGATACTCTTGCTTTTAACCCTGATGATATGAGATATTCTTGCTCTAGTATAGCTTGTTTGCAGAGGTATTATCGGGGGGGGGGGGGAAAGAAAGCTGAATATTTCGAAAGGCTTCTTTGGGAGTGCCCTCTCAGATATGAGGAAGGGTTGAGCATTTTTGCAGGTCTGCCTGTCTGTTGGGGATGGAGGTCAACATATATAGGAGTCTCCCTAACAACAAGTAGTAATGCTATTCCTTTACCCTGCTTGGTCATAACACGGTAGTGGGAGCTGCTAGCTTCACATGTTTTAACTCTGTCAGAGCACTTTGAAAAAGTGGTCTGTGGTATCTGGAAAGCTGATGTTGCGTGTAAAGATTACAGACAAGCTTTATCCAAGGAGATCCGGCTCTTGAAGTTGGGAAAATGGTGCCTCTTCGGTTTTCGAACAAGCAATCCTGTCGGAGATCTGGCTCTCGAGATTCGGAGAACGATGCCTTTTCAATTTTTGAGAAAGCAATCCTGCTAGGGGTCTGGCTCTCGAGATTCGGAGAGCGGTGTCTCTTTGATTTTTGAGAAAGTAATCATGTTGGGAGTCTGGCTCTCGAGATTCGAAGGGCGGTGCCTCTTCGATTTTGGAGCAAGCAATCTTGTTGGGAGTATTTTCTCGAATGTGAGAAAAGGTTGGGCATGTTTGCTAGTCTATCTTGCCACGAAGCACAGAGGTTGACACACAGGGACTTTCCAATTATCCAGCAGTGGTACTGTTCCTTTACCCTTGTGGGTAATAATATGGTAGCTAGACCTTCAAAATTTATGTGTCTAAACTTTGTTAGTGCTGTTTCTTTGCTATTTTTTTACCCTTCTTGGTCAGAGCGGTGTAGTGGAAGCTGCAAGCTTCACGTGTCTCAACTTTGTCAGAGAACTTTGGCAAAGTTATCTGTGGTACCCATGAGCTAATGTTGCATGTGGGAAGTGGGTGATTGAACAGTAAGATTCATGTGCTTTCTACTTCACCAGAAATCTTCGACATAATGCCCATAATTTCCGCAAAGCTGACAGGTGCTGACAAGGCTGGAAAAGTAGGTGCCTCTTCGATTTCTGAGATCGGCCCTCGTGGTCTCTGAGCAGCCCAGCTTTTGAGAAAGCAAGCGCCTCTTCGATTTCTGAGATCGGCCTTCGTGGTCTTTGAGCAGCCCAACTTTTGAGAAAGCAAACGTCTCGTGGTCTCTGAGCAGCCCAGCTTTTGAGAAAGTAAACACCTCTTCGATTTCTGAAGCTCCGTCGAGTGCAGATTTTTATAGAGGCTGGCATTAAGTTCCAAATCATACTTGAATCTCCACCAGTAGAAGCTCCATTCTTGCACTTCTAAGATCTTGATTTGTCCGACCTCTTCTCTCTTTAACACCTTTGAAAATGTCTGGCCCCTCCGACCGTCGTTTTGACTTGAACCTTGTTGAAGAGGCAGCCACGCCTTCTCCAGATAACATATGGCGCCCATCATTCGTCTCCCCTACTGGTCCTCTTACCGTTGGGGATTCCGTGATGAAGAATGATATGACCGCTGCGGTAGTGGCCAGGAACCTTCTCACTCCTAAAGATAACAGACTACTTTCCAAACGGTCTGATGAGTTGGCTGTTAAGGATTCTCTGGCTCTCAGTGTTCAGTGTGCAGGTTCTGTGTCTAACATGGCCCAACGCCTATTTGCTCGAACCCGCCAAGTTGAATCATTGGCGGCTGAAGTGATGAGTCTCAAACAGGAGATTAGAGGGCTCAAGCATGAGAATAAACAGTTGCACCGGCTCGCACATGACTATGCTACAAACATGAAGAGGAAGCTTGACCAGATGAAGGAATCTGATGGTCAGGTTTTACTTGATCATTAGAGATTTGTGGGTTTGTTCCAAAGGCATTTATTGCCTTCGTCTTCTTGGGCTGTACCGCGTAATGAAGCTCCAAATGATCAACCTTTGCTGCCTCCTCCTTCTAGGGTTCTGTCCAGTACTGAGGCTCCAAATGATCCCCCTCCAGTGCCTGCTCTTTCTGGGGCTCTACCGACTGTTGAGACTTCTCCTAAGCAACCTTTGTGAAGGCTCCCTCTTGTTTGTTTATTTTGACTCATGTATATGTACATATTTGTGACTTATCGGGGATATCAATAATTAACTTTCCTTCATTTCAACGTATTGTGTTAAATACACCAAAGCCTTATTCGCTAAGTTCTCTGAATTTTCTTTTGTTGAAGCTTGTATGTTGAAGCTTTGTGAGTGGAGCATGTAGGTTGAGATAGTATTCCCTTAATTTCCCGAGTGAGGAAAACTTCTCGGTTGGAGACTTGGAAAATCCAAGTCACTGAGTGGGATCGGCTATATGAATCTTTGAACGCCATTGTGCTCGGTCCTGTGTCATGTCCTCCGTTAGATCCAAGTACTCTAAGTCTTTTCTTAGAGTCTCTTCAAAGTTTTCCTAGGTCTTCCTTTACCCCTTCGGCCCTGAACCTTTGTCCCATAGTCGCATCTTCTAATCGGAGCGTCAATAGGCCTTCTTTGCACATGTCCAAACCACCGTAACCGATTTTCTCTCATCTTTCCTTCAATTTCGGCTACTCCTACTTTACCCCGGATATCCTCATTCCTAATCTTATCTTTTCTTGTGTGCCCACACATCCAACGAAGCATCCTCATCTCCGCTACACCCATTTTGTGTACGTGTTGATGCTTCACCGCCCAACATTCTGTGCCATACAGCATCGCCGGCCTTATTGCCGTCCTATAAAATTTTCCATTGAGCTTCAGTGGCATACGACGGTCACACAACACGCCGGATGCACTCTTACACTTCATCCATCCAACTTGTATTCTATAGTTGAGATCTCCATCTAATTCTCCGTTCTTTTGCAAGATAGATCCTAGGTAACGAAAACGATCGCTCTTTGGTATTTCTTGATCTCCGATCCTCACCCCTAACTCGTTTTGGCTTCCATTTGCACTGAACTTGCACTCCATATATTCTGTCTTTGATCGGCTTAGGCGAAGACCTTTAGATTCCAACACTTCTCTCCAAAGGTTAAGCTTTGCATTTACCCCTTCCTGAGTTTCATCTATCAACACTATATCGTCTGCGAAAAGCATACACCAAGGAATATCATCTTGAATATGTCCTGTTAACTCATCCATTACCAACGCAAAAAGGTAAGGACTTAAGGATGAGCCTTGATGTAATCCTATAGTTATGGGAAAGCTTTCGGTTTGTCCTTCATGAGTTCTTACGGCAGTCTTTGCTCCTTCATACATATCCTTTATAGCTTGGATATATGCTACTCGTACTCCTTTCTTCTCTAAAATCCTCCAAAGAATGTCTCTTGGGACCCTATCATACGCTTTTTCCAAATCTATAAAGACCATGTGTAAATCCTTTTTCCCATCTCTATATCTTTCCATCAATCTTCGTAAGAGATAGATTGCCTCCATGGTTGAGCGCCCTGGCATGAACCCGAATTGGTTGTCCGAAACCCGTGTCTCTTGCCTCAATCTATGCTCAATGACTCTCTCCCAGAGCTTCATTGTATGACTCATTAGCTTAATACCCCTATAGTTCATGCAATTTTGTACGTCACCCTTATTCTTGTAGATAGGCACCAAAGTGCTCGTTCGCCACTCATTTGGCATCTTCTTCGTTTTCAAAATCCTATTGAAAAGGTCAGTGAGCCATGTTATACCTGTCTCTCCCAAAACTTTCCACACTTCGATTGGTATATCGTCTGGGCCTACTGCTTTTCTATGCTTCATTTTCTTCAAAGCTACAACCACTTCTTCTTTCCGGATTCGACGATAAAAAGAGTAGTTTCTACACTCTTCTGAGTTACTCAACTCCCCTAAAGAAACATTCCTTTCATGTCCTTCATTGAAAAGATTATGAAAATAACCTCTCCATCTATCTTTAACCGCGTTCTCTGTAGCAAGAACCTTTCCATCCTCATCCTTGATGCACCTCACTTGGTTTAGGTCCCTTGTCTTCTTTTCCCTTGCTCTAGCTAGTTTATAGATATCAAACTCTCCTTCTTTGGTATCTAGTCGCTTATACATATCGTCATAAGCCGCTAACTTAGCTTCTCTCACAGCTTTCTTCGCCTCTTGCTTCGCTTTTCTATACCTTTCACCATTTTCATCGGTCTTATCCTTGTATAAGGCTTTACAACATTCCTTCTTAGCCTTCACCTTTTTTTGTACCTCCTCATTCCACCACCAAGATTCCTTTTGGTGTGTGGCAAAGCCCTTGGACTCTCCTAATACCTCTTTTGCTACTTTTCGGATACAACTAGCCATGGAATCCCACATTTGGCTAGCTTCCCCCTCTCTATCCCACACACACTGGGTGATTACTTTCTCTTTGAAAATGACTTGTTTTTCTTCTTTTAGATTCCACCATCTAGTCCTTGGGCAGTTCCAAGTCTTGTTCTTTTTTTCTCACTCTTTTGATATGTACATCCATCACCAACAAGCGATGTTGATTAGCCACGCTCTCTCCTGGTATAACTTTGCAATCCTTACAAGTTATACGATCCCCTTTCCTCATTAGAAGAAAATCTATTTGTGTTTTTGACGACCCACTCTTGTAGGTGATCACATGTTCTTCTCTCTTCTTAAAGAAGGTGTTAGCTAAGAAGAGATCATATGCCATTGCAAAATCCAAGATAGCTTCCCCATCCTCGTTTCTCTCCCCAAAACCATGGCCACCATGAAAACCTCCATAGTTGCCTGTCTCCCTGCCCACTTGTCCATTTAAATCTCCTCCTATAAATAACTTCTCCGTCTGAGCAATTCCTTGCACCAAGTCTCCAAGGTCTTCCCAAAATTTCTCATTTGAACTCATATCCAACCCTACTTGAGGTGCGTACGCACTAATCACATTGATAAGTTCTTGTCCTATTACAATCTTGATTGCTATGATTCTATCTCCTACCCTCTTGACATCTACAACATCTTGTGTCAAGGTCTTGTCCACAATGATGCCAACACCGTTTCTCGTTCTATTTGTGCCCGAGTACCAAAGTTTAAACCTTGAGTTTTCTAGATCCTTTGCCTTAAGACCAACCCACTTAGTTTCTTGTAGGCACATAATATTTAGCCTTCTCCTCACCATAACTTCCACTACTTCCATAGATTTTCACGTTAAGGTTCCTATATTCCACGTTCCTAAACGCATTCTACTCTCCTGAACTCTACCCTTCTGTCCTAGCTTCTTCACCCTCCCCCGTCCAATGGAATCAAAGTACTTCTTTTGTGTGTCCCGTGTAAAGTTGATAGGTGCATATGCTCCCAAGCAACTTTGAGTGGAGTCGTTCGAAAAGAAGTTTCTATGGCTCCCTTGCTCATTTAACACTGCATCCGGGTGCCTATGGAGATACAGCGACCCTTGCTTACTTATCACTATGCTCGGGCCACACAGCGCGCCACTTACGGGTGACGCCCTAGCTTTAGCGCGATTTCGTTCTGAATTCATTTTCATAAGGATTCGACGTAACTGTGGAGTGCCAGCTGTCGACTACTTGACGCCTTCCCCCTCCTCCTTTACCCGGGCTTGGGACCGGCAATGTAAGATAAACTTACATAGGCGGAGTTGAGGTATAAAATATAGATGATGTCGAAAATATCGGTAGTCCAAAAACATTGAAATTTTGATAGAAATATCGGGATATTATCGATATCGATAAAAATTGAATAAAAAATCACTGAAATTGTAAGAAAAACTTGGAAATTTTTATTGAAACTTTGCAGGATGTTTATTTAGTCAATTATCTATTAGTTATCACAAAAAATTGGAAGGAAATGCATTGCATGATAGATGTAACTGATTTAAGTTGATTATATAGCGAGCTGGCAAACATTGTGAGTGTAGAAAATATGTAGTAATTAATGAAATAAGTTTAAACACACCATAATCATTTATATATAATGAATTAGTACAATATTTTAAACTTTATACATTGCATGGTAAGATACATGAGTGACTTAGTAAGGTCTAAAATATCGATGATATTGGAAATATCGGTAGTCCAAAAACACGGAAATTTCAATAGAAATATCGGGATATTATAGATATTTTAGACCATGATCCTACCCTTAATAATAATAATTTACAAAAAATTGGAACTATATTAGATCAAGTCTTTAGTCACGGAAGAAAATGTGGACACTATACTAGTATGTATTGGGATATATTGTAGAGAATTTGCTTTGTTAATGTCCGAATGGATTTAGGTACGACTACAATTGTAATATTGTTAGTTGTCATTAGTATTACTGTTTAGTGAAATTATTCTTCATTTGTTAGTGGGGAGGTCTCCTTTTAACTTTGAGTTCAAATCTACTTGTCACGCCTTAATCTAGACATACGTCCAAGATCGACATGTAACATCACTCAGTACTCGTATATCTAACATACCCCATCTCCAGGATATGGACAAGCACAAGAAAGATCCAATTGCGTAGTAATTTTTCGTATACTCTATGGCTGCATCTAACCTCTTTGTTAGATTGCCTTCGTACCCTCTGATGAGATCAAGACATTCGTAGTTCACTATTTGTTAAACTCTGAACTATTCGTAAAATACTTTCTAGCAGACAACATAAAGAATCACACTACACATCAACCATAAGCCAAACAAGAGTTGTCATCTTACCTTTCACACACACATATGCTTTCCAACACCATTCAACAATTACATCAATCAATAACACATACAATACACCAAAATGCAGGGCTAGAGCGACACAGTTCGGAAGAAGCCTACATCCTTGAAGCTTTCTCAGTTCAGACTAAATCCAAGGAATCAGCGAAGTCGAGGATGTGATTTCGGACCACTTAACGAAATCCTACACAATTGGGTTCCGGACCACTCAACAGAACCAAAGTACGAAACGGGATTCTGAACCACTCAACGGAATCCAAACCAGGATACGATTTCGGACCACTCAATTTAATCGCAGAGGAGAAGAGATTTTGGACCTCTCAATGGAATCTGAGTGGATACAATTCTGGACCACTCAACGGAATCCAGATGGAGTAGGGAATTAGACCACTCAACGAAATCCCAGCAAAACCCGGTTCCGGACCACTCAACGAAACTGAGTGGAAGTCTAGGAAACATAACAACAGCTCGAAGAAACAAGACATGAATCAAGTTACTCAATTTAGAACAGCTCAACGAAACGAGAAATGAAACAATGAAACTAGATATGAAACAAGCTTCGAAGCAACAAACCCCAGGACAATGGGTTAACGGTTCACTACGAGCCCTCACATTTCATCAAACAATTCAACAAGCACTTCGAATCACATTTCATAAATATCATCAATACACAAGTCAAATCACATTTAATAAACATAGATCAATGACTAAATATATATATAAAAAAAAATATCACATTTCAATAGAAATCACATTTATAAAATCAAGTGATATCCACAAAGGATACTAAATACAAAATCAGGGTAATAACCATATCACATATCTTAAAGTCACTCACTAACTAATGTAGGCCCACTAGACTTCACTTAATCTCTATTAGTACTAATTTTAGTATTTAAGAACGATTCGAATCATGTTGACTAAAAGTCAACTCTCTGTTAAAGGTGGGTTTCGCAACCCTACATAATTCGATCTGGAACATCCGCCCACATATTTCTGATCTGTAACCTCCCAAGAGTCGCATTAATCTTCTAGAACAATATTCTAAAATTTCGGAACGATCCAACAGTCGGATCTTTTCCAATCGCTAAAATTAAATTGATGTCAATGTTTGGTTTTACAAACTTAGAAATTCAATTTGGGAAAATCCGTACCTTAGATTTCCAATCCGTAAGTTCCTAAGGTCCTCAAATATTATGTTTAATAACATAGTAACATTTAGTGACGATCTAACGGTTGGATCTTCGTTTGCTACAATAGTCAAGTGGCGGACCCTAATGGAACTAGGTCCAAACGACATAATTTCATCGAACAGAGGTCAAATATGAAATTAGAATATCAAATTTAGCCTAGAAATTTAAAGTTGGCCCACTGGCCAAACGCTGCATGCGCCACCGCATGCAACAGTTTCCAGCAAACGAAAACCCAATTTTCCGACTAACTCCAAAAATTACCAAATTTTATAGGATTGTAGAGAATAGTAAGGGGAACAACTTTCATACCTAGGATGAAGTCCAATTTGGCCAATAAAAGCTTGAAGACACCCTCGATTCGTTGGAACCCTAGAAATAAGTGTTCCTCGATTCGTTGAATTCGCAGCTCCGCTGCCCCCAAACTTGTTTAGGCTATGTTCTTGGACTCAAGAGACACCTAAGGGTGGTGGTGGTCGATGGAATTTTTTTTCAGAAATGGCGGATTTGTCGCCTGCACCCACAAAGCCCTTGACTTTGATTTTCATGGAAAGACACCAAATCAACTCGGATTTTGTGGGGAAATGGAAGAGGACTTGATGTTGTGTTGCTTCCAAGTGATGGGTGGCTACAAATCACTAGAAAAACTGCCTGAAAAGGCGTCGGAAAACATGGTGCCGCCGGATTGGGTCTTGGGTCAAAAGGAGGGATTCAATACCCTCATTTTCTTATCCCTCATTTCCAGTCTTTGCTCTTCCTTCTAATTCACTTGTCTCTCCCTCATTTCTCTCCTTATCTCCCCATCCTAGCCACACACATGACACCAAATCAATGCTCCAGCAAATCCAGAGCTTTCCAGATAATGGTTAAATGACCATTTCGCCTTTGTCTTTACTCGTTTATATCTCGTTCGTTATAGCTCCATTTGGCGAACAGTTTTCGCCTACACACTCGTGAGGTCGATCTCTATCCAAATATGTAAATAAAAATGACAAAACATATAGGAATTCAATACATCCTTGAAAAGTCCGTTTAGTTAATTAAGGTCATTTTTGTCCTTTTACTTATCGAAAAAAAACTATACGCCGTAATTATAAACGCGTCAAAACTAAGAATACGAAATACGTAATTTTAAATAGTGAAATATGGGGATGGGATTTCACACTACTTCCACCAATGTTGATATTTTTTTTTAGGATTGTACTTGAGTACTCACTAGTGAGTACTCACATTTTGATTGTGATTATTCACCTTTTGATTTTGTCCAATAATATTTTATCACATGTTTTATTGTTTTGAAAAATAATGCACATATGTTACTAACTTTTCTTGGGTAATAAAAAATAAAGAACATACGACATTTTTTGAATCGGCCAAAATCAGAAAGTGAGTACATAGATTGGTGAGTATTTATGTATTTAGGGTTGGACTATTATTTAATCTTTGAGGAAAAATTTGGCCGTTAAGGTAATTAAGGAAAATTATTAAAAAATCATTTTTTAATGCTTGATTTGACCCAATTATGTATTTTGAATGTGGAATGCTTGCTAACATCAAATACCTGAATGTTGGAACCAAATCTGAGTAAACTTGAGCAACTTGCAAAACAGTAAAACAATCGTGAGCAATCCTTAAACCCAGGAGGGGAGATGGGTGTTCATGCCAAAAGCTTTCCAACGGTCAAGTAAGTGAATGATTTTTAGATTCAAGTAGTGAGCAAGAGAATTGAAGTGTATAGATTGTGTTATCGTGGATGAACCCTAGGTGGGTGTATTTATAGTGTAGAAGAGAGACCTTTTTAGGATATAGTCCTCATTGTAAGACGAGAGAATCCTAAAGGATATCTGGTAAGTAGATATTGCATCCTCTTAGGAGTTGTGATTACTTGCAGCGAAGGCCTATCCTTAGATTGTAGGGACTCCAAGAGACTTATAGGATATGATTGTGTCCATATTTGGATCAGATCACTTATGGAACAAGCATGGTCTTCCAACGAAGTTGTTAGGACTTCGCCTAGTACCTCGGAGTAGAGTGATGGTAGCACCCCGTTTCGTCTGATATAGCTCTACCAGGAGCTGGAGCTGGTGAGTCCATGATCGAACTTCTAAGGTAACAACATTCAAATTTGACTCATTCCGGCCTTGGAAAATCATGGTCCCCCACTGAATTCATTAAAAAAAAACAAATTCTTAGCAAGTTAACCTACTATTTAGGAATACCATAATTGTGGTTCATGAATTTTCATTGCTGGAGTAAAGCAGATCCCTTAGAAGTCCGATCATGGACTCAACAGCTTCGACAACGAAGCTGCATAGATAGATCATGGAGAAGCGTTGTTACTGTCATCCTATTTCGGAGGAGTGAGTGAAGTCCGTCAACTTCGCTAAGATTGACCATGCTTGTTTCGTATGACACGGAAACTTGGTCCAATAAGGAATCAGCCATGTTTCCTATATTCTTGGAATCCTTACAATCTAAGAATTGACGTGCACCTGAAGTAATCATACTCCTAAAAGGATGCAATATCTACTCCAAGGTATAATCTAAGATTGTCCCAGTTTAATACTAATTCCATGTTCTAAAAGGACTTTATCTCGACTGGTATAAATACACCATTCTTGGATTCATATATGGTAACACAGTTATGCACACTTATTCTCTTGCCTATAGCTTGAGTTTCGTATATTTCTTACTAACTTGGCCATTAGAGAGCCTTTGACTTGCACCCCTGGTCCTTGACTGCGTACGGTTGTTTGCTCTTTAACATGTTAAATGAGTTTGTGCATCTCCTCCACATATGGTGGTACACGAATTTCGCTTCAGCAAAAATGCTTATTATACAAACAAAAACAAAAAGTCGAACACAATGAACACATAAAATCGCAGCATGGATATTCAATTGATATCTAAATACGACTATATTATATCATGAAACTCCTAACTAAAATATGTTGCTACCAGGTAACATATTTATATCCATATGGCAAAGCATAGAAATTAAGACTAACAATTTTGTTAGAAAAAAACTAACAATAATAATAATCATGGCTATAATCAGCCCTTTTTATTGTTACCTAATTAAAAGGTAAAATTGAAGAACATATGTTGGGAAAACAAAATCATAAAGAACACATGAAACCGACACCTAAAACAAAAAGGATGGTGCGGAGGTGGGATGCATACGTATTGTCTAGACTGGTAGACAACCCCCCAAAATTATATCTATGGGATAGGCATGGTGGAAAAGCAGGCAATAAGAGGAAGAAGAAGAATACTGCTTTGAATCTTCAACGATGACTACCTTGATGGACATAAAATATATAAATCAATTTGCACACATGTGGATGCAAATTTCCACCTTCTTCTTCGTGGATGAAAATGCACCTGCAAAATAATCAACACCTAAGATCAAGGCCAAGAGTCTCACACACCCATGATGAATAGGGGGGCTTTGGCCGAAGAATCTCCGATGCCAAATTTAGGATTTGAGAGAAAGTGTTTAAAGAAGTTTTGGTAGAGAATTTGACTTAGGTTTTTGGAGAAATGAAGGGCTATATATAGGGGTGTGTTTGGCCCTATTAGGAGAATTGGGACCGGCCACATATGGTTGATTTGTGGGATCGATTGCAAGATATTAAGTAAATAATATCTTGTAATTAATTTGGTAATTAATCCCAATTTGGAAAGACTAATTGGGAATTACCTTGTGGGTGAGGATTTGATGAGGAGTGATAAGAGGGTTTTAAAAGAATACCATTTTGATCACCTTTGACCTTGATTGAGCCGTTATTGTCTGTTGCATGCGCGTGGGAATCCTGGTGTGCCTTAAGGGTACTTTTGTCTTTTTACCCAAAAGTCTATGTGTCGCCTCCATATTTTTCTTGATTATTTTTTGCTCAACAAATGCCCCCACACATGTTGGGCTGCTCGCAGGAAAGGGCAGCAGGTGTTGAGATCTTCTCTTTAGGAAAATAGGATTGTTTCCTATCTTGATGTAGATTCCCTCTTTAATTAGAAATTAGATCCTTCTAAGGAAAGAGAAATAAATTACTTCTAAAGTCTATTTAACTCTACCTTAAGTAGATTATTAAATCAACTTTATAGAGAAATTTATTCTACCCAAGAGAGAGAAAGCTAAAGGATATTTGTTCCCCATCCTTTGGCAATCTTCTACACTTGACCGTGCAAAGGACCGTCTTTCGTTACTTTCTTTGTCTTCTCCGCATCGCACCAAGGTAAGAAAAAAGAATTAATTTTCCTTTTCTTCTTCTTGGATAGTGCTGTCACGAGGCAGCTGTCGGGGTGGTACGGCACTTCGGCTGGCAGGGGCCAAGAGTCGGCTTGGCATGGGTCAAAGAGGTGTTGTGGCAGAGACCATTGCTTAGGCTGCTTGGCTTGGCTAAAGCTAAGGCCAGTTGTGCGGCTGGGGCAGCGGATTGAGGTGTTGAGGCGTAGTGCTAGGCGGGCTACATGGCTAATGTCATTTGGACTTTTGGACTGCTGGAATGCTGGGCATGCAGGCATTTTGCTTGCTGGTCCGAGAGAAAAAATGAGGGAAAAATCAGCATGGGTTGAGCCTCCTTGCTGAGTACCGTGAATGGCGTTGGTTGCTTAGTCCTATTTTGTCGGGAAAAAAATAGGCTGCTCCCAAGAGAGAAGAGATAAAGAAGATCAAGGCAGATGCATTGGCTCATCTGATCACTATTGTGGAGCCTACTATAAACTTCCCTGCCTGCTCAAGAGATGTCGGTTGAGAAAAGACTGAAGACTTCCTCCACTGTTCGTGAAGGTCCGCTTGCTGACGAGAATCCTGTGATTGAGTTGACTTCTTCCAATGGGAAGAAAAATGAGGTTGCTAGATCTAAGCCTATGATGCATGCCATGCTAAAAATGGCTAGTACGATTACTGATAGGATTGCTCAGCATAGAGGTTTTATGAACCTTTGGAGAGGCTTGCTACTATGAAGAGCAATAAGGTGGACTTTGCTGCTAAAGTGGCGCCAAGGCCTATTCCTCTTGCTGCTGAGACTGGTTTGGTTGCTGCAAAAAATGAGACTGCTTGCGTGGGTAGTCGTGAGAAATATGCTAAGCCTGTTTCTGGATAGGCTGCTGAAATCTATGTGCTTTTAAAGCCAGATATGCTAGAAGACATGGATACGTGTGCTAAGCTTGTTGATGGTGTTAGAGGGATTATTTACCTAAGTTCCTTTACGAATCATTCAACCCAATATGGAATAACTACTCTTATGATGTAGAAAAACGACGATTCTGGCATTTGGGTCTAGGCTCCTTGACCAAGAGGATACCAAGGCTGCCAATGAGGTGGCAATGACTATGGCTGCTGAAACTTATTCCTCGACCAAGAAGATCAAGAGGTTAGAGTCTGAGCTCGTTGCTTTGAAGGGGTCTAATATCTTTTCCCTTACTTCTCTGTAGCTTGAGACCGTTCGCCAAGAGATCGTTGACTTGCAGACTAGGCTTGATGCGATCTAAGTTAAGTATGAAAGTGCAGAGGAGGAGATTGAATGTTACATACCTCAGATTCAAGATCTTGAGCATGCCGTTTCTGAGCTTCATTCCGCTGCTTACGCAAAGGATAAAGAGTTGATCGCTGTATATAATCAAGTGATCCACTTCAAGAAGATTGTCGATAGGCTTGAACCTCAAGTGTTGGAACTCCAAGGTGCATTGAAGATCAACAAAAGTCTGAAGAAGGAAATGGAGAGCTGCAGAGCATCTGTTCTGGTCTGCTCGAGGAGAACGAGCAGCTAAAGGGCTCGAGGCTGGGCTCGAGGCTTTGCTTGTTTAGAGTCAAGTCAATTTCTTCAAAATGGTTTATGTAGATAATCTCTTTGGTAGGCCGTCTGACTTTGAGTTTGCTGGGAAAAACTTCAAGACATTCTCTATTTCTCCAGAAGACTTACTTGCCTTTATTTTTTAGGCTTCCATTGGTGAAGTAGTTGGAGAAGTTGGTGCCCAGGTTGGGGCAGCAGGGGGTGAAATGCCAGATGATGCTGCTGCTAAGAGTGTCATGGCTGCTGAAGGTGTGGCGATCGAGTAGTTGTAGGATGTCCAAGCTGCTGAAGAGTAGTCTTCTAGGTAGCCTTTAGGATTTTCTTTGTTTTCCTTGTTGCTTTGCTTGAACTTATTCAGCCTTTGATATTTGTTTATCAGTTTTGCTAGAAACTTTAATAAACTTGCTTCTTTCATTTTTCTTCATCTTTGCTTCTTTTGTTTACACCTAAGCTTTGACCTTTAGACCAGCGACAGACATGCTACTTTTCTATAAGCAGACAAGCCTGTGTAGCCTATGCAATTGTAGGTGTTGGTGTAGAACTTTTGCAAAGTTGTTAGCCATAGGATCGGCAGCTAGATGTCTTACTTACAGAAGCAGACGAGTCCGCGTGACCACTTGACTATTAACCTTGGCTTTCTTCAATCCTTTGAGCTGTGTGGCCTGTATCACAACATATTAAAGATTTTTGGGTTATAAAATTTACTAACATTTCGTATCAAAAGTACACGGTTTTATGGAATTTCCTAAGCAAAGGTCCGATAGAACTCTTTGCTTTTTATGTAGCCAATTCCATGGGTTGTGTAGCAAGTATCACAACACTTTAGGAATTAGTGTAGATCTAAACGATCATTCTGTACTTGGCAGAGGTGAAGCTGATCGACTGCGTATCATGTGGGCAGTGGATAAAGCTTTATATATGCACGCTAACTTGTTTAACTTTCACAAAAATGTGCGATTGTATAAGTTTAGCGCGGCTTACTGCTCGAAGGGCAAGCTGTAAGCAGTCTTTTGGAAATTGTAGGCTACCTTAGTGCACTCAGTAGCAGCTTTAGAGTTCCATGGCAGCTGTCCATAGGGCATACTGCGTAATGTGCCCCTTCCGCCTTTAGGGCCTGGTTCTTTGTGAATTAGGCCAAGAGACCCAAAATCCTTCAGTTAGCTAAGCCTTGAAACAGACCATTGTGGCTACTTCTAGGAATCCCGACGTAAGCCATCGTGCACCTAGTTATACTAGGGTAGCCCGACTCATCTACGTTTGGATATTCGAAGTGTAAGTTTATCCTCCCGTGTTAGAGAGCGAAGACATATAGGCATTGGAGAGCGGAGCTATGTGGGTGTCAGGGAATTGGTTTACCCTTTCGCACTCGAGAGCATGGTTAGCCCCTCGGGGGGTAAAATTTATGCGATGAGTCCCTAAGAAGGGCGCGATCTTCTTTTGAAGTGCAGGAATGATTAGTTGTTGTAAGCATGCAGTCGAGCCAAGTTGTAAATCACTTATAAATTCCTCATTGAAAAACGAGTGAAACAAACGAAAACTTAGCTGTAAAGTAGAAACTACATAACAATTGGATAGTTATCGGCTTGCAAGGTGGTGCTCGTTAAGCTGCTTGAGTCTTCGAGCTTTGATGTAGCGGGAGGTCACACATGGTACATCCTTATATTGTAGGCATTCCACTGCTTTTCAATCTCTTTGTCGTTCATGGTGGCGAGGGTGTAGCTACCCTTACCGCATACTCCGCTGATCTTGTACGGACCTTCTTAGATGGGATTCATCTTTTTTAAACCTTCTTTTCGGACGATGATGAAGGTTTTTGTTGGGACTAGATCTCTGGGCTGGAACTGCCGGATCTTGGCCCTTTTGTTGTAGCTAAAGAGGAGCTGCTGCTAGTAGGCTGCGATACGGATGATGACCTTTTTACGTTTCTCCTATGCCAGATCTAGATTCCTTACCATCTCCTTTTCATTTTGCTCGACGCTTGGTTGTAGAGTGCTGATACTTGGCACGATGGCATTGGGAGGAATGATTGCTTCTGAACCAAATGCCAAGGAGAAAAGAGTCTCACCAGTTGCTTGTCGTTTGGTTGTGCGATACACCCAAGATATCTGGGAAGTTCGTCTGGCCATTTTCCTTTCTTGTCAGAGAGGGATTTCTTGAGGCAGTTTAGGCTCGTCTTGTTAGATGTTTCGACCTTCCCATTGCCTTGAGGATATCTTGGCGTGGACATGTGCTGCTTGATCGGCAAATGATGTTCCTCCATATGAAGTGCTCTATATCCGTTTGAGTCGTGGTTGTTATAGGTTATGCTTCTACCCATTTGGTGAAGTAATCAATTGCCATGATCATCATGCCTTTGCCCTCAGTAGCAGGGGACATCGACACTACCAAGTTGATTACCCACTGCATGAACGGCCAATGACTCGTCTGCGGGTATAGTTTGCTGGCAGGCAATGCTGGTACCGGCTTGTAGCATTGGCAGCTGTCACACTTTTGTACTTATTCCTTAACGCCTTAATGTATAGTAGGCTAGTAGTAGCATGCGTTAAGAACCTTCTGTGCTAATGATCAGCCTTCAGAGTAATTTCCACAGACACTTTCATCGATTCAACTTAAAATCTTTAGGTCGTCGGGAGACGTTAGGCAGTGAAGATGTGGACCAGTGTAGGATCTTCAGACGAGAATGCCGTTCCACATATAATAGCGTGCTGCCTTCATTTGGAGCTTTCTAGACTCCAACGTTTTCGTGGGGAGTGTGCCATTAACCAGGTAGTCTATAATGGGACTTTGCCAATTTGGAGTTGTACTAACCTCTGACACCTCGGCTATCGGCTCCGCCTCTATGCTTGGCTTGTTTTGATACTTCACCGGAATATAGCGTTTAAGTTGGTGGTTGAGGGCGGAGCCTAAGCCGGCTAATGCGTCCGCGTGAGCATTGTCTGCCCGTGGAACTTGAGTGAGAGTATAAGTTTGAAATGCCTTAAGTTGCTTTTGTACATTCTCTAGGTATTGCGACATATTCAGATGTTTTTTCGCGTACTTCCTAATAGTTTGGCTGGTGATTAGCTAGGAATCGGAATAAATTGCAAGCTTTTTCACCTCCAAGTCTTTTGCCATTCAGAGGCCTGCTAGTAGAGCCTCAAACCCTGCTCGTTATTGGATGCTTTGAAGCCTAGAGTGATCACCCATTGTAGCATCGAATCATCTAGGGTGACAAGGACCACGCTTGCTCTCGAACCCTTGTAGTTGGATGGGTCGTCGACATGCAAATGCCAGAAGTCTCCATTAGGTGAAGCAGGTGTGGTTAAGGTGTGTTTGGCTGCCTCTAGGGCGTCATTGGGATGCTCTGTTATGTCATCTATGCTAGGCGTGAATTCTGCTATGAAGTCCGCCAAGGCTTGGGCCTTTATCGCCGTGCAAGGTCGGAAAACTAAGCCGTATTGGCTAAGTTCCAACATCCATTTCATTTCTTGTTGAAAACCATCTGGTCCATGTAGGATTGATCTTAGAGGGTATTAAGTCATTTCGATGACTGTGTGAGCTTGGAAATTTGGTTTGAGCTTCCAAGTCGCAACAACTTGTGCCAAAATTAGTTTCTCGATCTTTGAGTATCTATTTTTTGCATTGAGAAGAGCTTTAGAAGTGTAGAATATCGGTAGTTGGCCCCCTAGCTCTTCTCGTATGAGGGTAGAGCTTATTGCTACTTCTGAGATTGCCAAGTATATGTATAAATTCTCTGCTGCTTCCATCTTGGATAGTAAGGGAGGTGATGTAAGATACTTCTTCAGGTCTTAGAAAGCTCTTTCTCAATCATCATCCCATTTGTTTCGTTGTGCCCTTTTGATGGCCTTGAAAATGGCTTATATCGATTGGTGGATCGCTAGAGAAAACGGTTGAGTGTGGCTGCTTGTCCGGTCAAGCTTTGGATCTCCTTTAAGGTAGTTTGAGACTTCATCTCTAGGATTGTTTAGATTTGTTTGGGATGTGCTTCAATTCCTCGTTTGGTTACTAGGTACCCTAAGAATCTGCCTGAAGATACTCCAAATGTGCATTTGGAGGGATTAAGATTCATCTTGTATCTTCTAAGGATGTTGAAAGCTTTTTCCAAGTTGCCGATGTGGTCTGATCGCTGTTAGCCTTTCACCATGATGTCGTTGACATAGACCTCCATGGTTACTCTGATTTGCTTCTTGAACATCATGTTTACTACATTTGGTAACTGGCTTTCACATTCTTGAGACTAAAAGGCATGGCCTTGTAGCAATAGGTGCCTCGCTCGATCATGAACGTGATTTTTTCGTTGTCGGGCTTGTATGTGGCTATTTGGTTGTAGCCAGAGTATGCGTCCAAGAAGCTAAGCAGCTGGTTCCTAGAAGTTGAATATACTAATAGATAGATTCGGGGGAAGTGGATAAGGATCCTTTGGGCATGCTTTGTTGAGGTCGGTGTAGTATACGAAAACCTTCCATTTGCCTTCTTTTTTTCTTTACTAGCACGATGTTGGCAAGCCATGTTGAGTGTGCTACCTTTTTTATAAATTCGGCCTCCAGTAGCTTGTCAATTTCATCCTCGATGATCGCCACTTGCTTGGGTGAAAAATGTCTTCTCTTTTGGATCACCTGTTTGGCAGCGGGATTAACGTGCAACTTGTGGCAAGCTATCTCAAGGGCGATGTCGGGCATGTTAGAAGGTGACCACACGAAGATGTGGCGATTTCCTCTAAGAAAAATCGTGAGTTCTTCCTTTTCCTTCGGGCTCAGATGTGAGCCGATTCTAGCAGTCTTTTCTGGTTACAGGGGATCAAGAATGATGTGTTCGGTGTCTTCCTCGGGTTTCCATCCCATCTTGTCTGCTGATGTGTTAGTTTGGACTCCATCTTCTTGATCCAACTGTTGTAATTTCTATTTGGCAGCTTCATCGTCCCCTTAGACCTCAATTACCTTTATAGGGGTAAATGTCTTCTTTTTTTATTCCTTCAGTACTTGCACAGTGCATCGTCAAGATGCGGCCTAGTCAGACTTGATTTCTCTAACTTTTCATCCTAAGATGCAAAATCATATTTTTTGATACTTGACGGAAGTGACGGAGTCCAGCTTTATTAGCCAAGGTCTCCCGAGAATCCCATTGTAGGGAGACGGGTTGCATACTATTATGAACGTCTGCTTTAAGACAACTAGTGGTGTTTTCACGTTAAGTGTGATGTAGCCGATGGCAGTCGAGATATGTTTGCTGAATCTGGTAAGTACCTTTACACAGCGTATGATTGTGCTTTCTAGGTCCATCTTCTGAATTACTGAGAGTTGAAGTAGGTTGACTGCACTTCCATTGTCCACAATCATTCTGTTGACTTTGGCATGAGCCAGTTGGATAAATACTACTAATGCGTCGTCGTGCAGGAAATCTATGCCTTCGACATCCTGCTAGGTGAAACCAACAATGGGTCTAGGTTGGGTGTTGGCTTCCTGAACTTGTGAGACTAAGAAAGCCTGCTACATTTTCCTCTTCTTGGAATTGTTGGTGGCCCCCAAGTGCTCAGATTCGGCGACGATGCCATTGATCTGAATTGTATTATTGGGTGGTTCTTCATTGACATCTGTGTTCTTTCTAGGTTGCGCAACTGATTTGTCCAAGTATCTGATGACTTTGCCCTTTTTCACGAGCTTATCTAGGTAGTTCTTCCAAGTGTAGCACTCGCAGCTATGTGACTGGGACCTTGGTGGAATGCGCATTACTTGGTGTGGTTTAAATTGGAAATATCTCCCTTTGATTGTTTCATTAGCTTGACCCATGGTTCGCTCTTGATGTCGCGGAGGATTTGGTGAATTGGGATAGAGAACTTAGGGTAATTCTTGGATGCTAAGCCTTCTTTAGTCGTGGGTCTATCCTTACGTTTGGCCTCTTGCCTACTTTTTCTGTACTGTTACATGTCCTCATTCTTTTAAGCCACTGCTGACTCTATTCGAGGTTGCTTGGGCACCTTGTCTGCTAGCCGAGCCTCATCTTAAAGTGCATGCTTCTCTGCCAGAACGAAAGAGTTTGCCAGAGTTAGATCTTATTTCTTTATTAATTCTCTAAACAGTGGGTGGTCTACTAGGAGTCATTTTTGGAAGGTTGCGTTTGCTATCGAGTCGTTGCATCAAACTATCTTCGCCTTTTTTGCTTTGAACCTTTTAACGTAGTCGCGGAGCGACTCTTTTGGGTTCTTTTTCACGTTGACCAAGCGGTCAGACTTCTTCTTGATCGAGCGGTAGGACGAATATTCTTTGGAGAAAACCAAAGAAAGATCATCAAAACACCAGATGGACCATGGTGGCAAGGTATGGAACCAGTCTTGCACCTTGCCTTGCAAAGTGGTGGCGAATATCTTGCACATAAGGACATCGTTGTTCCGATAAAGGACCGTTGCGCTTCGGTAGTGCTTCAAGTGTTTTTCCGGATCTCTATCTCCTTTGAAAGATGTGAAATGTGGCATGCTAAACTGGCGTGGAGGCTCTGCCTACTTGATCTTGTCCGTCAAGGGCGACCTGCTCATGTCTCGACGTAGTGCTTCATCAGTGACCTCGTTGCATTGGAAGTCACGCAATCGTTCAGTCAGGAGCCTTTTTACTTCTTCTTGAACTTGCCTTTGTTGAGGTAGCAGAGCTCTCGGCTACCCCCGTTCTTAACCTGCTGGTCTAGCCTGCTATTTCATATGTTCGGCTCATCCACGCTGCAGCTGCGGTGCATATGGTACATCCCTAGTAGGCGAGTGAATTTCTTGTAGGCCACCAGTTGAACTTGAACCAGATTGAGTGACTGCTTATCTCTGTCCGTCGTGTTACCTACTCTGATGTGAATGAACACTTCGACTGGAAGGTTGCTCATGTTGATTGACAGAGTACAGTCGCAACTGTGAATGTATCCTCGTTTGTGGGCCTAATCGAGAGTGCAAGCTCTTCCGCGCGTTAAGACGGGAGTATACGCTATCTTGGGGCCCAGTCGGGAGTGTACATTGCTGGAATGCTAGGTTCATGGTTGTTCGCCATTTGGGTTGGAAGAGCTTGGACGGAATGTGTCTCCTTGAGTAGTGGAAACGTGGTAGACTCCGGGCAAGAGATTTGAGTTAGGAAATGTCAAATCCACAGAGAAATGTGGTGAAAATGCTCCCTGTTCAATTGTTGGCTCATAAATTTGAAACGGGATGGTTGTAGGGTTTTTGGACCTGTTTGGGCAGCTTGGGACACCACGGGAATGGATTAGGCCATGGGAGTAGGCTGCGGCACGCGTGCATGTTGGGCCTAGGCTTGGCTTAGGTGCATGCTGGGCTCGCACCAGGTCATGGCTTGGGCCTATGTGACTTGGAGAGGTGTGGGGCACTGGGCCATTTTTGGCATAGCTTTGGCTTGCACTTCTTAGGCCGTGCGCTGTGCTTATTGCCCACTGTGGGTTATAGGTTTGTCAAATGTTGCCACGGTGGTGGTTGCCGTGGTGGTTACCATGATGGTTGCCACAGTGGTGCCCCGTGGGAGTGGTGCCGCTCCAATTGTCATTGCGTTGAGCTTTGTGGATCGCCATGGTCCTAATTCTTAAACATTGGAATTTTCATTCGTCGTGGTTTCCGAATCTCTTGCCGTTGTACTTTTATTTTACGTTTATTTGAAGAATTTTTGAATAAAAAATTCTAGAAATAAGAACATATGAAAAATCTACGAATGAACAAAAAAAATTAGAAATCTTGAATGCGAGCGTGTGACTCAAACTCTCAATGAAAGCACCAATTTGTGGATGCAAATTTCCACCTTCTTCTTCTTGGACGAAAATGCACCTGCAAAACAATCAACACCTAAGATAGAATTTGAGAGAACATGTTTAAAGAATAGGGGGCTTTGGCCGAAGAATCTCTTATGCCAAAGTTAGAATTTGAGAGAAAGTGTTTAAAGAATTTTTGGGAGAGAATTGGACTTAGGTTTTTGGAGAAATTAGGGGCTATATATAGGGATGTGGCCGGCCTTATTAGGAGAATTGGGACCAGCCACATATGGTTGATTTGTGGGATTGATTGCAAGATATTATGTGAAATAATATCTTGCAATCAATTTGGTAATTAATCCCAATTTGAAAAGAATAATTGGGAATTACCTTGTGGGTGAGGATTTGATGAGGAGTGATGAGAGGGCTTTAAAAGAATACCATTTTGATCACCTTTGACCTCGATTGAGCCGTTATTGTCCGTTGCATGTGCGTGGGAATTCCGGTGTGCCTTAAGGGTAATTTTTGTTTTTTTTACCCAAAAGTCCACTTGTCGCCTCCATATTTTTCTTGATTATTTTTGGCTCCACAACACATACATCCAATAGACATAAATATAATGAATAAAAAGCTAAAATCAAGCAGTTTTTGTTTTTTCAATCAATTAATCAGGCTACTTTTGAGGGGCATACTTGACATTAGAATAGAAAGGAAAATTGCACTAGTAAATAATGGTTGATTCATCACCCTATTAAGGAAAGTTTGTTGAGGTGGAAAGATGGTCAAAGGGCTTAAACTTAATTGTCTATTTAAAAGCAAGTGATCTTTTATCACAGTAGTGAAAGGTGTTAAGCCTTTACATGACGGTGCAAGTTCAAACTCGGTTGGTGACTAATCTAAAATTTAATCTAACAAAATCCATCGTCTGACCAAAAAAAAAATTGTCTATTTAAAAAATATTTTTAAATAAAAATATTTTTCGGACATCACCACTTTAGTTAACAAAAACAATGCAAGTGCCCCTTTATCATGGCGATGTGGGTTCGAACTCTGTCGGTGGCTAATCTAACATTTAATTTAACAAAATTTATCATTTGACAGAAAAAAAAAAAAACGAAGACAATGATTTAAAATTCAATACTCCAAAAATACTTTTGCTATGCCTATGCCATCATTTTATTTTGGGAAATTGCAAAAAATAATCCATTTTCTTAATCTTAAGACTGAAATAGGATTTTTCGAATATGCACATGCCATGCACAATAATAGGACAGAAATAAGATTTTCTTATAACTTAAAATTACCAAATTGTTATCCATATAAATAGGTTACCCATAAATTCCAACTCTCATTTCTCATTTTGTGGAGAAAGAAATAGAGAGAAAAGAGAGAAAACATCCAGTCCACCTACACCTGCAAATATCTTTTAGGGCTTCAACTCACATTGTCTGCAAATCGAGCAAGTTCGACCACCCATGAGAGTGAGTCCTGGACGGCTTGACCCACATCATCATTAAAACCCTAACTTTCCAGTTTGTATCATTCTCTCTCTCTTCTTGAATTAGATTGATATGTTGTTAGTTTCTTGGTCCGACACCATGGCGTTAGAACTTGGAGTTCTAGTCCAAGTAGTTTACTCTTTGTGCCATGCTTGAGTCAATTGTTGCCCAGCCTTTTCTTCTATGCCGCCTTCAATGGTGTCCTCTCTCTCTCTCTCTCTCTCTCTCTCTCTCTCTTTGTTCTATTATTTTTCTTAGCCCTTGTCCTATCAATGCAATGGGTCATTTTCTGGAATTTGAGTGTCGTGGCAAAGATCGGAACTTTCAATTTTTTTTTTTAATTTGAGATTTTTGTTTTTATTGTGAGAAATTAGGGTTCTTGTCATCTTGATGCAATATTTGGAATGTGTATCGGTTTTGTTGTGGACGTGTATCATGTAATTAACGGCATTGGGGGATATGCGGGGGCCTAGATTCTTTCTGAAAATCCCTTAAAGATCTGTAGTTTACAAATCTTAAACATGAACCTAGATTCTGGAAATCCCATTAAAAATCAAATATTTCCAATGACATGCATACCACATGCATACTAGTGACATGCACACCACATGCACATGATATGCTCATAGATCTGAGTCAACCCTAAAACCTAGAGTTGAAAGCTCTCTCCTCAAAATCAGAAAAATGACGTAATCACTTGTGAATTTTTACATTTTATATGTCAGTATTTTCGTCATTTTGCTTTTGTGCATGATGTGCATGGCTGGTTTGTCCTATTTCAGTCCTAAGATTAAGAAAATGGGTAATTTTTTTTGGCAATTTCCTTTTTATTTTTAGGAAAACTAATGAAAAGGGCTTGAAAACTTTGAATGTTAACCAAAAGCCATATAATAACTTTATTTAATGGTTAGGACAAAACTCAACACTAAACCAATCCAAATAAAATGGCCCAAACAATGAGTGTCCCATTCTGCCCCTAATGGCAAAGCATTTCTCCATTTAATATCTGTTCCTTCATGGATCTTTGTGCTATGTTCTGTCTCCCCCATTTCTTCTTGACATGATGACAATGATCTCCTCAAGAATGAAAGGAGAGGAGATGAGAGATCCCATATTATTTCTTGAACTACAATAAAATTACATACTATTTATGAAAATTGAACCAAGGTAATCAACACTATTTCTGGAAAGGAACAAAATAAACACTATTTTTAAAACTACAACAAAATAACTAAACTATCTCTGAAACTAAACTAAAATAACCACACTATGTCTATAACTACAGCACAATAACTTGCATTATTTTTAAAACGAAACCAAAATAACTCACACTATTTCTAAAAGGGAACAAAATAAGCATTATTTCTATAAATATAGCAAAATAAATCACACTACTGAAATTGAACTAAAATAATTCACACTATTTCTAAAACTATCACAAAGTTGCAAACTATTTATGAAATAATCGCAAAAAAAAAAATAAAAAAAAAATAATTTGATATAAATTTCTAGTTCCATCCCTGAAGGCCTTTGAATCTTATGAAGCAAGGTCCAAAAGATACAACAGTAAGTAATAAAAAAACATGAATTAAGATGTCAAAATTAATTGTATGAACGAGGATATAAAGTTGACCGTAAATTTACTTGTAACTTTTTTTAATAATTTTTTTTACTATTATTAAGGAAAAGGGAGATTTCGAAACTATTACAATAATTTAGGAGATGAGAGAGTTTCTAACTCAAGATGCATGTATAGAAATCCAACACCACTTGTACTAGTGGCTCTTAGCCACTAGTACAATTAATATTCATACCCTTTTCATTAAATAAAATTATTATGTGATTTTTGGTTAAATGAAAGTTAACCCAAGTATTTATCATTAAAGCTCCCTTTATTTTTCTAACTTTCGTTTTTTGCACTTCAAAAAGGGTCAAGTTGGGAGAAAACTATACAATGTTTGTGTTACCCTTGTCTATACTGCATTTCTTATAAACAACATAAACTGAAGGTGGATGAATAATTCGGTTACGAATATGCTATTTACAAGATTCGAATATGCCTATATTGCATAGTTTAACCATAAAACATGTAGAGACATGTCACCAAAACTTGGCCTAAATGGTCCCCCACGCATGAATAAGCATATACTATAAAACAATATATAGCATTGTGTTATAAACAGGTAAAAGTTAGAGAGATAACCTTTGCTAGGGACATGAGCGAGGTTGTTGCAAAATATTACACTAACATAAAATGATTGCAGATAAAAGAGATATAGGAGGATACGAAAAATATTCTAGCTTTCTTTCTTCTCTTGTTTTTCTTGTTATTGTTGAACACTCGTAATACTCTATTTATAGAGCAAATATCTTGGAAACAAACAAATTACACTATTAATCATATGAAAAGTTTACTGCATGCATGTGGGCATACATACCCATTATTTACAACACTCCCCCTTGGATGCCCACATATCAACATCAGTTGTCTCTTTAAAACCTTGCTCGGAAAAACCCAGTGGGAAAAAACCATGAAGGAAAAAGAGTACAACTTTACTCGGATTATTGATATGGTGTTGAGCATGTTTATGTTGCCTCGTTAAAACCTTGATAGGAAAAACCCAGTGGGAAAAATCCTAATCGAAGGAAAAAGAGTACAACATGCATGTATCATGGATGCTCCCCCTGAATTGTATCTCCCCCTGATTCCGCATTCTTCACATTTGTAAGTCGAAGTAATCCGATTCCATGCACTAACTTCTGAAATGTGCACTTTGGTAGAGATTTGGTGAACAAGTCTGCCAAATTTTCATCGGAACAAATTTGTCTGACTTCAATAACTTTAGCCTTCTGAAGCTCATGTGCACTGAAAAACCTTGGAGATATGTGTTTAGTCTTACCACCCTTGATGAATCCTTCCTTCATCTGGGTAATACATGCTGCATTGTCTTCATGGATGATAGTTTGAGTGTCTGTCTTTGATGGTAGATCACAAGAATTCCGAATGTGATGGATCATTAGTCTTAACTAAGAATACTCACGACTTGCTTCATGTAAATCAATTATTTCCGAGTGATTGGAAGATGTAGCAACTAATGTTTTCTTTATTGAGCACCATGAAATTGCAGTATCTCTATTAGTGAACACATATCCAGTTTATGAGCGAGCTTTGTGCGGATCAGAGAGAAAACCAGCATCTGCATATCCAACAAGGATCTGGTTATTTGTGGACTTGTTTGAGTAAAAAAGACCTATGTCTGTTGTCCCATGAAGGTACCATAGAACATATTTGACTCCCTTCCAATGACGAATTGTTGGAGCAGAGCTATACCTGGCTAAAAAGTTTACTGAAAAAGCTATATCTGGTATAGTACATTGTGCTAAATACAATAAAGCACCTATTGCACTCAAATATGGTACTTCTGGACCAAGGACCAGTTCATCATCTTTTTTTGGATGGAATGGATTTTTCTTAATGTCTAAAGAACGAACAACCATTGGGGTGCTAAGTGGATAAGCCTTGTCCATGCCAAATCACTTCAGTATTTTTTCAATGTAAGCTGATTGATGGACCAAAATTCCATTAGCATAATGCTTGATCTGCAGGCCGAGACAATATTTTGTTTTCCCAAGGTCTTTCATTTCAAATTTGCTTTTCAGATACTCAGCAGTTTTATTGAGCTCTTCAAGGGTTCCAACTAGGTTCATATCATCAACATATATTGCCACTATAGCAAAACCAGTATTTGATTTCTTAATGAACACACAAGGGTAGATGACATTGTTGGCATATCTTTCTTTGATCAAATACTCACTGAGACGATTATACCACATTCGTCCAGATTGTTTCAGCCCATATTGTGATCGCCTTAATTTGATTGAGAACATACCTTGTGGTTTGTTAGTTGCTTCAGGCAACTTAAGTCCTTTTGGGACTTTCATATATATGTCAGTATCTAATTCTCTATATAGATGCATGGTGATGACATCCATAAGTCGCATGTCAAGTTTTTCTGAAACCACCAAACTTATTAAGTAACGGAATGTAATTACATCCATTACAGGAGAGTATGTCTCTTCATAATCAATTCCAGGTCTTTGTGAAAAACCTTGTGCAACAAGTCGTGCTTTACATCTTGCAATCTCGTTTTTCTCGTTGCATTTCCTTGTGAGTACCCATTTGTAACCTACAGGGTTCACACCAGGCGGGGTTTGGACTACTGGTCCAAAAACACTTCGCCTTTCTAAGGAATTTAATTCTGCTTAGATTGCATCTTTCCACTTAGGCCAATCATGTCTCTGTTTGCATTTATCAACAGAGCGGGGCTTAATGTCATCGCTTAATTTAATTTTAGTGGCTATTGCAAATGCAAACATGTCGTTGATGATTATTTCATTTCGATCCCACAATTCATTAGTACATGCATAATTTATAGATATTTCTTTGCTTTCATGTACTTCTGTCTCTTCAGGGACAAATGTCTCATCAATGACATTTTCTTTTTCTGGAAGTACAGAATCATGAATTGTGAATTTATCATTCATTTTCTATTCCTGAATGATTTCATTTGGGTTCAATTGTGCTCTTATCTTTATCTTTCGAAGGGCTAAATCTTTTGAACCTGGGGGTCTACCACGCTTCAGGCGTGCACTAGATGAATCATTCGTTGCCACTTATTTTGTCCAACATGGACATCAATTCTTGCAGGTGCATTTGCAGCTGGTATATGTGACTTTGTCACTTTCGAAGCATCATTAAATGCATCTGGCATTTGATTAGCAATACCTTGAAGATGAATGATCATTTTCACTTCATTTTCACATTGAGTGCTTCGTGGATCAAAATGAGATAAGGTGGGAACAATCCATGTTAGCTCTTGCCGTTCTTCTGGAACGGTTTTTTCTCTCCTTAACGACAGGAAGACTGTCTCATCAAAATGATAATCAGCAAAACGAGCTGTAAACATATCACCTGTTAAGGGTTCCAAATATCTAATGACAGATGGTGAATCAAAACCCACATAAATTCCCAATCTGCGTTGAGGTCCAATTTTAGTGCGTTGTGGCAATGCAATACGCACATAAACCGCATAACCAAAAACTCGTAAGTGTGAAATGTTTGGCTGATGCCCAAACATGAGTTGTATTGATGAGTATTGGTGGTTGCCTATGGGTCTTAGTCGAACCAATGATGCAGCATGTAAGATGGCATGTCCCTATGCAGAGACTGACAATTTTTTTTTCATGTGCAGAGTGCAAGCTATTAATTGAAGCCATTTCATAAATTCCTCTGCTAAACCATTTTGAGTATGGACATGAGGAACAAGATGTTCAACATCAATGCCCAGTGACATGCAGTAATCATTAAAGGTTTGAGACGTAAATTCACCAGCATTACCAAGTCAGATTGACTTAATGGGGTGATCTGGGAACTGTTCTTGCAACTTAATTATTTGAGCAAGAGGCCTCGCTAAAGCTACATTTCGAGTAGACAATAGGCAAACATGTGACCATCGGGTAGATGCATCAACCAAAACCATAAAATATTGAAATGGTCCACAAGGTGGTTGAATAGGCCCACAGATATCCCCTTGAATTCTTTGCAAATATGATGGGGATTCAGCATCAACCTTTAGTTGTGATGGTCTAATTACCAACTTCCCTTGGGAACAAGCCTTGCAAGGGTTATCATTTGAGACATCAATGTGTCTGCTCAATAATGGATGTTCATTAGAGTTGGTAATGATTTTATGTATCATGGTAGATTCTGGATGACCCAGACGGTCATGCCAAAACATGTAAACTTTTGAATCAATGAACTTCTGGTTCATGATAATATATGCCTCAATTGTCTTTATGTATGTATAATACAATTCACTTGATAAACTACACAACTTCTCCAATATACGCTTTTGGGTATCATTGGAGGTAATGCATAAATATTCCACATTTTCTGCACTTTTCATTTCAATGTGGTATCCATTTAGACGTATGTCCTTAAAGCTCAACAAATTTTGAGTAGACCGAGTGGTGTACAACGCATTTTGTATGGACAATATTGTTCCATTTGGTAACATAATCTGGGCTTTTTCTGAGCCTTCAATTACATCTAATTGTCCTGATATTGTTGTTACCTTTACTTTTGCAAGTACCAAGTTCGAGAAATACTTTTGATCTCGAAGTATTGAATGCGTTGTTGCGCTGTCTGCACGACAAAAGTCTCCGCCATTGCTCTTGTTTTGAGAACAACCATAATTTTTATCCATATTCTCTGAGCAAAGAAATTACAATTAAAAAGCAGTTTGTTCATACTGGAATACTACTTTTATTGAATTGAAAATGCGAGCCTTAAACCACAAGTACAAATAACAAGAGTACATTAAACATAAATGATTCGATTGGACCCATAAACTTCATTCCCTCTTTCAATAATAAAGTCTGAAACATCCAGGTGGGTTGTGTTCAACTGTCCTGATAAATTGGATAATGGATCAGATATTTCCATTGGTTGAGCCTGGACGAGGAAATTAGTCTCGACACACTTCTCTTTGAGAGAGGCTTGATATAGATCCACCAGATGTTTTGGGGTACAACAGGCACTGTTCTAAAAATCCCCGCCTAGCGCCGCCTAGGCCTCGCCTAGGCGCTAGGCCCCAGCCCACCGCCCCGATTAATGCCTAGGCCCCAGCCCACCGCCTAGACCACCTAGGCACCCGCCTAGCCCGCCTAGGCACCCGCCTAGACCCGCCTAGGTTGCCACTCACTTAGATAGAAAATACATAACTTTCATTTTGCATTTTGTTTTTTTCCAATAAATTGTAAGAGACTTGTTGCATACTTGAATGAACAAACATTATATCCTTATTTCACATGTTTTCATTATGTTCCAATACTTCATGATATATATGCATTCTATTTTGTAGTTTATGATGAAATTATATATATTTCAAGTAGAAGCAGACACTTATTTACCTGAAATATGATAGATTTACTTAAATCTGCCTAGTCCGCCTAGGCCTCGCCTAGCCGCCTAGGCGCTAGGCCCCAGCCCGCCGGCCGACTAGCGCCTAGCGACTTTTAGAACCTTGACGACAGGTACGCGCCCAGTGCCCATTGCCACCACACCTATGGCAAACTCATTCAGGATTTATAGGAGTGTTCATATGAACTTTGCCTTTTTGGCCGATTTGCCTTCTTAAAGCTCGGGCCTAGATTGTACCTTGGAACCTGGTTGTGAAATTGAACACCATGGTTCTTGCCTTTCCCATTCCACTGGCCTCGCTTCTGGCAATATCCTCGTTTGTAATTATTTCCACAAGAGGATGTGGTATTTCCTTCAAGGGAAGCAACATTCACTTTTGGGAATGGTGATGATCCATAGGTCGGGACTGATGATTCTTCATTAGAAGCTCATTGTTTTCCTCGGCTACAAGAAGTACAGATATCAGCTGGTTGTACTCAGTAAAACCTCATTCTTTATACTGTTGCTACAGGAGCACGTTGGAGGCATGAAAGGTGCTGAAAGTCTTTTCTAGCATATCTTCCTCAGCTATTGTTTCTCCACAGAGCTTCAACTGGGAACTAATACTGAACATTGCAGAATTGTATTCAGCCACTATCTTGAAAACCTGGATTCTTAGGTGAGCCCACTCATAACGAGCTCTTGGAAGAATCACCATTTTCTGGTGATTATATCTATTTTTTAGTGCCTTCCAGAGGGTTAATGGATCTTCAACTGTGACGTACTCGCTCTTTAGTCCTTTATCCAGGTGGCGACAGATAAAGATCATGGCCTTCGCCCGATCTTGGGAAGATGCATTGTTATCCTTTTTGATGGTTTCCCCAAGATTTTCTGCCTCCAGATGGATCTTGGCATCCATTACCCAGGTAAGGTAGTTCTTTCCAGTAATATCTAGGGCAACAAAATCAAGCTTTGCCACGTTCGTCATTTTTTTTTCTAAAAGAAAATTGAGGTGTGTAAGAACTTGCAATAATGTGTATGCTGGAGGAATATATTGTTAGAATTTCTGATCCTTACAAATTTTTCATTTTGATCTTCAGGCCAAAATGATAAGCACTCGAAACTTCAGGCTCGAGATTTACATGATAAATGAGGAGGGCGATTGTACCGCACCATTCTCATTGAAATAACATAGGATGAGCAATTATTCCGCACCACTCAAGTGGCATAAAAATTAAATATGCAGAGCAGGGTGGGTGATTATTCCACACCACCAAAAATTGCAATAAAATTAAATAGCAGGAAAATTAAAATAAGCAAGGTAGGGTGGGCGATTATACCGCTCCACCTAAAATTTGCAGTAAAATTAAATCTGCAGTCCAAGATGGGCGATGATACCGTACCATCTTTGATCGTAGCAAAGATAAATAAACATTGGGTTAGAAATTAGGAACTGCACCAAACAAGAAATCAAGGATATAAGTAACTGTTATGTGTTGGATATATGTCAACAATCTGTGATAAATCTATATATGCTAATAAATAAATAGTGTATGAACAATGAACTAATATTAAACAAAAATATTGAAGATTGAGGCTTGCGTACCGCAATGTCCTTGAAACAAAAATTTCACCCCTACTCAGTGCTTGTAGTTCTCTGGACGTTTGTTTCACTAGGATTCAATGATCAAGTTGGAATTCCAGCAACGAAAAACTTAACTTCTGGTGAATTTCTTTGTGGTACTCTCAATAAGAATGCTATGGATTATAGAAGGAGATATATGTTTTTTTGTGTTCTAAATGCCATGCAGATGGATGTAACTATTGGGAGACATCTCTTCAGATGGGGTGCTGTGCTCTCTGCGTTTTTCATTGACTTCAGACTTCATCTGAAAAGATGAGTCTGTTCAAATAAAATATAATTTAATTAAATTTGAAATTAATTAAAAACAATTATATATATATATATATATTAATTACCAATTAATTAGTGCACCCCAAAGCCCAACCCCAAGGGTGAGCCTAATTGTATTCTCCAATGCCTATTACTCCAATCACTTTCTATAAAGGACAAAGCCTTATAAAGTGATAAAAATCTTTTGGAAATGGCCAATGTGGGACAAAGAAATTTCTACTCAAACTACTCAAATTTCCAACATTATGTTGAGAACTAAAAGCAGGCATGGTGCGAACAATTCTTCACGAGGGTATATCCAGCATGTGAGGCAGAGGAAGAAGAAGAACAGTAAAATCCTTGAAGGAAACTTTTTTTTTTCTTTCGGCGAAGAGAAATGAGAAATGTTTTAGGGTTAGAGAGTCATGTTGATAACGTGTTATAAATAGGCAAAAGTTAGAGAGATAACCTTTGCTAGAGACATGAGCGAGGTTGTTGCAAAATATTACACTAACATAAAATGATTGCAGATAATAAAAGAGAAATAGGAGGATACTAAAAATATTCAAGCTTTCTTTCTTCTCTTGTTTTTCTTGTTATTGTTGAACACTCGTAATGCTCTATTTATAGAGCAAATATCTTGGAAACAAACAAATTACACTATTAATCATATGAAAAGTTTACTGTATGCATGTGGGCATACATACCCACTATTTACAACACATCGTTGTTATTTTCTTGATTGTTTGGTGAGCAACAAATTTAGGTCCATATGCATAGGTATATAAACACTTCATGGTGAAAATGGATACGATATTATCCTATCACCGTTATATGTATGCAATGTATGCGTAAAATTTTCTTAGGGATTTACCCCTTTCATGCATTGAGGGCCATAGACGTACATTGATCGGTGGAGAAATTTTGTATTGTGATCGGAATACGATTGGTACATCATGTGTTTCTATGTAAACGTTGAAAAATTTTACTTTTAAAGTTATTAACCTTTTAACACATATATCTCATTATTTGCATAGTAATATGTGATGTACCACTCTATGTTCTGATCACACTGAAAAATATCTCTGTCCGGTGCCGAGAAATAATTTTTTCAGGAGCGGATACACATGACACCTGGTGTTCCCCACCTATTAGCATTTCACAGCTTGGATATCATCTTCTGAAATGACTCAATCCTTCAACCTTGTTTCTGAGAATATAAATAAAACTAATTTTAACAAAAAATCAATCAAATAAACAGACAAACAACCCAAATTACCTCTAGGATCTGGAACCCTCCGCCCCACCCACACCCATTCCTCCCTTTCCCTCACATATCTGTTACCCTTTCTCTTTCTTTCTCTCTCATTTTTTTCTTTCACCTCATCTCCTACGTTGGAGAAGAACACAGGAAGCCCAACCACTTCACCATCAATTAGATTGGGATTGGGGACACCAGATTTTAGGTTAAGTTGTCATTGAACCTCCCTTCGCTTGCATGTCAAAATAAGAGTGGAGAAATAGAGGGCAGATGAGAGAGAAAAATGAGAGAGAGAGAAAAGATGGGGTGTCGCTAGTAAAGTAGTCGGCCGACGGTGGGGTGGGTACATGAAAAAATTTCTCGTCCGGTGCCGTAAAAGTCTCTCTCTCATAAGTTGACTAATCATGTATACGTACCTAGCTTTTTGTAACATCACACCCTCTTTTCATCCTTGTGGTTAAATTGTACAAAGTACAAAACGTCTTATTTACGGCCTGATGATGTCTAAAAAGCCAAAAAACAAAGTCATTATTGACTAGATTTTTTAAGAGCATTTACAAAATTATAAGTAATAGCGTATTTACTTAAGACAATAATCATGTTTTAATCCGTTAGATGAAAGTTTAGCAACTCTAATCTCCGGGATGAACATGTTTTATAATACGAAAGCTGATATATTCGTACTCCAAAAAGGCATTATACACTTTGATTAGTGTAAATAATTAAAAAAGATGAATACTATTACTAAGGCATGATTATTTTTTAAGAGTACATTTTTATGCTTCGTGAATATAAGAGGATATCATTAATGCACAATGCCAAATTTGTATTATTCAAATACATCAAAAGGATGTTCTTTCACAAAAGCTTAGTAAGAAAAACGACAATCACTTCTTAGTTCATTTTAGGGTGCTTTAGATTTTGGTATTTACAACTCATGATTCCTAGATAAAAACCCATCTACATATAAACGTTCAATAAAAACCCAAATTTAAAATCTGTAGCCACATCGGAACACTATTGACCTACTAAAACAATTTATTTACACACATGCCACTTTCCCAAATCCCTAAATTTATTCCAAATTAAAAGTTGTAGAAAAAGTGAAATAAAATATATAAACTGTTGTATTGCATTAATTGTACCCATATCATACCAAAAATTTACCTTTTTGTGATATATATGTTTTGCATTAATTGGAAAGTAAATTAATTTTTTCCAATTATTAAAAAAAAATTATACTAAATCCATATTATATATTTTAAATCAAATAACACTTCTCTAACTTGTAGATAAATTATTTTTCATGTATTGTTCATATATTAGGCATGTTTTATTGTTGTATAAATATAGGTATGACATATTTTTCAATATAATACATCAATTTACATTTCTTCTTGTTATGGGTAAATTATTCTCCATGTATTAGTGAAAAAAAAGAAAGATATTATATTACACACGGGGTATAATTTTTTGTAGGTAAATTATTGGAAATTAATTTGTAGGTAGGTAAATTCATTTGTTCCAATTATATAAAACAATATTGTGAACACGGAATATTCCTGAAACGAAAGAGACAAGAAACGACGTGCACCAACAAATATTTGTATTTGATGATTTTGGGTTACAATCTCTCTCTATTTTGATCCTCTGATTCGATCTCCGTAAGGTGTTGATTGGTTGGTGTTTCATTGATCCAAGGGCCGTCGAGGCTTGATCTGGGATGAATAGTTGGAAGTTTCTTCAAAGGGCCGTGGGCTTGATCTTTGAAGGTGGATTTGAGCGGATCTTTAAGGGCTTTTGGGCTTGATCTTGAAGAAACAGTGATGAACAGATCTTCAAGGGCTTTTGGGCTTAATCTTGAAGAACGGTTGGATGTGTGGATTTGTCGACGTTTGTTGATCCAAATGGCCGTTGGGGCTTGATCTTGGAAGAACGATGAACGAAGAACGCTTTCTTCAAGGGCCGTCGGGGCTTGATCTTGAATTGGTGGATGGTTGATCCAAGGGTCGTCGGGGCTTGATCTTGGAAGAAAGATGAACGAAGAACGAAGAACACTTTCTTCAAGGGCCGTCGGGGCTTGATCTTGAATTGGTGGATGATTGTTGATCCAAAGGGCCGTTGGGGCTTGATCTTGGAAGAACGATGAACGAAGAACGAAGAACGCTTTCTTCAAGGGCCGTCGGGGCTTGATCTTGAAGGTGGATGATTGTTGATCCAAGGGCCGTCGAGGCTTGATCTTGGAAGAACGATGAACGAAGAACGAAGAACACTTTCTTGATTCTTCGGGAACCTGGATGCTTGAGAGCTTCGGAGTTTCAGAGCTTCAGAGCTTCAAGGTGTAATATGAATTGGTCCCCTTAAATGAATGAAATGGGCTTGTATTTATAGAATTTTCCAATGCCTAATTTTGAATATAATATCCCAGATGAAATAAGTCGTTTCTGCCAGGTGTTGACACGTGTCCTATTTGATGACTTTTCCAACTCATTTCAATTTTCGTTGAGTCACACGCTACGTGTAAAATTTATGTAATACATGAGCGTTGACACTTTGATTTATCGGTCAACATTTATTTACGAAATTTCGATGTCTACAAATATATTTACTACACCTAGATTTTATATATATATATATATATTTTTTTTTTTTTGAGAAAACCTAGATTATGTTGTGGTCTATTTTATTTGACAATATTTAGGGTGGCCGGCAACAAGGAGAAGAGAGAAAAGAGAGATGTGTACGTGGAATTGTAGGGGAATGTGTGTTGTTATCCCTCTTACATTGTGCCTTTATTTATAGTAGTAGAAGGAGAGAAGATATTCCTTCATCCCCAAGGAATACAAGATACAATAGGAAAGGATAACTAGAATCAAATCTAATCTAGGATTTACACAATCACACTTAAACTAGGAATGTTTACAACACTCCCCCTTGAGTGTATAAATACTCAAGGTAGATTTAGTATCATGCAGAAGTTGAGGAAGTCGACTCATCGACATTGATTCCAAGGAACAACTCTTATTCTCAATAAGGTAGGAACTTGCATAAGTAGTAAGTCTCACTAAAAAACACTAAGGCTATGGCAAAAACCCAAGGAGGGACAAAATCCATAGTCTAAGGAAAAATGCGTGAGAAATGCAAAAGTCAAAGAAACGTCTACAGGATGTCATCAGGGATATGACCAGCCCAAGGTGGGTGCCTCGTTAAAACCTAGTTAGGTAGCAAAAACCCAGTGGGAAAAATGCTCCTAATCGTAGGGAAAAAGAATACATTAAGATCAAGCAAGTATCTACAGGATACTCCCCCTGAGTTTGACATAATTTCAAAGAGAAATAGCAAAGTTACAACTCAGAAAGTTTACACATACCAGTTCCATGAACAAGCTTCTATAACGTCGTCTTCGGTAGTGATATGGTGAAGAGGTCAGCCAGATTGTCTTGTGAACGGATTTGCATGACTTCAATCTTCTAATGCTTTTGTTGTTGATGTGTAAAGAAGAATTTCGGTGCAATATGCTTGGTGTTGTCTCTTTTGATGTAACCCTTCTTGAGCTGTTCAATGCAAGGTGCATTGTCTTCAAAGATCGTCGTCGTGACATTAACGGCGGGATGAAGATCACAGGAGCTTCAAATATGGCCCACTACTGCTCTCAACGAAAAGCATCCCCGAGTTGCTTCATGTAAGGCAAGAATTTCAACATGGTTAGACGAAGTGGTAACTAAGGTCTGTTTAGTTGACCTTTAAGATATTGCGGTGCCTCTAACGGTAAAGACATAACCCGTTTGAGAGAGCGCCTTGTGTGGATCAGATAAGTATCATGTGTCGTCATAACCAACAAGGCGAGAATCAACTTGAGAAGCATAGGGTGCGACACCATTCGAGGATTCATAGGGATAGAACAAGCCCAAATCCGTAGTACCCTTAAGGTAACGAAAGATGTCTTTCACTTTAGTCCAGTGTCTGCGTGTAGGTGCATTACTGTATCTTTCCAAAAGATTAACAACGAAGGAGATGTCGGGTCTAGTGCATTGAGCTAAGTACAATAAAGTGCCTATCGCACCAAGATAAGGAACTTCAGGCTCCAAAATCTCTTCATCATCCTTCTTAGGACGGAAGGGATCTCATTTTGCATCTAGTGAACGAACAACCATATGAGTACTTGAAGACTTCGATTTATCCTCATTAAAGTGGCACAACACCTTCTGGGTGTAGTTCGATTGATGTACTGGAATTCCATCCGAACAATGCTCTATCTCAAGATCGAGACAATATCGAGTTTTACCTAGATCTTTCATCTCAAATTCTGACTTCAGGTGTGCGGCAGTTTTCGCGAGCTTTTCAAGAGTTCCTATAAGATTCATGTCATTGACATATACTGCAACAATCGCAAATCCGGAATGTGACTTCTTAATGAACACACAAGGGTATAGTTCATTGTTCACATATCCCTGACTAGTCAAATACTCACTCAGATGGTTATACCACATTCTTCTGGATTGTTTCAAACCGTAGAGTGAGCGCCTCAACATAATTGAGAGCATGTTTCGGGGTTTGGAAGTATTTGAACCAGTCAATGCAAGTCCTTCGGGAACTTTCATATAGATTTTCGTATCAAGATCCCCATAGATATACGTGGTTACTACGTCCATCAGCTGCATATCCAGTTTTTCGAAAACTACCAAACTGATAAGGTAGTGAAAAGTAATCACATCCATAACGGGTGAATAAGGTTTGTCATAGTCAATTCTTAGGCGTTGTGAGAAGCCTTATGCAACAAGATGAGCTTTGTAATGCACAATTTCGTTCTTCTCATTACGCTTCCCAACGAAAACCCATTTGTAGCCAACGGGCTTCACATGTGGAGGAGTAGGAGCTACGAGTCCAAACACCTTATGTTTCGCAAGCGAATCGAGTTCGACTTGGATTGCTTGTTTCCAGTTTGACCAATCAGTTCCACGTCAACATTCATCAACGGAACGCGGTTCAATGTCATCGCTCAACATGATCTTAGTAGCTACTACAAATGCTAATACATCATCGACAATCATCTTATTTCTACATCACACATCATCTAAACTAGCATAATAGACTGAAATCTCACAATTCTCGGGAGGAGGATTCGTCTCTTAAAGGATGCTTCCATAATCTAGAATTTCCTTATGAGTTGGGTAGAATGAGTAAGCGATAGTCGGATTCACGGTAAGTTCTTCAGGACCTTGTGCTATGGTTTTCCTCTACCGGGGGTGTGAATCCTGTGAACCAAGAGGTCTGCCACACTTTTTTGTAGGGGCAGATGATTGGCTAGCCATTAATGTACATGGATCACCAAGATTGGCGTCCCGGGCTTCCAAGAGGGCAGTTCGTCGTACATTTGGTACATCCATCTTTGCAGGCGTATTCGCAGTTGGAATATGTGATCTTGTCACGCGCGCTAGATTGGTGAAAGCATCTGACATGCTTTGAGCTATGCTCTGGAGATCTAATATGTGCTGCACTTCATTTTCAAACTGAGCAGTGCGGGGATCTAAATGAGACAAAGTAGGAGTCATCCACGATAATGTGCGTCGTTTTTCAGGAACGTTGATGTTCTTCTCTGCCCCTAACGACGGGAATACTGTCTCATAGAAGTGACAATCCATGAAACAAGAGGTAAACAAATCGCTTGTCAAAGGTTTTAAGTAACGAATAATCAAAGGAGAATCATATCCGACATAGATTCTCATCCTTCGCTGAGGCCCCATTTTTATACGTAAGGGCGGCGAGATCGAGACATATACCACACAACTAAAAACACGCAAATGTGATATGTCGAGTTGGTATCCGGTAACCAACTGAAGGGCACTAAATGGTTGTGTCAAAATAAGCCTCAGGCGGACCAACTTTGCTGCGTGCAATATTGCATGGCCCCAAGCAGCGATCGGGAGCTTGGTACGTATGACCAATGATTGAGCAATCATTCGTAAGCGCTTAATGAAAACCTCTGCCAGGCCGTTCTGGGTGTGAACATGGGGTACAAGATGTTCAACTTCAACCCCAAACAACATGGAATAGTCATAAAAAGTTTTAGATGTGAATTCTCCAGCATTATCCAATCAAATAGATTTGATCGGATAATTAGGGTGGTGAGCCCTGAGCTTGATAATCTAAGCCAACAGTTTGGAGAATGCAGCGTTTCTTGTGGACAACAGACACACGTGTGACCATTGTGTGGAAGCGTTAACCAAAACTATAAAGTATCTAAATGGTCCGCATGAAGGGTGAATCGATCCACAAATGTCCCCCTAATCCATTGTAGAAAAATGGGACGTTTCGAACAAATCTTGTCATAAGAAGGCTTAGTAATAAGCTTTCCCATCGAACATATTTGACATGCAATTCCTAGGATCGAACCTAAACTTCAGGTTAGTGGATTCCCGTGTGAAGATTTGAGGATACGGCTTATTGCTATTCGTCCAGGATGTCCCAAACGATCATGTCAAAGTGTAATTTTGTGCACGGCCCTAGTAGTAGGGCTGGCCATATAGTGGCATTCAATGGGGCATATGGTCGTAGTATACAAACCACTCGGGATACGCTCCATCTTCTTTAAATACGCTTCTAGCCATATTCGTAGGAAGTTATACACAGAAATTCAACTCCGTTTTCTACGTGGGTTTCAGTGTGGTAATTGTTGTCTCTAATGTTCTTGAAACTTAATAGTGTTCTTCCGGAACGTGGAGAATATAGTGCCTTAGAAATGGTCAAGATTGTACCATTAAACAACATTATATGTGCCTTACCATATCCTTCTATCAGGTTGGATGGGCCTAAGAGGGTTGTCAGAGGTGCACTCTTAGGTATGAAGTTAGTGAAATAGATGCGTTCATGCAAAACTGTGTGTGTGGTTGCACTATCTGCCAAACAACTAACTTTCCCACTAGTCATACCTAGAATGAAAAATTAATTTGAATCGGTCACTTGCATAAAAGTTTATAAAAACAATTATCAATTCAAAATAATTTCATTTATTCAAGGATTAAAAACTAAATATCCATAACAAATCACCAACTAATAATCCAAAATGTTTGGGCCTAAAATACTGGTTTGGGCCAAGTTTAGAATTATTCTCGGCCCGGAAGCGTTGCTCAGGGGCCCGCTGTGTCATATCAAGATGAGGTAGTTGAATCCTGATACAATAAGGAGTCTCGGCAAGATGAGGGTGCTGAAACTTGAGACTAAATACAGCATGATAAGGGGTTGAGTTCAAAGTCCTAATAAGAGTAGGACTGGCCGAGATAAGATTGGATTGGGGTAAGGAGTCCTAATTCGAGTATAGTTTTGATTCGATCAAGCAGGTTTGCTACTATAAATAGAGGGAGGAGTGCGTCATTCAAAGCCCCCTCCAATTCAACACACAAACTGCCCTGCGTAAATTCTCGCTCTATGCGAAACCTCTTAACAACCTTGAGATTTTTATTTTCTTTTTTACTGACACATCTTCAGTTTAGATAAACAGCACCGTGAAGGCAACCAGGGAACATCTTCAGTTTGGATAAACAGCACTGTCGCTGTAGAATTAGCCGACTGCGGAGCACTTTTAGTTTGGATAAACAGCACTGCGTCAAGGCCGACTGGTTATCTATCCAAGTCTCGGTAGAGAAGGGTTTTCAAATCCTTATTGGCAAAGATCATCTCAAGAACCTTCTTGGCGAAGTGAGGTATTATGAATCACCAAGACTCGGTGCGTTGAACGCCGAGTTATTTTATGAATGGATACTCATAAGTTGGATTTAGAGTTCGGCATTCTGATGGCCAAACCATATTTACTATTAAAACGTACATCTACTTTGAATACTTGTGTCCATATAGTCTGGTGTCGATTCGGCGTGCTTATACTCTTACAAATATAATCATCGTGACTGAATCCGACGCTGACAATTTGTGAACTTCGTAGAACTAGCAACCTTGTCTTCAGGGTTTAGAACCCGAAGGTCGAGAGTGTTCCTTCCTCGGCCACAATCGCAAGATCGAGAAGTCAGCAGTGCACCCAACACAACATCAACATATTTTACTCCTCGATCGAGCTCTGTCGATGAGTTAGCATGCCCCGCATTAACCGAATGACATAGTTAGCTTACTAGTTACTCAGCCTGCGCGCTACGTAAGCTTGGTAGTTTTTAGGGTCAACATTTTGGCACGCCCAGTGGGACCAAGTGCTAAAACTACGAAGTTCATGACCATTGAGACACGATCGGTTAAAAAGAAAACAATCATGGGAAAGTCAACGACCGATCTGCCAATTCAGAGTCCTGGACAAGAAGTGTGCCATGCGTGAAATCTCCTCGTTGCTATGACCTTTGAGGCTGCAAATGTGACACACCGAGAAAATGAGGTTTGTCTCGGTACCCAGCCTTGAAACATAGAAGTACCCAACCGAACCGCAGGCGTTTTCATTGAAAGAATAGTGAAGGACTGCGACGAAAATAGTGGTGAAGGTTTTGACCTTCAAACTAGGTCATTTCTTCGAAGACGACTTGACGAGTAATCTCAGTAGGTTGAACAGATAGTTACCCAAAAAATGAACAGTTTACTCAAGGTAATACGAAGTAATGGTGAGACACACACCCAATTGCTCAAATTATTAGTTAGCAGAGTCCTCGCAGGGGGACCTGTTGATCAGTCTCGACAATTTCCACTCAAAAGTAATCCGCTACAGGCCGAAGTAGGATCTACTCGGCTCAAAACAATTGACTTGGAAATAAAGGGAGGATCAAGTAGTAGGTCAGATGGATCCAACCAGAGAATGGAAGTATCATCTGTCGATATGATCGAAGTCTAAAGGATGATCGATTCGGCCAAAAAAATGGCCCGAAGTTCTTGAAATTCATCCATCCATATCCAGCTTATGTGGAAAAATTCAAATATCCTAAAGGCTTCAAGATCCCAGATTTCAGCCTTTTTGCTGGAGAATTGTCCTTGTCCTTGTTAGAACATGTGGCCCGGTTCGCTGCGCAATATGGAGATGTCAATAGTGATTTCCATAAACAGCAACTGTTCAACTTTTCGTTGACGGGCTCAACATTCGCATGGTATATCAACCTCTCACCTAATTCCATCCAAAGTTGGGAGGAGCTGGTCAAGAAATTTCACGAACAATTTTATCGGCCGGGGATGGAAATGTCAGTTTCTTCACTGGCTAGGATGACTCAAGCATCTGATGAGTCACCAATGGACTATCTTACAAGGTTTAAATTGGCCAGGAATTGGTGCCGAGTACCTCTACCCGAAGTCGAATTTGATAAGCTTACTTTGAATGGGGTAGACGTGGAGTACAAAAAGAAATTCCTAGGGGCAAACTTCCTAGATATGTACGAATTAACCCAACATGTCAAGCAATATGATTATTTGCTCCGAGAGGAAAACATCTCGAGGAATGATTTACAAAAATCTCACGATCAACTATGCATCGGCCGAAGGCGAAGATTCCCAGTACGTCAATGTGGACACTACCGAGATAGTAATAGATAAACCATATGTCTGCAAGGCATTGACTCAAATTAATTCCAAGGATGCCAAAACCCGCTCGACCACTGAAGAGACTGTGAAAACATCAAAAGTTTACACTTTTGATATCACTAAGGCCGATGTAATTTTGGACCAGTTGTTGTTAGCAAAGATTATCAAACTTCGGCTAGGACATAACATTCCCAAGGCCGAAGAGCTTAAAGGAAAGACATATTGCAAGTACCATAACTCGACTAAGCATACCACGAACAACTGCACCGTGTTCCGTGATGATATTCAAAGCTGGATTGATAAAGGCAAGCTAAAGTTTCCTGAAAAACAAATGGTGGTCGACGTTAATCCATTCCATTCGGCAACAGTTGGCATGGTAGAAGCCCATTTTCCCAAGAACAAAGGGAAAGGGAAGGGCGAGTTTGTCCCGATACAACAAGTCCCAAAGTAAAACTCTCGGCCACGACACAAAATTGATCTATTTTCCAATGAACCGCCCATCAAGTTTTCGGTACCGGCCGTAGTCGAATCTATGTCAGACTCCAGTATAGAAGAAACTGACGGGCTGATGGTTTTGTGCAGCAATTGTAAGGCACGCGTCATATTAACCGAACCGAAGGAGAGACCGCCTCAGACTCCAACACCACGACAACCATCCAAGCCTGCGGTGACACCTCCAAAGGAACTTGGCGAAGGCCAGTGCCAGAAAGTGTTCGATAGGCTCGGCTCTTAGGAATAGACAGATGGCCATGCTTTGGCCAGACGACGCCTTGATTTCGACGCCCTATTTTATAACGAAGATTATTACTCGCGTAATTCTAGCAGTTCAAGTTCATCGACAAATAAAAAAACCTTCAAACCGCCTGAGCCATGTGACCGACGTTGGTACAGTTATAACTTTCCCACTGGCATGTATACTGTACTATTTTGGTTGCTAAACGACAGGCAACCCAGACCATTTCGACGCTAGCGGATAGATTGCATGGCTCAATGGCAAGCAACCCAGACCATTTTGGTTGCTAAATGGCAGCTGAAAGAAGCGATATAAAGCGGAGATGATTGACAAACCCCAACAATCATGGTTGAATTACAAGGGCAAAAGGGAACCGATCGTAACTTTGAAACCACTATTGATGAGTTTGAGAAGCGCATCAAACTCTTCCTTCAGCTTGGGGGGATGAAGGTTCGTCTCGAGTAGTTTGGGAAAGACGCCGAAAGAAAATTTTCCCCATTACCCCCGCAAAAGCCGTTAATAAGAGTTCGACAGAATCTACACCCTCTATTCCTCTGCGAATCCTTAGAGTACATAAGAGAGTTTCATAAGAAATATTCTGCCAATGATTTGTACGGCCTACCCAAGGCGTGTCAAGAAGCTCTCGACCTAGCATTAACTTGTCCTGATGCTGAACAGATTATTCAAAAAACCACTGATCTAGCAATTAAGGCCACGTTCCAGCACATACGAGAAGCTAGGGTCTTTAGTTTTGAGGTCAATCCATACACGAACATTGATATGGCCGAGCTTTCTTTTTCTCTTGAAGATCTTCAATACTTACGACACCATTTCAAAGTCTTCTCGGCCGTATCTCTCTTTGGTCTTACGACTGATGAAAAAGATCAGGTGGCACATCTGGCTACATAGACACAAAGGACCCCTGGATTGCCTATAAAGAACGAGCTCATAAAGCATTGCAGGGGCAAAGTTAAACACCAGAAACGAATGGGATCGAAGATAACAGTTAGAAAGAAGCAAGGTCGGGTTACATATCATAAGAGCAAGTACCTATTGAGGCATACGATGATCAAGTCGAGGATACTCTAACGCACAATGCTGCAGCTCTCGATAACCCGGAAGATGACGACCAAGATCCGATAGGCCATTCGGTCTTTGAAAACATGGAAATCAGCATGGTTCATGTTTTACCTGCTGAATTCCAGCCAACTGCACACCAACCAAATTTCTTGGATGGTGATATGGTTGCTGAGGAAGCAACACAAGTCGATTTCATCACCACCATTGAAGATGGGCAAGCAAATAACGACGACAAACTTAAAGCAGCTCTGGCCATATTGTTTCCCCGCTTATCCTCGATTAATCTTCAACATTTAAAGCCGTTGTATGTCATGGCTCACATTGAAGGTTATCCAATCTCTAAAATTTTCATCGATTATAGGGCGACGATCAATATCATGCCCATATCCGTCATGAAAGCATTACAATGATCCAACGACAAACTCATCCCATCAGGAATAAACATGAGCAGCTTCGTCAGTGACAAATCCCAAACCAAATGAGTACTCCTTTTAGAAGTAAACATTGCAAGTTGCAATCACATGATCATATTTTTTATCGTCGACTCCAAGACGGAGTATAATGCATTGCTCGGTTGGGATTAGATTCATCAAACGAATTGCATTCCCTTTTCTTTATATCAAGTTCTTATCTTTTGGGATGGAAAATCAGTTGTGGTTCATCTGGCCGACAGTCAGCCGTTCGAAGCCAATATGATTCAGGCACAGTATTACGATGACCATGTCAGTTATATTACCCAACAGGGTTTGAACGAGGAAAGGCGACCGACTCGAATTTCAGTCCAGAAAGCGATCAAGGTAGGCGCCGAAATTGTCCATCAGGATTTGGTGAGACTTGGGTTGGCTGATCTGATCCCCGACATTGATGCTTGAAGAAAGACAAGACAGACGCCAAGCCACGGTTTCATCTACCATGGAATGACTGCTGGACCACTGGTACGCTATTTCCAAACACCCAAATTCGGGCGTCAACTTAGTCAAATTTTTGGCCAAAAAATGAGACAACGACCCCATACTATCACTAGACAAAGTTCAGGCTACACTGGCTGAGCTTGAGGATAGTCAACCTCAAGTTAAAGATACATTAAAGGAAATAAATGTTGGAACGGCTAAAGAGCCACAACCTTTGTTCATTAGTGCTTTGTTACCCCAACATGTAAAAATTGAGCTTTGTAATTTGCTTAAAGAATTTAAGGATTGTTTTGCTTGGAGTTACCATGAGATGTTTGGTCTAGATCATACACTAGTTGAACATGAATTGCGCATCAAACCTAGGTGTAAACCATTATGCCAACCACTTCGACGATTCTCGATCGAAGTACAACTCGGCATAAAAGATGAACTTGTTCGACTTTTAAAAGCTGGGTTTATTCAGACAACTCGATACATCGAATGGCTGGTGAATATCGGCCCCGTTTTAAAGAAAAGTGGTGCCCTGCACATATGTATTGATTTTCTAAATTTGAACTTGTCAACGCCTAAAGACGAGTATCCAATGCCAATTTCATATTTGTTAATCGACGCAGCAGCACACCACGAGATCTTATCCTTTATGGATGGACATGCTGGTTATAACTAAATTTTCATTGACGAAGCTGATGTCCATAAAACCACTTTTCGTTGCCCCAGGTCACTCAGCACATACGAATGGGTCGTCATGCCATTCGGCCTCAAGAATGCCGATGCCACATACCAACGAGCCATGAACACTATTTTTCATGATTTGATTAGTACCATCTTCGAGGTCTACATCGACGATGTTGTAATCAAATTAAAATGTCGGCAGACACACTTGGATGACCTCCGTCAGGCTTTCCTACGTATGCGCCGATACAATCTTAAGATAAATCCTGCCAAATGTGCTTTCGGCGTATAAGCCGGCAATTTTTTAGGAATCCTCGTACATCATCGTGGTATTAAGGTGGATGATAACAAGGCTCGCACAATCATCAATGCTCTATCCCCAACGACTAAGAAACAACTACAATTGTTGCTCGGCAAGATTAACTTTCTCCGTCGATTTATTGCTAATTCGGCTGGGAAAATGAAAACCTTCTCCACACTTTTGAAACTTAAGGATTCTAACATCTTCAAATGGCGTGCAGAACACCAAGAGACATTTACACAGATCAAGGTCTCCCTAACAACTCCACCCGTCCTCGTCCCATCATGACGTAGCAAACCTCTTAAGCTATATATTTGGCAGCCGAAGAATCCTTCGAATGCCTTCTTGCACAAGACAATGACGCTGGGCGAGAACATGCCATTTTTTACCTTAGCCAAAATCTCAATCCACCAGAGATTAATTACTCCGCTGTCGAGAAGCTTTGTCTTGCCTTATTTTTCGCTGCATCAAAACTCAGACATTACATGCTCCTGTCAGTCACTAAGGTCATCGCCCAGATTGATGTCATTCGTTAATACTCACTTGGTCGATCATAGAGGGCCGAATCGGTAAGTGGACGATAGCCCTCTCTGAGTTCAACTTGCAATATATGCCCCAGAAAGCTGTCAAAGGCCAAGCATTGGCATATTTCTTGGCCCAACACCCTTCCTCGTACGAGTTTGGAGGCAATGACGTTGAAATCAGTATGCTAGAAACACGTGATAATTACTGGATGATGTACTTTGATGGTTCTAGTACTTCAATCTCGGCTGGTGTTGGGATTGTTATTCAATCACCCACTCATAATCCCTGGTATTTCTCTCTTAAGCTCGATTTCGATTATTCGAATAATCAGGCCAAATACGAAGCCTTTGTCATAGGCCTTGGTGTACTACACGATTTGCGGGCGACTCGTGTCCTTGTTCTTGGGGACTCCGAACTTGTAATTAATCAACTCAATGGGACTTTTCATTTCATGAGTTGTACTCTGGCGCCCTACCACATGGTTGCCAGTTATTTGGCCGAGTCTTTTGACGGCGTTACTTTCAAACACATTTCACGAGTTCATAACACTGATGCCGACGAATTAGCTCAAATAACCTTCGGAGCATAACTCTTGGGGGGTAAATTAGGCCGAGAAATACCTGTGTCACGACAAGCACACTTAGCCTTGATTAATCAGCAAGTTTTCCAATGCGATTGCGTGATCTATACACGGGTCATGTCCTTACCTTTCTTGTTAGAACGGAAAGACACTATTGAGGTTTGTGTTGTTAAGGCATTACCAGACGATTAGAGAAAGGCGATGATGCGAAAATTAACTTAACACACAAATTAAACCCTCTTGTTGTCAATTGTAGTAAAGAATGTAAGTAGGGATCGTTCTAGGCTGAGGATTAGGAGGGATTGCTAAAACACTTGAAACTGACTTAAATATGTGAAAACAAACTTAAAAGCATGAAATTAAACTTACAAGACTCAAAACAAAGCCACAAGCCTCAAAACAGATTATAGAGACTCAAAACTGCCTAAAAACAACTCTAAGGTAGTTTCTGCCACTAACACTAAGTTTGGACGAAAATTGTTTTTATCTTGACTTAAAACACTTAAAAACACAATCTAAACCAAGTACTAACTAATATGACTTTAATAAAATAAGGGGATTTTGGTTTTGGACGAAAATAAGGAAAACAAAGCAAGAATAATTTAAACAGATTCTCAGACAAATTTTGGTGAATTGATGGGTGATGGGTTAAACTATGGATGATTGGCTAGCTAGAGGGTTCTTCTCCACACATGACACACTTGCATATAAAACGATTTCCAGTTGCTTTTCAATAAACCATGAACCTCAGCACCCCAGATTAATTAGGTACGCTTAAATTAATCCTCAGATTTTCCTAATTTCATTGAATTGGATGATTGCATAAAACAACCCAAAGCATTCCCCACAAGTTCCCTACATGAATCGCATAATAGAGATACAAGCAAGAATCATTAAGTTCTATGAAAATCATAAGCATTGACGAGACACTTGTAACTATGAATTGCATGAAACTTATGCCAAGAATTTACTTAACACGGTTGTGACGAACAACCTTTACTACTTGTGAATATAAGTTCATAACGATTAGGTGAAACTCCCTTATATCCTAGCATCATATTTATGCATGGAAATTAAGCGTGCACTCTCAACCAACATACACAAATAAGTTTTAATTCAAATGGATAAGTAAATTGAATTCACAACTTATAAATCACAATTGAAAGTTATCAAATCATATTGCAAGCATGAATATGGTTTCGAATTCCCCCTAGCTAAGGGGGGTTTAGTTTCTCATACTTACAAAGCAAAGATAAACAAATTTAGACATTGAAAACAAAAGAAAGAAAACACCTAAACGCTCCAACGATCCAAGTTGGACAGCAAGCACATCCAAGCACTTTCCTTCCCTTCCTTTGCTACGGCACAAGGTGTTGGTGAGTGTTTGAAGGTTTGTTTGTATGGAGGAATGGATGTGAGGATGAATGGAAGTGTTTGGATGAAGGTTGTATCGAAATGGGGATGAATTCTCTAGCAAAAATTGAATGTCATGGTTGCCATACACACTTCCTTTTATAGAGGAAGTGCACGGCATGGAGGGATGGATGGTTGTGTGAGCAATGATTCAAAGGTGAAAGTGAAGTAATGATGCAAAGCATGGGGGGTGAAATGGAGTGGTGTTGCAGCTATGAATGCAAGTGGGGAACATGAATGATTGTGCACATGGTAGATAAAGGAAAGGGAGGTAGAATGGTGCAGAAATTAGTCATAGGTGCAGGTGGATTCATGATGCACGACATGGGCAAGGAAAGTGGAGGAGTGGTGCATCAATGAGTGCATGTAGTGGAGGTGAAAGCGAATCAAATTTGATAGGTGAAGGGGACAAGGAATGTGCACCACTTGAGTGCAATGATTAAATGTAATGGTGCATGAAAACAGAAATAATGAAGGGGACAAGGATGAGTGTTGTGGTAATGAGTGAATGTAGTGGTGTATTTTCTGCCCATGCCATGCCTTTCTTTTGCCCATGTGTGTGTGTTTCCTTTGCCCATGTATGTGTGTTTTTCCTTTGCATTTGCACACACAGGTTCTTCATTATTTCAGCCAACAATCCACCCATTTTCTGCACATGTCAAACTGTCCATGCCATGCCTTTCTCTTTGTGTGTGTGCTGTCCATGTTTCTTCCATGTGCCTTGTTCATCTTCTAGCTGTGCATTTCCACTTGCTCCAAAGCCAAATGAGTGCAATCATAACCCCATTTGCTGTTGAGTGTTGATGACAAAGCAAAACACAAAACAAGTGCCTTTACTTTCTCATTTTATTAGCCAAATCTGCTTAGCCCTTTTCTAAACCTTTCAGTGTTAGAATGCCCATAACTTCTTCTCGAAAGATGATATTAACAATCCGTAAATTGCTCCAGAAAATAGACATCCGTAGATTTCCACACATATAAGGCTCATTCTCTCATTCATTCTGAGTTGTTCGTAACATGCTTCCAAAGTCAGCTAATCTGCACAGGCAGTTTTGACGAATTTGTTACTTAATAACTCATTTGTGCTACTTTTCATTTCTTTGCTTGATAAATCACACAAAGCACAAAAACATAGTAAATAGCTCAAAAATATAAGGAACTAACTAAGAAAAGACAAGTGAATTTTATGTAAAATATATATAAATATGAGCTTATCAAATACCCCCACACTTAGCTTTTGCTAGTCCTCGAGCAAAATAAAGAAAACAAAACACAACCTAAACCTTCCAACGTTTGCCTCATAGATTTCCAACGCACATGACAAGTTAAAAATCATCATTCCCACAGATTTTAGTCAACTTAAAACTTGAGCACATACTTAATCACAGTCACCACTTACTAGTTCACATTTAACCAATTAAAACGATGTTTTGAATGTAGTAACATGCCTTAGGGAATTTGCTCAATTCCTTACAAGATATGCACTCAATTTTCACTCAGATTTTCTGACTACACACCCTACACTAGGTACATGTGAGAAGATTGATGTAAACATGAAAACTAGTACTCACATATATGTATAACAAGAAAGCATTTTCTGGTATTAATAAGCATGTTTAGATATGATCTCATGAATGGAATGCTACTACTTAGATGCGAGAACCAGTGACACCATATGCTCATTGATGCGATGAAAGTTAAGCACTCAAATTAAACCCTCTTGTTGTCAAATTGTAGTATAAATGGAAGTAGAAATCGTTCTAAACCGGGGATTAGGAGGGCTTGCTAAAATCTCTAAACTAACTCAAAAACATAAAAACAAAGTAAAAACGTTTGAATAGACTCACAAGACTCAAAACAAAGCCACTAGACTCAAAACAGATTATAGAGACTCAAAACTGCCTAAAAACAACTCCAAGGCAGTTTCTGCCACTAACACTAAGTTTGGAGGAAAATTGATTTTATCTTGACTTAAAACACTTAAAAACACAATCTAAAACAAGTACTAACTAATATGACTTTAATAAAATAAGGGGATTTTGGTTTTGGACGAAAATAAGGAAAACAAAGCAAGAATAATTTAAACAGATTCTAAGACAAATTTAGGTGAATTGATGGGTGATGGGTTAAACCATGGATGATGGGCTACCTAGAGGGTTCTTCTCCACACATGACACATTTGCATATAAAATGATTTCCAGTTGCTTTTCAATAAACCATGAACCTCAACACCCCAGATTAATTAGGTATGCTTAAATTAATTCTCAGATTTTCCTAATTTCATTGAATTGGATGATTGCATACAACAACCCAAAGCATTCCCCACAAGTTCCCTACATGAATTGCATAATAGAGATACAAGCAAGAATCATTAAGTTCTATGAAAATCATAAGCATTGATGAAACACCTGTAACTATGAATTGCATGAAACTTATGCCAAGAATTTACTTAACACGGTTGTGACGAACAACCTTTACTACTTGTGAATATAAGTTCATAACGATTAGGTGAAACTCCCTTTTATCCTAGCATCATATTTATGCATGGAAATTAAGCGTGCACTCTCAACCAACATACACAAATCAGTTTTAATTCAAATGGATAAGTAAATTGAATTCACAACTTATGAATCACAACTGAAAGTAATCAAATGATATTGCAAGCATGAACATGGTTTCGAATTCCCCCTAGCTAAGGGGGGTTTAGTTTCTCATACTTACAAGGCAAAGATAAACAAATTTAGACATTCAAAACAAAAGAAAGAAAACACCTAAACGCTCAAACGATCCAAGTTGGACAGCAAGCACATCCAAGCACTTTCCTTCCCTTCCTTTGCTACGGCACAAGGTGTTGGTGAGTGTTTGAAGGTTTGTTTGTATGGAGGAATGGGTGTGAGGATGAATGGAAGTGTTTGGATGAAGGTTGTATCGAAATGGGGATGAATTCTCTAGCAAAAATTGAATGTAATGGCAGCCACACACACTTCCTTTTATAGAGGAAGTGCATGGCATGGAGGGATGGATGGTTGTGTGAGCAATGATTCAAAGGTGAAAGTGAAGTAATGATGCAAAGCATGGAGGGTAAAATGAAGTGGTGTTGCAGCTATGAATGCAAGTGGGGAACATGAATGATTGTGCACATGGTAGATAAAGGAAAGGGAGGTGGAATGGTTAAATGTAATGGTGCATGAAAACAGAAATAATGAAGGGGACAAGGATGAGTGTTGTGGTAATGAGTTAATGTAGTGGTGTATTTTCTGCCCATGCCGTGCCTTTCCTTTGCCCACGTTTGTGTGTTTCCTTTGCCCATGTGTGTGTGTTTTTCCTTTGCATTTGCACACACATGTTCTTCATTATTTCAGCCAACAATCCACCCATTTTCTGCCCATGCCAAACGGTCCATGCCATGCCTTTCTCTTTGTGTGTGTGTTATCCATGTTTCTTCCATGTGCCTTGTTCATCTTCTAGCTGTGCATTTCCACTTGCTCCAAAGCCAAATGAGTGCAATCATAACCCCATTTGCTGCTGAGTGTTGATGACAAAGAAAAACACAAAACAAGTGCCTTTACTTTCTCATTTTATTAGTCAAATCTGCTTAGCCCTTTTCTGAACCTTTAAGTGTTACAATGACCATAACGTTTTCTAGAAAAATGATATTAACAATCCGTAAATTTCTCCAGAAAATAGACATCCGTAGATTTCCACACATATAAGGCTCATTCTCTCATTCATTCTGAGCTGTTCGTAACATGCTTCCAAAGTCAGCTAATCTGCACAGGCAGTTTTGACGAATTTGTTACTTAATAACTCACTTGTGCTACTTTTCTTTTCTTTGCTTGATAAATCACACAAAACACAAAAACATAGTAAATAGCTCAAAAATATAAGGAACTAACTAAGAAAAGACAAGTGAATTTTATGTAAAATATATATAAATATGAGCTTATCAAATACCCCCACACTTAGCTTTTGCAAGTCCTCGAGCAAAATAAAGAAAACAAAACACAACCTAAACCTTTCAACGTTTGCCTCAAGGATTTCCAACGCACATGACAAGTTAAAAATCATCATTCCCACAGATTTTAGTCAACTTAAAACTTGAGCACATACTTAATCACAGTCACCACTTACTAGTTCACATTTAACCAATTAAAATGATGTTTTGAATGTAGTAACATGCCTTAGAGAATTTGCTCCATTCCTTACAAGATATGCACTCAATTTTCACTCAGATTTTCTGACTACACACCCTACACTAGGTACATGTGAGAAGATTGATGTAAACATGAAAACTAGTACTCATATATATGTATAACAAGAAAGCATTTTCTGGTATTAATAAGCATGTTTAGATATGATCTCATGAATGGAATGCTACTACTTGGATGCGAGAACCAGTGACACCATATGCTCATACCAAATTCGAACTCCACAAATTGAAACACATAACACTCAAGATAGAAGTCAATGGTTGTAACGGGGCTTGGAGTATTGGCTAATAAAGAAAGGATAGGAATAACAAATGTTCTTAAAGCGATAGCAAGCAAAGCAGTGAAATAGACACTTTGGAATTCACTTCAGAATGCATAATCAACTTTTAAATACAAAGGGAAGATGCATGCAACACTTAGGGCTATTTTTCACAACTTTTCTTCTTTTCATTCTATTTTCCACGAATGTTTTCTTTTTTCTTTTTCTTTTCTACCCGTGCCTTATTAAGGACTTTGGCACACACACATACACAAGAATCACTTCCCCCATACTTGTTTTTCTACAAAAGTTCAACAAAAGGAATTCCTTCTAAATTATGTTTTACTATGCTTCAAGAACAAGGGTATGGATGGTCCTAATCTAGGCTAGGTGAGGATAGTGTGGATTAACAAAGAACATAGGCTACACAAGGCTCAATGGGGTTAAACTTAAAGACATAATGAAATAGGGCACTGCAATTTGGCTGTGGTGGTCACTACACAACTTCATCTTGAATATGTATTATGCAAATCAATAACATGCTTTGAATGAAATAGGCATGAGTTCTAGCATTTGGAACTAACTGATGAAACGCCATCTAAGTAGCAACCAAGCAAAGAATAATGAGATCATGCAACGACTTTAAAAAACAATGATGCACAGATTATTAACTCTCCAAATAAACGTTTAGGCTCAAGTCTCAAAAGGTTGTAGCGTACATTTGAGTTCCTTCTTTCAAGCATGTTACAAAACTGATTTTTCCTTTATGATTGCATGTGAAATCATAAATTATAACCACAACCAAGCATACACCAAAGAGTAAATCAAATTTTCATCCATGTTTATAACTTTCTTTAACAGTCATGCAATAAAAACCAAATCCTTATCATTGTATTGGAAGGTACCCTAAGACACAAATAAACATACAAAAACAACTCTTTTTGGGTTTTTCAAAACAATTTTTCAAATTTTTATGAGATTTTCGGATTTTTAAGTCAAAACACACTGAAACACTCCAAAACAGCTTAAAACACTTAAAACAGCAAGGAACAACACTAGAAGTAATGGGTGAGAAACTCCTACAAATTTCATGCAAAACAATGGTTACCCCTACACTTAAATCAAACATTGTCCTCAATGTTTCAAGCATAAACTCACACAAACAAACAACGAATAAACATGACAAGTATGGCAAAGTAAAAATTAGACAGAGTAGAGTTTAAGAATGCAAATCTGGTTTTGGAGATAGATGATCTTGTTATCTTTCCACAGCTTTGATCTCGAACTGGTTTGGAATTCTGAGCGAGGAATATGAGAGTTCCTTGGTTTCAAATCAGACTCCTTCTGCTGGGTTGATTTGATTGTGCAGTCTGCATTCTTCTCTGCTTGTTTCTTCTACATGGCGGGCAGGCACGAGGTAGAGGTGTTGGTCTGTTTCTTTTTTCAATCTCTCTAAGTGCCCACCTCTTGCTTTCTTTCTCCTTGTCCCTAGCTGAGGATGAATTGGAAAATTATCTCCACATGCTTCGAGGTATTATTTTCTCTTCCCTTATCTGTTCCCCAGGCAGATGTGGTAGACGAAGAGGAAGCATAAAATGATGAAGATGAATACTCGAGAGCAAGGCTAGGTAAGCAATCAGGAAGGGGTTCCAAGCAATCGGTTCCAGATCGGAAGATTGATACCAAGTACTGGCTGATTGCTCTCTTTCTCCTTGTCCTAAAACAACGACAAGGAGAAGGACAGGGAGAAAGCATGATATGAGATACTCTTCCTTTCAACCTTCATGATATGAAATACTTTTGCTTTGGATGAGATGTTTGCAGAGGTACCTCAAGGAATAAGGAACACTGAGTGACTCGAGAGGGTTTGTTGGAAAAGCATTTTCGGAGAAGAAGAAGGGTTATGTATGTCTGCCTTGCAATGGAGGGTGAAGGGTGACATTTATAGGAATTAATAACCGGTACTATTCTTTCACTCTTGTCAGCAACCATTGGATGATTTAATAGTAAACTTCACGTGCTTTCTACTTCACAAGAGATCTTCGACAGATTGCCCGTAATTTCCGCAAAGCTAACTCTGCATGTGACAGATGTTGACACGTCTGAAAAAAACGCTTCGACAAACTGCTCGTGATTTCCGCAAAGCTAACTCTGCATGTGACATATGTTGACACGTCTAGAAAAGCAGATGGTTGGAATCGGCGCTTCGACAAACTGCCTGTGATTTCCGTAAAACTTACTTTGCTTGTGACAGAACCTGACACGTTTAGAAAAGCAGATGCCTCTCCGATATCTAGAATTGCCTTTTCGATCTCCGAAATCCTATCGAGTGCAGAGGTTGCATGTGACAAGTGCGGACAAATCTGGAAAAGAAGATTGGTCGTGGTTTCTGAGCAAGCCCAGCTTTTGAGAAAGCTAGCGCCTCTTTGATTTTTTTAGTTGGCCTCTTCGATTTCTGAGCTCGCCTCTTCGATCTCTGAAATCCAATCGCGTGCTGATTTTTATAGAGGTACGCAGGACGTTCAAAGCACACTTGAATTTCTGCATGTAAAAACTCCCTTCTTGCACTTATACGATCTTGACTTGTCCGACCTCTTCTTTCTTTAACACCTCTGAAAATGTTTGGCCCTTCCGACCGTCGTTTTGACTTGAACCTCGGTGAAGAGGCAGTTCCGCCTTCTCCAAACAACATATGGCGCCCATCCTTCATATCCCCTACTGGTCCCCTTACCGTTAGGGATTCGGTGATGTAGAATGATATGAGAGCTGCGGTGGTGGCCATGAATCTTGTCACTCCCAAAGATAACAAACTACTTGCCAAACGGTCTGATGAGTTGGCTGTTAAGGATTCTCTGGCTCTCAGTGTGCAATGCATAGGTTCCCTGTCTAATATGGCCCAACGCCTATTTGCCCGAACCCGTCAAGTTGAATCATTGGCGGCTGAAATGACGAGTCTCAAGTAGGAGATTAGAGGGCTTAAGCATGACAATAATCAGTTGCACAGGCTCGCACATAACTATGCTACAAACATGAAGAGGAAGATTGACCTGATGCAGGAATCTAATAGTCAGATTTTACTTGATCATTAGAGGTTTGTGGGTTTGTTCCAACAGCTTTTGCCTTCGTCTTTTGGGGCTGTACCGTGTAATGAAGCTCCAAATGATCAACTTCCGATGCCTCATGCTTCTGGGACTCCGCCGACTGCTGAGGCTCCACCGACTACTGAGACTTCTCCTAAGCAGCCTTTGTGAAGGCTCCCTCTTGTATTTATCTGCTTAATGTTCATTCCTTTTTTATGAATGTAAAAATACCTTGCATAACTGTCAGTGTTTCAAAAATAAACCCACACAAAAAACAATTAAACAAGCAACAAATAAAAATGTCAATCATGGCAAAATAAAACTACAGAAAAGGAAAGGTTTTTAGAAATGCAAAACTGATTGTTGAGCAATTCAAAAATCTTCCTTATTTGAATACATGGGTTGCCTCCTAAGAAGCGCTTGCTTTAACGTCTTGCAGCCGGACGATACCTCCAGTTAAGATTGAATAGGACCCACGGTATGGAGGGGTATGTCCTCCACGGTATGCTCCTCAAAATACTCATACATTGGCTCTCTGAATGGAAGGGAATAGTAATCATTCCTGATTGGGGCGTTGAGCATCCTAAAGTCAATGTATTCATTCCCACCAGTTCGGATTCGATTGGGGACCTGCACCATACAAGGTAACAACCTATTAGTTGAAATGGGAATCGAAATTGAAATAGGTGGCTTACTAATGTGTTCCAATGAAGTGGCAGCACTGTCAACAGATTTTCCAAATGTGCTTTCGGCCAAATTATGCATTTGGAGGTCAGTGGTGTGTTCTTTGTGCTCCACTCCAATTCCCTCTTCGTTGGTGGTTGGAAATTCATCCTTCTTGGTTGGTGTTGAAGATTCTTGCCCTATATCTTTAATTACATCAATGGCAAAATAAGAACGAACATCAGTAAAATTCACATTAGATTCAGGAATTTTAAAGTGAATCATATCACCACCAAATGCCATTGTTAATGCTCCCTTAGCCACATCAATCTTGGTTTGAGCTGTTTTCATGAAAGGTCATCCAAGCAAGATTGATGATGGTGGAGAGTGGGCTGCATCCTCCATGTCAAGCACATAGAAATCTGTAGGAAAAATTAAGTGGTCTACCTGCACCAACACATCTTCCAAAACTCCTTTTGGGTAGGCATTAGATCTATTGGCTAGTTGAATAACAACACCATCATGTTTAAGCTCTCCTAGATTCATAGATGCATAAACAGAATGTGGCATGACATTAATTGATGCACCTAGATCTAGCATAGCATGTTCAAACTTTGTATTACCAATTACACAAGGAATTGTGAAACTACCCGGATCTTTGCATTTGGGTGACAGCTTTCTTTGTAACATTGCAGAGACATTCTCGCTTACATGTACCACTTCTTTCTCATGACTACATTTCCTTGTTGTACAAAGCTTCTTAAAAAACTTGGCATACTTCGGGAATTGCTTTATAGCATCAAGGAGTGGAATATTGACATGCACCTTTCTAAACGTCTCCAGAAAATCTCTTTCCTCCTCTTCATTCTTGGCTTGCAAAAATCTGCTAGGAAAGGGTACATTGGGTGGAATATGGTTAGTATTAACCAAAATTGGAACTTCCTTACCTTTGTTGGCCGAATTGGATGGTTTAGGAGCATTTGGGGCCTGCGGCAAATGTGTTTCCACCCTTTCCGTGGGAGTGCTTTGTTCCTTCTCTTCAATTATTAACTCTTCAACCTCATTGGAACGTGATTTGGAAGGTTGGGGATCAGATCCAACTTGTTTTCCACTTCGTAAACTCATAGCTTTGGCAGATTCGAATCCTCCATTTGGGTTGACAACGGTTGAACTAGGCAACTTACCTTGCTCTCTGAATTGTCCTATAAACTCCGCAATCTGCCCAATTTGCTTCTCCATTTGGTCCACCCTTTTGTCTTGGTTTTGCATTGCTTTGGCTTGATTTTCTTGCCCCTGAGACAAATTGGTGAGTAACTTAAGAAGTGTCTCATTATCTAAAGATGTACCTGAGGTGTTTTGGGCAGGTTGTTGTGGGGCTTGTGTTGATGCGTATTGCTTGGTATAAAAGCCCTGAGGTTGCTACCTAAAGCCTCCTTGTTGTTGGGGTTGTTGGGGCTCCTTCCACCTGAAATTTGGATGCTCTCTCCAACCTGGATTATACGTATTAGAATATGGATCGTTCCTTGGTTGATTTTGGCCTTGAAATCCAATTGCATTGGCGCTTTCCCATCCACCATTTTCAATCAATTGAGGGCACTTTTCAGAGGCATGTCCTTGGATAGAACACACACCACATACACTTAGTTTTTTCATCCTCATTCCTTCGGCCATCTGAGACACAATGGAAGTAAGATTAGCTAATTGATTTTGAATGTCGGATGTGGAACTTACCTCATTCACTTGTTGTCGTGGGGTGTCCCTTTGACCAACGCCTTCATATTATTGAGCATTCAATGCTCGGTTAGCAATTAAGGTCTTGGCAGCCATAGGTGTTTTGTCCACCGAAGCTCCTCCCGCTGAGGTGTCTAGCATTTGGCGTTCAATTGGTAAAAGCATTTCGTAGAAATATTGAAGAAGAAACTCTTCCTTCATCTGGTGTTGTGGACATGAAGCAACAAGGGTTTTAAAACGCTCATAGTACGTGGGAAATGATTCACCTTGGTTTTGCTGAATGCCACTAATCCTTTTGCGTAGTAGAATGACTCGAGAAGTTAGGAAAAACTTCTCCAAAAATGCCCCGTTTCATACTTTCCCATGATGTGACAGTTCCGGGGGGCTAGCTCATACAACCAATCTTTAGCCTTTTCTAAGAGAGAAAAGGGAAAGGCCTTCATCTTCAAAATGCTCCAATCAACATTCACGGGAGTCATACTCGAACAAACAACCTCAAACTCCTTCAAGTGTTTATTAGGATCTTCCATGGACATCCCGTGGAACTTAGGAATGTGATGCAACAAACTTGATTTCAATTCGAACTCGTCCGTCTTCCCTAGGGCAGCCATGGGGTATTGGATGCATAGGGGAGCGGCATTGTCCAATCCTGAAGCGGAAAGCTCCTTGATTGTTCGATTATTTGCTGCCATGGTGGGATCTTCCTCAACAACCTGTGCCGTAAGCTCCTCTTGCTCTTCTACTTTGTCTTCTCCAAGGTCTAGTGCAGGTTGGGATGGTTGGGGTTCTTGTTGATTCCTTGCTCGTCTCAAAATTCGTTCAAAATCGTCGTCAAAGTCATGGATGTGCTTATGAATAGGTTGAGAACTTCGAGTCATAAACCATCTAAAACAAGAAAACAAGTCAAGTCATCAACTAGGAACAAAAATACATGAAAATAAACAAAAAGAAATAACAAGGGATTAGCAAAATTGCTAATCCCCGGCAACGGCGCCAAAATTTGATGCGATGAAAGTTAAGCACTCAAATTAAACCCTCTTCTTGTCAAATTGTAGTATAAATGCAAGTAGGGATCATTCTAAACCGGGGATTAGGAGGGCTTGCTAAAACCTCTAAACTAACTCAAAAACATAAAAACAAAGTTAAAACGTTTGAATAGACTCACAAGACTCAAAACAAAGCCACAAGACCCAAAACAGATTATAGAGACTCAAAACTACCTAAAAACAACTCCAAGGCAATTTCTGCCACTAACACTAAGTTTGGACGAAAATTGATTTTCAATAAACCATGAACCTCAACACCCCAGATTAATTAGGTACGTTTAAATTAATCCTCAGATTTTCCTAATTTCATTGAATTGGATGATTGCATACAACAACCCAAAGCATTCCCCACAAGTTCCCTACATGAATTGCATAATAGAGATACAAGAAAGAATCATTAAGTTCTATGAAAATCATAAGCATTGACAAAACACTTGTCACTATGAATTGCATGAAACTTATGCCAAGAATTTACTTAACACAGTTGTGACGAACAACCTTTACTACTTGTGAATATAAGTTCATAACAATTAGGTGAAACTCCCTTATATCCTATCATCATATTTATGCATGGAAATTAAGCGTGCACTCTCAACCAACATACATAAATCAATTTAATTCAAATGGATAAGTAAATTGAATTCACAACTTATGAATCACAACTGAAAGTAATCAAATCATATTGCAAGCATGAACATGGTTTCAAATTCCCCCTAGCTAAGGGGGGTTTAGTTTCTCATACTTACAAGGCAAATATAAACAAATTTAGACATTGAAAACAAAAGAAAGAAAACACCTAAACGCTTCAACGATCCAAGTTGGACAGCAAGCACATCCAAGCACTTTCCTTCCCTTCCTTTGCTACGGCACAAGGTGTTGGTGAGTGTTTGAAGGTTTGTTTGTATGGAGGAATGGATGTGAGGATGAATGGAAGTGTTTGGACGAAGGTTGTATCAAAATGGGGATGAATTCTCTAGCAAAAATTGAATGTAATGGCTGCCACACACACTTCCTTTTATAGAGGAAGTGCATGGCATGGAGGGATGAATGGTTGTGTGAGCAATGATTCTAAGGTGAAAGTGAAGTAATGATGTAAAGCATGGGGGGTGAAATGGAGTGGTGTTGCAGCTATGAATGCAAGTGGGGAACATGAATGATTGTGCACATGGTAGATAAAGGAAAGGGAGGTGGAATGGTTAAAAGTAATGGTGCATGAAAACAGAAATAATGAAGGGGACAAGGATGAGTGTTGTGGTAATGAGTGAATGTAGTGGTGTATTTTCTGCCCATGCCGTGCCTTTCCTTTGCCCATGTGTGTGTGTTTCCTTTGCCCATGTGTGTGTGTTTTTCCTTTGCATTTGCACACACATGTTCTTCATTATTTCAGCCAACAATCCACCCATTTTCTGCCCATGCCAAACTGTCCATGCCATGCCTTTCTCTTTGTGTGTGTGTTGTCCTTGTTTCTTCCATGTGCCTTGTTCATCTTCTAGCTGTGCATTTCCACTTGCTCCAAAGCCAAATGAGTGCAATCATAACCCCATTTGCTGCTGAGTGTTGATGACAAAGCAAAACACAAAACAAGTGCCTTTACATTCTCATTTTATTAGCCAAATCTGCTTAACCCTTTTCTGAACCTTTCAGTGTTACAATGCCCATAACTTCTTCTAGAAAAATGATGTTAACAATCCGTAAATTGGTCCAGCAAATAGACATCTGTAGCTTTCCATGCATATAAGGCTCATTCTCTAATTCATTCTGAGCTGTTCGTAACATGCTTCCAAAGTCAGCTAATCTGCACAGGCAGTTTTGACGAATTTGTTACTTAATAACTCACTTGTGCTACTTTTCTTTTCTTTGCTTGATAAATCACACAAAACACAAAAAAATAGTAAATAGCTCAAAAATATAAGGAACTAACTAAGAAAAGACAAGTGAATTTTATGTAAAATATATATAAATATGAGCTTATCACTCATACCAAATTCAAACTCCACAAATTGAAATACATAACACTCAAGATAGAAGTCAAGGGTTGTAACAGGGCTTGGGGTATTGGCTAATAAAAAAAGGATAGTTATAACAAATGTTCTTAAAGCGATAGCAAGCAAAGCAATGAAATAGACACGCTGGAATTCACTTTAGAATGCAGAATCAACTTTTAAATACAAAGGGAAGATTCATGCAACACTTAGGGCTATTTTTCACAACTTTTCTTCTTTTCATTCTATTTTCCACGAATGTTTTTTTTTTTTTTCGTTTCTACCCGTGCCTTATTAAGGACTTTGGCACACACACACAAGACTCACTTCCCCCACACTTGTTTTTCTGCAAAATGTCAACAAAAAGAATTCCTTCTAAATTATGTTTTACTATGCTTCAAGAACAAGGGTATGGATGGTCCTAATCTAGGCTAGGTGAGGATAGTGTGGGTTAACAAAGAACATAGGCTACACAAGGCTCAATGGGGTTAAACTTAAGCACATAATGAAATAGGGCACGACAATTTGGCTGTGGTGGTCACTACACAACTTCATCTTGAATATGTATTATGCAAATCAATAATATGCTTTGAATGAAATAAGCATGAGTTCTAGCATTTGGAACTAACTGATGAAACGCCTTCTAAGTAGCAACCAAGCAAAGAATAATGAGATCATGCAACGACTTTAGAAAACAATGATGCACATATTATTAACTCTCCAAATAAACGTTTAGGCTTAAGTGTCACAAGGTTGTAGCGTACATTTGAGTTCCTTCTTTCAAGCATGTTACAAAACTGATTTTTCCTTTATGATTGCATGTGAATTCATAAATTATAACCACAACCAAGCATAACCAAAGAGTAAATCAAATTTTCATCCATGTTTATAACTTTCTTTAACAGTCATGCAATTAAAAACCAAATCCTCATCATTGTATTGGAAGGTACCCTAAGACACAAATAAACATACAAAAACAACTCATTTTGGGTTTTTCAAAACAATTTTTCAAATTTTTATGAGATTTTCGGATTTTTAAGTCAAAACACACTGAAACACTCCAAAACAGCTTAAAAACACTTAAAACAGCAAGGAACAACACTAGAAGTAATGAGTGATAAACTCCTACGAATTTCATGCAAAGAATTTCATACAAAATGGTTACCCCCCCACACTTAAATCAAACATTGTCGTCAATGTTTCAAGCATAAACTCACATAAACAAATAATGAATAAACATGACAAGTATGGAAAAATAAAATTTAGACAGAGTAGAGTTTAAGAACGTTAATCTGGTTCTGGAGATAGATGATCTTGTTATCTTTCCACAGCTTTGATCTCGAACTGGTTTGGAATTCTTAGCGAGGAATATGAGAGTTCCTTGGTTTCAAATCAGACTCCTTCTGCTGGGTTGATTTGATTGTGCAATCTGCATTCTTCTCTGTTTGTTTCTTCTGCACGGCGGGTAGGCATGAGGTAGAGGTGTTGGTCTGTTTCTTTCTTCAATCTTTCCAAGTGCCCACCTCTTGCTTTCTTTCTCCTTGTCCCTAGCTGAGGATGAATTGGCAAATTGTCTCCATATGCTTCGAGGTATCATTTTCACTTCCCCTATCTGTTCCCCAGGCAGATGTGGTAGACGAAGAGGAAGCATAAAATGATGAAAATGAGTACTCGAGAGCAAGGCTAGGTAAGCAATCAGGAAGGGGTTCCAGGCAGTCGGTTCCAGATCGGAAGATTGATAACAAGTGCTGGCTGATTGCTCTCTTTCTCCTTGTCCCAAAACAACGACAAGGAGAAGGACAGGGAGAAAGCATGATATGAGATACTCTTGCTTTCAACCTTCATGATATGAAATACTTTTTCTTTGGATGAGTTGTTTGCAGAGGTATCCCAAGGAATAAGGAACATTGAGTGACTCGAGAGGGTTTGTTGGGATGGCATTCTCGGAGATGACGGAAGGTTATGTATGTCTGCCTTGCCATGGAGGGTGAAGGTCGACATTTATAGGAAATAATAACCGGTACTATTCTTTCACTCTTGTCGGCAACCATTGGATGATTGACCTTAAACTTCACGTGCTTTCTACTTCACCAGAAATCTTCGACAGATTGCCCGTGATTTCTGCAATGCTGAGTGTCCATGTGACAGATGCTGACACGTCTGGATAGAGCAGATGCCTCTTCGATATCTGGAATCGGTGCTTCGACAAACTGCCCGTGATTTTTTTCACAAAGCTGAGTGTGCATGTAAAAGATGTTGACACATCTGGAAAAGTAGATGGCTCTCCGATTTCTGAGCTTGCCTCTTCGAGTTCTGAGCTCCGTCGAGTGCAGAGGTTGCATGTGACGAGTGCGGACAAATCTGGAACAAAAGATGGCCCGTGGTTTCTGAACAAGCCCAACTTTTAAGAAAGCTAGCGCTTCTTTGATTTTTGAATTGGCCTCTTTGAATTCTGAGCTCGCCTCTTTAATATTTGAAATTCCATCGAGTGTTGATTTTTATAGAGGCTCGCAGTTCATTCCAAATCACACTTGAATTTGCGCTTGTATAAACTACCTTCATGCACTTTTAATATCTTGACTTGTCTGACCACTTCTTTCTTCAACACCTTTGAAAATGTCTGGCCCTTCCGACCGTCGTTTTGACTTGAACCTTGGTGAAGAGGCTGCCATGCCTTATCCAGACAACATATGGCGCCCATCCTTCATATCCCCTATTGGTCCTCTTACCATTGGGGATTCGGTGATGAAGAATGACCTGACTACTGCGGTGGTGGCCCGGAACCTTGTCACTCATAAAGATAACAGACTGCTTTCAAAATGGTCTGATGTGTTGGCTGTTAAGGAGTCTCTGGGTCTTAGTATGCAGTGTGCGGGTTCTGTGTCTAACATAGCCTAACGCCTATTTGCTCGAACCCTTCAAGTTGAATCATTGGTGGCTGAAGTGATGAGTCTCAAACAGGAGATTAGAGGGCTCAAGCATGAGAATAAACAGTTGCACAAGCTCACACACAACTATGCCACAAACATAAAGAGGAAAATTGACCAGATGCAGGAATCTGATTGTCAAATTTTACTTGATCATCGGAGGTTTGTGGGTTTGTTCCAACAGTATTTGCCTTTGTCTTCTGAGGCTGTACCGCGTAGTGAAGTTCCAAATGATCAACCTCTGATACCTCCTCCTTCTGTGGCCCCGCCGACTGCTGAGGTTCCGCCGACTACTGAGACTTCTCCCAAACAGCATTTGTGAAGGTTCCCTCTTGTATTTTTCTGTCTCCTGTTTCTTTTCCACGAATTTTAATGTGAAAATACCTTGCATATCTGTCAATGTCTCAAAAATAAATCCAAACCCAAAAATAATTAAATAAGCAACAAACAAATAAATAAAAAAATGACAATCAGGCAAAATAAAAATGCAGAAAAGGGAAGGTTTTTAGAAATGCAAAACTGCTTGTGGAGCGATTAAAAAATCTTCCTCATTTGAATACATGGGTTGCCTCCTAAGAAGCGCTTGCTTTAACGTCTTCCAGCCGGACGATACCTCCATTTAAGCTTAAACAGGGCCCACGGCATGGAGGGGTACATTCTCCACGACTTGCTCCTCAAAGGCCTCATAATAGGGCTTCAAACGATGCCCATTTACCTTGAATTCTTGTTGTGTCTTCAAACTTTTATTTGGATTGTACCATGAGGAAAAACATTAGTAACCACAAAAGGACCAATCCATTTGGAACGCAACTTACCAGGAAACAAGCGAAGATGGGAATTAAAGAGTAACACTTTCTGCCCAATGGAGAATGATTTTCCTCGAATCATCTTGTCATGGAAAGCCTTCGTCTTCTCCTTGTAAATTCGGGCATTTTCATAAGCCTTATGCCTAATCTCCTCAAGTTTATTTAATTGGAGCTTTCTATGAATTCCAGCGGTGTCAAGGTCCATGTTGAATGTTTTGACGGCCCAATGCGCCTTGTGCTCCAATTCTACGGGAAGATGGCATGGTTTGCCATAGATGAGCCGAAATGGGGACATGCCAAGGGGTGTTTTATATGCCGTGCGATATGCCCACAACGCATCTTCCAAACGCAAGCTCCAATCCTTTCTTGTTAGCCCAATGGTCTTCTCTAGAATTTGCTTGATCTCCCTATTAGACACCTCGGCTTGCCCATTGGTTTGAGGATGGTAAGGTGTAGAAACCTTATGGTTGACATTGTACTTCCTCAACAACGCCGCAATGGTTTGATTGCAAAAGTGAGACCCTCCATCATTGATGATTACTCGTGGTATGCCAAACCTTGCAAATATGTTAGTTCTAATAAAATCTGCAACCACTTTAGAATCATTAGTCCGAGTGGCTTTTGCTTCCACCCACTTCGACACATAATCCACCGCAAGCAAAATATACATGAAACCATACGAGGAAAGGAAGGGACCCATAAAATCAATACCCCATACATAAAAAATTTCAACATTAAGGATAGAAACTTGTGGCATTTGATCCCTAGCACCTATGTTACCCATTCTTTGGCATTTATCACATGTTAAGCAAAAAGTTCTAGCATCCTTAAAAACACTAGGCCAATAGAATCCACATTGTAATACCTTAAGTGCTGTTCTTTGTGTGCCAAAGTGCCCACCACATGCATATGTATGACAAAAGCTTAAAATGGAATGAAACTTAGAATCATGCACACATCGGCGAATAATCTGATCCGGGCAATATTTCCACAAATATGGATCATCCCACACATAAAACCGTGCATCATTTCTAAGCTTATCACGTTGGTGTTTAGTAAGAGTGCTTGGAATTTGTTTAGACACCAAAAAGTTCACCAAATCAGCATACCAAGGTTCACTTACCTTAATGGACATCAATTGTTCATCAGGAAACGTTTCAGCAATGGGTAGGGACTCCTCATTATGCATCATACGGCTTAGGTGGTCAGCCACCACGTTTTCACTTCCCTTTTTGTCTCAAATCTCAATGTCGAACTCTTGGAGAAGCAATATCCATCGAATTAGCCTTGGCTTGGCCTCCTTCTTGCTGAGCAAATATTTTAAAGCTGCATGATCAGTGAAAACAATTACTTTAGTACCAATTAAATATGATCGAAATTTATCTAAAGCAAAGACAACGGCAATAAGTTCTTTTTCCATTGTGGAATAGTTTAATTGGGCATCATTCAACGTCCGTGAAGCATAGTAGATGATATGCGGCCTCTTATCCTTCCTTTGTCCTAAAAAAGCCCCTAAAACATAATCGGATGCGTCACACATGAGCTCAAAAGGAAGGCTCCAATCCGGTGGAACAATAATGGGAGCCGTGGTCAGCAACTCCTTGAGTTGTTTGAAGGATGCCGTGCACTCCTTATTGAAGTCAAACGCCACATCTTTTTGAAGGCGACGGCAAAGAGGTTGGGAAACCTTTGAGAAATCTTTGATAAATCTTCGATAGAAACCTGCATGTCCAAGAAAAGAGCGAACCTCTCTAACCAAAGTAGGAAAGGGTAAGTGACGTACAAGATCGATCTTTGATTTATCAACCTCCATTCCTTTTTCAGAGATGATATGTCCTAAAACTATGCCTTGTTTAACCATGAAATGACATTTTTCCCAATTGAGAACAAGGTTAGTTTCAACACATCGTTTTAAGATCAAACTGAGATTATGCAAACAACCATCAAATGAATCACCAAAAACGCTGAAATCATCCATAAAAACTTCAATAATTTTCTCAACATAATCAGAAAATATGCTCATCATGCATCTTTGAAATATGGTAGGTGCATTACATAAACCAAATGGCATGCGGCGATAAGCAAATGTACTAAAGAGGCATGTGAAAGTGGTTTTTTCTTGGTCCTCGGGTGTTATGACAATTTGATTATAACCAGAATAACCATCAAGAAAACAATAGAAAGCATAACCCGCTAACCTCTCAAGCATTTGATCAATGAATGGCAAATGGAAGTGGTCCTTCTTAGTGGTGGCATTTAGCTTCCTGTAATCGATACACACCCTCCAACCTGTTTAGATTCGAGTAGGCACAAGCTCATTTTCAGCATTTGTCACCACAGTTACTCCGGATTTCTTTAGGACACATTGAACAGGCGAAACCCAACGACTATCGGAAATAGGATAGATCACTCCACAATCTAAAAGCTTGATTATTTCCTTCTTCACAACTTCCATCATTGGAGGGTTGAGTCGGCGTTGAGCTTCTCGAGATGTTTTAAACCCCTCCTCCAAAAGTATGCGATGCATGCAAGTGGTGGGACTGATTCCTTTTATGTCGGCCAATGTCCACCCAATTGTTGTTTTGTACTCCCTTAGCACCCTTACCAACTTTTCCTCCTCTTATGCCGTGAGTGTGCTTGAGATGATGACGGGCAACGTCTCATCATCGCCCAAGAAAACATACTTTAAATGGCTTGGCAATGGCTTAAGTTCAAGTGTAGGTGGCTGCACAACTGAAGGAAGTAACTTATTAGTCAAAAATGAAATGGATATCGGGTCTAAAAACTTACCAGATTGTAGTGGCAATGATTCGAGGGCAACCACCATCTCAATCATGTCTTCATTAGGGGGTACGGCAAGGGAAAAATCATTCATGCCGTGGGGATGTATGGTTACTGCTTCATTGTGCATCGTCATTCAATTGTTCAAAATGGTCCTGCACCAAAGAAGCAAATACATCAATAGAAAAATATGAGTGATCCTCACTAGGATACTTGATAGAATCAGAAAGATTGAAATTAATAACTTCCCCATCAAATTCCATCGTCAAAGTTCCATTAAACACATCAATCTTAGTACGGGCAGTTTTCATGAATGGCCGTCCAAGGGGGATGGGTAATGTAGGGGAGTGGTCCGACTCGTCCATTTCAAGCACGTAGAAATCTGCTGGGAAGATTAAGTGATTGACCTGCACTAAAACATCTTCTAAAACTCCCTTTGGATAGGCATTAAATCTATCGGCCAATTGTATAATCACACCATCATTTTTCAATTTGCCTAAGTGCATAGATGCATAGATTGAATAAGACATGACATTTATAGATGCACCTAAGTCTAACATGGCAGATTCAAAACGAGTATTCCCAATTACACAAGGAATGGTAAAACTACCCGGATCCTTGCATTTAGTGGGCAGTTTACGCTGTAAAACAGCTGAGACATTTTCACTTACCTTGACAACCTCCTTGCTCGAAATTCTCTTCCTAGTTGTGCAAAGTTCTTTCAAAAACTTGGCATACCTTGGAACTTGCTTAATTGCATCCAAAAGTGGTATATTGACTTGAACTTTTCTAAACGTTTCCAAAATATCCTTTTCAGCCTCCTCCTTCTTTGATTGCATGAACCTACGAGGAAAGGGTACATTTGGAGGAATAACGTTAGAATTAATCAAAATTGGAACTTCCTTACCTTTGTTGGCCGAATTGGATGGTTTAGGGGCTTTTGGGGTCTGTGGCAAAGATGTTTCCACCCTTTCCGTAGGGGTGCTTTGCTCCTCCTCTTCAATTATCAACTCTTCAACCTCATTGGAACGTGAATTGGACGGTTGGGGATCAGATCCAACTTGTTTTCCACTTCGCAAACTCATGGCTTTTGCAGATTCAAATTCTCCCTTCGGGTTAACAACTGTCGAACTAGGCAACTTACCTTGCTCTCTGAATTGTCCTACAAACTCCGCAATCTGCCCAATTTGCTTCTCCATTTGGTCCACCCTTTTGTCTTGGTTTTGCATTGCTTTGGCTTGATTTTCTTGCCCCTGAGACAGATTAGTGAGTAACTTAAGAAGTGTCTCATTATCTAAAGATGTACCTGAGGTGTTTTGGGCAGGTTGTTGTGGGGCTTGTGTTGGTGCATATTGCTTGGTCTAGAAGCCCGGAGGTTGCTGCCTAAAGCTTCATTGTTGTTGGGGTTGTTGGGGCTCCCTCCACTTGAAATTTGGATGGTTTCTCCAACCTAGATTGTACGTATTAGAATATGGATCGTTCCTTAGCTGGTTGTGGCCTTGAAATTCAATGGCATTAGCGCTTTCCCATCCACCATTTTCAATCAATTGAGGGCACTTTTCAGAGGCATGTCCTTGGATAGAGCACACACCACATACACTTGGTTCTTTCATCCTCATTCCTTCGGCCATCTGAGACACAATGGAAGTAAGATTAGCTAATTGCGATTGAATGTCGGATGTGGAACTTACCTCATTCACTTGCTGCCGTGGGGTATCCTTTTGACCAATGCCTTCATATTGTTGAGCATTCAATGCTCGGTTAGCAATTAAGGTCTTGGCAGCCATAGGTGTTTTGTCCACCAAAGCTCCTCCCGCTGAGGCGTCTAGCATTTGACGTTCAATTGGTAAAAGCCCTTCGTAGAAATATTGAAGAATAAGCTCCTCCTTCATCTGGTGTTGTGGATATAAAGCAACAAGGGTTTTAAAACGCTCATAGTAAGTGGGAAAGGATTCACCTTGGTTTTGCTGAATGCCACTAATCCTTTTGCGTTGTAGAATGACTCAAGAAGTTAGGAAAAACTTCTCCAAAAATGCCCGTTTCATACTCTCCCATGATGTGACAGTTCCAGGGGCTAGCTTATACAACCAATCTTTCGCCTTTTCTAAGAGAGAAAAGGGAAAAACCTTCATTTTCAGAATGCTCCCATCAACATTCACAGGGGTCATGCTCGAACAAACAACCTCGAACTCCTTCAAGTGTTTATTAGGATCTTCCAGAGACATCCCGTGGAACTTAGGAATGTGATGCAACAAACTTGATTTCAATTGGAACTCGTCCGTCTTCCCTAGGGCAGCCATGGGGTATTGGATGCATAGGGGAGCGGCATTGTCCAATCCCGAAGTGGAAAGCTCCTTGATTGTTCGATTGTCCGCTGCCATATTGGAATCTTCCTCTTACTCTTCAAGTGGATGTTCTTCAAACTCAAGTTCAGGAATAGGTGGGTTACGATCTTGCTAATTCCTATTCCTTCTCAAAGTCCTCTCAAAATCGTCGTCAAAGTCCAAGATATGCGCACGAATCGGATGAGAACTCCGAGTCATAAAGGAGTACCAAAAACAAGAGAACAAACAAGGTCAGTAACTAATAAAAACACACGAAAATAAACAAAAAGAAATAACAAGGGATTAGCAAAGTTGCTAATCCCCGGCAACGGCGCCAAAAATTTGACGCGAAAATTAACTTAACACACAAATTAAACCCTTTTGTTGTCAATTGTAGTAAAGAATGTAAGTAGGGATCGTTCTAGGCCGGGGATTATGAGGGATTGTTAAAACACTTGAAACTGACTTAAATATGTGAAAACAAACTTAAAAGCATGAAATTAAATTTACAAGACTTAAAACAAAGCCACAAGACTCAAAACAGATTATAGAGACTCAAAACTGCCTAAAAACAACTCTAAGGCAGTTTCTGCCACTAACACTAAGTTTGGACGAAAATTGATTTTATCTTGACTTAAAACACTTAAAAACACAATCTAAAACAAGTACTAACTAATATGACTTTAATAAAATAAGGGGATTTTGGTTTTGGACGACAATAAGGAAAACAAAGCAAGAATAATTTAAACAGATTCTTAGACAAATTTAGGTGAATTGATGGGTTCTTTTCCACACATGACACACTTGCATATAAAACGATTTCCAGTTGCTTTTCAATAAACCATGAACCTCAACACCCCAGATTAATTAGGTACGCTTAAATTAATCCTCAGATTTTCCTAATTTCATTGAATTGGATGATTGCATACAACAACCCAAAGCATTCCCCACAAGTTCCCTACATGAATTGCATAATAGAGATACAAGCAAGAATCATTAAGTTCTATGAAAATCATAAGCATTGACGAAACACTTGTAACTATGAATTGCATGAAACTTATGCCAAGAATTTACTTAACACGGTTGTGACGAACAACCTTTACTACTTGTGAATATAAGTTCATAACGATTAGGTGAAACTCCCTTATATCCTAGCATCATAGTTATGCATGGAAATTAAGCGTGCACTCTCAACCAACATACACAAATCAATTTTAATTCAAATGGATAAGTAAATTGAATTCACAACTGAAAGTAATCAAATCATATTGCAAGCATGAACAAGGTTTCGAATTCCCCCCTAGCTAAGGGGGGTTTAGTTTCTCATACTTACAAAGCAATGATAAACAAATTTAGACATTGAAAACAAAAGAAAGAAAACACCTAAATGCTCCAACGATCCAAGTTGGACAGCAAGCACATCCAAGCACTTTCCTTCCCTTCCTTTGCTACGGCACAAGGTGTTGGTGAGTGTTTGAAGGTTTGTTTGTATGGAGGAATGGATGTGAGGATGAATGGAAGTGTTTGGATGAAGGTTGTATCGAAATGGGGATGAATTCTCTAGCAAAAACTGAATGTAATGGTTGCCATTCACACTTCCTTTTATAGAGGAAGTGCATAGCATGGAGGGATGGGGGTGAAATGGAGTTGTGTGAGCAATGATTCAAAGGTGAAAGTGAAGTAATGATGCAAAGCATGAGGGTGAAATGGAGTGGTGTTGCAACTATGAATGCAAGTGGGGAACATGAATGATTGTGCACATGGTAGATAAAGGAAATGGAGGTGGAATGGTGCAGAAATTAGTCATAGGTGCAGGTGGATTCATGACGCACAGCATGGGCAAGGAAAGTGGAGAACTGGTGCATCAATGAGTGCATGTAGTGGAGGTGAAAGTGAATGAAATCTGATGGGTGAAGGGGACAAGGGATGTGCACCACTTGAGTGCAATGATTAAATGTAATGGTGCATGAAAACAAAAATAATGAAGGGGACAAGGATGAGTGTTGTGGTAATGAGTGAATGTAGTGGTGTATTGTCTGCCCATGCCGTGCCTTTCCTTTGCCCATGTGTGTGTGTTTCCTTTGCCCATGTGTGTGTGTTTTTCCTTTGCATTTGCACACACATGTTCTTCATTATTTCATCCAACAATTAACCCATTTTCTGCCCATGTCAAACTGTCCATGCCATGCCTTTCTCTTTGTGTGTGTGCTGTCCATGTTTCTTCCATGTGCCTTGTTCATCTTCTAGCTGTGCATTTCCACTTGCTCTAAAGCCAAATGAGTGCAATCATAACCCCATTTGCTGCTGAGTGTGGATGACAAAGCAAAACACAGAACAAGTGCCTTTACTTTCTCATTTTATTAGCCAAATTTGCTTAGCCCTTTTCTGAACCTTTTAGTGTTACAATGTCCATAACTTCTTCTAGAAAAATGATATTAACAATCCGTAAATTGCTCCAAAAAATAGACATCCGTAGCTTTCCAACATATAAGGCTCATTCTCTCATTCATTCTGAGCTGTTCGTAACATGCTTCCAAAGTCAGGTAATCTGCACAAGCAGTTTTGACGAATTTGTTACTTAATAACTCATTTGTGCTACTTTTCTTTTCTTTGCTTGAGAAATCACACAAAACACAAAAACATAGTAAATAGCTCAAAAATATAAGGAACTAACTAAGAAAAGACAAGTGAATTTTATGTAAAATATATATAAATATGAGCTTATCAAGCGATTATGCGATATATTGATCACCCCAGCGAAAAACACGACCGACAGACAAGGGTCCATGCCACAAACTACGTATTATACCAAAATGAATTATACCGAAAAGGTGAGGATGATTTATTACTGTTATGCCTCATACTGCAAGAGGCTGCCTAAGCAATCGTAAAAGTTCATGAAGGAATTTACGGGGCTCATCAGTCTGGCCAAAATATGCGATGATTTCTTCGCCGACACTGCTATTTCTGGCCAAGTATATTGAAGGATTGTATTGAGTTCGCACGAGGATGTGTACAGTGCCAAATTCATGGTCCTATATAGAGGGTCCTAGCTGAATCACTGCATTCGGTCACTAAACCATGGTCGTTCAGAGGATGGGCCATGGATGCCTTCGAAAAAATTACACCATCTTCTGGGTCCGCAAATCATGCATGGATACTTATTGCGACAGACTACTTCACCAAATGGGTCGAAGCGAAGTCATATGCCGAGTTAATGTTTAAAGAAGTTTGTAATTTCATAGAAGAAAACATCTTGACTAGACTCGGCGTACCAGAAACAATCATAATAGATAATGGTACCATCTTCACATCCGATGGGTTTAAGTGGTATACGGTGAACTTGAAAATTCGACTTGAGTAGTCTACCCCATATTACCTGCAGGCAAACGGGCAGGCCGAAACAAGTAATAAAGTTTTGATTGGTATTCTAGAAAAAATGGCGAGAGAAAGGCCCAGTATGTGGCATCTAAAGCTAAACGAAGTGTTATGGGCCTATCGAACTTCACTCTGGTCAGCCACTGGAAAGTCTCCATACGCGTTGACTTATGGAAACGATGAAATGTTGCCCGTCGAGCTAAGTATAACTCGTTGTGAATAATCGAACAAACTAGTTTGTTCAGTGCCGATTACAGTCAGGCCATGAGACAAGAGTTAGAAGATTTAGAAAAAGCTCGGCTTGATGCTTATAACTTATTAGTGGCACAAAAGAAGATCGCCGAGGGAGCTTATAATCAACGAGTCAAACAAAAAACGTTCGGCGAAGGGGAGTTGGTTTGGTAAACGGTACTACGGGTAGGAATTAAAGGCCCCAGGTTCGGCAAGTGGTCGCCGAATTGGGAAGGGCCATTCGTTATTCATAAAGTTCTCGGCAATGGGGCATACTAATACGTAAATAACTTAACACACAAATTAAACCCTCTTGCTGTCAAATTGTAGTATAAATGCAAGTAGGGATCGTTCTAAACCGGGGATTAGGAGGGCTTGCTAAAACCTCTAAACTGACTTAAAAACATATAAACAAAGTTAAAAACACTAAACTAGACTCAAAGAACTTAAAACAAACTCAAAGGACTCAAAACAAGCTAAAAACGTTCAAATCTGCCTAAAACACAAACTGGGAAGATTTGGACTCTAACACACTTTTGGGACACCTAAAAACACAAATCAAAATAGATTTTGACTAATAAAACACTTTAAAGTAAATGGGGTTTTGGTTTTGACGAATTTGAATACAAAACAAGTAAATTAAAGAACTAATGAAATCTACACGAATTTGAGTAAATTGAATGGATGGAAGGCTAGCTAGAAGGTTTTTCTCCACACATGACATACTTTCACATAAACCAATTTTCAGTTGTTCTTTCGATCAATCATGAAACTCAACACCCCAGGTTAATTAAGTCCGCTTAAATTAACCTTCAAGTTCTCCTTAAGTTATTGAATTGGATGGGAAAGCGCATACAACAATTCAAGCATTCTTCAAAAGTTCTTTACGTGAACATCACAATAAAGATACAATCAAAGATCATTAAGCATTATGAAAACTATAAGTATTGACGAGGCATTCGTTACTATGATGGGCATGAAACTCCTACCAAGAATTCATTTAACGCGATCGTTTATAAGCGACCTCCACTACTTGTGAATATAAGTTTGTAACTATTAGGTGAAACTCCCTTATACTCTAGCATCATATTCATGCATGCAAACTAAGTGTGCACTCTTAATAAACATACACGAATAAGTTATCAATCAAGCAGTTAAACAAATTGAATTCACAATTGAAGGTAATCAAATCATATTGCAAGTATGAACATGGTTTCGAATTCCCCCTAGCTAAGGGGGGTTTAGTTTCTCATACTTACAAAGCAAAGATAAACAAATTTAGACATTGAAAACAAAAGAAAGAAAACACATAAACGCTCTAACGATCCAAGTTGGACAGCAAGCATGTCCAAGCATTTTCCTTCCCTTCCTTTACTACGGCACAAGGTATTGGTGATTGTTTAAAGGGTTGGTTGTATGGAGGAATGGATGGTGCTCACGGCCAAGGAATGAATGTGTAAGTGTATGGAGTTGTGAGATGTGAATGTAGTGTCTTTGGATAGATCTCCCCCAAATTATGGTGAAGGGTGGATGTATTTATAGGCTAGGGAGATGAGTGTATGGAGTTGTAATGAGTGGATGTAATGGGTGTAGTGGGTGAGTGTTGTGGTAATGAGTGGATGTAATGGGTGTAGTGGGTGAGTGTTTGGTAATGAGTGGATGTAATGGGTGTAGTGGGTGGATGTTTGGTAATGAGTGGATGTAATGGGTGTAGTGGGTGAGTTTTTGGTAATGAGTGGATGTAATGGTGTAGTGGGTGGATGTTTGGTAATGAGTGGATGTAATGGGTGTAGTGGATGAGTGTTTGGTAATGAGTGGATGTAATGGGTGTAGTGGATGGATGTTTAGAGTTGTAGTTCAACACAGCTTTGATCTCGAACTGGTTTGGAATTCTGAGCGAGGAATATGAGAGTTCCTTGGTTTCAAATCAGACTCATTCTGCTGGGTTGATTTGATTGTGCACTCTGCATTCTTCTCTGCTTGTTTCTTCTGCATGAGGTAAAGGTGTTGGTCTGTTTCTTTCTTCAATCTTTCCAAATGCCAACCTCTTGCTTTCTTTCTCCTTGTCCCTAGCTAAGGATGAATTGGCAAATTGTCTCCACATGCTTCGAGGTATCATTTTCACTTCCCTTATCTGTTCCCCAGGCAGATGTGGTAGACGAAGAGGAAGCATAAAATGATGAAGATGAGTACTCGAGAGCGAGGCTAGGTAAGCAATCAGGAAGGGGTTCCAGGCAGTCGATTCCAGATCGGAAGATTGATACCAAGTTCTGGCTGATTGCTCTCTTTCTCTTTGTCCTAAAACAACGACAAGGAGAAGGACATGGAGAAAGCATGATATGAGATACTCTTGCTTTCAACCTTCATGATATGAAATACTTTTACTTTGGATGGGTTGTTTGCAGAGGTACCCCAAGGAATAAGGAACACTGAGTGACTTGAGAGGGTTCGTTGGAAAGGCATTCTCGGAGATGACGGAAGGTTATGTATGTCTGCCTTGCCATGAAGGGTAAAGGTCTACATTTATAGGAAATAATAACCGATACTGTTTTTTCACTCTTGTCGGCAACCGTTGGATGATTGAACAGTAAACTTCACGTGCTTTCTACTTCACCAGAAATCGTCGACAGATTGCCCGTGATTTCCGTAAAGCTGAGTGTGCATGTGATAGACGCTGACACGTTTAGAAAAGCAAGTGCCTCTTCGATATCTGGAATTGGCGTTTCGACGAACTACCGGTGATTTTCGCAAAGCTGACTTTGCATGTGATAGATGTTGACACGTCTGGAAAAGCAGATGGTTGGAATCGGCGCTTCGACAAGCTGCCCGTGATTTCCTCAAAGCTTTCTCTGCATGTGACAGATGCTGACACGTCTGGAAAAGCAGATGCCTCTCCGATATCTGGAATTGCCTCTACGATCTCTGAAATCCCGTCGAGTGCAGAGGTTGCATGTGACAAGTGCGGACAAATCTAGAAAATAAGATTGGCCGTGGTTTCTGAGCAAGCCCATCTTTTGAGAAAGCTAGCGCCTCTTTGATTTTTTTAGTTGGCCTCTTCGATTTCTAAGCTCGCCTCTTCGATCTCTGAAATCCCATCACATGCTGATTTTTATAGAGGTACGCAGGACGTTCAAAGCACACTTGAATTTCTACTTGTAAAAACTCCCTTCTTGCACTTCTACGATCTTGACTTGTCTGACCTCTTCTTTCTTTAACACTTCTGAAAATGTCTGGCCCCTCCGACCGTTGTTTTGCCTTGAACCTTGGTGAAGAGGCTGCCATGCCTTCTCCAGACAACATATGGCGCCCATCCTTCATATCCCCTACTGGTCCTCTTACCATTGGGAATTTAGTGATAAAGAATGACCTGACTACTGCGGTGGTGGCCCAGAACCTTGTCACTCCTAAAGATAACAGACTGTTTTCAAAACGGTCTGATGAGTTGGCTGTTAAGGAGTCTCTAGCTCTTAGTGTGCAGTGTGCGAGTTCTGTGTCCAACATGGCCCAACGCCTATTTGCTCGAACCCGTCAAGTTGAATCGTTAGCGGCTGAAGTGATAAGTCTCAAACAGGAGATTAGAGGGCTCAAGCATGAGAATAAACAGTTGCACAGGCTCGCACATAACTATGCTACAAACATGAAGAGGAAGATTGACCAGATGCAGGAATCTGATGGTCAGATTTTACTTGATCATTAGAGGTTTGTGGGTTTGTTCCAACAGCATTTGCCTTCGTCTTCTGGGGCTGTACCGCGTAATGAAGCTCCAAATGATCAACCTCCGATGCTTCCTCCTTCTAGGGCTCCACCGACTGCTGAGACTTCGCCGACTACTGAGACTTCTCCTAAACAGCCTTTGTGAAGGCTCCCTCTTGTATTTATTTGCTTAATGTTCCTTTCTTTTTTTATGAATGTAAAAATACCCTGCATAACTGTCAGTGTTTCAAAAATAAACCCACACCAAAAATAATTAAACAAGCAACAAATAAAAATGATAATCATGGCAAAATAAAATTGCGGAAAAGGGAAGGTTTTTAGAAACGCAAAACTGATTGTGGAGCGATTCAAAAATCTTCCTTATTTGAATACATGGGTTGCCTCCCAAGAAGCTCTTGCTTTAACGTCTTCCAGCCAGACGAAACTTCCTTCTAAACTTGGATAGGGCCCATAGCATGGAATTGATCCTTGAATGGAAGGTGATACTTGACGTGATCCGGCAATGGTTTAAATTCTAGTGTAGGTGCCTGAGTCATCAAAATCAACAAGTTAGTATATAATAAAATTGAAGTTGGAGAAAATGGCTTACTTACTTGCTCCAACACAAATTCAATTACGAACACCACATCTTTGAAGGTTGCAGGGATATGGGACTTGGCTAGATTTGGTGTTTTGAGAGTTATGACTTGTCCCGTGTCATAAAATCCAACTTCTTTAGGAATTTTAGTCTCAAATGTATCTTCTTTGATGAATTCTAGACATTCCCCATCCACTTCTTGCTCTTGATTCTTTGGAAAGGTTTCGAAGATGTCTTTCTCACTCTCTTCTTCCTTGGACTGCATGATCCTGCAAGGAATAAGGATATTTGGTGAAACGGGGTCAGGACAAATTGAATTTAGGCTTACCTTGGTTGTAGTGGACGACATAGAAGGCATATGAGGTTGCGACAATGGTGGTTCTTCCCTTGCCGTGGCCTTGTTATTCTCCTCTTCTTCGAGCAGCAGCTGTTCATCCATGTTTTGGCTTGGTTTGGATGTCTTCGGTTCACCCCCAACCTCCATAGCACTTCCCAAAGTGATAGCATCATGGATTTCAAAATCTTCCTTCAAATTTTCAATAGTTGAGTTGGAGAGTTCACTTTGCTCTTAAATTTGTGCCATGAACTCCATAATCTGCCCAATTTGCTTCTCCAATTCTCCCGTCTTCTTGGCTTGATTTTGCATCTCTTTGTTTCCATTTTCTACTTCCTGGTTCAAAGAGGTGAGTAACTTATTAAACATATCATTATCCAAAGACGTACCTGAATTAAATTGGGTAGATTGTTGTGGTGGCTGCATAGGTCTTGAATAGAATTCCTCTTCTTGCTGCCAATACCCATCTTGTTGGAATTGTTGAGGTTCTCCCCACATGTAATCTGAATAATCTCTCCAATCCGAATTGTAAGCGTTGGAAAACATGTTGTCCCCTGATTGGCTATGGCCTTGATAACCCCAAGCATCTTCATTTGCAGGGAATTGAGAACATTGATGAGTTTGATATCATTGCCCATAGGACACACCATCTGTAGGGACACTTTGCATTGTGGTCCTTTCGGCATATTGTGACAATTGAGAAGTAAGTTTCGCCAATTGAGCTTGAATGGTAGCAAAATCCATGTCTTACTTCTCTAGTACTTGAAATCAAGGAAACAAAACTAAATCAAATATCATAAGTAAAAATAAAAGACACAAATAGAAACAAAGTCAGTAACTAAAAAAAAAAAAAAACATGAAAAAGAAACAACGGGGGATTAGCAAAGTTGCTAATCCCTGGCACCGGCGCCAAAAATTTGATGCGTAAATAACTTAACACACAAATTAAACCCTCTTGTTGTCAAATTGTAGTTTAAATGCAAGCAGGGATCGTTCTAAACCTTGCTAATCCCCGGCAATGGCGCCAAAAATTTGATGCGTAAATAACTTAACACACAAATTAAACCCTCTTGTTGTCAAATTGTAGTATAAATGCAAGTAGGGATCGTTTTAAATCGAGGATTAGGAGGGCTTGCTAAAACCTCTAAACTGACTTAAAAACATATAAACAAAGTTAAAAACACTAAACTAGACTCAAAGAACTTAAAACAAACTCAAAGGACTCAAAACAAGCTAAAAACGTTCAAATCTGCCTAAAACACAAACTGAGCAGATTTGGACTCTAACACACTTTTGGGACACCTAAAAACACAAATCAAAACAGATTTTGACTAATAAAACAATTTAAAGTAAATAGGGTTTAGGTTTTGACGAATTTGAATACAAAACAAGTAAATTAAAGAACTAATGAAATCTACACGAATTTGAGTAAATTGAATGGATGGAAGGCTAGCTAGAAGGTTTTTCTCCACACATGACATACTTTCACATAAACCAATTTTCAGTTGTTCTTTCGATCAATCATGAAACTCAACACCCCAGGTTAATTAAGTCCGCTTAAATTAACCTTCAAGTTCTCCTTAAGTTATTGAATTGGATGGAAAAACGCATACAACAATTCATGCATTCTTCAAAAGTTCTTTACGTGAACAGCACAATAAAGATACAATCAAAGATCATTAAGCATTATGAAAACTATAAGTATTGACGAGTCATTCGTTACTATGATGAGCATGAAACTCCTACCAAGAATTCATTTAACGCGATCGTTTATAAGCGACCTCCACTACTTGTGAATATAAGTTTGTAACTATTATGTGAAACTCCCTTATACTCTAGCATCATATTCATGCATGCAAACTAAGTGTGCACTCTTAATAAACATACACGAATAAGTTATCTATCAAGCAGTTAAACAAATTGAATTCACAACTGAAGGTAATCAAATCATATTGCAAGTATGAACATGGTTTCGAATTCCCCCTAGCTAAGGGGGGTTTAGTTCCTCATACTTACAAAGCAAAGATAAACAAATTTAGACATTGAAAACAAAAGAAAGAAAACACCTAAACGCTCAAACGATCCAAGTTGGACAGCAAGCACGTCCAAGCACTTTCCTTCCCTTCCTTTGCTACGGCACAAGGTGTTGGTGATTGTTTAAAGGGTTGGTTGTATGGAGGAATGGATGGTGCTCACGGCCAAGGAATGAATGTGTAACTGTATGGAGTAGTGAGATGTGAATGCAGTGTCTTTGGATAGATATCCCCCAAATTTTGGTGAAGGGTGGATGTATTTATAGGCTAGGGAGATGAGTGTATGGAGTTGTAATGAGTGGATGTAATGGGTGTAGTGGGTGAGTGTTGTGGTAATGAGTGGATGTAATGGGTGTAGTGGGTGAGTGTTTGGTAATGAGTGGATGTAATGGGTGTAGTGGGTGGATGTTTGGTAATGAATGGATGTAATGGGTGTAGTGGGTGAGTGTTTGGTAATGAGTGGATGTAATGGGTGTAGTGGGTGGATGTTTGGTAATGAGTGGATGTAATGGGTGTAGTGGATGAGTGTTTAGTAATGAGTAGTGTTTGGTAATGAGTGGATGTAATGGGTGTAGTGGATGGGTGTTTGGTAATGAGTGGATGTAATGGGTGTAGTGGATGGATGTTTGGAGTTGTAGGTCAACACAATTTCACACACATGCTGATTTCTAGCCTTCAAATCTTCAAAAACGTCCATCCTCATGGCTCCATGCTTGCACTATCCAATCTTGGCTAAAAAATGCTCAAAAATGCTCCAAAATGCACTTTCTTGCCAAATTTGTTATTATGACCTACAAACACACGAAAATAGCTTAAAATACATAATTAACTAAGAAATAACAACACAAATGCACAAGAACAAGCTAACTAAGTCGCATAAATATGCTCCTATCACATACCACCTTAGGGATTGAACTAGTGTAATTCACAAGTTGCCAATCAATGGGAAGTTTTTAAAGAAATACTATCAAGTCACATGGGAAATGCGGGAATAAAAGTTCATTCCATTAAGTTTGCAAAATGGTGTACAAATAGAGTTGGTCGATCAGTTTACAACTAAATAATTCTAGGGTGATGAAGGAATGAGAGATTTAAGAACGGCCTTCAACTCCAACCACCTCACCTCGTCCATGGTGACCTCAGCTTGCCGATTCCTCATATCCATCTTTAGTTGTTCGACCTGCTTCATGCTAACCTCGTATTCGGTTAAGCAAGATTTGTCGCTTAACTTAAAATCTCTTGCAAGCTCGGAAGCAACTGCTGACTTTTGATTTTAAAGTTCGGTAATTTAATAGTCAAGGTCGGCCAGTGTTTATTTTTTCGCCTTCAAAACTTCGACCTTTGGACAAAGAGCTTCTCGAACGGACGTTGCAGCTTTCAAGTCGTCTTCGGCCCGAAGAGCTTTCTCAAAAATACCAAAATATTCTCCAGTTCATTCTACGGTAGAAGACACTCGAGTGATAGCTTCAGTGCTCAATTAACCATCTGCTGTGAGATCATTCAGACATGCACCCACTGAATCAAGGCCCTGGCGTTCAAGAACTTGTGAAGCTGAGAGAGATAAGAGCTCCTGCAGCCTAATAAGAGCATTTGATTTGGCCATTAATACGAAAGACCCGATTATAGCTGCCGAAAGGCCAGCCACTCCCGAAGTATTCAAAAGAAGAGCATCGAACTCGACTTCCTATGAAGGCTGCACATGAAAAGAATTTAGGAAAAAGGAAAACGTAAAAGAATAGAGCAGAGATAATTTGTTTTTAGACCTGCCGAAAGGAGACTTCAGCCATGTCTCCTGGTTCATTGCTTGAACCTAGAGAGCTTAATGGATGAGCCCATTATTTTAGACTGCTTCTTAATTCACGCGGCCGATGAAGGTTATCTACGTTCGACGGCCACTGAGGTGGCCAGGAAATATAGATAACGCTCTTAAGCACATAAAATTTTTGGTTAAATGAATAATTGGGCACCTGACATGTAATATTTTTCTCGATTTAGACTCGTTATAGCAAAGTTAACAAGAGAAAGTAATCGAGTTTTACAAATGTTGAAGTCGCTTCTTGAGAGGAAATGCCGAGGTTTTGATCATGCGGTTGAATTGGTGTTTCTACCGTCGCTTAAGGCTCAACATGAGGCTTTTTCCCATGATCAGCTGCAGGAGAAGCGACCTGGTTAATTGCCTCAACCATAGGGGGAGGCTCAATGGAAGGAGGTTTGGTTAGTTGAGGGCGACTCGCCAGCGGAATCTCGTCGTTCTCATCATCCTGAAATAAAAAGCTGTTAATACTTTTGAATTTAATAATAGAAGGGAGTTAACAACAACATAATCATACCTCTTCCAAGATGATCTCTGATTATTTTGGATTTTTAGGGAGACTTTTCCCGACCGAAGGGGTAACCTCCTCCAAGACGGGTGCAACGGTCGGCCCCTGAGCTGCAGGCTTTTCGGCCAGAAGTGTAGCAACTCATTCTACCACGGCCTTGGGAACATCAGGGGAGGGTTGAATTTGGGTGCTGGGCTAGTTAGAGTTGGCCGCTTATCTGTCAAGGCATGGATAACAAGAGTAGGAGGAGAGACACTAGAAGTGGCCGCTCCCGTAGTCTGGCTGGAAATAACGTGAATTTCCCGTTCGCCAATTTCTTAACGCATTTTGTGGGACGAGGAGCTTCACCTGCTGTTTTGATTTTCTGGCGAGGCTGTTTGCTTGGCTAGTTTTAGTTTTCTTGGTGGAAGGGGACAACTTTTTCCTGGCCGCAGCCGCGGCGATCATGTCTGCTTGCTTCAGTACTCGACTGCCTGAAAAAGTGAAGTCAAGTTAGGAAAATCAAATAAGTGTTTGAAGAATAAAGGTAAAGATAGCCATATACCTTGGGTCGTCTCTTTGGATTAAGGGGTAAGGGTTTTTTTGAGTTGGTTGCCAAAAAGTTTGTTGACCACGTCTTTAACTGAAGTGCCAAAAATGTCATGAGTGTATCCTTCCCACCAGTCGTCGAAGGTGCTAGTGCCGAGAGATTCAGGAACAATTGGTCGGAGATGAATTTTTTTGCACCGTTCTTGAAACTTTTTCTCGGTATCTCTGCACTTCTTCTCTGAGGAACCAGAGAGGCGTCATTGGCTTAGGAGGGAGCGGGAATTAAGTAAAGGCACCGGGCAACCTTGGAGATAGTCGAGTTATCGAGTAGCAAAGTGAGGGTGGTAGACCTCCCAGCTCGCTCGGTGAGAGTCGCAACCAAGGGGAAGGTCACGTGTTATCACAAACGACCCTAATTTTTTACGAAGACCAGCATCCTCACTTTCACTCCATGTTGATGTTGGAAGCTTGAGAGAAAAATGGTACTCTTGACGATGACATATCAAAAATTCATCGTCTAAGAGGACATTTAGGCTGAAGAAGTATTTGAAGACTTCTTCGGCCCGATGATGAGGCGCTGGTTGAGAGGCCAACTGAAGGCCAAGCGCTGCAGTAGACTGAAAGTTGGGGATCGCTGGCTGAAATGTGGAAAAATAGACCTGCATTTAAAGCTAGAATACCTAAAGAGGTTCGTTCTCGTGTGGGTCGATCTTGTTGATGGTCGTTTTGGCCAGACAACGTAGAAGGTTAGCGAGGATAGCTGAATTGAGCACTAGAGAGTGACCACTAGCCAGGGCTTCAGCCACCGGCATATTTTTGACCAAACATTTATTTGACTTGGCACAACATATAAACTTGTTGTACCAGTAAAATAGGAAGGCTTTGTGCTCTTCGTTCCCCAAACTCTCCTCCCCTCAGCCAGCAAAATGGAGGATGAGGGTGTTATAGTTGAAGAATTTCTTGTGCAACTTCTGAACTTTTTCTTTTGAATGCTCTTGACCTTCTTAGCTCAATGTCTAGACGGTATGTTCGTCGAATAGTGCTTTAAGGTCAAGATTTGACGAGCACCCAAAAAGGAAGGCATCTACTAGGATGCCAGAGGGATAAGTCGTGAGGATGACTGAGATGTCGAGGATGGTAGGGGTAATAGGGCCGAAGGGAAGGATCATAGTGTTAATGGCCGAGCACTAGAAGCTCAGAGCTGTCATAAGGAGTTTAGTGGCATCGTGGATGCCAAGAGCCTCCCATTATTTGCCAAATAACCTTTCTATCCGTTCGACCCAGGCCACCTAGGTCGTATTGGTCGAAGGCCAGGCTCCTTGGGGCTTCGTCAGGCACCACTTCGACCAATCAAACCCTTGCAGCAAGGGTGTCAGGCAGTGGTCTTTGAAGAGGTTGGTGATGGACGATGGTACTGCATCCTTGAAAAATGGTCCTAGGATTTGATGAGTAGAGCTTAAATCACTCTAAAGCGCCGAGTCTTAATGGCGTTCCGGTCGATGAAGTCCTTGCACTTGTTGCATTTGTCGGAAAGCTTGAAGATGAAGGAGGCCATTGATGAAGACTCGAGGATTTCTGGGTTAAGAGCTTGGGTTTTCTAGGATTTTGAAAGAAAAATGGCAAGAAGGTTTCAAAGGTTTTGGAAAGTGTAAAGTACGAATGGAAAAGATTCAGGTATTTATAGGCATTTTGGAAGGAATGTTAAATGTTTGATTTTCAAAATTGGGGATAGAATCGAGCAAGAAAGTTGTTAATCATTGTGGATATTCAGAGAATCCAGGCAAAATGACCGAGGTTTTCACGGTTTGAGGATGCACGATTACGTGTTGCGGTAGATTTAAAGTAAAAGAGACGTTTCGGTTGTCGCACATTTTCGAGGGTCATGATTAAAGGCTGCTAGGTTAACCAAGGGACCGACACGTGGCATGATTGTTGGGAGAATCGAGATCGTGAGATCTTGTCTCATAAATACGCATAGTGACATTTCTTGAAAGGGTTCAATGTTTGTTTTAGGTGGGTTTCGCTTCTTCAAGGCCGAGGCTCGAACCAAGGAATGTAGGTTGACGACCTCAGAAGTAAGGGAGCAATGTTTGGGCCCAAAATACTAGTTTGGGCCGAGTTTAGAATTGTTCTCGGCCCGGAAGCGTTGCTCAATGGCCGGCCGTGTCCTATCAGGATGAGGTAGTTGAATCCTGATACAATAAGGAGTCTCGGTAAGATGAGGGTGCTGAAACTAGGGAATGAATACGGCCTGATAAGGGGTTCAGTTCAAAGTCCTAATAGGAGAAGGACTGGATGAGATATGATTGAATCGGGGTAAGGAGTCATAATCCGAGTATAGTTTTGATTCGATCAGAAACAGGTTTACTACTATAAATAGAGGGAAGAGTGCATCATTCATAGCCCCCTCCAATTCAACACATAAGCTGCCATGTGCAAATTCTTGCTCTATGCGAAACCTCTCAACAATCTTGAGATTTTTATTTTCTTTTCATTGACACATCTTCAGTTTAGATAAACAACATTGTTAAGGTAATCGGCGAATATCTTCAGTTTATATAAACAGCACTGTCGCCGTAGAATCAGCCGACCACGAAGCACCTTCAGTTTGGATAAACAGCACTGCGTTAAGGCCGACTGGTTATCTATCCAAGTATCGGTCGAGAAGGGTTTTTGAATCCTTATTGGCAGAGGTCACCTCACAAACCTTCTCGATGAAGTGAGGTATTATGAATCACCAAGACTTGGTGTGTTGAACGTCGAGTTATTTTATGATTGGATACTCACAAGTTGGATTTAGAGTTCGGCATTCTGACGGTCGAACCACATTTATGATTAAAATGTACATCTACTTTGAATACTTGCGTCCATATAATCTGGTGTCGATTCAGCGTGCTTATACTCTTACAAATATAATAACCGTGACCGAATCCAACGTCGACGATTTGTGAACTTCGTAGAACTAGTAGCCTTGTCTTTAGGTTCTAAAATCCAAAGGTTAAGAGTGTTCCTTCCTCTTCCATAATCGTGAGATTGAGAAGTCAGCAGCGTAGCCAACGCAACCTCAACATATTTTACTCCTAGGCCGAGCTCGGTCGATGAGTTGGCATGCCCCGCATTAACTGAATGACGTAGTTAGCTCACTAGTTACTCAACCTGCGCTCCACGTAGGCTTGGTAGTTTTTAGGGTCAACATAAACATAAAGGAAAATTGTTCAAAAATCAACCAAAAAGAAGGGAGGGGTTCAGCCACTAGGTGGAATTCGGCTCCACTTGTCTTATTTCAACTAAAAATAAGTCTATGTTTAAGATTCTAATCTTCCATAGGGGTGGTATCTGCCTGAAAATCAGAAACCTCCATCTTTGTAGTCTCCGGTTCATCTCAAACTTCTTACGACGAGAATGATATTCATCTACAATTTTCTTGGGAGCTCAACAAACACGGGACCAATGGTCATTTGAACCATAGCAATAGCATATGTCTGCATCCATGGTTTCAGGTGCTTTTCCCTTATTCTTGAAGTTTGGAGCCTTGGGAGCGAGGTTTGGGCGCTTCTAGGCTTTGTTTCCTCCCTTGGATGGGCCTTGACTCTGTTGACCTTAGTAGGATGGCTTCTGGCCACCCCCACCACTCTTCTTTTGGTGTTTTGGCCATTGATGATTACTAAAATGTGCTTCAGGCACAGCAGCTGCCCAAGTAGGCCGAGCTTAATGATTCTTCATCAACAACTGGTTCTGCTTTTCAGCGAGAAGTAAAACAGAGATCAAATTTGAGAACTTAGTGAACTTATAAGCTCTATATTGTTGCTGCAGGACAATATTAAAAGTAGAGAAGGTCGAATAGGTCCTCTCTAGGAGATCCTCTTCAGTTAAAGTTTCATTGCAAAACTTGAGAAGTGATCGGATTCAACAAACTTCAAAATTATATTCATTCACAGACTTAAAGTCTTGGAAGTGCAAATGCTGCCAGTCGTGTCTTGCTTTAGGCAAGAATATGTCATTTTGGTGATCAAAACAATCAGCCAAAGCGACCCATAATGCACGTGGATCCTTCTCATCAAGATATTCAGTTTGCAGAGCGTCCTGAATATGTCTTTGGATGAAGATCATACCAGTGGCTTTTTCAGTTTCGCCAACAAGGTCGTTCGTTGCTTCTTCAATGGTAGGACGCAAGTTCTTTGCAGTGAGGTAGAGCTTCACATCTTGGACTCATTTGAGGTAGTTCCTTCCAGAAACCTCTAAAGCGGCGAAGTCAAGTTTGTTCAAATTCGACATGTCCCTATCCCAAAATAGGTGGACAAGATATGGTTAGTGTAATGGAGAAAAATCAATCCATTCATGTAAGAGTAGAACATACAAGTTCTAATAGACATGATTTGGTTTAATTTTGCATGAAAAACTTCGGGTTTTCATGGGTGATGTGTTTAAATGAAAAACTTCAGGTTTTCAAACAAGGCATGTTTATAAGAAACTTCAGGTTTCAAAATAATTATGAACTTCAGGTTCATATATTCTGCAGGCAAACACAAATATATTTGCAAGCAAATATGCAACAAAAATATGCAATGAAATAATTTTAAGTTTATAATTATAATTGAATTTTAACTATTAGGACTTCGGGCCAAATTAAAGTGTGGGTGAAAAATATAAAACCCATTGGGCCTAAAATAATTAGGTGAATAAAACTCGGGGCCCAAAAGAAAAAAAACTAAGCCAAGGGTGGCTTGAAAAAAATGTTTCGTGAGACTTAGGCCCAAAAAAAATGGGCTAGGAGTCTTGGGTGGGACTACAGGCCCACAGGGAGAGCTAGGCAGGGGATTAGGCTGTTGCAGGCAGACCCAAAGAAATTTCTCTTTTTTTTCTTGCGGGTTGCTTTAGGCGAGCCCAAAAAAAATTTGTTTTTTCTTTTTTTTCACACACGGGTCGGGGAAACTCCAAAGCCCAATGGGCTGGAGCTATGTGTCAATGGAGGGCTGACGAAACCGAAGCCCATTAAGGCTCGGATCGAAGGGAATCAAGACACCCCAGCGGTGCTGGGTGTCGGATTTGAACCAGGGAAGGACGCTGGCGTCCCTTCAAGCGACTGTCCTCGGGGTCTATGGCACTACGAAGCACAAGAAACCAACTAGGGACCCGAATAGGAACAGAGATTGGAGAAATCTCGATGTGATATCAAAACCCTAGAATTTTCGATTGTAATTTCAAAGAAAAAAATTGAATTTTAGACAAGAACTCGTCGGGGACGACTTCAGGTCGTCGGGGGGGTGGGGGAGGGTGTAACTGGGCATGGCTGCAGGCCATGCTATTTGATGATGTCATGAAGGGTGATGCTTTCTGGATGTCGGGTCTAGGTGTTGGGCCTAGAGCTGTAACTCCAGGATGGGTTTTGATGTTGGGGCTAGGCCATCACAGGCTGCTGGCTTGGTGGCTTGCGACCTTGCATGGTTCAAGGGCATGGGTTCGAAGAACCCTAGGGTTTCCCGATTCTAGTTTTTTCTTTTAATTTTTTTTTTCAATTCAATCATATGCATATATAATTCAATTAAAAGACAGATTCAATTTGATGCAATTCGATAGTATGTATATGCAAAAATATATTTGATTCAATTCATAGAAAATTCAAATTCACATAATTTCAACAATTATGGTTATGAGGCATACACAATTTATGTAGAATCTAAAATTCGTAAAACGTAAAGTTGGGTCATGCATCATGGTGAATGTTCATGCTATCAGGGCTGCAAAAATATTGAGTTAAAAGCCGTTGTTTTGAAAGAACCTGATTGCGTAATGATATGGATGAACTTGTTTGATGCAAAAACATTCTTCAACGTCAGATTCCTAAGCGCAGCAATAAGAGCGTGCTGATAACGTGTTGTGGTCTATGTTATCTGACAATATTTAGGGTGGCCGGCGGCAAGGAGAAGAGAGAAAAAAAAAGATGTGTTTGTAGAATTGTAGGGCATTGTGTGTTGTTACCCCTCCTACATTGTGCCTTTATTTATAGTAGTAGAAGCAGAGAAAATATTCCTTCATCCCCAAGGAATACAAGATACAATTGGAAAGGATAACTAGAATCAAATCTAATCTAGGATTTACACAATCACACATAAAGTAGGAATGTTTACAACAGATTATATATTTTGAATCAAATAACATTTTTGTATACATGGTAGGTAAATTATTTTTCATGTATGATTATAAATATTAGCCTATTAGGGATCTTTTTCTGGTAAAAATATATAAAGTAATATGTGTTCGTGGCGGGAATTTCCGTCGGGGATGTTTCCTGGCCGACGAGCACACAGCTCCCCTAGAGGTTGGCGCCGGTTGAGGGCTGCTGTCGGGCTTCTGCTTCGCTGTCGGGCGTTGTCGGGCAAGTCTCGTCGGGCAAGACTCTTCGGGCAAGGCTGAAAGAGAAGGACAGCGTTAACTTTGAGAGGTGCCTTTGTGAGGCCTTAGGTGTAGGCCTTGAGGCTTCCAATCAAGGTTAACATTTAGGTGCTCAGGCGTGCCGCTGCCATCTTTAGCATGGCAGATGTAACATGGTAGTCGTACTTTAGTTGTATATATGTATGTATCCAAGAAACCGTGTTAGTTATAACAGGTGCCTTTGTGGGGCCTTAGGTGTAGGCCTTGAGGCTTCCCATAAATAACTAAACCAGTGCTCGAACGCATCATATTTGTTCTCGTGATTGTAGGAGTTTTCTAACTATTATACTTCTGATTACCCGAATCCAAGAAGTAGAATGAGCCCAAATAGGTGCCTTTGTGGGGCCTTAGGTGTAGGCCTTGAGGCTTCCCATCAGAGTTCATTCTTATACTTAGACTCTTTAGATCGCTGAACGGAATGGATCCAAAGGGATGCCTTTGTGGGGCCTTAGGTGTAGGCCTTGAGGCCTTCCATTAGAATTCATTCCATGCTCAAACGTTCTATGGTAATCATGATATAATAGAAAGAAAACTAGAAGGTAGGTTGATTACTTGCGCCCCAAGTAACTTCGGACTTCTCGTTTATCAAGGACTGTTGTGGATGGGTTAAGTCCACATAAGGTTCTTTTTTTATGCCTTGAGGCCAAGGACTTTTAACTGATCAGATTTACATGCCCGAGGGCTTAGGACTTGGATCTGGTTTGAACACTGACGATATATTCAAATCGGATTCAAGTACTGAGAAAGCCTCTTAATAATCATGTTGCTAGAAATAACTCGCATATAACTGGAAGTACACAACATATTGAAAAGACAAAACCAAAGCAAAGAAGGTCGGGCAAGGTTAAACCTTATCGGGCAAGGTTGCTCGTCTTGCAGGTTCCTATCTTTGTAGTTTTGTCAAAGGTCTGAAAGCTTAGAGAGGTAGAGAGAGAGATTACAAAAGATGAATTGATACTACAGCAAGGTTGAACAAGGTAGCAGAGCTATTACAAAAGGTTGAAGAGAGGGTTATCCCAAAAGGGATGGAGGTTTATCCCGAAAGGGATGAAGGCTGACTACAGCTTTGTTTTGAAGGCAAATCTGGCTTTGAGCAGAGTTTGTGCTTGCATTTGTTTGTTTGATTGAGTGTCCTTAATCCTGGATTTTCTTTCTTCTTATATAGACAACTCGGCTTGGCCTTTGGGTAGCAGCAGCTTTGCCCAAATGCGGTTTGAGGGTGATGACTCATCAGCTATATTACATGTAATGCCACCATAAAGTGCTTTATGGGCTGTGTAGCTTATCAGTCTACACCACTTGGCCTTTGGGTAGGTAAGCAAGTGGTCTTCATGAGCTGCACCAAGTCAGAAAAGGCCTGCTCCTGCCTTCTGGGCTTTGACTGGGCCCCGGCTATCTTCCCTTTCGGGCCTCCCTTTGGGCCAACTCCCTTCTTGAGCCCAAAGTTCAAGTTTTGATCCAAACAGTGCCCCCTTCAATCAATATTTAGCCTGGAATTCCAGGCGCCAATATTGATTGAAAAAGCTCTTTATAAAACCCACGAATCCCTTGCGGTTGAACTCCTCGATCCCCTGTATTCCTAACAAGAAATCTTTCTCTAAGTTTTTTGCCCTCGTCATCTTCCTTAGTATTCCCTTCTCAAACTCCTTCAAATGACTGCGGAATCTAGCCAAACCCAGCCCTCTTACGAATCTGGCGAAGGAATCGCCATTCTGCGTCGTCTACTCAATGGGCTGCATCGCCCTCGGGCAGGTCTGCACTCCGAGCTTTTCTTTGAGGTGCATGGGGTACAATCATTGGTTTTCCCCAAATCCCTATTCGGCTAGGTCGGGCATCTCTTCCTCCAAATGGTCTTCATATCGTCGGGGTTTTCCTCTGATGAATGATCCTACCTGGGCTCAATGGATTGATGATTTAAAGCCTACTTTTAAGAGGAAATGGATGAATAATGGAATTTATGAGTTAATCATGCTTTCGAAGACCACTATTATTCCCAAGCCCGAACTGCTTGTTTCTGCCCTCCTTTTTTGGAATTCGGGCACAAATACCTTTGACTTCCGTATGGGCCCCATGTCACCCACAATTCTTGACATGGCTCAAGTTTTCGATTTAAGGCCCTTAGGCAGGATAGTGGACGTCACTCAAGATTGGGTTCAGTCCTCTGCCACTGGAAGCTCAAGTTCTTTAGCCGCCTTCCTCTCTTTGAATTATAACTCTGCAACTTTCAAGAGTTATGGGACCTCCTTCAAAGGATTCATCCCCTTCGTAAAGGAGAATTTTGGGGTGGGCTCACCTCGGGTTGATAAAGATCAGGAGCATATGTATTTCCTTATATACTGGCTCAACAAGCACATCTTCCCCAACAAATCTAAAGGGGTGAGGGTTGAATGGATCCCCCTAGTAGAAGCTCTCCATAACTTTGATGACGTAGCTATAGGTCCATTCCTTCTTTCCCATCTTTATCATCTTCTTTTTTAAATGACTCAAGGTGAGCCATTTGAGACCAATTTGAATGGACCAATATGGATGATACAAACTTGGCTTCAATGGTACTTTCTGGAATTTCGGGCTGCTAATCTGGAGTTCCCTGAGGGTGTGGCCCCTGCCCGAATCCTGGCTGAAGCTGCCCCTATAGATCATTCCACTTTCGCCTGCTTCTATTTCTTCAGAGTTTGCAAGACTCGGTCAAATTTAGAATGGGGTGCGTCGGTCCTAAGAAGATATCCTTGGTTTTCTGACCAAGTCTTTCAAGATGCCCCTAGCGAGGATACTACCCCCTTTTGTAGGGAGAAATTTATTAGTTGCATTCAATCGAGAGACCTGGCCTGGGGAGTTCGGGGCAATAGATATGACCGAGGCCTGGAAGTGTACCATCCTAACTTCTGCAGCAGGCAGTTAGGATTTAGACAGGCCATTCCTGTCCTGTTCTTCGACTCTGTCCATTGTGGCACTTCCTTCCGGTTACCAACTCCATCTGAAGTGACATTCCGAGCTGCCCGACCAAGTCTTGACGTAATGAGTCAAGCGGCTCGAAAGTCCATTATCCTCAATTTTGAGTGCACCTCGCTCTTCTCTTTTTGGTGGGAAGACAAATGGACTAAGAAGTATGGAGGAGATTTGAAAGAGACCCACGATCGCCTTTTCAACCAACTTTCTCTTAAGTCATACCTTGGCTCGGGCGAACTTGAAAATTGGAAGGAAATGATTCAAGAGAAGAATCGGTCACTTCTGATAGGTACTTCTCTTTCAATTCGATTTGGCTTCCCTTCTGAAGCCCTTCTATCCTTACTTTTGCTGAATTCTGCAGCTCCAGTGGATGTTGAATCAGAAATCATTGAATCCGAAGATGACTCGGCTGATGCTGCAATTCTTCATGAAGCTGCTGCAGAAGCTGGGAGACGAGAGGTTGGGGAGGGTGCAGATGTTTCAGAATCCTTTGGGGATTCAGGAGCTGAAGAAACACCTGAAGTTCTTATCAAAGCACCTAAGCGAAAGAAAGCGGCGGTGACTAAGACTTCAGATCCTGATCCAGTACCTCTGCCCAAAACCACCCGACCAACTCTTACTAGAAAAAGTAAGAGAGCAAGAACTACCGCTCCTCCTAAGTTATCAGCCCCATCAGTTCCTGAGGCCGGCAGAAAGAAGCATCAATCCTCAAGTGAGTTTCTGTTTTTCTTCAAACTGTTACCTTTCCCTTTTATCTAATTGTCTCCATCACCGGTAAACAGGGCCCCAAGCATCTAAAAGACCAATCCTTGCTTCTAAGGAGGAACCACTAAGAGCTGCAATGCTCAAAAAGGCCGAAGAACTGCAAAATACTGCCCTTAGAGAACTTGAGGTATGATTTATATATTTTCTTTTAGGCCTCTTCTTGCTCTTATATGACTCTAAATCTGATTATTTGACTCAGGTCGCAAGAAAGGAAAAGCTCTCTCCGCCCGAAGCTTCTCCACAATTTGCCCGAGAGACAAGCCTACCTCCTTCTCAAGTCGACCCTTCAGAGGTGATTTTTCTTCTCTTCTAATTCTTGGATAATTTTCTAACTTCTGAACCTAATGTCTGAATATTGTTAGGCTGGAGCATCTGCTTCCTTGCCTTGTTATGGCCCTCCTCTGAGATCTATGACCTCTTCTACTGCTCTGGATGCAACCCCTTCTTCTCAATTTGATCCATCCATGGGAGTTATGCTGCACTTCATGGATGAAGATAGTAACTTGGTGAGTCGCATATTCCATATTGAACTTCTGCGCATTGCTTCCCAACTAACTTTTACTTATGTTCTCCACAGCCTTCTCCAGTATATGAGCCACCCCCTTCAATAGTGGTTCCAGATAATGAACCCATAGTCCCTGAGATCCCTGTAGCTTCAGAGGTAGCAATCTCGCGGGTATTTGCTTGCCCGACAGTTGATAAACCTCTTTCTCCTCCTCAAGACCAAACTCAGGTATGGGAGTATTCTCTCCTTGTTCTTTCTCTTAGGCTCTATTTATTGACAATTACTGCTATCTCTGGGTACCTCTAGGGCACTGGTACAGGTTCAGGTGCAACTCATCACTCTCCTGCTGGTGGTGCTGGTGGTGAAGAACCTTCCCGCCAACCAAGAATTAGTCATCTTCCTGGTGAAACCCCAGGGCTGAGTCAGGTATATTTCATCTCTCCAAATCTTCTTTTGCCTCAAATCATATTCAAATTGTCTTGACCTGGTCTTTTGGCTTTCTACAGCAAGCTTTAAGAGAAACTTCTCCCCCCCCCATCTGGTCCGCAAATCAAAGCCCTCCCATCCTCACTCTTCTGGAGATACTGCGATCCCCCCTTCTGGAATTGAGTAGGTCGGGCAGGCAGAAATTGCCCCCTCAATGGGCATTCCTTCATTAGAGGAAGCTGCAGTGCAGGATTCTCCTTCTTTCACACCTCCACGCCCTGCTAAGTTGCCCAGACTGTTCGAAGCACTTGGACGGCTTGAGACGCGGTTGAAATCCTCAAGACAATCTTCAGCTACCCCCATTTCTTCAGAGCAAAAGCGAGTCATTCAGGAATGGGCAAGGAAGGACTTCACCTCTTCATTCAGCCTCAGGGCTCTTTGTGATTTGGAGAAGATCATAACTGAGTCTTTCAAAACTGGTCGGCTATCAAAGTCTCAACATGATTCTTTTCTATCCTTCTTTGAGAATTTGAGAGCCCTTAGGGAACAATATCAGAGAGCGGACAAACAGGCTAATCGGGCAAAATGCTTCATGGAGAAAGAATCAAGCACCTCTGCTCAAATTGATCGGAGGATGGCAGAAAGCTTACAGACAAAAGAAAGGGTCAGAGTTGTCACTTCTAAAATCCAAGAGTTGGAGGGACAATTGGTTGCCCTCAAAGCAGAACAAGCAACTCTTCTAGATACCCTTGAAAATCAAATTGAAGGGGTGGAGAAGTCAAATTTGGAGTTAGAGCATGCCCGGTCTCAACTTGTGAATATCCATACTGTTTTGGCCGAACCCAGTAGGATATTTACCATTATGCAAACATATCATTCCCGAATAATCACCCTATGTGAAGATGTAAATTTTTTAGAATAGGATGATTTGTGACTCTTCTTTTATTGGAATGAACATGTAATTTGCTTCCTGCTCTGCTCTTTGGTACTGCTTATATTGACTTTGGGCAATTCTTTGCCCCCCTTTAATTCTCTTTCTTCTTTTGCCCTTGCTAACACCAATCTCAGGGCCTGATCTAGGTCCTTTGATCCCCTTCATGGCACTTTATGAAGGAAGATTTTGTAAAAACATGTTCTTTTAAGCAACATCAATAAGCATGCAATTAACAATTAAAGGCGGAATCATGCTAGCATGCACTTAAAAACAAAACATTAACCAAGAAATTCAAAGCCTAGTAGATTGGTGAACCATTAATCAACTCAAAACAAAGTGAGTTGAAATTGTACCTTTGTAGATTCCTCTTTGCATAAGCAAAGGCTAATCACCCAAAGAGAGGGCCTTCATTCCTTGCATAATAAATCTATGGATTTGGATGGATGAATAGGTTTCTCCAAGTTCCCAAAATAGGGAACCTCTAAGTCTCTTCACCAAGGAGAGATTGGAGAAGAAATGAGTGACCTTGGAGTAGTGGGATTGCAAGATGCACCCCCAAGGTGGCCGGCCTCTTTAGAGAGAAATGGAGAGACATGTTCTCTCCAATTTTCTCCAAAACAAACCCTAATGAATTTTAGGCTATAAAGTCATATTTATACCTTTATTCATTTGAGTGGCAAACTTGTAAATAAGTCCAAGTTCACTACCCTTAGCATCATGGCCGGCCCTAGGGTATTTTTGGGCTAATTAGGCCTTTGTGAATCATTATTCATTAAGTTGTCATACAACTTAAGTCAATGGGCTTGACGTTCGAAGCCCATTGGGCCTTAATGTCCAAAATCTATCCTGAGGTCTTTAACGAACTTATTCGTTTGATTAATTAACATATTAATTAATCCTTGCCATAAATAAGTGATTAAACCATTTCATCATTCTTACTCATCTCCATTGTTTCTTCAATCTCCACCTTACACGGTGTGCGATCCATTAGGTTCCTTTTAGCGAGGCAGTGGGCGATTAAAACCATTTTATATCGATTGTGAATTGAAACTTACTTTCAATTCTCCCTTTAGTGATTACACACGTTTAGGGCTTCCACAAACCATGAGTGACACCTTGCAGCATATCATGGTTACCCAAGCTAATCAGAAGAGGTAGAGAAAACCTATTCAGTTTGGGATTACAAATGCAATACGGTCTTTCTCTAATACAATACTCTTGACCACATTGTTTGGTTTGATAGTTTATTTATTCATGTCTACTATCCAATGTGATTCGTGTGCTTATATGATTACCTTGAATGTGATTTGGAACGCATTCCTAAATCTCATTCATACTCTGGCCAGAGATTCTAAATCATATCATAGAGTATTCTCCCCCAACGGTTTGAAGGTTAGAGATCCCTTGTTGCGCATTCACTTGCCTCCATGGCTAAGTGGCTTAACCCCAACGATGCCGTGGACACTCCAATGGAATGACGTTTGACATAATCAAAGATCAAGGACTTAACCACAAGACAACTGTGATGCCTCAGGTCAAAGGACTACTTTGCATTATCCCAACCATGAGTTCTCATGTGACATGAGTATGAGAACTCTTCGTTGATCGCGTTCAGTGAACTCATTCTCTACTGAGCACCTACGTACTTGTCTTGATGTCACACACACCAATGACTCGAGACTAGTCACTCTCCCTGAGAGAAGACATAGCACGTACCGATCTTGACGGACTGTCAATGCCCAATTGACAATCCTATGATCAGGAACATTTAGGATGTGTCTACGAAAGAATGGTCTCATGAATCTAACTTCATTAGATTGCATTCTCCCAATCACATATTCCTTGGACTTTATCGTTTAAGCATATAACATTTATATGAGACGGCTCAAACAATAATATTTGCCCTTTATATTTAAACTAGATTAGTTTAACATGTGAAATGTCCGTAAAGTATCATCATATGATTGGTTTTAGGGCACATTTCCAACAATCTCCCACTTGCACTAGAGCCAATCAGCTTGATCATCTGTGATGATACCTCTTCTGTGGTCATTTCATAAATGGCTGAATAGTAGGCCTAGACAATGGATATCTATATGTTATCCATAGAAGCAACCTTGAGAATAACGACGTCACCATTATACATGATTCTCAATCATGTGGTTCAGTCTCTCATATGAGTTCGGATCTTGATGAGACCTTGATTCCCAGGCTTGAGCTATCGCCCCATTAGTGTCATAGTGTCAGTACACTAGATACACTTTCTGGTTGGAACCGAATAGAGAGTTCACTAAATGAACTTTCCCATCCAAACAACATTGTTACAAACTTCTATATGGCAATATATTTTGCATTCATAATGGAACACACTAAAGTCCTTACTTTAATGTTTCCATCCAAATATCTCTTTAGTCATAATAAAGAGATATCCGTTTATCTTTTCATTCATAATGAAGAAACATCCAATGATGGATTAGATTCATAATCTAATACATTTACGCTTCCTTTACGTTACTCTAATTCTTCCTCATTCTTTGAGGAATCTATCCTTTAGTATTTCTTAAATACTTAAGGACTCACTTGACGGTTGCCATGGTTCTGATCCTGGGCTTGCACTGATATCGTCTTGTACCTTTCCAGGTACAACTCATATCAATGTTTTTCATATAATATGAAATACATAAATCGCCTTTGTGCGTATGCATAAAGGATTCTATTTACGCATTATTTCTATGGGAGTTAAAAGGGCACGTTCCCTTTGAGAAGGGCAACTTGCTAGTCACACTAGAGTCATCCTTCTAATTGAAGTTTATCATCATATGAGAAACTTCCTAGCAACTTTTGTCTATTATTAGGGATTGATATAATCAAATTATATCTTGAAATCTATCAATATAGATTTCCATCCCATGTATATAGACTATGACTCCCATATACATTCTGTCATTATAGAATGCTTAAAGTCATAACTTTAACGAAGAAATATTCTTTTCACTTCCAAAATTAATATATCATATATATATTCATACATATCACATATATATTTATATATATATATATACAAATTTAGGAATATGATTAACTCCCACTAATCTTTTGTAAACCTAGTAAACAAAAGATTCATTTACATCTTTATGAGAAAGCAAACGATTTGACCTTTCTCTCATAAGACGCTTATAGCTCCCACTAGCTTGCTAAGATCCATAATGGATGGATCTCTACAACTTACATGTCTTGTGATTCATATTTTTAGACATATATTATCAAGACTATCTTAATAATGGTTTCGGAAATCTATATTATGTTCAAACATTGAATCACCATTTAATTGTAGCTAGCAATCTTCGAATTAATTGAAACTAAGACTACGTCAAAAATGGTTCCTTCAAAGTCAACCATTCTCTTTGATTGTAGTCACCTTAAGCTACCAATTAGCTTGTGAAGGTTTCATTATTTCGGGTCAAATGGTACTTTACCATTTCCTTGAGTATATATCATATATATACACTCATTGTAGTCATAAGGATTTTCATTCTTAGTTCTTTCGAATTAAGAGGTGCAACTCTATGACTTAGTCATAAAGTTCAAAAAACCATTCAACTGAGACGGTTTATAAATCCTTATCGACTACCTTGGAGCTTGAGGTATAGGAACTAGGTTGTTATATTTGTTGATTACTTTCTTGTCTCTCAAAGAACCATTCTTTGAGTTCTATCCCTCGTTCATTTGCTCTTAGGCAAATCACATTGTAGGATTACAATGAACTACCCAACAAAACAACATTTGTTAGTTGGTATATAGAAGCGATATCCAAAAGTTCATTTAAGGATATCCCACAAGATTGTTATCAAACAAATATTGCTTATTAGCACACAACCCCAAATCTTAACATGTTTTAAGATTTTGTCTTTCTTTCCAACTACATCTTATGGAGTCATGAAAATATTGGAAGATCTTCTAATTGACAATCATATTGTCTTAGAAGTATATATCCTATATATGGGTAATAGATAACAACTAACGAACTAAATCTTATTCGAGTTCGTTCTTCTCCTAATGGAGAAATACATTATCTTATGGTGCTATTTTCCTTGATATTTTTCAAGGAAACTCATCTAAAGTGTTACCTTTCCTTGGATCAAATCTAAGGAGGTAAATACTTTAGATGTCTTACTCATCAACTTACATTTCTTGAATTCTTTTAAACATTTTGCAAAGTATTCGGGCTTGTGTTTATTCAAAATAAACTATAGTCCAACCGAGAGTGATCTTCGGTGAATGTTATCCAACATGAGTAGTATTATGTTTGTGGACAAGTGCCACTAACATCTAAGTGAATTAACCTCAACAACTTTGTGATTCTTTCTTCTTTCCAAAAGAATAAAGATTCGAACATTTCGCCTCTATATAATTTTAACAAGAAGGTATTGGATCCAGATCTAACGATCCAAAGCGTCCATCTATGACCAACTCGTAATTTATGTTTTAGAGGTATCACAACTTTAGTTGGGATTAGTCACTACCTTGCAACCTTTTGGGTTTTAAGCATCATTATTTTCTAAACAGTTAACACTACCATATTATCTCTACTATAGAGATAATTAATTAGATTACCATAATCCAATAATTGATTAATAAAGAACATTGTTTTGTCAAACAAAACATTTATCCATTTCACATAGTGACGGAATTTAGTTCCTTAAAATTGGAATATAAAGACAATCTTTTTTTTTCCAATTTCTTTGGTAGTTCATATGAGGAAGTAAGTACCATCTGCTTTCGCAGAGATCTACATTTGATTCACGTTTCGAATGTGAAGTACTTTCTCTTCTCTCATTAATCTTCTACTTCTTATTAGTCACACTTTTACAACGATTGTAAAACATAGTTACTAATACGGAATCAAGCATTCAAGTAGAAGAACCAACTGTTTTGAACTATTCAAGAACAATTCACAACACCTTCGAAAGGTGTGTTCTTGACACTTACAAGACATTTCTTGTAAATACCCTTTCCAATGTCCATCCTTTCATAAAGAAAGTTTGTTCCCTTGGAGTTAATTTAATCTTCTTCATTTGACTTCTCCTTTGACTATAATAGTCATGGTCCCTAAACTCCCATTATCTCTCTTGAAACTTATTTCAATTGTGTTATACATATCAAACATTTTGGAGAGCATGTGGTTATTGTTCATTTATATAGTTGACAATAAACTTAATGAACCATAAGGATAGGGACACAAAGGTGAAGTCCTTGCCTAGTTTCCGTCTCATTAAGTGGTTTATCACTTCAACACTTAATGATTCAAAATCATTATAAGTCCATGTTAATGGACTATTTTTGTCAACCAACCATTATGTTCTAAACATAATTACAAACCTTCAAGAGTTGTACAAGGCAACTCTCATTTCTTCATACAACAAATTGTAAGTGAAGAATCATGGCATATTAAGTGTCCATGCCTTTGTGCTTTCTTCTCAAGTTCTTTGTTCATTTAACAAAGAAACAAGCACTAGTGTTTGCATTGACTAAGGGTTGTTCAAAGCAACTATTATTTCTTCATACAACAATTTGTAAGTGAAGAACTAATAACACTAAAAGTGTCCTTGTCATTATGCTAATCTTCGTAAGTTCCTTTGTTCATTTAACAAAGGATTAAGCATTGGTTGTTTGTGTTGTTCTCTTCATGATAGACTTATCTAACATGTTCTTTCAATGATACATTACCAATAGAACAATTTTGAGGATGAGACTACTTAGGTACATATACAATCCATTTAAGACAATCTTTGGGATTGTGTTACCAAGTCCGGAAACTAAAGCATTCGGCTTTTCTTTGTCAAGTTTTGGATAGCGTTTGCAAATATATTGGTAAACAAATACATAACGAATATAAATTGATTGATTTTAAGCCATCTGATTCGGGTCTTTAAATCAAATAGCACCACCCACTATTTTTGGCAAATTCCATATCCCTCATTGGAATTCGAGAGTTTTGGAGGAAACTCTTAGTAGGTTATGGGAGGCTCACTATTACCAAGCCCACCTCAGAAGAACTCCATATTGGCTAGCAACAATAATAATGAGATAGTACGCTTACTCATTTGCAACTAATGCAAGTACCCATCTTATTTGGCCTCTAGAGAATGATGCCTCAGAAGAACTCCATATTGGCACCATTGCACTTAGTTAAGTCATTCCCACCATGCTAGTTCAAGTAGGGGTTCAAGAATGGCCTCAGAAGAACTCCATATTGGCCATACTCGTTGCCTACTTTCACTTCATCATATGTTTATAGGCTTCTCCTGAATGTAAGCACATACTTTGCAACCCCAGAACTGGACGAATACATTGTATGAGTCACAAACGATTGAAGCCTACCACGGTGGAAGGCCACGAAAGAGTGTTCAAAGCACTCTCACGCTTTTCAACTTAATATTGGTTTGGTTGAGGGTTTTAGGTCTCATCACATATAAACATACATTTTAATGTCTATTAAAACTATTTGGTCTTATTACAACTATTGGTCCATTTGATTGATTTAGTTGTATATAATACTCCCACTATGCTTATAAAACGCATTTTTAAAGCAAGAGTATATGATACTACTAACATAACCTTTGCATTCATTTGATGGACTATATAGTTGCCTTAGGGCCTTAGGATGATTATGAACCTTTGTTTAGATTCAACACAATCCTTGTGTTGAATCTCGGTCTAGGGATGGTGATTGATTTTAGTTACGCGTTTAATCACATTAAGGCGTGTTGTCTTAGGAGCGTTGGACCCAACTACTTCATTTTCATGCATATCATATAAAGCAAGAAAGAAGTACTTCAAAGTAAAGGTGAGCTTATGCTCATTACAACATTTGCATAAAACAAATTACTTTAAAGTAAAGAAGAGCTTAAGCCCTTTTACAACATTTGATCAAATCAAATTACAACCAAAATCTAATCTACACATTCCCATGGTTCAAACAAATTTGAAACGGCCTTTCACATAGCTCAATTATATTAGGCATAGGTTCATAATCACCCTTTAATTAATTAACACTTTAACTAATTAAATTGAATGCAACATTTTCATTTGGTTTTTTGTATCCATAAAATTGATTTAAATGGAGCTAAACAAAATGAAAATCCAATTCTCATTTAAAGAGACAAAACAATTTTGTTCTCTACCTAATTTGGGCCATCATGCAATAACCTCAACTTTTGGGCCATAAAGAAATTAACCTCAACTTTTGGGCTATATTGCAAAACTTTTGGGGTCACTTTGTAAAGACACAAAAGTCCACTACTTCATGTAATTACACTAGAACCCAAAATTTAATCAATGCAAAAACTTCATTAAAGGAGCAAAACAATTTGTCCTTTAGCGTTTTTGGACCTAAACGTAAAAACGTAAACCTTTGGGCCAAAGTGCAAATACACAAAAGTATCAAAACTTTATGTAATTGCATAAAAGACCCAAAATTACTCCCATTGAGGGAGGGCCGGTTTTTAGAGAGGGAAAGGGAGTGGAGATAAGTCCACAAAAATTTGGAAATTTTTTCAACAATTTCATAAAGCCTTGCAAGTGGAATTTGGTTGTTGTGAATCATAAAACCATGCATGTGGTGTGTAAGGTGTGTAAGGTGTGTAAGTCTTACACACCCATCACAATTTCTATCACCTTTAAAAAAAAAAAAAATTTTAGTGATAGAAAATTCACATCAACCAACACAAAACAAAGACTTTATGAAATTAACCAAAACTTTGAATCAAAACACAAACCTTTTTGTTCTTGGCAAAAATGTCAAGAACAATGAAGAACACTCATGAAAAAACTCAAAATTTTCCATGAACATTTTTCACCCAAAAACATTCCAAAACCATTCAAACTTTAGGGAAATAACATCTAACCAAACTAGGGTACATAAGGGTTCCAAAAGTCACTTGAAAACACATTTAACAAGTCAAACAAGAACCCAAAAATCCACCCTTTGGATTTGGCCGAAAATCCCCAAAGTCATGGCACCAAATTTTAGCTCCAATATTCATGCTCATATGAACTACATCTACAACATTTGAGATGGCAAATTTTCTAGCAAAATTTACATTCAAAAAACAAGAATAAAGCTTGTAACATATTACAACTTTTAAATCACAAACTATGAACTACAAAACCCAAAAGGATTCACCAACTACTAGACCTAGGCTCTGATACCACTTGAAGGAAGATTTTGTAAAAACATGTTCTTTTAAGCAACATCAATAAGCATGCAATTAACAATTAAAGGCGGAATCATGCTAGCATGCACTTAAAAACAAAACATTAACCAAGAAATTCAAAGCCTAGTAGATTGGTGAACCATTAATCAACTCAAAACAAAGTGAGTTGAAATTGTACCTTTGTAGATTCCTCTTTGCATAAGCAAAGGCTAATCACCCAAAGAGAGGGCCTTCATTCCTTGCATAATAAATCTATGGATTTGGATGGATGAATAGGTTTCTCCAAGTTCCCAAAATAGGGAACCTCTAAGTCTCTTCACCAAGGAGAGATTGGAGAAGAAATGAGTGACCTTGGAGTAGTGGGATTGCAAGATGCACCCCCAAGGTGGCCGGCCTCTTTAGAGAGAAATGGAGAGACATGTTCTCTCCAATTTTCTCCAAAACAAACCCTAATGAATTTTAGGCTATAAAGTCATATTTATACCTTTATTCATTTGAGTGGCAAACTTGTAAATAAGTCCAAGTTCACTACCCTTAGCATCATGGCCGGCCCTAGGGTATTTTTGGGCTAATTAGGCCTTTGTGAATCATTATTCATTAAGTTGTCATACAACTTAAGTCAATGGGCTTGACGTTCGAAGCCCATTGGGCCTTAATGTCCAAAATCTATCCTGAGGTCTTTAACGAACTTATTCGTTTGATTAATTAACATATTAATTAATCCTTGCCATAAATAAGTGATTAAACCATTTAATCATTCTTACTCATCTCCATTGTTTCTTCAATCTCTACCTTACACGGTATGCGATCCATTAGGTTCCTTTTAGCGAGGCAGTGGGCGATTAAAACCATTTTATATCGATTGTGAATTGAAACTTACTTTCAATTCTCCCTTTAGTGATTACACACGTTTAGGGCTTCCACAAACCATGAGTGACACCTTGCAGCATATCATGGTTACCCAAGCTAATCAGAAGAGGTAGAGAAAACCTATTCAGTTTGGGATTACAAATGCAATACGGTCTTTCTCTAATACAATACTCTTGACCACATTGTTTGGTTTGATAGTTTATTTATTCATGTCTACTATCCAATGTGATTCGTGTGCTTATATGATTACCTTGAATGTGATTTGGAACGCATTCCTAAATCTCATTCATACTCTGGCCAGAGATTCTAAATCATATCATAGAGTATTCTCCCCCAACGGTTTGAAGGTTAGAGATCCCTTGTTGCGCATTCACTTGCCTCCATGGCTAAGTGGCTTAACCCCAACGATGCCGTGGACACTCCAATGGAATGACGTTTGACATAATCAAAGATCAAGGACTTAACCACAAGACAACTGTGATGCCTCAGGTCAAAGGACTACTTTGCATTATCCCAACCATGAGTTCTCATGTGACATGAGTATGAGAACTCTTCGTTGATCGCGTTCAGTGAACTCATTCTCTACTGAGCACCTACGTACTTGTCTTGATGTCACACACACCAATGACTCGAGACTAGTCACTCTCCCTGAGAGAAGACATAGCACGTACCGATCTTGACGGACTGTCAATGCCCAATTGACAATCCTATGATCAGGAACATTTAGGATGTGTCTACGAAAGAATGGTCTCATGAATCTAACTTCATTAGATTGCATTCTCCCAATCACATATTCCTTGGACTTTATCGTTTAAGCATATAACATTTATATGAGACGGCTCAAACAATAATATTTGCCCTTTATATTTAAACTAGATTAGTTTAACATGTGAAATGTCCGTAAAGTATCATCATATGATTGGTTTTAGGGCACATTTCCAACACTTTATTCATGCAAAGGTGCTGGGATGACCTGGGCCCTTCTCTTTCCCTGCGATGCCCGATGGTGACCCTGGCTCTTGTAAAATGAGGTTGACCATATTGATAGGAGCCTCAGGGAAAGGGTTAGTATCTACCATCATACTGGCTTGGGGCGAATCAAGCAACAGCTTTCCCTTCACTATAAGATCTTGTATCCAGTCCCTAAACTAGACACAATTAACTATGGAATGGTTGAAGGTATAGTTGTTGGAAGTATGCCCACAAAGCCACTCATTTGATGTAATAGCTTTTTGGAATACTTAATGTATTAAACTTTTATATGTTTAATGAAGGGCAAATCTTATTGTTAATCACTATTTATTGTATCATGTGTTTAAGCAATAAGAGAATCCAAGGAATGTATTTGTTCTAAGAGATAAGTGATCTAAGTGAGTTAGATTATCGAGACCTTTCTCTTATGTTCATTCCTAAAACGTTCCTAGCCATAGGATTGCCAATTGGGCATTGACAATCCGCTAAGGTTAGTATGTGTTGTGTTGACTCAAGCGTGAGTATGACTAGTCTCAAGTCATTTGGTGTTGGACACTAAGAAAAACACATAGGTGCTCGAAAGAGTAATCGAGTACACTGAACTACGATCAAAAGAGAGTTCGAACATACATGTCATGTATGAACTCTAAAGTTACAATATGCAAAGTAGTCCTTTGACCTGAGGCATTATAGATGTCTAATGGTTAGGTCCTTGATCTTTGATCATGTCAAACGACATTCCATAGGAGTGTCCACGGCATTGTTGGGGTCAAGCTATCTAGTCATGTAGGCATATGAATGCACAACAAGGGATCTCTAACCTTCCATGGTGGAGGGAGAATACTCTAAGATATGATTCTAAAGTCTTTGGCCAAAGCAAATGAATATGACTTAGGAAGTTTGTTCCAAATCATATTCAAGGGAATCATATAGGAAAGTATCACATTGGATAGTAGACATGAAACAAACTATCACTTAAACAATGTGATTAAGAGTATTGTATTAGAGAAGGACCGTATTGCATTGTAGTTGTAACTGGATAGGTTCTCCAACCAATTCTACTTAGCTTGGGTAACCATGACATACTGCTAGGTGTCACTCATGGTTTGTGGAAGCCCAAATGATTAGGTAACACTAATCATTAAAGGGAGAATTGAAATGAAGTTTCAATTCACAAATCGATAGTTAAGAGTAACATCGCCCACTGCCTCGCTAATTGGAACCTAATGGATCGTACACCGAGTAAGGATGTATGTGAAGAAATTATATGAAATGGATAAGCAATTAAATGGTTTAATTGAAGAATGGTCAAGATTAGTTAATTAGTTAATTAATTTTACGAAAGGTTCGTATTGGGCATATTTGTTGGTTTTGGGTTTCGGGGCCCAAAAGCGTTTTGGTCCAAAAGGCCCATTATGTTCAAGTTGTATGACAACTAAAACAAAATGGGCAAATAGCCCAATAACACCAAGGAGGGCCGGCCATTAAGGTGAATGGGCAAAGTTTGCTTAATTGCAAGTTTGCCACTCACCAAAGAAAAGGTTATAAAAGCCACTTTATAGCTATTTTCAAATTAGGGTTTTTCTTGTTGAAATTGGGTGAAACATTTTCTCCATTTTCTTCTAAGGAGGCCGGCCACTAAAGGAGGGGACATCTAGCAATCTCTTCTTCCTTTAGTCATCCATATCATCTTCACAATATACAACCTTGGTGAAGAGACTTAGAGACATCAAGCTTTTGATGTTTTTGGAGAACAAATCCTTTTTCCTCTAATCATCAAAGGAGCACTAAAGGGAGGAAAACACAAGGAGGATTCAAGGAGCTTGGAGGTGACTTGAAGGCCCTCCACTTGGGTGAATCCCTTGTGTAAACAAGGATGAGCTTCAAGGGTAAATAATCACTAAATCTTTACTTCTCTTTAATTTTGTTAAAGAGTTTATTTTGGTTCACCATATACTAGGCTTTGAAAGTCATGGGTTTTATGAATTGTTTTTGGATGCATGCCTACTTTAAAGTGTTAATAGCTTGCATGTGAATTCAAATGTTCATACTTGTTCTTAGCTAGGACAAAATTTTTCCTTCAAGTGGTATCAGAGCCTAGGCCTAGTTTATGGTGAATCCTTTTGGGTTTTGTGATGTTCATATTTTGTGATTTAAATGTTGTAAATGTTACAAGCTTTGTTCTTGCTTTTGAATATATAAATTTTGCTAGAAAATTTAGCATCTCAAATGTTGTAGATGTATTTCATATAAGCATGAATATTGGAACTAAAATTTGGTGCCATAAATTTTGGGAAATTCGGCCAAATCCTTAGGGTGATTTTTTGGGTTCATGTTTGTCTTGTTAAAATGGTTTTAAGGTGATTTATGGAACCCCTAAGTACCCTAGGATAATAGCCCTCTTTTGAGAGGTAAAAATTTGAGTTTTGGTGAATGAAAACATCCATGGAACTATTATGAGTTTTCATGGTGTTCTTCATTGTTCTTGGTGTTCTTGCCAAGAACATAAAGTTTTGAAGTTTTGATTCAAAAGTTTTATGTTTATCATAAAGTTTTGGTATATAATTGATTTATTATTTGATGGGTGATGTTATTGGTGAGATGTGATGAAATGTTTTAATGTTTTGTCATAAACTTTAAGTCTTTCTTACAAACCATCACCTTCACCTTTAACCTCACCTAATAAAATCAACTTGCAAAAACTTTTTAGAAATTTTTTCAATTTTTCATTAAATGGCCGGCCACCCCTAGTGGGGGTCCTTTTGGGGCCTTTTGTGCAATTAACATAAAGTTTTGATACTTTAGTGTTTTTGCATTTTGGCCCAAAAGTTTACGTTTTTACGTTTAGGCTTAAAAAAACTCTAAAGGACAAATTGTTTTGATCCTTTAATGATGTTTTTACATTATTAAAATTTTGGGATCTAGTTGTATTTACATGAAGTTGTGGACTATTGTGTTTATACAAAGTGACCCCAAAAGTTTTTGTATTTGCATTATGGCCCAATTGTTGTGGTCATAGTTTCCTTTTGGCCCAAATAAAATGAGAACAAAATTGTTTTGTCTCTTTAATGAGAATTGGATTTTCATTCTATTTAGTTCCATTTAAATCAATTCTATGGATCCAAAAACCAATTGTTTAAAGATGCTTTCTTAGTTAATGTGATTGATTAAGAAAAGGGTGATTATGAACCAAAGGCCACGATAATTGAGCTATGTGATTGGCCGCTTTACATTATGAATGTTTGGGTTTGGTAGTGTAGATTTGAATGTAATTTGATTAATTCAATTTGTTGTAAATGGACATAAGTCCATCATTTGATTTATGTTGTAAAAGGGCATAAGCCCTTATTATTATTTCATGTATTCCTTTTTGTTTATATGTATGCAAAATGGAATAGTTGGGTCCAACGCCCAATAGGAAATAACGGTTTAATTAGATTAAACGCGTAACTAAAATCAACAACTATCTACCTTAAACCCAAGGTCCAACACAAGGCTCGTGTTGGATCAAATCAATCGGTTCATAATCATCCTAAGACCTAATATGACTACATAGTCCATATGAGGATGCAATGCATTCGTTAGTAGTTCCATATAGTCTCGCTTGTTTCAACGAAACAGTGGGAGTATTATATGCTACTAATTCATATTGACTTGGACCAATAGTTGTGATAGGCCCAAGTTCTTTTAATATGATTAAAATGTTTTGATGTAGCCCAAAACTACTCCCTCAAAACCGAATATTAAGTTGATAAGCGAGATATGCTTTGAACATCTCTTCGTAGGCCTTCCACCGTGGTGGGCTTCAATCGTTTGTGACTCATACACCGTATTCGTCCAGTTCTGGGGTATGCAAAGTATGTGCTTACATTCAGGAGAAGCCCATAAACATATGATGAAGTGAAAGTAGGCAACGAGTGTGGCCAATATGGAGTTCTTCTGAGGCCATTCTTGAACCCCTACTTGAACTAGCATGGTGGGAATGACTTAACTAAGTGCAATGGTGCCAATATGGAGTTCTTCTGAGGCATCATTCTCTAGAGGCCAAACTAGATGGGTAATTGCAAGAGGTTGTTGCAAATGAGTAAGCGTACTCTCTCATCATTATTGTTGCTAGCCAATATGGAGTTCTTCTGAGGTGGGCTTGGTAATGGTGAGTCTCCCATAACCCGCTAAGAGTTCAATATAACTCTCGAATTCTATTGAGGGATGTGGAATTTGCCAAAAATAGTGGGTGGTACTATTTGATTCAAAGACCCAATCAAATAGTTTTAAACAAACAATCTAATACGATTTCTGTTATGTTATGTAGTGAACGACATGCCTAAAATTATACCCACCATTATACTTGACAAAAGGGGCCTTAAGGGCCAACGTTTCCTTGCTTGGTATCGCCACATTGAGAATGTCTCAAAGGTGAAAGACATATTGTATGTGCTTAAGCAATCCCCTCCTCATGTACCTCCTACGAAATTAGCTTCAAAGGAGGAGTGTCAAAACTATGTTAGACACTATGAGGATGACTTACAAGCCAAATGCTTGATCCTTACTTCACTTAGTGAGGAGCTTATGAAGCTACATAAGCACATGGACACTTCTTGTGCCATGGTTGAAAGTTTGCATAAGATGCATGACATTGAGACTAGTAATGTACGATTCTCAAATGTTTGTAGTCTAATGAATGCCAAAATGGCAATGGGGACATCGGTCCATAAACATGGACAAAAGATGGAAAAGATATTTAAAGATCTTAAAAGTTTAGGAACTTCCATCGATGGGAAAATGGCCCAAGACTTTTTCCTTGCATCTCTCTCGGATGATTTCACTAAGTTTATTGTAAACTATAAAGTGAATAGATTCGATCATTCTTTGAAAGAGATGATTGACATGTGCTGTAGATTTGAAAAAGGTTTCAAAATGGACAGTGGGAGTGAGATTGCAAACATAAGGAAAAGGTTGCATAAGAAAAAGGCAAAGAAATCCAAAGGAACATGCTTTCATTGTGGAAAGGATGAACGTTGGAAGAAGAAATACAAGGTGCGCATTGCGAGCCTTATGACACGAACTTTTGAAGAGACTATTTCTGTCATAGAGAGTGCTTTTACAGTGAGCTCCAATTCCTGGATATTTGATTCAGGCGCTAGTCAACATATTTGCAATACGTTGCAGGGACTAGCTGGGAGCAGGTCACTGCGCAATGGGGAGATGGTTGTGCGAGTTGGGAACGGCACTAAAATCTCTGCAAAAGCAATAGGCACCTACATGCTTAACCTACCCTCTGGGGAAGTCCTGGAACTTAAAAATTGTTTATATTTTCCTTCATGTATAAAGAATTTGATTTCTATCTCTAAGCTTTTACGAGATGGGCACTCAGTATTGTTTGACAAAATGAGTTGCACTTTATACTTGAACGGTCGTATTATCTCTCATGGTAATATGATAGAGGGACTTTTTCACCTAGAGACGAATAGTGGGACGCACTGTATTGAAAGCGGGAATACCTCAAAACCCAAAAGGGCTAGAGAAGAAGTTAACCAAGAAAAGATGTGGCATCTTAAACTTGGACATGTGAACCTTGATAAGATTCGCAAGATGTCGAAAGACGGATATATCCGCCCATTAGGTAATGACCGGATGGGTACTTGTGAATGTTGCTTAAAAGGGAAGATGACCAAATCTCCATTTACTGGAAAAGGAGAGCGTGCCACAGAAATTCTAGGGTTAATCCACACTGACGTTTGTGGACCTATGTCTACTACGTCGAGAGGAGGCTTCTCCTACTATATCACATTCACCGACGATCACTCTCGGTTTGGCTATGTGTATCTTATGAAGTACAAGTCAGAATCCTTTGAAAGGTTCAAAGAATTCAAGAATGAAGTTGAGAAGCAAACTGGGAAACAGATAAAGACCCTAAGATCAGATCGAGGGGGTGAATATCTGAGTAACGAGTTCCTAGATTATCTCAAAGAGTGTGGAATAGTATCACAGTGGACTCCACCAGGAACTCCTCAGCATAACGGAGTTTCTGAACGGAGAAATCGAACCTTGATGAACATGGTTCGTTCTATGATGAGTTCTGCTAATCTACCAGTATCATTCTGGGGATACGCTCTATATACAACAGCTTACTTGCTTAATAGAGTACCTTCCAAGTCAGTTTCACAAACGCCATATGAGATATGGCATGGCAAAAGCACAAATCTTAATCATATTAGGATTTGGGGTTGTCCGGCTTACGTTAAAAGGCTTGAAGCTGACAAGCTTGAAGCAAGATCTGTTAAGTGCTATTTTGTGGGGTATTCCAAACAGACTTTGGGATACGAATTCTATAACCCTGACGACAAGAAAGTCTTTGTCGCCAGAACTGCTATATTCCTTGAAGATGAATTCGTTCTCAATGGAAGTAGTGAGAAAACGATAGAATTGAAAGACATTAATGAGATTAATGATGAACCACAAACCAGCACTCAACAAGATGACAACCCTGTTCCTGAACCCCTAGCTCCACGTAGATCTGAACGGGTTAGTAAGCCACCTAAGAGGTATGGCTTAGACAATGACTTTGATGAATTGTACCTTCTAGGTGACAATGAAACAAAGGAGGACCCTAGAGACTACACTGAAGCAATGTCCGACATTGATTCAAAGAGATGGCAAGAGGCCATGAAATCCGAGATGGATTCCATGTATCAAAATCAGGTCTGGACTCTTGTAGACCCTCCAGAAGGTATTGTACCTGTTGGAAACAAATGGGTCTTCAAGAGGAAGATAGGCGTTGATGGGAACGTGGAGACTTATAAGGCTAGACTAGTAGCCAAGGGTTACAGGCAAAGAGAAGGGATTGACTATGAAGAAACTTTCTCTCCTGTAGCCATGATTAAGTCCATTCGGATTTTGCTTGCTATAGCTGCATACCATGATTATGAGATATGGCAAATGGACGTGAAGACGGCCTTTCTGAACGGCTACCTAGAGGAAGAGCTCTATATGACTCAACCCGAAGGTTTCATGTCCAAGTCTGAAAAGACTAAGGTATGCAAGCTTCAAAGGTCCATTTATGGACTTAAGCAAGCCTCAAGGAGCTGGAACATTCGTTTCGACACTGAAATCAAAACGTTTGGTTTTACTCAAAACGAAGACGACAAATGTGTTTATCAAAAGGTCGTTGGGGAAGCAGTAGTATTCCTAGTGTTATATGTAGATGACATATTACTATTCGGGAATGACACTGCAATACTTTCTTCTGTAAAAGTGTGGTTGTCCAAAACCTTCCACATGAAAGATTTAGGAGATGCATCTTATGTACTTGGGATAAAGCTCTATCGTGATAGATCCAGAAGATTAATTTGATTATCCCAATCTATGTACATTGATAAGGTGCTAAGTAGGTTCGAAATGGAACATTCTAAGAAAGGTTTTCTTCCTGTGAGACATGGAATTCACCTTTCTAAGGCCATGGAACCTAAGACTCCTGAAGAGATACGGCAAATGAGTTGTATTCCTTATGCTTCTGCCATAGGAAGTCTCATGTATGCCATGATATGCACAAGGCCAGATATCGCATATGCTGTGAGCATTACTAGTCGATATCAATCTAACCCCGGATCAGAACACTGGGCAGCTGTCAAGACGGTCCTTAAGTACTTAAGAAGAACTAAGGACATGTTCCTCGTATATGGAGGAGCGGCAGAGTTGCGTGTGGAAGGCTATACGGACGCAGATTTCCAATCTGACGTCGATGATAGAAGTTCCAACTCCGGATATGTATTCACTCTGAATGGTGGTGCTGTCAGTTGGAAGAGCAAGAAACAAAGTGTAATTGCTGATTCCACAACAGAGGCTAAATATGTCGCTGCAGCTGAAGCCGGCAAAGAAGCGTTCTGGATGAAGAAGTTCATCACTGAACTTGGGGTGGTTCCAACCATTACATCACCAGTAACTTTGTACTGTGATAATAGTGGGGCGATAGCTCAAGCCAAGGAACCCAGGGCACATCAAAAGAACAAGCATTTTGACAGACGCTTTAATATCATTAGAAGATATGCTGCCGAAGGGAAAGTCAACATTCTCAAAGTTGCTTCAGCCGATAACGTAGCAGATCCACTGACAAAGCCAATGTCTCAAATCCAGCTTGACCGTCATATGGATAAGATGGGTATTAGATACATGGGATGATGGCTTTGAGTGCAAGTGGGAGATTGTTGGAAGTATGCCCACAAAGCCACTCATTTGATGTAATAGCTTTTTGGAATACTTAATGTATTAAACTTTTATATGTTTAATGAAGGGCAAATCTTATTGTTAATCACTATTTATTGTATCATGTGTTTAAGCAATAAGAGAATCCAAGGAATGTATTTGTTCTAAGAGATAAGTGATCTAAGTGAGTTAGATTATCGAGACCTTTCTCTTATGTTCATTCCTAAAACGTTCCTAGCCATAGGATTGCCAATTGGGCATTGACAATCCGCTAAGGTTAGTATGTGTTGTGTAAGCGTGAGTATGACTACTCTCAAGTCATTTGGTGTTGGACACTAAGACAAACACATAGGTGCTCGAAAGAGTAATCGAGTACACTGAACTACGATCAAAAGAGAGTTCGAACATACATGTCATGTATGAACTCTAAAGTTACAATATGCAAAGTAGTCCTTTGACCTGAGGCATTATAGATGTCTAATGGTTAGGTCCTTGATCTTTGATCATGTCAAACGACATTCCATAGGAGTGTCCACGGCATTGTTGGGGTCAAGCTATCTAGTCATGTAGGCATATGAATGCACAACAAGGGATCTCTAACCTTCCATGGTGGAGGGAGAATACTCTAAGATATGATTCTAAAGTCTTTGGCCAAAGCAAATGAATATGACTTAGGAAGTTTGTTCCAAATCATATTCAAGGGAATCATATAGGAAAGTATCACATTGGATAGTAGACATGAAACAAACTATCACTTAAACAATGTGATTAAGAGTATTGTATTAGAGAAGGACCGTATTGCATTGTAGTTGTAACTGGATAGGTTCTCCAACCAATTCTACTTAGCTTGGGTAACCATGACATACTGCTAGGTGTCACTCATGGTTTGTGGAAGCCCAAATGATTAGGTAACACTAATCATTAAAGGGAGAATTGAAATGAAGTTTCAATTCACAAATCGATAGTTAAGAGTAACATCGCCCACTGCCTCGCTAATTGGAACCTAATGGATCGTACACCGAGTAAGGATGTATGTGAAGAAATTATATGAAATGGATAAGCAATTAAATGGTTTAATTGAAGAATGGTCAAGATTAGTTAATTAGTTAATTAATTTTACGAAAGGTTCGTATTGGGCATATTTGTTGGTTTTGGGTTTCGGGGCCCAAAAGCGTTTTGGTCCAAAAGGCCCATTATGTTCAAGTTGTATGACAACTAAAACAAAATGGGCAAATAGCCCAATAACACCAAGGAGGGCCGGCCATTAAGGTGAATGGGCAAAGTTTGCTTAATTGCAAGTTTGCCACTCACCAAAGAAAAGGTTATAAAAGCCACTTTATAGCTATTTTCAAATTAGGGTTTTTCTTGTTGAAATTGGGTGAAACATTTTCTCCATTTTCTTCTAAGGAGGCCGGCCACTAAAGGAGGGGACATCTAGCAATCTCTTCTTCCTTTAGTCATCCATATCATCTTCACAATATACAACCTTGGTGAAGAGACTTAGAGACATCAAGCTTTTGATGTTTTTGGAGAACAAATCCTTTTTCCTCTAATCATCAAAGGAGCACTAAAGGGAGGAAAACACAAGGAGGATTCAAGGAGCTTGGAGGTGACTTGAAGGCCCTCCACTTGGGTGAATCCCTTGTGTAAACAAGGATGAGCTTCAAGGGTAAGGAATCACTAAATCTTTACTTCTCTTTAATTTTGTTAAAGAGTTTATTTTGGTTCACCATATACTAGGCTTTGAAAGTCATGGGTTTTATGAATTGTTTTTGGATGCATGCCTACTTTAAAGTGTTAATAGCTTGCATGTGTATTCAAATGTTCATACTTGTTCTTAGCTAGGACAAAATTTTTCCTTCAATAGTGCACCTTACAATACTTTTTCCCCCTGAGTTCTTCCGACTTGGGCATTTTCTTAGTATTGTCGGGCAAGATTACTCTTGCCCGTACCAGTTCTTGATAGATCTCAGGTGTCTTGGATAGATCGAACGAATAGCTCTGGTACTTGGGTGGTTTTATGGGGACAAAACCACCATCGTTCATAACGACCTTCTGATCATTGACAGGCTGGACTAGCCCCTTTACCGTCAATGGTTTGAAAGGTGTGGTCATCTCAGCGGCACACACGTCTACGTCCTCTTCATCACGGCCATCCTCATGCTCTGACCTGGCTTCTCCCACTTCCACCCGATGAATTGCAGCCTTATTTTTGTAGAAAGGAGGAACTTTGGAAGTGTGATTCACTTGTTGCTCTTCTTGCAACAGCCTCTCATACTTCGTGGCAGTAATCACCAATTCTTGCAGCTCATTAAACTGTGCATCATAAAATCTTTTTCTCAAAGGCAATTTCAAAGCCCTTTGAGCAATCGATATGAGCTGTGCTTGGTTGACGGGGAATTGGCATCTCATCCTTGTTCTTCTGAACCTCATCATGAAGTCCTCAGTAGATTCATGATCGTATTGCTTGACCTCAACAAGGTCGTTGATAGTCAATTCTGGCTCTATTCTGTAAAATTGTTCATGGAAGGCCATCTCCATTTGCCCCCAGTTGGCGATAGAGTTAGGGGGCAATAGAGAGTACCACTGAGATGCTAACCCTGCTAATGAATTCCTAAACAACCTCAACTTGTAGTTTGGGTTGTCCTCATACGCCACGCAATGATTGGAGAATTTAAAAATGTGGTCTCTGGAGGACACGCTGTTATCTTCACCTGTGAATATTGGGAATGTGGGCATCTTGAAGTTGAGAGGGAATGGATTTAACTCGTCAACATATTCAGGATAAGGCTTTTGATAAGTAATCCTGAATACCGGGCGAGCTCGTGGTTGAGCATTTTGAGCCACCGCCCTTCTTAACTCAGCTAATTCCTTCCTCAGCTGCTGAGTGGCGAGAAGATCATTATGACTAAAGAGAGCAGGCTCGATTTTTGGGCTACGGTCATTGCCCGCACTTGCTTCCTTCCTTGGTTCGGGCTTCCTCCAACTAGTTCCTCCACCTTTATTTATCAACGGGGGTGGTCGATAAGGTGGGGGTTTATCTGCAGTACTGGAGCCTTCCTTTCCGCTAGTTTCGCCCATCGTAGCTGGCATTCCGTACCTCGTTCTTTCTTGCTCGCTTGGCTTCCAAGGAGATTCTTTCCATGCTCTTCAGCACTTGGATCATCGTAGCCTGTAGCTCTTCATTAGTTCCCTTTCCTTCTGATCTCTCAGATGGAGTTGGGCTCTCTAGGACCACTTGTCCTGATGGGGAAGAAGGGTTTTCTGATTGATCTACCATTTGTGAAGACTTTCCTTCGGATTGTTTTTGCCAAGTTTTCTGGCTTTTCTTTTTGGACATGCAAGATTAAGAAGTTTTTTATCCCACCGGGCGTGCCAAAACTATGTTCGTGGCGGGAATTTTCGTCGGGGATGTTTCCTGGCCGACGAGCACACAGCCCCCCTGGAGGTTGGCGTCGGTTGAGGGCTGCTGTCGGGCTTCTGCTTCGCTGTCGGGCGTCGTCGGGCAAGTCTCGTCGGGCAAGACTCTTTGGGTAAGACTCTTTGGGCAAGGCTGAAAGAGAAGGACAGTGTTAACTTTGAGAGGTGCCTTTGTGAGGCCTTAGGTGTAGGCCTTGAGGCTTCCAATCAAGGTTAACATTTAGGTGCTCAGGCGTGCCACTGCCATCTTTAGCATGGCAGTTGTAACATGGTAGTCGTACTTTAGTTGTATATATGTATGTATCCAAGAAACCGTGTTAGTTATAACAGGTGCCTTTGTGAGGCCTTAGGTGTAGGCCTTGAGGCTTCCCATAAATAACTAAACCAGTGCTCGAACGCATCATATTTGTTCTCGTGATTGTAGGAGTTTTCTAACTATTATACTTCTGATTACCCGAATCCAAGAAGTAGAATGAACCCAAATAGGTGCCTTTGTGGGGCCTTAGGTGTAGGCCTTGAGGCTTCCCATCAGAGTTCATTCTTATACTTAGACTCTTTAGATCGCTGAACGGAATGAATCCAAATGGATGCCTTTGTGGGGCCTTAGGTGTAGGCCTTGAGGCTTTCCATTAGAATTCATTCCATGCTCAAACGTTCTATGGTAATCATGATATAATAGAAAGAAAACTAGAAGGTAGGTTGATTACTTGTGCCCCAAGTAACTTCGGACTTCTCATTTATCAAGGACTGTCGTGGATGGGTTAAGTCCACATAAGGTTCTTTTTTTATGCCTTAAGGCCAAGGACTTTTAACTGATCAGATTTACATGCCCGAGGGCTTAGGACTTGGATCTGGTTTGAACACTGACGATATATTCAAATCGGATTCAAGTACTGAGAAAGCCTCTTAATAATCATGTTGCTAGAAATAACTCGCATATAACTGGAAGTACACAACATATTGAAAAGACAAAACCAAAGCAAAGAAGGTCGGGCAAGGTTAAACCTTATCGGGCAAGGTTGCTCGTCTTGCAGGTTCCTATCTTTGTAGTTTTGTCAAAGGTCTGAAAGCTTAGAGAGGTAGAGAGAGAGATTACAAAAGATGAATCGATACTACAGCAAGGTTGAACAAGGTAGCAGAGCTATTACAAAAGGTTGAAGAAAGGGTTATCCCGAAAGGGATAGAGGTTTATCCCGAAAGGGATGAAGGCTGACTACAGCTTTGTTTTGAAGGCAAATCTGGCTTTGAGCAGAGTTTGTGCTTGCATTTGTTTGTTTGATTGAGTGTCCTTAATCCTGGATTTTCTTTCTTCTTATATAGACAACTCGGCTTGGCCTTTGGGTAGCAGCAACTTTGCCCGAATGCGGTTTGAGGGTGATGACTCATCAGCTATATTACATGTAATGCCACCATAAAGTGCTTTATGGGCTGTGTAGCTTATCAGTCTACACCACTTGGCCTTTGGGTAGGTAAGCAAGTGGTCTTCATAAGCTGCACCAAGTCAGAAAAGGCCTGCTCCTGCCTTCTGGGCTTTGACTGGGCTCCGGCTATCTTCCCTTTCGGGCCTCCCTTTGGGCCAACTCCCTTCTTGAGCCCAAAGTTCAAGTTTTGATCCAAACAATATGTATATGATTGTTTGTAGGTAAAAAGATAAAATCAAAAGCATGATCCAAGTCCTAAGTATATGCAATATTTTGTTGTTGGTATACAATATTTTGCATCATTGGAAATGAACATTTCAAATAGTAGGTAGGTAAATTAATATGGTCTAATTATATAAATACACACACACACACACACACACACACATATATATATATATATTTATACACATTTGAATCAGATAACATTTTTGTACATGGTAGGTAAATTACTTTTTTTTATATGTATTATTACATATATTAGGTTTTTTTTTTTTGGGTAAAACTACATATAATTAATGAATTCACTTAGGTCGATCCTAGTCACAGGGTTTTAGTAAAAAAATTATGCCAGGTTTTTCTATGGAAAATTTTGAATTTGACGGGTTAAAGTCATATTTTCAGTTCATTCATTTTATTCTTGAAAACATAGCTATAGCCTTACATAATGTCAGAAAGTACTTAATATAACAGATAATTAATGAACGCTTAAGTGATTGTTGAATATTAGTTAATTAGTAAGTTCTCTGTGTTGGAAATGTGCCCTAAAACCAATCATATGATGATACTTTACAGACATTTCACAAGTTAAACTAATGTAGTTTAAATATAAAGGGCAAAGATTATTGTTTTAAGCCGTCTCATATAAATGTTATATGCTTAAACGATAAGTCCAAGGAATATGTGATTGGGAGAATGCAATCTAAAGAAGTTAGATTCATGAGACCATTCTTTCGTATACATATCCTAAACGTTCCTGATCATAGGATTGCCAATTAGGCATTGACAGTCCGTTAAGATCAGTACGTGTTGTGTCTTCTCTCAGGGAGAGTGACTAGTCTCGAGTCATTGGTGTGTGTGACATCAAGACAAGTACGTAGGTGCTCAATAGAGAATGAGTTCACTGAACACGATCAACGAAGAGTTCTCATATTCATCTCACATGAGAACTCATGGTTGGGATAATGCAAAGTAGTCCTTTGACCTGAGGCATCATAGTTGTCTTGTGGTTAAGTCCTTGATCTTTGATTTTGTCAAAAGTCACTCCAAAAGGAGGGTGTCCACGGCATAGTTGGGGTTAAGCCACTTAGCCATGGAGGCAAGTGAATGCGCAACAAGGGATCTCTAACCTTCAAACCGTTTGGGGGAGAATACTCTATGATATGATTAAGAATCTCTGGCCAGAGTATGAATGAGATTTAGGATGTCGTTCCAAATCACATTCAAGGTAATCATATAAGCACACGAATTACATTGGATAGTAGACATGAATAAACTATCAAACCAAACAATGTGGTCAAGAGTATTGTATTAGAGAAAGACCATATTGCATTTGTAATCCTAAACTGAATAGGTTCTCTACCTCTTCTGATTAGCTTGGGTAACCATGATATGCTGCTAGGTGTCACTCATGGTTTGTGGAAGCCCTAAACGTGTATAATCACTAAAGGGAGAATTGAAAGTAAGTTTCAATTCACAATCGATTTGAAAGAGTTCTAATCGCCCACTGCCTCGCTAAAAGGAACCTAATAGATCGTACACCGTGTAAGGTGGAGATTGAAGAAACAATGGAGATGAGTAAGAATAATTAAATGGTTTAATTGTTTATGGCAAGGATTAATTAATATATTAATTAATCAAACGAATAAGTTCGTTAAAGACCTAGGGATAGTTTTGGACCTTAAGGCCCAATGGGCTTCGAACGTCAAGCCCATTGACTTAAGTTGTATGACAATTTAATGAATAAAGATTCACAAAGGCCCAAAAGCCCAAATCCCTTATGTGGCCGGCCATGTGTGTTGAATTAGTGTTTTTGGTTCTTTAGGTCATTTAAAGAAGTGACTATATAAAGAACTTTATAGCCCAAAATTCATTAAGGGTTTCTTTTAGGAAATTGGAGAGAACACAAAGCTCTCATTTCTCTCTAAAGAGGCCGGCCCCCTTGGAGGGATTAGCTAGCAATCCTACTCCTCCAAGGTCACTCATTTCTTCATCAATCTAACCTTGGTGTAGGCACTTAGAGGTTCTCAATTTTGGGAACTTGGAGAACCATATTCTTCCATCCAAAACCATGGATCTAAGAAGCAAGGAATGAAGGCCCTCTCTTTGGGTGATTAGCCTTTGCTTATGCAAAGAGGAATCTACAAAGGTATAAATTTCTCAACTCACTTTGATTTGAGTTGAGTCTTGGTTCACCAATCTACTAGGCTTTGAATTTCATGGGTAATGTTTTGTTTTTGAATGCATGCAAGCATGATTCCGCCTTTTAATTGTTAAATGCATGTTATAGATGTTATTCAAATGAACATGTTTTCACAAAATAATCATTCACTCTGCCCAGCGTAGTTGCCCCGGGGATCATAGTTGCACCCAATGAAGGTGCCTCCATTGTTGCACCACACTTTCGTGCACCCTAGACGGGTTGAACTGCGCCAAACAACCTGAGTATAATGCCCACACACCTTCCCAGCAGCACAGGTGTTAGAGTTGTAATTATAGTCAGCTTTTTCACTCACAAACAAGTTCACGGCTGCAGTGCCCGACAGGTCACCGGTGCTCTTTGCTATGTTTTCGTTGTAGGGCCCACCAAAATGAACAAGATTGCAGTCACCGATGCGGGAGTTAGCGTATCTTTGTGCATAATTGGCTAAGTTAGTATCCCATGACAAGGGAGCAACGCCCACCTGCGCTCGAGCGGCGTTGTGGGCATTGAGGTAGTCTTGTGGTGAGTCTTGGGCATGAGAGGATGGGAGTAGGGTTATGCTTATGAGACAAACCAAGGCAAATGAAGTCTTCCACAACCCCGTAATATTGGTTTCTACTAACACTGCAAATATTTGAAATGAGAAAGTGTAGCATGTAGTAGTTATAATGAAAAAAAGGAGAAAGGGGATTGTATTTTCCATAGAGATACCATAATTTCCAACCACCTTAATTTGATATGGTATATCAAGATTTAATGTATTCATGTGACGTATCAATGTATGATGACGTCGTATAAACGCCAGTGTATGATGACATTATTTTTCTCTCTTTGTCCGCAATGTCGTCATGACCTAAATGGCTAAACCCTATGATGACGTCAAAACTGTTAGAAGGCAATCTAAACCCCGATGACTGAAGGATTATATTGACAAAGAGTGCAGTTAAACTCATCTTATTGACCTATTTTCTCACCCACTTGTTAATGAAAATTTTAATGACATATTTATTCTTTTATAAAAAGACTTTTAAACCCCTATGGGGTCCTACGTAGACCTGGCAATTTCTGACACAACACAAAAACGACACGAAAATAACGGATTTCGGGTCAACACGATAACTAATCGGGTCATTATCGGGCGACCCGTTAAGAATCCGTAATTAACGGGTTCTTAACGGGTATACACGCAGGTAACACGTGGGTGACCTGTTTCGACCCGTTAAGAAAAAAAATTATTTTGATAATTTTAAAGTTTAATTACTAAAATATTTATTATTATAAATCTTTTAGTATATACAATATACAATAGCCATATTAATATATACAATATATTCTATATAACAATATACAATATATACAATAGTCATATTGCTAAAAGATTTATTATAAATCTTTTGGATCATGTTTGTACAACAGCCATATTAATACACACAATATATTCTATATTAAATATATAGTTTTGTATTATTATTCTGTATAAGTTTAAAAAAAAAAGTTTTAGTCATTATTTATTTTTATTATGAGAGTTTCTTATTATCATTACTAGGATAAATTTTACTTAACATGGTGTTGTCCAAAATTAAAATAAGGGATACTTTGGATGCGATCCCTAATCCTTAACATTCTTTAACTAAAACCTTAATGATATTCAAAGTTTGATCAAAGTCCCTTGACTTTGTACACCTCATTATATTACAATTAATATTTATATTTTTATAGTTTTGACATTAATTGTTTGATATTTTGTAAGATTTATAATCCTATACATTTAAAATCCCTCATTATAATACTATTAGAAATAGTTAGAATAAAAAAAATTCAAACATTTTGATTGAATAAATGGATAAAAACTATGTAGAAATAAGAAATAATAAATGGAAAAAGAAAGTATCCATAGTGTTAAAAAAAATTGGTACATTTTACAAAAAAAAAAAAATCGTACATTTCACATATAACAAAATGGTACATTAATAAAGAAGAATGAGTATATTATAAATAAATTAGGGTAAAAATAAAAGATTACAAAATTATGAGTACAAATGAATTTAAAAAAAAATATAGGCGCTAAAAGAAATTAATACATGGGTACAAAATAAAACTAAAAAGAAAATACTTCAAATTTAAAAAAAAATGTTGCAAATTAAAAGTGGGTACAAACTAAAAATATAAATATATGATATAAAGTTTAGGCATAAAACATAAATATACCATATGTAATTTTTCTATCATTTATTAAATATACAATGTCACGTAACTGTATACACATGGGTACAAACACAAATAAAACTTTAAAAAATATGGGCACAAAAAGAAACTAATAAATGGGTACAAATTAAAAATGAAAAACAAATTGGTACAGATTAAAAATAGGTACAAACTAAAAATAAAAATATATGATAAAAAATTTAGCCATAAATATAAATATACTAATTGTAACATTTTTAACACTAAAGGAATATATTTAAAAATAAAAATATTTTATTATTCAAATAATTAATGATGCTATTAATATCCAAGGACCTTGATCAAAAATTAAAAATGAATAGGATTTTAATTAATGAAGTAGCAAAAAGAAGGATGTGAACCTAATTTCTTGTTGAACAAAAGGCATCGACAAAAGGCCTTGAAGATCAAAAGTGTGAAATTAACAAAAATGGGTTGGTATCAATCATTAGGTAGTGTGTTTGGATTATAACAGAAACTCCAACTGATTAGTTATCATCGACTCTGCCAATGTGTTTTTTTTTTCTTTCTGTAGTGTTTGGAACATTAGGTGGCAGCGACCACATGTATGTCAAACTAAAAGTCTAGAACACAAATTGAGGTTTCATTTTTAGACACCCAAGTATAATTTCATAACACAAAAGTAAAGTGACAGTAAAAATCAAAACTAAATTCCCAATTTTTTCCTGATGAAAAAGACAAAAGAAACCCTAGAACACCCCACAATCAGAAAGATTTGGCAAAATATATTGACTCACTTAACTAGTACCCCGCCCCAAAAAAGAAAAGAAAATAAAATCCCATCTATATTCATTTCGGACAAGGATTGTTTGCTCTCCACTTTTGGTGCCCTCCCCGTGCCCTCCTGTTTTGTGTGGTCACGGTTAAGCCACGTCAATATTTTATATTGTTTTTTTATAGATATAATAAGACAAAAATGAATAGTAATATAAAATGTTGACGTGGCTTAACCGTGACCTCACAAACAGGAGGGCACGGGGAGGGCACCGGAAGTGGAGGGCAAACAATCCTTGTCCATTCATTTCACCACAAGCAAAACCGTACTCGCATCTTCCAAAACAATAAATTGCGGAAATGGACAATGATGAAGCTCTGACCCATCCACCATATGGTGTTGAGAGTAGGATGGACGAATGGCATTGGCTCTGCGGTTATTTTTAAAATTTATAAATTCTGGAAATGGACGTCTTCCGGAGTGAAACAGTTGGACGGTTGAAGCAGTTTCCTATCGAGAATAAATTTGTTTTTCAATTTTAGTATTTTTTTTTTTTTAGAAGAAACGAAAGAATTTTATATAAAAGGGAGAATTTACACAAGTGGAAAAGAGTTCCACCTAGAACCGGGAGTAAGTAGAAAGGACCTTTAAGGTAATGCTAATTAAACAATGGTAAGGCTAAACAGTATCATTTAACGACTGCTGACAAATCCTTTAGTATATAAGAGATAGGGTAATCTCTAAACTCAATTGAAACTGAAGCCCAAAGAGCTGCCCAGTGTCTTACTCTATCCCAACCCCCACTCCCTTATAATCCTCAAAAAGTCTTTTATTACACTCCAACCAAATATTCCAGAAAATTGTCAATAGCAGAGAGCCCTACAATGCTTTGGCTTTCCTCCATTTTCCTAGGGCGTCAAATTTAGTACTTAGAAGCTCGAAACAAGCCTTTGGAGGTACCCAACAGCCTCCAACTTCCTTGAGCATTTTCCACCACAGTTGTATGTTAAACGAACAGTGAAGGAAGACATGATTGACGCTCTCCTCCCCATACATACACAAAACTGGGGAAAAATATGTAAAAGGCATTCGCCTTTGGACTTGATCACACATATTAACCTTCCCAAGCGCCACTAACCATATAAGAATTTTGACTTTTAAAGGAACATTTGCATTTTAGAACTGAGAGAAAGGAGGGAAGTGTTGCACATCTTCATTGTTGCAAAGGAAATAGTTATAGGATTTGCATGTGAACATGCCTGATCCTTCTAAGTTCCATCTTCCAATATCTTCTCTAGATTGACTCAGCCGCACAGACTCTATCTTTTGTAGTAAACCAGTTGCCTCTACCATATCTGTTTCACTGAGATTTCTTCTAAAATCAAAATTCCAGCTGACCAACTGAAGAGAAAAACCACAAAACTAGAAATGCTTTGGTTTTTTGTCCTTGATAACAAAAATAATCTTGGGAATTGCTCTTTCAACGATTCGCCCTCCAACCAACCATTATCCCAAAACCTCAACCTCTCCCTATTGCCAACCGTAAATTTACAAGAGTGTAGAAAATAAGGAAGACCGGCTGAGATATCTGACCAAGAACTTCAACACGAGCCCCGACTCGGGCAATTAGCATCCCAACCATTTGCCTCCAAACCGTACTTGCTCCTTATCACCTTATGCTAAAGAGAGTTTGATTCCAGTAGGAATCTCCACAAACACTTAGCTAGTAATGTTGCATTCTGATTTCACAAGTTTCCCAGACTTAAGCCTCATTCCTCCTTACTTTTGCTTACTACCTCCCACTTAACTAGGTGATTCTTCTTTCCTTCCTCTACCATTTCCCAAAGAAACCCTTTCATTAGCTTTTCCAACCTACCAATGACCTTGCAAGGAGCTTTGAACAAAGACATGTAGTAGATTGGCAAGCTTCCCAAGACAGCTTGAATCAAGGTTAATCTTCCGCCTCTAGATAAGAACGCTTTCTTCCAACCTTGAAGTCTCAATTCCACCTTTTCTACCAATGGGGTCCCAGAATTTAATAGTTTTTGGCCTTCCCCCGAGAGGAAGACCCAGATACCTCATTGGCCAGCTTCCCACCTCACAACCCCAAGAACTTGCCAACCTTGTGATTTTCTCATAATCAGAGTTAATTCCCACCAAGGAACACTTTGCTTTGTTAATCTTCAAATCTGAAACCATGCCAAAAAGATGCAGCAATTCTAATAAATTGTTCCAACCCTCCTCTGGCCCTGCCAAGAAGAAGTTGGTGTCATCCGCGAATTGAAGGTTAGAGATCTCCACATTATCTTGCCCAATGCACAACCCTTTGATCAAGTGATTTTCTTGTGCCTTCTCGAACAATCTACTCAACACGTCTACTGCTAGGGTGAACAGAAAAGGTGACAGTAGGTCTCCTTGTCTTAAACCTTTTGAAGCTTTGAATATTCCCCTAGGTCTCCCATTGATCATAACTGAGAAGTTTGCCGAACTTAAACAATCGAGCACCCATTTCCTCCATCTAAACCCGAAGCCCTTTTTAGTAAGACTTCTTCCAAAAATCCCAATTTGACATGGTCATAATCCTTCTACAAAATCAATCTTAAGGACCAAACCCTCCTCATTCTTCTGCCTCACCTCTTCTACCACCTCATTTGCTACGAAGACTACATCCAGAATTCGTATGCCTTTAACAAAGGCTCCTTGAGATGGAGATATTGTATTGCCCATGACCTCATTTGGCCTTTAACTACGCTTGTAGTCCCTCAATTTCACAGAATCTAACTTTTTCAGAATTAAGCAAATATAAGTTTCGTTTATCACTGCATTTATAATTCCTTTCTCGAAAAATTCCTCCATCACTTTCAAGATATAAACCTTCAAAATATCCCAATTACTTTGAAACATTTGCATAAAGGAACCGTCCAGGCCTGGGGACTTATCTCTTCCGCAATCAAATACTGCTTTTTGAACTTCGGCTTCCTCGAACGACCTTTCAAGCCAAGCTACCCCAATAACACTTATTGAGCACCAATTAATTCCTTCTAGCCCCCAACACGCATCTTCATTGCTGATGTACAAGGATTTGGAAAAATTAATAATTTCGTTTTCGATCTCCTCGACCCCATTTACCATTCCGCCAATCTATCTATATAATTTCTCTTCCTTCTCTCGCTTGCTATCATATGGAAAAAGCTAGTCTTACCATCCCCATCTTTGGCCCACTCCACTTTACTTCTCTGTCTCCACTTCTTCTTTAAACGCTAGGTTTTCCACTAGGAAAAGTAGCTCTTCCCTCTTTCTTTTTTAATCAAAATCTAATCCTTCCCTCCCTTCCTTGATGTCAATTTCCTCTAATTTGGCTTGAGTTTCCTTGAAATTTCTCTCAATGTCCCTGAAGACCTCCTTGCTCCAAGATTGCAACTTCTTTTTTAGAGCTTTCAACTTACTTAAGAATTTGTAACCCTCCCAACCCTCCACTAGCTCAGAATGCCACCACTTTTTGAGATTGTTTCTAAAGTCTAGGTGTCGTAGCCATGAATTTTCAAACCTAAAAAGGACTGGCCCCTACTTCACCTTGTTGGTATCTAGTTCAATTGGGCAATGATTAGAGGTTACCCTTGCCAGAGCCTTTTGTGTTACATTTGGAAAGAACTCTTCCCAACCAACGGAGAACAAGAATCTGTCTAATCTTCGACAAACTGTTTCTTCTCGAAAATTTGATCAAGTGAACTGAGCGTTGTGCATTTCCAGATCTTTGAGTTCAGAATCTTGGATAAACTAGTTAAATATCCTCATACTTGTAGTCGACCTTCCCCCATTTGACTTCTCATTTTCGAACCTCACCACATTGAAATCTCCTCCCACACACCATCTTGGACCACAAGGGCCATAAAGGCCGGCTAATTCTTCCCAGAAATCCTGTTTCTCTATATTTTTGCAAGGGCTATAGACCCCTGAGAGCCACCACTCTAAGCCAGTCGAAGCTTTAATTTTGATGGAAACCGAAAATGCTCCTACTAGAGACTCGACTACTGAGATGTGTTTTGTCTTCCAAATCATTGCTATGCCCCCTGATCTTCCTTGTGCAGGGGCAAAAACCCACTCTTTAAATTTGCTTCCCCACACACTTGCCACTAGCTTTCTGTCTATTAAGGCTGTTTTTGTTTCTTGCAAAATTATGATGTCGAGCTTTGCATGACGAAAATGCTCATTCTAAAGTACCATTTTCCTTCTACTACCCAAACCTTTTATATTCCATCTAATTATCTTCATTAAATTTGACCATACCCTTTTTTCTTTTTCTCTTCTTTTCTCTTCCCACCCACGCCACTGAGCTCTTTCTCCAAAATAAGGAATTTTTAGTGGCAACATCGAAATTTTCATGTTTGACATAAAATCACTAGATCGGCATGTGACCTCCCATTTGCCTGAGACAAAATCGGACCTTTTGCTCTTACTATATTTTAGCAACTTCTTATTCTCTTCAATTGCCATAATTTGAACTTGTTCCACTACCTCTGAGTTTTCTTTGTTTACTCGTAGAGAACCCCCTTCTTTGGGCACCATGGTCATTTCTATGGCTCCATCGGAAAAGAGATTGTGAAGTGTACCTTCACAGCTATCAATAACATCAAAAGTTACCTTTTCATTTCGATGAATCCCCAAGCTCTTCTTCTGATCCAGATAGCTGAGACCAATTTCTTCCTCTGCATGCGGGACCTGACAAGACTAATCGAAATCCATAGTTGAACGAAAATTGTTGGCGAAGCTATTATTGATGGCCAATTTCATCAGCTTCGAGACTGGTGGTGAACAACGTGGGTTGTGACCCACAATCTCCTCCATTTCTTCATCTTGTTCAGATTCGTCGTCTAAGAGTTGGAGATTGGATGAACCACTTTCCTTTGGCTTAGCTTCCTCGATGAGGTACTGTTGCGACCCAAAGTCTTTTGGAAAGAAATGTTTAAATCTTTTGTCAACAGTAGTGGTGTCTCCAAATTTCGCAAGAAATTTCAAATTAAAATGAGTTGGAATGAAGTCGGTTTCCTTATCCATAATATGAGAAGTGCTCCTTGCTGTTGGCGTCCAAACTGTGTACCTTGGTTCCACCGAAAAAGTTGCCTGCTTATTTTCCTTGACTAAACTTTCCTTGTGAGATCAGAAAACTTAGCCCATTGAATTCTAAAGTTATGGGGCACTGAGGAGGCCTAAGTGCCAACCCAACTTGAAGCGGTCCAACAAAAAGTTTGTGTGGGCCAAACCCCACCTTTCTTGCATAGTTAATATTAAAATCCTCCTCATTAGTGGAAGGCCCACATGCCTCCCAAGCCTTATCTTTATCCTTATAGAACCTACTTTTCAAAAAATTAAAAGACCCAATTGGGATATTACTAAAATGCCCTTTTGGCAAATTAAAATAATACCCGTCGCCTATTGTAGACTTCTCTTCATCCTCCATAACACACTTTCCTTCTAAGGAGTTGCTCCCAACTTATGTCAACTTTTCTAATCCTAACAGCACACCTTGCTTTCTGCCAAAACCTATAGTGACAGGACATTCAAACTTTCTAATTCGAAAACACACACTTGTCCCCGCTATAGGGCTTGACTATTGTTCTATAGTTGAAATTGTCTTTGTCGGAAAGAAGATTCTGGTCACTTTTTGTGTCTTCAGTTCAGCCATCATGGGACGTTGTGACATATTTGAGTAAAGAGAATCACCATTATCTGCTACCGAAACCTTAGATATCCTTGTTGGCGAGAGTTGTCTGATTTTAACCCTAAAAACAGAGTTTCCTTCTACCACGTTAATGAATAAACCTTGTGGTGTTTTGTTTGAGTTTTAATTTTGCTTCAAGCAAATATTCAAAATCAGCAGTTCTACGATCAATTTCTACTAGACTGCTGCAGGCGGCGCCAATCTTTTGAAAAAAGTCATTGGTCCATAGGTGTGGCGGTAAGCCTTCCAGAGCAATCCATCCACCATAACTAACTAACTTATGCTCGCCCGATTTGATACTTTCCCACCACCAAGACAGCACCACATCTGGGAACTCACTCATGGAAAGAGTGCCAAGTTGAGCAATCTGAAGGAAATATTTGTGAAAACAAGTTCATTTGAGCAACATCTATGCATGCTATTAACAATTAAAAGACGGAATCATGCTTTTATGCACTCAAAAACAAAACTTAACCCATGAAATTCCAAGCCTAGTAGTTATGGTGAACCAAGACTCAACTCAAAACAAAGTGAGTTGAGAAATCTTATACCAGGTTATCATACAAAATGGTTCCTGAGATTTGCATGATCAATAGAAATGGTCTTTGAGATTGAAAATCAATAGAAATGGTCCCTAAGATGGTCCACCATCCATGATTTTGGTCATTCCGTTAAAAACGATTTTGGGCAATTTTCAAAACTTTGTAACTCAATCGTTTCTTAACCAAATTTGATCCATAATATATCAAAATGAAGATAAGAAAGTGTAGAATAAGATTATACCTATTTGGAAGCCCAACGGTTGCCGAATATTGTTGGAAAATAGCCTGAAAGATGACCGGTCAGAGGGAAAACTAGAAAACTTGCCGAAAACTGGGTAAACTTCAAACATTCATAACTTCTTCAATACTCAACCAAATAGAGTGATTCAAAAATGAAAATAATACTTCTTGACGAGACAAAGAGAACGGTACCTTTTCCGAAGGCTAACTCGCTGTGGTTTGGTCGAACAACGGCTCGAAAGTGGCTAACCATTTTTTATTTAGCCACTTTAGAGCAGTTTTCCGGCCAAACCACGACAAGTTATCAGTAAAGAAAGATACCATTCTCTTTGTCTTATCGAGAAGTATGATTTTTATTTTTGAATCACTTGATTTCCTTGAGGATTGAAGAAGTTATGAACGTTTAAAGTTTACCCAGTTTCCGGCAAGTTTTCCAGTTTTCCCACAAACCAGTGACATTTCAGGCTATTTTCTGGCCATCTCAAGCAATCATTGGGCTTCCAAATAGGTATAATCTTGTTCTACACTTTCTTATCTTCATTTTATATATTATAGATCGAATTTGGTTAAGAATCAATTGAGTTATGAAGCTTTGAAAATTGCCCAAAGAGTTTTTAATGGAAAGACCAACATCATGGATGGTAGACAATCTCAGGGACCATTTCTATTGATTTTCAGTCTTAGGGACCATTTCTATTGATCATGCAAATCTCAGGGACCATTTTGTACAATAACCCTTTTATACCTTTGTTGATTCCTCTTTGCATAAGTAACGGCTAATCACCCAAGAGAGATGGCCTTCATTCCTTTCTTCTTAGCTCCATGGATTTCTTGGAGGAGGATGGTAGAATGGATTCTCCAAGTTCCCAAAATAGAAAACCTCTAAGTCTTTACACCAAGGAGAGCATTGATGAAGAGATGAGTGACCTTGGATGAAATAGATGCTAGTAATTTTTCCAAGGTGGCCGACCTCTTAGAGAGAAAATGAGAGCTTGTGTTCTCATCTTTTTTTCCAAAAGAAAGCCTAAGGATGAAATGGCTATAAAGTTGTCTTTATACCACCTCACAATGGAGTGGCAAACTTGCAATTAAGCCAAGTTTACTACCCTTCACTCTTATGGCCGGCCATATTGGGTTTTTTGGGCTTTGAGGCCCTTTGTGTTTCAAGTTGTCATACAACTTAAGTTAATGGGCTTGACATTCAAATCCCATTGGGCCTTGCGGCCCAAAACTAACTTGAGGTCTATAACGAACATATTCGTTTGATTAATTAACATATTAATTAATCCTAGCCATAAATAATTAAACCATTTAATTATCCTTGCTCATCTCTGTTGTTTCTTCAATCTCTACCTTACTCGGTGTATGATCCATTAGGTTCCTTTTAGCGAGCCAATGGGCGATTAGAACTCTTCAAATTGATTGTGAATTGAAACTTACTTTCAATTCTCCATTTAGTGATTATACACCTTTAGGGCTTCCGCAAACCATGAGAGACACTCTGCAGTATGTTATGGCTACCCAGGCTAATCAGAAGAGGTGGAGAACCTATTCAGTTTAGGATTACAATGCAATACGGTCTTTCTCTAATACAATACTCTTAACCACATTGTTTGGTTTGATAGTTTATTCATGTCTACTATCCAATGTGATTCTCTTACTTATATGATTACTTTGAACGTGATTTGGAATGACTTCCTAAATCTCATTCATACTCTGGCCAGAGATTCTTATTCATATCAGAGTATTCTCCCTCAAACGGTTTAAAGGTTAGAGATCCCTCAAAGGTTCCTTACGTGATGAGCACAATAAAGATACAATCAAGAATCATGAAGCACAATGAGAACTATAAGTGTTGACGAGGCATTCGTTACTATGATGAGCATGAAACTAGTGCCAAGAATTCATTCAACGCGATCGTTTTCAAGCGACCTTCACTACTTGTGATTATAAGATTGTAACTATTAGGTGAAACTCCCTCATAATCTAGCATCATATTCATGCATGAAAACTAAGCGTGCACTCTCAATCAACATACACAAATAAGTTATCAATCAAGTAGATGAACGAATTGAATCCGCAACTTATGAAATAACAACTGAATGTAATCAAATCATATTGCAAGCATGTACATGGTTTCGAATCACCCCCCAACTAAGGGGGTTTAGTTCCTCATTCTTGCAATACAAAGATACATAAAATTAGACATTAAAATCAAAGGAAAGAAAACACCTAAAATGCTCCAACTTGGAAAGCAAGTGCATAAATGGATCTCCCTTCCTCCTTGTTGCGGCATGAAGCTTGTGGACAGATTGTTGGGTGGATTTATGGTGTAGAATGGATGGGGAATGATATGGAGGGGTTTAGGGTGAGTGTGGAAGAGTGTTTGATGGTTGGAAGGTGGTGGAGAACTAGGCAAAGAGGGTGGAAGAAGGTGGAGTGGCTGTTATGTTTTCTAGGCACTAGAATGATGTTTTTGGGGTGTTTTGCTTCCTAGGGTGTGTATGGACGAATTTCTGTGATAAAATGATGAATATGGGGGATTGTTCTTTGGCCAAGGGGTGTAAACATGTATTTATAGGCCCCAAAAACCTTAGAAAATCAGGTTAGGCTAGGGATGAAATGCATGGCAAGTTGGTGTGTGTGGTGTGCAATGGTCCAAGGGTGAAAATGAAGTGATGATGCAAAGTGTGAAAGGTAAAATGGAGTAGTGTTGCAGCTAGGGAGCATGAATGATTGTGTACATTGCATAGAGATGGAAAGGGAGGTGAAATGTGTCAACAAATGGGTCAAAGGTGCAACAACATGTGTGACACATGCCATTGGATTCCAAATGTGAATGATGGAGCATCAATTGGTGCATGTAATGGATGTAAAGATTGTCTAAAATCTAATGGGTGAAGGGAACAAGAGGTATCAAGCAATTGAGTGAAATAATTAAATGAATTAAAGCATGAAATCAGAAATTATGTAGGGGACAAGAGTGATCAAGCATGGCATGGGAATCCAAAGGGAATTCTATGTGTTTTGCATGGCAAGGAGTGTGCAACTTGGAGTGACATTTTTGGGCTGAATTCTTTATCTTTTGGACACTAATTCTTCACATTCTTGGCCTCTTTAGTTCTCAAATTCGTCCATCCACTTTGGCCCATGCATTTGCTATCCATTCCAAGCCCGAAACATGCTCCAAAGGCCTCCAAAATGCATCTTCTTGCATACTTTGTACTTAGAGTCTTTCACTTTGCATGTGGGCTTCTTTGCATGTGTATGAGTTGTCATTGTTTATCCTTGCAATTACACACACACACTTGCACACACATATGCCCAAAACGTCCATCCTTATGCATGCAATCCATTTGAGCCCAATATTGATCCAACATGCACCAAAATGCACTTTTCTTGCCAAGGTTGTTATTAAGACCTACAAACAAATGAAAATGGCTTTAAACACTAAAATAACTAAAGAAACACAACGTAAACGCACAAGAACAAGCCAATTAAGTCGCATAAATATGCTCCTATCAATGGTGCATGGATGGTCCTACTTGGTTAATTCGCATTGGGGGACCATGCAATTATATGCATGCCTATGGTCCTTCTTGGTTAATATGCATTAGGAAACCATAAGCATTCTAAAAGTGATCAAATCTGCCTAAAAACACAAACTGGGCAGATTTGGACTCTAACACACTTTTGGGACACCTAAAAACACAAATCAAAACAGATTTTGACTAATAAAACACTTTAAAGTAAAGGGGGTTTTGGTTTTGACGAATTTGAAAACAAAACAAGTAAATTAAAGAACTAATGAAATCTGCACGAATTTGAGTAAATTGAATGGATGGAAGGCTAGCTAGGAGGTTCTTCTCCACACATGACATACTTGCACTTCAACCAATTTTCAGTTGTTCTTTCGATCAATCATGAAACTCAACACCCCAGGTTAATTAAGTCCGCTTAAATTAACCTTCAAGTTCTCCTTAAGTTATTGAATTGGATGGGAAAGCGCATACAACAATTCAAGCATTCTTCAAAAGTTCTTTACGTGAACAACACAATAAAGATACAATCAAAGATCATTAAGCATTATGAAAACTATAAGTATTGGCGAAGCATTCGTTACTATGATGAGCATCAAACTCCTGCCAAGAATTTATTTAACGCGATCGTTTATAAGCGACCTCCACTACTTGTGAATATAAGTTTGTAACTATTAGGTGAAACTCCCTTATACTCTAGCATCATATTCATGCATGCAAACTAAGTGTGCACTCTTAATAAACATACACGAATAAGTTATCAATCAAGCAGTTAAACAAATTGAATTCACAACTTATGAAATCATAACTGAAGGTAATCAAATCATAGTGCAAGCATGGACATGGTTTCGAATTCCCCTCTAGCTAAGGGGGGTTTAGTTCCTCATACTTACAAAGCAAAGATAAACAAATTTAGACATTGAAAACAAAAGAAAGAAAACACCTAAAAATGCTTCAACAATCCAACTTGAATGGCAAGCACGTCCAAGGGTCCTCCTTCTTCTCTTTGTTGTGGCACAAGGTGTGGTTTGATGGATGAGTGGTAAATTATGGTGGTGGATGGATATAGGTGAGTTATGGTGAAGGGTGGATTGGTGGATTGTGTTCTCTCTGGTTTTTTTCCCCCTTGTTATGGTGAAGGGTGGATGTATTTATAGGCTAGGGAGAGGACTACCATCTAATTAAGGTGGTAGTGATGAGTGTTGTGGTAATGAGTGGATGTAATGGGTGTGGTGGATGGATGTTTGGTAATGAGTGGATGTAATGGGTGTAGTGGATGAATGTTTGGTAATGAGTGGATGTAATGGGTGTAGTGGTTGGGTGTTTGGTAATGAGTGGATGTAATGGGTGTGATGGATGAGTGTTGTGGTAATGAGTGGATGTAATGGGTGTTGTGGGTGAAAGTTTGGTATGAGTGGATGTAATGGGTGTAGTGGATGAATGTTTGTAGTTGTAGATCAACACACTTGCACACACACATGCTGATTTCTAGCCTTCTAATCTTCAAAAACGTCCATCCTCATGTCTCCATGCTTGCATTATCCAATCTTGGCTCAAAAATGCTCAAAAATGCTCCAAAATGCACTTTCTTGCCAACTTTGTTATTATGACCTACAAACACACGAAAATAGCTTAAAATACATAATTAACTAAGAAATAACAACACAAATGCACAAGAACAAGCTAACTAAGTCGCATGAATATGCTCCTATCAAATTCCCCCGCACTTAGCTTTTGCTAGTCTTTGAGCAAAACAAAAGAAACAAAACCAAACAAAACAAACAAAACCAACAAAACACAACCTAACCTTCCAACATTTGCCTCAGGGATTTTCAATGAAACATGACATGCCAAAGATCACCACTTACATAGATTTAAGTATTCCTAACCCTCGAGCATACTTAATCATAGTCACCATTCACTAGCTCACATTTAATCAATTAAAATAGCATTTTGAATATAGTAACATGCCTTAGAGAATTTCCTCAATTCCTTACTAGATACACTCTTATTTTCACACAAGAAATTCTTACTACACTCCCTATACTAGGTATATGTGAGAAGATTGATGTAAACATGAAAACTAGTATTCACATATGTTTTTCAACAAAGAAGCAATTTTTGGAATTATTAATTCATGTAATATATTATCTCATGAATGGAATGCTACTACTTAGATGCGAGAACCAGTGACACCATATGCTCATATCAATTTCAAACTCCACAAATTGAAACACACAACACTCAAGATTGAAGTCAAGGGTTGTAACAAGGCTTGGGGGTAATGGCTAACAAAGAAAGGATAGGAATAAGAAACATTCTTAAAGCGATAGCAAGCAAAGTAATGGAATCAACACTTGGAATTCACTTTAGAATGCAAAAATCAACTTTTAAACACAAAGGGAAGATTCATGCAACACTTAGGGTCGAATTCAATGCTTTGGATCATTTCTTCAACAAACAACACTTTAGAGCTCTTCTCATAAATTTTTCAACTCTTTTCACAACTTTTCTTCTTTTCATTCTATTTTCCACGAATTTTTCTTTTTCTTTTCCTTTTCTACCTGTGCCTTATGAAGGACTTTGGCACATACGCACACACACAAGAATCACTTCCCCCACACTTGTTTTTCTGCAAGAGTTCAACAAAAGGAATTCCTTCTAAATTATGCTTTACTATGCTTCAAGAACAAGGGTATGGATGGTCCTAATCTAGGCTAGGTGAGGATAGTGTGGGTAACAAAGAACATAGGCAACACAAGGCTCAACAGGGTTAAACTTAAACACATAATGAATGGGATAGGCTTTTTGGCTCTTGGCTCACTAAACAACTTCGTCTTGAATATGTGTTATGCAAATCAATAACATGCTTTGAATGAAATAGGCATGAGTTCTAGCATTTGGAACTAAATGATGAAACGCCTTCTAAGTAGCAACCAAGCAAAGAATAATGAGATCATGCAACGACTTTAGAAAACAAAAAACATTGCACATATTAATAACTCTCCAAATAAACGTTTAGGCCCAAGTCTCTCAAGGATGTAGCGTTAGTTTGAGTTCCTTCTTTCAAGCATGTTACAAAAACTGATTTTTCCTTTTATAATTGCATGTGAATTCATAAATTATAACCACAACTAAGCATACACCAAAGAGTAAATCAAATTTTCATCCATATTTATAACTCTCTTTAACAGTCATGTAATTAAAAACCAAATCTTCATCATTGTGTTGGAAGGTACCCTAAGACACAAATAAACACACAAAAACAACTCTTTTTGTGTTTTTCAAAACAATTTTTCAAATTTTTATGAGATTTTCGGATTTTTATGTCAAAACACACTAAAACACTCCAAAACAGCTTAAAAACACTTAAAACAGCAAGGAACAACACTAGAAGTAATGGGTGATAAACTCCTACAAATTTCATGCAAAGCAACTTGTTTACCCCCCCCCCCCACACTTAAATCAAGCATTGTCCTCAATGTTTCAAGCATAAACTCACACAAAAACAACCAAACAAACAAACAACGAATAAACATGACAAGTATGGCAAAGTAAAAACCAGACAGAGTAGAGTTTAAGAACGCAAATCTGGTTTTGGAGATAGATGATCTTGTTGACTTTCCACAGCTTTGATCTTAAACTGGTTTGGAATTCTGAGCGAGCAATATGGGAGTTCCTTGGTTTCAAATCAGACTCCTTCTGCTGGGTTGATTTGATTGTGCAATTTGCATTCTTCTCTGCTTATTTCTTCTGCACGGCAAGCAGGCACGAGGTAGAGGTGATAGTCTGTTTCTTTCTTCAATCTTTCCAAGTGCCCACCATTTGCTTTCTTTCTCCTTGTCCCCAGCTGAGGATGAATTGGCACATTGTCTCCACATGCTTCAAGGTATCATTTTCACTTCCCTTATCTGTTCCCCAAGCAGATGTGGTAGACGAAGAGAAAGCATAAGATGTTGAAGATGAGTACTCGAGAGCAAGGCTAGGCAAGCAATCAGGAAGGGGTTCCAGGCAGTCGGTTCTAGATTAGAAGATTAATACCAAGTGCTGGTTGATTGCTTACTTTCTCCTTGTCCCAAAACAACGACAAGGAGAAGGATAGGGAGAAAGCATGATATGAGATACTCTTGCTTTCAACCTTTATGATATGAAATACTTTTGCTTTGGATGAGTTATTTGCAGAGGTACCCCAAGGAATAAGGAACACTAAGTGACTCGATAGGGTTTGTTGGAAAGGCATTCTCGGAGAAGAAGAAGGGTTATGTATGTCTACCTTGCAATGGCATTTATAGGAATTAATAACCGGTACTATTCTTTCACTCTTGTCAGCAACCGTTGGATGATTTAATAGTGAACTTCACGTCCTTTCTACTTTACAAGAGATCTTCGATAGATTGCCTGTAATTTCTACAAGGCTGAGTGTGCATGTGACAGGCTCTGACACGTCTAGAAAAGTAAGTGCCTCTTCGATATCTGGAATCGGCGTTTCGACAAACTGCCCGTGATTTCTGCAAAGCTGAGTGTGCATGTGACAGATGCTAACACGTCTCGAAAAGCAGATGCCTCTCCGATTTCTAAGCTTGCCTCTTCGAGTTCTGAGCTCGCCTCTTCGATCTCTGAAATCCCATCGAGTGCAGAGGTTGCATGTGACAAGTGCGGACAAATCTGGAAAAGAAGATTGGCCCGTGGTTTCTGAGCAAGCCCAACTTTTGAGAAAGCTAGCGCTTCTTTGATTTTTGAATTGGCCTCTTCGATTTCTGAGCTCACCTCTTCGATCTCTGAAATCCCGTCGAGTGCTTATTTTTATAGAGGTATGCAGGACGTTCAAAGCACACTTGAATTTCTGCCTGTAGAAACTCCCTTCTTGCACTTCTACGATCTTAACTTGTCCGACCTCTTCTTTCTTTAACACCTTTGAAAATGTCTGGCCTCTTCGACCGTCGTTTTGACTTGAACCTTGGTGAAGAGGCAGTCCCGCATTCTCTAGACAACATATGGCGCCCATCCTTCATATTCCCTACTGGTCCCCTTACCGTTGGGGATTCGGTGATAAAGAATGATATGACAGCTGCGGTGGTGGCCAGGAACCTTGTCACTCCTAAAGATAACAGACTACTTGCCAAACGATCTGATGAGTTGGCTGTTAAGGATTATTTGGCTCTCAGTGTGCAGTGTGCAGGTTCTGTGGCTAATATGGCCCAACGCCTATTTGCTCGAACCCGTCAAGTTGAATCATTGGCGGCTGAAGTGATGAGTATCAAACAAGAGATTAGAGGGCTCAAGCATGAGAATAAACAGTTTCACAGGCTCGCACATAACTATGCTACAAACATGAAGATGAAGATTGACCAGATGCAGGAATCTGATGGTCAGATTTTACTTGATCATCAGAGGTTTATGGGTTTGTTCCAACAGCATTTGCCTTCGTCTTCTGGGGCTGTACCGCATAATGAAGCTCCAAATGATCAACCTCCGATGCTTCCTCCTTCTGGGGCTCTGCCAACTGCTGAGCTCCGCCGACTACTGAGACTTCTCCTAAGCAGCCTTTGTGAAGGCTCCCTCTTGTATTTTTCTACTTAATGTTCCTTTTTTTTCATGACAATGAATGTAAAAATACCTTGCATATCTATTAGTGTTTCAAAAATAAACCCACACCAAAAACAATTAAACAAGCAACAAATAAAAATGACAATCATGGCAAAATAAAACTACAAAAAAGGGAAGGTTTTTAGGAATGCAAAACCAATCGTGGAGCAATTCAAAAATCTTCCTTATTTGAATACATGGGTTGCCTCCCAAAAAGCGCTTGCTTTAACGTCTTCCAGCCAGACGAAACTTCCTTCTAAACTTGGATAGGGCCCATAGCATGGAATTGATCCTTGAATGGAAGGTGATACTTGACGTGATCCGGCAATGGTTTAAATTCTAGTGTAGGTGCTTGAATCATCAAAATCAGCAAGTTAGTATATAATAAAATCGAAGTTGGAGAAGATGGCTTACTTGCTTGCTCTAACACAAACTCAATTACGAACACCACATCTTTGAAGGTTGCAGGGATATGGGACTTGGCCAGATTTGGTGTTTTGAGAGTTATGACTTGTTCCGTGTCATAAAATCCAACTTCTTTGGGAATTTTCGTCTCAAGTATATCTTCTTTGATGAATTCTAGACATTCCCCATCCACGTCTTGCTCTTGATTCATTGGAAAGGTTTTGAATATGCCTTTCTCACCCTCTTCTTCCTTAGATTGCATGATCCTGCAAGGAATAAGGACATTTGGTGAAACGAGGTCAGGACAAATTGAATTTAGGCTTACCTTGGTTGTAGTGGACGACATAGATGGCATATGGGGCTGCGGTAATGGTGGTTCTTCCCTTGCCGTGGCCTTGTTATTCTCCTCTTCTTTGAGCAGCAACTGTTCATCCATGTTTTGGCTTGGTTTGGATGTCTTAGGTTCACCTCCAACCTCCATAGCACTTCCCAAAGTGATAGCATCATGGATTTCAAAATCTTCCTTCAAATTTTCAATAGTTGAGTTGGAGAGTTCACTTTGCTCTTGAATTTATGCCATAAACTCCATAATCTGCCCAATTTGCTTTTCCAATAAACTCGTCTTCTTGGCTTGATTTTGCATCTCTTTGTTTCCATTTTCTACTTCCTGGTTCAAAGAGGTGAGTAACTTATTAAACATATCATTATCCAAAGACGTACCTGAATTGAATTGGGCAGATTGTTGTGGTGGCTGCATAGGTCTTGAATAGAACTCCTCTTCTTGCTGGCAATACCCATCTTGTTGGAATTGTTGAGGTTCTCCCCACATGTAATCTGAATAATCTCTCCAATCCGAATTGTAAGCGTTGGAAAACATGTTGTCCCATGATTGGCTATGGCCTTGATAACCCCAAGCATCTTCATTCGCAGCGAATTGAGAACATTGATGAGTTGGATATCCTTACCCATAGGACACACCATATGTAGGGACACTTTGCATTGTGGTCCTTTCAGCATATTGTGACAATTGAGAAGTAAGTTTCACAAATTGAGCTTGAATGGTAGCAAAATCCATGTCTTACTTCTTTAGTACCTGAAATCAAGGAAACAAAACTAAATCAAATATCATAAGTAAAAATAAAAGACAAAAATAGAAACAAAGTCAGTAACTAAAACAAAAGACATGAAAAAGAAACAACGGAGGATTAGCAAAGTTGATAATCCCCGGCAACGGCGTCAAAAATTTGATGCGAACATTAACTTAACACACAAATTAAACCCTCTTGTTGTCAATTGTAGTAAAGAATGTAAGTAGGGATCGTTCTAGACCGGGGATTATGAGGGATTGCTAAAACACTTGAAACCGACTTAAAAATGTAAAATTAAGTTTAAAACACCAAACTAGACTCAAAAGATGCAATACAAACTAAAAGGACTCAAAACAAGCTAAAAACGCTCAAATCTGCCTAAAAACACAAACTGCGCAGATTTGGACTTTAACACACTTTTAGGACACCTAAAAACACAAATCAAAACAGATTTTGACTAATAAAACACTTTAAAGTAAAGGGGGTTTTGGTTTTGACGAATTTGAAAACAAAACAAGTAAATTAAAGAACTAATGAAATCTGCACGAATTTGAGTAAATTGAATGGATGGAAGGCTAGCTAGGAGGTCCTTCTCCACACATGACATACTTGCACATAAACCAATTTTCAATTGTTCTTTCGATCAATCATTAAACTCAACACCCCAGGTTAATTAAGCCCGCTTAAATTAACCTTCAAGTTCTCCTTAAGTTATTGAATTGGATGGGAAAGCGCATACAATTCAAGCATTCTTCAAAAGTTCTTTACGTGAACAGCACAATAAAGATACAATCAAAGATCATTAAGCATTATGAAAACTATAAGTATTGACGAGGCATTCGTTACTATGATGAGCATGAAACTCCTGCCAAGAATTTATTTAACGCGATCGTTTATAAGCAACCTCCACTACTTGTGAATATAAGTTTGTAACTATTAGGTGAAACTCCCTTATACTCTAGCATCATATTCATGCATGCAAACTAAGTGTGCACTCTTAATAAACATACACGAATAAGTTATCAATCAAGCAGTTAAACAAATTGAATTCACAACTTATGAAATCATAACTGAAGGTAATCAAATCATATTGCAAGCATGAACATGGTTTCGAATTCCCCACTAGCTAAGGGGGGTTTAGTTCCTCATACTTACAAAGCAAAGATAAACAAATTTAGACATTGAAAACAAAAGAAAGAAAACACTTAAAAACGCTCCAACAATCCAACTTGAATGGCAAGCACGTCCAAGGGTCCTCCTTCTTCTCTTTGTTGTGGCACAAGGTGTGGTTTGATGGATGAGTGGTAAATTAGGGTGGTGGATGGATATAGGTGAGTTATGGTGAAGGGTGGATGGGTGGATTGTGTTCTCTCTGGTTTTTTCCCCCCTTGTTATGGTGAAGGGTGGATGTATTTATAGGCTAGGGAGAGGACCACCATCTAATTAAGATGGTAGTGATGAGTATTGTGGTAATGAGTGGATGTAATAGGTGTGGTGGATGGATGTTTGGTAATGAGTGGATGTAATGAGTGTGGTGGATGAATGTTTGGTAATGAGTGGATGTAATGGGTGTAGTGGGTGGGTGTTTGGTAATGAGTAGTGTTTGGTAATGAGTGGATGTAATGGGTGTGGTGGATGAGTGTTGTGGTAATGAGTGAATGTAATGGGTGTAGTGGGTGGATGTTTGGTAATGAGTGAATGTAATAGGTGTAGTGGATGAATGTTTCTAGTTGTAGGTCAACACACTTGCACACACACATGTTGATTTATAGCTTTCTAATATTCAAAAACGTCCATCCTCATGTCTCCATGCTTGCACTATCCAATCTTGGCTAAAAAAAATGCTCTAAAATGCTCCAAAATGCACTTTCTTGCCAACTTTGTTATTATGACCTACAAACACATGAAAATAGCTTAAAATACATAATTAACTAAGAAATAACAACACAAATGCACAAGAACAAGCTAACTAAGTCGCATGAATATGCTTCTATCAAGGGTGAGGAGCCTTAGGAATTGGCCTCAGAAATGGCCTCTCCTAATTGTGAGGGTAAGGGGTCCTTTTATAGAATAAGGACTCCTCACTTATTACATATTTACCCCTTCCTTTATCACATAATTACATTTAAGTCCACCGAGTATTTATACGAGGTCTAAATACGAGGCCCTAATTATGGTATAAACAGTAGTCCCCCAAGTCTTCAGTCAAGAGAGTCTTTTGGCTTGAGACTTGAAATTCAGTCCCTGTGTGGGCCGAAGTAACTAGATGCTGTCTTGAACCGATGCTCGATATGAGGCAGTGCTCAATCTGAAATGACGCTCAACTAGAAGTAGCACACGCTGGGAGGCTGCTCGGCTCGTGGCTTATGTTGCCTTGGTTGGCTCGGCTTGCGGTGTTTGAAGGTGAGGGAGTCCCTTTTATAGAATAAGGGCTTACTCCTCAATACATGAATGATGGGCTAGAGTTGATGCTCTCTAATGATGGTGAGGGAGTCCCTTTTATAAAATAAGTGCTCGCTCCTCACTACATAAGTGATGGGTTATGAGTGATGCTCTCTAATGATGGTGAGGGAGTCCATTTTATAGAATAAGAGCTCGCTCTTCAGTACATGAATAATGGGTGCTTTCTAATGAAAGTAAGGGAGTCCCTTTTATAGAATAAGGGCTTGCTCCTTAATACATAAATAATGGGCTAAGTCCCCCAAGTATTTTTCATGAGGCCCAATTGGGGCCCAATATATGGTACATAATGTAGTCCCCCAAGTCTTCGGTCAATAGAGTCTGTTGGCTGAAGACTTCAAATTGAATCCATGTATGGGCCGAAGTGGCGGTTGTTCAGAGGCGGTATTTGTATACCCTGTACTGAAGCTTTTGTGGGTGAAGCTTTGCAAGTAAAGCTTTGAAGCTAGAGCTCTGTAAATGAAGCTTTCGAAGTTGGAGCTTTTGTAAATGAAACTTTTGAAGCTAGAGCTCTGTAAATGAAGCTTTTGAAGCTAGAACTCTGTAAATGAAGCTTTTGAAGCTGTTTGACATGAGTGATGCTCATGAATGTTTATGTTGATTGACATGAGTGATGCTCATGGATGTTGTCATGAGTGATACTCATGAATGTTAACATGAGTGATGCTCATGAATGTTAACATGAGTGATGCTCATGAATGTTAACATGAATGATGCTCATGAATGTTGACACGAATGATGGTCATGAATGTTTATGTATGATTGTCACGAGTGATGCTCATGAATGTTTATGTATAAATGACATGAGTAATGCTCATGTACAATTTAGAGTACTGGGCATACTTTTGTTCACCTGATTGGTTTGGGCTTTTTTTTTTTAATTACCCTTTGATGGGGTTTATACATATTACCCTCTGATGGGGTTTATACAGATGTTTCCAAAAGATCTGAAAAATAAATTACATCATTCAAAAATAAATAAAGCAATCGTTGGTGCTTTGCTTTTGCTTTTGTTTTCGGCTTTGCTTTTGCTTTCTTTTTTTGCTTTCTCTTTTCCTTTTCCTTGCACTTCTCTATAAACCAAACCAGGATGCTTTGCAAGCCTGTGGAACAGCAGAAGCAGATTTGCTTTTGCTTTGCTTTTACTTTCTTTTTCCTTTTCTGTTTTTGCTTTTGTTTCCTTTTCTTTTCATAAAGTCTGCCTTGCTTTAACATAAGTGCAGGTGCCTGGGGTCCATCGGCGGCCTTCCTGGATTTTCCTTTCCAAAAATCCCTTTAGCCCTTGAGAAGCTGCAATCGTCCTGATAAGTTCAACAAGGTTCTTCTGTTCGCCATGAACTACATATTCCAGATTTAGCCTCTTAAAATGAGCAATGAACGTCCTTGAAACCATAGCAGCAACAACTCCAGACCAAAGATGCTTGGTGGTATTCATAGCTCCAGACCATAGCTTCTGGACGACATCTTGAGCTGCTGGAGGTTGTCACTGGACGACACGTGTGACAAAAGCTGGAGAAGACACAACAGGTGCTGGACGACAACGTTGGCGGCCGCGGCTGCCGCTGCTCTAAGTTCGTCGGCAGCTGAATCGGTGAGTTCCATTTATCCGAGTCAGGGTTTGGAGCTCCAGGTCGATGCTCGTACCCTTTGATCAGACAGCTGAGATTTGACACGAACAGAAAAGAGAGGTTTTGGCTTTTGGGTTCGAGGGAACACACAGAGGAAAAAGAACCAGAAATGAAGACCAAAAGCGGACCGTATCGACCTGACACTCTCTCTCTAATCTTTTTTTTCTTTATTTTTTTTTTGAACTGCGATGTGAGGTCTGAAGAACCCATCTTTTACTTTTCCTCATCTCCTATCTCCTCAAACCCATTTTACGGGTTGCTAAAGGCCTTTCTTCTCGGTGACTCAACTGAGAAATCTCTGAGATCGTCCATGGAAACCGCCCGGGTCAACTTCCTCGTCAAGTCGTCGATCGGCGACAGCAAAAAGGGCGACAGCGATGACGCCGAGAGGGTAACGGAGCGAGTTCTCTAGATTTGCTGCACCATTTCCGGTTTGCTGATAAAAAAAATGTTGAATCTTTGGAATACTGCAGCCAGGAGTTGGGTGCCGGCGTCGATGAGCTCGAAAGATTAAAACATTAAGGGAGAGAGAAACTGGGTTTGTGAAGGAATTTCGAGGATTTTTCAGGTGACATGTGAGGATATGATTGATCTGTGAGTTTTGATTTGATGGGTCTCTGCAAATTCCTTGGAGAATGAGGAAGAACAAGGTAGCAAGCGGCTGATGGTGGTGCGGCAGGCGAGCAAACGGGATCCAAGTCGACGACTATGAATCGCTGTGTTGATCTAGCGGTGCTCGATCTGCTTGATCATCGACATCGGGAAGCAGATCCACTTAGCTAACGAGTTGGGAGAGCCTTAGGTCACTTTCTGGATCTCTGGACTCAAATCCCACTCTTCCTCGCCGTCCAATGCATCTCCAAGTCCCTCTTGGGGATTTCTCGCCATATTTCTTTTACTTGTGTTGACAAAACTCCACCAGTTACTAACTTTTTTCTGCAACTGCTCAGATGGGCTTTGTAATTTACAGTAAGAAACATGAAAGGTTTGGTGAGTAAAGAATTAAAGCTGGGTTCTTGATGCTCTTTTTAGAGAGAGACAGTCACAGAGAGAGAGAGAGAGAGAGAGAGAATGAACCGTTGGGTTTTTGTGAAAGCTTTCGGTTTTTTGCAGATTCACAGTGGTGAGATTTGATGAAAAAATGAAAGATAACCGACATAGTTTTTTGTGTCGATTCCCACAGACAACGTCAAATGTTGATGCACAAAACCGGAGGTCTTGGAACAACGTAAATCCGACCGTGAATCTGCAAGAAATGTAAATAACACAAGATGTATCGCGGTTCATCCCAAGGTTTGGGCTACGTCCACACTGATTATATTTCTCTGAGAGTATTTGTGAGGGAGAGAGAGAGAGCTCTGAGAGTGAGAGCGTTAAGAGGGTGAGGAGCCTTAGGAATTGGCCTCAGAAATGGCCTCTCCTAATTGTGAGGGTAAGGGGTCCTTTTATAGAATAAGGACTCCTCACTTATTACATATTTGCCCCTTCCTTTATCACATAATTACATTTAAGTGACCCGAGTATTTATACGAGGTCTAAATACGAGACCCTAAATATGGTATAAACAAAAGTCTAATGTAAAAAAAATCTGAATAAGATGACTTCACGATGTTATAAATATTAAACGGTCTAGTGGTATTCCTCTTTACTTGTAAGTGAGAGGTTTTAGGTTCGATTTTAATCAAAGACGAATTTGAACCACATTATTGCTAGCCCATTATGAGGCTAAGCCCACTCTCTCTCCGTTAATGTAGATAATATCGTTTGTTCCAAAAAAAAACAAAAAAACAAGACATCACATTTTTTTTTTCCTGAAAAAAAATGTCTTATCTAATTTAAAATTTGATAATTTACCTTTAAAGTGTATCACATAAAAGTTTTTGAAATGTAAATTGTGGATTTAGCGCAAAGGTGTAAGAGAATGTTTTGCTAATTTGTGCTCTGCAATGGATTGAGCTGCACCTTTCCTTGCACAGAAATATACAAAACTTTCATTCTTCGTTCTTTGAGTTTTTCTTCAGTCTTATTTCCCAATCCATAACTTAAAAAAACAACATCAAATACTAAAAACCAACACAAGTCACGTAATTTAAATTGAAAAAAACTAAATAGATTACAATCTAGTAGAGAAGGGAAGAATTTGGAGGTTTTAATGAACTTAAGGACATTTGTTTGAAAAAATATCATTAGGGAACTTAATTTTTTAAATGGTAGGATTATGAGAGATATGTTGAAAAGTGTGTGATTAAGGAAATGAACTCAAATAAAAACTAAAAACTATTTTTAACTTGTATTTATTTTGAAGATTTTGTTTTTTGTTCATTTTTCTTTGTTTCCTTCATTCCCTTCCACCAGTATTCTTCATCCCTCATTTTCGCCTCCACTCTTCTTCATCCCATATTTCCTCCAAATAATTTCTCCATAACTCAAACACATAAAAATGAAAACTAAAAATAGAAAACATTTTGATAATTATCTCACAAATATGATCTCACATTTCCACCATATAATTTCCCTTTATATTTATGGAATAGTTATTAGCACTTAAAAGTCATTATGCACTCTTTAAATATATAGATTTGACAAACCGGCATTATATCTATCAAAGACAAGGAGCAAGAAATAATTGCTTGGTCACAAGCCAGTAATTTCTTTCTAATTAATATGTGTAGTAGATTACCAAGAGAAGTTTACCACAAACATTCATCGTTTCAGCCAAATAATGTAAATTAGGGTTTTCTTGGTTGAGGCAATAGTAGGACCTCAAGCTAGGCAAGTAATTATGCAACTTTGATCGTAGCATGCATGTCTTACTAGCAAGTTACCAAAATTTATTTTAAATAAAAAAGAGTGAATTCTTGATCAATTGAAATTTACCGTCCACCATGCCAGTGGAAGGTATACACAAAGGATCGATCATCACTTATTTATTCATTTTCTTTATTCTTAATAACCTACTTATCTTCTTAGATATATCCATCAGCAAAAATTGCTAGAGTGGTTGTTGTTCTTCCATAGCTAGTAAGGCTTCTCCCCAACATAGTTGCCTGGGGGATCATAGTTGCATCCAATGAAGGTACCCCCACTGCTGCACCTCACTTTTGCGCACCCTACACGAGCCGAGTTACGCCAAACCACCTGTGTATAATGCCCACACACCTTTCCAGCAGCACACGAGTTCGACTCATAACTGTAGTCGGCTTTCTCCGCCACCCACAGGTCCACAGCCGCTGTTCCCGACATGTCACCAGTGCTCATGGCAAGGTTTTCACCGTATGGCCCACCGGAGTGCACGAGATTGCAGTCGCCAACATGTTGGTTGGCGTAGTTTTGTGCATAGCCTGCTACATTGTCATCCCACGTCAAGGGACCAACGCCTACTGCTGCTCGAGCGGCGTTGTGGGAATTGAGGTAGTCTTGGGGTGTGTCTTGGGCATGAGAGGATTGTATTAGGGCTGAGCCTAAAATGAAAAGGAGAGCTAGGGAAATATTGCACAACCCCATGTTAATGGTTTGTTCTCTTTGTGGATGGGCAAATGAGATGTTATGGTGCGGAATATTTATAATAGCGGGGAACGGTAAATGTTGATATTATGAGCTCTGAGAAATTGAGGATGTGGAAATTTATTTGCATGACTATCAAAGTTGAACGTTCACATTGCGTTATCAACTGAAGAAACCAAACCGTCGCCGAACTGATAAAACAAAACCCTACTTCTATATTTCTTTACTTACAACGGCTTACTTTTACAAGTAAAATTTATGAGAGGATTAACTTTTTCTAGTACTACAAACGATATTCTACATAGTCTAGACAAGGATGGAGATAGTTTGAACTAGGAAATAGGATATGAACTACTATGACAATCTACCACTTGCATGAGAAGTACGAAGATTAGTCAAACTTTCTCGAGGTAATTAAATTGTCAGTATAACAAAAATAAGCAATCGTAACACCAAAAACGTGGCTACTGCTGGGGTAACAATAATATCGATCACTGACCTAGATATTATGTTGCTATGTAATACTTTAATTTCCCGATATTTGTTAACACAATTAACAATCCCTTGAAACCTTTGAAATTCATGTTGATGATGCAACATTGGAACAAATTGGAACTAATTGCTTTGGTAAATAAGCAGATCTGCTTCTTCGAATTTACGTTTGAAATTTACGTTTGTCATATCTGTTTACTTTTCTTTTAGAAAAGTATATGATCGATGCATGTAGGAAACGTATATGTTCATCTGTTGAAGGAAAGGTCTACTAAGCTTTCCCGTCATATTCTATGCACTGTTGCAATACGTGTGGTATACGGGTCTTCTCCGAAGTTTTATTTTCTTGAAACAAATATATTTTGGATGTGGAAGTCTCACTAAACTACACAATCACCTAACCATAAATTTGGCATTATTTATGGTTTTGAACTCCTCTTTAGGAAAACTGAATTTAAGACTTTCAACTTACAAGTTAGAAAAAAATAAATACCACTATATTGTAGTAGTAGAGGTGCGAGTCTTCTTTCAATTAAAATAAAATAGAATATTATGAACCTCTCATTTTTTTTCCCTAACATTATAGAGGAGAATAATTGAGTTAAGTCACACAATTGTTAGGGTTCAAGATTTTTGTATATGAATTTCGTTGTAGTAATTGAGAGAATAAAGGACTGCATTTTCTGAGAATGAAAGATGTAGTTGCAGAGAGAATGTTTGAAGGACTGTATAAGATGCAATCCATTACCAATCCTTTCATATATTTTATAATATACATATTTATTTGTTTAATTACTACTTTAAGTTTTAAAATTATTAAATTATTTTATCTCATTATATTATAACATGTGAATAAATAACATCATATTACCCTTAATATTGTGTTCAAAAGGGATATCTGTTGTACGTGGTTTAGTGTTGTCCGTGAATGTCCTCAACGCAAGACTTTTACCCGAATTGTGATGGCATTATTAGCATTAGCATACTTTTGGACATAAAGGCTACTACGTCAGCATCCTACGTCAGCATCCTACGTCAACTTTGGTAGCATTGAGACGCACGAAAATGTGGAACACGATGGCCTGTATGTATTGGGATATAGTGTGGAAAAGTTGGCGGCGAACCGTCTGGCGTCTCGGTAAGGAAGCATGTGATTTAATTTGGGTCGATAGGTCCCCATCTTCCTTTATTCATGTTTTGTGTAATGATGACCTTCTTTGTTCCTCCTAATTGCTTTCTGGTAGTGCAAGGTGAGACGCTTTAGCATTAGATGCGTCGTCGTGGTTTTTCTGACCCCCCTTTGCACTACTCTTTTCTAGTAGTTTATTTGGTTGTTTGCCTCGGTGTAGGCTTTCTTGTTTCTCTTTGACATATTTGCCCGGTTATTGATATTTCCGTTTTCCCAAAAAAAAACTTGCTTTGTTGAAGTCCACATAATTTTTTTTTAAATTTAAAAAAAAAAATTGGAACCATGTGTATGTCTTTGGTTCCGGACGAAAGTGTTGGAAACTACGACCTGTCTATATTCAGAAGTGTGGAAAATATGGGACACAGACCCCTCTTTCCTTTAAATTATTGTACTAATTTTGAATCATTCATCCTACCCTTAATAATAATAATTTACAAAAAATTGGAACTATATTAGATCAAGTCGTTAGTCACGGAAGAAAATGTGGACACTATACCAGTATGTATTGGGATATATTGTAGAGAATTTGCTTTGTTAATGTCCGAATGGATTTAGGTACGACTACAGTTGTAATATCGTTAGTTGTCATTAGTATTACTGTTTAGTGAAAATATTCTCCATTTGTAAGTGGGGAGGTCTCATTTTAACTTTGAGTTCAAATCTAATTGTCACGCCCCAATCCTGACATACGTACATGATCGACATGTGACATCACTTAGTACTCGTATATCTAACATACCCCGCCTCCAGGATATGGACAATCACAAGAAAGATCCAATTGCGTAGTAATTTTTCGTATACTCTATGGCTGCATCTAACCTCTTTGTTAGATTGCCTTCGTACCCTCCGATGAGATCAAGCCATTCGTAGTTCACTATTTGTTAAACTATGAACTATTCGTAAAATACTTCCTAGCAGAAAACATAGAGTACCACACTACACATCAATCATAAGCCAAGCAAGAGTTGTCATCTTACCATTCACACACACATATGCTTTCCAACACCATTCAACAATCACATCAATCAATAACACATACAATACACCAAAATGCAGGGCTAGAGCGACACAGTTCGGGAGAAGCCTACATCCCTGAAGCTTTCTCAATTTAGACCGAATCCAAGGAATCAGCGAAGTCAAGGATGTGATTTCGGACCACTCAACGAAATCCTACAAAATTGGGTTCCGGACCACTTAACGGAATCAAAGTACCAAACGAGATTCTGGACCTCTCAACGGAATCCAAATCAGGATACGATTCCTGACCACTCAATGGAATCACGGAGTAAAAGGGATTCTGGACCTCTCAACGGAATCTAAGTGGATACGATTCCGGACCACTCAACGGAATCTAGACGGAGCAGGGAATCAGACCACTCAATGGAATCCCAGCAGAACCCGGTTCTGTACCACTCAACGGAACTGAGTGGAAGTCTAGGAAACATAACAACGACTCGAAGAAACAAGACATGAATCAAGTTACTCAATTTAGAATGGCTCAACAAAATAAGAGATGAAACAATGAAACTAGATATGAAACAAGCTTCGAAGCAACAAACCCCAGGACAATGGGTTAACGGTTCACTACGAGCCCTCACATTTCATCAAACAATTCAACAAGCACTTCGAATCACATTTCAAAAATATCATCAATACACAAGTCAAATCACATTTAATAAACATAGATCAATGGCTAAATATAAAAAAAAAAAAAATATCACATTTCAATAGAAATCACATTTATAAAATCAAGTGATATCCACAAAGGATACTAAATACAAAATCAGGGTAATAACCATATCACATATCTTAAAGTCACTCACTAACCAATGTAGGCCCACTAGACTTCGCTTAATCTCTAATAGTACTAATTTTAGTATTTAAGAACGATTTGAATCATGTTGACCAAAAGTCAACTCTCTGTCAATGGTGGGTTCCGCAACCCTACATAATTCGATCTGGAACATCCGCCCACAGATTTCTGATCTGTAACCTCCCAAGAGTCTCATTAATCTTCTAGAACAATATTCTAAAGTTTTAGAACGATCCAACTGTCGGATCTCCGCCAATCACTAAAATTAAATTGCGGTCAATGTTTGGTTTTACAAATTTAGAAATTCAATTTGGGAAGATCCGTACCTCGGATTTCCAATCTGTAAGTTCCTAAGGTCCTCAAATATTACGTTTAATAACATATTAACATTTATTGACAATCTAACGGTTGGACCTTCGTTTGCTACATTAGTCAAGTGGTGGACCCTAATGGAACTAGGTCCAAACGACAGAATTTCATCGAACGGAGGTCAAATATGAAATTAGAATATCAAATTTAGCCTAGAAATTTAAAGTTGGCCCACTGGCCAAACGCTGCATGCGACGGTTTCCAGCAAACGAAAACCTAATTTTCCGACTAACTCCAAAAATTACCAAATTTTATAGGATTATAGAGCACAACAAGGGGAACAAATTTCATACCTAGGCTGAAATCCAATTCGTCCAGGAAACGCCTGAAAACATCGTTGATCCGTCAGAACCCTAGAAATGGGTGTTCCTCGATTCGTTGAATTTGCAGCTCTGCCGCCCGCAAACTTGTTTGGGCTATATTCCTGGACTCAAGAGATGCCTAAGGGTGGTGGTGGTCGATGGAAATTTTTTCAGAAATGGCGGATTTGTTGCCTACACGCACGAAGCCCTCGGCTTTGATTCTTACAGAAAGACACCAAATCAACTCGGGTTTTGGGGGGAAATGGAAAATGACTTAATGCTGAGTTGCTTCCAGGTGATGGGTGGCTACGAATCACCAGAAAAAAAATGCCTGAAAAGGCGTCAGAAAACATGGTGCCGCCGGATTGGGTCTCGAGTTAAAGGGAGGGATCTGATTCCCTCATTCTCTCATCCCTCCTTTCCCCTCCTTGATTTTCCTTCTAATTCGCCTGTTTCTCCCACCTCTCTCTCCTTATCTCCCCATCCTAGCCACATAAATGGCACCAAATCAATGCTCCAGCAAATCTGAAGCCTTTCAGATAATGGTCAAATGATAATTTTGCCCTTGTCTTTACTTGTATATATCTCGTTCGTTATAGCTCCGTTTGGTGAACAGTTTTCCCTTACACACTCGTGAGGTCAAGCTCTATCCAAATATGTAAATAAGAATGACAAAACATATAGGAATTAAATACATCATCGAAAAGTACGTTTAGTTCATTAAGGTCTTTTTCATCCTTTTACTTATCGAAAAAAAACTATACGTCGTAATTATAAACGCATCGAAACTAAGAATACGAAATACGTAATTTTAAATAGTGAAATATGAGGACGGGATTTCACACTACTTCGACCAATGTTGTTGATATTTTCTTTTTAGGATTGTACTTGGGTACTCACTAGTGAGTACTCACATTTTGATTGTGATTATTCACCTTTTGATTTTGTCCAATAATATTTTATGAAATGTTTTATTGTTTTGAAAAATAATGCACATATGTTACTAACTTTTCTTGGGTAATAAAAAATAAAGAACATATGACATTTTTTGAATCGGCCAAAATCAGAAAGTGAGTACATAGATTGGTGAGTATTTATGTATTTAGGGTTGGACTATTATTTAATCTTTGAGGAAAAATTTTGCCTTTAAGGTAATTAAGGAAAATTATTAAAAAAATCTTTTTTTAATGCTTGATTTGACCCAATTATGTATTTTGAATGTGGAATGCTTGCTAACATCAAATACCTGAATGTTGGAATCAAATCTGAGTAAACTTGAGCAACCTGCAAAACAGTAAAACAATTGTGAGCAATCCTTAAACCCAGGGGGGGAGATGGGTGTTCATGCCAAAAGCTTTCCAACGGTCAAGTAAGTGAATGATTTTTAGACTCTAGTGAGTAAGAGAATTGAAGTGTATAGATTGTGTTACCATGGATGAACCCTAGGTGGGTGTATTTATAGTGTAGGAAAGAGACCTTTTTAGGATATAGTCCTCGTTCTAAGACGAGAGAATCCTAAAGGATATCTAGTAAATAGATATTGCATCCTCTTAGGAGTTGTGATTACTTGCAGCACAGGCCTATCCTTAGATTGTAGGGACTCCAAGAGACTTATAGGATCTGATTGTGTTCATATTCAGATCAGATCACGTATGGAACATGCATGGTCATCCAACGGAGTTGTTAGGACTTTACCTAGTACCCCGGAGTAGAGTGATGGTAGCACCCTGTTTCGTCTGATATAGCACCACCCGGAGTTGGAGCTGGTGAGTCCATGATCGAACTTTTAAGGTAACAACATTCAAATTTGACTCACTCTGGCCTTGGAAAATCATGGTCCCCCACTGAATTCATTAGAAAAAACAATTTCTCAACAAGTTAACCTACTATTTAGGAATACCATAATTGTGGTTCATGAATTTTCATTGCTGGAGTAAGGCAGATCGAAATACTAATACCTTAGAAGTCCGATCATGGACCCAACAACTTCGGCAGCGAAGCTGCATAGATGGATCATGGAGAAACGTTGTCACTATTAACCTATTTTGAAGCAGTGAGTGAAGTCCGTCAACTTCGCTAAGATTGACCATGCTTATTCCGTATGACTGAAGGAAAAATTTTTGTCCTAGCTAAGAACAAGTATGAACATTTGAATACACATGCAAGCTATTAACACTTTAAAGTAGGCATGCATCCAAAAACAATTCATAAAACCCATGACTTTCAAAGCCTAGTATATGGTGAACCAAAATAAACTCTTTAACAACATTAAAGAGAAGTAAAGATTTAGAGTTTCTTTACCCTTGAAGCTCATCCTTGTTTACACAAGGGATTCACCCAAGTGGAGGGCCTTCAAGTCACCTCCAAGCTCCTTGAATCCTCCTTGTGTTTTCCTCCCTTTAGTGCTCCTTTGATGATTTGAGGAAAAAGGATTTGTTCTCCAAAACACCAAAAGCTTGATATCTCTAAGTCTCTTCACCAAGGTTGTATCTTGTGAAGATGATATGGATGACTAAGGGAAGAAGAGATTGCTAGATGTCCCTCCCCTTAGTGGCCGGCCTCCTTAGAAGAAAATGGAGAAAATGTTTCACCCAATTTCAACAAGAAAAACCCCAATGAGAAAATAGCTATAAAGTTGCTTTTATAACCTTTTCTTTGGTGAGTGGCAAACTTGTAATTAAGCAAACTTTGCCCATCCACCCTAATGGCCGGCCATCCTTTGTTATTGGGCTAATTTGCCCATTTTGTTTTAGTTTTCATACAACTTAAACATAATGGGCCTTTTGGACCAAAACGCTTTTGGGCCCCGAAACCCAAAACCAACATATAAGCCCAATACGAACCTTTCGTAAAATTAATTAACTAATTAATTAATCTTGACCATTCTTCAATTAAACCATTTAATTGCTTATCCATTTCATATAATTTCTTCACATACATCCTTACTCGGTGTACGATCCATTAGGTTCCAATTAGCGAGGTAGTGGGCGATGTTACTCTTAACTATTGATTGTGAATTGAAACCACATTTCAATTCTCCCTTTAATGATTAGTGTTACCTAATCATTTGGGCTTCCACAAACCATGAGTGACACCTAGCAGTATGTCATGGTTACCCAAGCTAAGTAGAATTGGTTGGAGAACCTATCCAGTTACAACTACAATGCAATACGGTCCTTCTCTAATACAATACTCTTAATCACATTGTTTAAGCGATAGTTTGTTTCATGTCTACTATCCAATGTGATACTTTCATATATGATTCCCTTGAATATGATTTGGAACAAACTTCCTAAGTCATATTCATTTGCTTTGGCCAAAGACTTTAGAATCATATCTTAGAGTATTCTCCCTCCACCATGGAAGGTTAGAGATCCCTTGTTGTACATTCATATGCCTACATGACTAGATAGCTTGACCCCAACAATGTCGTGGACACTCCAAAGGAATGCCGTTGACATGATCAAAGATCAAGGACCTAACCATTAGACATCGATGATGCCTCAGGTCAAAGGACTACTTTGCATATTGCAACCTTAGAGTTCATACATGACATGTATGTTCGAACTCTCTTTTGATCGTAGTTCAGTGTACTCGAGTACTCTTTCGAGCACCTATGTGTTTGTCTTAGTGTCCAACACCAAATGACTTGAGACTAGTTATACTCACGATTGAGTCAACATAACACATACTAGCCTTAGCGGATTGTCAATGCCCAATTAGCAATCCTATGGCTAGGAACATTTTAGGAATGAACATAAGAGAAAGGTCTCGATAATCTAACTCATTAGATCACTTATCTCTTAATCAAATACATTCCTTGGATTCCCTTATTGCTTAAACACATGATACAATAAATAGTGATTAACAATAAGATTTGCCCTCCATTAAACATATAAAAGTTTAACACAATAAGTATTCCAAAAAGCTATTACATCAAATGAGTGGCTTTGTGGGCATACTTCCAACAATCTCCTACTTGCACTCAAAGCCATCGTCCCATGTATCTAATACCCATCTTTTCCATATGACGGTCAAGCTGGATCTGAGACATTGGCTTTGTCAGTGGATCTGCTACGTTATCGACTGAAGCAACTTTGAGGATGTTGATTTTCCCCTCGGCAACATATCTTCTAATGATATTAAAGCGTCTGTCAATATGCTTGTTCTTTTGATGTGCCCTGGGTTCCTTGGCTTGAGCTATCGCCCCACTATTATCACAGTACAAAGTTACTGGTGATGTAATGGTTGGAACCACCCCAAGTTCAGTGATGAACTTCTTCATCCAGAACGCTTCTTTGCCGGCTTCAGTTGCAGCGACATATTCAGCCTCTGTCGTGGAATCAGCAATTACACTTTGCTTCTTGCTTTTCCAACTGACAGCCCCACCATTCAGAGTGAATACATATCCGGAGTTGGAACTTCTATCATCGACGTCAGATTGGAAATCTGCGTCTGTATAGCCTTCCACTCGCAACTCTGATGCTCCTCCATACACGAGGAACATGTCCTTAGTTCTTCTTAAGTACTTAAGGACCGTCTTGACAGCTCCCCAGTGTTCTGATCCTGGGTTAGATTGATATCGACTAGTAATGCTCACATCATATGCAATATCTGGCCTTGTGCATATCATGGCATACATGAGACTTCCTATGGCTGAGGCATAAGGAATACAACTCATTTGCCGTATCTCTTCAGGAGTCTTAGGTTCCATGGATTTAGAAAGGTGAATTCCATGTCCAACAGGAAGAAAACCTTTCTTAGATTGTTCCATCTGGAACCTACTTAGCACCTTATCAATGTACATAGATTGGGATAATCCAATTAATTTTCTGGATCTATCACGATAGAGCTTTATCCCAAGTACATAAGATGCATCTCCCAAATCTTTCATGTGGAAGGTTTTGGACAACCACACTTTTACAGAAGAAAGTACTGCAGTGTCATTCCCGAATAGTAATATGTCATATACATATAACACCAGGAATACAACTGCATCCCCAACGACCTTTTGATAAACACAATTGTCGTCTTCGTTTTGAGTAAAACCAAACGTTTTGATCTCAATGTCGAAGCGAATGTTCCAGCTCCTGGAGGCTTGCTTAAGTCCATAAATGGACCTTTGAAGCTTGCATACCTTAGTCTTTTCAGACTTGGACACGAAACCCTCGGGTTGAGTCATATAGAGCTCTTCCTCTAGGTAGCCGTTCAGAAAAGCCGTCTTCACGTCCATTTGCCATATCTCATAATCATGGTATGCAGCTATCGCAAGCAAAATCCGAATGGACTTAATCATGGCTACAGGAGAGAAAGTTTCTTCATAATCAATCCCTTCTCTTTGCCTGTAACCCTTGGCTACTAGTCTAGCCTTATAAGTCTCCACGTTCCCATCAACGCCTATCTTCCTCTTGAAGACCCATTTGTTTCCAACAGGTACAATACCTTCTGGAGGGTCTACAAGAGTCCAGACCTGATTTTGATACATGGAATCCATCTCGGATTTCATGGCCTCTTGCCATCTCTTTGAATCAATGTCGAACATTGCTTCAGTGTAGTCTCTAGGGTTCTCCTTTGTTTCATTGTCACCTAGAAGGTACAATTCATCAAAGTCATTGTCTAAGCCATACCTCTTAGGTGGCTTACTAACCCGTTCAGATCTACGTGGAGCTAGGGGTTCAGGAACAGGATTGTCAATATGTCGAGTGCTTGTTTGTGGTTCATTATTAATCTCATTAATTTCCATCTGTTTGCTTATAGTTCCTTTGAGAACAAATTCGTCCTCTAGAAACTTAGCAGTTCTGGCGACAAAGACTTTCTGGTCGTCAGGATGGTAGAACTCATATCCCATAGTTTCTTTAGGATATCCCACAAAATAACATCTTACTGATCTCGCTTCAAGCTTAGTAGCTTCAAGCGTCTTGACATATGCTTCACAACCCCAAATCTTAACATGTTTAAGACTTGGCTTTCTTCCATGCCATATCTCATAGGGCGTTTGTGGAACTGACTTGGAAGGTACTCTATTAAGCAAGTAAGCTGCTGTATATAGAGCGTATCCCCAGAATGTTACTGGTAGATCAGCGGAACTCATCATAGAACGAACCATGTTCATCAAGGTTCGATTTCTCCTTTCAGAAACTCCATTAAGTTGTGGAGTTCCTGGAGGAGTCCACTGTGATATTATTCCACACTCTTTGAGATAATCTAGGAACTCATTACTCAGATATTCACCCCCTCGATCTGATCTTAGGGTCTTTATCTGTTTCCCAGTTTGCTTCTCAACTTCATTCTTGAATTCTTTGAACCTTTCAAAGGATTCTGACTTGTACTTCATAAGATACACATAGCCAAACCGAGAGTGATCGTCGGTGAATGTGATATAGTAGGAGAAGCCTCCTTTCGACGTGGTAGACATAGGTCCACATACGTCAGTGTGGATTAACCCTAGAATTTCAGTGGCACGCTCTCCTTTTCCAGTAAATTGAGATTTGGTCATCTTCCCTTTCAAGCAACATTCACAAGTACCCATCCGGTCATTACCCAATGGGTGGATATATCCGTCTTTCGACATCTTGCGAATCTTATCAAGGTTCACATGTCCAAGTTTAAGATGCCACGTCTTTTCTTGGTTAACATCTTCTCTAGCCCTTTTGGGTTTTGAGGTATTCCCGCTTTCAATACAGTGCAACCCACTATTCGTCTCTAGGTGAAAAAGTCCCTCTATCATATTACCATGAGAGATAATACGACCGTTCAAGTATAAAGTGCAACTCATTTTGTCAAACAATATTGAGTGCCCATCTCGTAAAAGCTTAGAGATGGAAATCAAATTCTTTATACATGAAGGAAAATATAAACAATTTTTAAGTTCCAGGACTTCCTCAGAGGGTAGGTTAAGCATGTAGGTGCCTATTGCTTTTGCTGAGATTTTAGTGCCGTTCCCAACTCGCACAATCATCTCCCCATTGCTCAGTGACTTGCTCCTCACTAGTCCCTGCATCGTATTACAGATATGTTGACTAGCGCCTGAATCAAATATCCAGGAATTGGAGCTCACTGTAAAAGAACTCTCTATGACAGAAATAGTCTCTTCAAAAGTTCTTGTCATAAGGCTCGCAATGCGCATCCTGTATTTCTTCTTCCAACGTTCATCCTTTCCACAATGAAAGCATGTTCCTTTGGATTTCTTTGCCTTCTTCTTATGCAACATTTTCCTTATGTTTGCATTCTCACTCCCACTGTCCATTTTGAATAAGGGCTTGCTCCTTAATACATAAATAATGGGCTAAGTCCCCCAAGTATTTTTCATGAGGCCCAATTGAGGCCCAATATATGGTACATAATGTAGTCCCCCAAGTCTTCGGTCAATAGAGTCTGTTGGCTGAAGACTTCAAATTGAATCCATGTATGGGCCGAAGTGGCGGTTGTTCAGAGGCGGTATTTGTATACCCTGCACTGAAGCTTTTGTGGGTGAAGCTTTGCAAGTAAAGCTTTGAAGCTAGAGCTCTGTAAATGAAGCTTTCGAAGTTGGAGCTTTTGTAAATGAAACTTTTGAAGCTAGAGCTCTGTAAATGAAGCTTTTGAAGCTAGAACTCTATAAATGAAGCTTTTGAAGCTGTTTGACATGAGTGATGCTCATGAATGTTTATGTTGATTGACATGAGTGATGCTCATGGATGTTGTCATGAGTGATACTCATGAATGTTAACATGAGTGATGCTCATGAATGTTAACATGAGTGATGCTCATGAATGTTGACACGAATGATGGTCATGAATGTTTATGTATGATTGTCGCGAGTGATGCTCATGAATGTTTATGTATAAATGACATGAGTAATGCTCATGTACAATTTAGAGTACTGGGCATACTTTTGTTCACCTGATTGGTTTGGGCTTTTTTTTTTAATTACCCTTTGATGGGGTTTATACATATTACCCTCTGATGGGGTTTATACAGATGTTTCCAAAAGATCTGAAAAATAAATTACATCATTCAAAAATAAATAAAGCAATCGTTGGTGCGTTGCTTTTGCTTTTGTTTTCGGCTTTGCTTTTGCTTTCTTCTTTTGCTTTCTCTTTTCCCTTTCCTTGTACTTCTCTATAAACCAAACCAGGATGCTTTGCAAGCCTGTGGAACAGCAGAAGCAGATTTGCTTTTGCTTTGCTTTTACTTTCTTTTTCCTTTTCTGTTTTTGCTTTTGTTTCCTTTTCTTTTCATAAAGTCTGCCTTGCTTTAACATAAGTGCAGGTGCCTGGGGTCCATCGGCGGCCTTCCCGGATTTTCCTTTCCGTTAGAGCTCTGTAAATGAAACTTTTGAAGCTAGAGCTCTGTAAATGAAGCTTTTGAAGCTAGAACTCTGTAAATGAAGCTTTTGAAGCTGTTTGACATGAGTGATGCTCATGAATGTTTATGTTGATTGACATGAGTGATGCTCATGGATGTTGTCATGAGTGATACTCATGAATGTTAACATGAGTGATGCTCATGAATGTTAACATGAGTGATGCTCATGAATGTTGACACGAATGATGGTCATGAATGTTTATGTATGATTGTCACGAGTGATATTCATAGCTCCAGACCTCATGTCTCCATGCTTGCACTATCCAATCTTGGCTAAAAAAAAATGCTCTAAAATGCTCCAAAATGCACTTTCTTGCCAACTTTGTTATTATGACCTACAAACACATGAAAATAGCTTAAAATACATAATTAACTAAGAAATAACAACACAAATGCACAAGAACAAGCTAACTAAGTCGCATGAATATGCTTCTATCAAGGGTGAGGAGCCTTAGGAATTGGCCTCAGAAATGGCCTCTCCTAATTGTGAGGGTAAGGGGTCCTTTTATAGAATAAGGACTCCTCACTTATTACATATTTACCCCTTCCTTTATCACATAATTACATTTAAGTCCACCGAGTATTTATACGAGGTCTAAATACGAGGCCCTAATTATGGTATAAACAGTAGTCCCCCAAGTCTTCAGTCAAGAGAGTCTTTTGGCTTGAGACTTGAAATTCAGTCCCTGTGTGGGCCGAAGTAACTAGATGCTGTCTTGAACCGATGCTCAATATGAGGCAGTGCTCAATCTGAAATGACGCTCAACTAGAAGTAGCACACGCTGGAAGGCTGCTCGGCTCGTGGCTTATGTTGCCTTGGTTGGCTCGGCTTGCGGTGTTTGAAGGTGAGGGAGTCCCTTTTATAGAATAAGGGCTCACTCCTCAATACATGAATGATGGGCTAGAGTTGATGCTCTCTAATGATGGTGAGGGAGTCCCTTTTATAAAATAAATGCTCGCTCCTCACTACATAAGTGATGGGTTATGAGTGATGCTCTCTAATGATGGTGAGGGAGTCCATTTTATAGAATAAGAGCTCACTCTTCAGTACATGAATAATGGGTGCTTTCTAATGAAAGTAAGGGAGTCCCTTTTATAGAATAAGGGCTTGCTCCTTAATACATAAATAATGGGCTAAGTCCCCCAAGTATTTTTCATGAGGCCCAATTGGGGCCCAATATATGGTACATAATGTAGTCCCCCAAGTCTTCGGTCAATAGAGTCTGTTGGCTGAAGACTTCAAATTGAATCCATGTATGGGCCGAAGTGGCGGTTGTTCAGAGGCGGTATTTGTATACCCTGTACTGAAGCTTTTGTGGGTGAAGCTTTGCAAGTAAAGCTTTGAAGCTAGAGCTCTGTAAATGAAGCTTTCGAAGTTGGAGCTTTTGTAAATGAAACTTTTGAAGCTAGAGCTCTGTAAATGAAGCTTTTGAAGCTAGAACTCTGTAAATGAAGCTTTTGAAGCTGTTTGACATGACTGATGCTCATGAATGTTTATGTTGATTGACATGAGTGATGCTCATGGATGTTGTCATGAGTGATACTCATGAATGTTAACATGAGTGATGCTCATGAATGTTAACATGAGTGATGCTCATGAATGTTAACATGAGTGATGCTCATGAATGTTAACATGAGTGATGCTCATGAATGTTGACACGAATGATGGTCATGAATGTTTATGTATGATTGTCACGAGTGATGCTCATGAATGTTTATGTATAAATGACATGAGTAATGCTCATGTACAATTTAGAGTACTGGGCATACTTTTGTTCACCTGATTGGTTTGGGCTTTTTTTTTTTAATTACCCTTTGATGGGGTTTATACATATTACCCTCTGATGGGGTTTATACAGATATTTCCAAAAGATCTGAAAAATAAATTACATCATTCAAAAATAAATAAAGCAATCGTTGGTGCTTTGCTTTTGCTTTTGTTTTCGGCTTTGCTTTTGCTTTCTTCTTTTGCTTTCTCTTTTCCTTTTCCTTGCACTTCTCTATAAACCGAACCAAGATGCTTTGCAAGCCTGTGGAACAGCAGAAGCAGATTTGCTTTTGCTTTGCTTTTACTTTCCTTTTTGTGAGGGTAAGGGGTCCTTTTATAGAATAAGGACTCCTCACTTATTACATATTTGCCCCTTCCTTTATCACATAATTACATTTAAGTGACCCGAGTATTTATACGAGGTCTAAATACGAGACCCTAAATATGGTATAAACAAAAGTCTAATGTAAAAAAAATCTGAATAAGATGACTTCACGATGTTATAAATATTAAACGGTCTAGTGGTATTCCTCTTTACTTGTAAGTGAGAGGTTTTAGGTTCGATTTTAATCAAAGGCGAATTTGAACCACATTATTGCTAGCCCATTATGAGGCTAAGCCCACTCTCTCTCCGTTAATGTAGATAATATCGTTTGTTCCAAAAAAAAAACAAAAAAACAAGACACTACATTTTTTTTTTCCTGAAAAAAAATGTCTTATCTATTTAAAATTTGATAATTTACCTTTAAAGTGTATCACATAAAAGTTTTTGAAATGTAAATTGTGGATTTAGCGCAAAGGTGTAAGAGAATGTTTTGCTAATTTGTGCTCTGCAATGGATTGAGCTGCACCTTTCCTTGCACAGAAATATACAAAACTTTCATTCTTCGTTCTTTGAGTTTTTCTTCAGTCTTATTTCCCAATCCATAACTTAAAAAAACAACATCAAATACTAAAAACCAACACAAGTCACGTAATTTAAATTGAAAAAAACTAAATAGATTACAATCTAGTAGAGAAGGGAAGAATTTGGAGGTTTTAATGAACTTAAGGACATTTGTTTGAAAAAATATCATTAGGGAACTTAATTTTTTAAATGGTAGGATTATGAGAGATATGTTGAAAAGTGTGTGATTAAGGAAATGAACTAAAATAAAAACTAAAAACTATTTTTAACTTGTATTTATTTTGAAGATTTTGTTTTTTGTTCATTTTTCTTTGTTTCCTTCATTCCCTTCCACCAGTATTCTTCATCCCTCATTTTCGCCTCCACTCTTCTTCATCCCATATTTCCTCCAAATAATTTCTCCATAACTCAAACACATAAAAATGAAAACTAAAAATAGAAAACATTTTGATAATTATCTCACAAATATGATCTCACATTTCCACCATATAATTTCCCTTTATATTTATGGAATAGTTATTAGCACTTAAAAGTCATTATGCACTCTTTAAATATATAGATTTGACAAACCGGCATTATATCTATCAAAGACAAGGAGCAAGAAATAATTGCTTGGTCACAAGCCAGTAATTTCTTTCTAATTAATATGTGTAGTAGATTACCAAGAGAAGTTTACCACAAACATTCATCGTTTCAGCCAAATAATGTAAATTAGGGTTTTCTTGGTTGAGGCAATAGTAGGACCTCAAGCTAGGCAAGTAATTATGCAACTTTGATCGTAGCATGCATGTCTTACTAGCAAGTTAGCAAAATTTATTTTAAATAAAAAAGAGTGAATTCTTGATCAATTGAAATTTACCGTCCACCATGCCAGTGGAAGGTATACACAAAGGATCGATCATCACTTATTTATTCATTTTCTTTATTCTTAATAACCTACTTATCTTCTTAGATATATCCATCAGCAAAAATTGCTAGAGTGGTTGTTGTTCTTCCATAGCTAGTAAGGCTTCTCCCCAACATAGTTGCCTGGGGGATCATAGTTGCATCCAATGAAGGTACCCCCACTGCTGCACCTCACTTTTGCGCACCCTACACGAGCCGAGTTACGCCAAACCACCTGTGTATAATGCCCACACACCTTTCCAGCGGCACACGAGTTCGACTCATAACTGTAGTCGGCTTTCTCCGCCACCCACAGGTCCACAGCCGCTGTTCCCGACATGTCACCAGTGCTCATGGCAAGGTTTTCACCGTATGGCCCACCGGAGTGCACGAGATTGCAGTCGCCAACATGTTGGTTGGCGTAGTTTTGTGCATAGCCTGCTACATTGTCATCCCACGTCAAGGGACCAACGCCTACTGCTGCTCGAGCGGCGTTGTGGGAATTGAGGTAGTCTTGGGGTGTGTCTTGGGCATGAGAGGATTGTATTAGGGCTGAGCCTAAAATGAAAAGGAGAGCTAGGGAAATATTGCACAACCCCATGTTAATGGTTTGTTCTCTTTGTGGATGGGCAAATGAGATGTTATGGTGCGGAATATTTATAATAGCGGGGAACGGTAAATGTTGATATTATGAGCTCTGAGAAATTGAGGATGTGGAAATTTATTTGCATGACTATCAAAGTTGAACGTTCACATTGCGTTATCAACTGAAGAAACCAAACCGTCGCCGAACTGATAAAACAAAACCCTACTTCTATATTTCTTTACTTACAACGGCTTACTTTTACAAGTAAAATTTATGAGAGGATTAACTTTTTCTAGTACTACAAACGATATTCTACATAGTCTAGACAAGGATGGAGATAGTTTGAACTAGGAAAGAGGATATGAACTACTATGACAATCTACCACTTGCATGAGAAGTACGAAGATTAGTCAAACTTTCTCGAGGTAATTAAATTGTCAGTATAACAAAAATAAGCAATCGTAACACCAAAAACGTGGCTACTGCTGGGGTAACAATAATATCGATCACTGACCTAGATATTATGTTGCTATGTAATACTTTAATTTCCCGATATTTGTTAACACAATTAACAATCCCTTGAAACCTTTGAAATTCATGTTGATGATGCAACATTGGAACAAATTGGAACTAATTGCTTTGGTAAATAAGCAGATCTGCTTCTTCGAATTTACGTTTGAAATTTACGTTTGTCATATCTGTTTACTTTTCTTTTAGAAAAGTATATGATCGATGCATGTAGGAAACGTATATGTTCATCTGTTGAAGGAAAGGTCTACTAAGCCTTCCCGTCATATTCTTTGCACTGTTGCAATACGTGTGGTATACGGGTCTTCTCCGAAGTTTTATTTTCTTGAAACAAATATATTTTGGATGTGGAAGTCTAACTAAACTACACAATCACCTAACCATAAATTTGGCATTATTTATGGTTTTGAACTCCTCTTTAGGAAAACTGAATTTAAGACTTTCAACTTACAAGTTAGGAAAAAATAAATACCACTATATTGTAGTAGTAGAGGTGCGAGTCTTCTTTCAATTAAAATAAAATAGAATATTATGAACCTCTCATTTTTTTTCCCTAACATTATAGAGGAGAATAATTGAGTTAAGTCACACAATTGTTAGGGTTCAAGATTTTTGTATATGAATTTCGCTGTAGTAATTGAGAGAATAAAGGACTGCATTTTCTGAGAATGAAAGATGTAGTTGCAGAGAGAATGTTTGAAGGACTGTATAAGATGCAATCCATTACCAATCCTTTCATATATTTTATAATATACATATTTATTTGTTTAATTACTACTTTAAGTTTTAAAATTGTTAAATTATTTTATCTCATTATATTATAACATGTGAATAAATAACATCATATTACCCTTAATATTGTGTTCAAAAGGGATATCTGTTGTACGTGGTTTAGTGTTGTCCGCGAATGTCCTCAACGCAAGACTTTTACCCGAATTGTGATGGCATTATTAGCATTAGCATACTTTTGGACATAAAGGCTACTACGTCAGCATCCTACGTCAGCATCCTACGTCAACTTTGGTAGCATTGAGACGCACGAAAATGTGGAACACGATGGCCTGTATGTATTGGGATATAGTGTGGAAAAGTTGGCGGCGAACCGTCTGGCGTCTCGGCGTTGTAAGGAAGCATGTGATTTAATTTGGGTCGATAGGTCCCCATCTTCCTTTATTCATGTTTTGTGTAATGATGACCTTCTTTGTTCCTCCTAATTGCTTTCTGGTAGTGCAAGGTGAGACGCTTTAGCATTAGATGCGTCGTCGTGGTTTTTCTGACCCCCCTTTGCACTACTCTTTTCTAGTAGTTTATTTGGTTGTTTGCCTCGGTGTAGGCTTTCTTGTTTCTCTTTGACATATTTGCCCGGTTATTGATATTTCCGTTTTCCCAAAAAAAAACTTGCTTTGTTGAAGTCCACATAATTTTTTTTTAAATTTAAAAAAAAAAATTGGAACCATGTGTATGTCTTTGGTTCCGGACGAAAGTGTTGGAAACTACGACCTGTCTATATTCAGAAGTGTGGAAAATATGGGACACAGACCCCTCTTTCCTTTAAATTATTGTACTAATTTTGAATCATTCATCCTACCCGTAATAATAATAATTTACAAAAAATTGGAACTATATTAGATCAAGTCGTTAGTCACGGAAGAAAATGTGGACACTATACCAGTATGTATTGGGATATATTGTAGAGAATTTGCTTTGTTAATGTCCGAATGGATTTAGGTACGACTACAGTTGTAATATCGTTAGTTGTCATTAGTATTACTGTTTAGTGAAAATATTCTCCATTTGTAAGTGGGGAGGTCTCATTTTAACTTTGAGTTCAAATCTAATTGTCACGCCCCAATCCTGACATACGTACATGATCGACATGTGACATCACTTAGTACTCGTATATCTAACATACCCCGCCTCCAGGATATGGACAATCACAAGAAAGATCCAATTGCGTAGTAATTTTTCGTATACTCTATGGCTGCATCTAACCTCTTTGTTAGATTGCCTTCGTACCCTCCGATGAGATCAAGCCATTCGTAGTTCACTATTTGTTAAACTATGAACTATTCGTAAAATACTTCCTAGCAGAAAACATAGAGTACCACACTACACATCAATCATAAGCCAAGCAAGAGTTGTCATCTTACCATTCACACACACATATGCTTTCCAACACCATTCAACAATCACATCAATCAATAACACATACAATACACCAAAATGCAGGGCTAGAGCGACACAGTTCGGGAGAAGCCTACATCCCTGAAGCTTTCTCAATTTAGACCGAATCCAAGGAATCAGCGAAGTCAAGGATGTGATTTCGGACCACTCAACGAAATCCTACAAAATTGGGTTCCGGACCACTTAACGGAATCAAAGTACCAAACGAGATTCTGGACCTCTCAACGGAATCCAAATCAGGATACGATTCCTGACCACTCAATGGAATCACGGAGTAAAAGGGATTCTGGACCTCTCAACGGAATCTAAGTGGATACGATTCCGGACCACTCAACGGAATCTAGACGGAGCAGGGAATCAGACCACTCAATGGAATCCCAGCAGAACCCGGTTCTGTACCACTCAACGGAACTGAGTGGAAGTCTAGGAAACATAACAACGACTCGAAGAAACAAGACATGAATCAAGTTACTCAATTTAGAATGGCTCAACAAAATAAGAGATGAAACAATGAAACTAGATATGAAACAAGCTTCGAAGCAACAAACCCCAGGACAATGGGTTAACGGTTCACTACGAGCCCTCACATTTCATCAAACAATTCAACAAGCACTTCGAATCACATTTCAAAAATATCATCAATACACAAGTCAAATCACATTTAATAAACATAGATCAATGGCTAAATATAAAAAAAAAAATATCACATTTCAATAGAAATCACATTTATAAAATCAAGTGATATCCACAAAGGATACTAAATACAAAATCAGGGTAATAACCATATCACATATCTTAAAGTCACTCACTAACCAATGTAGGCCCACTAGACTTCGCTTAATCTCTAATAGTACTAATTTTAGTATTTAAGAACGATTTGAATCATGTTGACCAAAAGTCAACTCTCTGTCAATGGTGGGTTCCGCAACCCTACATAATTCGATCTGGAACATCCGCCCACAGATTTCTGATCTGTAACCTCCCAAGAGTCTCATTAATCTTCTAGAACAATATTCTAAAGTTTTAGAACGATCCAACTGTCGGATCTCCGCCAATCACTAAAATTAAATTGCGGTCAATGTTTGGTTTTACAAATTTAGAAATTCAATTTGGGAAGATCCGTACCTCGGATTTCCAATCTGTAAGTTCCTAAGGTCCTCAAATATTACGTTTAATAACATATTAACATTTATTGACAATCTAACGGTTGGATCTTCGTTTGCTACATTAGTAAAGTGGTGGACCCTAATGGAACTAGGTCCAAACGACAGAATTTCATCGAACGGAGGTCAAATATGAAATTAGAATATCAAATTTAGCCTAGAAATTTAAAGTTGGCCCACTGGCCAAACGCTGCATGCGACGGTTTCCAGCAAACGAAAACCTAATTTTCCGACTAACTCCAAAAATTACCAAATTTTATAGGATTATAGAGCACAACAAGGGGAACAAATTTCATACCTAGGCTGAAGTCCAATTCGTCCAGGAAACGCCTAAAAACATCGTTGATCCGTCAGAACCCTAGAAATGGGTGTTCCTCGATTCGTTGAATTTGCAGCTCTGCCGCCCGCAAACTTGTTTGGGCTATATTCCTGGACTCAAGAGATGCCTAAGGGTGGTGGTGGTCGATGGAAATTTTTTCAGAAATGGCGGATTTGTTGCCTACACGCACGAAGCCCTCGGCTTTGATTCTTACAGAAAGACACCAAATCAACTCGGGTTTTGGGGGGAAATGGAAAATGACTTAATGCTGAGTTGCTTCCAGGTGATGGGTGGCTACGAATCACCAGAAAAAAAATGCCTGAAAAGGCGTCAGAAAACATGGTGCCGCCGGATTGGGTCTCGAGTTAAAGGGAGGGATCTGATTCCCTCATTCTCTCATCCCTCCTTTCCCCTCCTTGATTTTCCTTCTAATTCGCCTGTTTCTCCCACCTCTCTCTCCTTATCTCCCCATCCTAGCCACATAAATGGCACCAAATCAATGCTCCAGCAAATCTGAAGCCTTTCAGATAATGGTCAAATGATAATTTTGCCCTTGTCTTTACTTGTATATATCTCGTTCGTTATAGCTCCGTTTGGTGAACAGTTTTCCCTTACACACTCGTGAGGTCAAGCTCTATCCAAATATGTAAATAAGAATGACAAAACATATAGGAATTAAATACATCATCGAAAAGTACGTTTAGTTCATTAAGGTCTTTTTCATCCTTTTACTTATCGAAAAAAAACTATACGCCGTAATTATAAACGCATCGAAACTAAGAATACGAAATACGTAATTTTAAATAGTGAAATATGAGGACGGGATTTCACACTACTTCGACCAATGTTGTTGATATTTTCTTTTTAGGATTGTACTTGGGTACTCACTAGTGAGTACTCACATTTTGATTGTGATTATTCACCTTTTGATTTTGTCCAATAATATTTTATGAAATGTTTTATTGTTTTGAAAAATAATGCACATATGTTACTAACTTTTCTTGGGTAATAAAAAATAAAGAACATATGACATTTTTTGAATCGGCCAAAATCAGAAAGTGAGTACATAGATTGGTGAGTATTTATGTATTTAGGGTTGGACTATTATTTAATCTTTGAGGAAAAATTTTGCCTTTAAGGTAATTAAGGAAAATTATTAAAAAAATCTTTTTTTAATGCTTGATTTGACCCAATTATGTATTTTGAATGTGGAATGCTTGCTAACATCAAATACCTGAATGTTGGAATCAAATCTGAGTAAACTTGAGCAACCTGCAAAACAGTAAAACAATTGTGAGCAATCCTTAAACCCAGGGGGGGAGATGGGTGTTCATGCCAAAAGCTTTCCAACGGTCAAGTAAGTGAATGATTTTTAGACTCTAGTGAGTAAGAGAATTGAAGTGTATAGATTGTGTTACCATGGATGAACCCTAGGTGGGTGTATTTATAGTGTAGGAAATAGACCTTTTTAGGATATAGTCCTCGTTCTAAGACGAGAGAATCCTAAAGGATATCTAGTAAATAGATATTGCATCCTCTTAGGAGTTGTGATTACTTGCAGCACAGGCCTATCCTTAGATTGTAAGGACTCCAAGAGACTTATAGGATCTGATTGTGTTCATATTCAGATCAGATCACGTATGGAACATGCATGGTCATCCAACGGAGTTGTTAGGACTTTACCTAGTACCCCGGAGTAGAGTGATGGTAGCACCCTGTTTCGTCTGATATAGCACCACCCGGAGTTGGAGCTGGTGAGTCCATGATCGAACTTTTAAGGTAACAACATTCAAATTTGACTCACTCTGGCCTTGGAAAATCACAACATAACACATACTAACCTTAGCGGATTGTCAATGCCCAACTGGCAATCCTATGGCTAGGAACGTTTTAGGAATGAACATAAGAGAGAGGTCTCGATAATCTAACTCATTAGATCACTTCTCTCTTAGAACAAATACATTCCTTGGATTCCCTTATTGCTTAAACACATAATACAATAAATAGTGATTAACAATAAGCTTTGCCCTTCATTAAACATATAAAAGTTTAATACAATAAGTATTCCAAAAAGCTATTACATCAAATGAGTGGCTTTGTGGGCATACTTCCAACAGCACCCTGTTTCGTCTGATATAGCACCACCCGGAGTTGGAGCTGGTGAGTCCATGATCGAACTTTTAAGGTAACAACATTCAAATTTGACTCACTCTGGCCTTGGAAAATCATGGTCCCCCACTGAATTCATTAGAAAAAACAATTTCTCAACAAGTTAACCTACTATTTAGGAATACCATAATTGTGGTTCATGAATTTTCATTGCTGGAGTAAGGCAGATCGAAATACTAATACCTTAGAAGTCCGATCATGGACCCAACAACTTCGGCAGCGAAGCTGCATAGATGGATCATGGAGAAACGTTGTCACTATTAACCTATTTTGAAGCAGTGAGTGAAGTCCGTCAACTTCGCTAAGATTGACCATGCTTATTCCGTATGACTGAAGGAAAATTTTTTGTCCTAGCTAAGAACAAGTATGAACATTTGAATACACATGCAAGCTATTAACACTTTAAAGTAGGCATGCATCCAAAAACAATTCATAAAACCCATGACTTTCAAAGCCTAGTATATGGTGAACCAAAATAAACTCTTTAACAACATTAAAGAGAAGTAAAGATTTAGAGTTTCTTTACCCTTGAAGCTCATCCTTGTTTACACAAGGGATTCACCCAAGTGGAGGGCCTTCAAGTCACCTCCAAGCTCCTTGAATCCTCCTTGTGTTTTCCTCCCTTTAGTGCTCCTTTGATGATTTGAGGAAAAAGGATTTGTTCTCCAAAACACCAAAAGCTTGATATCTCTAAGTCTCTTCACCAAGGTTGTATCTTGTGAAGATGATATGGATGACTAAGGGAAGAAGAGATTGCTAGATGTCCCTCCCCTTAGTGGCCGGCCTCCTTAGAAGAAAATGGAGAAAATGTTTCACCCAATTTCAACAAGAAAAACCCCAATGAGAAAATAGCTATAAAGTTGCTTTTATAACCTTTTCTTTGGTGAGTGGCAAACTTGTAATTAAGCAAACTTTGCCCATCCACCCTAATGGCCGGCCATCCTTTGTTATTGGGCTAATTTGCCCATTTTGTTTTAGTTTTCATACAACTTAAACATAATGGGCCTTTTGGACCAAAACGCTTTTGGGCCCCGAAACCCAAAACCAACATATAAGCCCAATACGAACCTTTCGTAAAATTAATTAACTAATTAATTAATCTTGACCATTCTTCAATTAAACCATTTAATTGCTTATCCATTTCATATAATTTCTTCACATACATCCTTACTCGGTGTACGATCCATTAGGTTCCAATTAGCGAGGCAGTGGGCGATGTTACTCTTAACTATTGATTGTGAATTGAAACCACATTTCAATTCTCCCTTTAATGATTAGTGTTACCTAATCATTTGGGCTTCCACAAACCATGAGTGACACCTAGCAGTATGTCATGGTTACCCAAGCTAAGTAGAATTGGTTGGAGAACCTATCCAGTTACAACTACAATGCAATACGGTCCTTCTCTAATACAATACTCTTAATCACATTGTTTAAGCGATAGTTTGTTTCATGTCTACTATCCAATGTGATACTTTCATATATGATTCCCTTGAATATGATTTGGAACAAACTTCCTAAGTCATATTCATTTGCTTTGGCCAAAGACTTTAGAATCATATCTTAGAGTATTCTCCCTCCACCATGGAAGGTTAGAGATCCCTTGTTGTACATTCATATGCCTACATGACTAGATAGCTTGACCCCAACAATGTCGTGGACACTCCAAAGGAATGCCGTTGACATGATCAAAGATCAAGGACCTAACCATTAGACATCGATGATGCCTCAGGTCAAAGGACTACTTTGCATATTGCAACCTTAGAGTTCATACATGACATGTATGTTCGAACTCTCTTTTGATCGTAGTTCAGTGTACTCGAGTATTCTTTCGAGCACCTATGTGTTTGTCTTAGTGTCCAACACCAAATGACTTGAGACTAGTTATACTCACGATTGAGTCAACATAACACATACTAGCCTTAGCGGATTGTCAATGCCCAATTAGCAATCCTATGGCTAGGAACATTTTAGGAATGAACATAAGAGAAAGGTCTCGATAATCTAACTCATTAGATCACTTATCTCTTAATCAAATACATTCCTTGGATTCCCTTATTGCTTAAACACATGATACAATAAATAGTGATTAACAATAAGATTTGCCCTCCATTAAACATATAAAAGTTTAACACAATAAGTATTCCAAAAAGCTATTACATCAAATGAGTGGCTTTGTGGGCATACTTCCAACAATCTCCCACTTGCACTCAAAGCCATCGTCCCATGTATCTAATACCCATCTTTTCCATATGACGGTCAAGCTGGATCTGAGACATTGGCTTTGTCAGTGGATCTGCTACGTTATCGACTGAAGCAACTTTGAGGATGTTGATTTTCCCCTCGGCAACATATCTTCTAATGATATTAAAGCGTCTGTCAATATGCTTGTTCTTTTGATGTGCCCTGGGTTCCTTGGCTTGAGCTATCGCCCCACTATTATCACAGTACAAAGTTACTGGTGATGTAATGGTTGGAACCACCCCAAGTTCAGTGATGAACTTCTTCATCCAGAACGCTTCTTTGCCGGCTTCAGCTGCAGCGACATATTCAGCCTCTGTCGTGGAATTAGCAATTACACTTTGCTTCTTGCTTTTCCAACTGACAGCCCCACCATTCAGAGTGAATACATATCCGGAGTTGGAACTTCTATCATCGACGTCAGATTGGAAATCTGCGTCTGTATAGCCTTCCACTCGCAACTCTGATGCTCCTCCATACACGAGGAACATGTCCTTAGTTCTTCTTAAGTACTTAAGGACCGTCTTGACAGCTCCCCAGTGTTCTGATCCTGGGTTAGATTGATATCGACTAGTAATGCTCAATCATATGCAATATCTGGCCTTGTGCATATCATGGCATACATGAGACTTCCTATGGCTGAGGCATAAGGAATACAACTCATTTGCCGTATCTCTTCAGGAGTCTTAGGTTCCATGGATTTAGAAAGGTGAATTCCATGTCCAACAGGAAGAAAACCTTTCTTAGATTGTTCCATCTGGAACCTACTTAGCACCTTATCAATGTACATAGATTGGGATAATCCAATTAATTTTCTGGATCTATCACGATAGAGCTTTATCCCAAGTACATAAGATGCATCTCCCAAATCTTTCATGTGGAAGGTTTTGGACAACCACACTTTTACAGAAGAAAGTACTGCAGTGTCATTCCCGAATAGTAATATGTCATATACATATAACACCAGGAATACAACTGCATCCCCAACGACCTTTTGATAAACACAATTGTCGTCTTCGTTTTGAGTAAAACCAAACGTTTTGATCTCAATGTCGAAACGAATGTTCCAGCTCCTGGAGGCTTGCTTAAGTCCATAAATGGACCTTTGAAGCTTGCATACCTTAGTCTTTTCAGACTTGGACACGAAACCCTCGGGTTGAGTCATATAGAGCTCTTCCTCTAGGTAGCCGTTCAGAAAAGCCGTCTTCACGTCCATTTGCCATATCTCATAATCATGGTATGCAGCTATCGCAAGCAAAATCCGAATGGACTTAATCATGGCTACAGGAGAGAAAGTTTCTTCATAATCAATCCCTTCTCTTTGCCTGTAACCCTTGGCTACTAGTCTAGCCTTATAAGTCTCCACGTTCCCATCAACGCCTATCTTCCTCTTGAAGACCCATTTGTTTCCAACAGGTACAATACCTTCTGGAGGGTCTACAAGAGTCCAGACCTGATTTTGATACATGGAATCCATCTCGGATTTCATGGCCTCTTGCCATCTCTTTGAATCAATGTCGAACATTGCTTCAGTGTAGTCTCTAGGGTTCTCCTTTGTTTCATTGTCACCTAGAAGGTACAATTCATCAAAGTCATTGTCTAAGCCATACCTCTTAGGTGGCTTACTAACCCGTTCAGATCTACGTGGAGCTAGGGGTTCAGGAACAGGATTGTCAATATGTCGAGTGCTTGTTTGTGGTTCATTATTAATCTCATTAATTTCCATCTGTTTGCTTATAGTTCCTTTGAGAACAAATTCGTCCTCTAGAAACTTAGCAGTTCTGGCGACAAAGACTTTCTGGTCGTCAGGATGGTAGAACTCATATCCCATAGTTTCTTTAGGATATCCCACAAAATAACATCTTACTGATCTCGCTTCAAGCTTAGTAGCTTCAAGCGTCTTGACATATGCTTCACAACCCCAAATCTTAACATGTTTAAGACTTGGCTTTCTTCCATGCCATATCTCATAGGGCGTTTGTGGAACTGACTTGGAAGGTACTCTATTAAGCAAGTAAGCTGCTGTATATAGAGCGTATCCCAAGAATGTTACTGGTAGATCAGCGGAACTCATCATAGAACGAACCATGTTCATCAAGGTTCGATTTCTCCTTTCAGAAACTCCATTAAGTTGTGGAGTTCCTGGAGGAGTCTACTGTGATATTATTCCACACTCTTTGAGATAATCTAGGAACTCATTACTCAGATATTCACCCCCTCGATCTGATCTTAGGGTCTTTATCTGTTTCCCAGTTTGCTTCTTAACTTCATTCTTGAATTCTTTGAACCTTTCAAAGGATTCTGACTTGTACTTCATAAGATACACATAGCCAAACCGAGAGTGATCGTCGGTGAATGTGATATAGTAGGAGAAGCCTCCTTTCGACGTGGTAGACATAGGTCCACATACGTCAGTGTGGATTAACCCTAGAATTTCAGTGGCACGCTCTCCTTTTCCAGTAAATTGAGATTTGGTCATCTTCCCTTTCAAGCAACATTCACAAGTACCCATCCGGTCATTACCCAATGGGTGGATATATCCGTCTTTCGACATCTTGCGAATCTTATCAAGGTTCACATGTCCAAGTTTAAGATGCCACGTCTTTTCTTGGTTAACATCTTCTCTAGCCCTTTTGGGTTTTGAGGTATTCCCGCTTTCAATACAGTGCAACCCACTATTCGTCTCTAGGTGAAAAAGTCCCTCTATCATATTACCATGAGAGATAATACGACCGTTCAAGTATAAAGTGCAACTCATTTTGTCAAACAATATTGAGTGCCCATCTCGTAAAAGCTTAGAGATGGAAATCAAATTCTTTATACATGAAGGAAAATATAAACAATTTTTAAGTTCCAGGACTTCCTCAGAGGGTAGGTTAAGCATGTAGGTGCCTATTGCTTTTGCTGAGATTTTAGTGCCGTTCCCAACTCGCACAATCATCTCCTCATTGCTCAGTGACTTGCTCCCCACTAGTCCCTGCATCGTATTACAGATATGTTGACTAGCGCCTGAATCAAATATCCAGGAATTGGAGCTCACTGTAAAAGAACTCTCTATGACAGAAATAGTCTCTTCAAAAGTTCTTGTCATAAGGCTCGCAATGCGCATCCTGTATTTCTTCTTCCAACGTTCATCCTTTCCACAATGAAAGCATGTTCCTTTGGATTTCTTTGCCTTCTTCTTATGCAACCTTTTCCTTATGTTTGCATTCTCACTCCCACTGTCCATTTTGAATAAGGGCTTGCTCCTTAATACATAAATAATGGGCTAAGTCCCCCAAGTATTTTTCATGAGGCCCAATTGAGGCCCAATATATGGTACATAATGTAGTCCCCCAAGTCTTCGGTCAATAGAGTCTGTTGGCTGAAGACTTCAAATTGAATCCATGTATGGGCCGAAGTGGCGGTTGTTCAGAGGCGGTATTTGTATACCCTGCACTGAAGCTTTTGTGGGTAAAGCTTTGCAAGTAAAGCTTTGAAGCTAGAGCTCTGTAAATGAAGCTTTCGAAGTTGGAGCTTTTGTAAATGAAACTTTTGAAGCTAGAGCTCTGTAAATGAAGCTTTTGAAGCTAGAACTCTGTAAATGAAGCTTTTGAAGCTATTTGACATGAGTGATGCTCATGAATGTATATGTTGATTGACATGAGTGATGCTCATGGATGTTGTCATGAGTGATACTTATGAATGTTAACATGAGTGATGCTCATGAATGTTAACATGAGTGATGCTCATGAATGTTGACACGAATGATGGTCATGAATGTTTATGTATGATTGTCACAAGTGATGCTCATGAATGTTTATGTATAAATGACATGAGTAATGCTCATGTACAATTTAGAGTACTGGGCATACTTTTGTTCACCTGATTGGTTTGGGCTTTTTTTTTTAATTACCCTTTGATGGGGTTTATACATATTACCCTCTGATGGGGTTTATACAGATGTTTCCAAAAGATCTGAAAAATAAATTACATCATTCAAAAATAAATAAAGCAATCGTTGGTGCGTTGCTTTTGCTTTTGTTTTCGGCTTTGCTTTTGCTTTCTTCTTTTGCTTTCTCTTTTCCCTTTCCTTGTACTTCTCTATAAACCAAACCAGGATGCTTTGCAAGCCTGTGGAACAGCAGAAGCAGATTTGCTTTTGCTTTGCTTTTACTTTCTTTTTCCTTTTCTGTTTTTGCTTTTGTTTCCTTTTCTTTTCATAAAGTCTGCCTTGCTTTAACATAAGTGCAGGTGCCTGGGGTCCATCGGCGGCCTTCCCGGATTTTCCTTTCCGTTAGAGCTCTGTAAATGAAACTTTTGAAGCTAGAGCTCTGTAAATGAAGCTTTTGAAGCTAGAACTCTGTAAATGAAGCTTTTGAAGCTGTTTGACATGAGTGATGCTCATGAATGTTTATGTTGATTGACATGAGTGATGCTCATGGATGTTGTCATGAGTGATACTCATGAATGTTAACATGAGTGATGCTCATGAATGTTAACATGAGTGATGCTCATGAATGTTGACACGAATGATGGTCATGAATGTTTATGTATGATTGTCACGAGTGATATTCATAGCTCCAGACCTCATGTCTCCATGCTTGCACTATCCAATCTTGGCTAAAAAAAATGCTCTAAAATGCTCCAAAATGCACTTTCTTGCCAACTTTGTTATTATGACCTACAAACACATGAAAATAGCTTAAAATACATAATTAACTAAGAAATAACAACACAAATGCACAAGAACAAGCTAACTAAGTCGCATGAATATGCTTCTATCAAGGGTGAGGAGCCTTAGGAATTGGCCTCAGAAATGGCCTCTCCTAATTGTGAGGGTAAGGGGTCCTTTTATAGAATAAGGACTCCTCACTTATTACATATTTACCCCTTCCTTTATCACATAATTACATTTAAGTCCATCGAGTATTTATACGAGGTCTAAATACGAGGCCCTAATTATGGTATAAACAGTAGTCCCCCAAGTCTTCAGTCAAGAGAGTCTTTTGGCTTGAGACTTGAAATTCAGTCCCTGTGTGGGCCGAAGTAACTAGATGCTGTCTTGAACCGATGCTCGATATGAGGCAGTGCTCAATCTGAAATGACGCTCAACTAGAAGTAGCACACGCTGGAAGGCTGCTCGGCTCGTGGCTTATGTTGCCTTGGTTGGCTCGGCTTGCGGTGTTTGAAGGTGAGGGAGTCCCTTTTATAGAATAAGGGCTCACTCCTCAATACATGAATGATGGGCTAGAGTTGATGCTCTCTAATGATGGTGAGGGAGTCCCTTTTATAAAATAAATGCTCGCTCCTCACTACATAAGTGATGGGTTATGAGTGATGCTCTCTAATGATGGTGAGGGAGTCCATTTTATAGAATAAGAGCTCGCTCTTCAGTACATGAATAATGGGTGCTTTCTAATGAAAGTAAGGGAGTCCCTTTTATAGAATAAGGGCTTGCTCCTTAATACATAAATAATGGGCTAAGTCCCCCAAGTATTTTTCATGAGGCCCAATTGAGGCCCAATATATGGTACATAATGTAGTCCCCCAAGTCTTCGGTCAATAGAGTCTGTTGGCTGAAGACTTCAAATTGAATCCATGTATGGGCCGAAGTGGCGGTTGTTCAGAGGCGGTATTTGTATACCCTGTACTGAAGCTTTTGTGGGTGAAGCTTTGCAAGTAAAGCTTTGAAGCTAGAGCTCTGTAAATGAAGCTTTCGAAGTTGGAGCTTTTGTAAATGAAACTTTTGAAGCTAGAGCTCTGTAAATGAAGCTTTTGAAGCTAGAACTCTGTAAATGAAGCTTTTGAAGCTGTTTGACATGAGTGATGCTCATGAATGTTTATGTTGATTGACATGAGTGATGCTCATGGATGTTGTCATGAGTGATACTCATGAATGTTAACATGAGTGATGCTCATGAATGTTAACATGAGTGATGCTCATGAATGTTGACACGAATGATGGTCATGAATGTTTATGTATGATTGTCACGAGTGATGCTCATGAATGTTTATGTATAAATGACATGAGTAATGCTCATGTACAATTTAGAGTACTGGGCATACTTTTGTTCACCTGATTGGTTTGGGCTTTTTTTTTTTAATTACCCTTTGATGGGGTTTATACATATTACCCTCTGATGGGGTTTATACAGATATTTCCAAAAGATCTGAAAAATAAATTACATCATTCAAAAATAAATAAAGCAATCGTTGGTGCTTTGCTTTTGCTTTTGTTTTCGGCTTTGCTTTTGCTTTCTTCTTTTGCTTTCTCTTTTCCTTTTCCTTGCACTTCTCTATAAACCGAACCAAGATGCTTTGCAAGCCTGTGGAACAGCAGAAGCAGATTTGCTTTTGCTTTGCTTTTACTTTCTTTTTCCTTTTCTGTTTTTGCTTTTGTTTCCTTTTCTTTTCATAAAGTCTGCCTTGCTTTAACATAAGTGCAGGTGCCTGGGGTCCATCGGCGGCCTTCCTGGATTTTCCTTTCCAAAAATCCCTTTAGCCCTTGAGAAGTTGCAATCGTCCTGATAAGTTCAACAAGGTTCTTCTGTTCGCCATGAACTACATATTCCAGATTTAGCCTCTTAAAATGAGCAATGAACGTCCTTGAAACCATAGCAGCAACAACTCCAGACCAAATATGCTTGGTGGTATTCATAGCTCCAGACCACAGCTTCTGGACGACATCTTGAGCTGCTGGAGGTTGTCACTGGACGACACGTGTGACAAAAGCTGGAGAAGACACAACAGGTGCTGGACGACAACGTTGGCAGCCGCGGCTGCCGCTGCTCTAAGTTCGTCGGCAGCTGAATCGGTGAGTTCCATTTATCCGAGTCAGGGTTTGGAGCTCCAGGTCGATGCTCGTACCCTTTGATCAGACGGCTGAGATTTGACACGAACAGAAAAGAGAGGTTTTGGCTTTTGGGTTCGAGGGAACACACAGAGGAAAAAGAACCAGAAATGAAGACCAAAAGCGGACCGTATCGACCTGACACTCTCTCTAATCTTTTTTTTCTTTATTTTTTTTTTTGAACTGCGATGTGAGGTCTGAAGAACCCATCTTTTACTTTTCCTCATCTCCTATCTCCTCAAACCCATTTTACGGGTTGCTAAAGGCCTTTCTTCTCGGTGACTCAACTGAGAAATCTCTGAGATCGTCCATGGAAACCGCCCGGGTCAACTTCCTCGTCAAGTCGTCGATCGGCGACAGCAAACAGGGCGACAGCGATGACGCCGAGAGGGTAACGGAGCGAGTTCTCTAGATTTGCTGCACCATTTCCGGTTTGCTGATAAAAAAAATGTTGAATCTTTGGAATACTGCAGCCAGGAGTTGGGTGCCGGTGTCGATGAGCTCGAAAGATTAAAACATTAAGGGAGAGAGAAACTGGGTTTGTGAAGGAATTTCGAGGATTTTTCAGGTGACATGTGAGGATATGATTGATCTGTGAGTTTTGATTTGATGGGTCTCTGCAAATTCCTTGGAGAATGAGGAGGAACAAGGTAGTAAGCGGCTGATGGTGGTGCGGCAGGCGAGCAAACGGGATCCAAGTCGACGACTATGAATCGCTGTGTTGATCTAGCGGTGCTCGATCTGCTTGATCATCGACATCGGGAAGCAGATCCACTTGGCTGACGAGTTAGGAGAGCCTTAAGTCACTTTCTGGATCTCTGGACTCAAATCCCACTCTTCCTCGCCGTCCAATGCATCTCCAAGTCCCTCTTGGGGATTTCTCGCCATATTTCTTTTACTTGTGTTGACAAAACTCCACCAGTTACTAACTTTTTTCTGCAACTGCTCAGATGGGTTTTGTAATTTACAGTAAGAAACATGAAAGGTTTGGTGAGTAAAGAATTAAAGCTGGGTTCTTGATGCTCTTTTTAGAGAGAGACAGTCACAAAGAGAGAGAGAGAGAGAATGAACCGTTGGGTTTTTGTGAAAGCTTTCGGTTTTTTGCAGATTCACCGTGGTGAGATTTGATGAAAAAATGAAAGATAACCGACATAGTTTTTTGTGTCGATTCCCACAGACAACGTCAAATGTTGATGCACAAAACCGGAGGTCTTGGAACAACGTAAATCCGACCGTGAATCTACAAGAAATGTAAATAACACAAGATGTATCGCGGTTCATCCCAAGGTTTGGGCTACGTCCACACTGATTATATTTCTCTGAGAGTATTTGTGAGGGAGAGAGAGAGAGCTCTGAGAGTGAGAGCGTTAAGAGGGTGAGGAGACTTAGGAATTGGCCTCAGAAATGGCCTCTCCTAATTGTGAGGGTAAGGGGTCCTTTTATAGAATAAGGACTCCTCACTTATTACATATTTGCCCCTTCCTTTATCACATAATTACATTTAAGTGACCCGAGTATTTATACGAGGTCTAAATACGAGACCCTAAATATGGTATAAACAAAAGTCTAATGTAAAAAAAATCTGAATAAGATGACTTCACGATGTTATAAATATTAAACGGTCTAGTGGTATTCCTCTTTACTTGTAAGTGAGAGGTTTTAGGTTCGATTTTAATCAAAGGCGAATTTGAACCACATTATTGCTAGCCCATTATGAGGCTAAGCCCACTCTCTCTCCGTTAATGTAGATAATATCGTTTGTTCCAAAAAAAAAAACAAAAAAACAAGACACTACATTTTTTTTTTCCTGAAAAAAAATGTCTTATCTATTTAAAATTTGATAATTTACCTTTAAAGTGTATCACATAAAAGTTTTTGAAATGTAAATTGTGGATTTAGCGCAAAGGTGTAAGAGAATGTTTTGCTAATTTGTGCTCTGCAATGGATTGAGCTGCACCTTTCCTTGCACAGAAATATACAAAACTTTCATTCTTCGTTCTTTGAGTTTTTCTTCAGTCTTATTTCCCAATCCATAACTTAAAAAAACAACATCAAATACTAAAAACCAACACAAGTCACGTAATTTAAATTGAAAAAAACTAAATAGATTACAATCTAGTAGAGAAGGGAAGAATTTGGAGGTTTTAATGAACTTAAGGACATTTGTTTGAAAAAATATCATTAGGGAACTTAATTTTTTAAATGGTAGGATTATGAGAGATATGTTGAAAAGTGTGTGATTAAGGAAATGAACTAAAATAAAAACTAAAAACTATTTTTAACTTGTATTTATTTTGAAGATTTTGTTTTTTGTTCATTTTTCTTTGTTTCCTTCATTCCCTTCCACCAGTATTCTTCATCCCTCATTTTCGCCTCCACTCTTCTTCATCCCATATTTCCTCCAAATAATTTCTCCATAACTCAAACACATAAAAATGAAAACTAAAAATAGAAAACATTTTGATAATTATCTCACAAATATGATCTCACATTTCCACCATATAATTTCCCTTTATATTTATGGAATAGTTATTAGCACTTAAAAGTCATTATGCACTCTTTAAATATATAGATTTGACAAACCGGCATTATATCTATCAAAGACAAGGAGCAAGAAATAATTGCTTGGTCACAAGCCAGTAATTTCTTTCTAATTAATATGTGTAGTAGATTACCAAGAGAAGTTTACCACAAACATTCATCGTTTCAGCCAAATAATGTAAATTAGGGTTTTCTTGGTTGAGGCAATAGTAGGACCTCAAGCTAGGCAAGTAATTATGCAACTTTGATCGTAGCATGCATGTCTTACTAGCAAGTTACCAAAATTTATTTTAAATAAAAAAGAGTGAATTCTTGATCAATTGAAATTTACCGTCCACCATGCCAGTGGAAGGTATACACAAAGGATCGATCATCACTTATTTATTCATTTTCTTTATTCTTAATAACCTACTTATCTTCTTAGATATATCCATCAGCAAAAATTGCTAGAGTGGTTGTTGTTCTTCCATAGCTAGTAAGGCTTCTCCCCAACATAGTTGCCTGGGGGATCATAGTTGCATCCAATGAAGGTACCCCCACTGCTGCACCTCACTTTTGCGCACCCTACACGAGCCGAGTTACGCCAAACCACCTGTGTATAATGCCCACACACCTTTCCAGCAGCACACGAGTTCGACTCATAACTGTAGTCGGCTTTCTCCGCCACCCACAGGTCCACAGCCGCTGTTCCCGACATGTCACCAGTGCTCATGGCAAGGTTTTCACCGTATGGCCCACCGGAGTGCACGAGATTGCAGTCGCCAACATGTTGGTTGGCGTAGTTTTGTGCATAGCCTGCTACATTGTCATCCCACGTCAAGGGACCAACGCCTACTGCTGCTCGAGCGGCGTTGTGGGAATTGAGGTAGTCTTGGGGTGTGTCTTGGGCATGAGAGGATTGTATTAGGGCTGAGCCTAAAATGAAAAGGAGAGCTAGGGAAATATTGCACAACCCCATGTTAATGGTTTGTTCTCTTTGTGGATGGGCAAATGAGATGTTATGGTGCGGAATATTTATAATAGCGGGGAACGGTAAATGTTGATATTATGAGCTCTGAGAAATTGAGGATGTGGAAATTTATTTGCATGACTATCAAAGTTGAACGTTCACATTGCGTTATCAACTGAAGAAACCAAACCGTCGCCGAACTGATAAAACAAAACCCTACTTCTATATTTCTTTACTTACAACGGCTTACTTTTACAAGTAAAATTTATGAGAGGATTAACTTTTTCTAGTACTACAAACGATATTCTACATAGTCTAGACAAGGATGGAGATAGTTTGAACTAGGAAATAGGATATGAACTACTATGACAATCTACCACTTGCATGAGAAGTACGAAGATTAGTCAAACTTTCTCGAGGTAATTAAATTGTCAGTATAACAAAAATAAGCAATCGTAACACCAAAAACGTGGCTACTGCTGGGGTAACAATAATATCGATCACTGACCTAGATATTATGTTGCTATGTAATACTTTAATTTCCCGATATTTGTTAACACAATTAACAATCCCTTGAAACCTTTGAAATTCATGTTGATGATGCAACATTGGAACAAATTGGAACTAATTGCTTTGGTAAATAAGCAGATCTGCTTCTTCGAATTTACGTTTGAAATTTACGTTTGTCATATCTGTTTACTTTTCTTTTAGAAAAGTATATGATCGATGCATGTAGGAAACGTATATGTTCATCTGTTGAAGGAAAGGTCTACTAAGCCTTCCCGTCATATTCTATGCACTGTTGCAATACGTGTGGTATACGGGTCTTCTCCGAAGTTTTATTTTCTTGAAACAAATATATTTTGGATGTGGAAGTCTCACTAAACTACACAATCACCTAACCATAAATTTGGCATTATTTATGGTTTTGAACTCCTCTTTAGGAAAACTGAATTTAAGACTTTCAACTTACAAGTTAGAAAAAAATAAATACCACTATATTGTAGTAGTAGAGGTGCGAGTCTTCTTTCAATTAAAATAAAATAGAATATTATGAACCTCTCATTTTTTTTCCCTAACATTATACAGGAGAATAATTGAGTTAAGTCACACAATTGTTAGGGTTCAAGATTTTTGTATATGAATTTCGCTGTAGTAATTGAGAGAATAAAGGACTGCATTTTCTGAGAATGAAAGATGTAGTTGCAGAGAGAATGTTTGAAGGACTGTATAAGATGCAATCCATTACCAATCCTTTCATATATTTTATAATATACATATTTATTTGTTTAATTACTACTTTAAGTTTTAAAATTGTTAAATTATTTTATCTCATTATATTATAACATGTGAATAAATAACATCATATTACCCTTAATATTGTGTTCAAAAGGGATATCTGTTGTACGTGGTTTAGTGTTGTCCGCGAATGTCCTCAACGCAAGACTTTTACCCGAATTGTGATGGCATTATTAGCATTAGCATACTTTTGGACATAAAGGCTACTACGTCAGCATCCTACGTCAGCATCCTACGTCAACTTTGGTAGCATTGAGACGCACGAAAATGTGGAACACGATGGCCTGTATGTATTGGGATATAGTGTGGAAAAGTTGGCGGCGAACCGTCTGGCGTCTCGGCGTTGTAAGGAAGCATGTGATTTAATTTGGGTCGATAGGTCCCCATCTTCCTTTATTCATGTTTTGTGTAATGATGACCTTCTTTGTTCCTCCTAATTGCTTTCTGGTAGTGCAAGGTGAGACGCTTTAGCATTAGATGCGTCGTCGTGGTTTTTCTGACCCCCCTTTGCACTACTCTTTTCTAGTAGTTTATTTGGTTGTTTGCCTCGGTGTAGGCTTTCTTGTTTCTCTTTGACATATTTGCCCGGTTATTGATATTTCCGTTTTCCCAAAAAAAAACTTGCTTTGTTGAAGTCCACATAATTTTTTTTTAAATTTAAAAAAAAAAATTGGAACCATGTGTATGTCTTTGGTTCCGGACGAAAGTGTTGGAAACTACGACCTGTCTATATTCAGAAGTGTGGAAAATATGGGACACAGACCCCTCTTTCCTTTAAATTATTGTACTAATTTTGAATCATTCATCCTACCCGTAATAATAATAATTTACAAAAAATTGGAACTATATTAGATCAAGTCGTTAGTCACGGAAGAAAATGTGGACACTATACCAATATGTATTGGGATATATTGTAGAGAATTTGCTTTGTTAATGTCCGAATGGATTTAGGTACGACTACAGTTGTAATATCGTTAGTTGTCATTAGTATTACTGTTTAGTGAAAATATTCTCCATTTGTAAGTGGGGAGGTCTCATTTTAACTTTGAGTTCAAATCTAATTGTCACACCCCAATCCTGACATACGTACATGATCGACATGTGACATCACTTAGTACTCGTATATCTAACATACCCCGCCTCCAGGATATGGACAATCACAAGAAAGATCCAATTGCGTAGTAATTTTTCGTATACTCTATGGCTGCATCTAACCTCTTTGTTAGATTGCCTTCGTACCCTCCGATGAGATCAAGCCATTCGTAGTTCACTATTTGTTAAACTATGAACTATTCGTAAAATACTTCCTAGCAGAAAACATAGAGTACCACACTACACATCAATCATAAGCCAAGCAAGAGTTGTCATCTTACCATTCACACACACATATGCTTTCCAACACCATTCAACAATCACATCAATCAATAACACATACAATACACCAAAATGCAGGGCTAGAGCGACACAGTTCGGGAGAAGCCTACATCCCTGAAGCTTTCTCAATTTAGACCGAATCCAAGGAATCAGCGAAGTCAAGGATGTGATTTCGGACCACTCAACGAAATCCTACAAAATTGGGTTCCGGACCACTTAACGGAATCAAAGTACCAAACGAGATTCTGGACCTCTCAACGGAATCCAAATCAGGATACGATTCCTGACCACTCAATGGAATCACGGAGTAAAAGGGATTCTGGACCTCTCAACGGAATCTAAGTGGATACGATTCCGGACCACTCAACGGAATCTAGACGGAGCAGGGAATCAGACCACTCAATGGAATCCCAGCAGAACCCGGTTCTGTACCACTCAACGGAACTGAGTGGAAGTCTAGGAAACATAACAACGACTCGAAGAAACAAGACATGAATCAAGTTACTCAATTTAGAATGGCTCAACAAAATAAGAGATGAAACAATGAAACTAGATATGAAACAAGCTTCGAAGCAACAAACCCCAGGACAATGGGTTAACGGTTCACTACGAGCCCTCACATTTCATCAAACAATTCAACAAGCACTTCGAATCACATTTCAAAAATATCATCAATACACAAGTCAAATCACATTTAATAAACATAGATCAATGGCTAAATATAAAAAAAAAAAAATATCACATTTCAATAGAAATCACATTTATAAAATCAAGTGATATCCACAAAGGATACTAAATACAAAATCAGGGTAATAACCATATCACATATCTTAAAGTCACTCACTAACCAATGTAGGCCCACTAGACTTCGCTTAATCTCTAATAGTACTAATTTTAGTATTTAAGAACGATTTGAATCATGTTGACCAAAAGTCAACTCTCTGTCAATGGTGGGTTCCGCAACCCTACATAATTCGATCTGGAACATCCGCCCACAGATTTCTGATCTGTAACCTCCCAAGAGTCTCATTAATCTTCTAGAACAATATTCTAAAGTTTTAGAACGATCCAACTGTCGGATCTCCGCCAATCACTAAAATTAAATTGCGGTCAATGTTTGGTTTTACAAATTTAGAAATTCAATTTGGGAAGATCCGTACCTCGGATTTCCAATCTGTAAGTTCCTAAGGTCCTCAAATATTACGTTTAATAACATATTAACATTTATTGACAATCTAACGGTTGGACCTTCGTTTGCTACATTAGTCAAGTGGTGGACCCTAATGGAACTAGGTCCAAACGACAGAATTTCATCGAACGGAGGTCAAATATGAAATTAGAATATCAAATTTAGCCTAGAAATTTAAAGTTGGCCCACTGGCCAAACGCTGCATGCGACGGTTTCCAGCAAATGAAAACCTAATTTTCCGACTAACTCCAAAAATTACCAAATTTTATAGGATTATAGAGCACAACAAGGGGAACAAATTTCATACCTAGGCTGAAATCCAATTCGTCCAGGAAACGCCTGAAAACATCGTTGATCCGTCAGAACCCTAGAAATGGGTGTTCCTCGATTCGTTGAATTTGCAGCTCTGCCGCCCGCAAACTTGTTTGGGCTATATTCCTGGACTCAAGAGATGCCTAAGGGTGGTGGTGGTCGATGGAAATTTTTTCAGAAATGGCGGATTTGTTGCCTACACGCACGAAGCCCTCGGCTTTGATTCTTACAGAAAGACACCAAATCAACTCGGGTTTTGGGGGGAAATGGAAAATGACTTAATGCTGAGTTGCTTCCAGGTGATGGGTGGCTACGAATCACCAGAAAAAAAATGCCTGAAAAGGCGTCAGAAAACATGGTGCCGCCGGATTGGGTCTCGAGTTAAAGGGAGGGATCTGATTCCCTCATTCTCTCATCCCTCCTTTCCCCTCCTTGATTTTCCTTCTAATTCGCCTGTTTCTCCCACCTCTCTCTCCTTATCTCCCCATCCTAGCCACATAAATGGCACCAAATCAATGCTCCAGCAAATCTGAAGCCTTTCAGATAATGGTCAAATGATAATTTTGCCCTTGTCTTTACTTGTATATATCTCGTTCGTTATAGCTCCGTTTGGTGAACAGTTTTCCCTTACACACTCGTGAGGTCAAGCTCTATCCAAATATGTAAATAAGAATGACAAAACATATAGGAATTAAATACATCATTGAAAAGTACGTTTAGTTCATTAAGGTCTTTTTCATCCTTTTACTTATCGAAAAAAAACTATACGCCGTAATTATAAACGCATCGAAACTAAGAATACGAAATACGTAATTTTAAATAGTGAAATATGAGGACGGGATTTCACACTACTTCGACCAATGTTGTTGATATTTTCTTTTTAGGATTGTACTTGGGTACTCACTAGTGAGTACTCACATTTTGATTGTGATTATTCACCTTTTGATTTTGTCCAATAATATTTTATGAAATGTTTTATTGTTTTGAAAAATAATGCACATATGTTACTAACTTTTCTTGGGTAATAAAAAATAAAGAACATATGACATTTTTTGAATCGGCCAAAATCAGAAAGTGAGTACATAGATTGGTGAGTATTTATGTATTTAGGGTTGGACTATTATTTAATCTTTGAGGAAAAATTTTGCCTTTAAGGTAATTAAGGAAAATTATTAAAAAAATCTTTTTTTAATGCTTGATTTGACCCAATTATGTATTTTGAATGTGGAATGCTTGCTAACATCAAATACCTGAATGTTGGAATCAAATCTGAGTAAACTTGAGCAACCTGCAAAACAGTAAAACAATTGTGAGCAATCCTTAAACCCAGGGGGGGAGATGGGTGTTCATGCCAAAAGCTTTCCAACGGTCAAGTAAGTGAATGATTTTTAGACTCTAGTGAGTAAGAGAATTGAAGTGTATAGATTGTGTTACCATGGATGAACCCTAGGTGGGTGTATTTATAGTGTAGGAAAGAGACCTTTTTAGGATATAGTCCTCGTTCTAAGACGAGAGAATCCTAAAGGATATCTAGTAAATAGATATTGCATCCTCTTAGGAGTTGTGATTACTTGCAGCACAGGCCTATCCTTAGATTGTAGGGACTCCAAGAGACTTATAGGATCTGATTGTGTTCATATTCAGATCAGATCACGTATGGAACATGCATGGTCATCCAACGGAGTTGTTAGGACTTTACCTAGTACCCCGGAGTAGAGTGATGGTAGCACCCTGTTTCGTCTGATATAGCACCACCCGGAGTTGGAGCTGGTGAGTCCATGATCGAACTTTTAAGGTAACAACATTCAAATTTGACTCACTCTGGCCTTGGAAAATCATGGTCCCCCACTGAATTCATTAGAAAAAACAATTTCTCAACAAGTTAACCTACTATTTAGGAATACCATAATTGTGGTTCATGAATTTTCATTGCTGGAGTAAGGCAGATCGAAATACTAATACCTTAGAAGTCCGATCATGGACCCAACAACTTCGGCAGCGAAGCTGCATAGATGGATCATGGAGAAACGTTGTCACTATTAACCTATTTTGAAGCAGTGAGTGAAGTCCGTCAACTTCGCTAAGATTGACCATGCTTATTCCGTATGACTGAAGGAAAAATTTTTGTCCTAGCTAAGAACAAGTATGAACATTTGAATACACATGCAAGCTATTAACACTTTAAAGTAGGCATGCATCCAAAAACAATTCATAAAACCCATGACTTTCAAAGCCTAGTATATGGTGAACCAAAATAAACTCTTTAACAACATTAAAGAGAAGTAAAGATTTAGAGTTTCTTTACCCTTGAAGCTCATCCTTGTTTACACAAGGGATTCACCCAAGTGGAGGGCCTTCAAGTCACCTCCAAGCTCCTTGAATCCTCCTTGTGTTTTCCTCCCTTTAGTGCTCCTTTGATGATTTGAGGAAAAAGGATTTGTTCTCCAAAACACCAAAAGCTTGATATCTCTAAGTCTCTTCACCAAGGTTGTATCTTGTGAAGATGATATGGATGACTAAGGGAAGAAGAGATTGCTAGATGTCCCTCCCCTTAGTGGCCGGCCTCCTTAGAAGAAAATGGAGAAAATGTTTCACCCAATTTCAACAAGAAAAACCCCAATGAGAAAATAGCTATAAAGTTGCTTTTATAACCTTTTCTTTGGTGAGTGGCAAACTTGTAATTAAGCAAACTTTGCCCATCCACCCTAATGGCCGGCCATCCTTTGTTATTGGGCTAATTTGCCCATTTTGTTTTAGTTTTCATACAACTTAAACATAATGGGCCTTTTGGACCAAAACGCTTTTGGGCCCCGAAACCCAAAACCAACATATAAGCCCAATACGAACCTTTCGTAAAATTAATTAACTAATTAATTAATCTTGACCATTCTTCAATTAAACCATTTAATTGCTTATCCATTTCATATAATTTCTTCACATACATCCTTACTCGGTGTACGATCCATTAGGTTCCAATTAGCGAGGCAGTGGGCGATGTTACTCTTAACTATTGATTGTGAATTGAAACCACATTTCAATTCTCCCTTTAATGATTAGTGTTACCTAATCATTTGGGCTTCCACAAACCATGAGTGACACCTAGCAGTATGTCATGGTTACCCAAGCTAAGTAGAATTGGTTGGAGAACCTATCCAGTTACAACTACAATGCAATACGGTCCTTCTCTAATACAATACTCTTAATCACATTGTTTAAGCGATAGTTTGTTTCATGTCTACTATCCAATGTGATACTTTCATATATGATTCCCTTGAATATGATTTGGAACAAACTTCCTAAGTCATATTCATTTGCTTTGGCCAAAGACTTTAGAATCATATCTTAGAGTATTCTCCCTCCACCATGGAAGGTTAGAGATCCCTTGTTGTACATTCATATGCCTACATGACTAGATAGCTTGACCCCAACAATGTCGTGGACACTCCAAAGGAATGCCGTTGACATGATCAAAGATCAAGGACCTAACCATTAGACATCGATGATGCCTCAGGTCAAAGGACTACTTTGCATATTGCAACCTTAGAGTTCATACATGACATGTATGTTCGAACTCTCTTTTGATCGTAGTTCAGTGTACTCGAGTACTCTTTCGAGCACCTATGTGTTTGTCTTAGTGTCCAACACCAAATGACTTGAGACTAGTTATACTCACGATTGAGTCAACATAACACATACTAGCCTTAGCGGATTGTCAATGCCCAATTAGCAATCCTATGGCTAGGAACATTTTAGGAATGAACATAAGAGAAAGGTCTCGATAATCTAACTCATTAGATCACTTATCTCTTAATCAAATACATTCCTTGGATTCCCTTATTGCTTAAACACATGATACAATAAATAGTGATTAACAATAAGATTTGCCCTCCATTAAACATATAAAAGTTTAACACAATAAGTATTCCAAAAAGCTATTACATCAAATGAGTGGCTTTGTGGGCATACTTCCAACAATCTCCTACTTGCACTCAAAGCCATCGTCCCATGTATCTAATACCCATCTTTTCCATATGACGGTCAAGCTGGATCTGAGACATTGGCTTTGTCAGTGGATCTGCTACGTTATCGACTGAAGCAACTTTGAGGATGTTGATTTTCCCCTCGGCAACATATCTTCTAATGATATTAAAGCGTCTGTCAATATGCTTGTTCTTTTGATGTGCCCTGGGTTCCTTGGCTTGAGCTATCGCCCCACTATTATCACAGTACAAAGTTACTGGTGATGTAATGGTTGGAACCACCCCAAGTTCAGTGATGAACTTCTTCATCCAGAACGCTTCTTTGCCGGCTTCAGCTGCAGCGACATATTCAGCCTCTGTCGTGGAATCAGCAATTACACTTTGCTTCTTGCTTTTCCAACTGACAGCCCCACCATTCAGAGTGAATACATATCCGGAGTTGGAACTTCTATCATCGACGTCAGATTGGAAATCTGCGTCTGTATAGCCTTCCACTCGCAACTCTGATGCTCCTCCATACACGAGGAACATGTCCTTAGTTCTTCTTAAGTACTTAAGGACCGTCTTGACAGCTCCCCAGTGTTCTGATCCTGGGTTAGATTGATATCGACTAGTAATGCTCACATCATATGCAATATCTGGCCTTGTGCATATCATGGCATACATGAGACTTCCTATGGCTGAGGCATAAGGAATACAACTCATTTGCCGTATCTCTTCAGGAGTCTTAGGTTCCATGGATTTAGAAAGGTGAATTCCATGTCCAACAGGAAGAAAACCTTTCTTAGATTGTTCCATCTGGAACCTACTTAGCACCTTATCAATGTACATAGATTGGGATAATCCAATTAATTTTCTGGATCTATCACGATAGAGCTTTATCCCAAGTACATAAGATGCATCTCCCAAATCTTTCATGTGGAAGGTTTTGGACAACCACACTTTTACAGAAGAAAGTACTGCAGTGTCATTCCCGAATAGTAATATGTCATATACATATAACACCAGGAATACAACTGCATCCCCAACGACCTTTTGATAAACACAATTGTCGTCTTCGTTTTGAGTAAAACCAAACGTTTTGATCTCAATGTCGAAGCGAATGTTCCAGCTCCTGGAGGCTTGCTTAAGTCCATAAATGGACCTTTGAAGCTTGCATACCTTAGTCTTTTCAGACTTGGACACGAAACCCTCGGGTTGAGTCATATAGAGCTCTTCCTCTAGGTAGCCGTTCAGAAAAGCCGTCTTCACGTCCATTTGCCATATCTCATAATCATGGTATGCAGCTATCGCAAGCAAAATCCGAATGGACTTAATCATGGCTACAGGAGAGAAAGTTTCTTCATAATCAATCCCTTCTCTTTGCCTGTAACCCTTGGCTACTAGTCTAGCCTTATAAGTCTCCACGTTCCCATCAACGCCTATCTTCCTCTTGAAGACCCATTTGTTTCCAACAGGTACAATACCTTCTGGAGGGTCTACAAGAGTCCAGACCTGATTTTGATACATGGAATCCATCTCGGATTTCATGGCCTCTTGCCATCTCTTTGAATCAATGTCGAACATTGCTTCAGTGTAGTCTCTAGGGTTCTCCTTTGTTTCATTGTCACCTAGAAGGTACAATTCATCAAAGTCATTGTCTAAGCCATACCTCTTAGGTGGCTTACTAACCCGTTCAGATCTACGTGGAGCTAGGGGTTCAGGAACAGGATTGTCAATATGTCGAGTGCTTGTTTGTGGTTCATTATTAATCTCATTAATTTCCATCTGTTTGCTTATAGTTCCTTTGAGAACAAATTCGTCCTCTAGAAACTTAGCAGTTCTGGCGACAAAGACTTTCTGGTCGTCAGGATGGTAGAACTCATATCCCATAGTTTCTTTAGGATATCCCACAAAATAACATCTTACTGATCTCGCTTCAAGCTTAGTAGCTTCAAGCGTCTTGACATATGCTTCACAACCCCAAATCTTAACATGTTTAAGACTTGGCTTTCTTCCATGCCATATCTCATAGGGCGTTTGTGGAACTGACTTGGAAGGTACTCTATTAAGCAAGTAAGCTGCTGTATATAGAGCGTATCCCCAGAATGTTACTGGTAGATCAGCGGAACTCATCATAGAACGAACCATGTTCATCAAGGTTCGATTTCTCCTTTCAGAAACTCCATTAAGTTGTGGAGTTCCTGGAGGAGTCCACTGTGATATTATTCCACACTCTTTGAGATAATCTAGGAACTCATTACTCAGATATTCACCCCCTCGATCTGATCTTAGGGTCTTTATCTGTTTCCCAGTTTGCTTCTCAACTTCATTCTTGAATTCTTTGAACCTTTCAAAGGATTCTGACTTGTACTTCATAAGATACACATAGCCAAACCGAGAGTGATCGTCGGTGAATGTGATATAGTAGGAGAAGCCTCCTTTCGACGTGGTAGACATAGGTCCACATACGTCAGTGTGGATTAACCCTAGAATTTCAGTGGCACGCTCTCCTTTTCCAGTAAATTGAGATTTGGTCATCTTCCCTTTCAAGCAACATTCACAAGTACCCATCCGGTCATTACCCAATGGGTGGATATATCCGTCTTTCGACATCTTGCGAATCTTATCAAGGTTCACATGTCCAAGTTTAAGATGCCACGTCTTTTCTTGGTTAACATCTTCTCTAGCCCTTTTGGGTTTTGAGGTATTCCCGCTTTCAATACAGTGCAACCCACTATTCGTCTCTAGGTGAAAAAGTCCCTCTATCATATTACCATGAGAGATAATACGACCGTTCAAGTATAAAGTGCAACTCATTTTGTCAAACAATATTGAGTGCCCATCTCGTAAAAGCTTAGAGATGGAAATCAAATTCTTTATACATGAAGGAAAATATAAACAATTTTTAAGTTCCAGGACTTCCTCAGAGGGTAGGTTAAGCATGTAGGTGCCTATTGCTTTTGCTGAGATTTTAGTGCCGTTCCCAACTCGCACAATCATCTCCCCATTGCTCAGTGACTTGCTCCCCACTAGTCCCTGCATCGTATTACAGATATGTTGACTAGCGCCTGAATCAAATATCCAGGAATTGGAGCTCACTGTAAAAGAACTCTCTATGACAGAAATAGTCTCTTCAAAAGTTCTTGTCATAAGGCTCGCAATGCGCATCCTGTATTTCTTCTTCCAACGTTCATCCTTTCCACAATGAAAGCATGTTCCTTTGGATTTCTTTGCCTTCTTCTTATGCAACCTTTTCCTTATGTTTGCATTCTCACTCCCACTGTCCATTTTGAATAAGGGCTTGCTCCTTAATACATAAATAATGGGCTAAGTCCCCCAAGTATTTTTCATGAGGCCCAATTGAGGCCCAATATATGGTACATAATGTAGTCCCCCAAGTCTTCGGTCAATAGAGTCTGTTGGCTGAAGACTTCAAATTGAATCCATGTATGGGCCGAAGTGGCGGTTGTTCAGAGGCGGTATTTGTATACCCTGCACTGAAGCTTTTGTGGGTGAAGCTTTGCAAGTAAAGCTTTGAAGCTAGAGCTCTGTAAATGAAGCTTTCGAAGTTGGAGCTTTTGTAAGTGAAACTTTTGAAGCTAGAGCTCTGTAAATGAAGCTTTTGAAGCTAGAACTCTGTAAATGAAGCTTTTGAAGCTGTTTGACATGAGTGATGCTCATGAATGTTTATGTTGATTGACATGAGTGATGCTCATGGATGTTGTCATGAGTGATACTCATGAATGTTAACATGAGTGATGCTCATGAATGTTAACATGAGTGATGCTCATGAATGTTGACACGAATGATGGTCATGAATGTTTATGTATGATTGTCACGAGTGATGCTCATGAATGTTTATGTATAAATGACATGAGTAATGCTCATGTACAATTTAGAGTACTGGGCATACTTTTGTTCACCTGATTGGTTTGGGCTTTTTTTTTTAATTACCCTTTGATGGGGTTTATACATATTACCCTCTGATGGGGTTTATACAGATGTTTCCAAAAGATCTGAAAAATAAATTACATCATTCAAAAATAAATAAAGCAATCGTTGGTGCGTTGCTTTTGCTTTTGTTTTCGGCTTTGCTTTTGCTTTCTTCTTTTGCTTTCTCTTTTCCCTTTCCTTGTACTTCTCTATAAACCAAACCAGGATGCTTTGCAAGCCTGTGGAACAGCAGAAGCAGATTTGCTTTTGCTTTGCTTTTACTTTCTTTTTCCTTTTCTGTTTTTGCTTTTGTTTCCTTTTCTTTTCATAAAGTCTGCCTTGCTTTAACATAAGTGCAGGTGCCTGGGGTCCATCGGCGGCCTTCCCGGATTTTCCTTTCCGTTAGAGCTCTGTAAATGAAACTTTTGAAGCTAGAGCTCTGTAAATGAAGCTTTTGAAGCTAGAACTCTGTAAATGAAGCTTTTGAAGCTGTTTGACATGAGTGATGCTCATGAATGTTTATGTTGATTGACATGAGTGATGCTCATGGATGTTGTCATGAGTGATACTCATGAATGTTAACATGAGTGATGCTCATGAATGTTAACATGAGTGATGCTCATGAATGTTGACACGAATGATGGTCATGAATGTTTATGTATGATTGTCACGAGTGATATTCATAGCTCCAGACCTCATGTCTCCATGCTTGCACTATCCAATCTTGGCTAAAAAAAATGCTCTAAAATGCTCCAAAATGCACTTTCTTGCCAACTTTGTTATTATGACCTACAAACACATGAAAATAGCTTAAAATACATAATTAACTAAGAAATAACAACACAAATGCACAAGAACAAGCTAACTAAGTCGCATGAATATGCTTCTATCAAGGGTGAGGAGCCTTAGGAATTGGCCTCAGAAATGGCCTCTCCTAATTGTGAGGGTAAGGGGTCCTTTTATAGAATAAGGACTCCTCACTTATTACATATTTACCCCTTCCTTTATCACATAATTACATTTAAGTCCACCGAGTATTTATACGAGGTCTAAATACGAGGCCCTAATTATGGTATAAACAGTAGTCCCCCAAGTCTTCAGTCAAGAGAGTCTTTTGGCTTGAGACTTGAAATTCAGTCCCTGTGTGGGCCGAAGTAACTAGATGCTGTCTTGAACCGATGCTCGATATGAGGCAGTGCTCAATCTGAAATGACGCTCAACTAGAAGTAGCACACGCTGGGAGGCTGCTCGGCTCGTGGCTTATGTTGCCTTGGTTGGCTCGGCTTGCGGTGTTTGAAGGTGAGGGAGTCCCTTTTATAGAATAAGGGCTTACTCCTCAATACATGAATGATGGGCTAGAGTTGATGCTCTCTAATGATGGTGAGGGAGTCCCTTTTATAAAATAAGTGCTCGCTCCTCACTACATAAGTGATGGGTTATGAGTGATGCTCTCTAATGATGGTGAGGGAGTCCATTTTATAGAATAAGAGCTCGCTCTTCAGTACATGAATAATGGGTGCTTTCTAATGAAAGTAAGGGAGTCCCTTTTATAGAATAAGGGCTTGCTCCTTAATACATAAATAATGGGCTAAGTCCCCCAAGTATTTTTCATGAGGCCCAATTGAGGCCCAATATATGGTACATAATGTAGTCCCCCAAGTCTTCGGTCAATAGAGTCTGTTGGCTGAAGACTTCAAATTGAATCCATGTATGAGCCGAAGTGGCGGTTGTTCAGAGGCGGTATTTGTATACCCTGCACTGAAGCTTTTGTGGGTGAAGCTTTGCAAGTAAAGCTTTGAAGCTAGAGCTCTGTAAATGAAGCTTTCGAAGTTGGAGCTTTTGTAAATGAAACTTTTGAAGCTAGAGCTCTGTAAATGAAGCTTTTGAAGCTAGAACTCTGTAAATGAAGCTTTTGAAGCTGTTTGACATGAGTGATGCTCATGAATGTTTATGTTGATTGACATGAGTGATGCTCATGGATGTTGTCATGAGTGATACTCATGAATGTTAACATGAGTGATGCTCATGAATGTTAACATGAGTGATGCTCATGAATGTTGACACGAATGATGGTCATGAATGTTTATGTATGATTGTCACGAGTGATGCTCATGAATGTTTATGTATAAATGACATGAGTAATGCTCATGTACAATTTAGAGTACTGGGCATACTTTTGTTCACCTGATTGGTTTGGGCTTTTTTTTTTAATTACCCTTTGATGGGGTTTATACATATTACCCTCTGATGGGGTTTATACAGATATTTCCAAAAGATCTGAAAAATAAATTACATCATTCAAAAATAAATAAAGCAATCGTTGGTGCTTTGCTTTTGCTTTTGTTTTCGGCTTTGCTTTTGCTTTCTTCTTTTGCTTTCTCTTTTCCCTTTCCTTGCACTTCTCTATAAACCGAACCAAGATGCTTTGCAAGCCTGTGGAACAGCAGAAGCAGATTTGCTTTTGCTTTGCTTTTACTTTCTTTTTCCTTTTCTGTTTTTGCTTTTGTTTCCTTTTCTTTTCATAAAGTCTGCCTTGCTTTAACATAAGTGCAGGTGCCTGGGGTCCATCGGCGGCCTTCCTGGATTTTCCTTTCCAAAAATCCCTTTAGCCCTTGAGAAGCTGCAATCGTCCTGATAAGTTCAACAAGGTTCTTCTGTTCGCCATGAACTACATATTCCAGATTTAGCCTCTTAAAATGAGCAATGAACGTCCTTGAAACCATAGCAGCAACAACTCCAGACCAAAGATGCTTGGTGGTATTCATAGCTCCAGACCACAGCTTCTGGACGACATCTTGAGCTGCTGGAGGTTGTCACTGGACGACACGTGTGACAAAAGCTGGAGAAGACACAACAGGTGCTGGACGACAACGTTGGCAGCCGCGGCTGCCGCTGCTCTAAGTTCGTCGGCAGCTGAATCGGTGAGTTCCATTTATCCGAGTCAGGGTTTGGAGCTCCAGGTCGATGCTCGTACCCTTTGATCAGACGGCTGAGATTTGACACGAACAGAAAAGAGAGGTTTTGGCTTTTGGGTTCGAGGGAACACACAGAGGAAAAAGAACCAGAAATGAAGACCAAAAGCGGACCGTATCGACCTGACACTCTCTCTAATCTTTTTTTTCTTTATTTTTTTTTTTGAACTGCGATGTGAGGTCTGAAGAACCCATCTTTTACTTTTCCTCATCTCCTATCTCCTCAAACCCATTTTACGGGTTGCTAAAGGCCTTTCTTCTCGGTGACTCAATTGAGAAATCTCTGAGATCGTCCATGGAAACCGCCCGGGTCAACTTCCTCGTCAAGTCGTCGATCGGCGACAGCAAAAAGGGCGACAGCGATGACGCCGAGAGGGTAACGGAGCGAGTTCTCTAGATTTGCTGCACCATTTCCGGTTTGCTGATAAAAAAAATATTGAATCTTTGGAATACTGCAGCCAGGAGTTGGGTGCCGGCGTCGATGAGCTCGAAAGATTAAAACATTAAGGGAGAGAGAAACTGGGTTTGTGAAGGAATTTCGAGGATTTTTCAGGTGACATGTGAGGATATGATTGATCTGTGAGTTTTGATTTGATGGGTCTCTGCAAATTCCTTGGAGAATGAGGAGGAACAAGGTAGCAAGCGGCTGATGGTGGTGCGGCAGGCGAGCAAACGGGATCCAAGTCGACGACTATGAATCGCTGTGTTGATCTAGCGGTGCTCGATCTGCTTGATCATCGACATCGGGAAGCAGATCCACTTGGCTGACGAGTTAGGAGAGCCTTAAGTCACTTTCTGGATCTCTGGACTCAAATCCCACTCTTCCTCGCCGTCCAATGCATCTCCAAGTCCCTCTTGGGGATTTCTCGCCATATTTCTTTTACTTGTGTTGACAAAACTCCACCAGTTACTAACTTTTTTCTGCAACTGCTCAGATGGGTTTTGTAATTTACAGTAAGAAACATGAAAGGTTTGGTGAGTAAAGAATTAAAGCTGGGTTCTTGATGCTCTTTTTAGAGAGAGACAGTCACAGAGAGAGAGAGAGAGAGAGAGAGAATGAACCGTTGGGTTTTTGTGAAAGCTTTCGGTTTTTTGCAGATTCACAGTGGTGAGATTTGATGAAAAAATGAAAGATAACCGACATAGTTTTTTGTGTCGATTCCCACAGACAACGTCAAATGTTGATGCACAAAACCGGAGGTCTTGGAACAACGTAAATCCGACCGTGAATCTGCAAGAAATGTAAATAACACAAGATGTATCGCGGTTCATCCCAAGGTTTGGGCTACGTCCACACTGATTATATTTCTCTGAGAGTATTTGTGAGGGAGAGAGAGAGAGCTCTGAGAGTGAGAGCGTTAAGAGGGTGAGGAGCCTTAGGAATTGGCCTCAGAAATGGCCTCTCCTAATTGTGAGGGTAAGGGGTCCTTTTATAGAATAAGGACTCCTCACTTATTACATATTTGACCCTTCCTTTATCACATAATTACATTTAAGTGACCCGAGTATTTATACGAGGTCTAAATACGAGACCCTAAATATGGTATAAACAAAAGTCTAATGTAAAAAAAATCTGAATAAGATGACTTCACGATGTTATAAATATTAAACGGTCTAGTGGTATTCCTCTTTACTTGTAAGTGAGAGGTTTTAGGTTCGATTTTAATCAAAGACGAATTTGAACCACATTATTGCTAGCCCATTATGAGGCTAAGCCCACTCTCTCTCCGTTAATGTAGATAATATCGTTTGTTCCAAAAAAAAAACAAAAAAACAAGACACTACATTTTTTTTTTCCTGAAAAAAAATGTCTTATCTATTTAAAATTTGATAATTTACCTTTAAAGTGTATCACATAAAAGTTTTTGAAATGTAAATTGTGGATTTAGCGCAAAGGTGTAAGAGAATGTTTTGCTAATTTGTGCTCTGCAATGGATTGAGCTGCACCTTTCCTTGCACAGAAATATACAAAACTTTCATTCTTCGTTCTTTGAGTTTTTCTTCAGTCTTATTTCCCAATCCATAACTTAAAAAAACAACATCAAATACTAAAAACCAACACAAGTCACGTAATTTAAATTGAAAAAAACTAAATAGATTACAATCTAGTAGAGAAGGGAAGAATTTGGAGGTTTTAATGAACTTAAGGACATTTGTTTGAAAAAATATCATTAGGGAACTTAATTTTTTAAATGGTAGGATTATGAGAGATATGTTGAAAAGTGTGTGATTAAGGAAATGAACTAAAATAAAAACTAAAAACTATTTTTAACTTGTATTTATTTTGAAGATTTTGTTTTTTGTTCATTTTTCTTTGTTTCCTTCATTCCCTTCCACCAGTATTCTTCATCCCTCATTTTCGCCTCCACTCTTCTTCATCCCATATTTCCTCCAAATAATTTCTCCATAACTCAAACACATAAAAATGAAAACTAAAAATAGAAAACATTTTGATAATTATCTCACAAATATGATCTCACATTTCCACCATATAATTTCCCTTTATATTTATGGAATAGTTATTAGCACTTAAAAGTCATTATGCACTCTTTAAATATATAGATTTGACAAACCGGCATTATATCTATCAAAGACAAGGAGCAAGAAATAATTGCTTGGTCACAAGCCAGTAATTTCTTTCTAATTAATATGTGTAGTAGATTACCAAGAGAAGTTTACCACAAACATTCATCGTTTCAGCCAAATAATGTAAATTAGGGTTTTCTTGGTTGAGGCAATAGTAGGACCTCAAGCTAGGCAAGTAATTATGCAACTTTGATCGTAGCATGCATGTCTTACTAGCAAGTTACCAAAATTTATTTTAAATAAAAAAGAGTGAATTCTTGATCAATTGAAATTTACCGTCCACCATGCCAGTGGAAGGTATACACAAAGGATCGATCATCACTTATTTATTCATTTTCTTTATTCTTAATAACCTACTTATCTTCTTAGATATATCCATCAGCAAAAATTGCTAGAGTGGTTGTTGTTCTTCCATAGCTAGTAAGGCTTCTCCCCAACATAGTTGCCTGGGGGATCATAGTTGCATCCAATGAAGGTACCCCCACTGCTGCACCTCACTTTTGCGCACCCTACACGAGCCGAGTTACGCCAAACCACCTGTGTATAATGCCCACACACCTTTCCAGCAGCACACGAGTTCGACTCATAACTGTAGTCGGCTTTCTCCGCCACCCACAGGTCCACAGCCGCTGTTCCCGACATGTCACCAGTGCTCATGGCAAGGTTTTCACCGTATGGCCCACCGGAGTGCACGAGATTGCAGTCGCCAACATGTTGGTTGGCGTAGTTTTGTGCATAGCCTGCTACATTGTCATCCCACGTCAAGGGACCAACGCCTACTGCTGCTCGAGCGGCGTTGTGGGAATTGAGGTAGTCTTGGGGTGTGTCTTGGGCATGAGAGGATTGTATTAGGGCTGAGCCTAAAATGAAAAGGAGAGCTAGGGAAATATTGCACAACCCCATGTTAATGGTTTGTTCTCTTTGTGGATGGGCAAATGAGATGTTATGGTGCGGAATATTTATAATAGCGGGGAACGGTAAATGTTGATATTATGAGCTCTGAGAAATTGAGGATGTGGAAATTTATTTGCATGACTATCAAAGTTGAACGTTCACATTGCGTTATCAACTGAAGAAACCAAACCGTCGCCGAACTGATAAAACAAAACCCTACTTCTATATTTCTTTACTTACAACGGCTTACTTTTACAAGTAAAATTTATGAGAGGATTAACTTTTTCTAGTACTACAAACGATATTCTACATAGTCTAGACAAGGATGGAGATAGTTTGAACTAGGAAAGAGGATATGAACTACTATGACAATCTACCACTTGCATGAGAAGTACGAAGATTAGTCAAACTTTCTCGAGGTAATTAAATTGTCAGTATAACAAAAATAAGCAATCGTAACACCAAAAACGTGGCTACTGCTGGGGTAACAATAATATCGATCACTGACCTAGATATTATGTTGCTATGTAATACTTTAATTTCCCGATATTTGTTAACACAATTAACAATCCCTTGAAACCTTTGAAATTCATGTTGATGATGCAACATTGGAACAAATTGGAACTAATTGCTTTGGTAAATAAGCAGATCTGCTTCTTCGAATTTACGTTTGAAATTTACGTTTGTCATATCTGTTTACTTTTCTTTTAGAAAAGTATATGATCGATGCATGTAGGAAACGTATATGTTCATCTGTTGAAGGAAAGGTCTACTAAGCCTTCCCGTCATATTCTATGCACTGTTGCAATACGTGTGGTATACGGGTCTTCTCCGAAGTTTTATTTTCTTGAAACAAATATATTTTGGATGTGGAAGTCTCACTAAACTACACAATCACCTAACCATAAATTTGGCATTATTTATGGTTTTGAACTCCTCTTTAGGAAAACTGAATTTAAGACTTTCAACTTACAAGTTAGGAAAAAATAAATACCACTATATTGTAGTAGTAGAGGTGCGAGTCTTCTTTCAATTAAAATAAAATAGAATATTATGAACCTCTCATTTTTTTTCCCTAACATTATAGAGGAGAATAATTGAGTTAAGTCACACAATTGTTAGGGTTCAAGATTTTTGTATATGAATTTCGTTGTAGTAATTGAGAGAATAAAGGACTGCATTTTCTGAGAATGAAAGATGTAGTTGCAGAGAGAATGTTTGAAGGACTGTATAAGATGCAATCCATTACCAATCCTTTCATATATTTTATAATATACATATTTATTTGTTTAATTACTACTTTAAGTTTTAAAATTGTTAAATTATTTTATCTCATTATATTATAACATGTGAATAAATAACATCATATTACCCTTAATATTGTGTTCAAAAGGGATATCTGTTGTACGTGGTTTAGTGTTGTCCGCGAATGTCCTCAACGCAAGACTTTTACCCGAATTGTGATGGCATTATTAGCATTAGCATACTTTTGGACATAAAGGCTACTACGTCAGCATCCTACGTCAGCATCCTACGTCAACTTTGGTAGCATTGAGACGCACGAAAATGTGGAACACGATGGCCTGTATGTATTGGGATATAGTGTGGAAAAGTTGGCGGCGAACCGTCTGGCGTCTCGGCGTTGTAAGGAAGCATGTGATTTAATTTGGGTCGATAGGTCCCCATCTTCCTTTATTCATGTTTTGTGTAATGATGACCTTCTTTGTTCCTCCTAATTGCTTTCTGGTAGTGCAAGGTGAGACGCTTTAGCATTAGATGCGTCGTCGTGGTTTTTCTGACCCCCCTTTGCACTACTCTTTTCTAGTAGTTTATTTGGTTGTTTGCCTCGGTGTAGGCTTTCTTGTTTCTCTTTGACATATTTGCCCGGTTATTGATATTTCCGTTTTCCCAAAAAAAAACTTGCTTTGTTGAAGTCCACATAATTTTTTTTTAAATTTAAAAAAAAAAATTGGAACCATGTGTATGTCTTTGGTTCCGGACGAAAGTGTTGGAAACTACGACCTGTCTATATTCAGAAGTGTGGAAAATATGGGACACAGACCCCTCTTTCCTTTAAATTATTGTACTAATTTTGAATCATTCATCCTACCCGTAATAATAATAATTTACAAAAAATTGGAACTATATTAGATCAAGTCGTTAGTCACGGAAGAAAATGTGGACACTATACCAATATGTATTGGGATATATTGTAGAGAATTTGCTTTGTTAATGTCCGAATGGATTTAGGTACGACTACAGTTGTAATATCGTTAGTTGTCATTAGTATTACTGTTTAGTGAAAATATTCTCCATTTGTAAGTGGGGAGGTCTCATTTTAACTTTGAGTTCAAATCTAATTGTCACGCCCCAATCCTGACATACGTACATGATCGACATGTGACATCACTTAGTACTCGTATATCTAACATACCCCGCCTCCAGGATATGGACAATCACAAGAAAGATCCAATTGCGTAGTAATTTTTCGTATACTCTATGGCTGCATCTAACCTCTTTGTTAGATTGCCTTCGTACCCTCCGATGAGATCAAGCCATTCGTAGTTCACTATTTGTTAAACTATGAACTATTCGTAAAATACTTCCTAGCAGAAAACATAGAGTACCACACTACACATCAATCATAAGCCAAGCAAGAGTTGTCATCTTACCATTCACACACACATATGCTTTCCAACACCATTCAACAATCACATCAATCAATAACACATACAATACACCAAAATGCAGGGCTAGAGCGACACAGTTCGGGAGAAGCCTACATCCCTGAAGCTTTCTCAATTTAGACCGAATCCAAGGAATCAGCGAAGTCAAGGATGTGATTTCGGACCACTCAACGAAATCCTACAAAATTGGGTTCCGGACCACTTAACGGAATCAAAGTACCAAACGAGATTCTGGACCTCTCAACGGAATCCAAATCAGGATACGATTCCTGACCACTCAATGGAATCACGGAGTAAAAGGGATTCTGGACCTCTCAACGGAATCTAAGTGGATACGATTCCGGACCACTCAACGGAATCTAGACGGAGCAGGGAATCAGACCACTCAATGGAATCCCAGCAGAACCCGGTTCTGTACCACTCAACGGAACTGAGTGGAAGTCTAGGAAACATAACAACGACTCGAAGAAACAAGACATGAATCAAGTTACTCAATTTAGAATGGCTCAACAAAATAAGAGATGAAACAATGAAACTAGATATGAAACAAGCTTCGAAGCAACAAACCCCAGGACAATGGGTTAACGGTTCACTACGAGCCCTCACATTTCATCAAACAATTCAACAAGCACTTCGAATCACATTTCAAAAATATCATCAATACACAAGTCAAATCACATTTAATAAACATAGATCAATGGCTAAATATAAAAAAAAAAAAATATCACATTTCAATAGAAATCACATTTATAAAATCAAGTGATATCCACAAAGGATACTAAATACAAAATCAGGGTAATAACCATATCACATATCTTAAAGTCACTCACTAACCAATGTAGGCCCACTAGACTTCGCTTAATCTCTAATAGTACTAATTTTAGTATTTAAGAACGATTTGAATCATGTTGACCAAAAGTCAACTCTCTGTCAATGGTGGGTTCCGCAACCCTACATAATTCGATCTGGAACATCCGCCCACAGATTTCTGATCTGTAACCTCCCAAGAGTCTCATTAATCTTCTAGAACAATATTCTAAAGTTTTAGAACGATCCAACTGTCGGATCTCCGCCAATCACTAAAATTAAATTGCGGTCAATGTTTGGTTTTACAAATTTAGAAATTCAATTTGGGAAGATCCGTACCTCGGATTTCCAATCTGTAAGTTCCTAAGGTCCTCAAATATTACGTTTAATAACATATTAACATTTATTGACAATCTAACGGTTGGATCTTCGTTTGCTACATTACTCAAGTGGTGGACCCTAATGGAACTAGGTCCAAACGACAGAATTTCATCGAACGGAGGTCAAATATGAAATTAGAATATCAAATTTAGCCTAGAAATTTAAAGTTGGCCCACTGGCCAAACGCTGCATGCGACGGTTTCCAGCAAACGAAAACCTAATTTTCCGACTAACTCCAAAAATTACCAAATTTTATAGGATTATAGAGCACAACAAGGGGAACAAATTTCATACCTAGGCTGAAGTCCAATTCGTCCAGGAAACGCCTGAAAACATCGTTGATCCGTCAGAACCCTAGAAATGGGTGTTCCTCGATTCGTTGAATTTGCAGCTCTGCCGCCCGCAAACTTGTTTGGGCTATATTCCTGGACTCAAGAGATGCCTAAGGGTGGTGGTGGTCGATGGAAATTTTTTCAGAAATGGCGGATTTGTTGCCTACACGCACGAAGCCCTCGGCTTTGATTCTTACAGAAAGACACCAAATCAACTCGGGTTTTAGGGGGAAATGGAAAATGACTTAATGCTGAGTTGCTTCCAGGTGATGGGTGGCTACGAATCACCAGAAAAAAAATGCCTGAAAAGGCGTCAGAAAACATGGTGCCGCCGGATTGGGTCTCGAGTTAAAGGGAGGGATCTGATTCCCTCATTCTCTCATCCCTCCTTTCCCCTCCTTGATTTTCCTTCTAATTCGCCTGTTTCTCCCACCTCTCTCTCCTTATCTCCCCATCCTAGCCACATAAATGGCACCAAATCAATGCTCCAGCAAATCTGAAGCCTTTCAGATAATGGTCAAATGATAATTTTGCCCTTGTCTTTACTTGTATATATCTCGTTCGTTATAGCTCCGTTTGGTGAACAGTTTTCCCTTACACACTCGTGAGGTCAAGCTCTATCCAAATATGTAAATAAGAATGACAAAACATATAGGAATTAAATACATCATCGAAAAGTACGTTTAGTTCATTAAGGTCTTTTTCATCCTTTTACTTATCGAAAAAAAACTATACGCCGTAATTATAAACGCATCGAAACTAAGAATACGAAATACGTAATTTTAAATAGTGAAATATGAGGACGGGATTTCACACTACTTCGACCAATGTTGTTGATATTTTCTTTTTAGGATTGTACTTGGGTACTCACTAGTGAGTACTCACATTTTGATTGTGATTATTCACCTTTTGATTTTGTCCAATAATATTTTATGAAATGTTTTATTGTTTTGAAAAATAATGCACATATGTTACTAACTTTTCTTGGGTAATAAAAAATAAAGAACATATGACATTTTTTGAATCGGCCAAAATCAGAAAGTGAGTACATAGATTGGTGAGTATTTATGTATTTAGGGTTGGACTATTATTTAATCTTTGAGGAAAAATTTTGCCTTTAAGGTAATTAAGGAAAATTATTAAAAAAATCTTTTTTTAATGCTTGATTTGACCCAATTATGTATTTTGAATGTGGAATGCTTGCTAACATCAAATACCTGAATGTTGGAATCAAATCTGAGTAAACTTGAGCAACCTGCAAAACAGTAAAACAATTGTGAGCAATCCTTAAACCCAGGGGGGGAGATGGGTGTTCATGCCAAAAGCTTTCCAACGGTCAAGTAAGTGAATGATTTTTAGACTCTAGTGAGTAAGAGAATTGAAGTGTATAGATTGTGTTACCATGGATGAACCCTAGGTGGGTGTATTTATAGTGTAGGAAATAGACCTTTTTAGGATATAGTCCTCGTTCTAAGACGAGAGAATCCTAAAGGATATCTAGTAAATAGATATTGCATCCTCTTAGGAGTTGTGATTACTTGCAGCACAGGCCTATCCTTATATTGTAAGGACTCCAAGAGACTTATAGGATCTGATTGTGTTCATATTCAGATCAGATCACGTATGGAACATGCATGGTCATCCAACGGAGTTGTTAGGACTTTACCTAGTACCCCGGAGTAGAGTGATGGTAGCACCCTGTTTCGTCTGATATAGCACCACCCGGAGTTGGAGCTGGTGAGTCCATGATCGAACTTTTAAGGTAACAACATTCAAATTTGACTCACTCTGGCCTTGGAAAATCACAACATAACACATACTAACCTTAGCGGATTGTCAATGCCCAACTGGCAATCCTATGGCTAGGAACGTTTTAGCAATGAACATAAGAGAGAGGTCTCGATAATCTAACTCATTAGATCACTTCTCTCTTAGAACAAATACATTCCTTGGATTCCCTTATTGCTTAAACACATAATACAATAAATAGTGATTAACAATAAGCTTTGCCCTTCATTAAACATATAAAAGTTTAATACAATAAGTATTCCAAAAAGCTATTACATCAAATGAGTGGCTTTGTGGGCATACTTCCAACAGCACCCTGTTTCGTCTGATATAGCACCACCCGGAGTTGGAGCTGGTGAGTCCATGATCGAACTTTTAAGGTAACAACATTCAAATTTGACTCACTCTGGCCTTGGAAAATCATGGTCCCCCACTGAATTCATTAGAAAAAACAATTTCTCAACAAGTTAACCTACTATTTAGGAATACCATAATTGTGGTTCATGAATTTTCATTGCTGGAGTAAGGCAGATCGAAATACTAATACCTTAGAAGTCCGATCATGGACCCAACAACTTCGGCAGCGAAGCTGCATAGATGGATCATGGAGAAACGTTGTCACTATTAACCTATTTTGAAGCAGTGAGTGAAGTCCGTCAACTTCGCTAAGATTGACCATGCTTATTCCGTATGACTGAAGGAAAATTTTTTGTCCTAGCTAAGAACAAGTATGAACATTTGAATACACATGCAAGCTATTAACACTTTAAAGTAGGCATGCATCCAAAAACAATTCATAAAACCCATGACTTTCAAAGCCTAGTATATGGTGAACCAAAATAAACTCTTTAACAACATTAAAGAGAAGTAAAGATTTAGAGTTTCTTTACCCTTGAAGCTCATCCTTGTTTACACAAGGGATTCACCCAAGTGGAGGGCCTTCAAGTCACCTCCAAGCTCCTTGAATCCTCCTTGTGTTTTCCTCCCTTTAGTGCTCCTTTGATGATTTGAGGAAAAAGGATTTGTTCTCCAAAACACCAAAAGCTTGATATCTCTAAGTCTCTTCACCAAGGTTGTATCTTGTGAAGATGATATGGATGACTAAGGGAAGAAGAGATTGCTAGATGTCCCTCCCCTTAGTGGCCGGCCTCCTTAGAAGAAAATGGAGAAAATGTTTCACCCAATTTCAACAAGAAAAACCCCAATGAGAAAATAGCTATAAAGTTGCTTTTATAACCTTTTCTTTGGTGAGTGGCAAACTTGTAATTAAGCAAACTTTGCCCATCCACCCTAATGGCCGGCCATCCTTTGTTATTGGGCTAATTTGCCCATTTTGTTTTAGTTTTCATACAACTTAAACATAATGGGCCTTTTGGACCAAAACGCTTTTGGGCCCCGAAACCCAAAACCAACATATAAGCCCAATACGAACCTTTCGTAAAATTAATTAACTAATTAATTAATCTTGACCATTCTTCAATTAAACCATTTAATTGCTTATCCATTTCATATAATTTCTTCACATACATCCTTACTCGGTGTACGATCCATTAGGTTCCAATTAGCGAGGCAGTGGGCGATGTTACTCTTAACTATTGATTGTGAATTGAAACCACATTTCAATTCTCCCTTTAATGATTAGTGTTACCTAATCATTTGGGCTTCCACAAACCATGAGTGACACCTAGCAGTATGTCATGGTTACCCAAGCTAAGTAGAATTGGTTGGAGAACCTATCCAGTTACAACTACAATGCAATACGGTCCTTCTCTAATACAATACTCTTAATCACATTGTTTAAGCGATAGTTTGTTTCATGTCTACTATCCAATGTGATACTTTCATATATGATTCCCTTGAATATGATTTGGAACAAACTTCCTAAGTCATATTCATTTGCTTTGGCCAAAGACTTTAGAATCATATCTTAGAGTATTCTCCCTCCACCATGGAAGGTTAGAGATCCCTTGTTGTACATTCATATGCCTACATGACTAGATAGCTTGACCCCAACAATGTCGTGGACACTCCAAAGGAATGCCGTTGACATGATCAAAGATCAAGGACCTAACCATTAGACATCGATGATGCCTCAGGTCAAAGGACTACTTTGCATATTGCAACCTTAGAGTTCATACATGACATGTATGTTCGAACTCTCTTTTGATCGTAGTTCAGTGTACTCGAGTACTCTTTCGAGCACCTATGTGTTTGTCTTAGTGTCCAACACCAAATGACTTGAGACTAGTTATACTCACGATTGAGTCAACATAACACATACTAGCCTTAGCGGATTGTCAATGCCCAATTAGCAATCCTATGGCTAGGAACATTTTAGGAATGAACATAAGAGAAAGGTCTCGATAATCTAACTCATTAGATCACTTATCTCTTAATCAAATACATTCCTTGGATTCCCTTATTGCTTAAACACATGATACAATAAATAGTGATTAACAATAAGATTTGCCCTCCATTAAACATATAAAAGTTTAACACAATAAGTATTCCAAAAAGCTATTACATCAAATGAGTGGCTTTGTGGGCATACTTCCAACAATCTCCTACTTGCACTCAAAGCCATCGTCCCATGTATCTAATACCCATCTTTTCCATATGACGGTCAAGCTGGATCTGAGACATTGGCTTTGTCAGTGGATCTGCTACGTTATCGACTGAAGCAACTTTGAGGATGTTGATTTTCCCCTCGGCAACATATCTTCTAATGATATTAAAGCGTCTGTCAATATGCTTGTTCTTTTGATGTGCCCTGGGTTCCTTGGCTTGAGCTATCGCCCCACTATTATCACAGTACAAAGTTACTGGTGATGTAATGGTTGGAACCACCCCAAGTTCAGTGATGAACTTCTTCATCCAGAACGCTTCTTTGCCGGCTTCAGCTGCAGCGACATATTCAGCCTCTGTCGTGGAATCAGCAATTACACTTTGCTTCTTGCTTTTCCAACTGACAGCCCCACCATTCAGAGTGAATACATATCCGGAGTTGGAACTTCTATCATCGACGTCAGATTGGAAATCTGCGTCTGTATAGCCTTCCACTCGCAACTCTGATGCTCCTCCATACACGAGGAACATGTCCTTAGTTCTTCTTAAGTACTTAAGGACCGTCTTGACAGCTCCCCAGTGTTCTGATCCTGGGTTAGATTGATATCGACTAGTAATGCTCACATCATATGCAATATCTGGCCTTGTGCATATCATGGCATACATGAGACTTCCTATGGCTGAGGCATAAGGAATACAACTCATTTGCCGTATCTCTTCAGGAGTCTTAGGTTCCATGGATTTAGAAAGGTGAATTCCATGTCCAACAGGAAGAAATCCTTTCTTAGATTGTTCCATCTGGAACCTACTTAGCACCTTATCAATGTACATAGATTGGGATAATCCAATTAATTTTCTGGATCTATCACGATAGAGCTTTATCCCAAGTACATAAGATGCATCTCCCAAATCTTTCATGTGGAAGGTTTTGGACAACCACACTTTTACAGAAGAAAGTACTGCAGTGTCATTCCCGAATAGTAATATGTCATATACATATAACACCAGGAATACAACTGCATCCCCAACGACCTTTTGATAAACACAATTGTCGTCTTCGTTTTGAGTAAAACCAAACGTTTTGATCTCAATGTCGAAACGAATGTTCCAGCTCCTGGAGGCTTGCTTAAGTCCATAAATGGACCTTTGAAGCTTGCATACCTTAGTCTTTTCAGACTTGGACACGAAACCCTCGGGTTGAGTCATATAGAGCTCTTCCTCTAGGTAGCCGTTCAGAAAAGCCGTCTTCACGTCCATTTGCCATATCTCATAATCATGGTATGCAGCTATCGCAAGCAAAATCCGAATGGACTTAATCATGGCTACAGGAGAGAAAGTTTCTTCATAATCAATCCCTTCTCTTTGCCTGTAACCCTTGGCTACTAGTCTAGCCTTATAAGTCTCCACGTTCCCATCAACGCCTATCTTCCTCTTGAAGACCCATTTGTTTCCAACAGGTACAATACCTTCTGGAGGGTCTACAAGAGTCCAGACCTGATTTTGATACATGGAATCCATCTCGGATTTCATGGCCTCTTGCCATCTCTTTGAATCAATGTCGAACATTGCTTCAGTGTAGTCTCTAGGGTTCTCCTTTGTTTCATTGTCACCTAGAAGGTACAATTCATCAAAGTCATTGTCTAAGCCATACCTCTTAGGTGGCTTACTAACCCGTTCAGATCTACGTGGAGCTAGGGGTTCAGGAACAGGATTGTCAATATGTCGAGTGCTCGTTTGTGGTTCATTATTAATCTCATTAATTTCCATCTGTTTGCTTATAGTTCCTTTGAGAACAAATTCGTCCTCTAGAAACTTAGCAGTTCTGGCGACAAAGACTTTCTGGTCGTCAGGATGGTAGAACTCATATCCCATAGTTTCTTTAGGATATCCCACAAAATAACATCTTACTGATCTCGCTTCAAGCTTAGTAGCTTCAAGCGTCTTGACATATGCTTCACAACCCCAAATCTTAACATGTTTAAGACTTGGCTTTCTTCCATGCCATATCTCATAGGGCGTTTGTGGAACTGACTTGGAAGGTACTCTATTAAGCAAGTAAGCTGCTGTATATAGAGCGTATCCCCAGAATGTTACTGGTAGATCAGCGGAACTCATCATAGAACGAACCATGTTCATCAAGGTTCGATTTCTCCTTTCAGAAACTCCATTAAGTTGTGGAGTTCCTGGAGGAGTCCACTGTGATATTATTCCACACTCTTTGAGATAATCTAGGAACTCATTACTCAGATATTCACCCCCTCGATCTGATCTTAGGGTCTTTATCTGTTTCCCAGTTTGCTTCTCAACTTCATTCTTGAATTCTTTGAACCTTTCAAAGGATTCTGACTTGTACTTCATAAGATACACATAGCCAAACCGAGAGTGATCGTCGGTGAATGTGATATAGTAGGAGAAGCCTCCTTTCGACGTGGTAGACATAGGTCCACATACGTCAGTGTGGATTAACCCTAGAATTTCAGTGGCACGCTCTCCTTTTCCAGTAAATTGAGATTTGGTCATCTTCCCTTTCAAGCAACATTCACAAGTACCCATCCGGTCATTACCCAATGGGTGGATATATCCGTCTTTCGACATCTTGCGAATCTTATCAAGGTTCACATGTCCAAGTTTAAGATGCCACGTCTTTTCTTGGTTAACATCTTCTCTAGCCCTTTTGGGTTTTGAGGTATTCCCGCTTTCAATACAGTACAACCCACTATTCGTCTCTAGGTGAAAAAGTCCCTCTATCATATTACCATGAGAGATAATACGACCGTTCAAGTATAAAGTGCAACTCATTTTGTCAAACAATATTGAGTGCCCATCTCGTAAAAGCTTAGAGATGGAAATCAAATTCTTTATACATGAAGGAAAATATAAACAATTTTTAAGTTCCAGGACTTCCTCAGAGGGTAGGTTAAGCATGTAGGTGCCTATTGCTTTTGCTGAGATTTTAGTGCCGTTCCCAACTCGCACAATCATCTCCCCATTGCTCAGTGACTTGCTCCCCACTAGTCCCTGCATCGTATTACAGATATGTTGACTAGCGCCTGAATCAAATATCCAGGAATTGGAGCTCACTGTAAAAGAACTCTCTATGACAGAAATAGTCTCTTCAAAAGTTCTTGTCATAAGGCTCGCAATGCGCATCCTGTATTTCTTCTTCCAACGTTCATCCTTTCCACAATGAAAGCATGTTCCTTTGGATTTCTTTGCCTTCTTCTTATGCAACCTTTTCCTTATGTTTGCATTCTCACTCCCACTGTCCATTTTGAATAAGGGCTTGCTCCTTAATACATAAATAATGGGCTAAGTCCCCCAAGTATTTTTCATGAGGCCCAATTGAGGCCCAATATATGGTACATAATGTAGTCCCCCAAGTCTTCGGTCAATAGAGTCTGTTGGCTGAAGACTTCAAATTGAATCCATGTATGGGCCGAAGTGGCGGTTGTTCAGAGGCGGTATTTGTATACCCTGCACTGAAGCTTTTGTGGGTAAAGCTTTGCAAGTAAAGCTTTGAAGCTAGAGCTCTGTAAATGAAGCTTTCGAAGTTGGAGCTTTTGTAAATGAAACTTTTGAAGCTAGAGCTCTGTAAATGAAGCTTTTGAAGCTAGAACTCTGTAAATGAAGCTTTTGAAGCTGTTTGACATGAGTGATGCTCATGAATGTATATGTTGATTGACATGAGTGATGCTCATGGATGTTGTCATGAGTGATACTCATGAATGTTAACATGAGTGATGCTCATGAATGTTAACATGAGTGATGCTCATGAATGTTGACACGAATGATGGTCATGAATGTTTATGTATGATTGTCACAAGTGATGCTCATGAATGTTTATGTATAAATGACATGAGTAATGCTCATGTACAATTTAGAGTACTGGGCATACTTTTGTTCACCTGATTGGTTTGGGCTTTTTTTTTTAATTACCCTTTGATGGGGTTTATACATATTACCCTCTGATGGGGTTTATACAGATGTTTCCAAAAGATCTGAAAAATAAATTACATCATTCAAAAATAAATAAAGCAATCGTTGGTGCGTTGCTTTTGCTTTTGTTTTCGGCTTTGCTTTTGCTTTCTTCTTTTGCTTTCTCTTTTCCCTTTCCTTGTACTTCTCTATAAACCAAACCAGGATGCTTTGCAAGCCTGTGGAACAGCAGAAGCAGATTTGCTTTTGCTTTGCTTTTACTTTCTTTTTCCTTTTCTGTTTTTGCTTTTGTTTCCTTTTCTTTTCATAAAGTCTGCCTTGCTTTAACATAAGTGCAGGTGCCTGGGGTCCATCGGCGGCCTTCCCGGATTTTCCTTTCCGTTAGAGCTCTGTAAATGAAACTTTTGAAGCTAGAGCTCTGTAAATGAAGCTTTTGAAGCTAGAACTCTGTAAATGAAGCTTTTGAAGCTGTTTGACATGAGTGATGCTCATGAATGTTTATGTTGATTGACATGAGTGATGCTCATGGATGTTGTCATGAGTGATACTCATGAATGTTAACATGAGTGATGCTCATGAATGTTAACATGAGTGATGCTCATGAATGTTGACACGAATGATGGTCATGAATGTTTATGTATGATTGTCACGAGTGATATTCATAGCTCCAGACCTCATGTCTCCATGCTTGCACTATCCAATCTTGGCTAAAAAAAATGCTCTAAAATGCTCCAAAATGCACTTTCTTGCCAACTTTGTTATTATGACCTACAAACACATGAAAATAGCTTAAAATACATAATTAACTAAGAAATAACAACACAAATGCACAAGAACAAGCTAACTAAGTCGCATGAATATGCTTCTATCAAGGGTGAGGAGCCTTAGGAATTGGCCTCAGAAATGGCCTCTCCTAATTGTGAGGGTAAGGGGTCCTTTTATAGAATAAGGACTCCTCACTTATTACATATTTACCCCTTCCTTTATCACATAATTACATTTAAGTCCACCGAGTATTTATACGAGGTCTAAATACGAGGCCCTAATTATGGTATAAACAGTAGTCCCCCAAGTCTTCAGTCAAGAGAGTCTTTTGGCTTGAGACTTGAAATTCAGTCCCTGTGTGGGCCGAAGTAACTAGATGCTGTCTTGAACCGATGCTCGATATGAGGCAGTGCTCAATCTGAAATGACGCTCAACTAGAAGTAGCACACGCTGGAAGGCTGCTCGGCTCGTGGCTTATGTTGCCTTGGTTGGCTCGGCTTGCGGTGTTTGAAGGTGAGGGAGTCCCTTTTATAGAATAAGGGCTCACTCCTCAATACATGAATGATGGGCTAGAGTTGATGCTCTCTAATGATGGTGAGGGAGTCCCTTTTATAAAATAAATGCTCGCTCCTCACTACATAAGTGATGGGTTATGAGTGATGCTCTCTAATGATGGTGAGGGAGTCCATTTTATAGAATAAGAGCTCGCTCTTCAGTACATGAATAATGGGTGCTTTCTAATGAAAGTAAGGGAGTCCCTTTTATAGAATAAGGGCTTGCTCCTTAATACATAAATAATGGGCTAAGTCCCCCAAGTATTTTTCATGAGGCCCAATTGGGGCCCAATATATGGTACATAATGTAGTCCCCCAAGTCTTCGGTCAATAGAGTCTGTTGGCTGAAGACTTCAAATTGAATCCATGTATGGGCCGAAGTGGCGGTTGTTCAGAGGCGGTATTTGTATACCCTGTACTGAAGCTTTTGTGGGTGAAGCTTTGCAAGTAAAGCTTTGAAGCTAGAGCTCTGTAAATGAAGCTTTCGAAGTTGGAGCTTTTGTAAATGAAACTTTTGAAGCTAGAGCTCTGTAAATGAAGCTTTTGAAGCTAGAACTCTGTAAATGAAGCTTTTGAAGCTGTTTGACATGACTGATGCTCATGAATGTTTATGTTGATTGACATGAGTGATGCTCATGGATGTTGTCATGAGTGATACTCATGAATGTTAACATGAGTGATGCTCATGAATGTTAACATGAGTGATGCTCATGAATGTTAACATGAGTGATGCTCATGAATGTTAACATGAGTGATGCTCATGAATGTTGACACGAATGATGGTCATGAATGTTTATGTATGATTGTCACGAGTGATGCTCATGAATGTTTATGTATAAATGACATGAGTAATGCTCATGTACAATTTAGAGTACTGGGCATACTTTTGTTCACCTGATTGGTTTGGGCTTTTTTTTTTTAATTACCCTTTGATGGGGTTTATACATATTACCCTCTGATGGGGTTTATACAGATATTTCCAAAAGATCTGAAAAATAAATTACATCATTCAAAAATAAATAAAGCAATCGTTGGTGCTTTGCTTTTGCTTTTGTTTTCGGCTTTGCTTTTGCTTTCTTCTTTTGCTTTCTCTTTTCCTTTTCCTTGCACTTCTCTATAAACCGAACCAAGATGCTTTGCAAGCCTGTGGAACAGCAGAAGCAGATTTGCTTTTGCTTTGCTTTTACTTTCCTTTTCCTTTTCTGTTTTTGCTTTTGTTTCCTTTTCTTTTCATAAAGTCTGCCTTGCTTTAACATAAGTGCAGGTGCCTGGGGTCCATCGGCGGCCTTCCTGGATTTTCCTTTCCAAAAATCCCTTTAGCCCTTGAGAAGTTGCAATCGTCCTGATAAGTTCAACAAGGTTCTTCTGTTCGCCATGAACTACATATTCCAGATTTAGCCTCTTAAAATGAGCAATGAACGTCCTTGAAACCATAGCAGCAACAACTCCAGACCAAATATGCTTGGTGGTATTCATAGCTCCAGACCACAGCTTCTGGACGACATCTTGAGCTGCTGGAGGTTGTCACTGGACGACACGTGTGACAAAAGCTGGAGAAGACACAACAGGTGCTGGACGACAACGTTGGCAGCCGCGGCTGCCGCTGCTCTAAGTTCGTCGGCAGCTGAATCGGTGAGTTCCATTTATCCGAGTCAGGGTTTGGAGCTCCAGGTCGATGCTCGTACCCTTTGATCAGACGGCTGAGATTTGACACGAACAGAAAAGAGAGGTTTTGGCTTTTGGGTTCGAGGGAACACACAGAGGAAAAAGAACCAGAAATGAAGACCAAAAGCGGACCGTATCGACCTGACACTCTCTCTAATCTTTTTTTTCTTTATTTTTTTTTTTGAACTGCGATGTGAGGTCTGAAGAACCCATCTTTTACTTTTCCTTATCTCCTATCTCCTCAAACCCATTTTACGGGTTGCTAAAGGCCTTTCTTCTCGGTGACTCAACTGAGAAATCTCTGAGATCGTCCATGGAAACCGCCCGGGTCAACTTCCTCGTCAAGTCGTCGATCGGCGACAGCAAACAGGGCGACAGCGATGACGCCGAGAGGGTAACGGAGCGAGTTCTCTAGATTTGCTGCACCATTTCCGGTTTGCTGATAAAAAAAATGTTGAATCTTTGGAATACTGCAGCCAGGAGTTGGGTGCCGGTGTCGATGAGCTCGAAAGATTAAAACATTAAGGGAGAGAGAAACTGGGTTTGTGAAGGAATTTCGAGGATTTTTCAGGTGACATGTGAGGATATGATTGATCTGTGAGTTTTGATTTGATGGGTCTCTGCAAATTCCTTGGAGAATGAGGAGGAACAAGGTAGTAAGCGGCTGATGGTGGTGCGGCAGGCGAGCAAACGGGATCCAAGTCGACGACTATGAATCGCTGTGTTGATCTAGCGGTGCTCGATCTGCTTGATCATCGACATCGGGAAGCAGATCCACTTGGCTGACGAGTTAGGAGAGCCTTAAGTCACTTTCTGGATCTCTGGACTCAAATCCCACTCTTCCTCGCCGTCCAATGCATCTCCAAGTCCCTCTTGGGGATTTCTCGCCATATTTCTTTTACTTGTGTTGACAAAACTCCACCAGTTACTAACTTTTTTCTGCAACTGCTCAGATGGGTTTTGTAATTTACAGTAAGAAACATGAAAGGTTTGGTGAGTAAAGAATTAAAGCTGGGTTCTTGATGCTCTTTTTAGAGAGAGACAGTCACAAAGAGAGAGAGAGAGAGAATGAACCGTTGGGTTTTTGTGAAAGCTTTCGGTTTTTTGCAGATTCACAGTGGTGAGATTTGATGAAAAAATGAAAGATAACCGACATAGTTTTTTGTGTCGATTCCCACAGACAACGTCAAATGTTGATGCACAAAACCGGAGGTCTTGGAACAACGTAAATCCGACCGTGAATCTGCAAGAAATGTAAATAACACAAGATGTATCGCGGTTCATCCCAAGGTTTGGGCTACGTCCACACTGATTATATTTCTCTGAGAGTATTTGTGAGGGAGAGAGAGAGAGCTCTGAGAGTGAGAGCGTTAAGAGGGTGAGGAGCCTTAGGAATTGGCCTCAGAAATGGCCTCTCCTAATTGTGAGGGTAAGGGGTCCTTTTATAGAATAAGGACTCCTCACTTATTACATATTTGCCCCTTCCTTTATCACATAATTACATTTAAGTGACCCGAGTATTTATACGAGGTCTAAATACGAGACCCTAAATATGGTATAAACAAAAGTCTAATGTAAAAAAAATCTGAATAAGATGACTTCACGATGTTATAAATATTAAACGGTCTAGTGGTATTCCTCTTTACTTGTAAGTGAGAGGTTTTAGGTTCGATTTTAATCAAAGGCGAATTTGAACCACATTATTGCTAGCCCATTATGAGGCTAAGCCCACTCTCTCTCCGTTAATGTAGATAATATCGTTTGTTCCAAAAAAAAAACAAAAAAACAAGACACTACATTTTTTTTTTCCTGAAAAAAAATGTCTTATCTATTTAAAATTTGATAATTTACCTTTAAAGTGTATCACATAAAAGTTTTTGAAATGTAAATTGTGGATTTAGCGCAAAGGTGTAAGAGAATGTTTTGCTAATTTGTGCTCTGCAATGGATTGAGCTGCACCTTTCCTTGCACAGAAATATACAAAACTTTCATTCTTCGTTCTTTGAGTTTTTCTTCAGTCTTATTTCCCAATCCATAACTTAAAAAAACAACATCAAATACTAAAAACCAACACAAGTCACGTAATTTAAATTGAAAAAAACTAAATAGATTACAATCTAGTAGAGAAGGGAAGAATTTGGAGGTTTTAATGAACTTAAGGACATTTGTTTGAAAAAATATCATTAGGGAACTTAATTTTTTAAATGGTAGGATTATGAGAGATATGTTGAAAAGTGTGTGATTAAGGAAATGAACTAAAATAAAAACTAAAAACTATTTTTAACTTGTATTTATTTTGAAGATTTTGTTTTTTGTTCATTTTTCTTTGTTTCCTTCATTCCCTTCCACCAGTATTCTTCATCCCTCATTTTCGCCTCCACTCTTCTTCATCCCATATTTCCTCCAAATAATTTCTCCATAACTCAAACACATAAAAATGAAAACTAAAAATAGAAAACATTTTGATAATTATCTCACAAATATGATCTCACATTTCCACCATATAATTTCCCTTTATATTTATGGAATAGTTATTAGCACTTAAAAGTCATTATGCACTCTTTAAATATATAGATTTGACAAACCGGCATTATATCTATCAAAGACAAGGAGCAAGAAATAATTGCTTGGTCACAAGCCAGTAATTTCTTTCTAATTAATATGTGTAGTAGATTACCAAGAGAAGTTTACCACAAACATTCATCGTTTCAGCCAAATAATGTAAATTAGGGTTTTCTTGGTTGAGGCAATAGTAGGACCTCAAGCTAGGCAAGTAATTATGCAACTTTGATCGTAGCATGCATGTCTTACTAGCAAGTTACCAAAATTTATTTTAAATAAAAAAGAGTGAATTCTTGATCAATTGAAATTTACCGTCCACCATGCCAGTGGAAGGTATACACAAAGGATCGATCATCACTTATTTATTCATTTTCTTTATTCTTAATAACCTACTTATCTTCTTAGATATATCCATCAGCAAAAATTGCTAGAGTGGTTGTTGTTCTTCCATAGCTAGTAAGGCTTCTCCCCAACATAGTTGCCTGGGGGATCATAGTTGCATCCAATGAAGGTACCCCCACTGCTGCACCTCACTTTTGCGCACCCTACACGAGCCGAGTTACGCCAAACCACCTGTGTATAATGCCCACACACCTTTCCAGCAGCACACGAGTTCGACTCATAACTGTAGTCGGCTTTCTCCGCCACCCACAGGTCCACAGCCGCTGTTCCCGACATGTCACCAGTGCTCATGGCAAGGTTTTCACCGTATGGCCCACCGGAGTGCACGAGATTGCAGTCGCCAACATGTTGGTTGGCGTAGTTTTGTGCATAGCCTGCTACATTGTCATCCCACGTCAAGGGACCAACGCCTACTGCTGCTCGAGCGGCGTTGTGGGAATTGAGGTAGTCTTGGGGTGTGTCTTGGGCATGAGAGGATTGTATTATGGCTGAGCCTAAAATGAAAAGGAGAGCTAGGGAAATATTGCACAACCCCATGTTAATGGTTTGTTCTCTTTGTGGATGGGCAAATGAGATGTTATGGTGCGGAATATTTATAATAGCGGGGAACGGTAAATGTTGATATTATGAGCTCTGAGAAATTGAGGATGTGGAAATTTATTTGCATGACTATCAAAGTTGAACGTTCACATTGCGTTATCAACTGAAGAAACCAAACCGTCGCCGAACTGATAAAACAAAACCCTACTTCTATATTTCTTTACTTACAACGGCTTACTTTTACAAGTAAAATTTATGAGAGGATTAACTTTTTCTAGTACTACAAACGATATTCTACATAGTCTAGACAAGGATGGAGATAGTTTGAACTAGGAAAGAGGATATGAACTACTATGACAATCTACCACTTGCATGAGAAGTACGAAGATTAGTCAAACTTTCTCGAGGTAATTAAATTGTCAGTATAACAAAAATAAGCAATCGTAACACCAAAAACGTGGCTACTGCTGGGGTAACAATAATATCGATCACTGACCTAGATATTATGTTGCTATGTAATACTTTAATTTCCCGATATTTGTTAACACAATTAACAATCCCTTGAAACCTTTGAAATTCATGTTGATGATGCAACATTGGAACAAATTGGAACTAATTGCTTTGGTAAATAAGCAGATCTGCTTCTTCGAATTTACGTTTGAAATTTACGTTTGTCATATCTGTTTACTTTTCTTTTAGAAAAGTATATGATCGATGCATGTAGGAAACGTATATGTTCATCTGTTGAAGGAAAGGTCTACTAAGCCTTCCCGTCATATTCTATGCACTGTTGCAATACGTGTGGTATACGGGTCTTCTCCGAAGTTTTATTTTCTTGAAACAAATATATTTTGGATGTGGAAGTCTAACTAAACTACACAATCACCTAACCATAAATTTGGCATTATTTATGGTTTTGAACTCCTCTTTAGGAAAACTGAATTTAAGACTTTCAACTTACAAGTTAGGAAAAAATAAATACCACTATATTGTAGTAGTAGAGGTGCGAGTCTTCTTTCAATTAAAATAAAATAGAATATTATGAACCTCTCATTTTTTTCCCTAACATTATAGAGGAGAATAATTGAGTTAAGTCACACAATTGTTAGGGTTCAAGATTTTTGTATATGAATTTCGCTGTAGTAATTGAGAGAATAAAGGACTGCATTTTCTGAGAATGAAAGATGTAGTTGCAGAGAGAATGTTTGAAGGACTGTATAAGATGCAATCCATTACCAATCCTTTCATATATTTTATAATATACATATTTATTTGTTTAATTACTACTTTAAGTTTTAAAATTGTTAAATTATTTTATCTCATTATATTATAACATGTGAATAAATAACATCATATTACCCTTAATATTGTGTTCAAAAGGGATATCTGTTGTACGTGGTTTAGTGTTGTCCGCGAATGTCCTCAACGCAAGACTTTTACCCGAATTGTGATGGCATTATTAGCATTAGCATACTTTTGGACATAAAGGCTACTACGTCAGCATCCTACGTCAACTTTGGTAGCATTGAGACGCACGAAAATGTGGAACACGATGGCCTGTATGTATTGGGATATAGTGTGGAAAAGTTGGCGGCGAACCGTCTGGCGTCTCGGCGTTGTAAGGAAGCATGTGATTTAATTTGGGTCGATAGGTCCCCATCTTCCTTTATTCATGTTTTGTGTAATGATGACCTTCTTTGTTCCTCCTAATTGCTTTCTGGTAGTGCAAGGTGAGACGCTTTAGCATTAGATGCGTCGTCGTGGTTTTTCTGACCCCCCTTTGCACTACTCTTTTCTAGTAGTTTATTTGGTTGTTTGCCTCGGTGTAGGCTTTCTTGTTTCTCTTTGACATATTTGCCCGGTTATTGATATTTCCGTTTTCCCAAAAAAAAACTTGCTTTGTTGAAGTCCACATAATTTTTTTTTAAATTTAAAAAAAAAAATTGGAACCATGTGTATGTCTTTGGTTCCGGACGAAAGTGTTGGAAACTACGACCTGTCTATATTCAGAAGTGTGGAAAATATGGGACACAGACCCCTCTTTCCTTTAAATTATTGTACTAATTTTGAATCATTCATCCTACCCGTAATAATAATAATTTACAAAAAATTGGAACTATATTAGATCAAGTCGTTAGTCACGGAAGAAAATGTGGACACTATACCAATATGTATTGGGATATATTGTAGAGAATTTGCTTTGTTAATGTCCGAATGGATTTAGGTACGACTACAGTTGTAATATCGTTAGTTGTCATTAGTATTACTGTTTAGTGAAAATATTCTCCATTTGTAAGTGGGGAGGTCTCATTTTAACTTTGAGTTCAAATCTAATTGTCACGCCCCAATCCTGACATACGTACATGATCGACATGTGACATCACTTAGTACTCGTATATCTAACATACCCCGCCTCCAGGATATGGACAATCACAAGAAAGATCCAATTGCGTAGTAATTTTTCGTATACTCTATGGCTGCATCTAACCTCTTTGTTAGATTGCCTTCGTACCCTCCGATGAGATCAAGCCATTCGTAGTTCACTATTTGTTAAACTATGAACTATTCGTAAAATACTTCCTAGCAGAAAACATAGAGTACCACACTACACATCAATCATAAGCCAAGCAAGAGTTGTCATCTTACCATTCACACACACATATGCTTTCCAACACCATTCAACAATCACATCAATCAATAACACATACAATACACCAAAATGCAGGGCTAGAGCGACACAGTTCGGGAGAAGCCTACATCCCTGAAGCTTTCTCAATTTAGACCGAATCCAAGGAATCAGCGAAGTCAAGGATGTGATTTCGGACCACTCAACGAAATCCTACAAAATTGGGTTCCGGACCACTTAACGGAATCAAAGTACCAAACGAGATTCTGGACCTCTCAACGGAATCCAAATCAGGATACGATTCCTGACCACTCAATGGAATCACGGAGTAAAAGGGATTCTGGACCTCTCAACGGAATCTAAGTGGATACGATTCCGGACCACTCAACGGAATCTAGACGGAGCAGGGAATCAGACCACTCAATGGAATCCCAGCAGAACCCGGTTCTGTACCACTCAACGGAACTGAGTGGAAGTCTAGGAAACATAACAACGACTCGAAGAAACAAGACATGAATCAAGTTACTCAATTTAGAATGGCTCAACAAAATAAGAGATGAAACAATGAAACTAGATATGAAACAAGCTTCGAAGCAACAAACCCCAGGACAATGGGTTAACGGTTCACTACGAGCCCTCACATTTCATCAAACAATTCAACAAGCACTTCGAATCACATTTCAAAAATATCATCAATACACAAGTCAAATCACATTTAATAAACATAGATCAATGGCTAAATATAAAAAAAAAATATCACATTTCAATAGAAATCACATTTATAAAATCAAGTGATATCCACAAAGGATACTAAATACAAAATCAGGGTAATAACCATATCACATATCTTAAAGTCACTCACTAACCAATGTAGGCCCACTAGACTTCGCTTAATCTCTAATAGTACTAATTTTAGTATTTAAGAACGATTTGAATCATGTTGACCAAAAGTCAACTCTCTGTCAATGGTGGGTTCCGCAACCCTACATAATTCGATCTGGAACATCCGCCCACAGATTTCTGATCTGTAACCTCCCAAGAGTCTCATTAATCTTCTAGAACAATATTCTAAAGTTTTAGAACGATCCAACTGTCGGATCTCCGCCAATCACTAAAATTAAATTGCGGTCAATGTTTGGTTTTACAAATTTAGAAATTCAATTTGGGAAGATCCGTACCTCGGATTTCCAATCTGTAAGTTCCTAAGGTCCTCAAATATTACGTTTAATAACATATTAACATTTATTGACAATCTAACGGTTGGATCTTCGTTTGCTACATTAGTCAAGTGGTGGACCCTAATGGAACTAGGTCCAAACGACAGAATTTCATCGAACGGAGGTCAAATATGAAATTAGAATATCAAATTTAGCCTAGAAATTTAAAGTTGGCCCACTGGCCAAACGCTGCATGCGACGGTTTCCAGCAAACGAAAACCTAATTTTCCGACTAACTCCAAAAATTACCAAATTTTATAGGATTATAGAGCACAACAAGGGGAACAAATTTCATACCTAGGCTGAAGTCCAATTCGTCCAGGAAACGCCTGAAAACATCGTTGATCCGTCAGAACCCTAGAAATAGGTGTTCCTCGATTCGTTGAATTTGCAGCTCTGCCGCCCGCAAACTTGTTTGGGCTATATTCCTGGACTCAAGAGATGCCTAAGGGTGGTGGTGGTCGATGGAAATTTTTTCAGAAATGGCGGATTTGTTGCCTACACGCACGAAGCCCTCGGCTTTGATTCTTACAGAAAGACACCAAATCAACTCGGGTTTTGGGGGGAAATGGAAAATGACTTAATGCTGAGTTGCTTCCAGGTGATGGGTGGCTACGAATCACCAGAAAAAAAATGCCTGAAAAGGCGTCAGAAAACATGGTGCCGCCGGATTGGGTCTCGAGTTAAAGGGAGGGATCTGATTCCCTCATTCTCTCATCCCTCCTTTCCCCTCCTTGATTTTCCTTCTAATTCGCCTGTTTCTCCCACCTCTCTCTCCTTATCTCCCCATCCTAGCCACATAAATGGCACCAAATCAATGCTCCAGCAAATCTGAAGCCTTTCAGATAATGGTCAAATGATAATTTTGCCCTTGTCTTTACTTGTATATATCTCGTTCGTTATAGCTCCGTTTGGTGAACAGTTTTCCCTTACACACTCGTGAGGTCAAGCTCTATCCAAATATGTAAATAAGAATGACAAAACATATAGGAATTAAATACATCATCGAAAAGTACGTTTAGTTCATTAAGGTCTTTTTCATCCTTTTACTTATCGAAAAAAAACTATACGCCGTAATTATAAACGCATCGAAACTAAGAATACGAAATACGTAATTTTAAATAGTGAAATATGAGGACGGGATTTCACACTACTTCGACCAATGTTGTTGATATTTTCTTTTTAGGATTGTACTTGGGTACTCACTAGTGAGTACTCACATTTTGATTGTGATTATTCACCTTTTGATTTTGTCCAATAATATTTTATGAAATGTTTTATTGTTTTGAAAAATAATGCACATATGTTACTAACTTTTCTTGGGTAATAAAAAATAAAGAACATATGACATTTTTTGAATCGGCCAAAATCAGAAAGTGAGTACATAGATTGGTGAGTATTTATGTATTTAGGGTTGGACTATTATTTAATCTTTGAGGAAAAATTTTGCCTTTAAGGTAATTAAGGAAAATTATTAAAAAAATCTTTTTTTAATGCTTGATTTGACCCAATTATGTATTTTGAATGTGGAATGCTTGCTAACATCAAATACCTGAATGTTGGAATCAAATCTGAGTAAACTTGAGCAACCTGCAAAACAGTAAAACAATTGTGAGCAATCCTTAAACCCAGGGGGGGAGATGGGTGTTCATGCCAAAAGCTTTCCAACGGTCAAGTAAGTGAATGATTTTTAGACTCTAGTGAGTAAGAGAATTGAAGTGTATAGATTGTGTTACCATGGATGAACCCTAGGTGGGTGTATTTATAGTGTAGGAAATAGACCTTTTTAGGATATAGTCCTCGTTCTAAGACGAGAGAATCCTAAAGGATATCTAGTAAATAGATATTGCATCCTCTTAGGAGTTGTGATTACTTGCAGCACAGGCCTATCCTTAGATTGTAAGGACTCCAAGAGACTTATAGGATCTGATTGTGTTCATATTCAGATCAGATCACGTATGGAACATGCATGGTCATCCAACGGAGTTGTTAGGACTTTACCTAGTACCCCGGAGTAGAGTGATGGTAGCACCCTGTTTCGTCTGATATAGCACCACCCGGAGTTGGAGCTGGTGAGTCCATGATCGAACTTTTAAGGTAACAACATTCAAATTTGACTCACTCTGGCCTTGGAAAATCACAACATAACACATACTAACCTTAGCGGATTGTCAATGCCCAACTGGCAATCCTATGGCTAGGAACGTTTTAGGAATGAACATAAGAGAGAGGTCTCGATAATCTAACTCATTAGATCACTTCTCTCTTAGAACAAATACATTCCTTGGATTCCCTTATTGCTTAAACACATAATACAATAAATAGTGATTAACAATAAGCTTTGCCCTTCATTAAACATATAAAAGTTTAATACAATAAGTATTCCAAAAAGCTATTACATCAAATGAGTGGCTTTGTGGGCATACTTCCAACAGCACCCTGTTTCGTCTGATATAGCACCACCCGGAGTTGGAGCTGGTGAGTCCATGATCGAACTTTTAAGGTAACAACATTCAAATTTGACTCACTCTGGCCTTGGAAAATCATGGTCCCCCACTGAATTCATTAGAAAAAACAATTTCTCAACAAGTTAACCTACTATTTAGGAATACCATAATTGTGGTTCATGAATTTTCATTGCTGGAGTAAGGCAGATCGAAATACTAATACCTTAGAAGTCCGATCATGGACCCAACAACTTCGGCAGCGAAGCTGCATAGATGGATCATGGAGAAACGTTGTCACTATTAACCTATTTTGAAGCAGTGAGTGAAGTCCGTCAACTTCGCTAAGATTGACCATGCTTATTCCGTATGACTGAAGGAAAAATTTTTGTCCTAGCTAAGAACAAGTATGAACATTTGAATACACATGCAAGCTATTAACACTTTAAAGTAGGCATGCATCCAAAAACAATTCATAAAACCCATGACTTTCAAAGCCTAGTATATGGTGAACCAAAATAAACTCTTTAACAACATTAAAGAGAAGTAAAGATTTAGAGTTTCTTTACCCTTGAAGCTCATCCTTGTTTACACAAGGGATTCACCCAAGTGGAGGGCCTTCAAGTCACCTCCAAGCTCCTTGAATCCTCCTTGTGTTTTCCTCCCTTTAGTGCTCCTTTGATGATTTGAGGAAAAAGGATTTGTTCTCCAAAACACCAAAAGCTTGATATCTCTAAGTCTCTTCACCAAGGTTGTATCTTGTGAAGATGATATGGATGACTAAGGGAAGAAGAGATTGCTAGATGTCCCTCCCCTTAGTGGCCGGCCTCCTTAGAAGAAAATGGAGAAAATGTTTCACCCAATTTCAACAAGAAAAACCCCAATGAGAAAATAGCTATAAAGTTGCTTTTATAACCTTTTCTTTGGTGAGTGGCAAACTTGTAATTAAGCAAACTTTGCCCATCCACCCTAATGGCCGGCCATCCTTTGTTATTGGGCTAATTTGCCCATTTTGTTTTAGTTTTCATACAACTTAAACATAATGGGCCTTTTGGACCAAAACGCTTTTGGGCCCCGAAACCCAAAACCAACATATAAGCCCAATACGAACCTTTCGTAAAATTAATTAACTAATTAATTAATCTTGACCATTCTTCAATTAAACCATTTAATTGCTTATCCATTTCATATAATTTCTTCACATACATCCTTACTCGGTGTACGATCCATTAGGTTCCAATTAGCGAGGCAGTGGGCGATGTTACTCTTAACTATTGATTGTGAATTGAAACCACATTTCAATTCTCCCTTTAATGATTAGTGTTACCTAATCATTTGGGCTTCCACAAACCATGAGTGACACCTAGCAGTATGTCATGGTTACCCAAGCTAAGTAGAATTGGTTGGAGAACCTATCCAGTTACAACTACAATGCAATACGGTCCTTCTCTAATACAATACTCTTAATCACATTGTTTAAGCGATAGTTTGTTTCATGTCTACTATCCAATGTGATACTTTCATATATGATTCCCTTGAATATGATTTGGAACAAACTTCCTAAGTCATATTCATTTGCTTTGGCCAAAGACTTTAGAATCATATCTTAGAGTATTCTCCCTCCACCATGGAAGGTTAGAGATCCCTTGTTGTACATTCATATGCCTACATGACTAGATAGCTTGACCCCAACAATGTCGTGGACACTCCAAAGGAATGCCGTTGACATGATCAAAGATCAAGGACCTAACCATTAGACATCGATGATGCCTCAGGTCAAAGGACTACTTTGCATATTGCAACCTTAGAGTTCATACATGACATGTATGTTCGAACTCTCTTTTGATCGTAGTTCAGTGTACTCGAGTATTCTTTCGAGCACCTATGTGTTTGTCTTAGTGTCCAACACCAAATGACTTGAGACTAGTTATACTCACGATTGAGTCAACATAACACATACTAGCCTTAGCGGATTGTCAATGCCCAATTAGCAATCCTATGGCTAGGAACATTTTAGGAATGAACATAAGAGAAAGGTCTCGATAATCTAACTCATTAGATCACTTATCTCTTAATCAAATACATTCCTTGGATTCCCTTATTGCTTAAACACATGATACAATAAATAGTGATTAACAATAAGATTTGCCCTCCATTAAACATATAAAAGTTTAACACAATAAGTATTCCAAAAAGCTATTACATCAAATGAGTGGCTTTGTGGGCATACTTCCAACAATCTCCCACTTGCACTCAAAGCCATCGTCCCATGTATCTAATACCCATCTTTTCCATATGACGGTCAAGCTGGATCTGAGACATTGGCTTTGTCAGTGGATCTGCTACGTTATCGACTGAAGCAACTTTGAGGATGTTGATTTTCCCCTCGGCAACATATCTTCTAATGATATTAAAGCGTCTGTCAATATGCTTGTTCTTTTGATGTGCCCTGGGTTCCTTGGCTTGAGCTATCGCCCCACTATTATCACAGTACAAAGTTACTGGTGATGTAATGGTTGGAACCACCCCAAGTTCAGTGATGAACTTCTTCATCCAGAACGCTTCTTTGCCGGCTTCAGCTGCAGCGACATATTCAGCCTCTGTCGTGGAATTAGCAATTACACTTTGCTTCTTGCTTTTCCAACTGACAGCCCCACCATTCAGAGTGAATACATATCCGGAGTTGGAACTTCTATCATCGACGTCAGATTGGAAATCTGCGTCTGTATAGCCTTCCACTCGCAACTCTGATGCTCCTCCATACACGAGGAACATGTCCTTAGTTCTTCTTAAGTACTTAAGGACCGTCTTGACAGCTCCCCAGTGTTCTGATCCTGGGTTAGATTGATATCGACTAGTAATGCTCAATCATATGCAATATCTGGCCTTGTGCATATCATGGCATACATGAGACTTCCTATGGCTGAGGCATAAGGAATACAACTCATTTGCCGTATCTCTTCAGGAGTCTTAGGTTCCATGGATTTAGAAAGGTGAATTCCATGTCCAACAGGAAGAAAACCTTTCTTAGATTGTTCCATCTGGAACCTACTTAGCACCTTATCAATGTACATAGATTGGGATAATCCAATTAATTTTCTGGATCTATCACGATAGAGCTTTATCCCAAGTACATAAGATGCATCTCCCAAATCTTTCATGTGGAAGGTTTTGGACAACCACACTTTTACAGAAGAAAGTACTGCAGTGTCATTCCCGAATAGTAATATGTCATATACATATAACACCAGGAATACAACTGCATCCCCAACGACCTTTTGATAAACACAATTGTCGTCTTCGTTTTGAGTAAAACCAAACGTTTTGATCTCAATGTCGAAACGAATGTTCCAGCTCCTGGAGGCTTGCTTAAGTCCATAAATGGACCTTTGAAGCTTGCATACCTTAGTCTTTTCAGACTTGGACACGAAACCCTCGGGTTGAGTCATATAGAGCTCTTCCTCTAGGTAGCCGTTCAGAAAAGCCGTCTTCACGTCCATTTGCCATATCTCATAATCATGGTATGCAGCTATCGCAAGCAAAATCCGAATGGACTTAATCATGGCTACAGGAGAGAAAGTTTCTTCATAATCAATCCCTTCTCTTTGCCTGTAACCCTTGGCTACTAGTCTAGCCTTATAAGTCTCCACGTTCCCATCAACGCCTATCTTCCTCTTGAAGACCCATTTGTTTCCAACAGGTACAATAATTCTGGAGGGTCTACAAGAGTCCAGACCTGATTTTGATACATGGAATCCATCTCGGATTTCATGGCCTCTTGCCATCTCTTTGAATCAATGTCGAACATTGCTTCAGTGTAGTCTCTAGGGTTCTCCTTTGTTTCATTGTCACCTAGAAGGTACAATTCATCAAAGTCATTGTCTAAGCCATACCTCTTAGGTGGCTTACTAACCCGTTCAGATCTACGTGGAGCTAGGGGTTCAGGAACAGGATTGTCAATATGTCGAGTGCTTGTTTGTGGTTCATTATTAATCTCATTAATTTCCATCTGTTTGCTTATAGTTCCTTTGAGAACAAATTCGTCCTCTAGAAACTTAGCAGTTCTGGCGACAAAGACTTTCTGGTCGTCAGGATGGTAGAACTCATATCCCATAGTTTCTTTAGGATATCCCACAAAATAACATCTTACTGATCTCGCTTCAAGCTTAGTAGCTTCAAGCGTCTTGACATATGCTTCACAACCCCAAATCTTAACATGTTTAAGACTTGGCTTTCTTCCATGCCATATCTCATAGGGCGTTTGTGGAACTGACTTGGAAGGTACTCTATTAAGCAAGTAAGCTGCTGTATATAGAGCGTATCCCCAGAATGTTACTGGTAGATCAGCGGAACTCATCATAGAACGAACCATGTTCATCAAGGTTCGATTTCTCCTTTCAGAAACTCCATTAAGTTGTGGAGTTCCTGGAGGAGTCCACTGTGATATTATTCCACACTCTTTGAGATAATCTAGGAACTCATTACTCAGATATTCACCCCCTCGATCTGATCTTAGGGTCTTTATCTGTTTCCCAGTTTGCTTCTTAACTTCATTCTTGAATTCTTTGAACCTTTCAAAGGATTCTGACTTGTACTTCATAAGATACACATAGCCAAACCGAGAGTGATCGTCGGTGAATGTGATATAGTAGAAGAAGCCTCCTTTCGACGTGGTAGACATAGGTCCACATACGTCAGTGTGGATTAACCCTAGAATTTCAGTGGCACGCTCTCCTTTTCCAGTAAATTGAGATTTGGTCATCTTCCCTTTCAAGCAACATTCACAAGTACCCATCCGGTCATTACCCAATGGGTGGATATATCCGTCTTTCGACATCTTGCGAATCTTATCAAGGTTCACATGTCCAAGTTTAAGATGCCACGTCTTTTCTTGGTTAACATCTTCTCTAGCCCTTTTGGGTTTTGAGGTATTCCCGCTTTCAATACAGTGCAACCCACTATTCGTCTCTAGGTGAAAAAGTCCCTCTATCATATTACCATGAGAGATAATACGACCGTTCAAGTATAAAGTGCAACTCATTTTGTCAAACAATATTGAGTGCCCATCTCGTAAAAGCTTAGAGATGGAAATCAAATTCTTTATACATGAAGGAAAATATAAACAATTTTTAAGTTCCAGGACTTCCTCAGAGGGTAGGTTAAGCATGTAGGTGCCTATTGCTTTTGCTGAGATTTTAGTGCCGTTCCCAACTCGCACAATCATCTCCCCATTGCTCAGTGACTTGCTCCCCACTAGTCCCTGCATCGTATTACAGATATGTTGACTAGCGCCTGAATCAAATATCCAGGAATTGGAGCTCACTGTAAAAGAACTCTCTATGACAGAAATAGTCTCTTCAAAAGTTCTTGTCATAAGGCTCGCAATGCGCATCCTGTATTTCTTCTTCCAACGTTCATCCTTTCCACAATGAAAGCATGTTCCTTTGGATTTCTTTGCCTTCTTCTTATGCAACCTTTTCCTTATGTTTGCATTCTCACTCCCACTGTCCATTTTGAATAAGGGCTTGCTCCTTAATACATAAATAATGGGCTAAGTCCCCCAAGTATTTTTCATGAGGCCCAATTGAGGCCCAATATATGGTACATAATGTAGTCCCCCAAGTCTTCGGTCAATAGAGTCTGTTGGCTGAAGACTTCAAATTGAATCCATGTATGGGCCGAAGTGGCGGTTGTTCAGAGGCGGTATTTGTATACCCTGCACTGAAGCTTTTGTGGGTAAAGCTTTGCAAGTAAAGCTTTGAAGCTAGAGCTCTGTAAATGAAGCTTTCGAAGTTGGAGCTTTTGTAAATGAAACTTTTGAAGCTAGAGCTCTGTAAATGAAGCTTTTGAAGCTAGAACTCTGTAAATGAAGCTTTTGAAGCTGTTTGACATGAGTGATGCTCATGAATGTATATGTTGATTGACATGAGTGATGCTCATGGATGTTGTCATGAGTGATACTCATGAATGTTAACATGAGTGATGCTCATGAATGTTAACATGAGTGATGCTCATGAATGTTGACACGAATGATGGTCATGAATGTTTATGTATGATTGTCACAAGTGATGCTCATGAATGTTTATGTATAAATGACATGAGTAATGCTCATGTACAATTTAGAGTACTGGGCATACTTTTGTTCACCTGATTGGTTTGGGCTTTTTTTTTTAATTACCCTTTGATGGGGTTTATACATATTACCCTCTGATGGGGTTTATACAGATGTTTCCAAAAGATCTGAAAAATAAATTACATCATTCAAAAATAAATAAAGCAATCGTTGGTGCGTTGCTTTTGCTTTTGTTTTCGGCTTTGCTTTTGCTTTCTTCTTTTGCTTTCTCTTTTCCCTTTCCTTGTACTTCTCTATAAACCAAACCAGGATGCTTTGCAAGCCTGTGGAACAGCAGAAGCAGATTTGCTTTTGCTTTGCTTTTACTTTCTTTTTCCTTTTCTGTTTTTGCTTTTGTTTCCTTTTCTTTTCATAAAGTCTGCCTTGCTTTAACATAAGTGCAGGTGCCTGGGGTCCATCGGCGGCCTTCCCGGATTTTCCTTTCCGTTAGAGCTCTGTAAATGAAACTTTTGAAGCTAGAGCTCTGTAAATGAAGCTTTTGAAGCTAGAACTCTGTAAATGAAGCTTTTGAAGCTGTTTGACATGAGTGATGCTCATGAATGTTTATGTTGATTGACATGAGTGATGCTCATGGATGTTGTCATGAGTGATACTCATGAATGTTAACATGAGTGATGCTCATGAATGTTAACATGAGTGATGCTCATGAATGTTGACACGAATGATGGTCATGAATGTTTATGTATGATTGTCACGAGTGATATTCATAGCTCCAGACCTCATGTCTCCATGCTTGCACTATCCAATCTTGGCTAAAAAAAATGCTCTAAAATGCTCCAAAATGCACTTTCTTGCCAACTTTGTTATTATGACCTACAAACACATGAAAATAGCTTAAAATACATAATTAACTAAGAAATAACAACACAAATGCACAAGAACAAGCTAACTAAGTCGCATGAATATGCTTCTATCAAGGGTGAGGAGCCTTAGGAATTGGCCTCAGAAATGGCCTCTCCTAATTGTGAGGGTAAGGGGTCCTTTTATAGAATAAGGACTCCTCACTTATTACATATTTACCCCTTCCTTTATCACATAATTACATTTAAGTCCACCGAGTATTTATACGAGGTCTAAATACGAGGCCCTAATTATGGTATAAACAGTAGTCCCCCAAGTCTTCAGTCAAGAGAGTCTTTTGGCTTGAGACTTGAAATTCAGTCCCTGTGTGGGCCGAAGTAACTAGATGCTGTCTTGAACCGATGCTCGATATGAGGCAGTGCTCAATCTGAAATGACGCTCAACTAGAAGTAGCACACGCTGGAAGGCTGCTCGGCTCGTGGCTTATGTTGCCTTGGTTGGCTCGGCTTGCGGTGTTTGAAGGTGAGGGAGTCCCTTTTATAGAATAAGGGCTCACTCCTCAATACATGAATGATGGGCTAGAGTTGATGCTCTCTAATGATGGTGAGGGAGTCCCTTTTATAAAATAAATGCTCGCTCCTCACTACATAAGTGATGGGTTATGAGTGATGCTCTCTAATGATGGTGAGGGAGTCCATTTTATAGAATAAGAGCTCGCTCTTCAGTACATGAATAATGGGTGCTTTCTAATGAAAGTAAGGGAGTCCCTTTTATAGAATAAGGGCTTGCTCCTTAATACATAAATAATGGGCTAAGTCCCCCAAGTATTTTTCATGAGGCCCAATTGGGGCCCAATATATGGTACATAATGTAGTCCCCCAAGTCTTCGGTCAATAGAGTCTGTTGGCTGAAGACTTCAAATTGAATCCATGTATGGGCCGAAGTGGCGGTTGTTCAGAGGCGGTATTTGTATACCCTGTACTGAAGCTTTTGTGGGTGAAGCTTTGCAAGTAAAGCTTTGAAGCTAGAGCTCTGTAAATGAAGCTTTCGAAGTTGGAGCTTTTGTAAATGAAACTTTTGAAGCTAGAGCTCTGTAAATGAAGCTTTTGAAGCTAGAACTCTGTAAATGAAGCTTTTGAAGCTGTTTGACATGACTGATGCTCATGAATGTTTATGTTGATTGACATGAGTGATGCTCATGGATGTTGTCATGAGTGATACTCATGAATGTTAACATGAGTGATGCTCATGAATGTTAACATGAGTGATGCTCATGAATGTTAACATGAGTGATGCTCATGAATGTTAACATGAGTGATGCTCATGAATGTTGACACGAATGATGGTCATGAATGTTTATGTATGATTGTCACGAGTGATGCTCATGAATGTTTATGTATAAATGACATGAGTAATGCTCATGTACAATTTAGAGTACTGGGCATACTTTTGTTCACCTGATTGGTTTGGGCTTTTTTTTTTTAATTACCCTTTGATGGGGTTTATACATATTACCCTCTGATGGGGTTTATACAGATATTTCCAAAAGATCTGAAAAATAAATTACATCATTCAAAAATAAATAAAGCAATCGTTGGTGCTTTGCTTTTGCTTTTGTTTTCGGCTTTGCTTTTGCTTTCTTCTTTTGCTTTCTCTTTTCCTTTTCCTTGCACTTCTCTATAAACCGAACCAAGATGCTTTGCAAGCCTGTGGAACAGCAGAAGCAGATTTGCTTTTGCTTTGCTTTTACTTTCCTTTTCCTTTTCTGTTTTTGCTTTTGTTTCCTTTTCTTTTCATAAAGTCTGCCTTGCTTTAACATAAGTGCAGGTGCCTGGGGTCCATCGGCGGCCTTCCTGGATTTTCCTTTCCAAAAATCCCTTTAGCCCTTGAGAAGTTGCAATCGTCCTGATAAGTTCAACAAGGTTCTTCTGTTCGCCATGAACTACATATTCCAGATTTAGCCTCTTAAAATGAGCAATGAACGTCCTTGAAACCATAGCAGCAACAACTCCAGACCAAATATGCTTGGTGGTATTCATAGCTCCAGACCACAGCTTCTGGACGACATCTTGAGCTGCTGGAGGTTGTCACTGGACGACACGTGTGACAAAAGCTGGAGAAGACACAACAGGTGCTGGACGACAACGTTGGCAGCCGCGGCTGCCGCTGCTCTAAGTTCGTCGGCAGCTGAATCGGTGAGTTCCATTTATCCGAGTCAGGGTTTGGAGCTCCAGGTCGATGCTCGTACCCTTTGATCAGACGGCTGAGATTTGACACGAACAGAAAAGAGAGGTTTTGGCTTTTGGGTTCGAGGGAACACACAGAGGAAAAAGAACCAGAAATGAAGACCAAAAGCGGACCGTATCGACCTGACACTCTCTCTAATCTTTTTTTTCTTTATTTTTTTTTTTGAACTGCGATGTGAGGTCTGAAGAACCCATCTTTTACTTTTCCTTATCTCCTATCTCCTCAAACCCATTTTACGGGTTGCTAAAGGCCTTTCTTCTCGGTGACTCAACTGAGAAATCTCTGAGATCGTCCATGGAAACCGCCCGGGTCAACTTCCTCGTCAAGTCGTCGATCGGCGACAGCAAACAGGGCGACAGCGATGACGCCGAGAGGGTAACGGAGCGAGTTCTCTAGATTTGCTGCACCATTTCCGGTTTGCTGATAAAAAAAATGTTGAATCTTTGGAATACTGCAGCCAGGAGTTGGGTGCCGGTGTCGATGAGCTCGAAAGATTAAAACATTAAGGGAGAGAGAAACTGGGTTTGTGAAGGAATTTCGAGGATTTTTCAGGTGACATGTGAGGATATGATTGATCTGTGAGTTTTGATTTGATGGGTCTCTGCAAATTCCTTGGAGAATGAGGAGGAACAAGGTAGTAAGCGGCTGATGGTGGTGCGGCAGGCGAGCAAACGGGATCCAAGTCGACGACTATGAATCGCTGTGTTGATCTAGCGGTGCTCGATCTGCTTGATCATCGACATCGGGAAGCAGATCCACTTGGCTGACGAGTTAGGAGAGCCTTAAGTCACTTTCTGGATCTCTGGACTCAAATCCCACTCTTCCTCGCCGTCCAATGCATCTCCAAGTCCCTCTTGGGGATTTCTCGCCATATTTCTTTTACTTGTGTTGACAAAACTCCACCAGTTACTAACTTTTTTCTGCAACTGCTCAGATGGGTTTTGTAATTTACAGTAAGAAACATGAAAGGTTTGGTGAGTAAAGAATTAAAGCTGGGTTCTTGATGCTCTTTTTAGAGAGAGACAGTCACAAAGAGAGAGAGAGAGAGAATGAACCGTTGGGTTTTTGTGAAAGCTTTCGGTTTTTTGCAGATTCACAGTGGTGAGATTTGATGAAAAAATGAAAGATAACCGACATAGTTTTTTGTGTCGATTCCCACAGACAACGTCAAATGTTGATGCACAAAACCGGAGGTCTTGGAACAACGTAAATCCGACCGTGAATCTGCAAGAAATGTAAATAACACAAGATGTATCGCGGTTCATCCCAAGGTTTGGGCTACGTCCACACTGATTATATTTCTCTGAGAGTATTTGTGAGGGAGAGAGAGAGAGCTCTGAGAGTGAGAGCGTTAAGAGGGTGAGGAGCCTTAGGAATTGGCCTCAGAAATGGCCTCTCCTAATTGTGAGGGTAAGGGGTCCTTTTATAGAATAAGGACTCCTCACTTATTACATATTTGCCCCTTCCTTTATCACATAATTACATTTAAGTGACCCGAGTATTTATACGAGGTCTAAATACGAGACCCTAAATATGGTATAAACAAAAGTCTAATGTAAAAAAAATCTGAATAAGATGACTTCACGATGTTATAAATATTAAACGGTCTAGTGGTATTCCTCTTTACTTGTAAGTGAGAGGTTTTAGGTTCGATTTTAATCAAAGGCGAATTTGAACCACATTATTGCTAGCCCATTATGAGGCTAAGCCCACTCTCTCTCCGTTAATGTAGATAATATCGTTTGTTCCAAAAAAAAAACAAAAAAACAAGACACTACATTTTTTTTTTCCTGAAAAAAAATGTCTTATCTATTTAAAATTTGATAATTTACCTTTAAAGTGTATCACATAAAAGTTTTTGAAATGTAAATTGTGGATTTAGCGCAAAGGTGTAAGAGAATGTTTTGCTAATTTGTGCTCTGCAATGGATTGAGCTGCACCTTTCCTTGCACAGAAATATACAAAACTTTCATTCTTCGTTCTTTGAGTTTTTCTTCAGTCTTATTTCCCAATCCATAACTTAAAAAAACAACATCAAATACTAAAAACCAACACAAGTCACGTAATTTAAATTGAAAAAAACTAAATAGATTACAATCTAGTAGAGAAGGGAAGAATTTGGAGGTTTTAATGAACTTAAGGACATTTGTTTGAAAAAATATCATTAGGGAACTTAATTTTTTAAATGGTAGGATTATGAGAGATATGTTGAAAAGTGTGTGATTAAGGAAATGAACTAAAATAAAAACTAAAAACTATTTTTAACTTGTATTTATTTTGAAGATTTTGTTTTTTGTTCATTTTTCTTTGTTTCCTTCATTCCCTTCCACCAGTATTCTTCATCCCTCATTTTCGCCTCCACTCTTCTTCATCCCATATTTCCTCCAAATAATTTCTCCATAACTCAAACACATAAAAATGAAAACTAAAAATAGAAAACATTTTGATAATTATCTCACAAATATGATCTCACATTTCCACCATATAATTTCCCTTTATATTTATGGAATAGTTATTAGCACTTAAAAGTCATTATGCACTCTTTAAATATATAGATTTGACAAACCGGCATTATATCTATCAAAGACAAGGAGCAAGAAATAATTGCTTGGTCACAAGCCAGTAATTTCTTTCTAATTAATATGTGTAGTAGATTACCAAGAGAAGTTTACCACAAACATTCATCGTTTCAGCCAAATAATGTAAATTAGGGTTTTCTTGGTTGAGGCAATAGTAGGACCTCAAGCTAGGCAAGTAATTATGCAACTTTGATCGTAGCATGCATGTCTTACTAGCAAGTTACCAAAATTTATTTTAAATAAAAAAGAGTGAATTCTTGATCAATTGAAATTTACCGTCCACCATGCCAGTGGAAGGTATACACAAAGGATCGATCATCACTTATTTATTCATTTTCTTTATTCTTAATAACCTACTTATCTTCTTAGATATATCCATCAGCAAAAATTGCTAGAGTGGTTGTTGTTCTTCCATAGCTAGTAAGGCTTCTCCCCAACATAGTTGCCTGGGGGATCATAGTTGCATCCAATGAAGGTACCCCCACTGCTGCACCTCACTTTTGCGCACCCTACACGAGCCGAGTTACGCCAAACCACCTGTGTATAATGCCCACACACCTTTCCAGCAGCACACGAGTTCGACTCATAACTGTAGTCGGCTTTCTCCGCCACCCACAGGTCCACAGCCGCTGTTCCCGACATGTCACCAGTGCTCATGGCAAGGTTTTCACCGTATGGCCCACCGGAGTGCACGAGATTGCAGTCGCCAACATGTTGGTTGGCGTAGTTTTGTGCATAGCCTGCTACATTGTCATCCCACGTCAAGGGACCAACGCCTACTGCTGCTCGAGCGGCGTTGTGGGAATTGAGGTAGTCTTGGGGTGTGTCTTGGGCATGAGAGGATTGTATTATGGCTGAGCCTAAAATGAAAAGGAGAGCTAGGGAAATATTGCACAACCCCATGTTAATGGTTTGTTCTCTTTGTGGATGGGCAAATGAGATGTTATGGTGCGGAATATTTATAATAGCGGGGAACGGTAAATGTTGATATTATGAGCTCTGAGAAATTGAGGATGTGGAAATTTATTTGCATGACTATCAAAGTTGAACGTTCACATTGCGTTATCAACTGAAGAAACCAAACCGTCGCCGAACTGATAAAACAAAACCCTACTTCTATATTTCTTTACTTACAACGGCTTACTTTTACAAGTAAAATTTATGAGAGGATTAACTTTTTCTAGTACTACAAACGATATTCTACATAGTCTAGACAAGGATGGAGATAGTTTGAACTAGGAAAGAGGATATGAACTACTATGACAATCTACCACTTGCATGAGAAGTACGAAGATTAGTCAAACTTTCTCGAGGTAATTAAATTGTCAGTATAACAAAAATAAGCAATCGTAACACCAAAAACGTGGCTACTGCTGGGGTAACAATAATATCGATCACTGACCTAGATATTATGTTGCTATGTAATACTTTAATTTCCCGATATTTGTTAACACAATTAACAATCCCTTGAAACCTTTGAAATTCATGTTGATGATGCAACATTGGAACAAATTGGAACTAATTGCTTTGGTAAATAAGCAGATCTGCTTCTTCGAATTTACGTTTGAAATTTACGTTTGTCATATCTGTTTACTTTTCTTTTAGAAAAGTATATGATCGATGCATGTAGGAAACGTATATGTTCATCTGTTGAAGGAAAGGTCTACTAAGCCTTCCCGTCATATTCTATGCACTGTTGCAATACGTGTGGTATACGGGTCTTCTCCGAAGTTTTATTTTCTTGAAACAAATATATTTTGGATGTGGAAGTCTAACTAAACTACACAATCACCTAACCATAAATTTGGCATTATTTATGGTTTTGAACTCCTCTTTAGGAAAACTGAATTTAAGACTTTCAACTTACAAGTTAGGAAAAAATAAATACCACTATATTGTAGTAGTAGAGGTGCGAGTCTTCTTTCAATTAAAATAAAATAGAATATTATGAACCTCTCATTTTTTTCCCTAACATTATAGAGGAGAATAATTGAGTTAAGTCACACAATTGTTAGGGTTCAAGATTTTTGTATATGAATTTCGCTGTAGTAATTGAGAGAATAAAGGACTGCATTTTCTGAGAATGAAAGATGTAGTTGCAGAGAGAATGTTTGAAGGACTGTATAAGATGCAATCCATTACCAATCCTTTCATATATTTTATAATATACATATTTATTTGTTTAATTACTACTTTAAGTTTTAAAATTGTTAAATTATTTTATCTCATTATATTATAACATGTGAATAAATAACATCATATTACCCTTAATATTGTGTTCAAAAGGGATATCTGTTGTACGTGGTTTAGTGTTGTCCGCGAATGTCCTCAACGCAAGACTTTTACCCGAATTGTGATGGCATTATTAGCATTAGCATACTTTTGGACATAAAGGCTACTACGTCAGCATCCTACGTCAACTTTGGTAGCATTGAGACGCACGAAAATGTGGAACACGATGGCCTGTATGTATTGGGATATAGTGTGGAAAAGTTGGCGGCGAACCGTCTGGCGTCTCGGCGTTGTAAGGAAGCATGTGATTTAATTTGGGTCGATAGGTCCCCATCTTCCTTTATTCATGTTTTGTGTAATGATGACCTTCTTTGTTCCTCCTAATTGCTTTCTGGTAGTGCAAGGTGAGACGCTTTAGCATTAGATGCGTCGTCGTGGTTTTTCTGACCCCCCTTTGCACTACTCTTTTCTAGTAGTTTATTTGGTTGTTTGCCTCGGTGTAGGCTTTCTTGTTTCTCTTTGACATATTTGCCCGGTTATTGATATTTCCGTTTTCCCAAAAAAAAACTTGCTTTGTTGAAGTCCACATAATTTTTTTTTAAATTTAAAAAAAAAAATTGGAACCATGTGTATGTCTTTGGTTCCGGACGAAAGTGTTGGAAACTACGACCTGTCTATATTCAGAAGTGTGGAAAATATGGGACACAGACCCCTCTTTCCTTTAAATTATTGTACTAATTTTGAATCATTCATCCTACCCGTAATAATAATAATTTACAAAAAATTGGAACTATATTAGATCAAGTCGTTAGTCACGGAAGAAAATGTGGACACTATACCAATATGTATTGGGATATATTGTAGAGAATTTGCTTTGTTAATGTCCGAATGGATTTAGGTACGACTACAGTTGTAATATCGTTAGTTGTCATTAGTATTACTGTTTAGTGAAAATATTCTCCATTTGTAAGTGGGGAGGTCTCATTTTAACTTTGAGTTCAAATCTAATTGTCACGCCCCAATCCTGACATACGTACATGATCGACATGTGACATCACTTAGTACTCGTATATCTAACATACCCCGCCTCCAGGATATGGACAATCACAAGAAAGATCCAATTGCGTAGTAATTTTTCGTATACTCTATGGCTGCATCTAACCTCTTTGTTAGATTGCCTTCGTACCCTCCGATGAGATCAAGCCATTCGTAGTTCACTATTTGTTAAACTATGAACTATTCGTAAAATACTTCCTAGCAGAAAACATAGAGTACCACACTACACATCAATCATAAGCCAAGCAAGAGTTGTCATCTTACCATTCACACACACATATGCTTTCCAACACCATTCAACAATCACATCAATCAATAACACATACAATACACCAAAATGCAGGGCTAGAGCGACACAGTTCGGGAGAAGCCTACATCCCTGAAGCTTTCTCAATTTAGACCGAATCCAAGGAATCAGCGAAGTCAAGGATGTGATTTCGGACCACTCAACGAAATCCTACAAAATTGGGTTCCGGACCACTTAACGGAATCAAAGTACCAAACGAGATTCTGGACCTCTCAACGGAATCCAAATCAGGATACGATTCCTGACCACTCAATGGAATCACGGAGTAAAAGGGATTCTGGACCTCTCAACGGAATCTAAGTGGATACGATTCCGGACCACTCAACGGAATCTAGACGGAGCAGGGAATCAGACCACTCAATGGAATCCCAGCAGAACCCGGTTCTGTACCACTCAACGGAACTGAGTGGAAGTCTAGGAAACATAACAACGACTCGAAGAAACAAGACATGAATCAAGTTACTCAATTTAGAATGGCTCAACAAAATAAGAGATGAAACAATGAAACTAGATATGAAACAAGCTTCGAAGCAACAAACCCCAGGACAATGGGTTAACGGTTCACTACGAGCCCTCACATTTCATCAAACAATTCAACAAGCACTTCGAATCACATTTCAAAAATATCATCAATACACAAGTCAAATCACATTTAATAAACATAGATCAATGGCTAAATATAAAAAAAAAATATCACATTTCAATAGAAATCACATTTATAAAATCAAGTGATATCCACAAAGGATACTAAATACAAAATCAGGGTAATAACCATATCACATATCTTAAAGTCACTCACTAACCAATGTAGGCCCACTAGACTTCGCTTAATCTCTAATAGTACTAATTTTAGTATTTAAGAACGATTTGAATCATGTTGACCAAAAGTCAACTCTCTGTCAATGGTGGGTTCCGCAACCCTACATAATTCGATCTGGAACATCCGCCCACAGATTTCTGATCTGTAACCTCCCAAGAGTCTCATTAATCTTCTAGAACAATATTCTAAAGTTTTAGAACGATCCAACTGTCGGATCTCCGCCAATCACTAAAATTAAATTGCGGTCAATGTTTGGTTTTACAAATTTAGAAATTCAATTTGGGAAGATCCGTACCTCGGATTTCCAATCTGTAAGTTCCTAAGGTCCTCAAATATTACGTTTAATAACATATTAACATTTATTGACAATCTAACGGTTGGATCTTCGTTTGCTACATTAGTCAAGTGGTGGACCCTAATGGAACTAGGTCCAAACGACAGAATTTCATCGAACGGAGGTCAAATATGAAATTAGAATATCAAATTTAGCCTAGAAATTTAAAGTTGGCCCACTGGCCAAACGCTGCATGCGACGGTTTCCAGCAAACGAAAACCTAATTTTCCGACTAACTCCAAAAATTACCAAATTTTATAGGATTATAGAGCACAACAAGGGGAACAAATTTCATACCTAGGCTGAAGTCCAATTCGTCCAGGAAACGCCTGAAAACATCGTTGATCCGTCAGAACCCTAGAAATAGGTGTTCCTCGATTCGTTGAATTTGCAGCTCTGCCGCCCGCAAACTTGTTTGGGCTATATTCCTGGACTCAAGAGATGCCTAAGGGTGGTGGTGGTCGATGGAAATTTTTTCAGAAATGGCGGATTTGTTGCCTACACGCACGAAGCCCTCGGCTTTGATTCTTACAGAAAGACACCAAATCAACTCGGGTTTTGGGGGGAAATGGAAAATGACTTAATGCTGAGTTGCTTCCAGGTGATGGGTGGCTACGAATCACCAGAAAAAAAATGCCTGAAAAGGCGTCAGAAAACATGGTGCCGCCGGATTGGGTCTCGAGTTAAAGGGAGGGATCTGATTCCCTCATTCTCTCATCCCTCCTTTCCCCTCCTTGATTTTCCTTCTAATTCGCCTGTTTCTCCCACCTCTCTCTCCTTATCTCCCCATCCTAGCCACATAAATGGCACCAAATCAATGCTCCAGCAAATCTGAAGCCTTTCAGATAATGGTCAAATGATAATTTTGCCCTTGTCTTTACTTGTATATATCTCGTTCGTTATAGCTCCGTTTGGTGAACAGTTTTCCCTTACACACTCGTGAGGTCAAGCTCTATCCAAATATGTAAATAAGAATGACAAAACATATAGGAATTAAATACATCATCGAAAAGTACGTTTAGTTCATTAAGGTCTTTTTCATCCTTTTACTTATCGAAAAAAAACTATACGCCGTAATTATAAACGCATCGAAACTAAGAATACGAAATACGTAATTTTAAATAGTGAAATATGAGGACGGGATTTCACACTACTTCGACCAATGTTGTTGATATTTTCTTTTTAGGATTGTACTTGGGTACTCACTAGTGAGTACTCACATTTTGATTGTGATTATTCACCTTTTGATTTTGTCCAATAATATTTTATGAAATGTTTTATTGTTTTGAAAAATAATGCACATATGTTACTAACTTTTCTTGGGTAATAAAAAATAAAGAACATATGACATTTTTTGAATCGGCCAAAATCAGAAAGTGAGTACATAGATTGGTGAGTATTTATGTATTTAGGGTTGGACTATTATTTAATCTTTGAGGAAAAATTTTGCCTTTAAGGTAATTAAGGAAAATTATTAAAAAAATCTTTTTTTAATGCTTGATTTGACCCAATTATGTATTTTGAATGTGGAATGCTTGCTAACATCAAATACCTGAATGTTGGAATCAAATCTGAGTAAACTTGAGCAACCTGCAAAACAGTAAAACAATTGTGAGCAATCCTTAAACCCAGGGGGGGAGATGGGTGTTCATGCCAAAAGCTTTCCAACGGTCAAGTAAGTGAATGATTTTTAGACTCTAGTGAGTAAGAGAATTGAAGTGTATAGATTGTGTTACCATGGATGAACCCTAGGTGGGTGTATTTATAGTGTAGGAAATAGACCTTTTTAGGATATAGTCCTCGTTCTAAGACGAGAGAATCCTAAAGGATATCTAGTAAATAGATATTGCATCCTCTTAGGAGTTGTGATTACTTGCAGCACAGGCCTATCCTTAGATTGTAAGGACTCCAAGAGACTTATAGGATCTGATTGTGTTCATATTCAGATCAGATCACGTATGGAACATGCATGGTCATCCAACGGAGTTGTTAGGACTTTACCTAGTACCCCGGAGTAGAGTGATGGTAGCACCCTGTTTCGTCTGATATAGCACCACCCGGAGTTGGAGCTGGTGAGTCCATGATCGAACTTTTAAGGTAACAACATTCAAATTTGACTCACTCTGGCCTTGGAAAATCACAACATAACACATACTAACCTTAGCGGATTGTCAATGCCCAACTGGCAATCCTATGGCTAGGAACGTTTTAGGAATGAACATAAGAGAGAGGTCTCGATAATCTAACTCATTAGATCACTTCTCTCTTAGAACAAATACATTCCTTGGATTCCCTTATTGCTTAAACACATAATACAATAAATAGTGATTAACAATAAGCTTTGCCCTTCATTAAACATATAAAAGTTTAATACAATAAGTATTCCAAAAAGCTATTACATCAAATGAGTGGCTTTGTGGGCATACTTCCAACAGCACCCTGTTTCGTCTGATATAGCACCACCCGGAGTTGGAGCTGGTGAGTCCATGATCGAACTTTTAAGGTAACAACATTCAAATTTGACTCACTCTGGCCTTGGAAAATCATGGTCCCCCACTGAATTCATTAGAAAAAACAATTTCTCAACAAGTTAACCTACTATTTAGGAATACCATAATTGTGGTTCATGAATTTTCATTGCTGGAGTAAGGCAGATCGAAATACTAATACCTTAGAAGTCCGATCATGGACCCAACAACTTCGGCAGCGAAGCTGCATAGATGGATCATGGAGAAACGTTGTCACTATTAACCTATTTTGAAGCAGTGAGTGAAGTCCGTCAACTTCGCTAAGATTGACCATGCTTATTCCGTATGACTGAAGGAAAAATTTTTGTCCTAGCTAAGAACAAGTATGAACATTTGAATACACATGCAAGCTATTAACACTTTAAAGTAGGCATGCATCCAAAAACAATTCATAAAACCCATGACTTTCAAAGCCTAGTATATGGTGAACCAAAATAAACTCTTTAACAACATTAAAGAGAAGTAAAGATTTAGAGTTTCTTTACCCTTGAAGCTCATCCTTGTTTACACAAGGGATTCACCCAAGTGGAGGGCCTTCAAGTCACCTCCAAGCTCCTTGAATCCTCCTTGTGTTTTCCTCCCTTTAGTGCTCCTTTGATGATTTGAGGAAAAAGGATTTGTTCTCCAAAACACCAAAAGCTTGATATCTCTAAGTCTCTTCACCAAGGTTGTATCTTGTGAAGATGATATGGATGACTAAGGGAAGAAGAGATTGCTAGATGTCCCTCCCCTTAGTGGCCGGCCTCCTTAGAAGAAAATGGAGAAAATGTTTCACCCAATTTCAACAAGAAAAACCCCAATGAGAAAATAGCTATAAAGTTGCTTTTATAACCTTTTCTTTGGTGAGTGGCAAACTTGTAATTAAGCAAACTTTGCCCATCCACCCTAATGGCCGGCCATCCTTTGTTATTGGGCTAATTTGCCCATTTTGTTTTAGTTTTCATACAACTTAAACATAATGGGCCTTTTGGACCAAAACGCTTTTGGGCCCCGAAACCCAAAACCAACATATAAGCCCAATACGAACCTTTCGTAAAATTAATTAACTAATTAATTAATCTTGACCATTCTTCAATTAAACCATTTAATTGCTTATCCATTTCATATAATTTCTTCACATACATCCTTACTCGGTGTACGATCCATTAGGTTCCAATTAGCGAGGCAGTGGGCGATGTTACTCTTAACTATTGATTGTGAATTGAAACCACATTTCAATTCTCCCTTTAATGATTAGTGTTACCTAATCATTTGGGCTTCCACAAACCATGAGTGACACCTAGCAGTATGTCATGGTTACCCAAGCTAAGTAGAATTGGTTGGAGAACCTATCCAGTTACAACTACAATGCAATACGGTCCTTCTCTAATACAATACTCTTAATCACATTGTTTAAGCGATAGTTTGTTTCATGTCTACTATCCAATGTGATACTTTCATATATGATTCCCTTGAATATGATTTGGAACAAACTTCCTAAGTCATATTCATTTGCTTTGGCCAAAGACTTTAGAATCATATCTTAGAGTATTCTCCCTCCACCATGGAAGGTTAGAGATCCCTTGTTGTACATTCATATGCCTACATGACTAGATAGCTTGACCCCAACAATGTCGTGGACACTCCAAAGGAATGCCGTTGACATGATCAAAGATCAAGGACCTAACCATTAGACATCGATGATGCCTCAGGTCAAAGGACTACTTTGCATATTGCAACCTTAGAGTTCATACATGACATGTATGTTCGAACTCTCTTTTGATCGTAGTTCAGTGTACTCGAGTATTCTTTCGAGCACCTATGTGTTTGTCTTAGTGTCCAACACCAAATGACTTGAGACTAGTTATACTCACGATTGAGTCAACATAACACATACTAGCCTTAGCGGATTGTCAATGCCCAATTAGCAATCCTATGGCTAGGAACATTTTAGGAATGAACATAAGAGAAAGGTCTCGATAATCTAACTCATTAGATCACTTATCTCTTAATCAAATACATTCCTTGGATTCCCTTATTGCTTAAACACATGATACAATAAATAGTGATTAACAATAAGATTTGCCCTCCATTAAACATATAAAAGTTTAACACAATAAGTATTCCAAAAAGCTATTACATCAAATGAGTGGCTTTGTGGGCATACTTCCAACAATCTCCCACTTGCACTCAAAGCCATCGTCCCATGTATCTAATACCCATCTTTTCCATATGACGGTCAAGCTGGATCTGAGACATTGGCTTTGTCAGTGGATCTGCTACGTTATCGACTGAAGCAACTTTGAGGATGTTGATTTTCCCCTCGGCAACATATCTTCTAATGATATTAAAGCGTCTGTCAATATGCTTGTTCTTTTGATGTGCCCTGGGTTCCTTGGCTTGAGCTATCGCCCCACTATTATCACAGTACAAAGTTACTGGTGATGTAATGGTTGGAACCACCCCAAGTTCAGTGATGAACTTCTTCATCCAGAACGCTTCTTTGCCGGCTTCAGCTGCAGCGACATATTCAGCCTCTGTCGTGGAATTAGCAATTACACTTTGCTTCTTGCTTTTCCAACTGACAGCCCCACCATTCAGAGTGAATACATATCCGGAGTTGGAACTTCTATCATCGACGTCAGATTGGAAATCTGCGTCTGTATAGCCTTCCACTCGCAACTCTGATGCTCCTCCATACACGAGGAACATGTCCTTAGTTCTTCTTAAGTACTTAAGGACCGTCTTGACAGCTCCCCAGTGTTCTGATCCTGGGTTAGATTGATATCGACTAGTAATGCTCAATCATATGCAATATCTGGCCTTGTGCATATCATGGCATACATGAGACTTCCTATGGCTGAGGCATAAGGAATACAACTCATTTGCCGTATCTCTTCAGGAGTCTTAGGTTCCATGGATTTAGAAAGGTGAATTCCATGTCCAACAGGAAGAAAACCTTTCTTAGATTGTTCCATCTGGAACCTACTTAGCACCTTATCAATGTACATAGATTGGGATAATCCAATTAATTTTCTGGATCTATCACGATAGAGCTTTATCCCAAGTACATAAGATGCATCTCCCAAATCTTTCATGTGGAAGGTTTTGGACAACCACACTTTTACAGAAGAAAGTACTGCAGTGTCATTCCCGAATAGTAATATGTCATATACATATAACACCAGGAATACAACTGCATCCCCAACGACCTTTTGATAAACACAATTGTCGTCTTCGTTTTGAGTAAAACCAAACGTTTTGATCTCAATGTCGAAACGAATGTTCCAGCTCCTGGAGGCTTGCTTAAGTCCATAAATGGACCTTTGAAGCTTGCATACCTTAGTCTTTTCAGACTTGGACACGAAACCCTCGGGTTGAGTCATATAGAGCTCTTCCTCTAGGTAGCCGTTCAGAAAAGCCGTCTTCACGTCCATTTGCCATATCTCATAATCATGGTATGCAGCTATCGCAAGCAAAATCCGAATGGACTTAATCATGGCTACAGGAGAGAAAGTTTCTTCATAATCAATCCCTTCTCTTTGCCTGTAACCCTTGGCTACTAGTCTAGCCTTATAAGTCTCCACGTTCCCATCAACGCCTATCTTCCTCTTGAAGACCCATTTGTTTCCAACAGGTACAATAATTCTGGAGGGTCTACAAGAGTCCAGACCTGATTTTGATACATGGAATCCATCTCGGATTTCATGGCCTCTTGCCATCTCTTTGAATCAATGTCGAACATTGCTTCAGTGTAGTCTCTAGGGTTCTCCTTTGTTTCATTGTCACCTAGAAGGTACAATTCATCAAAGTCATTGTCTAAGCCATACCTCTTAGGTGGCTTACTAACCCGTTCAGATCTACGTGGAGCTAGGGGTTCAGGAACAGGATTGTCAATATGTCGAGTGCTTGTTTGTGGTTCATTATTAATCTCATTAATTTCCATCTGTTTGCTTATAGTTCCTTTGAGAACAAATTCGTCCTCTAGAAACTTAGCAGTTCTGGCGACAAAGACTTTCTGGTCGTCAGGATGGTAGAACTCATATCCCATAGTTTCTTTAGGATATCCCACAAAATAACATCTTACTGATCTCGCTTCAAGCTTAGTAGCTTCAAGCGTCTTGACATATGCTTCACAACCCCAAATCTTAACATGTTTAAGACTTGGCTTTCTTCCATGCCATATCTCATAGGGCGTTTGTGGAACTGACTTGGAAGGTACTCTATTAAGCAAGTAAGCTGCTGTATATAGAGCGTATCCCCAGAATGTTACTGGTAGATCAGCGGAACTCATCATAGAACGAACCATGTTCATCAAGGTTCGATTTCTCCTTTCAGAAACTCCATTAAGTTGTGGAGTTCCTGGAGGAGTCCACTGTGATATTATTCCACACTCTTTGAGATAATCTAGGAACTCATTACTCAGATATTCACCCCCTCGATCTGATCTTAGGGTCTTTATCTGTTTCCCAGTTTGCTTCTTAACTTCATTCTTGAATTCTTTGAACCTTTCAAAGGATTCTGACTTGTACTTCATAAGATACACATAGCCAAACCGAGAGTGATCGTCGGTGAATGTGATATAGTAGAAGAAGCCTCCTTTCGACGTGGTAGACATAGGTCCACATACGTCAGTGTGGATTAACCCTAGAATTTCAGTGGCACGCTCTCCTTTTCCAGTAAATTGAGATTTGGTCATCTTCCCTTTCAAGCAACATTCACAAGTACCCATCCGGTCATTACCCAATGGGTGGATATATCCGTCTTTCGACATCTTGCGAATCTTATCAAGGTTCACATGTCCAAGTTTAAGATGCCACGTCTTTTCTTGGTTAACATCTTCTCTAGCCCTTTTGGGTTTTGAGGTATTCCCGCTTTCAATACAGTGCAACCCACTATTCGTCTCTAGGTGAAAAAGTCCCTCTATCATATTACCATGAGAGATAATACGACCGTTCAAGTATAAAGTGCAACTCATTTTGTCAAACAATATTGAGTGCCCATCTCGTAAAAGCTTAGAGATGGAAATCAAATTCTTTATACATGAAGGAAAATATAAACAATTTTTAAGTTCCAGGACTTCCTCAGAGGGTAGGTTAAGCATGTAGGTGCCTATTGCTTTTGCTGAGATTTTAGTGCCGTTCCCAACTCGCACAATCATCTCCCCATTGCTCAGTGACTTGCTCCCCACTAGTCCCTGCATCGTATTACAGATATGTTGACTAGCGCCTGAATCAAATATCCAGGAATTGGAGCTCACTGTAAAAGAACTCTCTATGACAGAAATAGTCTCTTCAAAAGTTCTTGTCATAAGGCTCGCAATGCGCATCCTGTATTTCTTCTTCCAACGTTCATCCTTTCCACAATGAAAGCATGTTCCTTTGGATTTCTTTGCCTTCTTCTTATGCAACCTTTTCCTTATGTTTGCATTCTCACTCCCACTGTCCATTTTGAATAAGGGCTTGCTCCTTAATACATAAATAATGGGCTAAGTCCCCCAAGTATTTTTCATGAGGCCCAATTGAGGCCCAATATATGGTACATAATGTAGTCCCCCAAGTCTTCGGTCAATAGAGTCTGTTGGCTGAAGACTTCAAATTGAATCCATGTATGGGCCGAAGTGGCGGTTGTTCAGAGGCGGTATTTGTATACCCTGCACTGAAGCTTTTGTGGGTAAAGCTTTGCAAGTAAAGCTTTGAAGCTAGAGCTCTGTAAATGAAGCTTTCGAAGTTGGAGCTTTTGTAAATGAAACTTTTGAAGCTAGAGCTCTGTAAATGAAGCTTTTGAAGCTAGAACTCTGTAAATGAAGCTTTTGAAGCTGTTTGACATGAGTGATGCTCATGAATGTATATGTTGATTGACATGAGTGATGCTCATGGATGTTGTCATGAGTGATACTCATGAATGTTAACATGAGTGATGCTCATGAATGTTAACATGAGTGATGCTCATGAATGTTGACACGAATGATGGTCATGAATGTTTATGTATGATTGTCACAAGTGATGCTCATGAATGTTTATGTATAAATGACATGAGTAATGCTCATGTACAATTTAGAGTACTGGGCATACTTTTGTTCACCTGATTGGTTTGGGCTTTTTTTTTTAATTACCCTTTGATGGGGTTTATACATATTACCCTCTGATGGGGTTTATACAGATGTTTCCAAAAGATCTGAAAAATAAATTACATCATTCAAAAATAAATAAAGCAATCGTTGGTGCGTTGCTTTTGCTTTTGTTTTCGGCTTTGCTTTTGCTTTCTTCTTTTGCTTTCTCTTTTCCCTTTCCTTGTACTTCTCTATAAACCAAACCAGGATGCTTTGCAAGCCTGTGGAACAGCAGAAGCAGATTTGCTTTTGCTTTGCTTTTACTTTCTTTTTCCTTTTCTGTTTTTGCTTTTGTTTCCTTTTCTTTTCATAAAGTCTGCCTTGCTTTAACATAAGTGCAGGTGCCTGGGGTCCATCGGCGGCCTTCCCGGATTTTCCTTTCCGTTAGAGCTCTGTAAATGAAACTTTTGAAGCTAGAGCTCTGTAAATGAAGCTTTTGAAGCTAGAACTCTGTAAATGAAGCTTTTGAAGCTGTTTGACATGAGTGATGCTCATGAATGTTTATGTTGATTGACATGAGTGATGCTCATGGATGTTGTCATGAGTGATACTCATGAATGTTAACATGAGTGATGCTCATGAATGTTAACATGAGTGATGCTCATGAATGTTGACACGAATGATGGTCATGAATGTTTATGTATGATTGTCACGAGTGATATTCATAGCTCCAGACCTCATGTCTCCATGCTTGCACTATCCAATCTTGGCTAAAAAAAATGCTCTAAAATGCTCCAAAATGCACTTTCTTGCCAACTTTGTTATTATGACCTACAAACACATGAAAATAGCTTAAAATACATAATTAACTAAGAAATAACAACACAAATGCACAAGAACAAGCTAACTAAGTCGCATGAATATGCTTCTATCAAGGGTGAGGAGCCTTAGGAATTGGCCTCAGAAATGGCCTCTCCTAATTGTGAGGGTAAGGGGTCCTTTTATAGAATAAGGACTCCTCACTTATTACATATTTACCCCTTCCTTTATCACATAATTACATTTAAGTCCACCGAGTATTTATACGAGGTCTAAATACGAGGCCCTAATTATGGTATAAACAGTAGTCCCCCAAGTCTTCAGTCAAGAGAGTCTTTTGGCTTGAGACTTGAAATTCAGTCCCTGTGTGGGCCGAAGTAACTAGATGCTGTCTTGAACCGATGCTCGATATGAGGCAGTGCTCAATCTGAAATGACGCTCAACTAGAAGTAGCACACGCTGGAAGGCTGCTCGGCTCGTGGCTTATGTTGCCTTGGTTGGCTCGGCTTGCGGTGTTTGAAGGTGAGGGAGTCCCTTTTATAGAATAAGGGCTCACTCCTCAATACATGAATGATGGGCTAGAGTTGATGCTCTCTAATGATGGTGAGGGAGTCCCTTTTATAAAATAAATGCTCGCTCCTCACTACATAAGTGATGGGTTATGAGTGATGCTCTCTAATGATGGTGAGGGAGTCCATTTTATAGAATAAGAGCTCGCTCTTCAGTACATGAATAATGGGTGCTTTCTAATGAAAGTAAGGGAGTCCCTTTTATAGAATAAGGGCTTGCTCCTTAATACATAAATAATGGGCTAAGTCCCCCAAGTATTTTTCATGAGGCCCAATTGGGGCCCAATATATGGTACATAATGTAGTCCCCCAAGTCTTCGGTCAATAGAGTCTGTTGGCTGAAGACTTCAAATTGAATCCATGTATGGGCCGAAGTGGCGGTTGTTCAGAGGCGGTATTTGTATACCCTGTACTGAAGCTTTTGTGGGTGAAGCTTTGCAAGTAAAGCTTTGAAGCTAGAGCTCTGTAAATGAAGCTTTCGAAGTTGGAGCTTTTGTAAATGAAACTTTTGAAGCTAGAGCTCTGTAAATGAAGCTTTTGAAGCTAGAACTCTGTAAATGAAGCTTTTGAAGCTGTTTGACATGACTGATGCTCATGAATGTTTATGTTGATTGACATGAGTGATGCTCATGGATGTTGTCATGAGTGATACTCATGAATGTTAACATGAGTGATGCTCATGAATGTTAACATGAGTGATGCTCATGAATGTTAACATGAGTGATGCTCATGAATGTTAACATGAGTGATGCTCATGAATGTTGACACGAATGATGGTCATGAATGTTTATGTATGATTGTCACGAGTGATGCTCATGAATGTTTATGTATAAATGACATGAGTAATGCTCATGTACAATTTAGAGTACTGGGCATACTTTTGTTCACCTGATTGGTTTGGGCTTTTTTTTTTTAATTACCCTTTGATGGGGTTTATACATATTACCCTCTGATGGGGTTTATACAGATATTTCCAAAAGATCTGAAAAATAAATTACATCATTCAAAAATAAATAAAGCAATCGTTGGTGCTTTGCTTTTGCTTTTGTTTTCGGCTTTGCTTTTGCTTTCTTCTTTTGCTTTCTCTTTTCCTTTTCCTTGCACTTCTCTATAAACCGAACCAAGATGCTTTGCAAGCCTGTGGAACAGCAGAAGCAGATTTGCTTTTGCTTTGCTTTTACTTTCTTTTTCCTTTTCTGTTTTTGCTTTTGTTTCCTTTTCTTTTCATAAAGTCTGCCTTGCTTTAACATAAGTGCAGGTGCCTGGGGTCCATCGGCGGCCTTCCTGGATTTTCCTTTCCAAAAATCCCTTTAGCCCTTGAGAAGTTGCAATCGTCCTGATAAGTTCAACAAGGTTCTTCTGTTCGCCATGAACTACATATTCCAGATTTAGCCTCTTAAAATGAGCAATGAACGTCCTTGAAACCATAGCAGCAACAACTCCAGACCAAATATGCTTGGTGGTATTCATAGCTCCAGACCACAGCTTCTGGACGACATCTTGAGCTGCTGGAGGTTGTCACTGGACGACACGTGTGACAAAAGCTGGAGAAGACACAACAGGTGCTGGACGACAACGTTGGCAGCCGCGGCTGCCGCTGCTCTAAGTTCGTCGGCAGCTGAATCGGTGAGTTCCATTTATCCGAGTCAGGGTTTGGAGCTCCAGGTCGATGCTCGTACCCTTTGATCAGACGGCTGAGATTTGACACGAACAGAAAAGAGAGGTTTTGGCTTTTGGGTTCGAGGGAACACACAGAGGAAAAAGAACCAGAAATGAAGACCAAAAGCGGACCGTATCGACCTGACACTCTCTCTAATCTTTTTTTTCTTTATTTTTTTTTTTGAACTGCGATGTGAGGTCTGAAGAACCCATCTTTTACTTTTCCTCATCTCCTATCTCCTCAAACCCATTTTACGGGTTGCTAAAGGCCTTTCTTCTCGGTGACTCAACTGAGAAATCTCTGAGATCGTCCATGGAAACCGCCCGGGTCAACTTCCTCGTCAAGTCGTCGATCGGCGACAGCAAAAAGGGCGACAGCGATGACGCCGAGAGGGTAACGGAGCGAGTTCTCTAGATTTGCTGCACCATTTCCGGTTTGCTGATAAAAAAAATGTTGAATCTTTGGAATACTGCAGCCAGGAGTTGGGTGCCGGCGTCGATGAGCTCGAAAGATTAAAACATTAAGGGAGAGAGAAACTGGGTTTGTGAAGGAATTTCGAGGATTTTTCAGGTGACATGTGAGGATATGATTGATCTGTGAGTTTTGATTTGATGGGTCTCTGCAAATTCCTTGGAGAATGAGGAGGAACAAGGTAGCAAGCGGCTGATGGTGGTGCGGCAGGCGAGCAAACGGGATCCAAGTCGACGACTATGAATCGCTGTGTTGATCTAGCGGTGCTCGATCTGCTTGATCATCGACATCGGGAAGCAGATCCACTTGGCTGACGAGTTAGGAGAGCCTTAAGTCACTTTCTGGATCTCTGGACTCAAATCCCACTCTTCCTCGCCGTCCAATGCATCTCCAAGTCCCTCTTGGGGATTTCTCGCCATATTTCTTTTACTTGTGTTGACAAAACTCCACCAGTTACTAACTTTTTTCTGCAACTGCTCAGATGGGTTTTGTAATTTACAGTAAGAAACATGAAAGGTTTGGTGAGTAAAGAATTAAAGCTGGGTTCTTGATGCTCTTTTTAGAGAGAGACAGTCACAGAGAGAGAGAGAGAGAGAGAGAGAATGAACCGTTGGGTTTTTGTGAAAGCTTTCGGTTTTTTGCAGATTCACAGTGGTGAGATTTGATGAAAAAATGAAAGATAACCGACATAGTTTTTTGTGTCGATTCCCACAGACAACGTCAAATGTTGATGCACAAAACCGGAGGTCTTGGAACAACGTAAATCCGACCGTGAATCTGCAAGAAATGTAAATAACACAAGATGTATCGCGGTTCATCCCAAGGTTTGGGCTACGTCCACACTGATTATATTTCTCTGAGAGTATTTGTGAGGGAGAGAGAGAGAGCTCTGAGAGTGAGAGCGTTAAGAGGGTGAGGAGCCTTAGGAATTGGCCTCAGAAATGGCCTCTCCTAATTGTGAGGGTAAGGGGTCCTTTTATAGAATAAGGACTCCTCACTTATTACATATTTGACCCTTCCTTTATCACATAATTACATTTAAGTGACCCGAGTATTTATACGAGGTCTAAATACGAGACCCTAAATATGGTATAAACAAAAGTCTAATGTAAAAAAAATCTGAATAAGATGACTTCACGATGTTATAAATATTAAACGGTCTAGTGGTATTCCTCTTTACTTGTAAGTGAGAGGTTTTAGGTTCGATTTTAATCAAAGACGAATTTGAACCACATTATTGCTAGCCCATTATGAGGCTAAGCCCACTCTCTCTCCGTTAATGTAGATAATATCGTTTGTTCCAAAAAAAAAACAAAAAAACAAGACACTACATTTTTTTTTTCCTGAAAAAAAATGTCTTATCTATTTAAAATTTGATAATTTACCTTTAAAGTGTATCACATAAAAGTTTTTGAAATGTAAATTGTGGATTTAGCGCAAAGGTGTAAGAGAATGTTTTGCTAATTTGTGCTCTGCAATGGATTGAGCTGCACCTTTCCTTGCACAGAAATATACAAAACTTTCATTCTTCGTTCTTTGAGTTTTTCTTCAGTCTTATTTCCCAATCCATAACTTAAAAAAACAACATCAAATACTAAAAACCAACACAAGTCACGTAATTTAAATTGAAAAAAACTAAATAGATTACAATCTAGTAGAGAAGGGAAGAATTTGGAGGTTTTAATGAACTTAAGGACATTTGTTTGAAAAAATATCATTAGGGAACTTAATTTTTTAAATGGTAGGATTATGAGAGATATGTTGAAAAGTGTGTGATTAAGGAAATGAACTAAAATAAAAACTAAAAACTATTTTTAACTTGTATTTATTTTGAAGATTTTGTTTTTTGTTCATTTTTCTTTGTTTCCTTCATTCCCTTCCACCAGTATTCTTCATCCCTCATTTTCGCCTCCACTCTTCTTCATCCCATATTTCCTCCAAATAATTTCTCCATAACTCAAACACATAAAAATGAAAACTAAAAATAGAAAACATTTTGATAATTATCTCACAAATATGATCTCACATTTCCACCATATAATTTCCCTTTATATTTATGGAATAGTTATTAGCACTTAAAAGTCATTATGCACTCTTTAAATATATAGATTTGACAAACCGGCATTATATCTATCAAAGACAAGGAGCAAGAAATAATTGCTTGGTCACAAGCCAGTAATTTCTTTCTAATTAATATGTGTAGTAGATTACCAAGAGAAGTTTACCACAAACATTCATCGTTTCAGCCAAATAATGTAAATTAGGGTTTTCTTGGTTGAGGCAATAGTAGGACCTCAAGCTAGGCAAGTAATTATGCAACTTTGATCGTAGCATGCATGTCTTACTAGCAAGTTACCAAAATTTATTTTAAATAAAAAAGAGTGAATTCTTGATCAATTGAAATTTACCGTCCACCATGCCAGTGGAAGGTATACACAAAGGATCGATCATCACTTATTTATTCATTTTCTTTATTCTTAATAACCTACTTATCTTCTTAGATATATCCATCAGCAAAAATTGCTAGAGTGGTTGTTGTTCTTCCATAGCTAGTAAGGCTTCTCCCCAACATAGTTGCCTGGGGGATCATAGTTGCATCCAATGAAGGTACCCCCACTGCTGCACCTCACTTTTGCGCACCCTACACGAGCCGAGTTACGCCAAACCACCTGTGTATAATGCCCACACACCTTTCCAGCAGCACACGAGTTCGACTCATAACTGTAGTCGGCTTTCTCCGCCACCCACAGGTCCACAGCCGCTGTTCCCGACATGTCACCAGTGCTCATGGCAAGGTTTTCACCGTATGGCCCACCGGAGTGCACGAGATTGCAGTCGCCAACATGTTGGTTGGCGTAGTTTTGTGCATAGCCTGCTACATTGTCATCCCACGTCAAGGGACCAACGCCTACTGCTGCTCGAGCGGCGTTGTGGGAATTGAGGTAGTCTTGGGGTGTGTCTTGGGCATGAGAGGATTGTATTAGGGCTGAGCCTAAAATGAAAAGGAGAGCTAGGGAAATATTGCACAACCCCATGTTAATGGTTTGTTCTCTTTGTGGATGGGCAAATGAGATGTTATGGTGCGGAATATTTATAATAGCGGGGAACGGTAAATGTTGATATTATGAGCTCTGAGAAATTGAGGATGTGGAAATTTATTTGCATGACTATCAAAGTTGAACGTTCACATTGCGTTATCAACTGAAGAAACCAAACCGTCGCCGAACTGATAAAACAAAACCCTACTTCTATATTTCTTTACTTACAACGGCTTACTTTTACAAGTAAAATTTATGAGAGGATTAACTTTTTCTAGTACTACAAACGATATTCTACATAGTCTAGACAAGGATGGAGATAGTTTGAACTAGGAAAGAGGATATGAACTACTATGACAATCTACCACTTGCATGAGAAGTACGAAGATTAGTCAAACTTTCTCGAGGTAATTAAATTGTCAGTATAACAAAAATAAGCAATCGTAACACCAAAAACGTGGCTACTGCTGGGGTAACAATAATATCGATCACTGACCTAGATATTATGTTGCTATGTAATACTTTAATTTCCCGATATTTGTTAACACAATTAACAATCCCTTGAAACCTTTGAAATTCATGTTGATGATGCAACATTGGAACAAATTGGAACTAATTGCTTTGGTAAATAAGCAGATCTGCTTCTTCGAATTTACGTTTGAAATTTACGTTTGTCATATCTGTTTACTTTTCTTTTAGAAAAGTATATGATCGATGCATGTAGGAAACGTATATGTTCATCTGTTGAAGGAAAGGTCTACTAAGCCTTCCCGTCATATTCTATGCACTGTTGCAATACGTGTGGTATACGGGTCTTCTCCGAAGTTTTATTTTCTTGAAACAAATATATTTTGGATGTGGAAGTCTAACTAAACTACACAATCACCTAACCATAAATTTGGCATTATTTATGGTTTTGAACTCCTCTTTAGGAAAACTGAATTTAAGACTTTCAACTTACAAGTTAGGAAAAAATAAATACCACTATATTGTAGTAGTAGAGGTGCGAGTCTTCTTTCAATTAAAATAAAATAGAATATTATGAACCTCTCATTTTTTTTCCCTAACATTATAGAGGAGAATAATTGAGTTAAGTCACACAATTGTTAGGGTTCAAGATTTTTGTATATGAATTTCGCTGTAGTAATTGAGAGAATAAAGGACTGCATTTTCTGAGAATGAAAGATGTAGTTGCAGAGAGAATGTTTGAAGGACTGTATAAGATGCAATCCATTACCAATCCTTTCATATATTTTATAATATACATATTTATTTGTTTAATTACTACTTTAAGTTTTAAAATTGTTAAATTATTTTATCTCATTATATTATAACATGTGAATAAATAACATCATATTACCCTTAATATTGTGTTCAAAAGGGATATCTGTTGTACGTGGTTTAGTGTTGTCCGCGAATGTCCTCAACGCAAGACTTTTACCCGAATTGTGATGGCATTATTAGCATTAGCATACTTTTGGACATAAAGGCTACTACGTCAGCATCCTACGTCAGCATCCTATGTCAACTTTGGTAGCATTGAGACGCACGAAAATGTGGAACACGATGGCCTGTATGTATTGGGATATAGTGTGGAAAAGTTGGCGGCGAACCGTCTGGCGTCTCGGCGTTGTAAGGAAGCATGTGATTTAATTTGGGTCGATAGGTCCCCATCTTCCTTTATTCATGTTTTGTGTAATGATGACCTTCTTTGTTCCTCCTAATTGCTTTCTGGTAGTGCAAGGTGAGACGCTTTAGCATTAGATGCGTCGTCGTGGTTTTTCTGACCCCCCTTTGCACTACTCTTTTCTAGTAGTTTATTTGGTTGTTTGCCTCGGTGTAGGCTTTCTTGTTTCTCTTTGACATATTTGCCCGGTTATTGATATTTCCGTTTTCCCAAAAAAAAACTTGCTTTGTTGAAGTCCACATAATTTTTTTTTAAATTTAAAAAAAAAAATTGGAACCATGTGTATGTCTTTGGTTCCGGACGAAAGTGTTGGAAACTACGACCTGTCTATATTCAGAAGTGTGGAAAATATGGGACACAGACCCCTCTTTCCTTTAAATTATTGTACTAATTTTGAATCATTCATCCTACCCGTAATAATAATAATGTACAAAAAATTGGAACTATATTAGATCAAGTCGTTAGTCACGGAAGAAAATGTGGACACTATACCAGTATGTATTGGGATATATTGTAGAGAATTTGCTTTGTTAATGTCCGAATGGATTTAGGTACGACTACAGTTGTAATATCGTTAGTTGTCATTAGTATTACTGTTTAGTGAAAATATTCTCCATTTGTAAGTGGGGAGGTCTCATTTTAACTTTGAGTTCAAATCTAATTGTCACGCCCCAATCCTGACATACGTACATGATCGACATGTGACATCACTTAGTACTCGTATATCTAACATACCCCGCCTCCAGGATATGGACAATCACAAGAAAGATCCAATTGCGTAGTAATTTTTCGTATACTCTATGGCTGCATCTAACCTCTTTGTTAGATTGCCTTCGTACCCTCCGATGAGATCAAGCCATTCGTAGTTCACTATTTGTTAAACTATGAACTATTCGTAAAATACTTCCTAGCAGAAAACATAGAGTACCACACTACACATCAATCATAAGCCAAGCAAGAGTTGTCATCTTACCATTCACACACACATATGCTTTCCAACACCATTCAACAATCACATCAATCAATAACACATACAATACACCAAAATGCAGGGCTAGAGCGACACAGTTCGGGAGAAGCCTACATCCCTGAAGCTTTCTCAATTTAGACCGAATCCAAGGAATCAGCGAAGTCAAGGATGTGATTTCGGACCACTCAACGAAATCCTACAAAATTGGGTTCCGGACCACTTAACGGAATCAAAGTACCAAACGAGATTCTGGACCTCTCAACGGAATCCAAATCAGGATACGATTCCTGACCACTCAATGGAATCACGGAGTAAAAGGGATTCTGGACCTCTCAACGGAATCTAAGTGGATACGATTCCGGACCACTCAACGGAATCTAGACGGAGCAGGGAATCAGACCACTCAATGGAATCCCAGCAGAACCCGGTTCTGTACCACTCAACGGAACTGAGTGGAAGTCTAGGAAACATAACAACGACTCGAAGAAACAAGACATGAATCAAGTTACTCAATTTAGAATGGCTCAACAAAATAAGAGATGAAACAATGAAACTAGATATGAAACAAGCTTCGAAGCAACAAACCCCAGGACAATGGGTTAACGGTTCACTACGAGCCCTCACATTTCATCAAACAATTCAACAAGCACTTCGAATCACATTTCAAAAATATCATCAATACACAAGTCAAATCACATTTAATAAACATAGATCAATGGCTAAATATAAAAAAAAAATATCACATTTCAATAGAAATCACATTTATAAAATCAAGTGATATCCACAAAGGATACTAAATACAAAATCAGGGTAATAACCATATCACATATCTTAAAGTCACTCACTAACCAATGTAGGCCCACTAGACTTCGCTTAATCTCTAATAGTACTAATTTTAGTATTTAAGAACGATTTGAATCATGTTGACCAAAAGTCAACTCTCTGTCAATGGTGGGTTCCGCAACCCTACATAATTCGATCTGGAACATCCGCCCACAGATTTCTGATCTGTAACCTCCCAAGAGTCTCATTAATCTTCTAGAACAATATTCTAAAGTTTTAGAACGATCCAACTGTCGGATCTCCGCCAATCACTAAAATTAAATTGCGGTCAATGTTTGGTTTTACAAATTTAGAAATTCAATTTGGGAAGATCCGTACCTCGGATTTCCAATCTGTAAGTTCCTAAGGTCCTCAAATATTACGTTTAATAACATATTAACATTTATTGACAATCTAACGGTTGGATCTTCGTTTGCTACATTAGTCAAGTGGTGGACCCTAATGGAACTAGGTCCAAACGACAGAATTTCATCGAACGGAGGTCAAATATGAAATTAGAATATCAAATTTAGCCTAGAAATTTAAAGTTGGCCCACTGGCCAAACGCTGCATGCGACGGTTTCCAGCAAACGAAAACCTAATTTTCCGACTAACTCCAAAAATTACCAAATTTTATAGGATTATAGAGCACAACAAGGGGAACAAATTTCATACCTAGGCTGAAGTCCAATTCGTCCAGGAAACGCCTGAAAACATCGTTGATCCGTCAGAACCCTAGAAATAGGTGTTCCTCGATTCGTTGAATTTGCAGCTCTGCCGCCCGCAAACTTGTTTGGGCTATATTCCTGGACTCAAGAGATGCCTAAGGGTGGTGGTGGTCGATGGAAATTTTTTCAGAAATGGCGGATTTGTTGCCTACACGCACGAAGCCCTCGGCTTTGATTCTTACAGAAAGACACCAAATCAACTCGGGTTTTGGGGGGAAATGGAAAATGACTTAATGCTGAGTTGCTTCCAGGTGATGGGTGGCTACGAATCACCAGAAAAAAAATGCCTGAAAAGGCGTCAGAAAACATGGTGCCGCCGGATTGGGTCTCGAGTTAAAGGGAGGGATCTGATTCCCTCATTCTCTCATCCCTCCTTTCCCCTCCTTGATTTTCCTTCTAATTCGCCTGTTTCTCCCACCTCTCTCTCCTTATCTCCCCATCCTAGCCACATAAATGGCACCAAATCAATGCTCCAGCAAATCTGAAGCCTTTCAGATAATGGTCAAATGATAATTTTGCCCTTGTCTTTACTTGTATATATCTCGTTCGTTATAGCTCCGTTTGGTGAACAGTTTTCCCTTACACACTCGTGAGGTCAAGCTCTATCCAAATATGTAAATAAGAATGACAAAACATATAGGAATTAAATACATCATCGAAAAGTACGTTTAGTTCATTAAGGTCTTTTTCATCCTTTTACTTATCGAAAAAAAACTATACGCCGTAATTATAAACGCATCGAAACTAAGAATACGAAATACGTAATTTTAAATAGTGAAATATGAGGACGGGATTTCACACTACTTCGACCAATGTTGTTGATATTTTCTTTTTAGGATTGTACTTGGGTACTCACTAGTGAGTACTCACATTTTGATTGTGATTATTCACCTTTTGATTTTGTCCAATAATATTTTATGAAATGTTTTATTGTTTTGAAAAATAATGCACATATGTTACTAACTTTTCTTGGGTAATAAAAAATAAAGAACATATGACATTTTTTGAATCGGCCAAAATCAGAAAGTGAGTACATAGATTGGTGAGTATTTATGTATTTAGGGTTGGACTATTATTTAATCTTTGAGGAAAAATTTTGCCTTTAAGGTAATTAAGGAAAATTATTAAAAAAATCTTTTTTTAATGCTTGATTTGACCCAATTATGTATTTTGAATGTGGAATGCTTGCTAACATCAAATACCTGAATGTTGGAATCAAATCTGAGTAAACTTGAGCAACCTGCAAAACAGTAAAACAATTGTGAGCAATCCTTAAACCCAGGGGGGGAGATGGGTGTTCATGCCAAAAGCTTTCCAACGGTCAAGTAAGTGAATGATTTTTAGACTCTAGTGAGTAAGAGAATTGAAGTGTATAGATTGTGTTACCATGGATGAACCCTAGGTGGGTGTATTTATAGTGTAGGAAATAGACCTTTTTAGGATATAGTCCTCGTTCTAAGACGAGAGAATCCTAAAGGATATCTAGTAAATAGATATTGCATCCTCTTAGGAGTTGTGATTACTTGCAGCACAGGCCTATCCTTAGATTGTAAGGACTCCAAGAGACTTATAGGATCTGATTGTGTTCATATTCAGATCAGATCACGTATGGAACATGCATGGTCATCCAACGGAGTTGTTAGGACTTTACCTAGTACCCCGGAGTAGAGTGATGGTAGCACCCTGTTTCGTCTGATATAGCACCACCCGGAGTTGCAGCTGGTGAGTCCATGATCGAACTTTTAAGGTAACAACATTCAAATTTGACTCACTCTGGCCTTGGAAAATCACAACATAACACATACTAACCTTAGCGGATTGTCAATGCCCAACTGGCAATCCTATGGCTAGGAACGTTTTAGGAATGAACATAAGAGAGAGGTCTCGATAATCTAACTCATTAGATCACTTCTCTCTTAGAACAAATACATTCCTTGGATTCCCTTATTGCTTAAACACATAATACAATAAATAGTGATTAACAATAAGCTTTGCCCTTCATTAAACATATAAAAGTTTAATACAATAAGTATTCCAAAAAGCTATTACATCAAATGAGTGGCTTTGTGGGCATACTTCCAACAGCACCCTGTTTCGTCTGATATAGCACCACCCGGAGTTGGAGCTGGTGAGTCCATGATCGAACTTTTAAGGTAACAACATTCAAATTTGACTCACTCTGGCCTTGGAAAATCATGGTCCCCCACTGAATTCATTAGAAAAAACAATTTCTCAACAAGTTAACCTACTATTTAGGAATACCATAATTGTGGTTCATGAATTTTCATTGCTGGAGTAAGGCAGATCGAAATACTAATACCTTAGAAGTCCGATCATGGACCCAACAACTTCGGCAGCGAAGCTGCATAGATGGATCATGGAGAAACGTTGTCACTATTAACCTATTTTGAAGCAGTGAGTGAAGTCCGTCAACTTCGCTAAGATTGACCATGCTTATTCCGTATGACTGAAGGAAAAATTTTTGTCCTAGCTAAGAACAAGTATGAACATTTGAATACACATGCAAGCTATTAACACTTTAAAGTAGGCATGCATCCAAAAACAATTCATAAAACCCATGACTTTCAAAGCCTAGTATATGGTGAACCAAAATAAACTCTTTAACAACATTAAAGAGAAGTAAAGATTTAGAGTTTCTTTACCCTTGAAGCTCATCCTTGTTTACACAAGGGATTCACCCAAGTGGAGGGCCTTCAAGTCACCTCCAAGCTCCTTGAATCCTCCTTGTGTTTTCCTCCCTTTAGTGCTCCTTTGATGATTTGAGGAAAAAGGATTTGTTCTCCAAAACACCAAAAGCTTGATATCTCTAAGTCTCTTCACCAAGGTTGTATCTTGTGAAGATGATATGGATGACTAAGGGAAGAAGAGATTGCTAGATGTCCCTCCCCTTAGTGGCCGGCCTCCTTAGAAGAAAATGGAGAAAATGTTTCACCCAATTTCAACAAGAAAAACCCCAATGAGAAAATAGCTATAAAGTTGCTTTTATAACCTTTTCTTTGGTGAGTGGCAAACTTGTAATTAAGCAAACTTTGCCCATCCACCCTAATGGCCGGCCATCCTTTGTTATTGGGCTAATTTGCCCATTTTGTTTTAGTTTTCATACAACTTAAACATAATGGGCCTTTTGGACCAAAACGCTTTTGGGCCCCGAAACCCAAAACCAACATATAAGCCCAATACGAACCTTTCGTAAAATTAATTAACTAATTAATTAATCTTGACCATTCTTCAATTAAACCATTTAATTGCTTATCCATTTCATATAATTTCTTCACATACATCCTTACTCGGTGTACGATCCATTAGGTTCCAATTAGCGAGGCAGTGGGCGATGTTACTCTTAACTATTGATTGTGAATTGAAACCACATTTCAATTCTCCCTTTAATGATTAGTGTTACCTAATCATTTGGGCTTCCACAAACCATGAGTGACACCTAGCAGTATGTCATGGTTACCCAAGCTAAGTAGAATTGGTTGGAGAACCTATCCAGTTACAACTACAATGCAATACGGTCCTTCTCTAATACAATACTCTTAATCACATTGTTTAAGCGATAGTTTGTTTCATGTCTACTATCCAATGTGATACTTTCATATATGATTCCCTTGAATATGATTTGGAACAAACTTCCTAAGTCATATTCATTTGCTTTGGCCAAAGACTTTAGAATCATATCTTAGAGTATTCTCCCTCCACCATGGAAGGTTAGAGATCCCTTGTTGTACATTCATATGCCTACATGACTAGATAGCTTGACCCCAACAATGTCGTGGACACTCCAAAGGAATGCCGTTGACATGATCAAAGATCAAGGACCTAACCATTAGACATCGATGATGCCTCAGGTCAAAGGACTACTTTGCATATTGCAACCTTAGAGTTCATACATGACATGTATGTTCGAACTCTCTTTTGATCGTAGTTCAGTGTACTCGAGTATTCTTTCGAGCACCTATGTGTTTGTCTTAGTGTCCAACACCAAATGACTTGAGACTAGTTATACTCACGATTGAGTCAACATAACACATACTAGCCTTAGCGGATTGTCAATGCCCAATTAGCAATCCTATGGCTAGGAACATTTTAGGAATGAACATAAGAGAAAGGTCTCGATAATCTAACTCATTAGATCACTTATCTCTTAATCAAATACATTCCTTGGATTCCCTTATTGCTTAAACACATGATACAATAAATAGTGATTAACAATAAGATTTGCCCTCCATTAAACATATAAAAGTTTAACACAATAAGTATTCCAAAAAGCTATTACATCAAATGAGTGGCTTTGTGGGCATACTTCCAACAATCTCCCACTTGCACTCAAAGCCATCGTCCCATGTATCTAATACCCATCTTTTCCATATGACGGTCAAGCTGGATCTGAGACATTGGCTTTGTCAGTGGATCTGCTACGTTATCGACTGAAGCAACTTTGAGGATGTTGATTTTCCCCTCGGCAACATATCTTCTAATGATATTAAAGCGTCTGTCAATATGCTTGTTCTTTTGATGTGCCCTGGGTTCCTTGGCTTGAGCTATCGCCCCACTATTATCACAGTACAAAGTTACTGGTGATGTAATGGTTGGAACCACCCCAAGTTCAGTGATGAACTTCTTCATCCAGAACGCTTCTTTGCCGGCTTCAGCTGCAGCGACATATTCAGCCTCTGTCGTGGAATTAGCAATTACACTTTGCTTCTTGCTTTTCCAACTGACAGCCCCACCATTCAGAGTGAATACATATCCGGAGTTGGAACTTCTATCATCGACGTCAGATTGGAAATCTGCGTCTGTATAGCCTTCCACTCGCAACTCTGATGCTCCTCCATACACGAGGAACATGTCCTTAGTTCTTCTTAAGTACTTAAGGACCGTCTTGACAGCTCCCCAGTGTTCTGATCCTGGGTTAGATTGATATCGACTAGTAATGCTCAATCATATGCAATATCTGGCCTTGTGCATATCATGGCATACATGAGACTTCCTATGGCTGAGGCATAAGGAATACAACTCATTTGCCGTATCTCTTCAGGAGTCTTAGGTTCCATGGATTTAGAAAGGTGAATTCCATGTCCAACAGGAAGAAAACCTTTCTTAGATTGTTCCATCTGGAACCTACTTAGCACCTTATCAATGTACATAGATTGGGATAATCCAATTAATTTTCTGGATCTATCACGATAGAGCTTTATCCCAAGTACATAAGATGCATCTCCCAAATCTTTCATGTGGAAGGTTTTGGACAACCACACTTTTACAGAAGAAAGTACTGCAGTGTCATTCCCGAATAGTAATATGTCATATACATATAACACCAGGAATACAACTGCATCCCCAACGACCTTTTGATAAACACAATTGTCGTATTCGTTTTGAGTAAAACCAAACGTTTTGATCTCAATGTCGAAACGAATGTTCCAGCTCCTGGAGGCTTGCTTAAGTCCATAAATGGACCTTTGAAGCTTGCATACCTTAGTCTTTTCAGACTTGGACACGAAACCCTCGGGTTGAGTCATATAGAGCTCTTCCTCTAGGTAGCCGTTCAGAAAAGCCGTCTTCACGTCCATTTGCCATATCTCATAATCATGGTATGCAGCTATCGCAAGCAAAATCCGAATGGACTTAATCATGGCTACAGGAGAGAAAGTTTCTTCATAATCAATCCCTTCTCTTTGCCTGTAACCCTTGGCTACTAGTCTAGCCTTATAAGTCTCCACGTTCCCATCAACGCCTATCTTCCTCTTGAAGACCCATTTGTTTCCAACAGGTACAATAATTCTGGAGGGTCTACAAGAGTCCAGACCTGATTTTGATACATGGAATCCATCTCGGATTTCATGGCCTCTTGCCATCTCTTTGAATCAATGTCGAACATTGCTTCAGTGTAGTCTCTAGGGTTCTCCTTTGTTTCATTGTCACCTAGAAGGTACAATTCATCAAAGTCATTGTCTAAGCCATACCTCTTAGGTGGCTTACTAACCCGTTCAGATCTACGTGGAGCTAGGGGTTCAGGAACAGGATTGTCAATATGTCGAGTGCTTGTTTGTGGTTCATTATTAATCTCATTAATTTCCATCTGTTTGCTTATAGTTCCTTTGAGAACAAATTCGTCCTCTAGAAACTTAGCAGTTCTGGCGACAAAGACTTTCTGGTCGTCAGGATGGTAGAACTCATATCCCATAGTTTCTTTAGGATATCCCACAAAATAACATCTTACTGATCTCGCTTCAAGCTTAGTAGCTTCAAGCGTCTTGACATATGCTTCACAACCCCAAATCTTGACATATCTCATAGGGCGTTTGTGGAACTGACTTGGAAGGTACTCTATTAAGCAAGTAAGCTGCTGTATATAGAGCGTATCCCCAGAATGTTACTGGTAGATCAGCGGAACTCATCATAGAACGAACCATGTTCATCAAGGTTCGATTTCTCCTTTCAGAAACTCCATTAAGTTGTGGAGTTCCTGGAGGAGTCCACTGTGATATTATTCCACACTCTTTGAGATAATCTAGGAACTCATTACTCAGATATTCACCCCCTCGATCTGATCTTAGGGTCTTTATCTGTTTCCCAGTTTGCTTCTCAACTTCATTCTTGAATTCTTTGAACCTTTCAAAGGATTCTGACTTGTACTTCATAAGATACACATAGCCAAACCGAGAGTGATCGTCGGTGAATGTGATATAGTAGGAGAAGCCTCCTTTCGACGTGGTAGACATAGGTCCACATACGTCAGTGTGGATTAACCCTAGAATTTCAGTGGCACGCTCTCCTTTTCCAGTAAATTGAGATTTGGTCATCTTCCCTTTCAAGCAACATTCACAAGTACCCATCCGGTCATTACCCAATGGGTGGATATATCCGTCTTTCGACATCTTGCGAATCTTATCAAGGTTCACATGTCCAAGTTTAAGATGCCACGTCTTTTCTTGGTTAACATCTTCTCTAGCCCTTTTGGGTTTTGAGGTATTCCCGCTTTCAATACAGTGCAACCCACTATTCGTCTCTAGGTGAAAAAGTCCCTCTATCATATTACCATGAGAGATAATACGACCGTTCAAGTATAAAGTGCAACTCATTTTGTCAAACAATATTGAGTGCCCATCTCGTAAAAGCTTAGAGATGGAAATCAAATTCTTTATACATGAAGGAAAATATAAACAATTTTTAAGTTCCAGGACTTCCTCAGAGGGTAGGTTAAGCATGTAGGTGCCTATTGCTTTTGCTGAGATTTTAGTGCCGTTCCCAACTCGCACAATCATCTCCCCATTGCTCAGTGACTTGCTCCCCACTAGTCCCTGCATCGTATTACAGATATGTTGACTAGCGCCTGAATCAAATATCCAGGAATTGGAGCTCACTGTAAAAGAACTCTCTATGACAGAAATAGTCTCTTCAAAAGTTCTTGTCATAAGGCTCGCAATGCGCATCCTGTATTTCTTCTTCCAACGTTCATCCTTTCCACAATGAAAGCATGTTCCTTTGGATTTCTTTGCCTTCTTCTTATGCAACCTTTTCCTTATGTTTGCATTCTCACTCCCACTGTCCATTTTGAATAAGGGCTTGCTCCTTAATACATAAATAATGGGCTAAGTCCCCCAAGTATTTTTCATGAGGCCCAATTGAGGCCCAATATATGGTACATAATGTAGTCCCCCAAGTCTTCGGTCAATAGAGTCTGTTGGCTGAAGACTTCAAATTGAATCCATGTATGGGCCGAAGTGGCGGTTGTTCAGAGGCGGTATTTGTATACCCTGCACTGAAGCTTTTGTGGGTAAAGCTTTGCAAGTAAAGCTTTGAAGCTAGAGCTCTGTAAATGAAGCTTTCGAAGTTGGAGCTTTTGTAAATGAAACTTTTGAAGCTAGAGCTCTGTAAATGAAGCTTTTGAAGCTAGAACTCTGTAAATGAAGCTTTTGAAGCTGTTTGACATGAGTGATGCTCATGAATGTATATGTTGATTGACATGAGTGATGCTCATGGATGTTGTCATGAGTGATACTCATGAATGTTAACATGAGTGATGCTCATGAATGTTAACATGAGTGATGCTCATGAATGTTGACACGAATGATGGTCATGAATGTTTATGTATGATTGTCACAAGTGATGCTCATGAATGTTTATGTATAAATGACATGAGTAATGCTCATGTACAATTTAGAGTACTGGGCATACTTTTGTTCACCTGATTGGTTTGGGCTTTTTTTTTTAATTACCCTTTGATGGGGTTTATACATATTACCCTCTGATGGGGTTTATACAGATGTTTCCAAAAGATCTGAAAAATAAATTACATCATTCAAAAATAAATAAAGCAATCGTTGGTGCGTTGCTTTTGCTTTTGTTTTCGGCTTTGCTTTTGCTTTCTTCTTTTGCTTTCTCTTTTCCCTTTCCTTGTACTTCTCTATAAACCAAACCAGGATGCTTTGCAAGCCTGTGGAACAGCAGAAGCAGATTTGCTTTTGCTTTGCTTTTACTTTCTTTTTCCTTTTCTGTTTTTGCTTTTGTTTCCTTTTCTTTTCATAAAGTCTACCTTGCTTTAACATAAGTGCAGGTGCCTGGGGTCCATCGGCGGCCTTCCCGGATTTTCCTTTCCGTTAGAGCTCTGTAAATGAAACTTTTGAAGCTAGAGCTCTGTAAATGAAGCTTTTGAAGCTAGAACTCTGTAAATGAAGCTTTTGAAGCTGTTTGACATGAGTGATGCTCATGAATGTTTATGTTGATTGACATGAGTGATGCTCATGGATGTTGTCATGAGTGATACTCATGAATGTTAACATGAGTGATGCTCATGAATGTTAACATGAGTGATGCTCATGAATGTTGACACGAATGATGGTCATGAATGTTTATGTATGATTGTCACGAGTGATATTCATAGCTCCAGACCTCATGTCTCCATGCTTGCACTATCCAATCTTGGCTAAAAAAAATGCTCTAAAATGCTCCAAAATGCACTTTCTTGCCAACTTTGTTATTATGACCTACAAACACATGAAAATAGCTTAAAATACATAATTAACTAAGAAATAACAACACAAATGCACAAGAACAAGCTAACTAAGTCGCATGAATATGCTTCTATCAAGGGTGAGGAGCCTTAGGAATTGGCCTCAGAAATGGCCTCTCCTAATTGTGAGGGTAAGGGGTCCTTTTATAGAATAAGGACTCCTCACTTATTACATATTTACCCCTTCCTTTATCACATAATTACATTTAAGTCCACCGAGTATTTATACGAGGTCTAAATACGAGGCCCTAATTATGGTATAAACAGTAGTCCCCCAAGTCTTCAGTCAAGAGAGTCTTTTGGCTTGAGACTTGAAATTCAGTCCCTGTGTGGGCCGAAGTAACTAGATGCTGTCTTGAACCGATGCTCGATATGAGGCAGTGCTCAATCTGAAATGACGCTCAACTAGAAGTAGCACACGCTGGAAGGCTGCTCGGCTCGTGGCTTATGTTGCCTTGGTTGGCTCGGCTTGCGGTGTTTGAAGGTGAGGGAGTCCCTTTTATAGAATAAGGGCTCACTCCTCAATACATGAATGATGGGCTAGAGTTGATGCTCTCTAATGATGGTGAGGGAGTCCCTTTTATAAAATAAATGCTCGCTCCTCACTACATAAGTGATGGGTTATGAGTGATGCTCTCTAATGATGGTGAGGGAGTCCATTTTATAGAATAAGAGCTCGCTCTTCAGTACATGAATAATGGGTGCTTTCTAATGAAAGTAAGGGAGTCCCTTTTATAGAATAAGGGCTTGCTCCTTAATACATAAATAATGGGCTAAGTCCCCCAAGTATTTTTCATGAGGCCCAATTGGGGCCCAATATATGGTACATAATGTAGTCCCCCAAGTCTTCGGTCAATAGAGTCTGTTGGCTGAAGACTTCAAATTGAATCCATGTATGGGCCGAAGTGGCGGTTGTTCAGAGGCGGTATTTGTATACCCTGTACTGAAGCTTTTGTGGGTGAAGCTTTGCAAGTAAAGCTTTGAAGCTAGAGCTCTGTAAATGAAGCTTTCGAAGTTGGAGCTTTTGTAAATGAAACTTTTGAAGCTAGAGCTCTGTAAATGAAGCTTTTGAAGCTAGAACTCTGTAAATGAAGCTTTTGAAGCTGTTTGACATGACTGATGCTCATGAATGTTTATGTTGATTGACATGAGTGATGCTCATGGATGTTGTCATGAGTGATACTCATGAATGTTAACATGAGTGATGCTCATGAATGTTAACATGAGTGATGCTCATGAATGTTAACATGAGTGATGCTCATGAATGTTAACATGAGTGATGCTCATGAATGTTGACACGAATGATGGTCATGAATGTTTATGTATGATTGTCACGAGTGATGCTCATGAATGTTTATGTATAAATGACATGAGTAATGCTCATGTACAATTTAGAGTACTGGGCATACTTTTGTTCACCTGATTGGTTTGGGCTTTTTTTTTTTAATTACCCTTTGATGGGGTTTATACATATTACCCTCTGATGGGGTTTATACAGATATTTCCAAAAGATCTGAAAAATAAATTACATCATTCAAAAATAAATAAAGCAATCGTTGGTGCTTTGCTTTTGCTTTTGTTTTCGGCTTTGCTTTTGCTTTCTTCTTTTGCTTTCTCTTTTCCTTTTCCTTGCACTTCTCTATAAACCGAACCAAGATGCTTTGCAAGCCTGTGGAACAGCAGAAGCAGATTTGCTTTTGCTTTGCTTTTACTTTCTTTTTCCTTTTCTGTTTTTGCTTTTGTTTCCTTTTCTTTTCATAAAGTCTGCCTTGCTTTAACATAAGTGCAGGTGCCTGGGGTCCATCGGCGGCCTTCCTGGATTTTCCTTTCCAAAAATCCCTTTAGCCCTTGAGAAGTTGCAATCGTCCTGATAAGTTCAACAAGGTTCTTCTGTTCGCCATGAACTACATATTCCAGATTTAGCCTCTTAAAATGAGCAATGAACGTCCTTGAAACCATAGCAGCAACAACTCCAGACCAAATATGCTTGGTGGTATTCATAGCTCCAGACCACAGCTTCTGGACGACATCTTGAGCTGCTGGAGGTTGTCACTGGACGACACGTGTGACAAAAGCTGGAGAAGACACAACAGGTGCTGGACGACAACGTTGGCAGCCGCGGCTGCCGCTGCTCTAAGTTCGTCGGCAGCTGAATCGGTGAGTTCCATTTATCCGAGTCAGGGTTTGGAGCTCCAGGTCGATGCTCGTACCCTTTGATCAGACGGCTGAGATTTGACACGAACAGAAAAGAGAGGTTTTGGCTTTTGGGTTCGAGGGAACACACAGAGGAAAAAGAACCAGAAATGAAGACCAAAAGCGGACCGTATCGACCTGACACTCTCTCTAATCTTTTTTTTCTTTATTTTTTTTTTTGAACTGCGATGTGAGGTCTAAAGAACCCATCTTTTACTTTTCCTCATCTCCTATCTCCTCAAACCCATTTTACAGGTTGCTAAAGGCCTTTCTTCTCGGTGACTCAACTGAGAAATCTCTGAGATCGTCCATGGAAACCGCCCGGGTCAACTTCCTCGTCAAGTCGTCGATCGGCGACAGCAAACAGGGCGACAGCGATGACGCCGAGAGGGTAACGGAGCGAGTTCTCTAGATTTGCTGCACCATTTCCGGTTTGCTGATAAAAAAAATGTTGAATCTTTGGAATACTGCAGCCAGGAGTTGGGTGCCGGTGTCGATGAGCTCGAAAGATTAAAACATTAAGGGAGAGAGAAACTGGGTTTGTGAAGGAATTTCGAGGATTTTTCAGGTGACATGTGAGGATATGATTGATCTGTGAGTTTTGATTTGATGGGTCTCTGCAAATTCCTTGGAGAATGAGGAGGAACAAGGTAGTAAGCGGCTGATGGTGGTGCGGCAGGCGAGCAAACGGGATCCAAGTCGACGACTATGAATCGCTGTGTTGATCTAGCGGTGCTCGATCTGCTTGATCATCGACATCGGGAAGCAGATCCACTTGGCTGACGAGTTAGGAGAGCCTTAAGTCACTTTCTGGATCTCTGGACTCAAATCACACTCTTCCTCGCCGTCCAATGCATCTCCAAGTCCCTCTTGGGGATTTCTCGCCATATTTCTTTTACTTGTGTTGACAAAACTCCACCAGTTACTAACTTTTTTCTGCAACTGCTCAGATGGGTTTTGTAATTTACAGTAAGAAACATGAAAGGTTTGGTGAGTAAAGAATTAAAGCTGGGTTCTTGATGCTCTTTTTAGAGAGAGACAGTCACAAAGAGAGAGAGAGAGAGAATGAACCGTTGGGTTTTTGTGAAAGCTTTCGGTTTTTTGCAGATTCACAGTGGTGAGATTTGATGAAAAAATGAAAGATAACCGACATAGTTTTTTGTGTCGATTCCCACAGACAACGTCAAATGTTGATGCACAAAACCGGAGGTCTTGGAACAACGTAAATCCGACCGTGAATCTGCAAGAAATGTAAATAACACAAGATGTATCGCGGTTCATCCCAAGGTTTGGGCTACGTCCACACTGATTATATTTCTCTGAGAGTATTTGTGAGGGAGAGAGAGAGAGCTCTGAGAGTGAGAGCGTTAAGAGGGTGAGGAGACTTAGGAATTGGCCTCAGAAATGGCCTCTCCTAATTGTGAGGGTAAGGGGTCCTTTTATAGAATAAGGACTCCTCACTTATTACATATTTGCCCCTTCCTTTATCACATAATTACATTTAAGTGACCCGAGTATTTATACGAGGTCTAAATACGAGACCCTAAATATGGTATAAACAAAAGTCTAATGTAAAAAAAATCTGAATAAGATGACTTCACGATGTTATAAATATTAAACGGTCTAGTGGTATTCCTCTTTACTTGTAAGTGAGAGGTTTTAGGTTCGATTTTAATCAAAGGCGAATTTGAACCACATTATTGCTAGCCCATTATGAGGCTAAGCCCACTCTCTCTCCGTTAATGTAGATAATATCGTTTGTTCCAAAAAAAAAACAAAAAAACAAGACACTACATTTTTTTTTTCCTGAAAAAAAATGTCTTATCTATTTAAAATTTGATAATTTACCTTTAAAGTGTATCACATAAAAGTTTTTGAAATGTAAATTGTGGATTTAGCGCAAAGGTGTAAGAGAATGTTTTGCTAATTTGTGCTCTGCAATGGATTGAGCTGCACCTTTCCTTGCACAGAAATATACAAAACTTTCATTCTTCGTTCTTTGAGTTTTTCTTCAGTCTTATTTCCCAATCCATAACTTAAAAAAACAACATCAAATACTAAAAACCAACACAAGTCACGTAATTTAAATTGAAAAAAACTAAATAGATTACAATCTAGTAGAGAAGGGAAGAATTTGGAGGTTTTAATGAACTTAAGGACATTTGTTTGAAAAAATATCATTAGGGAACTTAATTTTTTAAATGGTAGGATTATGAGAGATATGTTGAAAAGTGTGTGATTAAGGAAATGAACTAAAATAAAAACTAAAAACTATTTTTAACTTGTATTTATTTTGAAGATTTTGTTTTTTGTTCATTTTTCTTTGTTTCCTTCATTCCCTTCCACCAGTATTCTTCATCCCTCATTTTCGCCTCCACTCTTCTTCATCCCATATTTCCTCCAAATAATTTCTCCATAACTCAAACACATAAAAATGAAAACTAAAAATAGAAAACATTTTGATAATTATCTCACAAATATGATCTCACATTTCCACCATATAATTTCCCTTTATATTTATGGAATAGTTATTAGCACTTAAAAGTCATTATGCACTCTTTAAATATATAGATTTGACAAACCGGCATTATATCTATCAAAGACAAGGAGCAAGAAATAATTGCTTGGTCACAAGCCAGTAATTTCTTTCTAATTAATATGTGTAGTAGATTACCAAGAGAAGTTTACCACAAACATTCATCGTTTCAGCCAAATAATGTAAATTAGGGTTTTCTTGGTTGAGGCAATAGTAGGACCTCAAGCTAGGCAAGTAATTATGCAACTTTGATCGTAGCATGCATGTCTTACTAGCAAGTTACCAAAATTTATTTTAAATAAAAAAGAGTGAATTCTTGATCAATTGAAATTTACCGTCCACCATGCCAGTGGAAGGTATACACAAAGGATCGATCATCACTTATTTATTCATTTTCTTTATTCTTAATAACCTACTTATCTTCTTAGATATATCCATCAGCAAAAATTGCTAGAGTGGTTGTTGTTCTTCCATAGCTAGTAAGGCTTCTCCCCAACATAGTTGCCTGGGGGATCATAGTTGCATCCAATGAAGGTACCCCCACTGCTGCACCTCACTTTTGCGCACCCTACACGAGCCGAGTTACGCCAAACCACCTGTGTATAATGCCCACACACCTTTCCAGCAGCACACGAGTTCGACTCATAACTGTAGTCGGCTTTCTCCGCCACCCACAGGTCCACAGCCGCTGTTCCCGACATGTCACCAGTGCTCATGGCAAGGTTTTCACCGTATGGCCCACCGGAGTGCACGAGATTGCAGTCGCCAACATGTTGGTTGGCGTAGTTTTGTGCATAGCCTGCTACATTGTCATCCCACGTCAAGGGACCAACGCCTACTGCTGCTCGAGCGGCGTTGTGGGAATTGAGGTCGTCTTGGGGTGTGTCTTGGGCATGAGAGGATTGTATTAGGGCTGAGCCTAAAATGAAAAGGAGAGCTAGGGAAATATTGCACAACCCCATGTTAATGGTTTGTTCTCTTTGTGGATGGGCAAATGAGATGTTATGGTGCGGAATATTTATAATAGCGGGGAACGGTAAATGTTGATATTATGAGCTCTGAGAAATTGAGGATGTGGAAATTTATTTGCATGACTATCAAAGTTGAACGTTCACATTGCGTTATCAACTGAAGAAACCAAACCGTCGCCGAACTGATAAAACAAAACCCTACTTCTATATTTCTTTACTTACAACGGCTTACTTTTACAAGTAAAATTTATGAGAGGATTAACTTTTTCTAGTACTACAAACGATATTCTACATAGTCTAGACAAGGATGGAGATAGTTTGAACTAGGAAAGAGGATATGAACTACTATGACAATCTACCACTTGCATGAGAAGTACGAAGATTAGTCAAACTTTCTCGAGGTAATTAAATTGTCAGTATAACAAAAATAAGCAATCGTAACACCAAAAACGTGGCTACTGCTGGGGTAACAATAATATCGATCACTGACCTAGATATTATGTTGCTATGTAATACTTTAATTTCCCGATATTTGTTAACAGAATTAACAATCCCTTGAAACCTTTGAAATTCATGTTGATGATGCAACATTGGAACAAATTGGAACTAATTGCTTTGGTAAATAAGCAGATCTGCTTCTTCGAATTTACGTTTGAAATTTACGTTTGTCATATCTGTTTACTTTTCTTTTAGAAAAGTATATGATCGATGCATGTAGGAAACGTATATGTTCATCTGTTGAAGGAAAGGTCTACTAAGCCTTCCCGTCATATTCTATGCACTGTTGCAATACGTGTGGTATACGGGTCTTCTCCGAAGTTTTATTTTCTTGAAACAAATATATTTTGGATGTGGAAGTCTAACTAAACTACACAATCACCTAACCATAAATTTGGCATTATTTATGGTTTTGAACTCCTCTTTAGGAAAACTGAATTTAAGACTTTCAACTTACAAGTTAGGAAAAAATAAATACCACTATATTGTAGTAGTAGAGGTGCGAGTCTTCTTTCAATTAAAATAAAATAGAATATTATGAACCTCTCATTTTTTTTCCCTAACATTATAGAGGAGAATAATTGAGTTAAGTCACACAATTGTTAGGGTTCAAGATTTTTGTATATGAATTTCGCTGTAGTAATTGAGAGAATAAAGGACTGCATTTTCTGAGAATGAAAGATGTAGTTGCAGAGAGAATGTTTGAAGGACTGTATAAGATGCAATCCATTACCAATCCTTTCATATATTTTATAATATACATATTTATTTGTTTAATTACTACTTTAAGTTTTAAAATTGTCAAATTATTTTATCTCATTATATTATAACATGTGAATAAATAACATCATATTACCCTTAATACTGTGTTCAAAAGGGATATCTGTTGTACGTGGTTTAGTGTTGTCCGCGAATGTCCTCAACGCAAGACTTTTACCCGAATTGTGATGGCATTATTAGCATTAGCATACTTTTGGGCATAAAGGCTACTACGTCAGCATCCTACGTCAACTTTGGTAGCATTGAGACGCACGAAAATGTGGAACACGATGGCCTGTATGTATTGGGATATAGTGTGGAAAAGTTGGCGGCGAACCGTCTGGCGTCTCGGCGTTGTAAGGAAGCATGTGATTTAATTTGGGTCGATAGGTCCCCATCTTCCTTTATTCATGTTTTGTGTAATGATGACCTTCTTTATTCCTCCTAATTGCTTTCTGGTAGTGCAAGGTGAGACGCTTTAGCATTAGATGCGTCGTCGTGGTTTTTCTGACCCCCCTTTGCACTACTCTTTTCTAGTAGTTTATTGTACTAATTTTGAATCATTCATCCTACCCGTAATAATAATAATTTACAAAAAATTGGAACTATATTAGATCAAGTCGTTAGTCACGGAAGAAAATGTGGACACTATACCAGTATGTATTGGGATATATTGTAGAGAATTTGCTTTGTTAATGTCCGAATGGATTTAGGTACGACTACAGTTGTAATATCGTTAGTTGTCATTAGTATTACTGTTTAGTGAAAATATTCTCCATTTGTAAGTGGGGAGGTCTCATTTTAACTTTGAGTTCAAATCTAATTGTCACGCCCCAATCCTGACATACGTACATGATCGACATGTGACATCACTTAGTACTCGTATATCTAACATATCCCGCCTTCAGGATATGGACAATCACAAGAAAGATCCAATTGCGTAGTAATTTTTCGTATACTCTATTGCTGCATCTAACCTCTTTGTTAGATTGCCTTCGTACCCTCCGATGAGATCAAGCCATTCGTAGTTCACTATTTGTTAAACTATGAACTATTCGTAAAATACTTCCTAGCAGAAAACATAGAGTACCACACTACACATCAATCATAAGCCAAGCAAGAGTTGTCATCTTACCATTCACACACACATATGCTTTCCAACACCATTCAACAATCACATCAATCAATAACACATACAATACACCAAAATGCAGGGCTAGAGCGACACAGTTCGGGAGAAGCCTACATCCCTGAAGCTTTCTCAATTTAGACCGAATCCAAGGAATCAGCGAAGTCAAGGATGTGATTTTGGACCACTCAACGAAATCCTACAAAATTGGGTTCCGGACCACTTAACGGAATCAAAGTACCAAACGAGATTCTGGACCTCTCAACGGAATCCAAATCAGGATACGATTCCTGACCACTCAATGGAATCACGGAGTAAAAGGGATTCTGGACCTCTCAACGGAATCTAAGTGGATACGATTCCGGACCACTCAACGGAATCTAGACGGAGCAGGGAATCAGACCACTCAATGGAATCCCAGCAGAACCCGGTTCTGTACCACTCAACGGAACTGAGTGGAAGTCTAGGAAACATAACAACGACTCGAAGAAACAAGACATGAATCAAGTTACTCAATTTAGAATGGCTCAACAAAATAAGAGATGAAACAATGAAACTAGATATGAAACAAGCTTCGAAGCAACAAACCCCAGGACAATGGGTTAACGGTTCACTACGAGCCCTCACATTTCATCAAACAATTCAACAAGCACTTCGAATCACATTTCAAAAATATCATCAATACACAAGTCAAATCACATTTAATAAACATAGATCAATGGCTAAATATAAAAAAAAAAAAATATCACATTTCAATAGAAATCACATTTATAAAATCAAGTGATATCCACAAAGGATACTAAATACAAAATCAGGGTAATAACCATATCACATATCTTAAAGTCACTCACTAACCAATGTAGGCCCACTAGACTTCGCTTAATCTCTAGTAGTACTAATTTTAGTATTTAAGAACGATTTGAATCATGTTGACCAAAAGTCAACTCTCTGTCAATGGTGGGTTCCGCAACCCTACATAATTCGATCTGGAACATCGGCCCACAGATTTCTGATCTGTAACCTCCCAAGAGTCTCATTAATCTTCTAGAACAATATTCTAAAGTTTTAGAACGATCCAACTGTCGGATCTCCGCCAATCACTAAAATTAAATTGCGGTCAATGTTTGGTTTTACAAATTTAGAAATTCAATTTGGGAAGATCCGTACCTCGGATTTCCAATCTGTAAGTTCCTAAGGTCCTCAAATATTACGTTTAATAACATATTAACATTTATTGACAATCTAACGGTTGGATCTTCGTTTGCTACATTAGTCAAGTGGTGGACCCTAATGGAACTAGGTCCAAACGACAGAATTTCATCGAACGGAGGTCAAATATGAAATTAGAATATCAAATTTAGCCTAGAAATTTAAAGTTGGTCCACTGGCCAAACGCTGCATGCGACGGTTTCCAGCAAACGAAAACCTAATTTTCCGACTAACTCCAAAAATTACCAAATTTTATAGGATTATAGAGCACAACAAGGGGAACAAATTTCATACCTTGGCTGAAGTCCAATTCGTCCAGGAAACGCCTGAAAACATCGTTGATCCGTCAGAACCCTAGAAATGGGTGTTCCTCGATTCGTTGAATTTGCAGCTCTGCCGCCCGCAAACTTGTTTGGGCTATATTCCTGGACTCAAGAGATGCCTAAGGGTGGTGGTGGTCGATGGAAATTTTTTCAGAAATGGCGAATTTGTTGCCTACACGCACGAAGCCCTCGGCTTTGATTCTTACAGAAAGACACCAAATCAACTCGGGTTTTGGGGGGAAATGGAAAATGACTTAATGCTGAGTTGCTTCCAGGTGATGGGTGGCTACGAATCACCAGAAAAAAATGCCTGAAAAGGCGTCAGAAAACATGGTGCCGCCGGATTGGGTCTCGAGTTAAAGGGAGGGATCTGATTCCCTCATTCTCTCATCCCTCCTTTCCCCTCCTTGATTTTCCTTCTAATTCGCCTGTTTCTCCCACCTTTCTCTCCTTATCTCCCCATCCTAGCCACATAAATGGCACCAAATCAATGCTCCAGCAAATCTGAAGCCTTTCAGATAATGGTCAAATGATAATTTTGCCCTTGTCTTTACTTGTATATATCTCGTTCGTTATAGCTCCGTTTGGTGAACAGTTTTCCCTTACACACTCGTGAGGTCAAGCTCTATCCAAATATGTAAATAAGAATGACAAAACATATAGGAATTAAATACATCATCGAAAAGTACGTTTAGTTCATTAAGGTCTTTTTCATCCTTTTACTTATCGAAAAAAAACTATACGCCGTAATTATAAACGCATCGAAACTAAGAATACGAAATACGTAATTTTAAATAGTGAAATATGAGGACGGGATTTCACACTACTTCGACCAATGTTGTTGATATTTTCTTTTTAGGATTGTACTTGGGTACTCACTAGTGAGTACTCACATTTTGATTGTGATTATTCACCTTTTGATTTTGTCCAATAATATTTTATGAAATGTTTTATTGTTTTGAAAAATAATGCACATATGTTACTAACTTTTCTTGGGTAATAAAAAATAAAGAACATATGACATTTTTTGAATCGGCCAAAATCAGAAAGTGAGTACATAGATTGGTGAGTATTTATGTATTTAGGGTTGGACTATTATTTAATCTTTGAGGAAAAATTTTTCCTTTAAGGTAATTAAGGAAAATTATTAAAAAAATCTTTTTTTAATGCTTGATTTGACCCAATTATGTATTTTGAATGTGGAATGCTTGCTAACATCAAATACCTGAATGTTGGAATCAAATCTGAGTAAACTTGAGCAACCTGCAAAACAGTAAAACAATTGTGAGCAATCCTTAAACCCAGGGGGGGAGATGGGTGTTCATGCCAAAAGCTTTCCAACGGTCAAGTAAGTGAATGATTTTTAGACTCTAGTGAGTAAGAGAATTGAAGTGTATAGATTGTGTTACCATGGATGAACCCTAGGTGGGTGTATTTATAGTGTAGGAAAGAGACCTTTTTAGGATATAGTCCTCGTTCTAAGACGAGAGAATCCTAAAGGATATCTAGTAAATAGATATTGCATCCTCTTAGGAGTTGTGATTACTTGCAGCACAGGCCTATCCTTAGATTGTAGGGACTCCAAGAGACTTATAGGATCTGATTGTGTTCATATTCAGATCAGATCATGTATGGAACATGCATGGTCATCCAACGGAGTTGTTAGGACTTTACCTAGTACCCCGGAGTAGAGTGATGGTAGCACCCTGTTTCGTCTGATATAGCACCACCCGGAGTTGGAGCTGGTGAGTCCATGATCGAACTTTTAAGGTAACAACATTCAAATTTGACTCACTCTGGCCTTGGAAAATCATGGTCCCCCACTGAATTCATTAAAAAAAACAATTTCTCAACAAGTTAACCTACTATTTAGGAATACCATAATTGTGGTTCATGAATTTTCATTGCTGGAGTAAGGCAGATCAAAATACTAATACCTTAGAAGTCCGATCATGGACCCAACAACTTCGGCAGCGAAGCTGCATAGATGGATCATGGAGAAACGTTGTCACTATTAACCTATTTTGAAGCAGTGAGTGAAGTCCGTCAACTTCGCTAAGATTGACCATGCTTATTCCGTATGACACGGAAACATGATCCAATAAGGAATCAGCCATGTTTCCTATATTATTGGAATCCTTACAATCTAAGGATTGATGTGCACTTGAAGTAATCATACTCCTAAAAGGATGCAATATCTACTCCAAGGTATAATCTAAGATTGTCCCAGTTTAATACTAATTTCATGTTCTAAAAGGACTTTATCTCGATTGGTATAAATACACCATTCTTGGATTCATATCTGGTAACACAATTATGCACACTTATTAATTTGCCGATAGCTTGAGTTTCATATATTTCTTACTAACTTGGCCGTCAGAGAGCCTTTGACCTGCACCCCTGGTCCTTGGCTGCTTACGGTTGTTTGTTCTTTAACATGCTAAACGAGTTTGTGCATCTCCTCCACACACGGTGGTACACGAATTTAGCTTCAGCAAAAATGCTTATTATACAAACAAAAACAAAATGTCAAACACAATGAACACATAAAATCGCAGCATGGATATTCAATTGATATCTAAATATGTCTATATTATATCATCAAACTCCTAACTAAATTATGTTGCTACCAGGTAACATATTTATATCCATATGGCAAAGCATAGAAATTAAGACTAACAATTTTGTTAGAAAAAACTAACAATAATAATAATCATGGCTATAATCAGCCCTTTTTTTTGTTACCTAATTAAAAGGTAAAATTGAAGAACATATGTTGGGAAAACAAAATCATAAATAACACATGAAACCGACACCTGAAGCAAAAAGGATGGTGCGGAGGTGGGATGCATACCTATTGTATAGATTGGTAGACAACCCCCCAAAATTATATCTATGGGATAGGCATGGTGGAAAGGTAGGCAATAAGAGGAAGAAGAAGAATACTGCTTTAAATCTTCAACGACGACTACCTTGGTGGACAGAAAATATATGAATCAATTTGCACACATGTGGATGCAAATTTCCGCCTTTTTCTTCTTGGACGAAAATGCACCTGTAAAATAATCAACACCTAAGATCAAGGCCAAGAGTCTCACGCACCCATGATGAATGGGGGGGGCTTTGGCTGAAGAATCTCCGATGCCAAAGTTAGGATTTGAGAGAAAGTGTTTATAGAATTTTTGGGAGAGAATTGGACTTAGATTTTTTGAGAAATGAAGGGCTATATATAGGGGTGTGTCCGACCCTATTAGGAGAATTGGGACCGGCCACTTATGGTTGATTTGTGGGATTGATTGCAAGATATTATGTAAATAATATCTTGTAATTAATTTGGTAATTAATCCCAATTTGAAAAGAATAATTGGGAATTAACTTGTGAGTGAGGATTTGATGAGGATTAATGAGAGGGTTTTAAAAGAAAACCATTTTTATCACCTTTGACCTCGTTTGAGCCGTTATTGTCTGTTGCATGCGTGTGGGCGGTGTGCCTTAAGGATAATTTTGTCTTTTTACCCAAAAGTCCAAATGTCTCCTCCATATTTTTCTTGATTATTTGTTGCTCAACAAATGCCCCCTCACTTGTTGGGCTACTTACAGGAAAAGGTAGCAGGTGTAGAGATCTTCTCTTTAGGAAAATAGGATTGTTTCCTATCTTGACTTAGATTCGCTCTTTAATTGGAAATTAGATCCTTCTAAAGAAAGGGAAATAAATTACTTTTAAAATCTATTTATCTATACCTTAAGTAGATTATTAAATCAACTTTAGAGAGCAATTTATTCTACCCAAAAAAGAAAGCTGTAGGATATTTATTCCCCATCCCCTAGCAATCTTCTACACTTGCTTGTGCAAAGGACCGTCTTTCGTTACTTTCTTTTTCTTCTCCGCACCGCACCGAGGTAAGAAAAAATTAATTTTCCTTTTCTTCTTCTTGGATAGTGCTATCATAGGGCAACTGTCGGGGTGCAGCGGCACTTCGGCTAGCATGGGTCGATGAGGTGTTATGGCAGAGACCACTACTTGGGTTGCTCGGCTTGGCTAAAGCCAAGGGCAGCTGTGCGGCTGGGGTAGCGGATTAAGGCACTAAGGCGTAGTGCTAGGCGAGCCATATGGCTAATGTCCTTTGGGCTTTTAGACCTGACACAAGCCAAGTCGACGATTGAGAGAAATGAGGAGGTCGCGGGCCTCATGGGCTGCTAGAATGCTGGGCATGCATGCCTCCTGCTTGTTGGTCTGAGAGAAAAAATGAGGGAAAAATCAGCATAGGTTGAGCTTCCTTGCTGAGTACCGTGAATGACGTTGGTTGCTTAGTCATATTTGTCGGGAAAAAAATGGGCTGCTCCCGAGAGAAGAGATAAAGAGGATCAAGGTGGATACATTGGCTCGTCTGATACCTGTCGTGGAGCCTACTATAAACCTCCCTACCTGCTCAAGAGAAGTCGGTTGAGAAAATACTGAAGACTTCCTCCACTGTTCGTAAAGGTCCGTTTGCTGATAAGAAGCCTATGATTGACTTGACTTCTTCCAATGGGAAGAAAAATGAGGTTTCTAGATCTAAGCCTGTGACGCCTGCCATGCTGAAAGTGGCTAGTACGATTACTGATAGAATTGCTCAACGTAGAGGTTTTGTGTTCTTTGGAGAGGCTTGCTACTATGAAAAGCGATAAGGTGGACTTTGCTGCTAAAATGGCACCAAGGCCTATTCCTCTTACCGCTGAGACTAGTTCACCTGCTACAAAAAAAGAGATTGCTCGCGTGGGCAGTCGTGAGAAATCTGTTAAGCCTGTTTCTGGATAGGCTTCTGAAATCTATATGCTTTTAAAGCCAGATCTGCTAGAAGACATGGATGCGTGTGGTAAGCTTGTTGATGGCGTTAAACGGATTATTTGCCCAAGTTCCTTTACGAATCATTCAACCCAATATGAAATACTACTATTTTTTCTATGATGCAGAAAAACGGCGATTCTGGCATCAGAGTCTAGGCTCCTTGACCAAGAGGATACCAAGGCTGCCAATGAGGTGGCAATGACTATGGCAGCTGAAGCTTATTCCTCGATCAAGAAGATCAAGAGGTTACATACAAATGGTATGAAAGTGCAGAGGAGGATATTGGATGTTACATACAAATGGTTGTTATGTACAACACAATTGGGAGACGTTCCAACTTCTCGTGAATACGCTTTCGGTCATATTCGTAAGAAGTGATACAAAGAAATTCAGAATCATTCTCTTCAGTGGTTTCAACATGATATTAATTATCTTGAATATCTCTAAAACTCAGCAATTTTCTTCTGGAACGTGGAGAATATAGTGCCTCTTTAATGGTTCATTCAGTACCATTGGCCAACATAATACGGACCTTTCCGTATTCTTTTATCAGGTTAGATGGGCCTGAGAGGGTTGTCAGAGGTGGATTCTTAGGTACGAAGTTAGTAAAATAGTATTTCTCACGCAATATAGTGTGCGTAGTTGCACTATCAGCCATACAACTAACTTCCCCACTAGTTATACCTAGAAATAAATTAATTGAATTGGTCACATGTATAAATATAATTCCATTCATTCAAGTAATCAATTCGAGAAATAATATCCATAAAATAATCATCCATAGTTCAAAACAAACCAAAAACCAAACAATAATTCCAAAGACTTAGAAAAATTGTTCGAAAATTAAACCACAAACCTAGAAAATAAGGGGGGTTCGGCCACTCCTAGTGGGTTCGGCCATTAGGGGTATAAAAATACCCCAACATGTCTTAGAAAAATAAAACTTTATTCTTTTATAAGAGCAAATACCTCCTTAAAATATGAAACCTCCAGAGTTGTAGTAGCATCTTCAGGATGTTCCACATGCACAAAGTTAGTCTCAAGACAGGAATGATACTTGGCAATAGCCTCGGGGTTAGCTCGGCATATGCTTGACCAATGATCCTTTGATCCATAGCAATAACACATGTCTATTTCAGTGGAATTTGATTGAACGGTACACTATGTGGTCAGCCCTATGGATGGGTTCCATGACACTCTCCTGCTTTGGCATGATTGAATGGGACACCACAGACGAGATATGATGCGTCGTATCGTCAAAGTATCTCATAGGCATTACTTGAAATCTTATCATGGCCATCCACTTTGCAAAGCATGTTCTTTGAGGAAGTTGAACATTCAACCCTCAATTACAAAGATTATTCACGACCCCCCTAAGTTTATTCAGAGGATTCAAGGGGATATTTGTGGACCTATCCAACCAACATGTGGACCATTTAGATACTTCATGGTGTTAGTTGATGTATCAACGCGATGGTCACATGTCTGTTTATTGTCCACACATAATGCTGCATTTGCAAAACTCCTAGCACAAATTATTAAGCTTAGGGCTCACCACCCTGATTATCCGATTAAGTTGATTAGACTGGATAATGCTAGAGAGTTTATGTTACAGACCATTAACGATTATTGCATGTCTGTTGGGATTGATGTTCACACCCAAAATAGCTTGGCAGAAGCTCTCATAAAGCTCCTTCAAACTATAGCTCGGACTTTGGTTATGCGAACCAATTTACCGGTATCTACCTAAGGCCAGGCAATATTGCACACAACTATGTTAGTCCGCCTGAGGCCCACTGCTACCCAACCTCATTCACTGTTACAGTTGGTTACTGGATATGAGCCAGACGTCTCGCATTTACGTGTATTTCGGTGCACAGTCTATGTGCCAATAGCGCCACCACTACATACCAAAATGGGTCCTCAAAGACAAATAGAAATCTATGTCGGTTATGATTTGCCAACCATTATTCGTTATTTAGAACCCTTGACAGAAGATCTCTTTACTGCACGTTTTACGGATTGTCACTTCGATGAGACAATCTTCCCGTCGTTAGGGAAAGATAAGATCACTAACGTTCTTGTATAACACTGTGAATTTTCATGGATTACTCCCACTATGTTTCATTTAGATCCCTGCACACCTCAGTCTAAATCTAAAGTGTGATGTATTCTAGATCTTCAGAGCATCACTTAAAGCATGTTGGATGTTTTTATTGATCTAGCAAAGGTGACAAGATCACATATACCTGCTGCAAAACGTACCTGCAAAGATTGACGTACTTCATGTACGTCGTAACACCGCCGTTGAAGGCCAAACCGTCCTCGAGGGTGGGGCGGCCGCACTTCCCACACAATAAGGTACAATGGTGGCTAACCTCTTGGTTCAAAGGATTCACAACCTTGGAAGATGAAAACAGCACAAACTAGTGACCCTAGTTTGAATCCAACCATTGTTTACTCATCTGTTCCAACGCATGAGGTTATTCTAGATTACGGTGATGGCTTAGATGAGAGAACCCGACCTCCTAAGAATCATGAGATTTCTGTCTATTACGCAGTATTATATGAGGTTTGGAATCAGAATGAGATGATTGTCGATGATGCATTTGTGTATATCGTTGCTTCCGACATTATGCTTAACGATGACATTGAACAACGTTCTGTTGATGAATGTCGATGTAAAATGGATTGGTCAAACTGGAAACAAGCAATCCAGGTCGAACTCGATTTGCTCACGAAATGAAAGGTGTTTAGGCCTATAGCTCATACTCCACAACATGTGAAGCTCGTTAGCTACAAGTGGGTTTTTGTGAGGAAGCGTAATGAGAAGAATGAAATAGTGCGATACAAACCATGCCTCGTAGCACAAGGCTTCTCTCAATGCCCTAAGATTGATTAAGATGAGACATATTCTCCCGTAATGGATGTCATAACGTTCCGCTACCTTATCAGTTTGGTAGTTTCCAAAAAACTGAGTATGGAACTTATGGACGTGGTAACCACATATCTCTATGAGGATCTAGATACAGAAATATACATGAAAGTTCCAGAATGACTTCCATTGACTGGTTTAAATAGTTCTAGACCATAGAACACTTTCTCAATTAGATTGCAGAGATCACTCTCAAGATTGAAGGAATCCGGGCGGATGTGGTATAACCGTTTGAGTGAATATTTGACAAGTCAGGGTTGTGTGAACAATGACCTATGCCAATGCGTGTTCATTAAGAAGTCATATACTAAATTTGAGATCGTTGCAGTTTATGTCGATGACATGAACCTCATTGGAACTCCCGCAAAACTTGAGGAAATTGCAGTGCACTTGAAATCGGAATTTGAAATGAAAGATCTTAGAAAAACTCGATATTGTCTCAGTCTAAAGATCGAGCATTGTTCGGATGGAATCCTAGTACATCAATTGAACTACATCAATAAGGTGTTGCGACATTTTAATGAGGATAAAGCGAAGCCTTCGAGTACAACTATGGTCGTTCAGACTCTAAATGCTAAACGAGATCCCTTCCATCCTAAGGAGGATGAGGAAGAGATTTTGGAGTCTGAAGTTCCATACCTAAGTGCAATTGGTGCTTTATTGTCTTGGCTCAATGCACTAGACCCGACATCTCCGTCGTTGTTAATCCTTTGGCTAGATACAACAATGCGCTTACACACAAACACTGGAATGATGTTAAAGACATTTTTCGCTACTTCAAGGGTACAACGGATTTGGGATTGTTCTACACCCACGAATCCTCGAAAGGAACCGCCACCCCCTGGGTCCACGGGTTGATTCCCGCCTCGTTGGTTACGATGATGTTAGTTATCTAGCTGACCTACATAGGGCACGTTTTCAAACAGGCTATATCTTTACTGGTTGAGACACCGCTATATCTTGGAGGTCCACCAAGCGAACGCTAGTTGCGACTTCTTCGAACCATGCTGATATTCTCACCCTGCATGAAGCCTCGCGATAATGTTTTTGGTTGAGAGCAGTTATGGAACATATTCGAAGCACTAGTAGTCTTTCTTCCATCGTTGACCTTCCTATGATGATCTTTGAAGACAATGCTACATGTATCCAGTAGTTAAAGCAGGGATACATTAAGTGAGACAACAATAACAACATCAGAACATTGAAGTCAAGCAAATCCGTTCCCAAGACAACTTGGTCGATCTCTTCACCAAGTCATTGCCCAAGTTTACTTTTCAGAAGCTCGTCCAAGGAATCAGTATGCGTAAATTATTTGAATTGCTTATAGTTCTCTTATTTGGAAGTTATGTCCATCTCAGGGGGAGTATCCTGAAGCATACTCACTTGATCTTAATGCACTCTTTTTCCTACGATTAGGAGCATTTTTCTCACTAGATTTTTGCTACCTTATGAGGTTTTGATGAAGCACCCATCTTGGGATGATCATATTCCGTTGAGTTCACTACTTTCGTCATGTTTGATGTTTGTTTTGGATATTATGCATACTTCTCAGTTTTCTCCTTAGTCTATGGGTTTTCCCCATGCCTTGGGTTTTACCATAGCGAGGTTTTGTGAGTTTTACTACCCATGCATACTTACTTTCTTATATTTGAGACTTACTTTCATCCGTTGTGTTGACGACTTCATCAAATGTTCTACCTCATCTACTGAAGATCTGATGCGACCTTTGGTTTGAGTATTTACACACTAAAGGGGGAGTGTTGCAGTCTTATTGGATTAGGAATGTGATTGTATAAATCCTAATGTATCTAGGAGTATCTTGTATATTCCCTTTAGTAGTTTAATTCCTATCAGAGATGTAATCCTATTAGGGTAAGGATTCTACCTATCATACTACTATAAATAAGGGCATAAGGGGGTGATATAATACACACCTCAGAATTACATATCTATCTTCTCTCTCTATTACCGCCGGCCCCCTCTCCCTCTCTGTCCTTTATACAATTCAGTCAAATAAGCCTACAACATACATCATTTTTTATGTTGTAATTATGGTAAAATTTTGATATCTTAAATTTTACATATATAGTTCTATTTTTATTTTACATAGTTCTTGAATTGTAATGATCACTTTTTATTTGTTTTGGTCAAATTGCAATGAAGACAAACCAAATTTGGGTGTTCTGGGTAGTCACGAAAGCAATGGAGATCTCCTTGCCTCCCTCCCACGTTTTGTAGATTTTATTTATCATTATTTGTAGCGTTCATGTCATTTATTGATTGAAATTCTCCACATCACTTTTAATTAGGACTATTGGATGTTATATGATTTAAAAGTTGAACAGAAATGTAAAAGTATTTGTCAAAACTTTTGTTCCTCATGCCTATTCCTATATCCCTATATCCCTATATATACTGTTATCCCTAAATATACTGTTATATATATTATGTAATTTTTCATCTTCCTTGGAAGACTGACACATGAGCGATCGGTTCAATCTATTTTTTTTTTTTTTCATCTTCCCATGAATCGTATGCTTGTGTATACATGGATAGAATTGGTGCATTCCAATTATTTTGAGTAAGGACGCATTGTGTCGATTCTTTTGAGTATTATGTTTGGAAATACTGATTGATTCCTTATAAACACGATTCGAACACAACTGGTGCATTCCAAAATAACCATTACTCGGACATCTTCACATTTAGCCATGAACCTCCCTTGTTGCAATCAATAATCAATATAGTAATAAATAATAAGTAATGTAATGATTCTAACTATAATAAGTAAAAACATCCACCACGGCCCGATGGCGTGGTGAATTTTCAAAAGGCGGTGTGGTCGTTTGAAGTAACCACTACGAGCATATCGCGTGGTGGTTTTGACATGCCATCACGGGATTAAAAACCGTTGTAAATTATTCACTTTGAACAACGGGTCAGAATCTGTCGTGGTGGATTAATGTTATCTACCGCGAGCTACACTTGATCGTGTTAATTGAATAGTTTCTACCACAAGTTGTTGATGCCCGTAATGGAATTGACATGATAAATATGCTGTTATGTACTAGTGACCCACCAACTCGCCGGCACAAAACACTCATTCAGAATGCATCATCGCTGTTGCATTTCTTTTGTGCACCGTAATTCAGGCGCTAAACGATAATCTAATTATTTTGTAGTTGAACTCGGTGTTGGTTTTGGAGATAGGGGATTTGTGCGGCCAATGGTGGAAGGAGGAGTTGCCGGGTTTAGAATCGCTAAATTTTAGAAAAAATTAACTGCTTTTAGAGCATCTACAAAAGAGATATCAAAATGTCTAACTTAGTAATACAAGTAAGAAAAGACACCAATAATGTTTTCCAACCGAACAGTAGCATGACATGAAATAGCATCTCTCCCCCTTTGATAGTAACTTCAAATATTTTTTATTTCATTAGTAAATGGTTTTTTATTAAGTTTTATCAAATCTCTAACTCCCAGCTCTCACTGGAACCTAGAATCTTGGTCGCCGCTCATCCTTCTTCTTCCCTTTTTTGGGAACCAAACCCATAAACAAACTGTCAAATCGAGGCCCAGGTCAAGTTCATGAGGAGAGACCTGATCGTTCTCATAATTGAAAACCCAAAGATTCAAGTGACCCTCGATTCGAACCTACCAAAGATTCAAGTGACCCTCGATTCGAACCAAAATTCCCAGCTGAGGATGGTAGGTTTGCTCGCCCATGTGGATCGAAGGCGTCGCAAGGATCGTACACTGCTATTGTAGGAGATTCGTAGACACTCGCTCAAGATTGTTGAATGGTGGCGTTTTGGACCATCGTCTTGTTGATTTCAGCCATGCGTGACTGAAACTCAACTCGTCGTAAGGAAATCGTTAGCATCAGGTTTTGTACCTCTCAAAATTGAGCCACCCAGTGATTAGGTCAAGACTCACTTTTGGCCTCCACCACGGTGGTGGTAACAACCGTTTGTACAGGTGCTCCCAGTAGAACTGAACCTTGGTTTTGGATACCAATTGATGGAACTCATTTCACAGAAAGGGGAAAGAAAGAGAAAATGCAGAGAAAGTAAGAAAGTAGATAACAACATTCTTCATTCATACCCTTTCTACATCATAAAGGGGTTTAAATCCATCTAAAGATAATAGAGTTTGAGGTGATGGAAATACATATATAATGGGCCTAATTAGTTCTAATAGAAATCCAATAGCTTAGAGTCGCATCATCCACCTCTTTGTCTTTGTGCATTTCTTCTACGCGTCATCGAGCTCGACGATCTTGTCCTCAGTGACGATGGGGACTATAGCCATGTAAGCAGTGGTGGTGGATACAGATAAGATGATGGCGGCAATGGGGAGGATGTGGTTGTGAAGGAAGTCTGTGTCTTCCTATGTTTAGGTTCCCGGTGAAGAAGGTATGGGCCACTTTGGTTTAATTTCCTTGTAGGGTCATTGCGTAAGTCTAGTCCCAAATTGGGGTTCACAATGGCCACGTGAACATATAATTGAATAACTAACAGAAAATTTAACATTGAAATGACACACTAACAATTGTATAAAATTGAAATGTTTTAAAGATGTTGTATGAGGTTGCGATCGGCTACAAACCTGAGGGGCGAAATGTAATTTACCCTTCAATTTAGATTTCAACTCATCGTCTCCGTCTGGTACCACAAATTCTATCATCTGCACCAAATTCATCTTCTACATCTACATCCTCACTTTCTTCTATTTCGAACTCGTCCCTTATCGAAATCCAATTCAATAACTTGCTGCTTCAAAAGTACACAAATATAACACAACTTATCACAACCCAACACAAGTTTTACCCGTATATATCTAAAATCGAATTTCAAGAATTTCCTGATATCTATTTGTAACAATCCAGCATTACGGAGTCAAATTCTTCGAAATAAAAAGCATCGTACAAACGTACCCGGAATAGATTTTGATAACAAAAAACTTGGACCTTAATTTCGAAAGGGGAACGAAATGGTAGAAGCTGTACAACTTGGACCAAATGACCGAAGCAGTGGAGCGATACGAACCACCACACTCCATAATTGGACAGCGGCCGCGACGGCGACAATGGTATGAGCGTCATATCTTCACAAAACATGTTCACAGTAGTGGGATTTGGAGTGCTGACCTTCAACACTTAAATCGAGATGTAAAGGTTGTAGAGGAACCACCCTTGTGAACTTAAGTCAAAACTGACCTTTATTAAAATAGAGAGGCAGGCTTCTTGCAGCTATAGACATTCATAATTCCCACAAATTGAGCTTCGAAACTCAACTTTAGAGCTTCAAGAGAGATGGCGAGGTGTTCCATCTGCGATGTTTTGTACAAGGAGCTTCAATCCACCTGTAATCGCCTCCTCCCAGTCTGCAATCACCTTCTCTTCCCTAACTCTCTCTCCTTCCGACAAGGATGCGCGTAGATCACACCAGGTCCTAAAGACCCATTTCAACTCGTGAGATTACGGTCCACACGGATGGTCCGCGCTAATTGACCGCATAGTAGACACGCCCAAAAATGTACCGACCATTCATCCATCTTAATACTGGTATGGAAAGGGTATAAGCCCAAAGCCTTATCCCATGTCCTTGGCAACCAACCAATTTTAGGGCAATGTGTAGAAGTACTTTTAAAATGATTAAAAACAATTTTGATCAAAGTGTTTGATGAAAAGCGTTTTTGGAATCAATATTTATTATGTAAGTGAATCCTGAAAAAAACACTTGTTTCATGCAAGAACCACGTAACTGATGCTTGAAAAATGCACTTTAAATGCTTTTGGAACATAAAAACACTTTTATCAAAAATGCTTTCAGTTATTAGTGAAGGTACCGTTTGGTACGTAGGATGAGAGAAAACGAAGTGGGACGGAACCCCTTCTTCCCATGTTTGGTACGCCAAAGACAGTGGACGCACTGTCCTACGGAACGAGTTTTGGTTGAATTTTCGTTCCACCTCACCTCCGAGAACGACTTGTTCTACCCCGTGGAACATAAAATTAAAACATTTTAAGACAAAAATACCCCTTATCTTTTTCAATATTTACACCATCCAAATCATAAAACAAACCCTAAAATTCTATCATCTTCGTTCCATCTTCTCTGCCCCTACCTTTTCCCATAGCCTTCCTCCTCATCCTCTCCCGTAGCAGCTGCATCTCCAGGTTCGATCTTGATCTTCTCCAGTCGCCACTGCATCTCCAAGTTCGATCTCGATCTTCTCCCTTAGCCACTGCATCTCCAGGTTCGATCTTGATCTCTATATATCTTTAATTTAGCTTCTTTTTTTTTTTGTTGTGTTTTACTTTTTCGTTTTCTTGATTTTTCCATATAAAATTTCAATTTTCAGGGAAAATAGGATGATTATGAGAAAATAAGTTAGTTTTCTTGGTTTCTCTAGTTTAACTTGTGCTTGGGAATTGTATTTGATTAGTGGTATGTTTGTGTTTTGGTTGTAAATCTACACAGAGTAAATGACCTAAGAGTACAAACTTAAACTCAACATCCATTCTTTGCGGTTACATTGTGAGCAGGTATTTGTGCTCTGTGCTTTTGTTTCTTGTTTACGTGTTAATATTTACCAACCGCATCCGAGTGTGCATATTTTGAAATGTTAGCACCTCATTACTCGACGATTTTCTTTCGTAAAAAAACCCCTTATGCTTCACCATGTGTTTCATCATGTAACTGCTAGCTATGAGAAGGAACCCGTAGTGAATTATTCTTTTGAACTTGTTGAAATATAGAAGGGTCTCTTTAGTAATCACCAGCATTTGGTTTATCTATTCTCTTGTTCTAAGTGGAGCCAATTTCTGAGGCTAATTAGTTTTGTGGTATATGGTATACAAAGAAATTATTGATTTCAGAATTCAGTTGACTCTTACCAAGAAGATTTAAAGGTCGTAGTCAAGGTATTCTTCATGCCTTTATGCTCTAACATGTGCAGAGATTTTATGTCTTATTTGTTAGATAAACGTACAGAAGGGTCCACTTTGATTAATGGATTATTTTCTTTGCTAATGCAAATCCGTGATACGCTCAGATAAGCAGAAGGTATAGAGAATTTTTTTTTTGTAGCCTTGAGTTGAACTTGATCTAGAGCTAATGCAAATGGATCCCAATTTCTGGAATTCATGACAAGTATCCAGACAATTTTGACCTTGATATATTAACAATGGTTGTGCAGAGAAAGAAGAAGATGATTATAGGCTACCATAAGAGGGAGGTCAATGAATTTCATTACCCTTAAAAACGATTGAATTTCATATATTGTGTTCTAGAAAATGAGTAATCAATTGCTAACGCGAAGGTAAGCTATATTAAGTTTTGGTCCATATTCGGATTATTTGATTCAATCCTGTGTTGCATGTTTAAGATTCGTCTTGGTGAAGCTGATTAAGAATGTACAAATTGAAATTGTTGTGGGTGGTCTCAAATTTGGGTAAGAACCGTAAGTCTCTAACAATCTTCCTTATCTCTAATACTCTTCCTCTTTTCTTATATGCTATACTTATATTTAATTTGACATTCCCCACGCGCTGGCCAAAAATGCTAGTCGTATTCTATTGCTACTCAGTACTCCACTCCTTTCTCTTCCGTTTTTCTATAGATGGGGGTGTACACTTTTGTATAAGATAAAAGATATACAACCCAAGAGAATTCATCCAACATAACATAGATAATCATATATGTGTTCAAATATGAACAAGTTCCAAAAAAAAAAATTGTCTCGTCCCGTCTCGTTCTACGCATAAACATTGTACAAAACAACAGACGAAACAGAGGTAAGTTAGTCATTTAATCTTTTGGTTTCGTTCCGTCCTGTGCTTACCAAACGCAAAACCTAACAACTGTCCCCATTCCGTCATGCGCGTACCAAACATAACATGGAACTTCCGTTCCGTTCTGTCTCGTCCTGTTTGCGTACCAAACGGTACCTAAAAGCACTTACAAACGAGTTCTTAGCAAAATACACTAAGTACTTAATTACATGATTCATCATCAAGAGAGCAGATAATATATTTTTCCATGTGCCTCTACTTATTTTATGACACGTGGATAACACTTGAATACTCGGAACTTTGAAAAATTTCGCCATCATTCACATGAATTCTTTTATCACACGGTTTAGAAATCGTTTAAGTTCGATTAATGTTATTAAATTTTAATGTTTAAGTGAGTAACATGATTTGTCTATATATTTATTCGATAACATTAGATGACAATGATTTTAAATTTTCTTAATTTTCTGTAAAGAAGATTTTTATAGAGTGGTGTTAGAAAATGGACGATTCAACTTATTATACAACATTACAAGATGAAAAAGAAAGTCAAGAAAAATATAATAAGATTGTCCGTATCAAAGAATGTGGTTAGTATTCCCAACATAGTTTGCCAGCATATAATTGGGGCTCACAAACCTTTGTAACTTAGTAAGGCACGCGAATTTTAATCAAATTCCTTTTCTTTAAAGAAGAGTTTAGTAAGGTTTCTCTCCAGCAGAATTTCCAGCCGGATCATAGTGGCACACAACATAGGAACTTCCATCGGCACACTCCGCTTTGCCACACCCTACGAGACCTGAGTCACGCCATACCACCTGCGTGTAATGGCCACACTGCTTGCCCGGGGCACAAGCGTTGGTGCTGTAATCATAATCCGCCTTCTCTCTCACCCATCCTTCCACAGCCATGGCAGCGGATAAGTCACCGTCAGGGCTTACTGCAATATTTTCACCAAGACCTGTACCGGAATGCTTAAGTGCACAGCCGCCGGTGGCCTGTTTGTTTGCATAGTTTTTGGCGCTCTCTGCCAGCCCCTCGTCCCACTCCATCAGCACAACACCCACCTCCGCTCGAGCGGCGTTGTGGGCTTTCACATAATCATCGGGTGAATCTTGTGCGCTAACTAATCCTAGCAGGCAAAACAAAAGTAAGGGTAATGAAATATTGTTCTTGCACAAACCTTCCATGTTGATTAATATTTAATCGTAATAATCTTCGGATTATATCTGCTGGAAGAGATTTTGGGGCGATTGATTGATGGGAAATCAATTGAGACGTACGTCTGCGTTGGTGTATTTAGTTATGATAATATTTATAGGATGAATTTCTTTATTTTTGTGGATGTAGAAAATAAATTCTTTATTTTTTATTTTTGTATGACCTTTAGCCATGGAAGAACCCCCTATAAGTCGCCAAAACACCCGCGCCATGCAGAACTGAAATAGCTTAGTGTGCCAATTGTAACACGGCCTTAAATACATTTACAAGAAACTGAAACTAAAATTAATCACCTAAAAAAGTAACTGAACCTAATTATGATTTCAAATTCCGTCAAGTTGGTCAAAGGTAATGACCTTTGATCACCATATTGAGGCCCTTCTTACCAAATGAATCTATAAATTTTCCAACTTTTGCCGTAGCTATATATGGAGCTACTGATGATAGTTGATTATCCCACAAAATGCGCCCATGCCAACATATGGTTGTAACTTTGTACATACCTTACGCTACAGCATAATTATAGCACTTGTCAAGATCATCTACAACAACCGAAATTTTATGATTCTAATTATGCGCGGCACAAGGCGTTACTTCTGACATCTAAACAAATACTAATGAGTCTGCACGCAAATTAAGGGTTGGCTTGATAATTACTTTGAGAGTAAACTGGGGATTTAATCTTTGCATAAGATTGCAACGTGTAGGTCTTTACATGCTTATCCGTTCACCTTGTCCCATTCTGGGTTTTAGAATTTTAAAGATTGCGTGTCACTAAGAGGACTTCCTTCTCAATTCGAATTTCGTGCTTGTCCTTAGTGAATCTTAAATAAAAGTTTGTTAAGGATTTGATCGTTTGTATAGGGGTCCCAAACACCTTTAAAATCCATTTGTCAAAACCTATACGCTAGACCTAAACGTTTTCGATTAGACTATGCTTAACTGGCTTGGCTAAGGCACTTTCGAGTATCAGAGCTCCATTGGAACAAAATTCCTCTTGAGGATTTCCCAGTCTTGATGCCTCATTCGAACCTATTTAACATTGTGTTGCAGAACGTACTTGACTTAAAACGCGGTCCGAGATAGAAGTAATCATACTCGGGTTTGGGACATAGAGCCACCCCTCGAAAGATTCTTGAATAGCCCTTTTGATCATTCACTCGAATGGCGTAGAGCCCAGGTTTGAATGTTATAAACCACAATCCTTAGGTTGTATAATCTGTCCGGAAGCTGGATGGTGTATTGGACATCCCATTGGGGACCATGTCCCCGTGCCCGTAGTCTGCCAATTGTAATTGTGCTTAATACAGTTCAAGACTCCTAAGCTGCTAACCGATTAATACGAAGTGGACTAAAGAAGACTTCTTCGACACTATCTTTGAATTTTTAGATTTTGAATTAAGCGAAATTTCGAAGTTGTGTGTTATTTGGGCTTTTACAGTATTCCCACTACTATAAAAGCAAAAGAACGAACAAACGAGGTGAAAGTTGCTGCATAATAAATTCTTTATTTCACTAGAAATTTGACAGGGGACGCGATTGAATCCGAAAATGATTGTCTTCTTATCTCCACACTAGGGAGATGCATTGGTTGAAAAGCTCTCCCATAAATCAAAATCCCCATTGCAAAATTAGAAACAGCAGGGGAAGTTTTTCACAGTAAAATTCAAGGTGGAGGAGGGTCTTAATGTAAATTACATATTAACAGGGCCGTCTCTGAGATTTCGAGGCCCTGTGCGAAATTTATAAAATGGCTCCTTTTTAAGATAGGTTTTTTTTTTAATTTTTTTAATTATTATTTTTTATTAAGACAATATATTGGTACTATAAAGTAATAATATAAATCAAGACAAACTTTAAGACTCACTAATTGTAAGTTTACAAATGTCATTAAATAATAAGTAAAAAGAGTTACAAACTTAACCTTTACTATATACACAAAACTAATTCAATCTTAGGCGGTGACTAGTATGGCTCAGTGATGATGGCAGCAGAGGCTGAGGCGGTTAGGGAAGGGACGGAGGCGATTATTAACTGTGAGATTATGGAAGATGGCATTCAGTTGGTGGTGGAATCGGACTCGAAGGGGTTGGTTCAGTGTTTGAACAAAGAGGCCATAGCTGATGTGTCTCTTGAGGTTTATCTCCATGATATTTGGAGAATGATGAGGTTCTTCCAGTTGGTAAAGTTTTGCTTTACCCCTCGGCAATGCAATCGTGCAGCTCATTCGGTGGCAGCGTGTTGTTAAGCATGACGGGAGGTTTGGCTGGGATGAGTTAGGTCCTGAGTTTCTTTTTAATTTTTTAGTGGAAGATGCAAATGTATCTATTTGTATTTAATTCAATAAATTTCTATCTTTCGACAAAAAAAAAACTCTAACTTTAAAGTTTCACTAGAATATATAGCATTATTATACAATAAACTGAAAAGAAAATCATTTTTAAGGTGTTATTGACACTCCTAATCTCTTATGTGCACCCCAAATTTTTATATTTAGAAAGAAAAAAATTTACACTTATAAGAAGTGCACTATGAGATTTTAAAGTGCTAATAAAAGTAATTTTTTTAATATATAACATTATTACATATAAATATAAGATACCACTACTTAGTACTATAGTCTAGTGACATTCCTCTTCACTTGTAAGTAAGAAATCTTAAGTTCGATTCTTGCCAACAACGAATTTCAACCATATTATTGCTAGCCCATTGTAAGGTTTAGCCCACTCTTCACCCCCTTAGTATAAATAATCATTTGTTCAAAAAATAAATATAAGATATCCAAAACTTTTTGGGGACCCTGTGTGATTACACCTTTTTCTCCCCTTTAATGCCGCTTCTGCATATTAATAGAACTCTCTTTGTCATCTAAATTACATATTAATAGAACTTTCTTTGTCAACCAAAAACCATTGAAATTACAATTATAACATTTAATACATAAATAAAAAATGTTAAAAAGAAAAAAAAAATGTGAGTATTAAAGTAATTTCATACAAACAACTTTTTACTATTTTTTTTTCTAAACCTCACAGCCATGTCACTCTATCGAGAAAAACTTGTGTCTGGTTCGACTTGCCACTAGAATGTGCTAAGTGGCACTACCACCCACTCAAAACTTGACATTTGTTAAAACATTGAATATAAGAATTGTTTAATAGTTTCAGAATATTAACATAAAACCTAAAAAAAAATATTTAAAAGTAAAAGGTGAAAACATGAAACACAAACCCCACCCCATTCCAGCTCCATCGGAAAGACGAAGGGGTGGAGGTGGCAGATAGAAATATTGATCTGATAAGAAAGCTTTTGACAGCTTATATGTCAAAGTCACAAAGGTGTTCATATCTGAATTATAAAGATGTTGACTTTGGGACAAATGGAAATGGCAGTCTCTTACAGCTTGGGAGATTAAAATGGTTGAGTAAAGGAAAAAGGATTTCTATACAATTAGTGTACTGGTATGATTGATTGAAAAAAGTGATCGAGAAAAATAACAAGGTTTTTCTAGGTTAGATGAAGTGAACAAGATTCAAATATATTTTTGGGCATGGATTGATTTAATGATCGGAGTGGGTGGGAATGGCAAGGAGAAGGGAGGAGGTGCGCTTGAGAATTTATTTTAATTTTTATTTCTTTTTGTCGAAATGTACTAATAAGGGAGGAGGTGCGGTTGAGAAAATTAAGCCTTTATGTTTGTGTTGACCCTCAAAACTACTAAGCCTACGTGGCGCGCAGGCCGAGTAACTAATGAGCTAACTACGTCCTTCGGTTGTATGTGGGTGTGACAACTCGTCAGCCGAGAAGTAAAATATGTTGATGTTGCGTTGGGTACGCTGCTAACTTCTTGATCCTACGATTGCGGCCGAGAAAGGAACACGTCTCGGCCTTCGGGTTCTAGAGTCTGAAGACAAGGTTGCTAGTTCTACAAAGTTCACAAATTGTTGGTGTCAGATTTGGTCATGGTGATTATATTCATAAGAGTATAAACACGCCGAATCGACACCAGACTATATGGACACAAATATTCAAAGCAAATGTACGTCTTAATCGTAAATGTGGTTCAGCCGTCAGAATGCCAAACTCTAAACCCAACTTGTGAGTATCCAATCATAAAACCACTCGACGTTCAATGCATCGAGTCTAATGATTCGTAACACCTCACTTTGCCGAGAAGGCTCGTGAGACGACCTCTGCCAATAAGGATTCGAAAACCCTTCTCGATCGAGACTTGGATAGATAACCAGTCGGCCTTGACGTAGTACTGTTTATCCAAACTAAATGTGCTTCGCGGTCGGCTGATTCTACAGCGACAGTGCTGTTTATCCAAACTGAAGATGTTCGCCGGTTGCCTTCACAGTGCTGTTTATCCAAACTGAAGATGTGTCAGCGAAAAAGAAAATAAAAAATCTCAAGGTTGTTGAGAGGTTTCGCGTAGAGCGAGAGTTTGCGCAGGACAATTTATGTGTTGAATTGGAGGGGTTGATTGTGTGTTCATCCTCTGTATTTATAGTAGCGAACTTACTTCTGGCCAAGTTAGAACCTAACCCAAACTAGGACTCCTCATCCTGATCTAACTAAGACTCGGTCAATCCTACTTTAATTAGGACTTTGAACACATCTGCACAACGAACCAGGTTCTTTCCGTGCTCCTTAGTGCCTTTAGCTTTAACATTCCTAGGGGTTTAAGGATTCATCCTTCATCTTTATCCAAATCAATCCTTCTCATAAGGATTCATCCTTCATCTTTATCCAAATCAATCCTTCTCATAAAGGGACTTGATCGACAAACAGCTTAGACAACCCCTAGTACCCAGCCGGCCCATGATCCCCCTTACTACCACTGGATCAAGAGTCTCGGCCCATTTGTTACCTTCGGCCCGAAGCATTGCTTTGGACCCAAACAGTTTGTTATTCGATTTTAATAACTAATTAATTATGTACTAATTTATTTTTTAATTTTTATTTAAAATTAGTATGGAGTCCTTTATTAATTTAGTTTAACAAATGGCAAGTTTTGAGTGAGTGTCAGCACAGTCTAGTGACAAGTTGAGCTCCACACAAGTTTTTCTGCATTCTATCACTACCCTTTAAACTCTCTCTCTTTTTCTCGCCATAATTGCCAACAGCTTTTTATGCCTGCCATAATTCCTACCATAAAAAAAAAAAAATATTTGAAAAAAATAAAAATTATATTTCTCACATATGGAGTGTGTGACCTTTGCTAGTTTATATTTAACTAAGTAATTATATATATATTTTTTGAAAAAAAAAGTAATTATATATTTCAATTAGTTTTTTTTTTTGGCATTCTTAAATAATAAAATATATTTTTAAACTTTTTGCCACGTAGCACAAATTTGATAGTTAGCGAATATGTGAGACCTCTACTTGCCAATTCATCAATTAACAATTAAACTCATGGATTTTTTAACGGATGTCTGACATTGTAAAGAATTAGTACATTGATGTAGAACATTAAAAAGTTCAAGTATGAGTTTGTTATGTAACTCAAAGTTGAGGTGCTAAAATCATTAGCATTTAAAAGTCATTATGAACTCTTTAAATATATGGATTTGCACAATCGGCGTTATATCTATAAAAAACAAGTAGCAAGAAATAATTGCTTGGTCATAAGCCAGTAATTACTTTCGAATATGTGTAGTAGATGGCCAAGAGGAGTTTTCCACAAACATTTATCGTTTCAGCCAAATAATGCAAATTAGGTTTTTCTTGGTTGAGGCAATAGTAAGACTTCAAGCTAGGCAAGTAATTATGCAACTTTGACCGTAGCATGCATATGTCTTACTAGCAAGTTACCAAAATCCATATTAAAATTAAAAAAAAAAAAAGTGCATTATGCTTGATCGATTGAATTTTACCGTCCACCTTGCCAGTGGAATTTTATTTTATTTTATTTTATTTTTTTGTGAAGGGGCGATAACATTTCATTCATTCAAATCCAAGGAATATTATAACAAAACATCTTTCAAAACGGGAATCAGATCCGGAGGGTTCCCATTCCATGTGCAATTGGAATTTGAAAGAAGAGCATAACGCGCTAGCCGGTGGGCACAACCATTTGCTTGACGACGAACATTGGTAGAAATAGCTCCAGTGACTGAGGCAAGAAGCGCTTAGAATCCTTAATAATATGCCTAATGATAGACAAATTAGTGGAAGGATCATTAAGCGCAGCCACAATTTGGAGGGAATCACTTTCTAATATGAAGTTTTGAAAACCCCTTTGAGTCGCCAGCAAAGCACCCTCTCTAGCAAACAATGCCTCACTAACCATAGGAGAGTCAATATGTTCAAAAAATTGTCACACACCCGCCACAAAAGCACCCTAATCATCTCGCCACACCAATACCTCCCCATTTGGACCGCTCATTCCACACACAATCAATGTTGATTTTAAACATGGAAGTTAGAGGGCCAGACCAAAGGGAAGTAAGAGGAGGAAAAGGAGGGAGGTCGACAAGGCAAGGAGCGATTATACTCCTGCCACCAACAAAGATAGTGAGATAGAACAATATCCGAACTTTCGACATTATCATTCCAGAGCTTTTCATTCATTGTTCCCTAGATAGCCCACAACACCATAAGGCAAATTTCGAAATTAGGGGCCGAAAGATACCCAACCCAAAGAACCATACGACTCAGCACATCCGCACATCCGAAGAGTGAGGCACATCGGGATAACCAACAGGTAAGGCTAGCCACATGCATTTGGCAAAAGAACAGTCCCACATCACATGCGGGGTAGATCCTTTAGGGGTGCTACAAAAGGAGCAAAGAAGATCAAAATTGAACCTCTTTTTTCTCAGGTTCATCTTGGTGGGTACAATATCTCTAGCAATTTTCCAAGCACAAATTTTAACCTTGGTAGGTACCCTGGTTGCCCAAAGTTTCTTCTAGAGTAGGCCTGAGGAATTTGCATTAGAGGACATCGAGGGAGCCTCCCTTCGTTGTTACAGAGAATATCGTGCAACATGGTATGCACTCTTAACCGTAAAGGAATCTTTTTGTCATAATTCCAGGTCAACCAATCATTCGGACAACAGATGTTAAGTGGAAGAGATAAAATTACATCAGATTCAATATTACTGAAGAGACTCTTAACAAGTGATACCTTTCAACACCCATTATGATCGATAAGATCCTTGACAAAAGACACCCCGCATGAAGGAGGTTTAGGGGAAAAATATTTGAGTCTCGAAGGTAGCGAAAGCCATCGATCATTCCGAATTGATGACCTTTTTCGCAGTGCAAATACTTTTCCAGCCTTAAGAAGTGTCTGGCTTGATCACCGCCTCTAGGAAGGAGCAGTGAAGATAATATTTGGCCTTCAGTATCCACGTAACCAAAGAGGAAGGCGCAGAGAGAAGCGTCCAACCTTGCTTGGCTAGGAAACCAAGGTTAAAAGCGTATAGATTCTTAAATCCCAAACCACCATCACACCTTGGAAGACATAGTTTATCCCAAGCCAACCAATGGATTTTACGTGCATCATCGGCACCACCCCACCAAAATTTAGCCACCAGCCGATTTAAATCCTCACAAAAGGATTTGGGGAGAAGGTAGCAGCTCATTGAGCAGAGAGGGATGGATTGGGCCACTACCTTGACAAGGATTTCTCTAGCAGCAACACTGATAAGATTATCTGTAACGACCCAAAAATTCTTATTTGGAAGCTAATATTCGGTTATAGACCAAAAATAAAATCATGCTTAATCTCTATGGCTACATCTAACCTCTTCGTTAGACTGCCTATGCACCCTACAAAGGGATCAAGTCATTTGTAGTTCGCAAATTCAATTTCAACTCATTTCCAAAATCATTCAAGTGATTAACAATCACTAACTAAGTTCAAACAAGCAATTCACACCAATTGCATATGAAATATAGATTCAGAATATCGAAATTAGCTTAGAAAGGCAACGTCGGCTCATTATCCATGTACCGCCGCACATGGCGGTTTCCGGCTCCAAATTCTGACAAACTCTAAAAATTACCAAATTTTATAGGGTTGTAGAGTTCAAGAACAGGAACAACTTTCATACCTGGGCCGAAGTCCAATTCAGCTGGGAAGTGGTTAAAAAATCCCTCGAACCGCCAGAACCCTCAATTTAGGTTGTTGTTGATTCACCACCAAAACGAACTTTGACACCTCATCCAATGCTTGGACCTTGTCCCTGGGGTTGAGGGGAGTCTTTTGGTGGTGGCCATCGACGATGAAGCTCGCCGGAGCCACTGGAAAAAGATTAAAGCAGCAGGAAAGGTCTTGGCTTTGTGGCTTCGAACTGGAAAAATGGGAAAGAAATCGAAAAATATAACACTACAAAGATGTAGGGCTCGTCAAGGGCTTTCCATGGACACCAAGATCACCCAAAACGGAGTTCATACGAATGAGATATGAGCGGGTCAAGTTGGCGAGTCGGGTGGAGAAACCGGGTTTGGCTTGTTCTCTCCATCTCCCTTCCCTACTTTCCCCTCCTAAGTTTCTCATTGGTTCCCCCCTCCCTTTTCTCATTGGACCCAAATTTACTCACTCCTCATAGGCCAAATTCCCACATGGTGGGGGTTTAACTAATTTAAAAACTATCGTTTAGTAAAACAATTTCAAATATCTGTAACTATACCATTATAATCCGGACTCACAAATGGCTTTCCCCTATGTGCTCGTAGGATCGAACTCTATCCAAATATGTCAAGAAACATGATAAAATATATGAGGATAAAATACGTCATAAAAAAAATTACGTTTAGTCCACAAGGGACAATTTCGTCATTTCACTTCCCAAAAAAAATTCCACATAATCATATATTTAAATTTTTTTTAGCGTATTACATTCGACCCCCATTAAAATAAATCTCGTCCTCGAGATTTCTACCCTTGAATAACGAAGAAGGAATTAACGCTATTTCCAACATTCCATTTATAGTGAATAAAATCATAACCTCAGTCTACGATTTTATTCAAGCCCTCAGAAATAAATACTTCCACGAAGTAATCATTTACATTTAGGTTTCCTACCACTCTCATTGGTAGAATAAATATAAAATATTCTAGCCATACACATTGGCAAAAATAATACTAAACATCAAGCCATAATCCTCAAGGCCTAAATAAATACTAGATTATCAACCACACCTACCGTTGGTTAGATAAATACTAGCATCATAATCACAATCAGTGGTAAACTACTTACCATCATTGCCATATTCATCATCAGCAAAACAATTATCACAAATTCCCAGCCGTAACCATCGTCAGCCAAATAAATATCAAAATTTCAAGCCATAATCATCAGTGGCTAAATAAATATCACAATTTCAAACCAAACCATTAGAATTGGCAAATCAAATATTAGAAATTCCAACCAAAATCATTGGAATTTCCAATCACAATTATTGGTAAAACCACTTACCAATCATTGGCTATACGCAGTCGTTATCACGATTCTTCCTCAAAATTTCTAGCCACAATCACTGGCGATATCAAATATCAAAAAATTTTGTCATATTCATCCTTGGCAAAACAAATATCATAAATTCCAGCCAAACCATCATCGGTTAAATAAATATCAAAGTTTCAAACCACAATCATCAGTGGCTACGCAAATAATCACAATTTCAAGCCAAACCATTTAAATTGGCAATTCAAATATAAGAAATTCCAACCAAATCATTGAAATTTCACATCACAATCATTGGTAAAATCACTTACCACTATTGGTTATACACAACCGTCAACACGATTCACTCCCATAATTCGTGTGCCAACATAATCTAACTTGATGACCGGTCATGCGGCCGATTCCTTTCAATCTGACCACAATAGCACGAAGTAGGGTAATGATAGTGTCCATTTAATCCTACACCCCAGAACCAAGTACCCTCCCCACGGGATATGGTACATGTCTAGCCATGTAGGGTTCCAGAGTTTTAAGGGATCGAAACCCAAGGCAGAGCGCGGTGCCCTTCACTCCTAGTAACTCTCAATCTAGGAGTGTCCATTTCCAACGGCCATACCACATATACTATCCCGTAGAAGTAGGCTAACTGTATAACACCCTCTGAAGGTTTAAGGGATCGAAACCTAGGGGAACTTCACAGTCGCTTGCACTCTTAGGTCATCAAAATCATCCAAGAACCTGCATTTACAATCCACAGGAACCTGTACTCATAACAACACACGTGAGTAATCCACAATACATATATGTATGTCACATATTCATAGAAATTATGAAATAGTGCAACCCCAATGCAAATCATAATTTCTACTCACAAACTCCATAGTTGCCATGGAAATTGCACATACCACATACGCAAGTGGTCCTCTATATATATGTCACCTGGATGCCACTTATTCAAAATATTTTGAAATAATGCATTCACAATTCATATGCATTTCACATAAATGCCTCATGATTCATAAAACTTGTGAAATATAACAATATCACCACAATCATATTTCACATCATTAAAACACGAAAATATATCTATATTCACTCTCCTGCCAGTGAGAGATTCATAAAACATGTGTAGTTCACATCAATGTCACATTAATTATAGAAATAATGAATAATGCAATATCAATGCTAATCATAATTTACACCAACATGAATTCAAGGATATTGCATATTGTAGAGTAGGATTATTCGCTCTGATACCACTTTGTAATGACCCAAAATTTCTTATTTGGAAGCTAATATTCGGTATTAGGACAAAATTAAAATGATGCTTAATCTCTACGCTGTTAACCATTATAAATCTCTTTCCTTAAAGAAATCAAGTACAATATTAAATTTGGGTTGTTCTATGGTTGCATCTAACCTCCTCGTTAAACTACCTATGCACCCTACAAAGGGATCAAGCCATTCGTAGTTCGCAAATTCAATTTCAACTCATTTCCAAAATCATTCAAGTGGCTAACAATCACTAAGCTCAAACAAGCAATTCACACTAATTACATATCAAATATAGATTCAGAATATCAAAATTAGCTTAGAAAGGCAGCGTCAGCTCACTGTCCACGCGCCACACGTGGCAATTTTCGGCTCCAAATTCTGACGAACTCTAAAAATTACCACATTTTACAGGGTTGTAGAGTTCAAGAAGATGAACAACTTTCATATCTGAGTTGAAGTCCAATTCGGCCAGGAAATGGCCGAAAAATCCCTCGAACAGCTGGAACCCTCAATTTGGGTAGTTGTCGATACGCCACCAAAACAAACTCCGACGCCTCATCCAATGCTTGGACCTTGTCCCTGGGGTTGAAGGGAGTCTTTTGGTGGTGGTCATTGACGGTGAAGCTCACTGGAGCCACCGAAAAAAGATTAAAACTGCTGGAAAGGTCATGGCTTTGTGGCTTCGAATTGGAAAAACGGGAAAGAAATTGGAAAATATAACACTATAGAGATGTAGGGCTTGTCAAGGGCTTTCCATGGACAACAAGATCACCCAAAATGGAGTTCGTACAAAGGAGTTATGAGCGGGTCAAGTTGGCGGGTCAGGTGGAAAAGCCGAGTTTGGCTGGTTCTCTTCATCTCCCTTCCCTCCTTTCCTCTCCTTTCCTCTCCTTTCACTTGTTTCTCATTGGTTCCCCTCTCCCTTTCCTGATTGGGCCCAAATTTACTCACTCCTCATAGGTCAAATTCCCACATGGTGGGGTTTTAACAAATTTAAAAACTGTCGTTTAGTAAAGCAACTTCAAATGTTTGTAACTATACTGTTATAATCTGGACTCGTAAACAGCTTTTGCCTATGCACTCATAAGATCGAACTCTATCCAAATATGTCAAGAAACATGAAAAAATTTATGAGGATAAAATACGTCCTAAAAAAATTACGTTTAGTCCACAAGGGACAATTTCATCATTTCACTTCCCAAAAAAAATTCCACATAATGATATATTTTAAATTTTTTTAGGGTATTACTGAAGGATAATTTTGTGAAAACATGTTCATTTGAATAACATCTATAGCATGCATTTAACAATTAAAAGGCGGAATCATGCTTGCATGCATTCAAAAACAAAACATTAACCATGAAATTCAAAGCCTAGTAGATTGGTGAACCAAGACTCAACTCAAATCAAAGTGAGTTGAGAAATTATACCTTTGTAGATTCCTCTTTGCATAAGCAAAGGCTAATCACCCAAAAAGAGGGCCTTCATTTCTTGCATCTAAAATCTATGGATTTGGATGGATGAAAAGGTTTCTCCAAGTTCCCAAAATTGAGAACCTCTAAGACTCCACACCAAGGAGAGATTGGAGAAGAAATGAGTGACCTTGGAGTAGTGGGATTGCTAGATGCACCCTCCAAGGGGGCCGGCCTCCTAGAGAGAAAAGGAGAGACATGTTCTCTCCAATTTTCTCCAAAAGAACCCTTAATGAATTTTAGGCTATAAAGTCCTTTATATAGTCACTTCTTTAAGTGACCTAAAGAACCAAAACCCTATTTTCATAACAAGGCCGGCTTTAGGGTGTTATTGGGCTATTTGGGCCTTTGTGAATTATTATTCATTAAGTTGTCATACAACTTAAGTTAATGGACTTGACGTTCGAAGCCCATTGGGCCTTTAGGTCCAAAACTATCCCGAGGTCTTTAACGAACTTATTCGCTTGATTAATTAACATATTAATTAATCCTTGCCATAAATAATTAAACCATTTAATTATTCTTACTCATCTCCATTGTTTCTTCAATCTCCACCTTACACGGTGTACGATCCATTAGGTTCCTTTTAGCGAGGCAGTGGGCGATTAGAACTCTTTCAAATCGATTGTGAATTGAAACTTACTTTCAATTCTCCCTTTAGTGATTATACACGTTTAGGGCTTCCACAAACCATGAGTGACACCTAGCAGCATATCATGGTTACCCAAGCTAATCAGAAGAGGTGGAGAACCTATTCAGTTTAGGATTACAAATGCAATACGGTCTTTCTCTAATACAATACTCTTGACCACATTGTTTGGTTTGATAGTTTATTTATTCATGTCTACTATCCAATGTGATTCGTGTGCTTATATGATTACCTTGAATGTGATTTGGAACGACTTCCTAAATCTCATTCATACTCTGGCCAGAGATTCCAAATCATATCATAGAGTATTCTCCCTCAAACGGTTTGAAGGTTAGAGATCCCTTGTTGCACATTCACTTGCCTCCATAGCTAAGTGGCTTAATCCCAACGATGCCGTGGACACTCGCGGATAGGGTGACTTTGACATAATCAAAGATCAAGAACTTAACCACAAGACAGCTGTGATGCCTCAGGTCAAAGGACTATTTTGCATTATCCCAACCATGAATTCTCATGTGACATGAATATGAGAACTCTTCGTTGATCGTGTTCAGTGAACTCATTCTCTATTGAGCACCTACGTACTTGCCTTGATGTCACACACACCAATGACTCGAGACTAGTCACTCTCCCTGAGAGAAGACACAGCACGTACTGATCTTAACGGACTGTCAATGCCCAATTGGCAATCCTATGATCAGGAACGTTTAGGATGTGTCTACGAAAGAATGGTCTCATGAATCTAACTTCTTTAGATTGCATTCTCCCAATCACATATTCCTTGGACTTATCGTTTAAGCATATAACATTTATATGAGACGGCTCAAACAATAATGTTTGCCCTTGATATTAAACTAGATTAGTTTAACATGTGAAATGTCCGTAAAGTATCATCATATGATTGGTTTTAGGGCACATTTCCAACAATTACATTATCTTTCCAACCATGTAACTATTTCCAAAGACGTTCCTTGATGTTGTTGAAGCAAGCACTCTTGTTGCGACCCACAACCATAGGAAACCCCAAGTATCTGTCATAAGCCCTAAGAGCAGGGCCAAGTCTAGCTGAGAGTTCCAGTTAAGGTTTTTGTTGAAACAGACATAACTCTTCGAAAGGTTGACCATTTGCGCCGATGCTCGTTCATAGGCCCTAAGAGTAGACTGGATTTCCTCACAAGCTACCTTAGACGCAACGTAGTAAAGCATACTATCATCGGAAAAAAAAACAAATGTGAATGATGGGGGCATCACAACAAACTTTAATTCCAAAATTCTAATTTTCCCATTCCTCTTTTGCAATGAGAGTGGATAAACCATCCGTGCATAAGAGATATGGTGACAACAGGTCCCTCTGCCTAAGACCCTTGGATGGATAGAGGTGCCCTTTAGGCTCCCCGTTGATAAGGAAAGCAAATGAAACTGAACTCACACAAGCCAAAATGAGAGTCATCCACTTTGTCGGAAAACCAAGCTTTAGGAGAACCTTTTCTAAATAAGACCACTCAATCGTATCGTAGGCCTTGCTCATATCGAGCTTAAGGGCCATAAAGCCCTTCTTACCTTGGATTCAACACATCAGATAGTGGGCAACCTCAGCGGCAAGGGTGGAATTATTAGAAATCTGTCTACCAGGTACCAAAGTACTTTAGTTCAGGGAGATTAACTCTGGCATGAGGGCTTTTATACGATTTGTCAAGACCTTGGAAGCAATTTTGTAGACCACATTACATAGAATTATAGGGTGGAAATTGTGCATTTCAGTGGGGTTACTTTGCTTTGGGATAAGCGCAACATGAGTGAAGTTAATTTTCTTCAACATTTTCCCAGAAGAGAGGAAAGATTTGATAGCCAAAGAAATGTCTTTCCTAACGATGTCCCAATATTTCTGAAATAATAGTGGCAAAAATCCATCCGAACCTAGGGATTTTGAAGGATACATATCGAAGAGAGTAGCCTTGATCTCCGTCTCAAAAAAATCCTCATTTAGAGAGGTAGCCATCTCATCGGTAACTAGCCGATCCAGGGCCCCGATAATTTTCTCGTCATCCACCATTTGGGAGGTTTGGAACAGGTTGTCAAAATAGGATAAAACAATGCATTCCATACCATCATCTGACACAACCAACTCCCTATTATCATCACTGAGGCCATAAATTGCATTTTTTTTGTTTTTCAAGTGGTAGCTCTCTAGTGGAAAAACTTGGTGTTCTTGTCCCCCTTTTTTAACCATTGAACTTAAAACCTTTACCACCAAAAGGTTTCCTCTTGAGCCAAAAGGGAATCAAGTTTCTACAAAAGGTCATTCTTTTCGACCAACATGGTTCAGTTAAGGGGTTACTAGAAAAAAGTTAAGCCAAGAACGAACTTGCTCAATTTTCAATTTCCTAGCCTTGAAATTTTGGTGCTGCTAAGTTAGAAAAGCAACCTTCATCGCTTTCAATTTTCCACCACCTTGAATATAGGGAACCCTGCAATCGAGGCAGACCAAGCATCAGCGATTACTTCCTTACAAGAATCATGATGTGTCCACCATTCCTCAAAATGAAATAAGCCTTTCCATGACCTTTCCTAGAATCTCTACCATTGTAATTAAGTAAAATTGGAATGTGATCATATTTGCATGGGTTAAGGTGGATAATAGAGTAATTGGGAAAAAGATTCATCCAAGATAAAGTAGCGAGGACACAGTCGAGTTGTCCATTACTACAGCAGGAGGTTATCCAAGTAAAATTCTCGCCTCTGAACCTCAAATCCATGAGATTACAGTCTCCCACTGCTTCATGGAATGAGAGAATTTGGTGGATGTGGCATAAATTTCCTCCCTCATTCTGCGCAGAAAGGAGAATTCCGTTAAAATCGCCTCAACAAACCTAGGGAATGGAGGAGCATGAAGCCAATCTCCTCAATAGGTCCCATGTTTCATGCCTACACTCAATAACCGGGTGCCCATAGAAACTTGTAAGCCTCTAGTGCTTCGCATCACTAATTTCGCCTACCTCTGCATTAATATGGTGGGAAGAAGATGATAAAATTCCTAAAGTAGTGTCATCATTCCATAGCAAAGCAAGATTTTCGAATCTACCATAAGAGTCTACTCCAAAAGTATAATTGAACCCGAACTGCACTCTGATATTTCTTAGCCTGTTTGTATTGTATTTAGTTTTAGAGAGAAACACAATACGGGGAGCATGTTGCTGGATTAACCCACGCAACACTTGAACTATCCGGCGGTTCCCAAGGCCCAGGCAGTTCTAGAATAGAATACTCATAATTGACGACAATATGAAGTCTCCTCAACCGCCGCCGATTCCAGATTCTTTTGGTTCTTATTCCTTCCCAGCAGGCCATTGGATTCAGCCTCTGATCGGATCATATTTATATATATTTTTACTTCGAATTCACTCGTCTTTTCTTAGTTAGTTCCTTATATTTTTGAGCTATTTACGTTATTTTTGTGTTTATAGGATTTGTTATGCAAAGAAAATAAAAATAGAACAAGTGAAATTTTATGTAATAAATTCGTCAAAATTGGATGCATTGACCACCTTCTTCCATTCTTGTACCAAGAAGATTGGGATGTTCTTATCGCACACTTTCTTGGAGTGGATCATGCTGGGCTCATATTTGGGGTTGATTCTGTGCAAATGATAGAAAAGTTGGAGCAATACAACAACGTCTTGCTGAAAGAATAAAGAAAGAAAAATAAAAAGAAGAATCCAAGAGAGAGACCAGCAGAAAGGCAGAAGAGAAGAATCCAAGGGAGACACGGGCCCTTGGCAGGGGAAAAGAAGAGAAGCAGGAAACGTGAGACACGGGGGGAGAAAAGGAGGAAAAAGGGGGAATAAAAAGGTAGGCTGCTTTGGCAGCTGGAAGGGAGAGACATAAGAGAGTCAGATAGCTGCTTTTGCAGCGGGGGGAGTGGGGAGTGCGCAGGGCGCGCAGAAAATCAAGAAGAAAAATCGGAGGGAGAGTGGGGGAGCTGCCCTTGGCAGCGTGAGAGAGAGGAAGAGACATAAGAGGGCAGAGAGAAGTCAGAGGTCAGACGAAAAAGAAGCAGCAAAGCTGCCAGCGAAAAAGGAATAAAAAATTGAAAGAAGAATAAGGGATTGAAAGGAGGTCACGGACAGGAAGGCAGCAAGGCTGCCAGAAAGAAAAAGAATAAAAAAAATGAAGAAGAGACAGGGAGAGATTGACGCGGGGAGAGAGGGAAAGCGAAAAGGAGAGCAGAAGAAGAAGGCGCAGGAGAGAGGACTGAGCAAGCTGCCTTGCGCAGCGTGAGCCTCGGGGAGGAGAAAAACAGAAGCAGCAAGCTGCATTCTCTCTCGGTTAAATCTTTCCAAACTTTTATTTTATTTTTGTTTTAATAATGTGTAACTAAATTTATTTTGGCTAGAGGTTAATTCAAAGCCATGAATATATTTGTAATATGAATTGATTACCTTCAGTTGTGATTTCTGAGTTGTGATTTAATTTGCTTAACTGCTTGATTGATAACTTATTTTTGTATGTCGATTAATAATGCATACTTAATTTACATGCATGAATTTGATGCTAGAATATAAGTGAATTTCACCTAATCGTTATGAACTTATATTCACAAGTAGTGAAGGTTGCTAGTCACAATCATGTTAGGTAAATTCTTGGCAAGAGTATCATGCTTTTCATAGTTAGGAATGCCTCGTCAATGCTTATAGTTTTCATAGAGTTTAATGATCTTTGATTGTATCTCTATTGTGCTTTTCACGTAGAGGACTTTTGAAGAATGTTTTGAATTGTTGTATGCGTTTTTCCGTCCAATTCAATAACTTAGGGAAAACTTGAAGATTAAAAAAGTGTTGTTCACGGTTAATCTGAAGTATTGAGATTCACAATTTATTGAAAGAACAACTGAAAATCAATTTAGGTTGCATATGTGTCATGTGTGGAGAAAAACCCTCTAGCTAATCCGTCACCAATCCTTTCACCTTAATTTCATACTTTTGTCAATTCTGTAATTTATTTAAGTTTAATTTACTTCTCGTCAAAACCAAACCCCCCCATTATTAAATATTATTTTTTAGTTAGTTTTCATTGTTGTTAGTCTTTTAATTCAATTTCCGTCCATTTCAGTTCCTAGTGTCTAATTTGATTGTTTTCATTATTTTGAGTCATTCTAAGTGTGTTTCGAGTTATTAGAGTTTTTAGCCTAGTTTTGTGTCCTTGAGTCTTGTTTAATATTTTTAAATTAATTTAGAATAGATTAGCAATCCCTCGTAATCCCCGGCCTAGAACGATACCCTACTTACATCTATACTACAATTGTCAAAAAGAGGGTTTAATTTGTGTGTCAAGTAATTTTCACATCAAATTTTACCTCTGCATTAATATGGTGGGAAGAAGATGATAAAATTCCTAAAGTAGTGTCATCATTCCATAGCAAAGAAAAATTTTCGAATCTACCATAAGAGTCTACTCCAAAAGTATAATTGAACCCGAACTGCACTCTGATATTTCTTAGCCTGTTTGTATTGTATTTAGTTTTAGAGAGAAACACAATACGGGGAGCATGTTGCTGGATTAACCCACGCAACACTTGAACTATCCGGCGGTTCCCAAGGCCCAGGCAGTTCTAAAATAGAATACTCATAATTGACGACAATATGAAGTCTCCTCAACCGCCGCCGATTCCAGATTCTTTTGGTTCTTATTCCTTCCCAGCAGGCCATTGGATTCAGCCTCTTCCAACTCTTTGGACGCAGAAATAAAGACTTCACATAACCTCTGGTCTTTCCCCATGCAAAACGAACTTCTCCTAGTAAAGTTAATATCTCCAGTTGCATGCCGACCACGTCCCTCACCATTCCTTTTTTATTTTCTTTTAGGGTCACCGCCCTAAGCAAAATGGGGAGGTTTCCATGGGCCAATAGGTGCCTTGGTTCTTGGAAGTTTAGGATGGGGTTAAGTGTAGCACTCTCATCCATGTGCTTTTTCTTGGCTTTTTCACGTAATAGATCGGTAGGTGGGTCCCCCACTGGTAGTGAGTTGCTCGGATCCAATAGCTAATCATAGGGTGGGCCAACCAACTCATAGCCGGGCTCAGGCTCAAAGAATTGCTGAGTGTGGGTAAGCCCATTGGCATTGATGAAAGCCCATGGTGGGATCCGCTTTGCGTCACACCAAACTTTATCGAGGGATAAATAATTGATAGCCAACGTTAAGCCATTTGTAAAGTGGGTCCTAAAACTATCAGGGTGCCACATATGATCAACATCCTCTAGAGATGATCTTCTTCTAACATCCTTAGATTGACTATTACCAGGTAACTTACACTACAAACCAAGTTGCATCGTCCCAAATGTCAACTACAACCTATCCCTGTCGCCATGAGCTAGATTGTCATTACTGGTTGACCACATGGAGACCTCAATGTCCCTTTGTGTGGCCACAACGTTCACTTGAAACTGCCAAGCCGGCGCCCCCCATTCTTCATCTGGGATACCATAAAAACAACCATCCACATGCCACTTTCTGCACTAATGCCGCTCATTAGCACCGCTACTTGGCTTAGGTCTAGCGTGGGGGGGACTGCAACGTAGAGATGGAGCCAATAGGAGACGCTCTTATTCCCTCACCATATTCAATGAGTTAAAACTTCTAGATACATCATTTAGAATGCCCAAGCCGACCACACTTGTAGCCAAAATTGTTGAGACCCTAGTTAATTTAATATAAATTTAATTGGGACTTAACGGATGTGATATTTTCAATAAATTAAAGACTTCTTTGGAATGTTTAAAAATGTTGAGATCAATTTAAAATGACACTAAAAGGTTGGGGCGTTTTAACTACTTTCTAAATACTAGTAAATAATATAGTATTGTGTATATTATTTATATTTTTCTCGACTATGAACCTATGGCCTCTATAGCATGTGTATTAATATTAATATAGAAGTGTTAATTCCTAATATTAGAATACTACTAGCAAAAGTGCCCACGCGTAGCTGTGGGTGTTTAAAATATTGATTAAAGTTAGATTTATATACCTAAGATAGAGATTGGCAGTGTGCAATTCCTCACTGCTATAAAGATAGAGATGCTATGATATTCATGTACAGAAGTTGATAGTATCAAAATCGTTCAAATACAAAAAATAAACATGTCCATATCAGAAGCTTGGCACCGCACATCTACTCAGTGTTTATGATTTTTCCTGGTCAATCTTTTGGTCTTGCTTGTTAGGGAATGACCATCTTTTTCTTGGTCATCATGTTATTTTTTGCTTTGTCCAGAATTTTTCTGTTGCTATATATTAAGAATTGGAATCAATAAGAATTCAATATAAAAAACTAAATTTAACTATATGGAGAATTACTTGATACGTACAAAAGGTTTGAAAATTAAACTAACATTAAAAAAAAAAGATGAGATGGAGTGGAAATCACATACCAGCATCAAGCTTAAAATTGTAGTGCTATCTGCAATTAGTCTTATCATGAGCTTCTGCACTGGTTGATGTCTCGGTCTTTTCCATAGCTGTATGTACATTGTAGATTTGGGTAGATGAGAAGCAGAAGAAAATAAAAATATAAGTAAAAGTTGCAACTTAACTATCTATGTTGATTCATGTCCAACACATAATAAGAATAATAAGAATAGCAAATCATTTTTCATCTCGTGCACTGGTTTGTCATCGTAAAGATTTAAGTGGTTCACCCCTCAAAACTAGGCTACATCCACTGTTTCTTAGATTATATTGAATGTAAGATTGAATAAATAGCAATCGACTAATACATGAATTCTCTCTCCCTTTAGTTTTCGACCCCCAAACATGATACCCTCATACCTTTATATAGGCCCTCAATGAACCTTTCCCCCCCCCCCCCACCTTGGGTTCTTCCCACTTTGCCTTTAATGAGCCACCTATGTAGACAAAAGTTCTGACATATTTTTTCTTTTTCTTCCTACATTCGCTAGTGAAGTGATAGGTGTTCAACTAATATGGCAGGCCTTTTTTAAAGTAGCGAGAGCCGAATGGGATACTCGGCCTTGGTTACTCAACTCTTTCTTTTCGAGTGATCTTTCAACCACCTTTATGTCACATCCAAGCTCTTGTCACTGACTGTAAATCACCACGTGGTCTAATTGACACCTGACTAGACCAGTCTTCAAAGATTTAAGTTATCAACCTGCCCATGTGCCATCGACGTTCGATAATATCTTCACTTACTCTGGTCGGGTAGAGCTCTGTGGCGCTCATCATTTCCTTGTTCTAAGCCTCATTTGTCCCTGGGCTCTTTGGTATCTCTTGGGCTTTTTGTGATCCCACTTCTAGTTTGTGCCACTATATAGCCTAAAAGTGCCTAGCATTAACAAGTCCCCAATTCTTTGGTCAAGGGTTCCACCTTGGGTGTCAAGTTTTTTTAGGTCGGTCAGTATTGTAAATGGTGCTTGGTTGGGCGATCATTTCAGGTGTGATTAAATTATCATTCTTCCAATTCTCTTTCTCATTTTTCTTGCATAACCGTTCCTCAAAAGCTCTTTCCGCCTGCTATCGGCTCTTCAAGTTTTACACTCTTTACGTTTCGTGAACTACTTGATTTTGCTGTATTTGACTAATTTTCACCATAGGATTCATCGCCAACACTCGATACCCCTAGTTAATTTTCGCCATGGGATTCATCACCAACACTCGACATATCACATATCTCGCTATCATATATTTTCACATTTTCTTCCTCTTTTTTGCAGTATAAAAGACTTTTCTTAGTGTGTTAGAATCCATCTCAGGTCAATATAAACTATTCTTTTGATATCTTCTAATAGAAACTCGCCCTCCTGCTCAGGTGTTATCGTCAGTAGATAGGCTGGGGAGAAATCTTGCAGAGTTTAGTGGACAAGTGTTGCATGGTGCTTGCAGCAAGTTCTTCATTTTGTACCAATGCGCCCCCTTCCCTAATAATACTTATAGGGCAACCTTCCCCCTCAGATAAGTGGTCAGGTCGTTCAACAACTATTGGGGTTTAGCGTAAGTGATCCTCCGGGCGTCTGCACAAACCAATCGGTGGTCACTTTAGTATTCAACTTTATTGCCGAAGCATAACATAGCATTGCCGACATTGATCTATTCTAACCATTCTTATCCTCACAGTGGTAAGAAATTTAATCACCAGCATCTTCTGGTTAATGTCCATGTCCATCTCTGTTAAAAACGGTTATCCTAATATCACATTATTATAGGAAAAGCAATCTATGATCGCAAACCCAGTCGTCAGGCTCGTCCTCCTAAGATGTAACCCAATTGACAATGTGAGATTCATTTCCTCAATTGGGTGTATGATATTGTCCCAGAACGGTATAAGGGGCTCCAAGTTCCTATTTAGCAAATCTTTGTTGACACCTAGTTGGTCAAAATCTAAGAGGAAAATCACATTTAACGAGCTGCCATTGTTGATGAAAACCAGGGTGACCTCGTAGTTAACTATCTCAACCGAGATGATGAATGGATCTTCTTGAGGTTGTAGAATTCCAATGCAATCCTTTTCTTTGCACACTGTAAGCTCAGCTGATTGTTTTCCCATTTTTGCAAGTCGGGAGACTATTCCAACTGAGGAAGAATGCGATACTGCCTGACTCGACACTCAAGAATATGCCTTCATTACCCTGTTGGTTAGAGTCTCCAGACAAAGTGGATCGCCAAACAAAGTATAAACTACCTTCATGCTAGTTCGATCACAATTTGTAAGGGTGCCAAGCACCTAAAAAGAGCTTGGCTAGGTCGTGAACCTGTCGGCTGCATACTCTGTGAGCCACACCTACCAAACGAGGGCCTTTATGTCATCTTTAAGGTCTATATAGTAGTCAATGAGATAGTTGTGGTCGTGGTAGCATTGTCAATACTTAATATAATCAATTGGCCTACGAAATACCCTGGAGAGCTAACGTTCAACCAGATCTCACCCTGAGAAATACCCTGGGGTGTAGGTTTCCTACTTGTCATATCGTTTGGGGAGGCTTTCACCATCGAACTAGTGGCTCTTATACTTTTTTTTTCTTGGGTGGGCGGTTATACATGACTTCCTTCTTTGCTTTAGTTGGTGCACCCAAGCTAATCCCCTTTGAGGTTATGGCGACGATCTACAACTTGGTCTTATTTAGCTGCTTAACGCGAGAGTAGTTGATAGCCTTACATAAAAAGTCCTTGAATATCTAGAGGGATTCCGAGTCAAGTTGAAGTAGAATGGGCTGTCACCTCGTTGCATCCCTTGCACCTTGCGTACTCATTGTTGAATTTGATATGTAATTCCTCAATGACGTCTGGGCATTCTTCACTTAGGCGAGGTCGGTCCGAGTATATTGGCTATTGGAGATAATCTTATAGGTGTTAAAGAAAAACTTGCCTCAACCTTCGAGATGGCCGTGATGGGTCATGAAGTAATTTTCTTAAACCAATCCCAAGCTGCTCATCTAAGGATGGTCAGAAATAGCATTGTTATTTCCCCGACCCTTAACTATGTGAATCAAACCATTCAGGTGGTTGTATGAGTCAGTGAGATCCTCGTAGCTTTGCATCCTTAGTGCTCGGGTGTCTCCACTCGTCGGCTTATCTAGAAATTCTTTGGAAAATGGCAAGGGTTAAGAATTTTTCCTCAGAGTAATCGAGGTTTTTGGGCTTAAATGCTTGCTCTATGTCTCTCAATCGATCCTACACACTGTTTATTTCTTCGCCCATGACCTTCCTCAGCATGCTCCTCCAGTTAGACGGTTAAATGGGGTGTATGTCGACCCTTTTGTTGTCTACTTAGAGGCTTGTTTGTTGGTTCCCGAGTTTTCTTGTATGCTCAAAGCCATTTGTTGATGATTTCATAGACGTCCTCGTCCACACTCCCGACATCGACCAGGGGAAGATGAGGAATAAGAGGGGAAGGATTAGCTGACACTCAAAATCTGCGCTCGATCTTCTCATTGGTCTGGTTGATTTGTTCCAGAAGGTCGTCGTACTTCTCCTGGAGTAGGGTATTTTTGGCATGGATAAGGTTTCCTACCTTATTCGTCTGTCCAACATCGACAAGTATGTCATTTATCTTTTCCTCTAGGCTAGCAAGGTTGACTTTATTTTCTCATCTTCTTCTTCAAAGATTAGGTCAAGTCTGTCCAGAAAGACCTTGTCCCTCATTCTTCTGCGGGCATCCTGCTCAGTTGAGCACAATCATGCAAAGTTCCCAATAATTGGGCTACATCCACTGTTTCTTAAGATTATATTGATTGCAAGACTAAATAAATAGTGCTCGACTAATACATGAATACTCTTTCCCTTTGGTTATCTAACCCCAAAACATGAGGCCGTCATCGATTTATATAGGCCTTCAATGAACCCCCAACCTTGGGTTCTTCCCACTTGGCATTTAATGAGCCACCTATATAAACAAAAGTTTTGACACCTTTTTGCTTATTCTTCCAACATTCGACAGTGACGTGATATGTGCCCAGCTAAGATGGCATGCCTTTACAAAATAACGAGAGCCGAGCAGGACGTTAGCCTTGGTTACTCAACTCTGTCTCTCCGAGCATTCTTTTGACTGCTTTTATGCCACATCCAAGCTTCTGTCACTAATTGTAAGTGGCTGTGTGGTCTGATTGACACCTAACTAGACCAATATTCAGAGACTTACACCATAAATTTGCCAGCCTACCCATGTGCCATTTGGCACTCAGCAAGAGCTTCACTTACTTTGGTCAGGTAGAGCTTTGAGTCTCTCAATCTTAGTGATCGACATTGCCTCGTTTTAAGCTCCCTTGGTCCCTGGGCTCTTTGGTCTCTCTTGTGCTTTTCTTGATCCCACTCCTAGCATGTGCCACTAGATGGGCCTAAAAGTGCCCAACATTACCAAATAAAAGGTACTCATTCAATTCTTAGTTGGTGATTACAATCGTAATCAGATAATCAAGTTTATAATTATAGTCGCCATTGCATGCAAGGTGAGATCACAAATCTCGAATTGCATGCTCCCTTATTGTAATTCTATAATTTCTTGTTATCGAGCATGAAGCTCGATCCATTATCGTTAGTTTTATTATAATTCTATAATTTCGTGTGGATATTCTAACCATGAAACTTTAGCCAGATTATCAAAAAGTTGAAGCTAAATAACAATCTCGTTGTCATACAATGAGCTCGATCAACATTGATAAGCTAGAAACATTAATGGAAAAGAAAATCATGAAATTTGTATTGCAAATCATATCTGAACAGCCAGAAATTATACCTTCAATTTTCATAGTTTTTATAAATTTATCTGATGCAATTTCTTAATGAAATGGAAATTTAAGGAAAAGCAAAGACACGTCATAATAAAACTAGCGATACTCGATCAAGCTTTGAGCTAGACAACAAGAAATTACATAATTACAAATCTTACCAAACAGAGGGAGTTTTCTAGCTTATCAATATTGATCGAGCTCATTGGACGACAACGAGATTGCTATTTAGCTTCAACTTTTTGATAGTCTGACAAAAGTTTCAATCCTGGGTTAGAATATTTACAAGAAATTATAGAATTACAATATAACTAAAGATACTAGATTGAGCTTCAGAAATTATAGAATTGTAATGGAGGAGCATGCAATTCAAGGATTGTGATCTCACCTTGCATGCAATTCACGGTTATAATTGCAAACTCGACTATTTGATTACAATTGTAATTGCCAACTAAGAATGAGTACTTTTCAATTCATCAACCAAATTTACAAAATAAAAACCTATAGCCGCAAAAACACTGATATAATAAGATTAAACAAACTTAGCCAATTGTAAAAGTGATTCAATTATCAAATCCAAACCCATTTACAAAGCCATAATCCCTAATTTCAATTCGAATCACAACAACCAATGCGAAAAATGGAAATTACACAGAGAAACAGAGAAGACCGAAATGAGCAATCTGACCTTTGACAATTTCAAGTAAGAACTGATGTGTAAATGACGAGAGAGAAAGAGACAAGATTGTAGTGGTGATATTCGAGTCTAAGGGAAGAGGATATTGATAGATTTGCGATGGCGATGAAGGAGAAAATGATGGTGGCAACAGAGAAAGAGAGACAGACAGAGAGAGAGGGAGAGAGAGGGGGGGAGAGAGAGAGGGGGGAGAGAGAGAGAGAGAGAGAGAGAGAGAGAGAGAGAGAGGGAGGGAGGGAGGGAGGGAGGGAGGGAAGAGGATATTGATAGATTTGCGGTGGCGATGAAGGTGAAAATGATGGTGGCAACAACGAGAGAGAGAGAGAGAGAGAGAGAGAGAGAGAGAGAGAGAGAGAGAGAGAGAAATGATGGCGACAATTATGAAGTGAGAGCGAGATAGTGATGTGTGTGAAATAGCTTTCGGCAAGCGAAGATTTTTTATTTAAAATCCTTTTTTTTTTCATATGCCATCTTGGTTATTAATTAATGTGTATTTTCATTTTTATCTTTAAGTTTCGACAGCGTGTTGTTTTTAAACGTTATATTCATTTTTATTTTATCTTTCAGTGTAGACAATATTTACAAACGATGTGATATGTTACTAATAGAAAATAAACATGTTTTTTTTAACAAACGATATTATGTACATTAAGGGGAATGAGGTTGACTAATCCTCACAATAGGGTAGTAGGAAATAAGCATGGTCTTACTAGCATTAATTACCCAATACAAAATGAATATAAAACGAACTTTTTAACAACCATTGCGATGAGGACATATGTCCATCACTCATGTACACATTGAACAAATTAATATGCACCCACAAGCTTTAAATATGGTATTAATGGCCTTACTAGCATTAATTACCCAATACACAATAAATACTAAACTAACTCTTTAACATAACCATTGCAATGAGGACATATATTAAAGCAAGGAGTGCGGTATAGTTTCCTTTTTTGGGGGTTTAAAGGGGGATTGGGTGAGAGAATTATATCATTTAACTTTTATGATATTACTTATATATTGAAAACTATAATTGCATATATTTATTTCATCATAGTTTTTTTTTTTTTGAAAAATGTACGACATTCATTGCAAATCAAATTGAACACGTACAATCTGAGGATAGTGTGCATAATGGGCCTCAATAAAAACCTTGCTAGGGCTTTCAACCCGATCTAAGGAAAAGAATGTCCCACACTACAAAAGAACCTATCCTCAAAAGACAATACATCAAAGCTATAAATTTTCTTCAATCAAAACATCCCTAATCAAGTCAGAATGATCTTCAAACCATAAGAATTCTTGGTTACTACCCACCCCCATACGAGCAAGACAATGTACAGCAAAGCTGCCTTCCCTAGGCATATGGGTGACCATGCACGGAGGGAACAACTGAAGGAGAAAACGAAGATCTTTAAAGAAAGGACCCAACAATGAACAATCATCATCCTTCCCCTTCATTGCAGCCAGTACCAAACTAGAATCACCCTCAAATATGATACTGGAACCACTTGGACAACAATCTTGGGCCAAAAGCACAACTTGACGTGCAACAAATAGCTTAGCCTCTAACGCAGAGCCTATCATTCCACTAAAACCAACTGTAGTAGAGCTCCTTCATGATCTCGCAGAACCACCCCATAGCCACATCTCATCCCATTTTGCACCCAGGCCCCATCCAAATTTCATTTGACCTAACCAACACTGGCTTACTCCACCGTTGGACAGGATGATTAGATTTCTTCGAGGACGTCTTGTGCCATTTTTTATACTCCTAAAATCATATCTCCGACCAGACCACCACTTCTTGTGGCGACAACCCTGCTCCACTCCACACCATTTCATTTATGTTTTTCCATAACATCCAAATGATCATCAAACAAAGCTCAAACCCCGATGGGGGATAATGGGTAGCAGTGTTCAACAATTATTGCAGAAATTGTTGCCCCTCTCTAGCTACAGATCACACACCTAGGCCTCCAAACCACGTAGCATTTGCCAAATTACAATCCCGCAACACATTTTCCTTCGACTCATCAGTCGACCCACAAATCACAAAGAGATTCTACACATTCACTTATCTTTTAGGGCCACCGCCCTAATCAAAATGGAGAGGTTTCCACAAGCCAATAGGTGCCTTGGTTCTTGGACATTTAGGAGGGGGTTAGGTGTAGCACTCACATCCATGTGCTTCATCTTGGCTTTTCCACTTAATGGATCGGTAGGTGGGTCCCCTACTAGTAGTGAATTGCTAGGATCTAACAGCTAATCATAGGGTGGGCCAGCCAACTCGTAATAAGCCATTCGTAAAGTGGGTCCCAAAACTATTAAAGTGCCACATGTGATCATAATCCTCCAAAGATGATCTCTTTCTGACATCCTCAGATTGACTGTTACTAGGTAACGTGCACTCCCTGATGTCATCTCCAATATATCCATGTCACCATGAGTTGGATTGTCATTACCGCTTGACCGCATGGAGACCTCAATGTCCCTCTATTTGGCCATAACGTTCACCTGAAACTGCCATGTCAGCGCCTCCCATTCTTCATCCGGGATCCCATAGAAACCACCATCCACATGCCACTTTCTATGCCAATGCCACTCATTAGCACCGTTACTTGGCTTAGGTCTAGCTTGGAGGATGGGAAACAGCAATGTAGAAACAAAGCCAATAGGGGACACTCTTAATCCCTTACTATATTTACATTTGCCGAATTCAGTGAGTTGAACCTTCTAGGTACATCTTTTAGAATGCCCAAGCTGACCACACTTGTAGCAAAAGTCCTTGAGACCCTAGTAACGAAGCAGGACAGTTAAAGAACCATTATGTGGGTAAGGCATAATGAATCTGGTAAGGAAGGGTCTACATGCATCAAAATGAAACATGCACCGTAAGAAACCTTAGAACCCATTCTCCACCGGATCATTGACTTCGAGGATTGCTCTAATTTTTTTCCCAGCCAGCGGGCATTTTTCTTGGTGTAGAGTTAGCGTGGTATGCCATGAGATTGGACCCAGAACATCACCTTGTCTGGCATAATGTGATCCAATGAGTGATATAGGCCAGAACTTAACTGAGAAAAAGTAGCCCTTCACAAGCCATGGGTTCCCTTCTAGCAACCGCCTCACTACCGGTTCTTCCCCAATGGTGATAGTATAGATGTTTTCGTTCGCTCTAGCCATTCGGATGACTCCAAGTTTATGCTAGAGTAGCCGAATTACCTCATTCACAACATACTAAGGGGGGTTCTTGATCAGCAATTAGTCTACCAACCAAATGAATCTAGTCTTCAAAGCGCTTCTCCAGGTCTAAAAAATCTTAAAAAAAATCCGACAAACATTTGATGTCATCCACTCCACAATCGGGTTGGTGTTTGTCTATAATGATGGCAAACAATAAAGGCCCTGTAGACAATAAAGGCAAAAACCCACTAAAGAAATAGCCACTGGGCCACCAATCAGGATCCCCTACCTCCGTCGGGGGTATAATCTTGCCAGGAGCCATAACCGAAGCTTATCGGACAGCATCACCCTTAAATTATCGTGGTTAAGCAACATGAATTATGCCTAAGAAAACTCGGGAAGATCAAAGATTAAGATGCCATGTTGTATATGCCTTGTGTAGGTGGGAGTTGGGCGTTGGACATTATCACCCTTGCCAGTGGAAGTTATATACAAGTGATCGGTCATCGCTTCTTAGTTCATTTTATTCTTAATAACATATAGCTTATCTTCTTAGATATAATTGTTGTTTAAATTATCGATATTGATAAAAACATTGATATGCAAATTTGTGAAAATATCGATGGATATATTGAATATCAATATCGAAAACAGTTGCTTTAGATGGAAATAATGGAAATTTAAAAGGAAACTTTAGAAATTGTCAAACTTTGATTTGGACAAAATGTGAGAGTTTCTCCGATATTTAACAAATGTGTCATCAATAACAATGACTGTTGATTTCTTTATCTTTCTCTGATTTTTTAGAGATTTCCATAAAAATATGGACCGTATAGAAGAATTTCTAATCAATAGATATATCAATCAGCAAAAACTGCCAGAGTGGTTGCTGATTCTTCCATGGTTAGTAAGGCTTCTCATCATGATAGTTGCATGAGGGATCATAGTTGCACCCAATAAGGTACCCTCGCTACTGCACCTCACTTTTGCGCACCCTACATGAACTGTCGTATTCCAAACCACTTACCTATAATGCCCATACATCTTGCCATCAGCACACGAGTTCGACTCATAATTATAGTCAGCCTTATCCTCCACCCACCTATCCACAACCTCCGCTCCCGGAAAGTCAGTTATGCTTATAGAAAGGTTTTCATTGTATGGCCTATAGGAGTGCATGATATTGCAGTCGCCAGTACATTGGTTGGCGTGGTTTTGTGCAAAGCGTGCTATATTGTCCTCCCACGTCAAGGGATCGACGCCTACCGCTGCGTGAGCAGTATTGTGGGAATTAAGGAAGTCTTGGGGTGTGTCTTGGGCATGAGTCAATTGGATTAGGGCTGAGCCTAAAATATAAAGGAAGGATAAGGAAATCTTGCACAGCCCCATTTTAATGGTTTGTTCTTTTCACTGTACTGAATTACTAGGTTGTGGATGAGAAGATGAGATGTTATGGTGTATGAGTATTTATGATAGGGTTGTGGAAGTTTTAAGTTTGTTTGAATGTATTTTTCATAGATTGATTGAATGTGCAATAGGGGATATATAATAAGGTAGAAGGTTACAAGCAACCCTACCTTGGCAAATCCTACTAACCCAGTAAACCCCTAAAGTTGTCACTTCTTAAATTAAGGGAGTGTAGTAAGTAGCTAGCACAAAACTATCAATAAGTCATCTAAATGTCAATCTTCCTCAAATTAAGGGATTAGGCTTACTAAAGAATCCCATGGAAAGAGGAAACATAAAATCTGGCAGTATGGGTATCAGTCACCATCGTCTAATACTCCATCTCAAGCTGGATCTAGGAAATTGATCGAGCCAAGCTTGTCAAGGAGATGATAAAAAGGAACTGAAGGAAGTGCTTTTGTGAACACATCTGCTAGTTGATCATGATTGAAAGAAGTACTTGTGCCCTAATGTAGTGACAGTTCACCTTAATATGTTTAGTCATTTCATGGAACATGGGATTATAAGCGATATGCATGGCTGCTTGATTGTCACACATGAGTGACATTGGAGTAGAACTAGAGAATCCTAAGTCTAAAAGTAACCCTTTGAGCCAAATTAACTCATATGTTGTTGATGCCATTGCATGATATTCAGCATTCGCACTAGAACGTGCAATAACTTGCTGTTTTTTGCTTTTCCATGTGACGATGTTTCCTCTAACAAACGTACAATAGCTAGTGATAGACTTCCTATCAATTTCATTTCGGCCCAATCTGCATCAGTGTAACCACTAATTTGAGTGGATTGGTTGTTCTTCATAATAATACCTCTACCAATAAAACCTTTGAGGTAGCATTCAATTCTTTTGACAATGAGAAGATGTTTCACAGATGGTCCATACATGAATTGGTTAACCAGGCTCACATCATAAGTGATATCAGGCTTGGTTATGGTAAGGTATATAAGCTTTCCAACTAACCTTTGGTAGTGACTTACATTATTGAGAGGTTCTCCATCCATATCAAGCTTTAGGTTACTACCAAGGGGAGTGATAGCAGGCTTGCAATCGAGTAATTCAGCCTCAGTGAAAAGGTCCACAACATACTTGCGCTGCTTTAAGAACAAACCATTTTGAGATGTTGCCATTTCAATGCCAAGGAAGTATTTTAGTCTCCCCAGGTTCTTTATGGCAAAGGTGTGATTGAGAGATTTCTTGAGAGCTTCAATTTCAACTTCATTTTCACCTGTGATGATGAGATCGTCTACATAGATGAGGAACACCAATATGCCAGCTAATCCATTACGAGTGAACAAGGATGAGTTCGCATTACTTCGAACAAAACTAGTTGTTTCCAACATTGAACTCAACTTGGCATACCATGCATGTGGAGATTGTTTCAAACCATAGATTGTTTTGTGCAATCGACAAACCATATCATTTTTACCTTAAGAAGAACATGGTGGAAGTTGCATGTATACTTCCTCTTGTAAATCCTCATGAAGGAACACATTTTTTACATCCATTTGATAATGGCCATCTACAATTCACAGCCATTGAAACCCTAACAAAGTTTATTTTGGCTACTGGAGCAAATGTGTCCTTATAGTTTACCCTAAACATTTGAGTGAAACCACGTGCAACCAATCTGGCCTTGTGACGTTCAATGGATCCATCAGCCTTGAACTTTGTCTTATAGATCCATCTACTCCCAATAACCTTCTTCCCTGGTGGTAACTTCACAATGTTCTATGTTTGATTGTTCTCCAAGGCATGAAGTTCATCCTTCATTGCATTTCTCCACTCAGGAATTAGTCGAGCCTCTTGAAAGGTTCGTGGTTCAATGTGATGAAAGATTTCGGTCAGGAATGTGGCATGATTGGGGTGAACACGACTATAACTCAGCACCTCAGTGATGGGGTGTTTGAAAGCAAAGGTGACGTAGTCTCCGAGCCTTGCTGGACGTTATCGAGCATGCAAAGGATTCCGCCATGTAGAAGGTAAAGGGGGAACCTCTTCGTGACTTTCATCTTGAGTAGGCTCAGTACCATCTTCCAGGTTTCTTGGTTGAGAAGACACATGAGTAGTTTCACTCACAATCTCTACTTGTTCATGATTGCTAATGGCTTCTGGATCAAAATGCACTGAGTGATCCATGCACGCAGGCAAGGGGAATAAATCACACATTATCTCCTATCGGGAGTGATCAACCTCCTTGGAGAAGTAGGGAATTATTTCCTCAAATCTTACATCCCTAGACACAAGCATCTTGCTAGTAATAGGATGAAAACATTTGTAACCTTTTTAGGTGGATGAGTATCCCATGAAAACACACTTTGCAGCCCTAGGATCCAATTTGTCACGGTGCAATGCTTGAACATGAACAAAGCATGTGCAGCTAAAGACTCTCAAATGTGATAAAGTTATATGTCTTCCTTTAAGAGTTTCATAAGGAGACTTAAACTCTAAAACACTACTAGGCAATCTTTTGATTAAATAGGTTGCAGTGCGAATGGCTTGTGACCAAAATTTCTTTGGTATGTTCCTGTACAACATCAATGCATGGGTCTTTTCAAGTAAATCATTGTTCTTTCTTTCAGATATCCCATTTTAGGGTTCCCACATAACTTGTTTGGTGAACAATACCATGAGAACTCAAATACTGACTCATATTGTTGGATAAGAATTCGGTGCCATTGTCAATTCTTAGGTTTTGAATGATTGACTGAAATTGAGTTATGACAAGTTGATGAAAGTCTTTGAACATAGTGAAGACATCCTTTTTTTTATTTTAACAAATATAGCCATGTTGTTCTAGAAAAATCATCCACGAAGACAACAAAATATTTATATCCATCAAAAGATTCAATAGTTGGACCCCAAACATCGGAGTGTACAATTTCAAAAGGTTTGCTAGCCCTAGACATTAAGGAACTAAAAGGAAGCATAGTAAACTTGGAGAACTGACATGTATCACACATTATAGATAATTGATACATTTTGGGGAAGAGTTTAAGCAAAATAGTCTCTGATGGATGGGCTAATCTTTGATGCCAGATTTGTTGGTCCTTAGAAGGAATTGAATCAACTTGTAAAGCTTTGACTAGATGAGGTTCCTTGCATAGATAGTAAATACCATTCAGGAAGAACCCTTCACCAATCGTCTTCTTGGTGAAAGAATCTTGAAACACAACACTGCTTGGTGAGAAAGTGACAAGACAATTTAGGGTTCGAGTGATCTTTCCTATGGACAGAAGTTGAAAAGGAAAGGTAGGAACAAACAATGCAATAGGCTCAAGGTTGTTTGAAAGCAACTTTACTTTGTCCAAGCCCAAAACCATGGCATTTTTCCCATTAGCAACTGACACATGAGAGGGTTTTGACAAGGTTTGAAAACTGTGTAAGTTTGAGGCTTTGTTTGTCATATGGTTAGTGGCTCCTGAGTCGATAATCCAACAATCATGTTCAATAGTAGTGTGAAGAGCAGTGGAGAATGCACTAAAAATACTTGGAGTTTTGCTTCTTGGTATATTCTTATTTTCAACAAGGAAACCTGCAAACTGTCCCAGTAGTGCAGTGGGATTTTCAGTTGTATCCCTTGAGCTTTCTCCAGCTTCTCTATGTCCCTTGGTTTGCATGTATATTGCAAAGTTATTTATAAGTGAGACAGGATTTGAAGTGAAGTCTTGAATGCTTTCAGGAAATAAGGTATAGCTGTGATTTGCTGCATGCTGAGGTTTGTATAAGCCAGTGTGGAACTGCCTTGAAGGAATCATTTTGTGATCTTTATTGAACTTAGGTTTCAGTTCGGGGTGCAAAATCCAGCACCTTTCCTCCACGTAACCTACAACGTCACAGTAACTGCACTTCAAGTGTGGATTTTTACCCTTGTAGGTCCTACTATTTGGCAGCATAGACTTTTGACTCAGAAATCTTGGAATTCTTCTCCAAGTTCATCACCCTTCATCGAGTTTCATCATGTTGAATCGTGGCACACACTATTTTGAAGGAATGAAGTTCGACATTCATCAGGACGTGACTCCTGAGATCCTTGTAGTCTGAGTTCAAACTCTCAAACAGCTGATATATCTTGTCTTCTTCAGCTCTTTTTAGAAGAACTATAGCATCAATAGTGTGAGGTAGATAAACATCTAACTCATTCCACATAGTCTTGAGACTTCCCAGGTGCTGCACAAAGAATTTTTTTCATCTTGTTGAAGATTGGCAATGTCCCTCTTTAGCTGAAACACTTGTGCATAGTTATTTTGATTCCCGTACATGTCCTTCGCAAATTTCCACAAATCATGTGAGGACTCGAAATAGCTAAAGATTTCAGCGATATGTTTCTCCATTGAGTTGAGAAGCATTGACATGACTTGTTGGTCCTTGCACAACCATGCTTCGTATGTTTGGGTAAAGAGCTCGGGTGCTTCAACCACTCCATTGATGAACCCTAGCTTTCCTCTTCCACCGAGAGCAAGAGACACTACTCTAAACCATGAAAGATAGGTGAATTCATTCAACAAAACTGAGCATAAACACTGGTTCGTATTTATCTTAGCATCGGGAACAAAAGAGGGAGAACTTTATGAGTTTTCTCCCCCAAGGTTTACTAAACTTTCTTCAGCCATAACTGGAGCTTGAAGATGAACAACAGCGGAAAAAAAATGGGCAGAGACAGGTCAAGGATGACATTGCTCTGATACCATGTGGAAGTTTTAAGTTTGTTTGAATGTATTTTTCATAGATTGATTGAATGTACAAGAGGGGATATACAATAAGGTAGAAGGTTACACGCAACCCTACCTTGGCAAATCCTACTAACCCGGTAAACCCCTAAAGCTGTCACTCCTTAAATTAAGGGAGTGCAGCAAGTAGCTAGCACACAACTATCAAAAAATCATCTAGATGTCAATCTTCCTCAAATTAAGGGATTAGGCTTAATAGAGAATCTCATGGAAAGAGGAAACATAAAATCTGGCTGCATGGGTATCAATCACCATTGTCTAATAGCGGTGAATGGGAAAATTAGATGTTATATATGGTACTGTGGAGCATTTATAGTAGCGGTGAATATGGAGATTTATTTGCATGACCAACAAAGTTGTACGTTCTCACACGACTCCTTGACTTTCTTTGTAATTGTTGTTGTTGTTTTTTTTTTTTTTTGAACAAACGATATTTTCTACACTAAGGGGAATGGAGGGGACTTAGTCTCACAATGGGCTAGCAGTAGTGTGGTTGTAATTCGCTTGCGAGAATCGAACCTAAGACTTCTCACTTACAAGTGAACAGAAATACCACTAGACCATAATACTATGTAGTGACTTCTTTGTAATTGTTAGTTATGAAAATTCCCTATTACCCAAAAAAACACAAAAAAACAAAAAAAAAAAGAAACCTTTCGCCGAACTGATGAAACAAAACCCTACTTTTAGAGTTATTTACATACAACGGCTAAATTTACATGATTACATGTCAATTCAGTGATATATATATATATATATGGCGAATTTAGGTTTCAAATTTTGTGGTCACAGAATTAAAGGTTCAAGTTTTTTTAAGTAAAAACAAAGTGCGAAGGGAAAAAAAATTCAGTTTAATCACTTAATCATTTTGATGAACAATTGGTGAACTTTTTCTCATCAGTCAAGCCATGTTGTGCACATGTCAACAGATCTTGACATATGCTGAAGCAATCTAATGAGTGATGTTGAGATAATTTGTCTAGTGTTGTTAACGCGACGTGTCAAGATATGCCTAATAGGCTTACATCAAATACTTAGTAGGCACAAAAATGACCCATACCAAACATTTGGAGGATCCTCAAAAGACCTTCACATGATTATGTCCCTGACTCTCCATTGGTCCTGGGACCACCTTGGTCCCAAAGTACATCTGGCCCTCTATGAGAGGATTAACTTTTTTTAGTACAAAATACTAATCTACACTAAGTGAGAGAGTGAAAGTCTGAACCTAGGACACAATGAGTTAAAGAAAAAAGTCTCTAACTACTAGGACAATCCACCACATGCATAAAAAAGTTTAACATTTACTTACAGTCGTGCACATCAAGAAGATTAGTAATTAAAATTTTCACTATAATAAAAAAAGAAATGCTAAAGAGACTCTCTTAAAAGTGAGACTCTACGAACTCTCTACTACCACATGTTTTTGGTACAATGTTTTATTAATGTTGGCACATCAGTTGATGTTAAATTGTAAGTTGACAGAGAATTCATGAGGAGCCTCACTTTTGGGAGTCTCCTTAATATTTCTCTACTAAAATTGAGCAACCCCAATGGCACAAACTATATGTTAATACAATTAATTATAATCATACTACACATGTAAAGACATTCAATTAGATAAACCCATAAACATCAAATACATATACCAATAAACAAAGCAGTAAATAGAAAAAGAGTAAGGAATAATCTGGCCTGAGATATCAAGAGAGGTGTGTTGTCACTGTGACGCCTCTCTACGTGCAAGTTATAAAGACCATATACATTAAAATACAACCCTTGAATCTCACAGAGTGTTTGATCTATATGCACTAGTACGGTAGATAGGGTGCCACGTAGTAATCAATTGCCTATTGATGATGAAGATAAGTAGATGGATATAGGGAATGTAGATGTCGGAGAGAAGGAAAGTAATGAAATCTTTTTTATGTTTGAGGAGTTCCGTAGGATCATAGGGAATATAGATTTAGGTCAGAAGGAAAGTAATGAACGTCTATTTTATGTTGGAGGAATTCCTTATTTATAAAACTCTGTACTCTCTTTTGTAAAAGTTGTGACTTATCCCAATAGACATGGCTCTTCATATTTATTATTTTAGAAAATAGTAAATAAAGTTTTGAGTCTTAAGTAAAATAAATTAAATAACCAACAATTTTCCACAAGATTCAAAACTCTATAACAATTTAGAAGACGTAAACATATAGATATGAATGGAAGAAATTTGGACAACTTGTATACCATGGAATGGGTGTAACTTTCTTCTGGACTCGAACCTAAATTTAGTGTTAACAACTTTCATCTGAAGGAATCACAGTGAACTATGTCTTGAACTAGACCCTTTTTGACCAAAATACTAAATGTCACACACATGGCACTGTTAAAAAAACTTGGCGCAGGATAACGTTATTTGTGGCTTGCTCTTAATCTTGATTCTCATGAGAGTTCTTTGAGAACAGCCCAATCCTCATAGTCACGGCCTCATGATTACTCTTACTTAAGTGAGTTCTCCAATAGTACATGTGACCTGTACCTTGCGGGAGATTGCTAGCCTCGATACTCATTCAATGTTAATACCCTTCCTAACGCCTCATAAAATAGCACTAAGGATGAGTAGAAGAAGATATTTCTTTATCTTTTGAGTTGTTTTGTAGATAGGTCGCTCAAGACCTTTGGTCTCAATATCTCATGGATATCTTCACTTTAATATGTGTTGATGCAGAAAACCGGAGGTCTTGGAACAACGTAAATCCAACCGTGAATCTGCAAGAAAGTAAATAACAAGATGTATCGTGGTTCACCCCAAGGTTTGGGCTACGTCCACACTGATTATGTATTTATTTGAGGGAGAGAGAGCTCTGAGAGTGAGAGCCTTGAAAGGGGGTGAGAGGGCCTAGGAATTGGCCTTTGAAATGGCTACCCCTAATTGTGAGGGTGAGGGGTCCTTTTATAGAATAAGGACTCCTCACTTATTACATATTTGCCCCTTCCTTTATCACATAATTACATTTAAGTCCCCAAAGTATTTATATGAGATCTAAATACGAGGCCCTAAATATGTTATAAACAATATGAATGCTATAATGAGTCATGTAGTATGGAATGTTTATACCATATTGAACTTCCTTCATGGTATCTCCAATTAAAGAAATTGAGTTTCTTCCCTAGGTGACTTCCTTACGGGCTTAAGCACATCCCCCTCGACAATTGCATTTAACCTCTTGCGAAGCATGCATATAAATGAATGACAAGTCATTTTATTATGTTTAGCCTTGACTATGCGTATATAATTTTTGTCCACACATTTACTCGTTATTGCTCTTAAATATACATGTTATAAGTAACTGCAAACTAAATAGCGTATTAGCCATAATTCTTCATATACGGGATTATATGATATCCACTCTCTGGAATATCATATCGAAAGTTAAGGTGAATAATCATTCATAGCCTCATATTAGTATAATTCCTCATATAAGGATGAACATCTTGGTTTATCTAATTAAATGATTTCACATGTGTATTATAATTATAATTACTTATATTATCCTACAAATGTTTCAAATAAGGTCATTCAGATAAGATCTTGCAGATGCATTTGCTGGCATTTTTTTTTTTTCAGAAAATTTGCTGAGATATTGACTCACCATGGTATGTGAAATACAATACCAAGCTAGAGAGTTAAGTTCCAGTCCAAACACAATTCCTTTGAAAATTAGTCATGCTGATATGTGTGAAGAAAATAAAAAACAAATTTATTTGTCAATGACGTTTTTTTAAAAAAGAAAATTTAAAAATTAGGAAAGAAAGTGTCTGGCCACAGCTCCAGTATGAGATTCGAAGAATTTTGAAGGAGAAGAAGAGTCTTTAACAAATTATAAAATCCATTGCAATGGAATGTCGTAAAGTGAAGGCGTATTTGCACACACGATTACAATATACATGTACCTCACATTCCCTTTTATTTCTAATTTTTTATTTAAAAGAACAAAATACTAGATCCGAGACCAAAACATGGTCATGTCTAGTACATACGAGAAAAGCTCATTCGTAAATGGTGCTATATAATACTCTTGTCTTTAACGCACTCATTACATGACCTATGACGAGTGAACAAGTGCTAAAGGCACAAGATTACAGTGTAAGTTTTATTTATTTAGTAAGGGCGCTCCCCATCTGTTACAGAAGGATCATAATCACAAATCACAAAGGTTTGTCCATTCGTGCACAATGACGTGGCACAACCAACATAGGTTGATTTGCTCCAAACCACAGCAAGATAGTGACCACATTCGTCGTTAATACATTTGTTTTGGTTGTAGTCATAGAACTCCTTTTCGGTAACCCAATACTTGACAGCAGCTGCACCCGTCATGCCTTCGCCTGAGGCTATGTTCTCACCATAAGGCCCCATTGAGTGCTCCATTGCACAGTCCCAAGATCTTACATTGGCATAGTTTTGTGCATACCTTGCTATGGTCGCGTTCCATTTGATCGGACCAACACCGACCTCCGCCCGAGCTTTGTTGTGTTCATTGATGAAGCCTCTGATATCTCTTCTGGAAGCGGCTGAGGAGACACGAGCTAAGATTAATGCCAAGGAGCAGATGCACAACACAAGCTTAATGTTGTACCCCATTTTGTTTTCCATATTTATGAAATGTCTCAAATATTGTAGGTAGACTTGAGAAGGTTGATGGATGTTAATACAAATGGGACATGAGATTTGCCTTATTTATAGAAAGATAAAGGCATGCTACTGTTTTCTTCCCTAGCTACGAGCTGCCTTGAAAAGGAGAGGGATTTAATACAGTTGGAATTAATAAGATAAATATAGAGGACAAAAGAAAACGAATAACTAACCAACTTCCGATTTGGTTAATGTGTTGTTACACAAAAATGTTAGAGAGACCAAATTGTAGACCATCTTTTTGTAGATTGACTTTTTTTTAATTATTTAAAGAATGAATCAAACCATCATTCGTTATGTCATATGCGGTTTACATTTGGTCTCTCTAGCATGACGTGTTGTTACATGAAATTTGTAAGTCAAAATAATTGCCTTGGGTTATATCTTATCTCTTCATTTCTCATCAGGAGACTTAATAAATAATCAGTTAGAAAATTATATATAGAAAATTAAAAATATCACTTCTGTATTTGCTATTTCGATTTTTCGTAAATGACACCTACAGAAAATTGAAATTTTCCTTCAACATGATATTTTTCATCTCTACCTTTCTTACATGTTGAAAATAATTGATAGTATAAACTCACCTTAAACTAATAGATAATATGAAATTCATACTCTCAATACGTATAACAGTTATTATGGGAATTCAGGTCAGAATCTTACTTGATTAGCATAACATTACGCAAGAATTCGAAGTGATCCCCGGCCACGCTTATAACAGTAAGGTGATCTCGTGAATTCATGTCACTATCTCGTGAATTCATATCACTATCTATCATAGTAAAGGCCAAAAGCCATTGATCACTTGAGCAATATCTTTTAAGCCATCACTTTTGGCATTACATTTCACAGATCCAGCTCCGACAGTGCTTTATTTGTATATTTGCTTTAGCTTTTGCTTTCCTTTTTTTTTGTCAAGAGCAATTCCAATCTTAAAAAATACGCTGGTACTCGACCCATTTAATCCACTCGGTAAACAGTGATAGAACCTATGAACAATAAATTGGCCAAATGCTTCTCTAAAAAATGCTCTGGTACAAACGATCTCCACTCCTACAAAATGCACTGGCACCCAGCCCACTTAAAATATTATTAATTTTTTATAAAATAATAAATTTTAAATTTAGTTTTAACCAATTATGTCACGCCGCATGTCATTATCTGAAAGTACTATAGAAAAAATAGTTTTAAGGTGGAAGATGATGGTTCTGTATTTTTTAACAATTTTTAATAATTTTGTTAATTTTTTATTAATTTAATTTAGTGAATTAACGTGTCCAACGGTCATAATTCTGACCATTGTGCATTTTTTTTAATTTTTGGGACGAAGAACGTGGACCGTTGATCTCTGGATCCAACTACCCATAATGAGCCACGTGGCCTCCCATCAGAACCGGTGGTGCGCCTGCGCATGTGGGCCTCGCCCCCTGTTTCTTGTCAAGAACGGTGCCCACTTGCACGTGTTTCCCACGCCTTGGCGCAAAAAAAAAAATTAAAACGACCTGTGATGTCACACTGGCATCATCATAACGTCACATAGGCCTGACCTTGGTTCAACACATTCTAGGCCGCCCTATAGGATGGCTTGGGCTGGGTACCAGCCTATTAGGCTAGGCTAGAGCACTTTTTGTGAGTGCTGGGCCATTTTGTGGGCTGTGAGCCGACCTACCTGTTTGGGGTGGATTTGCTCTAACCAACTTTTTCTTATTTTTCTCTAATTAACACAAATTAAGAGCTTCATATATTTGATATCTCTTATAATATTAGGAATTCAAAACCATACATCTTCTCTGTAAATATCGACTAATTATGTTAGTTTGCTAAATTAATGCAGCCATCTCTGTAAGCATCCAATTTCATATATAATGTTTAATAAAAAGAAAACTTAACATCCAATTTATATCACATTTGTTTTCTATTACCATTTCTTCAAGTAAGAAGATAGGATATGGAAAGGAACAATGAGAGAGAATGATGAAAAAAATAAAAGACTGTTGGATTCCTTTCTACGGGACCTTCCCCCAACTAGTCAATTCACTATTCAATATGCTACAAATCTCCAGATTGATTATAAACCACAACATATAGATCAATATATGTCAAAATTTTGGAACTCAAGTTGACTACTAAAGTCAAAATGTTTGCTTTCTTTTGGGGATTGAAAGAGGAAACATTGTTAGAGTATATAAATGAATGCTGAAGATTGTGACACTTGGCAATCTACAAGAAAGGAAATTAGTTTGTTAAGATTAGATAAGGATGTTGTTAGAAGATATGGTTGTAATAACATCTCCCTATATATGCAGGATTGTATAGATTATTGTCACTAAGTAAAAATATACAAAGATTTATGTTTCTCTCTCTAAGAGATCTCTCTAGCTCTCTCTAAGCTGTCTTATCTTCTTCTCTAAGTTTTCTTGTTTTCTCTACAAACTGTGTTCTTCATTTCTGCACTATGGTTTACATGGTATCACTCGCCGAATTAGCTTAACCGCAAGCTTCTTCGATCTGGGTTTCTTGCTTCCGCTACCTAATTTCTCTTCTTTGTGACTGTTTCGGTTGATTTAGGCTTTGGCCAACTACCCATTATTCTCTTCTCTCTTTCTTCGAATTTCTGCACACCAAGTGTTTGTTGTTAGGTCTCAACAAAAGTTGATCAAGATGGTTACAGTGAGTCAATAGCAAATTTTACAATCCCTAATTATTGGGTTGATTTCATCGGTTTCTCCATCTGTTTCTATTAAGTTGGATGATACCAACTATCTTCAATGGCATTTTCAAATGAAATTGGTGCTTGATGGGTATGGCATTATGAATTTTGTGGATGGATCACATCCTTGCCCCTCTCAATTTGCTTCTTCAAGTTCTGCAGATTCAGAGGTTGTATCAACTGGTTCCAATTCCAGAGTTGAATATGATGAGTATAAGGTTTGGAAGATGCATGATAGAGCACTAATGCAACTTATCATTCCTACTTTGTCTCCGCTTGCAATTTCTTGTGCAATTGGGAGCACTAGTGTAAAAGAATTATGGGTGTGTCTTCAGGAACAATTATCTACAATTACAAAGACTTCCATTTTCCAAATGAAGTCTGACTTACAAACTATCAAGAAAGGGGCTGATTCTGTGAGTCAATATCTTCAGCGCATCAAAGAGACTAGAGATTATCTTTCTACAACAGAGGTTACTTTTGTTGATGAGGATATTCTTATCTTGGCTTAAATGGTCTTCTAGCTGAATATAACATGTTTCGGTGTGTTATTCATGGTCGTGAAAGTGTGATTTCTCTCAAGGAGTTTCATGCTCAATTGCTTGCTGAGGAAGCAACTCTTAAGAGTAATTCTTCTGTTAATTTTCCCACTGCTTTGATGGCTCATAATCAAAATTACAATGATAATTCTAGGTTCCAAAATGGTAGTAATGGTTTTACTAATGGGAATCACAATGGTAATTCTGGTTATCACAGTGGGAAATCTAGGCAGTCCAATTTCTTCAATGGTGGCAATCGTTCCAAATACAAAGGCAAAGGGAAATCAAGTAACAATCAGGGCAATAGATATTATAATAATCAAGGCCAGAGGTCCTACCATTCCAAACCTATTGTTCATGATTACATTCCTGGTATTCTTGTAAATCCTTCTCAGCTCAATAATGTTGCCTCATCTTCCAGTATTGTTTGTCAATTGTGTTCTCAACAAGGTCATTCAGCTATCAATTGTGCTTATAAAGATGTTGAACCTTCTGAGTCTTGTCAGATTTGTGATAGAAACAATCATACTGCCAAGACATGTTTCTATAGAAATAAAGCCAAGACTTCTGGATCCCAAATGACTGCCATGAATGCAATTTATCCTGGTTCAATGCAATATCCTCATTTTATGCATACTATGCTTCCTGTGATGAATAATATGTCGTCTATGATGAATATGCCATCTTCTCAGGTGCCAGTTTCTATGAATGCCTCATCTTCTTATAATATGCCATCTATGCCATCCTCTTCATCAAATTTAGCTTCACCACAAGTATGGTTGACAGATTCTGGTGCTACCAATCATATGACTAATGATTTGCATAATTTGTCCATGGCTTCTCCATATCCTCATAATGAAACAGTGCAAACAACAAATGGTGAAGGTTTATCAATCACTCATTTTGGGCATTCCATTCTCAAAACTCATGTGCAATCAACCAAATTAAATTCTATTCTTTATGTTCCCATAATTACTCATAACTTGCTGTCAGTTCACCGAATTTGCTTGGACAACAATTGTTGGCTTATATTTGATGCATTTTGTTTTTAGATTCAGGACAAGGCCACAGGGAGACTCATATATAAAGGACTATGCAATAATGGACTATACCCTATACCATTCATTCCTGTTCTTTCTCCTACAGCTCAGAAACAAGCTTATCCAGCAATTGCATGCCTTGGACACACTGTCAAGACTACAATTTGGCACATTCGTTTAGGTCATCCTTCCAACTCTATAGTACATCTTATGCTTAGTAAATCCAATGTTACTGTTGTAAAAGATGTGAACCCTATTGTTTGTCAAAGTTGTTTAAAGGGTAAGTTTAGTAAACTTCCCTTTTGTCCTGTCTCCTCTAGGTTTGCTATATTTTTTGAAATTGTTCATAGGGATTTGTGGGGACCTGCACCATGTACATCAATTGATGGTTTCAAATACTATGTCCTATTTGTTGATGATTGCACCAGATTTTCCTGGCTTTTTCCCTTAATACATAAATCAGATCTTTCTTCCATCTTTGTCTCGTTTTACAATTCAGTGTTAACTGAGTTTTCTACAAAATCAAAATTATATTGGCAAATCATTACAGTCATTTCTTGTTGCCCATGGTATATCCCATCATAAGTCCTACCCTTATACACCTGAGCAAAACGGTTTGGCCGAAAGAAAACATAAACATATTGTTGAAATTGCAATCACCCTTTTGCAAAATGCTCATTTACCTACGAAATTTTGGACCTTTGCTTGTAACACTACAATTTACTTCATTAATAGAATGCCATCATCTGTCATCAACAATAAATCTCATTTTGAAATGCTATACTCTGCCATTCCAGAAATTCAACATCTTAGGGTCTTTGGGTATGCTTGTTATCCATTTTTGAAGCCTTACAACAGTAACAAATTACAACCTAAGACTGCTAAATATGTGTTCTTAGGTTATGCCTCCAATTATAAAGGCTATATTTGCTATGAACTGAGTCATAAGAGGATTTATATCTCTAGGCATGTGATTTTTAATGAGATTGATTTTCCATATGTTACTTTGGATACTAAACCTACATCTCATCCTAAACCTGATTCCTATACTTATCCTTATGTGGTTCCAAACCTTCAAAATATCCTAGTAACACCTCCTACATCACTGCCCTTATTTCCAGCTACTACATTACCCTCATCCTCACCTCAACCATCCCCTCACTCATCATTTCAGCCCTTATCTCAACCAACTTCCCAACCATCACCCCAACCATTATCTCAGTCCATTGTTGCTGAAGGATCTCCAGTCTCTGTGGCACCTAAGTTTAGTCCTGAGACCTTACAAGTGATTCTTACTATTATACCACTGAATTTGCATCCTATGCAAATGAGGTCCAAGAGTGGTATTGTTAAAAAGAAGGTACTTTCACTTCTGTTGATACTGCAACATCTGTGGATTTAAAAGTTCTTATGTGATATAAGGCAATGCAGGAAGAGATTAATGCACTGTATTTGCAGAAGACTTGGAGTTTGGTTGATCTTAGAACTCATAAGAATTTGGTTGGGTGTAAATGGGTGTTTAAAGTGAAAAGAAATGTTAATGGGACTATTGCTCGGCACAAAGCTCGATTGGTTGCCAAGGGGTTTAGTCAAGAACAAGGTCTCGATTACAGTGAAACTTTCAGCCCTGTTGTGAAGCCCACAACTGTGAGATTAATCATTACCTCAGCGGCTCATTTCAATTGGCCATTGAGACAATTGGATATCAAGAATGCATTTCTTCACGGCATTTTGCAAAAAGAAGTCTACATGTCTCAACCTCCAGGTTTTGAGGATTCTAGGTATCCACACTTAGTTTGCAGATTACATAAGTCTCTTCATGGCCTGAAACAAGCCTCACGGGCCTGGAATGATCGGTTTACACAGTTTTTACCTTAGTTGGGATTCAGTAATACTTACTCGGACTCTTCTCTCTTTGTTAAGCTTGTTGATGGTTCAATTGTTATGTTGTTATTGTATGTCGATGATATTATCATCACTGGAAGTGCAACAAAGGCTATTCAACAGGTTATTACAGATCTCACCAAGGAATTTGATCTTAAAGATCTTGGTCCATTGCATTTGTTCTTGGGTATTCAAATTACTTGAACTTCACAAGGGCTGTTTTTATCTCAAGAGCAGCATATTATGGATTTATTGAAGAAAAATGATATGTTGGATTGTAAAGATGCTGCCACTTCTTGTTTGCCTTCTAGCAGATTGCTTAAAGATGATGGTCAACCATTTAATAATCCATGATTAACAGGAGCATAGTTGGTGCATTGCAGTATCTTGTATTCGTTAGACCTGATATAGCTTTTTTCATTCATCAGGTTTGCCAGTTTATGCAAGCTCCTATGATTGCTCAATTTATTGCTGTGAAACGAATATTGCGATACTTAAAAGGTTCAGCTTCCTATGGTGTTACTTATAGCACATGAGATTTGATGATTAAATTAGTGATGCTGATTAGGCTGGTGACCCTAATGACAGACGCTCTACTACCAGCTTGGTTGTGTTCTTGGGCAATAATCTCATATCTTAGTCTTCTAAAAAGCAACCAACTGTATCTCGTTCTTCAATCGAGGCTAAGTATAGGGCATTGTCTTCAACAGCTGCAGAGTTGGATTGGATTCAACAATTACTTACTTTTCTACAAATTAAGCTTTTATATACTCCTGTATTGTTTTGTGATAACTTGTCTGCTCTAGCTCTCTCTTTCAATCCAATTCAACATTAACCGACAAAGCACATTGAGATCGATGTTCACTTTGTGTGCGAACGAGTTGCAACAAAGAAGCTACTGGTTCAATTTATGTCTTCTTTGGAGCAGTTTGCTGTATTCTCACAAAGGGTCTCAGTTCACCTATTTTCCACACTCATTGTTCCAACCTCATGCTTGGTTTCTCTAAACATAAGGTAGAGGGGGGATGTTAGAGTATATAAATGAATGCTTAGGATTGTGACACTTGGCAATCTACAAGAAAGGAAATTAGTTAGTTTGTTAAGATTAGATAAGGATGTTGTTAGAAGATATGGTTGTAATAAGATCTCCCTATATATGCGGGATTGTATGGACTACTGTCACTAAGAAAAAATATACAAAGATTTTTGTTTCTCTCTCTAAGAGATCTCTCTAGCTCTCTTTCTAAGCTGTCTTATCTTCTTCTCTAAGTTTTCTTGTTTTCTCTACAAACTGTGTTCTTCATTTCTGCACTATGGTTTACAATAATGCCCAACCCTTATAGCTCGAAAAGATATTTCCTACACATGTTGAAAAACATGGAACCAAAGAAACAACGCTTTTCTGAACAAAGGATACGTAATGCAATGGAAACATTATACCCATTAGGAATTATTTAGTCAAAATTCAGGGGAGGCTGAAATGCCTCTGTGGGTCTTCTCAGCTCCCGGAATGGGTGAATAACTGTGGCTTGCCACTAGTTGTCCCCCTTTTAAAGAAAAAAAAACCATAGGATATTCTTTAGCTTTGCAAGGTTGGGTCTCGATCATGTTCAAGTGGAATGAGATTCATAGGTTCTCATTAATATAATTAACGGCAAAGTGCAACTTCGTTGGAGAATTAGGCATTGGTTTTCAAAACTATCATTCACACATATATTACGAAAAGCGAATATCATAGTTGGTACAATGGCACCAATAAAAGAACATTATTATCACAATTAAGTTGAAACCATAGTATCATATAGATGAAAAATGTACTCATTCATGTAAAACTTTTTAATCTTAAAATGTACTCATTCTTAAATATACCAATTTGTTATATGTAAAATGTACCATTCCTTTTAGGATAAAAAACTGTTTACTACCCTCATGTTGCGTGGTTTTCAACATTTAGTACATCAAGTTTTTTTCGTCCCAGAGTCATACCTAAAGTGTAAATTTTGGGACAGTCTCATACATCCGATAGTCAAACTGTTAAATCTGTCGTTAATTGTGACGTAGCGCCCATGTGGACAATGACTGGGCGCCACATGTCATCCACGTTTTTTTTTTTTTTTTTCCTTCTTCTTCTTCTTCCTCCTCCTTCTTCTTCTAGGTTGCAGGGGGATGGGGGGACGAACTGGGTTCCCTTTTTTTTTCTTCTTCTTCTTCTTCCTCCGAATCTAGGTTGCAGATTCGGCTTTTTTTTTTTCTTCTTCCTCCTTCTTCTTCCTTCTTCCTTCTCCTTCTTCTTCCCCTTCTTCCTTCCTCATTCTTCTTCTTCTTCTTCTTCCTCCAAATCTAGGGAAGATGAAGGTTTTTTTTTTTTTCCTTCTTCCTCCTTCTTCCTTCTCCTTCTTCTTCTCCTTCTTCCTTCCCCTTCTTCTCCTTCTTCCTTCTTCTTCCTTCTCCTTCTTCTTCTTCTTCTTCTTCTTCTTCCTCCGAATCTGGGGAAGATGAAGGTTTTTTTTTTTTTAATATATATATTTTATTTATTTATTTATTTATTTGTAATTTCCACGTGGGTGACACGTTGCGCCCAGTTATTGTCCACATGGACGCCATGTCACAGTTAACGGGAGACTTAACAGTTTGACTAACGGATGTATGAGACTGTCCCAAAATTTATACTTTAGGTATGACTCTGGGACGAAAAAAACTTGATGTACTAAATGTTGAAAACCACGAAACATGAGGGTAGTAAACAGTCTTTTACCCTTCTTTTTATATATAAAATCTATTCAATTTTTTTTCTAATCCATTTTTAAACTTATAAGGGTACATTCTTTTTTCTTTGATTTTAAAATGTATCCATGTCAAGTATAATTGAAGAAATTTACTAATGTTATTAAGCCTAATATATATATATATATATATATATATATATATATATATATATTGTGATTTTGAAGAATGTACCCATGTTTTGATATAATAATTTTTTTATTTAATTTTGATGAATGTACTCATGTTTATACACACACACACACACACTATAGTATATTTATATTTTAATATTTTTAATTCCACAAATTATGGTTTTTTTATTTAAAATCTCATTTATATAAACAACTAAAATTTCTAATTTTTAATTTAAAAAATATAGTAACGTACATAAAAATAAATTATTACATTAATTTCAGGGACCTCGATCAAAAATTAAAAACCAACAAGGTTCAATCAAAGAATATTCATAACTAAAGACCGCATGTAAAGTCTCTCAATGGACAAACTATCAAACAACGAATATTATTTAATTAACGGAAAAATAAATAAAGAAAATTGTCAAGGCAGCTAGAAACTGAGAATTGTGTTTTGACTCACTTATTAAAATAACAAATACAATGAACATGATATAGAGAAAACCAAAGCAAACCCTAATTTTAAGGGCAAGAAATCCTAATCCTGGGCCCACAACAAACCCATAAATAATGAACTACACAACTAATATTTTCCAAGACAATACGAGTTCTGTTAAGCAGTCACGATAAGACAAACTCTGTTAGACGGACATGACAAAACAAGCAAGCGATTAAAGTGAGAAAACAAGCAAACAAGCAATCTAAGTGAGCAAACAAGTGACCGGACGAGCAATCAAGCAATTCCAACGACCAACAATCAAACAACAAATTCTGACAATACTGAAACTACGGTTTGTGGAAAGAAAATATGAATGCTCCCATTCACTAAATGGACGAAATTTCGATATCCCAATAGCAGCAATAGACGAACAAACAGTCCACTTCATCATCATATACACACCATCATCTGAGTTGTGACCATTCCAAATACTCGGGCAATCATTGTGGCACGCAATAGCAGACGACAACAATCCTTCTCCAAACCAAGCAATATGGGCCCTACAAGAAGCCCAACTTCTTATCGTTGTTCTTTTTTCTACTTTTTTTTTTTTCAATGAACAACAATATTCGTGGCACTCGAAATGAGTTTTGCGGCAGCAACTCGATGCGAGTTCGAGGACAATCAGCAAGACGATGAACTGCGGCAACAACAGATGGTTTTTAGCGGGTCGGGATCTAAATTTCATTTCAGGCAGCAACAGTGATGGAATCGGGGAACAAGAATCATGATTTCTAGTATTTCTAGATCTGGGAAACAACAGGTTGCGCGAGTACGATCTCCATGACGATTTTGGTCGGTGAGGGGTTGATGGATCAGATTCAATGTGGTTTGGTGGTTCAACAACAGACAGTTGCGCAGTGCACAAATACAAGGCAGCAGGCGTGCGAGACACAGTAACTGGCGGCGAGATCGTCGAGATGAGCAACAGACTCAAATCTAAGATACGGGTATGGTGGTGGGTACATAGCAGCAAATTCAGGCGGGACGCAAAAACTTCTGGCTTTGTTCTCCACGACAGCCAACTTCGCACACAGTCATTTTTCAATATCAACGACAACCGAACTTACTGATCCAAACTAAACAAACAAACAAATGGAGAAGCGTAAGAGGTGAAGAACGACAGACAAACCAAATAGTGAGTGGGAGTTAATATTAGTAATTATTTTTGTTAGAAGAAGGTGCGGACGAATGGAAGAAGTTTATGTTGGATGACTTAGCAGTAACTGAGAGTTAATATTTTAGTAATTATTTTTGTTATATAATATATTATAATGTTTAATTTTGAATTAATTTGTTTGTATAAAAGGAGTGGTATATTATTGATGAAACGGAGCCGAACCTAATGAGTTCAATGGATGATATATTTAAGAGGTGTTATTGGCCGTGGAAATATGATGTAGCTTGTGATGGAGAAGAACCACCAGTAGAGTAGTTATTTTTTTTTTTTGATTTTATAGACGATTAAATTAGATTTATAATTCTGGTTATGCACTAGGTTTGGGTGTGATAGCCTGAAGTGAGTGGTGGTGACCATTACTTATTGGAAGCTAGGCTTCCATGACCTTATATTTATGTTGGAGATAAAGTAAGCTCCTCGTTTTTAATATAAATTTAATTAGAACTTAACGGATATGATATTTTCAATAAACTAAATACTTCTTTGGAATGTTTAAAAAAATTGAGATCAATTTAAAATGACACTAAAAGGTTGAGGTGTTTTAACTACTTTCTAAATACTAGTAAATAATATAGTATTGTGTATATTATTTATATTTTTCTCGACTATGAACTTATGGCCTCTATAGCATGTGTATTAATATTAGTATAGAAGTGTTAATTCCCAATATTAGAATACTATTTGACAGCATGAAATTAGCCCTGAAAAATCATAATTAATTTTTCCAACCACGTTGCATCAACCCCGCACTCCTTACTCCCGTTACACAACCACAATCTTAACCAAATTTTTTAATCCAGAATTAGGTGAGATCTACACCTTTACAATATGTTCAGTTCAAATAAAAGTTCCTATACAACTTTCACTTCTTATCGTGTTTAGTTATTATCCCACTTGTAATTGTATAAATCTTACGAGATTAGAAATCTTAGCATTCATTTTTTTTTTTTTTTTTTACAAATGATGAAATAATTTACACTAAATTCATTTAAATACGGAGATAGAGATTTGAACTTGAGTATAGAGAGAGTACACTGCTTTGGTCAACTTAATTAAGCTCATGTCTTTCTTAACGTTGATTGTTTGATATTACATTTGTTTCTTATCTCCTTTTTTCAACTACAAAGAAACCAATGCAAAATAGCAAACGAGGATGATAGAGGTATAGAGATGAAGAAAAATGAATAGTATATTAAATTACAAAAAAATAATACTTTGTATTTTTTTCATTTTTTTATTAATTATTGTGTTTTACCTTTCACAATCAATGATCATGTGCTAGTCACATAAGGGATGTTGAGAGTCCGGATGTATTTCTATACTCCGGTTACAATTTAACCGTCTCTCATCCCCAATTTATTTTCTAGTTTCCTGAAAGAACAAAAAATACAAGTGTAGGTGTGTGCGAGGTCACATGCGCATGCATATATAGTGTCTAGTAGGGACGTTCGTCCTCCGGCTGATACATGGGATCGTAGCTGCAAACGACGTAGTTCACTCCATTGTTGCACTTTGAAACACCACATCCTACCTCGGTGGTTTTGCCCCAAATCACAGCAAGGTAGTGACCACATTCCTCTTTGACACATTTGTTTGATTTGTGGTCATAGAACTCCTTCTCGGTAACCCAATATTTGGTGGCATCGGCGGCAGTCATGCCGGCACCTGAGGCCAAGTTCTCACCCCAACGCCCCATTGAGTGCTCCATCACGCAGTCGCCAACTCTTTTGTTAGCATATTCTTTAGCGTACTGGGCTAAGGTCTCGTTCCACTTGAGTGGAGCGTTACCGACCTCAGCGCGGGGCTTGTTGTGTTCATCCATGGTGGCTTTGATCTCTTCAGGGGAAAGGGCGGAGACAAGAGTGAACACTAATGTGGCGCAGCAAACAGAGAATAAAAGCTTCTTGTTGAACGCCATTTTTGTTTCTCAATGTGAAAAGTACTCTTGGATGTTGTAGTATTAGAGAATGTTTAATTAAGAGATGTTTGATTGAAATGGGAGATGAGATTGTGCATATTTATAATACATATGTCCCAAAGAGGATTTAAAAATAGGCCCTTTAAATTTGTGGTGTCGCATTTTTTTGAGAGGGGATCCCTACAGTTAGGGTTTACTTCACAATAAGGAGGGAAGAGACTACCTTAAATTAGAACTTTGGTCAATCTCTTTCCTAATAAAAGTGAGTTTCATTTTCTTGTCGCAAAAAGTGAGCTTTTTTTTTTTTTTTTTTTTTTTTTTTTTTTTTTTTAAGACGAGATGAAGTAAGAAGGGTAAACGGCTTAGAATCTGCTGTCCCGAATTCCATGCCTCCTTTGTAAGACGAGATGAAGTAAGAAGGGTAAACGGCTTAGAATCTGCTGTCCCGAATTCTATGCCTCCTTTGTCTCTTGTTTAGTTTTTTGACACATGTCCTTCAATTTAACTCCACAAAAACATTGTTAACTTTTTATAAAATTAATAAAAAATTAAAGAAACGAAAAACACATCCAAAAAAACTTGTCTTCCTGAGGTCGTCAAGATACCAACCCCTAGAAACTCCCAACACCCGAAATTAATAAATAAAAAATTTGTTTTCAGTTTGGGATTTACCCAACCCCCAAAAACTCTCGACACCCACCCCTCCAACCACATCACCCCAAATTCTGTTTCAGCAATTTAGCTTCATTTCCAATTTTTGTTTTTTTTAGGGTGGTTTTTCATATTTCTTGAAAATTGAGTTGGATAGGATTGGATTAAATTACATGGAGGAGGATGGCTGTAAATTTTCAGCTGTGGATTCTACTACGAGTTGGCTTCAGAAGTCCCAGCCAAGGGCGAAGAAGAAGGTGACGGTGGGGAATTCAAAGGACGATGATTCCAATGACGCGCCGTCAATAGTAGCCCAATTCACCTACGGTCGACTCTTTCACTGCCTTCTTAAGCAAACCCAAATCACTCTCTTTCAAATCCATTTCCCTAATCATTCCCCAAATCCCACCACCGCCTCCCGCTCCTCCACCTTTGCCCAATTCAATTTTCTCTTCCTCTCTCTAATGCGCCCCTCGATGAAATCACACTCTCTCTCCTTCTCCCTCACGGAATCCTCCACCTTCGTCAACCGCTGCTTCTGAAAAGCAACCTCGTCGTTGTGTTCTTGAATCAATGATTGGAGCGAGAGTAGAAGGAGAAAAGGATCGAACTTTTGCTGCCGGCATTCTTTATTTTTCTTTAATGTTTAATTATTTTTATTTTAATGTATTGAAAGTTAAGGGTGTTAGTTACTAGATTAAGTAGCAGACACGTCAATCACATAAGAAGGGAGACATAAACGAGGCATCAAAATTGGGATAGCATATCTGCAGCCGTAAATAACCTTTTATAACTTGTAAGACAACACGAGAAAAAATTTCCCCAATTCTTACGAATATTAGTTGGTAAATTACACAAATTTGCGAAATTACTCTCTTAACTTTTTAATTACCCAATTTACCCCACATTTTCAATTTTTTACACTTCGGTCATGTCCCACATTTTATCAAATTTGTCGTGTAACGTTTATCTTTATTAGCAACAGTTTTTCTTTTCCCCAATCTCTCTACCCTTAATAGATAATTTTTTGGGGTGTGAAATTGGAACAAAAACCGCCTATTTAATGGAAACACTCTTACAATTATCAGAGTTATTACCAACTATTAATAGAAAAAACTATTTGCATGATAGATTTGTAGGCTATGAAATAAATTTCGTTGCACAAGACATATTTGCACAACAACAACTGTTGTTCGTCACTCAAAATGTCCATGACAACAAATTTTGTGCAACCTACATTTGCTTGGTGAATATTTTTGCTCGTTAGGCAAGAACTGGAAAAATACTCGTTAAAATGATAATTTGTCTTCAAATTTTGAACGACGAAAGGTTTCATTGTAAGACATATTCTGAAATCACGGCAACAAGACATTAGGATCACGAATAAATCAAATCAATATGAAATAGAGATCGACTAATTATATTGAACTTATCTGTAGAATTCGGAAGACATGGTTATGAAGGTGAAGCCATTGATCCTTGCAAACAAAGTAGAAGTAGTATTCTACTTCCAGTACCTCTCAATGAACTCTACTATCGAAATAGGCTTATAGTTTTCGTGAGTTTCTATCGGTATAGAAGCAAGGACTGCTCCTAGGTTATATAGCTAGGGTTTCAATCAATTCCTCCCTATTATCGGAAAGGATATCAACCCAAATCATATCTCATCAATTATAGTCCCATCATGACTCTTATTCCTAGTATTTACTTAATAAAGGCCCTTAATTGATTGCATGTAATTAGGACTCCAATATGTTTATTTTTTAAGGCACGAAGAGTCCTAGAGATTTCATTAACTTGATTGCCAAGTCAACTATTCCCTCAATTATTCTCGGCATAATTCATTGTCATTCACAAAATGGTTTTGCATTCTCCCACTTGAATGTCAATGAGAATACCTCAACGAGATAAATATATATGGTGATGACTTGAGTCCACTAAAGTATGCAATCATACCTTTCAAGTAACTTGTCACTTTGAGACTAAATGCAGAACCAAGGAAAACAAGGCACACATTGGACAGTTCCTTGCACTCCATGATTACATGCACACTTAACTCAAAGCACTATGTTACTAACAAAGTCATGATATCAAGAGTTAATAGTCAAAACATTAGCTCACAATAGTCAAACTGAAAATATGAAAATATATTTCGGTACAAAAATAGTTCACAAAAGAACTCAACAAGTTTGGTAACAAAATCCAACTTTTCTGTCAATTTAGAATATAATAAGAGAACAAGTAAAATACGACATATTGTTTACAAAATCAGGACCCCTTATTAAAACTTATGAACAAAATTTAAACCAAATTTACTCTTAAAGTATCAGCCACTAAGACTTCAAAATTTCAATACAAAATGTAATCTTTACTCCCATTGATTAAAACACTAGTAAAAAAAAATAGGTTGCGCGACAAACAAAAATTCATCGCACAAGACGCACTTGCGCAACAAAAAAAACAAAAAAAACTTTGTCGCGCAAAATAGAAAATAGAGAAAATAGATAAATTAAACCCTTGCGCGACAAAAATTTCGTCGCGCTAAGTCGCGACAAAAAAAAAAACTTTGTCGCGCAAAATAGAAAATAGAGAAAATTAATAAATTAAACTTGCATGACGAATATTATTTGTCGTCGCTTAGAGTCAGCAAGAAAACGTGGGTAATTTAATTTAGCGGGAAACACTTGCGCGACAAAATTTTACTTTTGCGCGACACATATTCGTCACGCAAGTTCCACAACCTTTTCACCTTTCGATACATCTGAATTAGGTAAATCGGGTAAATATGAGGCTATTTAATGCAGATGTTTGCGTGACAAAGAGTTCGTCGCGCAAAGATCCTAACTTTGCTATTTATAGGCGCTTCTACTGTCTTTTTCTTCACAATTTCGTGCTGAGATGGCGGATAAAAACAACAACGAGAGTGTGCGCAAGGCCGACGAGCATGATATGAGAGAACATTTTGCGTTTGCTCGTGCAATTGCTACAGCTATGAGGAATAATTGCCCCACTGCTGAGTGGCGTTCTTGGAAAAATGTGCCAGGAAATGTGAAAAAGCTTGTGATGGATGAACTATTAGTAAGTATATTGTTGTTGGATCAATAATTTAGTTTGCGAAATTTTTAGTTATATTTTGGAATTAATTATATGTATATATCTGTAATAGCATAAGTATGTTTTTGATGATGAACTGAAAGAACAATTGATGAAGTTGCTGGAGGATGCGTTGGAAGAAGGTTACAATATGTGGCATTATGAAGTCTTGCGGAATGGAGCAGGATCATCCAAATAGTAGTTTAAAATTTATGTTTTGTACGACAATTTTAAATTTAAGGTTTTTTTTTATCTAATTTATGTATTTGGACTTAATTAAGCACCCTGGCTATGGTTTATATGTGTTTTTAATCTTTAATGAATATCGTACTTATGTTGAAAATAATTGTATAGATGAAGACATAAATTATTTGTAGAATAAATATTTAAGGTATTAACTATTTTTAGAATAATATATTAGGTATTAATTATTTATAGAATAAATATTTAAAGTATTAATTAATTTAAGAATAAATATTTAAGGTATTAAATCGTTTGTGAATATTTGTTTGTAATTACAAAGTTTACGTAAACATAGATATCTATGTTTACGTAAACCTTGTAATTACAATTATTTTATTCTATTCGTCACGCAATATGTTGAGCGATGATATTGTGTCGCACAAATACACCTTGCGCGACGAACGCATGTTTTCGTCGCGCAGTTCATTGTCTGAATGCGTTTAAACCTTCCAATTTATTGCTCATTAATGACGCATTTTGCGTGACGGCTTATAGTTTTGCGCGACGACTATTTCGTCGCGCAAAGTTGTCGTAGTGCTATATTAACACAGTTTCAGAGTCAAAGTTTTCAAAATTTTTTTGTTTCAAAAAGAATGGCCGATTTTGGGGAAGGTTCTGGGAAAAAAAAAGTTGTAGTGCGAGTAGAGAGGTATCGACGGAAGCAAGTGCCGTTCTTTGAAGGCAAAAATTTGGCTGAGGTGTACGCCGAATTCATTTATGACATTGGGAATTTGGAGCGGAGGGATTGTTCTGCCAAGTTTGAGTCTTGGAAAAAGGTCCCTGAGGAGCTGAAGAAGTCCATGCTGGGAGAGTTATCGGTAAGTTTATGGTAAATAATGAAAAATTATTTTTGATAAAATGTAATATTTTTTTAAATTACTAATTTATTGTTATTGACATTAATGCAGGTTCATTGGGATATTGATGAAACCGATGACAAGCAACAGATTTATGTTGATGGGCTTTTCAAGTAGAGATTCCGGAAGTGGAAGTTTGATGTGTTGCAGGCGAGGGAGGATTGAAGTTGATAAGGGCTTTTTTTTATTTATTTTTTTAAATAAGATTTTGTGGACTTTATTTTGAATTTAATGAATAAATATATGTTATGTGGATGAGTATTAATATTTGCAGTAATGGTAATTTTTATTTGGGATCATAAATTAGTTTTGTTAATTTATGTAATGTTTAATTAGGTTTGAGTTTTTATTTATAATAAAATAAAAATTTACAGTACATACAAATAAAGAAGGAAAACATAAAAAAAAAAAAAAATATATATATATATATATATATATATATATTTCTAGCGCGACGAACTTCTTCTTTCGTCACGTAAATAACATTTGAGCGACGAATACAGATGTTCGTCGCGCAAGAAGTATTCGTGCGATGAAAAAGTTTTCTTCGTCGCTCAATGGTTCTTTGCGCGACTAACATATTATTCGTCGCGCAAAATCCTTCGTCCTTTTTTCTCTGAAATTAGCCTTGTGCAGAGGCAAACTACAAAAAATTTGCAGATTGTGCCTCTGCACTCATCCATGCGATTTTGCTGAATCTAGTATCCCTCATTTTCATTTTCTCTCAATTTCATCATCTAAACTACTCCCTTCATCTTCTCTAGGTTGATCGAGCTATCTCGGTGTGTCTGGTAAGCGTTTGTTGTCGTTACAGTAAAAGTATTAATGTGAATTCATATTAACACCATTAATTTCGTTCTCTATAGGGATATTGTGTGTGATTAGCGATTAGTGGATAATGATTGACAAGGTAATTTCTTTGTTTTATTTTTTAAACATACACCATTAATTAAATTATGTTGAACTTAGTTTGTTATGTTTATATTGTGCTATGAAATTATATTTATATTATGCTGTTAAATTTGTACTTGACGTACAAATATGTGTTGTGATGTACGGAGTTAATTGAAATTAACTTCGTACTTGTTTTTCATTTTTAGTAAAACTTAGTTTCCCATTTAAGGATTAGTTGGATTTCGCGCATGGATACGAAAGCATGATTGCGGTCCAATTAATTCTTGAATTGTCCCATTATTTGGACAGTTGGGAATGCACAGTTATGACGCGTAGTTTATGGTTGAAGGTTAGGTTTCGGTTGTGGAGATTTTGGTATCATCTCTGTACGTTCTTCGGGTCGTATACCTGAATAACTGTATCGAAATGCTGCCGAAATTCATCCACGTCGAAATCTAATCTGATGTAGCCATAAATTACATGACATAACTATGCATTCCCGAATGGGATAGGGCCCCTACCGGAGGCATAAGGTGACATTATCAGTTTGTATGAAGTTGTTGTGATTGTTGTATTGTTATTGTGGTTCCCGAAATTATGGACAGGACGTGGATACAGAACCCGAATAGATGCGCAGACGAATACTTGGATGGAATCGAGGATTTTATTGACTTTGCAAGTACACACAACCCAGGTGCAACTAGAATCCAGTGTCCTCGTAGGAGGTGTAACAACACGTTAAGGGAGACAATCGAAAAATGTTCGATTTCATTGAGTAAGGAATGGAATGATTGAGACATATAATACTTGGAACCATCATGGGGAACAATTAGACAATGCTTCGTCTTCAAATGCCATAAGAGTGGATAATGTTGAACCTATTGTCGATCCTAATGAACAAGTCATGGATATTATAAATGACGCTTTTCCATTTGCATCGACAAACACCAATCATGAAGGGGAAGATGACGTGCTTACACCAATGGATAGTGCAGAGTTCAAACAATATGAAAAACTATTAAAAAATGCCAACCAAGAGTTATACTCGGGGTGCGAAAGCTTTTCCGTTCTCACGACCATTGTGGAACTAATGCATGGAAAAATAAAGCATCGTATGTCGAACCGGTGTTTCGATTACTTTTTGGGGGTTTTCAAGAGAATGCTTCTGAAGGATAATTGTTTGCCGAAAGACCATAGAGACGTGCAAAAGGTGTTGAAAGGTCTTGGATTGGGTTATGAAAAAATTCATGCTTGCAAAAACAATTGTATTTTATTCTACAAAGAGTATAAAACGTTGGATAAATGCCCTATATGCAATGAGTCGAGGTTCAAAATGACATCTCATAATAGAACCACTAAGATCCCATAAAAAGTCATGCGTTATCTACCCCTGAAACCTAGGTTGCAGCGATTGTATATATCGTCACATACTGCCACTGACATGAGATGGCATAAGGAAAAATGAGTAGACGACGATGTGATGAGACATCCTGCAGATAGGGAGGCATGGAAAAAGTTCGATCAAACGTTCCCCGAGTTTGTTGCTGATTCTCGTAACGTTAGATTGGGACTTGCCACTGATGGATTTAATCGTTTGGGCTTTTAAACCGACACCAAAGTACTTGGCCGATATTTGTATTTCCGTATAATTTGCCACCATGGAAATGTATGAAAAAAAAATACATGATGATGACTCTATTGATAACTGAGGATCCTGGTAGGTCAATCGATGTATACTTACGGCCGTTAGTAGATGAGCTAAAAGATTTATGGACACACGGTGTGCGCACATACGATAAATTTACTGGCAAGATGTTCACTTTGCGGGCTGCAGTGATGTGGACTGTGAACGATTTCCCTGCATATACAATGGTTTCCGGGTGGAGTACTAGAGGTTATATGGCATGCTCTGTATGCAAGGAAGACGTAACATCTAGTTGGCACGCTGGAAAAGTTTGTTACCTTGGTCATCGAAGATGGTTGCCTTGGGACCACGAGTGGCAAGAGAAGGATAAAGAGTTTGAGGGGAAGAAAGAGCATCGCCTCAGACCCAAAGAATGGTCCGATGCTCAGATTTTGGAACAGCTTAACAGTTTGGATTTTGCTCCTTTCGGGACCAATGTCACTAAGATAAGACCTGCTAAACATATGAACTAGACGCACAAGTCTATGTTTTTTGAGCTCCTGTATTGGTCTAAACTAAAATTGAGACATAACCTCGATGTTATGCATGTTGAGAAAAATGTATTTGACACATTGGTTAGCATAATTCTAAATATTGAAGGCAAGATAAAGGACACGATCAAAGCTCGTATTGATTTGGAACGAATGGGAATACGACAGGGTTTATGGATGCTTTAAATATCGCGCGTTGCGTAAACGTTGACGGGGGTAAATTAGCTGGCTTAAAGAGTCATGACTGCCATGTGGTTCTGCAACGCCTACTTCCTGTGGGCATTCGACATCTCTTGCCACCCGATGTAGTGAAACCAATTATGTTGTTGTCTAGTTTTTTTTCGCAATTGACGTCAAGAACGTTACGAAGAACGAACGTTAATCAATTGCACCATGACATTGTGCAAGTTCTATGCAAGTTTGAGATGATATTTCCTCCAGCCTTTTTCACAAGTATGATACACATGATGGTTCACTTACCAAATGAGGCATTACTTGCTCGACCAGTCAACTTTCGATGGATGTATCCAATAGAAAGGTATATATTCCTCGTCTTTTTTATTAATTTATATTAAATATATTACAATTAGTAATATGTGTATCGTATCATTTTCTTTTGCCAGGCTTCTCGGAGACTTAAAGAAAAATGTACGAAACAAAGCGAAGCCCGAAGGATCCATTATACAAGCTTGGGTGTCATATGAGGCACTTACATTTTGTGGAATGTATTTAAAAGATGTTGAGACAACTTTCAATCATCCTCCTCGCAATAATGACGGGGTTGTGAGAAAGGAGAAACTTTCAGTTTTTGCCCAAGTCGCTCGACCATTCGGAGATCCTATTTGTGGCGAGTCGTTTTCCAAGAAGGACATAGATGTAGCATATTGGTTTGTACTCAACAATTGTGACGAGACACTGTCACACCTAGACGAGCATGAAAATATGATGAAGCAGGCACATCCTTCACATTTGTATGCCAAGAAACACCGTGAATTGTTTCCGCAGTGGTTTCTCGAATATGTAAGTTTGAAGTGTTTTGTATTGGACATATATATTGTACCAATTTAGTTGCTCAAACTAAAAAATTTAAATGTTTGTCTAATATTAGGTGAATCAACTGAAAGCATCGAACTCCCCCTCGTACAGTGAAGAGTTATATAACTTAGCTTTCGGACCAATTCACGTTGAATTGTACTCGGGCTACCATGTCAACGGCGTCAAGTTCTTAGCGGGTGCACGAGATGACAAGTTGTGTACACAAAACAGCCGTGTTCATGTCCCCGGAGGAGGCGAAAGTATAGACATTGAATTCTATGGCAAACTAACAAGTGTCGTGCAATTGCTTTATAAAGACCAGTGCCAAGTGATCCTATTTAAGTGTCGATGGTTTGATACACACCTAAATAGGCATGGACAAATCATGGATTACTATTAGTGAACACTACAAAAACTTGGTACGATGACGACCCTTACATATTAGCAACCATGACAAAACAAATTGTGTATCTAGATGACCCTAAATCCGGGAGGGGTTGGAAAGTTGTTCAGAAGATGGATTATAGGAACATGTATGCTATACCAGAACAAGACCGTACCAATGACGACATCAACCATGTTGCTGACTAACGTCTTGAATCTTTCATGGAAAGTGGTGCGGAAACACTCCGAGATACTAATCTTCTCCAAGAACCATTTCAGATAGATGGAGTATTTTCAATCGAAATACCGATTCAGTCCATCACGATTGACCTCAGTAATATTCCACAATACAATGGTCCAGTGCGCACGAACGACGATGTTGACGTACCTATCGGTGATAAGGAATAAGGAATAGAATACTAAAAATGATGATAGCGACGAAAGTGAAAGTTATTATAGTTCAGATGAAGATTAAGCTAATTTATTTGTAAAACACATGAAATGTTTAATGTATTATATAGAGTGATGGAAAAAATGGTATGAATGATTCCCATTTTATATGTGAATTACTTTGTAAATAAAGTTGTTTTGTTTGTATTTTATAATAAATTGTAAACAAAATAAAAACATAAAAAATAAAAACCAATTTAAAACACAATTGCGTAACGAATAAAATATTTTTGGTCGCACAAATATACTTTGCGCAACGAAATATATGTATTCGTCGCCCAAGTGTCTGAAAATTCAATTAAAGTGCTTTTTTTCGTGGAAATTTTAAAAAACTTGTGCGACATATAAATATGTTTCGTCGCTCAAAGTATATTTGAGCGACGAATTATATTTATTCGTCGCGCAAGTGTCTAAAAATTCAAATAAAGCGTTTTTTTTCGCAGAAAGTTTAAAAACTTTGCGCTACAATTGGTTAGCCTTGTGAGACGAATACTCCGTCGCGTAATATCCTATATTATTAACCCCCGTGTGTCTCGTTCCTCCCTTATTTCCCTCGTCTTCCTTTTTTCCCCGCGCGATACCCTCTATTTCCTTCCTCTCTATCTTCCTCTGTCTTTCCTTCACTCACCTCGTCTCTCCATCCCTCTCTCAGTCCATCGCCTCTTTTTCTCCAATAGGTAATTTCCTTTTTAGTTTTTAGTTTCAATTTTGTTTATTGATTAGGGGTTAGAATTAGGGTTTTTATTTTTTCAAATTGGGGGCGGTGGGGTTAGATTTAGGGTTCGTAAATTGGAGGTTACATTTAGGTTCTTAAATTAGACTTTTTAGGGTTATTAATTGGGGTTAGATTTAGGTCTTAACTTAGGGGAACGATTCTGGGCAGTGAGGTTAGATTAGGTTTTCTAAAATTGGGGGTTAGATTTAGGGTGCTTCACTAGGGGTTAGATTAGGGTTCTTAAATTAGGGGTTTTTTAATTTCAAGTACAGGGTTCGAATTAGGGGTTTTCTAATTTAAGTACAGGGTTCTTAAATTAAAGATTTGCATTGTTGACTGCCACGATTTGTTGATATATAATGGGGTATTACCCTTTGTTGTTGCCTTATTAATATGATAGACTCAATTGTGTTGCTTGTTGAATTTGGCCTCCCAATTTTGAAGTTACATTTACGTTTTGATATTAATCTTTCGTTTTTGCACAGTAATTTGAATTCCTCCATTATCGTTTGGATTATATATATATATATATATATATATATATATATATATATATATATATTAGATTTGAATGAGACGTATTAGCAAACTTCTTTTGCTGCAAATCGCAGAGCACATGAACTTTGTTATGATGGGAATGTTTCAATTATTTTCATATTTCTACATCTTCAAAATCATTGAATTTGCCCATATGCATTCAGAAAATGCTTTTGACTAGCCAATGGACTGGAATTCCCATATGTTTATTTCAATTAACAAGTTCATTTGAAATCAAATCAACAATTAGCAATCCTTTTGTAGCCATTGAAGTTGTAAGCATGTGAAAACAGAATCAAAATCTTTGTGTACTAAACTAATTGATTGCCAATTTTGTAGATGTCTCACTTGACTAGAACTCGGAGGCCGATGACTTCTACACCTAGTCCGATGGCTACACCTAGTCCGACGACTATACCTACTATTGCCGCCATTGCTTCGGTAGAGATGGACCATAGGCTGGTCAATCCGGTTCACTCAGATGGTCCTCCAGTCCCACAGGCTTAGGCATCGTCGACTTCTTCGGTGGCGTTACCTATTAGTGCTAAACGAACTCACCGACGCCCCCGCACTCTGGACCAAATGTCACCATCGGGATCCACAACCGATGCCTCTGGTACACGGCTAGGTATACAATCCTAATTTACTCCTTCATTCCCTTGTTTACTAAGTTTTTTTTATTTTAGGTTCAATTTGTTATGTCATGTAAGGATTAAAAAGTTTTCATCGTTACAAACCTTTTATTAAGCTGTTGTGATCATTGTGTTGGATATGTATACTGTTTATGTTATTTTCATGGTTTTGGGAAATGTTTTAATTGGAAAAGAATTGGTTTTTTCGACATATGATTCATTGTGTTTTGGTGAAATTGTTGGAGTTTCAGGGTGGAGTTAATATGTAATTGTGTATGTAAACTCACTATATTGGAATTTAATTTCTTTTTTGACATGCTTGTTGTTGATAAGGAAAGAAAGTTCTATTCATGGGCAGGAATCATGCGATTTTAAACTCGTTTCTGCTTCTTGTTCAGCTAAAGCCAGTTTCTTGTATGATTAGTTATGCATGATAGGAACTTTCCATCTCCATTTTGTAATACTGGGAGACGTCCACACTTGGTTGCATTATTAAATTGTTGTGATCATTGTGTTGGATATGTATATTGTTTATGTTATTTTCAAGGTTTTGGGAAATGTTTTAATTATAGGGGAGGTTATGCCGAAATTTTAGTAGGATTTGTTATTAGTTATGGGTTAATGATTTTTTTTTTCATCTCTTTGCAGCGAAGAAAAACACTCGGGGACCTTATCGGCAATTGAAGATAGGGAAGGTCACCTGGGTGAGCAACGGTCGTATCCCAATCAAATATGATGGACATCGGGCAGCACCAACTGCGGAGCAGCATAGTGCATTGGCCCACAACATTGGGCATGTCGTGCGGACCTTTTCCCCTATGCTATGGAAGTCTTGGAAGGTGATGTCGGAGGAGACGAAGATTACGGTGCGCAATCAATTGTCAGTAAGTAGCATCGCCTTTTCAATGCTTTTCATGTAAAATTTATATATTTATATGTATTACTATCTTTTATTACTAAAGCTTTCAAAATATTTGTTATATTGCAGTACTACAATTTGGAGCACATGGACGAGGACAAGTTTGCGTATGTCAATCGGTTCTTCTCTGAACACTACAAGCAGTGGAAGAGTAACCTACACCAATGCTTCCAGGAGTTTGATGATCCGCAGGTCGTTCTTGAGGAGGGATGTCCGAAGGAGTTGGAGGACCGACAAGATAGTTGGGTTTGGCTTTGCGGTCATTTTAGTGACTCGACATATGTGGTACGTTTTTAATGACAACTTCTGTCATTTTACTTTTTTTATTTTTTAATAATGTTTATTATTAATTTTTTTAATTTTCTTTAACTATTACAACAAATACGTTTATTTTTTTGTATAACAGAAGAAGGCGAAAGCGAACAAGATCAATCGAGAGAATAAAACTATTCTCCACCATTCGGGTTCGAGGCCTTTCTCCTATAGGATGGAGTCGCAACGGAAGGTATATATTACAACTTTCATTTCCAATTTTAAAATGTCGCTAATAATTTTTTTTTCGTACTAACATTTTCCTTATCTTTTTCGATTTTAGGAGGGTTCAAAATTTCCGGAGATTGACATATTTGCTGACGTTTATGTTCAGCCTGGGAATGAGTTGACCTAGTCCCTTCATGTAAGTAATTTCTTATGCATTAAACATTTATACTAATTCTTTCAAATTGTTTTTTATTAATAATCCATGTTTTTTTTCAGAGGCAACTATGGTGGAAAGGAGACAGGTGGTGCTTCAGGAGTCCGCCTCCCACCTTCCCCCGGACACGCCGATCGAGTCTGTGGATCCCCTGAGGATGCAGGGTTTCACATCGTCACTGAAACGTTGGACCAGAATTTCGGTCAGAGGTTAGGGACATATTGTCGGGGGATGGGAAATGCCAGGCGTCGGGAGATTGGAGCCTCGTCATCCTCGCAGTCAAAGACCAAGGTTACGGCTTTGACGTAGGAAGTCGCTGGGCTGAGGAGTGAGTTGTCATCATACAAGTCTCAAATATCAATGCTTGTACAAGCCCTCAGTTCCTCTTGAATACATCTCCCCGGCTTTTCTACACCATCGCCCTCACATCCCTTCCACTCCGAGCAAGTACAACAATCAAGCCCGTCGACCTCCGACCCCATCCCCAACCAGCAGCAAGATTACCAAGCACCTTTGAATGACATGCCTATAGATTTTGCCTCTTTATTTTCATAGTTTTGTTCCCTGTTTTTTTTTTAACTTTACATTTGTACGTACATTTTATGAAATCTGTTTTTTTTATTAAAAATTACACGTGTGCGACGACAAAATGTCGTCGCACAAAATTAAGCGCGTCTTACTCTTCGTCGTGCATTACCACGTGACTACTATAGATTTCATCACACAACAAGTTTTGAGACAAATTACCCACAAACGCACTTGTACTCGTTTATATCGTACGACAACAACCTTTGTCCGTATAACATTTGTGCGACGACTAGTAAAGCGTCGCGTAGTTGTTAAGACGCGCGACAAATTTGAAGATGTTTGTCCTGCAATGTCTTTTTTCACGAGCTTTACGCGACAAAATATGCGCGATGATTTTTTGGTCGCCAGAGTTTATGTGCAACCACATAATTCTTTGCGCGACAAAATGTCCGTAGTCACGCAAACTGTTTAATTTAGTAGTGAAAGAGACAAAATTATTATTGCTCCCACTAATTAAAAGAGTAAAAGAAAGAAAACTTTATAAATGTCTACAAAACGAAACAGATACCTTTCAAATACTCCCATTAGCAAAACATTAGTCATGGGATCTAGAACATAAAATTTGTGAGCTCAACATCTTTATTTTAGATATTTGTAGGGAAATGATTCTCGTGATTGAAAAACTATAGAAAATTATTTGGTCAGTTTTGTTCATCTAACAATTGACAGAAATAGAAAACTTTAACCAAATGTTTTCTTATTGCATCAAAAGCATATAATTCCATAATCATCTTTGGACATAAACTAATTATATTAGGTTTGCATAGCTAAAACACAAAATACAAGGGCAAACGTATATAGTTTCAACACTTATGAGCAGATGAAGTGTATGCAATCTTGTCAATTTCATGTTTCACTATACATTGATTTACATTTGTACTGAATAAAAAAACACTTTTGAGCAGATTAATTATTCATCAGTAACATATAAATCACAAGTCCAATTTCTTGAACAACATATAAGAATTAATAAGTAAAACACTTTTGAGCAGAATATACTCATTAACCCTTCTTGAATTTCCTACAAGATTAGTTGCATATGTAACAAATAAAATATAAACAAGTATGATAATGTACGTTTTATCTACCAAAACTATGATCATTAAAAGCATGCAAAATTGATGAGTGCGAAGCCCATAATACATTATTTCTCCCACTTGGGCAAACACTCAAAATTGCAAGATTAAACACTAGAGAAAGTGGTTTTCATATAACAAAATATAGGCTAGTTGAATCAATAAGGATAGTGTACACAATCCATTATATAATATAAGATGACAAATTTTTACAAAGTTTGGAGTTAGAAAATCTATCAAAATGGTAATCAAATAGGACACGTTGCAAGGTATGCAAAATTGCAGCAGTATTTCCCAAGCTCTACCAAAATTTCATATTTAATCATAATTTAAATAAAACCAATTTACAATCTTTAATATGCTCAAAACACACAAAAAAATTCTTAAATAAATTAAAGGTTCATTTCATTAGATAAATAACCTCTAATATGCCAAAAACATTAAAATTCTTAAATAAATTTGTTGAGTCACAAAATAGTTGGTTTGGACATAATAAACCAATCTATATGTATCAAAATTAGGCTCATATAATGAACAATATCTCAACATTATTAATCGATCTAAAAGTAACAAGTGATTAGATAAACCAATGGCTACAAAATTTATTTTAGTGTATGAGAGAAGACCCACATATGTGTTAAATATTAGATCATAAATTTAAATGAAACCTAATAAGAGAATCCAAACTCAAAATTTATGTTTTAATTCTAAAACAAAGTTGATTAAAGTAAACACATAGATATCTCAACAACATCAATTTTTTCAACAATAATTTTAATCCAATTAGAACTCACAGAAAATTAAGGCAAAAGATTGGCAAATTTACCTACTCACTCTCGATTCTGCAAGATTCATCATGGAAGTAGTCGAGTTGTGGAGGATCGAACCAACTCCAAATTGCCTGATTGTTACACCTTTGGGCAGAAACTAATCATGCAAAGAAAATACCTGCATAGCTAGCCAAAACATAAAATACACAAAATACATAAAATACATATAGCTTCAACAGCTTTGGCCAGATGAAAATATGTTAGAAGTACTTTATGATTTGCTATAATACTAATTTATAATTGGTGAGTGATTTCCTGAAATTTCCATTGGGACAAAAGTATTCACCATATAAATTAGAATTCTGATTGTTTAAAATAATCCTTTAGAACAGTATTAAATAACCGTTTTGTTGGATATTCAATGATTCTCAAAAGATTCAATCAAACACAAAAGTATGTCGTTATTGACATTGAACAATAGAGTTCTCGAAAGAGGAAACATGGTTATTCAGTTATTCAATAAGGAGCAAAATGATCAATTAGTAAACTGATGCCACTTTCCAATTTTCTCTCAAAAGACAATCATCATAATCAGAATTGATGACCAAACAAAACATTGGTTTAAGCAAAACAAACCAATACATGTTTAAATCAAAATTTAATCAGTGTTGTCTATATAAAATTCATTAATATTGAGAATTTGCATATAATAAGGACATATTGGAACCATAACCTTGTATAATAATCGGTACCAATAGATGTGCACAAATCAGTGAAACAATATCACATAACAAAACTAGTTTTGAAGTACCAAAATTCAGCAGCACTACTTTAGTTTGCAAATTCACTAACAAACTCAATTCTCTTTAGATTGTCATGAAAATTTTCAAGTATAAACTAGACATATATGACTACTATTTCGCAAAAATTCATGATTTTTCAAAATTTTATAAGTGAGCCAAAAATGAATTCGAAAAGAGAGTTGCTGCAGAAACAGCAGAAAATGTTCAATATTTTCAGACTTTTCAGGCATAAAGTAAACATAAAAATCTGTTATTTCCCAAAATTTCATAATTTTTAAGATTTTACAAGTGTACTAAAAACAAATTCGAAATAAGTTGTGCTGCTGAAACAACAGAAATTCTGCAAAACATACCCGAGACTAAATAATTCACCAAAACTTCAATCTTCCTCCAATGTGTATGAAAATTTGCAGAAATAAAGTCGACATGTAAATTTACTGTTACTTAAAATTCCATGATTTTTTCGATTTTAAAAGTGGGCTCAAAATAAAATCGAAATGGAATTTGCTGCAGAAACCGCATAAATTCTGCAGGACAGTCCTAAGATTACAAATTCACCAATAATTCATTTTCAAACCAATGCTTGTCAAAATTTCTAGATTTGAAATAAATATCTCAATGTATATCATACTAAAATTTCATGAATTTATGAGTTACATAGATATGTCAAAATAATATAACAAGCGACTATTCTACGGAAGTCTGCAGAATTCCAGCAATATGGTATCACACTTAAAAATTTACCATAAATCCATTTATGGTCCAAAAAACGTGAAAAAATACCAGCGTCTAAAATCCATTTAGTATTATGACATGACAAAATTTTATATGTTATTGAAGTTAGGGAAGTCTTATCAAACAGAAATTATTGATATGAATGATTTTCATATCAAAATTACATCAGTCACATAAAAACACTTAAGTAATGTTTATTCTTTTCTATGTCATAATTGAAATGGACAATCGATTTCAAAGAATACTAAAAGTAATATTCATTGCAATAATAGAAGCGACTATCACTTCATAGAGAAATAACCAAGAACCAAAACTTACCCAAGATAAGATTAGGTCATCGTTCACCGAAAACAATAGCGACCTTGCATATATATATATATATATATATATATTTATGAATTAAATAGGAGTCCATAAAGTTGCAAACAACAAGCCTTGTTAGAGTTGTATACCAATTTCAGTTTATCTTGATGGCCAGGTAAACGTGATAAAAAAAAAAAAAATTGCATAAAACAGTGATACAAAACTGCGGAGGCATCTTTATGAAGTCTCACAGGATCAATTAGTCAAAATAGTCAACCAAACGATGAACACAAATTATGCTTCACTTGTGTCAATCATCTACAGTTAATCAAATTACCTGTGAATCGAACCATAAGCTTGTTGTATAGCTCTGATACCACATGTAAGACATATTCTGAAATCATAGCAACATGACATTAGGATCACGAATAAGTCCAATCAATATGAAATAGAGATCGACTAATTATATTGAACTTATCTGTAGAATTTGGAAGACATGGTTATGAAGGTGAAACCATTGATCCTTGCGAACAAAGTAGAAGTAGTCTTCTACTTCCAGTACCTCTCAATGAACTCTACTATTGAAATAGGCTTATAGTTTTCGTGAGTTTCTATCAGTATGGAAGCAGGGACTGCTCCTAGGTTATATAGCTAGGGTTTCAATCAATTCCTCCCTATTATCAGAAAGGATATCAACCCAAATCATATCTTATCAATTATAGTCCCATCATGACTCTTATTCCTTGTATTTACTTAATAAAGGCCTTTAATTGATTGCATTTATTTAGGACTCCAATATGTTTATTTCCTTATGGCACCGAGAGTTCTAGAGATTTCATTAGCTTGATTGCCAAGTCAACTATTCCCTCAATTATTCTCGGCATAATTCATTGTCATGCATAAAATGGTTTTACATTCGTCGCCTAGAAAAAACAGGATGACAAATGCCTTTCCAGATTCACCTTGCAAAGCCCCAGAAATTTAGGTGGAACAATAATGGCAGAAATTTATTGCGCGATGAATAAGGCACTTGAGGAGACGAAGAGCTTTGCCACACAAGGGTTCACGGGTTTGTGTTTAAATCCCAAGTCCACTTCTCTCCTCATTTCCTCTCTTCCTCATCTTCTTCCCAAATCCCAATGTTTCTTTGACCCCCGAACTCCAAAAAATCCTTCTATCCCAACTACCAAATCTTCATTCTTTTCTTTTTCCCACTCTTAGTGTCGACGATCGAAGGTATCCACAGTAATTCTATCTTTCTCCCAAGTGGAACTGATTTTTTTTGTTTAATTATGATAATTGTGGTTATAATTTTGTAGATGCCATGTTTGGTAATTACATCGGATTCCACAACTTCTGTTGTTTCTCCAAATGAGCACACATCTGGCGATGCACCGATTGTGACATGTAAGGGAGAAGGATCACAGACAGGTAATACTCAATTTGTATGAACTTTAAGGTTGTTTTTTGTTGCAAAGTTTAATTGCATAATTAAATTAAAAGTTGATTATTATACTTGATTGGTTGTTGCAAATCTTGGTTGGATGTGGACATTATGTATATCAAGGTTTAGAGGTTATGAGAAATTTTTATTTTTATGGGAGGTTATGAACAAATTTTTCGGTGGAATTTTAGGTTTGGTTTTGAACAAATTCTTTTTTTCATAGGAAAAAAAATAGAAGGTCTCGCACAATCAGACATATGATGAATGATCACTGGATGCACTTCAACTGTGATACCATGCGGCAAATACATTATGAGAGGGAGGTGCACTTCAAGCTAGTGCAGAACCATTGCCTTCTGCAATGGTCGTCCTGGAAGAAGTGTCTGAGGATAGACCTTGCAATTTCTTACACAACACGAAAACGGCACAAAAAAGAGGTTTCGGATCAACACGATAACTAATTGGGTCATTATAGGGGTTACATGTTAAGAACCCATTAATAACGGGTCATTAATGGGTTTACACGTAGGTATCTCGTGGGCCACCCGTTCGACCCGTTAAGAGAAAAAAGATTTTGATGATTTTAAAGTTAAACTATTAAAAAAACTTACTATAAAATTCAATAGCCGTAATGTATGTATTATTATTAAATATGTATTATTATTTTGTATAAGTTCAAAAGAAATTAAGTTTTATTTATTTATATATTTTTATTATCATTACTGGGATAAATTTTACAAATTAATAGTACATATAGTTTTTTACTCTCTCTTATACAGTCATACTCATAAATGTTTTACTCTCTTAAAAGTGAGATTAAAACATTATACAAACATTAAAAAATAAAAATATCAAAGTAGTTTAAAAATACTAAACACATTAAAAATGTTTTTTCATTAGGCTCTTATTTTGGGGTATGTATACCTTTAATACTTGAAAGACAAATGTATTTTTATGTTTTGAAGCAATATTTATGTGACAATGTGGTATGTATATACTTTAGTATTATGTTTTTCATTTGATTATTTATTTGGTTTAAAAATATATTTTCTTTAACGAGTAACGGGTCAGGTTATAGTACCCGTTCATTTTAACAGGTGTTACACGACACAACCTATTAATATATCGGGTATGACACAAACACAGGAAACAAGATACGAATGTCAGGTCTACCCGAGGGGAGGAAGTTATTGTTGAATGACTCATCACTAAGTATTAATTAGTAATTTAGTTATTAACATTTTCATAATTTTGTGCATAACATGCGTACTTTATTATTGATGATATCAATACTTACACGATGAATTACAACGATGACATCTTCAAGAGGCGTTACAAGAAGCGAAGCATTATGCCGATCAAGCTGCCCAGGCACCACAACCACAGTCATTGTTTATTTTGATTAAGATAGTAGTATTTAATTTGGTTTGTATGTACGCTTTAAATATGTGAAAGCCACAAATTTACTAATTTGTATCCGGATTAATATAATATTTTATATGCTTTAACTATTTTATTTGCATAATTTCTATTATAGATTTATAATAATAAAACAAAGAATAATAAAATTAAAACAAAATAAAGAATGTGGTACACAACAATCATTATTTCGTCGTCCAAAGCGTCGTTACGTTACGAATTGTGCGTTGCCTAAAGCCCAAATGCAACTAGGGTTTGGCTTGGAAATGGGCAACGAAGTTTTAGCTTGGGTGACAAAATGTTTCGTTGCGCAAAACCTTCGTCTTTTAATCATTTTCTCCAATCGCGAAAGGTAGATTTCAAAAGTGTTTAACTAAAAAATCTGATAGCTGCCTCTCTTTCCCTATCTCTTCCCCTCTCTCTTTCCCTCTCTCTTGTCTTATAATCCACACCGTATTCATCTTACTTCTTCGGCCTTCACGTGAAATTTGTCCATCCACTCACTCGAAAGCAATAACGGTAATTTTGATTTCGTAATATATTTTCTTTTAATGTTGAACTAAAAATAACAAAATTAAGTTTGTTTTCTATAGGTTTCTTGTATACGATTATTGGTGCATAACGAATTTGAAATTAATTTCTTGATTTTTTTTTGTGATTTAACTTATTTTATTTTTTGTAGTAGTTTGATAGAAGTACTACATTTGTGAATTCAAATATTTTTGTACACCACATACAAATTTATTTTGTGTTGTACAAAGTTATAGTACTTAACTTCGTAAGCATTTGTTCAAGAAAACTTAGTTTCCCGTTTGATATTAGCTGGATTTAGCACATGGATTCGAATCCATTACTGCAATCCAATTGATTTTTGAATTGTCCAATTTTTTTACAGTTTGGGTGTCATAGTTTACAATCCACGGATTAGGTTTCGATCGTGGGATTTTTGGTAACATTTCATTGTTGTCTTCAAGTGCATATTAGGTATTTGATATCTAAGCCATGTACTGGGAAAACTGTACGGAGATGCGGCCAAAATTTTTCCACAACGAAATCTAATCTTGGTGGAGCCATAAATTATGGTGCATAAATTTGCATTCCCAAATGGGATAGGCATAAAGTAACACGACATAGTTGAACTTGTTCTAATCCTTGCATATTTAATGTGTTAACACACAAAATGGATAGACAGTGCATATAGAATCCAAACAGAGTTGCTAATGAATATTTAGATGTGATAGATCGTTTTATTAACTTTGCAAAGGAACACAACCAGGGTTCAACTCAAATCAAGTGTCTAGGTCAGAAAAGTAAGAACTCAAAATGGGAGATATTGGAAATGTTCGATATCATTTGGTAAAAAATGGGATTATGCAGACCTACACAAGATGGAATTATTTGTAAAAATAGAAGTTCTCAATTGAAAAAGTATGTCTTATTTTCTATATGCTTTAGATTTAGCATCTTACAGCTATTGAACTCTAAACATAAACCCACCTATATTAAAACATTTAAATAAAACCCAAATTTTGAATTTGATGCAATGTAAGACAAAAGATGTCTATACATTTAAATTTATTTACAGCACCATTCCACCAACATTAACATGGCTATTACGGTTGTTTTTGTAGACTTTTAATTTATTTTCTTTTGTTTGTCAACAACATTCAATTAGTTTAAGTTTTTTTTTTCTTGCTTTTAATTTTTTTTTTTTTTTTAAAGTTCGTTTCTTCTTTTATGTGAAATCGCCTAATCCAAATCTAATTAGTTCAATATACATGCTATTGAAAAAGCAGATACATTAACTGGTGAATTATTTTTTTTTAAAAGGTAAAAATAAACTAGTAGATACATTATTTCTTGTAAAAACCATACGATAGTTACATTATTTTCATAGAAAAAAAAAATAAACAATATGTAATTTTTTTTATAAATTACACAATAGGTGCACAATTTTCATGAAAATTAAATAATAGGTACTTTATTTTTGGGAAAAAAAAAACTAGTAGAAACATTGTTTCTTTTAAAAATTAAACAATGAATTTATAAGGTAAATTAGTTTGCATGTATTTTGCATATATGGGTTTGTTATTATTTAGGTAAATTATTTTTCATGTATTTTATGTGACATCCCACATCGCCTAGGGGAGTGATCCTTAAATATATATTCTCATCCCTACCTAGCACGAGGCATTTTGGGAGCTCATTGGCTTCGGGTTCCGTCGGAACTCCGAAGTTAAGCGAGAAGGTGGCCAGAGCACTCCCTTGATGGGTGACCCACTGGGAAGTTGCTCGTGAGTTCTTAAAAACAAAACCGTGAGGCTGTGGTCGGGGCCCAAAGCGAACAATATCGTGCTACAGTGGTGGAGCGGGCTAGGGAAGTGGTCCGCCCCGGGCTGGGATGTGACAAATTGGTATCAAAACTAATCCCTGGCCGGAAGGTGTACTGACGAGGACGTCGGGCCCCTAAGGGGGTGGATTATGACATCCCACATCGCCCAGGAGAGTGATCTTTAAATGTTTATTCTCATCCCTACCTAGCACGATGCCTTTTGGGAGCTCACTGGCTTCGGGTTCCGTCAAAACTCTGAAGTTAAGTGAGAAGGTGGCTAGAGCACTCCCATGATGGGTGACCCACTGGGAAGTTGCTCATGAGTTCCCACAAACAAAATCGTGAGGGCGTGGTCGGGGCTCAAAGCGGACAATATTGTGCTACGGTAGTAGAGTGGGCCCAGGATGTCACGCCCCGATCCCGACATACGTCCAGGATCGACACGTGACATCACCAAATACCCGTATATCTATCATACCTCGCCTCCTGAATATATACAAAGTATTCTTCAAGATCCAGATGCATAATAATTTTTCGTATACTTTATGGCTGCATCTAACCTCTTTGATAGACTGCCTACGTACCCTTAATAGGGATCAAGCCATTCGTAGTTCACCTTATCACAAAATCAGACTTTTATCCACTAAGTTCAAGCAGAAAAGCACATCATTCCTCAATCATTTCGTAGTTCACCTTATCACAAAATCAGACGTTTATCCACTAAGTTCAAGCAGAAAAGCATAGCATTCCTCAATCATTTATTATAACCTAACAACGTGTAATTCCTGGACTCAGGCTACATAACCAATCCCCATGAAGACATGATTTCGCTCCCACCAACATATAAATCATTATGTCTCATCATGATATCGCAATTCAGAACACACATCATATTTAAGAGTCGACGAAACACAAAACCATTTTCTAGCCACATTAATTAATTAATTTGATCAAAGTAATAACAATCGTTCTCATATCTTCTAAATTCATACCTTATGAAATCATAATCGAATCATACAAAATCCCGAAGGAGTCATTCAGACGTCCAACATCTTTTCTAACTCAATTCACAAGACTCTCGAAACCATTGACACAAATATATATAAAACTAAGGCTAGAGTGACACAGTTAGGCCAAGCCTACTTCTCCATTTAATGGGACTTTAGGCCGCTCCACGAAATTCAACAACCTCTGGTTCCGAACCATTCAACGGAACCAAACCAAATATGATCGCCTATAAAATGTACCAAGTACAACCAATCATCATCATCTCTAGAATGCGTATGGTCCCCCATCGCGGATATACCAAGCAGAACCATAGGCATAATATCATGGTGCAGGCAGTGATCACCCATCGCGGATATATTAAGCATGATCACCCCTGAATACATATGGTCCCCCATCGCGGATATACCAAGCAGGACCACATCCATGTACCACTACTCGGTGGTGCAATCTCATCATCACACATTAAACATAATTATACGCATACATGTTATCGATTCCACATATCAACCAGCATCTAGTCATATGGAACACAACACAAGGAATTCCCTTAATTACTATTTCTACTAAAAATCTAATAAAGTACCTAACTCATCTCCATCTCAAGCTAGGTAGTAATGCCAAGTTCAAATAGGTATTTAGTTGGCAATCATATCCAAATAATTATCAAACAATAATTAAATCTCATAATTGTCATAACATTCATCATAATTATCAATTACATTATTAAAAAGATAATTAAACACAATATATCACAAACATCATTAGTGTACAAGCCAAATCCTATTTAATAAGCATAGGTCTATGGCTAAATATATAAAATCACATTTCAATAGAAATCACATTTATAAAACCAAGTTGTAATCACAATTGATATTAATATAAGAATTTAAGGTAATCACCATAGCCCATATATTCAAGTCACTCTCTAACCAATGTAGGCCCACTAGGCCTCACTGCGTCTCCCGTAGTACTAATTTTAGTATTTAGAACGTTTCGAGACATGTTGACCAAAAGTCAACTCTCGATCAAAGGTAGGGTTCACAATTCTACATAACTCGATCCATAAGATCCGCACGTTGGATGTCACAGCCCGTCCCGGAGGTACATTTGACAGGAATGTGAAATGACGGGATTACCCTTAGCGGGTATTAAGGTACGTGAGTGTATGACGTTATTGGTTCAAATATTAGGCAAGATTAAAAGAAATATATATATGTGAGTTGGATTTATTAATTTGATATTGGTTATGTGTGGTTAGGGATTTAGGAAAGGTTTTGGATGGTGTGGATTGGATCTTGGACCACACATACACCCCTGTTATCTTTCTTCCCCGTGCCTCTCTCTCTCCCCATCCCGACTCTCTCTCTCTCTCCCTCGATAGTACGACCTCACCCAAAACCTCCCAAATCTCGGTGGATCGAGGCAACCAAGGTATGCATCTTCATCCTTGAGTCATTTTAAGTCGATTGGTACTAGTTTTAGGAAGTGAAACCCTCGAAATCACGTGAAACTCGAACCTCCATTTTTGCTCACTGTTCATGCAAACGTAAAATGTTGATTTTCAGGGAATTCTAAGCTTGTAGTGAGCTTAGTGAGGTCCCAAGGAGGCTCGGAGTACTTCGTTTGAAGGATTTGGACGTCGGGATCACGTGGTTCAACTTTGGCCGATTTTCTTGGAAATTTTCCGGCGAGATTTCTTGATTTTTAGAGCCTTAAGCTAGTCTATCGTGATTCTGCATGTTTGGGACTTCATTTTGGTATAAAATACGAAGAAAATGGTTGAGAAACGAAGGAGAACAAGGAGTTCAAAGTTTGGCCGGAAAAACCAGTCCGGCGAGCTGAGGTTGAAGATGGTGCGCGTGGGGGGCGCGTGTCCCCGTGCCTGTCATGGCGCGTGGGACCTCCAAAAAATTTTCTAAAAATTTCTCGACGTCCGTGACATCGAGTAGGTCGATGTGGTATATTCATATACCCAAATTGAGCATCGTATGAGAAGTTATTTCGAATTATTGGTTATGTGTTTAAAATTAACGTTTTTATAGTTGTTTCGCATATAGGTGATACCTATCCCGAGGACGAGTGCATCCAGGGATGTCACGGGGGTTACGACCCATCGACTTATCAGTGAGTGGGCAGTTTTGATTTCGTATTACCTATATACAACTGTTTTTCCCCAGAAAATACGTTTATATGAAAATTATGAATTTATTTGCCATGCATGAAATTGTTGAGATATTTAGCTTGATAATTGATGCTTATATATGTGAATTGACGTGGTGGACGTACATGTGAGTTTTATTATTATTCAGCTGAGTTATTTTATATGAATTGCATTGAAAGCTCATAACCTGCACTTAGGTGTTAGTGCATATATTGTTATTCACCACACCGCACGCTCGTCTTGGATCCAAGTAGGTGGATGTCGTACAGACCATGTGAGGGTTCCGACATGCTAGTCGTACAGATCACTAGATATGATTCCGACTAGTGGGTGACCTTAGTTATGCGCGGTGATGATTGATGAGGGAAGCACTAGAGCGTATTTATACACCTGTCATCGTACAGACTACTATATGTAGTTCCGAGTGACGTGCAGAGTTGGACCGTACAGGTCACCGAGGTGACTCCGGTTGGATTAGATGTTGAGCTTTAGAATCAGCCGTACAGGACCATTGTAGGGTCTCTGGTTGATGTATTATTTCACCTAATGGATATTGATGCATTCTGATTATATTTTGGGCATGGCATATCATTTCTGAGATGTTGTGATGATGGATATGAGTTGAGTTTTGATGTTGCGTATATATATATGTTTATATACTATTTTCTGGGAAAGTATACAGGTTTTTATGGTGAGGGGTTAGAAATGTTTAAATGAACTGTTTGGCAAACTCTTTGGTTTTACTGACCCACTCATTTTGTTTTGTGCCCCTCCAGGTTCTAGTTAGCGGTTGGTGACTCTCGAAGTCTTATTCCGGCTTTCTGACAGACTCTTGACATGTAGGACTCACCTGAGAGTGTTGTACTTTTATTTTAGTCCTACTTGACTGCACTTAAACCTATGCTCTAAATTTATGTGTTTACGTTATAACTCGTCCTGTTATTCTAGTAGGTTGTTCTACTAGAGTTGGTTTGAATTCCTTCTTATGTATGTTGTTGTTTCGCTTCCGTGTCGCACTTATGGTTACGTCACGCTCACATGACGGCCAACACGCCTGGATCCTCTGGATCGGGGTGTGTCAGTATGGTATCAGAGCTTAGGTTGCAGTCCTGTATAATTGTTAATGATTTAATGATCTTTTGATGTTTTCTGTCAGAATTATGCCGCCTCGTAGAGAGCGTAGGGAGTCCCGCCGTACTCCTGATCCTAATTTCCCGGATATCGTTCAGTAGGGGGAAGCAATGGCTCAGGCTTTTTAGAATGTAATTCGTCCTCCTCCCCCACCTCAGAGGACACCCTTGGAGACCATGTACAATTTGAAATTAGATCTCTTTATGGGTGATGAAGGTCACGAGGGGGCAGAGATATGGCTAGATCATATTGAAAAGATGTTTTAGGTAATGCAAAGTCAGGGGAATTTTCCGGCTGATAGGTGGGTGGAGACTACTACCTGGTTTTTGGGTCGAGAGCCGGCTAGTTGGTGGAGGAATCAGACTCAGTTTATGACCCCAGCTATGGCATCTGATTGGGCTGTATTTAAAGATAATTTCAAGAAAATATTTGTCCCTCCAGAGTATATCGATCGCAAGAAACAGGAATTTACTCGGTTGAAACAGAAGAATATGTCAGCTCATGAGTACTACAAAAAGTTTACTGATTTGTCTCGCTATGACCCTGATACAGTTGGTAATCAGGGAGAGATGTTTCGACGTTTCAAGTTGGGATCTAATAAGAAGTGGCGTACCTTTGCCAGTGCACTTCCCTGCGCCGACTACCATGAGTTTTTCGAGATTTTGGTTAGAATGGAGGACTCTGATAATCTTCCCAGTGAGAGTGAGGATGATGAGGACAAGAATGACGGTCAGAAGAAGGATGATAAAGGTAAGGGTATTTCTATTCCAGGACCTCGCAAGACTCAGAATTTTAAGAAGAGTGGAGCAAGTTCGAGTTCTTCTAGTGGTGGATTTAGTGTTATTGGCCCAAGGAAAGGTGGTGGTAGAATTTCTGGTGGGCCTAGATTTCAAAGGCAGAGGGATTATGGTGGTGCTGGTGGTTCTGGCACTCCGTGGTGTCGCCGTTGTAACTTTCGTCACCATGGTGAGTGTAGGAGAGGTAGTGGTGCTTGCTTTACTTGTGGGCAAATGGGACATCGGGCTTCTCAGTGTCCCCAGGGTCAGCAGAGACCGCAGCAGACCAATATGCCACCTCCAGCACCGATTCAGCAGAGTTTTGGACCAGGCGGTTATGGCCAGTCGAGTCGTGGTGGTGCCTACCACTACCAGGGGGATGCTGCTCCATATGCTCCCGGACCTTATCAGTATCCCCAGGAGCCTTATCCTCAGGCAGGGTATTCTCAGGACTTTGGAGGTTATTCTTCTTATTCATCTATGCCAGCTGGTGGATCGCAGTGGCATCAGGGAGGTCAGCCCCGTCAGGGGGAAGTTGCTACTGGTGGTGCAGGATCATCCAGGCAGCCTAGTCAGCCAGGCCAGGGACGTACTCCTCAGGGATGAGGTAATCAGGGCAGTAGAGGTCGTGGTGGACGACAGCAAGCTCAGGGACGAGTTAATCACATCTCACTGCAAGAGGCCCAGAACCATCCAGACTTGATCATGGGTACGTTAAATGTTCTTGGTCATTTTGCTAAGGTTTTGATTGATTGTGGTGCTACGCACTCTGTGATTTCTCATACGTTTGCTCAAATGAACCAACCTCACCCTTCACCTCTAGGATTTGATTTAGAGTTTGCCATGCCTAGAGGAGATAAATGTTATGTTGATAGTGTGTATCTTGGGTGTCCAGTGATGGTAGAGGGCGTGGCTATGTCAGCTGATCTTATTCCGTTAGATATTGTGGATTTTGATGTGATTCTAGGAGCTGATTGGTTGCATTATAATCGTGCCCATATTGATTGTTATGGTAAATCAGTTACTTTTTATCGTCCTGGATTACCCGAGGTTACTTTTGTGGGCGAGAGAAGTGGGGTGAGACATGGTGTTATTGCTGCCATAAGAGCAAGGAAATTATTGTCGAAGGGTTGTCAGGGATATTTAGCACATGTGGTGTTAAATGATGTTGTTCCTACTAGTATAGAAGAAGTTGGTGTGGTCAGACATTATCCTGATGTATTCCCTGATGATTTGCCGGGGTTGCCGCCAGACAGAAAGGTGGAATTCTCTATTGATTTGCTTCCAGGTACTGACCCTATATCTCTAACTTCTTATAGAATGGCTCCTGCTGAGTTGAGAGAATTGAAAATTCAGTTGCAAGAATTACTTGATAAAGGTTTCATTCAACCTAGTTCGTCACCTTGGGGTGCCCCAGTATTATTTGCGAGGAAGAAAGATGGAACTCTGCGATTATGTATTGACTATAGGCAATTGAACCGGGTAACGATTAAAAACCGTTATCCATTACCTCGCATTGATGATTTGTTTGACCAACTGAAAGGTGCGTGTGTATTTTCTAAGATTGATTTGAGATCCGGGTATTATCAGTTGAAAATTAAAGAGGAAGATCTACCTAAGTCAGCTTTCTGAACCCGTTACGGACATTATGAATTTTTTGTTATGCCATTTGGATTGACTAATGCACCTGCAGCTTTTATGAGGTTGATGAATGAGGTATTCCAGCAATATCTTGATAAATTTGTTATTGTTTTTATTGATGATAATCTGGTATACTCTAAATCTAAAGCAGATCATATCCGACACCTTAACTTGGTGTTAAGAAAATTGAGGGAGCATCAGTTGTATGCTAAGTTCAGTAAATGTTAGTTTTGGTTGACTGAAGTGGCATTTTTGGGCCATGTTGTATCGGCTCAAGGAATTCAAGTTGATCCTCAAAAGATAGCAGCGGTGGAGAATTGGGAGCAACCTCAAACCATCACTGAGGTACGAAGTTTTCTTGGTTTAGCAGGTTATTATCGACGGTTTGTTCAGGATTTTTCTATGATTGCCTTACCGTTAACGAAGTTAACCAGGAAGGATGTTAAATTTGAGTGGGATGAAAATTGTGAACGGAGTTTCCAGCAATTGAAATATTGCCTCACTCATGCTCCAGTGTTGGTACTTCCTAATGATAGCGGTAATTTTGAAATTTATAGTGATGCTTCCTTGAATGGATTGGGATGTGTTTTGATGCAACATAATAAGGTGATTGCTTATGCCTCTCGACAATTGAAAAATCATGAAAGGAATTATCCTACTCACGATCTTGAATTGGCAGCAATTGTTTTTGCTTTGAAGATTTGGAGGCATTATTTATATGGTGAGAAGTGTAAGATCTTCACTGATCACAAAAGTCTTCAGTATCTGTTTACTCAACATGATCTTAATCTTCGTCAGCGAAGGTGGATGGAATTGCTAAGTGATTACGATTGTACTATTGAGTATCATCCGGGTCGTGCTAATGTGGTAGCTGATGCACTGAGTAGGAAACCTCAAGGTAGACTCAATGCCTTATATGTTTGCCGTGTTCCTCTTCTTGCTGAACTGAGGGCAACTAGAGTAAGGTTGGAGTTGGAAGATCGAAGTGGAGCTTTTCTTGCTAGTTTTCAAGTCAGGCCAGTTTTGGTGGATCATATACTCGAAGCTCAAATAGTGGATGAGGAAATTCAGAAGTTGGTTCGATTAAGAAGTGAAGGGAAAAAGAAAGACCTCAGAATTCGAGAATCAGATGGTATGCTTATGTAGGAAAACAAAATGTATGTTCCGAATAATGAGGAATTAAAGAAGGAAATTTTGGATGAAGCGCATTGTTCAGCTTATGCGATGCACCCGGGAGGAACTAAAATGTATCATACCATTCGACCATTTTATTATTGGCCAGGTATGAAAAGGGAAATTGCAGATTATGTGAGTAGATGTATTATTTGCCAGCAAGTTAAAGCAGAAAGAAAGAAGCCATTTGGGCGAATGCAGCCACTTCCCGTTCCCCAGTGGAAATGGGAAAATGTAACCATGGATTTCGTGTATAAACTTCCTCGTACACGAAATGGATTCGATGGTATTTGGGTGATTGTGGATCGACTTACCAAGTCAGCGCATTTCATTCCAGTAAGGGAGAAGTATCCTTTGAATAAATTGGCTAAGTTGTTCATTACGAAGATTGTGAAGTATCATGGAGTTCCAGTGAATATTATTTCTGATCGAGACCCAAGATTTACTTCTAAATTCTGGGTGGCTTTTCAGGAAGCTCTGGGTACACAATTGCTTTATAGCACAGCTTATCATCCTCAGACTGATGGGCAATCAGAGAGGACTATTCAGACGTTGGAGGATATGTTAAGATCTTCAGTATTACAATTTGGTGATTCCTGGCATGATCGTCTGGACTTGATGAAGTTTGCTTACAACAACAGTTTTCACTCGAGCATTGGTATGTCACCATTCGAGGCACTTTATGGTAGGGCGTGTCGTACGCCATTATGTTGGTCTGAGGTTGGTGAAAGGGTGTTAGAAGGCCCCGAGATTGTGGATGAGACAACTCAAAATATTCAGGTGATTAAGTCGAACCTGAAAGCAGCCCAGGATCGACAGAAGAGTTTAGCGGATCGACATACTACTGATCGAGTGTATGATGTGGGTGACTGGGTGTTTTTGAAATTGTCACCTTAGAGAGGTGTGGTACGATTTGGAAAAAGAGGGAAGCTAAGTCCGAGATACATTGGACCTTATGTGATCATTGAAAGAGTTGGTGAAGTTGCCTACCGGTTGGAGCTGCCTCCGGAGTTATCTAAGGTCCATAATGTGTTCCATGTCTCTATACTTCAGCATTATATTTCTGATCCTTCTCATGTGATCCCTCCTCAACCGTTAGAGATTAATCCGGATTTGACATATGATAAGGAACCAGTCACTATATTTGATTGGAAAGATAAGGTTCTAAGGAACAAGACGGTGAGCTTGGTGAAGGTGTTGTGGAGGAACCATTCCGTAGAAGAAGCTACCTGGGAGACGGAAGATCGAATGAGAGAGATGTACCCAAGATTATTCTATGGGTATTAAGTGGTTTATTCGGTTATGAGAATTTCAGGGACGAAATTCTATAAGGAGGGAAGATTGTCACAGCCCGTCCCGGAGGTACATTTGACAGGAATGTGAAATGACGGGATTACCCTTAGCGGGTATTAAGGTACGTGAGTGTATGACGTTATTGGTTCAAATATTAGGCAAGATTAAAAGAAATATATATATGTGAGTTGGATTTATTAATTTGATATTGGTTATGTGTGGTTAGGGATTTAGGAAAGGTTTTGGATGGTGTGGATTGGATCTTGGACCACACATACACCCCTGTTATCTTTCTTCCCCGTGCCTCTCTCTCTCCCCGTCCCGACTCTCTCTCTCTCACCCTCGATAGTACGGCCTCACCCAAAACCTCCCAAATCTCGGTGGATCGAGGCAACCAAGGTATGCATCTTCATCCTTGAGTCATTTTAAGTCGATTGGTACTAGTTTTAGGAAGTGAAACCCTCGGAATCACGTTAAACCCGAACCTCCATTTTTGGTCATTGTTCATGCAAACGTAAAATGTTGATTTTCAGGGAATTCTAAGCTTGTAGTGAGCTTAGTGAGGTCCCAAGGAGGCTCGGAGTACTTCGTTTGAAGGATTTGGACGTCGGGATCACGTGGTTCAACTTTGGCCGATTTTCTTGGAAATTTTCCGGTGAGATTTCTTGATTTTTAGAGCCTTAAGCTAGTCTATCGTGATTCTGCATGTTTGGGGCTTCATTTTGGTATAAAATATGAAGAAAATGGTTAAGAAACGAAGGAGAACAAGGAGTTCAAAGTTTGGCCGGAAATCGGTCGCCGGAAAAACCAGTCCGGCGAGCCGAGGTTGAAGATGGTGCGCGTGGGGGGCGCGTGTCCCCGTGCCTGTCATGGCGCGTGGGGGCGCGTGGGACCTCCAAAAATTTTTCTAAAAATTTCTCGACGTCCGTGACATCGAGTAGGTCGATGTGGTATATTCATATTCCCAAATTGAGCATCGTATGAGAAGTTATTTCGAATTATTGGTTATGTGTTTAAAATTAACGTTTTTATAGTTGTTTCGCATATAGGTGACACCTATCCCGAGGACGAGCGTATCCAGGGATGTCACGGGGGTTACAACCCATCGACTTATCAGTGAGTGGGCAGTTTTGATTTCGTATTACCTATATACAACTGTTTTTCCCCAGAAAATACGTTTATATGAAAATTATGAATTTATTTGCCATGCATGAAATTGTTGAGATATTTAGCTTGATAATTGATGCTTATATATGTGAATTGACGTGGTGGACGCACAGGTGAGTTTTATTATTATTCAGCTGAGTTATTTTATATGAATTGCATTGAAAGCTCATAACCTGCACTTAGGTGTTAGTGCTTATATTGTTATTCACCACACCGCACGCTCGTCTTGGATCCAAGTAGGTGGATGTCGTACAGACCATGTGAGGGTTCCGACATGCTAGTCGTACAGATCACTAGATGTGATTCCGACTAGTGGGTGACCTTAGTTATGCGCGGTGATGATTGATGAGGGAAGCACTAGAGCGTATTTATACACCTGTCATCGTACAGACTACTATATGTAGTTCCGAGTGACGTGCAGAGTTGGACTGTACAGGTCACCGAGGTGACTCCGGCTGGATTAGATGTTGAGCTTTAGAATCAGCCGTACAGGACCATTGTAGGGTCTCCGGTTGATGTATTATTTCACCTGATGGATATTGATGCATTCTGATTATATTTTGGGCATGGCATATCATTTCTGAGATGTTGTGATGATGGATATGAGTTGAGTTTTGATGTTGCGTATATATATATATATATATATATGTTTATATACTATTTTCTGGGAAAGTATACAGGTTTTTACGGTGAGGGGTTAGAAATGTTTAAATGAACTGTTTGGCAAACTCTTTGGTTTTACTAACCCACTCATTTTGTTTTGTGCCCCTCCAGGTTCTAGTTAGCGGTTGGTGACTCTCGAGGTCTTATTCCGGCTTTCTGACAGACTCTTGACATGTAGGACTCACCTGAGAGTGTTGTACTTTTATTTTAGTCCTACTTGACTGCACTTAAACCTATGCTCTGAATTTATGTGTTTACGTTATAACTCGTCCTGTTATTCTAGTAGGTTGTTCTGCTAGAGTTGGTTTGAATTCCTTCTTATGTATGTTGTTGTTTCGCTTCCGTGTCGCACTTATGGTTACGTCACGCTCACGTGACGGCCAACACGCCTGGATCCTCTGGATCGGGGTGTGTCATTGGATTTCCGATCTGTAACTTTCTAAAATTCACATTATTCCTCTAAAATAACATACTAAAATTTCTTCATGATCCGATGGTCGGATCTCCGCCAATTTCAACATTCAAGTGGCGGGCGACATTTAATTTTACAAACTTAAAAATCCAATTAGGGAAGATCCGTACGTCGGATTCCCAATCCATAAGTTTCTATGATCCAAAAATATTATGTTCTATCACACAATAAGGTTTGGTGACGATCCAACGATCGGATCGTCAAATCATATTTTTGACCTAACCATGTATCGTAATGAAATTAGGTTCAACGATCAATCCATGTCATACAAATATCAAATAAAAAGTCAAGACATCTAATTGAACTTAGAAAGTCATCGTCGGCCCATTGGCCACGTGCCACCGCAGGTGGCGGTTGGCCACCCCGACTCGCCAGAAAATTCAACTATTTTAAAAAATTACGAAATTTTACAGGCAAGTAGATCTCTGTGAGGAGAACAATTTTCATACGTATGACCAAGGCCAATTTTACCGGAAAACACCTCGATTTTACACAAACCCGCCAGAACCCTAGAAAATGGTGTGCTTCGATTCGAAATCCATACGAGCTCCAATGCCTCCACCACTACTTGGGCTTTTTTTATGGGGTTGAGAGGAGTCCTTTGGTGGTGTTCATCGACAATGAAGCTTGCCGGAGCCATCGAAAAAAGGATAAAACTGTCCGGACACCTGTGGGTTTGTGGCTTCGAACTGAAAAAATAGGAAATAAATTGAGAAATCTAACACTACAGAGATGTAGGGCTTGTTAAGGGCTTTCCATGGACATCAAGATCACCTAAAACGGAGTTTGTATGAAGGAGATATGAGCGGTTCAATTTTGGAAGTTCGCGTGTCAAAATGACCCATTTCGGGTCTCCCTCCTTTCCCTCTCCTTTCCTCCTTTCTGATTGGATGTCCCCCTCCTCTTTTTTGTCCCGCACCCTCTCTTTCTCCCCCTCTCCCTTGCTGCCACTTGGCAGCTTCTAAACTTTTACATATTTATTTTTCAATAACTAAAACGTCTCTAACTTCTTCATTATAAATCCGTTTCACGAACGGTTTGCCCCTACGCATTCGTGAGATCGAGCTCTATCCAAAGATATAAATTGTGACCTCAAATGGTCTACGAATTTTAAATAATTAATTTCCAAACTCTAAACTTCGCAACTAGTTTAATTAAGTATAACTTCAAATAACTTAATATAAATTCTTGAAAAAATAAAATAAAATCTCAAGAATACAAACACGTGCATTATAACAGTGAAATCCAGGAACGGGATTTCACACGGGTAGTGGCCCGCCCCGGGCCGGGATTTGACATTTTACATATACTGGGTATATTATTTTTCTTTTTTAAGCAATCTAACATTTTAAATTTTTAATAGTAGGTGCACTATTTGACTAAAATGTTTTTTTTTAGGTAAATATAATTTTATTGACTTAATTAAGCATGTATAATAACGTATATTAGACATGTTTTATGTTATTATATATTAGGCAATGAATTTATAACATCAATACTTCCTTTTTTTGTAAAATTATTAATTCTCCCTTACCATCTATCTGCATGGCATATAGGGTTTATAAAAAAAAAAAATCAAATAGGGGTATTTTAGGCATCCGAAATTTTTTAATGTGTGAAGTCAAACATCATTAATGAATTTGCTGATGTGGAATCTAGTCAATTAGTTTTATCCAAGAGCCTAATAAAAGCCTACTTAAAAAAACATTTGTACACTACTAGTCAATTTTTAAATTTAATTTAATATATATATTCACTAATACTTAAAAGTTTATTCATACTTTGATTAAGTATAACATAAGATTTTGTGGTATCCACTAGTGTGAATATTTTAAATTGAAAATCGAGTTCATTCATTGTATTCATATAAGGTCAAGGAGTGTAGCTGTTAAAAATCATCAAAATCGGAGTTAAAATAACCGTTAAATCATGATTTTTCGTTGATAACAGTCGAAATTTTTTGTCCCGTGACTTGATCTCTGAATTGTTGTTTTTTGCGATTTTTGGCGTATACAATCTCGAAGCATATACAAACAAGTTTGATGGTTGGATCGTTGAAATTAGTTTCGTAGAATGCGTATCCCATCAAAACGATAGATTCACTAACACTTGGAGTTTATTTATACTTTCACTAAGTATAACATAAGATTTTGTGGTATCCACTTGTGTAAATATTTTCAATTTCAGATTGAGTTCATTCATTGTATTCATATATGGTCAAGGAGTGTAGCTATAAAATAATCATCAAAATCGGAGTTAAACTAACCGTTAAATCGTGATTTTTTCGTTGATAACCGTCAAAAAAGTTTTGTCCCCTTACTTGGTCGCTGAATGTTTGTTTATTGCGATCTTTGGCGTATCTGATCTCGAAGCAAATAAAAACAAGTTTGACGGTTGGATCAGTGGAATTAGTTTCGTAGAATGCGTTTCCCATCAACACGATAGATTCACTAACACTTAGAGTTTATTTATACTTCCATTAAGTATAACATAAGATTTTGTGGTATCTACTTGTGTAAATATTTTAAATTGAAGATTGAGTTCATTCATTGTATTCATATAGAGTCAAGGAGTGTATCTGTAAAAAAATCATCAAAATGGGAGTTAAAATAGCCGTTAAATCATGATTTTTCATTGATAACCGTCGAAAAGTTTTGTCCTGTTACTTGATCTCTGAATGTTTGTTTATTGCGATTTTTGGCGTATGTGATCTTGAAGCATATACCAAAAAGTTTGACGGTTTGATTGTTGAAATTAGTTTCGTAGAATGCGTATCCCATCAAAACGATACATTCATTAACAATTAGAGTTTATTTATACTTTCATTAAATATAAAATAAAGCTTTTGTTGTATCCACTTGGGTAAATATTTTAAATTGAATAACGAATTCATTCATTGTATTCATATAGGGTAAGGAGTGTAGCTGTAAAAAAATCATCAAAATCGGAGTTAAAATAACCGTTAAATCGTGATTTTCCATTGATAACCAGCGAAAAGTTTTGTCCCGTCACTTGATCTCTAAATGTTTATTTTTTGCGATTTTTGGCGTATGCGATCTCGAAGCATATACAAACAAGTATTAACGGTTGGATCGTTGAAATTAATTTCGTAGAATTTGTATCCAATCAAAACAATAGATTCACTAACACTTGGAGTTTATTTATACTTTCACCAAGTATAATATAAGATTTTGTGGTATCCACTTTGTGTAAATATTTTAAATTGAAGATTGAGTTCATTCATTATAATCATATAGGGTCAAGAAGTATAACTATAAAAAATCATCAAAATCGGAGTTAAACTAACCCTAAAATCGTGATTTTTCGTTGATAACCGTCGAAAAAGTTTTGTCCCGTTACTGGGTCGCTGAATGTTTGTTTATTGCGATCTTTGGAGTATGTGATCTCAAAACAAATAAAAACAAGTTTGACGGTTGGATCGTTGGAATTAGTTTCGTAAAATGCATTTCCCATCAACACGATAGATTCACTAACACTTAGAGTTTATTTATACTTTCATTAAGTATAACATAAGATTTTGTAGTATCTACTTGTGTAAATATTTTAAATTGAAGATTGAGTTCATTCATTGTATTCATATAGGGTCAAGGAGTGTATCTGTAAAAAATCATCGAAATCGGAGTTAAAATAGCCGTTAAATCGTGATTTTTCGTTGATAACCGTTGAAAAGTTTTGTCCCGGTACTTGATCTCTAAATGTTTATTGCGATTTTTGGCGTATGTGATCTCGAAGCATATACAAACAAGTTTTGACGGTTGGATTGTTGAAATTAGTTTCGTAGAATGCGTATCCCATCAAAACAATACATTCATTAACACTTAGAGTTTATTTATACTTTCATTAAATATAACATAAGATTTTACGGTATCCACTTGGGTAAATATTTTAAATTGAAGTACGAATTCATTCATTGTATTCATATAGGGTCAAGGAGTGTATTTGTAAAAAAATCATCAAAATTGGAGTTAAAATAACTGTTAAATCGTGATTTTTCGTTGATAACCGGCGAAAAGTTTTGTCCCGTTACTTGATCTCTGAATGTTTATTTTTTGCGATTTTTGGCATATGCGATCTCGAAGCATATACAAACAAGTTTTGACGGTTGGATTGTTGAAATTAGTTTCGTAGAATTCGTATCCAATCAAAACGATAGATTCACTAAGACTTGGAGTTTATTTATACTTTCACCAAGTATAATATAAGATTTTGTGGTATCTATTTGTGTAAATATTTTAAATTGAAGATCGAGTTCATTCATTGTATTCATATAGGGTCAAGGAGTGTAGCTATAAAAAATCATCAAAATCGGAGTTAAACTAACCGTTAAATCATGATTCTTCGTTGATAACCATCGAGAAAATTTTGTCCCGTTACTTGGTCACTGAATGTTTGTTTATTGCTCTTTGGCGTATGTGATCTCGAAGCAAATAAAAACAAGTTTGACGGTTGGATTGTTGGAATTAGTTTCGTAGAATGTGTATCACATCAAAATGATAGATTCACTAGCACTTGGAGTTTATTTATACTTTCATTAAGTATAACAGAAGATTTTGTGGTATCCACTTGTGTAAATATTTTAAATTGAAGATCGAATTCATTCATTGTATTCAGATAGGGTCCATGCGTGTAGCTGTAAAAAAATCATCAAAATCGGAGTTAAAATAACTGTTAAAATCATGATTTTTCGTTTATAACCGTCTAAAAGTTTTGTACCATTACTTGATCTCTGAATGTTTGTTTTTTTTCGATTTTTGGTGCATGCGATCTTGAAGCATTTACAAGTATGTTTGAAAGTTGGATCGTTGAAATTAGTTTCGTAGAATGCGTATCCCATCAAAACGATAGATTCACTAACACTTAGAGTTTATTTATACTTTCATTAAGTATAACATAAGATTTTTTGGTATCCACTTTTGTAAATATTTTAAATTGAAGATCGAATTCATTCATTGTATTCATATAGGATCAAGGAGTGTAGCTATAAAAAACCATCAAAATTGGAGTTAAAATAACCGTCAAACCGTGATTTTTTTTGTTGATAACCATCGAAAAGTTTTGTCATGTTACTTGATCTGTGAATGTTTGTTTTTTTCAATTTTTGGCGTATGCGATTTCGAAGCATATACAAATAAGTTTGACGGTTGGATAGTTGAAAATAGTTTCGTAGAATGCGTATCCCATCAAAACGATAGTTTCACTAACACTGAGAGTTTATTTATACTTTCATTAAGTATAACATAAGATTTTGTGGTATCCACTTGTGTAAATATTTTAAATTGAAGATCAAATTTGTTCATTGTATTCATATAGTATCAAGGAGTGTAGCTGTAAAAAATATCAAAATCGGAGTTAAAATGACCATTAAATCTTGATTATTCGTTTTATAACCATCAAAAAGTTTTGTCTCGTTACTTGATATCTGAATATTTGTTTTTTGTGATTTTTTGCTGATGCGATCTTGAAACATATACAAACAAGGTTGACGATTGGATCGTTGAAATTAGTTTCGTAAAATTCGTATCCCATCAAGTTCGATGATATATATATATATATATATATATTTATTAAGTAGATTTAAATTTATTTATTTTAAATGTATAAGTTTATAACACTTGAAAAATTAAATGGTATGTATATTTAAGCCAATCCAATGGTCACCAATTTTTAAAATTAAATTTAATATATATATTTATAATTATTATAGTTTTTAAGGGTATACAATTGTTAAATTAATATATATATATATATATATATATATAATTATAGTATTTTTTAGGGTTATAAAATTATAAAATTAATATTTTTCTTATCGTGTACCGTGTTACCCACATGTATACCCGAACCAACCCGTTATCTTAACATATGCTTATCAGGTTACCCGATAACGACCCGATTCGTTTATCGTGTCAACCCGAACACTTGTTAATTTCGTGTCGTGTCGGGTTATCAGGTCGTGCCAGGAATTGTCAGGCCTAGTACACACACACATATATTCTGTTTATTTTTAGTTCTTGCATTTATATTTTCATAGGTGGTTTTTTTTTTTTTTTTTGGAGAAATACATTATCATATTGTATTATATAACACAAACACTTTTTTCCTTCAGAGCAAGCATGCTGGATATATAACAAAAGTAGTTAAATTGGGTTAAAAGCTGAAACAAGGAACGTCTCCGCTAGAAAGTGGACCATATTGTATAGTAATGCGACAAATAATCAATATTGTTCATCACATGTTTTATAAAAGTGAAGCCCTCATTCACATGATTCCCAACTATTATTAATTAATACATATATTCTAACCATCACCATCTAAAAATTGTTTGAAGCTCGGGCCCGCCGTGATAAATTTCAGCTTTATCAAATGTTTCCAATTGTTGTGACTTTATAGAATGAGCTTATCGATCGTCACTTGCGTCTTGAGTTATTGAGTTTTCCATATATATTAGTAATTTGAGACGTCACGGTAACAATAAACTGGTTTCACTTAAATTCTCCTTTTAGTATGGACGTTCATCCTCATAGTTACCAGGAGGATCATAGCTGCAGATGACAAAAACCCAATTATTGTCACACTTGACCCTTGCACATCCAAGATGAATCGAGTTGCGCCAAACCACCTGAGTATAATGTCCGCATTCATCACCAACACACTTATTGGAGGCGTAGTTATAGTTGGGTTTCTCAGTCACCCAAAACTTCACGGCTTGAGCACCGGTCATTTCTCCATAGCCTTCAGCCAAGTTCTCACCATAAGGCCCTCCTGAGTGCTCCATGTCACACCCTCTCACTCTTGTATTGGCATACTGCTGAGCATAGGCTGCTACAGTGTCGTTCCATTTGATCGGACCGACACCAACTGCTGCCCGAGCTCTGTTGTGTTCATCGACGAAGTCTTGGTGAGGGTTAGGGGGATAATAACCGACTTTCCGGGCTATGGAGGTATGAGCAGCTAAGATTAATGCTGTGGAGAATATGCATAGTAAAAGGTTACTAGAGTACCCCATTTTTCTGTATCTTTGTGTAAGATGCAGGTGGGAATATCAGAGGTTGGTCTTAACATAAATGGGACATGGGATTATGGTATTTATAGAGAGAAGCTTCAGTCACAATAATTTGTTTAACTAAAGAGGGCTAAAATAGGAATTTTAAATAAAATTATTAAAATAATTTTTACTTTGTTAAAAGATATTCTAAATTCAAATCTCTGGAAAAATATATGTTGAATAATATAAAATAAATTTTGTACTTCACTAACTTTATCCCAAACATCTTAATAGATATCGCACCTAATATGATCAAAATTATTACTTATTCTGAATAATTTAGGGTTTTTTGGTTCAATATTGAATAATATAAGTAGAAGTAGGCTATTTCAACCAGGTGAAGTAGGCTCAAAACTAATGATGCTTGCACAAATGGACAGCAATAACATGGCTAACGTGAAGGGGTTGCCGGACTTTTGCACCCATTGAAGACGACCCCACATTTCATCCAATTAACCAATAATCTCATGCAAATGATATTGATTAGTTTTGGAGGGAAAAAACAAAAAACAATAACCGTTTATTGCAAATAACTAACAAGTTAGTAGTAGGGTTTTTTTTTTTTTTTTTTTTTTTTTTTTTTTGCTGCTTAGCGTAGACGAGAGCATATATACATCGTGATATTTGGTCGTCGGATTCTCAGTTATTTGGTTCTTGATTGCACATTCATTGTTCATTCACATATACATGCTATGTTTTGATAGTAGTAGAAAGGTGCATGTACTCTAACTGTGCTAGGACATCAAATCTATTCACTTTTTATTCTATAAGACTACGTGGTGTTTGTTCTATTTAAATTTGAATCTAACATTATGAAGGGTCAAATTTTTTATAAAACAAACGATATTTCTACTCTAAATTACTCTAAAGAAAGAAGGGTTCAAACTCAAAACACAAGTTAAAAAAGAAAGGCATAACTACAAGGCAATCCACTCCTTGCATTCAAGTTATTATTTATTGTTTTAATATATACACAGCCGTCCCAAATTTGTGTTTCTGTAAGTCTTCAACCGAAACATTATGCAGTAGAGTCAAGGGAAAGCATGCGTAGAAGTTTGAAGAATTATCAATGATATACCTAGCTAGCTAGTCACGATTATAATAGTATAAGGTGGATCATGTGAATTCTCTTATCACTACTCACTATCTTATGGCCAAAAGCCAATTCACCATAGAACATAGGGTGCTTGTCACTATAGAATTAGAAAATTTGGTGATGATCACTGTTGGCACTACATTATCAGATCCGGCAATTTGTGTCTCTTGGCTTACAGTGAAGCTGATCTGGTCTTTGATTGAGTCTCTATCTCTTGTTTTCTTTAATCAATGAGAAACAAAAGATTTGAATTTCAGAATTTTTTTCACCATGAGAAAGAGAAATTCGACTAAACCAAGAGTTAGTTATCAACCATCGAATAATCAACAAACCACTAGTTAAACTGAGAGCGCAACAAGAGAAAAGAAGAAAAATGTCTGAGTTTTGTATTCATGTAATCTCAGCAACACTTTTTTTTAATTGAAAAGGATGGGGGAAAGGAAGAGGGAGGCGTTATTCAGTTCAATTTTAAGTTGAAGAGGGGAGGGAGTGGAGAGGGAGGGTGCTGAGCCTGTGGCCATGTGGTATGTGTTGTTTATTTTCATAATTTTTTTATTTATAATTTTTTCTTTAATTAATAAAAGTAAGATTGGTTTTAGAAAAGTATTGGGGTGAACTTGGATGATCATGATGTATGAATAGAAAAACTCTTCAAACTAAAGCATGCTTGATTTACAAGTAGAGAAAATTTCGGACATCATATCATGGCCACTTTTGTGCAACCAGACCTGGATTTATTTTCCTTCCTCCCCATTTATTTATCAGTTATAGAGTTGAAACTTATGGTAAAGTGATGTAATGAAGGTCACGGAATCAACGGACAACTTTTTGCGGAGCTAATTGACCGCAAATCCAGTAATTTTCTGTCAAAAGAAGAATCCTTTTGAATTTTGATTTCCCATAATTATAGCCTCGCCATGTTGATGACTTCATGATGTTATAAATATTAAAAAAAATTAACACTGTGTTTGGAAAAAAAATTTGAGATTACTAACAAAATGACAGAACTAGAAATGAATGAATTTTATTTTCTAAACTTTGTGAATTTTCTTATTTGGTTAACTAAAAGGACAATGGAATTTGTATATGGAAATTTTTTTTTAAACACTCATTCATAGAAATATAGAAATGACACATATTTACGTGAAATTTAAACTTGAGAATTGTATGTCTCAAATTCCAATTTTTTCTTTTTCATGCGGAAATTCTAAATATCTATGTTTATGTTTCCAAATAAGGAAATTGGTTTATATCTATGTTTATGTTTCCAAATAAGGAAATTGGTTTATGTCCATTTATAAATCCCAACTTTTATTAAAATTTCAAATTTATTTCTCTCATCCAAACCCACTGTAAGTTGCATATTCTTTTCTTCTTCTTTTTTTTTTCTAAGGAGAACGATAGCACTTTGGTATACCATTAAGCAAGGGGAAAGCTGGTACTATATTTGGCTTTGGGTTTAGAATTTAGTCTTTTCTTGCTACAAAATACATTAAATAGGGACATGAAGGGGAATGCTGGTAGATATAGAATGGAATGGATCAAAGCCACAAACCAAAGAGTACTAAGAGAATATAGAAAGGATCAAAAGCAAATAATTCAGAACTTTTCATCATAGAAGACTTGTTGGACCGATCACAGGATGCTGTATCTCTATTCTTTTTGGCCAAACACCTACATTTTTTATTTTTATTTTAGTATTATTAAGGGGAGAGTTTAAAACTATTACAATAATAAATTGGAAAGTTTTGAATCCGGAACGTATGAATAGAAACCCAACACCATGTTCGCTAAGATATTGGACCACATACATTGGTCAAACAAATACCTTCATGCGTAGATTTTTGACATCAGAACCTCCACCGTTCTCGAAATTTGGCCCGACCAACCACCTAGAACTCATATACGCAACCAGCCAATCCCCATTCAATAAAATTAAAAAACACAACAAAAATAAACAAAATTCTGAGAAAGGACTCACAAACAAGGCAGTTAGTGAAACCCAAATCCTAATTAAGCAAACAAACAACCTCCTTTCGCTATCAATTCAATCTCGATGAGCTTAGAGAGCAAGGAATTAGACCAAATAAAGAGGACCTAGATGAAAATTTCAAAGTGATCGAATCAAAAGAGTAAAACCCTAGAAATAACACTCCTAAAAGGATCCAAATATACATGCCTGGAAGGGAGGCGGAGCAACCCATTACGAGCCTATGATGTTAGTCAATTGTGCCCTTCAAAAGAAATATTTTTACCCATTAATCTAACAACATTTTTGTAATGTAATTAGGGCTGGTTTGGTTCGGCATACTGAACCAAAAATCAATTAAAAAATTACTTAGATAGAATTTTGAAAACTAAAATCGAACCAAAATTTCAATTTCTTCAAACTTCATTAATACTGAAATTTTTTTCGATTTATCGGTCCAGATTGGGACTAGGGCATCAAGCCCAAATTGTTGGCTTCTAATTTTATCTTGATTTTGGGTTGAAATTTGGTCAACCCAATTTTTTGCTGCTTCCTGAAGTGTATCAAATTCGTGCCCAATTCCAATTCATACCAATTCCAATTCCAGTTCATACCAATTCCAATTTCAATTCATACAACTTTTATAGTCACTAGCAAACTACTTAAATTAAAAATGCATGCAACCAAAATGAAATAAGTCAAGTTACAAACCAAAAGTAAAAAAATTAAGTTACAAACCAAACTTCCAAATGAATTTAAATTAAGTTACAAACTTAAAAACTAAAAGTTATGTTCTCTTCAGATTAATAACCCCAATTCAAAATTAGAAACAAGGTAGCAAACAACACGAACAATCAACCACATATTAATAACCCAAATTTTTACAATTGCAATACCAAAAATAAACACCATACTGAAAAGCAACACCAAAAATCAACCACATACCAAAATCACAATTGCATGCAATAAAAACATAACATAATAAAAAACCTCAATTCTCCCAAACCCTAGAAATCGACCAAAGATTAATAAATTTCAAATAAAACCCTAGATTTTGAATACCAAATTTAAATTATTGAAAAATCATAATGGACTTCCAGTCTTGTGGGAGAAAACCCAAATTCCCAAAAAAACCCCTAGGTTTTAAGGCTCGAGCGTCGCTCGATCGAGAGAGAAAGTCGGAGTGACATATCAAGCGTGTGGACTGGTTTATGGTGTGGTCGAGAGAGAGGGTGTTGTGTGTTTAGCCGGAGTCGAGACTCGGAGAAGGTGGGTGGAGGACAGGCAAAGTCGAGTGAGAGTGTTCGATAGACCTGAGGCTGAGTGAACTCGAGACAGAAAGTAAGGGAGAATGAGAGTGAGGTGAGAACTCGAGAGACCTGAATTGGTTTGAACTGTTGAGACTAAACCTAAACCAATATAACAGGTCACATAATTAATAAGTTAACATTTTAAAATGAATAGATACATTTTTGGCATTCTTTCTACCCTTAAATGTAATCATGTTCGCACATAACATTCCACCTGACAATATAATATGAGTCCGTAAAAACCAACCGTGTTACAAAAATAACAATGTCATTCAGTTTGATTGTTATAACCTTACCACTTAATTGGAACCTTGAACTATAACCGTTGGCAATTGTAGGGGTTAATTACACTAACACCCCCTGATATTTATCTTGTTTTCACAAAATCCTCTCATGTTTGATAAATAACACTAACACCCCTGGAGGTTATAATTTCTTTCACATCACTCCTTAATTATGTATTTACCCATATAATTAATTACTTTAAAAAAATAAAAAAAATAAACATAGAAAAAATAAAAATAAAAAAGCTTTCATAAATTTAAAAAACCATATGGATCTTCTTTCCCTTCCATTTCCAGCCGCCATCTTCCAAAAGGAGCTGCCACGAAAAGACGACTCCTCTCATCTCTGTCGCTCTCAACCACCTCAATCTAGCCCAACACTCATTGACGTTCTGGTCTTGAATTTGGGTGGGGGAGGCCACGAACATAAACATAATCAACTTCATTTGGGAATAATTATCATGCTGCCGTAAAGATTTTATTTGTTGAGAATTAATAATGAATGATATGGGTTACAACTATTAACCTATTAACGGTTCTAGTGCAGGAGATCCAAGCACTCTCATCATCTCATGGGTTTCATTAAAATCAACAAGGCTTGGAACTAAAGCAAGTGTGTATATATATGAGTTAACTACACTAGAAGAAGATGAAAAAGAATCGATTTTCTTCATGAAACTGGAGAGCACAGCCAGTTTCTACTACCACTAGTAGTAAAAACCATTTGCGCGACAAAGAAAAATTCGTCGTGCAAATGTGTTTTGCGCAACGAAATAATAACTTCGTCGTGCAAGAATGGTGCCACTTTGCTCGACGCATACCTTTGTCGCGCAATACTATATGCACGACAAAAATTAAATTAAATTAAATTAAAAAAAAAAAAAAACCATCACGCAAAGTGAGTAACAAAACCACAGGTGATTTTTTTTTTATTGTGCGAAATAAATGCACAATGAAGTTTTTCCCGCATAAACATTGCGCGACAAAGGCTTCGTCACGCAAAGTCCCTTCAATTTTTGGGTCAAAGCATTCAGTGCATGTGAATCAAAGGAATGACGAAGTTTTTTCCTCGGAAACCTTGCGCGACAAAGGCTTCATCGCGAAAACCTTGCGCAACAAAGGCTTCATCGCGCAAAGTCCCTTCAGTTTTTGGGTCAAAGCATTCAGTGCATGTGAATCAAATGAATCAATACCGTATTTAGTGCAGATGTTTGCACGACAAAGACTTCGTCGTGCAAGGTTCCAAACCTTCCTATAAGTTTGCGCTTCTGCTCTCCTTATTATTCACGATTCGTTTCGGAAACACTTTACTATTTTGCAGATTATAATCAATTTGTTCTTTTGATTCTTGGTAAAATGGTCGACTGTGGTGCGTGTTCATCAAAGACAATTAATGGAGAAGGTTCGGGAAAATGTTTGCGTTGTAAATTTTGCATTTTATATCAAGTTTATATTTAGCTTGAGTATTATGAATATATAGTTTGTTGATAGACAAGAAGAGTCCGACACTTTTGGTGGGAGCTACTACCGAATCACTTCTGATGAATTAATAGGGGCTGTGAAGTCAGATATGTGCATCAGGTTTTTGTCCGATGTTGGAGTATTAGTGCACGACAAATGTGGTGTGGATTGGGAGACTTGGAGAGCCACCCCTGAGGAGATGAAGATGCACTTGATCAATGAGCCAGCTGCGTGTGCTAAGTTATTAGTTAAATAATAATTATGCTTGTTAAATTTAATATAATAGTGATATTTTAATTTATTAATTTTCGCATGATAGCCTAATTGGGACATGGACAAAAGTAACCCAAATCTGATGATGTGCATCGACAACATCTTCAAGTCCCGTTTTCGGGAGTGGAAGTTTGATAATCAACATGTGGCAGAGCTACAGCAAGAACCAGAACAACCAGTGGAGGAGCAGAATAGTGTTTTTTTCTTCTTATAATTTTCTTGCTTATCTAAAAATGAATCTGAATTTGAAGTTTTTTTTACTATGAATGGTTTAATTAAATATGCACTTAATGTTTATTTTGAATAAAATTAATGTATTTTAATAAATATTTATATTAATTAATTATGCATGTTGAGCAAAAATTGTACATAATATGTAAACAAATAATTCACTCGACACAATTTCACCCTCATTCAGTTTTCCGAAGAGGGTTTTATTAATTCGAGTTCGACCCATTCTAGGCTACACGCCTATTAATTACAATCTTTCTTTTGGGAAAGAAATACCCTTTGATTCCAATTCGAATAAAAATGTAACTTGAGGAATTTGATGTTTGTTTGATTTTTGTGACTGCACATAGGTTGAACCCTAGATTGCCTACGTACCCTCTTGAGGGATCAAGTCACTCGTAGTTCATGGATTTGTTGAGATTTGATGCCTTGTGCAGTTTCAACTCGTGCAGGCAAGGAGGAGCATAATGCCTTATGCAGTTTTAGCTCATGCGGGCAAGGAGCATTTTGAAAATTTGATATGGCTTCATGCCATTTGAGACTTTTCTTCAGCTTTGTGCCATTTGAGACTTTGATACGGCTTCGTGCCCTTTGAAAACTGTTCTTCAGCTTCGTGCTATTTTGGTATTTGATAGCAGGAGTGAATTTAGTTTATATAAACCAGGGATTCGTTTCGATTTCACGGTTGCGTCTAAAATTTGATATTAGACTGCCTACGTATCCTTAACGGAATCAAACCGGCGTAGTTCGTTATCTTGATTTCATGGTTGTGTCTGAAAATTGATATCAAACTGCCTACGTATCCTTAACGGAATCAAACCAGCGTAGTTCGTAATCTTGATTTCATGGTTGTGTCTGAAAATTGATATCAAACTGCCTACGTATCCTTAACGGAATCAAACCAGCGTAGTTCGTAATCTTGATTTCATGGTTGTGTCTGAAAATTGATATCAAACTGCCTACGTATCCTTAACGGAATCAAACCAGCGTAGTTCGTAAATCAAAGTTGTCTCCAATATTTCTTTTTGTTTTAAACGCTTGAACTTGGTGCCTCCGAGATGCAGTAGTGAACTCTTATTTGGCACACATGTTTGCCAAAGTGATACTGCCCATATGAATAATATGAGAAAGCTACTCTTTTTCTTCTTTTCGAGTTTCCAAATAGTATTCTCATCTAATTTGCAGCAAGTAAAAAAAAAACTACTCATGATCATGACTAATGTTTTGAAAGCCACGTCACATTCACATAACTTGATGGTGCTTTTCACTTCTTTTTTTTTTTTTCTTTGTTTGTTGTCAGGGGATAGGTTGTCATTTTCCCTTTGCTTTTCTGGGACCTTTGTCAGTTTGTTCCCATTCATTTACCAATTCCCATGTGAACCACTTTTCCTTGCTTTGTCAATTCCTACGTGAGGTGTTCAATTCAAAGTGGGACTTCCAAGGGTCTTGATGACAGCAAACTTTACTTTTATATATATATTTTTTTATGTGGTTTAAAGCTTCCAAGCTCAGATAGATTTTTGGCTTCCAATTGCGGCAACTTTCCTCTCTTCTCCATGTGAGAAAACCCTCACATGATGGACTTCATTCATACCCCGTGAAATGTTTTAGAGATCCCTCCTTTCCTTAGCTCCCAGACTCGGTGGTCTCCGTCCCGAAACGGCAGGCAATCCCGATATACTTGGGTTCCGGGGATTTCGTTACATTTCAAACTTCTATTTGGATTGGGTGTTCGTGGATTTCAAAGTGAGAATGGGTAAGGTTTGTTGGAGCTCAAATTCTTTATTCAAATTCCTTCAATTTTACCTTTATTTCCCCCTCAAATTGCAAACCATTTTTATTTTTGCAGGTCACCAAAAAGCTTTCATTCTTTTCCTGCCGCCTTGCTCTTTGCCATTTTTTGTTTGTTCTTCTCTTTGTGGATCAAAAGCTCACCACTTTGCAGGTAGTTCCTTTATTTATTTATTTTTTCATATTCTGGATCTGCTTATGTATTTGGAGTGAAATAAAGCTCTAACTGTGATGAACTTGTCAATTCTTTCGTGCAGGCGTCCCTGGCAACGGCATCTCTTCGATTGGTTGTTGGACAAAACCATTTTGCAGCCCCGAGTTAGTTGAAGACAATTGTTGATTTATGGCTCAAAAGGTGAGAGTTTGCATCCTTAAATTCGTAGTAATGCACTCCTCGTATCTGCTGTATTTTGAATGAGTTTTGATGTATTTAGAGTGTAAGTATTCGCTGGCATTTTTGTTTCCACAGGGGAAATTATTTGACTGGTCTTGACAATGGGGATTTGGACACACTTTTTTGTGTTCCCATTCGTATTTCGTCTTGAATACTTGCCATATTTTCTAATTAACACTTGTACAAAGTAATGCTTTTCCCAAAATCTTTTGTAGTTTTGACTTGTCTTCTAGTCCATTGGGTGTTTTGCCATGTGAATGAGTTTTCTAAATAATTTGGCAGTAAGCTTCTCTTTCTTTGTAGACTTGGGACAACAAGTGTTTAATATAAAGGCTTTGAACCTTCTCTTTTTTTTTGTCCCATCTTCTCGTGGCAAAGAAGGCTTTGAACCTTTTTTTAAATGTTTGTGGCAGAAAAGCAGGTGAGAAATTTTGACGTGATGAAAACACTCTGTTCTTTCTTCACGTGACAAAGAAGGCTTTGAACCTTCTTTTAGCTGTTTATTCAAAGATTGGGAAATTTCCTTTCTTTCCTTTTTGTCTTGTAGTAGTCTTTGGTCAAGAGTTGTGTTTGAAAAACTTTTCTTCTTGTGGAATTGGACCAAGCAGGAGTCGGTCAAGGGGAGCAAAAGTTGCATTTTACTTCTTTTCCCTTGTTTATTTTGTCCACAAATGCATCTGTTTTCTCATTGGACAGCAAAGAATGACTTTCATTAGACCTTTGATTGGAACTTCACGGGGTGGTCTAGGCCACCCCGAAGAAATTCATGGGATTCTGGCAGCGGCGAGGAGCGGAGCCCTTTTGCGTTTTTGTTCTCTTCAGATTTAGACAGAAAGAAAACATGTGGCTGCTGCCATTTTTCTTTGGACTGCTTTGTGTTGTTTTTGCAGGTATAGAAGAGTAGTCGGACTACCATTTAAGAAACCTTCCCTACATAAAAAACCTTTTCCGGCAGTTTTCTTGTATAAACTGAAGGTTACTAGTTCTGAGTGTTTGGTTATGCACCCTTTTTCTTTACTTCCATCTGCAACACAACATTGAACTAGAGAAATAAAAATTAACAGAACTTATTTCATACCTGGTAATGAATGTTCTTCTTTTTTATCTTGACTCGAATGCACGAATGATTGGTCTCTTTGTTCTCTTTTCTGGCAGCAGTTCGTTGCCTTTTGATATTTCTCTCAAAGTTGCTTTTATTTTCTGCAGAGTTTCCCCTTCCTTTTTTCTGTCCTCCTTTTGTTGTTGCAGCTGATGCCCATTTATAGGCATCATAGGAGGGTTCTAGAGCTTGTTACGTGGGGAGAAGATGGAGGGCATGACTTCCTGCCACTCTCTCTTAACCCCTCTTAACTGACCCCACGTTTTTTTTGTTGCAGGAAATGAGGGAACCTGTTTATTGCTTCCCCCTTTTGTAGGAAATTTTTCCTTATTATTTTTTATTTATTTGTTTATGGATATTTGGTTTGTATGTAAAGCCCATTCTTATCTTTTGGGCTGGTTTACATCTTTGTTTTGCCTTGTTGCCTGACCCAATTTGTATGGACTCTATTTTTTTTTATGTTGTATATTTTTGTTGTTCAACAATGCATGAATGGTTTGATGAAATAAGTTCTTGATTTATTAAGTGTTTATGTGGTTTAAAAAAAAATTAAAGACTGAATGAAAAAAATTCAATTTTGTTTTTCTAAAAAATAAATAAATAATTAAAAAAAAGTATTGTGCGATAAAGATCTGTCATGTGAGACAACTTTGTGCAATGACATACCTTCGTCACTCTATGGGTGTCTGTGCAACGAATTGTGATTCGTTGCACAAAGTGTTCTAAAAACACGGTAAAGCATAGTTAGATGGCGCCAAATATGGAAGCACCATGTTTTGCACGATGGTGCTTTTGTCGCGCAAAGTTTTTTCACTTTATTGAATTTAACCAGAATGCAGGAAAGTAGAAGCTACAAAACAATTGCAGCAACTGCCTTCCTCATCAAATTTCCAGCCAATTCTATATGTGTTGCCGTTAATGTCGGAGATATATTTTCTTAAATAACTTATTTAATTTCAATTCATTTAAATTGTTTTGTTTGTAGTTTATAATTGTTGTGAGTTTATGTATTTGTATGCAAACATTTTTTTATGGATGTACAAAAAATGGTTTGCAATGTTCATATGAACTTAGTTTCTCGTTTAAGAATTAGTTGAATTTCGCGAATGGATGTGAAAGCATGACTACAGTCCAATTAATTCTTGAATTGTCCCATAATTTGGACAGTTTGAGAATGCACGATTAGATGTTGCATTTTGCGGTTCATGCATTAGAATTTGAACGTGGGAAATTTGCTAGCATCTATTTGTGTTCTTCAAGTGCATCGTAGTTTTTTGTATCTACGTTGTGCACTTGAAGAACTGCAGCGAGATGCTGCCGAAATTTTTCCACGTTCGAACTTTACTGTGTTGGAACAGTAAATTACAACACGTAATTGTGCATTCTCGAATGAGATATGACCTATACCAGAGGCATAAGGTGGCATATCATAATTGAAGTTGTTGTAACCCTTGTAAATTTTTTATGTTTGCAGGTGATATGGACAAATAATGGATACATAATCCTAACAGATGTGCTAATGATTATTTGGATGGAATAAATCAGTTCATTGATTTTGCAATTGCAAACAACCGGGGTTCAACTCAAATTCGGTGTCCTTGTAGAAATTGTAACAACTCAATGATTGAATATTTTGAAACTGTTCAATACCATCATTTAGTCAGAAATGGGATGATGGAGACCTATACAGATAAATCTATTGTGGACCCAAAAGAACAAATTATAGACATTATCAATAATGCTTTTCCAAACGCTAGTTCGAATACGGATGAGGAAGTAGAAGATGACGTCCCTCCCACCATGGACAATGAAGCATATGAAAAATATGAAAAACTATTAAAAAGTGCCAAGCAAGAATTATACCCCGGTTGCGAAGAATTTTCGGTGCTCACAACCCTTGTTGAGTTTATGCATGGCAAAATAAAGTTTTGTATGTCGAACCAGTGTTTTGATTACTTTTTTGGGGTTTTCAAGATGATGCTTCCAAAGAACAATTGCCCACCTAAAGATCATAAAAGTGCAAAGAAGGTGTTGAATAGTCTTGGATTAGGATATGAAAAAATTCACATGTGTAAAAATAATTACATTTTGTTTTACAAAGAGAATAAAGCGTTAGATAAATGTCATGTATGTAATGAGTCGCGGTTTAAAACAACCTCTCATAATAGAACAACAAAGATTCCATAAAAAGTTATGCGTTATCTCCTATTAAAACCCAGGTTGCAGGGATTGTATATGTTGACGCACATTGAAAGCGACATGAGGTGGCATAAGGACAGACGAATGAATGAAACTAAAGATACTAGATCGAGCTTAAGAAACTATAGAATTGCAATGGAGGAGCATGCAATTCAAGGATTGTGATCTCACCTTGCATGCAGTGACGATTATAATTGCAAACTCGACTATTTGATTACAATTGTAATTGCCAACTAAGAATGAGTACTTTTCAATTCATCAACCAAATTTACAAAATAAAATCCTGTAGCCGCAAAAACACTGATATAATAAGATTAAACAAACTTAGCCAATTATAAAAGTGATTCAATTATCAAATCCAAACCCATTTATAAAGCCATAATCCCTAATTTCAATTCGAATCTCAGCAACCAATGCGAAAAATGGAAATTACTCAGAGAAGACCGAAATACCTTTGACAATTTCAATTAAGAACGGATGTGTGAGAGATAAGAGAGAAAGAGACAAGATTGTCGTGGTGATCTTCGGAGTCTGAGGGAAGAGGATATTGATAGATTTGCGATGGCGATGAAGGTGAAAATGATGGTGGACAATTATGAAGTGAGAGAGCAAGCAAGTGATGTGTGTGAAATAGCTTTCGGCACGCGATGATTTTTTATTTAAAATCCTTTTTGTTTTTTTTTTAATAGGCCATCGTGGTTATTAATTAATGTGCATTTTCATTTTTATCTTTAAGTTTTTATACCATGTTGTTTATAAACATTATATTCATTTAACAAACAATATTATCTACACTAAGAAAAAGGAGGTTGGCTAATCCTCACAATAGGCTAGCAGGAAATAAGCATGGTCTTACTAGCATTAATTACCCAATACACAATAAATACAAAATTAACTCTTTAACAGAACCATTGCGATGAGGACATACGTCCATCACTCGTGTACACATTGAACAAATTAACATGCACCCGCACGCTTTAAATATGGTATTAATGGCCTTACTAGCATTAATTACCCAATACACAATAAATACAAAACTAACTCTTTAACAAAACCATTGCGATGAGGACATATATTAATTGATTTAGTAGCATAATAAGCAATATCATTTTATACCTTTCACGATATAAAATAATTTATTAAAGCAAGGAGTGCGGTATAATTTCCTTTTTTAGGGGTTTAAAGGGGGACTGGTGAGAGAATTATATCATTTAACTCTTATGGTATTAGTTATATATTGAAAACTATAATCGCATATATTTATTTCGTCATAGTTTTTTTTTTGTTGAAAAAAGTTCGATATTTATTGCAAATCAAATTGAACACATACAATTTTGAGGATAGTGTGCATAATGGGCCTCAATAAAAACCTTGTCGGGGCTTTCAACCCGATCTAAGGAAAAGAGTGTCCTGCACTACAAAAGAACCTATCCTCCAAAGACAATACATCAAAGCTATAAACTTTCTTCAATCAAAACATTCCTAATCAAATCAAGAGGATCTTCAAACCATATGAATACTTGGTTACTACCCACCCCCATACGAGCAAGACGGTGTCCAGCAGAGTTGCCTTCCTTAGGCACATGGGTGACCATCCACTTAGGGAACGACTGAATGAGAAAACGAAGATCATTAATTAAAGGACCCAACAACGGACAATCGGCATCCTTCCCTTTCATTGCAGCCAATACCAAACTGGAATCACCCTCAAATATGAAACTGGAACCACTTAGACAGCAATCTTAGGCCAAAAGCACCACTTAACGTGTAGCAAATAGCTCAGCCTCAAATGCAGAGCCTATCCTTCCACTAAAACCAGATGTAGCTGCTATTAGAACTCCTTCATGATCACACAAAACCACCCCATAGCCACCTCTCATCCCATTTTGCACCCATGCCCCATCAAAATAGCATTAGACCCAACCAACACTGGGCTTACTCCACCGTTGGACAGGAAGATTAGATTTCTTCGAAGACGTCTTGTGCCATTTTTTATACTCCTGCAGCCAATTCTCGACCAAACCACCACTTCCTGCGACGACAACCCTGCTCCATTCCACACCATCTCATTTATGTTTTTCCATAGCATCCAAGTGATCATCAAACAAAGCTCAAACTCCGAGGGGGGAGAATGGGTAGCAATGTTCAACAACCATTGCAGAAACTGTTGCTCTTCTCTAGCTACAGATCGTACACCCAGGCCTCCAAACAACGTAGCCTTTGCCAAATTACAATCCTGCAACACATGTTCCGTCAACTCATTAGTCGACCCACAAATCATACAGAGATTTTTCACATTCACTTTCCATTTAACAAGATTGGACTTTGTAGGAAGAGCATCTAAGCATGCCCTCCAAGGACAAATCTTTACTTTCCTTGACACACAAGCATTCCACAACTTCCGCCACAACCTGTCACGGCAATCATCCTGCGAAGAGTTAGAAGCACTCACACCTTCTCACTCGCAGATACCATCTCCTTAGCAACAACATAAGCACTCCGCACCGAGAACTTCCCATAATGTTCGTAGTATCAGAATCGTCTATCACCAATTGTCCGAAAGCTTAACGGAATAGTTAGGATTCACTCAACCTCCTCTTGAAAGAATAACTCTTGAAGCAGGTCAACATTCCAACTCCGCGATTAGGACACTATTAACTTGTCCACCGTAGCATCCCTATCCCAGTTCACCAGCGGGGGACTTAGCACTTTAAAACAAGAGTCTCTCAGCATCTAGTTGTCATCTTAAATCTTGATATTCACCCCATCTCCCACTTGCCAACGGTGCCCCTTAGTTATCACCTTCCTTGCAGTCGCAATACTCCTCCAGACATATGACCCATTAACAGTGACCAGGGCATTAAGAAATTCAGTGTTTGGGAAGTACCGTGCCTTAAACACATGATAAGCAAGGGACTCAGGTTGGTGAGTAAACCTCCAAGTTTGTTTTGCCAACAAAGCTAGGTTAAAGGCATACAAATCCATGAATCCCAACCCCTTTTCGAATTTAGACTTACATAATTATCTCTAGTTAAGCCAATGTATTTTCCTCTTTCTCGGATCACTACTCCACCAAAATTGTGCAATCATAATATTCAACTTTTCACAAAACGATTTGGGAAGAAGAAAACATTGCATGGAATACATAGGGAGCGTATGCACCACGGTCTTTACAAGCAACTCTCTACCCTCACAACACAACAAGCCCTCACGCCAACTTTGAAGTTTTTTCCAAAGCATATCATTGACATAGGCAAAAGTTTCCTTCTTCGACTTTTGAATAAGGACTGGTAGGCCTATGTACCTATCAAGGAACTCTACTCTGATCACTCCCAAATAGTTACCAAGGAGTTTGTCAACAATGGGAAGATTATTACTAAAAGACACACAACTTTTCTCAAAGTTCACAGCCTGCCCTGACGCCATCTCATACACTCGTAAAATTTTCTCGATACTCTGACATTCCTGTAATGTAGCCCGAGAAAACAGAAAGCTATCATCCGTAAAAAAGAAATGATGGATAATCGGGGCCTGGCGACAAATTATGATACCCTTCAACACACCATTAGCTTCCGCTAACTTGAGGAAATCCGACAATCCTTCGGCATACATAACAAATAGGTAAGGGAAAGTGGATCCCCTTGTCGAACTCCCTTATCAAGCTTCACATACACAATTGGATCCCCATTCAGTTTGAAAGAATAAGTCACGGTAGACACACACATCATTACCATATGGATCCAAGTCGAAGAAAACCCCATGCGCCGCATTATAGCCTCCAAGAAGTTTCATTCCAATCTATCATACACCTTACTAGTATCCAATTTTAAAGCCATAAGCTTATTCAACCCTGAAGTCGTTTTATGCATGTAATGAGCAACCTTTGCTGCTATTAAATAAATATCTGAAATCAGCCTTCCTGGAATGAAAACACTCTGAGTAGGGGAAATAATGTAAGAGAGAATGTTCTTCATTCTATTCACTAAAACTTTCGCCAAGATTTTATACAACATATTACAAAGGCTGATAGGTCGCAATTGAGCCATCTTAGTCGCCTCCTTGACTTTGGGAATGAGAGTAACGTGTGTATAGTTAATTTTCCAAAGGATACGTCCCGATAACATCATTTCTCGGATACCATTGCACACATCAGCCCCTACAATGACCCAATGCTTTTGATAAAAGCCAGGCGACATGCCATCAAGACTCAAAGCCCTTGTAGGATGCATTTGAAAAACAGCACACTTCACATCATCATCCGTGATAGGCCTCCCGAGTTCAGAGTTCATCTCTACCGTAACTGACAGTGCAACCTTGCATATGATATCTTCAAAATTAACTACCTCTGAAGCCTTGAATAATGTGATGAAATAATCAACCACGACACGTTCCATACCCCCTCGGTCCTCAAGCCACATACCTTCTTCATCCATCAGTCTATGCAACCAATTTATCTTTTGTCTTCAATTAGCTTTCTAGTGGAAATGCTTAGTGTTTTGATCACCAAGCTGGACCCAATTCTCCTTCGCCCTTTGGCGCCAAAATAATTCCTCTTATTCTAACAGGAAGTTCAACCTTCCAATAAGGGATTTCTTCTGCTCAATAAAATCTACCATGAAAGGATGGCCCAATAGAATAGTAAGTTTGTCTTCAACTTCCCTAATCTCTTGCAGCCCCGTCCTGGCTTTACAACTAACCCAATTTGTCAACAACATCCTTGTTGCTTTGATCTTTTTCGTAACTTGAAAAATGGGGGAACTGTCCACATTTAACTCCCACATATTCCTAACCACCTCGGCACAACCCTCATGCATGTTCCAAGCATCCTCGTATCGGAAAGATCTCTTCCCTTGGATAAAATTACTTCCGTCCCAAGTTAAGAAAACTAGAGCATGATTAGAATAAGTCTTATCCAAATGCTGCACTCTAAATTGTGAGAAAAGGTCAACCCACTCCTAAGTCCCCAATGTACGATCCAATCGTATCTTAATACCACCGCCTCGTGTAGTAAACCAAGTGTACTTATTCCCAGCATAGCCTAAGTCAATGAATTTACATGTCTCCACCACATCCCGAAAACCCTCCATCTGTCCATTACTCATACGATTTCCCCCTTCCTATTCATGAGATTGGAAAATCTCATTAAAATCACCGATACAGAACCATGGATGAGACGCATTCCCACATAATGTGCCAAGTAGTTGCCAAGACTTGGCACGATCACTCATTGCCGGAAAACCATAAAAGCTAGTAAACCTCTAATATTTCACAGTCTCAGGCACCCCAACATCAAAATCCAAGTTATTCTGCAAGTAAGACCACAAATTCAAGTTGAACTTTTTCTTCCATAGCACACACAACCCATCGGAGCCACTTCTGCTATCTACTGTAAAACTTCTATCAAAATTCAATTTCAACCATAGACGTTCCATCTGATGAGCATTGCTTTTAGTCTTACATAGGAACACTACCATGGTATCCTTACTATGGATTAGGTGGTGAAGCGCATGAACTGCACGAAGGTTCCCAATCCCCGACAATTCCAACTCAAGTAACTCATTGCTCCCAACAGGGTTGATCTCCATCAATGTCCACCGATAAAATAATATACTCCATTTTATCCATGAGTTTCCTACGCCCTCCAAGGGAATGGGGACCTCGAACTCCTAACCTTCCCTTTGAATACGTTTACCAAGTTCCGGTAATGTCGACCCAATCATAGCCTGGGGATTGGAAACTGAGTTATCCATCAACAACCCACCCCTTGTACGATGTCTACGTGAATTCTTCCTTTTCTTCTACTGAAGCTGCTCAATGATAGCAAAAGATTGAAAGGATATGAGCCCAGTTCAAAGTGCCCAGCCTTAGAAAAACCTAAACAGTCTGTAGACAGGTTATGATTCACACTAAAGTCCATAGGGGCAGCATTCTAACTCGGGCTTGATTTGGAGAGAAGACGAGGCCCACCTAATTCCAAACCACTATCTACCACATCACCAAGAGGCCCACACCTTAGATGAGGTACCTGATTTGAGGAACCGTCTTCGTTAGATGGCACAACATTCAAACCAATACCAAATAAACATAAGCCTCCAAAACTAATGGACGTGTCCCTAGTAATATCCCTCATAACAGCCGCAATCATAGGGATCTTCTGATAAGAAACGATGGCTAAGGAATCAATGACCATCTTAGCAGGCTTCAAATCAGAAATCAAAACCACATTCAAGTCGAGTATGATAACCTCGTCATTAGGATCCCTTAACTCACGCTCTTACCCTTGAAAATTGCCAACCAACTCACCTAACCTGGTCACCACCTCGCCGTCCGCTACCATCCCCGGAATACGACCAGCTAGCCCCTGCTCCTCGTCCTCATCCTCAACATCCACTGGCACTTTCATGGACCAGCCTGGCAATGGACCCAAACCAAAGCGAGTGCCTTAAGGTCTACAATAACTAGGATCAAGAACATCACTCTAAAACCACCTACCATAGGGTTTTGGAAGATCATCCTTGTTTTTCCCCTTAAACTCATCGTATTGCTCTTCCATATGCCTAATTATCCCGCAGATAAAGCAAGTAACTGGTAGCTTCTCATATCGAAGATCAATGCTTACCAAAGAACCCTCAATAAATAATAACAAATTTTCTCCTCAAAGGTTTCGTAATATCAAGAGCAACACGGATATGCAAAATCCTCCCTTAAATATTGTCTCGTCTGCTCTAATCATTGAGCACATGCTCGCCTATCTAATAGCCAATGAACTGCCCCTTGTGGCGGTCATGTATGCAAGAGGCAAACCCTTGATTTGAATCCAAAATTCCTTAGTATTAAGGGCAATCCAACTGGGATGAGCCAATGTATCGGCCTCGCCCAAAACTAGTAACGCCCCGTCGTACAACCAAGGTCCACCTTTCAGTACCATCGCTCTCTCTCGCTAGCTATCGAAACCAAATGAAAATAGGTCGTCCTCTAACTTTACAATCGACACTCAAGCTTTAGGTCGCCAGAAATGCATTATTTGTTGGAATAATTCGGGTCTAATTGCTATAATATATCACATAGAAAATCAAGAAACAATTCATGCAATTATATATATCACAATAAGTCATGCACATGAGTAACCAATGTTAAATGAACATGATATAATGGATTAGAAAAACCTAGAAAATACAATCAAGACAAGTGTTGGACACTTTGTCCTTAAGACAAGTTTACGCCCCACTACGGTGCTCATGGTTAATCGGCACATGTCTCCCAAGATACAATGACCACGTCCTTGTAATAGTAGCACTCCAAATCACAAGGCTCCATGAACCACGATTGTGTTGAAAACTTTCTCATCTGGACTCAATGAGACTATCTAATATTTAGTGCACTCGATGTATGATTATGTAAACAATGAAAAGTTATTTTGTGATTACAGGGGGCTTTCCTATTTATAAAATGTGAGATACCTCTTTGGAAAGCATGTGACTATTCATGAAGTGTCAAAAGTTGCAGCTCTTCATTTGAGTAGACACATCTTTCTATCAAAAGGCTCCACTTCTAATTTTCATTCAATTAATCAATTTAATATAATAATATTATTATTAAATTTGCCAACAATCCCCCACATGAATGGAAATTGACTTAATACCATGCAAATGACAATGTAGACACTAAAGAGATAATTCAATAGGAAAAGTACTGCATCAGTATAGGTGGCTTTTGGCTTTGAACCTTCTGTAGTGGATTACTATCGAATTTACTTGGCTAATTAATGAACGCGATGTCTTGGACTGCTCAGCCGTTTGTATAAACCAAGATAATAGTAATCGCACAATACCCTTCCAGACACCCTGTGGTTGCTCGGTTATGTTCATTTTGGCCCCGAACAATTCTTGGTTTCTCATGAGTGCTTTTAGAAAACTAAGCCCTTCAAAAAATTCTCATAGGAACGGCCCCATTCCTCACTCAAGATAGGCGACTTCCCATTAAAAGTATCCTGCAATACCCCACTTGTTATTTCCAAGTATAGGAATCATTAAAAGTAAAGTTTATCCTAAATACGCTGCAGATAGCACTGTTTCATCATAGGACATATGTAGTAGGTAATCTCCACAATGCTCCCATTGAATCATCCATAATTCGATTGTCCCTTTGAACCTAGATCTTGGGATCTCCAGTCAACTAGGTGGGTTGCCATTATGGTGATTGTTAAGATGTAGGCTTTTAACCCATTCCCCTCGATGATACAACTTACTCTCTAGTCAAACCTTTAAAAATTGGTACCACTAGGTTGACTACTCATTATATGGCCATCACAAACATTATATCCATGCATGGAAATTATTTCCTTTGAGAGTAGTTGTTTTCCAATGTAATTACTCCAAACATGTGTTCGAACTTGATAAGTAATTTGCTAACACTTGAGTAAACTCCCCCACATTTAAGATATTTATAAGAAGGTCCCCAACCTTGCCATACCTTAAATAATTACTCATTACAAAAGATGACATTTTTATTGTCATATTCAATTAACAAATTATATTTTCATTCTTCTTAAATAAATTTCATATCTCAAAAATAGATAAGCTACCCCCCCCCCCAACAATTCTTCGATAATTGTGGTTAATTTTAACGTCATCGTTAAATCGATCACCTTTTTTTTTCTTTTAAGAAGTAGGAAACAACTAAGATAGACCTTATATATCTAGCTTCTTAGGCCTTCATGCCTCACTAGCCATTATGGGAAAAACACTTCTTGGCTTTTATCCTTTCCTTGTTAGTAACATGCATGACCATTCATATGCTTACTTCATAAGCATCATCATGTCTAATACATTTTTTTTTTCAAATATCCCACGTTTTAATGTCTGGTCTTTTCCTTTCCAAAGACCAAATGTTTTGACTTAAAACGTCACTTTTATTGTCACAATAGAATGTCAAATTGATTGCTTTATGAATAATCATGAGTCAGGGAAAACTCACTTCGCAATGACATATCATATATCACACTGACCTTTGGATAGTCATGTTTGTTCATGTTTAAAACAAGAAAGGTTTTGTTCTTAAATCACAATAATTTGTAAAGCAACGAAAACCCGAAGGATCACATCCTCATTGCTACACTATCTTTATACTAGTTCATGAGGAAATGACAACATTCAGTGATTACCCACTGGGTTGGCAGCCAACCTTTCATTGCAATGTAACCGATGTACATAACAAGTTAAAATAAAATTTCGAACCGAAAGTGAGAAGGAAAATAGAAGTACAACCATTCAAACAGCGAAATGTAATAACAGCATATGTATAAATCTCAAAGCAATGTCCGAGATCAAACAACATACATGAATAAAAGGCCTTTATTGTAAATGCAGTCATACCAACGGTAGCACATAACATTTAACCTAATATTCAGTGCCAAAGATAAGTATGTTATGCGAAATGCATGGTAAATCTACCCAGTCTAAAAAACGCATCCTTTCAGAAGATAAGTTTTCCCTACATACCAATCTTAAAACCCTTACACACTTGAGACTACTAGAACAAAAGTTGTGAAACAAAACCTTTATCCTTTTGCATGCATATTTCAGAGAATTGAAATTAACGAACTCATTATCAACAAATACATGAATTTAATTAGTGTAATGTCAGAAAATAAAATGCATATATGCAGGTATATATATTAGTATAACTTTTCTGTGCCATCATTACTCACCCAACAAGAGAAAATCACAATAGATTTCAAAGCAGTGCATGACCAATGTTGTCCAGAAAATTAAAACCCACAAGCCAAATTATAATAGCAATAAACCAATAAACTTGTAAAGAATATTTGGTTCAATTAACTATATACAAACGAACAAAATAATGATGAAAGATTACGAGATGGCATCTTTTGAATCACATTAATTTGCAATATATTTGGAAACAGTTAACATAGGTATTGTTTTATGCAAAACTAGAAACCAGAACATTCTACCATTAAAAAGAAAATCCAAGCAGAAACATACACGATAGAATATTGTTCTCAAACAAACATAGCAATCAAACCATAAGCTTGTCTTAAGATTGTTGGAATAAATAGGGTCTAATTAAATCACATAGAAAATTAAGAAATAATTCATGCAATTATATATCACAATAATGCATGCACATGAGTAACCAATGTTAAATAAACATTATATAATGGATTAGAAAAACGTAGAAAATGTTGAAAAAGATATATGGGTTTGAAGTGTATTTCATTGATATGTGAAACACAAATATATACAATTACATAACTTGGTTAGCAAGAAATTATCCCTACAAGTTAGGAATACAACTATAACTAGGATTACTAGTATACATAGATTCCAACTACGTTTCTACTTGTCTAACACTCCCCCTCAAGTTGGAGAGTGGATGTCAAGAACTCCCAACTTGCGTAACATACTCGAAAACTTGTCTTTCCCGAGAGGCTTGGTGAACAAATCCGCCAACTGGTGTGTCGTACCAACATACTTGGTTCTGCAATCTTATCTCGTATAAAGTGACAATCTATCTGAATGTGACGAGTCTGCTCATGAAAAACAGGATTAGCTGCTATATGTAATGCTGCTTGATTATCACAAAATAAAACGAAAGGACCATCGAAAGGAATGTTCAAGTTTTTCAATAGAAACCGAAGCCAAATTAACTCATAACAAGCACCTGCCATAGCCCTATATCTTGCTTCTGCTGAAGAAAGCGAAACAGTTTTCTGCCATTTTGTTCGCCACGAAACCAAAGAATTGCCTAAGAATACACAATACCCAATAGTCGAACAGCAAGTGATAGGACATCCTGCCCAATCAGAGTCACAAAATGCAGTTAACTTGGTCTGGTTTTCAGAACGGAATAATAAGCCTTGACCTGGAGTAGCCTTGACCTGGAGTAGCCTTCAAATAACGAACAATATGAAGCGTAGCATCCATATGAGGTATCATTGGCTCATGCATAAAACGACTCAGAACATGCACAGAATAGGTGATATTAGGCCGAGTTATAGGATAGATCAACCGTCTTACTAATCGGCGATACTTTTCAGGATCCTTGAGAAGTTCTCCCTTATCAGATAATTTTGTGTCGTCCATAGGGAAAGTAATGGGTCGTGCTCCCAAAAAACCATGATCCTTGAGAATCTCTAATGCATACTTGTGCTGTGAAATATAAATCCCTTCTTTGGAACGAGAAACCTCAATGCCCAAAAAATATTTTAAATCACCAAGGTCTTTAATCCGAAAATGATCACGGAGAAAAGACTTCAGAGAATCAATACCACAAACATCGTTGCCTGTAATCACAATATCATCCACATAAATAAGCAAGGCTGTAAAAGAAGTACCAGACTTTTTAGTGAACAATGAATAGTCAGCGTTGGATTGTTAAAAGCCAGCGGAAAGAATGGCAATGGTGAATTTGGCAAACCATTGGCGAAAAGCCTGCTTGAGACCATAAAGAGACTTGTGGAGGCGACACACAAGATTCTCCCCCTACCACCCAAGACCAGGAGGAACAGACATATAAATTTCCTCATGCAAGTCACCATGCAAAAAAGCATTATGAACATCAAGCTGGTGAAGAGACTAAGACTGACTAGCAGCAAGAGCAAGTAGACAACGCACTGTAATCATCTTAGCAGTGGGAGAAAAAGTGTCATGATAATCAATACCTTCAGACTATGTGTAACCTTTAGCAACCAAGCGAGCTGTATAACACTCAATGGAACCATCAAGATTATACTTCAGCTTATACACCCATTTACAATCAATGGGAATTTTTCCAGGGGGCAAGGTAGTCAAAGTCCAATTACCATTGTCATGTAAAGTTGTAAGCTCTTCAGTCATGGTACGACGCCAATTGGGGTCACTAGCAGCCTCGGCATAGGATGATAGCTTCACATTCCGACTGACAGAATTAATATATGAAAGATGTTTGGGAGAGTAACGGTGGTAAGAGAGAAAATTACAAAGAGGATATCGCGTACCTTTTGCATAACCAGGCTGTGAAGTTGAGGATTGGTGTGGTTGCAAAATCACCTGCGAGCAAATGTAGTCTTTTAAATATGAGGGGGTTTTGTGGGTACAGGAAGAAGTGCGTTGGGTTGGGGGAAGTTTAAGAGGATGCGTGGGGTGCGAAATAGGGGGGTCCGTGACTAGGGGTGGGAATCTGGGTGATGTCGGTAAATGGAGCAAAGAGGGTAGTAGTGGGAGGGTGGAGAGGGGATGTAATAACATGAGAAGGGATTGTGGAAGTGGAGGTGGGTGAGGGAGCAGGTGGGGCCAAGAGGGTGGGAGTGGGATAGTGTGCATGTGAAGTGGCAATAGGTGAAGGTGAGGTGGTGTCAGGAATTGGTGGATGGGAAAGGTCCACTTTAAAATTAGGGACACAAAAAACATCTTTTAAATGAACGGAGGAATTTAAACGAAGAGTGCCAGTTAAAGTAATTGGAGCAGTAACACCACTAGGCAAAGAAACAGGTGGCAAGTGCGAAGTTGAAGTATTAACCAAACATGAAGCTGAAGAAATAATATGATCAGTAGCTCCGCTATCAAGGATCCATTGACCAAGACGAGAAGTTACAGGTAACAAACCTTTGGCAAAGTCATTATTAAAAATGGCATGAGCCTGAGGAGACGATTAAGGGTCTGCAACATTAGTGAGGGCAGCAAGGACATGGGAGTGTTCTTCCATAGAGAGGTACGGCATTGCAACTTGGACATCCTTCAAGGTAGGTGGGCCGTGCACGTGATGGGCTGAGGGAGGGACGGTGGGAGGGTGGGCCTAGAGACTGGTGGTGGGACAAGTGTCTTTAGTGTTGCTGCTGCACACAGTGCCGCATGAAGAACCGGCTATTACAAGGGATGTGGATGAGCAACGGGGTGGCCGCCACGGTTGCCCATGAAGGGGATGACCAACAGGGTAGCCATGGAGTTTATGACAATTTTCCCGGGTGTGAAAGTCATAGTTGCAATAGGTGCAATGAAGAAGGGGACGGTCGAAGGATGTACGAGAGGAGGAGCCACGGACCACCATAGCAGCAAGTTGATTTGCATAATAGAGGGAGCCCAATGAGCGCTGTTTTTCTGCCTTAGAGACTGAGGAACAAGCTTGGCGAACAATGGGTAGAAGGTTCATCAAAAGGATTTGGTCCCGAATAGCAGAGAATGACTCATTGAGTCACATGAGAAATTGCATAAGTTGTTGCCGATCATTCTTAGCACCATAAGAACAGGTGCGATGTTCGTTATATGAGGCAAGTTCATCCCAAAGACCTTTGAGATGAGTGAAATAGGCAGAGACAGATGAAGTACCTTGGGAGATGGTGGCGAGTTCACGGTTGAGTTGGAATATGCGGGGAATGTTGCTTTGAAAGAACCGTTCGCGAAGGTCGTCCCAGACGGCTTTGGTAGTGGTGGATAAGAGAACAGACTCGACAAGCTCTGGCTCCAAAGAGTGAAAAAGCCAAGAAAGAATCGTATCATTGCAGCGGCGCCAAGCTGCGTGCGTATCAGGATCCTCGGAGGATGATGGTTCTTCAATGTCGCCAGTAATGAAGCCAAGTTTGTTCTTGGCGCTTAAAGAAATATGTATTCCACGTGCCCAGGTGGTATCATTATCTCCATTTAACTTTCTGGAGACAAGAACAAGATTAGGGTGATCAGAATGGTGGACAAAAAAAGCGTGATTGTGATCATTGTCTCCCATGAAGGAAGAACAAGAATGGTAGAAGAAGGCTGCCGAAAAAAAAATAAATAAATAAAGGTTAGGTTTTGAAACCTGCTCTGTATACCATGTAGAAAAAGATATATGGGTTTGAAGTGTATTTCATTGATACTTGAAACACAAATATATACAATTATATAACTTGGTCAGCAAGAAATTATCCCTACAAGTTAGGAATACAACTATAACTAGGATTACAAGTATACATAGATTCCAACTACGTTTCTACTTGTCTAACAGAAAATATGATCGAGACAAGTGTTGGAAACTTTGTCCTTAAGACAAGTTTATGCCTCACTACGGTGCTCATGGTTGATCGGCGCATTTCTCCCAAGATACAACCACCAAGTCCTTGTAATAGTAACACTCCAAATCATAAAGCTCCATGAACCGCGATTGTGTGGAAAACTCTCTCATATGTACTCAATGAGACTCTCTAATATTTAGTGCACTCTATGTATGATTATGTAAACAATGAAAAGTTATTTTGTGATTATAGGGGGTTTCCCTATTTATATATGTAAGATATCTCTTTGGAAAGCATGTGACTATTCATGAAGAGTCAAAAGTTGTAACTTTTCATTTGAGTAGACACATCTTTCTACCAAAAGCTCGTCTTCTAATTTTCATTCAATTAATAAATTTAATATAATAATATTATTATTAAATTTTCCATCATTATTCGCCGCTTGAATGTCTCCTTGACAACTGGCTTACGAGTCAGCACTTTCCCAGACCTTAGTCATCTTGAGAATAGACCATTCCTTGTCATCAATCACCACTACTCGTTGCTCCTCTGTGGTCACCGCCAGCCTCGCTGCAAAATTCTCTACCATTTCAGCCATGAACCTTTGGACGACTCGCCAACCCCCGTTGATAGCCCACCAACACTGGTTTCCAATGAACTGGGCAAAACGGCCCAACATCCAATAAGACACAAACCGGAAGAACACAAATCCCAAGGAACCAACGTGACTACGACGCTACCGCCGAATCAGACTCGCCGTCGCTCCCCTAGCGATCCTTAGGAAACCCTAAGAAACCCTAGAGAGCATTATTAAACCAATTTTTTGTAGGTATATTACTTGAATTATGGAGTAAATTCAAACAAGTGATCATTAATGCGATGTTAATTTAATGAGTTATTTTCATGTTTTTAAATTCACCAAGTAATTCGGGGGTAAGAAAAATTCATGTTTTAAGAAGTATTTTCCACCGCAAATGACAACACTACTAATCTTTCACAAAAATGTAAGCAATGAATTGTCCTGATGCTTAAAGCATTCCTCTTTTACACATTGCGTTCCGAATTCAAATCCTCTCCTTCATGGTAGTGTCTCACTTGTACTCAAACAAAAAAAAATCTCTCACAAAATTGTGTACAAACTTCTAGGTGAGTACAAATAGCGTGTCATTTGAACCCAAAGTCTACGTTCAACTGAAGTTTCTGTCCATTTTCTTTTTTGGTCAATAACCGACTATATAACGCTCCCAATTAGTCCCACAGGTATTTGCTCAAATTTTAGAGAAGTCAGTGCTGTCTAGTTTGTTTCTTGTTAACGGCCTAGTGAGTGGCCTGCCTAACTTCCTCCCAAAAAAAGGGGAACGTTTATATTGAAAGTTTATTTTTGTAAATAAATTATTAGCAAATAATTTTAAAGACAGTAAAATGCACCAAAGCAAGAACAACAAAAGAAACAATTAAATAACGGGATGACCAGTAATTTCAAGTAGCTTCCAGATCACATCTTACATGTTACGCTGTCATTGTGTTGTGGAGTCTTTTTTTTTATTGGTTCAACCTCTTCCCTACATATATATATTTAGGCAAACTTGAGAGTTTTAGACTACCTTCAACACTTGATTTCTTTTCTTCCAAGAGTACTTGTTCTGCGTGATTCACCCTAATTGCAGATTCTCAAAGAGTACATTAATCAAGGCCACCTATGGATACTAGGTTTATTTTTCATCTCCTTTCCTCATAAATGCGATTATTTTCTTCCACTAAATAAGTTTAGGTTTTGATAATTTATCGTCGTTGTATGGTATGATGAAACTTTTGAGACCTTGCACGAGGTAATGTTCTCTTGACAAACACGCGGTATGTTATTTGCCAGACTTCAAATTCACAGTTTGAAAAATTACGAGAGAACATACCCCATATCACGCGACTTACATTACCCCTTAATATTCATCTTAGTTAATCAACAATTTGACTGTTTTTTGCTTTCAACTTTAGACTTGTATTCATTGTCTTACCTTTTACCTTTTCTTTTCTTTTGTATATGCATTTATTTGAATAGAAATAATGACGAAGCGTATGTCAACTTCAACTGGGACAAGCTAGGGTTTGGCCTCACACCAACTGACTACATATATATCATGAAAATTTCTGGAAAAGATAACTTCTCAGAAGGATCTCTAAGTCGCTATGGAAACATAGAGATAAGCCCATCTGCTGCAATTTTCAATTATGGGCAGGTAATCTTTCTTGTATCATTACTTGCAACGCAAGCCAATGTTATTAACATCTAAATAGACAGAGATTTGCGAGCGACTAATTAACCATTAGTTTGTGGTATCATTAATTAGGGATTGTTTGAAGGTCTGAAGGCATATCGAAGGCCAGATGGTGGCATTCAACTATTTAGGCCAGAACTGAATGCCCTGCGCATGAAAAATGGAGCAGACAGACTCTGCATGCCATCCCCACCAGTTGATGTATTTGTTGATGCTGTAAAAAAAACAGTCCTTGCCAACCAGCGATGGGTATGAAACCTTCAATTTTACCTAGTCAGCAAAAGTTGTTTATTCGTCATTTACTGACAATTTGATGAAATGTAAGAAAATATATATTTATTGACAACATTGCTAATAACATCCTTCAAAGAAAATCAGAAGTAACTGCATGAATTTTTTTCTCAGCTTTTGTTCAAATATCTCAAAATCTGTCATATTTAATCATATCTAACATCAATCCCTGTTTATAATTATGACATTGAGTCAATTAATCATGTTTATGAATTCGCTTTTTTTGGATTGATGCAGGTGCCTCCACCAGGTAAAGGATCATTATACATTAGGCCTTTGCTTATGGGAAGTGGACCTGTTCTGGGTATTGGACCAGCCCCTGAATGCACATTCCTCATATTCACCTCTCCCATCGGAAATTGGTACAAGGTAGGCGGGGGCTTCCTTCCTTCTTAAGAATTGTTTGTGGTGCTTATTGATGCAAGTTGAATCCAAGACTTACTAGGTTTGAATATCTGTAACATGATGCCAAGTTGCGTGCCGACAACTTACAAGCTACAATGTCACATTTTTTTGTTCTTTTGCTAAGTGCTTGTTGATTTTGCTCAAATAACAGTGTGGCCCTAGCATGAGTTTGTACGTTGAGAATGAGGTTCCTAGGGCTACTCCTGGTGGAACCGGAGCCATTAAAAGCATCACCAATTATTCACCGGTAAGCAAAATTGGCCTACTTCCATAATAAGAAGGATTGGACGATGAGTTGGGATTTTGGGAAAGATATTTATGTTTGAGATCTTATAGGTGTCGTTATTGTATTATGTATTTAGGGTTTCTCGTGAATGATTTTCTTGCTCCAATTTCCTGTAGGTTTTTGAAGCAGTAAACAAAGCTAAGGCAAAAGGGTTCACCGATGTCTTATTTCTGGACGCAGCCACTGGAAAAAATGTTGAGGAAGTTTCTTCATGCAATGTTTTCATTGTGAAGGTAGTACTGATTAGAATTGTCATTAGCCCTCATAGGTAACAAATTAATTACGTATTCGATCACAGAAATTATTATACATCCACAGGGCGATAAGGAAAACATTCCGATCAAGAAAATGTTACATTGTTCATATTGCTAGACATTTCGATATATCATGTTTGCTGAACAGTTAATCCGAATTGCGGATTCGAAAAATAATTTTCTTTTAAGATGGATCAGACACCAACAACATAACAAACCAGATTGCGACATTAATTGTCTGGCAATAGAATTTTCGTAATAATATATGTATGGTTGTAATTTGATATGATAAACTCGATTTCATTTTGTGTTGTAGGATAATGTGATTTTAACACCACCAACCAATGGAACAATTCTTCCAGGGGTCACAAGAAAAAGCATCATAGAAATTGCTCTTCATCTGAAGTACAAGGTAATTAAGCAACTTTTTCTTTCCTCATCAACTATTATTCCTTGTATGGCTAGTAATATTCTACAAATACTGGTAAACAATCTTTTATTTATGAAAAGCAATTCTGCAGTCACTATTTCTCATACAAAATATCTAATTTATTGTTTTTAAAATTTTGATTCAGGTGGAGGAACGTGATGTTCCACTAATGGATGTGCTAACAGCTGATGAAGTGTTCTGCACAGGGACTGCAGTGGGTGTCACTGCTGTTGCTAGTGTAACACATTATGATAAAAGGTATAAATAGTGTTTAAAAGGTGCGGATTTCATAAAAGAGTTTTCTAAAAAAGTACTTGTTATGTGTGCTTCTTCAAGAAATATGTCCAAGTGGTTTTCTCGTTGATTTTTTAAAAGAATTTTGAAATGTTTATAGAAACACTTCAAGCAACATTGCATATAAGAAGTGTTTTCTATTGAAGCATTATTACCAAATGAGTCTTTATAATATAACATTTGAATTTCGATTAATAACTAGTTAATTTATATATATATATATATATATATACAAACGATATATTTACATTTGTGTGGCGGCATAAATTGGTTGCGAACTTATCATCCACTAAATTCAGATCTCAGCCTCTCACTTACAAATAAATAAAAATATCATTAGACCATAGTATTAAGTTACAATAAATTATTATGTTGAATAGCCAAAAATTAATTATGTACTTGCAGGGTTGAATACCGAACTGGAGAAAAATTAGTCTCTCAAAAGTTGCGAGTAATGCTTACAGAGATTCAAACAGGCGTGGTCGAGGACAAGATGGGATGGACCATGCAGATTCATTGAGCTGCTTCTCTCTGTGTTTCATTGCTAAATCTGAACAGTGGTTTTGGACATGTAGTCAAGCCACAAATGCAAAATAATTACATTTTCTGCTGTATTAGATAAACTAAAGTATAATGGTTGAGTACTAGGGGTGCTCGTTAAAAGTTGCTTCTCTATCCTTAATGATAATAAAATTTCTATATAAACGTGTGTCAATTTTGTGCTTTTAAATACTATTATATTATTATTTATAGATAACTGAATTAACAAAGATTCTATAACATTTGAGATGATGATCGATCCAGCAAAGTTTATCAAACATTTTCTAAAATGATGTTATTAACACACTCATATTTATCTTTCACACACTTCCTCTTACTTTATGTTTTCATTCAACCCGGTGATTGGATATATAGCCTAAGAAATTATAGAAAGAATTTCTATCACAAAACCGATAACTACATAAAATTGTTGCATGCTTTGTATGGTATAGCAAGCAGTTGCTAAAGATAGAGGGAGAATAAATGAGCTATGAAGCTTCCTAACATATTGCTTCTCTCTTACGGCACACTAGTATAAAAACATTTTGCGCAACGTAGGTCCTTCGTCGCGCAAAGTCAAAAAACATCGCGCAAAAATTAGCACAACGAACCTTTGTCGTGCGTCAACCATCGCGTCAAGGCAGTGGCAGCAGGATTTGCGCGACGTAGGCTACTTCTTCGTCGCGCAAACCCTTTTTTGACGGTTATAAACAAAAAATCACTATTTAACGGTTATTTTAACTCTGATTCGATGATTTTTTACAGCTACACTCCTTAACCCTATATATGAATACAATGAGCTAATTCAATCATCGATTTAAAACATTTACACAAGTGAATACCACAAAAGAAAAAGGCAATGCAAGAACCCCAAAAGAAAAGCAAAAGGGATAATAAAAAAATTAAAAAAAAACTTTGCGCGACAGGTGCACCTGCGTCGCTCAAAATAGCTTTGTGGGATGAAGACCTACGTCGCGCAAAGTTTTTTTTTTTTCCCTTTTGCTTATGAACTAATTCGACCATCGATTTAAAACATTTACACAAGTGAATATCACAAAATCTTATGTTATACTTAATGAAAGTATAAGTAAAGTTCAAGTGTTAGTGAATCTATTGTTTTGACAGTTATAAATAAAAAATCACGATTTAAATAAAAAATCACGATTTAACAATTATTTTAACTCTGATTTTAATGATTTTTTACACTACACTCCTTGACCCTATATGAATACAACAACTGATTCGATCGTCAATTTAAAATATTTACACAAGTGGATACCACAAAAAATCTTATGTTATACTTAATCAAAGTATAAATAAACTCTATGTTAGGGAATCTATCGTTTTGATGGGATACGCATTCTACGGAACTAATTTCAACGATCCAACCATCACACTTGTTTGTATATACTTCGAGATTGCATACGCCAAAAGTCATAAAATACAAACATTCGGAGATCAAGTAACAGGACAAAACTTTTTAACGGTTATAAATAAAAAATCACGATTTAACAGTTATTTTAACTTCGATTTTGATGATTTTTAACAGCTACACTCCTTGACCCTATATGAATGCAATGAACTAATTTGATCTTCAATTTAATATATTTACACAAGTGGATACCACAAAATCTTATGTTATATTTAATGAAAGTATAAATAAACTTTAAATGTTAGGGAATCTACGGTTTTGATGGGATACGTATTCTACAAAACTAATTTCAAAGATCGAACTGTCAAACTTGTTTGTATATACTTCGAGATTGGATACGCCAAAAATCGAAAAAAAAAACATTCAGAGATCAAGTAATGGGACAAAATTTTTCAACTATTATAAACAAAAAATCATGATTTTACGATTATTTTAACTCCAATTTTGATGATTTTTTACAGCTACACTCGTTGACCCTATATGAATACAATGAACTGATTCGATTGTCAATTAAAATATTTACACAAGGGGATATCACAAAATCTTATGTTATACTTAATGAAAGTATAAATAAACTCTAAATGTTAGGGAATCTATGGTTTTCATGGGATACGCATTCTACGAAACTAATTTCAACGATCCAACCGTTAAACTTATTTGTATATACTTCGAGATTGGATACGCCAAAAATAGCAAAAACCAAACATTCAGAGATCAAGTAATGGGACAAACTTTTCGACGGTTATAAACAAAAAATCACGATTTAATGGTTATTTTAACTCCGATTTTGATGATTTTTTACATCCACACTCCTTGACCCTATATGAATATAATGAACTGATTCGATGATCAATTTAAAATATTTACACAAGTGGATACCACAAAATCTTATGTTATACTTAATGAAAGTATAAATAAACTCTAAGTGTTAGGGAATCTATCGTTTTAATGGGATACGCATTCTACAAAACTAATTTCAACGATCCAACCGTCAAACTTTTTTGTATAAACTTCAGGATTGCATACACCAAAAATCGCAAAAACAAAAAACATTCAGATATCAAGTAACGGAACAAAACTTTTCAACGGTTATAAACGAAAAATCACAATTTTACGATTATTTTAACTCCGATTTTGATATTTTTTTATAGCTACACTCCTTGTGTGAAATCTCGTTCCTGGATTTCACTATTATAATCTACGCATTGTTATTATTGAAATTTTAAGTTATTTTTGGGAAGTTATATTAATTTATTTGAATTTAGATTTTAATTAAACTAGTTACGAAGTTTGAAGTTTGGAAATTAATTATTTAAAATTCGTAGATCTTTCAAGGTCACAATTTATATTTCTGAATAGAGCTCGATCCCATGAATGCATATGCGAAAGACGTTTGCGAGTTCGAATTATAATGGTATAGTTACGGACGTTTGAAGCTGTGATACTATAGATTTTATGAATTAATTATCTCCCACTTTGTGGATAAGAGGCGCAGATCGATATGGGGTTAAGTGGATCTTTAGAATTGAAAAAAAAAAGGAGGGGAAACAACCAATCAGGAAGAAGAGGAAAAGAAAGGAAAGAAAAGGAAGAAACAGACCTCCCCTCCCGTCCGTACACCCGCGCACCCACCCGAGCAAATTTTGCCATTTTATTCCGTCGAACCACCACCATACAACACCTACAACTTCTTCTACAACATCCCTTCTACCATTTTCACCCAAGATTGTGGGTTTTTAGGTCAAAAATCGTGAATAACAGTGCGAGGAGCCCAGAGGTGTTCGACAGCTATTCGGTCGTTCCAGCGAGTTTCACCACCCATCACCACCCTCAATCAACTCCCCTTGGACCCAGGAACAAGACCCAACCAGTGGTAGGGGCGTTGGAACACCAAAGAATGAGATTGAAGAACACTCACCTTAGGGTTTCCGATGGGTTCAAGCTAAATTTGGGCTTTTCCTGGCCAAATTGGACTTGGCCATAGGTATAAAGTTTGCTTTACTCACTAAGATCTACATTTCTATAAAATTTGGTAATTTTTAAAAATAGTTAAATTTTCTGGTGAGTTGTGGTAGCCAGCCGCCGTGTGTGGCGGCGCGTGCGGCGATGGACCGATGATGTCTTTCTAAGTCCAATTAGATACCCTGAATTCATAATTGATATCCGTATGCAGTGGTTTGATTGTTTGAACTTAGTTTCATTATGATACATCAATTGATCAAAATTTGAATCGACGATCCGACCGTTGGATCATCACCAAACTTTAATACATTATAGAACATAATATTTAAAGATAGCTATAACTGATGGATCGGGAATCCGATGTACAATCTTCCTGAATTGGATTTCTAAGTTAGTAAAATTAATTGTTAACTGCCACCTAATTCTAGCAATTGACGGAGATCTGGTTGTCGGATCTCTATGAGAATTTAGTATGTTGTTTTATGAAAATAATGAGGACCTTTAGAAGTTACAAATCCAAAATTTTATGGGCAGATCTTTCGGATCGAATTATGTGGAGTTGCGAACCCTACCGTTGATCAAGAGTTGACTTTTGGTCAACATGTCTCGAAACATTCTGGATACTAAAATTGGTACTACGGGAGACTAAGTGAAGTCTAGTGGACCCACATTGGTTAAAGAGTGACTTAAATATATGGGGTAGGGTTATTACCTTAAATTCTTATATTAGTATCCGTTGTGAATATGAAATGGTTTTATAAGTGTGATTTTTATTGAAATGTGATGTTTATATATTTAGCCATAGACCTATGTGTATGAAACATGATTTGGCTTGTGTACTAATGATGGTTGCGATATATGTGTGTTTAATTATCTCTTTTTAGCAATGTGAATGATAAGTATGATGAATTAGTATGTGATCTTAGAATCCTATTAGAAGTATTCTGTAGAATTTATATGATTGTGTGATGTATTAGTTGATGGCCATGAGAAGTTGATGGTGTAGTGACTACGTTGTAACCAATAGGGGTTGAGTTGTGGGTAGGTTGTGTGTTGAATTTCCTGCACCATGTAGCAGTGGTACATGGATGGTCATGCTTGGTTAATCCGCATTGGGGGACCATACTATATGTGGATCGCGCTTGGTAAATCCGCGTTGGGCGATCTTTATGGCCATTTATACTTAGGGGTGATCATGCTTGGTTAATTCACGAGCGATGATCACTGCCTAACAGTTCCGTAGGTGTGACTCTGTTTGGTTAATCCACGATAGAGGGTCACTACCTACTTGGTTATCCTGGTCCTGCTTGGTTAATCCGCAATAAGAGACCATATTATTTGTGGATTGTGCTTGGTTAATCTGCGATAGGTGATCACTGCGTAACAATTCCATAGGTGTGACTCTGCTTGGTTAATCCGCAATAAGGGGTCACTACCTACTTGGTTATCCTGGTCTTGCTTAGTTAATCCGCAATAAGGGACCATGGTCCTATTTGGTTAATCCGCGATAAGGGACCATACTATTTATGGATCGTGCTTGGTTAATCTGCGATAGGCGATCCTTATATCTTTGGTATGGCCACACACACACACACAGTTAGGGGTGATCATGCTTTGTTAATCCACGATAGGTGATCACTGCCTAACAGATGCGTAAAAGTGACTCTGCTTGGTTAATTCGCAATAGGGGTCACTGCCTACTTGGTTACTATAGGGGTGGTTCTGCTTGGTTAATCCACGATAGGGGGCCACTTCCTGTTTGGTTACTTATGTAGGCTTCGGCCGAACTGGCATCCCTCTATCCCTAGTTTTTAATGTATTTCTAAATGATGGTTTTAAGAATCTTATGGTTGAATTAGAAAAAATGTTGGATGTCTGGGTGACTCCTTAGGAGATTTCAGAGACTCGATTATGATTTCATAAAAATATGATTTTATATATGAGGCTTATAAATGATGATCAATGGTATTTTTTTTAATGAATATCACATATTTGTATTATTGTCACTCACCCGAGCTTCGCAGCTTATCCAAGTTCTGATTTTCCCAATGCACAATTTCCATGATGTAGGCACTGATTTTACATGTGACAAGTCTAGGTAGATTACGAGAAACCGATTGATATTTTGGTTCCGTTGAGTGGTTTAGAACCCGATGTGGTTGGATTCCGTTAAGTGGTCCAGAATCCTTACACTTGCACATTTCCAAAAGGTTAGTCTATAACCTTAGATTCGAGTAAATGAGAATTATTCACATTAGACGTAGTGAATATAAATTAGATTTGCCATGTTGTTACTCATAATCCAAGTAGGGAATTATATGGAGTTCTTTAATTAAATACGTGAAATGATATGTTATCATGTTGATTGATAACGTCGTTAAATACTATGATCATGCATCCTTGATTTATGAATGGATTGATTGACGGGATTGTGGAATGACCTTGGTTATGGTTGTTATTATTATGATTATTTTAGTTGATCAATGTGGCTTGAGAATAATATGTGCTTCGTTGGTTATTTGATATGTTACATGTTGTGGATGGAAGTATCGTGCTGAAAACATGGAATTTATATGATGGATAGAATGAGAATCTTCAACGGCATGTTGGTTTGTTTCGTACCCTGAACTTGGTAATGTCATGCATGTCAAGTTCTAATAATTAATTACAGAATGCTATGTATTCCTGTTAGAACGCACTAGAATAAATGTCTAAATTAGTGAACAATGAACTACGAATGGCTTGATCATAGGCAGTCTAACGAGGATGTTAGATGCAGCCATAAAGTCTACGAAGAATTATTGCGCAGTTAGATTTTAAGCTGTGTTTTGCCATTTTCTGGAGGCGGGGTATGTTAAAGATACGGGTATTTGGTGACGTCACGTGTCAATCCTGGATGTATGTCGGGATCGGGGCGTGACACCTTGACCCTATATGAAACAAGGAACTGATTCGATCGTCAATTTAAAATATTTTCACAAGTGGATACCACAAAATCTTATATTATACTTAATGAAAGTATAAATAAACTATAAGTGTTAGGGAATCTATCGTTTTGATGGGATACTCATTCTATGAAACTAATTTCAACAATCCAACTGTCAAACTTATTTGTATATACTCCGAGATTGCATACACCAAAAATTACAAAAACAAAAAAAAACATTCAGAGATCAAGTGACGAGACAAAACTTTTCGACAGTTATAAACAAAAAAGCACGATTTAACGGCTATTTTAACTCTGATTTCGATGATTTTTTACAACTACACTCCTTAACCCTATATGAAAACAATGAACTAATTTGATCGTCAATTTAAAATATTTACACAAGTGGATACCACAAAAGAAAAAGGCAATGCAAGAACCCCAAAAGAAAAGCAAAGGGGAAAAAAAAAAACTTTGCGCAACATAGGTGCACCTGCGTCTCGCAAAACATCTTTGTGCAACGAAGAACTATGTTGTGCAAAGCTAGGAAAAAAGTAGTAAAGCATTCTTGGTTTGGTGCCAAAATTTTGCGCAACGCACAAAACATCGCTCAACTGTCCTTTGCGCAATGACACTTCGCGCGACGAAGACTGGCGTCACACAAAACTGTTTTGCATGACAAATGTGCACCTACACCGCGCAAAGATGTTTTGTGCGACGCCATTCTTCATCACGCAAACTGTCGTCGCACAAACAGACTTTGTGCGACGAAATTTGCTGCGTTGTGCAAACAAGCTTTTGTACTAGTGGCAGTTACAAATCAGGGTAAATGAGGCATTTCACCAATGCAAAATATCTAACAATAATAATAGGTTTCTGATACAATGACAGTTAAGAGCATATTCAAAAGAGATATCAAATACAAAACATCAAATTTAAATTTGAGTGGCTTATGTGGAAATTTGGAATCATGCAAAACTTCTTACTTACAAGTTCATATGTTATGCGCCTATTTTGTGTGTAGCCTGTATATGTCAAAATGTTTCATTTTATATTAGGGAATTGTTATTAACACTCCCAAAATCTCATTCTACACTCTTTACAAAAGTAAAAATTTCTAATTATAAAAAATTTAGAATGCAAACCAAGAATTTTTTTAGTACCAATAACAATGCTCTTATATTATTTTCTTTTGTAATATTTATTAGTTATTTATTAAAGAAGGTTGAAAGTAACAATTTCACATAAACAAAATAAGTTGTATTCATTGTGGGTCCTACCATTAATCGAATTAAAAATAATTTGGCATCCATCTCTCTTCTTGTCATTTTTTACGCTGGGAGCACCTTCTTCAATCCAACTTAGCATTTGGCTCCACGGTTGAAGCCACTTTTGCTGTTAAAACTATCCGTTTTTGTCCACCTAGCATTTTTGACATTTTCATTAAAGGAAGTTTTAACGAAAAATCTGTGGTACTGTTCATTTTAACGAAAAACCACATTTTTACACTAAAAAGTCAATTATGTTACTATTCACTTTACCATTTATTTGGTCCTTATCGTTAAAACTCAAAGTTTTCAAACCATTTTCATTAGTTTTCCTTAAAACAAAAGGTTAAACACATTTATCCTAACATGAGACTATGACATGTGAAATGCAAATGCAAAAAAAATTCAATACCTTAACTTGCAGTTTGACTTGAATATTTGGGTAGACTTTATAACTCGTTGCAAAAGCAACCCTCCAAAAATTCCAACCTAATTAAACTATGGAAAACTAATGAAAATGGCTTGAAAACTTTGAGTTTTAATTATAAGGACAAAATAAAGGGTAAAGTGAATAGTATCAGGATTGACTTTTTAGTGTAAAAATGTGGTTTTTCGTTAAAGTGAACAGTACCGAGTGATTTTCGTTAAAGTTCCCATTAAATATTAATTGTGTGTAAGTGATCATTTAAGTGGCTCAACCAGCTCTCCTATTGGCCAACTCTATCTTGCAGTCTAGACATAGAAGTCCAAAAGTCTTTATGCTAAGGTCATCCAAATTTATAACACTAAACTAGAGAAAACATTGAAGATATGCAAAAGGTATCACAGCATAGTACCTTGATTCAGAAGGGTCTCCAAATTTTCTTTACATGTACACAGACACATGTGTAGCTATATTAAAATATGCAAATATAATACCAAAGTTCTAATCTAGTGCTGGGTTTTTACCATTTTGAGGCTTTGAGCATGAGCTAGGTTCGATTGGTTTTGCCTTGCTGATTTCAAAAACATGCAATTGTTTCGAACTCATGACCTATTGAAGACAGAAAACACTTTTGTCCACAAAAACAAACTTATTTTTTATTCACTGACTTTTAATACTTCAATTTTATAAAATTAAAGTTCCCAATAATAAAATGCCTCCTTGTAAGTTTTGCACAAAGCACCAAAATGCTTAAGGCCGCCCCTGCACCAAACTAACAAGACTTCTTGACTAAAAAATAAATAAATATATATAATATGTACCAAGACTTCGTGGAAAAAGTACTCTCAGCCAGACATCAAATTTGACGTTTATATATATATATATATATATATATATATATACACCAAGAGTCACTTCGTGGAAAAAGTGGACAAGGATTGTTTGTGCTCTCACTTTCGGTGTCCTTCTATTTTGTGTGGTCACGGTTAAGTCACGTCAATATTTTATATTATTTTTTTAGAGGTAATAAGATAAAAATGAATAGTAATATAAAATGTTGAAGTAGTTTAACCGTAACCACACAAATAAAAGGGCACGAAAAGGCAAGTGAAAGAGCAGACAATCCTTGTCTGAAAAAAGTAGTCTCCAGACATCAAATTTGACGCCAGAAACTACAAAGCACCGATATAGTATTTTGGTTTGAATTTTTATGACGAAATTGGTGCTATTTCAGTTTGAAAAATCAAGGTCATATTTTTTATTTTTCCTATACAAAACTTTCTCACTTTCACTTTTATAATAAAATGATGTTATCTAAATCTAAATTACATATTAATAGAATTTTGTTTTTCAATTAAAATTATCTAAACTACATATTAATAGAACTCTATTTGTCATCACTTAGTATTACGATCTAGTGACACTTATAAATGAGAGGTCTTAGCTAGGTTTGATTCTCGCCAAAGGTAAATTTGAATCACATTATTAATAGTCCGTTGTAAGGCTCACCCCACCCCCTCCCCTTAGTGTAAATAATATAGTTTGTTAAAAAAATAAAAAATAAAACTCTATTTATCAACTAAAAATCAATGAAATTACTATTATACCTTTTTATACATAACTAAAAAAAATTAGACATTATAATAATTTTACCCAAACAAATTTTTACTTTTTTTTTTTTTTGAACCTCACAACCATAGCATCCTATCAATACCTAAACTCACTCTTTGTTTCTATCTCTCCCATTTGCACCCACCCATGTCGACTTTTTTCATACTTTTTCTAACTTCCCCAATCCACTAATATTTAATTCTTTATAAATTTTAAATCACACACAAGGGGTGTCTACTGCATCTAGTTGTATATAAAGTAAAGGGAAAAGGGTACTAATCACCCTTTATTTTTCATAAAAAATTTGGATTAAAATATGTCATGATAGGAAACAAAACGAAAATAGAGACGAAATTTGCTTTCAAATGATGTGTTAAGATGAAGAAAAAAAACCTGCTTTTATGTAACACAAAGGAACACTAGTTTGAAACGAAACCCTTTTATATTATAAAATCGAAGATTATTACCAGTTTTCTAAATTAATATCTCACCATAATGCGTTTATGTTATAAATTGCTCACTCAAAGGTGTTTTGTTTCTTTGTTGCGGCTGTTTTAGACTTTATTCTACATTAACTTGCTGCCATGACTTCTGAATCCATAGTTCACAGGTGATTTACTTCACCTTATCAGCTTTCTTAATTTTATCTCTTATACTTAATTTCTGTAAGAATTTCTCAAAGCAGTCATGAAGCAGATGAAAAACACGTTGATGCCATGAACTGGGATGAACTGGAATTTGGGGTAATTCCAACCGATTACATGTACATAATGATATGTTCCGATGGAGAGAATTTTTCACAAGGCCATCTCGCTCCCTATAGAAAGATTGAGCTCAGCCCATTTGCTGGAATCTTGAATTATGGACAGGTAATTACACTTAGTTGCCCTTATGTTTGTTTCACTATGAGGCCGAATAATCGGATCCATGCTCATTAATAGATGAGTATCGATCCGAGGGCTTGTAACTCTAGTAGTTAAAAGTATCTACGTGATGGTGTCATCAGGGAATATTAGAAGGTCTCAAGGCAATCAGGACGAAAGATGGTCGCATTCAGCTGTTTCGCCCGGAAGAGAATGCTCTAAGAATGAAGACGGGTGCAGAGAGATTGTGCATGCCATGTCCATCTACTGAGCAATTTCTTGCTGCTTTAAAACAAGCAGTCCTTGCCAACAAGCGTTGGGTATTTTCACTTTAGACCCTACAGTTCTAAAGTTTACAGACGTTAAAACTGACGTTTTAATTTTCGTATGTATGTATGTATGTATGTATGTATAGGTACCACCTTCAGGGAAAGGAGTATTGTATATTAGGCCATTGCTCATTGGAAGTGGTTCTGTTCTTGGCTTGGGGTCAGCAACAGAGTACACATTCCTAATATTTGCTACTCCAATTGGTAGTTATCACAAGGTAACTTATTTGCCAATGCAATTCGTGTTAATCACCAATTAGTTTTAGATTGGAGACTTTAACTTCGATATAGTTTCAAAGTCAAGAATTAAGTCACGTATTGCTAATTGATTGGGATTCGATCGCGAAGAAAAATACTTGGTTCTGTGGTAATTTCGTTCACATAAATTATGTTTTTCTTAAATTAAATTTTAGATTTTTCCTGGTTACTCTCTATTTTTCAGACCCTTTTTTTTTTTTCTTGGGAAGTTTATTTTTCAAACTTTGATTTTGTTTATACAACAGAGTGGCAGCACCATGAATTTGTACATTGAGAATGAGGTTCGTAGGGCCACTCCTGGTGGAACTGGAGGCATCAAAAGCATCACCAACTATTCACCAGTAATTACTTGGCTAACTTATATATATAATTAGGTTGAAGATATTAGGATCTTCTAAATAATTTTTATTTTTTGCTCCATTTCAATGCTACAGATTTTTAAAACAGTACAGAAGGCTAGGGCCGAAGGGTTCACTGACGTCCTCTTTCTGGATGCAGCCACTGGAAAAAATATTGAGGAGTGTTCTTCATCTAATATTTTCATTGTGAAGGTATTAGTAATTACAATTTGCATATACGGTTTCAATATTACAATTCACCAACACTCCGAGCATGTTACGTGACCGGATTGTTAAACCCTAAGCCCTAATTTCTCAGTAACATGTTACATAACAGAATTGTTAAGCTACACAATCAAATAAGAATTATTTTAATCGACAACAAAAAAAACGTGCATTATTGAGTTTGAAGTGTTGTTCTAAAAATTAAAAAACAAAAATAACAATGTTATCGAAGGCTTCTATGTGAAATGCCCATTCAAGTTTGGCCTAACAATTATTTTACTGGTGTAGGATAATGTGATTTTAACTCCACCAACCAATGGAACTGTCCTTCCAGGGATAACAAGGAAAAGCATCATAGAAATTGCTCTCCATCTCAATTACGTGGTAATTAACGACCCCTTTTTACCTTAATTAAGCATTAACTACTGCTTGTACAGCTTGTTAATTATATTTCACAAGTCTAAAATGTAAATTTGACTCATGAGAAGTGATTTTCTAGCTAATTGCAACCTCTAAAACCATGTTTTGGGAAATGGATATCAGGTGGAGGAACGTGATGTTTCACTAGAGGATGTGTTGGCTGCTGATGAAGTTTTCTGTACTGGGACTGCTGTGGATGTCATTGCCGTTTCTAGCATAACATACCGTGACAAAAGGTACTAGTGTTTGAGGAAAATTCTTAAGGAAAAGCACTTTTGGTACTTCTATGCCTTGAATTTTTAATTTAAAATTTTTTATGTGCTTTTTAAACCAAATGCACTTCATACAAAAGCAGTTTAGAACAGACCCTCAAAATCGTGGCATTTTTTTTTTATAAATATCGTAACCCTGGAATTTAGTAGCTAATAATGGATTATGTTAATGCAGGGTTGAATACAGAAGAGGGAAAGAAACTGTGTTTTGCAAACTGCGTGAAATGCTTACTGAGATTCAAACAGGTTTGATTGAGGACAAAATGGGGTGGACCTTGCTGATTGATTGAGCTGCTGCTTGATCCCCGTTTCATTTCCAATGAAGCATGTGCGTTCATAATATGAACTTCGTATGGATACCAAATAAATTGAGATGTTTTTCATATTGTTCTTCATTGCTAAACCTGAAACCAGGTTCTTGGATTTTTTTTTTTGTTGAATTTGTGGGACAATATATGCAATCGTATGTTTAAATTGAAAATATACTTATCTTTGTTTTTTTTTGTTTTGTTTTATAAATATTGCTTCTCTACCCTTTACTATATGAACATTTTTTAAACACTACTCGTAGTACTAAGTGTCTATATGAACATATTATTAAACACTACCCGTCATGAGCAAAGCCATAAAAGTTTTTTTTCTTCATATAGTGTAAACTTGTGACTAAGATATTAATGTAATTGGATGTTTTATAAGTTTTAATATAATTTTTCTCCCGTCTGTGATTTATTGTGGGTAATTAAAGAGTGTAGCCGCTAATTATCATTCTAACATTTTCATTTTTCAACATGGTTATGGCCATACACTTTTTTTTTTTTCTCAAATGATAATATACACTATTAGTTTGTTGTATTTAAACACAGAAATAAACCAAAAAATAAATCAAAGAGATAAGAAGCTTTTGTGGGTTCCACAAAGAACATATCGGATATAACCATCTAGAGGGTTACAAGTACCCACTCATGGGCTTGATTAATGAAAATTAAGAAGAAATAAAAGCAAGAGATTTGAGGAAAATAAGCTTATCTAAATTACTTATTAACATCACAAAATAAATTTATGAGCATTAATTCAATTTCTCATAAACCCAATTTTGCTTTTTTTTATTCAAGCCTTACAAATACCATCATAAAATCTCCAATTTAAAAAAAATAAAATAAAAAAACCTCACTTTTTTAGTCTCTCTTTCTCTGTCTCACATTTGTCTCCAACTTCTCTCTTTTTCATATATTTTTTCTTTTAAAAATTTTTATATTTACACACATAGTATATGGGCTTCATCTAGTAGTATATATAGATGTTTAATTAGCATCTATATGTATGGTTGTTTCTAAGCTGCAGACCTTGCGTGACCAGAATCTAACTGCTATGATCTGATGAGCTCACATGTGGAACTGAGTTGTTGTGACCTGGTGTAATTCAAAACTTTTATTTTTTTTATTCACTGGATATGTTTTTGTTGGAGAGAAAGGGAGACTGAGAGATTATTCGCACATTCAAGAGGGAAAGAAAGGCAAAGAGAGGGAGTTGGTGTGAGGAATCGATTTCAGGTGGATTGAAGCTCCGTTTCGATTGTGACCCGGTAATCCTATACCTTTAAATTTTATTTTATTTTTTTGTTCCCTGGGTGTGTTTTTGTTGGAGAGAGAGGGAAAGATTATGGTTTTCTTCGCAAGGAAAAAGAGGCAAAGAGAGGGAGCTGGTGAAAGGTGGGAGTGTTCGATTTCAGGTGGATTAAAGATGAGTCTCGATTGTGACCCTATAAATCCTATACCTTTATTTTTATTTTTATTTTTTTTGGTTCACTGGTGTGTTTTTGTTGAAGATAGGGGGATAGCTGATGGTTATATTCGCAAGGAAAAAGAGGCAGAGAAAGGGAACTGGTGAAGGGTGCTCGATTTCATATGGATTGAAGCTCTGCTTAGATTGGAAAGGGTGGTGCGTCCAGAACCTCTGAAGAAACTCAGATTGTGAAGTTTAGTTTTCTGTCGTCATTTGATCCATTTCCGTTCCATTGTGGTTCTAAAAACCAACTTCGGGTATGTGTATATGATATTTATAATTTTGGGATTTGAATCCATAATACTGGTGGTTACCACTAGACTTGATTGAGATCCCGAAATTGGATTAGATATATAGGTGTAAAACTTGTGCTAGGTTGTGATAAGTTGTGTTGTAGTTGTGTACATTTGTAGTAGGTAGATATTGAACTGTAATTCGATAGGGAGTGAGTTAGAAATAGAAGAAGAAAGGATGTAGATGTAGGAGATCAATTTGGTGCAGGGAAGGTTGAATTTGTGGTACCAACGGTAGACAATGAGTCGAAACGCAAATTGAAAATGGAGTTTGGTTCGTTGGATGAAGGGTATACTCTTTACAAAACTTTGATCTTCATTGGTTTTTCGAATTCTCAGTCTGAATATTCACTATTTGTGAAATTTGATCCTTCTCTTCTGATTTTGTTGGTCTATGTTGATGCTATTTAGGTAACTGGTCATAGTCCTACAGTTTGTAAGGCATTTTTCAAAGGGCTTAGTCAGTTAATTTCAGTTAAAGACTTCGGTGCATTACACTACTTCTTGGGTTTAGAGGTTCACAGTTTTTCAGGTCCTTTTCTTTCTCAAGTAAATGTGCACTGGACCTATTCATCAAAACACATATGGAAGGGTGTAAACCTTGTGCTACACCTCTTGGTACTCACAAGTTAGATCACATTGGTACTCTGTTACCTATCCTCATGAATACATATCAATGGTGGGGCATTGCAATATTTGACATGAACAAGAACTGATCTCTCATATGCAGTGAATCATGTTTGTCAGTTTCTTCATCGTCCTGGAGGTACTCACTTTCAAGCTGTCAAAAGAATACTGAGGTTTTTAAAAGGCTCTATTGATCATGGTTTGTGGTTCAAGAAAAACTCTTTGGATCTCACTGCCTTCTCTAATGCAGATTGGGTAGGCTGTGTATTTGACAGAAGATGTACAAGTGATTACTGTGTTTATCTGGGTAGTAATCTCATTAGTTGGAGTGAAAAGAAGTAGCAAACAGTTGCTCGTTCCTCAACGAAAGCTGAATATAGATATCGGGCTCATACTATAGCAGAACTACCTAAGTTTGCAAAATATTTAAGGACATTGGTTTTCCTCTGTCTAAAGTTCCAGTTTTGTGGTGTGACAATGTATCTGCCATTTCTCTGGCTTCCAATCCAGTGTTCCATGCTAGTAACAAACAAGCGGAAATAGATTATCATTAAATCAAAGAGCTGGTTCTTGCTCATACCCTCCGTTCAGCTTGACCGGGTGTAAAGACACAGCTCATATTCGCAGTACAGTCAGCAGTGTCATAGTCTAGTCATTGTCCTTATCCTTACCTATTGCAACAGTTATGTAACTAATTGTAGTGTTAGTGTGAGGTGTTAGTGTGATTAGTTAGGCTTGATTAGTTGCTAATCATTATTGGTAAATGTATATAACTCCAGTGTCAATCTTATTCATTCGAAAGGTAACATTGGTAATTTTGCATGCTTTGCTGCTAGCTAGGTAGCTTATTCAGTCAAATTCTTTTATTATTGTGAAGAAATGTTATCCTGTCAAACAGAGAATATCGACCATTATTTAAGTAGATTCTTGCCAAGACGTCTCATTCAGATTCATTCTGCGACAACATAATATGATTATGTTATTATGCTATTGAACTTTTGGTGATATAAATATGCAAATTGCGGGTTTTGTCAGGGTATATATGAAGGTCTTAAGGCGGCATACAGGACATAAGATGATCGATTTCTGCTCCTTAGGCCTGGACAGAATGCCTTAAGAATGCAGATGGGAGCAGACAGCATGCAATATTTTCATCTTGAAGGCAAAACCAATTAGCATTACTGCGCTTTTGGTCCACTCAATTCGAAAGCGTAAAACTAGAGCATGCATGCTTTCCTTCAGTTCGAGGAACGTGTAATTCCGGTTAAGGATTTGCTTGAAGCCGACGATCTATACAGGAACTGCCGTTGCTGTCACCCCAATTGGTGCTGTAATTTATCAAGGAGAAAGGTAGAGAATTTAACTTCATTTTTTCTTCTTTTTGGTTTAATTTCAGGATGTCGTGACATTGCATTTGCAGGGTTGAGTACGGCACAGGAAAAGGAGCACTGTTTAATGGGTGCGTACAGAACTATCCTTGCTCATCCTACCCCTATTTCAATAAAATTCCGGAAAAAACTAGCTTTTTATGATCATATCGTAGTAATCGGGCAAACGGGGGGGGGGGGGGGGGGGTCATTCGGGGCGATTAGGACAACTCCTTAAAACAAAATATATAAGACAAGCAAATAGAACATTACCATTTACTCTCGTTGTCATGGCTCCGGTGTCCAAAGCCAGGCCGGAATTTTCCTTGTGTTCTAACCACGGTTGCCTCCTCTGGATGCAGCATTATGTGGATTTCAAAAAGGCAGCATTGAGAACAAGATGGGATGGGCTTGTGCTCCGAAGTTCACTACATTTCAGATGGAAAAAATGAAAAATCTCAAACATGAAAATAATTCATTAATTTCCACTTCTAATAACATTTAGCTGCTTTATAAATAAGTCATTCCAAGTATCTGTTAATCCTGGCATGCAGTCGTCGTGCTTCTTCCCACTGGCTGTGGATGGATGGGCATCTGCTCTGAACTCGCTCATGTGGGTTATGTTCAAAATCTGGAAACTTGATCCTTTAAGGGACTTGTAGAGATGTTGATTCACCAGGCGTGCCTCCACGTTTGTACCATTATTCTTCACTGAGAAGAGATCTTCGACCTGCAAAGCAAACCATAACATTATATTATCTCGTATTTGTACCCAGTGCACAAGGCTCCCGCTTTACGCAGGGTTTGGGAGAGGTGAATGTCGGCTAGCTTTACCCCCATTTATGGAGAGGCTGCTCCCAAGTCTCGAACCCGTAACATTATACAAGAGCTTAATTGAAACAACACAAAGTAGAAGGGGTTTGTGCTTGGGTACAAATCATTGCTTCATAAGATGTAAGTGTAGCTCAATTAACTAAACATAACATTCATTTTGCTCAAAAGTAAAAACAGATATAACATCCATTTGGGTCATTATAGAATCACACAACTCACCTGCTCTACCGATAAAGGATTTACCCGATTACAAGAGCCACCTTGGTCCCAGTCACCCCCTTCAAAATGTCTAGGTGACTGAGTACGAAAAAATTTGATTGCACCTGCTTTCGTTCTCTTCTCCATGAACATTACCTACAATGAACGAATCCACTAAAAACATGAACACCAGAATACTACCTCTTAATTTCTTATGAAACATAAAATTAAACAAATTATGAAGCTTTTATCTTAAAAAATTGGTACCATGTGCTTCAAAACCATATCAAGGCCGACATCAGGGAGTACTGGAGGAACCAGGTCAAACTTTGAAGGAGCCCACCACCTGTTTATTCATAAGAACCGAAAAAACGAAATGAATAGTCAGCAAACTTAATGACACGTGAAATTTCCAACTCGTCACATTTAGAAGTTTACTAATTCTGGTATTTATCTTAGAAACCTTCTCCTACCTTCTACATACTGATTTAAGCCTATCTATATGGCTGCTTTATAGCTCTCTTGAAAAGATGTTGGTTGGTTTGTATTCCTATTGTACTTGGTATTTACTTGGAGGGTCAATTAGATCTTAGAAACTATAGTTCCTGATCGTCTCGTGGGAAAATCAACAAGCTCTGCGGCAGCTTTCAAATTGCTTAATCTTTTCTATCTCAACTAAATTGTTTTCCCACATCAAAATTCTTCTCACTCACCACTTATATGAGTAAACTGCATCATGATTATCGACACTAGGCTACTAGTCTTGGGATCAATAAATATGATACACACAACTTATTGTATTTTTTTATAAACAGAATTTATTTGATCACATCACGAAATTAAAAGAAGACTAATACTAAACCCAAGTAACAAATGTATCTGCTAAATGTACAAGAATCTTGAGCAAGCATAACAAATAAGAATGAAAATACATACGAGTGCCCTGTATTAAAGATCAGAATGTCATGAAAGCTTAGAGCTTCTGCCCATGTGCCGTCTGGAATGTCAACATCAACTCTATAACCCTCCTTATATCCAAGATATTCCAGCACCCCACCATTAGCATCGGCTGACCACCTGCATCGAATAAAAGCATAAAAAGCCTAAGTGTACAAACAAACAGACGAACATCAAAGCTTAGCATGTGCAAGATGTAATTCAGTTCCCCATCAATTTATCTAACAAAACTAGTGCATAACCATCATATAGTTGCAAGCATAGCTTACCTACCATAACGTGCCAAAAGATTTGTTCGATGATATGCAAGGGTGAGATTAGAATGAAGAAATGTAAACCCGCGATCAGCACCGGCTGGTCGCCACTTCTTCACTTCACTTGACACTCGTTTTAGAGAACAGAAAAGCGAAACAAACATATTTCTGTTCAATGAATCACCAACAAACCCTGCACTGTAGAACACCCATAAGGTTTCCGTACATACAACCCAGGATTCAATATATATCACTCTACCATAAAGCCTTTCAAATCATCCTATTTATTGCATTTGATGCGACGTTTAAACTAAATACCAAATGCTGGTTTATCAGATATCCGAAAAAAACTTAAACTTTACGTCAATTAGAATTAAATAGCTAAGAAAACAAAGGCCTGCATTCAAGCAAGTAATATAAAGTTCAAAATTCCGGATATCAGTTTGTTTATCTCTTGCCATAGCATCAAATGCAAGATTTTCTCACTCTTTCTCAGCAACCAAACAGACAACAACTTCACATCACAACTAAATAACTTCAAAACCAACACGCAAATATAAACAAGAGAGAATACCAATGCTGGTGTCTCTGTACATCTTCAGAAACCTAATCGGATGGAACGGCGGTAGATCACAACCCTTGGGCTTCCATCTCCACTTGAGTAGTTCCCGACCGTTGGATTTGTCGCTGGAAATGCAATTCCATCCCTTGAATATTTCCTTGCAGGTATTGTCGTACCTCGGAGGATCATCCGGAGATCGGATCCAGCTTCCGTCGGAGTAGTCGCACGACCCGCCCCGGAGACTCGGGTTGGATCCTTCAGTCTTTTTGGAATTCGAAGCTGGTGTTATGAGGCCGCGGAGGAACGGAGGTCTTCCGAATGGAGGAGAGGAGAAGGAAGATGGAGACGAAGCAGACGAGGGAGAGGAGAGGGAAGAGTGGGACTTTCCTCGTCTGGTTTTGCTGTTGAGAGTGTTGGTCTCTGGAGGCCATGCCTTCACTGTCGTCGATGATTTTTGGCGCAGGTTTTGTTTGGATTAAAACTTGAATTTTGGGCTCAAAGAAGGAGCTGGCCCAAAGGGAGGCCTAGAAGGAGAGATGGTCGAAGCCCAGTCAAAGCCCAAAAAGCAGAAAATGCCCTTTCCGACTAGGAACAGGCCATGAGAACCACTTGCTCACCTACTCTGAAACCAAGTGGTATAGACTAGCCAACTCATCCAGCCCAGAAGCACTTTACAATGGCAGTACAAGTAAATAGATGATGAGTCACTACCCTTCGAAATGCATTCGGGCAGGATTATCCTTACAGAAGGCCAAGCCAAAGTGTCTATAAAAGAAGAAAGAGAAATAAAAAATAGGGACACTCAATCAAACAAACAAATACAAGCACAAACTCTGCTCAAAGCCAGATTTGCCTTCAAACGAAGCTGTAGTCAGCCCAAGCCTTCATCCCTTTCGGGATAAACCCCCATTCAAGCCTTTATAATAGCTCTGCTACCCTGTTCAACTCTTGCTGTAGTATCGATTTCTCTCTGTAAACTCATCTCCCTACCTTTTTTTCTAAAGCTCTCAAACCCCTTGATAAACCACAAAGATAGGAAGTTGCAAGACGATCAGCCTTGCCCGACAAGGTTAAACCTTGCCCGACCCTCTTTGTTTTTGTCTTTTCATTCATTAGCCTAGCAATATGTTGTATACTTCAAGTTGTATTCAAGTTATTTCTAGTAAGATGATTATTAAAAGACTCTCTCAACTCTTGAATCCAATTTGAATATGTCGTCACAGTTCAAACTAGATATGAGTTCTAAGCCCTCGGGCATGTAAGATTTGATCATTTAAAAGTCCTTGGCCTCAAGGCATAAAAAAGAACCTTATGTGGACTTAACCCATCCACGACAAGCTTTGATAACAAGAAGTCCGAAGTTACTTGGGGCGCAAGTAATCGACCTATATCTTAGTTTTATTTCTGTTATATTATGATTATCGTAGAGCGGTCGAGTATAGAATGAATTCTGATAGGAAGCCTCAAGGCCTACATCTAAGGCCCTACAAAGGCACCTATTTGGATTCATTCTACTCTTCGGGCTAGAACGTTTGAGTATAGAGCTAATTCTGATAGGAAGCCTCAAGGCCTACATCTAAGGCCCTACAAAGGCACCTATTTGGATTCATTCTGCTCTTCGGGCTCGATAATCAGAAGTATAACAGTCATAATACTGTATGTAACAACGAAACAAACATTATATGTTTGAGTACTGAGTTAGTTATTGACTGGAAGCCTCAAGGCCTACACCTAAGGCCCCACAAATGCACCTGTTATAACTAACATAGTCTCTCGGGTATATATACAACATAAACTCAACATCCGTTTTACATCTGCCATGCTAAAGATGGCAGTGGCACGCCTGAGCACTTAAAAGTTAATATTGATTGTGAGCCTCAAAGCCTACACCTAAGGCCCCACAAAGGCACCTTTCAAAGTTAACTTTGTCCTTCTCTTTCAGCCTTGCCCGATAAGCCCGCCAGTGAAGCAGAAGCCCGACAGCAAAGCACCAATCGACGCCAACCTCTCGGGGAGCTGTGTGCTCGTCGGCCAAGAAACATCCTCGACGGAAATTCCTGCCACGAACATAGTTTTGGCACGACCAGTGGGACCTCAATTGTTTTGATCTCGCATGTCCAAAAAGAAAAGCCATAAACTTTGCAAAAAGAATACGAAGGAAGGTTCTTCTCAACCTTTGCTACAAATGGCAGATTAATCAGGAAATCCTCCTTCCCCATCAAGACAAGTGGTCCTAGAAAGCCCATCTTCATCCGGAAAGTCAGAAGGAATAGGAACTAATGAGGAATTACAGGCTACTATGATACAAGTATTAAGGAGTATGGAAAAGATCTCTCTGGAAACCAAGGGGGAAGTCAGTAGATTGTGTACCTTAACAGGGAATCTACAAAGAAGGTTAGATCTGGAGTTTTCCACTCCAAAAGGTGTTCAGGGAAGTGGGATGAGCCAGGTTACCATCAGAAGTGAACCAATTATTCCCCTATTTCCACTGTTAGAAGAAGAAAAAGATAGGGGAAAGAAGAAGGTGGTACTTGAAGGAAGTCAACCCGTGATAGAACCAGTCCTGAAGAAAGAATTTTCTAGCTTCCCATTATTATCATTTAATAATAGGAAGCAAAGCGAGCAAGAAATGACAAAGTATGGGATGCCCATAACAACAAGAGAGATCAGTGGAAAAGAAAGTTCCACTACTTCGGACAAGCCCCTTCCTTATAGGCCACCCCCGTTGGCTCATAAGGGAGGAGGAGCCAACTGGAGAAAGCCTGAATCAAAGAAAGAAGCATTCCCAGGGAATGACCAAAGCACAAAGAACGAGGCTTCCCCTCTCTTCCAGAATAATAATACAGCTACTCAACAACTGAGGGATGAGTTGGCTGAGTTAAGGAAGGCAGTGGCTCAAAATGCTCAACCACGGGCTCGCCCAGTGTTCAGGGTTACCTATTAAAAGTCTTATCCTAAATACATTGATGAGCAAAATCCATTTCCTCTCAACTTCAAGATGCCCACATTCCCAACGTTCACAGGTGAAGATAGCAGTGTGTCCTCCAGAGACCACATTTTCAAATTTTCCAATCATTGTGTAGCATATGAGGACAACCCAAACTACAAGTTAAGGTTGTTTGGGAATTCATTAGCGGGACTAGCATCTTAGTGGTATTCTCTATTACCCCCTAACTCTATTGCCAACTGAGGGCAGATGGAGATGGCCTTCCATGAACAATTTTACAGAATAGAGCCAGAATTGACTATCAATGATCTTGTTGAAGTCAAACAATACGATCATGAGTCCACGGATGACTTCATGATGAGGTTCAGGAAGACAAGGATGAGATGCCAATTCCCTGTTAACCAAGCTCAGCTCATATCAATTGCTCAAAGGGCTCTGAGATTACCTTTGAGGAAAAGAGTTTATGATACCCAATTCAACGAGCTTCAGGAATTGGTAATTGCTGCCACTAAGTATGAAAGGCTGTTGCTGGAGAGCAGCAAGTAAAGCATACTTCTAAAGCTCATCCCTTCTACAAAAACAAAGCTGCAATTCATTGTGTAGAGGTAGGAGAAATCAGGCCAGAGCATGAATATAGCCATGACAGAGAAGAAGTTGAGGTGTGTGCTGCTGAGATGACCACGCCTTTCAAACCATTGATGGTGAAAGGATTAGGTCAACCCATCAAAAACCAGAAAATTGTGATGAACGATAGAGGCTTCGTCCCTATGAAACCTCCCAAGTACCAAAGTTATTCGTTCGATCTAGCCAAGGAACCTGAGATCTATGAAGAACTGGTGCGGGCAAGAGTAATTTTGCCCGACAATACTCTAAAAATGCCCAAGCCAGAAGAGCTGAGGGGGAAGAAGTATTGTAAGTTACAATATACCTTCAACCATTCTATAACCAATTGTGTCCAGTTCAGAGACTGTATACAAGACCTTATAGTGAAGGGAAAGCTGCTGCTTAACAAACCCCAAGCTAGTATGATGGTTGATACCAATCCTTTCCCAGAAGCCCCCGTCAACACGATCAATCTAATTTGGGTGGGGAAGCCAGGATCATCAGTTGTTACGATAGAGGAGAGAGATGGATCTCAGGTCGTCACGACACCCTTGCTCAAATAAAAGTACCGTAAGGGGGAACAAGGGATTATGATCATGTCCCAAAATTGGTGTTGGCGAGGGAAGCAGAAGAAAGAAGAAAAATAAACAATGGGGCAAAGAGTTGCCCGAAATAAGTTCAGACAAGAGCCAGAAGCAGAGCAAGCAAAAGACAAAATACATGTTCATTCTGCTAAAGGAGGGATTACAAGTAATCCTAGTCTAATAATTTTACATCTTCACTCAGGGTGATTATTCGAGAATGATATGTCTGCATGATTGTAAAAATCCTATTAGGTTCGGCCAAAACAGTATGGCTATTGGCAAGATGAAACCTAGTATGCTCTAACTCCGAGTTTGACTTCTTCGCTTCTTCGATTTGGCTTTCAAGGGTGTCAAGAAGAGTTGCTTGCTCAGCTTTAAGAACAGCCAGTTGTTCCTCTAGCTTCTGGATTTCAGAAGTCACCACTCCGATCCTTTCTTTTGTCAGTTAACCGTCATTCATCAACCTTTCTACCCGAGCAGAAGCACTGGATTCTTTCTCCTGGAAACATCTTACACGATTGGCTTGTCTTTCAGCTCTCTTATGTTGGTCTCGGAGAGCCCTCAGGTTCTCAAAGAAAGAAAGAAAGGAATCATGTTGGGTTTTTGACAGTTGACCGGCTTTGTAAAGCTCACTCGTAAACTTTTCTAAGTCACAAAGGGCCTTAAGGCTGAATGAAGCTGAGAAGTCCTTCCTTTCCCATTCTTGGAAAACTCGTTGCTGCTCTGGAAAGCCGGAAGGTGAAGAATGCTTTGAAGATTTCAGCCTTGTCTCAAGCTGCCCGAATTTTTCAAAAAGTTCGGGCAACTTAGCAGTTTTTGAAAATAAAGGAGTAGGAGGAGGATTTCGCACTCCAGTTTCCTCTAATGGAGTAGTGCCTACTAATGAGGCAGTTTCTGTTTTCCCGGTCTTCTCAATTCCAGAATGGGGGATCCCGGCACTTCCAATAGTTAAATGAGGCCGGGGGAGCTTTGACTTACGAACCAAGCGAGCAGGAGAAGCTTTTTCCAGAACTTGCTGCAACGACCAAAGAAGACCAGATTAAGACAAAAATACAGTTTAGAGCAAAGAGAAGCTTTGGGAAGAAGAGATATACCTGACTAAGCCCTGGGGCTTCACAAGGAAGAGTACCAATTCCTGGTTGAGGAGAAGACTCTCTACCACTGACCGGGGAAGAAAAGGTTGCGCTTAAGCCTTCGCCAATGCCCTAGAGGTATCCAGGGATAGCAGCGAGTGTTAGTAAGCAGATGGTAAGAGGAGAACAGGAAGAAAATACCTCCATACCTGAGTTCGATCCTGAGGAGATGAAGGAGGTTCATCAAGGGTAACTATCGGGCAAACTAACACCTGCAAGGTAATTGCCTCTAAAGTCACAAGAATCTCAGGGACTATGGGTTCGTCACATGTTGCCATTGATGGATGTTGTGTTGAAGAAGGTTGAGAAAGAGGTAAATAGAAGTTGATATCGAAACAATGTACGGGAAATCAATGTGAGGATAGTTACTCACCAAATTACTGTCCTCATCCACAAAATGCAACATTACTCCCGTGGATGGATCAAATTGAGAAGATGGAGTTGCTTCCAGGACAGAGGGAGAAATCAAGAGAGAACCTTGACCAGGCAAGGGGGCAGATACCCCGACCTGGATGAAGTCAGAAGAAGATAAGGTTTAGGCATTAGCCCAAGGTTCAAAAAAGAAGGGAATGTACCTCTGAAGGATTAACCCGGGGAGGAGAGAGGTTTTTTTCTCGGGCAAGTGGCGAAGAAACCTCGGGCGGACGGAGCTTTTCCTCTCTTGCAGCCTGACTTAAGTAAATCATGCTCAGAGTTTTGTAGCAGCAGGAAAGATTATGCAGACATAAACATAAACTATACCTCAAGTTCTTTGAGGGTGATACTTCGTAATTCTTCAGCCTTTTTGTGCATTACAGCTCCTAACGGTTCCTCCTTAGAAGCAATGGTTGGTTTCTTAGATGCTTGAGGTCCTGTTTTCAAGGGAAACAAGGGCAATTAGATAATGAAGAAGGATGGCGATCTGGTGAAGAATAATAGAAACTCACTTAAAGATTTTTGCTTCTTTCTGCCTGCCTCAGAGACTGGAGCAGATGAGGCTGAAGGCTTGGGAGTCAGGACAGTTCTTACTCTCTTACTCTTTCTAGTAAGAATTGGTCGTTTAGTCTTGGGTGGGGATGCAGGATCAGACTCTGAGGTCTCAATCACAACCGCTTTCCTTCGCTTAGACACTTGGGTGATGACCTCAGGCGCCCCTTCTTCAGCCCCTGAATCTTCTGAAACATCCCCACCTTCTCCAGCTTCTCGTCTTTCAGCCTCCGCCGCAGCCCTATGAAGGACTGCTGCATCAGCTGAGTCATCCTCGGACTCAATGGGTACCGATTTAACATCCACTTGGGCTGCATGATCAAGCAAGGTAAAGATTCAAAAGGGCTTCAGAAGGAATTTAGAATGAAGATAAGAAGAAGAAATACCTATCAGAAGTAACCGATTCTTCTCTTGGATCATCTCCTTCCAATTTTCAAGTTCGCTCGAACTGGGGTATGATTTGAGAGAAAGTTGACTGAAAAGGCGATCATGAGTCTCTCTCAAATCTCCCCCATATTTCTTGGTCCATTTGTCTTCCCACCAAAAAGAGAAAAGTGAAGTGCACTCAAAATTAAGAATGATGGACTTTCGAGCAGCCTGACTCATGACTTCAAGACTACGTCGAACAGCTCGAAAGATCGCCTCGGAATGAGATGATAATCGAAAGAAGGTGCCACAATGGACAGAGTCGAAGAACAGGATGGGAATGGCTTGCCTAAAACCTAACTGCCTGCTGCAAAAGTTGGGGTGATACACCTCCAACCCTCAGTCATATCGATTGCCCCGAACTCCCCAGGCCATGTCTCTCGGTTGAATACAACTAATAAATTTCTCCCTGCAAAAGGAGGTGGCATCTTCCCCAGGAGCATCTTGAAAAGCTTGGTCAGAAAACCAAGGATATCTCCTTAAGACTGACGAGCCATATTCCAAGTCTGATCGAGTCCTACAAACTTGAAGAAGTAAAAGCAGGCGAAGGTGGAGTGATCTGTAGGAGCAGCTTCAGCTAGGATTCGGGCAGGGGCCACACCCTCTGGGAACTCTAAATTTGTAGCCCGAAACTCTGGAAAGTACCATTGAAGCCATGTTTGTATCATCCATATGGGCCCATTTAGGTTAGTCTCAAATGGCTCACCTTGAGTCATTTCAAAAAGAAGATGGTAAAGATGAGAAAGAAGGAATGGACCCGTAGCTACATCGTCAAAGTTATGAAGAGCCTCCACAAAGGGGATCCATTCAACCTTCACTCCTTTAGACTTATTAGGGAAAACATGTTTGTTGAGCCAGTATAAGAGGAAATACATGTGCTCTTGATCTTTATCAACATGAGAAGAACCTGCTCCAAAATTATCCTTTACGAAAGGGATGAATCCCTTGAAGGAGGTCTCATAACTCTTGAAGGTTGCAGAATTATATTCCAAGGAAAGGAAAAAGGCAAATGAACCTGAGCTTTCAGCCATGGAGGGGGGAGCCCAGTCTTGAGTAATGTCCATTATTCTGCCCGATGGTCTTAGCCCGAAAACTTGGGCCATATCAAGAATAGTCGGAGACATGGGACCCATACGAAAGTCAAAAGTGTTTGTGCCCGAATTCCAGAAGAGAATAGAAGAAGCAAGCAATTCGGGCTTGGGAATAATGGTAGTTTTCGAGAGCATGATCAATTCATAAATACCATTATTCATCCATTTCTTCTTAAAAGTTGGCTCTAGTTCATCGATCCACTGAGCCCAAGCCGGATCATTCATCAAAGGAAAGCCTCGACGATATGACGACCACTTGGATGAGGAAATGCCCAACTTAGCCAAAAAAGGATTTGGAGAAAACCAGTTATCCCTAGGCATGTTGTTCTCTATCACGGAAGGGACCCTGGAAATCCATGCGGGACCCAACGATTGTGCTCCATGCATTTCAAAGAAAAGCTCAGAATTCAAACTTACCCGAGGGCGATGCAGCCCGTTGAGTAGATGGCGCAAAGTGGTGATGCCTTCACCAGATTCATATGATAGTTGGATTTGGCTGGATCCTGAAGCCATTTGATGAAGTTTGGAAGGGGAAGGGCAAAAAAGACGACAAGGGAAAAAGATATCAGGCAAAGAGCAATAGAGAATTTGAAAGACTCAGAGAAGTAAAAACGTCTGGGAGGTTAGCAATTTTTGCAGAAGGATTTCGTGCTAAGAACACAGAGGACTCGTGGGTTAGTGAAGTAATTGCAGAAAAGTGATGATTATCTTTAGAAAGGGTGCAAGCCCCGAAAGAGAAACGTGGGTTTTAATGGCGAACTTTTTCAATCAATATTGGTGCCTGGAATTCCAGACTGAATATCAATTGAAAGGGGGCACTGTTTGGATTAAAACTTGAACTTTGGGCTCAAAGAAGAAGCTGGCCCAAAGGGAGGCCTAGAATGAGAGATGGCCGAAGCCCAGCCAAAGCCCAGAAAGCAGAAAATGCCATTTCCGACTAGGAACAAGCCATGAGAACCACTTGCTCACCTACTCTGAAACCAAGTGGTATAGACCAGCCAACTCATCTAGCTCAAAAGCACTTTACAGTGGTAGTACAAGTAAATAGCTGATGAGTCACTACCCTTCGAAATGCATTCGGGCAGGATTATCGCTACATGAGGCCAAGCCAAAGTGTCTATAAAAGAAGAAAGAGAAATCAGAAATAGGGACACTCAATCAAACAAACAAATACAAGCACAAACTCTGCTCAAAGCCAGATTTGCCTTCAAACGAAGCTGTAGTCAGCCCAAGCCTTCATCCCTTTCGAGATAAACCCCCACTCAAGCCTTTATACCCTGTTTAACTCTTGCTGTAGTATCGATTTCTCTCTGTAAACTCATATCCCTACCCTTTTTTTCTAAAGCTCTCAAACCCCTTGATAAACCACAAAGATAGGAAGTTGCAAGACGATCAGCTTTGCCCGACCCTATTTGTTTTTTTCTTTTCATTCATTAGCCTAGCAATATGTTGTATACTTCAAGTTGTATTCAAGTTATTTCTAGTAAGATGACTATTAAAAGACTCTCTCAATTCTTGAATCCGATTTGAATATGTCGTCACAATTCAAACTAGATCTGAGTTCTAAGCCCTCGGGCATGTAAGATTTGATCATTTAAAAGTCCTTGGCCTCAAGGCATAAAAAAGAACCTTATGTGGACTTAACCCATCCACGACAAGCTTTAATAACAAGAAGTCCGAAGTTACTTGGGGCGCAAGTAATCGACCTATATCTTAGTTTTATTTTTGTTATATTATGATTATCGTAGAGCGGTCGAGTATAGAATGAATTCTGATAGGAAGCCTCAAGGCCTATATCTAAGGCCCTACAAAGACACCTATTTGGATTCATTCTACTCTTCGGGCTAGAACGTTTGAGTATAGAGTTAATTCTGATAGGAAGCCTCAAGGCCTACATCTAAGGCCCTACAAAGGCACCTATTTGGATTCATTCTACTCTTCGGGCTAGAACGTTTGAGTATAGAGTTAATTCTGATAGGAAGCCTCAAGGCCTATGATCAGAAGTATAACAGTCATAATACTGTATGTAACAACGAAACAAACATTATATGTTCGAGTACTGAGTTAGTTATTGACTGGAAGCCTCAAGGCCTACACCTAAGGCCCCACAAAGGCACCTGTTATAACTAACATAGTCTCTTGGGTATATATACAACATAAACTCAACATCCGTTTTACATCTGCCTTGCTGAAGATGGCAGTGGCACACCTGAGTACTTAAAAGTTAATCTTGATTGTGAGCCTCAAGGCCTACACCTAAGGCCCCACAAAGGCACCTTTCAAAGTTAACTCTGTCATTCTCTTTCAGCCTTGCCCGATAAGCCCGCCAGTGAACATCCCCGACGGAAATTCCTGCCACGAACAGGTTTTAGCCTTAACTGCCAACTCCAACTCATAAAAGCACTTCTCCAGCAAAAAACAAAGGTTATAAAAGCACTTTGCTGCTCAGTTTTTTTAATTTTTTTTCTTGGACTTCTTCTTGTAAAAGCACGTTTGCTTAAACTTAAGAAGCACTTCTATTAAAATGCTTGAAGTGCTTCCGAAAAAATGTACTTAGAAAAACTTCTTGATATATTGTCGTAAGCAATTTTGGACATATGAAGGCGTTTTAAACCTTTCTGAAACCGTTCTTATTAGTCCCTGTAAAAAAATGTGAAACAAGCCTTTATTAACGATTTTACATTACTTTTCTAGTGCCAAAAATAGAGTAAACCTAAAACTAATTGTGAGCTTTATGAACTTATGTAACAATTTTGAGTTTCAAAGGGTTGTAGGGAAAACCTAAAAATAATTGAGAGCTTTTATGAACTTAAGTGACAATTTTGAGTTTCGAAAGGTAAAGTACAACTTGAGTTCTATTTAGACAGTGAATGAATAACCAAGCTTCCGTACACTAGTAAGCTTTATTCACCAAATGATGTGGTAGTTTCTCAAAACGAAATCATTTACACACCCTTTCTCAACCCCTGCATGCTCCACTTAGTTTCTGTCTCTTAATTATCCATTGATTTATTCAATCCAAACGCTCTTAATTATCCTTTGATTTATTCGATCCAAAAGCCAAAAGTGATGAGGGGTGTGTCGAGAAATAATCTCGGAGAGTAAATACCATGCCCCTTCAAAAATTTAATGGAGTCTGGATGTGGTAAATCTGGCGATCAGTTGTTTTGGAAAATCATTGGATCATCATTTCCTTTTAACCATAAGAGACAAGATGCCATCCATTCATGAGATATTATAGTTATCACTAAGAAATTATTTTGTGTTTTATAAAGCCAACAAGCGGGGAGGGGGGAGTCTATCGAATGCAGCCTTACCCTCACTTTGCAAAGAGGTTGTTTCCATAACTCGAACCTGTGATCTTTCGGTCACAAAATAACAACCTTTGTGTTTTATAAATATAATAAACAATAATAGATGTAGAGAGTACTAACAAATCTATTACTGCAACAACAACGAGGAGCAAGAATGTTGAGGAAAAACAAATACATCATGTTAAAGAATACATAGAGAGGATGAAAGCCAACTCATGAGAACTCACTTCCCCTACACAGATCGATCAGAAGGTCATGCATCAAACCCGAGCGCACAATTTGGCTCTGTATTCCCATTAAATATAAACTTACCCTTCGGGTGCTGAAAACGTTTTGTACTCGGTGTTTTCACCAAGAGGCTGATAGAGTAAAGATGCAATTTTGTGATTTTAGTGGTATGACTTGAGGTGGAAAACTTGGCAGGTAGGTGTGTAAGATTTCTTTAGTGCAGCCTGTTCAAACTTCTTTGAGGCCACTTCGTTCTCTTCTAGGCTTGTTTGAACAAAGTACCTTATCCACCAAGATGAGCTTCGCAATTTCGCCTTCAAAAGAAAATCATTGCGTCATTCTTCCAGATTTAACTTTTGCAAAGTTAATAGGAAGTTAAACTTGCCACACCCGTACAATCAAAGCAAGAAAATGAAATTGAGAAGCAAAAATAGTATTGCACCAGCAATTGTCATCGATGTGGTTATTAAACATTAATAACTTACTGGACGGCCAAATTTGGATAGCTCTGCAACTTTAGCTCTATGCTGACCTGGATAACCTATAAAAGGAAACGACAAGTACATAAAAATTCAAAGAGAACAATAACTGTCATGTATGATTTGCATAATCAATCACGGGCATGACCAACTAAAAGATTGTGTTTAGATTTTGATCAGTAAGGCAGTATGCCTGCACCTCCACCATTTAAGTTGAAGTATTAGCTCCTGCTAACTGATTTTGAATAGAGATGCAGACAAATACCATAAGTAAATCTCATTTGGACTGGGGGTGGGGTGGTGTGTTTACTGAGAAAATTTTACCAGTAAAGATAACAACACCATCAGCAGATACCCGCACCAACTCTGGAAGAGTTCTGTTGAGGTACTTTGGAGACAAGTAATCTAATGCATCCGATGTTATTACGAGAGAAAATGATTTTGCCCGGTATGGCAGTGGAAACTTTATATCAGCCGCCCGCACAATGCCTTTGCTAACAAGACTCTTGCAACTTGCATCAGCATCTTCCAAGTCATATGGTTCCACACCCCATGCTTCAGTATCCTCTTCTTTTAGTAATTTAGATACCACTGAGCAGGTTTCAGGGCCCACGTGCAACACCTTACGCATGCTATCACCATATGCTTTCTTTAGTATAGGTATTACTCTTTGAACTTCAAATGTACATGAAAAACCACCTACATGTACAAATTAGAGATTTTCAAACTCAAATAGTTTTTGTACCTGGAAAAACCTACATGCTAAAATACAACACAAAAATACAGAAAAAAAATCTCTCACAGCAAAGAGTTTCTAATTCTTAAAAAAGTAAATTAAAATAAAAGGAAACGGAGACTTTATAATGATATTTACATATTTTGAAACAACTAAGATCAGTTTGTCTGAATTGTTCAACAGAATAATTCTGTACAGCCTTGTTCCTCTAGGACAAAAAACTATTACACCTACTCCTGACGGAATCTATACAACTCTACTGAGAATCCAACAGAATTGGATAGGCTCGCTAAAAAAAACATATATAGATAACTAGTGAGTTCAAGGATGCAATGTAAGAAATTTATGATAGACAATATGGAATTCTAGCATCCCATTTTGATAAGTATGTGTGCTATTGCATTCGATAACCCAAAACTTTTTAAGAGTTATGGACACTAGACAATAGAATAGATTATGAAATATACCTTCAAGTTTAATTACAGCCTCTTTAGTGCTCTGGCCACCTGTAATACAAACCATAATAATTGAGAACAAAATGGAATGTAGAAAGGACAGCGTTGGATGCTGTCAGAGTTGCAGAGCTTGCCTAAACACTTTTCTTGAAAGGTGGATCGAAAAGATATATGCCCCCATCAACGTTTTTTGTTAGAGTTGGGATGACATTTGAATCACACTTCTTCTTCATACCATAATTTTAGGAAATATTGTTTTTGATAAACCTCATTTGCAAGTAGAAGTCAAAACAACTACTAACCTGACCCGCTAAAAGCGTAGAAGACGAGAAGAACTGCACCCTGAAATTTAAAAGTTAATAGTCAGTATTTTCCTAAAGAAACTAGACTTGCTCGTGTAATTGGGTTCAGTGACGGTATTACTACTAGGATTGAATTTATAAGATGTGTGGACACATTTTAGTCATCTGTTTGTGCTCAACTTTGTCAGGACTGTTTGTTTCTGGATATGTTAGGATTACACCATGATCTCAAAAAAAAATAATGATGTACCGGAAGAAAATGGTGATAGAAAGTACCACAAGCACAAGTCCTATGGACAGTAGAGGTGATGAGCGTGCCTTGGATTGCACTGCACCCACAAATGGGATACTTCCACCGTCACCAATGCGTCTGGAAGGATTTACTGGCCTCCTTGACATGACTATAAATTCTGCAAACTAGAAATCCTGCCAGAAGTAGCATAAGTTGAAAAAAAAAAAAAAAAAACTTCCATTAGCAGTGTTTCCAAATGCCTTCTGCCGAAATATTTTTCTAACTGTTTTCTACTCACTGATCTCAAGTTATTCACATCATCCCAATTAGACCGGCACAAACATCTATGACAAAGCCGCAGAGAGATCTTTCGGCATCCACATCAAACACAAAATTCGCATTCCAAACATCAATTCAAACCCATACAGATATACTGCACTCTGCCAGCTACTCCAAATTACACACAATATTGCTTCTCACATAAATCTACCCACAAACCATCAACGAATGCAGCAGTATCAATCTAAAAGTTGCGAAATTGAGGAAGATTCCACTGAAACATGCAAGTTTCAGCTCAAAATTCTTGCAAATAAAACCAACCCAAATATCCAATCGACTACGAAATTAGCAAGAACTCAAAAAACACATGCATAATAATGCAATCTTCGCCCAAATCAATACATAATTCAAATTTTGATCGATTAAGCAGTAAAGTAAGCTAATTTGCGGATAAAATCAGTCAATTGAATTCACATAAACGGATCTAGAATCCGAAACGGCAAAGCAAAAAGCAATGATGCGAGAAGTAAATGGGGAGAAACCTGAGGAAAATGCAGCGGGAAAAGCTGGATTAGGAGATCTAGGGCGCGATTCAGATCTGAGCTAGTGCTTTCTTACCCTCTTTAGCTCGCAGAGAGTGTTTGGAATCTATTTAATTTGTAGTTGTAGACTTGTAGGAGGAGGAGCTTCAAAGCAACTCCACCCTGAGCCCTGCAAATTCACTATTGAATTCATCCTATTCAACAGTAATTACCTTTAATAAATAGTAATTACCATTAATGAACATTAATGAACAGTAATTACCTTTTGTATCTCCATCCTTGAAACCCTCCCCCTGACAATATGTAATAAAATATTAGTTTTTTTTGTTTGTTTAAATAATATAAAATAAAATAAAACATTGGAAATGGGTTTGTAGGCCCTCGGGCTGACACAAAAAAAATTAAATAATGTCTGGCCCTCGGGTTGCAGGCTGGTGGATTCCTCACGGGCCTTGTGCTCAAGCTCCCACCCTCACTCGGGCTCTCCATGGCTAGAGCACTGTCCACCGGGCCTCAGGCCCCTTCTTCTCCCCTGTCCCCGGAGCAATCCACATGGGTGGAGTTGCTCTCATACAACTGCAAGTCCTACCCACTGCAAAGTCTACATCTCCATTAAACAAAGAGTAATGCTACAAGATTAAATTTGTATAATAAATTAGCAAATTAAATAAGGTTTCACCACTAGAAAATAATTACGTTTATCAACGGTTAGATAATAATTCAATCATCATTTATATGTTACTTAGTTTAGAAATTTTAATTTACGAATTTAATCTATCTAACACTTAAATAAACGTAGATTTAATAGTCTAAAATAAAAGTAATATAATAAACACCGACCCTATTTTGTGCAAGTGGAGTTGCATCTTATTCTCAATATTCCTTTAATATTTGCTACAACAAAGTGAAATTTGTTTGTGCAAATTGTTGTAAAATAGTGGGTATGTTTGTCTACATATATATAGTAACTCTTTCACAAGTTTAATAGTGTCATTTGTTTGTTTCCTATGAGATTGCTCTATAAATAGAGCACTACATTTGATCAAATTAGACTTGGAAGAGAAAAACATCTAATAGCAATAATATACATTACTTCCTCAGCAACAGCTTGTGTTGGTATAATATTTTGCAACTGCTTCGCTCATGTCCCGAGTAAAGGTTATCTCTCTAAATTTTGCCTATTTATAACACGTTATCAGCACGACTCTCTAATAATTTCTTATTTCCCTTCATCGAAAGAAAAAAAAATGTTTCCTCTAAGGTTTTTACTGTTCTTCTTCTTCCTCTGCCTCAATTGCTGGATATACCCTCGCAAAGAACTTTTTGCACCATGTTTACTTCTAGTTCTCAACCTAACAGTTACTTATATCTTTGATTTTTTGTTTGGTGTAAATCTTGACTACTAACCTAGTGTTTATTTATGCAATCCAAGATGGTGCGTTATCATCGCCTATCTTGGACTGCAGATCTAATTTTACTGCAAATTTTAAGTAGAGCGGTATAATCGCCCACCCTATCCTGCATATTTAAATTTACCTGATATTTAATTTTATCGCAATTTTAGGTGGTGTGGAATAATCACTCACTCTGCTCTGCATATTTAAATTTTATCGCAATTTTAGGTGGTATGGTATAATCGTCCACCCTGCTTTGCATATTTAAATTTTATCGCAATTTTAGGTGGTACGGTATAATTGTCCACCCTGCAATTTTATCGCAATTTTAGGTGGTGCGGTATAATCGTCCATCCTGCTTTGCATATTTAAATTTTATCGTAATTTTAGGTGGTGCGGTATAATCGTCCACCTTACTCTACATATTTAAATTTTCCTACTGCTTAAAGTAGTGTGGAATAATCGCTCATCCTATACTTGTTTCAATGAGAATGGTGCGGTACAATTGCCCTTCTCATTAATCATGTAAATCTCGAGCCTAAAGTTTCGAGTACTTAACATTTTGGCCTGAAGATCAAAAATTTGTAAGAACCAAAAGTTCTAACAATATATTCCTTTAAAACACATATTATTGCAAGTTCTTACACACCTCATTTTTTTTTCAGAAAAGAAAATGGCAAACTTGGCAAAGCTTGATTTTGCTGCCCTGGACATTACTGAGAAGAATTACCTTACTTGAGTACTGAATACCAAGATCCATCTAGAAGCAACGAATCTTGGTGATACCATCAGGGAAGAGAGCAGTTCATCCTCTCAAGATCGGGCGAAGGCCATGATTTTTATTCGTCGCCATCTTGATAAGGCACTAAAGAGCGAGTACTTAACGGTTGAAGATCCGTTAGCCCTCTGGAAGGCTTTGAGAAACAGATACAATCACCAGACAACGGTGATTCTTCAAAGAGCTCGCTAGGACTAGACTCACCTAAGGATCCAAGATTTCAAGTCAATGGCTGAGTACAATTCGACATTGTTCAGAATTACCTCTCAAATGAAGCTCTATGGGGATACTATTACTGATGAGATTTATTGGAAAAGACTTTCAACACATTTCATGCTTCTAACATGCTCCTGCAGCAGCAATATAGAGCGTGAGGCTTCACTAAATACAATCACCTGATATCTGTGCTCCTGGTAGCTGAACAGAACAATGAGCTCCTGATGAAAAACCATAATTCCCGACCTACTGGATTAGCACCGTTCCCAGAAGTGAATACTGCTTCCCTTGAAAGGAATACTATATCCTCCCGTGGCAATAATTACAAACGAGAACGTGGCTACAAGCAAGGCTGGTGGAACGGGAAAGGCAAGAACCAAGGCATAATCCAGGCCCGAGCTTTAAAAATGCAAATCGCCATAAAGGAAAAGCTCATATGAACACTCCTAGAAATCCTAAAGGAGTTTGCCATAGGTGTGGTGGCAACGGACATTGGGCACATACTTGTTGCACCCCAAAGCATCTGGTGGAACTGTATCAAGCCTCCTTCAAGGAGAGGGGTGTCGAGATCAATTTCTTTGACCAGACTCAACCAATGGAAACCCCTGATCCAGTGACCAATTTATTAGGACAGTTAAACACAACCCACCTGGATGCTACATACTTTATTAATGAAAGAGGGAATGAAGTTTATGGGTCCGATTGAAGTATTTATGTTTAATGTACTCTTGTTATTTGTACTTGTGGTTTAATGCTCGCATTTTCAATTCAATAAAAGTAGTATTCCAGTCTGAATAAACTGCTTTTTCTTTACTCAGAGAACATGGATAAAAATTATGGTTATTCTCAAAACAAGAGCAATGGCGAAGACTTTTGTCTTACAGACAGAGTAACCACACATTCAATACTTCAAGATCGAAAGTATTTATCGAATTTGGTACTTGCAAAAGTAAAGGTAACAACAATATCAGGGCAATCAGATGTAATTGAAGGCTTAGGAAAAGCCCATATTATGTTACCAAATGGAACAATATTGTCCATAAAGAATGCATTATATGATACTCGATCCATTCGAAATTTGTTGAGTTTTAAAGACATACGTATAAATGGATACCACATTGAAACGAAAAGTGTAGAAAATGTGAAATATTTATGCATTACCTCCAATGATACCCAGAAGCGTATATTGGAGAAGTTGCATGGTTTATCGAGTGGATTGTATTATACATACATACATAAAGACAGTTGAGGCATATACTGTCATGAACCAGAAGTTCATTGATTCAAAGGTTTACATGCTTTGGCATGACCGTTTAGGTCATCCAAGATCTACCATGATGCGTAGAATCATTACCAACTCTAATGGACATCCATTATTGAGCAGACACGTTGATGTCTCAAATGATAACCCTTGCAAGGCTTGTTCCCAAGGGAAGTTGGTAATTGGACCATCACAACTAAAGGTTGATGATGAATCTCCATCATTTTTACAAAGAATTCAAGGGGATATTTGTGGACATATTCAACCACCTTGTGGACAATTTCGATATTTTATGGTTTTGGTTGATGTATCTACCCGATAGTCACATGTTTGCCTATTGTCTACTCGAAATGTAGCTTTTGCAAGACTTCTTGTTCAGATAATTAAGTTGCAAGCACAGTTCCCAAATCATCCCATTAAGTCTATTCGACTTGATAATGTTGGTGAATTTACATCTCAAACCTTTGATGATTATTGCATGACACTGGGCATTGATGTTGAACATCATGTTCCTCATGTCCATACCCAAAATGGTTTAGCAGAGGCATTTATCAAGCGGCTTCAATTAATAGCCCGCACTCTGCTCAAGAAAACGAAATTGCCAATCTCTGCATGGGGACATGCCATCTTACATGCAACATCATTGGTTCGACTGAGACCCATAACCAACCACCAATACTCATCAATACAACTCGTGTTTAGACATCAGCCAAATATTTCACATTTACGAGTTTTTGGTTATGCTGTTTATGTGCCTATTGCACCGCCACAACGAACTAAAATGGGACATCATCGCAGACTGGGAATTTATGTAGGTTTTGATTCACCATCTATCATTAGATATTTGGAACCTTTGACTGGTGATATGTTTACAGCTCGTTTTGCTGATTGTCATTTTGATGAGACAGTTTTCCCGTCGTTAGGGGGTGAAAAGACCGTTCCAGAATAATGGCAAGAGCTGACATGGGTTGTTCCCACCTTATCTCATTTTGATCCATGAAGCACTCAATGTGAAAATGAAATGAAAAGAATCGTCCATCTTCAAGGTATTGATAATCAAATGCCAAATTCATTTAATGATGCTTCGAAAGTGACAAAGTCACATATACCAGCGGCAAACGCACCTGCAAGAATTGATGTCATTGTTGGACAAAATAAAATGACAGCGAATGATTCATCTAGTGCACGCCTGAAGCGTGGTAGACCCCCAAGTTCAAAAGATTCAGCCCCTCGAAAGAGAAAGATGAGGGCACAGTTGAACCTAAATGAAATCATTCAAGAAAAGAAATTGAATGATAAATCCACAATTCATGATTCTGTACTTCCAGAAAAAGAAAATGTCTTTGATGGGACATCTGTCCCTAAAGAGACATAAGTACATGAAAGCAAAGAAATATCCATAAATTATGCATGTACTAATGAATTGTGGGATCGAAATGAAATAATCATCGACGACATGTTTGCATTTGCAATAGCCACTGAAATTATATTAAGTGATGATATTGAGCCCCGCTCTGTTGATGAATGCAGACAGAGACAAGATTGGCCTAAGTGGAAAGATGAAATCCAGGCAGAATTAAATTCCTTAGAAAGAAAAAGTGTTTTTGGACCAGTAGTCCAAATCCCGCCTGGTGTGAACCCCGTACATGATAAATGGGTATTCACAAGGAAACGCAAAGAGAAAAATGAGATTGCAAGATATAAAGCATGACTCGTTGCACAAGGTTTTTCACAAAGACCTGGAATTGATCATGAAAAGACATACTCTCCTGTAATGGACGCAATTACGTTCCGTTACTTAATAAGTTTGGTGATTTCAAAAAAACTTGACATGCGACTTATGGATGTCATCACCGCGTATCTATATGGAGAATTAGATACTGACATATATATGAAAGTCCCAGAAGGATTTAAGTTGTCTGAAGCAACTAACAAACCACGAGGTATGTTCTCAATCAAATTAAGGCGATCACTATATGGGCTGAAACAATCTGGGCGAATGTGGTATAATCGTCTCAGTGAGTATTTAATTAAAAAAGGATATGCCAACAATGTTATATGCCCTTGTGTGTTCATTAAGAAATCAAATACTGGATTTGCTAAAGTGGCATTATTCGTCGATGATATGAACCTAGTTGGAACCCCTGAAGAGCTCAACAAAACTGCTGAATATCTGAAAAGCGAATTTGAAATGAAAGACCTTGGGAAAACAAAATATTGTCTCGGCCTGCAGATCGAGCATTGTGTTAATGGAATTTTGGTCCATCAATCAGCTTACATTGAAAAAATACTGAAGCGATTTGGCATGGACAAAGCTTATCCACTTAGAACCCTAATGGTCGTTCATTATTTGGACGTTAAGAAAGATCCATTCCGTCCAAAAGAAGATGATGAACCGGTCCTTAGTCCAAAAGTAACATATTTGAGCGCAATAAGTGCTTTATTATATTTAGCACAGTGTACTAAACCAGATATAGCTTTTTTCAGTTAACTTGTTAGCCAGGTACAGCTCTACTCCAACAATTTGTCATTGAAAGGGAGTCAAAGATGTTCTACGATACCTTCGTGGGACAAAAGATGTGGGTCTCTTCTACTCAGACAAGCCCACAAATGAACAAATCCTTGTTGGATATGCAGATGCTGGTTTTCTCTCTGATCCGCATAAAGCCCGCTCACAAAATGGATATGTGTTCACTAATGGAGATACTGTAATTTCATGGCGATTAACGAAGCAAACGTTAGTTGCTACATCTTCCAATCGCTCGGAAATAATTGTTTTACATGAAGCAAGTCGTGAATGTTCTTGGTTAAGATCAATGATCAATCACATCTAGAATTCATGTGGTCTACCTTCAAAGACAGACACTCAAACTGTCATCCATGAAGATAATGCAGCCTGTGTAGCCCAGATGAAGGAATGATTCATCAAGGGTGATAAGACTAAACACATATCTCCAAGATTTTTCAGTGCACATGAGCTTCAAAAATGTAAAGTTATTGAAGTCAGACAAATCTGTTCCAATGAAAATTTAGCAGACTTGTTCACCAAATCTCTACCAAAGTGCACATTTTAGAAGTTGGTGCAGGGAATCGGATTACGTCGGCTTACAAATTTGAAGAATACAGAATTAGGGGGAGATACAATTCAGGGGGAGCATCCATGATACATGCATGTTGTACTCTTTTTCCTTCGATTTTAGGATTTTTCCCACTGGGTTTTTCCTATCAAGGTTTTAACGAGGCAACATAAGCATGCTCAACACCATCCGGGTAAAGTTGTACTCTTTTTCCTTCGCTATGGTTTTTTTTTCCCATTGGGTTTTTCCAAGCAAGGTTTTAATGAGACAACTGATGTTGATATGTGGCCATCCAAGGGGGAGTGTTGTAAAATACTGGGTATGTTTGCCCACATGTATATAGTAACTCTTTCACAAGTTTAATAGTGTCATTTGTTTGTTTCCTATGAGGTTGCTCTATAAATAGAGCACTACATTTGATCAAATTAGACTTGGAAGAGAAAAACATCTAATAGTAATAATATACATTACTTCCTCTGCAACAGCTTGTGTTGGTATAATATTTTGTAACTGCTTCGCTCCTATCCCGAGTAAAGGTTATCTCTCTTAATTTTGCCTATTTATAACACAAATGCTAATATGATAGTCTAGTTTTTATTATTGAATTTCAAAGAAGAACGAAAAGGGTCTCACGAAACCAATATAAGCATTTTGTATTGTTGTATTGTGGAGAGGCTTCCAACAATGTTAACTTAAAGTGCGGTGTTAGTCACATACTAATGTTTATATTTCACATATTTTTTTGTTAATTTATGTCCTTTGATCATCTTCAATTCATTTGATTTGATGGTCGAAATTGAGAATGGTGTAGAAAGTAAAAATGAATATGTTAATAACATCATCCTAACTTAATCGAAACTAGTGATATTTTACCAAAAAATGTATTGAATGACTGAAAATACATATGTTCGTAACATCACTTGTCATGTCATGCAAGATTTTAGTACCCATAATAATCTCTATCTCGCGAATTTTGAATTGTTCCAGCTTTTAGCATATCTCTAAAGGCTAAATCACGGTTGGTCCTTATTAATTTTAATTCATTTGCCTTTTTCGCATTAATTTTAATTTTTTTCTTTTTTTTTTCCTTTTTGAGTATCTCTAAAGGCTAAATCACGGTTGGTCCTTATTAATTTTAATTCATTTGCCTTTTTCGCATTAATTTTAATTTTTTTTCTTTTTTTTTTCCTTTTTGAGTTTTCATAATAATGTGAATAAAAATTGACAACTCATGAGGGCAAAGTTAAAAATGTTAGAGAAACTAATAAAAAGAATGATTGTTGCACTGTTATTTTTGTTATCACAAACTGTTGTGGCCAATTAACCAAAAGCAGAGAGAGAGAGAATTAGGCAAAGGAAAATTGTAGGATGTATTTTCCTTGTGCAAGTGCATTTATTTATAATAAATCATTAGAAGAGAGAAATTTGTTGTCCAGGTAATACAAACTTACAAAGTCTAATAGGAAAAAAATCACGAGAATAAAGAGTAATCGTAAATCCAATTTACCTTGGATTTACATAATCACACATGTACTAAATATTAATTACAACACTCCACCTTGAGTGTCTAAATACTCAAGTAGTTATTACATCAGATCTTGCAAAGATGGTTGATGAAGTGGTCTCGTCAACACCGATAAAGTAACATGCTAGTCTCAAAAAAGGAAAACAAAACCGGCTTTGTAAAACCCCATATGGGAAAAAAAATACCTATAGTCCAAAGAAAAAGGTGAGTAATGCAAAGTCAAGTTTAAGTGTCTACTTGACGTACACAAGGGTATGACTATTCTAGGTTAAAATCTAGTCAGGGTATGACTATTTTTTGGGTCTTCATTCATAGATTATCCTTGTGAAAAATCATTTCAATCTGAAACCATTTATCCATTTGATTGTCATCATGAAATTTCATAACACAATGTTTGTTAATTTCTTTAAACTCAATTAGATGCTTCAAACATTTCCGATTGGGCTAATATTTTGCAATGATGATCTATAAGTACAACTTGAAAAATAAACGTTTTAAATCGTTGAAGTTCAATGTGAAGTATGCTCCACAAGTAGTCCCCATTTTTATCAAAAAAAAAAATAATAATAATAATAAAGATCCATTTGGATAAAAGGCACATATGTATATATAGTATATTGTTGACAAGATAATTATAAAACTAGGGTAAACGAAAACGAGAATTGTAAGAGCAACTCCGCCCCTAAACAATCCCCTAGGCTATAGGCAACCCAATCTCCCAAAGTGAATAGTAATTGTCCAAATGCATCTCCACTCCTAAACTAAATAGCCTAAGCTACTGGTATTAAAATATTACTTTTTATAAAATAATAAAAGATGATTTTATTTTTAGTTTCGGGTATGATTTTTAACCAATCTCATCATATATTGTGTCATTATTTAAAAGTACAATTTTTGTGGATAGATGTTCGAGTAGATTTTTAACAAATTCCATGGCACCATGTGTCATGATTATGTAAGAATTTTGTGAATAGATTTCCGATAAATTTTATAGAAAAAAGATTATAATTTATTTTATAGTTTTTATAATTTTATTATCTTAATTAATCTGGACCATTGGATTACAAAAAAATTGAAATCCAACAGCCCAATGGTGACACATAGCCAACAGTAACATTTTTTTTTAAGCTGAAAAACCTGGACTGTTTATTGGAAAATCAAATGGTTCAGATTGTGATACATCATCTAATTGTTGGGGTTAAATTTTAAATTTTTTTTACCGTTGGAAATCAAACTGTCCAGCTTTCGCCAGGTAATGTTGTCTGGGACTAGCGCCCGCTCAGTCATATTTTCCACGCTCCTGGTGCCAAAAAAATTTCAACATTGGCTGACGTCACATTGCCTCAGTTGTTGGCCCTGTCGATTCGAGCCTGGGGGAAAAGTCGGGCTCCCATGGAGCCCAGTGGATTGGTATGAACTGATTTTTTGGGGGAGGGGAAGGGAATTTGAGTTACTCTTACCATCAGTCGGCGGCTCGCAACGTCGACAAAGGCATAGGAGTTTCAGACTAACAACGTTGTTGTCAACAACACAACCACCTGCCTAGCAGGGCATAATTTCAAGCCAAGAATGGTGAGAAGAAACATACAACAAGTTGCAGGCACGGATATTCCCACACCTTCCGCCATCAGTGGTCAGAATTTTTCTTTGATATCTAATTCAGCTCGAAACCACCAACCACAAAGTATGCGTTAACCTAACTCCCACTGAAATTGTTAAGCCATTAATATTAATCTATTTCAAGACACTTTTGTTTGTTTGTTTTTTTTTTTGTTATTGAGAAAATAAATATTATTAACTCTCTTATTGCTAATATAAAAAATGTGATTGCTAGCTGACATCTATAAATCGTCTTTGTTGTGTTTTCAGATGGACAAATTTTGTATTCTCCAAGTCCGTTGTTGATTTATTAAGACTTCGACTATGTCTATAGTGCTTTGTAGCATCGTATATTATAATCTAATTCACAATGTAGTTAGCATTATATTAATCTATCATCAACTCTTATCACGACTACAAAATACATGATAGAGAACAACTAAAAACATCTTTTTCTTTTTTTCTATAAGGAAAAAAAAGAGTATAAATTATGCATGTCATGCCACTATATGTTGAAAAATATTTGCCTTTAGGTTTATTTTAATGTTTGGTTTTTTTGAGCCTAGCATGCTAAAATTAGGGTTTCGTTTCCTTACATATTAGAGTTATGTTTGTTCTATAGAATAATAAGATAGTCACAAATGTAGTCAGTCTTTTTGAGTTATGTAGTTGGTTTCGGGGAGTTCTAGTGTTTCTTCATTTCCAGTACTATTCCTAATTTAGTAATCCATTTATTCGTCTATTCATTGTGTGTATTTTGATTTTCAACTCTATATACGAGGCACGCATAGAGAAGTGGCATTCGCATTAACGCTAATAATATTAAATAGTATGATCAGTTCTTCGTCTCCTGGTTAATTATTTTTTAGTTAATTAATTAAGCTTAAAGTTTGAAAGGTTGACGATTGCCAAAAGGTTATCAGGGTTTGTATCAGTGTACCAGAAATAAAAGGGTTTCTTAGCACCCCCACGTAGTTCGGATTATATTACTTGCATGGTACACATTCCATCTGATTTGCAACTTGTTTTTTTTCACTTTCCGATTCATGATTACAAATCTCAAATAATGATATTAAATCGGATTATTCATTCAATATGAGCTGAATATATTTGATTCGAATTAAATTAATTATTATATAATAATTTTACATGAATAAATATTTTGTTGTTGTCGTGAGAATAATGTTCTCTTATTAGATAGTTAGAAGACGAAAGTTGGGTATATGATTCCAAATCAAAGCGTCATGTTGGAGCATCGTTCTCCTTCATGAATGATAGTGCATGTTTATCATTATTTGTTAGTTGGCCCCAACATTAATTGAGTATTTCTTTAAAGTGAAAGACAACGTTTGATTAAATTTCTCCTAGAGTTTTTCTTTATGGATGCCATTTTATCTAATACCCTAATTATCACATATTTCTGCCTCTGTTGTAAAATAAAACAAAATTTGGAAAATTTTCATTATAAAATAACGAGGTTGGCGTTTTTACAAGAAACATAAAGCCGAACTTTTGTGGAATATTCTCATTATCTAAGACCGTCTCCAATCTTTGGGTTAAACTTAAAATTTTTTATTCAGAAAAAATTTATGTTTTAATCCAGAAGCAGTTTTTTTCTCAAATGATCCTAAGTTAAAATTTTATCTCGAGATTATTAAAGAATGAATTTAGGAGGAAAAAAAATTTGGTGACTTTATTTAAAATAAAATTTATGTAGATTATCTAAAAGTTGAAAATTCACTAAACCGACCCATGAAACATGTATTTATAGAATTTTTGGGTGAATTTTGATTTAGATTTTTTTTAATTGTTAGCTGTTGAATTTAATTTTGAGTTGTAAGAATTCGATCTCAGTTGTTAGATTTAATGTATTGAAAGATTTAAAATTTAAAATTAAATAGGCTTGAGTTTGGATCGTTGGATCGAAAAAGAGTTGTTGGGCTCGTTTTGGGTAGCCAACATTCTAATCACGGGCGAGCCCCACTTCTTGTAAGCCCTCACGCCTTTGGTGTGTTAGGCTCGTCACTTTGCTGTGACCTCCATTTTTTTGGGCTCGTCCACATGCATAAGATGTGCCAACCTTTGACCCTAGCGGGAATTCTGGGTTAAATTTGCCCAAATTTTAAGTTTTAATTCAAAACATATTTTAGCTCAACCATTAGACAAGGATTGGCTTAGTTTATAACCTGAATTTTAGGTTTCAATCGAATGGTTGAAGATGGTCCAAAAATATTATGTTTTTTGCAACACAAGGTTTCTTTTACTAATGTTTTAAGGTTATAATAAGAGCGAATCTTGTATAGTTACGACATACGGCAACAGTCACAATAAAATTGAATTAGATGAGACTAAAGTACAAAAAGTTTTCCTTCTTATATTGTAAGTGTATATGTTGTATTACGTAAAGTTGTACTTATCTTGCATGTATTTACTATTTAATATAAAACTAAATCACAACAAATTGGAAAGAGATAGGAGAGCGAATCACGTATAGGTTGTCTCATTAATAATTTAATCCCTCATTAATCTATTATTAGTCAGCAACATCGAGAAAGCATGTGATTAGGGTAAGACACCAAACACAGTGACAATGCTCTCTCTCTCTCTCTCTCTCTCTCTCTCTCTCTCTCAGCCAGCCGCTAGCTTGCAGCTGCATGCCGGTTTAGCTTAACGTGGACCCGCCAAATCGATGACGAAGAAATGAAGATTATAACGACGCATATTCTGTTCTCCAAATCGACCACTAGCTCATCCCATCTTTGTACCACACGTCAACCCCCACACAATGCCGACCCATTTCCAACTATACATATAAATATATACACACACACACACATTATTTTCATTATCAACCCCTATCACCCCTTCACTTTGATTTTAACAACACTCCTGTTTCCGCGAATTAGTATGGTATTCGTTATTTATAAAATTTGAATAATAAAATCTTTCACTTACAAACAAACATATATTATTAAACTGTAATACTAAGTAACATTTACTTATATATTTTAATGAAAACAAGGTAAAAGTATTCAATATCTACTAAACCTCAAAGATCTAACAAGGCCTAACGACCATGTCGCCATTACCACTTAATATGGGAATTAGTCCAACTTGGCTCGATGTAATCAGATGACGCAGGATCAGCTAAATGGGAAAATCATCCAATAAGTTGTGGCCTAGTCATGGTCTATGAATTTTTACTATAAGAATCCCCAACAAGATCCTCTACGGATCCTTTTGGTGAGGATCCTGGGGATCTGTAAATTGTATCCGTTCATTGTACATTGTGTGATCAGTTTTTGTCAGGTACTGTTTGTGTTTAATTTTAAATAAAAATATTTAAAATAATTTTTGACTATACGATGTACGATGAACGAATATAATTCACGGATCCTCGAAATCCTCACAAAGAGGATCCAGCGAGGATCCGGATTCTAAGAATCCCACGAACTAAGAGCCCTTAATGAGAGGCTTTATCAATCAAACGCAAGGCAATAAGTCTCAAACACATCACTTAGAGCATCCATGTGTATCACAACCAGCTACAATCACACTCAATTCTACTAGTATACAAGAACATGATGCTTGCCACTTAGTATTACGGTCTAGTGAAATTCCTCTTCACTTGTAAGTGAGGGGTCTTAGGTTCGATTCCAGCAAAAATGAGTTTGAACCACATTATTATTAGCCCATTGTGAGACTAAGTCTATCCCTTCTCCCTTAATATAGATAATATCGTTTGTTTAAAAAAAAAAAAAAACATGGCGCTCCTAAATTCTCATTCATCTTCTAAAACCTTGACTCACATCAAACTGGTGAGACAAGGCTTAACATGTTAATTCATTCTTGCTTGTAGAGACATCAAGGTAATTCTAATACATAGCCTCGTTTGGTATATTTTTTTATTTTTTTTTAGCATTTGTTGAGTTTTTGAAAATTCAACCTTAAGTCATCTTTGGTTTGTATATATACGAGTTAGGATCCGGAAACACTCATTTATGACACTCATTTGTATGGTCAACTTTGTAATATATTTTAACGACCCGAACTGTTTAATTTTAATACATCATTCATAGATCATTCTTGAAAAAAATTAAACAAATTCAAAACTCTTAAGACATTCATTTGTAGTGAATAATATGCACAAATACACTTCTAGAAAGAAATACTAAATTTAATCCAACAACCATATGATTTCGGATTTGAGTGATTTGTGTTAGACATGACCATTGAGGTAAGACCCAAAAAATAGACAATTTGATCGTTAAAATACATTACGGAGTGTGCTCCATAAAAACGTGCATCAAAAGCGTATATCTCTGAATCCTAACCATATTTTCAACTTTTTATTATCAAATAAGTCAAACTTGTTCTTCAAATGTTTTGTTGTATGAAATATTTAATGGCATAACATGATTTGAAGAATAATATCCTTTGCATATTATGTATATATCATTTTTATGTAATAATGTAGTGGGTAGGGTACATGGTCAAGAATCAAATCAAAGTCCTATTCTAATCCTGTCTATCTTTCTCCCCACACTTTCTCAACATTTTACGTTATAACATTTCGTGAATTATAACCTAAATTTGGTTATATTTTTCTTTCAGTCTCATGTGTCAAGCTTTCCATTATTTCTGCATATTTTGTACTTACACATAAAAACATAAAATATATATATATATATATATTTCTTATTTAATAGAAATACCTTTATGTAACGAGTAGTTTTAACGAAAAGTCCACGGTACTGTTCACTTTAATGAAAAATCACATTTTTACACTAAAAAGTCAAACATGGTACCATTCACTTTACCATTTATTTTGTCCTTATCATTAAAACTCAAAGTTTTCAAATTATTTTCATTAGTTTTCCTTAAATATAACCGTTTGTTTCTTTTGCACAAAGTAATCTAAATAGAACATGGAGATGTGCAATCAATCTTGGGTCAGACGTCCCCCATCTTCATTGATTCACATTCTCGATAAGGATGACCTTCCTTGCCCTCCTTAAGTGTTGAGTGTTGTGGTGGTGTGGTGGGATGGCGTTGAGCCTTTGTTGTAGCGTCTCTTAGTTGTTGTCCCGCTTACTGCCCGTCTTTTGTTTTGCTTAGCTTGTCCCTCTGTGGACGCTCCTTGGATTGTTGGCTGTTGCCCTGGTTATGCTTATTTCCAGTCTTCCAAAAAAAACAAACATAGAAAAAGTTTGAGTCGAACTTTGACATCAAATAAAGAAGTAAAATGCTTTCAACTGTCATAATAGCTACAAGCCTACAAGCCACCACCTGAAAAACCATTATCATCAATTTCTTGTTAAAACTGTTTTTTATCATTTTAAATTTTAGGATGGATTTGACAATTTGGTTTTTGTTTTATTTTCTGGTATTAGTTTAAAAAATAAGGAAAAATAAATGTAAGAAAAGAGAAGAAGAAATAAGAACAAGACATATAACAGAAATGAACAATAAAACTAAAAAAAGTTTATTTTCAGACAACAAAAAACGTTGTGAAAACTGTTTATTTTTTTTTAATAATTTGATAAAGTAAAAAAACTAAAACGTGAAAAAAAAAACTAAATTATCAGAGTGGATGAAAAAGGTGATTCCAAACGCTGTAGTGCTATAAATTCCCAGTTCCCACCATTCCCTGGAAATTCCTCTCTCTCTCTCTCTCTCTCTCTCTCTCTCTCTCTTCTTCCTCTCTCTAAATTCTTGAGTCGGCGTTCGGTTGAAGAAGCTCGAGCAATCAGCAATGGAGGTTCTTCTCTGAGAGGGAGCGATATCGGAGCTCTGGTTTTTCCAAATTCGGAAGCTTTGGGGAGGACGTAGCTGCTTAATCAGTTGATTGCGAACTGAGGAAGAAGAAAGGTTGCAGCTTCAATGGCGGTGGAGTACGAGTGCTGCACCAGTGGATTCTTCATTCACATAGTGGTCATCGTGCTGCTGGTGCTGTTCGCGGGGCTAATGTCCGGGCTCACCTTGGGCCTCATGTCCATGAGCCTCGTCGATCTCGAAGTCCTCGCCAAGTCCGGGACGCCGAAGGATCGCAAGCACGCCGGTACGGCTTCTGATTTTGATTTTGGTTCTGAATTTTTGTTTTGTTTCGTTTTGAATTCTCTGTTCTGTTTGGCTGCTGGGAAAATGCGAGAAAAGGTGGACAGAAAATGGTGTGGGACCCTATTTGATGTTTATTTCTACTATTTTTAGTATAATCTGGATTGTTGTTTTTGTATGGATTTCGATTCGAGGTTAGTTGATTATAAGGAGATGGATATGATTGTTTGGAATTGGATTGTTCAGCTGTGGAAATATTTTGCCCAATTATATTGATAATTTCACTTATCCTTGTTAAAACATGAAACTTTAGTTCTCCATTGGCATGAATAGTGATGTTTTGAGAGAAAGGGTGTGTCAGTGTTGGAATTAAAGAATGAAAAGTGATTTCGTGAGAATTAGAGCCCGTTTGGGATTGCTTCTCGCAGGGCTAAAAGCGCTTTCTGGCAGCCAAAAGCGACATCTTCCATGAGGATTAACTGGGTTTCTTCTTTGTTTAATGTCTTGTGTTATAAGGAATCTGTAAATTTACTTGAAAGATATAGCATAAAGGTTCCCATGGAAAAAGAATGTTTTTGTGCAAGGGTTTTTAGCTTTGTAAAGATAGATTCGGTTGTACTAGCTTCATTTGATATTGATTTGGACAATGCAGTTTAGCTAATCATTTCGCCTGTCTCTGTATCCTGTTTCTAATTGCAGCGAAGATATTACCAGTTGTCAAAAACCAGCATCTGTTGCTTTGCACCCTGCTGATTTGCAATGCTGCTGCAATGGAGGTACATGTTATTGATGTTTGTTGGAAAAGATACTAACTTCAATAAAATAATAATAAAAGGTAAGACGATATTGAAATCTCTGTTCCTTCTCTCAGACACTCCCAATTTTTCTTGATGGTTTGTTGAAAGCTTGGGGTGCAATCCTCATTTCTGTGACACTGATTCTTCTGTTTGGCGAGGTAAGTGATATATCATTTTGTTTGTATTGTAGGATGGCCTAGAACATCGATAGTTGAAGTTTGTAAGTCTGACTTCTGCGAGGATGTTTTCATTTTGTTAGTTATTTATGATCTGAACTAACTGGCTCTTTGAGGCAACACTGAGAGGGCATATCCACAACCCAACACTATGTTGATGTTCATTGGTTTAAAGGTCGTACCCAGTGCACAAGGCTCCCGCTTAACGCAGGGTCTGGGAGAGGTGAATGTCGGCTAGCCTTACCCCCATTTATGGAGAGGCTGCTCCCAAGTCTCGAACCCGAGACCTACCGCTCATGGGCGAAGGCACTTGCCATCGCACCAAGTGCGACCTCTTGATGTTCATTGGTTTGCTTGAGAAAAATTACTTTGAGAACGTAAAGTTAGTTTTAGCATCACAATGTTGATATACCATTGTTACATGTATATTTGAAGTCATTGACGATATAAAACACGCCATGTGTGTGCCACTAACTTCTGTTTCACCTGTGTGTGCAGATTATACCACAATCTGTTTGTTCCCGATATGGTTTGGCTATAGGCGCAACAGTGGCTCCAGTTGTCCGTGTTCTTGTTTGGATCTGCTTTCCTGTTGCATATCCTATTAGTAAGGTATGATAGTTTTAGCACTTACTTTTTTCTTTGCAATTTCTTATGCTAGCGGAATGAGGTCAACTCTCTGACTGTTACGTTCTACGTGGTTTCCAGCTATTAGACTTTCTGTTGGGCCATGGACATGTAGCTCTCTTTCGCAGAGCTGAGTTGAAAACGCTTGTAGATATGCATGGCAATGAGGTACATATGACAGCTCTCTTAAATTTAATTGTCAACTGTCATATCAGCTTCATCATTCTTCTGTAATTCTTTCGTTGGGTCTTTTTCTCACTTCTGTTTTTAGAGTACTTACGACCTGCCTCATAACCATATGTCTATCTTGTTCTAGGCCGGAAAAGGCGGAGAGTTGACACATGATGAAACAACCATTATTGCCGGAGCACTTGGACTCTCTGAGAAAACGGCTCGTGATGCCATGACTCCTATAGCTGAAACTTTTGCGATCGATATCAATGCCAAGCTTGACAGGTTTATTATGCTTTACGAATTATAGCAGAAAATACTTTTGTTGACTGTATGATAATATTTTGATTTCCAACCCTAAATGCTCTGCTTATCACACAGGAATTTGATGAATCTAATATTGGAGAAAGGGCATAGCAGAGTACCGGTTTATTATGAGGAGCCGACGAATATTATTGGACTCATCCTGGTAAATTTTTAACAATGCCCTTTTCTATACATCCCAAGTTCCCAACATGCAGGTTAAAACCAATGTAAATCAGAGTTAACTTGGGTTAAATATCTCTATCAACTTTGAGTCTGAAAATATCTGCGCATAGGCAATTTATTTGACATGTTGAAACGCTGTGCTATGAAACTTAAACAGGTTACTAAAATAATTGTAATCCAAAGTCATGTTGAGTTAATTGGTGCTTAAATTTCGAGCATGGTTGACAAGTTAATGTATCTTGTTTTCTGCTTTCATTCCATTTGATTTATCTTGATTTTGGTTTGCTATATTTTTCTTTGTGACATACTTCTCTCAACTACTGAAAATTCAAAATTCAGGTAAAAAATTTGTTAACGGTGAACCCAGAAGAAGAAGTACCTGTAAAGAATGTCACTATACGCAAGATTCCAAGGTATTTTGCGTTGATTTAAGTTCACGTTTGTTGTAGGATTAATTTCAGTACAAATTGAAGATGATTTACATAAAATGATGTTGTACTCTCATTTGTTTGATAGGGTTCCAGAAATGTTGCCTTTATATGACATATTGAATGAGTTTCAAAAGGGTCACAGTCACATGGCTATTGTTGTAAGAAGGTGCAATAAGAATGTGGAGCAGACTAATGGCATTCCGGGTGACAGTAAGTACCTGTTTCCTACTGTAGAATGCCTTGACAATTTCCTTAGCGAGAAATTTTCCATCCGCCCCTTCAAACTCTACGAACGGACTTTTTTGTTTTTTTGTTTTTTCATTTTGTGATAGGCTGATTGTAACTGTTCTCTATATCTCCCTTAATAGGTCCAGTGAAAGAGGTGAAAGTCGACATTGACGGTGAAAAGCCTCTTCACGAGAAGTTGAAGAGCAAAAGATCACTGCAGAAGTGGAAGAGCTTTCCGAATTCAAACAGTGCAAATAATTCATACAGGACCGGGTCCAGAAGCAAGAAATGGACAAGGGAGATGTACTCAGACATCCTGCAGACTGATGGTGAGCTCCCCAAACTACCTGAAGAGGAAGAGGCTGTTGGCATCATAACAATGGAAGATGTTATCGAAGAACTTTTACAGGTACTAGATCTCATTTGAAGCACTATTTCTATTTTTCGATGCATCATAATTTTGCTAACGAGGCCTCGTATCCTGACCTCAAATATTCGTATTGTAGGAGGAGATTTTTGACGAGACTGACCATCAGTTCGAGGACTCATAACACCGGCATTTCTTGGAAGCAGAGTGTCTTGTGTCTGTAAGTGCTGAAATAGGTTTGATAGAAAACTCTACTAAAACTGTATTAAATAGTCATACGGTTGAGAAGTTAATGGATATATGGAGTTAAGTACTCTAGTATTAGTATCTGCGTATGTCAGAGATGAATGTCAAAACTTTTCTCCACCCAATGTTGTGAATATTTTGGATTTATGGTAAATGAGCAGGCTTTTCGTAACACATGGACAACGCGCACGCATCGCTTTGTAGCGTTTACAATGCTTTGACAAATATATACCTCTACATGTCTGCTGAATATGAACCAGGAATTGGGTCTCGCGAGTAAAAGCCTTTCGTACTCAGCAGCAGTTGCACAAGTTTTTTCTTCCGTAAAAAACCGGGCTTAAAAAGATAGAGCCGAAAAGGAAGTCTTGAATATAATTTTCCAACTTGAAGACGAACAAGAGGAATCTGAAATACAACTCCGTCTTCGTTTTCGTTTGCATTTTCAATAACAGTGGTTGCGTTGCGCATCAACTCCGTACAAGGCTACAAGCATGAAAAATTGCGATATATATTTCAGATTTCGCCTTCAAGTTGCGATCAAATATCTCTACAAACTAGGATGACCCCTCCTATAAAGCGCCTCTTAAGTATGGTATTTACTTCTTTTCTCGTCCTTCCTCTTCTTCTTCTCGTCCTTCCTCTTTTTCTTCTTCTCTTTAGATTTTTCCTTGGATTTGTGCTTGTTAGAGCTACCAGACTTCACCTTTTTATATTTCTTCCTCTCATTGTCGAGCTCCTCTTCAGAAGAATAACATAATTTATGTGAAGGCCTCTCTGGTCCATACACACGGCGTTCTTGTACACTGGGGCTCTGTGGCAGCGCTTCCTTGGAGTCTGAACAACGGGGAAGATAAGGGCCTGTTTCGTCCATCCTTGACCCAACAGCACCTCTGCCACGCTTGATTCTGTCATACAAGGAAATTCATGCTAATTAGTCATATATTCTCTCCCACGCGGGAGGTGGGGAGGAACACAGAGAGAGAGAGAGAGAGAGAGAGAGAGAGATACCTTGAATGTAAAAATTCTTCAAGTTCTTCATCCCTTAAACCATTCTCTTGCCTTGAATGACAGCTCTCATATTCTCTTTTCCTTGACGAGCAAGAAGGACCAGCACTATCATCTGGGACAGCACGTCCCTTACCGCTGCTTCTTGGAGAGTTACTGTCTCTGTGACTCCTGTCATTTCTGCTCTCATCCTTCTTCCCCCTAAGCCTATTGTCCAATTCTCTCTCTTTCTGCCGGAGTCGCCACATCTCATTCACTTCAACAACTCGATTTGCTGGAGAAAACAAACGAAAATAAAAAACTTTAGCTGAATGACACAGCAGTCACCAAACAAATAAAACATGGTGCATATGAAAATTCTGATTGTACTTTTAACATAAAACCAATAGAACCTCGTACATGCTAACAAAAACATACTAGGCGCATCATAGATTTCTAGTTACACAATTTGATGCAAGCTAGGGAAGGCAACAGTGCATGATCCAAAACGGTAAGTGTCTACTTTTTAAAAAAGAAACGTCTACACTCATAAGGATCGTTTTTACTCCAAAACGGAATTATGAAGTCCTATTACAACTAAATTACAAATACAGCAGTATAGGAACTGACCTTGTTGCACGCCACGAACAGTAGCACTGAGGAACCGTGAATTTGGCCGAAATCTTGTTTTAGGTTGTTGAAGATAAGCATGCACACCTTCCTTCTCAGCTTGACGCCGCAATTCAGCGGCTTCTCTCATAAGAATTGAAGCTATTCTGTTCTCTGTTTCAAGATCCATCTAACCCTTATAAGCAACTTCCTGGAAAAAATAAATACAGTAAATAGTCTTGATAAGTTTGGAATCACAGAAAACTTAATATGAATGTGAAAAAAGAGTAGGCACATGTCAACAAGCTATTGGTTGTTAAAACTTTAGAAAGAAAAAAAGGGAAAGAGATCCTCTCCGGATCTCTTCCACCAAGGCCACCGGATCAAGTGATCCGGGCCTTCCAAATTTCATCCAACGGCCCACCTGTTTTGACCCCTTAAAAGCATGGGCCGTTGGATGAAATTTGGAAGGCCCGGATCACTTGATCTAGTGGCCTTGGTGAAAGAGATCTAGAGAGGATCTCTTTCCGAAAAAAAGTACACTTTATACAGAAGCAATATACACTCATGTCAACAAGCTATTCATGTTTGCTACATAATTAAGGTACCAAAGCATTTTTGGGAACAAAATTTCGAAACAGCTAGAAAACGTAACTAAATTCCAGTCCCCTTTTTTTTGTGGTGTGCGTGTGTGTGGGGCCGCGGGGGGGGGGGGGGGGGGGAGGGGGGGTGGCGGGGACAGCAGTGGAGGTGGATGAGTTGACATGAAGTATATATACATCATCTTCCACGGGAATAAAATTTGAAACGAGATACAATTGATAATAAATTGCAGGCAGACTGCTAAACACGATCTATTCTAGTTACATTAAGAAGTTAGTATAATTCTCCTGGTCACTACTCTACTTTCTTAGAGGGAACATAATTCTCATGGTCACTACTCTACTTTCTTAGAGGGAACCATATGGTAAAACCATAAAAAAGGTCGTACCCAGTGCACAAGGCTCCCGCTTTACGCAGGGTCTGGGAGAGGTGAATGTCGGCTAGCCTTACCCCCATTTATGGAGAGGCTGCTCCCAAGTCTCGAGCCCGAGACTTACCGCTCATGGTAAAACCATACAAGAAAAAAAAAATCTTTTAGATTTACTACGATAGAAACTAATTTAAAAGCTTCGAATTCCACACATGTTTTTACAAAATTACAATCAAGAAAAATTTATAAACAAAAGTAAAGATTTCATGTTAAACGATATTAGATCTGATTTCTACTTGCAAAGTTCAAAAACAAATTGACAGTGTAGTGCGCACTGATGAAAACCCTTCTACTCTCCTTACATAAGGTATGCCGTCATAAAAGTTTGTAGTATTCTTACGGTAACCCCTCTACTTGCATAAGGCCACCAAATTGGTAACATCTTGAGAAAAATAAACAAATTGATCTCCTGGACTTTCAAGAGTTACAAACTAATTCAAAAACTTAGTTCTGTACGCATCTCTCCTATATCCTAATGACCACATAGTACATACACAATTTGCAAGACGCTATTTCGGAACTTAGTAATACACAGATTACCTAAAGGAAAACCAGGCAATTTCTGGGAACATGAGCTGGGATTTTGCAGAGGGTAAACAACAAGCGTACCAAATGAAAGTATTAATCTTGAACTACGTTTTCTACTACGCCAAAACAGACTAGTCACACTTTGGCAAGTTATCTCTACAATGTAAAGTGAATGCATAGATGAAGCAAATTACCGTATGGAAACCTCAACTTTATTAGCTTCTCAAACTTTCTTATGCAACTCTCAAGTCTCAACCTGATACAAAAACTCTTCAATTAATGCAGGGGACGTTATAATACTCAAATTGATTTGAACTAAAAATTATGCAGAACCATGCGAACAGCTAAACCCACGCGAAAACTCGCATCGAAACAGCCACAGACCAATCAGAATTACAAATTTCATACAAAACCAATACAATTACAGATAATCAAGACAACCCAATACAGAAATTTGAAAATATAAACAATGAAAAATTTAACTAATTACGAAACAGGCAATCAGAATCACAAAATTAAACACAAAATCAAGTAAAAAAAGAGGGCTTTTGAAAGATACACATTGAAAAATCTGGGCTTGGTGTTCTTGATCAAAGTAGTGGCCATCAGAAATCAAACTCAATCGAAATTCCAAACTCAAATTTGTGTTAACGAAAACCTAGAATCTCATTCCTACTCTTTCAAATAATTTAGCTCTCAAGAATCTCAATCAAACAAAAACCACAAAGAAAATTATTAAAAAATAAATAAATAAATAGCGGCGGTGCCTCACCCGGTGACGGCGTTTCCTCCGCCGTTAGCGGCGTCGCCGTTTGCTTCTTTTGGAGGTGATGAGAATCGAAGTCAGGACTGAGAGAGAAGGAGAGAGGAGTCTTTTTCCTCAAAATCCAAAACTTAAACGAAAATTAATGTTCGTTCGGACCAAAATACCCTTACATTTTCACAAACGAGAAAGGCAAGTTAAAAATACAATGAATCCTAGAGAAATTCACTTAATTATTTTCTGCAAAAAACAAGTATTAATATGTTTAAGCATTTTAAGTACTTTTAAGTGTTTATTTAAAAGAAAAATTAATAAAAATAATTTGAAAATTATGAATTTTAAAAATAAAAAATAAAATAAATAATATTAGAATTGATTTTTTAATATAAAAATAAACAAAATCGAAGCCTTCCTTGTTTAAAAGCACTTCCAAATTATTAGGCAACGCCTTTATCCTCATTTGCTTTTTAGCGCCGCCGAGAGCTAACCAGTACTGTAGTATCCGACACTTTCTGCGATTCTTCAAAATCCAAAAATGTCTTCTTCTTCGCTGCTGCAGATTTCGATCTCGTCGTCTTCCTCCGCTTTCTTCGCCAACCACAAATTCACATTCAATTCCAGGTACTATGTTCCCACTCATAAACTCGTTTTCCTTCCAATTTTCTCAGCCGCCAAACACATTTTAACACTTAATGTTTTGCAGAGCTAATAATGCATCGCTTCCAGCAAAAGCCATCAGCATCTGCAAATGCGTCGCCACTCCGCAGGCAGAGAAGACCGGTCTCTCCCCCCCCCCCCCCCTCTTCTTTTTCTCTGAATCTATTTATTTAATGTGAAAAGTTCTAATTTTTTTGAATTTTTAATGTGAAGAGTACAAGACCCATGTGTCCCGGAATGTCAACATAGCCAAACTTCAAGCTGGGTATCTTTTTCCAGAGGTTTGTGATGAATTTCACTTGCTGGGTTTGGGGCTTGGTGTTGGGTTTCTCAGCTGGGTCTCTCAAATATGGCATTACCCTTTTGATTTACTTGTTCAATTGCTACTGCAACGATATATCTAACCTGCGTCTGTAATATGATTATGAATAAAATGTTGGGTTTACACACTTAAGAAAGACTAGTCGTTAAATTTTACTGTAGAGGCTAAATGTTAATGCTTAGTGTGGTTTTTTTTTTTTTGTATTTTTTGACTTATTGCTGTACCTTTTCATTAGTTTTCCTTATAGTGATTGCTGTTTCCCGGTTTGTTTGTGATTTTACATTACATTGAATTGTATAGGTTGCTAGAAGAAGGGCTGCACACTTGCAGAAGTACCCTGATGCACAAGTGATTAGCCTTGGGATTGGTGACACTACTGAGCCCATTCCAGAAGTTATAACCTCTGCAATGGCTAAGGTATCTTTTATTGTCACTTTTAATATTGTGTTATCCCAGACATGATTGAATCAAATGAAAAAGCCAGTTTCGTTTTTTGGATGATCGTATGTATGAATGTGTTGAGTGACAATTTTTCGGAAAAATTGTCTCTCAACAGAATGCAACAGAGACAGCATACATGTCTGTAAATGTGTAAAGTTATTCAAATGGCGATCAAGGAATGTAGCCATTTCCTCCTTAAAATTTTGTTGATGTTGCTTTGTTTCTGTCTCCAATGTGTTTCTATTTCTATGTAAAGCTCGTATGTTTCTTTGAGGCAGTTAACATCAACCTAACCAGCCCGAGCGTTAATGTGGAAGTACCCAAACAATAAACATGGGTTGCCTTTTTTAAGATTCTTGATCTCTGATTATATGATTCATTTATTTTTACCTCTGCTAGCCGACTAAGTCAAGTTCATTGTTAGAGTAAACTGAGCTTGATTTTGGCTGAGTTGGAAGTGTTGAGACAGTCAAGTACCCAACCTTTTGATTGAGCCAAACCAGGTAATCTAATCTAGTGACCGCCAATTATTCTCAGACCACATACGGTAGATTATCTTGTTCTCATATGTTATCCTTTGAAAATATAGGCTCTTTATCCAAACCAAGAAAAGTTTTTTTTTTCTATGAAAAGTGAAAATATTTATTTTTGTGGTACATTAGCCATGCGTTATGAGCAGCTTTATGTCAAGGATTTATACACATTCTAACACATCATTATATGTGTATTACCTTAAAAAAAAAAATACAAAGTGTAACATATTGTTGTTCGGCATTTGTCTTTCTAAATCCATATTGTTTCTGATTTGCAGAGGGCACATGCTTTGTCCACCCTAGAGGGTTACAGTGGTTATGGAGCTGAACAAGGTGAAAAGGTATTTGGCCTTCTCAATAAGTTAGCTAGTTGACGAGTTTTTAAGTTATTCTATGCAATTATATCCTCCCATATATAATATTAGTGGTACTGAAGGCTAAGCCAGATTGTTAATCTGTTCAGCCACTAAGAGCTGCAATTGCCTCAACATTTTATGACAACCTTGGCATAGAGGAAGATGACATCTTTGTTTCTGATGGTGCAAAATGTGACATATCCCGCCTTCAGGTTTCATGCTTTCTATGTATCATGATTTTATATATTTTCATGTTAACTGATTCAGACTATAACTGTGCTTATACGGGATTTGCCTTGTTTCTACCATGGTAGGTTGTTTTTGGGTCTAATGTCACAATAGCAGTGCAAGATCCATCATATCCGGTAATCTTTCATACTTATTCTTTAGTTGCCTGTTTATCTTGTCATCTCTCGTCTCTCTTGCTATTATTGTCATGTTAGGTAGGATCTTTTTGCTATTTTTAATGTACACGATTACACTCTGAATAAAGATTTTTGGACAGAGATTGGGATAAAGAAAGATCCATCTTCTTCTGTTAATGTTTAGTGTTCAAGTACTGTTTAAAACTTAGGAGAGTTTACTTTTCTTATTTGCAGGCTTATGTAGACTCAAGTGTTATTATGGGCCAGACTGGACAGTATCAGAAAGATGTTGAGAAGTTCGGAAATATTGAGTACATGAGATGTACTCCTGAGAATGGATTCTTTCCTGATTTACGCAGTGTTGCTCGAACAGATATCATATTTTTCTGCTCACCAAACAACCCGACTGGTTCTGCTGCAACAAGGGAGCAACTGACACAACTGGTACAGTTTGCTAAGGATAATGGGTCAATCATAGTATACGATTCAGCATATGCCATGTATATGTCAGATGACAATCCACGCTCAATTTTTGAAATCCCCGGAGCCAAAGAGGTAATCTATAATTTGCATATTTGCAGGGCTCTTGATTCTTTGTTTTATTAAAAACTCTCTTTACCTGCTGAAAGTTTTGATAATATGGTAGAGAATAATGCTGTACACAGTTTTGTTTCTCATGGTGCATCTCCACTATAAAAATTAGTCAGACTTGGCCCAGATTGGTTGGCTAAGAATATGCATTGTACATTAGAAATTTCCTTCGTCTGTCATTTCACTTTTCACAAGCAAACCCTGTTGGACTCTTATATTTATAAAGGTCGTACCCAGTGCACAAGGCTCCCGCTTTACGCAGGGTCTGGGAGAGGTGAATGTCGGCTAGCCTTACCCCCATTTATGGAGAGGCTGCTCCCAAGTCTCAAACCCGAGACCTACCGCTCATGGGCGAAGGCACTTGCCATCACACCAAATGCGACCTCTAGGGACTCTTATATTTATGAATATGCAAAATTTAATTTATGTATTATGTTTCTGTGTGGCCATTGCAGGTTGCGCTTGAGACATCATCGTTCAGTAAGTATGCTGGATTCACAGGAGTTCGTCTGGGGTGGACTGTTGTTCCAAAGCAATTGCTCTTTTCAGATGGATTCCCTGTTGCCAAGGACTTCAACCGCATTGTTTGTACTTGCTTCAATGGTGCATCCAATATATCCCAAGCTGGTGGTCTTGCTTGCCTTTCACCAGAAGGCCTTAAGGTGTGTTCTTATGTGTCTTGATTCGTTGGTAAAGTTTCAAATTTGAAATCCGCCTGCATTTGTTACAAGCTTTGGTTACATTTGTTTGATTTCTACTCCTTGTAGGCTATGCGTGAGGTGATTGGTTTCTACAAAGAAAATACAGAAATAATAGTGGAGACATTTGAATCTCTTGGCTTTAAGGTGTATGGAGGGAAGAATGCACCCTATGTGTGGGTGCACTTCCCTGGCCGAAGCTCATGGGATGTATTCAGCGAGATTCTTGAGAAGACTCATGTGGTCACCACACCTGGGAGTGGTTTCGGATTTGGGGGTGAAGGTTTCGTCAGGGTTAGCGCTTTTGGTCACCGGAAAAATGTATTAGAAGCTTGCAAAAGGTTCAAGCAATTATACAAGTGAGCCGGAGTGTCTGCCTCGCGAGGCTAGTATCTGCTGTCTAGTATATTTTGATTCGAAGATAAAATCGACAGTTGCTCCGTTTATGTTCAACGTTGTGGATTCTATTTCTATGTCTTTAGGAAATGCAAATCATTTTTCAGCTGCTGCAGAAATTGATTTATTTAGCATCATATACTTAAATTCTCTTCGATAATTAGCACAACTAATCAACCGCACATTCCAAAATGTATCATTCGATTTCGAACTCTTCAACTAATTAACTTGTAAATACAAGATATTGGGCCGGCAACCCTGAGAAACGACCCCGAGATCTTGGTATCATATTTTACCTTGATCTCCACTGCAAAAGTGATACCAAGATCTCGGGGTACGAGAGTGAGGAGTGAGAAGACAGAGGGACCGAATGTAGAAGGAGATGGAGGAGAGAGAGAGAGAGACCATGGAAAGAGGTGAATTATTGAAAATGAGTAGGCGGACTAGTTTGAAACGTAAAAGCGGCCAAAAATATATGAGCACTCACCATTATATTGCTATTAAGAATTGAGATTTAAACATAAAAGCGCATTCATTTATTCTCCACATTAACATCAAATGTAAAGATGAATGACTATGCATTCTTTGGTGACCAAGAGAAAGAGACGAACCAAGAGGAATGCAGGGACCCTCATACTACGAGTGAGTTTAATTAATAACAAAAATATGGACCTTCAAATGAAGATCCGACATTTTAATGCATAACCTACAAATGATGTACAAACCAACAAAAATTACAATATGATTCATCTGTAAATAAATAATAAGCATTCGTTCTATTTCAAATAATAATGCTGAGTCCATTGGTGACTAAGAAAATAAGACTCATAAGACCATATCAACAAAAACTAAAGGATAAGTTCAACATGTTGGATTACATGATTACAACACAACCTACCAAAAAAGAGAGAAATTACGCAAGAAACAAAATCACTATGACGTTTTAATTTGATGGAATTGTGTCCATCTATATTTTTTGTCTCTTTCAACGTCTAATCCTTCATGGAATTGACAAGGTTTTTTCTCTGGCCAATGTGATGAAATCTGGGCTTAGGCATTAGCTCGTATATAAGGTTTCATGTTCACCTTGTCATCAATTTTTTTTTTCTTCTTTTCAAACAAAGGAAAGGGCTACAACCCAACAAGAAAAATCTAGACAGAAACAAATCTAGGCCTAAAGCATCATCTTGGATCATTCGGCCAGCACCAAAATTTATCTAAACGAAATTTTTACAAACAATTTATCTTTGTAAAAAGAGTAAATGGTAGCAATGGTCATTAACTTTAACTCAATTGGAGCAATGGTCCCTCAACTAAAAATACATTACCATTGGTCCTTCAACTCATCAAAACGTGCAGCTATAGTCCCTCAACTAAAAGTCCATTACCATGGGTCGGGTCCCTCAACTCTAATCCAACTGGAGAAATAGTCCATTAACTTTAATCAAATTGGAGAAATGGTCCATCAACTTTAACCAAATTGTAGCAATGGTTATTCCAACATAACTTATTTTGACACAATTCTGACAAAGTTGATGAAAAGAACCATATCTATGCGTTTTGATGAGTTGACGGAACACAATTGTAGCAATGGTCATTCCAACACAACTCATTTTGACAAAATTCTGACGAAGTTAATGAAAAGGACCATAACTACACATTTTGATGAGTTGAGGGACCAATGGTAATGGATTTTTAATTGAGGGACTATTGCTCAAATTTGATTAAAGTTGAGGGACCATTGTTACAATTTACTCTTGTAAAAAAATATACACTAATATGCATTTTTACACATGTGGTGGATTGCCTTAGTGTTTCAATCCATTATGTTCCAGATTCAAACACTCTCTCATGTCTTTTAGTGTAGATTATTGTTGTAATAAAAAAGCAAAATAAAAAATGCATTTTTACATATTATTAAAGAGATGAAATAAATATTGAAATTTTGTAATGGTCACTCATTTTATTGTCATAAGAAAATTAGCATTTTGATAACCCATACATTTTCACACACTATAACCGTTTTTTTTTTTAATGTGCTTCTAATTTGTTTCCAGCGAGAATAAAAAATGAATATTTCTAAACTGTAGTACTAAATGACATTGTATCTATTCTTTGTTGTTCTTTGTTGTACTAATATGGTTAAACGAGACACACGAATAATAATCTCAATTAAAAAAGAAATAGAAAAAAGAATTCATACGTGAAACCTCCTCTGTCAAGCCGTCTTCTTCCCTTCCCAGTCTCTTTCCCCTCAATTCCTTCTCTCTCCCTCATCTCCATGGCAACGACAACATCTATTCGGCCAAGCCCAAAACCTGGGCCCTCGCCGTCGAAATGTAGGAAGCCAAATTGGAACATCAAGTCAAATACCACGAAGCCTCCCTTCGTTGAGTTCCTAACTTTCTGCAACTGTTGCCACCATGCCCTAGAATAAGACATTGACCACCTCTGCCGATTTGAATTGAATAGCCCAACCTTGCGAAGTAGCCCATGTGTCTGGTCCACAAGGACCAAATGCTTTTGTAGACCATTTAGTGCAAGCGAACAACTGAAGAGCTTGATTGGAATTGGCTCGGCAACATGGGAGCAATTGGAAGGAACAAACCCAGATGGGCATTTGAAGGCAGACGTGATTGTTGATTGGAGGAAGATGCGGCTGATTCACCTCTTTAGAGGTTTATCCGGGAGGGGGGGGTGTAACAATGACAATTTAAGGTTATTGATTAATTCACTATCATATTAATATAAGGGTTTATATGACAAATGACCTCACAGGTCCTTAAAATGGAGACCTTAGGCCATCTCCAACCAACTCGACCAAAGGACCATAGAGCTAAAAATAGTTTGATATGACACGAAAATCATCTCTAACCGAGGGCTAGACCAAAAGGCTTGTGGGCTCTACCGGGCCAAAACCCCCAAATCAGGCCAGTGGGTTGGCCATTTCCAACCAGCCAGCCCTCCAGCCTAGCCCACTTGCCCTCCAACAGCTAACTGGCGTCAGAATGTTAAGCATAGCTTTATGGTAGGTGCAAGAATAGCACACTTTCTTCGTTATTGTGCTTTCTTTATGCCAAAGGGTGTTTCAATGGACCATTTTCTAACTCAAGACAAATTGCAATGGAAGATCAAAACAAGAGAGATGAAAGAGAAAGAGAAGTAATATGGAGAGTTACTATTTTAATATGGTAGTTTAATTTAATTAACCATATTATAATAAATGATTAAGGAGGTTATGTTTGGCCTATGACCCTTTGACTCCCTCGGTTGGAGATGAGTTTATTTCAAAAGGCTATGTTTGGCCTATGACATTTTGGTACCCTATGTTGGAGATGGTATAAAATATGGTCTGACACTGTTTATTAAAATATAATTTCTTACATAACTATAAGACTAAACATGACATTTTGACCCTCTTTAAGTATAGATAGCCTTAGGAGAGCATTAGGCTATCTCCAATCGAAAGGTCCAGAGGGCCAAAAATAACCCGAAAACCGTCTCCAACCGAGGGCTAGGCCAAATGGCTCGTGGGCCCCACAGAATCTGAAAGGGCCAAAGGGATGGCCATAATTTTTTTTAAATGTGTTGGATGTCCTGTCGGTTATAACCAACAGGAATAGTGATTTAAATATTACGGCTAGACAAGAATATTTTTGATTAATTACTATTCATGTCGGTTATGGTAATTTGAATTGCAATAGTGTCGGTTATAACTGTAACTACCCATCCCTAGTTTTCTATGTAATTCCTCCCCGAGTATGTGAAATGATTTCCATGCTCTTATTGTCAAGTGACATGGACGTATTTATATTGCTTTTATTTTATTTCTCGTTATCACATTTAAATTGTACACGTTATTACGAGTATACGAGAATTTCTATCAGTGTAGAAACACTGTTATGGATAGATTTCGATTCCCTTTTTTGTACAAAATCTAAAACTCTATCCCTAGCCTTCTATTTAGCTCATCTCGTGCTCCCTTTTATGTCATCCACCAATCCCATCCACTCCCTCTTTGCAGCAACCAATCAGAAAAAGAGAAAAATGGACTATCTCTCTCTCTCTCTCTCTCTCTCTCTCTCCCGTATACTCTCCCTCTCTACAAATCCCTTGAATGAACCCTAAACCTCACATATCAAACCCAAAAACCACACCATTGTACTCCTCTCATCTTCATGAACACAACCATGTTCTTGAAACCCGGAATGAACGAGTTTTCGACGTCAAACTCGTGAGGTTCAAACTCAATGCTTTGAGTTCATCGTGTTTGGGATCGAGTTACGGACTTTTAGGAATTTTGAAGGCTTCCATTAAACTCCCCAAGATCCCTAGTGAAACTTTGGTGAAGAAGCCATTTCGAAACAACCGAGTTTCAAAGAGTTCCAGTTTGGCCGGAACTTTCGAGGTGATTTCGACCACATTCGTCCACTTTTTGGACTCCAAACAGGTATAACGCCATTCTACACTTCATTAGCTTCAAATTCATAGAAAGTGCATTAAAAATGGATGAGAAATGAAGAAGTTATGTCAATTTGAAATTTTCCCAGAAATCTGACGAAAATCAAGTTGTAGACGATGGCGACGGCGAGGGTTACCGAAGAAGGTGACGGAATATCCCGTCAAGGTTGACGGAATATTCCTGACGGCATCAGGAAACTCCGTTAACTTCTGTTAGCATTTAACGGAATATTTCGTGGAATGTTCCTAACGGTGTCAGGCTAGCTAACGGCACTAGCCTGCATGTGGGGGCGCATTTGGCCATGCCATTGCCGGGGTGTGGAAGTGCGTGAATGGTCCATAATTTATTCTTAAAATATGGAGATGTTCGTGACGTTGAGTAAGTCACGATGGTATATTTAAACCCTAGGTTTGAGCAAACTATGGGGGTTTTATTTAGGTTTACGTATATGTGCTTTAATTAATTCGAAATTAGTTATTTCACATATAGGGGAAAACGTATCCCGATGACGTTCGAGGCCAAGCTAAGCTCGGGGGCTACGACCCAGCGACATACTTGTGAGTGGGCAGTTTATTTTTATATCTATACGTATTTATAGTTTCTAGAATTGCATAAATACATCACTTTACATATATATTGCCAAATAATTGATAACTACGATATATTTGTGATAAATGCTGCTATATGGTTGAGATATTACTGTCATGACATTCATACATATTTGTACATGCTCATCTTGTTGCACCGGTGTTAGTACTCACCCTAGGGCCAAGGCCAGTCCTTCACATGTATGTTCACATCGCACCATTCGCTCGCCTTGGATCCAAGTTAGGTGCCAGTCATGTCGGGTAGATTGCATTAGGCAATCCGACTTGTATGTGACTGTGCTTTTGCACCAGCCTTCACGTGATTGTAATACTAGAGCACATTGATTACACCTAGTCTTGTTCATGTTAGAAATTATCTGTTCGAACTCGTGTGTCAGCCTAGATGGATGAGCACTTAGCTATATTTGATTATCACATGATTATATTATTGTGGATTTGATACATCATGACTTGACATATTTCTGGTTATAATACTATTATAATGCTGTTGAATTATTGCTTACATACCTAAGTAGTATGTTTTAAGGAACTATACTTGTTTTACGGCGAGGGGTTAGTATTTTCGAAAATAAAGGATTTCGTATAAGCATTGTTTTGCTGACCCACTCAACTTTGTTTTTCGCCCCTCCAAGACCTAGATAGCTGTACTCTTTGTGGCACTTAAGGAATCTCGGCAGTTTTGACATTCTCTACTATTTAGACGTACGAACTTATCATTGTTATGTAATAAGTGTACTTTAGTTACTTTGACTACTCTTCTGTAGTCTCATTGTCTGTTACACTCTGAATAATTGTAGTGGGTTCTTCCCATGATTGCGCACTTTTTCACTATTTAGTATAATTAGTTTCAATTAGTCTTGAAATTATTCACTTTTTACATCACTTACCCTTATGGTTACGTCACCTCACGGTGATGGCCAGCATGTTTTAACCTTCCCAGGTCGGGGTGTGTCAGCTTGGTATCAGAGCCAATTCCTGGCTGGATGTGTGCCGACGAGGATGTCAGGCCCCTAAAGGGATGGATTGTAACATCCCACATCGCCCAAGGGAGTGGATCATGTAAGCCTTATATGTATATTTCCATTTCTACCTAGCACGAGGCATTTTGGGAGCTCATTGGCTTCGGGTTCCATCGGAACTTCGAAGTTAAGCGAGATCGTGCGAGAGCAATCCCATGATGGGTGACCTACTGGGAAGTTCTTATGTGAGTTCCCAAAAACAAAACCGTGAGGGTGTGGTCGGGGCACAAAGCGGACAATATAGTGTTACGGTGGAGTCGAGCCCATGATGTGGTGGGGGCCCGGGCTAGGATGTGACAATAACCGACACGAATAGTATGAAAAAATTTGAATACAACGGCTAGTAGCTAACCGTTGTATTCAATTTTTTTTTTTTACTTTAAACCTTTTTTTTCCTTCTATAAATATGGTTAAGCTCTTTCAATTCTTCACTTCACTTGCAATATTTCCTTCATCTGCAATATTTCTTTCAATTTTTCAATAATTTCCTTCAATTTTTTCAATAAAAATGGCCTCATCTGCAATGAAAGGTAGGGCTTGGACCTGAAAAGAAGATGAAACTCTTTGCAGGGCTTACAGATGGGTCTCGGAAGATAGTGTAAGGGGGATTTCTCAAACAAGTGAAGGTGTTTGGAGTCGTGTGTCCAAAAAATATTTAGAGTTCTACGAGGGCACAATTCCACCAAATACCCCGAAACCACGAGAGTTGTTCTTCAAGATGGAAGAAACATCTTCATCCAAGTTTGAATAAATAACATCAAGCAATATTAGCAGCCGCAAGTAGACATGAAAGCGGCACCAATTACTACGACGAAGTTAGTGTTTTCACAGTTTATTTTAAATGTTTAATTATATTACATTTAATTTCATAAATTAATTTCCTTTAATTTTTGTAATTATATTACATTTAATTTCATGAATTAATTTAATTTAATTTTTGTAATTATATTTTCTAGGTATGCCAAGCAGAGGAATTGTATATGGAGGGCAGCTCAAAACCCTTTTAGTTTCACGGTTGTTGGGAAATTTGTAAAGGGTGGGTGTTATTTGAAGATCCACCTTAACATAGAGCTCCTATGCCGGTGTTCGGAACTGCATCCTCAGCTGCAGATATGGATGAAGATGGATCTCCTACCATTCAACAAACAAGGGTAGCAAATCCGTCTTCGGGTGAATGTTCCATACCTAGGGTTATGGGACGAAACAAGGCGCGAATGTTGAAGGAAAAGGGTAAGGCAAATGCTGATTATGCTGCTCAACATGAAGTGGTGGCCTCATTGCGATTAATGGCGAAGCAAAATGCCCTTGAGGCGGAAGAAAGGAAGTGTAGGCATGAAGAACGGGCCAAACAAATACAAGAAGAAATGGATGATAAGAATATGGAAAGGAACACTTCGAATTACACTCCAATGAGTAAGACATATTTTGATAGGAAAAAAAAGGGAAATTATGTCTCGGCGGCAGTTGTTTATCTTTGACTGTACTCCTACAATGGCGGATGATGAAAATGATGTTGATTATGAATATTAAATTTAAGTTGTTGTAGATTTTAAATTTAAGTTAATGTTGTTTTTAAATTTAATTTGTAGTTTTTAAATTTAAGTTGTCGTTTTTAAATTTAAGTTGTAGTTTTTAAATATAAGTTGTAGTTTTTAAATTTAAGTTGTTGTAGTTTTTAAATTTAAATAATAAATTATGTTTGGTCCTATGACCCTTTGGTCCTCGGTTGAAGACAATTTTTTGTGACAAAACTAAAACGAGCCCTTTGGCCCTCGGTTGAAGATGAAGGCAAATATGATATTGTACTGTTCATTACAGTATTAATATCTTGAAGGAGCATAATGTTAATACGAATCATCCGACACCATTGCGATTTCGGGCCGGAAAGAGAGTTGCACGCACCAAAGATTTTATTCGAAAATATAATTGCCACGTGCTAAACTTCAGTGGTTGTGATTGATGCTGACCTGGTGTCCCAGGGTATGAAAAGTTATTCCCCAACAAGCAGCCCGCCGCTCTTTTTCCCCCTTCTTTCCTCTTCCTCTGGTTCCCTGCCTCACCTTCTCTTTTGCCGCTGCCTTTCTTCTTCTTCCCTCTTCAGCTCTTCACTTCCAAATCCCACAGCAGTCTTGGGGTTTGAGGCTTTTTCTCTGTTGGGTTTTCTTCCAGTAGCTCAAAGCTCCAAAAGGTATTCCCCTTTCAGATTCTTCTCTCCCAGTTTCTTTAGGGTTAATGTTTTCTTATACTTTTTACGGTGGTGCTGTTTAGTTTCAGAGATTCATTCCACGTACAGTTAATAAATCAAAATTTGGTACTACTATCTGATTGATTAATACACCATGATTAATTGGGCATATCGTGCGGCTTAAAGAATTTCGGATGTGTTTGCCGGCATTGTTGTACTCTGAATAAATCTGATCACATTTCAGTGGTCCTAAGCTAGAAGGTCATAATTTGTAGCATATAATGGAAGGGTTCGCAGATACTTGTCAATTATCCGAAGCTGGATATTGAGGTCTTTAAGCGTAGTGTCTTTTTGTTTGTGTAGCATCTGCTTCGAAGGCTTCAACTTTAATGTCTGATAATGTCTGTATGTGTTGTTATTCGTCACCGATTGACAAGAACTGAGATTAAAGAAAACATCCCTTAAACTGTAGAGACGGGGCAGGTTATAAATTCAGGCGAAATGAAACTAGAAATATATAGTCTCGTGATTTGTGTCTAAAAACATAATAAAAGGGTATTAGATCGATCCATGATAATAATAAGATTGTTATTGATGTGGTTATTTGTTATCTCATATCTCAAAGTTTTAAGTCTGTTTGATTAAACATTGTCTTTCTCACTCAGGGGTTCACCATGAACAACCTCTCTGCTTTCAGAGCCCTGGACTCCAGTCCACTCTCCAGCCCTCGCTCCTATGGGCCCCACAACCACATACCTATTCTCCTCCAGCGCCCGAGGAATGCTGTCGTATGCTCAGTGAAACAATCAATTGCCACCCCTTCACCTCTAAGTGTTGATAGTTCCCCTAACCAGGGGCTTAATCGAATTGAATCACTAACCCAGGTTTCGGGGGTGTTGGGCTGCCAATGGGGTGATGAAGGTAAAGGAAAACTTGTTGACATCTTGGCCCAGCACTTTGACATCGTTGCTCGTTGTCAGGTAACAGAAAACTCGCACCACCATAGCCAAATTTTGCAGTTTTCTCATGGGTTTTATTATCTTTACAGGGTGGAGCTAATGCTGGACACACCATTTACAATGCAGAGGGAAAGAAGTTTGCACTTCACCTTGTTCCGTCGGGTATTCTTAATGAAGAAACTCTTTGTGTTATTGGGAACGGAGTTGTGGTGCATCTTCCAGGGCTCTTTAAAGAGATTGATGGCCTTGAATCTAATGGAGTCTCCTGCAAGGGAAGGATATTGGTCTCGGATCGTGCTCACCTGTTATTTGATTTCCACCAAATAGTGGATGGACTTCGAGAATCTGAGCTTGCTAAATCTTTCATTGGCACTACCAAGAGGGGCATTGGACCATGTTACTCTAACAAGGTTAACCGAAATGGTATTCGAGTGAGTGACTTGAGGTACATGGATACTTTTCCTCAGAAGCTAGATCTTCTATTATCAGATGCTGCATCAAGGTTCCAAGGTTTTGAGTATGGGCCCCATGTGCTCAAAGAAGAAGTTGAAAAATACAAGAGATTTGCTGAGAGATTGGAACCCTTCATTGCAGATACTGTGCTTGTTGTGAATGAAGCCATCTCTGAGAAGAAAAAGATTTTGGTCGAAGGTGGTCAGGCAACAATGTTGGATATTGACTTTGGAACTTACCCCTTTGTAACATCCTCTAGCCCATCAGCCGGTGGGATTTGCACTGGTCTCGGAATTGCTCCCAGAGTTTTGGGTGATCTGGTTGGAGTGGTAAGTAGATGTTACTCTTTTAGTTGCAGAATTGATTTTCATTTGATAAAGTGTGGGAATGGCTTGTACCCATCAATGTGGGTTGCTCTCCAACTAATTCTATTTTTGTATATAGTTTTATTTTTTCGGGTGACGGTATACAGGTTTTTACGTTATTGTTTCTAGTTATTTTTTTTCTTGCCTATCTATTTTGCTTCACCAATGAAATAGTATAATGGCCAATCGAGATGGTGAGGTAGAGTTGTTAACTTGAATTTCGCCTGTGCAGGTGAAAGCGTACACTACAAGAGTTGGTTCTGGTCCCTTTCCCACAGAAATCTTGGGTCAAGGGGGTGATCTTCTTAGGTTTGCTGGTCAGGAGTTTGGCACAACTACTGGCCGCCCTCGTCGTTGTGGTTGGCTTGATATAGCAGCTCTGAAGTATTGCTGTCAGATTAATGGCTTTTCTTCACTCAATCTCACCAAACTTGATGTTTTGTCTGATCTTCCTGAAATTCAGTTGGGTGTTGCCTACAAACAGACTGATGGTACACCAGTCAAATCATTCCCTGCAGACCTGCTTGATCTGGAGCAATTAAAGGCATGTCGCCGCCACTCGCCTCTATTTGGATGTTATGTTTTTACTGAATTTTCAGTAGGATAGTTGATAGTGATTTTGTTTTTGATACCTAATGTTCATGGTTAACTCCTTTTGACGTTATTGCTCTTGTATGTTCAGGTGGACTACGAAGTATTGCCCGGATGGAAGTCAGATATTTCGTCAGTCAGAAACTACTCTGACCTTCCAAAGGCTGCACGTCAGTACGTGGAAAGGATAGAAGAACTTGTTGGTGTACCCGTCCATTACATTGGTGTGGGGCCTGGACGCGATGCACTCATTTACAAATGATCTCCATAATATTTCCTTGAGATTCCGGATGATTTTCAGACCGTCACGAGTAATACGAAGCTGCTTGTAATGCATCGGGTTGCAAGTTTTTACCAATAATTTGAAGTTTGAAGAGTAGTTGGGTTTGTCTTTGTGGTTTTCGTTTGGATCCGTTTCGACGAAATAGAATGTCTGCGTTTGTGGGGAATAACATTTAGGGAATTTTAACGAAAAACTTCTGATACTGTTCATTTTAACGAAAAATCACATTTTTACACTAAAAAGTCAATTCTGGTACTATTCATTTTACTCTTTATTTTGTCCTTATCATTAAAACTCAAAATTTTCAAACAATTTTCATTAGTTTACCTTAAACATTTATTCTTGCACCCGGCCTCTGCTGGTATTAAAATTGAAAATAAAAATTCGGGGAGCGTAAAAAGGGAATAAGTCAGAAACCATCCGACTTTTCCCTTGCAAATTGCAACATATTTTCCAATCCCAGAAGTACCATTTGCGATACCTTGAATTCAAATACAACAAGGCCAACTGTACAGCCATATACAGGGTACGGCAACCCAAACAGGAAGATGAAGCAGACATAATCTTCATGGAGTTAGGCATGCTAGCAACTTTCCGCAGACTTGCCGTAGCTCGACCGAAGCATCTGTCAAGGCTATACTCGACAGTATCGATCTTCCTTCTATTAATCTTGCTGATATACTTTCTACGATTGCATCATCACTGGCCATTAGAGACCCCATTAGCTTTGCACCTGCCATCTTTTCCTGAAGAACAACATAGGTCTCCGATCAGTATTCGGCCATCATTGATACTAAGACAAAGACGGTAACTAAAAAATTAAAACTGTGTCCAATACCTTCTCCGACCCTTTTCTAAGTGCTTTTAATGAGACTTCAAGAAGATCAGTTGAGTAAGGAAGAATTGCAGATTTCAAATGGTACACCGATGAAAAGAGAACCTCAACGCATGCAGCTCGGATCTCCGGGTTCGTCATCACCTGAAGTATTTGACACCACATGCAAGAATGAAGTCAGGCAGAGCACGATATTAAGAGCCAGATACTCACAAATCTGAAAGCAATGAATAATCAAAATACCTTAACAGAACGGATGAGACATGGTATAGTTTTTCGAGCAAAAGGTTTTCTTCCAGAGTCCAATATCTTTTGGCAAGCACTAATGAGAACATTTGCCATGCACATATAGAACGAGAGTGGAACTGGCACCTCACTTGTGCATTTCACATCATCCAAGTCAGATGATAAGGCAGGTTGGTTGCTATCTTGTATAAGTTTATTGATTACATAGGTGAGGGCGGAGTCTCTTGATGCAGCATCTCCTGTATTTTGGATCATAAAAGTGAAGTCACATGTGCCCAACTCAAAAAAATTTAAGCTCAGACTGAGGATAACATAGCAACCAAAATTACGCAATAGCAAAGTTACCTTTCTTCCCAACAATGCTAAATGAATCTGGATCTTGCAGTTCAGCACATATCATAAGTGCGAGGCAATCAATGCAACCATGCTGTGCTTTGGAAACTACAGGAAAAGGAACGTTACCCCAATCAATTTTAACAAATAGAAACAAAATTTCTTAGTGTTTGAAATCTTTACTTGTTACACACCTTCATCCCCATCACCAGAAGGCCATAATAGCATTGTCTCCAACGTCTGTCTGATTTTGAGCATAACAGGATGAGAAAGTGAATCCCTGCCTCTGACCTGTCAAAGATAAGAACCTTAATTAGCTCAATCTCGATGTGAATAAAAACAGTTGATGCCTAGGATTGTGGCAGAAGAATAAAGCACAAACTCTTAAAGGCATGAGGTAATGGCAACCAAGATGTTGGTCGTGAAGGATAATTACCACAAGAGAAGTGCAAACTGAAAATAAGCATGCTTTAATCTTTAGTATATGCAGAGAACTTGCAGCAATTTCTAGCTGGGAGCTGACAATTGGAATTAGCACCTACAGTTTCAAATGGTAGGTACAGATTAAAATGATTGGTATTTTGTCTAGTACAGCATATACAGAAGCACAATCAACAAAAAATTAGAAAGCAATAACCTATTATGACACGCAACTGGTTCATGTTCATACACAAAGTTTCATAAAGCACATGGAATTCAACTTCGCAACTTCCACGATGAATGGGGGTAGATTTTAATTTGTAACTGCTACCACAAAAAAGATGCGGAGGTATTGGTGAAATCTTTATGGAAAATAAAATGTAAGCTGATGAGCAAGCATTTTGGAATAATTCTTTAGCACTGAGAATGGATATAACCCAAATTACACATCAATGATGAAAGTTCAGAGGATCCAAAATCATAGAACCTTTTTTCATAAAAGCACATGGATATTGGATACTCAAATGGATCTAATACTAGGCACATCCAACTATGTGCATAACCAAAGTTACTTACTAGTTAAAGTGACATAAGTTCCCAAACTTTGACTAATTACAAGAAACGACAATAAGCTTCTTTTATGGTCAGTATGGAAGTCAAGAGTAGGTAGCTAAACAGATTCAGTTGTAATCCACAAAGGTCTCACATATCATAGCTTTAAATAAACCATTTATGGATACAAACATGCATATCATCACATAACCCAGTTCCAAACATTAAAAAAATAAAATTCCATGAAGGACAAATCAGTCTCCAAGAACGAAAGATGCAGTTATAATAAAGATATGGTAAAAGTCACTATTGTATACTTCAGGATGAATACGCCCACAGAGCTCAGCCGCAAGTTTCCGTACATCATTGAATTCAAACTCACAAAATGTCCTGAAATAAAAATAAAATAACCAGAAGAAAAACCATCAGATTCCATTTGTACAACTGAATCTTTATGATGGTCATGTTGATGGATTTACCTTTTCAGAAGAAGAGCAGTCACACAATCCTGATTGATAGTATTGATATCTCCAGAGTCTGATATCAAACAGAGACCAGAAATAGGTTAAAACTAGAAGTGCAGTTCCTCTAGAGAGTTTTTAAAGATATCTGACAAAAATCATGGAGTTATTGGAGAAATAGTGATTATTTTTTTGACATCACTGAATATTGAAATGTAGTCATGGGTAAACAGATCCCTAGTGAATACCGACTAGCACATCCTCTCTTTATTATCATGAGAAGAGTGGGCCAATAAAAAATTGAGTTTGACTTCCAGTCATGAGAGAGAGAGAGAGAGAGAGAGAGAGAGTACCGTGAAAATTGCCATGATTGAAAAGTTGTCCATAAATGATAGGTGAATTAAGGTCATTAAATACCCTCAGTGGAAGCATCCTAATTATGAGTAGCGGGCAAAGGTGTTCAAAAAGGGTCTGCTGCATGTTTTCAGAGTCATCACTTTTATAGGTCTGGCACTCCCGTCCAGAAGAGCTGTTTCCATCAAACCTGAAAGAGGAAACGGGCAGAGAATAAAAAAAGTTTAACCACAGCATAGAAAGCCAAATAAAAGTCTTGGATATGCTGAAAATAAAGAGAGAGACGGGGATAATCCAGGAAGCCTCCAATTCATACAATCAGACAACTTCTTTGCTTTAAGGTAAAAAAAAGAACATGTTCTTAATCTTTGAATGAAGAACATGTTCATTTTGCCATCCTGTACTTTTCTGGACTATGCTTAATCGGAAAATGACGGATATGACATAGAAATGATGGACATGCTGGCCCAGGAAGAGACATTAAGAACACCCTGGTAAATGTCAGAGACAACTTTACCAGTGTTTTTCAGGGAATATGTTCTTTTAAAAAAAAAAACAAGTGGAAACCCAAAATTACCCTCCAAATGCCCAAAATGTCATAGAAAAGTATGGAATGGCAACTAATAAACTCGCAACATTATGTAATTTTCCTGCAACTACTGGCCATTTATCTCATAGAACTACAAAAGGGGGATTGTTGCCAGCCAATTACATGAATCTAGATTTAGGATTATTCCCGCTACCTAGCTCACAATGACAGTTGGCTGAACAAGGATATGGGACTGATATAGATTTGATATAAGTTGTATAACATAATGTACTTACTCTTTCCGTTGTTTAGCATGCAATAGAACACAAGAGAGAACGGCATCAGCAGCTTCTGCCAAGTGCTCACTTATATAACTCAAAAACTTCACCATTGTTGCATTTGATGGCTCTGCAAACATCTTCTCAATCAATGGACCAATCAAGACGTCCCAGCTTTGAACCTGTGGTAATACAATTGTAAACAAGAAGATCATCGAGTCGAAAAAAAACTCAAGAAGCAAGCCAGTGATCAAAATTTGAGTTTAATTTTGAAAACCTTGAAAAGACAAAAGTTTATTATGGAAAATTCATCTTACACTTTTAGACCACTCTGGGATCAGCATAAGCACTCGTTCACTCTCCAGTTTTGATCCTGAAACTTGCAAAATGAAGAGCCCAAATTGGAAATATTAGCATATTACAGTTACATTAATCAAGTGTAATACGTTTCATGTTTCTATGTCAACAAATATAATTGTATTAGCGTCAATGTGGGTAGACTACAACTACATAATAGAAGATTGATATTGTTACTTGTCAAGTTGTAATGCATTTGAGCATTACTGTTCGATATCAAGTTATCAACACATACATAATTAAAGAACGGTGGGTAAAAGACAAAAGAAAAATTTTTGGTCATGCATCAAGGGAAAAATACAAAAACAACTTCGGCATAGAATAGAATATCTGCCAAGTGGTCACATTGAAACAGATCCTCACCTACATCCCCTGCAGTGTTCAGAAGATTTACACTTTCACTGAGGCTGCTGCAAGCAAGAATAATTAATAAAAGTGTTCAGAAGTAGAAGCTTTAACTCAATACACGTTTCTCTGTATATAAAAAAACTCAATAGACATTCTCTAACCCAAACCCAAAGAGCAAAAAAGTTTCTAACAGACATTTTCATAATAAGTTAAACATCTTAAACTTTGAGAACATGAGGGAAACAACATTGAATGGGAAAGGAAAATACCTAAGACAGTCGAGCAGTAAACATATAACCTCAGCATTCTGGCTATGATATTTTAGTACCCCAACACAGGCATCACTTGCAGTTGATTGCAATCCTTCATCCGATGAATAAACTAGATGAACTAAAGCAGGCAAAACTAATGAAGGGTCTGCAACAACAGGCAGGTATATTTCATCAATGAAAAGTACTAAATCAAATGTCAATCTAAGATTCTTAACTGAAAATAATATTTGCCCAAAGAAGATGACCATATACAATCCTTTGCAAGATCTTATTGTTTTTACTCAAAGAATGAAGCATAACCAGCTTGTATGTAACATGTTTCTGGTATTATGATCCTAACGATTAAAATTGTTACTATTATTAAATTCTGAAACACCAAAATTTACATAGAGATAATCTGGAGAATTTCAAACAAGATTTAGCATAAAACAATTCAAACTGTGAAACGGACCGATCATTGTAAGTAAAGTAGATGCTTGTTTTTGAATGGCAATTTCTTCATCTTCAAGTCGCTCAATCAAGTGGTTTGCAATATCTTGCCTGCAAATATCACAGGGAAAAGATACAGAAAGGTAGAATGGTGAAAACACCATAATATTACAAAACAATAAATGCCACGGGAGCATTTTGTATACCATGATAACTGGGGAAGTATGTCATTTGAATCTGACGACATGCGAATGAGTTCTGATACAACATCAAGGGCATTCCTCCTCTGTTGAACATTTCCACAAGCAAGGCGTTCTAGAACTTCTTTAATGCAATGGTTGTCTCTGCTCCTGTTGGGCCATTAATGCCAAGTTAACAACAGGTACAAAACAAAACTAAAAAAAAATACAGATCATAAATTTGATTTACACTTCCTAGAAACAAAAGAAACTTAATTGAAGAAGAAAAATACATCAAACAGTATTCAGCTATCAGCATAACAACAGCTCTAGCTGTGCCGTCCCGTTCATCTAAAAGATGAATCAGCAATGGTAGCATAGCATCCACCTCACCAGAGTCAGTGAGACCACTTCCAGATAATTTTGGCTTAAAAATGACTGCTTTGAATATACAAACAACCCCATCTATCACATCATCATCAGCAGAATGAAGCTTCAAAAGAAGAATAAATGTTGATGTCAGTAAGATGACAGAAGAACAATGGCCTTCCAAAAAGAACTCTAATACTGTGGCTAGACACATATTGTTTTCAAAAATATGTGATGGTTAAGTCACCTAACTGTACCAATAATGCCAAGATTGGATGCAACCATAAGACCATTAATATCAAGATTGGATGCAAGCATTAGTACCTGTGGTAGAAGAACCTGTGATATCCTCATCCCATATTCTGACACTATGCTCTCAAATTTCTTGCTGTCAAGACGCCCCAATAGAAGGCATAGACAATTCAGGAAAAACTTTCTGGTCTCTGCACCACTATCCTTATTCTCACTGGGCCCTCCTGAATAATTATCTGTATAAAACTGCATATATTTTTTGTATAAAAAATTAAATGATTCCATCAAGTACAAGCAACCAAAAGTGGAAGAAATCGTGGTCCAGAATCAGAATTTAAAGATATACAGTTAAGTTACAAGATTTATTATTATTTACTATTTAGCAATTTAAAAATGATCATATAACCTGTATGCCGTCCAGAATAAGAATTTAAAGATATACAGTTAAGTTACAAGATTTTTTATTATTTACTATTTAGCAATTTAAAAATGATCATATAGTCCAAGATCAACCTGTATGCCTGCTAAGTATTGGTCCAACAATTCTTTGTAATGCCGAGAAAATTTCTGATCTTCCAAGTGCATTAACAAGCCATAATGCTTCCAACAAGAATACAGTAGCAATGCTCCAGTTTTGACAACCTTCGAACCTGTCTTTCATGTTACAAACAAGTAAAGCATGACCTTTGGAAATTAGAAACCATAATGTGTGATATTTAATAAAGAATGGGTAAAGGACCTGCCTCAACTTCCAAGTGAAGATAATGTCCTTTTATCTCCTGCAACCACTTAAGAACTTGCTCCAATCCTTTGGCATGTAATGGTCGGCTTTTTCTGCTCCACTGCAGAGTAGGGTCACAAAGTAATAGGGTTCACGTTTGAAGCAAGTGACATACAATACAGAAATAGACATGAATATGTGAGTTTTCTTTCTAGATTGAACGGTAACATTCGATATTAGATTATATGAACTGCTGATAGAAATGTCTTCCTAGTTATTAACTTTTACAACTAACGGTTATATAGAGATGGAGATGCTAATTATTAGACTTATTTTGGAAAATAGCATCACAACCACAAGGATCCCACCTGACCTGTACAACATCCCAATAATTACCTACTACAAACACTCCTGCACAAGTCCATGGACCACCACTTTAAAAGTAAACATAGGACAGGTTAAACCCAAAATGCAGTTGAGAGGAACTTACAGCAAGGAGTTTCTGCAGTAGCCGAATAAGTTCCTCTAAATGATCCCATAGGATATTCTCCATTTCCATGTTTGAGGCTACTAGAGATTCGGAAGCTGGTTTTGATTTCTTTTTGCTGCTATCACTGGACACTAAAGTAACAGGTCGCTTTGTTGCATTTGAATCTGACAATTTCGGCCTGTTACTTGGAATCTTAGCTTTTTTTGTCAATGCTTCTGAGAGAGCTAAAAAACAATCAGCAGCAGACACAGCAAGGCGAGATGGCAGTTCATATCCATCCTGCAAAGTGCTACCAAAACAAGAGGTCGAAAATATGACCAAATATAATCAATACAGAAGCATTATATTTATTGTCATTTGTCACCTAAAGTATAAAAATTGTATTCCTAATCTTGTTATACAAGACATTGCAATGATTTCAAAAACACTGTGCATTTTATTCCAAACCTTATAAATCTGAATATGACAAGTAATTCCAAATATAAGCATAAAGCAACCACCATATAAACACTGGATCCAATTGGCTTCAACTTTATCACGTACCTGCCCTTGCGTACAACATGCAAGAGAGGCGGAATACACGAAGTGAGTATCTTCACCAAATCACCGTACCGCTCCCTTATACCTGTCATTCGAAGCAGTAAATACTCAAATTTCCGCTATTAAAGATAATTAAAGCAACGGCTTTCTAACTATTTTCACTTCAACAACTTCACATTTGGCTTTGTTACCATTCATGGGAAATTGGGTCACTGTGGTCTCGTAGTCCAGAAGAGCACGCACAAGAGTACACCAGCCAAGCACTATAAAGCGATCATCTTTCGTCGAAATAATTTTCGCCAGTCCTGCCACAATAGCTTGGAAGATAAAATCGTCCTGAAATAGCCAATTCAAAAGCACCATAGCTTGCCTGCCGCGCTTCGTGTCCTTGCAGCTCAATGACTGAATTTGGAAAATAACACCAATAATTTAAAGAAATTTGAAAAGAAAAAAAACCCAGAAACAATTGCATTGTGATTGAATGAAAAAATGCAAAGAAAAAGTGAAATTGCGTACATTTTCGAGCATGGGGACGAGAATTTCATGGAGGGGCTCGTTCCTCTGAGCAGCGTCGTTTAGGTACTTGTGCAGGAAGCGGAGGGCGTCGTCGAGAGAGACCGAAACGGAGATGTGAGGGGCTGAGCTGAGGGGCGGAGGGGAGAGTCGAGAAACGGCGTCGTGGAGCTTTCTGGGGCGGGCGGAGAGCAGAGCGGTCATTGCTCTGCCGAGCGTCACTGACATCATTGACGGCGAGGGAGATTCCGACGAGTCCGAGGAGTCGGATTTCCATAGCAAATGTTGCGTTTGTGCCATTTGGATTGGTTGGATTGAGAAATTGGAGAATTTGAGTCTTGTAGGCTATTTGGTGTTGCTGTTTCAAAAACCTAACTTTTGGGTTTAAGCAAAAATAAATAGATTTGAAACCTTTGATTATTAATCAAAATGATAAAAGATGATGTAAGTGAATAATACCAAAAGTGATTTTTTAAAGTAAAATTATCCTTAATTTCAAAAATAAACAGTACATAAGTGTTTCATTAAAACTTCTTTGGGTTTAAGATCCTGCTAGGTGCCAATGGGTGCAACTGCGTTCTAACTTTTAGAAAAAGCAAGGTGCTCTATCCACACACCAAAAGCAAATGTAGATTTGGTTTAATTTAAATTACATATTAATAGAACTTCTTTGTTAAAAAAAAAACCAATGAAATTACAATTATAACCTTTAATACATAAGCGAAAAAATTAGAAAATGAAAAAAAATGTGGCCATTAAAGTAATTTCACACAAATAAGTTTTTTGCTTTTTGTTTAGAACCTCACCCTATCACTACCCTCTAAACTCATTCCCTCCCTTTCTCCTTAACCCCCAACCTCGTTAAAAACAAATAACTTCTCCCATCAAAAAGTTAAAAAACAATATTTGAGAAAATCAAAATATATTCTCACATAAAGTGTGGCCTTTACTAGTGTTTGCGCCTGATTTTACACTATCGGCTCGAGTAATCGAGACCGTTGAGTGAGCATGGTTCTAAACCGTTGGATAAGAAAGTTAAGATAATTTTACTTTGTTAAAATAATGTTATGGTTTTTAATCATAATAATTATCTTTTAACAAATCATCTTGATTTTCTCATACAAAACAACATGGATACAAATCATAGCCCCAGTTCAGAAGCAAGCAGAATAATCCGAATTAATTTGGATTTGTTAGCAGTGCACCGGATTAGAGCAGTTTGGATTTATTTTCGAAGTTTGACATCAAATGGGTTGCATGCACCTAGCCTAGATAGTTTTTTGAAGTTTTTAATTGCAAGGGGATAATTCCAAAGATATTTCTGTGCATATGGTTTAAGTGCCGTGCAATAATGAAGTGTCAGAGGAGGTGTTTGGCTTTGATTATGTGTGGATGAAGGAAAGCATGTGGTAAAGCCACGTCACCAAAGATCAAATACAATCCTTTGAAGATCAAGTCATGTCAAGCACATGGGAGTTTGAAATTAGACTCCACTCGAGGATCAGGCCGTGCTAAGCAAGTACATCAGTCCTATAAATACAGCTGCAATGGCAACGAAAGAAGCCCCTCCAATTCAACACACAAACTACCCTGCGTAAACGCTCGCTTTATGTGAAACCTCTCAACAACCTTAAGATTTTTATTTTCCTTTTTCGCCAACACATCTTTAGTTTGGATAAACAGCACTGTGAAGCAACCGGCGAACATCTTCAGTTTAGATAAATAACACTATTACCGTAGAATCAGTCGACCGTGAAGCACTTTCAGTTTGGATAAACAGCACTGCGACAGGGTCAACTGGTTATCTATCCAAGTCTCGGTCAAGAAGGATTTTCGAATCCTTATTGGTAGAGGTCATCTCATCAGCCTTCTCGGCGAAGTAAGGTGTTACATGTTACTATATTCGGCACATTGAAAGCCGAATTTGATATTGAACTTTGCAGAACTAGTAGCATTGTCTTTAGGCTCTAGAACCTAAAGGCCGAGAGTGTTCCTTCCTTGGCCATAGTTGCAAGATCGAGAAGTCAGCCACCCGCCCAACGCGACATCAACAAATTTTACTCACCGGCCGAGCTCGGCCATCGAGTTGGCACGCCCCGCACACAACCAAATGACGTAGTTAGCTTATTAATTACTCGGTCTGCGCACCACGTAGACTTGATAGTTTTAGGGTCAACATTTTGGCACGTCCAATGGGACCAAGTGCTAAAACTACGAAATTCACATGATATATCAATATCACAATCAGGATGAGATTCGGCGCCTATTCAAGGAAATTGTCGAGCAACAAAAACTCCTTGACCGGATCGTTGAAGCAAATGAAGAAAGGCAAAAATCTTTCTCTCAAATGATAAAGGTGAAGGTTCATCACAGCTTACAAGATCAATGGTTAAATGAAGATAGAACTCGATTTTATGAGTGGCTCGATAAAAAAAAGTCATTTGGGTTCAAACCAATTCCATTTGAAGAATGGTTTGATCAAAAGGCCGGGGGGCAATTTTTCGCTCCGGCCATAACCAACATTCGGCCTAAGAAGATTGTCGAGACGGTCAAAAAAGAACCTAGGCCACCTATTTTTTTAGTCGAGACTGAAATTGTGGTAGGCCTAGAAACAAAAGCTCAAGTTTCTAAGCCACAAGTCAACTTAGAAAATGATTTGTTAGAAGAGTGTTCCAATGATGAAAAAGGTCGATAATCAGCTTCGGACGAAAAAGCCACATCAATTGATATGGTAATTGGAGACGTGGTCTTAGACGCCAAAACTATGCCAATTGACATGGTTATTGTTGATAAAGCCAATATAGAGAAATCTCATTAGGCTAAGTTGTTCGAGTTAAGAGCCGAAATTGACGAAGTTATTATGCCTGGTGGGCATAATAATTGTTCAACACATTTGGCGGCCGAAAATAAAAAGAATTTCGCCATGTCAAAAGTATTTGGAGATTATTCTTTATTCGGCCTAAAGCGAAATCAAATTGAAAATTTTAATATGAAACGATCTCTACTAGGAATAAAACATTGTTGGCCTTCTCCTTCTCATGGATCAGCCACTTTATTCCCATATATCCATCTGGCAGTTTGAGCCGATGATGCATAAGAAAATAGGGGGGCATCAAGCATTCTGACCTCGTACTTAAAAAAAAAAAAAAAAAAGGAAACAACTTTCGTTGTCTAGGCCGAGGCCGAGAGAATCAGGAGGATGCTATGGTGGCCATAGCGTTGGCCGATTTAAAAAAAAAAAAAGTTTTGAGGTCCATGCCCCTGAAGATCTGCTTGAAAGTAGAGATATTAACAAAGTCATTCAGCCCATTTTTAAGCTTTTTAGGATAAGTTCTCCAGAGTAATCACATGAAGGAGGAATCTAAGAAAAAAGAAGTAGGCATGCATGACAGAAACAGGACATGGGGTTTAATATATATATGTATGTATAACCAGTTGGTCATGGGGTTTATATATATAGTTAGCGTGCATCAGGACGCCACCACCAAAACACCACTTTAGGATGCCATTTCCAAATTTTAAAAATTTTGAGGAGTGGATGGCTGAATGACATGTCGAACGACTGCTCACATGTTTTGGAGTTCGTCCCCCAAATTTCTTCAAAATAGGTAGTAGGCTTCAGTCTATGGACATGATGGCGTGAGGAATCATGATTTGCTTCAAGGTACCAGGTTAGTGAAAAGTTATGGTTTTCTTTCATGTCATGTCAGAACACAATTGGGAAGAGTGAGAAGTCATGGTTTGCTTTCATGTCATGTCATAACACAATTGGGAAGACAAAATTTTTGTCTATTTATTTAGGCCGAGCTCAGCTAACTCGTCGAATATACTTTTCAAGTTATGTAACCAAGTCTATGGACTTAACTTCTAATTCAGTGTCGGCCGAATATGGGTTTTATTGTTATTTTGTTTGGCCAACTTTTGCCGAGCTCGGCGGACATGAGTTGGTGCTCAGCAGTAAAATCATGGGTCTCTTTCATATCATGATATCTACAGTAAAAGGCTATCTAAATGGGGGATTTGTTTTAATATCTCGGTGGACCTCATCTCAAATTTTGGTCTAAGGAATGGAATTTTAGAAATTAGTTTGCCAAATAAATTTTTATTCGGCGGTGGTTTCTCAGTAGTTCTCGGCTATATGTTTTTCTTGGTCATTCGGCGAAGTTACGAGTTTCAAGGTCATCTAGCCGAAGCTGAGGGAAATTTTGATATGGGTTGACGAATAATTTCCTTGACCATTCGGCTTATGAGCCGAAGCTTAAGGAAACTGGGGGGCAATGTTTGCACCTGATTTTAAACTATCGACCTGAGTAATCGAGACCGTTGATTGAGCATGGTTCTAGACCGTTGGATAAGAAAGTTAAGATAATTTTATTTCGTTAAAAATAATGTTATGGTTTTTAATCATAATAATTATCTTTTAACAAATCATCTTGATTTTCTCATACAAAACAACAGGGATACAAATCATAGCCCCAATTCAGAAGTAAGCAAAACAATCCGAATTAATTTGGATTTGTTAGCAGTGCACCGGATTAGAGCAATTTGGATTTATTTTCGAAGTTTGACATCAAATGGGTTGCATGCACCTAGCCTAGATAGTTTTTTGAAGTTTTTAATTGCAAAGGGATAATTCCAAAGATATTTCTATGCATATGGTTCAAGTGCCGTGCAATAATGAAATGTCAGATGAGGTGTTTGGCTTTGATTACGTGTGGATGGAGGAAAGCATGTGGTAAAGCCACGTCACCAAAGATCAAATATAATCATTTGAAGATCAAGTCATGTCAAGCACATGGGAGTTTGAAATTGGACTTTACTTGAGGATCAGGCTGTGCCAAGCAAGTACATCAGTCCTATAAATATAGGTGCAATGGCAACGGAAGAAGCCCCTCCAATTCAACACCCAAACTACTCTGCGCAAACCCTCGCTCTACGCGAAACCTCTCAACAACCTTAAGATTTTTATTTTCCTTTTTCGCCAACACATCTTCAGTTTGGATAAACAGCACTGTGAAGGCAACCGGCGAACATCTTCAGTTTGGATAAACAGCACTGTTGCCGTAGAATCAGCTGATCATGAAGCACCTTCAGTTTGGATAAACAACACTGTGATATGGCCGACTGGTTATCTATCCAAGTCTCGGTCGAGAAGGATTTTCGAATCCTTGTTGGCAGAGGTCATCTCATCAGCATTCTCGGTGAAGTAAGGTGTTACATGTTACTATATTCGGCACATGAAAAGCTGAATTTGATATTGAACTTCGCAGAACTAGTGATGCGAGAATTACTTGACACACAAATTAAACCCTCTTTTTGACAATTGTAGTATAGATGTAAGTAGGGTATCGTTCTAGGCCGGGGATTAGGAGGGATTGCTAATCTATTCTAAAATAATTTAAAAATATTAAACAAGACTCAAGGACACAAAACTAGGCTAAAAACTCTAATAACTCGAAACACACTTAAAATGACTCAAAATAATGAAAACAATCAAATTAAACACTAGGAACTGAAATGGACGGAAATTGAATTAAAAGACTAACAACAATGAAAACTAACTAAATAATATAATTTAATAATGGGGGGTGTTTGGTTTTGACGAAAAGTAAATTAAACTTAAATAAATTACAGAATTGACAAAAGCATGAAATTAAGATAAAATGATAAATGACGGACTAGCTAGAGGGTTCTTCTCCACACATGTTATACTTGCATACAAAATGATTTCCAGTTGCTTTTCGATAAGCTATGAATACTCAACGCCCCAAATTAACCGTGAATTGCACTAATTAACCCTCAGTTTTTCCACAAGTTATTGGGTTGGATGATTGCATACGACAACCCAAAACATTCCCTACAAGTTCCCTACATGAGTTGCATAATAGAGATACAAGCAAGAATCATTAAGTTTTATGAAAAACATAAGCATTGACGGGACACTCGTTACTATGATTTGCATGAAACTTATGCCAAGAATTTACTTAACGTGATTGTGACTAGCAACCTTTACTACTTGTGAATATAAGTTCATAACGATTAGGTAAAATTCACTTATATTCTAGCATCAAATTCATGCATGTAAATTAAGCGTGCACTCTCAACCAACATACACAAATCAGTTTTTATACAAACGGATAAGTAAATTGAATTCACAACTTATGAAATCACAACCGAAGGTAATCAATTCATATTACAAATATATTCATGGTTTTGAATTAACCTCTAGCCAAAATAAAATTAGTTACACATTATTAAAACAGAAATAAAATATAAGTTTGGAAAGATTTAACCGAGAGAAATGGAGTGAAGCCTCTAATTTTCTTGTTGCCTTGCTCTCTGGAGCTTTTCTTTTGTATTGCTGTGCTTCCCCGCCAGTCTCTCCCTGCGCTGTCCATCTCTTATATTTTTCTGTGCAGCTTGCAGTTTTGCTGCTTCTCTCACTCCCGTCTGACCTCGCTGCCAAAGGGCAGCTTCCCCCTTCCCTTCTCTCCGCAGCTTCACGCTGCCCAAAGGGCAGCCCTCTGCCTTCCACCAAAATTCCCACCAATCCTTCCGTCTCTCCCTTCTTATTTCCCTTCTATCCCCCTAACTCCCAAACTACTCAGACAGCTTTTAATTTTGTATTCCTTCCAATCCGTGTCCTCCCGTAGCTGTCTCCCACTTCTCTCCCCGTGCTCCTACATAACATGCCCTCTGACTTCTCTTTTTTTTTTTCACTTCATCAGTCCTGCACGTTTTTCTCTCTTGGATTCCCTTATTTTATTTTCCTTTTTCTCCTGGCTGCCTCGCTGCCCTCAATTCTGTCGGTCTTCACAGCTTTCCACCTGCAAGGGCCCGCATCAATCCCTTCTATCTCTCCTCTTGTTCCAAAATTATTCCCCCAGCTGTCTCCCTATTTTTCTTTTCTGACCTTTTACTTTTCTTCCGCTGGCAGCCTACCTTCTTGGATTCTCCTTTCACAATATAATACAAAATTGATTTGTATCATAAACTCTAAATTAGTAGCAGTTTGGGAATTAAGAACAAATTCAAGTAACAAATCCAAAACCAATATTCTATGAAACAATCAATTCAATGCATATAAAATAAACCAAAATAAAACCCAATCCAAAAATAAAATCAATATTCTTTCTGTTTATTATTTAAAACTCATTTATGCTATTTTTATTTTCTTTGCATAACAAATCCTATAAACACAAAAATAACATAAATAGCTCAAAAATATAAGGAACTAACTAAGAAAAGACGAGTGAATTCGAAGTAAAAATATATATAAATATGATCCGATCAACTAGCAGCCTTGTCTTCAGGCTCTAGAACCCAAAGGCTGATAATGTTCTTTCCTCAGCCGCAGTCGTAGATCGAGAAGTCAGCCATGCGCCCAACGCGACATCAACAAATTTTACTCACTGGTAGAGTTCGGTCGTCAAATTGGCACGCCCTGCACACAACCAAAGGACGTAGTTAGCTTATTAATTACTCGGCCTACGCGCCACATAGGCTTGGTAGTTTTTAGGGTCAACAACTAGCAAAGGCCACACATTCAGTGTGTGAGAACTATTTTTTTTTATTTATAAGAGCAGTGATTTGTTTTTAACGAGCTGGAAATTAAGGAGAGTAGAAAGAGTAGTGGGTGAAAAATGTGAAAGCGAGAGGGAGGTGGGAGTAAATTAAAGATCACTTGTTTGTGAGGGTGAGAAAAAAATACAGCAAAATTGCTTAGTGTAGGGTTGGGCAAACAGGTCTAAGACCTGTGGGGCGAGGTGCGTCTTGTAGGTTCGGGGCGTGTCTAGATTTTGTAAACTTGAAACGGGGCAAGGTAAGGCGGGTTCATGTAATTGGCGGGTCGAGGTGGGTGCGAATTTCTAAAAAAAAAAAAAGGCCCCCGGACTGGACCATTTCCACCATCCATTATATGGAGATTACATCTCCACCGTTCATTCCTAACACATATCTACTCTCTCTTGGTCTCTCATCTCTCGAATTGTCAATTCATTCTTTCATCTCTTGAATTCCCAACTTGAGCCTCGAGGTCTTCATCTCTCGACTCCAACCACCATCTTTTATGTCGTGACATCGTTTTCTTTGTCAGTCTGTACGTTATGTTCACCGCAAGACTTCAACAGAGCTCTGGTAAAGATGACAAAAAAGGACGAGGACATCACCGCCTCTCTTGACGACTTCATAGAGAAAGATATCGACATCCTCGCTAAGTAAGAGAAGAAGTTTGAAGGGTCAAAGCTTACCAATTGTTAGCCGCGCCTCGGTATGTGATTTGAGGCTCAAATTTATGTAATTTGAAGCAAAATAAGTGCTTTTAGGAAATCTGCTTATGGGTATGTTTGATTTTGTTTTGATTCATCAATTGGTGTAATTTGTAATGGCAAGGGTGGAGGTTTTGGATCCATGAGGAAGACGACGTCTTTCTGGATCGATATGCGTGTTAGGTTAGCGGTTGCTGGTGTGGTTGGGCTCAAGCACAAATTGCAGATCCTGTTAGACCCGTGAACTCAGCCCGAACCAACCCATTTCAAACGGGCCAGGTTAAGTCTGATTCCAAATTTATAAGTTTCATTACTCGCCCCGCTCCACTTTGTTTCATTTTAAAACGGGTCCAGTCTGGTCCCTCCAAATTTGGGCCCAGCCCTTGTTTAGTGTGTCATTTACTATATTGCTCATAATTTTATTTTAGTTAGGGGTGTGATATCCACACACCCCTTTTTACTTCTCACACACCTTTTATTTATTTCTATCATTTGATATTTTTTAATTCATATGATCCAATGATTGGAAATTAAAAGGGTGTATGAAAAGTAAAAATAGGTGTGTGAGAAGTAAAAAGGTCCACACACCCCTTTAGTTATTGTTGTTTAGTTTTGTTGATAGGGCTAAAATGATCTTTTTACCCTTGACAAAGAGGGTTATTTTGTTATTGTTATAGGTGTCCATTATTTAATTTGAGTGGATGACATCATGTCTGTGCAAGTAATGACATCATGCATATGTAAGCAATGATGTCATGACCTATTCATTTGCCTATATAATGAAGGCCAAGGCCACTAACAAATAAGAGAAACATACAGAGGAAATGAAAGAAAAGAGGAAAGAAGGAGAGAAAAGAAAGAAGAGATATGCATGAGAAATACCAGTGAGCCAAGCTGGAGAGAAGAGGAAAAATAGTGAGAATTATTTTGTATTCCTATTATTTCAAATAATGAAAGAAAACACTACTGGCATTTAAATGATGTAGACATACTTGTCGAACTTCATAAATATTGTGTTTTATTTACTATATCCCACTGCACACATATCCTCAATTTTAAACAGTTTTTGGTTTTTTATTTTATTTCTTTTTGTCAAATTGCCTTTTTTAAAAATTTGAAACTCGTTTCAATTTTTAGTTTTTAAAAATGTGAAAAGTGAAAATAAAAAAGTAATCCTAGTAAGTAAATTACTTATAGGATTCTATAATATATTTTATTGTAATTGTATTCCTTGGAGAGTAAGATTTTTTCTCCCTTATCACTATAAATAGAGGCACAACAAGGTTAAACACCATACTACAGAATCACCAAATTCTCTCTTCTAATTATCCTTGCCGTTGTCAATCTCCCTCTTGTTGGGCCATAATTGTCCAGGGCAGGAGTGAGGCGGATCAAAATATGCATACCTTAGAAGTCCGGTCATAGACTCGACAACCTCCAATGTAGAGTTGAATAAACGGAGCAGGGATGACACCATCATCCTATTATGGAATCAGTAGACAAAGTCTGACGACTTTGCTAAGATTTATTATGCTTATTCTACAAGATACGAAAACTTAATCCAACAAGGAATCAACAAGTTTCGTATAATTTTGGAGTTCTTACAATCTAAGGATTGACATGTGTGACATCCCACATCGCCTAGGGGAGTGGATGTTATAAGCCTTATATGTATATTCTCATCTATTCATAACACGAGGCTTTTTGGGAGCTCATTGGCTTCGGGTTCCATCGGAACTCCGAAGTTAAGCTAAGAGCAATCCCATGATGGGTGATCGACTGGGAAGTTCTCGTGTGAGTTTCTAGAAACAAAACCATGAGGGCGTGGTCGGGGTCCAAAGCGGACAATATCGTTCTACGATGGAGTCAAGCCTGGGATGTGGTAGGAGCTAGGGCCAGGATGTGACAACATGCGCCGGAAGTAATCACATTCGTAAAAGGATGCAATATCTACTTCTTAGATATCTTTTGTGATTCTCCCGGTTTGATAATGATTATATTATCCTAAAATATGCATCTCTGCTCCCACAATTATCGCATACTTATTATATTGGTTATTGCTTACTAACTTGATCGTTGGAGAGCCTTTGATTAGCATACACCACCTCCCCCCTCACCCCGTGCCCCAATTATACTTGTTCACAGTAATTTGTTCTTTTATAGTTTAGTTGGATTTATGCATCTTTACCGCTTACAGAGGTGCGAATTTGGTTCCAACAATTGGTGTTTTCATTGAGAGTGAAAATCATATTCCTCCTGACCAACTCAATCTATCACAGACATGAACACATAAGAAAGCTTTATTAAATCCAACACTAACAAGGTGACCGATGACAACCTTGCCCCTGATGTCTCAATCCCATCCGTTGAGAATAATCTTGTTGTCGACACCACCAACACTCTAGGGGCAAGCAATCAAACCCTTCATGCTCTAGCCACCCCAAAGGGCGGCGATGCTTTGCCTATTGGACCTTCCCAATATGAGGCATGTATGAGATACTTTACCAAAGATCGATGCTTCTGTTGATAAGTTGCAGCATGCCTATACTGCTTTTCGGGTGATGTCCTTCGTGGACGTCAAGAAGAGAATGAAGGCTCTCAAAAGATCCAGTAGGACCTTCCCATAAACTCAAATTCCTATTTTCGATTATAGTAACATAAGTACCATAACCCCAGATGAATAACTCATCGAGCCAACTTATACTCCAACTTTAGCAGACATCACTAATCCGAGTACAAACCTGCTTTATAATGATCAAACTGCCAATAACACCGCTCCAAACGGGACAAAGGTTCTACACAACCCTAGTCCTTTGGCTGTTGCAAGAGTCCACCGGATGGAACCACGACACTGAGCTTTAACGAACCAAAGTCTTCAGAGGAGCCAAAGAGACGTCGACTTGATAACCACGACATGACTAGAGATGCCCCAAGGGAAACTCCACTTCATATCCCTGGTTGGACTGTCGTGAAAGTGAAAAGCACACTCTCTTCAACAATCGAATATGCGCCTCTGCCTTATAAGTTTTCTCAACCTCGATTTAAGTACTTCTGCGGTGACACTGATCCGGATTACCACATCATGCACTATATGAGCGTCATGGCGTTATACAACAACAATGACATTTGGATGTAGAAGATGTTCTCCTCTATCCTAGAGGGGACCGTCATGAGGTGGTTCTCGGAGTTATCAACTCGTTTGATTGATTGCTTCAAAAATTTGGTCAACATCTTCACCAACACCTATTTGGTGTACTATGATGTCCAAAAGCAATACAAGGCCATATTCATCATGGTAGCTCAAAGCAAGGACAAAATTCTTAAAGCTTACCTGAAGCGGTTCCACGCGAAATCGGCTAAGGTAGAAAGGCTTGACGACATACTTGCCACTATAGCTTACAAGTAAGGACTCTATGTCAACTCACCCTTCTCCTAGAAGCTGAACAAGAGGAAGTACGACTATGCCACCCTAGCAGAATGTTTGACCTCACTAACTGGGATGACAAAACCAAAAGGAAGGTTCCTTATCAGGACCGCAGTAGGAAGCTCAAACGAAAAAGAGAAGACTGGAGCAATCCACCTCTATCTTCCCGTCAAAATGACATGAGAGGACGAAAAATAAATCAGCTCCACTTAGATTGAGGCAATATACTGACCTGCACACAATCATCAACAACATTCTTCACAGCATCAAGGACAAACCCTTCCTCGAACGGTTGGAACATCTTCCTGAACATCTGGTAAAGAAAAGCCAAAAGAGTATTGCTCCTTCCACCAATGCATAAGCCATACCATTCGAAATTGACAAACGCTCAGAGACCACATCGAGGAAATCATCAACCAATGGGACTGTTGGGAGTTTGTAAGAAGCGAGGCAAGGAAAGAAAAAGACCCCTGAAGAAAGGGACAAAGGTGAATCCGACATGTACGACCTGACTGATGACAAGGATGACAAGAGTTCATCAAAGAAGCTCACTCTCAACTTAGGATTGCAGAGAGAGTGCCGTAGGTTTGAATAGCATCCATCGCATACTATTGTGAGAGGCGCGTGTGCATTGAGTTCTAGATCACTACCTTTGAATTTATACTGCACCCCTTGACAGTACCTTTTTCTTCCAGTAGAGATGTCACCGTTCCTTGTTCCAATCTTACACTGATGTCGAAATTTAAGAAATGACACACAAATGAGACTCCATAAGAGTATGCAAATCTCCTTCATGATGAATCTCACATACCATGTATTATCCGATATCGTATAGATTCTTGTTAAATACATGGTTAAGTTTTCACAGTCTGACAACATAGCATGACAAACTTTCAAGCAAAGAGAATATATTAAAGATCCACTGCAATATGTAATCAAAGGATCTATCTTTGCATAGCAAATACAGACCAAACGTCAAATTATAACAGATACTTTAAATAGATGACTGAAGCGGAGGGAAAAGACCTCTAAAACTTTGAATTATACAACACATGGCGAGCCTACTGAAAAAAGAATACTATGAAATGTATTTGAAGGGAAAGGAAGAGTACTTGGGAAGAGATGAAGGCTTTTCCCGCATCCTTTGAATGAAACGCCCGTGGTGAAAGCTTCTCCCAGCCACATCACGATGGAAGTTTTCCAAAGGATATGGCAGCTTGGTACTTTTTCCATCCTTGTAAAGAGCATATCCGAAAACCCGTTGAGCATCAATCTCATTTACACAATCTTCAACCAAACAGAAATATTAACAATTATCATATGTAGTTGTCTAACTCAAAGTGGAAATAAATGAGGAGAACAGTTATGGAACATTCATATAAGTCCTCAGGTTTATACTTCTTTGCTTATCCTCAAGGCCTAACTCAACTAATCTGAGATATCCCCCTGGTTGCAGCAGCTCGCCGACGATTCTGTCTGGCTCACTCAAGTCCCTTTCAACCACATGCACTCGGCGCCCATCCTGCTGTATGCAGACATTGTAAACAAAACATAGCAATAGTAAGAAGACAAGACATGATAACTTAGATTTGTGCAAATTGTAAATATTATGATCCTGATGTTACTATATACAATGTAACAAAAATATATGAAAGGATTTTCCTAATGATCCAAAACTCAGATGATCTTGGAGACCCCAAACAGATCTCAAGGCGTTATCTTTAAGTTATCTTCCCACCGATGCAGAAATATAATCTCAGATAAAAGGAAACAATTACATATTTTAATGAACAGATAAATAAAGAGTGATAACCATTAAATTTCGAAAACCTTAAACCTCGTCAAGTTATATATCGCACAAATATAGAAAGAGGCATAGAATCCTTAGAGAGTGAGAGAATGTCACCTTCCCAAGAGTGTAAGCGAGCGCCGAACCAACAACCCCAGCACCAACAACGATAATGTCTGCACTTTCAACCATCTTTGCCTCGTCGCACGTTCCATTTTCACAGCTCTTCAAACAATTCCCATTTTGATGAGCTCTGGCCTTCTTCTGTCGTCTTAGACTGCACAAGAAAACAAACCCGAGCAGCGAGGCTATAACAGCACACACTATATTCAGGTAAACCGTCTTCAAAGATCGTGAATTCGGTTAGAGAAGATTATGGTGGAGCTCTCTGAATTTTAGTTCTTTTCAAGTGTTGGAGTTGGTTCTCAGACTTAAGTTGGCGCCTATATATGGTGAGCCAACTTTTTTTAAAAACTATTTTTTAGTTTTGGGATAGAAACGTGGATAAGTTATGCGCCTACCACTGTAAATTATTTACCAGGCCAAATTGGAAGACCTGAAAGCAAGTCATTTTGTACAAGACTGCGTAATTTAGTAAATTTCATTCCCCCCCCAAGATTTAGTGGAATCATTTGCAACTAAAATATAGGTAATCTTTTGGCAAATGGGAGTTTAGGCTAGTTGGCTAAGACAATATACCATTCCTCTTACATATGAGTTTAAGTTTCCTTTTTCGTAAATTAGAATATAGTTTTGAATGGAAATAACAATGTAACCGAAATTAAGAAATGTTTGGAGGTTATTGAATAATAATGTAATTTACTTCACAAATATAATTTTTATTTCGCAATTTTTATGATATTTATATGTTATGAGATAACAAAGTACTCTCTACAGTGATGCTGGCCACAACTCAGTCTCTAGCTCATTACAAATTTATATCGTTAACATATTCACGCGAGGCTGATTATAACCCTTTTCTCTTACATTTCGGAACTAGTAGTGATCCTATAACAGAACCAGAAAATTTACATGGTCAGCGATTAAGTGCATTGGAATGGCTGTCCAAATAAGACTTGATTTAGTCAGAGAGGGGTTGGTAAGTGTGGAAGTGGATCATATATTATTATACATAGTACAAAATATTAATATTCTGCCATGCAAATGTCAAAAAAAAAAAAAAAAATCTCTAGGTTTTAAAAACCGTGGGTGCCAAACAGGGGGCGGGGGTGACAACTAGAAATGTTAAACTAAAACATAAAAAGATAAGAGAAGAAAAAAAAACAAACTTCCCTAATCCTCCTGTAAACTAAGTATAGCATATAATCATGACTGTTAGAATAATTATCTGTCAAAAATATGGGATTATGGATCAAGTCAGTATGAAATTTGTTTATTTTATTTGAATATAATTGCAATTGGACAATGATACGATAAGGTCGTGTAAGTGATACAATAATGACTGATTCCTAACTATTGATACATGCAAGACTCACTTGTATTTATGGTCAAGAATCACTCACGTTAGTCCTGACCTAGCAGTCCTTGCAATTATGTAATACAAAGTGAGTATACTGCATGAAGTGAAGAGAGCATGTAGCAATAGTTACATGGAAGAATCCAGGATTTGAAATTGTTACATGGAAGAATCTGTAATTATTGAGAAAGTGTGCTACGAGCCTACGACATTCTTTGTTTGGTTTTCTGAGTATCTTGTTTATACCGAAGGAAATCTGCGTGCAGGGAAGAACATTTGTCTTACTCCTTCAGTGTTGATTATGGGCAGAATGATTCTTAAAGCTTCCTGCAAAATTATAATAATAAATAGCTTTCCAAAAAAAAAAAAAATTATAATAATAAATACATATAAGGCTGTTCGTCTATCCATACATATATAAAAGCCATAAGACAATAAAATAGGAAGCATTCATATTTCCCAAACTACACTTCCTTAACCATGATTTCAAAATCAATTTAATTTAAAAAAAAAATCCAAACAAACAAATTCTCGTCAAAACGAATTTTAACCACATTATTGCTAGCATACTATGAGGCTTAACCTGTCACATCTCGGCCCGGGCCCCCATCACATCCCGGGCTCGATTCCGCCATAGCACGATATTGTCCGTTTTGGATCCCGACCACGCCCTCATGGTTTTGTTTCTAGGAACTCACATGAGAACTTCCCAGTGGGTTACCCATCATGGGATTGCTCTCGTGTGAACTCGCTTAACTTCGGAGTTCCGATGGAACTCAAAGCCAGTGAGCTCCCCAAAAGCCTTGTGCTAGGTAAATATGAGAATATACATATAAGGCTTACATGATCTACTCCCCTGGACGACGTGGGATGTTACATAACCCACTCTTCCACCCTTAGTGTAGATCATATCGTTTGTTAAAAGAAAGAAAAAAATCTCATGCGGTGGACAGTTTTTTTTCTCTTATTTCTTTAATTTAAAAAAAAATAAAAAAATAAAAACCACAAGTAAAAAAAATGTAAAAGAGCAAATTGTCACACGCATAAGCATGTGACAAGATGCTAGTTTATTTATAAATTCTGAAATGAAATGACGGTTAATTGTAAAAAGACAGAGTGGTAGAGAAAGACCTGGAAAGACAAAGATAGAGTCAAAGACATGACAAAAATACATTTTGGGGGTAGAAGATGTAATTATGAGACAAAGACAGAGCCAAAGGGGTAAAGGAAGACCTGGGAAGACTTGGAAGGAGATTCTAAGAAAACACTTGGACTACTTGGATTGAGGGTCGTCTCTAACATTTTGGGGGTCCTGTGTGAATTCAATAAAAAAGCCTTCCTTAATTAAAAAAAAATTGGACAATATATTCATTCAGGATTCAACAATCGATATTCAAACTTAATTGGAATCAACATCTCACTCTTACTAAATGAATAATCTTTAATTGCCATAAAAGCATGATTTAGGCTTTGTCCATAAAATATAGAGCACAAAATCATGTAATATATAGGAGGGTAAAATATTTTGGGGCCTCTCTATGCCATTGCACCTTTTGTACACCCCAACGCCCCTTTGCTTACATTTAGTGAAAAACATGATAGAAAACTGAGCATAGTGGTGTTCTAGAATTTATATAGCGACCTCACTTTGTGGGAGTGGTTGTTGTAATAGAGTTACTCACCAAGATTAGTCTGGCTGCAATCCATATACGTTTTGGTGAAGGAAACGGAATTAGCAAGCGTCCAACAGCATAAATACCCACGACAAAGAACTGGATAACCAAGCTCCAGGGGCAATAGTTTAGACCGGAGAAAGCAGCGAGAGCTCCATTTGAAAAGACGCGTCCAAGGCAAAAATAATCGAAGCATGCTTGGCGCAATTCCTTTCTTGCTGGATCAGGGGATGCACATAACACCTTGTACGCGGCACCTGCCAATGTGTTTATGGTAAAAGCCGCTGGCTGCAGCGAAACCAAGAATTATCTTATATGAAGTTACCTGTAAATTTGAGCCAACTGCTAACAGTGAAAGGCATAGACTGCTTACCTTACGTAGCGTATAGAAGGATTCGAGGTATTTAAATAGGGCAGGAACATCATTCAGATTGCGCAGGGGTCTGAGAAGATTCCTTAGAACAACAACGTCCGATAGAGCCACAACCATGCCTCCCCCAGTTATAGGATGCCGCATGTTGACTGCATCCCCCATTAGGAGAGCACCTGGGGTGTGAGAAGCAGTAGCAGGCATGCTCCTGGTGGGCATTGTTTTTATGTTTCCCTTATCAATGGCAACCAAAAAAGCAGTGTACAGTTCGGGAGGAACCTGAAATATTATACGACTAAATTAGTTCAAATGGTTAGATAAGTGAAGTACGAATAAAATCAAACACATATTTCATTAAGTTTCCAAGATGTAATCCTACCTGGGGTGCCACCTTTGTTTTCAAGTAGTGAGCCATTTCACCACTAGAAATAGAAGGTACTTGCTGGCCTGGTACATCAACCAAGCAGCGAATCTCCCTGCTGCCGATGGGATAAAATGATACGAGTGATGGATCCCCCAAAATTACATGTGCATGATTTGCATATGGAAGCTGGCAATCCTCAAGAATCAAACCAACAAAACAAGAAGGAATATCAACCTGCAGATAAACAATGGCAATAGTTGATTTGCTGATTGAAAATTCTTAAAAATCTGGTTCAGTATATTTATTTTCATGTCATTTGAGATAATTAGCATGCACTAGAAAAAAGAAGAAAACAAAACTGGCACGCTATTTTCACCTTAGGATTGCACAGATAACGTCGCAAGTTTGAACAGCAACCATCACATACAATTGTGAGGGGTGCATGCGCAGTGAACTCTTGACTACCTTTGCGTCTAAACTTCACCCCTTTGATAGTACCCTTTTCTTCAAGCAGAGATGTAACCGTTCCTTGTTCCAACTCTACACTGAAGTCAAAATTTTGGAGGATGAAATGAATATCATGTATGCCAATTGTACTAGTGAACTAGCTTAAGTATAGTAGAACTAGAAACATTTAGAAATCAACTTATAACATTACTTAATAGAAAAGGCTGAAACAGAGAGAAAGTCCGAGTATTTAAGTTTTGTACCAGCTTGAAAAGACAAAACTGAGTAACTCTACATGCACCAAATTTCAATGACATTATTCACCACATCGTTATATGTAACTGGAATCTGTTTGTGAGATACAAGTTCAGTAATGCTGTATATACATAATAACGTGGGAATGTTTGAAAGGAAAAGAAGGATACCTTGGAAGAGATGAAGCTTTATCACGCATTCTTTGAATGAAACGCCCATGGTGAAACCTTACCCCAACCACATCTGGATTGAAATTTTCCGAAGGATATGGCAGCTTGGTCCTTATCCCATCCTTGTAAAGAACATATCCGAAGATTTTCTGAGCATCAATTTTGTTGACACAATCTAATCATAGACCGATTATTATTTAGCATATATATATATATAACTAGAAAAGGAAAAACAGAAGGAAAGGTCAACCACTTTAGAACCTGGCAGAAATTACAACAATTTGAGCAAATAATGCGAGTCTTCAGGTTCATTCTTGACACGACTAAGTAATATGAAAATATTTCATATGCGTAAATATCTTAATTACCCTCAAGGCCCAACTCAATTAGTCTCAGATAAGCCCCAGGTTGTAGCAGTTCACCAACGATTCTATCTGGCTTGGTCAAGTCTCTTTCAATCACATGCACTCGGCGCCCATCCTGCAGTTCAATGCAGATAATATTGTAACTGATCACTATCTTAAACATCAAAAAGAACATTAGAAGTTCAATCATTTCCATAAACCAAATGAATCCAGCATAAACCTTAAACCATTTCAAGTATAGATCAAAAGAAAGTGTACAAAAGACCAAGAACCCTCAGAGAGTGAGACTGTCACCTTCCCGAGAGTGTAAGCTAGTGCCGAACCAGCAACACCAGCACCCACAATGATAACATCCACACCTGCACCTATGTCTTTCTGCAGACACATTCCATTTTCAGAGCTCCTCCAACCATTCACATTCCGATCCTTTACTAAAGCTCTGTCCTTTTTCTTCCGTCTGAAACCGTACGAGGAAACAAACCCCAACAGAAAAGCCACGACAGCAACCAACATAAGCTGGAAAACCATGATTTTAGAGTTTCTGCCAAGATTAAAACTTTGGCGCCATTATATAGAGTGAGCCAACGGTCAAAAAACTGCTATTTTGGCTCTGGAGCAAAGGCGTATACATCCCCTCCACAATCAGTTGGACATGAGCATTGCGTGAGGGGTAGATGGCAGAAGAAAGACGCATATTTAGCATACATTTGTTACACACTCATATGTTGCCTATTCCAAGTTTCGTGCCCTTTAACATGCAAACTGCCCGGAATTATGCAAAGGGTTGTTTTATTGACACCCTACAAATTGTTAACTACACTCCATTTACATTTTGGGGCTTTTAGATTTTAGGACCTAAATAAGATTACTTTTAGATTATAACCTGCATGGTTTTCTCTATCTAATTTAAGTCCATATTTTAAAATCTTAACTCCATGTCATATTTAACTGCCTCTATCACATACACTATTTACAAAATTGCTATCCACATTTTCCTATTCAAATTTCAATGCATAATTAAGTCTAAAAATTAGGAATTGACATTCACACTCAAACCACCCATTAATAGATTTAATTCAAAATTCAAAAATTCAAAAATTTTTGGAATGTACTAATAGGTACAAGAAAATAAATGAATTTTTTTTATTGATTAATTGTGAATATAAATGTGAAAGAAATGACAAAAATACATTACAAAAAGAAAAACAAAACATCACCACTAACACAATTTCCATCTCCACAAGAAAATGAACACCCATAAAAATTATAGGTACATTAACAAAGTGATATATATAGGTGCGGAAGTATAAGTGCACAAGCATAGGTACGGAAGTATAAGTGCATAAGCATAGGTACGGAAGTATAAGTACGTAAACATAGGTATGGAAGTATAAATGCATAAACATAGGTACGTAATTCCGGTATGCAAATTTTACTCCATGTATCTTCATATGAGTACACAAATCATAGATTTAAAAATACGTATTGTCAATCTTCATAGACAACAAATTATCATACATGAATAAACATAATTCATAGGTAAAAAATAGATTTGCAAGCCTTAGTTGTTCCATAATGCTAGAAACATATGAATCATGAGAATATACAATTGAGAGAGATAAGAGATAATATAAAGGAGAAGTGTGTATGTGAGTTGGACATATTGCTCTTTCTAAATGAGACTTGATTGTGTAACCCGACATTCGGTATAAACATTTCTTTTATTGATTTCAAAAATAAAACTGAAAGCTCAAAAGCCTAATAGTCAATATTTATGAGCTAAATCATAAGAAAAGGGCGATTTAATTAGGAACAAACAAAAATAATTCTTTTAATTAATTGACTCTTCAACTCCTATATGGAAAGTTGCTGAGTTGAATATAAAGTCAAAGCATTAAATATTTATGAGCTAAATCATAAGACATTTTCTGCTACCTCAGGGGTATGACAAATTTGGGTATGTTCTTCCCTTATGAATCCTCGAGAGAAGTCATCGCCCTCTTCGGTCATCAAGTTGATTGTTGCCTTGTTGGTTATGCTGATGCATGTTATTTATCTGACCTGCACAAGGCACTTTCTCAAACGGGTTACGTATTATGATTGGAAACATTGCAACTTCTTGGAGGTTTACCAAACATTCATTAGTTGTGACGACTCTTTTTCAAACCATGCTGAAATTCTCGCCTTGCATGAAGCTAATGAATGCTTTTAGCTGAGAGCAATTATGGAACATATTCGAAGTACTAGCGGTCTTTCTATCGTCGTTGATGTCCCTACAATGATTTTTGACAACAACGCTACTTGTATCAACCAACTGAAGAAATGATACTGATAAGTGAATTTTATATTATATATTTAACCCTATTCTTGGTATATTTTTATTCATATTTTGGAAGAATTTTGATACTTTGAATTGTATTTTCAATATAGGACTCTCGACTTTCTCTGAAGCAAAATGGAGTCAAATGGACGAATTTTGGAGTAATTCCAATTGGAAGACGTTCTTGAGTCAATTAGCTTGATCGTATCAAAATTTGGGATTTTTCCATCAAGCGGTTATTTTATGGCGATAAAATAAAGGAGCGATGCGCGGTGCTGGAAAATGACGTTTCTGGGCTTAAAGTGCGTTTTTTGGAGCACAAGATGACCTCGGATGGTTTCGTGGCTTTTTGGAGATGTGTTCGGAACGTCCTTATCTTTAAAACAACCTATCTTGGGCCTGATTTGGAGGAGATCTGAGGCTAAAACGTGGCTGGATAAGTACTTGGCAGATTCTCCTAGTTTAATTAGGGTTTTATTTTCTAAGATATTTTTTTATTATTTTTCTTAGTTTCCTAGTTGGAATAAGAAACCTATGTCTTAGGGTTTGTAAGGGCTGAGCAAATATATTGCTTTGGCCGTCTACAATTTTGTGGACGCTTATTATTATTCAACTTCAGAGACAAAGAACTTGGCTAGGGTTCTTGGAGATTTTCTACTTTAAGGTGCTTTCATTCCTTTTGTTTTTAATAATATTTTCTATGATTTCAATTATGAATATGCATAACTAATTCCTTTTGCTAGGGCGAAGCCTTGAGCCTTAGCATGAATATGTAATTTTTATTTAATTGCTTATGATTGATTGCATGCACACTTTGAATTATTGATCACTGTTTCAAACTATCTAATTATCTTGATGATTGGCCACCATTAGGATGTTTAGGCAAGTAATTGGATGCAATTCGGTCGGAATATCACCGGAGGATTGAGTATTGCTTCTTGTGATTGATAATTGTAATTTCATCTAAGGCGAATATCACGTTCTTAGGGGTTGCATGGTTCTTCAAAAGGTTTTCATAAAACTTAATGAGTCTTGTATGTTCATATTTGATCTGAATATCACAGACGGATTGCATGTTAGATATACGTTCTTGCTTGAATATCACGAGGAGAATATGTATTAGGAAAATCTAACCTTCGAAGTGGCATGTGTAAATTGTAAGTAATTGGTAGAAATTCATAGGATTGCTAGGTGATGGTGGAACCCTAGTGCCTTTATAAATTGGTATTTAAAACTCTTTTCTTCGATTATTTTAGTTTTTGTTTAAAATTCGTTTTTAATATTACCCACTCTCAAACTCTCTTTTCTCAAGTTTTAATTCTAAGTATTTAATTAGGAATTGTTTCTACATAAGTTATCCAAATAGTCCTTGAGGAAAACGACTTTGCATGAGCATCTATACTACAATATCCTTGTATTCTTGCAAGTATTTCATGTGATTTTGATTTCATGTGATTTTGACCCTATTTGCATAGACGTTAAAAATCCTATCAGATACATCAAGGGAGACAACAGCAAGCCGGCAAAGTTCTTTTATTCTCATCAGCAACAACAGTATCAGAACATTGAAGTCAAGCAAATCTATTCCCAAGACAACTTGGCCGATCTCGTTACGAAGTCACTGCCCAAGTTTACTTTTCAAAAGCTTGTCCAAGGAATCAAAATGTGTAAATTTTATGACCTGAATAACTTGTAGTTCTCTTATTTGGAAGTTTTGTCAAACTAAGGGGGAGTATCCAGAAGTATACTCACTTAATCTTAATGTATTATTTTTTCCTACGATTAGGAGCATTTTTCCTACTGAGTTTTGCTATCTATTGAGGTTTTGATGAGGCAACCATCCTCAGATGGTCATACCCTTATGAGGTATACTACTTTCATCCCGTATGACGTTTGTTTTTGATATTATGCATACTTCTCACGTTTCTCCTTAGCCTATGGGTTTTTCACCTATTTTGGCTTTTGCCATAGTAAGGTTTTGTGAGTTTTACTGCAATGCATGCTACTCACAATGCATGTTTTCGTTAGTTTGAGTTATCAGCTTATCTACTTCATCCGCTAAAGACCTAATGCAATGTTTTGTTTGAGTATTTACACACTCAAGGGGAATGTTGCAATCCTATTAGATTATGAATGTGATCGTGCAAATCCAATCATATCTTAGGCTATCCTTGTGGAATTCTACTATATCTCTTTAGATTATATATTATCCTATTAGGGTTGTAATCCTATTGGGGTAAGAAATTTACCTTCCCTACTAGTATAAATAAAGGCACAATAGGATGAGATAAAACACACCTTAGAATCACACATCTCTCTCTTTCCTCTACTGCCGCCGCACCTTTCACTCTGTCTGTCCTTTGTATTGTTCTAACTTGCTATATATTTTTATTTTTCTAGTTCATTGACCCAACCTAAATTTCAATACGCAAGCCAAGAATCAATTCAAATTCAACATCCTCATTTACTTATTAGCCAATAGAAGCACTACCTGCGTAAATAAAGTAGTATAAAAACAAACATGTAATTGATTAGTCTTGTTTGGTTTAGAGTCGTTTATAAAACTCAAAATTGTAACCAATGTTGTAAAATCGATGGTGGGTGCAGTGGAATAAATAAACAAGACACAAAATTTACGACGTTCCTCTACAGTCAGTGTGACTAGAGTACGTCATCGGGGCAACAGTGGTGCTTTCATTATAATTTAGAATAATAGGAGTACAAAAATAACTCTCTCTATTATCTCCTCTCCTCTTCCTCTCTTTTCTCTCTTCATCTTCCGTGAACTTTGTGGCTTCTATGTATTTTCTCTCATCCTCAACATTCCCTTTTATAGGCATAGACGATAGTGCCTGCTGCCTTGCTGCCAACTAAGCTACAGTGCTCTAAAGTGGTTGATATAGTCATCCATTACATCATTTAGTGGTCAGCCACCAATATTTACAACACTCCCCCTTGGATGACCACAAATCTTCGATTGACTCGTTAAAATCTTGATCTATTTTTGGATGCTCCCCCTGATAAGTAGTACCATATCTATTGTGCTTATTGACTTTCCATAGACTTGTTCTTGAACTGGGTTGGAGGGCCTTCTACTAGACTTCCTCCAAAGGTCTGAATTTTACTCCTTGTATCTGGAGCTGAATTTGATTCAAGGGTGGTAGATACTTAATCTTAAATTGGACTTGTGATTTCTTTAGGGGTCGTCGATGTTTGATCTTGAATGAAATTGGACCATGAGGAGCTTCACGTGGCAAGTGATCTTCGGCTTTGTCGGGGATGAATCAGCATGTGTTTGTTACGCTTGTCTCCACGTGTTTCAATGTATCATTTTCACTTGCCTTACTTGCTCCCCTTGCATAAGTGGTATTTTCCCTGGTTGTCCCCCATGCCCCTCATGCATGTGTGGCATATTCTCTTGTAGTATTTGTCCCTTGATGCAGGAGTGGAATGCAACCCTTGCATTTGGATGGTTCATCACTTTTTGGTGATTGGAGACCTAGCTCCAACAACAGTTGAAGATGGCTACTCGAGAGAAATACTAGGTAAGCAATTAGGAAAGGTTCCAGGCAATCGATTCCTTATCGGAAGTTTGAGTGGAGGTTCCAACATATTGCTTTCTTTATCCTTGTCTTTGCAGGTAAGAACAAGGACAAAGAAAAGGACATGGAGATTGCATGATATGAGATACTTTTGCTCTCATGCCTGATGATATAAGATACTCTTGATCTGGTATGACTTGTTATGAAGAGGTATTCTCGGAGAGAAAGAAAATTAAGTATGTTGAGAGGTTTGGTTGCAGATGCATTTTCGGCAATGAGAGAGAGAGAGAGTTAGGAGTTTTGGATGTGTGCCTTGTTATGGAGGATGAAGGTCGACATATATAGGGATTTCCCCAATAGTAGGTAATGGTGTGGATATGGCTTTGTCATCCACACTTGTCATGCTTCCGGCATGTAATAGTTATGCTACGGGAATGCAATTGTTTAGTAGTGCGATATTCTTTTCTTTTCAAATGACTGAACCTTTTGAGTCTGAAGGTTTGCCACGCTTCAAGCGCGCAATAGATAAATCATTTACTGCATCACTATATTTCATCACTTTCATTGCATCATTAAATGCATTTGGCATTTGATTGATATATTGTTGCATCATTCAATTATTCTTTTTTCATTTTCATGTTGATTGCTTCGTGAATCAAAATAAGACATTCTTTTCGTTCTTCTGGAACGGTATTTTCTCATCATTCTTCTAGAATGATATTTTCTCATTGTTCTTCTGGAACGATATTTTCTCCCTCTAACGGCGGGAAAATTGTCTTATCAAAATGATAGTCCACAAACCACGCGGTAAACATATCCCCAGTCAAGGGTTCTAAATATTGAATGATAGATAATGTTCAACATCAATGCCTAATCCGCGATGATGCCTTATTTCAGTACGTTGTAGCAGTGTAATAGGCACATAGATAACACAAGCAAAAACTCTATATGTATAATGTTTGGCTGGTTCCCAAACTTGAGTTATATTGAGAAGTATTGATGGTTGATAACAAATTTCAACCGAACTAATACTGCATCATGCAAAATAGCATGTACTTATGTAAAAACTGGCAATTTTGTTTTCATGAGTAGAGTGCGGGTAATCAATTTCATCCACTTAATAAATGCTTCTGTTAAACCATTTTGAGTATGGACATAAGGAACTTCTGGTCTTTATTTATATCATCATTTACATGAATCAAGGAACTTCTAATCCTTATTTAATAGTCTGAGACTCTTATGACCTTTATTACAATTAAGTTGAGGCACTACGACAGTTCAAACTTACGGTGCTCATCAATGAACTTCATGTCCTGATCTTGAGGATCAAAGGACTTCATGCCCAATCTTTTTTGTATGATGGAACTTCGGGTCCAATCATTTTTATATGATGAGGATCAAGAAACTGTAGGTTCTGATCTAATCAAAGAAATTCGGGTCCTTGTTATACTCATTGTAACAAAAGATAAGTATAATAAATAAATTAAAGCAATAGGTGGTAATTCCAGCCATAGTAATAAATTGCATTTAAGCAAATAAAGCTTGTGACAAGGGCTTTAATTCAGCACCACTCACATAAATCAAAACTTAAAGCAGTAGGCGGTAAAACCGTCCATGATAAATAAATTGCTTTAAAGTAAATAGAACTTGTGAAAGGGTTTTGAACCAACACCAATTCACATAAATAACAAGAAGTATCAGACCCCTTTTTATTTATTATTTTTCTTTCTTTTGTCAACATTTATTTCAAACCTTTATTAATTTTTTTCTTTCCTTCTGTAGCATGGTGCCATGCACCAACCCAAAGCTTTTGTCTTTATTTATTATTTTGACCAAATGGTGTCGTGCATCATTCAAATCCCTTTATATATATTTTTTTATTATTTTTCTTAGGGTGCAGTCAACACCACACATTTCCAAACTTTTTTCACATGTGTCTTACCATTCTATCAATCCCCCTTTTCTATTATTTTTCTTCCTTATCTGTCTCTGCCAGTCTCAAAACGCAGGGCCAGCTGGGTTGTTGTTGAGGTTGCCCAAATTCAATTCAATCCAAAAAGGCTACCACAGATTGGAGTTTTTCTTGCATGACCCAGGGAACATGGCATCGTGAAGCAAGAACCTCAATGCAGAGACATAGATGACAACGGGGTTGATGGAGGCACAAGAGAGGAAGGCTTGTGTGGAGTCAGTTCTGCCATCAACATTTCAGACAACTGAGGATTCATAGGAGTCCTTGGAATCCGTTGAAAACAACGTGATCTGGGTTTCTAAGTTTGATGAGATTCTTCTAGATCTCTAGAAACCAATTATCAAGTACGAGTTTTCTCATCATGTGACGACTACAGGTCGTAGATTTTCAATTCTCATCGAAATTCGGTGGGACGCTTCTGGTGCGGTGGGAGAGAGAAAATGGACATACCTTTTATTCTGTGCGATTTTAGTTGACGGAGGTGAGAGGTAGATAGTGCTTCACCTGATTTATGGCGTTGTGCTTTCCACTAACATGAGAGCTTCTCGTGTTGATAATGTGTTGTAAAATCGATGGTGGGTGCAATGGAATAAATAAACAAGATACAAAATTTACGAGGTTCCTCTACAGTCAGTGTAACTGAAGTACGTCCTTGGGGCAACAGTGGTGCTTTCACTATAATTTAGAATAATAGGATTACAGAAATAACTCTCTATTATCTCCTCTCATCTTCCTCTCTTTTCTCTCTTCCTCTTCAGTAAACTTTGTGGCTTCTATGTATTTTCTCTCATCCTCAACATTCCCTTTTATAGGCACAGATGATAGTGCTTGCTGCCAACTAAGCTACAGTGCTCTAAAGTGGTTGATATAGTCATCCATTACATCATTTAGTGGTCAATCACCAATGTTTACAAAATCAAATCAATTTATTACGGTTTGGGTTTGGTTGTAGGCTGGTTGGCTTTGTTTTTGGGCAAAACAACACCAAATCGATCATTGCACAGTTGTATTGACGCCCACCCTTATTGACATACTAGTAACTAAATCGTTCAATTATGAATTATATTTAATGTTTATATAGTAATTCATTACTGGTGTTTTTTAATAAAAACGATATTCTACACTAATCTACGCTAAGGGCATTTTTACACCGCCAAATTGCCCCACCTATTGGGTGACTGAATCCCTCAATCTCTCCAAAAGCTGCTCCAGCCCACGCCCATCATTAGGGCAATCCAGTGGGCCTATCTCCCACGGATCGAGCAATTAGGTGAGAATGGCCTAACTTCTTGCTTGAGGCTATTTGACGTCACCCACATTCATAAATTTTTGCCTCAAGTGTGTGGAGTTCACATGTGATTTTAGGCGTTTGAGCTGACAACATGCTGGCTTATGCCCATGTGGCACAACTTGGGTTGTTGGATTGCAAAAAAATGTAATCCAATACTCTATATTATTCATTTAGAAAAAAAAAAGAATATAGAAAAAATGGAAAAAAAAACTAAGAGAATTTGAAATTAAACATGATATTATTTAAAAAAAAAACTCAATGCCAATTGCTTTGTAATTCATTTATAGGCTAGAAATGCCTTAGGCAATTACTGTTCACTAACGCAATAATTGTTAATTGCCCAATAACCCTGGAAATTATCGCCCTTAGGGATGTAGCCAATTTGAATTTAAGAGGATTTTAATAGACTTTTTTAAATGACAGATTTCAAATGATAGACTTTACAATTTTATATAGATTATAACAGATATATATATATTTGTATGGATTTGTGTGGATCATTTCTTGGATTTCTTAGGATTTTGAAAAAACATTGATGACCACACGTAGAGTTGAGGGATCATTTTTAATGAAATCCTGGCACAGATTAACCTTCCTTATCACCTACTTGAGCACCAAATGACGCACATAGAAGCACTTGCCTCTCGTGAAGAAGGAGAGCACGAGACTGGAAGCAAAAAACCTAAGGATAAATCGACCCCAATTGCCAATGCAAGAAGAATCAAGGACCGATGCATGTTCAGTTATGGGTCTTTTCTCCCTTGATAAATTGGGGCAATATAGAATATGGGTTGAAAGATAATTTTTTTCATTTTCAGATTTTGTTGGTGCGAATGAAAAGCCAGGTCGAATGTGCGTAGTCGGTCATCGTTCTTTCTTTTCAAAGTTGAGATGGTCATCGAGGATCGACAACGATATCATCATACGATTAGATTTTTTATTTGTGTATCTATATTTTTATGTGTACTCTATAATTCTACTTTTCTTTTTCACTATCCAAAATATCCAAAATAATAAAAAATAAAGAAAATAAAAATGTGGTTGTGATCAACTTACTGGTTTGGTATTGCTGTGCTTTGAAAAAAAGCTGCTGTGAGAATAAGCGGCTGTGCTGTGAGAATAAGCGGCTGTGAAATAAAGCCAGTAGAGTGTTTGGTAAATTTTTTTGTGAAAGTGCTTTTGGAAAAAAAATCAGGATGATAGTGTGTCTTTTCATTAAAGGAGCACCGTAGCTCCGTGTGCTTTGAAAAAACTGGCTTTTTTTCAAAGCAGCAAATAGCAGCTTCAGCTTTTCCTTTGATTTTCAGCTTATTCTCACAGCAGCTTCCAAAATAAGCCATTTTTTTTCAGTTTACCAAACACAAAAATGACCCTCAGCTTTTTATCACAGTGGCTTTTTTTAAAATCACCTCAATCCCAAACGGGGCCTTAGCCCAATCGGACGCAGAACAAAACAAGAAAGGTTGCAACTCACAAGTACAGAAGCATATGCAAAGAAAAGACATTAGGATTTTTTTTTCTTTCAAGTTATGAAAAGGGAAAAACCTGAAATGAAAAGGGAAAACTCCGGAAATTCAAACCTACAATTCTTCATAATCCAATATTTTTTTTACGATTAGAACTTGCTACAAAAATATCCATGATGGATGAGGATGAAGAAGATGAAGTTGAAGAGAAGATATGTCCCAAAGATGACGAAGGTATAGACGAAGAAGAAGAGGTTCGTAGGTTCTCTTCTGTTTGAGCTTATGGGGTGTGAAAGAAATCAAAGAGGGAGGAGGGTTGGATTATTGATGGCATTTGGTACACTCACCTTAGGATCCATCTAAATCCCCAATCATCTTAGCAGACATTGAAGAAAAATTCCTTGTCACTTTGTCGCTCCAAAATCTTTTGGCAAACACTAAAACATGACTTATAAAAAAGGCTTAAATGCTAAAATGGTCCCTGTATTTTAGTCATTGAGTCAATTTAATCTCTGTGTTTTCAATTTGACCAATTTGGTTATCTTTGTTAGCCTATTAAGGACATTTCCATCCAATTTATGTAAAAAAATATAAATTATTATAAACTTATTTATAAAATTATTTATTTGATTTAAAATAATCTAAAAATGAAATAAAATTAAAAATTAAAAGAAAAATCATTCTCCTCCCAACTCCTCAACCTCCTCACTAACATTACCCCATTTCTTTTCTATGTCACAAACTTAGTCATTTTTCAGATTGGAAGCTTTATTTCTTATATGTGTTATTTCTCATTGATTTGCATTTTTTTAGCAAAGAGAAAGGATAATTATATCTCATATAATTTTTCTATGAATTTTTTTAAAAGAAATTGAATTAAATGTCCTTAATTGACTAACAGTAACAAACACAAGGACTAAATTAGCCAAATAGAAAATACAAGGACTAAATTGGCCATATGGCTATAACACATGGACCATTTTGACATTTAAGCCTATAAAAAAATAAATAAGGTTTTAAATGAGAGACTTTTTTCTTTTTCTTTTCTCACCTCTCAATAGATACTATTAGATTGCATTTAAAATCCTAGCAAATTCTTGGTACTCTCACTGCACTTAGACTTATGTGGACTTTTAATCTTAAGATGCGTTTGTTGCACTAGACCAGCTTCAGGGACTAAGTTGGATTAGTTTAACATGAACTAAGTAGTGAAAGGATAATGAAATGTTTGGTACAGTATCAGAATACATCATGGACTAAATTATTTTTTATTCAATTATTTTTGTCATTTTAATTCATTTTATAATGTTTTATTATTAACTACACTTTTTTTTTATTTGACTCATTCTTCTTTCCATGTCTCTTTACTTTCCTTTCTCTTTTTTCATTTTCTCTCTCTTCTTCGCACCCTGTCTCTGTACCTCAACCCAGAAGCAAAGATTGAACCAAGAAAATATCCCAATTTTTTTTTTCAATTTGTATAGGCTTAGTCGAATGGTGCAGATGCTTCGTCGGATCGCCGATTGTGCAAAGGCTTCGTCAGATAGTAGAATGTTTGACCTCATTAACTGGGATGACAAAACCAAAAGGAAGGTTCCTTATCAGGACCGCGATAGGAAGCTCAAACGAAAAAGAGAAGACTGGAGCAATCCACCTCTATCTTCTCGTCGAAATGACATGAGAGGACGAAAAGATAAATCAACTCCACTTAGATTGAGGCAATATACAGACCTGCACACTATCATCAACAACATTCTTCACAGCATCAAGTACAAACCCTTCCTCAAACGGTCGGAACCTCTTCCTAAACATCTAGTAAAGAAAAGCCAAAAGAGTATTGCTCCTTCCACCAGTGCATAAGCCATACCATTCGAAATTGACAAACGATCAGAGACAACATCGAGGAAATCATCAACCAATGGCACTATTGGGAGTTTATAAGAAGCAAGGCAAGGAAAGAAAAAGCCCCCCTAAAGAAAGGGACAAAGGTAAATCCGACAGGTACGAGCTGACTGATGACGAGGATGACAAGCGGTCATAAAAAAGGCTCACTCTCAACATCAATTGCATCTATGGAAGGCAGAAGCTACAATAAAGAAAGGGAGAGCCTGGTCCGAAGAAATAAGCATCGATGACTCTGAGGTGGACCGTCCTCCGAGATTGTATGATCGATTAAAAAAAAACTCTCCAAACTAAACATGGTTTGATTCTTCAATGATACGAGAAGATATGTAGGCCCACAACACCAAATTTAACCACAAATAATATCAACGTTGTAGTCTGTGCGAAAACAAGTCTATGGAGAACTCATTTCCTGCTCGGCTCACCATGTGCTATTGCCAAAAATGACCCCTTATGTAAAACTTACTTTGTATCATCTTTTAATTAGAACTACACCAATGATTTGATTCTATTCTAGGAGATATGTGGGTAGGCATTACTGGATTCAGTCATATCTCCTATCAAATTCACCATTCTCTTTTGAATAAGAATTTTAGTGTTGATAATGCAACGACTTCCATCTTGTTTATTCGTCTTTTCTTTTTTGTAGTAGTGCGAATACCCTAAAATCCTAAAATAATACACAACTTTGAAACTTTACATAATTGCAAGTCTAAAACTTTAAAATGGTAGTGTCTAAGGAGTCTCATTTAGCCTACTCCATAGTGTTTGGTTAGCAGCTTGGAAGGCTTGAGTTGTATTAAGCACAGTTACGATAGAAGTTTATACAACCAAAAGGTTGTGGGTTATAACATTCAAATCCGGGCTCTACGCCATTCGAGGAATAATCGAAAGAGCTTCGGAATCATCCGAGGGGCGGCTTAGAGTCCCGACCCTGGGCACGATTACTCCCTCGGTCTACTCCTGGATTATGATATTATCCTTTCATTTGGCAAAACCAATCCGAAATTAGGTCTCGGCAGAATCAATTCTCCACCTGATCCTTTTAAGAATCTCAGTTGTATTAGTACTCGGCCGAATTTCATTTTGGGCTGGACATCTAGATATTATTTGGGTTGAAAGGTTACTAGTGAGCCGAGAATTAAATCTTAATACAAACTACCCACCTTCGGCCCAAGTGTAGTATTTCAAGCCCAAACAAGATTATGAGCATGATATTTGTTGACTTACGGATGCATCATCTGTTGCCATGACCTAATGGTGCATCATCATCGAATTGAAAAAAAAGACACAAAGGTATTGAATTAAGATTTTATTTAATTTTTTCGGAAGTATTTTGTTTACACGGAATGGAATGGAAGAACATGTGCTAAAGCTAAACACATCTTTTTTAAATTTTCATCATGTTAATTAATTAATTAATAGGAGGAGTTCTGTAATATGATGCCACTGTCACAGGGAAGAACATTTGCCTCACTCCTTCAGAGTTGATTATGGGGAATATGATTCCTGAAGCACCCTACAAAACCAGAAGGTGGAAAAATCAAATACAAATGAGAAGAGGATCACACCAGATGCAACTGAATATCTCAACAAATGGAGATAGATACACACCAAAACCAATCTGGCTCCAATCCACATGCGTTTTGGGCAAGGGAATGGAAGTAGCAAGCGCCCAATGGCGTAGACAGCCACGGCAAAAAAGTGGAGAACCAAGCTCAATGGTTGCGGGTTTAGGCCGGAAAGAAGTGCTAGAGGTCCATTCGAGAACACGCCTCCAAGGCTCAAGTAATCGAAACATGCTTGGCGCATTTCCATCCTTGCCGGATCAGGTGATGCACAAAATACCCTGTATAGTGCACCTGCCAATGTGTTTATGGTTGAGGCCACAGGCTGCACCAAAACCAAGCATTATAATTTTTTTAATTTACCATTAAACTCGACTTGAAATAAGAACCTTACTAATAGTTTCTCAATGAAATGCATTGTAAAAGTATTGAATAGGTGTGTAATAACTTAGGCTGCTTACCTTGCGCAGCGTATAGAAGGATTCGAGGTATTTACAAAGGGCAGGTGCATCATTCAGATTGTGCAGAGGTCTTAGAAGATTTCTAAGAACAACAATGTCTGAAAGAGCCACAGTCATGCCTCCTCCAGTTAGAGGATGCCTCATGTTGACAGCGTCCCCCATCAGAAGGACACCAGGAGTGGGACGAGGAGCAGCAGGCATGCTCCTGTTTGGCATTGATTTTATGTTTCCTTTATCCGCGGCAGCCATAAAAGCGGCATACAGCTCAGGGGGAACCTGCAATAAACAATTTGCAAACCCCTTGATTAGGCCAAAGATTCAAATACGTAAAGTATTCATGAAAACAGAGATGGTTGTTATTTAGAGAGGTAAATAACAAAGTGATCGGTTTATTTGTTCGAAATAGTTTTATAATTTATTCCAAAACAAACTATTTGAAGCACAATAGACATACTTGGGGTGCCACTTTTGTTTTCAAGTAGCGAGACATTTCACCACCAGAAATAGAAGGTACTTTTTGGCCTGGTACATCAACAAGGCAACGAATCTCGGTGCTGCTTATAGGATAAAACAATATCGGCGAAGGATCTGCCAATATTACATGCCCGTGATTTGCATATGGAAGCTGGCAATTCTCCAGAACCAAACCAACAAAACATGAAGGTATATCAACCTACAAAAAGAAAAATAAAACATGATTTTATATTCAAGTAATAAATATATATTTCAATCCATTATCCTTTCTTGTTTTTGTTTATTTTACAAGATTTGCAGTTTATCTTCACCTTAGGATTGCAGAGAGAGTGCCGTAGGTTTGAATAGCATCCATCGCATACTATTGTGAGAGGCGCGTGTGCACTGAGTTCTAGATCACTACCTTTGGATTTATACTGCACCCCCTTGACAGTACCTTTTTCTTCCAGTAGAGATGTCACCGTTCCTTGTTCCAATCTTACACTGATGTCGAAATTTAAGAAATGACACACAAATGAGACTCCAGCAGAGTATGCAAATCTCCTTCATAATGAATCTCACATACCATGCATTATCCGATATTGTATAGATTCTTGTTAAATACATGGTTAGGTTTTGACAGTCTGACAACATAGCATGACAAACTTTCAAGCAAAGAGAACGTATTAAAGATACATTGCAATATGTAATCAAAGGATTTATCTTTGTATAGCAAAAACATACTGAACGTCAAATTATAACAGATACTTGAAATAGATGACTGAAGCAGAGGGAAAACTTTGTGTTTTCCAGACCTCTAAAACTTTGAATTATCCAACACATGGCGAGCCTACTGAAAAAAGAATACTAGGAAATATATTTGAAGGGAAAGGAAGAGTACTTGGGAAGAGATGAAGCTTTTTCCCGCATCCTTTGAATGAAACGCCCGTGGTGAAAGCTTCTCCCAGCCACATCAGGATGGAAGTTTTCCAAAGGATATGGCAGCTTGGTACTTTTTCCATCCTTGTAAAGGGCATATCCGAAAACCCGTTGAGCATCAATCTCATTTACACAATCTTCAACCAAACAGAAATATTAACAATTATCATATGTAGTTGTCTAACTCAAAGTGGAAATAAATGAGGAGGACAGTTATGGAACATTCATATAAGTCCTCAGGTTTATACTTCTTTGCTTACCCTCAAGGCCTAACTCAACTAATCTGAGATATCCCCCTGGTTGCAGCAGCTCGCCGACGATTCTGTCTGGCTCACTCAAGTCCCTTTCGATCACATGCACTCGGCGCCCATCCTGCGGTATGCAGACATTGTAAACAAAACAAAGCAATAGTAAGAAGACAAGACATGATAACTTAGATTTGTGCAAATTGTAAATATTATGATACTGATGTTACTATATACAATCTAACAAAAATATATGAAAAGATTTTCCTTATGATCCAAAACTCAGATGATCTTGGAGACCCCAAACAGATCTCAAGGCGTTATCTTTAAGTTTTCTTCCCACCGAAGTAGAAATATAATCTCAGATAAAAGGAAACAATTACATATTTTAATGAACAGATAAATAAAGAGTGATAACCATTAAATTTCGAAAGTCTTAAACCTCGTCAAGTTATATATCGCACAAATATAGAAAGAGGCATAGAATCCTTAGAGAGTGAGAGAATGTCACCTTCCCAAGAGTGTAAGCGAGCGCCGAACCAACAACCCCAGCACCAACAACGATAATGTCTGCACTTTCAACCATCTTTGCCTCGTCGCAGGTTCCATTTTCACAGCTCTTCAAACAATTCCCATTTTGATGAGCTCTGGCCTTCTTCTGTCGTCTTAGACTGCACAAGAAAACAAACCCGAGCAGCGAGGCTATAACAGCACACACTATATTCAGGTAAACCATCTTCAAAGATCGTGAATTCGGTTAGAGAATATTAGTTCTTTTCAAGTGTTTGAGTTGGTTCTCAGACTTAAGTTGGCGCCTATATATAGTGAGCCAACTTTTTTAAAAAACTATTTTTTGGTTTTGGGATAGAAACGTGGACAAGTTATGCGCCTACCACTGTAAACTATTTACCAGGCCAAATTGGAAGACCTGAAAGCAAGTCATTGTGTAAAAGACTGCGTAATTTAGTAAAATTTATTCCCCCCAAGACTTAGTGGAATCATTTGCAACTAAAATATACGTAATGTTTTGGCAAATGGGAGTTAAGGCCAGTCGGCTAAGACAATATACCATTCCTTTTACATATGAGTTTGAGTTTTTTTTTTTGTAAATTAGAATATAGTTTTGAATGGAAATAACAATGTAACCGGAACTAAAAAAATGTTTGGAGGTTCTTGAACAATAATGTAATTTACTTCACAAATATAATTTTTATTTCGCAACTATTATGATATTTATATGTTACAAGATAACAGAGTTATACGCTATAGTATTGCTAGGCACAACTTAATCTCTAACTCATTACAAATGTATATCATTAACATATTCACACGAGGCTGATTATAACCCTTTTCTCTTACATTTTGGAACTATTAGTGATCCTATAACAGAACCAGAAAATTTACATGGTCAGAGAGTAAGTGCATTGGAATGGCTATCCAAGTAAGACTTGATTTAGTCAGAGAGGGTTTGGTAAGTGTGGAAGTGGATCGTATATTATTATACATAGTATAAAATATTAATATTTTGCCATGCAAATGTCAAAAAAAACAAAATTTTCTCTAGGTTTTGAAACCATGGGTGCCAAACAGGGGGTGACAACTGGAAATGTAAAACTAAAACATAAAAAGACAAGAGAAGAAAAAAAACAAACTTCCCTAATCCTCCTGTAAACTCCTGTAAACTAATTATAGCATATAATCATGACTGTTAGAATAATTATCTGTAAAAAATATGGGATTATGGATCAAGTCAGTATGAAATTTGTTTATTTTATTTGAATATAATTGCAATTGGACAATGATACGATGAGAGCGTGTAAGTGATACAATGATGACTGATTCCTAACTATTGATGCATGCGAGACTCACTTGCATTTACGGTCAAGAATCATCCACGTTAGTAACTGACCTAGCAGTCCTTGCAATTATATAATACAAAGTGAGCATACTACATGAGGTGAAGAGAGCATGTAGCAATAGTTACATGGAAGAATCCAGGATTTGAAATTGTTACATGGAAGAATCTGTAATTATACAAACAAGCTTATATTAAAAGGTTGAGAAAGTGTTCTACGAGCCTACGACATTCTTTGTTTTCGGTTTTCTGAGTATCTTGTTTATACCGGAGGAAATCTGCGTGCAGGGAAGAACATTTGTCTTACTCCTTCAGTGTTGATTATGGGCAGAATGATTCTTAAAGCTTCCTGCAAAATTATAATAAATAGCTTTCCAAAAAAAAAAAAAAAAAAAAAAAAGGGTAAATTACATAGTAGCCCCTCAGGTTTGAGGTCTATTACAACCCCATATAACAACTTTAAAACATTTCACTTTCATACATCTAGTACCATTTTATTTCAAAATAGCACATCCGTTAGATTTTACATCCATTAGTCTGTTAAATGCTGACGTGACTGCCACATTTGTGCTGATGTGGCTGCCACATGGCAAATTTTTTTTTTTAATTTAAAAAAAATCTAAATCTTCTAAATATTAAAAAAAAAAAAAAAAAACTAGAAAAACCCGAAACCTAGATCCCTTCATTCCCCCCCCACCCTTCTGCAACTCCCAAAATCCTCTCTTCTCCCCGCAACCCCCAAACCCATAACTTTCACTCGCTCTTCTCTCTTCCCTCGAGACAAAAGAAATGGGTCAGGGAACACCTGGTGGGTTGAATCGACAAGGTCTACCGGGCGACCGTAAGCCCGATGGGAACGACAAGAAAGAGAAGAAGTTTGAGCCGGCAGCTTCGCCTGCCCGAGTTGGCCGTAAACAGCTCAAGCAGAAGGGTCCCGAAGCTGCGGCACGGCTCCCGACGGTGACCCGCTGATATAGTGCAAGCTTCAGGAACCAGGAGCGGCTCAAGCCGCAGGAGGAGAAAGCCGAATCAAGGACTATCTCCTCATGGCGGAGGAGTTCGTCACAAACCAGGAGCGGTTCAAGCCGCAGGAGGAGAAAGCCGAGGAAGACAGATCTAAAGTTGACGATCTCCGAGGCTCACCGATGAGCGTGGGGAATCTGGAAGAGTTAATTGATGAGAATCACGCCATTATTTCGTCCTCCGTCGGTCCTGAGTACTACGTTGGGATATTGATGAGAATCATGCCATTGTTTCGTTCTCCGTGGGTCTTTAGGGTTTTTGATTGATTTGCAATGATTGGGTTTTTTTTTTTCTTCTTTCTTTTCTTTCTAGGTTGCAGGGAAGAAGATGAAGATGGGGGATATAGGTTTGGGGGTTGCGGGGAGAAGAGAGGATTTTGGGAGTTGCAGAAGGGTGGGGGGGGGGAAGGAAGGGATCTGGGTTTCGGGTTTTTCTAGTTTTTTTTTTATTTTTAATTTTAATATTTAGAAGATTTAGATTTATTTTTTTTTAAATTAAAAAAGAATTTTTTTGCCATGTGGCAGCCACATCAGCACAAATGTGGCAGCCACGTCAGCATTTAACAGACTAATGGATGTAAAATCTAACGGAGGTGTTATTTTGAAATAAAATGGTACTGGATGTATGAAAGTGAAATGTTTTAAAGTTGTTGTACGAGATTGTATTAGACCTTAAACCTGAGGGGCTACTATTTAATTTACCCAAAAAATAAATACATATAAGGCTGTTCATCTATCTATTACATATAAAGCCAGAAGACAATAAAATGGGAATCATTCATAATTCCCAAACTACCCTTAACTATGATTTCAAAATCAATTTAATTTAAAAAAAAAAATCCAAACAAACAATTTATCGTCAAAGCGAATTTGAACTATATTATTGCTAGCATACTATGAGGCTTAACCCACTCTTTCACCCTTAGTGTAGATCATATTGTTTGTTAAAAGAAAAAAAAAATTAGAAATTGTGGTGGACAGTTTTTTTTTTCCTTTATTTCTTTAATTTTTAAAACAAAAATAAAAAAATAAAAACCACAAGTAAAACAAAAATTGTAGAGCAAATTGTCACATTCATAAGCGTGTGGTAAGATGCTAGTTTATTTATAAATTCTGAAATGAAATGGCGGTTAATTGTGAAAACCAGTCACAAGACAAGACGTTACTAATTTACAACCCAATTTTTTTTTTACTCTCTCCGCTTAATATCATAATGCTGTTTTTTAAATTTTTTTTTGTTGTCAAAGTAATGTTGTTTTGATTCAGTTGGAATCATAGTATTATGGAACTCGTTAGGACTCCAATGATCATCATGTGTGTTGCGAAATTTTTTTGGAACAAGAGTCGGGTTTTGCAGCATCTTACTTTCTTAGGTGGTTTGGACATGTGAAACAAGACTTATAGACGCTTCGGTTAGAATATGTAATTATGAGACAAAGCCAGAGCCAAAGGGGTAGAGAAGGACCTAAGAAGACTTGGAAGGAGATTCTAAGAAAACACTTGGACTATTTGGATTCAGGGTCATCTCTAACATTTTGGAGGTCATGTGCGAATTCAATAAAAAAACCTTCCTTAATTAAAAAAAAAAAGAACAATATATTCATACAGGATTCAACAATCGATATTCAAACTTAATTGGATTCAACATCTCACTCTTACAAAATGAATCATCTTTAATTGCCATTAAAACATGATTTAGGGTTCATCCATAAAATATAGAGCATGAAATCATGATTTTGTGTATTTGTGGAAAAAAGTAATACACAAGTTAGTTTTTTATTGCTAAATACACAAGCTTCTATATTGCTAGAGAAAAGTGAGAAATTAATATAATATATGTAGCTAGAAAATTTATATTCATATGTAATATATAGGAGGGTAAAATATTTTGGGGCCCCTCTGTGCCATTGCACCTTTTGTATACCCCCTACGCCATCTCTACTTGCATTTAACAAAAAACATGACAGAAAACTGAGCGTAGTGATGTTTTAGAATTTATATACTTTATAGGATAAGGCTTTGTGGTTGTTGTAATAGAGTTACTCACCAAGATTAGTCTGGCTGCAATCCATATACGTTTTGGTGAAGGAAACGGAATTAGCAAGCGTCCAACAGCATAAATACCCACGACAAAGAAGTGCAGAACCACGCTCCAGGGGCAATAGTTTAGACCAGAGAAAGCAGCGAGAGCTCCATTTGAAAAGACGCGTCCAAGGCCAAAATAATCGAAGCATGCTTGGCGCAATTCCTTTCTTGCTGGATCAGGGGATGCACTTAACACCTTGTTCGCGGCACCTGCCAATGTGTTTATGGTAAAAGCCGCTGGCTGCTGCGAAACCAAGAATGATCTTATATGAAGTTACCTGTAAATTTGAGCCAACTGCTAACAGTGAAAGACATAGATTGTCGGTGAACAATTTAGAAACAAAAATAACAGAAATAGAGAACTTGAAATACTTATACTTTATTACTCAAAACTACTTGCAATACAGAATGAAATTACACAATATTACAGAAATAAAATGATACTAACTTGAATGAATCAAAGGTAGAGACTAGCGCAAAAACTATGTCCTTTGAACAACATTTCCGTCCCACTCTTGTGCTTAATGTTCTACAATGTTTGCTCGACCATGATACAACTACCTAATTCTACAATCCTCATTGGATTATAGAATTCTAGTAAATTGCTTTGTGTGTTTACCCTTTAGAAAGTTTGTACGGAAAAAAAAGGAGGAAGGAAAATGATCATCTACGATGAGTTTTCATCCCTCTTCAAATACATTTTGGATGTATCTGAAGCTATACAACTCTTATTAATCAAAACGTTTTTAATTAATTTTAATTAAAATCTTAATATTATAGTATAATCATCAAATCTAATCCACACAATTAGTAGGTCAAGCCTCAATTCCCATTTCAAATGGTTCGAGCAATAAAGGAGACTAAATTAATATAAGGACCTCAATTTCCCTTGAGTTCCCCGATGTGGGACTTAAGCAGCTCAAAACTCCAACATAGACTGCTTACCTTACGTAGGGTATAGAAGGATTCGAGGTATTTAAATAGGGCAGGAACATCATTCAGATTGCGCAGGGGTCTGAGAAGATTCCTTAGAGCAACAACGTCCGATAGAGCCACAACCATGCCTCCCCCAGTTATAGGATGCCGCATGTTAACTGCATCCCCCATTAGGAGAGCACCTGGGGTGTGATACACAGTAGCAGGCATGCTCCTGTGTTAGAGTATATACACACGTGTAACAATTGTATTGGAGGACTTTAGAGTTAGTTATATGTGTGATGTATTTATAAGTCATGTGGGTTACAGTTGGAGAGTAATGAAAAACAGAAAATTTCCCTCCTCTTTCTCTCTCTAAGTTTGTTCTCTCTCTTCGATACTTTTCCTTTCCATTGTTTTCTCTGTATCACATATATTAGGTTGTTATCATGGTATCATCGCCGACAATGGCTAACGCCGTCGTCTGACGATCTTGGTGACCGGTGCTTCCGCTTTCCGTTGGTGATCGGTGGAGTTCTGTTGTTTGATTGTCGTCGGAGTTCTCTGGTTGTAGATCGGTGTTGTCGTCGGAGTTCTCTGGTTGCAGCTCGTTGGTTTCTCAAACCCTAATTTTTTGGGGATTTCTGAGTACCGTGGTCGCTCGTCGTGGTGATTGTAGGTATTTGTCTCGTTCTATGCTCTATTGCTTCTTCGTGTTCGCATTTTTCGTAGATCTGGCTGTGCTTTGACGTGTTGATCAGTCGTTGATACTTGTCGATTGTTGATTTCTTGCGCCGATTGTTGGTGTGTCTGTTGTTTGCTTGTGGATTGTTGCTGGTTGTTGCTTGTTAAGCTTTGTTGATTTCTTCGAGATGGTGACTGCTGCTCAATTAGCGCTCACTCAATCGCCTATATCTTCATTGATACCTAGTGTTGGTAATACTGTGACTGTAAAATTAGATGATGCTAACTATGTTACCTGGAACTTCCAAATTGAGTTACTTTTAGAGGGCAATGGTATTATGGGCTTTCTTGATGATTCTACACCTTGTCCTGCAAAACACAATATCATTGAAACTGTTGATGGCAATGTGGTGGATACTTCTTCTGTCACTGATGCTTTCAAAGTCTGGAGAATTCATGACAAAGCATTAATGACCCTTATCACTGCAACCTTGTCTACTGCTGCGTTATCTTGTGTGATTGGGTGTCAAAGTTCCAAGGAGATGTGGGAAAATTTGAAGGAGAGATTCTCTAGTAGGACTAGAACCAACATTGTGCAGATGAAAATTGATTTGCAGAACATTAAGAAAGGGGCAGAATCTGTTGATCTTTATCTTCAAAGGATCAAAGATTGCAGGGATCAGCTAGCTGCTGTGGGTGTAGTCATTTCTGATGAAGACATTGTGATTGTTGCTCTTCGAGGTTTACCAACTGAATATAATACTATTAAGGCTGTTATTAGAGGACGAGAAAATCTAGTCTCTTTGCGAGAGCTCCGATCTCAGTTAAAGGCTGAAGAAGCAACACTTGAGGAAGGTTTTAAACAGCCCCTGATGACTGCCATGTATGCTCATGGTTCCGGTTCTATGTATGAAGTAGGAGGTTCATCTGGTGTAAAGTCTTCTTCTGGTAACTTTCCTAATAGTTCCTCCTCAGGTCAGTTTCCTCCAGGTCCTCAAATGGTCCAACGAGTTCAGCAGTTTCCTCCAGATCCTCAAATGGTGCCCGGAGTTCAGATGTCTCATTTTGCTCAACTGTTTTCTCCTCCACAACTGAGTCAACCACCTCCTATGTACTCATCACAGTTTCAGCAGTTACCTTTTTCAGGACCATATGCCTTTGTCTCTCAAACAGGTTCTGGTACATACAACAATTTCAGGGGGAATAATTTCAAGAATAAAGTCAAGGGGAAGAAGTTTCATTCTGGATTTCAAGGGTCTCAGTCTCAGCCTCCTTTTCAGAACTTCAACACTCCAATGTCATCTGTGCCACCTTATAACCCTATGCTTCTTTGTCAGATTTGTGATAAAAAGGGTCACTCTGCCCTTCATTGCTTTCAACGTGGTTGTCAAATCTGTAATCGAGTTGGTCACACTGCAGCAACATGCTTTGATAGGGGCAATTCTAATGCATCCATGTCTGTGTCTCAGCCTCCTATGTACTCATCACAGTTTCAGGCTCCTGGTTTACCAGTTCAGCATCTGCCTCCGCACTATGTTTCTAATCCTTCTGTGGCTCACCAAGCATCATCTCCAGTAGCTTTTGCTGCTAGGACTACTCCATTACCTTCTGTTCCACAGCAAGAATTCTGGTTGCTTGACTCGGGGGCTACCAATCATATGACCTCTGATATTTCGAACCTGCAAGCTGCTACTCCATATCCATCCAATGAATCTGTTACTGGAGCTAATGGTGAAGGTTTATTCATATCTCACATTGGACAGTCTTGTCTTCCCACTCACTCTCATATGCTTCAGCTTAACAAAGTGTTACATGTCCCACAGTTATCTCAACATTTACTTTCTATGTATCAGTTATGCAAAGATAATAATTGTCGATGCATTGTTGATGAATTTTCTGTGTGTATACAGGACAATGTCACCAACAAGGTACTCTACCAAGGACTGAGTAACAATGCTGTTTACCCCCTTCCTTTGTTCAAGCAACCACACTTAAAGCCTGCAGCTTATCTTGGACAGAAAGTGAATGCTTCTCTGTGGCATTGCCGATTGGGGCATCCAACCAACTCTGTAGTTCAATTAGCTCTTCGTAAGTCAGCTATTTCTTTTCCTTGTAATCCCATACCCCAAACATGTATCCCTTGCTTGCAAGGCAAGTTTACCAATTTGCCATTTCCTTCACTAGCAGCCAAATCTACTGTACCCTTTGAAGTCATTCACACTGATGTGTGGGGACCTGCCCCTGTCCTGTCTCTAGAAGGTCATCGATACTATGTGTCTTTTATAGATGAATGTACACGGTATACATGGATTTTTCCCATGATGAATAAAGCTGCAGTTTGTGAAATCTTTATTCAGTTTCATGCCTTTATTCACAATTTCTTTTCTGTTCATATCAAAGTGCTGCAAAGTGATGGGGGTGGAGAGTTTATTGGGTCTGTTTTTCAACAATTTCTCAAAACCAAGGGTATTTTGCATCAAATGTCTTGTCCTTATACTCCTGCACAAAATGGGTTGGTTGAGAGGAAACATAGACATATAGTGGAGACTGCACTCACCTTACTTCAACAAGCATCCCTTCCTTCACAATTTTGGTTTCATGCTTGTGCCACAGCCATTTATCTTATTAATCGCATGCCTACTTCTGTTTTACAAATGCAGTCCCCTTTTGAAGTGTTATATCATTTTCCTCCTCGACTTGATCATTTAAAAGTATTTGGGTGTGCTTGCTATCCTACTTTGAAACCCTATAGACACAATAAGCTGGATCCAAAAACCACACAGTGTATATTCCTTGGTTATGCAGCTCACTATAAAGGGTATATTTGTTATAATCTCAGAGATCACAAGCTTATTGTTTCTAGACATGTTGTATTTGACGAGGACACTTTTCCTAGTGTATTACCTCTGTTACCTAGCACACCTATGTCACTTTCCACATCACCATCATCAGTGTCACCGTATCAGGTTTCTCACCCCAACCTTTTTCACCATCCCTCCATTTTTCCCAATTTCACTGGACCAAATACAGTTACTCAGTCCTCTTCTTCAACAAATGGTGATCTTGTCCCTCCATAACGGTCTTCCTCTGTGGACACGACTCCACTGTCAGTCGCACAATCTGAAGTTCATCCTGATGTCGACATTCATCCTGATGTCACCGTTTCTCAAGTTCCGGACCTGCAACATGTTTCTGCTTCTCAGATTAATACACACCCAATGCAAACCAGATCCAAGTCTGGTATTTTCAAGAAAAAGGTGCTTCTTGCTCAGGTTCAGTCTTCTCTGATCAAAGAACCCCAATCTTACACAGTTGCTGCCAAGTCTGTTGAGTGGCAGAATGCTATGGAAGAGGAAATGGCAGCTTTAGTCAAGCAGAAAACATGGCGGTTGGTTCCCCTTCCCCCTAATAAAAATTTGGTTGGCTGTAAATGGATCTATAAGGTCAAACATAATCCTGATGGCACAGTTGCTCGATACAAGGCCAGGTTGGTGGCCAAAGGGTTTTCACAAGCAGCAGGTCTTGATTACTACGAAACCTTTAGTCCTGTGGTCAAGCCCACCACAGTGAGACTCATGTTATCTTTAGCTGCCACAAAAGGGTGGAAATTAAAACAGCTTGATGTCAAAAATGCCTTTCTGCATGGTTTTCTTGATGAGGAGGTGTATATGTGTCAGCCCCAAGGCTTCTTTGATCCTGCTCACCCTGAGTTTGTGTGCAAACTGGACAGATCTCTCTATGGCCTCAAACAAGCCCCTCGAGCTTGGAATGATCGTTTTACCAGGTTCCTTCTTACCTTGGGTTTCAAACCCTCCTATGCTGATCCTTCTCTATATGTGAAGCATGATGGGCAATCTGTTGTTGTGTTATTACTGTACGTTGATGATATAATACTCAGTGGTGATAGTGACATTCAGATTCAATATGTGATTAATCAGTTAACAAATGAGTTTGAAATGAAGGATTTGGGACTACTTCATTATTTCCTTGGTCTTCAAATCGACTATCAGCCTCAAGGCTTACTTGTGCATCAGTCCAAGTATATTTCTGATTTACTCAGTAAGACCAACATGATGGATAGCAAACCTTGCACTACACCTTGCCATCCCAATCAGAAATTACTCAAACATGGTAGTCCTGTGTTTCACGATCCGGGTCTTTATAGGAGTATTGTTGGGGCTCTTCAGTATTTGACATTTACACGACCGGATATTGCTTATTCAGTAAATCAGGTCTGCCAGTTCATGCAATCACCTCTAGAAAGTCATTTTATTGCTGTCAAACGTATTTTGAGATATCTCAGAGGTTCCATGACTCTCGGTTTATGTTTTAAATCTGGTCCTTTGGATATTAAAGCTTACACTGATGCTGATTGGGCTGGGGATCCTAATGACAGACGGTCGACCACAGGTTTCGTAGTGTTTCTGGGGTGTAATCCTATATCCTGGAGTTCTAAGAAACAACATACTGTTAGCAGATCTTCCACAGAAGCTGAATACCGAGCTATGGCTACCACAACTGCAGAGGTGGTTTGGTTACAACAGTTGCTTAAGGATTTACATCTTCCTTGTACTGACATTCCTCTTCTTCACTGTGACAACATATCTGCCATGGCCTTGGCCACAAATCCAGTACTCCATTCCAAAGCTAAACATATAGAGATCGACTGTCATTTCGTGCGTGAACGTGTTCAGCAAGGATCCATTTTGCTTCAGTTTGTTTCTTCTGCTGAACAGCATGCTGATATCTTCACCAAGGGGTTGTGTTTGCCTTTGTTTAGTACTCATTGTAACAATCTTATGCTTGGTTGTTCCTCGCATAAGCTTGAGGGGGAATGTTAGAGTATATACACACGTGTAACAATTGTATTGGAGGACTTTAGAGTTAGTTATATGTGTGATGTATTTATAAGTCATGTGGGTTACAGTTGGAGAGTAATGAAAAACAGAAAATTTCCCTCCTCTTTCTCTCTCTAAGTTTGTTCTCTCTCTTCGATACTTTTCCTTTCCATTGTTTTCTCTGTATCACATATATTAGGTTGTTATCATCCTGGTGGGCATTGCTTTTCTGTTTCCTTTATCAATGGCAACCAAAAAAGCAGTATACAGTTCGGGAGGAACCTGAAATATTATTCGACTAAATTAGTCCAAATGGTTAGATAAGTGAAGTAATAAAATCAAACACATATTTCATTAAGTTTCCAAGATGTAATCCTACCTGGGGTGCCACCTTTGTTTCCAAGTAGTGAGCCATTCACCACTAGAAATAGAAGGTACTTGCCGGCCTGGTACATCAACCAAGCAGCGAATCTCCATGTTGCCGATGGGATAAAATGATACGAGTGATGGATCCCCCAAAATTACATGTGCATGATTTGCATATGGAAGCTGGCAATCCTCAAGAATCAAACCAACAAAACAAGAAGGAATATCAACCTGCAGATAAACAATGGCAATAGTTGATTTGCTGATTGAAAATTCTTAAAAATCTGGTTCAGTATAGTTATTTTCATGTCATTTGAGATAATTAGCATGCACTAGAAAAAAGAAGAATACAAAACTGGCACGCTATTTTCACCTTAGGATTGCACAGATAACGTCGCAAGTTTGAACAGCAACCATCACATACAATTGTGAGGGGTGCATGCGCAGTGAAGTCTTGACTACCTTTGCGTCTAAACTTCACCCCTTTGATAGTTCCCTTTTCTTCAAGCAGAGATGTCACCGTTCCTTGTTCCAACTTTACACTGATGTCAAAATTTTGGAGGATGACATGAATATCATGTATGCCAATTGTACTAGTGAACTAGCTTCGTATAGTAGAACTAGAAACATTTAGAAATCAACTTATAAAAAAGGCTGAAAAAGAGAGAAAGTCCGAGTATTTAAGTTTTCTACCAGCTTGAAAAGACAAAACTGAGTAACTCTACATGCACCAAATTTCAATGACATTATTCACCACATCGTTATATGTAACTGGAATCCGTTTGTGAGATACAAGTTCAGCAATGCTGTATATACAGAATAACTTGGGAATGTTTGAAAGGAAAAGAAGGATACTTTGGAAGAGATGAAGCTTTATCGCGCATTCTTTGAATGAAACGCCCATGGTGAAAGCTTACCCCAACCACATCTGGATCGAAATTTTCCAAAGGATATGGCAGCTTGGTCCTTATCCCATCCTTGTAAAGAACATATCCGAAGATTTACTGGGCATCAAATTTGTTGACACAATCTAATCATACAACGATTATTATTTAGCATATATGTATAACTAGAAAAGGAAAAACAGAAGGAAAGGTCAACCACTTTAGAAGCTGGCAGAAATTACAACAATTTGAGCAAATAATGCGAGTCTTTAGGTTCATTCTTGACACGACTAAGTAATATGAAAATATTTCATATGCGTAAATATCTTAATTACCCTCAAGGCCCAACTCAATTAGTCTTCAGATAAGCCCCAGGTTGTAGCAGTTCACCAACGATTCTATCTGGCTTGGTCAAGTCTCTTTCAATCACATGCACTCGGTGCCCATCCTGTAGTTCAATGCAGATAATATTGTAACTGATCACTATCTTAAACATTAAAAAGAACATTGGAAGTTCAATCATTTCCATAAACCAAATGAATCCAGCATAAACCTTAAACCATTTCAAGTACAGATCAAAACAATGTATACAAAAGACAAAGAGCCCTCAGAGAGTGAGACTGTCACCTTCGCAAGAGTGTAAGCTAGTGCTGCCGAACCAGCTGTTGGAAAAATTAGGGTCGAATTGCTATACTAAATCATATAGAAAATCAAGAAATAATTCATGTAATTATGTATCACAATAATGCATGCACATAAGTAACCAATGTTAAATGAACATGATATAATGAATTAGAAAAACCTGAAAATACGGTCGAGGCAAGTGTTAGACACTTTGTCTGTAAGACAAGTTTTCGCCCCACTATGGTGCTCATGGTTGATCGGCACATGTCTCCCAAGATACAACGACCACGTCCTTATAATAGTAGCACTCCAAATCACAAAGCTCCATGAACCACGATTGTGTTGAAAACTCTTTCATATGAACTCAATGAGACTCACTAATATTTAATGCACTCTATGTATGATTATGTAAACAATGAAAAGTTCTTTTGTGATTATAGGGGGCTTCCTATTTATAAAATGTGATATACCTCTTTGAAAAGCATGTGACTATTCATGAAGAGTCAAAAGTTGCAACTCTTTATTTGAGTAGACACATCTTTCTACCAAAAGGCTCAACTTCTAATTTCCATTCAATTAATAAATTTAATATAATAATAATATTATTATTAAATTTTCCAACAATCCCTCACATGAATGGAAATTGACTCAATACCATGCAAATGACAATGCTGACACTAGAGAGAGAATTCAATAGGAAAAGTACCGTATCAGGATAGGTGGCTTTTGGCTTTGAACCTTTCGTAGTGAATTACTATCGGATTTACTTGGCTAATCAGTGAACGCGATATCTTGAATTGCTCAGCCGTCTGTGTAAACCAAGACAATAGTAATCACACAATATCATTCCAGACACCCTGTGGTTGCTTGGTTGTGTTCATTTTGGCTCTGAACAATTCTTGGTTTCTCATGAGTGCTTTTAGAGAACTAAGCCCTTCAAAAAATTCTCACAGGAACATCCCAATTCCTCACTCAAGATAGGTGACTTCCCATTAAGAGTATCCTGTAATACCTCACTTGTTATTTCCAAGTATAGGAATCATTAAAAGCAAAGCGTATCTTAAATATGCTGCAGATAGCACTGTTTCATCATAGGACATAGGTTGGAGATTATCTCCGCAGTGCTCCCATTGAATCATTCACAATTCGGTTGTCCCTTTGAACCTAGATCTTGGGATCTCCAGTCAGTTAGGTTGGGTTGCCATTATGGCGATTCTTAAAGATGTAGGCTTTTGACCCATTCCTCTCGATGATACAACTTATTCTCTAGTCAAACCTTTAAAATTTGGTACCACTAGGTTGACTACTCATTATATGGCCATCACAAACTTTATATCCATGCATGGAAATTATTTCCCTTGAGAGTAGTTGTTTTCCAATATTAAGTCTTTCAAACATATATTGGGACTGTAATTTGCCTATGCTTGGGTAAACTCCCCCCATATTTAAGGTATTTATTGAAAAGTCTATAACCTTTCAATACCTTAAAATACCATTGCAAGAGATAATCTTTAACTCTTTCTAGAAGCAAATTACTTTTTCATTCTACTTAAGTTGATATATAATCCAAAGATAACTATGTCACTCCCCCACAATTCACTCACATTGTGGTTACATTTTGATGCTATCAATTACTCCTTCATCATACTTAAGAAGTAGGAACCAGTGAAGATATTTTCTCTGTATCTATTCTTCACTTCTAGGCTTTCAAGCCTCACAAGTCCTTTCTATGAGAAGCACTCCTTTCACATTCAACTACGTATTCAGACCTTATGTTTCTTGAAATTAAGCAAGAACCGTAGTCAGAAATCTATTACCATGTTCTTATAGTGCAAACTAGCCAACGACGATCAGTCAAACATTGCCATCTATCCATTGATCAGAAATAGATGATAATCTCTTGACCTAAAACACCCAATTTTATTAAACCTCTTTTCATACGAATGATCTGAAACCCACCCAAATTGAAAGAACACTAGTGATGTGCAGAAAAGATAAACTTGTGAAGACAAGAATGATGAGTTTGTGAAACTCTTTGACAATCTTGAACGAGGCTTTTTTAAGCGATGAAGAGAGTTTTCAAGTACACACTAGAGATGTCATTAAAACAAAACCTAATGCAAACCCAACTACAAAATCCAAAACTTTTTAAAAGCAACAAATGAAAAGAAGAGTTATAATTGAAGGGTAATGCTACAGAGACAAATTTTTTTAAACCAAAGATGTGCCACTAATAATAAAGAAGCACGTTAATCGATACTTATCCATACATGTTTATTAAGAAGTCACACTTCGAATTTTCGATCGTTGTAGTTTATGTCGACGACATGAATCTCATTGGGACTTTCAGAAGAGCTTGAGAAAATTGCCCCTCACTTGAAATCGGAATTCGAGATAAAAGATCTTGAGAAAACTCAAATTGAGCACTGTTCAGATGGAATCCTATTACATCAAACAAACTACACCCAGAAGGTGTTGTGACGTTTTAATGAGGATAAAGCGAAGCTTCGAGTATTCTTATGGTCGTTCGTACTCTAGATGCTAAACAAGATTCTTTTCGTCCTAAGGAGGATGAGGAAGATATTTTGGAGCCTGAAGTTCCATACTTAAGTGCAATTGGTGCTTTATTGTACTTGACTAAATACACTAGACCCGACATCTTCTTCGCTGTGAATCTTTTGGCAAGATACAACAATGTGCCTACACGTAGACACTGAAATGGTGTTAAAGACATTTTTTGCTACCTTAATGGTACGACAGATTTCGGTTTGCTTTGCCCTTATGAATCCTCGAGAGAAGTCACCGCCCTCCTCTGTCATCAGGTTGATTCTTGTCTTTTTGATTATGCTGACACATGTTATTTATCTGATATGCACAAGACACGTTCTCAAACTGGTTACATCTTTACCATTGGAAACACCGCAACTTATTGGAGGTCTACCAAACAATTATTTGTAGTGATTTCTTCAAACAATGCGGAAATTCTCGCTTTGCATGAAGTTACGCATGAATGCTTTTAGCTGAGAGCAATTATGAAACATATTCGAAGTACTAGCGGTCTTTCTACCATTGTTGACGTCCCTATAACTATTTTTGACAACAATGCTGCTTGTATCAACCAACTGAAGAAATGTTACATCAAGGGAGATAACACCAAGCCAACAAAGTTCTTTTATTCTCATCAGCAACAACAGTATCAAAACATTGAAGTCAAGCAAATCCATTCTCAACAACCTGGCCGATCTCTTTACAAAGTCATTGCCCAAGTTTACTTTTTAAAAGCTCGTCCAAGGAATCAATATGCGTAAATTTTCTGACCTGAATAACTTGTAGTTCTCTTATTTGGAAGTTTCGTCAAACTCAGGGGAAGTATCCAGAAGTATACTCACATGATCTTAATGTACTATTTTTTCCTATGATTAGGAGCATTTTTCCTACTGGGTTTTGCTACCTATTGAGGTTTTGATGAGGCAACCATCCTCAGATGGTCATACCCTTATGAGGTATACTACTTTCGTCCCGTATGACGTTTGTTTTTTATATTATGCATACTTCTCACGTTTCTCCTTAGCCTATGAGTTTTTCACTTATTTTGGCTTTTACCATATTAAGGTTTTGTGAGTTTTACTACAATGCATGCTTTCATTAGTTTGAGACTCGCATTCGCCCGTTGTGCTGACAACGTTATCAACTGATATACTTCATCCGCTGAAGACCTATTGCAATGTTTTGTTTGAGTATTTACACACTCAAGGGGAATGTTGCAATCATATTAAATTAGGAATGTGATCGTGTAAATCCTATCATATCTTGGGGGTATCCTTGTGGAATTCTACCATATCTCTTTAGATTATATATTATCCTATTAGGGTTGTAATCCTATTGGGGCAATGAATTTACCTTCCCTACTACTATAAATAAAGGCACAATGGGGTGAGATAAAACACACCTTAGAATCACACATTTCTCTCTTTCCTCTATTGCCACCGCACCCCTCACTCTCTCTATCATTTATATTGTTGTTAAATCGGCCTACAACATGTTATATATTTTTATTTTTCTTGTTCATTGACCCATCCTAAATTTCAATATGCAAGACAAGAATCAATTCAAATTCAACATACATGGATCCTCTCCCGATCCATTGGTCCTAATCCACCAAATCCCGTAATTCGGGTCATTGAAATTTAATTCAATGCCTAAAGTTATCACAACTTTTAAAGTGAACCCCTATTTGTAACCGTTGGATCAAATTTCAATGGCCCTGATTATGAGATTTGGTGGATTAGGACCAATGGATCTGGAGGGGATCCATGTCCAAATTTAACATCCTCATTTAGTTATTAGCCAATAGAAGCACTACATGTGTAAATAAAGTAGTATAAAAAAACATGTAAGTGATCAGTCTTGTTTAGTATAGAGTCGTTTACAAAACTCAAAATTGTCACCAAATCAATTTATTACGGTTTGGGTTTGGTTGTAGGCTGGTTGGCTTTGATTTTGGTCAAAACAACACCTAATCGATCGTTGCACAGTTGTATTGACACCCACCCTTATTGACATACTAGTAACTAAATCGTTCAATTATGAATTATATATATTCATTATTGGTGTTTTTTTATTTATAATAAAAACGATATTCTACACGAATCTACTCTAAGAGCATTTCTACACCGCCAAATTGCGCCACCTATTGGGTGATTGAATCCCTCAATCTCTCCAAAATCTGCTCTAGCCCATGCCCATCATTTGGGCAATCTAGTTGACCTATCTCCCATGGACCGAGCAATCGGGAAAGAATGGCCTGACTTCTTGCTTGAGGCTATTTGACGTCACCCACGTTCATAAATTTTTTCCTTAGGCGTGTGGAGTTCACATGTGATCTTAGGCGTTTGAGCTGACAACATGCAGGCTTGAGCCCATGTGGCACAACTTAGGTTGTTGGATTGCAAAAAAAAAAAAATGTAATCCAAGAGTCTATATTATTCATTTAGAAAAAAATTAAAAAAGAATACAGAAAAAATGGGAAAAAAAACTAAGAGAATTTGAAATTAAACATAATATTATTAAAAAAATCAATGCCAATTGCCTTGTAATTCATTTACAGGCTGGAAATGTCCTCGAGCAATTACTGTTTACTAACGCAATAAGTGATAATTGCCCAATAACCTCGGGAATTTTCGCCCTTAGGGATATAGTCAATTTAGATTTAAGAGAATTTTAATAGACTTTTTAAAGTGACAGATTTTAAAGGATTTTAATAGACTTTACAATTCTATAAAGATTGTAACATATTTATATAGATTTCAATAGATTTGTATGGATCATTTCTTGGATTTCTTAGGATTTTGAAAAAAATTGATGACCACACGCAGAGCTGAGGGATCATTTTTAATGAAATCCTGAGCTGAGATTAACCTCCCTCATCACCTACTTGAGCACCAAATGACACCAAACGACGGAAGGAAAGCACGAGACTGGAAGCAAAAAACCAAAGGATAAATTGACCCCAATCGCCAATGCAAGAAGAATCGGGGGACCGGTGCATGTTTAGTTATGGGTCTCTTCTCCCTTGATAAATTTGGGCAAAATAGAATATGGGTTGAAAGATAATTTTTTTTCCTTTTCATATTTTGTTGGTGCGAATGAAAAGCTAGGTCGAATGTGCGTAGTCGGTCATCGTTCCTTCTTTTCAAAGTTGAGATGGTCATCGAGGATCGACATCGATATCATTGGGAAAGAAGAGTGTGACTCCCCATCACATACTCTCGGATATCATCATACGATTTGATTTTTGATTTGTGTATCTATATTGTTATGTGTACTCTATAATTCTACTTTTCTTTTTCACTATCCAAAATAATAAAAAATAAAGAAAATAAAAATGTGGTTGTGATCAACTCAGTCCAATCGGATGCAGAACAAAGGAACATGCATCCTCTTTGGATCCAATTGTCTTAATCATAGGGATTCATCAATCCGAGCCGTTGAAATTTGATCTAACGGTTAAAGTTATTATAACTTTTAAATTGGGCTCTTGTTTGTAGCCGTTGGATCAAATTTCAACGGTCTGGATTGATGGATCCCTAGGATTAGGACAATTGGATCTGGAGAGGATCCATGTCCGAACAAAAGAAGAAAGGTTGCAACTCACAAGTAACGCATACGCAAAGAAAATACATTAGGATTTTTTTTTTCTTTCAAGTTATGAAAAGGGAAAAACCTAAAATGAAAACGGAAAACTCCATAAATTCAAACTTGCAATTCTTCATAATCCAATATTTTTTTTTTGGGCAAAGGACTGTTTACTACCCTAATGTTTCGTGGTTTTCAACATTTAGTACATCAATTTTTTTTCGTCCCAGAGTCATACCTAAAGTGTAAATTTTGGGATAGTCTCATACATCCGTTAGTCAAACTGTTAAGTCTGCCATTAACTATGACGTGGCGCCCATGTGGCCAATGACTGGGCACCACGTGTCATCCACGTGGAAATTTAAAAAAAAATTATAAAACAATATATATATATACATATATTATAAAATATATAAAAAAAAAACCGAATCTGGGCAGATTCGGAAGAAGAAGAAGAAGAAGAAGGAGGAAGAAGAAGGAAGAAGAAGAAGAAGGAGAAGGAAGGAGGAAGAAGGAGGAAGAAGGAAAAAAAAAAAACTGGGCAGATTCGAAGAAGAAGAAGAAGAAGGAAGGAGGAAGAAGAAAAAAACCGAATTTGGGCAGATTCGGAAGAAGAAGGAGAAGGAAGAATGAGGAAGGAGGAAGAAGAAAAAAAAAAAACTGGGCAGATTCGAAGAAGAAGAAGAAGAAGAAGGAGAAGGAAGAAGGAGGAAGAAGAAGGAAGGAGGAAGAAGAAAAAAAAAACGGGGCAGATTCGAAGAAGAAGAAGAAGAAGAAGGAAGGAAGGAGGAAGAAGAAAAAAAAAAAACTGGGCAGATTCGAAGGAGGAGGAAGAAGAAGGAAGAAGAAGAAGAAGAAGGAGAAGGAAGGAGGAAGAAGAAAAAAAAAACGGGGCAGATTCGAAGAAGAAGAAGAAGAAGAAGGAAGGAAGGAGGAAGAAGAAAAAAAAAAAAACTGGGCAGATTCGAAGGAGGAGGAAGAAGAAGGAAGAAGACGAAGAAGAAGGAGAAGGAAGGAGGAAGAAGAAAAAAAAAAACTGGGCAGCTTCGAAGAAGAAGAAGAAGAAGACGAAGAAGACGAAGAAGAAGAAGGAGACGGAAGAAGGAACAAGAAGAAGGAGGAAGAAGAAAAAAAAAATGGGCAGATTCGGAAGAAAGAGAAGGAAGGAGGAAGAAGAAAGAAAGGAAAAAAAAAATGAATCTGCTACCTAGATTCAAAGGAAGAAGAAGAAGAAAGAAAAGGAAGGAGGAAGAAGAAAAAAAAAAAAAAAACGTTTTTTTTTTTAAATTTATTTATTTATTATTTTATAATATATATATATATATATATTTTTTAATTTCCACGTGGATGACACGTGACGTCCAGTCATTATCCACATGGGTGCCACGTCACTGTTAACGGCAGACTTAACAGTTTGACTAACGGATGTATGAGACTGTCCCAAAATTTACACTTTAGGTATGACTCTGGGACGAAAAAAACTTGATGTACTAAATGTTGAAAACCACGAAACATAAGGGTAAGGGTAGTAAACAGTCTTTTGCCCTTTTTTTTTTTTACGATTAGAACTTGCCACAAAAATATCCATGATGGATGAGGATGAAGAAGATGAAGTCGAAGAGAAGATATGTCCCAAAGATGAGGAAGGTATAGATGAAGAAGAAGAGGTTTGCAGGTTCTTTTCTGTTTGAGCTTATGGGGCATGAAAGAAATCAAAGAGGGAGGAGGGTTGGATTATTGATGGCATTTGGTACACTCACCTTAGGATCCATCTAAATCCCCAATCATCTTAGCAGACACTGAAGAAAAATTCCTTGTCACTCTGTCGCACCAAACCTATTAAGGACATTTCCATCTAATTTATGTAAAAAAAATATAAATTATTATAAACTTATTTATAAAATTATTTATTTGATTTAAAATAATCTAAAAATGAAATAAAATTAAAAATTAAAAGAAAAATCATTCTCCTCCCAACTCCTCGACCTTCTCACTAACATTACCCCCTTTCTTTTCTATGTCACAACCTTAATTATTTTTTAGATTGGAAGCTTTATCTCTTATATGTGTTATTTCTCATTGATTTGCATTTTTTAGTAAAGAGAAAAGATAATTATATCTCATATAATTTTTCTATGAATTTTTTTTAAAAGAGATTGAATTAAATATCCTTAATTAACTAACAGTGACAAACACAAGGACTAAATTAGCCAAATAGAAAATACAAGGATTAAATTGGCTATATGGCTATAACACATGGACTATTTTGACATTTAAGCCTATAAAAAAAATAAGGTTTTAAATGAGAGACTTTTTTTTTCTTTTCTCACCTCTCAATAGATACTATTAGATTGCGTTTAAAATCCTAGCAAATTCTTGGTACTCTCACTACACTTAGACTTATGTGGACTTTTAATCCTAAGATACGTTTGTTGCACTAGACTATTTTGAACTAAACTAGCTTCAGGGACTAAACTGGATTAGTTTAACATGAATTAAGTAGTAAAAGGATTTTGGTACTGTATCAGAATACATCATGGACTAAAGTATTTTTTATTCAATTTTTTTTTGTCATTTTTAATTCATTTTATAATGTTTTATTATTAACTACACTTTTTTTTATTTGACTCATTCTTCTTTCCATGTCTCTTTACTTTCCTTTCTCTTCTTTTCATTTTCTCTCTCCTTCGCACCCTGTCTCTGTACCTCAACCCAGAAGCAAAGATTGAACCAAGAAAATATCCCAAATATTTTTCTTTTTTTCAATTTATATAGGCTTAGTCGAATGGTGCAGATGCTTCGCCGGATCGTCGATTGTGTAGAGGCTTCGTCAGATAGCCGATTGTGCAAAAGCGTCATTGGATCCCTGATTGCGCAAAGGCTTTGTTGCCCACTTTCATATCATAACTCTTTCTGTTTCTCGCACCTACTTTGATTTTCTTGGAAAATCTTGGAATTTTCTAGAGAAAAGGGAGAATTTTTCTTTTGGGATTGTTGTTGTTGTTTCTTTTCTCTCGCAAATCGCCAGAACACATTGTTGTTGACGGTGGGTGGGGATGGGTTTCCGATATGGGCATGGTTGGGAGTGTTGCAGACACACTGCGCAGGCGTGCAAACGAGCATGTTTGGAGACAGGATTATCAATCCCATACATTTTGGCGGTCGCGCTTCCGAACATAGACTACTAGCCCTAATTAAGCTAGTCCAGCACGGTGAAACTTAGTGAGCGCAAACAAATGCGCCCTTAATTTGGATGTATTCCTTAAATTATCTTAAATTGTAATTTGATTTCAAAGTCTTCTAAATTTTTTTTTTTTTTAATTTTAAAGTCCCTTGGGTGATATTCTACACTAATTTAATTAATTAATGTTCAATTATTGGGTTTTTTTTATTTTTATTTTTTTAGTAGAAGCAATATTCTACTAATCTACACTAAGTGAAGGGAGGAAAGTTTGAGCCCGAGACGCAGTTAGTTGACTAAGAATGCCTAAGTATCATGACAATTCACCACTTATAATTCATTATTGACTCTTTGTTTCTCTTCTTTTTCCCTTACCTGAAGAGAGTTGAAGTTGCACTCCAAAACCAATTGAAAATAGAAGAGTGACCCAACTTCTCATAGTACAAGATTTAACTTTCCAATGTTAGACAACACCTCACAACATTTTCCCCCTTCTAAATCACCACCTCAAAAAAACTTACATCACATGCATTTTGTCATGTCCTTTTTTTTTTTTACTATTATTAAGGATTAGGGGGAGAATTCGAAACCATTACATTAATTGAAAAAAAAGGAGAGCTTTGAACCGGGACACATGGGTACAATGGTGGAGCTAGCATAGGTCACTCGTTGTCCTTGACCCCACCAACTTCAACAACCCCATATATATTTGTTTAGTATACTGTATTTGACCCCTATAAACATCTAAGACAAACTAAATTACAACTTTCTCCTCCTACTTCTTTTATTTTTTTCTATCATATTTGTCTTTATTTTCTCTCTTCTTATGAAATACTTTAGCTGAAAAGGATTGTCAGTCTTCAATATTACTTTACAGTATCCTGCATCCACCATTAACAAGCTTTTACAAATAATAGTAATTGTCGACATATGTTGGCATAAACTTTCGGCATATGCTGACAGGAATTGACAAATGTCTACTAGGTGCTCGACGAATTGGCTCAATGATTTTTTTTTTAGTTGATATTATGACCCAATTATCTGAAAATTCTGGCTACACCACTTAACCTCAACACTTACCCACAAAAAAAATTAGTAATTTAGATTTGAGGTTAGGTATCGAATTGTGAGTTGAATTAAGTCTAGACAAGTTTAGACTCGACCTACCAAAATTGTACCATATACAACTAGTATTGCAGGATAAGTGTTAGGTTATGATTAGGATTCTCTCCCCTCCTCTCTCCATCCCCTCCTCTTACATTCTCTTATTTTGTCCTTCTTTTGCTATAAAAAATTAATATATGATATTGACGTGGTTTAACCGTGACCATTCAAATAGGAGGAAAGGGAAAATGAGGGAAGGGAAAAAAAGAGGGGAGAAAATCCTCCGTTAGGTTATATGGTCCTCTCTTCCCATGATCCCTTTGCCTACGAATTATTCTCAAATGTCACATATCACTGTATATATCGATATCTTTCTTTTTCCACAGCACGCCAAAATTGATAATAAAAAATCTGCCTTAATCGCCAAGTTTGTGACACATGAACAATTATGCACAAGAAAAAAAATATACGAGACTAAAAGGAGTGGACAAAATAAGAACACATATATTTTATATAAAGAAAAGCAACTACCAATTCAGCCGCATTATATTTATGCGGTCCCTCCAATTATAATATCCTCTCACGTCAAAGATGTGACTTTGTCATGCATGTTTCACAAGAAAACTCGTCAGTAATAGACGTGGCGGAGCTAACAACGTTTTTTGGCAGACCAAGAGATGAAGCTTGAGTACCACTTTGGCCAGCTGTTTTTGGCTATCTACTCTGATCGAGCCGCTTTGAGTCATTTTTTGTCAAGTATCTTGCCATATATATACCAGTAGAAATAGTTGACGATAGATGGATAGAGCATATACGTATGTGGATCGCCAGTGCCAATGGAGACAAAGTTGTGTTAGTTGGAATTTGAAAAGCCGCCAATGGAGACAAAGTTGTGTTAGTTGGAATTTGAAAAGCCAGAAGCAGCTGACCGCAAAAGCATATTCGTGTGTAACTATGAAAATCCAAAAGCTAGGGTAGGTTGAAACTTTAAAACTTGAGAAAAGGCTGGAAAACTGGCAAGAGTTGGAGATCTTTAACGTGTAGAAGTTAATTAAGCCAAAAATTAAGTGTGAATTATTTACGAACAGCTAGAGCTTGATACAAGTTTCTTGTGGGAATCTTGTTCCCTATTTGCAGAACAAAAAGTGCTAAAAAGAATTAAGAGCATATATAATTGCTTTCTCTCCTAATTACAGCATTAACCCTCACCATGATTTTATTTTTTGGGAAGTTTGATGCTGATATGAAACAAATTAGTTCCTCGTAGCAATTAAAAGCCATTACGGTACAAAGTTTATGGTTCTTCATTTTTTTATCCTTTTCATGTATGCTTGTTTCCAATTCTTCATTCAAGAGGAGGAGCCCTGTAATATGCCGGGATTGTTGCAGGAAAGAACATTTGCCTAACTCCTTCACCCTTAATAATGGGGAATATAATTCCCGATGCACCCTAAAAACAAAAAATCATAAAATTTAGTTTAAGTGATGGTTTAGTAAATGTATGAATTTGTATAATTGACAAGCATGCTGATGTGAGAAAGTACTGGGATATTTAGTGTACGTACCAAGAGCAATCTAGTCGCAAGCCATACGCGTTTAGGCGTAGGGAATGGAATCATTAAGCGGCCTACTCCATAGACAGCCACGGCAAAGAAATGGAGAAACAGGTGTATCGGGCGAGGGTTAAGGCCAGAGAGCAAAGATATTGGTCCCCTTGTACATAAGCCTCCCAGGCTCAAATAGTCAAAACAAGCTTCCCTCATTTCTTGTCTTGCCGGGTCAGGTGATGCACAAAACACCTTGTACAAGGCACCAGCCAACGTGTTTATGGTAGATGACACAGGCTGCAATTCAAAATTAACCACAATTATCAGCAAAGAAGAAATCGCAAACATTTCACATACAAGATAAGATATGCTTGTTTGCCAAGATATCTGACGTGTTATTTTGTCAAACATTGAATTAAGGCCAAATATGATAACATAAAATATCAAACTATCTAACATGAGAAAATAAATTGCATATAAGAGTTCTGATTTATACCTTGCGAAGTGTGTAGAATGATTCTAGATATTCGCACAAAGCTGGTGCGTCGTTGAGATCAGTTAGGGGTCGAAGAAGATCTCTTAGAAGAACAATGTCGGAAAGAGCCACGGTCATTCCTCCTCCGGTTAAAGGATGTCTCATGTTGAATGCATCCCCTAATAAAATTGCACCGGGAGTGGGTTGAGGATGAGCAGCCATGCTTTTGTTTTGCATTGTTCTGATGTTTCCTTTCTCAACTGCGGCTAGAAAAGCCTTCAAGAGCTGAGGGGGAACCTGAAATAACCAAGTCGGCGAATTAGTCCCTTTTGGTCATTGAATATTTGTCAGATTGAGATCCAAATGACTGGAAATTAAAAGTTCTAAATGTGAAGCAAATAATAGATACCTGGGGAGCAACCACATTTTTCAAGTACTTGGCCATTTCACCATTAGCCACCGAAGGTACTTTTGTGCCGGGAACATCTACCAAACAACGAACTTCGGTACCGCTAATGGGGTAAAATAAGATAGGTGAAGGGTCTCCCAAAATCACATGTCCGTGGTTTGCATGAGGAAGGTCACAATTCTCCAAGATCAAACCAACGAAGCAAGAAGGATTTTCAACGTTAGGAGTACAGAGATTGCGGCGGAGATTTGAAAAGCACCCATCACATACTATTGTTAGTGGAGCATATGATCTCATCTCCTCTCCAGCCTTGTTCTTGTACATCACACCCTTGATGGTGCCCTTTTCTTCAATTAGGGTTGTCACAGTTCCTTGTTCTAGTGTCACGCTGTTGAGAAAATTTGAGGGACATGAGTAACAATTTAAAAAATATTATATAAAAAAAATCGAAACACCACGAATATAGGGATAAATTGGAATTACTTTTTAAGAGTTGCAACCCTCTCACGCATTCTTTGGATGAAACGCCCATTATGAAAACTTCTCCCGGCGATATCTGAAGTATAGTTTTCCAAGGGATAAGATAGTTTTGTGGCATTTCCATTTTTGTAAAGAGCATAACCAAACACTTTCTGAGCATCAATGGACTCATTTGCACAGTCTGCATGTAACAAATATAACTTGTTGATCAAAATCGATGCAAATAATTTTGTACTAATTAATCATTTAGAGTAGAAACTATGAAAAATGATTAAACCAATTAAACAATTTTAAGCAATTGCTTACCCTCAAGACCCAACTCAATCAATTTGAGATAGCCTCCAGGCTGCAACAGCTCACCAACAATTCTGTCTGGCTCACTCAAATCTCTTTCGATCACATGTACGCGGCGTCCTTCCTGTAACAGTGAAGAGAAACATATGTTCAGACACAAAAGCTCACATGATTACCCAAGAAATTAGAGAATATCTGAACTAGCCTTCTCAGTTTTTATACTAAAAATGGCTTGGACTGCACTATTGAAATCATCACCTCAAAAAGGAGAAATTTTTTTTTTATGTAAAATTCATAGAATATAAATTTAAGTACTTATTCGCTATAAAACTAGAGGGAAAAATAAAAGAAAAATGTCAGAAAACACGGATTTGAAGATTTGACTTCTTAGCTGAGCTTAGCTGGGTTGTTTGAGGAAAATAAAATTTAAAAAGTAAAACATTTTAATTAATAAAAACTAATAGTGATTAAACGACTAAACGTCTTCAAATAGCAAGGAAATACAATTTTTCTTTCATTTTCTCTGCCACCATACTGGAATCCCAATAATAATAACTTCTTATTCATTGACCATCAAAATTCTAAATTTATAAAACTTGGGAATTGTTTAAAAACCATAATATTCATTTTATATGTAGAGAGAATTATTTAGTCACCTTTCCAAGAGTGTAAGCAAGGGCAGCACCGGCAACTCCGGCACCGACAATGACAACGTCCGTTCCCCTGGCAATATCCGGAACAAAACTGCCGTTCTGGGACGGCATCCACACGTACCCATTTCCGTTAACGCCGTTGGAAACTTTCTCGACGACCTTCTTCTTCTCGCCGCTGAGAGTGGTGTTGATGATCATGAAGAAAACCGACCCAAGCAAAGAAACCAACACCCCACAAAGAACATACTGGTAATCCATCTTCGGAATCGAAATAAAAAAAATATCGACCAAAATTGAGAATTTGGAAAAAGAGGGATTTGGGTTGCGGCTGTTTTCACAATCTGTAAGCTTACCTGTGGTTTTTGTTTGTGAATGTGAAGAGAAGAGAAAGTGCTTATGGTTGTGAGACAGCAATGGGAACTTGAAGGCGTTTATATAGAGAGTCGTTGGGCAAAAGCTTTGAGGGTTAAATTTTTACTGTAAAACGTGTTAGCGCCTACCGGTGAGTTTTGGGACCCTTTTTTTAATATTGTGGGGAGTTATGGTAGGATGTAGGTGAGCCTAGGGTAGAATTGGGTGGGAGAGAGAGGACAAAGTTAGAGTCACCTGTGGTCTGTGGACAATTTAATGGTCTCAATTGCAACACTGCTTATCAACGGTTAGTTATGTCGAAAATTCTAAAATTTTACGGTAGTTTGGAGTATAATATTTTAACTTTGAAGTATGACTTTTTTGAGTGAAGGTACAATATTTATTGATAGGAAATTGAATACATACAAATAGGATAGGGTCAATACAGTGGGTCTCGATAAAAATTTTGTCAAGAATTTCAACCCGGTCGAAGGAAAAAAGAGTGTCCTACACTATAAGAGATTACATATAATTACTATCCTCAATTAAAAGGTCAATTATTATATCTGGAGTGACACGCCCCAATCCCGATATCTCCAAATATCAGGGAAGGCACATGTTGGCCGACACCTGAGGGTGATGAAGCCATTTAAAACGTGCAAACAAATAAAGAATACGTAATTAGAACAATTATGCCAAAGCAGGAACGTGTTCAGAGTATACACGTACTAAAAATAATATGGAAGAATTACTAGGAAAAGATACGAATAAGGAAATGATACCTATACTGAGGAGACTCGAGGATACCTATGCTGTAAAGTCCTGACGCCAGGATTACGTGCCTTGATTCTAACTCCTGAGGGATTGCAAAAACCAAAAGGTGAGTGTACTAACTTTATAATAATAATACTAATAATAGGAAAACCATTTTGCTTATGAACATAATAACCCCTTGTTTTGAAAACATATATAATACTACATATACAAATTTGTAAATCATGTATAGTGCTTCGAAATGGTAATAATGCCCGAAGGAAAATCCGTAAATCTCATCGATGGTATACTCAACTAGTGGTATCATAGTGGCCCGAAGGCATAACCATCACCAAAGATGAAACTGTACGACACTGGGTTACGCTAGTGAAGAAACCACGGTCCATCACCCGAAGGTGAAGCTGTACATCTCCGGGTTACGCCGGAGAAGAGGATATAACATATCTATATGTATATGCAGTAGGTCCATCACCCGAAGGTGATGTTGTACATCTTTGGGTTACACCAGAGAAGAAACATAGGGTCCATCACCTGGAGGTGAAGCTATACATCTTTGGGTTACGCTAGAGAAAAGGCATATACATATTACATCACACACTGACACTAGCCCCGGGCTAGTGAAGTTGGGGGTATATCATCAATACCATCGACTCCTCATCCGCTCGAAGGCAATACCTGTCCATCACCCGAAGGTGAAACTGTATGACATTGGTTTACGCTAGTGAAGAAACCACGGTCCATCATCCAAAGGTGAAGCTGTATGACTCCGGGTTATGCGGGAGAAGAGGTATATACATCAATCTCCTCAACTATGTCCTATGGCCATAAACATTTATACCCGCGTTGTGTGGATGTGTTGTATGATAACCCACTAGATAAATACTAAAAATATATCTCAAAATCTCATGTCCAATCAAGAACTCAGAATCTCAAACCTCATCTCGTAAATCCATGGTAAATCATACTTATAAATCCATAATAAAACATATGCATGACTCCATAGAAATTCATAAACGAAAATCCAGTGAACGTAATCTCGATAATTCATGAATATTTTGTAAACCATAATTATAGAAATCCATAAGCATATTATAAAACATATTTAAATCATGCAATATATAAAATGCATGCCAGGCTAATATTTTATAAAAATATGTAAGTTAGGAAGGGGTCTACTCATAGATATTTCATTGCCCGGGAACCGCTCGAGTTAGTGAGGATGACGTCGCTTCCTGCAAACGCGCCTGTGTCGAAGTCCAATTTGGTCGGGAAGTGGCCTGAAAACAACCACAAACCATTAGAAACCCTAGATTAGGTGGTTGTCGATTTGTTCTCTCTGATGCTCTGCTGCACCAACCAAGGCTTGGGACATGTTCTTAGGTTCACGAGGAATTGAATCATGGTGGTGGTCGACAGTGGTGGCTTCAGAAAAGGCAGATCGTCGTTGTGAATGCCCTCGGACTCGCTAGAGAAGATGACATTTATTTGTCATGAAATCGCGACCCACAACCGTCAAGTTTGGGTAAGAATGGAAGCTGGGACAACGCTAAGTTGATTGGTGGTAGTGGCGACGCTCAATTCCCCGGGAAAACACCAGAATCGGTGTCAGGGTGTGTGGGTTATTCGGGTCAGGTCACTTGGGTCAAGGAGAACCCAACCAGTTCCTTTCATTCTCTCATTCCTCTATTCCTTTCATTCCCTCTCTTCTGATTGGGCAGTCTCTCTCCTCCATCCATCACTTGAATATGCATATGATGTTTGCATATATATATAATTGTGGTGCTATGGACGCTCAGGTAAGTCCCAGGTGAGTTTAAGAATTGTGAATGTGAATAACGGTTGTGATTAATTGAGAAACATTGAGCTCATAAACCTGCACCCCGGTGTTAGTGGTTTAGCCAGAGATATGGCACATGCCTGTATATAATGTCACCTCCCGCACCATATGCTCACATTGGATCCAATTTAGGTGCATAGTCTTGTTGTACAGACCATCATAGGTGGTTCCAACTCGTAGGTGAATAGCGATTTATCTCACAGCTATGATGAGAGAGTAGCATTGAGCATAACTACATTACACCCAGTCTTGTCGTACAGACCATTACAGTGGTTCCGACTCGTGTGCAGTGTAGGGCCGTATAGTTTATTTGCGGTGACTCCGGTTAGATTGGCTAATGAGCTATGAATTCAGCTGTAAAGACCTCTGTAAGGGTTCCGACTAATATGTTATTTTCCATGAATTTATTTTCTCCTGAGTTACTTATTCTGTTTTATCTTTTTAGCATAGCATACTTATGATTATGGATATGTGAAGCATGATTTAGAGATATATATATATATATATATATATATATTTATATTCTATTTATGGGAAAATTATACATGTTTTACGGCGAGGGGTTAGAGCATTTGATAATGAAATGGTTTTGAAAAGCTTTGTTTTTGCTCACTCACACTTTCTGTTTTGCGCCCCTCTAGGTTTTAGATAAGCTTGTTCGTTGCTGGCTCACGAGGATTGATTGGAGGTTTTGACAGACTATCACAAATGTAGGGTATCTTTGGATGTCGTTTAATTAGTACTTGTTTTTTGGACTGAACTTAGGCTACTTATGCTCTGATTGTGTGTGTATTCACACATTTTGTAGCACTTACTTTAGCTAGTACTCTTATGAATTTGGCTTTTATTTATTCGTATTATCTATTATCATTATTGCTTCCGCACTGTGCACATGGCCACGTCACCCTCACGTGACGGCCAGCATGCCCTGATTCGGGTCGGGGTGTGTCAATAAATCTCATAAAATATCAAACAATTAATGTCAAAACTATAAAAATAAAAATATTAATTGTAATATAATGAGGTGTACAAAGTCAAGGGACTTTGATCAAACTTTGAATATCATTAAGATTTTAGTTAAAGAATGTTAAAGATTAGGGACCGCATCCAAAGTATCCATTTTATTTATCTGATGCGAATGTATTTCTGTTTGGAAGTAATCCGTCTATTTTTAAAAGAAGGGAAGAACCATTGGCGTTGTTGTGAACGTACACAACTAAATCTCATGGGCTGCACTTGCGGAGAACCATTTGCACGATTATTGCCTTATCTGTTGCTCCTTACTGTGATAGAACTCATTTTATTCCTTGTTTTTGTAATTCATATTTGATGTCTTAGAGATTAATGTGTTTGTGGACATATATAGTTTAGATTTAATAATTAAAACCCAATTTAACTTTAAAATTGTAGTTTTCCTTCATAAATTTTTCTCTGTGAATGTTGGTAACGTAACAGATAAAAGGAATAACTAAGCTGATTTTCATATTTTCTTATCTTTGTGGAACCAAAGAAGGAAAATGCAGAAATTTGGTTGTTCAAAATTTAAATTAATGTTGTTTTTTGCGTTAATAGTTTTAGTAATCCTTTTAATACTTTTTGTTTAAATGTAAAGAGGAAATTTTATTTGAACCCATGCAACCTCTTTCTACATCCAGCTTAAATTTTAAATGAAAAGTGTCTTTTTTACCCTATTGCATTATTACCATAAAGTACAAAATGAATATAACAATAAAACAAAATTGTATCAACGAACCCAAAACCCAATAATCAAACTCTTACCATGATACAACCAAAAAACAAGCAAGATCCATGGTGAAAATTGCAACAAATGAAAGGAAAGCAGAAGAAAATATTTACCTTGCTGGGTACACAGAATCATAGGATAATAGCTGGTAATGACGCTTATGCATAAATCCTTTCTCTTATCCCACGAGTAGGGACTGTCTTCTGTCTGATCTTCATGAAAATTGAAGGCCATCGCTGTCAAAGAAACACTCATTTTTTGGTTCTTCTGGTGCAAATCTCAGCCTGCTCTTTTATTTGTTACATGATCAATATTTATTTGTTGCTTCATCATGCTCCACGAAAAAGAAAGGAGCAGATGAGATTTCCTTTGCTTACTCCATTCTTGTAAGCTCAGGGGAGCATATTCTAAGAGATGACAAAGCTCCAATATTAAATGAAGAGGAGAAAGCGAGAGGAGAGAGGGAGAAAGGGAGAGAGAGAGACTTCGTCGTCACCGCAATCAGAAAACTTGGAAAGAACCTAAATTCAATAAGTTAATATCATGAGTGTAAAGATAAATTTACATATTGAATTGAGTTTGTGATGGTAGTTTAGGTAGTAAATTTGAGTTTAAAAAGATATTAATAGTTTAATTAAAAATAATATGGGTGTAGTAAGTAAGTTGGGTGTAAAGATAGGTTACATGGGTTCAAATAAAATTTCCCAATTTAAAGCTGTAGTACTTTGATTTCTTCTTCGCATAGGGAAGAAGGATCAGGCAGTGTTCCATTTAATCCAACCAGTTCTCTTCAGTTTTGCTTTTTTCATTGTTTATACAAATAGATGGTTATGAATTTTAGGGCGTAAATCTCTTTCAGAACAAATTATTTTCCAAAAATCGAAATTTTTATTGGGTTAATAATTCATGTCTTCAATCTTCATTCTCTCTCAATATTCAATTTTGATCACATATTTGCATTCAATTATTTTTTTTTAATAATTTTGATGGACTTCTTGCAGAAAATTAACTTCCTCTGGAATTTTTTTTAACACCATGTATGAATTGTCGGCCATTTTCAAATGTGAGTGTGTTGCCTCATTTCATTTTATGGTTTTAGTTCATAATCAACTAATCCACACCCTAATGGGCTCGGGAATAGTAGGCAAGGCCTGCACGCAGGTCTTGTAGAGAATGCCTATGCTTACTCCACAAGACATGAAGGCAGATCCTATTGGGGATCATATTGGTTTTCCTATAATTTTGGAGATTCCTACAATTTAGGGATTGACTTGAGCTGCAAGTAATCACACTCTTGAAATAAAATGATATCTAATGTTAGACATTATGTAGGATTTCCCAGCTTTATATGGATTCATTATCCTAAAAGTACTATCTCCCAACTAATATAAATACACTCATCTAAGTATCATCAAATGTATTTTGATATCGTGCACTTTGTATACATATCACTTTCTAGTATACTATTTGAGTTCTAAGGCCTTTACTAACTTGACAGTCGGAGAACCATTGACTGGTACCACACCGGTACCTTAGGAATTTCACGGTTGTTTAATCTCTTTTGTAGGTGACCGTCTTTTTCACCTCCATCCGCGGTGATGCGGAAATTTGGTTCTAACACAAATGTATGGAACAAATTAACTGTGTAAGTACAAAGTAATAATATATTCACAATGAACCTTTTATTTGTTACATTTAAACAAGGCTCCTTGAACTAGCGAAGAGAACAATCATTACCAATTCAACCAACTTTTATTGACACATATTGTTCTCAATAGAGGATACAAGTATTATTCTTAATATTTTAGTAACACTGATTAAATGGGTGGATGACTAAACTTCACTTACCGAGACGGTAGAGTAGAGTGAAACACCAGCGAGTTTATTTTGAAAACTTAGTCAAAGAGTGGCACTGCCACTAAAGCTTTCCTGGCTCTCCAATTGAGACCAAGTTTGGTCAAATACAGCTTTGTTGATTGGTACATGCGTGGGTATTAGATGAGCACAAAATAATTTACAAATCCAATTAGGCAGCTTTGTATTTTCACAGGTTTTTCAAAAACCGTGGGAAACAAAGTAGGAGCTGCTGATACAGATCAGATAATTAATTACATATGACAAAAGAAATCATTAATTAATTCAGTAGTGTTTCGTTCTTTTACAAAAACTTTTCTAATAGTCTTTGATTTTAGAAGTTAAACAAACAAATGATCAGACATTAAGTCCACGAGCTTCCGTATTGGCGTATGGAGAATTGAGGGCAACGGGGAAGTTGGGTCAAGTCATCATCAGTGTGGGGCAATACTTTGTCAAAGGCCTTGATTATTAGTTTGTTACAACCAACCACTAAGAGGTTTAGTAAAACTAATCTCAGTCATTATCTTTACAGAACTAACAATTTGTTTTTAGTCAAATCAGCTAAGTTTATTTATAAAAACTTAAACACTTCGTCAAGACGTATATAAGACACAAATTTTAATAGGACTAAACTAAAACACATAAATTTGATTAATATAATGTGTTTCTTAAAAACATTGATCACATATGATATGATACACCTTTTTTTTAAGGGAACTTTAACGAAAAGCACCCGGTGATGTTCACTTTAATGAAAAACCACATTTTTACACTAAAAAGTCAATCCTGGTACTATTCACTTTACCCTTTATTTTGTCCTTATCATTAAAACTCAAAGTTTTCAAACCCTTTTCATTAGTTTTTTTTTTTTTAATGCATCTAAATGATATAAGAATCATGAAGAGATGATGGCTATGATTTTTTATTTTTTATTTTTGAAAATTCTTTGAGTTTCACTATGACTACTCAAAATTATGAAATTTTCATGCCCTTGTATGCGACAAATTTGATTAACCAACAATATTTTCTTTAGTCATTTAGTACTACGGTTTAGTGATATTTTTCTTTACTTGTAAATAAGAGGTTTTAGGTTTTATTATCACCAAAAGTGAATTTGAACGACATTGATGCTGGGTCATTGTGAGGCTAAGCCCACCTCCGTCCCCCTTAATGTAGATTCTATCATTTGTTCAAAAAAAAAAAACAGTAGTTTCTTTAGCTTCCACAAAAGGGATAATTACTGAGCGTGCCTCCACAGTAGTTTCTTTAGATTCTATCATATGATATTAAATAGTACATATAGCCAATAATATCGTCACAAACCTGGATTTTTCTGGAATAATTACTGAGCGTGCCTCTACAAAAGGGATACAATGGAACAAAAAAATAAGAGAAATTAACACCACCTTCACCTCATTTATCAATATGAAAGCCAGATCTAAGAAAATCTAAATCACACAAGCCTAAGTTCTGAAAAACATTAAGTTGATACTTTTTCTATTTTTCAAAAAAAGTTTTCGAAATAATTATAAATAAAAGATACATTATAAAACAAAGTCAGAGTTTTCATAAAAAATAAAGTCATGTATGCCAAAACTACCGTCACCAAAGCCGCCACCACCACCACCACCACATTCTCTACCGTCTCACCATCATCACCATTATTGCCACCATCTTTAACACCACCACCTCCAATTGTCATATCTTCCACCGCCATCACCCTCGTCACCATGGTCACCACGGTCACCACCACCTCAACAATCTCACCATCGCCACAACCAACATTACCGTCCTCGTCTCACCATGACCACCTGTACTTCCGCCACCATTGTCACTACCATTATTACCACCATATTATCTATTGCCATCACTCCCCTCCCCCCCCCCCCAAAAAAAAAAAAAAAAACCGTGGGAGCACCACCTCCATTGTCTCACTGTTATGGCCACCACTAGTGCCACCATCACCACCATCTTATTATCATCACAATGATCCCCACCTCTCAACCACCATTTTCACAACCATCCCTCATAACCAATGTTAACATTCTCTACCACAATGGCATTAACCGCCACCATCACCACCATCACTCCCTTCATTGGTGCCCTCTACCCCTCTATTACCACCACCACCTATATCCCACCACTATTAACAACTTTATTGTCACCACTACTGTCAGTACTCCGACCACATTGCCACCAACACGACTCTCGTCCCAATCACCATCCTTACGACCACCATCATCGTTATTATGAAACACAAAATATATTCAATGTTTTCATTCTCTAAAATTATTCTCGGATTAAACTACTAGGTACATTCTCAAATCATAAAAATACAAGATCGTATTTGTTGTTTCGTTTCGCAAAGATCGAATTTGTTGTTTTCGTATTTGTTGCATTAAGAAGGTTAATCATATAACTATATATATATATATATATATAACTATATATATATATATATGAAGGATGTTTCTTGTACCATTCGTACAGATAGAGAGGTCTTAGCACCATGTTAAATTATGTTATCTCCCTTCAAGAATCAATACATGAAATATTCACCTCCCATTTTTTTTTCTTTCGCAAAATCATTAAAAAATACATTAGTTTTCGCTTCATTTGTCAACATGAAAAACAATTATGAGAAATAAAAATATTACTGACGTGTTAACTTATTAACGATCTTCTAAATGTTAAAATTTTTACGTGACTGTTTTGACAAAAAAAAAGATTTTCTGGTTTCAAAGGAGGTGGCAAATCCTGACATTCCTCACTTTCTTTCAAATTTGGAGGCAACGCCATTTTTTTTAATGTTAGGTCCACATATTCTTTATTTACTTTTTACTTATTGATCATTTTATTATTAAATTTTAACCCACTCGATTTTATAAATAGACAAACAACATTTTAATTTGACATCGGTTTTACAGAATGTTAATTTGTCATACCAGCTATCCACATATATTTATTTGGAGAATACTTAATCACATTTATGTTTCATTTCACCAGCTGTGATGACCTGACCCTAATTTTCTATGTAATTTCTCCCCGAGTATGTAAATTGACATTTATGCCCTTGTTGGCCAAGTAACGTGGATGTGATTATGCAGCTTTAAATTATTTTCCTCGCTATCATAATTAAATAGTACTCGTTATTATGAACAAGTGAGCATGAGTTAGACCCGAATCGGACCTGTAACGAAAAAGTTATGTTATGTTAAAGTACATTAACAACGGGTGGAGTGGTGCACGCGTGTGTTAATTTATCAATGTTGGAAACACTGTTTTTTGATAAGGAGGCGGATTTTTGTGTATGATTTACTGTGCCAAAATCTGAAAAATGTTATCTTTTTTCCTTTTTAAAACCGGTCCTGTGTACCCATTTCCCTCACCAATCAATTTTCACTCCTCAATTCTCTCACCCAACCAAACAATTTCCCTCACTTTTCCACCAATCAGAAAAGCTGTTAGTCTCTTTCTCTCTCCCTCATCTTCTTCCTCTCTCTCACCCCTACTTCCTTCTTCTTTGCAGCTGTAAGGACCTTCATCAAACACTCACATATCAAACTTCAAAATATCACCATCGTAATCCTCACATCCTCACGAACCCAACCGTACAAACCAATCTTGAAGTGGTTGAGTTTTGACTCGCCAACTCGGAAGCTTCGACTCGGACGAGTTTGCTTCGGCTTGATCTTGGCCGAGTTACGATGTTTTGAAGGTTGTGGGAGCATCCACACTCCCTGGAATCCCTAGGCTAAGTTTGGAGTGAAGACAATGTCGAGAAGCACAATTTCAAGAAGTCGAGTCTTAGGCCGAGACTTGTGAGGCTTTTTCAGGCCAATTTTTGTCCATTTTTGGGCTTTTGAAAGGTATAATCTTGCTCTTCTCCTCAAGAGCTTCATTTCCATGTAAAGTTGGTAAAAAATGGTTAAGAAATGAAGAAGTTATATGAGTTTGAAAATTTTCCAAAAACCGGCCACTTTTTCCATAATCCGGCAAAAACGGCAGTGCTGGTGACGGAGGACGGCATGGATCACCAGAGAAGACGAAGAATATTCCGTCAAAGTTGACAGAATATTCTAATGGCGTCAAGTAACATCATTAGGTTTCGTTACTATTTAACGAAATATTCCATCAACTTTGACGGAATATTCCCTGTCTTCTGTCAGTCTCTGCCAGGTGCATGCCTGCGCGTGTGGCCGTGGGTTAGGCAGCGTGTGAGGGCGCGTTTGGCCTCTGGCCGGCTAGTGGTTGACATGTGCGGGTTCGTGACTTCGAGTAGAACATTTTCGTATATTCAAACCTTCCATTTGAGCAAGCTATGGGGAATTTTTCCTAGCTTTTTTGTATATATGTTAATTAAGTAATTATTATAAGTTGTTTCGCATAGAGGGGAGAATTATCTTGAGGACGTATGAGGACAAGTGAGGCTAGGAGGCTACGATCCATCGACATATCAGTGAGTGGGCATTTTGTTTTTGTATATATGTATATAAACTTTATAGTTTCCACAAATGCTTTTAAATTGATTTATGCTTCTATGCCATGATTTATTTAATTTAAAAAATGTTGTTATGTGGTTGAGATTTATATATTGTTATGGCATATTCATATGCATTTTACCTGGTCATAAATGTTGCACTATTGTGAAATGCTAAAATAATCCTACGGGATGCGTAGGTAAGTTCATGTAAGTTTATTATGCTGTTTGGAATCATTGAATCATTATAGCATGCATATATTCATGTAGTACGCTCATCATTGCTACACCTTGGTGTTAGTGCTTTCCTCGCGGCTAGGGCTAGTCCTTCACGTGATGTTTTCCTCCCGCACCACACGCTTTCCTTGGATCCAAGTAGGTGTCAGTCCTGTTGTACATGTCGCATTAGGCGACTCCGACTCGTACGTGACCGTGATTATCGCCAATCTTCACGTGATCATAACATTAGAGCGTATATATATATATATATATATATATATATATATATATATATATATATATATATATATATATATATATATATATTACACCCATTCCTGTCGTACAGGTCGCATTAGGCGACTCCGACTCATATGCTAACATAGATTGATGAGCAAATTAGGTTAGTCGTACATGTCGCATTAGGCGACTCCGACTTGTATGCTATCATAGATTATTGAGCATTTTATTTCTCTTATGCTACTATCATGATATCATGATTTGGCATGCTTTTGGATTTATTGCTGAGTTGCATTTGATTTCATACCTATACGTAGTATGTTTTCTGGAAACTACGCATGTTTTACAACGAGGAGTTAGTATGTTAAGAAAATAACTGTGTTTTACAAACCTTTATTTTTGTGCCCACTCACCCATCTGTTTTTTTCACCCCTCTAGGTCCTAGATAGCTGACGCACTCTGTGGCACAAAAAGATCACCCGGCGATTCTGACATAGTTCTTTTTAATGTAGGAACTGTTTCCAGTTGTGTACTAAGTACTTTTCTAGTTTCCACTGCACTATTTTTCATCTATGCTCTGAACATTTATATTCTATGGGTTCTACCCACTATTGCGCACTCACTTTAGTAGTTTAAATAAATTCTAGTTTCAGTTTTAATTTATCCATATTTTTACATCATTCACACTTTTGTTATGTCATTTTCGAGTGACGGCCAACATGCCTCAACTCCGGTCGGGGTGTGTTACTAGCAATACATGTATCTCATTTTCTTGTCTAACAAGAAAATTGTGGGTTTGATTTATTTTAGTGGTACCTGTGGATGTAAATTTCCATTGTCTTCTCATTTGACGAAATGCATCTGCAAAATAATAACACCTAAGATTAAGGCCAAAACCCTCATGCACCCACGATGAATGGGGGGCTTTGTTCGAATAATCTCCGATGCCAAAGTTAGAATTTGAGAGAAAATGTGTTAGGAAATTTTTGGGAGAGAATGAACTTAGGATTTTGGTGGAGAAATGAGGCTATTTATAAGGGTGTGGCCGACGCTAGTTGGAGAAATAGGGTCTAGCAATATATGGTGGAAATTTCAATATAATTGCAAGATATTATTTCACATAACATCTTGCAATTAATTTGTCAATTAATCCCAAATTGAATAGGAAAATTGAGAGTTACCTTTTGAGTGAGGATTTGATGAGGAGTGATGAGATGGATTTGAATAAATACCATTTTGATCACCTTTGACTCTTCCATGATTTGAGTTGTCATTGTCCGTTGCATGCGCATGGAAATTCCGGTGTACCTTTGGCTCCACAAATGCCCCCACACCTGTTGGGTTGCTTGCAAGAAAGGGCAGCATGTGTAGAGATCTTCCCTTGCTTTAGGAAACATAATATTGTTTCCTATTTTGATGTATATTCCCACATTAATTGGAAATTAGATCTTTCTAGGGAAGGAAAATAAATTACGTATAGAGTCTATTTTTAAGTCTACCTTAAGTAGATTATTAAATCAACTTCAACAATTTATTCTACCCTACAAGAGAGAGAAAGCTAGAGGATATTTGTTCCCCCTCCTCTAGCAATCTTCTACACTTACCTATGCAAAGGATCGTTTTTTGTTGATTTCTTCGTCTTCACGCCACACCAAGGTAAGAAAAAATCAATTTCCCTTGTCTTCTTAATTTTTGGGAGCCTTAGGGCTTGAATTTTGCCCGGACGGGGGTCGAGGATGTGTGAAATAATAGTTGGAGAGGTTTATGTCGACTTAACGTGGGTGGCTGCTGTCGGCTTGGTGCGGTGGCGGCTCGTCGTGGGCCGAGGTCTGGATGTAGTGGCGTAGGTCGAGGATACGAGCTTGGGCTCGGCTTGGATTCGACTGGCATAGACCAAGGGCCACTTAGCTTGGGCTAAAGCTGGTGGCGCTAGGGCACGAAGTCTAAGCCGTTAGGCTTAGGCTTGATCAATTGGGCCATGGGCTATTAGGCTAGCCCGCATGAGAAATAAGAAAGAGAATGATGCGTGGGGGTGCCAGCCCCCTCCAATTGGGTTGGGCCATACGACTTGCTGTGAATGAATGTGGAAAGAAGAGATCTTCCTTGCTTGCTCAAAAGATGCCGGCTGAGAAAAACCAAAGACTTCATTTGTTGCTCGTGAATGTTTATTCTGCTGCTAGGCTTATGATGTACTTGACTTCTTTCAAAGGGAAGAAAGATGGGGCTGCTAGATCTGAGTTGGTGACGCCTACTATGCCAAAGGTAGCTAGTTTGATTGCTGATAGGATTGCTCAGCGTAGAGGTTCTGTTGTTCCCCCAGTGCTGAAATTAGTGCCAAGATATCCGTTGGGAGCTAAGTCTGGTTCACCTTTGAAGATGCTTACTACTATGAAGAGCGATAAGGTGGACTTTGCTGCTAAAGTGGCGCTAAAGCCCACTCTCCTTGCTACTGAGACTGATTCGCCTACCGAGAAAGAGGAAACCGCTTGCGTGGACTTTTGTCAGAAATCCACTAAGCCTGCTTCTGGGAAGGCTGCTAAGATATGTGCTCTTTTGAAACCAGATCTGCTTGAAGACATGGACAATTGTGCCAAGTTTGTCGATGATGTTAGAGAAGTTGTTTGCCTAAGTTCCTTTGCGAAACATACGGCCAAGTATAGAAAGACTGCTCTACTTGCAATGATGCAAAAGACGACTATTCTAGCAGCCGAGTCTATGCTCATTGACCAAGAGAATACCAAGGTTGCCAAAGAGGTGGCAAAGGCTATGGCAGCCAAAGCTTATTCCTCTGCCGAGAAGATCAATAGGTTGGAATCTGAGCTCGTCGCTTTGAAGGGGGTCTAATATCTCTGCCACCATTTCTCTCCAGCTTGAGATCACTTACTAAGAGATCGTTAACTTGAAGACTAGGCTTGACACGATCCAAGTTATGTATGAAAGTGCAGAGAAGGAGATAAGATGTTATATACCTCAGATTTAAGATCTTGAGCATGCCGTTTTTTAGCTTCGTTCTGCTACTTATACAAAGGATGAAGAGTTGATTGCTGCTTATAACTAAGTGATCCACTTTAAGAAGGTTGTTGATAGGCTTTAGCCTCAAGCGTTGGAAGTTCAAGGTGCGCTGAAGATCAAAGAAAGTCTGAAGAAGGAAGTGGATGAGCTAAAGTGTGTCTATGTTGGTTTGTTCGAGGAGAATGAGCAGCTGAAAGGTGAGAATGCTGGGCTCGAGGCTTTGCTTGTTTAGAGTCAGGCCGATTTCTAAAGGCTGGGTTATATAGATCATCTTTTTGGTAGGTCATCTGAGAGTTTGCGGGGAAAGACTTCGAGACCTTCTCTATTTCTCCGAAAAACTTGCATCCCTTTACTTTTAAGGCCTCAATTGGTGAAGTAGCCGGAAAGGTTGATGCCCAGGTCGAGAGTGAAGTGTCGGAAGATGCCGCTGCTGGGAATGTCGCGGCTGATAAAGGTGTGGTGGCTGAGTAGTCGTGGGATGTCTAAGTTATTCAAAGGTAGTCTTCTAGGTAGCCTTTAGGATTTTCTTTGTTTTCCTTGAACTTATTCGGCCTTTGCTATTCGTTTATCAATTCTGCTAGAAAATTTAATAAACTTGCTTTTTTTTTTTTTCTTCATCTTTATTTTTTTGTTTAAGCCCAACCTTTGACTTTTAGTCCAGCGGAGACGTGCTACTTTTCTATAAGCAGACATGCCCGCGTAGCCTATGCAGTCGTAGATGTTGGTGTAGAAATTTTGCAAAGTTGTTAGCCATAGGGTTGATAGCCAGATGTCTTACTTACATAAGCACATGAGTCCGCGTGACCACTAGGCTGTTAACCTTGGCTTTCTTCAATCCTTTGAGTTGTGTGGCTTGCATCACAACATACTAAAGATTTTTGGGTTATGAAATTCGCTAACCTTTCTTATTAAAAGTGCGCGGTTGTATGGAATTTCGTAAGCAAAGGTTCGAGAAAACTTCTTGCTCTTTATGTAACCAATTTTGTAGGTTGCATAGCAAGTATCACAACACTATGAATTTGTATAGATCTAACGACCATTTTACGCTTGGCAGAGATGAAGCTTATCGATTGTGTACCATGTCGGCAATGGATAAAGCTTCGTATATGAACACTAACTTGTTGAACTTTTCATAAAAATATGTGGTTGTATAAGTTTAGCGCAACTTACTGCTCGAAGGACAAGCCGTAGACAGTCTTCCGGAAATCGTAGGCTACCTTAGTGCACTAGGTAGCAGCTTTAGGGTTCCTGGGTAGCCATCTATAGGGCATACGGCGCAATGTGCCTTTTCCGTCTTTGAGGCCCGGTTCCCCACAGATTAGGCCAAAAGACCCAAAATCCTACAGTTAGCTAAGCTTTGAAAAAGATCATTGTGGCTACTTCTAGGAATCCCGACGCAAGCCATCGTGCACCTAGTTACACTAGGGCAGCCCAACTCATCCACATCTGGATATTCGGAGTGTATAATTTATTCTCCAGCATTGGAGAGCAAACCCATAGGGGTGTCGGGGAATTGGTTTACCTTATCGCGCTGAAGAACAATTGGTTTATCCTCTCGCACTGGAGAGCAGACCCATGGAGGTGTCAGGGAATTGGTTTACCCTTTCGCATTGGAGAGCTTGGTTGGTCCTAGGGGGTGCAATTCCTGTGATAAGTCCCTAAGAAGGGTGTGGTCTTCCTTTGAAATGCAGAAGTGATCAGTTGTTGTAAGCATGTAGCTGAGCCAAGTTGTAGATTACTTCTAAATTCCTTATTGAAAAACAAGTGAAGAGAATGAAAACTTAGTTGTAAGGTTGTGACTGCATAACAACTGGATAGTCTTCGGCTTGTAAGGTGGTGCCCGTTAAGTTGTTTAAGTCTTCGGGCTTTGATGTAGTGAGATGTCACGCATAGTACTTTCTCAGATTGTAGGCGTTCCATTACTTTTCGATTTCTTTGTCGTTCATGGTGGTGAGGATGTAACTACCCTTGTTGCCTACTCTGCTAATCTTGTATGAACCTTCCTAAATGGAATCCATCTTTTTGGAGCATTCTCTGCGGGCAGTGATAAAGGTTTTTCTTAGGACTAGATGTCAGGGCTGGAATTGCCGAATCCTTGCCATTTTGTTATAGCTGCATATGAAGATATCCCAATCCATGGCTTCTTGAGCAGACAACGAGCATGACTCCTGAGCCCACCATGATGTTGCTCCCAAACGAAAGAACCAGGTCACTGTCTCGAACCATTTTTTTGTTGGGAGGTTCCTCTGTCACTACATAAACTCATAAAGTCTTCTCAACATGATCGATCCAAATCTCTAATTTCTTAGGTCCCTCATTACCAAAGAAATTATTTATTTGAAGGTAAGATACTGTCTCTAAGGTGGTCCTTTTGGGGATAATGAAGGGTGGACTGAATGGCGCTAGCAATCGCTTCACCGAGTTGCCCAAAATTGGGGAAATTAGTCTCAGAAGGGACACGTGGGCCTCTACGAGGTGGCATGATTCTAAAATAAGAGATAAAAAATTGTTAGGACATATAGCATAAATGAGGAATGCAGGACTACCTAAACCTATGCTCTGATACCAAACTGACACACCCAGACCGGAGTCAGGGCATGCTGACCGTCACCAAAAGGTGACGTAACCAAAGTGTGAATGATGAAAAAATGTGGATAAATTAAAACCGAAACTAGAACTTATTTAAACTATTAAAGTGAATGCGCAGTAGTGGGTAGAACCCATAAAACACAAATGCTCAGAGCATAGATGACAAATAATACAGTGGAAACTAGAAAAGTACTTCGTACACAACTGGAAACAGTTCCTACATTAAATATAACTATGTCAGAATAGCCGGGTGATCCTCGTGTGCCATAGAGTGGGTTAGCTATGTAGTAAACAATGATTCCAAACAGCATAATAAACTTACTTGAACTTACCTGTGCATCCCGTAGGATTATTTTAGCATTTCACAATAGTGCAACATTTATAAGTAGATAAAATGCATATGAATATGCCATGACAATATATAAATCTCAACCACATAACAACATTTTTAAAATTAAATAAATCATGGCATAGAAGCATATAAAAGCATTTGTGGAAACTAAAGTTTATATACATATATACGAAAACAAAATGCCCACTCACCAATATGTCGATGGATCGTAGCCCCCTAGCTTTGCTTGTCCTCGTACGTCTTCAGGATAAGTCTCCCCTATATGCGAAACAACTAATAATAATTACTTAATTAACACATATACGAAAAAGCTAGGAAAAACTCCCCATAGCTTGCTCAAACAGAAGGTTTGAATATACGAAAATGTTCTACTCTAAGTCACGGACCTGCATATGTCAACCACCCGTCGGCTGAAGGCCGAATGCCCCCTCACGCGTCGCCCAACCCACGGCCACGTGCAGGCACGCGCCTGGTAGAGACTGACAGAAGACAGGGAATATTCCGTCAAAGTTGACGGAATATTTTAGTAAATAGTAACGGAACCTAACGCCGTTACCTGAAGCCATTAGAATATTCCGTCAACTTCGATAGAATATTTTTCGTTTTCTCTGGTGATCCTTGCATTAGCCGCCGCCGTCTGATTTTGCTGGATTCTAGAAAAAGTGGTCGGTTTCTGGAAAAGTTTCAAACTCATATAACTTCTTCATTTCTCAACCATTTTGACCAACTTCATATGGAAAATGAATCTTTTAAGGTGAAGAAGAAAAAGATTATACCTTCCAAATCCCAAAAAATGGACGAAAAATGGCCTGAAAAAGACTCGAAAGTCTCAGCCTAAAACTTGACTCCTTGAAACCGTGCTTCTTGACATTGTCTTCACTCTAAGCTTAGCCTAGGGACTCTAGGGAGTTGTATGGATGCTCCCACAACCTTCAAAACGTCGTAACTCGGCCGGAATCATGTCGGAGCAAACTTGTCTAAGTCAGAGCTTCCGAGTTGGCGAGTCAAAACTCAACCACTTCAAGATCAGTTTGTATGGTTGGGTTCGTGAGGATGAGAGGATCACGATGGTGAAATTTTTAAGTTTGATATGTGAGTGTTTGATGAAGGTCCTTGCAGTTGCAGAGAAGAGGGAGGTACGAGTGAGACAGAGGAAGAAGATGAGAGAGAGAGAGAGACTAACAGCTTTTCTGATTGGTGGAAAAGTGAAAGAAATTGTTTGGTTGGGTGAGAGAATTGAGGATTGAAAATCGATTGGTAAGGGAAATGGGTACATTGGACTTGTTTTAAAAAGGAAAAAAGATAACGTTTTTAAGATTTTGGCACAGTAAATCGTACACAAAAATCCACATCCTTATAAAAAAACTGTGTTTCCAACACTGATAAATTAACACACGCGTGTATGACTCCACCCGTTGTTAACGTACTTTAACGTAACGTAACTTTTTCGTTACAGGTCTGATTTGGGTCTAACTCACGCCCATGTGTTCGTAATAACGAGTACTATTTAATTACGATAGCGAGAAAAAATAATTTAAAGGTGCATAATCATGTCCACATCACTTCGCCAACAAGGGCATAAATGTCAATTTACACACTAGGGAAGAAATTACATAGAAAATCAGGGTCGGATCGTCACACACCCCCTCTCCTTTGCGTAAATAATACTATTTGCTAAAAAAAGTGAGAAAATTGGAAAAAAGGCAGTTGTAAGCATCACTTGATTTTGTTTATTTTTTTACTTAGAATCACATTCAAATATAATGATTCTGTATATTAGATAGCAAAAACTTTTTCGGGGTCCTAAATTTTATGGCCTTGTGTGGTCGAGCTGTTTGCTTCCCCAAAGCGGCCACTCCTTTACCACTAGTTCATGAAAAATCATTCTAACCTCTCTCCAATATCAATGTAGCAGATGAAAAATCTAACAGAATCCAAACATATGTTACTTGTTCAAAGTACTCCCATGAATTTGGGACCATTCCTGTCCAAGATTTACTCAGTAGTGATTATTATTATTAATTTATCGATTACAAAAAAAATATAGGGAGCTTTTTATATAGAGACAAAAAATTTCATTATATTTAAAGGAACTCCACTAGTTTTTAAACATGTCAAGGAGAGACAAAAGTATAAAAACAACTAAAGCTCAGCCCAAAAAATATGGAAGCAATGTTTTAAAATACCAACTATACCCCTAAGGCTATAGGGTTGTTAATAAAACTGAAATCTCACAACTCCAACAAAATTAAAATGTGCCATAAACTCAACCCATCATCGACTATTTCTGCAGAATCAGTTCAACCCGTCTTTGACAATTTTTGCAAAATCAGCTCAACTCGTCTTCAACCAGTTTTACAAAATTAGCTCAACCCCTCTTCGACCATTTTTGCATAATCAGTTCAACCCATCTTCGAACATTTTTGTAGAATTAGTTCAACCTATGCTCGACTATTTTTATACAATCAGTTTAACCCACTTTCGACCATTTTTTTGCAGAATCAGTTCAATCAATCATCGACCATTTTTGTATAATCAGTTCAACTCGTCTTTGACCATTTTTTTTCAGAACACCATTTTTGCAGAACCAGCTTAACCTATCATCAATCATTTTTGCAGAATCAGTTCAACCTGTCTTCGACCATTTTTGCAGAATCTGACACACCTCGACCCGGAATGTCCACTAGGACTCCGAATCGAGCTGTGCTGGCCGACACCTAGAAGGTGACGAATCCATAAAGTGTGATGATATGGAAAAATTGTGAATAAATTTAAACCTAAGAATGCCTAAATACCAGAGTGCACTGGTGAGCGGGTATGAACCCACTTCACACGTGACGTTAGAGCAGTTCCAGAGTGGGAACCCTAGGCAATACACTATATTATCCACCTAGTGAACAGTAACTGCCTTTAATGAACAGTAACCGCATTTTGCATCTCAATCGTTGCACTTCAATAGCCCTGGCAATAGGCAATTAAATATTAGTTTTTTTTTAAATAATACAAAATAATTTTATTTGTAATTTCGGATAGAATTTTTAATTAGTCTAGAATTTTTAATTAGTCTCGTTGTGCTATTTTCTATTAAAAATTTATTTTTACTTTTTCTTTTCCCATGGTGCAGCACACCATTCCAAAACCTTTTTTCTTCTTCTTTTCACATGGTGCTAACACACCATTTCAAAAGCACCTAAATCCCTTCTTTTCAACCTGTGTCCCCCTCCCCCTAACGCACCCAAACCCTAATCGCCTATTTTCCTCCATCTTCACCACCCTACCGCCACATCTCTTCCTCCATCTTCACCATCCTACCCACCTCGGCCTCCATCAACAGTCCCGATCTTCCCCGCTCCCTAACCAAACTCTCTCTCTCTCCTCTTTCCCCCCAAAACAGATCCCAAATCGTGTGACCTGGGTGCGCCAGTGGAAGAGGAGGATCACGAGTGCGTGCAGGCGAATGCGGTTTGGGATGCAGCGGCAGCTGTGACGGAGGATCGACTGGATCTCTGCCATTTTTCTATGGGTGTTCATTAACCTCGGCGACGAACTCTAGCGAGAGTCGTTGAGTTCGAAGCCTGAGTTTTACAAATTTTTTTATTAATATTTTATATTTTTATTAATTTTATATTATGGCTGACGTCAGCCCATGTCGTGTTGCCTTCGAGCTCTCGGGCTGGAAACTCATGCCGGGCCTCTCCCTCGAGCCCGCTCGGGCTCCATCGCCAGCACATGTTGGGATTGGTTGCTCGGGCTCTCTCCCACGTTCACGGGCCTGTCCTCGGGGGAGAGCACACGCTGGAAGTGCTCTTAGAGCATAACTAAGTACAGAAGAGTGAATTAAGAATCGTACCCTCAAAATAATCTCCAATACTCATAATCGCCACGACTCTTCGACACTAAGAAAGCTCAGCTAATAAAACCTGGAGAGTGAAGACAAGACAAGAGTGGCCCTGTAATAAAATTTAAAAGAAACCATATAAAACATCCTAACCCCTCACCACGATACTAGTATAATTTCTAGAAAAATCATAAATATATCACAACACAACATCTCATCAGCAATATCGAATAAATATGTGATTAATAACTCATACTAGTACGCAAGTCGGAGTCACCTATGGTGACCTGTACGACTTACCCATATCTCATCACATATACTAGCTCATCACATATTCATCACATATGCTAGCTCATCACATATTCATCACATATGCTAGCTTACAAGTCAGAGTCACCTCTAGTGACCTATACGACTTATCCATATTTCCTCATATATCTCATTAATCATTGCTAGCATATAAGTCGGAGTCACCTATATTGACCTGTACAACATATTCGTATCTCATCGCATATGCAAATGATATGTCCGCCGGATCCACCTCTTGTAGCCTGTACAACTAAGTCTATAGCTCATAGCTTATTCTACCCGGAGTCACCTCTAGTGACCTATATGGCAGTACGCCAGCACATGAATCGGAACCATTGTAGTGGTCTGTACGATAGGACTGGGTGTAAATGAATACACTCAAGTGCTACGATCACGTGAAGAGTCACCTACGAGTCGGAACCACCTATAGTGGTCTGTAAGACAGGCCTGTGCACCTACCTTGAATTCAAGGTGAGCGTATGGTGCGGGAGGTAAACATTACATGAAAAACTGTGCCCTGACCACGGACGGAAGCACTAACACTGGGGTGCAGGTTTATGAGCTTTAAATTCATTTAATACCACATGTACAACTCATAAGCAACCTCTACGACAATGCCAAAATTGCCTACTATTGCAACCTGTACGATAGTGTCGGAGTTACTTAAAACATGAATGTAGTCATACCATAACCCCATCAGTTCAACTAATACCGTATACTTACTTGAACTTACTTGAACTTACCTAAACTTACCTGTGTGTCCTACATTCACCTTTGCACTTTAGAGCGTTCACAATAATTATGTGCAAAGAATATACGTATGGATATGCCATGATGAAATCCAAACTTAAAACATTTCATAATATTTCCAATTATAAAATACAGTGTACTAACTATTAATCACCAAAACATAAAGTTAAAACGCACATTTTTCACCAATATCCCTCACATTGCTCAATTCCTTAAAAAAGGCTATTGTCTCGATTATTTAATCTCATTTCCTATGGTTGCATCTAACGTCTCGTTAGACTGCCTACGTACCCTAAACAGGGATTAAGTAATTCATAGTTCACGATAGTGTTTCAAAGCATTCACGGTAATCATAAGCGATAATCAATTTATAAACATTTATGGAATTGTCCATCATATATATATATATATAATATACGATAAAAAGGAAAAGAACTACTCACTTGAGGTCCGCGCTACGACTCCCTAGCACGTATATCGAGACATCACGAACCATCATTGCCTATGGCCAAGTACCATTTGGCCTTGAAAGGCTCCAATTTTGCTAACACCGTATGAAACCCTAGATTTGGGTGTGATTCGATTCGACCTCCAAACTTGCTTCGACGCTTCCATCACTATTTGGGCTTTGCTCCTGGGTTTTAAGGGAGTGTTTTGGTAGTGGTAATTGAAGGAAAACGTTTCACAAATGGGTGGATTTCGAGTAACCTTTCCCGCGGCACCCATGGTGGTTTTTCCACCAAACTTTAACTAATTTCCTTCTAATTTTGGGTGGAAATGGAAGAGGGAATGTTATAGAGTAGGTTGCAGGTAGTGGGAAGGTTTGAATCGCTGGAAAAATGGCCAAATTTGGCCGGGTGCTTGTCGGGTCGAGCGGGTCAAGGGGGAAACCCAGTTTCTCCTTTCATTTTCTTCTTCCTCCTTTCCCTCCTTTCTCCCTTCTCTGGTTAGTCACTTCCTCCTCTCTCCTCTCCCCATTCGTCTACCCTCTCTCTCTCCATTTTCTGATTGGGTAATAGCTATTTCTTTTCTTCCTTCCCCCGTTCCCCACACTTCTTCCCCTCCTCTTCCTCTTTTCAAATAACTAAATATATAAAAAATAATTATAAACATTATGAAAATATATAAATAGTGACTTAAACCAAAAATACTTCTCGAGTACTTCAGGAAAACGCTAAAGGATTAATTCATACACCTCACTATATGTTGATCCACGAAAGTCAATACCCTCGCCTCTAAGGGTATTTTTCGTAAATTCACATTTTAAAATTTATAAAATAATAAAATTTGGGACGGGTTGTCACAATCTACCCACCTTAAAGAATTTCTCCCCGAAATTCAAAACTATTGTTATACCACACTCGAAGATAGGAGTATAAGATACATATACGTAAAGCAGAAATCAAATTAGAACATTTGTGCCAAAGAGAAAGTGACATTCCATCGTGGTCGGAATGTAATTATTCCTCTTTCCTGGTTTCAAGCTCAAGCCTTCTTTCTCTTTATAGGTATAATAATGCTATATAATAGATGGTAAAATAATTTTCCTAAAAAATAATCGTCACACAAGACACCTCTTTCATGGGCCCTATGGTGTTACTTTCGAGAAACTGAAGTAACCAATATACCCAAAAAGGCTCAACAGATTTGTAAGTCCAAATTCCTCTTTCAAACAGATAAATAATTGTTGCACTTGTCTGGAAAGGTTGCTGCTCACTCATGGGGTTTTGATCACCGGCGCACGCGCCCGCCAAATCGATTTATTATGAATCCCTCACTAATTGAGCGAAAAATCATGTCGAGAAGGTTAAAAGAACACTCAAGAAATTGAGGGTCAAAACAAGTTCATGAAATCCAGAGTACAAGATATTTGGACTAAATGTACAATTTTCCTATCGAAGTGGTCCTCCTGGACAATTTGTCCCTATCCGAAATGATATGGGAAATAGGCTGGTGACTTTAAATCAACCCAATTACCTTTAATACTAGGAGGTGAAACTGGGGGTATAAACATAACAGGGGTAGACTAGAATATCAAAGAGTCAAACAAACAATGAATTATGCCAAAAGACTAAAGAACTCCGTTGTGGTCTTAGGCCAAAAGTAGCAAGGTTAAATTTAAGAATGAACTAACAAGGTTCTTGATGATCAAATGGCAACATCACAAAAGTATTAAACTATCAGGAACCAAAAGTAATTTCCCAAAATGTTCCTCCGTCGAGTGTTACCACATTAGCACCACATTGCCACAAGAGACATTTCCAGAGTCTTAATAAAAGTAGACTTCACAAGAATTCTATTAGGTGATATTCAAACAATACTACCAAGAAATTAAAACTAGCTGAAATTTCCAATCTCAAAGGATCAATATTAACGGCAGGAGAATGATGATAGATTTATTTGATAAGAAGTGGAACACGTAACACAATACAGTATAAATACATGCATATGATAATCTTGTTGGGTTTCTGATTGCCTAAACTTGTATAAAGATCTAGAAGCAACTTTATCATAATACCATCATCCTCCAAAAGTAAGCAAAAGAAACTGTGGTTATTCAGGTTGTTTGGACCTTCTTCCCTCAACATCATTCCGCTCTAACCTAAGGCGAGACGCCTTGACTGAAAATTCTCTTCCATCATCTCACGTGGAATCTCAATTTTTATTTCTATTTTAGTTTCACATTTGATCATGTCCCACGGGTAGAATTAACAACATCTCACCTTATATCTTAGTTGTTTTCACAAGTGTCTTGTTTGTTGAGATTTCAACTCCCATAAAAAAAATAAACCCTCGCAATACTTTACGCTTTGACGCTGGAAGAATATTGTTTTCTACTTAAGTAAAACTACCACCAATTGAACAACACATGAGCATAGCATTTGTTCAGCATCATAATTATTGGTTTTCACATTCTCAACACGTACAAAATATTTCGTACTAAAAGTTGTATAATGGTACTTCCTAACTCCATTCATATTACAAAATGATTATAATCATTCAAACCATTTCTCGATAGGTTAAAGATAATTCCATATTGACACTCGTATTTTCCAACTGAAATAGCATAGGATAAACTGAAAATGTTCGAGAGTAAATATGTCCTTTTCAAAAAGTAAGTGTATTTAAGAAGTTCTAAGGTTGATAAAGATTCTAGACACATTCTCCATAGAGAAATGTCATTTGATTTCCAAGCAAAGATGAAAATCGCTAATTTTAAATCACGGATAAAATAGTTCATTCCAAATGACTCCATACATTGGTAAGACTACAATGAATTCAACAAGCTTCATGAGAAAATTCCAAGTTTAAAAAGGTTGTTACATAGACCACCAATTGAAATAGGATTTGTGCGAAAAAATGCAAGAAAACTAATGTAGCACGAAAAATGGAATGGTGGTATTCTCCTGGATATCACCAAGGAATTAAAAGTATTTTTGATTTCTACTCTCAAAAGATTTAATAATGACAGTTAACAATAGGGATGAGATTGATCTATAAATCCCTGGCGATACACCAATAATGATACATCAACTTCACATTAGGGCCATCGACGAGTCTCAATTCTACACCTTTCCTTGGCAGAAAAGTCCATTGATTATAATCTAGAGACACTTGCCCAAAATGATCTTCTAAAGGTCGACAAGTCATCAATTTTGCCCAAAACTTGGGAACAACTAAAATATTTTCCGTATTCGACAAGGTGGCAAGATTCAAACATTAGACTCAACAACCAAAAATGCTCACATCACGCGTGTGATGAACGCAATACTACCCAACTTATGCTCTGATACCAAACTGACACACCCCGACCCAGAATGTCCACTACGACTCCGAATCGAGCTATGCTGGCCGACACTTAAGGTGACGAAGCCATAAAGTGTGATGATGTGGAAAAATTATGAATAAATTTAAACCTAAAAGTGCCTAAATACCAGAGTGCACTGGTGAATGGGTATGCCACTTCACACGTGACGTTAGAGCATAAGCAAGTACAGAAGAGTGAATTAATAATCGTACCCTCGAAATAATCTCTAATACTCAAAATCACCACAAATCGTCAACGATAAGAAAACTCAACTAATAAAACCTGGAGGGTGAAGACAAGACAAGGGTGAGTGGCCTTATAATAAATTTTTAATAGAAACCATATAAAACATCCTAACCCCTCGCCACGACACTAGTATAATTTCTAGAAAAATCATAAATATATCACAACACAACATCTCATCAGCAATATCGAATAAATATGTGATTAATAACTCATACTAGTACGCAAGTCGGAGTCACCTATGGTCACCTGTACGACTTACCCATATCTCATCACATATACTAGCTCATAAAATATTCATCACATATGCTAGCTCATCACATATTCATCACGTATGCTAGCTCAACACGTATTCATCACGTATGCTAGCTCATCACATATTCATCACGTATGCTAGCTCATCACATAGTCATCACGTATGCTAGCTCATTACATATTCATTACATATGCTAGCTCATCACATATTCATCACATATGCTAGCTTACAAGTCGGAGTCACCTCTAGTGACCTATACGACTTATCCATATCTCCTCATATATCTCATTAATCATTGCTAGCATATAAGTCGGAGTCACCTATAGTGACCTGTACGACATATTCGTATCTTATCGCATATGCAAATGATATGCCAGCCGGATCCACCTCTTGTGGCCTGTACGGCTAAGTTTATAACTCATAACTCATTCTAGCCGGAGTCACCTCTAGCGACCTATACGGCACTACGCTTGCACACGAATCAGAACCATTGTAGTGGTCTGTATGATAGGACTGGGTGTAAATGAATACGCTCAAGTGCTACGATCACGTGAAGAGTCACATACGAGTCGGAACCACCTATAGTGGTCTGTACGACAGGCCTGTACACCTACCTTGAATTCAAGGTAAGCGTATGGTGCGGAAGGTGAACATTACGTGAAGGACTGTGCCTTGGCCACGGGCGGAAGCACTAACACCGAGATGCAAGTTTATGAGCTTTAAATGCATTTAATACCACATGTACAACTCATAAGCAACCTTTACAACAATGCCAGAATTGCTTACTATTGCAACCTGTACGACCGTGTCGGAGTTACTTAAAACATAAATGTAGTCATACCATAACCCCATCAATTCAACTAATACTGTATACTTACTTGAACTTACTTGAACTTACCTGAACTTACCTGTGTGTCCTGCATTCACCTTTGCACTTCAGAGCGTTCACAATAATTATGTACAAAGAATATACTTATGGATATGCCATGATGAAATCCAAACTTAAAACATTTCATAATATTTCCAATTATAAAATACGGTGTACTAACTATTAATCACCAAAACATAAAGTTAAAATGCACATTTTTCACCAATATCCCTCACATTGCTCAATTCCTTAAACAAGGCTATTGTCTCGATTATTTACTCTCCTTTCCTATATGGTTGCATCTAACGTCTCGTTAGATTGCCTACGTACCCTAAACAGGGATCAAGCCATTCGTAGTTCACAACAGTTTTTCAAAGCATTCACTAATCATAAGCAATAATCAATTTATAAACATTTATGGAATTGTCCATCATCTATATATATATATATATAATATACGATAGAAAGGAAAAGACCTACTCACTTGAGGTCCGCGCTACGACTCCCTAGCAAGTATATCAAGACATCACGAACCATCTTTGTCTGTGGCCAAGTACCATTTGGCCTAGAAAGGCTCCAATTTTGCTAACATCTTACGAAATCTTAGAATTGGGTGTGATTCGATTCGACCTCCAAACTTGCTTTGACGTTTCCATCACTGCTTGGACTTTGCTCCGGGGTTCTAGGGGAGTGTTTTGGTAGTGGTAATTGAAGGAAAACGTTTCACAAATGGGTGGATTTCGAGTAACCTTTCTCGCGGCACCCATGGTGTTTTTTCCACCAAACTTCAACCAATTTCCTTCTAATTTTGGATGGAAATGGAAGAAGGAAGGTTATAGAGTAGGTTGCAGGTAGTGGGAAGGTTTGAATCGCTGGAAAAATGGCCAAATTTGGCCGGGTGCTTGTCGGGTCGAGTGGGTCAAAGGGGAAACCCGGTTTCTCCTTTCATTTTCTTCTTCCTCCTTTCCCTCCTTTCTCCCTTCTCTGGTTGGTGACTTCCTCCTCTTTCCTCTCCCCATTCGTCTACCCTCTCTCTTTCCATTTTCTGATTGGGCAGTAGCCCTTTCTTTTCTTCCTTCCCCTGTTCCCCACACTTCTTCCCCTCCTCTTCCTCTTTTCAAATAACTAAATATATAAAAATAATAATTATAAACATTATGAAAATATATAAATAGTGACTTAAACCAAAAATATTTCTCGAGTAATTCAGGAAAACGTTAAAAGATTAATTCATACACCTTACAATATGTTGATCCACGAAAGTCAATACCCTCGCCTCTAAGGGTATTTTTCGTAAATTCACATTTTAAAATTTATAAAATAATAAAATTTGGGACGGGTTGTCACAGAATCATTCAACCTGTCCTTGACCATTTTTGTGGACTCAGTTAAGCCAATTCTCGACCATTTTTGCAGAATCAGTTTAACATGTCTTCGACTATTTTTGCAAAACTTAGCTCAACCCGTCCTTGACCATTTTTTGCAGAATTAGTTCAACCCGTCTTTGAGCATTTTTCACAGAATCAGCTCAACCCATCCTTGACCATTTTCCCAAAATTGGTTCAATGCATCTTCGACCATTTTTACGAAATCATTCAACCTGTCCTCGACTATTTTTTGCAAAATCAGTTTAACCCGTCTTCGACCATTTTTGCAGAATCAGTTCTTGACCATTTTTTGTAGAATCAATTAAGTTTGTTCTCGACTTTGCAGAATCAATTTCAAATAACTTGACCCTAGTAAAAAAATCTATTTACGTGGTCTCTTCCACTTTTTTACTAGTTAAAAAAAAAGTCTCATACACTCATTTTGTTAACTCTTTCCAAAGCTAGAGAGATTTCAAAAGCCAAAAGAACTTCAAAAAAAAAAAAAAAACAAACAAACAAACAAACAGTGGTGAGAGAGAGATGGGTGGAAGAAGTGACAATTTTATTTGATTAATCCTTTTGCAGACAACTTAATTATATCTAACTTATGTTATTTGAAATTGTTTTCTCATACATCCATATTATATCAACAATATGTGTTTCTTGCATATATAATAGTATTCTGATCCTCATCGGTCCTTCAAGACCATCTCCAACCTTGACCTAAAACCTAAATATATTTAGCCCAGAAAATTTAGGTTTTAGCCCAGAAACAAGCTTGTCTGCTCCAACCCTTCTGACCTAAAATTTTAGCCCCAGATTATTAAAGAACGAATTTAGGCTAATTTTTTTTAAAATTAAATTCTTTTAAAAAAAAATTATGTAGACTATCCTAAATTAATTTTATGAACATTTTAACCTAAAAATATTTAAATTCCGATAAATTTTGAAAAATAACTAAATCAATGCATCAAAATCATGATAAACCACATAAACTTAATACAAACAGCATTTAATAAACCACATAAACTTAATGGCTAAACACATTTGAGCCAATTCTTCCTTCCAAGAGATATGGTTTTCGTTCATTCTTGCAAATTCGGTAGCAATTTGTGCACTTATCAGATATTGGGACTTCCATTTTCTCGTTGCTTATCTCTACCCGGGGGCCTTGCAAAAGAAGAAGTTGGGGTCATTTGTTTGACACCTTCATTGTCGGCAAAATTCACACCTTTATTGGCATCATTTGAGGGTGGGGCTTCACTATGAAATAATCTTCCCCATTGTTGGTCCGCATCAGTTCCCTACCTTAGACAATCCTTGAGGATTTTCCAAGCATGACGCAACTTAAAAGCTTGATTGTTTGGTGTAGTTCTTGTCTTGTAAATTGCCATTGCTTTGTCACCGTATGCAACAAATACATAAAAACAATTAGTTGCAAAATACTATTATGTACATGACAAATAAAATATCAACAAAGAAACTCACAATTTCTGAGGCACCCCTTCCACTAGGCATGTCAACCATGGCTCTCTCCAAGCTTCCCTTCCACAAAGTGCACACTTGGTTGATAATCTTCCACTGATCATAAACACCACCAGTTTCCCTTCGTGCCAATGACACCATCTTCGCTAACAGAAATTCATGCCAAACATAAAGCAATATCTTCGTCAAAGGTCCAATTACGACCTCTAATATGCTCTTTTGCCATCTTGAAAATTTTGGAAATGAGAAGAAATGGTAGAAAGAAAAATTGGAAGAATTGTAGGAGAAAAATGAGTTTTGTGTGGATGTTTGAATAAATACATAGGTATTTATAGAGTTTTTGGGTGAATTTTGAGTTAAATAATTTTTTAAAATTATTTTAGCCGTTGGATTTATATTTGGACCATTAGATCTTTTTTTTTCCCATTAGATTTGATTATATTTGATTTAAGCCGTTAGATTCACTAAATATATAAATATAAAAGTATAAAAAAAAAATTTTGAACATGGACCATTGGATTAACCAACGGCCCATTTAAATCCAGTCGTTGGATTGAAAAAAGTAGCCGTTGGGCTACATAAATGGCTGACACTCATGGGGATAACCTCATGTGGGTGGGCTCGGTTGGTAGGGATGCCTGGCGCGTGCAGCACGAGGGCGACTGGGTTTTGGGGTGTGGGCTTCATAACCCCGGTTTCAGTCTCACCTTGTGGGGCCCACTCAAATTTGTGACCTAAACTTGGGCCGATATTTGGCCTCGGGATGAGTTTTGGGCCATGGGTTGAGTTGGGTTTTTTTTTTGTTGGGGAGGGATGACACACCTAGACCGGAGTCGAGATAGTAAGAGTAATACTAACAATTTAAAACCTATTAACTAACAATCCCAATTAAGAAAGGATGCCAGTGAGAGTTTAAGTGTATAAATACACTTTCAAAGCAATAAGAGTGTCTAATTGCAGTCAAGTAGGATGATTACTAAAATACAACACCCGAAGATGAATCCTACTTTTTCTGATTCTGTAAGAACACCGTTGAAGTCCTCGTGACCACCAAACTCAGCTCACTAAGACCTGGAGGGGCGAAAAAAAAAGTTGAGTGGGTCAGTAAAACACAATTCTACGACAAGATTGGGTTTAATATAATTATGCTCAATTCTACTCTCTCATAATAGCCGGGCGATAAATCGCTAGTGACCTACGAGTTGGAACCATAAATAAGGTATGTATGACAAGGCTGTGCACTTAAATTGGATCCAATATGAGCATATAGTGCGGGGATGACATAATAAACAGGCCTGTATCATATCTTTGGCTAAATCAATCACCCTAGGTGCAGTTTTATGAGCTCAACATTATTCAATCACATATCGCATCATCGATGATTTACATAACCAAACACAACTTACCTGAACTTACATGTGCCTCCACAGCACCACATTTATATATATAAGTTATCACACATCAATTCATGCACGAAACATAATTGTATATGCATGGCATTTAAATTGCATTTCCTTTAAAATACATTTTCTGGGAAAAACATCAAGTATATATATATATACTGAAAATAACTGCCCACTTACCTGGGGTCCGCGCTACGACTCCCTAACATCATAACCAAGGCGTCCCGAACGCTCGGTGCCTAAAACAATTATCAAACCACATCTCAGAACTCTTATCCATAGAATATGTAATTCACATAACACATATCCTCAAGGGCATTCAAGAATAATGCGAGACCCGTTGATCAAAGGTCAACCGTCGACTAAGTTCGACGGTAGGGTCATAACCCCAAATAACTCAATCTGCAAGATCCATAACTCAGATTTCTGATCCGTCACTTCCTAAGATACACACTAAGCTTCTAGAACAATATACTAAAATATCGTTACGATCCGACGGTTGGATCTCTGCCAATTTCCAAAACTAAGTGGCGGTTAACATTTTATTTTATGAACTTACAAATCCAATTCGGGAAGATCCCTCCATCGAATTCCTGATCTGTAAGTTCCTACATTCTTCGAATATTACGTACTACTACGTAGCAAAGTTTGGTGACGATCCGACAGTTGGATCGTCGATTCGCCTTTTGTCCTAACCATGAATCGTATCGAAATTAAGTCCAAATGATCAACCAACGTTAAGCCACTATCAAAACTGAACTCAGGACATCAAATATAGCTTACAAATAACATTGGCGGCCCACTGGCCACGTGCCGCCGCACACGCCGCTGTGGGTGGCGGTCGGCCGCTCCGGCTCGCCGGAAATTCCAACTATTTCCAAAAATTACCAAAATTTATAGAAATGAAGATCTCAATGAGTAAAGTAAACTTTATACCTGTGGCCAAGGCCAATTTGGGCTGGAAAGGCTCTAATTTCATCAAACCTGTGAAGAACCCTATAAATTGGTGTTTTCAATTCGACCTCCAAAACCACTCTGATGCTCCAACTAATGCTTGGGCTTTGTTCTAGGCCTCAAGAGGATGTTATGGGTGGTGACAATTGGAAGGAATTGCTTCGGGATTGGGTGATTCGAAGCCAAAGCCGCTGCACCCCTTTGTTGAGGTTTGCTCCATTTTCAAAGCCAAAACTCTCCAATTTTAAAATGGAATGGATAGAGGAAGGGTCCTAGAGTGTTTCCCATGTGGTTTCTTGAAGCAATTCACCGAAAAAACGGGTTAAAATCATCAAAAATAGGCATGGGTGCTGACCGGGTCAAGAACGGGCCAAGGGGATCCGGCCGATCCCCTACGCCACTCTCTCCCTCCTTTTCTCCTTTCCCTGTTATGATTGGCCGGGCTTTTATCTCTCTTCTCTCTATTCGCCCAGTTCTCTCTCCTTTCTCTCTCGGAGCTCCTGCTCTCTTCCTCTGGTTGGGCAGCTTTGCCCTATCTCTTATTCTTCTTTTTCTTCCATCAGCCACGCGCACACACACGTGACCTCCCTTCTTCTTTTTATTTTCTTTCCCTTCCATATGTGCCATCCATTTTAACACTTACATACATAACACACCACAACGCTCATAACCGGGGGTAAAATAGTAAATTCACATCCTTGATAATAAAATAATACATATCTTCAGGATGGGCTGTCACAATCTCCCCACCTTATAAAATTTCATCCTCGAAATTATACATAACAATTACATCCACTAATAATCATAAAACCAGCGTGGATACGTTTCTCCCATCCGATCCTCTATCTCCTGAGTAGCTTCTTCCACTGAAAGATTTCTCCATAATACTTTCACCAAACGCACAATCTTATTTCTTAGTTCCTTATCCTTCCAATCCAAAAGTACCACAGGTTCCTCATCATAAGTCAAATCCGGATTAACTTTCAAAGGTTAAGGAGGTACTACCTGTGAAGGATATGAGACATAATGGTGAAGCATCGAAACATGAAATACATCATGCACTTCTGACAACTCTGGAGGCAACTCAAGCTTGTAAACATTTCAGTGATTCGCTCGGTGATCACATAAGGTCCGATGTACCTAGAACTTAACTCGTCTTCCCTTTCGAACCGAATCACACCTTTGCAAGGTGATAATTTCAAAAACGCTCAATCATCAACATTATACACCCTGTCTGTAGCATGTCTGTCCGTTAAGCTCTTTTGGCGATCCTGGACGCTTTCAGTTCAGACTTAGTTATTTGAATATTCTGAGTAGTCTCCTCCACTAACTCAGGGCCTTACATTTTCAAACCATTCGTGATTGAACCTTTGCTCCCCAAATACCATCCGTCCATAAGTTCAAAAATTCTGAAAGACATGACACAACTTTCCTGGGCCTTATGGTGTTACTTCCGGGAATCTAACGAGACTAACATGCCCAAGAAGTTCAACAGATCCGTAAGCCCAAATCTCTTTTCCATAAGACAGGTAAATAACTGTTGCACTTCTGGAAATGTTACTGTTCCCTCATTGAAGAATAATGCGCTGACTTAGTAAGCCAATCAACTATCACCCAAATTTCCATCGTAATATTTTCTAATTTCCACCGTGGAACGAGAAGTGGCTGCATTAATCCAAAAATTTCTTCCTTTTTGCTTTAACTTGTCGACAATTGGTACACTTGCTAACATATTTAGCAATTTCTCTTTTCATACCCAGCCAATAATAAAATGGTCGAATGGTATGATACATTTTAGTACCTTTAGGATGCATCACATAAGCTAAATTATTCATTCAAAATTGCTTTCTTAATTCCACATCATTAGGCACACACATCCCGTTCCCTTGCATAAACATGTCACCTGATTCTCTAAATCTGAGGTCTTTCTTTTTCCCGTCGTTTCTTACCTCGATTAATTCTTGAATTTCATCATCAATCCTCTGGGTATCGAGTATATGATCCACTACAATTGGCTTGATCTATAAATTAGTCAATAAAGCTTCTTCTCGTTCTTTCACCTTAAGCTTCACTCCAGAAGATCTCAAGTCCGCAAGAAGAGAAACATGGCCAGTATGACAAGCATTAATTCTCACCATAAATATAGTGTCTTCATAATTTCAAGCAATGATGATGGTTGTTAATTCCAAGTCATGAGTAGGGTAAGTCTTTTCATAAGGTTTCAATTGCCGTGAAGCATAAGCAACCATCCTATCATGTTGTATCAACACACATCCAAGACTATTCAACGAGGCGTCACTGTAGACCACAAAATCATCACTATCATCTGGGGTCCACGTTATTCAATCACATAATTGTATATGCATGGCATTTAAATTGCATTTCCTTTAAAATACGTTTTCTAGGAAAAACGTCAAGTATATATATATACTGAAAATAACTGCCCACTTACCTGGGGTCCGCGTTACGACTCCCTAACATCAGAACCAAGGCGTCCCGAACGCTCGGTGCCTAAAACAGTTATCAAACCACATCTCAGAACTCTTATCCATAGAATATGTAATTCACATAACACATATCCTCAAGGGCATTCAAGAATAATGCGAGACCCGTTGATCAAAGGTCAACCGTCGACTAAGTTCGACGGTAGGGTCATAACCCCAAATAACTCAATCTGCAAGATCCATAACTCAGATTTCTGATCCGTCACTTCCTAAGATATACATTAAGCTTCTAGAACAACATACTAAAATATCGTTACGATCCGACGGTTGGATCTCCACCAATTTCCAAAACTAAGTGGCGGTTAACATTTTATTTTATGAACTTACAAATCCAATTCGGGAAGATCCCTCCATCGAATTCCTGATCCGTAAGTTCCTACATTCTTCAAATATTACGTACTACTACGTATCAAAGTTTGGTGACGATCCGACGGTTGGATCGTCGATTCACCTTTTGTCCTAACCATGAATCGTATCGAAATTAAGTCCAAATGATCAACCAACGTTAAGCCACTATCAAAACTGAACTCAGAACATCAAATATAGCTTAAAAATAACATTGACGGCCCACTGGCCATGTGCCACCGCACGCGCCGCTGTGGGTGGCGGTCGGCCGCCCCGGCTCGCCGGAAATTCCAACTGTTTCAAAAAATTACCAAAATTTATAGAAATGAAGATCTCAATGAGTAAAGTAAACTTTATACCTGTGGCCAAGGCCAATTTTGGCTGGAAAGGCTCCAATTTCATCAAACCCGTGAAGAACCCTAGAAATGGGTGTTTTCAATTCGACTTCCAAAACCACTCTGATGCTCCAACTAATGCTTGGGCTTTGTTCTAGGCCTTAAGAGGATGTTATGGGTGGTGACAATTGGAAGGAATTGCTTCGGGATTGGGTGATTCGAAGCCAAAGCCGCCGCACCCCTTTCTTGCGGTTTGCTCCATTTTCAAAGCCAAAACTCTCCAATTTTGAGACAGAATGGATAGAGGAAGGGTCCTAGAGTGTTTCCCATGAGGTTTCTTGAAGCAATTCGCCGGAAAAACGGGTGAAAATCATCGAAAATAGGCATGGGTGCCGACCGGGTCAAGAACGGGCCAAGGGGATCTGGCCGATCCCCCACGCCACTCTCTCCCTCCTTTCCTCCTTTCCCTATTCCAATTGGCCGGGCTTTTCTCTCTCTTCTCTCTATTCGCCCAGCTCTCTGTCCTTTCTCTCCCGGAGCTCCTGCTCTCTTCCTCTGGTTGGGCAGCTTTGCCCAATCTCTTATTCTTCTTTTTCTTCCACCAGTCACGCACACACACACGTGACCTCCCTTCTTCTTTTTATTTTCTTTCCTTTCCATCCGTGCCATAAATTTCAACACTTACATACATAACACACCACAACGCTCATAACCGGGGGTAAAATAGTAAATTCACGTCCTTGATAATAAAATAATACATATCTTTGGGACGGGCTGTCACAAGGGAGGGAGTGGGAAGAGAAATTTTAGGTTTTAGGTGACAGTTAGAGTGAGCCTAAGGAGAAAGAAAAATAGGACGAAATATCACAAGAGCATGCATAGAAAATAAAGGAAAAAGAAAAAACAAGTTTGTCCATAAAGTGGACTTGAACACGCAGCAGTCTCACAGCCACATGTTCGTGTCCGCTTACGGAGCTGGCTGGCAATGTGCATAGGTCGGGATTTGTTTGCACTCTTTGTCTCAACAGTTAAATCAGTAGACATATATCTTTTTGCACTCCTTGATCTACCCGCTCCTGATCTCCGCCATCTCTCTGCGGCAGATCGAAATTCGTGGTTGAAAACACCACCATCTTCGAAGCCGCCGCCATCATCCTCGCAACCCTCCCCCAAATTTCTAGCCCTCCGATTTGATTCTTCCCCTGATTTTTCTTCTTCTTCCTCGAAGAATTCTGATAATTCATTTTTTTTAATTGTTTTTTTATTAAATTGATTACATTGAAAGCCTTATCCATTAATGTATAGTAGGACGAAGCTGCTTGACGTATAAAGGAAGGCTGATATGAAATCATATCAAAAACTAGTTGATGGGTTTATAGAAGTGAGTTCTCTTACGGTGGATGGTCTAAAATGACAATAAATTATGTCGAGAATAATTGAGGAAATAGTTGATTTGACAATTAAGTTAATGAAATCTCCAAGACATTCGGTGCTTTGAGGAAATAAACATATTGAAGTCCTAATTATATGCAATTAATTATAGACCTTTATTAAGTAAATATAAGGAATAAGAGTCATGATGAGACTCTAATTGATTAGATATGATTTGGTTGATATCTTTTCCGATAATAGGAAGGAATTGGTTGAAACCCTTGCTATTTAACCAAGGAGCACTGCTTCCATACCAACTGAAACTCACGAAAACTAAAAGCCTATTTCGATAGTAGAGTTGATTAAGAGGTACTGGAAGTAGAAGACTACTTCTACTTTGTTGCAAGGATTAATAGCTTCATCTTCATAACTATGTGTTTCGTATTCTACATAAAAGTTTAATATAATTAGTCAATATCTATTTTATATTAATTTAATTTATTCGTGATCCTAATATCTTGTTATTGTGATTTCAAAATATATCTTACAGGAGCCTCTAACGCTTTGTGCTTCCAAGCTTCGGTTTACTTCCAAGTAAAATCATATGCGTTCCTTCCATCTTTAGAAGTCTGGGGTGCACAACGACTTACTAATCTCTTTTGTCAATTCCCTTCAGAAGAGCTTGCACCAAAAAAAAAAAAAAAATTAAATAAATAAATATCAAATGCACTGATGAAAGTACCAGAGATTCAGAAGTAATCACAAAATAACATAATGAATCTGCAAGTCCTGATGGTGTAGGTTGTCCTGTGTGTGTCAGCTGCGCTTTCAAATATGGAGATGGATTGTCTGCCCTCCCTTTCCCATACCCTTCCCATGCTCTCCTGTTTTGTGCGATTACGGTTAAGTCACGTTAATATTTTATATTAATTTTTTTATAAAAATAATAAGACAAAAAGCAAATGTTGACGTGGCTTAACCGTAACCGCACAACACAAGAGGGCATGGAGAGGGTATGGGGAGAGGAGGGCAGACAATCCATCTCCTTCAAATATAGAAGAAAGGGTAATTTGGTCACTTACACACCAACGAAGAAATGTTTTTAAAAAGTGTTGTCTAAATACAATATTAAGTATATAAAGTATATTCTATGTGTAATTTTTCTAAAAATATATTGGTTTGGTTTATGAATTATTAATTAATCAATTTACCGATAACCAAAAATAATTAAAAATTTAGCATTGTGACTTCAGCAGACACTCGTGGACTTCATGGTGTGAATGGTGGGAATAATTAATAGGGAGTTTTAACGAAAAGCTTACGGTACTGTTCACTTTAACGAAAAATCATATTTTTACACTAAAAAGTCAAACATGGTACTATTTATTTTACCTTTTATTTTGTCCTTATTATTAAAACTCAAAGTTTTCAAACCCTTTTCATTAGTTTTCCTTAATTATAATAAGGGGTGGATATGTTATAGAGAATATAATTATTGGGGAAATTAAAAATTATTTGTATTTTATTAAATAATTTAAATATATCACACTCAATTTGTCAGGATTGTCAATTAAAGAGGATAAGATGTCAATCATATTCACATTACACTTATTTCTCTCTTAATTTCTCACGTACATACATTTTCTTTTGATGCTTAACTTGTAATATATGCTTAATACATGCCACAAAAAATTTCCAGTTATCTAACACTCACGCCTCTTGGTGATTAGTAATACATATTTTGTTTTGGATTATCCTTCGAATGATGTAGGTGTACGTAGGAACCAAAAGAAAAAGACATCGTTAATTCTTACGTAAATGTCAACATTTGACCGCCACACAGAGGTGGGTGGGAGGCAGTTGACAGAGTCGTAATTTGGGGCCACTACAATTATTTTGCTTATTTTCTTGAAGTTGCCATCTAGCTAACAAGAAGATGCATGCCAGTTTATATGACACAATTGTATTGTTAATGTGTTATATCTTCTTGTAACAGAATATTGTGGTTTGTAAAAAGATATCGATATGCTAAACTACATATTAACTATACACACACACATAACACACTTGATCACAACCAATAAATAGGGAAGTTTTTTTTTTTTTTTTTATAAAAACAAATAATTAGTATGGGCACGATAAATTAAATTGAATTCTTCAATTGTTTGTTTCTATACCATTTAGTTATTAATAAATCATTACAAAAAAGTGTTAGTTGAAATATGTTGGCCAACTTCTTAATTAATACTATAAACTAGGGTACTCTTAATTATTCAATTTGTCATATGAACTTATACATTTTTATCAATTTGTCATATGAACTAAACTTTTAAGCAATTTGTCATATCAACTTTCAGAAATCATTAATTTGTCATATACCGTTAACTCCATTAAGTTTTACATCCAAAATAAGTCGTGTGTATTGCACATGATTTGTGTTTAGCAAGGGCGAAGCCAGACTTTTTTTCTTGAGTGGGGCTAGCTGAAAATAGTACCATAAAATCATATGTTTATTTTTATTTTTTTGCTTATATAAAATTATATAATGATCAATATAAAAGAACAACAATATAATATAAACTATTCTCACAATCTAACCCTAACCGATAAATTCAAGGACCATATAAATAATTAATCTACTAATTATATCAAGAATAAGTAAATAAAGAGATTAAGAATGTACAAAAGTGACATTCATTGGAAAATCACAACGGAAAGTAAGGAATTGGGGAGATAGGGATTTAATTGTGGAGTTAAAGAAATTATTTTTCTTTTCTTGAGTAAGAAGCACAGAGGCTAAATTACATAGGGTAAATGATCTTTTTCTTTAAAGAATGGGATAAAGGGGGACTAGAGATAGAACTAATTTATAATTTTTAGCATAAAACGCATTATTTACTAGCTATCATCTACCAAATATACATTAAATAATAATATGTATTGAAATTGAGTAAGCTATAAGCATGAGTTTACAAAAGAATATATCTATTTACAAACCCGTTTTTACTTCCAACACAGCCTTATTAATTTTTTTGTCAGTGATCATCTTCAATTCATTCGATCCGAACAACCGAAAATTGAGAGGGGTGTGTGAGAAGTAAAAATGAGTGCATGGATAGCACTACCCTTATAGAAAACCTCCTTGAGCTACAGCCCACCTTAGACCTGTGAATGGCTACGCCATTGGTGTTTAGGATTAGTTAGGATATCTCTCCACTTCTCTTCTAAAAAGTTGCATTCAACGAAACAAAAATCTATAGTTTCTACAAACTAAAACATGAAAATGATTATATAATAGAATACTAATTTCTATTCTAAACAAAAAATGAAACTTAATATAATGATATGATATAATTTTGATCGAGTTTCTCTCCAACACTATAATCCTCAAAGCATATATATCACATGTTCTTGAAGTATAATTGTCATCTAAAACAATGGTAAACATCAAACTTACATTGTTTTTACAAAGTTATTGCTTATGGCAAACAATGAAATGAAAAATGAAGTTAAATGTTCCCAAAGACCCTAAACACAAGTCATATATATGCAAGTATTTTGGATGGAAAACTTTACGGTTTTAGGATAAAATGAAAAATTAATAATTTCGGAAAGTTATATGACAAATCGCTTAAAACTTTAGTTCATACGGTAAATAAAAAAAATATGTATTAAGTTCATATGGCATTTCAATTTTTTTTTATTTTTTTTATTTTTTTACATGGGGAAAGTTAGTAACGAGTCTATGCAGGAACTTAAAAGGAGCTTAAGGGTTCGAAGCACAAACAACGTTCTCCATCAGATACCTTGGATGGAAAAAAAAAAAACATTGCACGGTACGTACTAGCTAGGTACAGTTAGCTAGTTGGAGAAAAACATACAAATAGAGGATAAAGAGTGAGTTGATCAAGCCTGCTACGTATAATGATTTAATGAATACATTTAATTTCCTTTTTTTTATGACTTGTTCTTCATAGAGGAATATTAGACCATAGGGGCCACTTGATTTTAGGATTTAAGTTGCCTATAATTTTGGGTGTGATGTAACGAAGCTCAGTGGTCATGTCACTTCCAAAATTATTTAGTTTCTTCATACAGTGATATTCTAAACTATGAGGAGTGATCGAGAATCAAATCTGAAAGTACTGTCCCGACTAGTTAGGCTAACCCGTATCCGGAACAAAAATGGTTTAACAATACTCTATGCACATTTTCAATCCCGTCGCGTGTTGAAAATTGATGCCCTAGACAAAACAGAAAGATATATATGATGCTTCCACCTATTAGCGCCCAACATATGAGCCACGACTTGAATATTGCCCTGCTATGAATATATATACATATTAGTACTGTGTGTAATGTGGAAATTTCGGAAGAACTTAAAAGGGTTGACCATAAATCATTTAGTTATTCAAATGTATAGAACAAAAGTACCAAGTAACATTTTCACGATGAATCGTCCATTTATTTTGATATGTTTGGATGATTAAGCGATCTCCAATTCGAATGATTTTTCTGTAAGAGTGATCTTCAAAAGGAGATTAAGAAATTAAATGGTTCTAATCGTTAATTTCGTTTGATCAAAATACATTATTTGCAAATAAAGAAGTGTGCATGGTCCTTGTTCCATGCTGAAGGTGGCAACTGGAAGACCATTAATTATCTTCACAACAATTTTCAATACTATTCATTTCTGTATATTTCGTTTTTTTATGCATATATCTGTTCATATTTTTTTTTGGTTTAATTCTTTGATTCATACAATTCAAAACTAAAAAGTAAATAAAAAGCGACTTTGTTTTATACAATTCAAAAGTTATAATAAATAAATAGTGTGCACGGACAAAAATAAGTGTGCGAAAATCATTTTCATTATTATATGAACAATGATTAATGGTCTAAACTATAGTGAGATTATTTTTTATTTTTTTTTATTGGTGATATGATTTTTACCACACATGCAAAAAGGGTTTAAAACACCTAAAATACTTGCAAGAGAAACAAGATAATCGTATTATAGTCGGCATTAGCAAGGTCGTTTTCCACAAGGATTGTTCAAAACAATTTATATTAAATCAAAATCTGAATTAATTATTTAAAACAAGAACAAATTGTTTTTAAGACTACAAATATTAAAAACGAATTTAATTAAAACAAATAAAAGGATTGACAAGAATAAAGAAACCAAAAGAAAACATTTTTTGGAATCAAGTTGTAAAAGCACTAGAGTTTTGCTGTCATCTCAACAATCCTATTTAATTCTTCCAATTACATATGACTTATACATGCATATTTTGAAGGTTAGGCTTTCCTAAAGTATGTTCTACTTGGATCCCCAATCTAACACTAGTACAAAAACATGTTTGCGCGACGGAAACTTGCGCGACGCAGAAAATTTCGTCGCGCAAAGTATGTTTGCGCGACGCTAAACACAAAACGTCGCGCAAACATACTTTGCGCGACGACACTTTGCACGACGAAGACTTGCGTCGTGCAAAGCTGTTTTGCGCGACGACAGTGCACCTGTGTCGCGCAAAATAGCTTTGCACGACGCAAGTCTTCGTCGTGCAAAGTGTCGTCGCGCAAAGTATGTTTTGCGCGACGTTTTGTGCGTCACGCAAGAGTTTGGCGCCAAACCAATCATAATTTACCCTTTTTCCCAACTTTGCGCGACGTAGGCGCACCTACGTTGCGCAAAACAACTTTGTGCGACGCCACCTACGTCGCGCAAAGTCGACAACTTTTTTTTCTAAAATAAGCACACACAAGAGCCTTTTTTCTTCACACTCAACCTCTCTCTAACTCTTTCTCTTTCACTCTCTTTCAGACTCTCCATCTCTCTCAACCCTCACCATTTTCACCTTCTCCTTTAAAACCCACTCACTTTGTTCTGCTCACGTTATGAGTTAGCAGGTTCTTGCGTCAGGTCGTTCAAACGGGGCCTTCAAGTAATGTATTTATTTGATTAATTAATTAACTATTTATTGATTACATTTATGTTTGGTTTTTTTTTTTTGGTATATTTATGTTTTTCTTTAATTATTTTCTGGGCAATCTGAACATAACTTTTTTGGTTACATGTGAGACTAGCAAAGGAAAAATGGATGTAATATATGTAAACGACTCAAACCATAGGAAGCCTTTGTCCAATTCCATGGGAAACTCGTATGTTACTTTTATAATCGCTTAGTTACACTAATATACGTGTGTGTGTGTGTAAGTGGTTATGATTTGGAGACACAAATTTTGACACTCATACTATAAGGTCCATTTCATAACATATTTGTTTACTATGAATTGTAATAAATGAGTGTTTTATTTGTTTATTCCAAATATGGCAGTTTGTCTTTTAGGACACGGATAAGTACTATACCTACGTCGTGCAAAGTTTTTTTTTTCTTTTCCCCTTTTGCTTTTCTTTTGGGGTTCTTGCATTGCCTTTTTTTTGTAGTATCCACTTGTGTAAATATTTTAAATTGACGATCGAATTAGTTCATTGTATTCATATAAAGTTAAAGAGTGTAGATATAAAAAATCATCAAAATCGGAGTTAAAATAACCGTTAAATCGTGATTTTTTGTTTATAGCCGTCGAAAATGTTTGTCCCGTTATTTGATATCTGAATGTTTGTTTTTTGTGATTTTTGGCGTATGCAATCTCGAAGCATATGCAAACAAGTTTGACGGTTGGATCGTTGTAGTTTCGTACAATACGTTTCCCATCAAAATGATACATTTACTAACACTTCGAGTTTTATTTATACTTTCATTAAGTATAACATAAGATTTTGTGGTATCCACTAGTGTAAATATTTTAAATTGATGATCGAATTAGTTTATTATGGTATATATATATTTACTAAGTAAATTTTAATTTATTTATTTTGTACTTATAAGCAAAAGGGAAGAAGGAAAAGGGGCAAAAAAAAAAAAAAAACACTTTGCGCAACGTAGGTACACCTGCGTCGCGCAAAACAGCTTTGCGCGACGAAGACCTACGTCGCGCAAAATGTTTTTTTTTTTTTTTTTTTTGCCCTTTTCCTTTTCTTTTGAGGTTCTTGCATTGCCTTTTCTTTTCTGGTATTCACTTGTGTAAATATTTTAAATTGACGATTGAATTAGTTCATTGTATTCATATAGGGTTAAAGAGTGTATCTATAAAAAATCATCAAAATCGGAGTTAAAATAACAGTTAAATCGTGATTTTTCGTTTATAACCGTCGAAAAGGTTTGTCCCGTTACTTGATATCTGAATGTTTGTTTTTTGCAATTTTTGGCGTATGCAATCTCGAAGCATATGCAAACAAGTTTGACGGTTTGATTGTTGAAACTAGTTTCGTACAATATGTTTCCCATTAAAACGATACATTCACTAAGACTTCGAGTTTTATTTATACTTTCATTAAGTATAACATAAGATTTTGTGGTATCCACTAGTATAAATATTTTAAATTGACGATTGAATTAGTTTATTATGGTATATATATATATATATATTTACTAAGTAGATTTTAATTTATTTATTTTGTACTCATAAGCAAAAGGGAAGAAGAAGGAAAAGGGGCAAAAAAAAAAAAAACACTTTGCGCAACGTAGGTACACCTGCGTCGCGCAAAACAGCTTTGCGCGACGAAGACCTACGTCGCGCAAAGTGTTTTTTTTTTTTTGCCCTTTTCCTTTTCTTTTGGGGTTCTTGCATTGCCTTTTCTTTTCTGGTATCCACTTGTGTAAATATTTTAAATTGACAATCGAATTAGTTCATTGAAAAGGTTTGTCCCGTTAAATCGTGATTTTTCGTTTATAGCCATCGAAAAGGTTTGTCCCGTTACTTGATATCTGAATGTTTTGTTTTTTTTTTTTGGCGTATGCAATCTCGAAGAATATACAAACAAGTTTGACGGTTGGATCGTTGAAACTAGTTTCGTACAATGTGTTTCTCATCAAAACGATAGATTCACTAACACTTGGAGTTTGTTTATACTTTTATTAAGTATAACATATGATTTTGTGATATCCACTTGTGTAAATGTTTTTAATTGACGATCGAATTAGTTCATTATATTCATATAGGGTCAAGGAGTGTAGCTATTAAAAATCATCAAAATCGGAGTTAAAACTACCGTTAAATCGTGATTTTTCGTTGATAACCGTAAAAAATGTTTGTCCTGTTACTTGATATCTGAATGTTTTGTTTTTTTTTTTTGGCGTATGCAATCTCGAAGAATATACAAACAAGTTTGACGGTTGGATCGTTGAAACTAGTTTCGTACAATGTGTTTCTCATCAAAACGATAGATTCACTAACACTTGGAGTTTGTTTATACTTTTATTAAGTATAACATATGATTTTGTGATATCCACTTGTGTAAATGTTTTTAATTGACGATCGAATTAGTTCATTATATTCATATAGGGTCAAGGAGTGTAGCTATTAAAAATCATCAAAATCGGAGTTAAAACTACCGTTAAATCGTGATTTTTCGTTGATAACCGTAAAAAATGTTTGTCCTGTTACTTGATATCTGAATGTTTGTTTTTTGCGATTTTTGGCGTATGTGATCTCGAAACATATACAAACAAGTTTGACGGTTGGATCGTTGAAACTAGTTTCGTACAATGCGTTTCCCATCAAAACAATAGATTCACTAATACTTGGAGTTTATTTATACTTTCATTAAGTATAACATAAGATTTTGTGGTATCAACTTGTGTGAACGTTTTAAATTGACAATCGAATTAGTTCATTATATTCATATAGGGTCAATGAGTGTAGCTGTGAAAAAATCATCAAAATCGGAGTTAAAATAGTCGTTAAATCGAGATTTTTTATGTATAATCATTGAAAGGGTTTGTCCCGTTATTTTGTACGTATAACACTTAAGAAATTGAATGGTAAGTATATTTGTTAAGTAGCTTTAAATTTATTATTATAATTCGGATCGGGTTTTTGTTAGAAAAATATATTATTGTGGGCTTTATGTTAAAAAAATTGAATTTAAAAGGAATAAAGTCACATTTTCAGTATTTAAAAAAAATATATATATATAACTTGCGCGACGCCACAATTAGGTCATCGGGCAAAAACACTTTGCGCGACGTCATGATGTATACCTACGTCGCGCAATCTATCAAAATTTTGGCGGCATTATTTTCGTTAATAGGCGCTTTTTTTTTAAAATTATTCCAATTTTTCCGGTCTCTCTTCCCTCTCTTACTCGATCTCTCTCGTGCCTCTCCCTCACTCTGTCTCTCTCTTCCTTCCTCCGACTGCACCCAGCCTCCTCCTCATCCTTCCTTCCTCCCGTCTGCACCCACCCAGCCAGCATCCTCATCATCCTTCCTTCCTTCCGACTGCACCCAGCCAGTACTTATCTTTGCTTAATTCTGTATTTTGCCTGTCTCTCTTCCCTCTCTTACTCGGTCTCACTCGTCTCTCTCTCTCTCACTCCGTCTCTCTCTCTTCCTTCCTCCGACTGCACCCACCCACCCACCCTCCTCCTCATCCTTCCTTCCTCCCGTCTGCACCCACCCAGCCAACATCTTCCTCATCCTTCCTTCCTTTCGACTGCACCGAGCCAATACCTATCTTTGCTTAATTCTGTATTTTTCTTCTTTCTAATGCCTTAATTTGAAGATTTTGGTATTGTAATTAGATTCAATTAGGAAAATTAAAATAGAAATTGTGGGTTTTAGTGTTAAATCGAATTTTAGGGTTAAATTGGGGGTTTTAGTGTTGAATCGAATTTGAGTTAGTTTTGTATGTTTTTGTTGGAATTATTTTAGTTTAGCTCACATGTACTGCTTTCTTTCGTTCTTGCAGCTGATTAGTATTGTGTTAAAGCTTGTATAATTACTAGCTCTGGGAAATTAATGGTTATTAGGTGATGGATTTTTCTCATATGATCACAACTAACTAGTTGCATTGCATAGAACAACTTTCCATGAAATTAATGATTATTAGGTGTGGACTATACTATAGTCCACAGGCATCCTTCTGTTTCAATCCACAGTTGCTTCTGTTTGTAGCTAGGACCCTGTCCTGAAACCAAAATAGAAATTGTTCAGAATTTACATGTTCTTTAAGTTGTTTAGATGACTTTATTTGCAGATAATTTGATGCAAACAAGGTTTTTGTATTCTTTGCAGAACATATCATTCAGTGATCAGAACATATAATTCAAAATTTGAAACCCCTGATTTTGCACTTAATGGCAATGCTATCATTATCACAAGCTAACTTCATATCAGTTACATGTCATATATAATTTTGGCTACATTCTTAGGTTTTCCTTTTGTCTTCCCTTGTATTAGATTACGTGCATGCAGATTTTGATACCTATGTTCTAGGTTCTGATACGCTATTGTCTTTTCTGAACGAGTAACTGCCAAATGAAAGTATATTGAACTATTCATGAAGAACCATGTAGTTTAGTTCAATCTTTCGAGTTGATCTAGCTGATAGGGAGGGGTCTTACGCTGCTAATGTTGAATATTTGATTTTAATTACGAATTACAATTGAAGTTTGTGTTCTGAACAGCTAACCAAAGTTCTTCCAATTTTGACCTTCCCAATTTACCAGGCTGCTGCATATTACTATCATGGTTTGATCCTTGATGAGGGTAACACTGAAAAATTTCATGGGATGGCTGTAGCTGCTTTGCAAGCAGCAGATGAGTATTTCAAAGAAAGTAAGAAGGCATGCGAAGCATTTAACGCTGCTCCCCCTTTGTCAAGGTAGGTAGAGGCTGTATTTGCGTATTCATTTTGCTGATTTCATTGGCTGACATCTAGCAGATTATCTGCCTGTTTTTTCTAGGGGCAATAAAGTATATGTTGTAGCCGTAATATCTTTATCCTCTCTCCCTATCTCCAAGAACGTCAAACACAAACACGTACAAGGAACGAACATAAAATTGTCTTTAGTATGAGATTTGCAACCTTAGGCCATTAAGATGGAGTTCAGTTTCTACGAGAACTCTTCCAAAGAAAACTGTCTCCTAAATTATCTACTCTAGAGTCTAGTCCAATCTCTAGATATTAGCAAAGATTATTCTACAGGCCCTTCTTGAAATTTGTGTCGTGTTGTGAAGATCTACCGTCTCGTATGTAGCATTGTATGTTTCATGATTGAAATGTCCATTAGCTGATCAGTTTTCTTCTTCTTGTCAATCTTTCTTCTTTTAATGGTTAAGTGCTTTTTTATACACATTATGCAGAAATCCACCGCTCTGGGGAACCATGAAGTATCTATCTGAGAAAATTCCAAAAGATGCTTCAAGCAAAGTGCGGATAAAACGTGATCTGTACTCACACGAAAAGTATGTCCTACCTGAGAGAACTATTACCAATAGTATTTTGTTTATGCCTAAATGCAATCTCCTTTTCACTCTTGGCACCCCTAATTGCAATCTCAATGTTCTTGGTTGATGATACATAGAACAAATCCTCGGGAATAATTAACGTGTGTTTTTGGATATTTCAACTGCAGAATCATGGAGATAGCACCAACATTGCCCAATTTCGCATTGGCCTTGAAACCAGAGAAATTCCAACGTCCTCCAGTAGACCCCTCTTGGAACATGGAGCACATGAATAAGGGCTCCAACCAGCTTAGGAATGACAAAATATAAGCAATACATGAGTGTAGTTTTCTGCATTCGATTAGGCCCCATGTTGTAGTTTTTTCTTTTTTGTTTGGACATCTTGTATGTACATTTTCATATATTTCATAATTAAATACTTTTTCTTGGTTTATTAATTATTGTTTAGAATTTAATTACAATATTTATTAAAAAAAAACAAATATTTTTACAAAAAAAAAAAAAGGGTTTGCGCGACGAAGAAGTTACCTGCGTCGCGCAAAGTAGGTTTGCGTGACGCAGGACCTGCGTCGTGCAAACCCACTTTGCGCGACGAATAAGTTATCTGCGTTGCGCAAACCAACTTTGCGCGACGCAGGTCCTTCGTCGCGCAAAATGGGTTTGCGCAACGCAGGTAACTTCTTCGTCGCGCAAACCCTTCTGTCACTGCCTTGGCGCGACGGTTGGTGCGCGACGAAGTTTCGTTGCGCTAATTTTTGCGCGACGTTTTTTTGACTTTGCGCGACGAAGCACCTGCGTCGCGCAAAGTGTTTTTTTTACTAGTGTAAAACGTATATCAAACATGCAACCCGTCTGTGGTATTCAGATCAAATATAAACATGTAAAACTCATTAAGCTTTACAAAAACCCTTTGGAAAACCATGCAACCTTTAAGACGTGGTATTCATCCTAAGTAAAATTACAATTACTAACCACAAGACCTTCATCAATTTTAGGTACAACCCTCCGACCAAAAATTGCATCAAATTACTTTTCTAAATATCCTAATAGACGCAAATCATCAAGACAATTAGATAGTTTAAATACGGTGATTACTAATTCAAAATTTGCATGAATAATATCATATGCAAATTGAAAATAAACTACATATTCTTGCTAAGGATCGTGGCTTCACCCTTAGCAAAAGAAAGTTATATATTCCTAATTGATTTCAAAAGGTTTTTTATTGAAATAAATAAAGAATGAAAACACCTTAAAAGTAAAAGTCTGAAATCTCTAAGTTTTGGCTAAATTTGTCTCTCAAAAATTGCATAGAGAATAAGAACCAGGGCTGGCCAAAACGCCTTATTTATACTATAATTGAAATCCTTCCTAGAAAAGAGCTTATAACCTATGAAATTGGTACCAGGTGGAATAACTTGTATATAAAAATTATAATCCGTTGGGCTGACTAGTCAAGCCCGCTAGTCAACTAAGATAGATTTGTTAGTCAATAAATTGAAGATTCAATTTTCATTTTCAATTACCAAGAACTATCCTAATCAGCAAGGCTGCAGTTTGTTGCAAGTTATTAATGTGTCAAGTGGGCAAGATTGTGAGCATATACCATTTAAGTGTTCAATAGATATATGTATCAAGTATATGTATGTGAGATGTGTGACACAATAAAAATAACTTGAACACAAGATATTTTTGGTTCGAAAAACTCACCTCTGGGTTAAAAAACCAGGGACTCTCTACTGAGTCCAATCCACTAGTGTAAACAAGGTTCATACAAAGACCACACAAGCTCAATTCCTAGATCCCTATCTATGGAGTAGCTTTACCTTTGTGCAACCTTGCCTTACACGAGATGAACTCCTTCGGTCTTCATGAAGTGGCAGCTCCGCCTGAGCTTTTCACCTTGTGGCACCGATATCAACTCAAATCACGAAATAATATGATGTTATGATATGCATATAAAATTTGGATTCAAATGACCAGTCAGATTCTCCAGTCAAATAGTTGAAGGAAGAATCTAACTTGAATCCAAAAGTATGGTCTAAAAATGAATTTAAAGCTTAAAACCAGACCAAGACATAAATGCAAAACCTTAACCTAATATATAATGATTGGGTGTTTAATGCATGAGGAAGGTTTTGCAACTAGGGTTTCATAAATGAGGAGAAGGAAGAAGGCAGAAGCATAAATGCTCTTTCTTTCTATAAACAGATTTGACTTGGAAACCCCAAATGAACTAAGGAACCAGCTAGAGATCTTAACCCCAAAAGCTTTGGTTTGTTTTTTACCTACCAGGGACACATGTCATCCTACAAATTGATAAGAAAAGATTAAGGGCTGAGATCTAACTACCGGCAAAAAGCTGTCAGGAAACCCATGTGGGTAGGTCTTAATTTGTGTGCCTAGCTTGCGGGAAATCCGCGTGCAAGCCTGACTAGAGAATTAAGCTAGTTAGAATGAAGCAGAAATGCAGACGTGAAATATGCATGCATGAACAAACCTTTTGAAGTGAGATATGTCTCATCCTTGTACATTTCTTCACAGCAGACACACCCAATAAATAGAAAGCAGTCTAAAGCTAGATTGAGCATGTGGTACACTTCAATGTTGACAAGGAAAGCCAAACCTAAAAGTCTAGACTTCATAACCTAGGAAACAAAATAAATTAAGAGAAACTAAGAAACTATCTCCTAGTCAAACATGGAGAAATTTGCCAGCAAACTGATCAACCACATTCTGGGCTCAAAACAAGAAAATGAGTTTTTAGTTGTTCATGGATTTTAAGATGGTTTTTCTTTATCAAGTTGTCAAATATATTAAGCCTTTAGATCTAAACTAATATAATATTGTGGCTAATATGCATTTAGTCCTCACAGGTTCTCAAAATGAGGACCTTAGGAAAGTAAGTCTATCATTATATAAAGTCTAATTCTTTTGTGTCTTTAATTTCGGAGGGCTTGTTTGCAATTGAATTTTAAGAAAGTAGTTACTCATAAATACTTATATTAGAAGCACATCAAAATTCAATATAAACTAAATCTCACAACAAACTAGTTTTCTATTCATAAGCATAGTGGAGTTTCAAATTTGCCATTGCTTTCTTTTATTTCATTTCTTCCACTGATGGAAATGCCCCTTCTGACATGTGGGATCCCACTCACTAGTTTCCTCTTCCACCTCTTCCTTCCTGCTCAATTTTGATTCGAACAACTCATGCTTGAATTCAATTTTCTTCCCCTCAATGAGTCCGACTTCACTTAAGATCATTCCAACTCTTGAACGAGAAACCCAAAACTTACTCATATGTCACCCTTCTCCTTGGTCCACCATTGTCCTTTTCAACGTAACCTCTTCTGCAATCCCCCCACCCCTCAATTCGACATCGCCCTTCTCTTTGGGTAAGCTAGCATCATGGAGTGTCTTGAAGAGCTTCTTATACTGTTCTTGGATGATCTAATTCCTGAGTGCTATTTTGTTGTTCTGAGGTTCCAGCAGTTCAACTTTAGTTTGAAGAGCAGCCTTTTTCATTTCCCTCATTTGTTGCCTCACATTAGACATGAGGGGAGCGTCGTTTTTAGTGTTGTGGTGGCTTCCTTCGCTTCCCATGTTGGAGAGGATGCTTGATTGAAGAAATGTGTGTGAATGATGGAAATTGGCTTGACGAAGCTAGTGAGAGTAAGAATCAGTGTTGTTCCCATAGACGGCGCCAAATGTTAATGCACAAAATCGGATTGACTTTGAAACAACATAAAGTGTTAAGGTTGTGACCTTCGCAAGGTTGTTCACGTCACCTACTAAGGGACCTGAGGGTAATATAGAAAAGATAGAGATAGGGAAGCAAACATAAGATGTACGTGGTTCATCCTAAGTTGGGCTATGCCTATGAGGGTAGATGAGTTCTCATTAATAATGTAGAGTTTACATAATACAAAGGTTCAAGCCTAATCATCATTAATGAGTTATAATAATGAATTAAGTACAATAATGATACTAGGGATTAATGGTAAGAGAATGATCTCCTTTTATAGTTAAGGAGAGTCTCTGACTCTCATCCACGATCGATGTGAGACCCTAGGAGCTTTATTCTGATGTTGACATGTGTCGTGTTATGATTGGTCTCTTAAATAGACTGGAACTCATATGCTTCGACAGGGGTTCCTTAGCATGAGCCTTTCAGTAGGTCCCTGAAGATATGAAGTTGATTGGTTCTTGGTAGTTTCGGGATTGGTGAAGTATGGTACAAACACTTTCTATAAATATAGTTTATAGTTTAGTATGAATAACAAATCAGCCAAGATGTAACCTCTTTAGTTTATGTAGCTTTCTTGGCAATTTCATATATTTTTTTTATTTAATAAAGTTTTTATATTCAGTTAGTTCGTTGCGTACTCTATATTCAACTGATCCGACTAAAGTGAGAAATGGGTGGGACGAGGATAAAGATAGAGTCAATTATAGCTGGTATCATTTGGAATTGGAGATGAATGAGTGGGAGATTTAAGGAGAAGGTGTGCATGCGAGATGAACGAAGGAGGAACCGAGGAACTAAATTATGACAAGAAAGTTTGAGAAATATGGTATCAGTGCTCATTTGTGCGGAATACAAAGGTTTCTGTATGCAAACAACAACCATTGTGCCCAATATGTCATATGGACAAACTACTCCACCATTCGTACACATATAAAGTCAACTAGCACCAGGGACGAAGCCAGAAATTTGTAAGAATAGGGGCATCGTCAAACAACAAGGTATAATTTAAAAACTCAAGAATTTATTGCACAAAACACTTATATATTAATCCATAAAGTTTTTCATACAACATCTTACAATATTCCTCGACACATTTTCATGCAAATAGCTCTCTCTATAAAAATAGGGGTATGATATCCACACACCCCTTTTTACTTCTCCCACACCCTTTTAATTTTCGGCCGTTGGATCGGATGAATTAAAGAATATCAAAGGATAGAAATTAACAAGGGGTGTGGGAGAAGCAAAAAGGGGTGTGTGGATAGCATACCCCTAAAAATAATCATGTTATCATTGATCCATTGATCTCCCATTCGATCTCTCAATCGATTCTTCAGAAATTTCATGGCTGAAAATACTCTTTCAACAGTGGCAGTAGCAGCTAAAAGAGTTAATGCTAATGTCACAAGCATGTAAACTAACGGATACACCTTGTCGTTTTTCCACTAGACCATTTTTTTAGGGAGTTTCAATAAAACACTCCCATACTATTCATTTTTAACAAAAAACCACATTTTTACCTTTAACTGGCACTATTCATTATACCTTTAAAAATGACTTTTCGTTAAAAGAGAAGTTTTTTTTAGACTTTTCGTTATTTTTTTTTCTTTTTATAGTTTAATTAGAACTAACATTGGAATTGAAATGCAATCCATGTTTTTCATTTGTAGTTTAATTAGGGCTTGGGAATTGGAATGCAAAAGTGTACACACACACACGCAATTGAGTGAGGGCGGATGCCCCCCTAAGCCCTATACAACTTCGTCCTTGACTGGCACACCAATCCGTCCCTAATCTTGAGATGGAAAACGGCACAGATATATGAGACTTTTTAGTATTTCTAAACTGATATATAAATTATAACCATTTATTAGACATTCATACATATATCAGTCCCTACTACTCATTCTTGTAGTGCTTAAATATAGTGTTACAAAAAGGATGGTGCTATCTACACATATTTTTATACTTTTCACACACGCTTCTTAATTTTCTATCATTGGATCGATTAACTTAAAGGTAAAATTTAACAGGGTATGTGTGGAAGGTAATAAGAAATGTGTGATAGCACCACACCAAAAGAATAAAAACCTAAAACAAAGCAAATTTACTAAAATGGGGAACTCGTTTTCAACTAAAACAAATGTTTGTGAAAAAGTTCTGATACTATTCCTCGCCTCGTAGGAGGCAAAATACATAGAAAGTGTAAAAAGCCTTGCACAACTAGAAGAACAATAACTTCTAATTCTAATTGCAATAGAATAAAACAAAAGAGTATGAATTGAATTGCTCCTACATATCATGTACATTAATTATGAGTGTTCTCACTTTACTCCTACGGTAGTCAGAAAAAAGAGTATGAATTGAATTGCTCTGCTTGAAATCATATTTCTTAGTAATCATGGTTTTTTTTTCTATCTCCATGTATACTTCAATATTGCTTGTTCCCGATCCTTCATTGAAGAGGAGGAGCATTGTAATATGCCGGGATTGTTGCTGGAAAGAACATTTGTCTAACTCCTTCACCCTTGATAATGGGGAATATGATTCCTGATGCACCCTGAAAATAAAAGGAAAAAACAAAATTTTAGTAAGTGAAAAGTAACGTATGTATTAATTTGTAAATGACAAGTATGTCGATAAAGAGGAAGTATATTGGCAATTTTAGTGAACATACCAAGATCAATCTAGTCCCGAGCCATAGACGTTTAGGCGTAGGGAATGGAATCATCAAGCGGCCGACTCCATAGACAGCCACAGCAAAGAAATGGAGAAACAGATGGATTGGACGAGGGTTAAGCCCAGAGAGAAGCGATATAGGTCCGTATGAACATATGCCTCCAAGGCTCAAATAGTCGAAACATGCTTCTCGCATTTCCTGTCTTGCCGGGTCAGGTGAGGAACAAAATACCTTGTACAAGGCACCGGCCAATGTGTTTATAGTAGATGAAACGGGCTGCAAACAAAACAAGGCACAACACCTATCAGCAAAGTGGAAATCGCAAACAAACGCAATCGGACACATTATACATTTCACATACAAGATAGTGCTTGTTCATCAATATACCTAATGTGACTCTCAATTAGGGTCAAACAATACAACATAACATATCATATTGTCTAGCCAGAAATTTATTTTTTTTATTTTTTTTTATCGCATATCTGAGTGATGATTTATACCTTGCGCAACGTGTAGAATGATTCCAGATATTCACACAAAGCTGGTGCATCACTGAGATCAGTTAGGGGTCTAAGAAGATCCCTTAGAAGAACAATGTCTGAAAGAGCCACAGTCATTCCTCCTCCGGTTAAAGGGTGTCTCATGTTGAATGCATCACCCAATAAAATTGCACCAGGAGTGGGAACAGGAGTAGCAGGCATGCTTTTATTTTGCATTGTTCTGATATTTCCCTTCTCGACCGCCGCTAGAAAAGACTTCAAGAGTTGGGGGGGAACCTGAAATACCAAAGTCGTCTGATTAGTTCATTTCAATTGATATATATTTGTCAAAATGAAATTGAAATTAACAAGTCAAGTAAGTGATAGATACCTGAGGAGCCACCACAGTTTTCAAGTACTTGGCCATTTCACCGTTAGCTACTGAAGGTACTTTTGTGCCGGCAACATCTACCAAACAACGAACCTCGGTACTACTGATAGGGTAAAATAAGATGGGTGAAGGGTCTCCCAAAATCACATGTCCATGGTTTGCATGTGGAAGTTCACAATTCTCCAAGATCAAACCAACGAAGCAAGAAGGATTGTCAACCTTTGGAGTACAGAGATTGCGGCGGAGATTTGAAAAGCACCCATCGCATACTATTGTCAGTGGAGCATACGATCTCATCTCCTTTCCAGCCCTGTTCTTGTACAACACACCCTTGACGGTGCCCTTTTCTTCAATTAGGGTTGTCACAGTTCCTTGTTCTAGTGTCACACTGTTGAGAAAATTCGAGCGACATGAATAACAATTTAAAAAATATTGTATAAATTAAAACAATCGAAATATCACGAACACAGGGATAAATGGGAATTACTTTTTAAGAGTTGCAACCCTTTCACGCATTTTTTGGATGAAACGCCCGTTATGGAAACTTCTTCCGGCGATATCTAAAGTATAGTTTTCCAAGGGATAAGACAGTTTTGTGTCATTTCCATTTTTGTAAAGAGCATAACCAAACACTTTCTGAGCATCAATGGACTCATTTGCACAGTCTGCATGTCACAAATATAACTTGTTGATCAAAATCGATGAACATAAATTTGGTACTAATTAATCAGTTGGAATAGAAATATGAAAAAAGATTAAACTAATTAAACAATTTTAAGCAATTGCTTACCCTCAAGACACAACTCAATCAATTTGAGATAGCCTCCAGGCTGCAACAGCTCACCAACGATTCTGTCTGGCTCACTCAAGTCTCTTTCGATCACATGTACGCGGCGTCCTTCCTGTAACAAGGAAGAGAAACATATGTTTAGACTCAAAAGCTCACATGATTAGCCAAGAAATTAAAGATCTGTACTAGCCTTCAAAGTTTATTTGCACTGTAAAAAAATGAAACTAAAAAAGAAAACTAATGAAAATAGTTTGAAAATATTGAATTTTAATTATAAGAATAAAATAAAGGCTAAAATGAATAGTATCATGATTGACTTTTTAATGTAAAAATATAATTTTTTGTTAAAATAAACAGTACCGGGAATTTTTCGTTAAAGTTCATTAAAAATAAATTGGACTGCACTATTGAAATCATCACCCCAAAAGGGCGGAAAAAACTTTTATTTAAAATTCATAGAATATAAGTTTAAGTGCTTATTCGCTAAAAATAGATAGAACAATAAAAAAAGAAAATGTCAGAAAACACGGCTTTGAAGGTTTGACTGCTTGGCTGGGTTTGTTTGAGGAAAATAGATTTTAAAAAGTAATAACATTTTAATTAATAAATAATGATTAAACGACTACTTCTTCTGTTCAAAAAGCAAGGAAATGCAATTTTTCTTTAATTTTCACTGTCACGAAACACGGCTTTGAAGCTTTGACTGCTTATTCATTCACCATCAAATTTCTAAATTTATAAAATTAAAAAAATTAAAACTTGGAACTTGGAACTTGGGAATTGTTTAAAAACCATAACATTCATTTTATATGTAGAGAGAATTATTTTGTCACCTTTCCAAGAGTGTAAGCAAGGGCAGCACCGGCAACTCCGGCACCGACAATGACAACATCCGTGCCGCTGGCAATCTCCGGGTGAAAACTGCCGTTCTGGGACGGCATTCTCACGTACCCATCTCCGTTAATGCCGCGGGAATCTTTCTCGACCACCTTCTTCTTCTCGCCGCTGAGAGTGGTGTTGATGATCATGAAGAAAACAGACCCCAGCAGAGAAACCAACACCCCACCAAGAACATACTGGTAATCCATCTTTGATATCAAAATAAAAATATATACCGCTAAAATTGAAAATTTGGAAGAATGGGGATTTTGGTTTTAGCTGTTCACAATCTGTAAACTTACGTGGTGGTTTTTGGTTGTGAATGTGAAGAGGAGAGAGTGCTTATATGGTTGTGAGACAGCAATGGGAACTTGAAAGCGTTTATATAGAGAGTTGTTGGGCAAAAGCTATAAGCTTTGATGGTTGGCGCCTACCGATGAAGTTTTGGGACCATTTTTTAATATTCATGTGAGGTTGTGGTAGGGTGTGGGTGATCCTAGGATAGAATGATGTGGGATAGAGAGAGAGGAAAAGGATAGAGTCACTTGTGGACAATTTAAAGGTGTCAATCGCAACATAATGCTAATCAACGGTCAGTTTTTTATGTTGAACTTTAACTCTACTATGATTGACTATATAAAGCACACAATCATCATCGTCGTCGTCGTTATATTATTAGATTCAGATTGATTTCCTTAATAAGAAATGATAACTATAATATGTGCATGTGTGTGAGATGGTTAGGATGTATGTGAGGTAGTTAAGTTGGTTAAGAGTCTTTGGTGTAAGGTTGTGACAAGTGTCAACATCTTAAGAGTCTTATGTTAGCTTAATATCTAAGCAAGGTTGCTAGATATATACACAATGTAATCAGTGTTAATGTTGTTGAATTGAATTGAAAAATAATACATACATTTTCTTTCTCTCTATGTCTTTCTTCCTCTCTGTTTACATGGTATCATTCGCCTGAAAAGCTTCGGCTTGAAGGTTTCTCGATCTTGATCTTCTGCTTCCGCTCTATATTCTGCATCAACGGTCTGTCTTCTTTTTCTCCGGGCCTTGATTTTTATCTGTGTCTTCGAGTGGGTGCAACCTTCTCTTTGCACACCAAGTGTTTGTTATAATTCCTCTAAGAAATTCTTCATATCGATTTCTTCCTTCTTCGGTTGTAATGGTGACTTCTGCTCAACTGCAGATTCTTCAATTTCCCATCACGTCTCTCATATCCACAATTTCTTCTTCTGTGACTGTCAAACTTGATGATTCCAATTATCTAACTTGGAATTTCCAGATCGAGTTGCTACTTGAAGGCCATGGTCTTATGGGTTTTGTCGATGGGTCTCATCCATGTCCTGCTCGATTCAATGTCCCTATTTCTGAAGGTTCCTCTATCCCTTCGAGTGATGTTTCATCTTCGACTGAAAGTGATGACTTCAAGGTTTGGAAAATGCACGATCGGGCATTGATGCAATTACTCACAGCTACTTTATCTCCTTCAGCAGTTTCTTGTGCCATTGGTAGTTCCAGCGCTCATGATCTGTGGCAGCGTCTCAAAGAACAATTTTTGATTGTCACTAGAGCAACGATCTTTCAGATGAAATCTGAATTACAGAATATCAAGAAAGGTACGGATTCGATTTCGATATATTTGCAACGCATTAAAGAAGCTCGTGATTATCTGTTTGCTGCTGGAGTTCAGTTCGATGATGACGATATTGTGATTTTGACCTTGAATGGTCTCTCATCTGAATATAATACCCTGAGATCTATTATTCGAGGCCGTGAAAATGTCATCTCCATGAAAGATCTCCGATCTCAGTTACTTGCTGAGGAAGCAATGGTTGAAAACATTCCCATTACACCTTTCTTGTCTGCTATGGTTGCTCGAAATAATGGCAGTGTTTCTAAACCTGAGGGTCCTACCACTGATACTTCTTATGGTGGTTCTTCTCCGTCTACATTTTATTCATCCGGTCCTTCTAGGGTCAGGCCAAACCAAAGCAAGAACAAATACAAAGGGAAATTTCAGTACAATTCTCAGTCTCGGTATGGAAATTCCAAGTCCACTTATGGCAATTATAATTCGGCTCCTGGCATTCTTGGTTCTTCTCCACCAAAGCAACAGGGTGTTTCTAGTAACTCTTGTCAAATATGTGGCAAGTTTGGCCATTTTGCTCCAACATGCCGATTCCGGAATTCTGATAGTACCATTTCTGAGGGTTGTCAAATCTGTGGGAAGAAGAATCATAGTGCTAAATATTGCCATTTCAGAAACTCTAACCCTTCTACTCAAGATCCCACTGCTTTGCATGTTTCTTCATCACAACATCATCAGCCAAGTGCTCCTCCTCAACAATTTTGGCTCACTGATTCTGGAGCATCTTCACATATGACAGCTGACTTGAGTAATATGTCCCTGGCCTCTCCATACCCTGCTGATGAAACCATTCAGACTGCGAGTGGTGCAGGTTTATCAATATCTCATATTGGTTCCTCCACTCTTCATACTCCTTTAAAATTATTGCAATTAAATTCAGTTCTTTGTGTTCCTGGATTATCTCAGAACCTGTTATCTGTGCATCAATTGTGCTTAGATAATCATTGTTGGTTGATCTATGATGCCTTTTGTTTTTGGATCCAGGACAAAGCCACAGGGAAGATTCTCTTTCAAGGCAAATGCAGTAATGGATTGTATCCCATACCACTTCCAGCAAGAGTTCGAGCTATCTCTTCTCAGCCTCAAGCTGCCCATCTTGGCCGTCAAGTATCTTCTAGTCTTTGGCATAGTAGGTTAGGTCACCCATCTAATTTTGTGGTCTCTGTCATGTTAAAGAAGTGTAATCTGTCTGTCTCACCTGATTCCTTGCCTGTAATGTGTCATACATGTCTGGAAGGCAAGTTTTGTAAATTGCCTTTTGTTAAATCTGTGTCTAAGTCTCTCCACCCATTTGAAATCATTCATCGGGATGTATGAGGTCCTTCTCCTTGTATTTCGATAGATGGTTTTCGGTACTATGTGACATTCATTGATGAATGCACTAGACATTGTTGGTTGTTTCCCATTCTTAATAAAAGTGATGTTTTCTCTACCTTTGTTGGTTTTTCTAATTTTGTCTCTAATCATTTTTCCACTTCCATTAAAACATTACAAAGTGATGGTGGAGGAGAATATCTTAGTAAATCTTTTCAAAAGTTTTTGTTGGACAAAGGCATCAAACATCAACTATCCTGTCCTTATACACCTGAGCAAAACGGGTTAGCCGAACGGAAGCATAGGCATATCATTGAAACTGCTATAACCCTGTTACAAACAGCTTCCTTACCCCCAATTTTCTGGTCTTTTGCTGTCCAAACTGCTGTTTATCTTATCAATCGAATGCCCTCACTTACACTTTATAATAAATCTCTTTTTGAACTATTGTTTAATGATATTCCCGATGTTCATCATCTCAGAATATTTGGTTGCTCAGTATTTCCGTTACTAAAACCATATAACAATACCAAGTTACAACCCAAGACAATCAAATGCATTTTTCTAGGCTATCTTCCAGTTACAAAGGTTTCATTTGCTATGACATTGTTCATACCCGGTTTTATATTTCCAGGCATGTAATGTTTGATGAGTCAGAGTTTCCATATCTTACCTTGTCTGCCACATGTTCTGTCTCTACTCACTCCACCTCTACATCTGTACCCTCTTCCCCATCTCCATTCATTTTAGTCACTGGTACCAATCATATTGTGTCCCTCCCACATTCTAGGACACCTAGTATGCCAGAGCCTATGTCACATCCATGTTCTGATCAACACAGTGGTACTTCTACTCCATTACAGTCCATTACTGCATCAACAGGCCACCAATCATCTTCTTCATTCTCTATGGCTCCTGCGATTCCAAATGTGTCCTGTTCTGAGATCTTTCATGAGTCTCCTACTCTGCCTTCGAGTGCTCCTGGTGTTGCCATACAACATGAGTTTTAACCTGACAGATTGCAGGTTCTTCTTCCTATTCCTCCTATGAACACTCATTCTATGCAAACCCGAGCAAAAAATGGTATTTCGAAGAAGAAAGCTTTTCTTTCTGTGGTTCAAGATGCTGATTCAGTTGATCTTTCTCAAATGGAACCTGCCACCTATAAGTCGGCTCTAAAGTCTCCATTATGGCTTTCTGCTATGGAAGAAGAGTTGGTTGCTCTTAAAACACAACATACTTGGTCTTTGGTCCCATTACCTCATAATAAGAATTTGGTAGGCTGCAAATGGGTTTTCAAGCTTAAGAGACATGTTGATGGGACTATTTCCAGGTACAAAGCAAGGCTTGTTGCCAAAGGTTTCAATTAAGAGGAGGGTATTGACTATGGAGAGACGTTTAGTCCGGTTGTCAAACCTACAACAGTAAGGTTGGTCATAGCCTTGGCAGCACATTTTGGGTGGTCTTTGCGTCAACTCGATGTGAAGAATGCATTTCTTCATGGCATTCTTAATGAGGAAGTGTATATGTCCCAGCCACCAGGGTTTAGTGATCCACATCATCCTACACATGTTTGCAGATTGCATAAGTCTTTGTATGGCTTAAAACAAGCCCCGAGAGCATGGAATGAGAGGTTCACATCTTTTCTTCCTTCTCTGGGGTTCCTTTCAACATATTCTGATCCGTCTTTGTTTGTCAAGCATGATGGACATTCTGTGGTCCTTCTCCTCCTTTATGTGGATGATATTATCATCATAAGGAGTCATTCTGTCCCTATTGCTGCAGTGATTACAGCTTTGACTGAGGAGTTTGATATTAAAGATTTAGGTCCTCTTCATTATTTTCTTGGGATCCAAATCACACAGAATGCAAGTGGACTGTTCCTCTCTCAGTCTAAATATGTGTCTGATTTGTTGGTTAAAGCTGAGATGGTTCATTTTAAGCCGTGCTCCACACCTTGCTTACCTTATAATCGGTTATTGAAAGATGATGGCCATCCTTTCAATAATCCTTCTCTCTATAGAAGCATTGTGGGTGCTCTTCAATATCTCACTTTCACAAGGCCCGATATCTCCTTCTCGATTCATCAGGTTTGTCAATTCATGCACTGTCCAATGGACTCTCATTATGCTGCTGTGAAGAGGATTCTTCGCTATTTAAAAGGGACTATGGACCTTGGCATTCAGTTTCGCAAAGGAGACTTGAATCTTCATGCATTCAGTGATGCTGATTGGGCTGACGACCCTAATGACAGACGGTCTACTACTAGTTTAGTTGTGTTTCTCGGGCCAAATCCCATTTCTTGGTCATCCAAGAAACAAAATACAGTTTCTCGTTCTTCTACAGAAGCTGAATACCGCGCCCTCTCCAGTACTTCTGCAGAAATTGATTGGATCAAACAGATTCTTCACTTTCTGAAAATTGATGTGCCTTGTCCGACGACCCTGTACTGTGATAATCTTTCTGCTATTGCCCTTGCATATAATCCTGTCATGCATCAGCGGACCAAACATATTGAGGTTGATGTTTATTTTGTCCGAGAAAGGGTGGCAAAGAAGCTTCTGCAGGTGCACTTTGTTTCCTCCAATGAGCAGTTCGCTGATATCCTTACAAAGGGGTTGTCTGCTCCTCTATTTCAAACACACTGCTACAATCTCAGCCTTGGCAAGCTCCACTCTGAGATTGAGGGAGGATGATAACTATAATATGTGCATGTGTGTGAGATGGTTAGGATGTATGTGAGGTAGTTAAGTTGGTTAAGAGTCTATGGTGTAAGGTTGTGACAAGTGTCAACATCTTAAGAGTCTTATGTTAGCTTAATATCTAAGCAATGTTGCTAGATATATACACAATGTAATCAGTGTTAATGTTGTTGAATTGAATTGAAAAATAATACATACATTTTCTTTCTCTCTATCTCTTTCTTCCTCTCTGTTTACAAGAAATAGATGGGAGTTTTGATACGAGCAATCTTTCTAATTAATTCATTAAGTAAGGATCCGAGGTCATTTTTTTAATGTACGTACATATAATAGTTGTTATTGTATTACGATAATCGTGCTTTTAATAGGTGTCAATTTTTCTTTAAAGAAAAAAAGTTAACAACACAACTCAAACCCTACAATAATTTAGTCACGGGAGAACATACCATCATACGAAGACCTTGCAATAACACACGACAAGAACATGGCTTGAATCCCTCAAACCATTAAAACGGCATCTTGAGGGTAAGATCACACCACCATTTGTTGATCATGCATGTTGGCAACAAATCTTAGTATGAGGCATTTTCATAGTTGTTGCCAATCCCAAAAACTACAAAACCACCGTACCATATTTGAAGAACAGTTGTCGCTCTACGATTAAAGGTTAAGCAGTAAGTCATATATATATGCTACAAAAGGCTCTCTCAACAGAGCGAAAGAGCGGCCATTACCATAAATATTACGAAGGTTATTGTATATAGAGTTTAATGGACTTTGCTTGACTCTCAAATTCAAGTGTATTCAATATAGGCTTTTAAGGAGTCAACAAAAATCATCATGAAATAATAAAACACAATATTTACGAGGTTAAGCAAATACGCCTACGTTCTCGAGGCAGCAATAATATTTTCTTTCATTATATGAAATAATAAAAGTACAAATATATATATATATATATATATATCTCTCTCTCTCTCTCTCTCTCTCTCTCTCTCTCTTATTTTACACAATATTTACAAAAATCAATTGTATTCAAAACTTCACTTATTTTAAAGGATTTTAATAAGTCATCGATTTGATGGACTTTGAATGCTTTTATAGTAAATTTTTTGTCATAGCAAATCCAATCTCCCCCCTAAGATTGGTGGATTTCGTTTTTCTCAATTCCTTGATGATATACTCCACCACCTACCATATTGCAATGACTATATTTATCACCACTTCCACCACCATGTTGCTACCACCACCTTACCATGACCATCTCCTCCACTCCCACCACCACATAGAAACCATCGCCACTACTACCCATCATTGCCATGAGTGTCATCACTACCTGCTATGGCCACCACCTGCATCACCATCACCATGACCGCCATGTCTACCACCATCATCACCACCTCATCACCACCACCCCCATCCCAACTCCTTTACCACTCCAATACAACCTCGCCACCACAATAACCATATCATCACCATCGTTGTCATCATCACCTCTTTGTCAATGTCGTGATCACCATTTTAATCATCAAAACTTAATTGGTATTAGAAAGTCCTCGAAAATCCACATAATTCTAAATAATTCTAGCATTGAACCTCTCTAGTATTCTGTAAAGTTTCATCATTTAACTCATTTTTTTTTTCCAAAAAAAATAAAAAATATTATTAAATGCCTATGAAATTTTATGGAGTGTATAAATTATAATACTCAGTAAAAAGGTGCTAAATTCGTAAAAGTCCATCACTTGAAAAGCTCAACAAAATTCCATATAAGAGAAAGAGAAGCAAAAGATCACGTTGTCTCGAACCTCACCGTTTTGGTTTTTCTCTCTAGCGGTTAGTGTTTTTTTCCTCTACCTTCTAGTAATTATCTGTTAATGTGTATCAATTTGGGTTTCCGAAAATAAATTGTCAAATCAGGACTTATTAAAAATAATTTTAACTTAGCTTGATATTTGTGTATCATGTATTTGAAACAAATTTTCGCACTAGCATTTGGTTAGTGATAACTATTTTAACTTAGTTGGACCATGTTATTATGGTCAACTCATATAAACGCGATGATCATACATATACGGTGATCAATTTAAGCTCATTGTAGGTGGTTCATTGTTGTAGCGTAGCTTTCTTGTTTTATTAAAAAAAAAAAATGGTCAGTCAGAATTGATATTATATTTTTTTAAGGTAATAAAAACTTATCTAAAAACCAATCATGAGTGTACATAGAATGGACATGTCAAATATAACCAAAAATGTCACGCATGCCTAAAGGAACACTACAATTTCAAAATTACAAACCCATTATGGATACGATAAATTTTCTCAACAACAAAAGACCCACATCTAATTTGATTAGCACGAAAGAAGATGCATGGTTTAGAGAAAAGAGTATATGCAGAATCGATACTATATTAACTTTCAACACTTAACTAATTTCGAACTTTTCTTTGAAGTACCCTTACAAAAAGAAAATGGTGTTGCTTTGAAAGACCTATAAATAGGCTTCACGTGGCTAAATGTAAGCCAAAAATGACAATGCTTCCTCCAAAAAAAAAAATGGCAATCACTACTATAAAAGGACCTTATAGTATCAGTTGTTGCGTTGGTTTAATATAATATAGTGGCGCACAAGAGAGTTGCGACACCCACTAAATATGACGTCGGATTTACAAAGCCTGCGTCGCTTTTAAACCGACGTAAACATTTAATATCGCTTATAACCGACACACATTTTAATAATTTTAAATACTGGCATCGCTTTAAATAAAACAGTGTCACTTTTAAGCGACATAAAGTATGGGTGTCGCATAGAAGCGACACTAATTGTTGTTTTTATATATTTTAAATCCTGCGTCTGTTCTGAGTGACATATATTTTATTTTTTTAAATATTTTGAAACCCGGTGTCGGTTGTAAGTGACAGATTGATGGTCTTTATATACCCTCCCCCGTGTTTTCTTCTTCTTCTCTTGCATTTATCTCATTCACTCTTCCGATTTACAAAGCCTTCTGGTGTTCTCTCTCTTTCACCATTCTTATTTCTTCTTCTCTTTCACCTTCCCGTGTTCTTGCAAGTTCATTCTTCACAACGGTAAGTTTTTCTTGCATGTAATATTTTTATTTTCTCCTCTTATGTTTAATTTTTAGATACAATTTATTTTTGTAGGGAATTTATTTGAGCTGGTTGAGTACATAAAGAATTGATCGACGACGAAATTCTTCTATAATTCAGGTTTCTATCACTAAATTCTTTAATTTTTAAATTGTATAATACACAAGTTTATTTATTTAAAAATTGTAATTTAAGTAGTTAGATAAATTTCTACTATTTTTGTTAAATTAATTATTATTTATTCGAATTAATTAATTTTGGCACTTGAATTGTTATGAGAAAATGGAATGAATAATATTTATAAGCATTTATGTTAAATTAACAACATTAAATATAACATAAACTTATAATATTGAGTAATTTAAGAATATATTATGTTAAATTAATTTTTTTTGCACTCTAATTGTTATTTTAATTTGTTGTTATTTTGATAATTTTTTTTTGTTATTTACTAGAATGGATTAGATGAGAATAATTTGAATTGTTATGAGAAAATGGAATGAATAATATTTATAAGCATTTATGTTAAATTAACAATATTAATATAACATAAACTTATAATTTTTAGTAATATTAAATTAATTTTTTTTTTACAATTTGAATTGTTATGAGAAAATGGAATGAATAATATTTATAAACATTTATGTTAAATTAACAATATTAAATATAACTTTTGCACTATAATTGTTATTTTGATAACTTTTGGTTGTTATTTACTAGAATGGATTAGATGAGCATAATTTTGATAACTTTTTGCGGTTATTTTAATTTGTTTTTACTATAATAGATGTTGAAAATTAAAAGATTGCAATCATGATAGAGTTCGAGGGTTGAAAGATAGAAATTGAAAATTCTAATAGTTATGCCTACATGATAGGGATTGCAATATTGTAGGCATCTTAGTGTCAGTGTAATATTTTACCCTCGTAAACTGGTAAAACATGGACAAGAGTTGGTTGACGATACCCCGAAATTTTGAAGCGTATACAGCTGGAATTAATTTGTTTTTGGATCAAGCAGTTGCAAATGGTGTTGGTCTTGATAAGTTTAGATGTCCTTGCAAAAAATGTTGTAATCGATATACTTTTGTTAGGAACACTATTGTTGAACATCTCATATTGTATGATATGGATAAAGATTATAAAAATGCTTGCTGGCGACATCATGGCGAGCAAAACATTAGAGAGCAAAATGTGGTAATTGGAGAATAAGAAACAGGAGATGAGGTGATTGGCATGTATGACTTTCTTATTGATGTATTTGTCCAACCATTAACAGAAGAAGGTGTTAGGCCGTCTACTGAACCGTCTATTGGGGAAGGGCGTCCAGAAGAGGTGGAGACTTTTTTTAGGTTGCTTGAAGAAGCAGATCAAGATTTGTGGCTAAGGTGTAAGGAGTTTAAGAAATTAGAAGCAGTTATAAGACTGAATTAGATCAAGTGTTTAGCGGGAATGCCAGATGAGATCTTCACAATTTTACTGGAGTTAATTAAAAGAATGTTGCCTAAAGGGGATTGTTTGCCTGAATCTTGTTATAAGGCAAAAAAACTTATAAATGACATGGGTCTGACGTATGTGAAAATTGATGCATGTCCCAATGATTGCATGATCTATTGGAAAGATACTTCGGATTTGACCGTGTGCTCGGTTTGTGGTGAATCAAGATATAAAATTACCAACGCAGCAGATAGGTTGAGAAAAAAGATCGCAGCTAAGGTTATGTGGTATTTTCCTTTAAAACCACGATTGCAACGATTTTTTATATTGAAGCATACGGCTGAACATATGAGGTGGCATGCAATTGAATGTCCTAAATATGAGTTTATGAGACATCCTTTAGATTCTCCAGCATGGAAGCATTTGGATAATTTATATCCAGATTTTACGTCAAAAATTCGAATTGTCCGATTAGGGTTGGCCAGTGATGGATTTAATCCTTTTGAAAAAATGAGGAATGACCATAGGCCTATGGTGCTTTCTATTTACAATTTGCCACCTTGGATGTGCATGAAGCAACCAAATTTGTTGTTGTCTCTTTTAATACCAGGACCGCGCAGTCCTGGTAAAAAGATTGATGTATACATGCGTTCACTGATTGACGAATTGAATGAGTTATGGGAGGTGGGCACTCCAACTTATGATGCGTATTCCAACCAAAGTTTTACGATGAAGGCTGCTGTCTTATGAACTATAAGTGATTTTCCGGCTTATGGAATGTTGTCAGGATGGAGTACACATGGCTATAAAGCCTGTTCACATTGCATGCATGATAAAGAATCTATTTACTTGCCGGCGAGTCGTAAAATTTGTTATATGGGGCATCGACGCTTTCTTGAAGATAATCATAGGTTTCGAAGGCAAACCACAACTTTTAGTGGTCGTCGAGAGCATCGTAGTGCACCAAGGCAGTGGATTGGTTTACAATGTCTCGAAGAACTTTGTACATTGAGATTTACTTTTGGAAAACCAAAGAAAAATGCTTCAGTTGGGCAACGCAGAAAAAGATTCTTTTATTTAACAATTTTATACCCCTAAAAACGATCGATCTTCAATTTGAAATATTTACACTAGTGGATACCACAAAATCTTATGTTATACTTAATGAAAGTATGAATAAACTCTTTAAGTGTTGGTGAATCTATCGTTTTGATGGAATAGGAATTCTACGAAACTAATTTCAACGATCAAACTGTCAAACATGTTTGTATATAATTCGAGATCGCATGCCAAAAATTGCAAAAAAAAAAACATTCTGAGATCAAGTAACGGGAAAAACTTATTCGACGGTTATTAACAAAAACTTTTGATTTAACGGTTATTTTAGCTCCGATTTTGATGATTTTTATATGTACACTCCTTCACCCTATATGAATACAATGAATGATTTCGATCTTCAATTTAAAATATTTACACTAGTGGATACCACAAAATCTTATGTTATACTTAATGAAAGTATGAATAAATTCTTTAAGTATTAGTGAATCTATCGTTTTGATGGAATACGAATTCTACGAAACTAATTTCAACGATCTAACCGTCAAACATGTTTGTATATAATTCGAGATCACATACACCAAAAATTGCAAAAAACAAACATTCTGAGATCAAGTAACGGGAAAAACTTATTCGACGGTTATTAACGAAAAATCATGATTTAATGGTTATTTTAACTCCGATTTTGATGATTTTTTACAGCTACACTCCTTGACCCTATATGAATACAATGAATGAATTCGATCTTCAATTTGAAATATTTACACTAGTGGATACCACAAAATCTTATGTTATACTTAATGAAAGTATGAATAAACTCTTTAAGTGTTAGTGAATCTATCGTTTTGATGGAATACGAATTCTATGAAACTAATTTCAATGATCTAACCGTCAAACATGTTTGTATATAATTCGAGATCACATACACCAAAAATTGCAAAAAACAAACATTCTGAGATCAAGTAACGGGAAAAACTTATTCGACGGTTATTAACGAAAAATCACGATTTAATGGTTATTTTAACTCCGATTTTGATGATTTTTTACAGCTACACTCCTTGACCCTATATGAATACAATGAATGAATTCGATCTTCAATTTAAAATATTTACACTAGTGGATACCTCAATCTTCAATTTATAATATTTACACTAGTGGATACTACAAAATCTTGTGTTATAGTTAATGAAAGTATGAATAAACTCTTAAGAGTTGACAAAATATTTTTTAGTGCAATGTTTTAATGTGAAAAGTTATCTTTTTTATGGGTTACACAACTTACACATAACGTACCATAAGTTTTGTACGTACTAAAATAAGGATAATACAACGTACTAATAACTTGGTACGTACTAAATAAAAAATTGCATAACGTACCAAAATACTAATACATACCCAGATTAATACAAATTGGTACGTTATATTTAATATTTGTGCATGTTATATTTCATAATTGTATGTTAATATGATGTTTATATGTTTTTATAATTTAATACAACAAATTATTTGAATAAGAAAAATTCATTTTAAAAGAATTATGATAAGATAAGATAAGAAGTTTGTGGTGATTTTAGAATATTTATCATATTATTTTATGAACTAGTTGGTTAATTATTTACAATACAAATCATATTTTTAATTAAAAATTAACAGAAGAAAGTTTGATCAAAAGTTTAAAAGTTATAGATGTTTGATTAAAAAAATACAAATTTAAGGGATCTATATCAAAATGATCCTAAAATTATATTTATGTTTTTTATTAAGTATTATGTATAAGTTAAATTTTATTTATTAAAATATTATATGAAATAACATAACTGCTTATTTTTTAATTTTGGGTTAAACTTTTTTTTTTTTTCTCCTCGTTTCCATTTTTTTAAGTTAAACTCTTTTTTTTTTTTTTATGTTGGGCGGGAATTTTCCCGATTTTTTTTGCACGGGGAAATGGATTGGAAGAATTTTTCAATCACTGTCAGAGTTGGCATCGGTTTAAACCGACGCAACCACTTATTATTTCGACGCAACCACTTATTATTTGGATGCCTCGTTTCATGCGTCGGTTTAAACCGACGCAACCAGTTATTATTTCGACGCAACCATTTATTATTTCGATGCCTCGGTTCATTCGCACGTCCAATTTCGAGGCCACTGTGATGACTGTCTCTGTCAGAAGAACGTCGGTTAAAACCGACACAAAGTGTCTTTTATTTCGACGCTAGGCAAATCTGTCAGAATAACGTCGGTTTTAACCAACGCAATATGACCCTATTTCGACGCCAGTATCCTTGCAGTTAAAAGTGTGTCAGGCTACGTGTATCTAGGTCGAGTCAGAGGTTGTGTCGATTTTAAGCGACGTAATGTTTTTATATTTCGACGCTAAGTTTTTTTTCCATATTTAAGCTTCTATATTTCGACCTATTTCGTGTGTTTCCTTTTCATTCTCTCATTTCACTCTCTCATTTCACTCCCTCTCCTTCTCCATCTTCTTTATTCCCCATTTCTTCAGTGATTTCTTTACTTTTGCTATGGATAGTAGTAGTGATCATCAACATTCAGAGGAACTTCATGTGGAAGAGGAGGAGCTCGAAGCTGGTTATTTTTCCATATTATTATTAGTTTCGTTTTCGTATTTTTTTTTGGGTGTGTTTAATCTAGTATTATGCTTAAACTGAAAATTTACATTTGTTTCCTACTTTTTTGGTGTGTTTTAATTGTGGTTTTTGTATGAACAAGTAACATCTCAACGGAGGCGAGGACCCTCAGTTCCCAAATGGACGAAACAGCTTTGTTTGTTTGATATGTCCGGAAAATGCATTAGTGATAATTCTAGTGCATTTTCAAAATATGTGGCATCGGAGGTTAGAGACCACAGAAATCTCCCGTTGGCGAAGCATTGGCGTAGGATTAAGGATGAAGATAAGGAAGTTTTCTGGAATAGAATTAAGGTATAGATATTTTTATTTTTACTAGTAAATAAAAGAATAATTCAATGATTGTTATAATATTTGACTTCGTTGATTTTTTTTTAATTTTTTAATTTTTATTTTTTATGGATGTAGGGAAATATTGTTTTTGAAGATGCAGATATACCAAAAATGCCTTTGATCCGCTTTATGACGCTTAAGGTTGCGGAGCATGCACATACAGAGTTTAGAAATAAGTTAAAAAAAAAGTATTATATTGAAAGAGCAACAGAGGAGCGTTGCCAGCCTCCTCTTTATGTGAATCCTACCCAGTGGGTTAATTTGTTGGCATACTAGAGTGGAGATAAAACAAGGGTAATCGTTATGTAGTTTATTTCGTTATAACTATAAATTTGTCTAATAATTTTTTTTTTAATTTTCGGGAGGTTGCTGAAAAAATAAGATTAATCGGCAAAGGAAAACAATGAACCATACTACTGGTACAAAATCTTTTGCAAGAAAGCGGCAAGAATATGTATGGATTGTACAATTTGAAGAAATTTTGTTTTAAATATTCTATAGTTGTTATAAATTTTAATTTTAATGAGGTTTGCTTAAAATTGTTTGTGTGAAATTTTATTTTTGGTGAAGCGGAAGAAGCATGGGAAAGAAGCAGATCCTGTAACCTTTTTTCGTGAATGTCATACACGAAAAAATGAAACTTGGATTGATGAAACATCGGAGCATACAGGGGTAATTTATTTTACTGTGTTAGTATTTCATTGTTATTAATTTTTATTATCTATAGCTTATTTTTCTGTTTTACGATTGAATTTTTATTTTTAAAAATTGAAATGCAAGGCAACAATGGAGAGCAATATGCAAACTTTGATTCAGTTGGGCCAAGAGGATAATGAAGATCTTAGGACCTGAGTGTATGTTGATACAATGAGTCCTGAGAGGTATAATAGAGTCAGAGGATACGGTCATGGGGTGACTCCTGATATGGTGTCCTATGCGTCTTCTTCATCTTCTACATCAATTTCCTCCTAGAGGTCATCTAACAGTGCAATGGCATTGCCGATGACTTAAAATAATGAGTTGAAAATAAGGGACGAAAATAACAATAAACGGATTTCGGACCTAGAGAACAAGCGAAGTCAGATGTTTGCGTGGCTTTTCCAAAGATTTCAGCCACAACCACAACCACAACCACCGTATAGCCCGGGAACCCAACAGTCAGGCCAGAGTCAGCCTCCTCCTCCTCAATAGTCGGGTCAAAGTCAGCCGGCCCTTGCATATCCGTATGCTGGCCATAATCAGCAACCTCTGTATCCTATGTATTCGATGCCTATGCAGCCCACGACATACATGCAGCTGCCACCTATGCCATACATGCAGCAGCCTCCCATGCCTTACATGCAGGAGCTGCCTTATCAAGTGCCAGTATATCGACCCGAGATGGCTGCTCCTAATGGATTTTGTCCTGAATTTCCAGCTGGGGGGTTTTCTGAAATGCTTGCGGGTGTTAGATTTGATGTGGACTTGACGAGGATGTTGGCATCAGATAGGGGACCTCAAGGACAAAAAGGATCTGTGCCACATTCAGGCGCAAATTCGGCTCATTAGTTTATTTGGTTCGCTTTCTTGTCGGCTAAATATGACACTTTAATCGTTCTATCTTTTTTGTTTTTTTATGTTATGTTTGTAATGTCGGATTTAGTAGTTGTTATGACGAATGAGTTTTTGTATATTAAGTGGAACGTTAGATGTACAATATTTGTGTATTTTGGCACTATTTTTCTTGTTAATTATTTTCATTAATGTTTATTTTGGCCTTGGAATTTATTATTGTAATTATATAAATTTTTTTGTTACAATTAATTGAAGACGAATGTAGTTTGTCGGTTTTTTTTTATTATTATTAACAAAGGTGGTGTCGGTTAAGACCGTTATTAGTTTGCATATTTTATTTATTTAATTGTTATTTGACGTCGGTTTATGGGATATTTAATTGATTTAATTTTATTTTGATGTTGTTTAAAAGCGACAGTAGGTTGGATATTTTACAATTAAATTGCTAATGAACGTCACTTTAAACCGACGTAACGTGTACGTATACGTCGGTTTAAACCGACGTCAATTTTAGTGTCGCTTTAAAGCGACGCTGTTTAGTGGCGGTTTAAGCCAAGAAACCGATGCTAAAGCCCTTTCGTGACGCTAGCAATAGTGTCGCTTTGAAAATGCGACATTACATTGTTTTATGTCGGATTTTTGCCAAATTTCTGACAGAAATCGGATTTCTCGTCGGTTTTTGCTCCGACGGTGATAGCATATATTGTAGTAGTGAATGCTTGTGTCCTTTACATGTTGGACTTACTTGTCCCTTCACTTATGGTTAATAAATTTTTACTATCCGAATATCATAATCGAAATTGTTCGTTCTCTTTGTCATCATCTAAAGATCATATTTGTACAAATTTATTCAATTTCGAGACCTTTTAATAAGGATGCTACTTGTTACTAAAATCATTGATTGGTTGAACAAGTATGGATTACTAATCTCCAAATTGAATGATTTTTTGCAAACATGATCTTTACATGATTATAAAAAAAGTCAACGTTTTTTATTATAATGTTCGGACAGTAAAGTTTCGTTAATCGTAAGTAAGAAAGACAAGTAACTCCCCCACAAGGGAACACAAGCATTATCCAAACACTTTGAAAACTATAAGTTTTATAGAAAAATACTTCTATATATCATAATACTTGAGAAAAAAAAAAAACACATCTCATCTATTTACATGTCATTTAGTTTTCTATTTTGGTATTACAAAGTAAGTGAGCTTTTTTTCCATGATATTGAGTTTGAAGAAGTTTTTTTTTTCCCTTCTATTTTAAAGTGTCATGTTATCAGTGGCTTACATGTAACAAATAATTTTTTTTCATCTTTTATGCACAAAAATAGTATGATATATTTTGTGTTTAAATTTGTGAATAACATAAAATAGTCCCATATATAAACATATTTTATGCTTAAATATGTGAATTGGTACTAAAATGTCCAATATATATGGGTTATGTTTAAATTTGCCACACTTTGAACGAAGAGATTCTCATGCTATTGAACACAAGAGATATTGAAATCTATATATGTATTTATTTGTTTCTAATATTTTAGTAACACTGGATTAATGGGTGGTTGATTTAAAGATCATAAAGAATTTCTCCTAACGGAGATAGAGAGAGTGAAAGCATGCGGAGTTTTATTTAAAAAAAAAAAAAAACTTATTCACAGAGTTGACTTCGACTGAGAGCATGCTAGCTAGCTCTCCAACTGAGACCAATTAAATTTGGTCAAAGACTACTGCTTTGCTGGATGATACTTACGTGGTCACCAGATGTGCACATAATAATTTACAACCAGCGTTGTATTTTAAAAGTTTTTTTTTTCAAAACCATGGGAAGCAAAACAAAAGAACTCTTGATTAAATAAGTAGTCTTTCGTACGTGTGTGTATATAGATAGTCTCGTTAGAAGTTAACAAAGAAATGATCAATTAAACATGAGTTTTAATCACAAATGGTCCCTAACATTGATCAAACACATCATTTTGGTCCTTGAAATTGAAAATCAATAGAAATGGTCCCTGTCATTGATCAAACACATCACAAATGGTTCTTCCGTTAAAAACTTTTGGGGCAATTTTCAAAGCTTCGTAACTAAATCGTTTCTTAACCAAATTCAACCTATAATATATCAAAATGAATATAAGAAAGTGTAGAACAAGATTATACCTATTTTGAAGCCCAATGGTTGCCAAAGATAGCCGGACAATAGCCTCAAATGTCACTGATCCGCAGAAAAACTGGAAAACTCGCCGGAAACTAGGTAAAATGTAAACATTCATAACTTCTTCAATAATCAACGAAATCGAGTGATTCAAAAACAAAAATCATACTTCTCGACGATAGGAAGAGAATGGTATCTTTTTTGATGGCTAACTTGCCGTAGTTTGGCCGGAAAACGGCTCGAAATTGGCTAACTCGAAAATGGTTATCCAATTTCGAGCCATTGTTCGGTCAAACCACGGTGAATTAGCAGTCAATAAAGGTACCACTCTCTTTTTCACGTCGAGAAGTATGATTTTTATTTTTGAATCACTCAATTTCGTTGAGTATTGAAGAAGTTATGAATGTTTAAAGTTTACCCAACTTCCAGCGAGTTTTCCAGTTTTTTCTCGGACCAATCACATTTGAGGCTATTTTCTGGCCATCTTCGGAAACCATTGGGCTTCCAAATAGGTATAATATTGTTCTACACTTTTCTATCTTCATTTTGATATATTATGGGTCGAATTTGGTTAAGAAACGATTGAGTTACGAAGCTTTGAAAATTGCCCAAAGAGTTTTTAACGGAATGACCATTTGTGATGTGTTTGATCAATGTCAGGGACCATTTCTATTGATTTTCAATGTCATGGACCAAAATGATGTGTTTGGTCAATGTCAGAGATCATTTGTGATAAAAACCCATTAAACATGAAGTCTACGTGACTTTTATATTCGTATTGAGATGGAGACTTGAGGGCAACGGGGAAGCTGGGTCTAGTCAACATCAAACTGGAGTAATACTTTGTCAAGTTAATCACGAAGACATTTTCTTTTGTTTTTGGTTTAAAAAATTAATGTTACCAACTACTAGTAAGTTTAGCAGAATTATAGAAATATTTGTCATTCACTATTCAGAAATTGCATTTTCTTTAGTTAAAATCGATAACAATATTTAACAGCACGTATAAGACATAAATCATAGTTAGACTGCAAAAACAAGACATGTATCTTCAACATTTTACACGAATCTCGTGTATTTCTTGAATGATAGCATATGGATGATTTACATTTTTTGATGCATATAAAGGATTTAAGAAACTGTAAGCAGTTGATTGTCCGAGTAGATAAGGACTTCTTCTTTAACTCGATAAGTCCCAAATTCGAACATTTTCCATTCCTTAGCATAGTATTTAGTGTTAATTTCACTTGTAACAAAATAATAATAATAATAATAATAATCACTATTAAGTAAAGATGGCAGTGAACCTTTTAGGTAAAATCCATTATATATGAAATCATTATGATTACTCTGGATATTAATTAGTATAAACTTATCAAGATAATGAATTTATGAGTCATTTATTGCGATAAATGTTTGATTAATCAACAATAGTTGGTTTAGCCTTCACAAATCTTCAATAATATTGTATATTCCTGGATTGTACTTAGCATGCCTCCACAAAAGTCAAACGAAATTGAACAGAAAAAATAACAGAAATTAACAACACCTTCACTCATTTATCATTACGAAGGGCAAACATAAGAACATCTAAATTACATTAGAATATTTATCTTTTCCATTAGAAAGTTTAGCACATTACACATATGAAACTAATGTTAAAAAAATCATATTTATGTATCACCTTGACATATAACATGATTTGGCAAATGATACACTAGCAAAATCTAACAGAATCCTACTATGTGGAAAATTTACAGGAGAATTGAATTTCCTCCATATTTTTGTATGAGTAATACAACACAATACTCATTGTATCATCGCGGGATAAGCCTGGTGATATGTTGATGTGCATCATCTCCCACATTTGAGACCCCAAATTATTATTTTTTTCAACCCATTCAGCTATATAGCCCCCTTTCTTTGAAAAATCTGACTCGATCGTCACTCTTCCCCTATATTATTTTCTACCTTGCAATTGCATGGGCCATGCATGTAATCAATGTTCATGTATTCGTTGTTTGCTTTCGAAATTTCTCCGAACAAGATGACATGCGTTTTGGCTATTGAATTCCACATGTAAGATTCAAATCATGAAAAAGCAGATAAAAGTCTATGTGTTTAGGGTTTAATTGTTTTGTTTATTCCTCTCTCTAGGAGGCATATATATAATTGTACAAGAGGTCCTATAGTTTAGGAAATAAGAATCCCAAGTATACAATGAATCAATCATGTGATCCTATTCTGATTGCATTCCTAAAACATATAGCTGACTCACGCCAACACTCCCCCTCAAGTTGATGCGTAGATGTCTCCCAAGCCCAACTTGTCAAGTGAGTCTTGAAAGACCTTTGCTGACACTGCATGAGTTAACACATCAACTAATTGTTCTTCATACCTCACATACGAAATGTCAATCAACTTAACATCCAACTTCTCCTTAATGAAATGTGTATCCATTTCCACATGTTTTGTACGATCATGTTGGACTGGATTATTAGCTATCTCTCTTGCTGTTTGATTATCACAGTATAACACCATAGCCTCCCGAGGCTTGAATCCTATTTCAATAAGAAGAATCCGGATCCATAATAATTCACAAATCCCATGTGCCATACCTTGATATTCCACCTCAGCTATGGATCTGGCCACCACGTTTTGTTTCTGCTTCTCCAAGTTACAAGATTCCTTGCCACAAATGTACAGTAGCCTGATGTGGAGTGACGATCAGTGATGTTCCCAGCCCAGTCGACGTCAGTATACCCGTTTATCTCCATATGCCCATGTTTTCTAAAAATCAATCATTTCCCAGGTGCACCCTTTAGATAACTCAATATACGCATTACAGCTGCCATACGATCCTTACTAGGAGAATGCATAAACTGACTTACAACACTAACTGCATATGCAATATCCGGCCTTGTAAGCGATAAGTAAATTAGCCTTCCTACTAACCTTTGGTACCTCTCTTTGTTAGTAGGGACTTGATCCTGGTATATTGCCAGGTGATGATTTTGCACAATAGGGGTCTCTGTTGGTTTACATGCCAACATCCCATTTTCAGATAGAAGATCTAGCACATACTTCCGTTGAGACAAGTAAATACCATCACGAGAACGAGCAACTTCGATTCCCAGAAAGTATTTCAAGCCCCCTAGATCCTTCATCTCAAATTCTGAGGAAAGATAATTTTGCAGCCTCCTTATCTTTTCTATATCATCACCAGTGACTACTATATCATCCATATAGATTATCAACAAAATGACTTTACCTCCCATGTGTTTGATGAATAGTGTATGGTCCGCATTCCCTTATTTGTAGCCGTAACTCTTCATTGCTTGGGTGAACCTTCCGAACCACACTCTGGGTGATTGTTTGAGTCCATATAGAGCATTTTGAAGTCTACACACTTTTCCTGCACCATTTGGCACTTCGTAACCGGGTGGAAAATCCATGTACACTTCTTCTTCCAGATCTCCATGTAAGAAAACATTTTTCACATCAAACTGTTTCAAGGGCCAATCAAGGTTAGCAGCTAAGGGCAGAAGTACTCGAATAGTATTCATTTTTGCAACTGGAGCAAATGTTTCCTGATAATCAACTCCAAATGTCTGTGTGTACCCTTTAGCTACTAATCTTGCCTTGTATCTATCTATGGATCCGTCTGCCTTGTGCATTATGGTGAGTACCCATTTACATCCCACCAGTCTCTTCCCACATGATAGAGGTACCACGTTCCATGTTCCATTTCTTTATAGGGCCTCCATCTCGACCTCTATAGCTTCTGTCTAACGAGGGTCTTGCAAAACGTCTTCCACTTTGGTTGGGATCTTGATTCCCGCCATTTGATTCACCAAAACTTGATACTTAGGTGATAATCGATGTGTTGACACATATTGTGCAATTGCATATTTCACTTTTGCATCCAGAGAAAACATGTCAGGTGGTTTCCCATGGTTTTGTCTAGGAGGTAAGACATAAGAATTTCTAATAATATCCAAATTAGGAGAACATGCCTCTAGGATATCCTCGTGGACATGAGCATGTACTGACAGAGGTGGGCGAGGGTTATTATTAGATGGAATTGCTACTTCAATGCTACCAAGGTGTCTGTTTTCTAACCCAAACAATTCAGGCCCATTATTCGTCTAAGTCCGAGATTCCTCTTTTAGTCTAACACTGCCTTCTGCAGTCTGCTCATCTCGATCACCTTGATCAGCGAAGGGTTCAACACAATTGGTGCATAGGTTGCTGCAAAGTGGGTCGGTACATGGGCTGCTGCTAAGTGGGCTCACAACAAGCTGATCAGCTCCAGTGGTATATCAAACCATTTATATTCGTCCTGGATATTACCCAACTCCCCATGACGAGTAGAGTGTGTTTGATTAATAATGAAGAACATCTCGGTTTCAGAGAAGGTGACATCCATGGTGATGTATAAATGCTTAGTCGATGGATGATAACACCGGTATCCCTTTTATTGGTTATTAAATCCCAAAAACACACAATGAACCGCACATGGGTCCAATTTACTGCGTTGATTTTTTTGAAGATGCACATACACCACACATCCAAAAATGCGAGGTGACAATGTGAGAGAAGATGAAAGTGCTACATGATCTGTCAAGACTTCCATAGGTGTGCGAAAACTATGAATCCTGGAAGGCATTCGGTTAAGGATATAAACAGAATAGGTAACAGCATCCACCCTATATGTGTAAGGGGCTTGGGCTCCAATAAGAAATGCTCAAGTGGTTTCCAAGATATACCTGCTTTTTCGTTCCGCCACATTGTTTTGTTGCGGAGTTTGAAGGCAAGTTGTGTCATGAAGAATGCTATGCTCTATCTAAATTAAGATATTCTCCACCATTTTCTGACCTGAGGACCTTAATAGAAGGAGAATTGATTTCTAATCATACGGTAAAATCGTTGGAAGATTTCACCAACATCACTTTTTTGTTTCATTATATAGAGGCATGTCATTTGAGTGCAATCATCCACAAAAATAATGAACCAACGAATACCATGTTGCATAGCTATTGGTGAAGGACCCCACACATTAGAGTGAACTATTTCAAAAGGCACTGTTCTTTTATTGAAACTCAAATGGTACAAGGTTCGATGACTCTTCGTGAGAGTGTAATCAGTACAATGAAAATCAGATTCTGAAACGCCGCTAAATAAGGACGGAAGTAATTTTTTCAAATAACCAAAAGATGCATGTCCTAGTCAACGATGACATAACCAAATTGTCTTGGTCTTATTACTGTAACTGCTACGCACTTGATTGACTTAGCCTGGCACCACATCCTCCACATAGTATAACCTTTTCCTCTTAGTACCACGCCCAATGATCACCCGTGTCTGGATATCCTGAAGTAAGAAAAAAGTAGGAAACATCAATACTACACAATCCAACTATTTCGCAACTTCACCAACAGTAAGTAAATGATTTGATAATGATGGAACAAGTAGTGTATTGTGCAAAGATAGAGAATGAGTAAGTTTATTGAGCCAGCGCCCGTAACAAAAGCAACTTCACCATTGGCTGTGATAACATTCTCATTTGGTAGGGAAGTCATGTGGTGAAACAAATATTCATCGTATGTCATATGGTCAGTAGCCCCAGAGTCTATTATCCAACCAGAATCTCGTTTAGAGGTTATCATGAGTGCAGTACCAATTTTACCTGGATCCTCATTTGAAATTTGCTTAATTAAAGATAACATCTTGCCCTTTCCTTCTTGAGGCGCTACATGTTGTAACCTTTTTTCAAGGCCTTGAACCCATTTTCCCTCCATGCCGTGGACATCAACATTTGACTTGGGCCCAGGATAACTTGCTGCAACAGCAGCTTTCCTAATATCATAATTGGGCCTTGTTTGGCCTGCTACCACAGCAGCCCCTCCAACTCCAGACTCGGCTAGTTTGGCCTGACCCGTACGTTTCCCATTTGCCTTTAATTCCTTTTTTCTTTCTAGTACTATTCTGGGTACCCGTGGATCTTAAAACAAGTTTCTTTAGTGTGCCTCTTTCCATTGTAGTGATTGCAATGAAGCTTATCCATGTCAAGGTCTTCTTAGGTGCGGTTTGGGCGAGGTGGTCCAATGGTTGATAGACGTAGGGATAATGACGGGGACTTGGTGACCATTTCCATAGAAGAGCTTGATGTGGTGGCTTTTGTTCCAAGCAAGGTGGTCTGTCTTTGTGCTTCACGTATAACCAAACTGAAACACTCTTCAATCCTAGGAATGGGTTTCATTCTTAGGATCTCAATTCAGACTTGGTCGAAGCCATTATCTAATATAACAACAATAACAAAGCCTTTTCCCACTAAGTGGGGTCGGCTATATGAATCCTAGAACGCCATTGCGCTCGGTTTTGTGTCATGTCCTCCGTTAGATCCAAGTACTCTAAGTCTTTTCTTAGGGTCTCTTCCAAAGTTTTCCTAGGTCTTCCTCTACCCCTTCGGCCCTAAACCTCTATCCCGTAGTCACATCTTCGAACCGGAGCGTCAGTAGGCCTTCTTTGCACATGTCTAACCCCATTTTATGTACGTGTTAATGCTTCACCGCCCCACATTCTGTGCCGTACAGCATCGCCGGCCTTATTGCCGTCCTATAAAATTTTCCCTTGAGCTTTAGTGGCCTACGACGGTCACACAACACGCCGGATGCACTCTTCCACTTCATCTATCCAGCTTGTATTCTATGGTTGAGATCTCCATCTAATTCTCCGTTCTTTTGCAAGATAGATCCAAGGTAGCGAAAACAATCGCTCTTTGGTATTTCCTGATCTCCGATCCTCACCCCTAACTCATTTTGGCCTCCATTTGCACTGAACTTGCACTCCATATATTCTGTCTTTGATCGGCTTAGGCGAAGACCTTTAGATTCCAACACTTCTCTCCAAAGGTTAAGCTTCACATTTACCCCTCATGAGTTTCATCTATCAACACTATATCGTTTGCGAAAAGCATACACCAAGGAATATCATCTTGAATATGTCCTGTTAACTCATCCATTACCAACGCAAAAAGGTAAGGACTTAAGGATTGTTGATGCACAAAATCAGTAAGGACTTAAGGATTGTTGATGCACAAAATCAGTGAGGACTTTGGTACAACAGAAAGTATTAAGTTTGTGATCTTCGCTAGATTGCTCTGGTTATTAGTGTAGATAAGTATGTAAATGGATAGAGACAGGAAAGCAAACACAAGATGTACGTGGTTCAACCAGATTGGCTACGTCCATGGAATAGAGGAGTTCTCATTAATTGTGAAGGGTTTACATAAGTACATAGGTTCAAGCTCTCATTTAGTGAGTACAAGTGAATGATTTAGTACAAATGACACAGGTTCAAGCTCTCGTCTTCATTTGCCTTATCTGTCTCATAGGTAGATGTGGCATCTTCTCTGGAAGTACTCTTCCTCCATCCAGGGGTGGTATCTTTAACTGGTGGAGATGCACAAGGTAATGTATCAATTTCACTTGAAGCTTACTTGTAGTTTCAGGCTTGGTCAAGCGCGATACAAACCATGTAGTAGGAGTCCCCCAAGTCGTCGAGCTAGGGGATATGTTGAAAGAGGCGACAGACAAGGTAAGCAATCAGAGCTCCAAGCAATCAGTCCCAGATCAGAAGTTTGATTTCGAGTTTCGGCTGATTGTTCTCATTCTCCTTATCTTGCAGGCAGCATGAAGGATAAAGAGAAGAAAATGAGAATATATGATATGAGATACTTTTGCTTTTGAAGAAGTAACTTTCCACAGGCTTATTCTTGAACTGGGCTGGAGGATTTTCTGGTTTCCTCTAGAGTATAAGGCCGACTGAAGAATTTGAGGGTCAAAACAAGTCCATCAAATCTAGAGTACGTTCGACCCTGCTGATATGGGATACTTTTGCTGTTGACAAAGTAATGGATGTATTGGCACGTGTTCTGTTACGCTTGTCTCCACATGCTTCCTTGTATCCTTCTCACTTTCCCTATCTGTTCCTCAGGCAGATGTGGTATCTTCTCTGGAAGCATAAGATGTTGAAGATAAGTACTCGAGAGCAATGCCAGGTAAGTAATCAGGTAAGGGGTTCCACGCAGTCAGTTCCTGACTAGAAGCTTGATTCCAAGTGCTGACTGATTGCTCTCTTTCTCCTTGTCCTGCAGGTAAGAATAAGGCCAAAGGAAAAGACATGGAAAAAGCATGATATGGGATACTCTTGCTTTTAACCCTGATGATATGAGATATTCTTGCTCTAGTGTAGCTTGTTTGCAGAGGGATTATCGGGGGGAAAGAAAGCTGAGTATTTCGAGAGGCTTCGTTGAGAGTGCCCTCTCAGATATGAGGAAAGGTTGAGCATTTTTGCAGGTCTGCCTGTCCGTTGAGGATAGAGGTCGACATATATAGGAGTTTCCCTAACAACAAGCAGTAATGTTATTCCTTTACCCTGCTTGGTCATAGCACGGTAGTGGGAGCTGCCAGCTTCACGTGTGTCAGAGCACTTTGAAAAAATGGTTTGTGGTATCTGGAAATCTGATGTTGCGTGTGCAGATTACAGACAAGCTTTATCCAATGAGATCTGGCTCTTGAAGTTGAGAAAGCGGTGCCTCTTCGATTTTCGAACAAGCAATCCTGTCGGGGATCTAGCTCTCGAGATTCGGAGAACGGTGCCTCTTCAATTTTTGAGAGAGCAATCCTGCTGGGAGTTTGGCTCTCGAGATTTGGCGAGCGGTGTCTCTTCGATTTTTGAGAAAGTAATCATGTTGGGAGTCTGGCTCTCGAGATTCGGAGGACGGTGCCTCTTCGATTTTGGAGCAAACAATCTTGTTGGGAGTGTTTTCTCGAATGTGAGTAAAGGTTGGGCATGTTTGCTAGGCTAGCTTGCCACGGAGCACAGAGGTTGACACATAGGGACCTTCCAATTATCCAGTAGTGGTGCTGTTCTTTTACCCTTGTGGGTAATAATATGGTAGCTAGACCTTCAAAATTTATGTGTCTAAACTTTGTTAGTGCTGTTTCTTTGCTATTCTTTTACCCTTCTTGGTCATAGCGATGTAATGGGAGCTGCAAGCTTCACGTGTCTAAACTTTGTCAGAGATCTTTGGCAAAATTATCTTTGGTACCCATAAGCTGATGGTGTGTGTGGAAAGTGGATGATTGAACAGTAAGATTCACGTGCTTTCCACTTCACCAGAAATCTTCAACAGAATGCCCGTAATTTCAGCAAAGTTGAGTGTGCATGTGACAGGTGCTGACAAGGCTGAGAAAAGCAAGCGCCTCTTCGATTTCTGAGATCGGCCCTCGTGGTCTCTGAGACGTCTAGCTTTTGAGAAAGCAAGCGCCTCTTCGATTTCTGAGATCGGCATTCGTGGTCTTTGAGCAGCCCATCTTTTGAGAAAGCAAACGCCTCTTCGATTTCTGAGATTGGCCCTCGTGGTCTCTGAGCAGCCCAGCTTTTGAGAAAGCAAACGCCTTTTCGATTTCTGAGATCGGCCCTCGTGGTCTCTGAGCAGCCCAGCTTTTGAGAAAGCAAACGCCTCTTCGATTTCTGAGATCAGCCCTCGGTGGTCTCTGAGCAGCCCAACTTTTAAGAAAGCAAACGCCTCTTCGATTTCTAGGCAGGTGCCTCTTCGATTTCTAAAGCTCCGTCGAGTGTAGATTTTTATAGAGGCTGGCATTAAGTTCCAAAGCACACTTGAATCTTCACCAGTAGAAGCTCATTTCTTGCACTTCTAAGATCTTGATTTGTCCGACCTTTTCTCTCTTCAACACCTTTGAAAATGTCTGGCCCCTCTGACCATCGTTTTAACTTGAACCTTGTTGAAGAGGCAGCCATGCCTTCTCCAGACAACATATGGCGCCCATCCTTCTTATCCCCTACTGGTCCTCTTACCGTTGGGGATTCCATGATGAAGAATGATATGACTGCTGCGGTGGTGGCCAGGAACCTTCTCACTCCCAAAGATAACAAACTACTTTCCAAACGGTCTGATGAGTTGGCTGTTAAGGATTCTCTGGCTCTAAGTGTTCAGTGTGCAGGTTCTGTGTCTAATATGGCCCAACGCCTATTTGCTCGAACTCGCCAAGTTGAATCATTGGCGGCTGAAGTGATGAGTCTCAAACAGGAGATTAGAGGGCTCAAGTATGAGAATAAACAGTTGCACCGGCTCGCACATGACTATGCTACAAACATGAAGAGGAAGCTTGACTAGATGAAGGAATCTGATGGTCAGGTTTTACTTGATCATCAGCGGTTTGTGGGTTTGTTCCAAAGGCATTTATTGCCTTTATCTTCTGGGGCTGTAACGCGTAATGAAGCTCCAAATGATCAACCTCCGATGCCTCATCCTTCTAGGGTTCTGTCCAGTACTGAGGCTCCGAATGATCCCCCTCTGGTGCCTTCTCTTTCTGGGGCTCTACCGACTGCTGAGACTTCTCCTAAGCAACCTTTGTGAAGGCTCCCTCTTGTTTGTTTATTTTGACTCATGTATATGTACATATTTGTAACTTATCGGAGATATCAATAAATAAGCTTTGCTTCATTTCAACGTATTATGTTAAATACACCAAAGTCTTCTTCACTGAGTGGGGTCGGCTATATGAATCTTAGAACGCCATTGTGCTCGGTCCTGTGTCATGTCCTCCGTTAGATCCAAATACTCTAAGTCTTTTCTTAGAGTCTCTTCCAAAGTTTTCCTATGTCTTCCTCTACCCCTTCGGCCTTGAACCTCTGTCTCGTAGTCGTATCTTCTAACCAGAGCGTCAGTAGGCCTTCTTTGTACATGTCCAAACCACCGTAACCGATTTTCTCTCAATTTTCCTACAATTTCGGCTACTCCTACTTTACCTCGGATATCCTCATTCCTAATCTTATCCTTTCTTGTGTGCCCACACATCCAACGAAGCATCCTCATCTCCGCTACACCCATTTTGTGTACGTGTTGATGCTTCACCGCCCAACATTCTATGCCATACAGCATCGCCAACCTTATTGCCGTCCTATAAAATTTTCCCTTGAGCTTCAGTGGCATACGGCGGTCACACAACACGCCGAATGCACTCTTCCACTTCATCCATCCAGCTTGTATTCTATGGTTGAGATCTCCATCTAATTCTCCGTTCTTTTGCAAGATAGATCCTAAGTAGCGAAAACGATCGCTCTTTGGTATTTCTTGATCTCCAATCCTCACCCCTAACTCATTTTGGCCTCCATTTGCACTGAACTTGCACTCCATATATTCTGTCTTTGATCGGCTTAGGCGAATACCTTTAGATTCCAACACTTCTCTCCAAAGGTTAAGCTTTTCGCATTTACCCCTTCCTGAGTTTCATCTATCAACACTATATCGTCTGCGAAAAGCATACACCAAAGAATATCATCTTGAATATGTCATGTTAACTCATCCATTACCAACACAAAAAGGTAAGGACTTAAGGATGATCCTTGATGTAATCCTACAGTTATGGGGAAGCTTTCGGTTTGTCCTTCATGAGTTCTTACGGCAGTCTTTGCTCCTTCATATATATCCTTTATAGCTTGGATATATGCTACTCGTACTCCTTTCTTCTCTAAAATCCTCCAAAGAATGTCTCTTGGGACCCTATTATACGCTTTTTCCAAATCTATAAAGACCATGTGTAAATCCTTTTTCCCATCTCTATATCTTTCCATCAATCTTCGTAAGAGATAGATTGCCTCCATGGTTGAGCGCCCTGGCATGAACCCAAATTGGTTGTTCGAAACCCGTGTCTCTTGCCTCAATTTATGCTCAATGACTCTCTCCCAGAGCTTCATTGTATGACTCATTAGCTTAATACCCCTATAGTTCATGCAATTTTGTACGTCACCCTTATTCTTGTAGATAGGCACCAAAGTGCTATTTCGCCACTCATTTGGCATCTTCTTCGTTTTCAAAATCCTATTGAAAAGGTCAGTGAGCCATGCTATACCTGTCTCTCCCAAGACTTTCCACACTTCGATCGGTATATCGTTTGGGCCCACTGCTATTCTATGCTTCATCTTTTTCAAAGCTACAACCACTTCTTCCTTCCTGGTTCGACGATAAAAGGAGTAGGTTCTACACTCTTTTGAGTTACTCAACTCCCCTAAAGAAGTACTCCTTTCATGTCCTTCATTGAAAAGATTATGAAAATAACCTCTCCATCTATCTTTGACTGCATTCTCTGTAGCAAGAACCTTTCCATCTTCATCCTTGATACACCTCACTTGGTTTAGGTCCCTTCTCTTCTTTTCCCTTGCTCTAGCTAGTTTATAGATATCCAACTCTCCTTCTTTGGTATCTAGTCGCTTATACACGTCGTCATAAGCCGCTAACTTAGCTTCTCTCACAACTTTCTTCGCCTCTTGCTTCGCTTTTCTATACCTTTCACCATTTTCATCGATCCTGTCCTTGTATAAGGCTTTACAACATTCCTTCTTAGCCTTCACCTTTGTTTGTACCTCCTCATTCCACCACCAAGATTCCTTTTGGTGTGGAGCAAAGCCCTTGGACTCTCCTAATACCTCTTTTGCTACTTTTTGGATACAACTAGCCATGGAATCCCACCTTTGGCTAGCTTCCCCCTCTCTATCCCACCCACACTGGATGATTACTTTCTCTTTGAAAATGGCTTGTTTTTCTCCTTTTAGATTCCATCATCTAGTCCTTGGGCACTTCCAAGTCTTGTTCTTTTTTTCTCACTCTTTTGATATGTACATCCATCACCAACAAGCGATGTTGATTAGCCAAGCTCTCTCCCGGTATAACTTTGCAATCCTTACAAGTTATACGATCCCCTTTTCTCATTAGAAGAAAATCTATTTATGTTTTTGACGACCCACTCTTGTAGGTGATCACATGTTCTTCTCTCTTCTTAAAGAAGGTGTTGGCTAAGAAGAGATCATATGCCATTGTAAAATCCAAGATAGCTTCCCCATCCTCGTTTCTCTCCCCAAAACCATGGCCACCATGAAAACCTCCATAGTTGCCTGTCTCCCTGCCCACGTGTCCATTTAAATCTCCACCTATAAATAACTTCACCGTCTGGGCAATTCCTTGCACCAAGTCTCCAAGGTCTTCCCAAAATTTCTCCTTCGAACTCGTATCCAACCCTACTTGAGGTGCGTACACACTAATCACATTGATGAGTTGTTGTCCTATTACAATCTTGATTGCCATGATTCTATCTCCTACCATCTTGACATCTACAACATCTTGTGTCAAGGTCTTGCCACACTCCTTTTAGTTCTGTAAAATACAAATTTACCGAACGACAGTCTTGTTTAGTTCGTGTAGCCTTGCATCTCAGTTCATAATACTGAGACTCATCGGATCCGTCATAGAACATTTGGCTTGCACTGTCCCAAATGTCTTTGGCTATCAGCAAATCAATGAAGAAACTCAACTGGTGTGGTTCCATGGTTTTCAATAGCAACCCTCGCACAATAGCATCTTCGGTGACCCACTTGGAGTATCGCGGAGAGTCTTCCTCGATAATTGGGATTTTTCTAGTCAAATACACCTGCTTACCGAGGCTTGAAGAATGGACCTCTATCATCTTCGACCACACTTTCCAGTTTGTGTCGTTCAATCTGTATCCAAACGGAATGCCGCTGATGTTGGTAGACTCATTCGGAAAGGACACGAATTGGATGGTAACCAACTCACCAGTTTTTCTCTCTTCAGCCATCGAACCAAATTGGTTTTTAATTTAATAAGGTTGAATTCGATGCAGCCTTGATGATCACAACGCCACAGAGATTTTGGATTCCTGGGTTCAAATTTTAAGAACACCAGAAGTTATTTCTTATGCAACCTTGGTTCCGGTTTGCACGTTTGCTTGGTTTTGGGGTTTGGTTTGGGAAGACAGGCCGAAGGGTTTAATTGTTCTATTTATTCCTCTCTCAGGAGGCATATATATAATTGTACAAGAGGTCCTATAGTTTAGGAAATAAGAATACCAAGTATACAAAGAATCAATCATGCGATCCTATTCTGATTACATTCCTAAAACATATAGTTGACTCACACCAACAAAAGCTACATGCATATTTACCAGGCATTTAAAGGACTTTAGATACAAACTGTATTTTTACATCTTCCAAGTTTGAAGTGTTTTTAGGAAGGGTCAATTAATTTTAATTTTCTTCATCATATTCTACTTTGGGTCAATTAATTTTAATTTTCTTAATTATATTCTACTTTAAGTTTTGAAATCATATGAATTTATATCTTTGAGTTGTATATGGGCTAAAGTGATGAGTGTGAAATTCATTTATGATTTATCGTGATGTAAAAAACACTCGTTGTGAAGCTTTGATTTCTCCTAGATGGATGCATTGTATACCAAAATGATAACCAATTACACAACTTGGTCCAAATTGTGCAAGTGTGGCAATACGTGCATCAACCTACCATTTCATACGTGGCACGTCATCAAATTGACATAATATTAAACATTCCAAGGCTGAATAGTAGCAAAGATCTCTTATTTATACCACAAGTTTAGTTTTCATCCCTAACTCTACTAATAGGTGTGGAGCCAAAAATAATCACAAGGCAACACGTGGATTTTTGGGTAAAAGAGGACAAAAATACCCTTGAGGCATACCAGGATTCCTACATGTGAGTGGTAGGCAATCATCCCTCAACCAAGTCAAAAGTGCCCAAAATAGGTAAACAATTCAAAACCTATCTCATCCATCCTCATCCAATCCTCTTCACAAGGTAACTTCCCAAGTCTTCCCTTTTTTATTATATTGATTAGCTAATCAATTAGCTAATTATTCTATTAATTAGCTAATTAATTACGTAATTATTCCATAACTCCCAATTTAACACAAATCAAGAACCTAGCCCACAAAGGGAGCTAGGTGGCCGGTTCTCTAACCCAAGGAGGCCGGCCACTCTCCTATTTAAACCCCATCATTCTCCTCAAAGTGGAATCCCAATTCTCTTGCTAAACTTTCTAAATTCTCCAAACACTTTTCCCTTAAAACTCTAACTTTGGCATCGGAGGTTCTTCGGCCAAAGCCCCCCATTCATCATGGCGCGTGAGGCTCTTGGCCTTGACCTAAGATGTTATTTGTTTTGTAGGTGCAATTTTGTCCAAGACCAAGGAGGAAGAAATTTGCATCCACAAATTGGTGCTTTCATTGAGAGTTAAGTCCCACACTCGTAGAAGACTCTCGCATCCAAGGTTTTCTATTTTCTTGTCCATTTGTAGATTTTTCATACGTTCTTATTTTTAGAATTTTTTATTTGCAAAAATTCTTTGATAAAATGTAAAAGAAAAGTACAATGGCTAGAAATTTAGAAACTTCAAAGAACCAAAATTCCAATGTTCAAGAGATGGGACCACGGCGATCCACAAGGCTAAACTTGACAATAAGTGGAGAGGCACCACCACCACAAGGCTCCACCATGGCAACCATCGCGGTGGCCACAATGATGCCCACCCACGGCGAGGTCCATGCCGCCACCACCACAGCCTAAGTCGTGCCACTTCAACCTTCAAAGACCCAAGACCTAGCCAAGCCGGCCCGTGCCACCTAAACCCAACACGAGCCCAATGCATTGCCAAGTCGAGCCCTAGCCTCTCACCCATGTGTGCCACACGCCAAGTAGCCCACTAACATGGCCCAGTCTGTTCTCGTAGAGTAGCCCACTCCTGTGGGCTTCCAAGCAGCCCAAATCGGTCCAAGATTAGTTCAACCGTCCCGACTCCAAATTTTTGAATCGACAATCCAACCGGGAGCATTGTCACCATATTTTTCTACAGATTTAACATTTCCCAACTCAAATCTCGCGCTCGGAGTCTACCACTCTTCCACTGCTCAAGGAGATACATTCATTCCAAGCTTTTCCAACCCAAATGGAGAACAACACTTGTCTCGACAAGTTATTGAGTCAACGAGCGCCCTCGCATAGTAAACGACCTTGGTGAACCATCTTTTGTAGCGCACCGAGATGCAACGTGCCCCAGACGAGGTCTCTTGAAGTAGGATAAGGGTAAACGAAGAACCTCTCTAGCAGCGTCTCCGCAAGCAACCACTTGACCAATTACGAACCGAGCTTTTGGGCAATGTACACTCCCGACTGGGCCCTCGAGATAGTGTATACTCTCGTCTTAGCACGCGGAGGAGCGTGCATTCTCAACTAAGCCTACGGATGAGCATACATTCATGGTTAAGGTCACACACTGATAGTCAACATGAGCAGCCTTTCAGGCGAAGTGTTCATTCGTGGCTATGCCCGCAAGGCGCATCCTCCACCTCATATCGTAGTAGGTAGCACGACGGACGGAGAGAAACTGTCACTCAATCCGGCTCAAGTTCAATCAGCACCCTACGAAAAATTCGCTCGTCTTCTAGGAACGTACCACATGCATTGTAGCCGCGGTATAGACGAGTCGAATAATGAAAGAACAACCTAGACCAGTAGGTCACAACTGGGGCTAGCTGAGAGTTCTGCTACCTTAATAAAGGTAAATTTAGGAAGAATTAGAGAGATTCTTGACCAAGCGATTGCGTAATTTCCAACGCAACGAGGTCACCGACGAGGCACTACGGCGGGAAATGACCAACAAGGACTTCCAACAGACCATTCACTATTCGAAAAATTGATCATCTAACTTTGGTTAACTCTTTCACTCTGACAGACAAGCATGCATTTTGGGACAAGGCTCGCCGATCAAGATGCAAGTACTTGAAAAAGAACCTGACATCACCTCCCTACTATCCAAACCAGAAGCAGCGGAGAACCTATACACATGTTTGACGGTATCTGAAGCAGTAATAAGCTTTACCATCATACGAGAAGAGTTGAGGGCCCGACTACCTAGATTCCACAGTTCAAAAGCTCTCCTCGATGCTACCAAAAATTCAAAAGCTAACTTTGGCAATAGTTGTTGCAACCCGGAAGCTCAAATTTTACATTCAGATGCATTATTCTGCCCAATCCAAACGCTTGACGATAAAGGAGTAGACACTGGAGGTTGCAAAATTTTCTAACGAACGCAACAACTCGGCCTAAAGGCGTGCCAAAGGCAGACGAACACTAGAAAGACATACTTAGAAGCAAGTTTTGTCATCGTCGTCCCAAAAGATTCTACATAGGAGTAACATGTACCGGCAGTCGAACACCACCTCCTGCTACGTGTCTCACGTCCCCGGCCCACCATTGCTCCATAATTCAACTCTAGAGTGGCCCAATACCAGCAGTTAAGCATCTTCTGCTGGATGTAGCATGGCCCCAACTCCACGGCTCCCTACCTCGCATTCATGACGCAACAAAGCGGCCAAATAATGCCCCGAATGTAGCTGAGCAATCCCTAGTCGCGCCTGCTCCACCCGATGGAGACTTATGGCATTTGCATATTGACGACAAATCCAACTACAATGGTTTGAAAGCAGGTGTCCCAGATGGTTTGATACCCGAGCAAGCGATCACTCTATGCTTCAAAGCATCCAACAACGAAGCAGAGTACGAGACCATACTAGCAAGTCTCTGAATGGAAAAAGACTTGCCGATGAAAAAGCTCACAATTCATTCCGATTCCCAACTAATCACTAGCCAGACTACTTGAGGCGTTTCAGACTTACACCCTCACTCAAGTTCTGCAGGTAGACAAACGCTTAAGCGGACACACTAGCCGGCCTAGGCTCTGCTCTCGACCACCAACTGACACGTTCTATTTCGTTGGAGTATCTAGAAAAGTCAAGCATAGAGGCGGAGCCAACAACTACTACATGTTGGAGTCTAGAAAGCTCCAAATAAAGGCAGCACGCTACTACATGTGGAACGGCATTTTCGTCCAAAGATCCTACACTTGACCATATCTCTGTTGCCTAGCGCCTCCTGACGACCTAAAAGTTCTAAGCTCAATCCACGAAGATGTTTGTGGAAACCACTCTGGAGGCCGATCCTTAACATAGAAGGCTCTTAATGCAAGTTACTACTAGCCTACCAAGCACTAAAACGCTAAGGAGTTAGTACAAAAGTACGACCGCTGCCAACGTTATAAGCCGATACCAGCACTGCTTACTAGCGGGCTGCACCCACAGACGAGTCCTTGGGTGTTCATGCAGTAGGCAATCAACCTGGTAGGACCTATGCCGCATGCTATTGGGGGCAGAGGCATGATGATCATGGTAACCGACTACTTCACCAAATGGGTAGAAACAAAGCCCATGACTACCACGACTCAGACAGACATAGAACGCTTCATATAGAGGAACATTATTTGCCGATTTGGCATCCTTCAATCCATCGTCACCGACAACATCTCGCAATTTGTGGGTAAAGATTTAGTGAAGTTCTTCCAAAAATATGGCATCAAGCAGCATATATCCACGCTAAGATATCCTCGAGGTAATAGGCGAACCGAAGCATCCAACAAGATAATCCTCGACAGCCTCAAGAAATCCATCACCAGTAAGAAGGGAAAATGGACAGACAAACTCCCTGGATGTCTATGGGTATATCGCACCACCGAAGGATGAACAACCTGTAAGACTCCTTTCTCTTTGGCATTGAAGTAATCATTCATCCCAATGTCGTCAAGCCAAGTATCACCGCTCTATTACCAAGCATTGAACAGAACAGTAAGGAGATGGCCATAAGCTCAGATCTGGCAGAAGAGAAGCGTGAGCAGACCATCATCCGCATCACAACCTACTAGCAGTAGCTCCTCTCTAACTACAATAAAAGGGCCAAAATCTTGCAGCTTCAGCCTCGAGATCTAGTCTTAAGAAAAGCCTTCATCAATGCCCATAGAGAAGGCTCCAAAAAGATGGATCCCATCTGGGAAGGTCCGTACAAGATCAGCAGATTAGGCGGCAAGAGTAATTACACATTCGCCATTATGAAACGACAAAAAGATTGAAAAGCAGTGGAATGCCTACAATCTAAGGAAGTACCATGTGTGACCTCCCACTACACCAAATCCCGAAGACTCAAGCACCTCGACGGGCACCACCTCACAAGCCGAGGACTATCCAGTTATTATATAGTTCCTACCTTACAGCTAAGTTCTTGTTCGTTTCACTTGTTTTTCAATAAGAAATTCAGAAGTAATCTGCAACTTGGCTCGGCTGCATGCTTACGACAACTGATCACTCCTGCACTTCAAAAGAAGCATGCGCCCTTCTTAGGGACTTATTGCAGGAATTGCACCCTTAAGGGACCAACTATGCTCTCCAGTTCAAGAGGGTAAACCAATTCCCCGACACCCACATAGGTCTGCTCTCCAGTGCTAGAGGATAAACTAATTGCTTTCCAGTGCGAGAGGGTAAACCAATTCCCTGACACCCATATAGGTCTGCTCTCCAAGACGAGAAGATAAACTTACACTTCGAATATCCAGACATGGATGAGCCGGGCTGCCCTGGTATAACTAGGTGCACGATGGCTTGCTCCGAGATTCCTAGAAGTAGCCATAATGGTTTTTTTCAAGGCTTAGCTAACTAAAGGATTTTGGGTCTCTTAGCCTAATCCGTGAGGAACTAGGCCTTAAAGATGGAAGGGGCACATTACGCAGTATGCCAACCTAAAGCTGCTACCGAGTGCACTAAGGTAGCCTACGGTTTTCAAAAGACTGCCTATGGCTTGCCCTTCAAGCAGTAAAGCCGCGCTAGACTTATACAACTGCATATTCTTGTGAAAGGTTAAACAAGCAAGCGTGCATATACGAAGCCTTATCCACTGCCGACATACTACGTAGTCGATACGTTTCACCATTGCCAAGCGCAGAACAACTTACACGAAGTCCTAAAGTGTTGTGGTACTTGCTACGCAACATACGGAATTGGAGAGGGCTAAGGTTAACAGCCTAGTGGTTATGCGGACTTGTCTGCTTCTGTAAGTAAGGCATTCAGCTGCCAACCTTATGGCTAACAACTTTGCAAAGTTTTACACCAATACCTACGACTGCGTAGCCTACGCAAGCATGTTTGCTTATAGAAAAACAGCACACCCACCACTGGCTTATAAAGTCTAAAGGTTAGGGCATGAACAGAAGAAGCGAAGGAAGCAAGTTTATAAAATTTTCTAGCAAAATTGATAAACAACTAGCAAAGACCGAAAGAGTTCAAGGAAAACAAAGAAAATCCTAAAGGCTACCTAGAAGACTACTGTTCAGCAGCTTGGACATCCCATGACTACTCGATTGCCACACCTTCAGCAGCTGCAATGTCTTCAGCATTGGCAGCATTCAGTGCTTCATTCCCAGTTGCCCTAGCCTGGGCACCAACCTCTCCGACTACTTCACCAATAGAATACTCAAAAGTCAATGCCAGCAAGTCTTCTGGAGAAATAGAGAAGGTCTCGAAATCTTTACCAGAAAACTCAAAGTCGGAAGATCGCCTGAAAAGATTATCTACATAACCCAACTTATAGAAGTCGCATTGATTCTGAGTAAGCGAAGCCTTGAACCCAACCTTATCACCATTCAATTGCTCATTCTCCTATAGCGGATAAGCACGAACCCGCTGTAACTCCTCCACTTCTTTATTCAGATTGTCATTGATCTTCAAGGCACCTTAGAGTTCCAACACTTGAGGCTTAAGCCTATCAACAACCTTCTTGAAGTGGATCACTTGGTTATAAGCAGCGATCATCTCTTCATCATTTGCATAAACAGCAGAGTGGAATTCATATATGGCACGCTCAAGATCTTGAATTTAAGGTATGTAACACTCGATCTTCTTCTCTGCACTTTCATACTTTACTTGGATCGTGCAAGCCTAGTCTTCAAATCCACAATCTCTTGGCGAGCGGTCTCAAGCTATAGATAAGTGGAGGCAGAGATATTAGACCCCTTCAAAGCAGCAAGCTCAGATTCCAATTTCTTGACTTTTTCGACCGATGAGTAAGCTTCAACTGCCACAGTTCTTGCCACCTCTTTGGCAGCCTTGGTATCCTCTTGATCAAGAAGCATAGACTCGGCTACCAGAATAGTCGCCTTCTGCATCATTACAAGTAGAGTAGTCTTTCTATACTCGACCGTATACTTTGCAAAAGAACTTGGGCAAACAACCCATATAACGCTATTGACAAACTTGGCACAAGCGTCCATGTCTTCAAGCAGATATGGTTTCAAAAGTGCATAAATCTCAGCAGCCTCCCCGGAAACAGGCTTAGTGGATTTCTCACAGCTGCCCACGCGAGCAGTCTCCTCCTTCCCAGCAAGCGAATCAGTCTCAAGAGCAGGGAGATTGGGCCTTGTCACCACTTTAGCAATAAAGTCCACCTTATCGTTCTTCATAATAGCAAGCCTTTCCAAAGGTGAACCAGAGTTAGCTCCCAACGGATGTCTTGGTACAAGCTTTTGCACTGGGGGCATGATTGAACCTCTACATTGAGAAATCTTATCAACAATCGTACTAACCATTCTCGACATGGCAGGCGCCACAGGCTCAGATCGAGCAACCTCAATTTTCTTCCCATTGGAAGAAGTCACGCCAATCACAGGCCTCTCGGCAGCAGGCGGATCCTCATGAGCAGCAGAGGAAGTCTTCAATTTTTTCTCAACTAGCATCTCTTAAGCAAGCGGGGAAGATCTCTTATTTCCACATTCATTCATAGTAAGCTCCATGTCAATGATCAAACGAGCCAATGCATCCGCCTTAATCCTCTTTACCTCTTCTTTCGGGAGCAACCCATATTTTTCCCTGCGAAGATGACCAGGCAGCCAATGCCATTCACTGTACTCAACAAATGAGCTCAACTCATAATGGCTTTTCCCTCATTTCTTCTCTCGAACTAGCAGGCATGAGGCCTGCATGCCCAACATTCCAGCAGCCCATGAAGCACGTGACCTCCTCGTTTCTCCCAATCGTCGGCCTAGCCCGTGTCAGGTCCAAGAGCCCAAAAAACATGAGCCATGCGGCTCGCCTAGCACGGGGGCCTCAGCACCCCAATCCGCAACCCCAGCCGCATAAATTACCCTTGGCTTTAGCGAAGCCTATCAACCTAAAGCAGTGGTCCCTGCCACAACACCTCCTCGATCCATGCTGAGCCGACTCCCAACCAACGTGCGACACCAGCTCAACGACTGCCCTGCGACAACATTATCTAAGAAGAAGACAAGAAAAATTAAATTTTTCTTACATCGCTGCGGCACGGAAAAGACGAAGAAAGCAACGAAAGATGATTTTTTGCACAGGCTAGATGTAGAAGATTGCTAAAGGAAGGGGAACAAATATCCTCTAAGTTCTCTCTCTCTCTTGTAGGGTAGAATAAATCGCTCTCCAAAGTTGATTTAATAACTCACTTAAGGTGGACTTAAATAGGCTTTGAGAGAAATTTATTTCCCTTTCCTAGAAGAATCTAATTTCTTATTGAAGAGGGAATCTACATCAAAATAGGAAGCAGTCCTAAGTTTCCTAAAGCAAGAAAAACTCTACACCTGTTGCCTTTTTCTGCGAGCAGCCCAATAGGTGTATGGGCATTTGTAGAGCCAAAAATAATCACAAGGCGACACGTAGATTTTTTGGGTATAAGATGACAAAAATACCCTTGAGGCATACCGGGATTCCTATGCGCAAGCAGCAGATAATCATCCCTCAACCAAGTCAAAAGTGCCCAAAATAGGTAAACAATTCAAAACTTATCTCATCCATCCTTATCAAATCATCTCCACAAGGTAACTTCTCAAATCTTCCCTTTTTTATTATATTGATTAGGTAATTATTCCATAACTCCCAATTTAACACAAATCAAGAACCTAGCCCACAAAGGGAGCTAGGTGGCCGGTCCTCTCTCACCCAAGGAGGCTGGCCACTCTCCTATTTAAACCCCATCATTCTCCTCAAAGTGCAATCCCAATTCTCTTGCTAAACTCTTTGAATTCTCCAAACACTTTTCCCTCAAAATTCTAACTTTGGCATTGGAGGTTCTTAGGCCAAACCCCCCATTCATCATAGGCGCGTGAGGCTCTTGGCCTTGACCTAAGGTGTTATTTGTTTTGTAGATGCAATTTTGTCCAAGAGTAAGGAGGAAGAAATTTGCATCCATAATAGGTTCTCCCGTCCTCGAATTACATCATTAAATTGACATAATATTAAACATTCCAATGCTGAATAGTAGCAAAGATCCCTAAATTATACCACGAGTTTAGTTTTCGTCCTTGACTCTACTAATAGGTTCTCCCGTCCTCGAATTATGCCATTTGTTGCACTTGTAATCCCTTTTATTAACTTCGTCAACTTCTCCGTTAAGTTGAGGAATAAAATAGGAATTTCATAAAAAAAAAATGAATATTTTAAAGAGAAATTTTACGAAGGAAATTTTACGAAGGAATGCCACAAGGAGTATATTTCAAGATGATGATTCATCTCAAGACTATCACCCAAGTCCATCACCAAGTTAAGATGGTGGATATCATTATTAAGTTTATATAGTCTATGAGTTTTCGATTGTATTAAGTTTATGTGGTTTATTAATTGTCTTTTTTTTTTTTAAGTTTATGTGGTTTATTAAATGTCGTTGGTATTAAGTTTATGTGGTTTATCATGATTTTTATGTATTGATTTAGTGATTTTTCAAAATTTATCGGAATTTAAATATTTTTAGGTTAAAATCTTCATAAAATTAATTTAGGATAGTCTACATAATTTTTTTTAAAAAGTTAATTTGAAAAAACAAAAGCCTTAATTCATTCTTTTATAATCTGGGCCTAAAATTTTAGGTCAGAAGGGTTGGAGTAGAAAAGCTGTTTCTAGGCTAAAACCTAAATTTTCTGGGCTAAATATTTTTAGGTTTTAGGTCACCATTGGAGATGGTCTAAGGATTGAGTCATGACCTATTCATAGAACTTCGTGCTTATGATCGTAATTCCTCAAGGATTGACTAAATGACCTTACTTTTATTTGATTTTTTTTGCAAAGATGATCTTTACATAGTGATTTATAATATGAATGGTTATAACTATAAGCCCGAAAATTATGTTAATAAGCCACAAAGTATTTTGAGGATGAACTCCTCTTTCACCTTAAAGAGCCAAGCGCTTCTCTTTTTTAAATAAATTAGATTTTTTTTATGTATGAAACGATTACTATACTCTTAAGTTTGACAGAAAAGAAGATAGATTTGACTAGATGACCACTCATGCAACCATAGTTAAGTTGAAGGACGGGAGAATCTAATATAAGAGTTCAGAGATGAAAACTAAACATGAGGTAAAGTACAAGGACCTTTCCTACCACGCACCCATCATTTCAACATACAAATGTATAAATTGATAATTTTAAAACCTAATGGTACTGATAGGATTTTTACCACACGCGCAAAAGGGTTAAAACACCTATAAAACTTGCAACAATGACAAAGTTATTGTAGTATAAATGGTTCTAGCAAGTTCGTTCTCCGCAAGAATTATTAAATAATTCGTAACAAACCAAATTCCAATAAACTATTGCAAAGCAAAGACTTGGGGTGATTGATTTTGTGACCTAATTAAATAAAAATGAAATTAATAAATGATAATAGAAACATATGCAATATCAGAGATGAGGGGAAAGAAATTGTTTTAAGAAATCAAATTGAGAAAGCACTAAGGTTCTGCTGTCACCTTAACAATACTATATAGTTCTCTCATTTACTTATGACCTATACATGCATATTTTGAATGTTAGATTTTCCTAATATATGCCTATATGGACCCCCAATATAGAGCGTATATCAAACATGTAATCCGTCTGTGGTATTCAAATCAAATATAAACATGCAAGATTTATTACATTTGTGAAAGCCTTCTGAAAAACCATGCAACCCTTAAGACGTGATATTCATCCTAAGTGAACTTGCACATATTAACCATAAGGAGCCTTCGTCAATTTCAGGGACCGACCTCCAACCAAATTTGCATCAAATTACTTTTCTAAGCAAATTTGAAAACATGCATGCATGCATATTATCATAAGCAAATTTGAAAAGAAACTACATATTCTTACTAAGCAAATTCAAAAAATTGCATGCATTCATAATTAAATAAAAAGAATTGTATTGAAATAAAAAAAAGATCGAAAACACCTTGAATGTTAAAGTCTGAAAATCTCTACGCTTGGTCAATTTCCTCTGTCAGATATCGCATAGAGAAGAAGCAGCAAAGTTAGGGCCGGCCAAGCTTATTTAAACTACTATAATTCATTTCTCCTAATAAAAGGTCTTCAATAAGACTAGGAAACCAAATAAATTAAAATAAAATACGAAACATAACCCTAAGTTAAATAGTAAAATTCACCAAAAATCTGCACAACCACGTTTTGGACCCATATCTTTTCCAAAACCAGCCCAATATTTCTAGATTTGAAGCTTGAAATATTCTAAACACTTTTGTAGAGGGCCACGAACCCATCAGATGTCATCTTGGGCTCCAAAAATCGCAATTAAGCCCAGAAACGTCATTTTCCAGCACCGCGCACTATTTCTTTATTCCATCGAAGAAAATAATCGTTTGGTAGAAAAAGCCAAAATTTCAATACGAATAGGCCAAGGGACACACGAACGTCCTCCAATTTGAATCACTCCAAAATTCGTCCGTTTGATCATGTTTAGCTCCAGATGAATTCGAATGTTCTATATTGAAAATATAAAGCAAAGTATCAAAATTCTACCAAAATAATTACCAAAACATACTAAAAATAGAGTAAAATATATAATATGAAATTGACTCATTAGGTACAATGAGGAGAAAATTAAAACCTTATAGCCCATTTTAAAAACCACACGAACTTTAAATGGTGTAAAATGTAGTATATTGGGTCTTCTAAAGGTAAAATTAATTATTTTTCTATATATTATTTAAAGTAAAATTAGATATTTTTATCTTATACTGTTTAGTCCAAGTCAACCCAGTTTACCTTAGTTTCTGAAACTAAGCTCAATCCTAACTAAGAAGGTGAAATAAGCGGGGCCTTGATGACAATTATCAAACAATCGATATAAAACTTATATTGATGTACTAGCTAGTATTGAGTATTTAGAAGTTCAACCACATTAAAGTAACAACATTATGATCAATAGTTTTTTTTTTTTTTTTCCCAATAAATGATATTATCTAGATTAATGGGAAGGGAGTGGGCTTAAGCTTACAATAAACTAGCAATAATGTGATTCAAATTTTCTTTTGACGAGAATCGAACCTAAGAAATTAATAGTAAAAACTGTAAAGACTTTTTCCTCATCGCATGAAGTCCTGTAGTTTTTTTAATGTATTATTATTAAGGGAATGGAGAGTTTCGAATTCGGGATGTATAGGCGAAAACCCAACACCCTATCTATTAGAATATTGGACCACATGCGCATGAAGTCATAAACTTATAGTACCTAACTCAGATTGAATTGTTTTCCGCATATGATTTTGTCTAACCAATTAATATGTAACTCGGATCAAGATTCCGTCGGAATTCACCTTATCCGGTTAATGGATCTAGACCAAATACATATTGGTTCAATTTTATTTGAGGCTGAAATCCTTCACAAACTTTCTTCATTGAGACTCATTTCCCAAGCGGAATTCACCTCATTTATCAATCTTCATTTGTAGATCCATGATACAAAAAAAAATCAATTTTTGAATCAAAGATCGTTGGCCCTTCCAAATTGTGGGACCATGAATTTTCTTGGGCTAGAGTAAGGCAGATTGAAATATAAATGCCTTCATAATCCGGTCATGGATTAAACAGCTTTGATTAGGCTGCACCGCACAAACGGACCAACGGTGCCACCACACCCTGTCGAGCTTCGGAATAGTAGGCAAGGCCTGCAGGTCTTGTTGAGAATGACTATGCTTGACTTGAGCCACAAGTAATCACACTGTTAAAAAAATATATATCTAATGCTAGATATTATTTAGGATTCTCGCGGCTTTATATGGATTCACTATCTTAAAATGACTATCTCACGACTAGTATATATATATATATATATATATATATATATATATATATACACTCATCTATGGTTCATCAAAAATATTTTGATATCGTGCACTCTGCATACATATTGCTTTCTAGTATATTGTTTGAGTCTAAGACCCTTAATAACTTAACAGTAAGAGAACCTTTGGTTGGTACCACATCGGTACCTTAGGAATTTCACAGTTGTTTAATATCTTTTGCAAGTGACCGTTCTTGTTCACCTCCATCCATGGTGACGCCAAAATTTGGTCCAACACAAATGTATTCAACAAATAGATAGTGTAAGTACAAAGTAATAATATATTCATGATTAACTTTTTACTTATTTGTTGCATTTGGATGACTAAACAATCTCTAATTCAAATATAAATTGTAGGGATGATTTTCAAATGAAGATTAAGAAATTAAACGTTTAAGACAATGAAATTTATACTGTTAATTTACAATATTCGTAAAAGATAAGATATGTATAGTATTTTTCTTTTTTTTTTGGGTATAAAAAGGTTAGGGATTGGGGAGGCTACCCCATCTCAGGGCCAGGGCATACAACAATTCTCTTTGAGAACTTATTGAGAGGTCTTAGGGCTGGTTTGATATTGCTGTGCTTTGAAAAAAAAACTGATTCTGTTGTGCTGTGAGAATAAGCAGCTACAAAATAAAGCAGCAGAGTGTTTGCTAAACTTTTTTGTTAAAGTGCTTTTGGAAAAAAAAACAGTATGATAGTGTTTGGTAAACTTTTATGTAAAACAGTTGTGACTATGTGGAATGACCAAAAAGGGTACAATACTAGATGTGCCATTAATTTAATTTTCTTAACAAATAAAGGTGAATTACTAAATATACTTTTTTTTTAAAGAAAAATATTTATAAACTTTATCTTAAATATTAATTAGTATGACAAACTACTTCAATTGAAATATTTTAGATTGAATAGCTAGGATTCATTAGTATAATATTGTTAATGTACTTGAAAGTAGTCTAATTAGATGCATTCATCAAACTTCCACTATTCTATTTCTTAATGCTTTTATCTCATGTAATCCTTCAACTTGATAATTTTGGTATTCTTCATCATCATCATCACTACTATCGCTCTCTTCACAAAAGTCCCTGGGGTCATCAAAATGACGATCACGTTCAGAATACCTCCATATGTAGTTATGAAGAGCCATTGTAGCAATGACAATCTTCACTTGCTTATTGAATGGGTAATTAGGCATATCCCTTAAAATTGCCCATCTTTTCTTCCATACCCCAAAAGTTTGTTTAATGATGCTCCTAAGAGAAGAATGCATGTGGTTCTCTTTATGACCCGTTGGTTTAGCACCCCTACGAAAATTCAAGAGATGATATCTTTCACCTTTATATGGTCCCAAATAACCTCTCATTTATGGGTACCCTGCATCTACCAAGTAATATTTTCCTGACAATTGAAAATTTTGTTTTGTATTGTAATTATTATACAAAGCAAGTATGTAAAATGTTATAATAAGTATGAAGATTACCATTTGGAGGCTTAGAAAAGTTTAAATTTCGATTCCGTAGCACGGATAGAAAAACCCTTGTATCATGTGCAGTGCCTTCCCATCCGGCACAAGCAAATGTGAATTGCATGTCAAAATTACATGCATCCATAACATTTTGAGTCGGCATTCCTTTCCTACCAATGCATGGAACTTGATCCGGAGGTGGTATTGAAGCCTCAACATGTATTCCATCTATGGCACCAATACAATCCTAAAAATAGTAACATAGAAGAAAACCGTCAACCTACACTTATAGTTTGCAAATAAATTAGAAGACGAGTCAAACTTTACCTTAAAATGAGGCATGTACTCCTTACGATGTCCTGCCTCAACCTCCTTGATCCATACATCACAAAATATAGATCTATTGTGGGCATTCCATGTAGCTGAAGGATTTGACGAAGATGCCCCCTTCTTTGCCATCGATACCAACTAGTGATTTGTATATATATACATATATATATATATATGTATGTATGTATATATATTAAAACAAGACCAAATGATATTGTAATATAACCAAGGAATAACTAATCAAACTTTCTAATTTATTTATTATTACCACTATAACAATTTGATGGAAATACAATTTGAAATCAAACTATTTTGCTAAGGAAAGACATATCACTACTTTTACCTCTAGTCAATTAAATTGGTCCAGAAGGTGCCAATTTGACATCTGGTAGATAAACAATAACATTACTAAGGACAAGTTCATCTGTTACACTAAAGTCTAAACATTTTAGTATGCCTAGCTAGTAGACACATATAGAATACATAATCGTAGTAAACGACAAAGGCAACAGTGCAAAACTTGACTATATAAGCAGACATAAGAATCCATCGTTAATAAGCAGGAATAAGCATACACAGTACATGAAAGCATTATGTAAAGCAATATCTTATAGTTATTTGGGCATCTTGGATTCCCTATCTGCTGCCAGATATTCAAATATAGAAAGTCTCATGTAGTACACATGGAGCAATTCAGAAGCAAAGTTCACAATATTTACCTAAACCCTAGGATAAATCAGATTCAGAGTTCACAGACCAATTCAGAGCAGTTCACAGAGCAATTGAGATAATGACAAACAAAAAATTAATCTAAATAAAGTAATCAACAACTATAAACATGTTTCCTTCAGACCTTTGAAAAAAATGAATAGAGAAGTAATCAATTTTTCTTAATTCTCTCTCAATTTTTCTTACTTCTCTCTCTATTTTTCTTGTTTCCTTTTGGTATCTAGTTTATATCTTCTTGTATCTTATGCAAATATAGATTACCGATGTCTCTATATTATATGCAGAATTAGTAGATGCCATACGAGAGGATGTTTCGGCAACCACACTGCTGGCAGAGGTCTTATGCCTTTTGGATATGATTGTTAATTCATTTATACATGCCATTTCCACAAAGCCTGCTGATCGTTAGACTAGACCCGAATTCACAGGCAAGTTGCTATCCTCTGGGATTAAAACTCATGAATTTGGATGTTCAATACAAGATATCCATGATACTGTCACTTTTGTTAATCTTGTAGATGATAAGAACTATAACAAAGAAAGAAGAGAAAGCTATGACAGAGAAAGAAGAGAGAGAAGTAAAAACTGTATCAACTGTATTTCTTGATCATTAAGCAACACTGTTCAAGAGTATTTATATAACAAACACATCAGACTAAGAACTAACAACTATTCTTAATCCTTTGACACTTGTCATCATCTAACATATTGACTTATCTCTAACATCCTCCCGCAATCTCATGCTTAGATAAACTGAGCATGAGATTGTTACAATGGATACGAAACAAAGTGGAACTTAAACCCTTTGTCAGAATGTCTGCAAACTGCTCCTGAGATGAAACAAACTGCACAGAAAGTTGACGCTTGGCAACGTGCTCTCTGACAAAGTGGACATCAATCTCAATATGTTTGGTACGCTGATGCTGAATAGGATTGAAGGACAGCGCTATAGCAGAGAGATTATCACAAAATAAAGTAGGAGGAGACACCAATGGAATATGCAGAAAAACCAGAAGCTGTTGAATCCAATCGAGCTCAGCAGCAGTGGAGGACAGAGCCCTATACTCAGCTTCAGTAGAAGATCTAGAAACGGTCTGTTGTTTCTTGGAAGACCAAGAAATAGGATTATTACCTAAAAAGACCACCAAACCAGTGGTGGAGCGGCGGTCATTAGGGTCACCAGCCCAATCCGCATCGCTAAAGGCTTTCAAGCTGAGATCACCAGGAGAATAAGTAATGCCAAAGTGCATGGTACCCTTCAAATACCGCAGGATTCGCTTGACAGCAGTGAAATGAGCATTCATTGGTGTCTGCATAAACTGACACACTTGATGAACCGAGAAGGCTATGTCAGGCCGAGTGAAAGTAAGGTACTGTAAAGCTATATAACATGGGATTATTGTAAGGATCACCATCATCCTTGAGCAACCGAGTGTAAGGAAGACAGGGAGTATCACAGGCCTTAGAATCAAGCATCTCAGTCTTGGTCAATAAGTCTTGAACATACTTCTGTTGAGAAAGAAATAAACCAGTAGCAGTTTTGGTAATATGGATTCCAAGAAAATAATGCAGAGGACCTAAGTCCTTGATATCAAACTCAGTAGTTAAGGCGGAAATCACTTGTGAGATGCCAAGTGAAGTATTGCCAGTTACTATGATGTCATCGACATAAAGTAAAAGAACCACAATATCAGAACCAAGAACTTGCACAAATAGAGATGAATCGGAATATGTATTCTGGAACCCCAATTTGGGAAGAAAGGCAGTGAACTTCTCATTCCAAGCCCTGGGGGCTTGTTTCAAACCATAAAGGGATTTGTGAAGCCGACAGACCAAATGAGGATGTAACGGATCCTCAAAGCCAGGTGGCTGAGCCATATAAACCTCTTCCTGCAAAATGCCATGTAAAAAGGCGTTTTTCACATCCAGTTGCCGTAAAGGCCAATTAAAATGAGCAGCCAATGCCAAAACCAACCGTACTGTTGTAGGCTTAACAACCGGACTAAATGTCTCAGTATAATCAACTCCAGGTTCCTGACTAAAGCCCTTTGCCACCAATCTGGCTTTATGCCGTGCAACAGAACCATCAGCATGTCGTTTTATCTTAAACACCCACTTACAACCCACCAAGTTCCTGTGAACAGGGAGATCCACCAAACTCCAAGTACCCTGTGTATGCAATGCTGCAATTTCATCCTTCATAGCATTGAACCAAATAGGACACTTAAGAGCAGATTTATATGTAGCTGGTTCCGTGAGTGATAAATCAACTGAGGAGGAAGCAGATAATGCAGACAAAAATACTTTCTTCTTACTAATGCCACTCTTACTCCTGGTTTGCATGGGATGAAGATTAAGGGGTGGAATGTCAAGCACCACAGGAAGAACCTCAGGACGATGATCAAGCACCACAGGAGGTTGTGAAGGAGCAGGGACTGAAACAGTAATGGACTGAGAGGAAGTAGGTGTGGTAGGGACTGGAGAAGGTGTAGGGTGGGTTGGAGAAGGTGGAGGTTGAATTTGAGATGAGGCAGGGGAATTGGATGAACTCTCGGCAAGCACAGGACCTGTGGAATGTGTATGAGATAAGGAAGAGGACACTATTATATTATTGGGAGTCACAAAAGGAACGGGACAAGTGATAGGATCAAGAGGAGGTAGAAGGAAAGAACCTGGTGATTTTGAAAGAACTAATAAATCTGTATAGGGAAACTCTTGTTCAAAGAAAACTACATGCCGAGAAACATATACTTTCTTGTGAGACACATCATAACAAATATACCCTTTGTAATTTGAGGCATATCCTAGAAACACACATTTAATGGTTTTAGGTTGTAACTTAGAGGTAGTATATGGCTTAAGGAGAGGATAACATGTACAACCAAATATTTTGAGATGAGATATAACAGGCTCTGCACCAAATAAACGCTGAAATGGAGAGGTCTTGGATAGAACAGGTGATGGCATTCGATTAATAAGGTAAATGGCTGTTTGACATGCAAAAGACCAAAACTGAGAAGGTAACCGTGCTGTTTGAAGTAAAGTGATGGTGGTTTCAATAATGTGCCTATGTTTCCGTTCGGCTAAACCATTCTGCTCAGGGGTATAAGGACAAGAAATATGATGTGAGATCCCTTTGTGTAAGAGAAACGTTTGAAGTTTGTGAGAAATATACTCACCCCCCATCACTTTGTAGAACTTTAATAGTGGTTGAAAACTGATTGAGAACAAAAGAATAAAAGGTAATAAAAGTGGCACAAAGATCAGATTTATTCACAAGGGGAAACAGCCAACAAAATCTGGTACATTCATCAACGAATGTAACATAATATTTGAAGCCATCAACTGACAAACAAGGTGCAGGACCCCAAAGATCACTATGCACCACCTCAAAGGGTTGTACAGACTTATTAACATGAACAGGAAAAGGAAGTTTACAAAACTTTCCTTCTAAACAACTTTGACACAAAACAGGGGAAGAATCCTTAGTACAGGATAGGTTGGCTTTATTCAACATTAAGGTAACAATGGAATTAGACGGGTGACCTAATCTGTGATGCCAAATGGAAGAATTAACCAGCTGTCCAAGAAGTGCCGTAGGTTGGTGAAGAGGTTTGGAAACGCCAAGAGTGGAAGTAGCAAGAGAGGAAATGGGGTAGAGGCCATTACTGCACAGCCCTTTGAACAAGATCCTCCCTGTGGCCTTGTCCTGAATCCAGAAAGCAAATGCATCAAAAATGAGCCAACAATTATTGTCAAGGCAAATTTTGTGCACAGAGAGCAAATTCTGAGTTAATTGTGGAACATATAACACAGAGTTTAATTTAAGAGGCTGAACAGAATTCATCTTAAGGGTAGTGTTGCCAATATGAGATACACGCAAACCTTCACCATTGGCTGTTTGAATGACTTCATTAGAGGGATATGGAGATGCAAGAGCAAGGTTACTCAAATCTGCAGTCATATGATTTGTTGCGCCAGAATCAGTAAGCCATATCTGAGGAGAAGACTGTGTAGAGGATTGAGGCTGCTGAGCCAGAGCAGTATGCATAGCATGCATAGGTTGCTGAGTAAATGGAGGAGAGGCCACTGAAGGCTGAGAACCTTGTACTCCACTGAAAGGAGAAAAAGAAGAAGACCGCGGCTGATAAGCAATTCCAGACCGAGAACCCATATAGTTAGGGCCTTTATCATTATGAAAACAAAACCATGTGGTATGATTCGTTTTACCACAGATTTGACACTGAGTCCTTGTGGATGGTGTAGACACACAAAAAGCTGCAGAATGACCCTCAGTGTTACATAACTGACATATAACCATTTGAGGAGGAGAAGACCTTGAAGAATAACTGCCTGGTGGTTGACCAAGAACACCAGGAGCTGATGTAGGAAAAACATGCATTTGAGGTAAATAAGACTGCCTAGACTGAAAGTGGCGAGGACCTTGAGTGAACTTGCCCTTATTTCGATTCTTATTACCATTAAAGCTTCGGAAATTACCAGGCACAGGCGGAGATTGGCCATTGCCATTAGAAAATACCCCTTGGGAAACTGGAGGAGAAGTATTAGCAACCATAGCAGACAGAAATGGAACCTGAGTATGAGACTCAAGGATAGTCTCTTCAGCAAGCAACTGAGACCGGAACTCCTTCATTGAAATCACATTTTCACGACCCCGAATAACACATCGAAAGGTGTTATACTCAGCAGGTAAACCATTCAGTGCAAGGATAACAATATCTTCATCGGCAAACTGAACACCAGCAGCTGAGAGATAATCTCGGGCCTCCTTAATCTTTTGTAAGTACTGAGCAATTGAGTCAGAACCCTTTTTGATAGTCTGAAGGTTGGACTTCATTTGGAATATGCTTGTCCGAGAAACAATTGAAAATTGCTCCTTTAAGCGAGTCCACAAATCCTGAGAACAAGTACTACCAATAGCACACGACATGGCTATCGGAGATAAAGTCGCAGTAATCAACTGCATTAGAGCTCTGTCATGCATCATCCATATACGATACTCATCAGATTCACCAGATGTGGAGGAAGTAGAAACGACGCCAGAGTCTCCAGATTGAGGACTAAAACGAGTAGGACATGAAGTCGTACCATCAACAAATCCCATAATCCCATTGCTTTCAAGCAGCAATTGCATTTGAAAATGCCAATTGAGATAATTCGAGTCATCAAGTTTAACACTCACAGATGTAGAAATAGAAGCAATAAGCGCAGTAATGGGAGACTGAAGAAGTTGTAATTGCGAAGCAGTGACCATGATCGCAAATTAAGAAAGAAATTGTGAACAGGAATTATAACAAACACCTGGTAGGCAGACGACAGAGGCTCGAAGAAACTACGAAGAACACAACGGCGAATCGGCCGAACAAACGAACACAGGGCAGAAAGTTGATGAAACCCTAGAATCGCACAGAGAGAACTCAAGATCGAAGCTGCCAAACAACGAAGAGCAGCAACACCGAGCACAGAGACGAAGAAGAAGAACGTGAGACAGTAGCGGAAGCAAAAGAAGGATCGGAGATCAAGCGCGAGCGATGACGGCGATTGATACCATGTTAATCTTGTAGATGATAAGAACTATAACAAAGAAAGAAGAGAAAGCTATGACAAAGAAAGAAGAGAGAGAAGTAAAAACTGTATCAACTGTATTTCTTGATCATTAAGCAACACTGTTCAAGAGTATTTATATAACAAACACATCAGACTAAGAACTAACAACTATTCTTAATCCTTTGACACTTGTCATCATCTAACATATTGACTTATCTCTAACAACTTTTACTTATAGATAATGGCCCGATGGCAATTGATGCTGGGAGACACCCTATACTAGAGACTATACACAATGACTTTGTCGTACGTAACTCTTTATTTTCTATAATTCGATTACTTGTACCAGATTAGACATCTAAACCTTTTGTTATACTTTCTCCTAATCGATATGCTTGAAATTCTGTCCACTAGAGCTATTTTTTCGTATGTCTTTTTTCCTTGCAGCCCAACAATATCTTTTTATTAGAGGCATCGAACGTGGTTCTCATCATGGGCCCAAACATGTAAGAAATTCTGTTGGAGCATTACATTCAATATTATGTGGGTTGGAATTTAAGGTTTTTATTTGAGTTATTGTTTTGGGTATTTTCTTTGTTAGGGTATTTTCGTTATTTTGTTTATTAGGGTTTGCTTGAGGTTTTACTATTTAAACAGTGCTTTGTATTAGGTTTGTTCAAGTTGTTCAATAATATGTTTCTTTCCATTATGTTCATCTATGTGTTGTCTCTATTTGTGACCTAATTCTTCTAATTATAACAAAAGCAAATTAGAGTACAATTGGAGGGGAAAAATTGCCCGCTTCATCTAGTTATTAGTTTAGAGAACAGGTTAAATAGTGAAGAAGAAAACCATGTTTTTACCAGCAAATAGTGATAATATGCATGTGATAAGCATTACATGTTTGGACTGAAATGGAGATGGATGAGTGTACAAATACATATATGACAAACAAAAAATTAATCTAAAAAAAGTAATCAACAACTATAAACATGTTTCCTTCAGACCTTCTAAAAAAATGAATAGAGAAGTAATCAATTTTTCTTACTTATCTCTCAATTTTTCTTGTTTCCTCCACAAACCCTAATTTTTTTTCCCCCAATTAATTTTTTCCAGACCCTCCGTCCCCAATTTTTTTCTCGACACCTATACACTCATCCTTCACTTTTCCCACCCCTCTTTCACTCACTCTCCCCATCCCCAAATTTAAAAATCCAAACAAATAAATAACGAAATTTTAGACAAAATAAGCTTACCAGAGGAAGGACGTTGAGCTGGAGAACGACAGAGATCGCTGGGAGGAGGATGGCTTCTTTCAGATATGGTGTAGCAAATTGGATCCTAGAGGAGATTGGGACTGAGAGAAGGAGGGAAGGCGACGGTGGTGTCTATGGCGCTGAGACCGACGGAGAAAGAGAGGAAAAGGAGGAGGAAGAGGTGCAGTGGCAGGCAACAAAGGAAGGCAGAGGGGTTTTGAGGGGACTTTTCGTCTGGTTCTACAAGGGTTTTGCGAGAGGGCGTGCGAGAGAGATTCTGAAAGTGTGAGGAAGGCAGGAGAAATGAGGGCAATGTTGGCAAATTAAAAAATTCATTAATGAATTTACTGTTCATCTATGTTTTTCACAATAAGTTGGTTTTTTGAAGCTGTTTTTTGCAGCTTTAAGTTTTTGGCTTTTTTTTTCATCTAAAACTTTGAAATAAAGATGGTTTGGAGTGTTTACCAAACACCAAAAACTCTTCCAACTTTTTTTTATACCCACTTTTTTTTTAAAACACATCAGTACCAAATCAGTACTTAACCCTTTTTTGGTTTTCACAGATCGTCCACCAAGTAGAATTGCCTTAATCTAGCAAAGAGAACAATTTTTATCAACTCAACTAACCTTACGCACAGTTTTCAATAGAGGATGCAAGTATTATCCTTAATAATTTAGTAACACTAAATAAATGGGTGGATGACTAAAGATCAAGAATGAGGATCCTAGGGATCTTCAAATCGTATCCGTTTATTGTACATCATACGGTCAGAAATCATTTTCAATACTTTTATGTTAAATTAAATATGAATAGTACCTGATAAAAATTGATTATACAATATACAATGAACGGATACGATTTGAAGATCCGAAGACAACTCTCCTAAAAATAGCAGTTACCGAGACAGTAGAGTACAGTGAAACACTAGCGAGTTTGATTTTGAAAACTTTGTCAAAGAATGGCACTGCAACGAAGCTTTGCTGGCTCTCCAATTGAGACCAAGTTTGGTCAAAGACAGCTTTGTATTTTCACAGGTTTTATAAAAATAATTTACAAATCCAATTAGGCAGCGTTGTATTTTCACAGGTTTTATAAAAACCGTGGGAAACAAACTAGGAGCTGCTGATACAGTTATCATATAATTAATTACATATGACAAAAGAAACCATGAGTTAATTAAGTAGTCTTTCGTTCTTTTACGAAAAACTTTTCTAGTAGTCTATTGATATTAGAAGTTAACAAACAAATGATCAAACATTAAGTCCACAAGCTTTCGTATTGGCGTACAGAGAATTTAGGGCAACGGGGAAGTTGGGTCAAGTCATCATCATTGTGGAGGAATACTTGGTCATAACCTTTGATTATTATTATGTCATAACCAACCACTAAGAGGTTTAGTAAAACTAATATCAGTCATTATCATTAGTTTTCTTACTAACAATTTGTTTTTAGTCTAATCAGCCAAGTTCATTTATAAAAACTTAAAACACTTCGTTAAGACAAGTATAAGACACAAATCTCAATAGAATTATAAATAAACTAAAATACTGGAAATTTGATTAATATAATGTGTTTCTTGAAAACATTGATCACATATGATATGATACACCTTTTTTCTTAATGCATCTAAATGATATAAGAATCATGAAGAGATGATGGCTATGATTTTTGTTGATGCACAAAATCAGTGAGCACTTTGGTACAACAGAAAGTGTTAAGTTTGTGACCTTCGCTCGATTGTTCTGGTCACTAGTGTGGATAAGTATGTAAAAGGATAGGGATAGGGAAGCAAACACAAGATGTACGTGGTTCACCCAGATTGGCTACGTCCACGGAGTAGAGGAGTTCTCATTAATTGTAAAGGGTTTACACAAGTACATAGGTTCAAGCTCTCCTTTAGTGAGTACAAGTGAATGATTTAGTACAAATGACATTAGGAAATATTGTAAGAGAATGATCTCTATTTATAGAAAAGAGTTTCTAGTTTCATTCTGACTTATGATTGGCTTCTGATGTTGACACGTGTCGCACTATGATTGGCTTCTGATGTCGACACATGTCGCGCTGTGATTGGCCTCCTGGTTGGAGGGAAACCCTTCTGGGTCCTTGATGGTATAACGTTGACCGGTGCTCAGTAGTTTTGGGATTGGTCAAGTATGGTACAAACAGTGCTCCCCTAAGTTCCCGAGTGAGGGAAGCTCATCGGTTGGGGACTTACAAGATCCAAGCCGCTGAGTAATCACGAAACTTCTAAGTACCGAAGTGTGGTATCGTCTTCACTTGCCTTATCTGTCTCATATGTAGATGTGGCATCTTCTCTGGAAGTACTTTTCCTCCATCTAAGGGTGGTATCTTTAACCAGTGGAGATGCACAAGGTAATGTATCAATTTCACTTGAAGCGTACTTGTAGTTTCAGGCTTGGTCAAGCGTGATACAAACCATGTAGTAGAAGTCCCCCAAATAGCCAAGCTAGGAGATTTGCCGAATGAGGTAACAGACAAGGTAAGCAATCAGACTTCCAAGCAAGCAACCTGGATCGGAGGTTCGACTTCGGCTTCCGGTTGATTATTCTCCTTCTCCTTGTGTCGCAAACAGCAACAAGGATAAAGAGAAGCAAATGAAAAAGAGATGATATGAGATACTTTTGCTTTTGAAGAAGTAACTTTCCACAGGCTTATTCTTGAACTAGGCTGAAGGGTTTTCTGGTTTCCTCCAGAGTATAAAGCCGACTCAAAAATTTGATGGTTCTGTTACGCTTGTCTCCACATGCTTCCTTGTATCTTTCTCACTTTCCCTATCTGTTTCTCAGGCAGATGTGGTATCTTCTCTGGAAGCATACGATGTTGAAGATGAGTACTCGAGAGCAATGTTAGGTAAGTAATCATGCAAGGGGTTACAGGCAGTCAGTTCCTGACTGGAAGCTTGATTCCAAGTGTTGACTGATTGCTCTATTTCTCCTTGTCTTACTGGTAAAAACAAGGCCAAAGGAAAAGACAAGGAAAAAGCATGATATGGGATACTCTTGCTTTTAACCCTGATGATATGAGATACTCTTGCTCTGGTGTGGCTTATTTGCAGAGGTATTATCAGGGGGGAAGAAGCTGAGTATTTTGAGAGACTCTACTGAGAGTGCCCTCTCGGATATGAAGAAAAGTTGAACATTTTTTTTATTTGTAGGTCTGCCTGGCTGTGGAAGATGAATGTCAACATATATATGAATTGTCCCAACAGCGAGTGGTAACGCTGTTTCTTTACCCTTCTCCGTCATAGCAATGTAGTGGGACCTACAAGATTCACGTGTTTTACCTTTGTCATAGCACTTTGAAAATGTGGTCTGTGGTATCTAGAAAGCTGATGTTGCGTGTGAAGATTGCAGACAAGCTTTATCCAAGGAAATCTAGCTCTCGAAGTTCGGAGAGCGGTGCCTCTTCAGTTTTCGAACAATCAATTCTGTTTGGGATCTGGCTCTTGAGATTCGGAGAACGGTGCCTCTTCGATTTTTGAGAAAACAATCATGTTGGGAGTCTGGCTCTTGAGATTTAGAGAGCGGTGCCTTTTCAATTTTTGAGCAAGTAATCCTATTGGGAGTCTGGCTCTCGAGATTCGGAGAGCGGTGCCCCTTCCATTTTTGAGCAAGTAATCCTGTTGGGAGTTTGGCACTCGAGATTCGAAGAGATGTGCTTCTTCGATTTTTGAGCAAGTAATCATGTTGAGAGTCTGGCTCTCGAGATTCGGAGGGTGGTGCCTCTTCGATTTTTGAGCAAGTAATCCTGTTAGGAGTCTAGCTCTCGAGATTAAGAGAGATGTGCCATTTCGATTTTTGAGCAAGTAATCCTGTTAGGAGTCTAGCTCTCGAGATTCAGAGAGATGTGCCATTTCGATTTTTGAGCAAGTAATCCTGTTGGGAGTTTGTCTCTTGAGATTCGGAGAGCTGTGTCTCTTCGATTTTTTAGCAAGCAATCTTGTTGGGAGTGTTTTCTTGAATGTAAGTAAAGGTTGGGCATTTTTGCCAGTCTGCCTTGCCACGGAGCACAGAGGTTGACACACATAGGGACTTTCCAGTTATCAAGCAGTGGTGTTGTTCCTTTACCCTTGTGGGTAATAATAGGGTAGCTGGGCCTTCAAAATTTATATGTCTAAACTTTGTCAGAGATCTTTGGTAAAGTTATATGTGGTACCCGATGAGCTGATGTTGCGTGTGGAAAGTGGTGCCTTTTCGAAATCCAGAGAGTGGTGCCTCTTCGATTTTTGAACCAACACCCATGTTGCCCTTTCTTTTATAAGGGCACCAATTGTGTGTAAGAGTACATTAAGAGAGTTATTACTTGTAGGAATTTTCCCCTTACTTCAGAGATTTATTGCACCTCATTTCTTCTTCATCATTTCTGAGAATGTCTGGCCCATCCAACTGTCGTTTTGACTTGAACTTTGGTGAAGAGGCAGCCATGCCTTCTCAAGACAACATATGGCGCTCATCCTTCTTATCCCCTACTGGTCCTCTTACCGTTGGGGACTCTGTGATGAAGAATGATATGACTGCTGCGATGGTGGCCAGGAACCTTCTCACTCCCAAAGATAACAGACTACTTTCCAAACGGTCTGATGAGTTGGCTGTTAAGGATTCTCTGGCTCTCAGTATTCAATGTGTAGGTTCTGTGTCTAATATGGCCCAACGCCTATTTGCTCGAACCCGCCAAGTTGAATCATTGGCGGCTGAAGTGATAAGTCTCAAACAGGATATTAAAGGGCTCAAGCATGAGAATAAACAGTTGCACAGGCTCGCACATGACTATGCTACAAACATGAAGAGAAAGCTCGACCAGCTGCAGGAATCTAATGGTCAGATTTTACTTGATCATCAGAGGTTTATGGGTTTGTTCCAAAGGCATTCATTGCCTTCGTCTTCTAGGACTATACTGCGTAATGAAGCTCCAAATGATCAACCTTCAGTGCCTCCTCCTTCTGGGTTCTGCCCAGTACTGAGGTTCCGAATAATCACCCTCCGGTGCCTCCTCTTTCTAAGGCTCTGCGTACTGCTGGGACTTCAACTGAGCAACCTTTGTGAAGGCTCCCTCTTGTTTGTTTATTTTGATTCATGTATATGTACATATTTGTAACTTATCGAAGATATCAATAAACAAGCTTTGCTTCATTTCAACGTATTGTGTTAAATACACCAAGGCCTTATTCACTAAGTTCTTTGAATTTTTTCTTTTGTTGAAGCTTGTATGTTGAAGCTTTGTGAGTGAAGCATGTATGTTGAGGTAGTGCTCCCTTAATTTCCCGAGTGAGGAAAACTTCTCGGTTGGAGATTTGAAAAATCCAAGTCACTGAGTGGTCGTGAGACTTCCGAGTATCAAGGTGCAGTAGGATATGGTAGGAGTCCCCCAAGTCTCCGGTGAGGGAGTTGATGAATGAGGCATTTCCTTTCTAAGTGGTAGCCCAAAACTCCTCCTTCATATATATTTGTTATGAAAATTGTTAGGCCCAAAGAAGAGGAGGCCTAGGCAATTTTTTTTTTTTTGAATTTTTTTATTTCGAATTTTTGAATTTCCGAATATATATATATATATATATATATTAAGCTTTGTAGGTGAAGCTTTGGTGTTGAAGCTTTGTAGGTGAAGCTTTGAGGTTGAAGCTTTGTTGGGTACCATGAATTGATTTTGCTTCACACTATCTTGATCAAGATAGTGTGAAGCTTTTGTGTGTGAAGCTTTTGTGTGTGAAGCTTTTGTTGGTGAAGCTTTTATGGGTGAAGCTTTTGTGGGTGAAGTTTTTGTAGGTGAAGCTTTTGTGGTGGATGAAGCTTTTGTGGTGGATGAAGCTTTTGTGGGTGAAACTTTTGTTGGTGAAGCTTTTATGGGTGAATCTTTTGTGGGTGAAGCTTTTGTGGTAGGTGAAGCTTTTGTGGGTGAAGCTTTTGTGTTGAAACTTTTGTAGGTGAAGCTTTGGAGTTGAAGCTTTTGTTGGGTACCATGAATTGATTTTGCTTCACACTATCTTGATCAAGATAGTGTGAAGCTTTGAGAATTTGTAGTTGTCCTCCATTGATGAAGCTTTGTTGAATTTCCCAATTTTTTTTTTTTTTTATTTTGGAAAACTAGTAATTTGTTGAATTTCCCTTTTTTTTTTTTTTTTTTGGGAAACTAGAAATTCAGAAATGTGGGAGAGACAACATATACAAATTTTGCTTCCACAATGTTGAGCAAGAGATTGTTATGCAAGCCACACCTTGTAGTAGTCAAAGGTTTGGACGAACCATATAAATTGAATTTGCTTCGAACAGTCTTGATCAAAAGTGTGTGAAGCTTTCTATGAGTTGTAGTTACCCTTCATTGATGAAGCTTTTGTTGGCAGCATAAATTGGTTTTGCTTCACACTGTCTTGATCAAGGGTGTGTGAAGTTTTTGAAAATTGTGGTTGCTTTCCATTGATGAAGCTCTTGTTGGCACCATAAATTGGTTTTGCTTCACACTATCTTGATCAAGAGTGTGTGAAGCTTTTGAGAATTATGGTTGAACTCCTTTGATGAAGCTCTTGTTGGCACCATAAATTGGTTTTGCTTCACACTGCCTTGATCAAGAGTGTGTGAAGCTTTTGAGATTTGTGGTTGCCCTCCATTGATGAAGCTCTTGTTGGCACCATAAATTGATTTTGCTTCACACTCTTTTGATCAAGAGTGTGTGAAGCTTTCTACGAGTTATAGTGTTTACATTGTTACAGAGGGGAAATGTTTGAAGCAGAAGCAAGAGGGCTGAATAACTTGATCTTCGTATGCATTTCACTGAAGTTGTTGTTGGCTTGCAATAAGACTTTGTTGGTGACTATAACTCTTGTTGGGCACAAGTGCTCCCCTAGTTGAGTTGTTAAGCTTGAGGGTTTTTGATTATTTGTGAATGCTAGGAGTTCACATGTACAAATTGTACCACTGGTCTTCTGGTAGGTGGAATGAATGGTGAGTTGCTTTCATCACTTGGTTGGTGGTACGAAGGTGAGTTCCTTCATCACCTTTCATCACAATTCATCACCTGGTTTGTGGCACGAGGATGAGTTCCTTCTTCACCTGGTTAGTGGCATGAATGGTAAGTTGCCAAATGATATTAGAGTACGGGTTGTACATTTCATCACCTGGTTGGTGGCATGAAGGAGAGTACAGGTTGTACATTTCATCACTTGGTTGGTGGCATGAAGATGAGTTCCTTCTTCACCTGGTTGGTGGCATAAAAGCAAGTTGCCAAATGATATTAGAGTACGGGTTGTACATTTCATCACCTGGTTGGTGGCATGAAGGAGAGTACGGGTTGTACATTTCATCACCTAGTTGGTGGCATGAATGGCAAGTTGCTAAATGATATTAGAGTACTGCTTGTACATTTCATCACCTGGTTGGTGGCATGAAGATGAGTTTCTTCTTCACCTGGTTGGTGGCATGAATGGCAAGTTGCCAAATGATATTAGAGTACGGGTTGTACATTTCATCACCTGGTTGGTGGCATGAAGGAGAGTACGGGTTGTACATTTCATCACCTGGTTGGTAGCATGAAGATGTGTTCCTTTTTCACCTGGTTGGTGGCACGAAGATGAGTTCTTTCTTCACCTGGTTGGTGGCATGAATGGTAAGTTGCCAAATGATATTAGAGTATGGGTTGTACATTTCATCACCTGGTTGGTGGCATGAAGGAGAGTACGGGTTGTACATTTCATCACCTGGTTGGTGGTATGAAGATGAGTTCCTTCTTCACATTTCATCACATGGTTGGTGAGAATAAAGGCAAGGTGTCTAGGCACATTGTAGGAAGTGTCGAATGACACAAAGTATGTTGAACCCTTTCAAAGCACAGTTGGTTTATGTATGAATGTGTTGGAATGTATGATTGAACGAATATATTGTGAAGCTGTTCGTTTATTTGTATAGTCTTGTTGACATATACTTACACTTTATTTCATGTTGGAAGCATTCATGTTGAAGCTTTGAACCCGAGTGTTTCATTGCTAGGAATGTAAGAGGATTAGGACCGAGTTGTCTAAATCACCTCTTTATTGAATTCATGTCAAATAGTCTTCGTTACATAGGATGCTGAACGACTGAAGCTTAACACTTGTACAATGTGAGTTTACTTGTAATAGTACTTCAAGTGATCAGCGTTCCATGGATGGCCAAAGGTCTTGCCATCGAAGCTTCTAAGCTTGTAGGAGCTAGGGCGACTGATGCCAACAACTTCAAACGGTCCATCCCAGTTTGGATTTAGTGTTCCTTCACTCGGGACTCTGTCGCAAAGTAATCTTTTCTTCAATACCCAGTCCCCCATTTTGAAAGAACGAGGTTTGACCTTGAGTCATAGTAGTTAGAGATGTGCTGCTTGTAGGCGACATTCCTTAAGTGAGCCTGGTTTCTATGTTCCTCGACTAGATCTAAGTTGAGGGTAAGTTGTTTGTCATTTTCGCTTTGCACGTAGTTCTGGACTCAGAACGTTGCTTGCTCAAGCTCAACTAGGACAACTGCCTCTATACCAAAGGCAAGTGAGAATGGGGTTTCTCCAGTTGATGTCTGATACGAAGTGCGGTATGACCAAAGAACTTGGGGTACAAATTCTGGCCAACAACCTTTGGCCTTGTCCAAGTTGGTTTTCAAAGTTCGCTTGATTATTTTGTTGATGGCTTCAACTTGTCCATTAGACTGGGGATGAGTTGGGGAGGCAAAACATAAGTTGATGTTGAACTTAGAGCAGAACATCATGAACTTATTGTTGTCGAACTGTCGCCCGTTGTCAATGACTATCACATTAGGAAAGCCGAATTTGCAAAGGATGTTTTTCCATACGAAGTCTTCTATTTTCGCCTCAGTAATGGTTTCCAAGGGTTCTACTTCGGCCCACTTTGTGAAGTAGTTAACTGCAACGATTGCATAGCGGACCTTGCCTTTCCCTGCAGGCATTGGGCCGATCAAATCAGGTCCCTATTATGCGAAGGGCTAAGGGCTGATCATAGGAGTGAGCAGCTCAGGAGGGGAGTGAGGAAGAGTTGCATAGCGTTGACACTAATCACATGAGTGGGATATTCTGATGGCATCTTGGTGGAGTGTTGGCCAGTAATATCCTTGGTGAAAAGCCTTGTGTGGTAGGGATCGAGATCTAGCATGATCTCCGTAGACTCCTTCATGTATTTCCCGAATGACAGTTTTCGCCTATGCGGGCGTAAGGCATCTTAGGTATGGTAGGTTAAAACCCCGTTTGTAGAGTTGGTCATTAATGATCAAGTAACGGGTAGCCTTGTATCGAATCTGCTTAGCTTGGACTTTGTCATTTGGAAGGGTGCCATGAGCAAGGAATCTATAAATCGGGGTAATCCAACTATCCCCCTGTTGTAAGTTGCACACTTCTACATCCATGGTGCTTGGTGCTGCCAACAATTCGACCTGAATTTTTATCCCAATCTTGTCTTCCACCGCTGAGGCGAGGCGAGCCAAACACAATTATGTTTGTGCCAAATATGCTGCCATGGAGCTATCCTTAGCGTCAAAGTTGTTGGTGACCTGGTTAACCACCAATTAGGAGTCACTGAAGATATCAATTCGTTTAACCTCAAGGTGTTTGGCCAAACGTAAGCCTGCTAGGAGGGCTTCATATTCGGCCTCATTGTTTGACGCATTGAATTTGAAATGAAGAGAATACTCCATCGCCACTTTGTCAAGGGTCGTAAGGACTAGTCCTGCTCCACAACCCTGTTGGTTGGACGAGCCATCAACATATAGACTCCATGCTGGGGCTGTTGGTTCTATTTTCTGAGCTTCCGAGGGTAATGAAACCACTTCTTTAGGCGTAGAAACAATGTCAACAGGATATGTGAAGTCGGCGATGAAGTCTGCCACTGCTTGGCCCTTCTCAGCTGGCTTTGGCTGGTAGGAGATATTAAACTCACCCAATGCTATCACCCATTTGATCATTCGCCCGGAAGTGTTAGGACTTTGGAGTATCTGTCGGAGAGGATGATTGGTAAGCACGATGATGGAGTGTGCTTGGAAGTAAGGGCAAAGTTTTCGAGTAGACATGACCAATGCTAGAGCCAATTTCTCAATGTTGGAGTATCATGTCTCTACATCTTGTAAGACCTTGCTAGCGTAGTAGACAGGTCGTTCGACATTACCATCATTTCGAATGAGAACGGAACTTACTGCTGAAACCGATACTGACAAATAGATAATGAGAGTGTCACCAACCTCAGGTTTGGAATGTAAAAGGGCTTTGCTTATGTAGTCTTTAAGGTTCTTGAATGCCTCAACACATTCATCAGTCTATGTAATGTACTTCTTATTTCCCTTAAGTGCTTTGAAGAAATGAGCACATCTGTCTGTGGCCTTAGAGATAAACCTAGTGAAGGCTGCCACCTTGCCAGTAAGGCTCTGGATGTCTTTTGAAGTTACCGGTTCCTTCATGTCGAGGATTGCTTTGATCTTCTCGGGATTAGCCTCAATGCCTCGTTGGTTTATCATGAAGCCTAAGAATTTGCCAGAGCCTACGCCAAAGGCACATTTGTTGGGGTTTAACCTCATTCGATACCTCTTCAGAATGGTGAAAGTTTCAGATAGGTTGGTGATGTGTTGGTCAGCATGTTTGCTCTTGACTAGCATATCATTAACGTAAACTTACATGCTCTTCCCAATCTGTTCGGTGAACATTGAATTGACCAGTCTCTGATAAGTTGCTCCTGCATTCTTTAGGTCGAAGGGCATGACTTTATAGCAATATAGTCCCCTGTCAGTAGTGAAGGTTGTGTGTTCTTGGTCCGGAGGGTTTATGAGGATTTGGTTGTATCCTGAGTAAGCATCCATGAAGCTCAAAAGTTCACACCCTGCCGTAGAGTCTATAAGTCTGTCTATGAAAGGAAGAGGAAAGCTATCATTCGGGCATCCTTTGTTTAGGTCGGTGTAATCAACACACATTCTCCATAAGACATTTTGGAGCAGGAGACTTTCCTTGGTCGGATTCTTCTTAACAAGGACAACATTTGCTACCCACGTTGCATAATTGACTTCGCAGACAAAGCCTATGCCTTTGAGTTTTTCAACTTCTGCCTTTATTTCCTTGTACCGTTCAGCATCATCCGATCTTCGCTTTTGTCTCACTGGCTTGGTCTTGAGGTCAATACTTAAGCGATGGCAGATGATATCGAGAGAGATGCCTGGCATGTCCTCGTATGACCAGGCGAAGACCTCAGTGTTTTCTTGCAAAAAATAGATTAATGTTAACCGAATAAGTGGTGACAAGGTGGTGCCAATCTTCACCATGCGATCCGGATAATCTTTTGAGATAGAGACCTTCTCCAACTCTTCAATGAGTTGTGCTTGCTGGGTGAAAGAGTCATCTCGAGGATCGTCGGGTTAACTGTAGCCACCCTAAAAATCCAAGTTGGCTTCGTCTAGGCTGGTCTTTATGACTTGGTCATGTATAGAAAGGGTTTCCTTGGGCACATGCAAGTGTTGTTGCTTGACTGAAGTGTTGTAACATGATCGTGCACTAAGTTGATCTCTTTTGATGTAACCATTGCCATAGGGGGTTAGAAATTTCATCAACAATATATGTGTGGATACCATGGCCTTGAGATCATTGATGCATGTGCATCCGAAGATGACATTGTATGCCATTGGGTAATCAACCACCAGGAAGTTAGTGGTAATGGTAGCTGTGTAAGGGCATGTACCAATGGTGAAAGGTAAGTGTATGCTCCCCAAAGGTTGCACGATATCACCGAAGAAGCTTATCAGAGGGGAAATCGAGTGATCGAGCAAGTGTTCAGCTACATTAAGTGCCCTGAAAGCTTCAGCAAACATGATATTGATCGAAGCCCCCGTGTCTACCAGGATTCGTCGTACTTCAAAGTTGGTTATGTAAGCTTCCACGATCAGTGGGTCGTTGTGAGGGTAGATGATACCTCTTTCTTCCTCAGGGTAGAAACATATTGGATCCCAGTTAGGCTTTTGATACTTACCTCCCCTGATGTCTTCCACGTGAAACACTTGGTGGCCAGACCTTAAAGCTCGTTCGCTATTTTTCGGCCTTGTTGGAAGATTTAGATATGGGTGTGCCACCACTTATGGAATATATCATATTCACCTGGTGTTGGTTACAGTTACCCCTTGGAGGGTGAAAGAGGAATCAATCAATTTTTCCTTCACATGCCAAAGCTTCAATATGATCACGAAGGGTGATACACTTCTCGCCGTCATGGCCGTTATGCTTATGGTAGTAGCAAAACGTGTCCGTGTTCTTCGTGGGCTTGTAATCCGGGTGCCTCGGCTTTGGCTTCAGTATTAGGTGTGCTATGCTAGGGTAAATGGCCACGCATGTGGCGTTCAAAGTTGTGTATGCCTCATACCTCGGGGTAGGGGATGTCCTGACACGTGCTTGACCCACTGTGTTGACTGCCTGGGGTCGGGGATTATCATAGCGATACCCTTGGTTATCGCGGTAGTGTCCCTTACTCCTTTTACTAAAATGAGACTGGTGAGGATGGAAATCTTTCGTTTTGCCCTAAGATTGATATGTCTGTTGACTTGGCAAAGTATTAAGTAAGGTAGGAGGAGGCACCGCTGCTGTTTGGAAGGTCGAGGTCTTCTCATTTGGTTGGATCTGGCTTTCACTCCCTACTTGCTGATAAGGGGTGGCTGTAGGGGGTTTCCCTTGATATGTCATTGCCTCGGCGGAGGCATGGTTGTAAGCTTGTGCCATCACCTCAGAGTAAGTCTTTCAAGTATTGGCATTGATCATGTACTTGAAGAAACAATCACGCAGGCCTGCCGTGAAGGCCTTGAGGTCGGTCTTGTCATCTGCCTCAGCACAACGGGAATACTCATGGCTGAAGCAGCCAACATACATACGTAATGACTCGTCTGGCTTCTGGCGAATTGTGTACAAGTCATCCGCAGAGTGCAAGCGATCGGTCTGAAAAATGTGTTGAGAAACAAACAGTTTCCTCAATTCCTCAAATAAGTCTACTGTCTCAGGTGAAAGATGGCAATACCAGTTTAAAGCTCCACCAGAGAGGGTAGAGGAGAAAAGAAGACATCGCTCTTCGTCGGTGTGCATCCGATATGCCATGATAGACTCAAAAAGGTTAAGGTGTTCAATCGAGTCCTCCTTTCCAGTATAGAGTTGCAAGCCAAGCTTTTGCTTTGTCTTTGCTTGGAGAGGGTGTCAAGGATCCTCCTTGTAAGAGGGTCAGGCCTAGGTTGGTTCCAATCAGGTATCTCAGCTTGTCATACTTGTTTACTTCCTTAAGAAGATGTAGGACAAGAGGGTCTTGAGTAGAGTCATGTACCACTGGAGCTTTCTTTTGTAAATCTCCATCTCCTCCTAGAAGTATGAAGGTTTGATCAAGAGCATGTGATTTTTCCCTGGACTTACCATACTGACTTCCGAGGTATGTCTGTCGGAACATCTTGGAGTCCTCTATACCTTCGTGTTTCTCTAGGACTTGTTGCCCCTTCCCCAAATTGGTAGACGACCTGGGACATGGGAGGGGACCGAGTCTTTCAGAGACCCTTGGGTCATTGATCTTCGAGCTTACATGGATGGGATTGTCTTGACGTTGCTTTAGGAAATCTTGACAGTCGCGAAAGACGGTTTTCGATCCTTCTACTCATTCTGTAAGGAGGTGTCTTTCTTCACTTCTCCTGCTTCGGGTCGAAGTAGCTGGGTTGAGAAAAGTCTCATGTTGATCAATGTTCTGATGATTAGCTCGTTCCTCATCAGGGATACCCATGTCGAAGTAAGGTGACCTTCTGTGTTTGGGGGTACCCAGGTGATGGTTAATGTCTACAGGGTTAACGAGCTCGCGTGTTTGAGTACGCCTAGTTTCGTGGAGCGTCTCAAAAAGCTTCTCATACTGCTCCTGGATGACCTCATTCTTCATTGCTATCTTGTTGTTCTGAGCTTCTAGCTCATCGACTTTAGCTTGAAGAGCAAACCTCTTTCTTTCATTCTTTCGTTGCTTCGCACTAGGTGCAAGAGGGGTGTCATTCTATGTGTTGTGGCTTCCTTCGCTCCCCATGTTGGAGAGGGATGCCTGGTCAAAAGAAAGTGTACGAATGATGGAAACCAGCTTGACAAAGCTGAAGAAAGTGGGAATAAGTGTCGTTCCCACAGACGGCTCCAAATGTTGATGCACAAAATCAGTGAGGACTTTGGTACAACAAAAAGTGTTAAGTTTGTGACCTTCGCTAGATTGCTCCGGTCACTAGTGTGGATAAATATGTAAATGGATAGGGACAGGGAAGCAAACACAAGATGTACGTGGTTCACCCAGATTGGCTACGTCCACAGAGTAGAGGAGTTCTCATTAATTGTGAAGGGTTTACACAAGTACATAGGTTCAAGCTCTCCTTTAGTGAGTACAAGTGAATGATTTAGTACAAATGACATTAGGAAATATTGTGAGAGAATGATCTCTATTTATAGAAAAGAGTTTCTAGTTTCATTCTGAAATTGACACGTGTCGTGTTGTGATTGGCTTTTGATGTCGACACGTGTCGCGATGTGATTGGCCTCCTGGTTTGAGGGAAACTCTTCTGGGTCCTTGATGGTATGACCTTGACCGGTGCTCAGTAGTTTCGGGATTGGTCAAGTATAGTACAAACAATTTTTTTTTTTTTTGTTTTTTTTGTTTTTTTGAAAATTCTTTATGAATTTCACTATGACTACTCAAAATCATGAAATTTTAAGGCCCCTGTATGCGACATATTGATTAATCAACACTAGTTTCTTTAATCATTTAGTACTACGGTCTAGTGATATTCATCTTCACTTGTAAGTAAGAAGTCTTAGGTTTGATTCTCTCCAAAAGCGAATTCAAACCACATTATTGCTAGCCCATTGTGAAACTAAGCGCACCCTTGTCCCCCTTAATGTAGTTAATATCGTTTATTCAAAAAAAAAAACAATAGTTTCTTTAGCTTCAGTGAAACCAAAATTGTCATATTAAATAGTACATACAGCCAATAATATTGTCACAAACTTGGATTTTTCTAGAATAAATAATTAGCATGTCTCCACAAAAGGGATACAAATGGAACAAAAAATAAGAGAAATTAACACCACCTTCACCTCATTTATGAGAAAATCTAAATCACACAAGCCTAAGTTCTGGAAAACATTAAGTTGATATTTTTTTCTCTTTTTTCAAAAACAGCTTTCAAAATAATTATAAATAAAAGATACATTATAAAACAAAGTTAGAGTCTTAATTAAAAACTAGCCCTTCTGCATGCGTTCACGCGCGTGCGAAAGACATTTTTTTTTTATCGCAGCGCGACTTACACATTTTAGATGTATTTATATGTGAGGATTGGTTCAATGTATAGAAACATAAAATAAAGACAATTATCATCTCTAATAATACATACATGAATTTAAAGTATTTTATCTAGAATATGTTTAAAAAAAGCAATAAATAACAGAGAAGATCCTTATAATTTATTTGCATCTAAAAGTTAAATAAAAAGTATAAAAACGATTCAAGAACTTCAATTGACCTTGATACACTTGACAGCAAAACATATCATGAACTTATATTGCTCCGTCCTGTTGAAAATTTAAAGCATTTGGTTAAAATCAAATATTAGCATTGTTTAATCCAATCCAAACATAAAATCGAAAAAATAAACGGATAAATATGATTTCAAATTAGTCTATTAAAAAGAAAACTAACAACCCATTAAAACATCTGAATCCACTACCTAATCAGCTACGTGAGAATCTGAATTCTTGCAGACAGTTGAAAACACGCCCACACCTGCATAAGTGGATCATCCAAAAAGAACCAACCAAGCAAAAAAATTAAATCAGAAACCATAAGCAAGTAGACTGCAAAAATGAAACCCAACAGTCTTTGCAAGACACCACCAACGCAACTCTGTTTCTCAAATCAATTTCAAAAAAGTCTAAAATGAACCAAACCGTTTTGTCTTCCACCCTCTCTCTACCCTTTATCTCTTCCTCTAATCTCCATTTTTGCAATCCACTCCCTATATCTTTTAATAAACCAAAACCCCCAAATGCAATTTAATCTCTTATCGCAACCCATAAGATAATCCGGGTAAAAAAATTTAAGGCCAAAAAAAAATAATAATAATAATTCATTTCTCATTTTTTTTTTTTTGTCTTCCACCCTTTCTCTACCGTTTCTCTCTCCTTCTAACCTCCATTTCTGAAAATGACTCCCTATCTCTTTCAATAAACCAAAACCCCCAAACCCAATGTAATCTATGATCACAACCCATAACTTGATCTGGGTTATAAAAAATTAAGGGAAAGAAAAACATTTCATTTTTTGATATCTTCAAACATAACAAAAGGTTAAAAAATTAAGGCACGAAAAAGATTATATTTCTCATATTTTTTGGTCTTCCACCCTTTCTCTACCGCTTCTCTCTTCCTCTAAACTCCATTTTTGCATATCACTCCGTATCTCTTTTAATAAACCAAAACCCCCAGACCCAATTTAATCTCTCGTCACAACCCATAACATGATTTGGGTTAAAATCGAAAAAACTCGCGCACTAAAAGTTTCTACCAAAAAAACCCCATCTCTGTCATCAAATGAAAATCCGGAAAGCAACAACCCATTTAAAATTAAACCTAAAAAAATTAAAAGCTTCTAACATCTAAATTTGAACATAACACACACTACAAAAAAAATGGGCACTGCACACAATAAATTATTTGTGCCCTTTGAGGCCAAAGGGCACCAACATATGTGCCCATAGACCAATGGCAACAGTGCAGCTACTATTATATTGTCCGTGCCCTCTATGGGCGTCACCATTTGTCAAAGGGCACAATATGGCTTTTAGTGCTCAAACAGTTCAGCACAAATAGATGTCCTTTTGTGCCTACATTCTGACAGTTTGTCAGACAATTTAACAACCAACCACCTGACGGGCGCTTTTTTGAAATTGTGCCTAATAAGCTGTATTTAAAAAAAAAATAAAAAATTTGAAAAATCAAAGCAGGCTACAAACTGAAATTTAAGCAAAACAAAAGATTAAAAATTTCATAAAATGAAAACCAACGGCTTCAGCAGTTAGAATGAAATATCATTAATGAAAGTATACAAGTATTCCTCATAAAAACAAACATGTGTACTTTAGCCAGGCAAAATTGATATATCCAACAGAACTTAAGCAATCCATGCATCTCTACATGTAGCCAGGCAAAACTAATTTCACCTCTTTTTTTCAACTTGGTGGATAATGCAATCATTTTCCTGAAATCCAAACCAAAGGGAAAATGAAAATAAATTGTTAAGGACCTATTTCCAGTGATGTTCAAGGACCAAAACTTTCAATCGGCATTGAGAACTCACAAGCACTGATGCATTGCTACTTTGTTATACTAAATAACAACGAACAAACATGCAACTTAAATGAGCAGCTAAACCATCATTACTAGCAAACAAGATGTACAAAACAATACAAGTTTGGACAATCATTTAGCTTAGGTCAAATGCAGTGAGATAAATCTCAATGTTATGACATTAATTTCTAAGAAAGATAGCAACTGCTAAAAACCTTATAGGATTTGCAAAGCAGAGTCTAATAAATAAGTATTTTGAAATCTAACCTTGCTTATATTCCCCAGTTTTGCATCTCATCCAATCTTTGCTCCACAAACGAACTAATCCGGATGATATGTGTGGTATTTGGACAACTGCCAAAGTCATGAATAGTACCAAAAATTAAAACGATCGATCTAATTCATCAAACTTAATCAACAAACACTACACGTAAATGTAGAACTACAACTATTTTAAACATGTAAAAGTAACTCATGGATAACAAAAATACAAAATTAATCTACAAAAGCAGAAAGTGGTGAAACGATTCTATCAATTTCAAATCGAATCAATCCCGACAAGAACCAACATAATTAGCCAATAATGCATATGAACCTTTGCCTACTCGAACCCATGGGACATTACAATGTGGGAACCCAACTGAATTTTTAGCAAAAGAAGTGTCATTTCTTTGATTTTGGAGTAATAGTTGTTTTTTCCTGTCAATTGGTTGTCTGTTTTTTTTTAATTAGCTTATGAAAAAATGGCTTTAAGGATAATGCAAATGAGGCATCTTTCAAGGGGCATATGGAATGTGTCTCCCACCATTTCAATGACTTTTTTTAATTACTATGATCTTCTACATCTCTCTTCTCGCTTCATGAATTTCATTTACAAATTTCTCATTAACTAAGGCCTTTAGCATCATGCCCTTTTTTTAGTAATCAGATATTACAATTTTACACTTGCTTAAATGATGAGTTTTATTATAGTACTATAAGTTATCTAAACCTACCACATGATGACTAACACTTTTGCCTAAAATCTGATAAGACTGCCTTAATATGTAAACATGAGTGGAAGATTTATGTAAAGTGAACTCACACATTTATCTTTTGTAGATGAAGGAATGAATGGAAGAAGATAACCAACTTCTGCACTACCTGTATGATTTGTTCATGTGATTGATCATGGGTAGTTTAGATAGATCACAAAACTCAATCCATCGGAGTGACACTGTGGGACCTTACATTGTAGGAACCCAACTGAGTTTTTTTGGCATCTTTCATTAACTGGAAAATAAAAAACAAAAAGAAAAACACTGTAATTATCCTGTAATCGTATCTTAATCTTACTGCCATTTCAAATTAAGGGAAAGAAAAAGTTGAAAACCACCTGAGTCAACGAAATATCCTGTAATCATACGACATGGAAATGCATTTAAATAATTAAATTAAATTCAACATTTTGGCTTGATTGATATTGTTCGAATATTTCCAATCTTTCTTTCCCCGGGGAAACAAAAGCGACTACATGGAATTCTATTTTATTTATTTTCCTTCATCTTCTAGGCAACCAAAACAGAAATCTTAAAAAAAAATGCCAGAAAAGTTGATGAAACAAACTACAATAAGCTATAAACATTAAAAATTAAATGACCAATTTAAAACAAGAATATTACATGCGACTAAACTTTGAAATTCCTAAGCAGTCTCCAAGCCAGTAAACTTTGACATGCATACAGAAAAGGGAATTAAAATTCAAAATCTAAAATGGATCCCAAAATTGAAAGTTTTTATTTTAGAAAAGAACTTACACTGGAGGACAACCCACTAAGAGATGATCATCTTTACCTCTAGGGTCGAGGTTCAATTCTGCCAGGCTTGACCGAAAACTGGCCAAAAAATCCGCGGTCACTGTTTCTTAGATTTGAAATTGAGGAAATCCGGCTATGAATTTGTAGAAATTAATTTGGGGGTTGGAAAGAGGACGGAAAAAGGATTCTGGAGGTATAATTTGACGGTCGTTGGTGATCGGGGGACGGCGGTGCTGTTGCGTGCAGAAGAAGGGGGAGAAAGAGGATACGCGGGGGGGGGGGGGGGGAGGAAGGTGGCTTAAGGACAAGGAGAGTTTGAGAGAGAGTGGAAAGAGAGAGAGGCTAAAAGTAAATTTGAAGGATAAAAAAAATAATATTTATTTAAATATATTAAATTAGAGGGCACAAAACCCTTTTATTGTGCGTTTGTAAATTAAAAAAATAATATCTATAAGGACACATGCAAGCTAGACACAAAATTTTGTGTTCAAACTTTAGTAGGCACAAATACACGACACAAACTAATGTGCTTTTTTGTTAGAGGGCACAATTGAGATATTTGGGTGTTCAATGGACCTTATAAAGCACCATTATGTATTGGTGCTCAATGAGACTGAGAAGGGCACAAATCAATTGTGTTCTTAGCCCATTTTTCTTGTAGTGACAATCCATATAGTTGCATAAAAAAGTTGTAGATGCAAGATTAGAAGAACTCACCTCAAAACTATCCACTTTGAGACCAACAGAGGCGAAGAGAGAAGAGAGAGCAGACGGCTACGAAAGAAACAGCCCTAAAATGATGCGACTCGTTTGCGGAAAACAGCAAAAAGAAATAGAACACCCAGGTCTTCAAACTGTCCTAGATATTAAAAAAATAAAAAGAAGAAGTAAGTGGAGCGGTTGTATTGAGGAAAACGTCGATTGAAGAATAGCAAATCAACCATGCATGAATGCTTGGCGTTGGATTCATGGGAGCAAAAATAAAATAAAATGAGACTTTGGATGCGGTTCTTAACTATGAATATTCTTTGACTAAAACCTTGTTGGTTTTCAATTTTTGATCCAAGTCCCTGAAATTAATGTGATAATTTATTTCTATGTACGTTACTATATTTTTTTAAATTAAAAATTGAAATTTATAATTGTTTATATTAATGAGATTTTAAATATAAAACCATAATTTGTGGGATTAAAAATATTAAAATATAAACATATTATTGTGTGTGTGTGTGTGTATAAACATGCGTACATTCATAAAAAATAAACCAACAAATTAGTGTATCAAAACATGGGTACATTGTTCAAAATCACAAAAAAAAAAAAAAAAAAGATATTAGGCTTAATAAAATTAGTAAATTTCTTCGATTAAACTTAACATGGATACATTCTCAAATCAAAGAAAAAAGAATGTACCCATATAAGTTTAAAAATGGATTAGAAAAAAATTGAATATATTTTATATAAAAAAAATGGTACATTTTACATATAACAAATTGGTATATTTAAGAATGTGTACATTTTAAGATTAAAAATTTGAAAAAAAAATTACATGAATGATACATATAATTAGCATGGGTACATTTAGCAAAATTAAAAATGGGTACAAATAAATAAAAAAATATGGGTACAAATACAAATAAAACTTTATAAAATATGGGCACAAAAAAAATTAATATATGGGTACAAATTAAAACTAAAAAGAAAATTGGTACAAATTAAAAAAAGGTTGGAAATTAAAAAATGGTACAAACTAAATATAAAAATATATGATAAAAAAATTTAGCCATAAATATAAATATACTAATTGTAACATTTTTAACATTAAGTGAATATATTTAGAAATAAAAAATATTTTATTATTGAAATAATTAATGATGTTATTAATACCAAGGACCTTGATCAAAAAATGAAAGGGAATAAGGTTTTAATCAAAGGAATAGGAAAAGGAAGGATGAGTACCTAATTTCTCTTAAAATTAAAAAAGCATGACAATTATCCTCTAAAAATTAACAGTTATGGAGAGGAGAGAGAGATAAATGATCTTCGTAACTGCTAATTTACCTTGTTTTGGGAATTCTACTTCCATTGAACCTCAAAATCAATTAGAGGTCAAGGTTAGAGCAATTAAATAATTAATTAGTCTGAACGATAGCTTTAGAAATTTGAGGATACTGAATCCAACTTATGAAACAATGCATAAAATTACATGCACATATAACCCCACTCCATAGAGATCAAGCAAGCATCTTACTGGTTGTTCTCAAAATATGGTTGCGCATAAGATCACCAACAACAGGACTTCTTATCTGCATAATTTTCGACACAGTCTAGATTGTCAATTCAAGAATAGTAAATCAACCATGAATGCTTGGCGTTGGATTCATGGAAGCAAAATTGAGACAGTAAACGAAATCATTTAAACTAAAAGATAAAGAACAACCTACAAACCAAAACGTACGGATGATTTCTTGCCGCTAGATTTCCAAGGAAGCAAAATCTTCAAACTGTCCTGGATATTAAAAAATAAATTTTTTTAAAAAAAAAAAAGAAGAAGAAGAAGAAGTAAGTGGAGCGGTTGTATTGAGGAAAACCTCGATTCAAGAATAGCAAATCAACCGTGAATGCTTGGCGTTGGATTCATGGGACCCAAATTGAGAAAGTAAACAAAATCATTTAAACTGAAACGATAAAGAACAACTTACAAACCAAAACGTACGGATGATTTCTTGCCGCTAGATTTCCAAGGAAGCAAAATCTTCAAACTATCCTAGATATTAAGAAAAAAAAAAAATTAGTATCCGGTCCCTAGTTCTTACTGTTCATTGACTAAGACCTTATTAGTTCTCAAATTTTGATTCAAGTCCCTAACATTAATGTGATAATGAATTTACATGTTTATTATATAAATTTTTAATATAAAAATAGTAATTAATTTATGGTTTAATACTCACACCCCTATTAAACTTCTAATTAATTTTCAATTCAAACATTTCCAAAATAATAAAAAATTAAATTAAATTAAGTTTGTACCTATTAGTTTTTTTTTATATATATAAAAAGATTCTTAATTTTTTAATCTTAAATGTACCCATTCATATAATTTTTCAATTTTTTTAATCTTAAATGTACCCATTCTCAAATATATCAATTTGTTATATGTAAAATGTACCATTTTTTAATATAAAATCCATTCAAATTTTTTAATCCATGTTTAAACTTATATAGGTACATTCTTTTTCGTTGATTTGAGAATGTATCCATGTTTTGGTACAATAACTTTTTTTGTTAATTTTGGTTAATGTACCCATACATATATGTGTACACACACACACACAATACAATAGAGAGTATAATTTATATTTTATTATTTTTAATCCCATAAATTATGGATTTTATTTAAAATCTCATTAATATAAACAATTACAAATTTCAATTTTTAATTTTTAATATAAAAAAATATAGTAACTTATATTATTACATTAGTGTTAGGGACCTCAATCAAAAACTAAAAACTAACAAGGTTTCAATAAAAAAATATTGATAGCTAGGGACCGCATCTAAAGTGTCCCTTAATAAAAATAAAAAGAAGTAAGTGGAGCGGTTGTATTGAGGAAAACATGGGAGTGGTGGTGTGTACAGAGAGACGAAGAGGGAGAAGAAGGGGTCGTGGGTTTTAAATTTAATCATCTCTTTTTTTTTTCTTTTTTTTTCCTGTTTTCTTATTTTTAATTCTCTTTTTGTTTAACATTTTTTTTTGACAACAATATACTTGCTATTTCTTTTTTATTATTTTCAGCTAGTCGTGGATTTTTTTTTGTTTGAGGGGCTTTATAGTCCTATTCTTTTTGGTGAAGCCTTGAGACTCCAAACTCTCCTTCTAACTTTCTAATATTAAAGATTAAAGATAAAGATAAAGTCGTGTATGCCACAATTAGTGTCACCAATGATGCTGCCACTACCACCACCACATTTTCCAACGTCTTACCATCATCACCATTATGGCTACCATCTTTGACACCACCACCTTCCACTACCATATCCTCCACTGCCATCACTCTCGCCACCATGATCACCACCACCTCAACCGTCTCACCATCACCACAACCGATATTACCATCCCGCCTCACCATCACCACCACCACCGCCATTACCATCACCACCATATTATCTATTGCCATCACCCTTGCCATGGTGGGCATCTCCACCTTCACCGTCTCACCGTTGTGGCCACCACCAGTGCCACCATATCGCACCACCATTGCCACCACCACCATCATCACATTTTCCATCTCATTATCATCACAATGATCCCCACCTCTCAACCACCATTTTCACAACCATCCCTCATAACCAATGTTAACAACCATTTTCTACCACAATCACATTAACCACCACTATCACCACCATCACTCCCTTCACTTTTGCCCTCTACCCCGCTATTACCACCACCTATATACTACCACTATTAAAAACTTTATCGTCACCACTATTGTCACTGCTCCAACCACCATTGCTACCAACACAACTCTCATCTCAACCACCATCCTTACCACCACCACCACCAATATTAGGAAACACAAAGGTATTCAATGTTTTCATTCTCTAAAATTATTCTTGGAATAAACTACCTACCAGGTGCATTTTCAAATCATAAAAATACAAAATCCTATTTGTTGTTTTCTTTTTACAAAAATTATTTTGTAAAACTTTGGTAGGTTGTTTAACTTTTGGGGTAATTCATAGATGTGGATAGACCGTTATTTTTCTTTTGGGGTAAATTACATAAAATTACCTTAACTATTGGATCAGTCACAATTTCATACCATATCTATGAATTTGTTACAATTTCATACATTCTGTCAGTTTGTCTATCATTTATTCTGTTAAATAGTGACGTGGCTTGAGACGGGCCCACTTTCTATTAAAAAATTAATATTTTATTTTAAAACTAAAAAAAAAAAATGCAAAACTTCATCTTCATCACCGACACTCCTCACCGCCGAATCCCAGATCAACAACCAAAACCATTCTCCAACTTACCCAATACATTTAGAACCTCAAAATCGTCGCGACTTAGTACCGCCAAGTTGCTCTTCAACGGAGATCTGAACCAAAAAGCTCTCAACCCACCTGAAAAAGCCCCAGATTTTGGGTCTGTTTGGATTTCGAGCGAGGGAGATATCTGAGGTTCCAAGAAAAGTCGTTACGGCAGAGGACGAGATTTATGTACGCTATGAGAAATGAACCCTTCGAGTGGGAATAGAGCGATGAGATGGGTCGCCAGAGAGCTGGTTATCTGTGAGATAGAGGTGGTTTAGTTATTTGAGGTGGAATTTTTCCGCATACTCGGTTGGAGGAGGGATCCAGCACGGCGAGATTGGAGAAGGAAAAGGGGAATAGAGGGATTGGGCCTTTGGGGTAGAGGATAGGAGGAAGAGTGCAGGGACTCAGCATCATACACTGCCTCCGCCCTCCCATTTGCTTTCAGGGAAATATGGACATAAAGCTTTGAGGTATCCATATATGCCTCTGCACCTGCAAAAAGAAAAAGTGAAGGAAGATTCAGCAACTGCCAAAGCCAAGGCAAAAGGGTTTTGCTTGTTGGGCTTTAGAAATTTGGATTTAGGATGGGAAAGATGGTAGAAAACCAGACGGCAGCCGTGCGGGGGGAGGGGGCGATGGTGATTTTTGGATATTTTATTAGGTTTTGTTTTTATTTAATTTAATTTTTGTTTGGTTTTACTAAACACTTAAATATTATTTATTTATTAATATTTAATTTTTTTTTTTAATTTTTTTTAATTTTTTAATAGAAAGTGGGTCCTGTCTCAAGCCACGTCACTATTTAACGGAAGAATTGACAGACAAATTGACGGAAGGTATGAAATTATAACAAATTCGTAGATGATGTATGACATTGAAATTTTTTTAAAGATGAGGTATGAAACTGTGACTAACCCAATAGTTGAGGTAGTTTTATATAATTTACCCTATCTTTTGCATTAAGAAGGTTAATCGTATAACTATATCCATATATGAAGGATGTTTCTTGTACCATTCGTACAGATAGAGAGGTCTTAGCACCATGTTAAAGTTTGTTATCTCCATTCAAGAATCAATACATGAAATATTCGACTCTCATTTGTTTCTCTTTCGTAAAATGATTAAAAAAAACATGAATTTTCGCTTCATTTGTCAACATGAAAAACAACTATGAGAAATAAAAATATTACTGACATGTTAACTTATTAACGATTTTCTAAATGTTAAAAATTTTGTGAACTATTTTGAAGAAAAAAGGGTTTTTTGGTTTCAAAGGAGGTGCCAAAATCCTATATGGATTGACATTCTCCACTTTCTTTTAAATTTGGAGGCAACGCTATTTTTTTTTTAATGTTAGGCCCACATATTCTTTATCTTTTTTTTTTTTTTACGTATTGATCATTTTATTATTAAATTCTGATCCACTTGATTTTATAAATAACCAAACAACATTTTAATTTGACATTGGTTTTTCAAAATGTTAAGTTGTCATATCAGCTATCCACATATATTTATATAAAGAATACTTAAAAGCAGTTCCACCCTAAAAAAATGCGCTAGCATCCAACCCATTTAATCCACTCAGTGAACAATGATAGACCCCAAATGTGCTAGCACAAATGATCTCCACCCCTACAAAATGCGCTGGCACCCAGCCCATTTAAATTTTTTTTTATAAAAGAGTAAATAAATAAAATAGTTTTAATTTCGGATAGGATTTTTAACCAATCTCGTCACGCCACATGTCATTATCCTAACGTAATATTTTGTGAATAGATTTCCGCTAAGATTTTCAACAAATCCCGACGCGCCACGTATCACTATCTGTTTACAATAATGTAGCCAAGATTACGACAAGATTTTCAACCAATCTTGTCACGCCATGTGTCCTTATCCGAACGTACTATTTTGTGGATAGATTTCTGATAAGATTTTCAACCAATCCCGACGCGTCACGTGTCACTTCCTGTTTACAATAATTTAGCCAAGATTTCGATAAGATTTTCAACCAATCACGTAGTGCCACATGGCATTGTCCAGAACCTCATCCTTTATTTTCTTTTTTTTGTCCATATAAACCCTACATCCCTACATCCATCCTCACACCAAACTCAATCCTTCTTTTTAGCTGAGAATTCTTCTTCATCGTTTTCAAATCTTGAGTTCTTACAATGTCTTCTTCAATGAAAGTGTATAAACAGTTTGAGGAGCAACAGAAAAGATAGTTGGCACAATAGGAAGAATTGGTCAATCTCGAGGAAGGTGGAGGTGGAGATGAGGTTTTCGTAATGGAAGAGGATGAGGATGATGACCATAGAAGGAAGAAGGCCTCACATTTTCGCCGTGTCATGGAAGCTGTGGGTCGAATAGCCAAACCCAAATGTGCTGCAAACTTCGATAGAAAAAGGGAAAGAAGAGGTAAAAATCTTTTAGAAGATTATTTTATTCCCAACTGCGTATTCCCTGATCATGTGTTTAGACATCGTTTTAGAATGCAACGAAGTTTGTTTAACAAAATCATAAGTGCTATTTGCATCCATGATCCATAATTTGTGCAAAAAGATGATGCTTTCCAAGTTTTAGGTCTTCTTCCTGAACAAAAAATTACGGCTACCTTGCGAATGCTTACACATGGAACAACTATAGATCAAGTGGATGAGATCGCGAGGATGGGAAAAACAATTGCTCTGGAGTCCCTGACGCGGTTTTACTCTGGAATTGAAGCCCTCTACACTAATGAGTACCTTCGGAAACCCACGCCAAGGGACATGAGAAGGCTTCTGAGGAAAGGTGAGATGCGAGGCTTCCCTGGCATGATTGGAAGCATCGACTGCCTGCACTGGACTTGGAAAAACTGTCCAAGTGTGTGGCAAGGAGCATATGGCGACAAAAAATGAGCCAAAAATATCATTTTGGAAGCGGTGGCTTCATTTGATTCATGGATTTGGCATGCTTTTTTGGGTGTTGCAGGAGCTCAGAATGACCTAAATGTCCTTACCCAATCTCCAGTGTTCGACGTGAAGGAAAAATTTTGTCCTAGCTAAAAACATGTGAGAACATTTGAACACATATGCAAACTAATAACACTTTAAAGTAGGCATGCATTCAAAAACAATTCTAAAACCCATGACTTTCAAAGCCTAGTGAATGGTGAACCATAAGACTCTTTAACAATATTAAAGAGAAGAAAGGATTTTGAGATTCATTACCCTTGAAGTTCATCCTTGTTTACACAAGGGATTCACCCAAGTGGAGGACCTTCAAGTCACCTCCTAGCTCCTTAGATCTTCCTTGTGATTTTCTTCCTTTTGATACTCCTTTGCTCCTTGAGAATGTGAGGAAAAGGATCTCCAAGAAAACCAAAGGTTTGGTGTCTCTAAATCTGCACACCAAGGATGAGATATGAAGATGAAATGGATGACTTAGAGGAAGAAAGATTGCTAGCTATCCCTCCCCTAAGTGGCCAGCCTCTATAGAGAAAAAGAGAGAAAAGGTTTCTCTTCTTAGCATCAAGAAAACCCTAATGAGGTAATGGCTATAAAGTTGCATTAATACCACCTCACAAGTGAGTGGCAAACTTGCAATTAAGCCAAGTTTGCATCCACTCACCCTAGGCCGGTTTTGACTTTGTTTTTGGGTTAATTTCCATTTAGTTTTAGTTGTCACACAACCTAAACTTAATAGGCCTTGTGGACCAAAAACCTTTTTAGGCCCTGAAACCCAAAACCAACTTAAAAGGCTAATACGAACCTTTCATAAGATTAATTAGTGACCATTCTCAATTAAACTATTTAATTGCTTATCCATCTCATATATATATCTTCATTTTCATACCTACTCGGTGTACGATCCATTAGGTTCCAATTAGCGAGGCAATGAGCGATTGTTACTCTTAACGATCGATTGTGAATTGAAACTACATTTCAATTCTCCCTTTGATGAAGATTAGTGTTTTCTAATCCTCAGGGCTTCCACAAACCATAAGTGACACCTAGCAGTATGTCATGGCTGCCCAAGCTAAGTAGAAGTGGTTGGAGAACCTATCCAGTTACAATTACAATGCAATATTGTCATTCTTTAATACAATACTCTTAATCACATTGTTTGAGTGATAGTTTGTTTCATGTCTACTATCCAATGTGATACTTCTCTATATGATTCAATTGAATATGATTTGGAACAAACTTCGTAAGTCATATTCGTATGCTTTGGCCAAAGACTCCCGAATCATATCTCAGAGTATTCTCCCTCCACCATGGAAGGTTAGAGATCCCTTGTTGTGCATTCATATGCCTACATGACTAGATAGCTTGAACCCAACAATGTCGTGGACACTCTCAATGGAATGCCTTTAACATGATCAAAGATCAAGGATCCAACCATTAGATATCTATGATGCCTCAGGTCAAATGACTACTTTTCATATTGAACTTAAGAGTTCTTACATGACATGTATGTTCGAACTCCTTTTTTATCGTTGTTCAGTGTACTCAATTACCTTTTGAGCACCTATGTGTTTGTCCTAGTGTCCAACACTGAATGACTTGAGACTAGTCATACTCACGTTTGAGTTAACATAACACATACTAACCTTAGCGGATTGTCAATGCCCAATTCGCAATCCTATGGCTAGGAACGTTTTAGGAATGAACATAAGAAAAAGGTCTCGTTAATCTAACTTACTTAGATCACTTCTCTCTTTGATTAAATACATTCCTTGGATTCCCTTATTGCTTAAACGCATAATACATTAAATAGTGATTAACAATAAGATTTGCCCTTCATTAAACATATAATAGTTTAAGACAATAAGTATTCCAAAAGCTATTATATCAAATGAGTGGCTTTGTGGGCATACTTCCAACACGACGAACTATTGCAAGGAAAATCGCCGAGATGCACATATTGAGTTAATGGTCATAAATACGAGGGACCATAATACCTTGCAGACGGTATTTATCCAAGGTGGTCAACGTTTGTTAAAACAACGCCACATCCACAGAGTGAAAAAGAAAAACACTTCACAAAATGTCAAGAAGGGTGTAGGAATAATGCCTAGCATTGTTTTGGTATCCTGCAAGCTCGTTGGGTGATTGTCAGGGCTGCTGCTAGAATGTTTGATGTCGAGGCTCTTCGATCCATCATGATGACATGTATTATTCTCCACAACAAGATTGTGGAAGATAAGTATGATTATGATGTCGTCGATGAATACGAGCCAGATTTGATGAACAACTCAAGAACACATATCTACTGTGCTTATGAACAGATCGAAGATCCGTGCAACACGAGCCTTTGGAACGGGATAGACGTTACAATGAATTGATCATTCAGCGGTACACTTCAGTGTAAGAGCCATACTGGCACATAACCCACCAGAATGACTTGATTAAGCTCTAGTGGGGATTGCAAGAAGGTGAAGATAATTAAAATGTGGGATGGTTGAAGAATGAAGTGTATTTTTTTTAAGTTTATGTAATTTTATATAGTGTGTTTTTTTTTTAAGTTTATTTGGTGAGGTTATGTAAATTTAATTGTTGTTTTTTATTTTTAAGTTTATTTGGTGAGTTTACAATGTGTAATCTTATTTAGTGTGTTTTTTTTTAAGTTTATATGGTGAGGTTATGTAATTGTAGAATGCTGTTTTTTTTTTTTAAGTTTATTTGGTCATTTTATGTAATCTTTTTTTATGTGTTTAAATAAAGTACAAAAAATCAATTTGAAATTGCATAAAGTTTTAAAAATAAATAAGAAATTAGATAAAGTACTAATAATAAATAAGAAATTACACAAAGTACTAATAATAAATAAGAAATTACATCTATTAATAAAACTAAATAAGAAATTACATAAAGTACTAAAAATAAAGACGAAATTACATAAGAAATTAAATAAAGTACTACAAATAAATACGAAATTATACAAAGTCTCTGAAGCTAGGATATGTGGTGCTAGGACCTTCGTTGCTAGGATCTATGTAGCTAGAATCGCCTCAACTTGTTTCCGCATCTCTTGCACACCTCTTTCTCTATTTTTTCCGATGTCCAAAAATATTTTGAATTCGGAGACAGTCCTACTAGAGGCTTGCTCATAGTGTCACGATTTGCTTGAGTCATCTTTTCTTCTCTAAGCATCTCATTTTTTTAATTAAGTGCTTCTGTAATCATCTTGTTCTCTCGATTAACTATTTCTCTTTGTCTCTCAGCCGCCACATCACGTCTCTCAGTAGCTGCTCATATTGCTGCCATAGCAACAACTTTTTCCTCATCTCTAGCCACTTCCCGCACCATGTTTAGTTCACCTTGGCGAGCAAGTTCATCCATATATTTAATGTAGTCATTTTTGGAAGAACTATATTTTTTCTTTGATGCCTTTTTACATTGAGGCCTAAGGGACTGACAAGTCAGTTGGGTTTCTGGCACTTCTTCAGGCGTCCCTTCCATCTCTTCAAATGTATCACCTTCTTATTCGGCCATGTCTGCTTCTGGCGAATTTTGTAGACCCATGCTGTGCATGAAAACTTCTGGACATGTTGCCACAATTTTGTATCTGGGGCAATCTTTGACAATTTCCCAACATTCTCATTTGCTGAATGATTTGTTGTGGTTCATCGCATTGTAGAATGCTTGTGGTTGTAGTGTCTATAAATGTGGGATAAGATAGTATTATAAAATGCGGGTGTAACACAAATAAATAAATTAAAATATTGATGCAGATGGAATACATATAAATAAATAAAAACATTGTCACCTGATCCGCTAAACTTGTCTCACTATGCAAATTACCGGAAGCATGGGAGATGGCGTTTTTCCAACAAGTAAAGGATGTGTTGAGTTTTTTCCAACGACCTTGAAAACCTTGACTAGTTTTGGCGTCTTTTCCATGTACATCGCAAAAAGCTTTCATAAAGTAGTGTGAACCCAACATTCACACAACGTAACATCTTTAGGGTTGGTTTGGTATTGCTGTGCTTTGAAAAAAAGCTGCTGTGAGAATAAGCGGCTGTGAAATAAATCAGCAGAGTGTTTGGTAAACTTTTTTGTAAAAGTGCTTTTGGAAAAAAAAACAGTCTGATAGTGGGTCTTTTCATTAAAGGAGCACTGTAGCTCCGTGTGCTTTGAAAAAAAAGCCAGTTTTCCAAAGCTGCAAATAGCAGCTTCAGCTTTTTTCTTTGATTTCAGCTTATTCTCATAGCAGCTTCCAAAATAAGCCATTTTTTTTCAGTTTACCAAACACCTAAAACCCTCACAGCTTTTTTTCATGGGTGTTTTTTTTAAGCACCTCACTCCCAAACCACCCCTTAATGAGCTTCCACGAAGTCATTTTTTTCTCTCCAAATGTAGAAAATATTGAAATGTAGAAAGTGTAGAAAATATTGAAATGTGGTGTAAGGTAGAAGATGAGGGTTAGGTATTTATAGAAAAAAAAACAATTAATTTTTTTTTGTTTGTATTTTTTAACAATTTTACAGAAATTTTAATTAATTTTTAATAAATTTTAATTTAGTTAATTAATCTGGACCGTTAGATTTGAAAAATATTCAAATCCAACAGTCTATAAGGTGCCACGTGGCCAACGGTTATAATTCTGACAATTGTGCCTTTTTTTTAAAAAAAAATTAGGGGAAAAACGTGGATCGTTAATCTGTGATTAGACGGTCCAGATCAAAATTCAAATTCAAATTTTTTTTACCGTTGGAAATCTAACGGTCCAGAAAACTAGCTATTGGAAATCCAACTGCCGAGGACAGGCCACGTGACCTCCTGATATGTTGGCTGAGTGCGCTTGCACATGCGGGCCCTGCGTCTGAATTCCTATCGGCGACGCACGCCCAGTCACTCGTGCTTACCACGCGCCTGGCGCAAAAAAATTCAAACGGCCTTTGACGCCACGCTGACGTCAGTATGGCATCAGATGGGCCGTCTCCTTCCTCTGTCGATCCTGGGTCAGCCTGTGGCCTGGCTTGGGATGGGGTGGAGCAAATTTCATGAATACCGGTCCATTTTTTGACCTGGGTGTCGGGCTAAGAGCAACGATGGAACTGCTCTAGTCACATTTATGTTTCCTTTCACCAGCAATACTTATATCTCCCTTTCTTGTTTAACAAGAAAATTGTGGGTTTGATCTAAGAAAGCCGTTAATTAGCACACTAGGGCCTCGTTTGGCAGTTCGTATAAGGGACTAGATAGGTTAATAATAGAGAGCCGATTGTTTGATGCAGTTATGTATTAATAGTACTCCGAATAATTTATTTGACCCTACCTATTTAGTGCAACTAACGCCCACTTCCTTATCCCACCTAAAAGCTCGGTATTATTAGTCGGGTGAGATGCTAACAAAACACGCTCATTGTTTGGTCCTGGGTTTCGCAAATTTCCTCCCGCTTCAGCTATCGTTTCAATTTCCCTCAACCTCCATAATCCTTTTTGCATTCTCATTCCCACATGCGATGATGATTTCCTCAGTATCTATGGTGATGGTACTTTGTGTTCAAGATTTTCAATGATTTCGATCGGTTTTATTCTCTTTTTCAAGATTTCAAGAATTGGGTTTTAAGTTCTAGTTGGATTCAAGAACTGGGTTTTCCTTGGTTTCATATGGGTTGCACTCCCTTGACCAATTTCTCCTACAATGCACGCCCGTCTCTTTTCTTTTCCTAGGTTTCACATGGGTTGCTGAACTCAATTGGAAGAGCTGAGTTGGAGAATTTCTCGGAAACTCGGTTGCCGTCCCTTTTTATTCTTGGTTTTCATCTGGGTTGTTGAGCACTAAGGAACCAGACGTTGTCGTCCCTTTTTTGTTAATTAGTACATGTTGAGATGCTGCTTGTTTACACAATCCTTGGGGCGTGTTAATTTTACCAGATTATTAAGAACCACCATTTGATTGGTTTCTATAAAAATCAAAATTATTTAAATTTAAATTGTTTGCAGACTTGAAGTTAATTTTTCATCTATCTTTTTCATTAATCATTAGTTTTTCCCTTACAAATAATAATACTTGCAAGTCCTTTTATCCGGTAGAGTGTCAAATACAATATAAATAATACGATCATTAGTCCGATATTGCACCAAACGTTCGATTATTTAGTCAATACTATCCGATGACTATTTATCATATCCGACTGAAATAGTCAGTACAGTCCGAACTGCCAAACAAGGCCTAGTACGTCTTTTGGTCGTTGTAAAATTGAACAGTGTATTGATCTTAAAAGCTAATAACTAAAACAAACTTTAAAATTCTCCCTAATTATCACTTTTTAAATATCATTAAATGCAAAGAAAGTTACAAAAATAACCATATTATTAAGGGTAATGCTAGGGAAACAAAATTTGCAAACTAAATGATGGGTGTAATATCTGAAAATTTAAATATATGAATTAAATATTCATAATTATGAATATGTGGGGAAAATCGAAAATAAATCTATTTATGGTTATGAACATTTAATTGAGAAATTTTATAATTTTGTTACCGGAAATTATCATAATTTACGTTGTAAAATTTATAGATAAGTGAAAAAGATGAAAATGCGCCTAGTTGGTTTAACGTAATTATATGAGGATGTATTTTATCCTCATATATATTTTATCGTATTTTTTAATAGAGGACGATCCTACAAGCGTGTAGGTGCAAACTGTTCGACAAACGAAGTTATAACGAATGAGTTATTAACACTTAAAGTTAAGGACATTTTGGTAATTTTACTTCAATCTAGAAGGCTCCAGAAATTCTGGAGCCATGAGATGTGGCATGTGTGTGGTTGGGATGAAAGGAAAAGAAGAGAAAGAAGAGAGATGGACGGCTAAGATGGAAAAATGAGAAGAGAAAGGTGTTGGGGAACTACCCAATCGAGGGAAAAGGAAAGGAGGGAAAGGAGGGAGTGGAGAAGGAGAGGAACCGAATCCTATTTCTTGACCCGATAACTTGGTTCCCAACCCGGTTTTCTCCACATATCTCAACGCCGATTATGGCATTTTTCCGGTGATTCAAGGCTCGCCACCACATGGAAAACATTTCCCACGTTTCCCCTTCCTTTCCACCCCAAAATTTATGAAAATTGACTCGATTTCATGATGAACCACACCGGTGGGAACATGTGTTCCATGGCAGCGATCTGCCATTTTTGAAGTAAATTTCGTCACCCACCACCACCAATGGACTCCCCTTAACCTCATAAACAAAGCCCATGCATTGGTTGAGGCGTCAGAGCTTGTTTGAAATCAAATCAAGAACACCCAATTCTAGGGTTTCCCGCGGATCGAGAGCAATTTCAGGTGTTTTCCGGCCGAATTGGACTTCAGCCCAGGTATGAAAGCTGTTCCTCTCATTGAACTCTACTTGCTTGTAAACTTTGGTAATTTTTAGAGTTAGTCGAAAAATTGGGTTTCCGTTCGTTGGAAACCGCCACCGGCGGCGGTGCGTGGCCAGTGGGCTGATATTGCCTTTTTACACAAAATTCGATATTCTAAATCCGTAATTAGTATTCATTCAATGTGACTTGATTGTTAAAGTTAAATATTGAATTTTTCCAACACTTGAATATTTTCTAAAATGGACTAGAAATGAATTGTGAACTACGAAAGGTTTGATCCCGTTCAAGGGTACACAAGCAATCTAATAGGTGTTAGATGCAGCCTTAAAATAACTGAGATTAATCTTTTATTGAAAATTTGTTTAAGAAAAGGAATTGGGTGATAAATTAAAAAAAAATTAACCTTATGGTTTTGGTAGATGATTTGATTTTGTGAGTAACCAATAATTAAATAATAGAATTGTGATTAATGGTAGCAAATAAAAAAAAGTTTCATTTGGGCATAATTATCTTCCGAAATAGATTGGTGGGGTGTTATAAAAGATCACCAATAGGAATTAGCACATTTATCAATGCTTAAGTAATAAATAAATCATCAACTTTCATGTCTTTTAGCTTCCAAAGTTTTATATACAAATTTAGTCTCCCTAATCAATTCAATCTTAAGAAACTAAATGAACAAAATTGAAGTTTCACTTAAAGATGGTTCTTTGTGCATTTTTTGCTATAAAATCATCAATGAAACCTTCATAATCAATTTTGGCTAAAAGTCACTTTCAATCGATATCAAAGGCCCATATAACCGTTCTTACAACATGGTTGATTGCAAGGGAACTAGATCCCATCCGGATCCTTGTAAACTGAGCTTCCTGACCAAGGGATCCGGGCCGTTATAATTTGATCCAACGGCTACAATTATTATAACTTTTAGAAGGGCCTCCTATTTGTAGCTGTTGGATCAAATTTTAACGTCCTGGATCCCTTGGTCCGGAGGCTCAATTTCAAATTGTCTGGAGGGGACTCGGTTCCAATTACAAGTATGATTGCAATTGTTGTAGGGCCCACAAAACTACAAAAGTATTTTTTTAACCAAAACAAATTTTTTTTTTTTTTTGTCAAATGATAGATTTTGTTAAATTAGTCACCGACAGGGTCTGAACCACGCCATCATGAAAGGGCTCAACACCTTTACACCACTGTGGTAAAGGGCTACTTGCAAAACAAAAGTATTATTAAGTAGCTAGAAAAATCAGAAAAGTGAAAAAAAAATTAATTAAATTTTTTTTTTTGTTTCAAAAGAAAAACAATAACTTCTAATTATAATTGCAATAGAATATTACATTAATTATGAGTGTTGTCACTTTACTCTACGGTAGTCAGAAATAAGAGTATGAATTGAATTGCTCTGCTTGAAACCATATTTCTTCGTAGTCATGGTTTTTTTTGTCTCCATGTATACTTCAATATTGCTTGTTCCCGATCCTTCATTGAAGAGGAGGAGCATTGTAATATGCCGGGATTGTTGCAGGAAAGAACATTTGTCTAACTCCTTCACCCTTAATAATGGGGAATATGATTCCTGATGCACCCTGAAAATAAAAGGAAAATCAAAATTTTAGTTCAAGTGAAAAGTAACGTATGTATTAATTTGTAAATGACAAATATGTTGATAAAGAGGAAGTATATTGGCAATTTTAGTGAACATACCAAGATCAACCTAGTCCCGAGCCATACACGTTTAGGCGTAGGGAACGGAATCATTAAGCGGCCGATTCCATAGACAGCCACAGCAAAGAAATGGAGAAACAGATGGATCGGACGAGGGTTAAGCCCAGAGAGAAGCGATATAGGTCCGTATGAACATATGCCTCCAAGGCTCAAATAGTCGAAACATGCTTCTCGCATTTCCTGTCTTGCCGGGTCAGGTGAGGCACAAAATACCTTGTACAAGGCACCGGCCAATGTGTTTATAGTGGATGAAACGGGCTGCAAACAAAACCAAGCACAACAATTATCAACAAAGTGGAAATCGCAAACAAACGCAATCAGACACATTATACATTTCACGTACAAGATAGTGCTTGTTCATCAATATACGTAATGTGACTCTCAATTAGGGTCAGACAAAACAACATAACATATCATATTGTCTAGCCAGAAATTTGTTTTTTTATTGCATATCTGAGTGATGATTTATACCTTGCGCAATGTGTAGAATGATTCAAGATATTCACACAAAGCTGATGCGTCACTGAGATCAGTTAGGGGTCTAAGAAGATCCCTTAGAAGAACAATGTCTGAAAGAGCCACAGTCATTCCTCCTCCTGTTAAAGGGTGTCTCATGTTGAATGCATCACCCAATAAAATTGCACCAGGAGTGGGAACAGGAGTAGCAGGCATGCTTTTATTTTGCATTGTTCTGATATTTCCCTTCTTGACCGCCGCTAGAAAAGACTTCAAGAGTTGGGGGGGAACCTGAAATACCAAAGTCTTCTGGTTAGTTCATTTCAATTGATAATATTTGTCACAATGAAATTGAAACTAACAAGTCAAGTAAACGATAGATACCTGAGGAGCCACCACAGTTTTCAAGTACTTGGCCATTTCACCGTTAGCTACTGAAGGTACTTTCGTGCCGGGAACATCTACCAAACAACGAACCTCAGTACTACTGATAGGGTAAAATAAGATGGGTGAAGGGTCTCCCAAAATCACATGTCCATGGTTTGCATGAGGAAGGTCACAATTCTCCAAGATCAAACCAACGAAGCAAGAAGGATTGTCAACCTTTGGAGTACAGAGATTGCGGCGGAGATTTGAAAAGCACCCATCGCATACTATTGTCAGTGGAGCATACGATCTCATCTCCTCTCCAGCCCTGTTCTTGTACATCACACCCTTGACGGTGCCCTTTTCTTCAATTAGGGTTGTCACAGTTCCTTGTTCTAGTGTCACACTGTTGAGAAAATTCGAGAAACATGAATAACAATTTGAAAAATATTAATATAAATTAAAACAATCGAAACATCACAAACATGGGGATAAATGAGAATTACTTTTTAAGAGTTGCAACCCTTTCGCGCATTTTTTGGATGAAACGCCCGTTATGGAAACTTCTTCCGGCGATATCTGAAGTATAGTCTTCCAAGGGATAAGACAGTTTTGTGTCATTTCCATTTTTGTAAAGAGCATAACCAAACACTTTCTGAGCATCAATGGACTCATTTGCACAGTCTGCATGTCACAAATATAACTTGTTGATCAAAATCGATGAACATAAATTTGGTACTAATTAATCATATGGAATAGAAATATGAAAAATGATTAAACCAATTAAACAATTTGAAGCGATTGCTTACCCGCTAGACCCAATTCAATTAATTTGAGATAGCCTCCAGGCTGCAACAGCTCACCAACAATTCTGTCTGGCTCACTCAAGTCTCTTTCAATCACATGTACGCGGCGTCCTTCCTGTAACGAGGAAGAGAAACATATGTTTAGACTCAAAAGCTCACATGATTAGCCAAGAAATTAAAGAAGATCTGAACTAGCCTTCTCAGTTTATTTGCACTGCAAAAAACGAAACTAAAAATGGCTTGGACTGCACTATTGAAATCATCACCCCAAAAGGGCGGAAAAAACTTTTATTTAAAATTCATAGAATATAAATTTAAGTGCTTATTCGCTAAAAATAGAGAGAACAAAAAACAAAAAAAAAAACAAAATGTCAGAAAACACGGTTTTGAAGCTTTGACTGCTTAGGTGACGACTACGTCTTCTGTTCAAAAAGCAAGGATATGCAATTTTTCTTTAATTTTCACGGTCACCAAACCCGGCTTTGAAGCTTTGACTGCTTATTCATTCACCATCAAATTTCTAAATTTATAAAATTAAAAAATTAAAACTTAGAACTTGGAATTTGGGAATTGTTTAAAAACCATAACATTCATTTTATATGTAGAGAGAATTATTTTGTCACCTTTCCAAGAGTGTAAGCAAGGGCAGCACCGGCAACTCCGGCACCGACAATGACAACATCCGTGCAGCTGGCAATCTCCGGTTGAAAACTGCCGTTCTGGGACGGCATCCTCACGTACCCATCTCCGTTAATGCCGCGGGAAACTTTCTCGACCACCTTCTTCTTCTCGCCGCTGAGAGTGGTGTTGATGATCATGAAGAAAACAGACCCCAGCAGAGAGACCAACACCCCACCAAGAACATACTCGTAATCCATCTTTGATATCAAAATAAAAATATATACCGCTAAAATTGAAAATTTGGAAGAATGGGGATTTTGGTTTTGGCTGTTCACAATCTGTAAACTTACGTGGTGGTTTTTGGTTGTGAATGCGAAGAGGAGAGAAAGTGCTTATGGTTGTGAGACAGCAATGGGAACTTGAAAGCGTTTATATAGAGTTGTTGGGCAAAAGCTATAAGCTCTGAGGGTTGGCGCCTACCGATGAAGTTATGGGACCATTTTTTAATATTCATGTGAGGTTGTGGTAGGGTGTGGGTGATCCTAGGATAGAATGATGTGGGATAGAGAGAGAGGACAAAGATAGAGTCACTTGTGGACAATTTAAAGGTGTCAATCGCAACATAATGCTAATCAACGGTCAGTTTTTTATGTTGGACTTTAACTCTACTATGATTGACTATATAAAGCACACAATCATCATCATCATCGTCATTATATTATTAGATTCAGATTGATTTTCTTAGTAAGAAATGGCATAATGGATGGGAGTTTTGATACGAGTAATCTTTCTAATTAATTCATTGAGTAAAGATCAGAGGTCATTTTTTAAAGAGAAAATTAGGTTCACATCCTTCTTTTTGTTACTCCATTGATTAAAATCCTATTCATTTTTAATTTTTGATCAAGGTCCTTGGGTATTAATAACATAATTAATTATTTGAATAATAAAATATTTTTATTTTTAAATATATTCTTTTAATGTTAAAAATGTTACAATTAGTATATTTATATTTATGGCTAAATTTTTTATCATATATTTTTATTTTTAGTTTGTACCTATTTTTAATTTGCAAATATTTTTTAATTTGTACCAATTTTCTTTTCATTTTTAATTTGTACCCATATATTAGTTTCTTTTTGTGCCTATATTTTTTAAAGTTTTATTTGTGTTTGTACCCATGTATATACCGTCACGTGACATTTAATCAATGATAGAAAAATTACATATGGTACATTTATGTTTTATGCCTAAACTTTGTATCATATATTTATATTTTTAGTTTGTACCCACTTTTAATTTGCAACATTTTTTTTTTAATTTGTAGTATTTTCTTTTTAATTTTATTTTGTACCCATGTATTAATTTCTTTTAGCGCCTATATTTTTAAAAATTCATTTGTATTCATAATTTTTAATCTTTTATATGTACCCTAATTTATTTCTAATGACCCATTCTTCTTTATTAATGTACCACTTTGTTATATGTGAAATGTACCAATTTTTTTGTAAAATGTACCAATTTTTTTAACACTATGGATACATTTTTTTGCCATTTATTATTTATTATTTTTACATATATTTTATCCATTTATTCAATCAAAATGTTTGAATTTTTTATTGTAACCGTTTTTAATAGTATTATAATGAGGGATTTTAAAATCTCATAAAATATCAAACAATTAATGTCAAAACTATAAAAATATAAATATTAATAGTAATATAATGAGGTGTATAAAGTCAAGGGACCTTGATCAAACTTTGAATATTATTAAGATTTTAATCAAAGAATGTTAAGGATTAGGGACCGCATCCAAAGTATCTCTTTTTTAAATGTACGTACATATAATAGTTATTATTGTATTACGATAATCATGCTCTTAATAGGTGTCAATTTTTCTTTGAGGAAAAATAAATAACAACACAACTCAAGCCTTATAATAATTTAGTCACGGGAGAACATACCATCATACGAAGACCTTGCAATAACACACGACAAGAACATGGCTTGAATCCCTCAAACCACTAAAACGGCATCTCGAGGGTAAGATCACACCACCATTTGTTGATCATGCATGTTGGCAACAAATCTTAGTATGAGGCATTTTCATAGTTCTTGCCAATCCCAAAAACTACAAAACCACCATACCATATTTGAAGAACAGTTGTCGCTCTACGATTAAAGGTTAAGCAGTAAGTCATAAATATCTGCTACAAAAGGCTCTCTCAACATAGCGAGAGAGCGGCCATTATCATAAATATTAGGGTTCTTTAGATATAGACCATTGCAACTCTTATTTCCTACACAAAAACTCATCTAGTTATAAACATCCAAATAAAACCCAAATCTAAAAATGATTGCCAGGTATATAAGTAATTGACCTATTATTACAAAATATTTACAATTTGTACCACAATATTCAAAATAAAATCAATAAATGTTATTACTCACATATTATTACCCCTAACACACACATATATATGTTCAAATGTATATATTACTACCATAAGCTCAATATATATGTGTATATATATACATATATAGTTTACCTATATATATATATACATACATACTATATATATAGTACTACTATACATTCACATATATATATATATACATGCATAGTACTACATATATGATCAAACATATTAAACTAATTAATCTACCTATATTTAAATTTATGATGAGCAAATAACATATATTTTGTAGGTAAATTAATATTGAATCAAATAACATTCTTTTATTTTGTGGGTAATTTATTTTTCATGTATTATTACATATATTTGGCACATTTTATTATTATAAGATATATGTACAAATAATAGGTAAATTAATCTTGAATAAAACAAAATTGCTTTATTTTGTAAGTAAATTAATTTTAAATCAAATAACATTTCTTCATTATGTAGGTATCTTATTTTGTATGTATCATCATATATATTGGGCACATTTTATTATTATATGTACAAAAAATAGGTAAACTAGTATTGAATAAAATAATAACATTTTTTTATGTAGGTATATCATTTTGCATGTACTTTGCATATATTGGGTTTGCTTTATTATGTAGGTAACTTATTTTGCATGAATTTTTTTTGTATGTCAAGCTTCTTTTATATATATATATATATGTGTGTGCGCGCGCGCGCGCGCGCGAAATAATTTACCTACATTTATATGTAAAATATAATTTTATTGACTTAACTAAGCATGTATTGTCACATCCCGGCCCGGGTCCACCACATCCCGGGCCCGTTCTACCACCGTAGCACGATATTGTTCGCTTTGGGCTTACCATTCCCTCACGGTTTTGTTTTTGGGAACTCACGAGCAACTTCCCAGTGGGTCACCCATCCTGGGAGTGCTCTAGCCTCCTTCTCGCTTAACTTCGGAGTTCTTACGGAACCTGAAGCCAGTGAGTTCCCAAAAAGCCTCGTGCTAGGTAGGGATGGGAATATACATTTAAGGATCACTCCCCGCGCAAGAGCCAATCCCTGGCCGAAAGTATGCCGATGAGAACATCAGGCCCCTAAGGGGGTGGATTGTGACATCCCACATCGCCCAGGGGAGTGATCCTTAAATATATATTCTCATCCCTACCTAGCACGAGGTCTTTTGGGAGCTCATTGGCTTCGGGTTCCGTAGGAATTCCAAAGTTAAGTGAGAAGGGGGCCAGAGCACTCCCAAGATGGGTGACCTATTGGGAAGTTGCTCGTGAGTTCCCATAAACAAAAACGTGAGGGCGTGGTCAGGGCCCAAAGTGAATAATATCGTGCTACGGTGGTGGAGCGGGCCTGGGAAGTGATCCGCCTTGGGCGGGGATGTGACATGTATTACTACATTTATTAGGCATGTTTTATTGTTATTATATATTAGGCAATGAATTTATTATTTTTTAATTTTTGTGAAATCATTAATTCTCCCTTACAATTTGTATGGAATTAATTGTGTAAATCAAACATTCAACTAGGGGTGTTTTGGGCACCGAAAATTTTTAAATGTGTAAAGTCAAATATAATTAATGAATTTGCTGATGTGGAATCTAATCAATGGGTTTTATTCGAATAAAATACTTATGTCGGATTTTATGTGGAAAAAATTAAGTTTCAAGGGCTAAAGTCATATTTTCAGTAAATATTACGAAGGTTACTGTGTATAGAGTTTAGTGGACTTTGCTTGACTCTCAAATTCAAGTGTATTCACTATAGGCTTTTAAGGAGTCAACAAAAATCACCCTGTATTGAATAAACACTTCTTATAACTTCTAAACAATCTAAGAAAATTCCGTGTGTATTGTGAAATTAAGGATATGTGTATAGTGGAATATAAAGTAAATAAGACACTATTTATGAGGTTCAGCAACTATGCCTACGTCCTCGAGGCGACAATAGTACTTTCTTTCATTATCTGAAATAATAAAAGTACAAAAATAACTCTCACTATCTTTCTTTGTTCTCTCTCTCTCTCTCTTATTTCTTTTCTCTCTTTTCTTTATTTCTCTTCTATTGTTTCTTCTTGTGTTCTTTATCATATATTGCATGCTCTTTACATACAACACTTAACATGCAAAAGTCTATAATACCAAATATTGAATGTTGAAATTCTATACACCTAAATAGTAAATACCAAACTTCTTTGACTTCCATTCTTCTATTTCACATGCTTGTTTATGTGGGCATTCACAACCATTTACAACATTGTGGTATTTATTTATGACTTTTGTGAATTTACAAAACTCAATTGTATTCAAAACTTCACTTATTTTAAAATGTCATGGAATTTGATGGACTTTGAGTGCTTTTATAATAAGTTTTTTGTCATAGCAAATCCAATCTCCCCCCTAAGACAAGTGGATTTCATTTTTCTCAATTCTCTGATGATATACTCCACCACCTACCATAATGCTATGACTATAATTATCACCATTTCCACCACCATGTTGCTACCACCACCTTACCATGACCATCTCCTCCACTCTCACTGCCACATAGAAACCATTACCGCCACTACCCATCATTGCCATGAGTGTCATCAATACTTGCACCACCATCACTACCACCATGTCTACCACCATCATCACCACCCCCATCCCTACTCCTGTACCACGCCAATATACAACCCCGCCACCACAATCACCATACCATCACCATCGTTGCCATCGTCACCTCTTTGTCAAGGTCATGATCACCATTTTAATCATGAAAACTTAATTGGTATTAAAAAGTCCTCGAAAATCCACATAATTCAAAATAATTCTAGCATTGAACTCTCTAGTATTGTATAAAGTTTCATCATTTAACTCAATTCTTTTCCAAAAAAAATAAAAAATTATTTTTTTAAACGCCTATGAAATTTTATGGAGTGTATAAATTATAATACTTAGTAAAAAACTACTAAATTCGTAAAAGTTCATCACTTGAAAAGCTCAATAAAATTCCATATAAGAGAAAGAGAAGCAATAGATCACATTGTCACGAACCCAGCGTTTTGGCTTAGGGTCGGTAGCGGTACATTTTTTCTTTGGTTTTTCTCTCTAGCAGTTAGGGTTTTTTTCCTCTACCTTCTAGCACTGTTTTAAAAATCTCTGCCTAGCGCCGCCTAGGCGCTAAGCGGCTGGTCACCGGCTGCCCCGATTAATGCCTAGGCGTTTGAAAATTAAGAAATGGCGCATAGACCTACTGAGGCGCCCGCCTAGACCGCCTGGGCACCCACCTAGGTTGCGACTCACTTAGATAGAAAATAGATAACTTTCATTTTGCATTTAATTTTTTTCAATAAATTGTAAGAGACTTGTTGAATACTTAAATGAACACACATTATATGCTTGTTTCACATGCTTTCATTATGTTCCAATAGCTTATAATATATATGTCATTCTATTTTGTAGTTTATGATGAAATTATATATATATATATATATATATATATATATTAAGTATAAATAGACACTTATTTACATAAAATATAATAGATTTAATAATTAAATCCGCCTAGGCGGCTAAGCGGGGTCTAGATAATATATTTAATTAAATCCGCCTAGTCAGCCTAGGCACCTCCTAGACCCTGCCTAGCCGCCTAAGCATTAGGCCCCAGCCAGCCGCTCGACTAGTGCCTAGAAGGTAATTATCTTTTAATGTGTATCAATTTGGGTTTCCGTAAATAAATTGTCAAATCAGGACTTAAATATGATTTTAACTAGGGGTGTGCTATCCACACACCCCTTGTTAATTTTTGTCCTTTGATCTTCTTCAATTCATCCGATCTGACGGCCGAAAATTAAAAGGGTGTGTGGATATCACATCCCTTTAACTAAACTTGATATTTGTGTATCATGTATTTGAAACAAATTTTCGCACTAGCATTTGGTTAGTGATAACTATTTTCACTTAGTTGGACCATGTTATTATGGTCAACTAATGTAAACGCAATGATCATACATATATGGGGAAATTAGATTCACATCCTTCTTTTTGTTACTCCATTGATTAAAATCCTATTCATTTTCAATTTTTGATCAATGTCCTTGAGTATTAATAACATCATTAATTATTTGAATAATAAAGTATTTTTATTTTTAAATATATTCATTTAGTGTTAAAAATGTTACAATTAGTATATTTATATTTATGACTAAATTTTTTATCATATATTTTTATTTTTAGTTTGTACCTATTTTTAATTGCAAATATTTTTTAATTTGTACCAATTTTCTTTTCATTTTTAATTTGTACCCATATATTAGTTTCTTTTTGTGCCCAATTTTTTAAAGTTTTATTTGTGTTTGTACCCATGTGTATACTGTTACGTGACATTGCATATTTAATCAATGATAGAAAAATTACATATGGTATATTTATGTTTTATGCCTAAACTTCGTATCATATATTTATATTTTTAGTTTGTACCCACTTTTAATTTGCAATATTTTTTTTTTTAAATTTGTAGTATTTTCTTTTTTAGTTTTATTTTGTACCCATGTATTAATTTCTTTTATCACCTATATTTTTTAAAAATTCATTTGTACTCATAATTTTTTAGTCTTTTATCTGTACCCTAATTTATTTATAATGTACCCATTCTTCTTTATTAATGTACCACTTTGTTATACGTGAAATGTACCTATTTTTTTGTAAAATGTACCAATTTTTTTTAACACTATTGATACATTCTTTTTCCATTTATTATTTCTTATTTTTACATAAGTTTTATCCATTTATTAAATCAAAATGTTTGAATTTTTTTATTGTAACCGTTTCTAATAGTATTATAATGAGGGATTTTAAATTTATAGGATTATAAATCTCATAAAATATCAAACAATTAATGTCAAAACTATAAAAATATAAATATTAATAGTAATATAATGAGGTGTACAAAGTCAAGGGACTTTGATCAAACTTTGAATACTATTAACGTTTTAATCAAAGAATGTAAAGGATTAGGGACCGCATCCAAAATACCTTACATATATGGTGATCAGTTTAAGCTCATTGTAGGTGGTTCATTGTTGTAGTGTAGCTTTCTTGTATTATAAAAATAAAAATAAAAAGATGGTCAGTCATAATTGATATTATATTTTTTTTAAGGTAATAAAAACTTATTTAAGAACCGATCATGAATGTACATAGAATAGACATGTCAAATATAACCAAAATGTCACACATGCCTGAAGGAACACTACAATTTCAAAATTACAAACTCATTATGTATACGATAAATTTTCTCAACCACAAAAGACCCACATCTAATTTGATTAGCACGAAAGAAGATGCATGGTTTAGAGATAAGGGTATATGTAGAATCGATACTATATTAACTTTCAACGATTAACTAATTCCGAACTTTTCTTTGAAGTACCCTTACAAAAAGAAAATGGTGTTGCTTTGAAATACCTATAAATAGGCTTCACGTGGCTAAATGTAAGCCAAAAATGACAATGCTTGTGTCCTTCGGGATTTATTTGTCCCTTCACTTATGGTTAACAAATTTTTACCGTCTGAATATCATAATCGAAACTGTTTGTTCGCTTTGTCATCATCTAAATATCATATCTATACAAATGTATTCAATTTGAAGACCTTTTAATAAGAATGCTACTTGTTACTAAAACCGTTATTTGGTTGAACACGTATGGATTACTAATCTCCAAATTGAATGATTTTTTGCAGACATGATATTTACATGATTATAAAAAAAGTCAAAGTTTTTTATTATAATGTTCGGACAATAAAGGTTCATTAATCGTAAGTAAGAAAGACAAATAAGTCCCCCACGGGGGAACACAAGCATTATCCAAACACTCTGAGCACTATAAGTTTTATAGAAAAATACTTCTATATATCATAATACTTGAGAAAAAAAAAAACACGTCTCATCTATTTACATGTCATTTAGTTTTTTATTTTGGTATTATAAAGTGAGTTTTTTTTTTTTCATGATATTGAGTTTGAAGAATTTTTTTTTTCTTCTATTTTAAAGTGTCATATTATCAGTGGCTTACATGTAACAAATAATTTTTTTCATCTTTTATGCACATAAAAAGTATGATATATTTTATCTTTAAATTTGTGAATAAACATAAAATGGTCCCATATATAAACATATTTTATTCTTAAATATGTGAATTAGTACTAAAATGTCCAATATATATAGGTTATGTTTAAATTTGCCACACTTTGAACGAAGAGATTCCCATGTTATTGAACACAAGAGATATTGAAATCTATATATGTATTTATTTGTTTCTAATATTTTAGTAACACTGGATTAATGGGTGGTTGATTTAAGATCACAAAGAATTAAACACATGCGGAATTTTATTTATAAAAAAAATAAAAAAATAAAAAAATAAAAAAATAAATAAAAACAACTTATTCACAGAGTTGACTTCGACTGAGGGCTTGCTAGCTAGCTCCCCAACTGAGACCAATTAAGTTTGGTCAAAGACTACTGCTTTGCTGGATGATACTTACGTGGTCACCAGATGTGCACATAATAATTTACAACCAGCGTTGTATTTTAAAAGTTTTTTTTTCAAAACCATGGGAAGCAAAACAAAAGAACTCTTGATTAAATAAGTAGTCTTTCATACGTGTGTGTATATATATAGTCTTCCTCGTTAGAAGTTAACAAAGAAATGATCAATTAAACATTAAGTCGACGTGACTTTTATATTCGTATTGAGATGGAGACGTGAGGTCAACAGGGAAGCTGGGTCTAGTCAACATCAAAGTGGAGTAATACTTTGTCAAGTTAATCACGATGACATTTTCATTTGTTTTTGTTTTAAAAAATTAATGTTACCAACTACTAGGAAGTTTAGCAGAATTATAGAAATATTTGTCATTCACTATTCAGAAATTGCATTTTCTTTAGTTAAAATCGATAACAAAATTTAACAGCACGTATAAGACATAAATCTTAGTTGCAAAAACAAGACACATATCTTCAACATTTTACACGAATCTCGTGCATTTCTTGAATGATAACATATGGATGATTTACATTTTTTGATGCATATAAAGGATATAAGAAACTATTAGCGGTTGATTGTCTGAGTAGATAGGGGCTTCTTCTTTAACTCGATAAGTCCCAAATTCGAACATTTTCCATTCCTTAGCATAGTATTTAGAGTTAATATCACTTGTAACAAAAAAAAAAAAAATCACTATTAAGAAAAGATGGCAGTGAACCTTTTAGGTAAAATCCATTATATATGAAAATCATTAGAGTAATGCTTTTCTTACCACATTTCTTTACCATCTCAGATGGCCAATGACAATGGCGGAGCCAAAAATTCATGCCAGGAGGGGCCACTAATGAAAGAAATTAGAAAAATTTTTAGTAATATCATGGAATTTGAATCAAACAAGAGTGATGGAGCTTTAAAATTTGTATGAAAAAATTAGTATTGAGAGATGTCATAGTAAATAGAACCTATGTTGACATCTAACACAACATTGATAATAACGTTATAACTAGCTCAAACTATTATTACGATATTTTTCTTTTAATGTTATTGAATCTTCCTCTCGAATATATATACCTTGTTTTATATGAACTAACAAAAAAATAAGCTATTATTACGATACTTTTTTTTTAATATCATTCAATCTTCCTCCCGAATATATATACATTGTTTTATATGAACTAACAAAAAAATAATTGGTTTAAAAGAAATCAGAATGTTAGTACAGGGGTAGTTATATATGGTAATTGGTAAAAAAATACCAAAAAGTAACTTTCCGTCAGCAAGCGTCGACCCCAGGACCTAATGAAATCTTTAAAACCTAACATACCAACACACCACCACACCACATGGACATTATTGCAAAATTTACTACATAATAGATATATATTTATTTCCAGGATGGGCCCTGGACTACCCTAGTCTCCATGTGGCTCCGCAACTGGCCATGAGTTGAACAAGCTACATCATTTAATTTTAATTTTTTTATTAATTAAAACACTTAAATAATCTTATGTGACAGAAGAAGAATCCTTGTATACCATAATCATCATTTAATTAACAATCTTTTTATTAATTATTGATTAACATTTCAAAATTAAATGTTAATTAATTTAGATGATGTGGTTGTTTACATCAGATGTCACCTAAGATGGTATACAATTATGGTATAAAAATATGATAAGAATAGCATTATTGAAATCATTATGATTACTCTGGATATTAATTAGTATAAACTTATCAAGATTATGAATTTATGAGTCATTTATATGCGATAAATATTTGATTAATCAACAGTAGTTGGTTTAGCCTTCACAAATCTTCAATAATATTGTCATATGCCTGGATTGTACTTAGCATGCCTCCACAAAAGTCATACGAAATTGAACAATAAAAATAACAGAAATTAACAACACCTTCGCCTCATTTATCATTATGAAGGGCAAACATAAGAACATCTAAATTACATGAGAATATTTATCTTTTCCATTAGACAGTTAATCACATTACATATATGAGACTAATGTTAAAAAAAAATCATATTTATGTATCATATTGATGTACAACATGATGTGGCAAATGATGCACTAACAAAAAAAAATAAAAAATTTCCTCCATATTTTTATATGAGTAAGTACAACACAACACTCATTGTATGATCAGGGGATAAGCCTGAAATGTTGATGTGCATCATCTCCCGCATTTGAGACCCCAATTTTTTTTCTTTCAACCCATTCAGCTATATAGCCCCCTTTCTTTGAAAAATCTGACTCGATCGTCACTCTTCCCCTCTATTTTTTATTACCTTGCAATTGCATGGGCCATGCATGTGATCAATGTGCATGTATTCGTTATTTGCTTTCGAAATTTCTCCGACCAAGATAAACATGTATTTGGGAATTGAATTCCACATGCGCTTATGTCACGCCCTGGACCCGAGGTCGGTAGTAAAAATTTGAACCCGAATCCGAAACGCGAACTAAAAACTAAATAATTAAAGTAAAACTGAAACGGGTTGGAAAATAAAATTCTTCTTATTTAAAATAACTCAATAATTCTTTACAAGGCTAAAATAAAGAAATACAAAATTCTATCCTCACACTTAATCCGATCTCATCCCGTCTACCCTCTTAGATTGTTTAGTTCGTGAACCTGCATAACAGAGGGTTGAGCTTCAACAACTCAGTAGGGACATAACCTTATTACAGTAAATTAACAATATTAAATTAAGTGTCATAAAATCATGTAATCAAGTACCAAATCATTATCATCAACAATGCATGAGTGCGATACAATACTCTTCATCTCTACCCGTTAATTCATATAATAAAACACACGGACCTGCACATCCCATACCGTGCATTTTACCTCTGCAGTGGTGGTTCGAATGTTTTAATATATAACTCAATCATCCCAATTTCCCCTTTTGTTAGTCATCTTGCCTAAACTCTTCGTCGCCAGTCCCGAATTACCCTTAAAGAATCTGTGCACTGTGGGCTCACCTGAGACCTGGTACCTGCTAAGAGTTTGGCTCAACTACACAAAAGATCATTTCCATTACCCTCTTTCCAAATTCCTTTCTCACCAACAAAGTTCCAACCACTTCTGACACATGAGTGATGCACAAGTAACGTTATTACATCTTTCACATGTCACAATATATCTCAACGAATAACATTCCAGTAGTACTAACAAGTAAACGACCAACTGAAGCAATAATCCAAACAACATCCAACCACATTAATCAACCAACACAAATATAGTACTTCACGAAATTTAATAGAATCAATATCTATAAAGGTCTGCCGTATTTCCCCTATATAGATTCCAAAGCATTGCTCCGAGATAATAACACAAGAAACCACAACTGTGATAAGCTCCTATTCACAAGTATAAGAAAATTACCAAATGCCTTATATGAACTTTAATACTAATCAACACACTTAAAACTCATCAGTTCCACGGTACTCAATTCAAAAGTCATTTGGTTGACTATAATGCTGTACAAAATAGTTTCTTATATAGCAAACATGTATAGTGCTTATTCAAAAGCCTTTTGCCTTCAAAACCATTCAAGTAATATGTATAAATTAAACTGTACATAAAACCATTTACCAACATGCTTATTCATTTAACAAAAGACATACATCCATACATATACATATATATGCAGTACATGCTTCGACTCTTCTCTTTGCAATAGAGCACCATCCAAGTCTCCTAAAGTTAGGTGCCTTTCCAAATAGGAATCAATATGGTATTGTTATGTAACATGCGAAATACAGAACATAAGAGGCTATCACTAAAGAACAACATGAATAGAAAGACTTTTCTATAAAACTAAATCAGCAGTATGAACGAATTCAAATACATATGCATAACGATGCCCAGCAGCCCTTTTTTGGTTTAGATACAAACATTTATAATTTATTAATAACATACAGTGATATGAGACAAATAACTAAGATGAAAACCTGAAAGGAAAACTCTTTAAACCTGACAGAGAGTAGACCCCGATAGAAAATGGTTCATCTAGCCAGCGAAGAAAACCGAACAATAACATTCTATTTATAGGAGAAGGAAGTTGGCACAGAGGAAGGTGAGATCAGACCAAGCAAACTTACACCGTCTCAAAGCTATCAATAGGAATGATGTAAAAGCCCTTTAATTGGCTATGGTTTTGGTCCAATTAGAACTGCACAAACAGCTTAATAAAATAATGTAAAAGGAAAGAAAATGAATAATATGAATATATAGTTCAAATACTACCGTAATGGTGTACTGAACTTATTTGGTTCAAAATAATAGTAAATTAGAGTATAGAAAAATGAAATAAAGGAATTAACAATTAAATAAGAAGTAATACAAAACTTTTTGAAATTAATAAGTATACACAACACATAATTATATATGATTATTTTTGAAAATACAGGTCCTCACAGCTTAAGATTCAAAGCATGACAAAGCTTCATGCATGTATACCAAGGATTTAAGGGACTTTATATACAAACTGTATTTTTACATCGTCCAAGTTTGAAGTGATTTTTAGAAAGGGTCAATTAATTTTAGGGTAAATTACATAGTAACCCCTCAAGTTTAAGGTATATTACAACCTCATACAACGTCTTTAAAACATTTCACTTTCATACATCATGTACTATTTTATTTCAAAATAATACCTCTGTTAGATTTTCCGTTCATTGATCTGTTAAGTGCTGATGTGGCTGCCACATGTGTGCCACGTGGCTGCCACATGTGTGCCACATGGCAAAAAAATAATTTTTTTTTTTAAATCTGAATCTTCTAAAAATAAAAAAAATAAAAAAAATAAAAAAATAAAAAAAAGCCTGAAACCCATCCCTCCCCGCAGCCCCCCACCCCCATCCCAACCTACCCACGCCCACCTCCACCTCCCCTACGTAGTACCAACTAGAAGGTAAATCTTTCTTTTCCTTCTGAAGTTTGCCGTTGCGGACACCATGCCTCCCTCGCTGAGGACCTGCATCCCTTGTGGAAGGGTCTTCTTGTACGCAGTTGTTGAGAAACTCGGGTGGTCCGGAAATCTCAATTAATCCAAACCAATAGACAAAATTAACCCAAAAAAATCAGCAAAAGAGAGATTCAAATTCAAAGTGTATGGTTAGTTGCAAAGAATTGAAAGAAAAATGGGGTGAATTAGGGTAAAATGGTACCTCAGAAAAGAGTCGAATGCAGAAGGTAGGGTAGAAGCAACAGAGGAAGAGGGTTTTGGAAAGTCAAAGACGGATGTGGCTTTGTGGGCTTGGTCATCGCCGTCGTCGTTATCATCATCGTCAGTGGAGCTCGAGCCATGCTAATGGAGGCGGTAATCTTGCTCTTCTTCTTCAGGGGAAGAATAGCCCTGGAGGAACACCAAGCTCATTGCTTAATGCAGGGACGGATCGAGGAAGGGAAAATGGGGTGGGAAATCGCCGTTGAAATATGAAAAATAATATCAAATTTAGTATATAATCCCCCACCCCTCCCCTTACCTTCCCGAAACCCCCAATTAAAAAAAAAAACAGAAATCCCCAACCCATTGCTCCCTCTTCTTCACTCTCTTCACCTCCCCTTCCTTCTATCTTCCCATATCAACACCGCCATTTCCCCATCACCACCGCAGAGCTCTCTCTCCGATCCCTCTACTCCTCATGGAGGTCTTTCGTCACCACCTGATCTCGCAGTCGACCGGGGATTTCTCATCGTCTCCCTGCTGCTCCTGCTCGTTGTTGTCTTCGACGACGAAGATGATGCGGGGGAGCATGACATCCTTTCGATTCGGGGGGATATGGGTTTCGCGTCGGGGGGGGGGGGTGGTAATGGGATCTGGGTTGGGGGTGGTTGTATGGGGTATGGGTTTCACGGGGGGTATGGGATCTGGGTTGTTCTCTGGTTTTTTTCTTTTTCCTTCAAAGGTGCAGGTATGGGGTGGGGGTGGGGGTGGGGGTGGGGGGGGGGGGGGGGGTGGGTGGGGTGATGGGATTTTGGATTTTCTAACTTTTTTTTTTTAGAAGATTCAGATTTAAAAAAAATAAAAAAATTTGCCACGTGGCACAAATTTGGCAGCCACGTGGCACAAATGTGGCAACCACGTCAGCACTTAACGGATCAATGGACGGAAAATCTAACGGAGGTATTATTTTGAAATAAAATGGTACATGATGTATGAAAGTGAAATGTTTTAAAGATGTTGTATGGAATTGTAATAGACCTCAAACCTGAGGGGCTACTATGTAATTTACCCTTAATTTTAATTTTCTTAATTATATTCTACTTTAAGTTTTAATTAAAATCGTATGAACTTATATCTTTGAGTTGTATATGGGCTAAATGACGAGTGTGAGATTCATTTATGATTTAACGTGATGTAAAAACACTCGTTATGGAGCTACGGTTTCTCCTAAATCAATGCATTGTATACCAAAATAATAACCAATTACACAGCTTCACTAGTAGAAAAACATGTGTGAACACGAAATTTTCCTGAAACGAAAGAGACAAGAACAACGTGCACAAACAAATATTTGCATTTTGATGATTTTGGGTTACAATCTCTCTCAAATTTGATCATTTGATTCGATCTCCGTAAGGTATTGATTTGTGGATGTTTCGTTGATCCAAGGGCCGTCGAGGCTTGATCTTGGATGAACTGTTGGAAGTTTCTTCAAGGGGCCGTGGGCTTAATCTTTGAAGGTGGATTTGAGCGGATCTTCAATGAGCCGTTGGGGCTTGATCTTGAGGATGAGTGTTTCTTCAAGGGCCGTTAAGGCTTGATCTTGAATAACGGTGATGAACGGATCTTCAAGGGCTTTTGGGCTTGATCTTGAAGAACGGTTGGATGTGTGGATTTGTTGATGTTGTTGATCCAAGGGCCGTTGGGGCTTGATCTTGGAAGAACGATGAACGAAGAACAAAGAACACTTTCTTCAAGAGCCGTCGGGGCTTGATCTTGGAAGAACAATGAACGAAGAACGAAGAACACTTTCTTCAAGGGCCGTCAGAGCTTGATCTTGAATTGGTGATTGTTAATCCAAGGGCCGTCGGGGCTTGATCTTGGAAGAACGATGAACGAAGAACGAAGAACGCTTTCTTGATTCTTCGGGAACCTGGATGCTTGAGAACTTCGGAGTTTTAGAGTTTCAGAGCTTCAAGGTTTTTTGCCTAATATGCATTCCTCCCCCAAATGAATGAAATTGGCTTCTATTTATAGAATTTTCCAAGGCCTAATTTTGAATATAATATTCCAGATAAAATAAGTCGTTTCTGCCAGGTGTTGACACGTGTCCTGTTTGATGACTTTTCCGATGATTCTCGATTTTTTGTTTAGACACACGCTACGTGTAAAATTTATGTAATACATGAGCGCTGAAACTTTGATTTATCGGTCAATATTTATTTATCGAAATTTCGATGTCTACAACATGTTTGCGCGACGGAGCAAATTTCGTCGTGCAAAGTATGTTTGCGCAATGCAAAACACAAGACGTCGCACAAACGACCTTTGCGCGATGACACTTTACGCGACGTAGGTACACCTGGGTCGCGCAAAACATCCTTGCACAATGCCAGCCTTCGTCACGCAAAATATTGTCGCTCAAAGGTCGTTGGCGCGACATTTTGTGCGTCGCGCAAGATTTTGGCAGCAAACCAAGAATGCTTTACTGCTTTTTCCCAACTTTGCGCGACGTAACCTACATCGCGCAAATTTTTTTGTTTTTTCCTTTTGCTTTTCTTTTGGGGTTCTTGCATTGCCTTTTTCTTTTGTGGCATCCACTTGTGTAAATGTTTTAAATTGACAATAGAATTAGTTCATTGTATTCATATAGGTTTAAAGAGTGTAGCTGTAAAAAAATCATCAAAATCAGAGTTAAAATAACTATTAAATCGTGATTTTTCGTTTATAGTCGTCGAAAAGGTTTGTCTCATTACATAATCTCTGAATGTTTGACAGTTGGATCGTTGAAATTAATTTCGTATAATGTGTTTCCCATCAAGTTCAATAGTATATTTACTAAGTAGATTGTAATTTATTTATTTTGTACTCATAAACAAAAATAAATAAATAAATAAATAAAATATAAAAAACATTGCGCGACGTTGGTGCAACTGCGTCACGCAAAGATGTTTTGCGCGACGCACCACCTACGTCGTGCAAAGTTTTTTTTTTTTTTTTTTCCTTTTGCTTTTCTTTTGGGGTTCTTGCATTGCCTTTTCTTTTGTGGTATCCACTTGTGTAAATGTTTTAAATTGACAATTGAATTAGTTCATTGTATTCATATTGGTTTAAAGAGTGCAGTTGTAAAAAATTATCAAAATCAGAGTTAAAATAACCGTTAAATCATGATTTTTCTTTTTCTTGTTACTTGATAAATGAATGTTTTTTTTTTTTGCGATTTTTGGCATATGGATCTCGAAGCATATGCAAACAAGTTTGATACTTGGATCGTTGAAACTAGTTTCGTACAATGCGTTTCCCATCAAAACGATAGATTCACTAACACTTGGAAGTTTATTTATACTTTCATTAAATATAACATAAGATTTTGTGGTATCCACTTGTGTAAATATTTTAAATTGACGATCGAATATGTTCGTTGCATTCATATATGGTAGCTATAAAAAATCATCAAAATTGGAGTTAAAATAATCGTTAAATCGTGATTTTTCGTTTATAACCGTCGAAAAGTTTTGTCCCATTACTTAATCTCTGAATGTTTGTTTTTTACGATTTTTGGCGTATGCGATCTTGAAGTATATACAAACAAGTTTGACAGTTTGATCGTTAAAACTAATTTCGTACAATGTGTTTCCTATCAAGTTCAATGGTATATATATTTACTAAGTAGATTTTAATTTATTTATTTTGTACTCATAAGCAAAAGGGCCAAAAAAAAAAAACCTTTGTGTGACGTAGGTGCAACTGAGTCGCGCAAAGTTGTTTTTTTTTTTTTTGCCCTTTTGCTTTTCTTTTGGGGTTCTTGCATTGCCTTTTCCTTTTGTGGTATCCACTTGTGTAAATGTTTTAAATTAATGATTGAATTAGTTCATTGTATTCATATAGGTTTAAAGAGTGTAGCTGTAAAAAATCATCAAAATCAAAGTTTAAATAACTGTTAAATCGTGATTTTTTGTTTATAACCGTTGAAAAGGTTTGTCTCGTTACTTGATATTTGAATGTTTTTTTTTTTTTGCAATTTTTGGCGTATGCGATCTCGAAGCATATGCAAACAAGTTTGACGGTTGGATTGTTGAAACTAAATTCGTACAATACGTTTCCCATCAAAACGATAGATTCACTAATACTTTGAGTTTATTTATATTTTCATCAAGTATAACATAAGATTTTGTGGTATCCACTTGTGTAAATATTTTAAATTGACGATCAAATTAGTTTACCGTATTCATATAGAATCAAGGAGTGTAGCTATAAAAAATCATCAAAATCAGAGTTAAAATACCTGTTAAATCGTGATTTTTCGTTTATAGCCGTTGAAAAGGTTTGTCTCGTTACTTGATATATGAATGTTTGTTTTTTGCGATTTTTGGCGTATGCGATCTCGAAGCATATGCAAATAAGTTTGACGGTTGGATCGTTGAAACTAGTTTCGTACAATGCGTTTCCCATCAAAACGATAGATTCCCTAACACTTGGAGTTTATTTATACTTTCATTACGTATAACATAAAATTTTGTGGTATCCACTTGTGTAAATATTTTAAATTGACGATCGAATCCGTTCGTTGTATTCATATACGGTCAAGGAGTCTAGCTGTAAAAAAATCATCAAAATCGGAGTTAAAATAACCGTTAAATCGTGATTTTTCGTTTATAACCGTTGAAAGGTTTTGTCCCGTTACTTGATCTCTGGATGTTTTTTTTTTCCAATTTTTGGCTTATGCGATCTCGGAATATATATATAAACAAGTTTGACAGTTGGATCATTGAAATTAGTTTCGTACAATGTGTATCTCATCAAAATGATAGATTTCCTAACACTTAGAGTTTATTTATACTATCATTAAGTTTAACATAACATTTTGTGGTATCCACTTATGTAAATATTTTAAATTGACGATCGAATTGGTTCGTTGTATTCATATAGGCTCAAGGAGTATAACTGTAAAAAATCATCAAAATCAGAGTTAAAATAACCGTTAAAAACGATCAAAATCATTTTTCCATTTGTCGTTTGGCCCAATTTCATTTGTCAACATCATGATTTCAATTCCACAATTTCCATCCGAGCCTTTTCTTTTCCTTGCTGCTATATAAAATGAAATGATACGGTTGATACCGTCCAACCACCGTTTCATTTTTCTGCATTTGAGTTATGATTTGTATGAATCTAAGAAATATTTAAGGTCAAAACTAATGAACTTGACTTAGTAGCCGTAAATCATTGTTAACTACATCCTATGACTTTTGAACCGAGTTGAGATTTCCATAACCAAAGGCATTTTAGACTGGCTGTTGCCTACTGTTGGTCAAATAGTAAAGGTAGTTATAATGCTACTGGGAATTTCAGGACCTCAGCAAGTTCTATATTGTTTTTCCATGTTAGTGAATGCTCTTGATTCTTCATCTCCTAGACTGTTGTATCCATATGACTATGTAGGTCGTGTAACGGATAATTGATTGAATTTTGTTTGTACCATACTTGATCAATCCCGAAACTACTGAGTACCGGTCAACGTTATACCGTCAAGGACCTAGAAAAGTTTCCCTCCAACCAGGAGGCCAATCATAGCGAGACACGTGTCGACATCAGAAGCTAATCATAGCGCGACACGTGTCAACATCAGAAGCCAATCACAACACGACACGTGTCAATGTCAAAACAAAGCTAGAAACTCTCTTCTATAAAAGGATATCATTCTCCCACAATATTTCCTAATGTCATTTGTACTAAAGCATTCACTAGTACTCACTAAAGGAGAGCTTGAACCTATGTACTTGTGTAAACCCTTCATAATTAATGAGAACTCATCTACTCCATGGACGTAGACAATCTAAGTGGACCACGTACATCTTGTGTTTGCTTCCCTATCCCTATCCATTTACATACTTATCCACACTAGTGACCGAAGCAATCTAGCGAAGGTCACAAACTTAACACTTGCTGTTGTACCAAAGTCCTCACTGATTTTGTGCATCAATATTTGGCGCCGTCTGTGGGAACGACACTGATTCTCACTCTCTTCATCTTTGTTAAGCTGGTTTCCACCATTCGTACACTCTCTTTTGACCAGGCATTCCTTTCCAACATAAGGAGCGAAGAAAGCCACAACACACAGAATGACACCCTTCTTGCACCTGGTGCGAAGCAACGAAAGAAGAAACAAAAGAAGTTTGCTCTTAAGGCTAAAATCGATAAGCTGGAGGCTCTAAGATAGCAATGAAGAGTGAGATCCTCCAAGAGCAGTATGAGAAGGTCTTCGAGATGCTCCACGAGGCTAGATATACTAAAACACACGAGCTCATCACCCATGTGGAAGTCAACCATCAATTGGGTGCCCCCCAACACGGAGGGTCATTTGCCCTCGACATGGGTATTCCTGTTGATGAGCGAGCTACTCATCGAAATGGCGACCAACATGAGACTTCTCTCAACCCAGCTACTTCGACCCGAAGTAAGGGGAGTGGAGGAAGGCACCTCCTTACAGAAGGAGTGGAAGGATCGAAAGCCGTCTTTCGCTACTGTCGAGACTTCCTAAAGCAACGTCGAGACAATCCCATCCATGTAAGCTCGAAGATCAATGACCCAAGGGTCTCTGAAAGACTCGGTCCCCTCCCATGTCCCAGGCCAGCTACCAATATGGGGAAGGGGCAATAAGTCCTAGAGAAGCACGAAGGTATAGGGGACTCAAAGATGTTCCGACAGACATACCTTAGAAGTTAGTACGGTAAATCCAGGGAAAAATCACATGCTCTTGATCATAACTTCCTACTTCCAAGAGGAGATGGAGATTTACGAAAGAAAACTCCAGTGGTACATGACTCCATTTAGGACCCTCTTATCCTACAGCTTCTTAAAGAAGTAAACAAGTTGAAGGCCGAACAACAAGCTGAGATACCTGATTGGAACCAACCTAGGCCTGGCCCTTTTACAAGGAGGATCCTCGACACCCCCTCCAAGCAAAGACAAAGCAAAAGCTTGGCTTGTAACTCTATACTGGAAATGAGGACTCGATTAAACACCTTAACCTCTTTGAGTCCACCATGGCATACCGGATGCATACCGACGAAGAGCAATGTCTTCTTTTCCCCTCTACCCTCTCTGGCGGGGCTTTAAACTGGTATTGCCGTCTCCCACCTGAGCCGGTAGACTCATTTGATGAATTGAGGAAACTGTTTGTTTCTCAACACATTTTCCAGACCGATCGCTTGCACTCTGCGGATGACTTATACACTATTCGCCAGAAGCCAGGCGAGTCATTACGTATGTATGCTGGCCGCTTCAGCCATGAGTATTCCCGTTGTGTTGAGGCAGACGATAAGATTGCCCTTAAAGCCTTCAAGGCAGGCCACGTGACTGTTTTTTTAAGTACATGATCAATGCCAACATTTGGAAGACTTACTTTAAGGTGATGGTGCATGCTTATAACCATGCCTTCGCCGAGGCAAAGACATACCAAGAGAAACCCCCAACAACCATCCCCTATCAGCAAGTGGGAAGTGGAAGCCAGACCCACCCAAATAAGAAGACCTCAACCTTCCAAACGGCAGTGGTGCCTCCCCCTGCCTTACTTAATACTTTGCCAAGTCAACAGACATATCAATCTCAGGGCAAAAGGAAAGATTTCCATCCTCACCAGTCTCATTTTAGTAAAATGAGTAAGGGACACTACCGCGATAACCAAGGGTATCGCCACGATAATCTCCGACCCTAGGCAGTCAACACAGTGGGTTAAGCATGTGTCAGGACAGGCCCTACCCCGAGGTATGAGGCATACACACCTTTGAACAACACATGTGTGGCCATTTACCCCAGCATAGCACACCTGATATCAAAGCCAAAGCTGAGGCACCCGGATTACAAGCCTACGAAGAACACAGACACGTTTTGCTGCTACCACGAGCATAACGGCCATGACGGCGAGAAGTGTATCACCCTTCTTGATCATATTGAAGCTTTGGCATGTGAAGGAAAAATTGATCAATTCCTTCTTCACCCTCCAAGGGGTAACCGTAACCAACACCAGGTGAATGTGATATATTCCATAAATGGTGGCACACCCATATCTAAATCTTCCAACATGGCCATGAAAAATAGTGAACGAGCTTTAAGGTCTGGCCACCAAGTGTTTCACGTGGAAGACATCAAGGGAGGCAAGTATCAAAAGCCTAACTGGGATCCAATATGTTTCTACCCTGAGGAAGAAAGTGGTATCATCTACCCTCACAACGGCCTACTGATCGTGGAAGCTCACATAGCCAACTTTGAAGTACGACGAATCCTGGTAGACACGGGGGCTTCGGTCAATATCATGTTTGCTGAAGCTTTCAAGGCACTTAATGTAGCTGAACACTTACTCGATCACTGGATTTCCCCTTTGATAAGCTTCTCCGGTGATATCGTGCAGCCTTTGGGGAGCATACACTTACCTTTCACCATTGGTACATGCCCTTACACAGCTACCATTACCACTAACTTCCTGGTGGTTGATTGCCCATCAGCATACAATGTCATCTTCAGACGCACATGCATCAATGATCTCAAGGCCATGGTATCCATACATATGTTGTTGATGAAATTTCCAACCTCCTATGGCAATGGTTACATAAGAGGAGATCAACTTATTGCACGATCATGTTACAACACTTTGATCAAGCAACATCAACTGCATGTGCCCAAGGAAACCCTTTCTATACATGACCAAGTCATAAAGACCAGCCCAGACGAAGCCAACTTGGATCTTCACGGTGGCAACAGTCAACCCGACGATCCTTGAGATGACTCTTTCACCCAGCAAGCACAACCCGCTAAAGAGTTGAAGAAGGTATCTATCTCAAAAGATTATCTGATCGCATGGTGAAGATTGGCACCATCTTGTCACCACTCATTCGGTTGACATTGATCTCTTTTTTGCAAGAGAACACTGAGGTATTCGCCTGGTCATACGAGGACATGCCAGGCATCTCTCCTGATATCATCTGTCATCACTTAAGTATTGACCCCAAGACCAAGCCAGTGAGACAAAAGCGAAGATCTTATGACGTTGAACGATATGAGGCAATGAAGGTAGAAGTTGAAAAACTCAAAGGCATAGGCTTCGTCTGCGAAGTCAATTATCCAACGTGGGTAGCAAATGTTGTCCTTGTTAAGAAGAATCCGACCAAGGAAAGTCTCCTGCTCCAAAAGGTCTTGTGGAGAATGTGTGTCGATTACACCGACCTAAACAAAGGATGCCCGAATGATAGCTTTCCTCTTCTTCTCATAAACATACTTACAGACTCTACGGCCGGGTGTGAACTTCTGAGCTTCATGGATGCTTACTCAGGATACAACCAAATCCTCATTAACCCTCCGGACCAAGAACACACAACCTTCACTACTAACAGAGGACTATATTACTATAAAGTTATGCCCTTCGGCCTAAAGAATGCAGGAGCGACTTATCAGAGACTGATCAATTCAATGTTCGTCGAACAGATTGGGAAGAGCATGGAAGTTTACGTTGATGATATGCTAGTTAAGAGAAAACATGCTGACCAACACATCACCAACCTATCTGAAACTTTCACCATTCTGAAGAGGTATCGAATGAGGTTGAACCCCAACAAATGTACCTTCGGCGTAGGCTCTAGCAAATTCTTAAGCTTCATGATAAGCCAACAAGGCATTGAGGCTAATCCCGAGAACATCAAAGCAATCATTGACATGAAGGAATCGGTAACTTCAAAAGACATCCAGAGCCTTACTAGCAAAGTGGCAGCCTTAACTAGGTTCATCTTTAAGGCCACAGACAGATGTGCTCCTTTCTTCAAAGCACTTAAGGGAAGTAAGAAATACATTACATGGACTGATGAATGTGCCGAGGCATTCAAGAACCTCAAAGAGTACATGAGTAAAGCCCCTATGCTTTCCAAACCTGAGGTTAGTGACACTCTTATTATCTATCTGTCGGTATCGACTTCAGCAGTAAGTTTCGTTCTTATTCGAAATGATTGTAATGTCGAATGGCCTGTCTACTACGCTAATAAGGCCTTACAAGATGCGAAGACACGATACTCCAACATTGAGAAATTGCCTCTAGCATTGGTCATGTTTGCTCGAAAACTTCACCCTTACTTCCAAATACACTCCATCATCGTGCTTACAAATCATCCTCTTCGACAGATACTCCAAATTCCTGGCACTTCCGGGCGAATGATCAAATGGGTGATAGCATTGGGTGAGTTTGACATCTCCTACCAACCAAAGCCAGCTGAGAAGGGCCAAGCAATGGCAGACTTCATCGCTGACTTCACATATCTTGCTGACATTGTTTCTACGCCTAAAGAAATGGTTTCATTACCCTCGAAAGCTCAGAAAATAGAACCAACAGCCCCAGCATGGAGTCTATATGTTGATGGCTCGTCCAACCAACAGGGTTGTGGAGCAGGACTAATCCTTACAACCCCTGACAAAGTGGCGATGGAGTATGCTCTTCGTTTCAAATTCAAGGCGTCGAACAATGAGGCCAAATATGAAGCCCTTGAGGTTAAACGAATTGATATCTTCAGTGACTCCCAATTGGTGGTTAACCAGGTCACCAACAACTTTGACACTAAGGATAGCTCCATGGCAGCATATCTGGCACAAACACAATTGTTGCTCAAGCACTTCCATTACCAGATCACCTAAATTCCTCGAGCGATACATAGTCATGCAGATGCTTTGGCTCGCCTCGCCTCAACGGTGGAAGACAAGATTGGGAGAAAAATTCAGGTCCAATTGTTGGCAGCACCAAGCACTATGGTTGCGAAAGTGTGCAACTTACAACAGGGGGATAGTTGGATTACCCGGATTTATAGATTCCTTGCTCATGGCACCCTTCCAAATGACAAAGTCCAAGCTAAGCAGATTCGATACAAGGCTACCCATTACTTGATCATTAATGACCAACTCTACAGGCGGGGTTTTAACCTACCATACCTAAGATGCCTTACGCCCGCAGAGGCGGAAACTGTCATTCGGGAAATACATGAAGGAGTCTGCGGAGATCATGCTGGATCTTGATCCCTAGCATACAAGGTTTTTAGCCAAGGATATTACTGGCCAACACTCCACCAAGATGCCATCAGAATATCTCGCTCATGTGATAAGTGTCAACGCTACGTAACTATTCCTCACTCTCCTCCCGAGCCGCTCACTCCTATGATCAGCCCTTGGCCCTTCGCCCAATGGGGACTTGATTTGATCGGTCCAATGCCTGCAAGGAAGGGCAAGGTCCGCTATGCAATCGTTGCAGTTGACTACTTCACAAAGTGGGCCGAAGTAGAACCCTTGGTAACCATTACTGAGGCAGAAATAGAAGACTTCGTATAGAAGAACATCCTTTGCAGATTCGGCATTCCCAATGCGATAGTCACTGACAATGGGCGACAGTTCGACAACAATAAGTTCATGATGTTCTGCTCTAAGTTCAACATCAACTTATGTTTTGCCTCCCCAGCTCATCCCCAGTCTAATGGACAAGTTGAAGCCATCAACAAAATAATCAAGCGAACTTTGAAACCCAGCTTGGACAAGGCTAAAGGTTGTTGGCCATAATTTGTACCCCAAGTTTTTTGGTCATACCACACTTCGTATCGGACATCAACAGGAGAAACCTCATTCTCACTTGCCTTTGGTATAGAGGCAGTTGTCCCAATTGAGCTTGAGCAAGCAACGTTCCGACTCCAGAACTACGTGCAAAACAAAAATGACAAGCAACTTACCCTTAACTTAGATCTAGTCGAGGAACATAAAAACCAGGCTCACTTAAGGAACGTCGTCTACAAGCAGCGCATCTCCAACTACTATGACTCAAAGGTCAAACCTCATTCTTTCGAAGTGGGGGACTGGGTATTGAAGAAAAGATTACTCAACGACAGAGTCCCGAGTGAAGGAACATTTAGTCCAAACTGAGATGGACCGTTTGAAGTTGTTGGCATCAGTCGCCCTGGCTCCTACAAGCTTAGAAGCTCCAATGGCAAAACCCTTGGCCATCCATGGAACGATGATCATTTGAAGTACTATTACAAGTAAACTCACATTGTACAAGTGTTAAGCTTCAGCCGTTCGGCATCCTATGTAACGAAGACTATTTGGCATGAATTCAATAAAGAGGTGATTTAGACAACTCGGTTCTAATCCTCTTACATTCCTAGCAATGAAACACTCGAGTTCAAAGCTTCAACATGAATGCTTCCAACATGAAACAAGTCTAAGTATATGTTAACAAGACTATACAAATAAATGAACAGTTTCACAGTATATTTGTTCAATCATACATTCCAACACATTCATACATAAGCCAACTGTGCTTCGAAAGGGTTCAACATACTTTGTGTTATTCGACACTTGCTACAATGTGCCTCGACACCTTGCCCTTATTCTCACCAACTAGGTGATGAAATGTGAAGAAGGAACTCATCTTCATGCCACCAACCAGGTGATGAAATGTAAAACTCTTACTCTAATATCATTTGGCAACTTGCCACTCATGCCACCAACCAGGTGAAGAGGGAACTCATCTTCATGCCACCAGCCAGGTGATGAAATGTACAACCCGTACTCTAATATCATTTGGCAACTTGCCATTCATGCCACCAACCAAGTGAAGAAGGAACTCATCCTCGTACCACCAACCAGGTGATGAAATGTGATGAAAGGTGATGAAGGAACTCACTTTCGTACCACCAACCAAGTGATGAAAACAACTCACCATTCCTTCCACCTACCAGAAGATGAGCGGTACAACTTGTACATGTGAACTCCTAGCATTCACAAATAATCAAAAACCCTCAAGCTTGACAACTCAACTAGGGGAGCACTTATGCCCAACAAGAGTTATAGTCACCAACAAAGTCTTATTGCATACCAACAACAACTTCAGTGCATGGCATACGAAGATCAAGCTATTCAGCACTCTTGCATTTGCTTCAGACATTTCTCCTCTGTAACAATGCAAACACTACAACTGGTAGAAAGCTTCACACACTCTTGATCAAGACAGTTTGAAGTAAAACCAATTTATGGTGCCAACACGAGCTTCATCAAAGGAGTTCAACCACAATTCTCAAAAGCTTCACACACTCTTGATCAAGAGAGTGTGAAGCAAAACCAATTTATGGTGCCAACAAGAGCTTCATCAATGGAGGGCAACCACAATTCTCAAAAGCTTCACACACTCTTGATCAAGACAATGTGAAGCAAAACCAATTTATGGTGCCAACAAGAGCTTCATCAATGGATGGCAACCACAATTCTCAAAAGCTTCACACACTCTTGATCAAGACAGTGTGAAGCAAAACCAATTTATGGTGACAACAAGAGCTTCATCAAATGAGTTCAACCACAATTATTAATTTATGATGCCAACAAGAACTTCATCAAAGGAGTTAAACGAAAATTATCAAAAGCTTCACACACTCTTGATCAAGACAGTGTGAAGCAAAACCAATTTATGGTGCCAACAAGAGCTTCATTAAAGGAGTTCAACCACAATTATCAAAAGCTTCACACACTCTTGATCAAGACAGTGTGAAGCAAAACCAATTTATGGTGCCAACAAGAGCTTCATCAATGGTAGGCAACCACAATTCTCAAAAGCTTCACACTATTGATCAAGACAGTGTGAAGCAAAACCAATTTATGGTGCCAACAAGAGATTCATCAAAGGAGTTCAACCACAATTCTCAAAAGCTTCACACACTCTTGATCAAGACAGTGTGAAGCAAAGCCAATTTATAGTGCCAACAAAAGCTTCATCAATGAAGGGTAACTACAACTCGTAGAAAGCTTCACACACTCTTGATCAAGATTATTCGAAGCAAATTCAATTTATATGGTTCATCCAAACCTTCGACTACTACAAGGTGTGGCTTGCATCACAATCTCTTGCTCAACAGTGTGGAAGCAAAATTTGTATATGTTGTCTCTTCCACATTTTCAAATTTCTAATTTTCCTAAAAAAAGAAAAAAAATTGGGAAATTCAACAAATTTCTAGTTTTCCCAAAAAAAAAAAAAAGGAAATTGGGAAATTCAACAAAGCTTCATCAATGGAGGACAACTACAAATTCTCAAAAGCTTCACACTATCTTGATCAAGATAGTATGAAGCAAAATCAATTCATAGTACCCAACAAAAGCTTCAACTCCAAAACTTCACCTACAAAGCTTCACCCACAAAAGCTTCACCCATAAAAGCTTCACCTACAAAAGCTTCACCTACAAAAGCTTGACCCACCACAAAAGCTTGACCCACAAAAACTTCACCTACAAAAGCTTCACTCACAAAAACTTCACTCACAAAAACTTGACCCACAAAAGCTTCAACACAAAAGCTTCACCTACAAAAGCTTCACACACTCTTGACCAAGATAGTGTGAAGCAAAATCAATTCATGGTACCTAACAAAGCTTCAACCTCAAAGCTTCACCTACAAATCTTCAACACCAAAGGTTAAATATATATATATTTTCGAAAATTCGAAAATTCGGAAATTCAGAAATTCGAAAATTCAAAAACAAAAAAAATTGCCTAGGCCTCATCTTCTTTGAGCCTTACAACTTTCATAACAAATATATATGAAGAAGGAGTTTTGGGCTACCACTTAGAAAGGAAAATGGTGAAGTTTTGTTACTTTAGAAACTTGGCTACTAGTAAGACACCTCATTCGTCAACTCCCTCGATCGGAGACTTGGGGGACTCTTACCATATGCTACTGCACCTTAATACTCGGAAGTCTCACGACCACTCACTGACTTGGATTATACAAGTCTCCAACCGAGAAATTTTTCTCACTCAGGAAATTAAGGGAGCACTACCTCAACATACATGCTTCACTCACAAAACTTCAACATACAAGATTCAACAAAAGAAAAAATTCAAAGAACTTAGTGAAGAAGGTTTTGGTGTATTTAACACAATACGTTGAAATGAAGCAAAGCTTATTTATTGATATCTCCAATAAGTTACAAATATGTACATATACATGAGTCAAAATAAACAAACAAGAGGGAGCCTTCACAAAGGTTGCTCAAGAGAAGTCTCAGCAGTCAGCAGAGCCCTAGAAAGAGAAGGCACCGGAGGGTGATCATTTAGAGCCTCAGTACTGGACAGAACCCCAGAAGGAAGAGGCATCAGAGGTTGATTATTTGGAGCTTCATTACGCGATACAACCCCAGAAGACGAAGGCAATAAATGCCTTTGGAACAAACCCACAAACCTCTGATGATCAAGTAAAATCTGACCATCAGATTCCTGCAGCTGGTCAAGCTTATTCTTCATGTTTGTAGCATAGTCATGTGCGAGTATGTGCAACTGTTTATTCTCATGCTTGAGCCCTCTAATATCCTATTTGAGACTTATCACTTCAGCCGCTAATAATTCAACTTGGCGGGTTCGAGCAAATAGGCGTTGGGTCATAGTAGACACAGAATCTGCACACTGAACACTGAAAACCAAAGAATCCTTAACAGGCAACCCATCAGACCGTTTGGAAAGTAGTCTGTTATATTTGGGAGTGAGAAGGTTCTTGGCCACCACCGCAACGGTCATATCATTCTTCATCATAGATTCCCCAACGGTAAGAGGACTAGTAGGGGATAAGAAGGATAGGCGTCATATGTTGTCTTGAGGAGACATAGCTGCCTCTTCACCAAAGTTCAAGTCAAAACGACGGTCGGATAGGCCAGACATTTTTAGAAATAAGGAAGGAGAAATGAGGTCCAATAAATCTCTGAAGTACAAAAATAAGGGGAAAATTCCTATAAGCAATAACTCTCTGAATGTACTTCTTGCACACAATTGGTTCCCTTATAAAAAAAAAGGGCAACAGGGCCGTTGGTTCAAAAATCGAAGAAGCACCACTCTTCAGATTTCGAAAAGGCACCACTCTCCACACGCAACATTAGCTTCTCGGGTACCACAGATAACTTTGCCAAAGATCTCTGACAAAGTTTAGACACATAAATTTTGAAGGCCCAGCTACCCTACTATTACCCACAAGGGTCAAGGAATAGCACCATTGCTTGATAACTGGAAAGTCCCTATGTGTGTCACCCTCCGTGCTCCGTGGCAAGGCAGACTGGAAAAAATGCCCAACCTTTACTCACATTCGAGAAAACACTCCCAACAAGATTGCTTGCTCAAAAATCGAAGAGGCACCGCTCTCCGAATCTCGAGAGTCAGACTTCCAACATGATTACTTGCTCAAAAATCAAAGAAGCACCGCCTTCCGAATCTCGAGAGCCAAACTCCTAACAGGATTACTTTCTCAAAAATCGAAGAGGCACCGCTCTCTGAATCTCAAGAGCTAAACTCCTAACAAGATTGCTTTCTCAAAAATCGAAGAGGCACCGTTTTCCGAATCTCGAGAGCCATATCCTTAACAGGATTGCTTGTTCGAAAACCAAAGAGGCACCACTCTCCGAATTTCGAGAGCCAAATTTCCTTCGATAAAGCCTGTCTACAATCTTCACACGCAACATCAGCTTTCAAGATACCATAGACCACTTTTCAAAGTGCTCTGACAAAGTTAAAACATGTGAAGTTTGTAGCTCCTACTACATTGCTATGACCAAGAAGGGAAAATGAATAGCATTACTACTTGTTGTTAGGGAGACTCCTATATATGTCGACCTCCATCCTCCACGAACAGGCAGACCTGCAAAAATGCTCAACCCTTCCTCATATCTGAGAGGGCACTCCCAACGAAGCCTCTCGAAATACTCAGCTTTCTTCCCCCCTAAATAATACATATACAAACCAGCCACACCAAAGCAAGAGTATTTCATATCATCAGGATCAAAAGCAAGAGTATCCCATATCATACTTTTTCCCTGTCTTTTCCTTTACCCTTGTTCTTACCTACAAGACAATGAGAAAGAGAGCAATCAGTCAGCACTTGGAATCAAGCTTCCAGTCAGGAACTGACTGCCTAAAACCCCTTGCCTGATTACTTACCTGGCATTGCTCTCGAGTACTCATCTTCAACATCTTATGCTTCCATAAAAGATACCACATCTGCCTGAGGAACAGATAGGGCAAGTGAGAAGGATACAATGAAGCATGTGGGGATAAGGGCAACAGAACATGTGTCGATTCATCTACTACTTCGTCAACAGCAAAAGTATCCCATATCATCAAGGTCGAACGCACTCTTGATTTGATGGACTTGTTTTGACCCTCAAATTCTTGAGTCGGCCTTATACTCTGGAGGAAACCAGAAAACCCTCCAACCTAGTTCAAGAATAAGCATGTGGAAAGTTACTTCGTCAAAAGCAAAAGTATCTCATATCATCTCTTCTCATTTTTTCTTCTGTTTATCCTTTATGCCGCCTGCAAGATAGGGAGAATGAGAACAATCAGCCTAAACTCGAAATCAAACTTCTAATCTGGGACTAATTACTGGGAGCTCTGATTGCTTACCTTGTCTGTCACCTCTTTTGGCAGATCTCCTAGCTCGGCGACTTGGGGGACTCCTACTACATGGTTTATATCGCGTTTGACCAAGCCTGAAACTAAAAGTAAGCTTCAAGTAAAATTGATACATTACCTTGTGCATTTCCACTGGTTAAAGATACCACCCCTGGATGGAGGAAAAGTACTTCCATAGAAGATGCCACATCTTCTTACGAGACAGATAAGGCAAGTGAAAATGATACCACACTTCGGTACTTAGAAGTTTCGTGATTACTCAGCAACTTGGATCTTGCAAGTCCCCAACCAAGGAGCTTCCCTCACTCGGGAACTTAGGGGAGCACTGTTTGTACCATACTTGACCAATCCCGAAACTACTAAGCACCGGTCAACGTTATACCGTCAAGGAACCAGAAGAGTTTCCCTCCAACCAGGAAGCCAATCACAGTGCGACACGTGTTGACATCAGAAGCCAATCATAACGCGACACGTGTCAACATCAGAAGCCAATCACAACACGACACGTGTCAATGTCAAAACAAAGCTAGAAACTCTCTTCTATAAAAGGAGATCATTCTCCCACAATATTTCCTAATGTCATTTGTACTAAATCATTCACTAGTACTCACTAAAGGAGAGCTTGAACCTATGTACTTGTGTAAACCCTTCACAATTAATGAGAACTCCTCTACTCCGTGGACGTAGCCAATCTAGGTGAACCACTTACAGCTTGTGTTTGTTTCCCTGTCCCTATCCATTGACATACTTATCCATACCGGTGACCGAAGCAATCTAGCGAAGGTCACAAACTTAACACTTTCTGTTGTACCAAAATCCTCACTGATTTTGTGCATCAACAAATTTGATGATTGTGAGTTCTGAATCTGCTTTATATGCTGCAACTGAAAGTGATATCATTGTTGGTGTGAAAGTCGGTCGAAATGCCACAACTGAAAGTGATATCATTGTTGGTGTGATGGACAATGGAATTTGGCCTGAAGCTAAGAGCTTTAAAGATGAAGGTTTTGGTCCTCCTCCTAAGAAGTGGAAATGTGTTTGTGAAGGCGGCAAAAATTTCACTTGCAACAAGTATGTCTCTCAATATTTACATGCATAAAGTTATCAATTATACGAATTAAAACTTTTGGTTGAGTTTCTTCATTTCAAAATTTCATAATTAAACTACTTTTGTAATGGTTTTGCCTTTCTACTTTGCAACATTTAGTCAACATTAAGAAATGTTTGTTTTGCAAAAAGATCGTTGGTGCTCGATATTACTTAACAGACACTACAAGGGATTTCCGGGGTCATGGAACTCACTGTGCATCAATTGTAGCCAGGAGTCCTGTAAAGGATGTAAGCTTTTACGGACTAGTAAATGGTACTGGAAGAGGAGGTGTACCTGCTGTGAGAATCGCAACATATAAAGTCTGTGATCTTGATGTCGGGTGTAGTTCAGACGGTATCTTGGCTGCTTTTGACCATGCAATTGTTGATGAAGTTGACATCATTTCAATTTCACTTAATGGATTTTTTCGTTCTGAGCCTCATTTTTATATTGACCTGATTGCAATTGGTGCCTTTCATGCCATGAAGAAAGGGATACTAACTTTACAGTCTGCCGGAACCATATTTAATAGTTATAAGGTTGGTCATGTGACAAGTGTAGCACCATGGATATTCACAGTTGCAGCTAGTACCACAGATCGTCGGATTATTGACAGCACTATTCTTGCAAACGGAAAGAAACTAGTCGTATGTCTCATCCACTTCCTTTTTCAACAAAATAAAAACATTTTATGAATACTTGTATATAGTGTGGCTCAGATTGTTTTCATTTCAATACTTTTTAAGTTCTTATCACAAACAGGGGCACTCTACAAACACGTCCACATCAAATGGAACAAATTTTCCTCTCATATATGGAAAAAATGCTTCAAGAACAAATTGCTCTCAAATGCTAGCTAGCTAATTCTTGTCCCCGTTTCACTTTTACTGCATACAATATAAAGGAATAAAAATGAAACTATAGTACTGACTTCTTGTTGCATTTTAGTATATGTTGGGAAGGTTACCTGGACCCTGATTTAGTTAAGGGAAAGATAGTTGTATGTGAGAAGAACACTGGAATTCCTGGGGCTTACAGATATGGGGCAGTTGGGATAATTTTTGTTAATTTTATGAACGAAACTTTTTCTCAAGTTCTCCCATTTCCTGGGGTGAATTTAATCATAGAAGAGTTAAATGTGGTCAAGTCCTACATGAACTCCACCAAGTATAGATTCATTTCAATACTGTTAAGGTTGGCAATTTTCGATCACGTTGCTTTTTAAAGTCTTGAAAGCCTCTAACAAAACATTTGTCGCACTGAAGAAGGTGATAAATTTTAACAAGATACCGTAATGCAACTCGAAATTGGCACAAAATTTGTGTACTTGTGTTGATACTGAAGAAAGATGAAGTCCAACCAGTGGCGGATCCAGGAAAAAATATTCGGAGGATCACATGTAAAAATTCACAAATATTTCTTAGACATATAACCTTAAAAATTAGGGAACTTTAACGAAAAGCTCCCGGTACTGTTCACTTTAACGAAAAACCACATGTTTACACTAAAAAGTCAATCCTGGTACTATTCACTTTACCCTTTATTTTGTCTTCATCATTAAAACTCAAAGTTTTCAAACCCTTTTTATTAGTTTTCCTAACTATGTTTCCATCTAAGTTACAATTATGCTCATTATCAATGAAAGAAAAAACATTGTTTTCGATATAAACCACTATGCTATTACTCAACTATTGATCTTCCATTCAATATCGCAATGGACTTTTCAAAATATTCATAGCGAAAAATGCTTTATCCATCGAAGGCTGAAACAGTAGCTACTAGTATAACCAAAACCAATGTAATTAACAAATACACATGATTATAAACTCATACAAACCAACTCCTCACACAAAACTTAACTCATTCAATATCTAGATAAAAACTTTCATCAATTTATCAACATAAATTGAAATGGAGCTATAAAACATAAAGTCAAGCAACTAAAAAAACATAGTGTATATTATTTGTTGAAATATAATTACAAAAAGGATGAATATTATTATTGATTATTATTCTTACTACATAAAAAATAGAGTAATTGCACTCATTGTGCTGATAGGATTCTAGACTCAACAGATTATGCCATGTATCAAAAGAATACAAGACGACGTCGTTCACAAAATAGAAAAACAGGATTTCAGGTTGTCCTCTTCAAATCACACAAGGCCTCATACTCTGCAAGATTGCAACCTAATAATTGACGGCGATCTCAATGAAACACAAGGGAAATCTTTTCCAAATTTCAGACTTTGGATTGTGTTTTGGCCGATAAATTGCCGATTTTGTCAAATGTATGAAGGGAAATTTCAACCCTCAAAAGGGCAGCACCCAAGTTATCTATGGAAATTCACAAGAGTTTGGAGGGTCAGCTGACCCTCCTTGCCCCTTAATGCATCCGCCCCTGAGTGTAACTATAAAACTAAATGACAATATAGTGAATAGTTCAATTATTTATAAGCACATGCAAGTTACCTTCATTCATACTCTCAATACGTTGGCCCCCTCATGTGTGGCAATTTTCAAGTTTAACACGTGTACACAAATTGACGTAAAGCATGTGTAGTCGTTTGCTTTACACATGTGACAACCTACTTTGATATCATAAAAGAAGTTGAGATTTCACCATAAACCTAATTGGCAATATGGGAGTAGTTCAACTACTCATAAACACATACAAGATCCCGTCTTTTCCAAACTACTCTTAACAGATAATTAGTTGATATGAACTCTTAATTAGTGCACGTCATAAAATTACATTTCATCGTTCGAACTTGTAAATATTAGGGCTGGTTTGGTATTCCTGTGCTTTGAAAAAAAAAATTATTTCTACTGTGCTGTGAGAATAAGCTCATTTTTGCTGCTTCACGTTTTCAGGTTTTTTTCACCCAAAACTGTGAAAATAAGCTGTTTTTAAGAGTTTACCAAACACATTTTTTAGTTCAGCTTTTTTTTTTACCTACTTTTTATAAAAACATTTTAGTACCAAATCAGTACTTAGTATTCTCAAGATAAGTTTGACAATGTTGAGGTTATACTTTAATCATTGCAATTTAGTCTAAAGTTACACAATAATACAAGGTAAGGTTATGCTTTTTGGTTATGGGTAGATGCAATTGCATTACAAAATCATTGTTCGAATTAAAGAGTACAGTTACCTTTTGAAAAAAAAAATGGATACAATAGTCTAACCGTAAAGAAGTGGGCTTGGGCCTCACACACAGTTGTGTGAAAACCGGCAAACCCGTTAGAAAATCCGATATTTGGCGACAGGAAGACCAAATGACGACACCACCCCTGAGAGACCGTTTCAGTGACCTTCTTGTCCGAAAATCAGAATCTTTCCCCAACGGCTACTTACAGAGAGACAGCCAAATTTAAAACTTAACGACTCTTTCACTCTTCACCGACCAATCTCGCTTTCGCTGCCGCTCACGCAACCGTACGCTCCTCTCTCGCTCTCTCCCTCGCTTCGCGGAAATGGAAGAAGAAACTCAGAGCGTGCAGATCGACGGCATCCACGAAGGTGGGGACGAGTTCTACGAGAAGATTGAGGCGCCCAAGTTCGTTGATTTCACCGAACCCGACCCGTACCGGCCCGACGACCGTTACTGGTTCTGCATGCGAGTCGGTTCGTTTCACTCTAACCCAGTAACCCACAAGTTTAATTTCTTCCCTTTATTTTCAGTAATCAGAAAAAGCTCTTTCGCTTTCAAATATTGAAGATTTTTTTTAGATTTTTAAGCTTGAAGATGAACTTCGTGTTATTGATTGACTGGTTAAGTGTGGATTTTAGCTTCTGTTCTGTTTTGAATTTGATTTCTGCTCTGGTTTGTTTGATTTGGAGCTCTCTGTTTGGTTGCTGGGAAAATTGAAGGGATAAATTAATAAATTAGGTGATGGGTTTTAAGGAAATGAACAAAATCAACTCAAAGATGATTAATTTGAGTGGAGCACTCTGTTTGGATGCTGAGAAAATTGAGGGGATAAAGTATTAAATTAGGTGATGGGTTTTTAGAAAATGAACAAAATCAACTTAAAGATCATTAATTTGAGTTTAATACTTTGAGTGGTTGATCCAGTTGGCTTTGGTATAAAAAACCCCTTTTTTGTTGTGGTAATGAATTTTGAGTATATTGGGGTTTGTTTTGTAGGATGCGATCAGAAGCATGAAGAAGAACTAGACTCAGAAGCGATTTACAAGAACTTTGTTCTTCGGGTGAGTTTATAAGTTCTGGTTTTCGTTTAAAGTGGGATCACATTAGTTCACTTTATTGAGATATGAAAGTATTGGAGTTTTGCAGGTTATGGCAGCAAGAAGTCCTAATGTGAAACTTAGAAAAGCACCAAGGTATACATGCAAAAGCAAAGCTCTAAATGGAGCAAATTCCAATTCCTTTTCCTACTTCTGTGATTGGGCTTCTAACAATACGATTCTCCTTTTGTTTTCTATGTACTAGTTTGAAATGTCCACTGACAGCTCCCGCAAAATCTTCCAAGCCTAGAGTATCAAGGCTGGCCCTCATTTCTTCCTTCTCTCGTAAGATGGTCAATGCCGAAGATAAATCCAGAAAACCTCTTCATAAGATCTGTGCAACACCAAATGCTAAGGCAAAACAACCGTCTGCTCTGTCCAAGGCTCTCACTACTCCAAGGAATCGGAAGCCCGTCTCAAATCCAGATACATTTCGAAGTGTTAGGAACCCCAAACCAAAGAATGTTGTGGTGCCAAAGAATAGGGTGGTAGCCAAAGCTCTGGTCTTTCACTCTCCGAAGAAGCCTGTGAGAACCAAGGCTTCAACGGAGTGGGGTACTCCTATGGGAAAAATTTGTTCAGCCATGAAGAAACTTGAGATCGCTAGTGGGAAGAAACATGTTTTGGAGTGTAACAAGCCATTGCCTTTAGATACTTCAAGAAAACAATTTAGAGGGCGAGAAGTCAAAAGCCGGGTTTTCAATTCTTTTCATTCTAATAATTGCAAGGGCCAGGAAGCTAAATCCATGAAAAGAAAGAACATGGAAAAAGACTTGAAGCAACAGTGTTGTGATCCTGTGCCTCGTGAAGAGGTTGATGACAATGATTCCAGTGACATGGAAATTGATGAAAAATCAAGGAAAGGTACACTGGAAGGGTTCTCCATATCAGGCACTTGTAAGAGTGGTAGACTGAATGGTAAGAATCAAGTTGAAATCCTATCCGAGACATCGAAAGGTGATACTACCTCATTGTTGAGTTCTGAAGAGAGGGATTCGGAAGAGAATTACAATAAGGAAAGCGCCAATGATGGAAACGGTCATCAAGAGAAAACAAAGTTAAGATCAGAGAAGAGGAACACCCTTGAACATGCGGACGACGATGATGATAAAGAAAATGCTTTGGCCTCTGACAGCAAAGCGAATGAGAATGAGGTCTTGGAGAGTGATGATAAAGAAAATAATACTGCCTCTGGTGATAACAGGTGTGGTTTACTTTTCATTTTTCTACAAATATATTTTTTCTTAGAACTCCATTGTAATGAAATTTTGTCAATTGATGCAGAGAACTGAATATCAATGATCATTCCAAGAGGATAAATTTGGGCAAGCATGATGCTTCAAAAAACTCACAAGAGGTTCCTTTTCTATTAACCCCTTTAAGATATACGAGAAATGAGAATATCATATCTTCTAAGTGTTTATGTTCATTCAATTCTCCCTAATGGCTTTTAATTCCTGTTAACACTTGAACAATGATGCAGGTCAATCAAGCAGATAAAATTCAGAAAGAAAACTCCACATCTGTTGCCAGCAATGCTAAAGGGGTGAAGTATAGGAAACCAAAGCCTACAAATCCGAAGCCTTTTAGGTTTAGAACCGATGTATGTGAAACCTGTTGTGACCAGTTTCTTTGATTAGCAGTTATAGCGTTGATGCTTTATCTGATATGTTTTGGGTTCTTTTTAGGAAAGAGGGATGCTTAAGGAAGCAACTTTGGAGAAAACAGTTCATGCACCGCTGAAGGAGATCACATTAGTCAGGACTCCAAGGGCAAAGTCAACAAGCAAACATCAGAAAGTGATACAGGTAAGTCCGTAGTTGAACTTTCGATCACTTCTTTCTATCTTGTCATTAGTAAAGCTCCTGGCTTATGCATTCTTCGTTCCTGATCAGATAACTAAAGATTGCCTTGGACAAAGTGAACATGAAAATGATACCCAGGGAAGCTGTGAAAAGAGATTAGACAGAAGAACACAACTTGAAGAAAATGTAAGTCTGTTGTCATAGGGAAGATGGAAATGGCATATTCTTGAAGGTTCCTTGCATAGAGATCTGACCAAGCTCTTCTGGTATTATGCAGGGAATGAGAGGAGCTACTTGTTTGAAGACCCCAAAAGCAGACTCTGAACGAAAAGCATCTGTGGTGACTCCGCTAAGACGTAAAGTTTCTACTTACGAAAATTCGAGCCCTGAAAGAGCACAAAAATCAAAGAAAGAAAGGGCGAAATCACCAATGGTGCAGCAGAAGTCTGTGAGACCGAGAGGGTCAGTACTAACTTCGTTTCCTCATTTATCATCTTTAATGACAAACGATGTATATTCATCAAAACTTGATCATACTGGCATTTTCTTTTGCAGGGTAGATTCAAGTAGGAAGAGAGCAATGGTTTCCTCCAAGACACCTTGTCAGCTTAGCGTAATAAAGGAAACTTCATCAACAAAGATAAGACCCAAGAAAGCAGTAGCACCCTGCAGTGCTTCTCTGGCAACCAAAGGTTCTGCTTCTGCCCCTTCCAGATCATTGTCAAGGGGACGAAGGCCTATAACCATTCCGAAAGAGCCACATTTTCACAATATCCATGTACCGAAGACTTGCGCGGGGCTGCACAAGGAAAATGACTCATTGGAAGCTCAACAAAATTAAGCCTTGTGTTGTGTGATGAATTGTTGTTTGTTCAATAACATCATTGAATTGTATTTGCTTGCTTTGCTTGAATGTATTCTGGTTGTGTTAGGGTTTTGGGAATTGTTTGTTCATGAGAGGATTGAATTGTATTCATTTGAAGGGCAGAGGCAGTGTACTTGTCAGTCAATGAAAAATGAGAGGATTGAATTGTATTCATTTGAGGGGCAGGGGCAGTGTGCTTGTCAGTCAATGAGCTCACCTCCAGCGGGGGAGGTTGCTCGGGGGCTGTGGATCAAACAGTAGGAAATTGCTGGGGGGATGAGCTCCAGCGTATGGAAGCCCGAGCAACAGGCGAGGCCCGAGGAGCAGGCCCGTCGAGGATTGCCAGCCCGAGAGCCCGAGGGCTGCGTCAGGCGCGTGCGTTTCACACGCGCGTGGGCGCGAGTCGTCCGACAAAAAAACAGGGCTGGGGCCCGCGATTTCAGTTTTGAAAAGAAACCGTTGGGGAAGCCACGTGGCTTCCCCATGTTTGTTCGATTGAAACGGTCATATTTTATGGACCGTTGGATTTCCAACGGTAAAAAACATTTAAAAATCTCATTTAATTTCATCCGTTTGATCTAAGATCAACGGTTCACGTTATTAGGCTTTGTAAATTATATAAAAAAAAAGAAAAAACTGTTTAAAAATCTAAAATGTTACCGTTGTGACACATGGCACAATCTGGAGTGTTGGAATTTAAATTTTTTTAAATCCAACGGCAGAGATTAATTAGGTGAATAAAAATTTTAAAAAAATGTAAAAAAATTCTTAAAAATCCGAAAAAAAATTATGAAAAATTATAAAAAATTTTGATTTTACTTTTCTATAAATACCTTCTCATTATCTTCTACCCTACACCACAATTTCATATTTTCTCAACTACTTTCAACCACATTCCTATCTTTCTTTCAAAGTTTCAATCCAATTTTTTTCCAACAAAATGACTACTCAACCAGGTACGAATTGGACGCTTCTTGAAGATGTTGCGTTGTGTACTAGTTGGGTTCAAGTTACTCATGATTCGATTACGGGTAATGAGATGCAGTTGCGAGAAATGTGGAGTCTTATTCATACCAATTATCTTGAGAAAATGGGTGGGCAAAGAACTAAAGAATCGATGTCCAGTCGTTGGAAATTACTTAGTCAATCGTTTAGTACGTGGAGAGACGCCTTGGCACAAGCTAGTGGTAATTTCGAAGTGGGGAAAATTTAACGGATCAGGTAACAATATATTATTTATTTGTTAGCTACTTTCATTATATTTATTTGTTTGTATTATTTATTTGTTATCTTCTTTCATTATAATTATTTGTTAGCTACTTTCATTATATTTATTTGTTTGTATTATTTGTTACCTACTTTCATTATAATTATTTGTTAGCTACTTTCATTATAATTATTTGTTTGTATTATTTATTTGTTACCTACTTTCATTATAATTATTTGGTTGTATTATTTATTTGTTACCTACTTTCATTATAATTATTTGTTAGCTACTTTCATTATATTTATTTGTTTGTATTATTTGTTACCTACTTTCATTATAATTATTTGTTAGCTACTTTCATTTATAATTATTTGTTTGTATTATTTATTTGTTACATACTTTCATTATAATTATTTATTTGTTACCTATTCTCATTATAATTATTTGTTTGTGTAGGAACTTCAAGCACAAGCTTGGTATGGTGCCAAAACCAAAAGCAAAAACAAAACATTCACCCGGTTTGAATGTTGGAATATTGTCAAAGATTGTCCTAAATTTAGAGTTGTGCATGTCGGTCCAGAAGTTTTCATGAACAGCACCCCTCTACACTCTACACCTGAGCATGCCTCGCATGATCATGATGAAGATGATTATGAAGAAGTGCCTGAAACGCCCCCCGTTGAACAAGCGTCGGGGTCAACCCGTTTTCCAATTAGGCCTCAAGGTAAGAAGGCTTCAAAGAGAAAAGGTAATGCTTCCAAGAATGATTATGCAAAGTATATGGAAGATCTTGCCCGCCAAGGTGAATTGAATTTGGCCCGGGAAATGGCTAAATTTGAGGCTGATAAGGCTAGAGAGGATGCAAAAGCTGCAGCTTTTGAGAGAAAATTTGAAGATGATGAGAGAGAAAGAGAACTACTTCGGCAAGAAAGGGAACATAGAAGAGAAGAAAGAATGGTTGAACGAGATCGTGACATTATGAAGGAGCCTTTAGAAGGGAAGTCTCCAGACTCTAAATATTTTTGGAAGTCAGAGAAAGCGGACGTGGTGCGAAGGAGGCGTGCAAGAGAAGCGAGAGCAAGAGGAGATGGTCCTAGCACCACAAGAGAAGATTATCCTAGCACGACAAGAGAAGATCATCCTAGCACCACAAATTGGTTGGGTGATGGTTATCATCCATTCACGAACCCATAATTTTCCAATCAATTCGGGTTGTAATTTCTTATTCGGGTTGTAATTTCTTATTCATTGAATAAAGTACTTTATGTTGTTTCCAATTTATTGAACTTAGTACTTTATTCAAAACACATTTAAACACACCAAATAAAATAACATCAACACACCAAAAGAACACACCAAATAAAAACAAACACCAAATAAAATAAAATTACATTTCAACTCACTAAATGAACTAAAAAAACACACCACATAAAATAAAATAAACACACCAAATAAAATAAAATTACATTTCAACTCACTAAATGAACTAAAAAAACACACCACATAAAATAAAATAAACACACCAAATAAAAACAAACACTAATGAACTTAAGTATCGTCAGCACCCCTCAATTCCCACTGGTGCTCTATCAAGTCAAGTTGGCGGGCATTGTGCATATATGACCTTTGAAGTGCAGTATATCGTTGGATGATCCTTTCATTGTAACGTCCATCCCTTTCTAATGGCTCATGTTGCACGGGCTCATCGGTGGCGTCATGAGCACAATATATACGTGTTCTTGAATTGTTCATCGTGTCTGGCTCATATTCATCAACGGCTTCATAATCGTACTCATCTTCCACAATCATGTTGTGAAGAATGATGCACGTCATCATGATGGATCGAAGCGACTCTACATCAAACAATCTGGCAGCACCCCTGATGATCGCCCAGCGAGCTTGGAGGATACCGAAACAACGCTCCACATCCTTCCTGCACCCTTCTTGACATCTTGCAAAGTGTTTTTCCTTTGCACTGCGCGGACGTGGCACTGTTTTGACAAATGTTGACCACCTTGGTAAATGCCATCAGCTAGGTAGTATGGCCCGTCGTACATACGTCCATTGACCTCATACGTGACTTTTGGTGCCTTTCCTTGCAGGACATCGTTGAACACTGGGGATTGGGCAAGGACGTTGAGGTCATTTTGAGCTCCCGGAACCCCGAAAAAGGCGTGCCAAATCCATGTATCAAAAGATGCCACCGCCTCCAAAATGATACTTTTTGATCCTTTTCTATCCCCATAAGCACCTTGCCATGCACTTGGACAGTTTTTCCAAGTCCAGTGCATACAATCAATGCTTCCAATCATCCCTGGAAAACCTCGCATCTGCCTTTCTTCAGAAGCCTTTGTAAGTCCATATGAGTAGGTTTCCGGAGGTACTCTGCGGTGTAGATAGATTCGATTGCCGAACAAAACCTCATCAGGGACTCAAGAATGGTTGATTTTCCCATCCTCGTTATCTCATCCACTTGGTCTGCAGCTGCTCCATATGCAAGCATCCGCAAGGCAGCAGTAATTTTTTGTTCAGGCAGGAGACCCATAGCACCAAAAGCATCCGGCTTTTGCACAAAGTAAGAATCATGGTTGCAAACAGCGCCCATGATTTTGTTGAACAAATGTCGTTCCATTCTAAAACGACGTCGGAAGTATGTATCAGGGAATGCACTGTTACGGACAAAATAATCATCCAAGAGCTCATGACCTCGTCGTTGCCTGTTTCTATCAATGTTTACAGCACGGTTGGGCCTGCAAATATGAGCCACAGTTTGGACGACTCGACGGGATTGTGAGGCTCCTGCCATTCTTGATTCATCATCTCTTCGTCTACGCTCGTCATCCTCTTTCATCTCATTTTGGGCCCAATCCCCAACATTGAACATTCCTTCTGATTGGTTAAACAATTCTTCCTCTTCTTGCTCGATTTCCCACATCATCTTTGAAGACGAAGAAGAAGACATTGTAAGAAGGAAACAGAAACTATGAATAATGATATGGATTTTGGTGAAGAATGAAGCAAAAACTATGAATAATGATAGGGATTTTGGTGAAGAAGGAACCAGAAACTATGAAGAAGGAACCAGAAACTATGAATAATGATAGGGATTTTGGCGAAGAAGGAAGTAGAAACTATGAATAATGATAGAGATCTTGAGAAAATTGGTGTGAGATTTATGAGGATGGATGGTGGATTATATGGAGGATTTAGAAAGGATTAGGTTGTAGATAATGCCACGTGGCATGCCGTCATTCGTTAAAAATCTGGTGGAAATCTATCCTCAAAGATTGTAATCGGATTGTGACACGTGGCACGACGTGATTGGTTACAAATCTTATCAGAAATCCATCATCAATAATTGTCTTTTCAGATAATGACACGTGCCTTGACATAACGATTAAAAATCTTATCGGAAATCCATCACCAATAATTGTCTTTACGGATAATGACACGTGGCGCAACGAGAACGATTAAATATCTTATCCGAAATAACAAATAAAATTCTTTTGAATTATTTTATAAATACAAAAATACAAAAATTTTATTGCTATTGGCTTTTCGGATAATGACACGTGGCGCAACGAAAACGATTAAAAATCTTATCCGAAATTACAAATAAAATTATTAGGGTTATGTATTATTTTATAAATAAAAAAGTAATAATATTTTATTGCCAATTGCCAGGGCTATTCAATGCAGGGGTGGAGATGCAAAAGACAATTGCCAGGGGAATGCACTGTTCATTAAGGGCAATTACTGTTCACTAGGTGGATTAAATAGTGAATAGCCTGGGGAGAGGGCTCCTACACTGGAGTTGCTCTGAAAAATGAGAGGATTGAATTGTATTTATTCATTTAAAAGAAACATGCAATATTTAGAGAACCTCGACGGTTCGAGGAACTTGTCTTTCTTCATTATTTGTTGGCACTAAATTTTCTTGAAATAAGAAGAGAGAGAATTGATATCCTTTCCAATTTTCTAATTTGAAAAACAACATTTTCCATTCACTATTCATTGGCTCCCCTCTCTGCCTCAAAGTAGGGGTATATCAATCAGTAGAATGTTTACGTACTCGACGGCCCCCATCCAATTCCCCGCTTAGGGAACTAAGGGTTTCCGGTTTTGGGGTACCCAAATCCTAGGCGAACGCTACACAGTTTAATAGAACAGTCCAATACTTCCACGCAATTATGTGCATTGAACTGGAACCGACTTGTTTGCAAACTGCTTCTTTGTGGATGTATGAACTCTTGAGACATGCATGCACGGTTTCTAACTGGAGTCTGCACCCAAACGGGAAGACTGTTGCTTATTCTCTGGTACGAATTTTTGTATGTCTTCCCATTGTCCTTTCTTTATGTGTTTCAGCTTCTCAGTTGCAGCCACAAGTTCTGCAGCTATTCCTGGTTCATTAGCAGAATGTCCTGCATCTGGAATAACCTGTTAAGAGCAAAATGATTCGGTGATAATATATAGCAGAAAGATGGAAAGACTACTGCAATTAAGGTGAGTGCAATTAACGGTACACATGATGCAGGATGCTATGCATCTTACACAGTTCATATATATTACAGTGGCCTTATTGGTAAACGACGTGACCAATACTTACAATGGATTGACTCAAAACTATAGTATGTTCTCTTCTCGTGTAGATATAAGTTTTATACCAGCGGGATGGAATAGCATAGCCAAGTGATAAACAAAAATCAACATGTTTGGTATGTAAAGCCGTAACCATTTCACAGCGATGAATGGCCTATTAACCTTGAAATCAGCTTCTGGCCATGCTTTATGAAGATCCCAAGCTGACATCATGGGGCAACACATATCATATCTTCCCTGTAAAGTCAGTAGTTTAGTTATTTCAACTCTAAATATATCAGATTCACAATGAAACTTCCAGGCACACATAAGCACATGTTTGAAGGAATGACTTTACTAGATGTGGAACTACCGTTAAACACATTTATCGTACTAGAGTAGAAAAGAAAGGATAAATCGTTTCAATTCGAGGATCCCTTTATTGTTTGCAAAGAGTTGAGTAAAACAAAAATGAAAGCTTTCTGGTTATCTAAGGTTATAACACTCTAATGACAAACCACCTGTTCACGGGCAGTGGCGGATCCATAGTATGGCAAGGGTGGGCACCAAACATCGAAATTTCCTCCTACTAGCCGGTTTTTGCCCACCCAGCAGCTGGGGAAGGGCATGGCAGCAGAGACTGCTTCAGCCGAGGAAGGACCAATGAAGAAGGCTTCAGTTCTTATTTTAAAGGAATGTCTAAATTGTTTAGCATGGCAAAACTCACTTCGAAGTATAAATGTGCTCTTTGTATAATCTTTGATTATTTTGACAAGAAAACTTGAAGAATGTTACATGTACTTAGTGTCATAATTTGGTGAGCAGCCTCTCCATAAATGGGGTAAGGCTAGCCGACATTTACCTCTCCCAGACCCTGTGTAAAGCGGGAGCCTTGTGCACTGGGTACGACCTTTAACCTCCTTCCTCAATCCGTTTAGCGCCACCACCATCGCTGTGGTCCACCCACCAAGAAGACAACTTATGGCCAAGGCCAGGCAAGTCTGTCTTGTATTTCCTGATCATCCGAGTTTAATCTCTTTTTGTATGCACCAACAAAACAGTCCCTCTCGTTTTCTGGAATAAGATCTCGAAACGGCTCCCACGCTGGATTTTGAAATATCAGAAGCAATCAGCCGCTATAAAACTAATAGACATGCCAAAACCAAGCTCATATTATAGTATGCATGAATTTATCAAGCAAAGTTACCAGGAAAAAAAAAAAAATCCTTCTTTGTTGATGATTTGTAAAACTAGGAATCATTTACAAGTTCTATCAACTTCTTAATAACCAATATAACAGAATGCCACATGGCATTATCTAGTTGATCCAATGGTAGTTAAGGTAGAAGGGTAATGTTGTAATTAATCTTTGTGGCTATATAAGAAGTGGTAGTGTGTTCAGTTTTAGTAGAATATCATTTGTAATATTTCTGAAGCTTCCAATATACAATCTCTCTCTTTCTCTTTCTCTCTGCCTTCTCTCATCTCCTTAGTTCAGTTATCCATTGTTGTTCCTATTAATATGGTATCAGAGTCGGAATTGGCTTGTCGCCACTCTCGATTCTGGTGAAGACTTCCGCTGGTTTGGGTGCTGTCTTGAAGATTGGGTGTTCGGAGATTGGGTGCTCGAAGATTGGGCGTTTGGTAATCTGGAGTGGCGTTCTTGGAAATCTGGAGCAAATCAGGTGCTTTTGTTTCTTTCTTGGAGCTGTGGTGTTTGGTGTTTTGGTTCAATTTGTTGAAATTTAATTGAAGCGAATATTTGGGGTTTTTTGGTAGAATTGTGATATGTTGATTTATGCAATTATCATTCTTTCTGTATTGGTTCTTGGAGTATCATTCTCTAGGACTTATCGATTTAACGAAGAAGGTGTCATTCTTTCTATGAATCTTGGAGTTTCAGTCTCCTGTGTTGTGTTTTGGAGTGTCAATCTCCTGATTTAGTGTCTCTAGTCGAAGTGTGCGATTTGTGTTGTGATTTGGAGTTTCATTCTCCTTATTTGAGTGTTGTTCTGTGAATCTTGGAAGTCTATGGTGTATTCGTGGAGTGTCAGTCTCCTTGTTTGGTAATTTTTACTCAGAGTTCTGATTGATTGAATCTTTTTCAATGGCGTCATCTTCATTCAAGATTGAGAATTTGTTGGGTATGTTGACTATAAAACTTAGAGATGATAATTTTGCTAAATGGGCCTTTCAGTTTTAGTCGGTTCTTAAAGGGTACAAATTATTTGGTCATTTTGATGGTACGATTGGTTGCCCATCAAAGTATGCGGTCAGTTCAGAGGCTGGTATTACAAGGGACATTACCACAGAGTTTCTTGATTGGGAGTCTACTGATATGGCCCTTATTAGTCTGCTACTTGCTACACTAACAGATGAGGCAATGCAATATGTCTTGGGGTGCATGGCTGCCTTTGAAGCATGGTCGAATCTTGTTGAACGTTATGCTTCTGTTTCGAAGTCTAGGGTTAACCATTTGAAAACTGAGTTGCATACGATTCAGAAGGGGGCAGATAGCATTGATAAATACTTGTTGTGTTTGAGGAATATTAGAGATCAGTTAATGGCTGCAGGATAGACATTTTCTGACAATGATATTATCATTGCTGGGTTGGCAGGTTTACCTAAGGAATATAGTGTTATTCACACTATTATCTTGGCACGGGAATCTTCCATTACCTTACGGGAATTTCGTGCACAATTACTTGGAACTGAAAAGGAGATTGAAGGAGAAATGCATCTGCTATCTCAGAACATGGCTGCTCTTTATGTTCAAGGTTCTCACTCTGGTCAGAATACTAATTTGGGATTTGTCATGTATGGAAGTGGATCTTTGAGTGGTGCATCTTTGTCCAATTCTCAACATCATGCTCATATACCTGCTACTACAGGCGGCACGATTATTCAGCAACCACAGGGTGCATTCAATAATGCTCATCACCATGGTGTGGAGCCTCAGATGTTTGGTTCTAATACATTTCCTCCAGGGCATCATGATCAATCTTATGGATATGGTCTTGTAGCTCAATCTAATTCTGGTCAGCAGCAAGGGTTCAGTACTCAGAACTACAATGGGGGTTACAAGTCTTGCAATGGCAATGGTGGTCAATACAGGAATAATAGCAACAACTATAGAACTGGTAACAATTTCAGAGGCCGAGGGTTTCATAGTGGAAATGGTCATTACTCTTCCGGGTCAAGACAAGCTCAGAATGTTACTGGATCGTGGTCAGGCAATATAGAAGCTAGACCAAATGTTGTCATTGAGTGTCAAATCTACAATAAACGAGGTCATACGGCAGTGAACTATTTTCACAGAAATACGGGTAATACAACAGCTGGTTTTATTATGGAATGTCAGATATGTGGAAAAAGAAGACATTCTGCTCTTGACTGTTTTCATAGAGCCAATTACACATATCAAGGTCAGCCACCTCCATCTTCCCTATCTGCCATGAATGCACAGCAAACATCCCAGGTCCTTCCTCCAGATTCGTGGATTGTGGACTCGGGTGCTTCACACCACATGATTGCAGATATAAATGCATTAAATCAAGTGGCTTCTTATCAAGGTTCTGATAATATAACCATTGGTAATGGTTCAAGTCTACCAATTACACATATTGGCTCCACTACCATTCATATTGCTGATCGTTCTCTTGTTCTCAGTAAAGTTCTTCATGTTCCAAATATTGCCAGAAATCTTCTTTCAGTGAAACAATTATGTGTAGATAATAATAGTTGGTTTATATGTGATGAGTGTGAATTTTTTGTGCAGGACAAGAAGACAAGGGAGGTGGTGTATCACAGAATGAGTAAACCAGAAGAGTTGTTTCAGATTCCGGTGGTTAAAGTTTCTGGAAGGCTAGAATCTGTTACAAGAGATCCAGTGGCTTACTTAGGGAAAATGGTGAAATTAGATATTTGGCATCAAAGATTGGGACATCCAGCACATGATACAATGGCAGCAATGTTAAGACAGTCTAAAGTTGTACACAAGTTAGATAATACATGTGCTACTTGTATTTCTTGTATTCAGGGAAAAATGTCTAGGGTACCTTTTCCGGTTAGAAATAACAGATGTGTGGTTTCTTTTGAGAAAGTTCATATTGATGTTTGGGGTCCAACTCCTGTAAAGTCTGTGGAAGGTTTTAGATACTATGTACTGTTTGTTGATGAATATACAAGATTTACTTGGATATTTCCCATGTGCAACAAATCTGATGTATATGCAATTTTTGTCAAGTTTTATACTTTCATTTGCACCCAGTTTGGAATGATAATTAAAAGGTTGCAAACAGATGGTGGAGGTGAATATACTAGCAAGAGGTTTACATCTTTCTTGGCTGAAAAAGGTATTATGCAGTTCATTTCCTGTCCTTACACTCCTCAACAGAATGGGATTTCTGAGAGGAAACATAGGCATGTGGTGGACACTGCTCTCACTTTACTAAGTGCTTCTGGTTTAAGTAGTGAGTTTTGGTACTTTGCTTATGCATATGCAGTATTTCTAATTAATAAAATGCCTTGTAAGACTTTGTCCTTTAGTTCTCCTTATTTGCTGTTATACAACAAGTTACCTGAGTTGCAGTCTTTGAGAATATTTGGATTTGCTGTGTTTCCTTGGATAAAACCTTACAACAGTCATAAATTGCAGTTTAAATCCAAAATGTGTATTTTCTTAGGCTATGCAATGGGGTATAAGGGCATTATTTGTTATGATCAACAGTCCAAGAAGTGTATTATATCAAGGCATGTCATTTTTGAAAAATCCATTTTTCCTGCAAAGTTAAAGTCCTCTCACAGTGGTGATATTTCAGTTAAGTCAACTGATAACACTAGTTCTGTGATTCTGTCATTTCCTATTCCCCTAAGTGCTACAAGGAATCAATCTAAGCATGGTCAATCACCAGTTCTTCATCCTGTTGGGACATTAGGATCTGTTAGTACTTCTCCACAGCATCAAAGCCATGCATTTTCATCAGCATCAACACCTGGTACTTCCAACTCTTCAGCTAGTGATACACCACATCAACCTCCTTTGCAACCTGTCCTCGATCCTACTCAACTACAGGTAATATTCCCTCTTTCTGACAGCTCATCTCATACTGGTTCACCTATCTTACCTGTACAACAACCACCACATCATGGGATTCAAGCTAGATTACAAACATGAGCTATCTCAAGAAAGAATTATGAAGCTTATCTTGCAGAGCTACCTGAGTTAAGTTCATTACAAATTCTGGACTCAAGTTCTGATAAATCTGTTTTTGGTCCAACTACTGGTGCATGCTTTGCTGGTTTTTCGTTCTTAGCAGATATATCAGAAATAGAAGAACCTAAGAATTTTAGGATAGCATCTTGTAAATCTGAGTGGCAAAAAGCTATGCAAGAAGAGTATGATGCTTTAAAGGCTCAAGGTACTTGGATTCTAGTTCCTCCGCCATCTAACAGAACCATTGTAGGTAGTAAATGGGTCTATAAAATCAAGAAAAATCCAGATGGGTCAATATCAAGATATAAAGCTAGGTTAGTTGCTCAGGGTTACACTCAAGAACAAGGGTTGGATTACTCAGAAACCTTCAGTCCAGTGGTAAGACACACCATTATAAGGCTTATTCTTGTCTTAGCTGCACAATATGGCTGGAATCTGCGACAACTAGACATTAAAAATGCCTTTTTGCATGGTGATCTCGAGGAAGAAGATTATATGCAGCAGCCTCAAGGCTTTGTGGATCATTCTTCTCCAAATCATGTGTGTAAACTCATTAAGTCTCTCTATGGCTTAAAGCAAGCCCCGAAAGCCTGGAACTCAAAGTTTACGAGTTATCTTCCATCTCTTGGTTTCACAACTTCTCTTTCGGACACAAGTTTATTTGTTAAAGTCTATGAAGGTGATATTATTCTTCTATTACTTTATGTAGACGACATCATTCTCACTGGCTCCAATCCTACAAAAATTCAAGCAGTAATCACTAATCTTGCAGAAGTGTTTGATCTCAAGGATATGGGCAGATTATCTTTCTTCTTAGGCTTGCATATTCAGTATAAGGATGATGGGTCACTATTTATAAGTCAATCTAAATATGCTAAGGACTTACTAAAGAAGGCGACAATGGAGACATGTAAGCCCACATCTACACCGTCAAAACCACATGCCCAGCTACTTGAACAAGAAGGCATTGCTCTCTCTGATCCAAGTCATTATCAAAACCTAGTAGGGGCTCTTCAGTATTTGACCTTTACTCGGCCAGATCTTGCTCATGCTGTTAACATGGTCTGTCAATTTATGACTTCCCCAATGGATCTTCACATGCACCTTGTCAAAAGAATCTTGAGATACTTGAAAGGAACACTTGACTATGGTCTGCACTACAAATAGATCTTGGATTTCAATCTACTTGCCTATTCAGATTCAGATTGGGCAGCAGATATAAATACCCGAAGGTCTATAACTGGGTTTGTGATTTACTTAAGAGATAACCCGATCTCATGGCAATCTAAGAAGCAGTCAACAGTTTCTCGTAGTTCCACCGAGGCTGAATATAAAGCTCTAGCACATTCTGCAGCAGATTTGTTTTGGATTCGGGCTCTCCTCAAAGATATGCATCAGCGAATCTTGGTCCCTCCATTACTTCACTGTGATAACCTCAGTGCCTTGACTTTAAGCTCGAATCCTGTTTTTCACTCCAAGATCAAACATCTTGATATCGATTATCACTTTGTTCGAGAAAAAGTGCAACGAGGTGATTTGATTGTCCATTATATACCTACTACGGATCAGGTGGCAGATGTGTTCACAAAAAGATTGCATAGTCTTGTGTTTGTCAAGCACTGCCGACAGCTTGCACTTGCTGTTTCCGATCAGTTTTCGGCTGGTTGATTCAAACTTCACTTGGCTGTTCAGTTTGAGGGGGGAGTAATAACCAATATAACAGAATGCCACATGGCATTATCTAGTTGATCCAATGGTAGTTAAGGTATAAGGGTAATGTTGTAATTAGTCTTTGTGGCTATATAAGAAGTGGTAATGTGTTCAGTTTTAATAGAATATCATTTGTAATATTTCTAAAGGTTCCAATATACAATCTCTCTCTTTCTCTTTGTCTCTCTGCCTTTTCTCATCTCCTTAGTTCAGTCATCCATTGTTGTTCATATTAATACTTCTAACAGCACTACATCAGATATGCAAGCCTCCAACAAATTCTTTGCTAATAATGGAAATTCCACAATTGCACTTTTTATATGTTGGCCAAATCGGATAAATGATCCTTGTGGTCATAAGGTATTCGAAAGATAGCCCATGTGCTAAAAAAACTCGGATTTAAACCCCTGTGGTTTACTCGTTAGCAAATTTAGTCCTAAAGTGATTTTTCCGTTAACTATCTATTACTACATGGGTAAAATTGTACTTTGACATGTGCACCTTCTTCTTCCTCGTCTTAATATAATTGTAGCTACATTTTTCGAGTCTACTCTCCGCCTAGGTAACGATGGCATTTGCAGAGTCTGAGACCGAACCCATGATTAAGAAAACATTTTTCATAATTCATCATACATATAAAGTTAACGAAATAACAAATATTAACATACACAAATGGCAGTGATCATACAAATTACTTATTCATCTCAAAAATTATCAAATGGGCAATCTAACGTAAGAAAGGATTAACTTACGACAGCCTTGACATCTTTTGAGGTAAGAACAACAATAATAGCTCCAGGTATCACCTTCCTCTTGTCAGTTCTCAACTGATTAGCCCAAAGCCTGTTATTGAAACTCCCTCTAACCCTCTCCCCCAAAAACCCAGAACCACCACTGCAGAAACCACTTGGTCTTCTCAAATGGGTGTGTTTCAAAGCCACACAGCAAGAATCCATTCCTGTTGCTTGCCAACTTTAATAGAATTCTAACCGATCAGAAATTGAAAACTCAGATAGCATTTAAACCAAAATCCCAGTAAAACCCCCAATCCCAGTAAAAATGTCAAAGTACAATTTTACCCATGTATTAACAGATAGTTAACAGAAAAATCACTTTTGGACTAAATTTGCTAATTTAAATCTGAGTTTTTTTAGCACAAAGACTATCTTCCGAATACCTTATGATCACATGATCATCTATCCAATTTGGCCTTATATGTTTGATAAAATTGTAAGAACAGTGCAGCAGTCATTCAATTCAAAGGGGTTTTGAAAAACTATGGACATGTACTTCAAAACACCTATCCTTATAAATTTACAAGAACAATCCGTAAGGTAGATAATATGATCTATGCCAAAATCAAAGAATTGTAGCATACCGTCGGGGTATATGGCAGCAGCACCACCCTCATAAAACCAATCAATCTCCTTCTTTCTTAAAAGAAAAATCCCTCTAAGAACAATTCCAGTAACCTATAAAAGCACGACAAAAGAATAGAAAACTCCATCATATGGTAGAGAATTTGAAAGTGTAGATGACCTTCTATGAATAAGTTTGGGATCCAAGCAAAATAACTGATGGTAAATCAACAAAAACTATGCACCTTATCAGGGTGTGATTGGCCATATGCAAGGGCAAGTGTACTGCCCCGTGACTCACCAAAAACCTGGATGACAAAGTAAGAAAAGTTCTCGTAGTTAGAATCGAAAATATGAAAGAAGCATGTTTTTCTTTACCCAGAGCTAGAAACGACCTACTGACCTGCCATTCCGGAATTTCCAAGTGCTCCTTGAGCTTTTCAATGTCACTAATGAGATCCCATGTCGTGTTTTCAACCAAGCAAGCATGTGGGGTACTTTTCCCCGCACCTCTCTAGCAATACCGAAATAATTTCATATATCAAATGTAGGACGAACTAAAATGCATCTAATAACTTATCATAAAGGTTGAAGTAGCAACCTGATCAAACAAAATGATCCGGTAAAACTCAGGATCAAAGAATCTTCGATTACTTGGTGAAGTTCCTCCTCCTGGACCCCCATGAAGAAAAACTACAGGCTGCAGGACAAGATTCAAAACATATTAATAGACAGCTGTCAAATGTTAGTTAGGAAAGTTATCCTTGTAATTTACCTTTCTGTTAGTTTGTTACTTTTAGCTTTCCTATAAATACTCAGTTGTAACTTATCATTACTTAAATGAAATCATATCTCAATAAAAGCAGCCTTCTCCAGCATAGCTCATTTCCAAGTCCTACAACTTTGAGAGGATTTAATAATCCCCGTTTTCTAAAAATTTGAAATCTCTAATAACTGAAGAATCGTGTTGAAGATCAACATCAGCCCAATTGGTGTTTAGATTCTAAATAACTCTAGAAAATACAGTAGCAAGCTTGGAAAGCAGAAGCTTCTAGAAGACTTTGTCCAGCTGCAAATGGAACTAGATTTTTCTAGTTCAAATCTGCATGTTAAGTCAGTGTGCATGCATATTAAGCTAGAAAGTTCTAGCAGCTTGTAATATTGTGTGGCTATTATGCAAAGCTTAGGGCGGTGGCAGTGTGTAAGTCGGCAAACCTCACATTATAAATATGTGAGGTGCTAAACTAGAGAAATGAAGTAAGAGAGAGCTAAGTAATCAAGAAAAAAGAGAAGATGTGAGAATCAAGAGAGCTAAGTGAGAGTGAGAAGTAAGAGTAGTCTTGTGAGGAGTGTGAGTGGTCTATAGTGTGTCTCTAGAAAGAGTGAGTGTCATAACTTCTAAAGAGTGTTCTTGAGAGTTTGTGTGTTGTAATATTTTGTGTGTGTAAAAGTCGTACCCAGTGCACAAGGCTCCCGCTTTACGCAGGGTCTGGGAGAGGTGAATGTCGGCTAGCCTTACCCCCATTTATGGAGAGGCTGCTCCCAAGTCTCGAACCCGAGACCTACCGCTTATGGGCGAAGGCACTTGCCATCGTACCAAGTGCGACCTCTCCAACACTTATGTTAGAGTTGTGTTGTAATACAAGTAATTTATTTACTTGTGTTGTGTCTCTCCAACACTTATGTTAGAGTTGTGTACTCCAGTTTTTTCTCAACAATTGGTATCAGAGCGGTACGATCAAGGACCGTCTCTAGTGAAGCTTCCGAGAATCGTGAGAAATTTAGTACTTTGCAAGATTGTTGACTAATCTTGTTTGGCTTATCTAAGTTCTGCTGACACGATGTTTGATCTTCGAGTTGTTGGAGCAATCAAGAAGTTGAACAACAAAAATTACAACACTTGGGCGACGTGTATGGAGTCTTGCCTACAAGGTCAAGATCTTTGGGATGTCGTCGGGAGTAATGAAGTTACACAGCCAGAAGAAGACACCAGCAGCACTTTGCAGAAATGGAAGATTAAGGCAGGTAAGGCCATATTCGCCTTAAAAACCATAGTTGAAGAGGATATGTTAGAGCACACAAGGAAAGCCAAAACACCGAAAGAAGCATGGGACACCTTCGCCACACTCTTTTCAAAGAAGAACAATACAAGACTGTAGCTTCTCGAGAATGAGTTATTATCATTGGCCTAACAAGACATGATGATTACCGAATATTTCCACAAGGTAAAGTCTATTTGCCGTGAAATTTCTGAGTTAGATCCTAGTGCTGTCATTGTAGAATTCAGAATAAAAAGAATAATTATCCGTGGGTTAAGACCTAAATACCGAGGCTTCGTTGCCGCTGTACAAGGATGGTCTACCCAACCATCACTTGTTGAATTTGAGAATTTGCTTGCCGATCAAGAAGCTTTGGAAAAGCAAATGGGAAAGGTCTCTTTAAGAGGTGAGGAGGAAGCGCTCTACACCAATAAAAGTAAGGGCGGCTTTAAACAGCATGTTGGTGGTGGGTCTAAAGGAAATGGTAACAAGGCAAAAGGTCATCAAGGAGGAGGGAGTTCACAGCTAGGGGGAGCTCCAAAGTATCATGGCAACCGTGGTCAGTCCTAGAATAATAAAAGGTTTGAGGGAAAATGTTACAATTGTGGAAAGAAGGGCCACATGGCAAAGGATTGCTGGTTCAAAATGCCCACAAAGAGTAACCTCGCCAACTCAGAGAAGAAAAGTGAAGATGACTGGGACGCCGTAACGTCTCTAGCCTTAGAGGAAGAATGGGACGCAGAAGCATCTTCTTGGTGGTGCTCAGAAAACAAGGCATTGCCAAACTTGAGAGAGTTTGAAGATAAGCTGCAGCAAAAGATGGGGGAGCAAACTGTTCAAATCCAATCGAGACCAAATGAGTCTAAGGATTCGCTTGATGGTGATGATATTGAGCAAGCAGTACCTCAAAACCCTTGGCAAACTGGCATATATCAACAACCCGAAGAAGATAGACCTAGTCAAGTGGAAGTATCAACTCCACAATCACAACTAAAGAGGTCAACAAGAATCCGGAAACCAAATCCTAAATACGCCAACGTAGCCATAGAAGAAGAAGAAGTTGAACCTGAGTTGCTCAAAGTTGGGAGAAAAGGTCATTGCAGTGGGGCTAAATCAAGCTTGGAATCTAGTGCCAAAGCGAAGAGATGTGAAACTCATATCACGCAAATGGGTGTGCAAGAAAAAGCTCTTACATCAACTCGACATGGAGGAAAGAATAAGCTGGTGTTGAGAGGGAGTGTTGAAGATCAACACTAGCCCAATTGGTGTTTGGATTCTAGAAAATTCTATCAAATGCAGTAGCAAGCTTGGAAGGCAGAAGTTTCTAGAATACTTTGTCCAGCTGCAAATGGAACTAGATTTTTCTAGTTCAAATCTGCATGTTAAGTCAGTGTGCATGCATATTAAGCTAGAAAGTTCTAGCAGCTTGTAATATTGTGTGGCTATTATGCAAAGCCTAGGGTGGTGGCAGTGTGTAAGTCGGCAAACCTCCCACTATAAATATGTGAGGTGCTAAACTAGAGAAATGAATTAAGAGAGAGCTAAGTAATCAAGAAAAAAGAGAAGAAAGAAGAATCAAGAGAGAGCTAAGTGAGAGTGAGAAGTAAGAGTAGTCTTGTGAGGAGTGTGAGTGGTCTAAATGTGTCTCTAGAAAGAATGAGTGTCATAGCTTCTAAAGAGTGTTATTGAAAGTTTGTATGTTGTAATATTTTGTGTGTATAATACAAGTAATTTGTTTACTTGTGTTGTCTCTCCAACACTTATGTTAAAGTTGTGTGCTCTAGTTTTTCCTCAACAAATCACACTATATAGTGAACAAATCAAATTGTATCTAATAAAAACTCTAAATTTGAACAACAAATGCAAAAACTACGTCATTTATTAGGACGAAGAAGGTCGTCGGGATTTCCAAACTGCTCCCATTTTGTGGATGTCCGAAACCTTCAGAAACCCGGAACTGTCCGGCTCGATATCCGAGTACAGGTTCCGTTTCAACTCGGGAAATTCCTTCTCCGATTCCATCAAATCGCTTGCCAGTTTCGGCTCACTCTCAAAGCCCAAACTTTGTCCGCGCAAAACTATTTTCTGGGAATTCCTCTTCCCTGCAATCACAAACACGCCGTTAGTTTCCTATCAATTTTGGACTTAGAGAGAGAGAGAGAGAGAGAGAGACCAGTGAGGTTGTTGGAGGAGAAGGAGAGGGAGGAAGGTGAGGGAGTGGAGATGGTGATGGAAGTGAGGTGGAGGGATGCGAAAGAAGAGGAATTGGCGGTTGACACCTTTCCCAAGGAGAAGGAAGTGCCCAATCCAATCGGATCATTTTCTTTGTAATTCCTAGGCTGCGTTTGATTATGTGGGACTAAATTGGAAGGGAATTAAAACAAAAACAAAATGGAATCTTGCTTTAGATTAGGATGGAGAGGAATCCAAAATTAAAACAAGAACAATCCATAATTTTATATTAGCATTGTTGTTTCACTTGATAATATTTTGCTTTAGATTCTATATTATATGTTTTCTTTGCCATGTTATTGCATTGCACCAATAATTAGGGTTGAGCATATGTCGGTTTGGTACAATTTCGTCCTTAAATCGCCAACGGTTAAGTAAACTTACATGATGCAATTTGTTTGATTTGATTTGGATGAGATGATTTTCTGAAGCAACAGAATCAAACCAAACCATTCAAAAAAGGTATGTTGGAATCAAATGGTTCGGTTTTAGCGCTCGACTTGACGAGAATCCAAACATACCCTATATATGAGATGCGACAAACAAACTGAGAAAATGGTTGTATTTATTGCAAGTCTGTATGCTACAAAGTACCCCCTCTGAATCTGCAGCAAAGAGGAGATAAAAATAATAAAAAACCTGATCCATCCCATGTCTCTTGCAAACAGAGATCTAAATACTACACCGCTCCTTCCAAGCTTTTTCAGATAGTAGCTTCTCTCTTAGCCAAGGGAAAGCCTATTGCAGTTTACAAACTAACCATTCATTGTGTATTCTAAGCTATATATATATATATATAGTCCCCATCGTTAGCGTTTCTTCGACTGGTACTTAGTGGGATGGGATCCGCTCCGGATTTTATTTCGGTGCTCCGGATGTTTCCCACACCTCTAAGAAAAACAGACACAAAGTACCGAAGACTGCTACATTCACCTCCCAACTAGAAGTAACTTTTGTATATCAACTGTGGTACTTGTGTTCCACCTTGTGGCTATTTGTCAGCTTCTTTGGCAATGCTTATGCAGTTGAGTTTATAAGGCTCCGCCTCTTCCAGCATTTGAACCACCATTCTCATGGAGGGTCTTATAACCGGCACCTTGGCAGTGCAGCGGACTGCTATGCTCAAAACATTGATGGCATCTTGTTTTAGATCGTCAGAAATGCTCCTGTCCACCAATTCAAGCTCACTATCAACGCACCGCATTTTACTGCAGACCCAGCTCACTATATCCGTGTTCTCTCCGAACTCAGCCCCAACTGGCCTCTTCCCGGTGACCAACTCCATCAACACCACCCCGAAGCTATAAACGTCACTCTTCTCATTGATCTTGCAGGTATATGCATACTCTGAACAACCAAAACAGACATATATTTTATCAGATTTCAGTGTCATAATTAAAATCGCCCATTACATTGTTACATTCTAACTCATGGAAATAAACTATTTGTGAAGATGTGGCTACACCCAAGTTCGAATCTCCCTTCCTGCAGATTAGATTAGTTTAAGGTAAAACATCGTTTGTATGACAAGAATTACCTGGAGCTATGTACCCAAGTGTCCCGGCAATGACATGCGTGCAATCTACACCAGCCTGCATAATCTTTGCAAGTCCAAAATCAGCAATTCTTGGCTTCCAATCTCCATCCAGCAGAATATTACTAGACTTCACATCCCTGTGTATCACAGGTCTATGACTGCTTCCATGGTGAAGATACTCCAAACCCCTTGCAGCCCCCAACGCAATCTCATACCTTACTTCCCACCCCATCTCCATCTTTTTACTTGTGTGTAGCTGATCATATAAGCTCCCGTTCGGAAAGTACTCGTAAACCAGCAGGTTGCTGTCCTCACTTGATATGCTGCAGTAGAGCTTCACCACATTCACATGCCTCAGAGAGCTCAGTGTGGCCACTTCTGCACCGTACTCTGATGACCCGGATTTAGTCTTCTTCAAGATGGAAGCGCTGCTTCGGTAACTTTTTCTGTCACCGGAGTCTGAAGTGGTCCAAATGTGCTTTACAGCAAATTCTCTCCCATCACTTAGCACAGCTTTGTATACATTCCCTGACCCCCCCTTGCCAATCAAGTTCTCAGCTTTCACTGAATCTAAGATTTCCTTCTCGGTGAAGCTTAGCACATGGTATTGCTTCATAGTCCACGAATCACTCTTTAGCGGACGGTCAAGTTTGCTCTTCCTCAGCTTCAACAGCAAGAGCAAACCAAGCACAACAAGCACAACAAGTATTGATGCAATGAAACTGGACAGGAAAATTCGGGGCCGGCTAGAAGTGCCAGGACTTGAGGAACAAGACCGCACATTTTCCATGTTCTGACTGCACAAACCCGGATTTCCATCAAAGCTTTCATTAAAGGCCTGAATGGACAGTGATTCGGGGATTCGACCAGTCAACTGGTTGTTTGTCAGATCAAGAAGGCTGAGTTTTAGTGACGAAAAAGTAGCAGGAATTTCGCTGGAAAGGCGGTTTGCCGATAAGTTCAAGGAATTCAGATTATGCAATGATCCAAGACTTGATGGGATTTCACCAGAAATATAATTGTGGGCAAGGTTTATTTCAGAAATACCAAAACATGAGCCTAATGATTCTGGTATTGTACCAGACAACATATTTTGGTCCAAATCAAGACTGCTTAATTTTGTCAATTTCCCAATTGCTTCTGGGATTTTCCCACTAAATTGGTTCACACTCATTTGAATTGCGATCAATGAGGTAGCTTCAGACAGGGCATCAGGCAATTCACCCGAAAATCGATTATTCGCTAAAAGTAATAGTGACAAAGAGTTTGCCTTACCAATCTCTGGTGCCAGAGGACCTTCAAATTGATTCATAGAAAGATCAATGAGAACAACATTTGGCAAGCTCCATAATCCAGCAGGAACAGTGCCCCAAAGCGAATTTTTGCTCACACGAATCCGAACCAAAGACTTACAATTGGCATAGCTCTCAGGAATCCCACCTGTGAAATTGTTCTGCAGAAGGAGAAAATCAATCATCTTCCCATTGTTGCACATTCCGGGCGGTATAGCACCAGTCAGATAGTTCTCCGACACGTCAATGTAATCCAATCCCGCCCAAGAACCGAGCTTTTGAGGAAGTGTACCGGTGAGCTTGTTCGTGTAAAGTGAGAGCTTGGAAAGGCTCTTCAACTCCCCAAACTCCGCCGGAACCTCGCCTTCTAACCGGTTTTCGAACAATTGCAGAGACTCAAGCCTTGTCAAAAACCTCAGCTCAGAGAGGCCACCTTCAAGCTTGTTAGCTGAGGCATCAAAATTGACAAGGCTTGTGAGGTTGCCGAATCCAACCGGGATTTTTCCGGTCAGGGAATTGTTGTAAAGCTCGAGCTGCCATAGCTTGCCGAGATTTGAAATTCTCTGGGGAATTTGTCCCAACAGTTGGTTGTCCGAAAGCTCGAGGTTTTCGAGCAGAGTGAGGTTTCCGATCTCCTCTGGGATTTTTCCGGCGATGCTGCAATTTGTGAGGTACAGCCAGTAAAGCTTTTCAAGCTTCACAACTTCTTCAGGAAATGGAGTTTGATCAAAAGGGTTGTCGCCGAGGCTCAAGAAAGCTAAGCTGGTGAGATTTTCCAGCGATTTCCATGGAAATTTCCCGGAAAATCCGCTGCCATTGAGACTCAGGAGGGTTAATTTTGTCAAAGAAGACAAGTCTGGAACTCTTCCGGTAAACGAATTTTTACCCAAATCCAACTGCTCCAAGCTCGAGCAGTTTTTCAGGTCATCCGTGAGGCTTCCGTGCAATCCATTGGAGCCCAAAGAAAGCTTTTTTAACGATGGAAGCGAGCAGATTGCGTGCAACGGAAGAAACCCGGAAAGGTTTTGCTGGGAGAGGTTGATTTCGGAGACAAAGCCGTCGGAGTCGCAGACGATCCCGGTGAAGTTGCAGACCCCATTGGGTGGTGCCCAAGTAGTGAAAAGACTTGGGTTTGAGGTTTCAAGGGATTGCTTGAGATTTAAGAGAGGTTGAAGCTCGTCGGATGTGGATGAAGAAAACAGGGAGAGGAAGAGGAAGAGCAGAGGGAGGAGGATGGTTGTCGGAGGAGGAGATAATCTCTGCCGGAAAGACATGAGGTCCGCTGGAGGTGGTGGCTAAGGAGGATGTGCCAGCTTTTGGTTACGGTGAATGGACTCGATGGAGTGGCAAGTTGGAAGTCGAGAGGGAAAAAGGTGGCTTGGAATACGAGTTCATGTGTTCACACGGTGATAGGGAATTCACGTGCGTAGTAAGCAGAATGGGGGAAGAAAATATTAGTATGGAATGTTGAAGTTAGAATTAGAGTAAATTGTACTTATGGTTCTTAACTTTAATTCAATTGGAGCAATGGTCATTCAACTAAAAATTCATTACCACTAATTCCTCAATTCATCAAAAAGTGCAGCTATGGTCCCTCAACTAAAAATTCATTATCATTGGTCCCTCAACTTTAATTCAACTGGAGAAATTGTCCTTTAACTTTAACCCAATTGTAGCAATGGTCCTTCCAACATAACTCGTTTTGACAAAAATTTTGACGTGGTTGACGAAAAAGACCATAATTACACACTTTGATGAGTTGAAGGACCCTAATTATATAAATGGTTATTCCAACATAACTTATTTTGACAAAATTTTGACGAAATTGATGAAAATGACTATAGCTACACATTTTGATAAGTTGAGGGACCAATGGTAATGAATTTTTAGTTGAGGGATCATTGCTCCAATTTGATTAAAGTTGAATGACCATTGCTACAATTTACTCTTAGAATTAAGCATGGGTTTCATAAATCGGATTGGATTCCATAAATTAATTAATTGTCCGGTTTGGTTTACGATCATAAAGATTCGAACTTAGATGTAATGAGTTAAATGTTTTCTTAACTAACTAGTTTAACTCACAAATTGTTTCTCTGTGCTTCTTTTGCTAATGGAAATAGGGGATGACGATTATCTCTAAAATGTAGGGTCTCATCTCCTTCGAATTTAAGGGTAGATGTTATGCAACTTGATACTCCATAAGGAAATAATTCTGTCTTATCTACTTATTAGAAGAAAAAATAAATAAACATTTTTGTACTATTTAGTTTGCTTACTTTCCATCTTAATGGATTACCCACACCCTGTCTTTGTGAATAATGTATATTTTGACCGAATAAATTTAACTATCGGAACCGTTCAATTTATTAATCTTCATTTTTAAATCATTATTTCAAAACATAATTCGAATTAGAGATCATTTAATCATCCAAACATATCAAAAAATGGACTGCTGATCATGAATATTTTGGTGCCTAAACTATCAATGTGTTCTTGAGATTTGAGTGACCAAATGATCTCCTATTGAAATAAAGTTTTGTATGAGTCATATTCAAATAGATATTAAAATTTTGAATAACTCCTATTATAAAAGTTTTACGGTCATACTATATTATTCGTATGAAAGAAAGAGCTCATTCCCAAATAAATGATAGATTTTTCAGTATGCCTAAAGCATGGTCTGTTATACCATATGTTATTATACAATTAGTTAAAAAAAAAAATTAATTTATAGTTGAGTATATGATAATATTTAGTGAATCGAGTCATTCTCACATGTTGAAAATTTTCTCCAAAATAAGATTGTAGGTATTATCCTTTATGTAAGGAAAAAGAAGAAAAGAAGAGAATGACAATTTCTTTTCTCCCACCTACCAAACCGCCCAATCAGTCCAAATGTGCGTAAATTCCATTTTGGTTGGCGGTGTCCACAGTATAAATATCGCAATTAATTTTCTTTTGGACTCTCAACTCTCAAGTAACAAATAATTGGAAGACAAACGCTCAAATAATGTAATTAATAAATAAAAAAATCAGATTCCTCAGTAATATGGATTTTAATAGTTCGTATTATTCAAGACAAAATCTTCAAATATTTATGCATGTGTGGATTAGGAAATAAAATGCCCGATTAGGACAGAGAGGCAGAGAATGTGGTCTACTAGGCCGCCAGTGTTGAATCATAAACTGCCATGTCAGCATCCCCTGGTAAATTACCTGGAAGCCTGCATGGACCCGTTAATATAATGCTAAGGAGACCGAAATTTTAAACCAAATTTGCAAATTAACTGATATATCAACAATAAAAAATAAGCATGTTAATTAATACTTAAGAAATAATTTAATCATCAATATTCACATCATTTGAGTTTACAAAATCTAGTTAGAGAAAAACATGCAGATACAGATAAGTAACAGTTTGAAGTTGACAGAGTTGGATTACTCTAGCCAATTTTATTAACCATGACTAATTATAGTTCAAAGTGTATGAGTGTATGGCTGCATGATTAGGACATTGTCTGTACTCGTGTATAGAAAATAACCATCAGAGTTGCAAGTAAAATGGACAATGCAGTGTTGACTGCAACACTGCAAATGGTTTGAATCTCCTTTACAATAAAGACTCATATGTCACACATTATTGAATCGCAACGCAGCATAAGAATGAATTTGTTCTATGTAAGTTGCTGTTATCTTCTTTTCTAAAAATAAAACTTGCATGCATGACACCGGTTTTACACAATTTTTCGTGCAAATTTTGCTTTTAGAAAAGAAGATCGGCGAAATATAGTGGCGATTGAACCTTAATTTCTTAAACACAATGTGTAGTGGGCGATATATTAGTATCCATTTAAAGAATTAAAGAGTTGTAAGACGTGCCTTCATCAACAAATTTAGGGTGAGATGTTTATTGAAAAGCCAACAACCACATCTTATGATCTCTCTCCCGCGAAACCCTAGTTTAATCATTTTCTTTTTGTTCTAAGCATCCCACGAGATCACCAAAGTTTGATATTTCTTTTCAAAATTTTTTATACAAAACTTATTTAAAACTACTTTGTAACATTAAATGATACACGATTTTGGTAAAAAAAAAAATGATATGCAAATGAATGACTGAAATTAAAATTAAAATATTCAAATAATTATAAAATTTAAATGCAATTATACGCCCGTATCATTAAATAATAGGAAAACTAATGAAAAGGGCTCGAAAACTTTGAGTTTTAATGATAAGGACAAAATAAAGGATAAAGTGAATAGTACCAGGATTGACTTTTTAGTGTAAAAATGTGGTTTTTCGTTAAAGTGAACAGTACCGGGTGCTTTTCGTTAAAGTTCCCAATAATAATAGCATTGAAGTCGCACTCTTTGAATACATTCAAATAACAAATGATGGTATATAAAATATCAATTGGCTGCCACTTAATACTACGATCTAGTGGTATTCCTTTTCACTTGTAAGTGAGAGGTCTTAGGTTCGATTCTCGCCAAAAGAAAAGTATGAATCACATTATTGTTAACTCATTATGAGGCTAAACTTACCCCTCTCTCTTTAAGGTAGATGATATTGTTTGTTTAAAAAAACATCAGTTGACTAGTCAAATTGACCAAAGAGTAAGGAAGGTAGAAGATTGGGAAACTAATTCAAGTGAATGCAATCATTTGTTAAAAAAAAAAAAAAAAACCAGTTGACTAGTCAAATTGACTAAGGAGTAAAGAAGGTGGAAGATTGGGAAACTAATTTAGTGAATGCAAGAGAGTCAAGGAAAGATCAAACTTGTGGGTCCATGTACCAACAACCATATGGTCACATTTGTATGTATATTGTGGACTTTATCAAATCATATGCTTTAAAGCCATCCCACTTTGATGTTGTCTCGTATAATTGCTTGGATCCCACTTTGATTTTGTGTCTCGTATAATTGTTTGGATTTTTAGCCAAAATCTATTTTCAGAGATAATCATAACTCCTCATTTTGACTCTTTAAATTTTAAAATCGAGACAAGTGGTTTCTCAGATTGTCAATCGTCAGTCATTTTAGTCGTTCTGTAAAAAATCTTCGTTAATTGAAGAAACCACTATTTCAAGTAACGGGAATGATTTGACAAAAATGTCCTTAATTTAATAGAATTTTTCATGAAATGACAAAAATGATTGACGTTATATAATCTCATGAACCACTTCAATTGATTTTAAATTTGAGAAATTATATCAATTTTAAGAACCAATTTGACTAAAAAGCCTAATTGTTTCCGTTTATTTTTTCTTTTGGTGTGTCTTTTTTTAAACATCCCCAACTTTTGTAACAAAATGTTAAAACAAGGGGTGTGATATCCACACACCATTTTTTACTTCTCCCACACCTTTTGGGTTTTCGACCGTCGGATTTGATGAATTGAAGAAGATCAACGGACAAAAATTAACAAAGGGTGTGTGAGAAGTAAAAAAGGGTGTGTGGATAGCACACCCCTAAAACAATAAGTTACCAAAGAATGCTACAATTAGTTGACACGCGTTTGTATGTAGGTTGTTCAAAACTGTACTTGAAACTTCAAAGTCACCGATTAACGTTTATCTCTACTCACAATTCACAAATGTGGACATAACTATGTTGATTAGAACAGTTGCACTCTCTCCTATGTGTCCGAGTTTAAACCTTTTGTCTGTAATTTAGAGTTGTATAAAATAGAATATGACTTGTAGAATCATATTAAAAGATGTTCAATAAAATCAAGTTTGCAATTGTATACACCCCAATTTCTTTTATTGAAATTACACCTTAATGTTTGGCGATCTTACACCTTGGATTTCAAATGTCCATCTTACCTATGGTTTCCACAAGCATGAATACCCGCGCTTTGCTACGGATTTTAAGAACATTGTTTAAGACAATACTATTTAACATAAAATAAGTTTTATATATCAATATTTACATGTCTGTTGTTTGAGAAAGTAAATTAGCAACATATTACCGTGATCAAAAGATTAACTGCATTAAACTGCTCATTATTCAAAATATTTAGATAGACTATGAACATGTTACTGAATCTAGATTTTCCTACTTCATTGTTTCCGGCTCATCTTCATCTTCATTATGTTAAGGTTTAAGGTTTCAGCTAGTTCCTACAAATTATATATATATAAGGAGTTGTCAGTTCGTACATATAAGAAAACAAAAGGGGAACATATAATAAGTAAAACTAAGATAGAGTTCATTTGTGATCCTGAAGGTGCAAATGAGATTTTTGTTTCCCACTATTTTCATTTGCTCTATCAGATGCAAAAAGACTAAAATGAGTGCATTCAAACCAACCCATTTTTTGCACTTCAGTCCTATATCAAATATATCTCAGTGATACTAATGTGTATGTAGGAAAAACAGTCAAAAAACAAATGTGTATGTAGAAATTAAAATAGTGAAGAAGGTATCGTTATGACGAATATGTAATAATCTGTTGTGATTAATTTCACAAAGAAACCATATATAAAGGAATCATGTGCAAACAATGCAACATTAGAGTGTTAAAAAGCGAATGAGGATTATATGAAGTCTGAGAGCAACAACATACAAATGAGTAACATGTAAAGTTAAAAAAGAGAAGACATTGATGTACAATGTTGTACTCATACATATGTAGAATAATATATAAAGTAAGCTGGAAATGGAATTTGCAATTTTCTCTTATGGATTTTCTCTGTATGGGTTCGTATTTTGAAATAGGGAGCTTTTCGTGTGGATGATTTGTTAAATTTAACTCAAAACAGTAGAACATATAAGTAAACAAATGGGGAACACATAACCAAAAGCTAAGACGAAGTTTTCTTATGATAATGAGGGAGCATATATAATCCGTTTTTTGCTTTTTTTTTCATCTGTTCTATCAGATACAATGTGTGACAAAAAGAGTCCATTTAAATTAGAAAGAGTTGCGTTAGGCATAATTGGGCAAAGGAAAGCTCTTTATAGCAACAAAAACGTAAAACTGCTTTATAATTGGACAAAGAAAGAGGAAGATAAGAAGAAACAAAGAAAAGGCCCTTAAAATTTTGGCAAAGATATTTTCAGCAAGTGAACAAAAAAACAGAGGCATTTCCAAACAGAAACTCAATATCAATATGCAGCAAAAAGAAAATAACGCATTAGCAAGGAAAAAAACAAAAAAAAATTATAAACCTGAGCAACGACGTAGAATTCATACGAATGCAATACTTTCCCCTCAAATAAAAACCTATAGGAAAATCAAAAACCAAATGAAATAGCATGGCAGAAAAATTGAGGGGGGAAATAAATTAAAATAAACAAATAAATAAAACAAGGAGGACGAATGATGTTGTCCAATGTACTTAATTTCTCTAGAGTATAATGATAGCTTACATATTTCTTGACCATATGAGATCAGTAGTTGATATAATTAGTCCAGCTGCAAAGGAACCCAATTTAACGCTTAACCTTAGCTTATCACTGCAATGAAATAACAAATAAAATGCATATATATCCATCCTTTCAGTCATTCATTAGATAGATGTGTTTGAATGCCACTGGTACCAATGATAAATTTCATTACTCTGCACATATAAATTGTTCTACCAAAACAATTGTTCATAAAAAATTAAAGCATCCAAGTGCATTAAATGAAAATATATTTATATCTAAAGAGGAAGGCTTATCATAGGCTTCAGGAATCTGTAAAAACAAAGGTAAGTATATGAATTCTCAAAAATCAAAAATCAAAAATCAAAAAATCGAAATCAAAATTCTTATTTCTAAAGAAATTGAAGAAAAAATAAGATTAGATTATAAATTGAACGTATAATAAAAGTAGATTCAACACTAGTATCTCAGGAACTAAATTATTGCGTATCAACGCTCATTCTCACCTAGGATCAGTTCAATATTTTTAACAAAGTAAGGTGCTACAGATTGTTGCTTTTGATCATCTTGCTCCTTGTTTTTTAGCTCGACTATTGCCATGGTCATCTCAATAGTTGGTGCAAAGATGTCGTTCCTGCAGTAAGGAACAAAAAAAGATATAGATTAATCCTTACGATTGCTGAGCATATGTAAGTAAATAAATATTGTAGAGACATAAGTTGAATAATTGCAGCAAGCAATTACAAAATTTACTCAATTTCAAAATCCAAATTAGAAATAAAACAAATTGAATGGACTATGAAGATAATTTATTAATTAGAATCAAATTATTAAAATTGAATTGAACAAAACCCTAACTCAAAATTATTGACTTAGAATCAAACTAATGAGATTTAATTAAACAAAACCCTAACTTAACTGAAGCCCCTGTTAAAAACCCATCACTGATATTAAAATTATCTTTGGGTAAATTGGGTATGAGTGAGGGTATTTCCATCATTTCACTGTGATTAGAAACAATGAACCTTCTGAACTAGGTTTTAGTATATATAGAATTTTTGCAAAAAGCAATAATACTTAGAAATACCATACAACACCGTGTGATATGTGATTCGTCTATGTTACGTCAACCAATAATCATATATCTATGTATTATTAGTTACAGTCACTTAGTATCATAGTCTATTGGTATTCTTCTTTACTCATAAGTGAGAAATCTTAGATTCGATTCTCAACAAAGTCGAATTCGAACCACATTATTGCTAGTTCATTGTGAGTCATATTCACCATTTAGTGTAGATAATATTGTTTGTTAAAAAAAAAGGTATTATTGATTACATTGTATGCATGGCATCACATGTTTCGAATTTGGTGCAAAAAATTTGATCTCCGTAACATTTACTCATAAAAAATAAGTACTTTTTCTTATTCTTTGGATGATAAATAATAGAGTCCAATGGATCTCAATTCTCATAACTTGGCATTTTTGGGCCTTTTAACGGCCCTGAATCATGCAAATTCCTTTATGGGTTGGATATTGATCCATGAAAAAAATGGTGGGCCAAGTTTAGGAAAGGGAGAGCCATGGTGCCACGTCACCACATCAGTATAAACAAGTCTGGATCAAACTCAGACAGATGTAGGTTGCTAGTTCAAAATTTGTGAGAGCCACAATTGAGAAAAATGGATAGGATAAGAGCTCTAAATAATTAGTTTCCACACATTTTAAATATTGAGAAAAAAAATATGTATCGTTCCTTCCAATTATCTCTTTATTTTTTTCGTAAGGGGGATTTTTTGGATTTTTTAATTATTTATTGTCCATTCTCCATTGCATGCAATGCAAGCAGGTTAGCTCGGTACACTTGAAAACTCTCTCTCCCCTTGTCTGAAAAAGCACAGAGAAAATGGAGTCGAGCGTGGGAGCTAATGGACGCATTGCAAAGATTTCAGCTCATCTGTTTCCACCAAATTCACAGGTTCTCTCTTGGATTTTCCTTGTTTATTTTAACAAAGCGATATTCTATACTAATTTACTGGATGGAGAAAGGATTTTAACTCGGGTGCAAGGGAGAGCATACTGCCCTAGCCGATTAGCCTAATCCACTCGGGTTTACCTTTGGCTCCATAAAAATGCGTTACGTGACTTGAGCTAACTTATTTTCTGATGTACTACTTCATAAAAAAGTTCGTGACTGTTGATGAAGTAGCAATTAGTATTATATGGTGGTTAAATTCGGTTTATTTGAAGTTTATGATCAAGATTTGCTTAGGAGCCCGTTGATAACCATTTTGTTACTGAAAACTCAAAGTTACGTTTTTTGGTTCTCAAATTTGGCTTGGTTTTTGCTGTTGTGGTGCTAAATAATGATGTCGGGATTATGGATTGTGTGAAGGTGGAGGATGGTTCTGCTTTGAGCAGAGGTGATTGCAGAGCCAAGGGCGGGGCGCCGGGCTTTAAAGTGGCGATTGTGGGTGCTGCTGGAGGCATTGGCCAACCTCTTGCAATGCTCATGAAGATGAACCCACTGGTTTCTGTTCTTCATCTCTATGATGTCGTTAATGCCCCCGGTGTCACAGCTGACATTAGCCACATGGATACCGGAGCTGTGGTAATGAATTCTTCATCAACTTTAATCTTCTATTTGCTGTCGATGAAATGTTCGTTACATTCTATAACAATGTTATGATTCCTAGTGAATGACAATGATGTTTGTAAGTTATGGAAGCATTCTAAATTTCTCATATTCAAGTCTTCAAGTCAAGTGTTTAGATTAAGAAAGTTTCGTCCTTGGAGTTCAGGTGCGCGGTTTCTTGGGGCAGCCACAGCTTGAGAGCGCTCTCACGGGCATAGACCTTGTGATCATACCTGCCGGTGTTCCAAGGAAGCCTGGAATGACAAGGGATGATCTCTTCAAAATAAACGCGGGAATTGTCAGGACCATCTGTGAAGGAATTGCGAAAGCCTGTCCTAAGGCAATCGTCAACTTGATCAGTAATCCAGTGAACTCGACAGTTCCTATTGCAGCAGAGGTTTTCAAGAAAGCCGGGACTTATGACCCAAAGCGTCTTCTAGGAGTCACGATGCTTGATGTCGTGAGAGCAAATACTTTTGTTGTAAGTACCACTCAAACAAGTTTGTGTGGCTTCCTATCATTTATATTCGTGGTTTTTTCATTTCCCACTAGCGTAATTTTCTTCCAGGCGGAAGTTCTTGGACTTGATCCTAGGGAAGTCGATGTTCCAGTTGTTGGTGGTCATGCTGGAGTGACCATTTTGCCGCTTCTGTCACAGGTTGTATAGAAGGATACAAGTTTCGGCATCTTTAGTTGTTTTCTTATGTTGCCTTCAAATAATAAACTGGTTGCCGTATAAGCGTGCAAATTTCTAAAGACGATGCCTGTGTATGCAGGTCAAGCCTCCTTGCTCCTTCACCAAAGAAGAAACAGAATACCTAACAAACCGGATTCAAAACGGTGGAACAGAAGTTGTTGAGGTAATGCCTCTTAGCTTGTGAATCTTCTTCACTTATTATCTGGAAAGCTATGAATCTGGTTCGACGCATATTGTTCTTCCATATTACTGTTGAGTTCAGGCGTTGTTCTTGTGTGTTTATTCTTCAACAAAAATCATATACAAAACTCCGACAACTTTATCATTTGCAATTTTGCAGGCAAAAGCTGGGGCTGGTTCGGCAACACTGTCAATGGTTAGTCATTTCAATTCGCTCAATTGTATACACATAATTTCTTTCAGGATTATCAAGACTTGGAATTGACTAAAACAATCTGCAGGCATATGCAGCTGTGAAATTTGCGGATGCATGCCTCCGCGGCTTGAGAGGAGATGCTGGCGTTGTTGAATGCGCTTTTGTTGCCTCTGAGGTACTCTGTTCTAGCCTTATTGGCGTCAACGTTGTCTTAAAACCAAGTTCTGAACTTCTAGTAACCAAGCACAATGCTTAATCTTTGTGGCAGGTAACCGAACTTCCTTTCTTCGCAACCAAGGTCCGGCTTGGTCGTGGCGGAGCAGAGGAAATCTACCAACTCGGGCCTCTGAATGAGTATGAGAGGTAAAACAGTTCTTAATTATGCACTCCACAATTGTGCTGCTGCAAAATAGCATAGAACAACTTAAACATTCTTATTGGTTTGTCGATAGGGTCGGATTAGAGAAGGCGAAAACGGAGTTAGCAGCAAGCATCCAGAAGGGGGTTTCGTTCATCAAGAAGTGAAATTTACTAAATTCTCAAGTTTCCTACAGAGATTTGTATTTAGTTTGCTGTTGTACTCAGAATCCAGTTGGATTAAATTGTCATTTCAAACATCAGTCCTTCTGACTAAGTTGAACTCACGCTATATATATAAATCAAGGTTTCATAAATTAATTTAAACGCTCGGCAACTCCATTACTTTAAATTTTTATAGTATAACCACACCTCATCTAACTCCTCATGTTTGAAGAAAAAAAGGAACAAAATCGGTTTTATCTTTACACTTCCAGATTTTGTATCAGTAAACCCTAAACCAAGGTATAGGGGCTCGCCGGAGGATGAATGATGGGGACTGTGGACATGGAGACATTGCCCAATAGCTCACTCGGTGCCACGGTGTCCTCCACTAGTACAGGGTTAACCGGAACCACTCTCTCTGGAATGATCTTATCCCCGTCAACCTTAGCCAGCACCTCAAAATGCATCCTCACGGTCTCAGGCTTTGTCCTCCAATCTGGAAAACCCTTCAAATCTATCCCATCTCCTTCTTTGAGCTTCTTCTCGACCCCAAACCCGATCTTCAAAAACGTCTGTGCAGACACATCTGCCTTCAATAACTTGAAGGATCCTTTCTCATTGGCCTTAGGACCCAGCACAGACGCAAGCAGTGACTCAAAACCTACCAAGTTAGGGTTCGAGCCATTGATGGAAGCAAGGGGCCAGACCGTGCTGAAGTAGCTAGGGGTTAAAATGGCGGTGGTCTCTTGGTTTTGCAGCTCAACAGAAACGGGCTTGGTGTTGGATCGTGAGGACAACTCCACAAGGCCTGGGGCAAGGCGCTTTAGTTTGAGCTTGTTGTTCACGGAGGGAGAGGTCGAGGAAGGTGATGCGAGGGAAGTCGGACCAACAATGCGGAGAGACAGCAGTGGAGATGATTGGGTTCGAGAAGCACGGCGCAGCCATTCAGCCAAGGTCACAAGACCAGAAGCAAACCCATTGTTGGTTCGGTTCAATGGCAATGGGAGCTGAAGAGGGTGGCGAAGACTCACAGACCTGGCACCCTTCACTGTGACCACAGCCCCTTCTGCCAATATCACCTTCTTCAACACACCAGCATCCACATCATGCTGCATAACATTCAACAAATCAGTTCCCAAAACTCCAAATTTTAATCATAAACAACAGGTCACATTGCAATTTTGCTTCCGTGATTATAATTCCGTAAATCTTACTTTTCAAATTAGGACCAAGTTAAAATTTTAAATGATTCATCAAATCCGCAGATTCCATATTAGTTTAAAGTAAAATATCGTTCGTGCATTAAAAATTAAAAGACTTCGAGCTAAATATCCGAAATCTAATAGCTTATACTTACAGGAAGCGAAATCCTCATATCTTTGGCGTCCTGAATCCAGAGCTCCATGGGCCCAGCCAGCTGAAACGGAGCCAAAACCGGAGGCAACCCACCACCCGATTTGCCTTTCTGGACCAACCCATTTTCGTCCTCGACCCTAAAAATGGGCAAGTCGACGTAGTCCCAGCGGTCGACGTCCTCCAGAAGCTTGAAAGGCAGGACCTTGTTGTCCACCTCCACGTCGAACTCGTACGCCACCGAATGCCCCACCTGCGCGTCCCTCAAATCGAACCCCGACACCTTCAGATCCTCCGCTTGAAACCCTAATCCCTTCACAATCGCCTCCTTCAAATCCTGCAAATCAACCAACCAAATCTCAATCAAACAACCAATCAATCAATCAACCAATCCGAATCCAAAAATTCAAATTGTAGAGAGAGAGAAAAAGAGATGGGCGTACGGAGATGGCTCTGGGGGTGGCGTAGGGAGGGCGGAGCTCCGGCGCGGAAATCAGAGAGAGAGAGGACGGGAGGAATTCCACCGTCAGGAGGATCAAAAGCAGCGTTTTGGGAGACATTGTTTTTGGATTTTGAATTTTTGGACGAACTGGGAATTGGACAGTTCCGATTTTGGGAATGAAATCGGTGGTGGGTTTGATTTAGATTTTGGATTCGGGGTTTAATCTTTTATGTATGGGAAAGTGGGGGCGTTTTTACTCGAGAAAATTCATTTTTCTTAATTTTCTTGGGAAAATTTGAGTGGTGAAGAATCTAGAGGGTGATGACGTGGAGGAAACGGACCAATGGGAAGGGAGGAAGTTATGCCAACGGCTCGCGTGATTGGCTGAGGTTTGTGGAGGCTTCTCACCATGACGTGGATCAGGCAACTTTGAGTTAGCACGCCGCGTGTTTCGCGGGGTTTCTATGCTTGGATTGAGGTTCGTAACACCGTTTAGGGGAAATAAACGGCAACGTTTAAAATAGATTACACAAAACCACGTCGTTTCCGGTATATTACGGAACATAACAATGGTGTTGATCGGGTTCGAACCCAAGACATTCAGACCCTGTTCAGTGGACTGGATGAGATATATTATTATCAATTAAAATAGACATAAGTTCAGTTCGTTATTTATTGTATGAAATGTGAGATGAACATGACTTGTATGTAAGTCATGTCTTAAACATGGACATCACTGAACATGATGAGTTATGAGTCCACAATAGAGTGGGTTATCTAATCTATCTTTTTACATGATTACAAGTCATATCTTACAAGTCTCTGTCAATCCAATCATATTTCTAAGAATCTCAAATAGCTTACCAAACAAGCGTGTTAAACTTACATGATAACCAACTACACCACGACACCTTGCTGGCTAAATTTAAAAAAAAAACAAATTATTTTGAGTGTAAATGTAATGAAAGAAGCAGCCCAATTGAAATCAAAACCAATTAACAACAAAATCCAGTTGTTTTTGACAAAAAACTGAAATTTCTTTTATTAACGGCATGTTGTAGGCATAATTTACTGAACAATTATGGAGGTCAGAGAGAGAGGGGTGCGACATACATAGAGAGAAAGAGAGAGATGTGTAATTGTGGGGTGTATTCTATTCCACCCCATTGTGCCTTTATTTATAGTAGTAGGATAGGTAAAAACCTTTACCCTTAGGAATAAATCATTTAATAGGTAATCTACTCCTAATAGGAATATAAGAGATATTCCAAGATATACTAGGATTTACACAATCACATTCCTAATCTAATAAGACTGCAACACTCCCCCTTGAATGTGTAAATACTCAAGTAAATGGTGCATCAAGTCTTCAGTGATGAAGAAAGTACAGTTGATGAAGTTGTCGACACAATGAGCAAATACGAGTCTCAAATCAACGGAAAAATGCATAAAAAGTAAAACTCACAAAACCTCGTTATGATAAAACCCAAGGTGGGAGAAAGCCCATAGACTAAGGTGAAAAGTAAGAAGTTGCATTAGGTCAAAACTATACGTCTTTTGGACGCAAGTAGAATCGCTCACAAGGGTATGATCAGCCTAGGATGGGTGCCTCGTTAAAACCTAGTTCGGTAGCAAAAATCCAGTGGGAAAAATGCTCCTAATCATAAGGAAAAAGAGTACATTAAGATCAAGAGAGTATACTTCTGAATACTCCCCCTGAGTTTGACATAACTTCCAAATGAGAACTACAAGCATTTGCATATGAATAGTTAGGCATACCAATTCCTCGGACAAGCTTCTGGAAGGTTAACTTTGGTAGTGACGTCGTGTAGAGGTCAGCAAGGTTGTCTGGGATTGGTTTGCATGACTTCAATCTCCTGATGCTTTGTTGATATAGACGCAATATGTCTTGGTGTTGACTTTGTTGATGTATCATGACTTGGTCGGGTGGATACATGCGGCATAATCTTCAAGGATCGTTGTCGGGACTCAACGATAGATGAAAACACAACAAGTACTTCGAATATACTCAATAAGAACTCATAACCATGTCTCACTTGTGGCGTAGTGAAGTGAGGTGAGTCTTGGAACGATTCGAAGATTTCGCAACTAAGGTCATATCGTAGACCTCTAAGATATTGCGATATCTCTAACAGTAAAGACATAACCATTTGGGGATTTTGCCTTGTGCGGGTTTAATAAGTAACCTGCGTCAGTATAACAAACAAGGCACACATCATTCTGAGGATCAGGGGGGTTGGATCCACTCGAGATGTGTTGGGATTTGCCCTCGTAGTACCTTCAAGGTACATTTTTAATACCAATTCAATGGTTACGTGTGGCCATGGTGCTGCATCTTTACCAAGATCAACAGCAAAGGTGATGTCCTGTCTAAATACAATGAGCTAAGTACAACGAAACCCAAAGTTGAACTCATATATGGAATTTCGGATTCTATAACCTCTTCAAGGGTCTCATTTGCATATAACGTATGGACGATCAAAGGTATACTCAAAGGTGACACATTCAGGGTGTAGTTCGACTGGTAGACCAAAATACCGTTAGAACAATGCTTCAACTTCAGGTCAAGGCATAAACGAGTTTTCCCACGATCCTTCATCTCAAATTCCATCTTCAAGTGCGAGGAAGTTTTCTCAAGCTCTTCCATAGTCTTAGTGAGATTCATGTCTAAATACACTTCGGGTAAGGATATGCGTCGTAACATCATTATTCGACCTTAAGTGTCCTAAATGGTCATGCCAAAACAAGTAAACTGCTCAATCACCCAGCTCTAGGCCGGCCACATGTGGCATGTTCCCAGTTGGGAAACAACCCATTGGCCCCAAATCAAAGTTGCAGACTCATTTTTGGAGGTGGTGCAAAGATATTTCACTCTATTTTCTTTAGTGGTTTCATTTAGAGGTGGAAAATAATACCGAATTTCCCAAACCAAACCGAAAAATTCCCGAAACCAAACCGAAAAAATACCAAATCGAAAATCCCGAAACGTTCAGTACCTAAGACCGAACCAAACCGAAATTTTCGGTATGGGAATCGGTTTCAAGTTTTCATTTTTTCAGTATTCCCATACTGAACCGAAATAAAAAAAAATATTTAATTTTTAAATATATATTTGAAATTGTAACAGCCGTCGGATTTGGTTGAGATTTAATCTCAACCGTGGAATAGAAATTAAACCTACACTTACACTTTGTCTCTCCCATCTCTCTCGACTCTCAGTTCACTCACTCTCTCTCGCGGCTCGCCTCAGACTCAAACCCTTACCTCACCACCCTCGTTGCCGATTTGTCTCTTCATTTTCAAATCTGGCCACACAAGTGACTCACCTGAGTCACATCTCTCTTGACTATCACCTTTCTGATCTCTCTCTCAGTCTCTCTCGACTTCTCATCCCACACAAAGTCACAGTGGAAGAGCCTTCCTTCATGAATCACGGCCACCGGTGCCACTTTCCTTCTCAGTCTCTCTCGATTCCAATCATCCAGTGCATTGTGCAATTCTCCCCCAAATCAGGTAAAGTTCACAAGCTAATTTAGGGTTGGAATTCAAGATTAGAGTTTGTAAAATTTAGCACTTGAAGATAAAGTATACTGCATACTGAGGGTTTAGGGGTTGAATTGGTGTTGGAATTCAAGATTAGGGTTTCTCTTCTATCACAGACTCACGATTGAAGCATAAATTTGTTACGGGTTGATAGTTGATAGTTAATAGTTGTAGCAATAATTGTAGCTACTAAAATGAATTTCGAGAGTTGGTGTAAATTGATGAATGGAGTTCAGAATTAACCGTGGAATTTTGGGATGTTTGTAATGCAGCACCACAAATGTATTTACAGTTTGCATTTGGTTAGAAGCGAGAATGGAGGATGCACGCAAGCAAGAACTAGAGGTATGTGGCAATACAGTCAATGTGTTAATTTTCATTTGTATGCTAATGAAGTTGAACAAATAGGACTTGACTGCTGTGCAATCTGAATATTGCTATCATTTTTTTGAACTCAGCATTTACCTACATTATTGTTGACAACGAAACGTGATGACCTTTTCTTATATCTGTTATGCTCGGTCTCTCTCTCTCTCTCTCTCTCTCTCTCTCTCTCTCTCTCTCTCTCTCTTCATTTTGAATCTGATTTGATGCATATGAATGTAGCTAGTGTTAGGCATTGACCATGGTTGCGCTCCTTGTTATGTTTTTATGCTAACAATTATCTACGAAAAGCTTGTTTCCTTTTTTTTTTCCGTAAGAATAGTTGCGAAAAACTATTGCAACCTGTGTACTTATTAATGAGATAGTAATTATTATGTTGAATGTTTTTGGATGAAGGTTACCATTTTATGATTTTATCCCACTATATTATGAATGTGACATTACATATTAGAACAGCCTGCAATATATGTTGAAGAATATAAAAATTACAAGATAAGCTGGAGCAACATAGGAGCTCTAGTGTTATGTTGATCAATGATCATTGTATCATGATTCATGCCTTTTCAAATGAAGAATGATCAACATTTTAAATCAGTTGCCATAATCGAATTGACTGTAACTTCTTTGGCCTTGTTGATTATATGATATTGAATCTCTTTGGTCTTCTCTACTTTAATTTTTGATGTTCCTACATGATTTTTACAGGTGTCCATCATTTTCAAGAACTTTTTGCCCAAACGAAGTACAAAGAAGCTACTGAGCTTGCTACGGATACCTGTTGCTAAATTTCAGGTTCCCATTTTGCTTATGTATTTGTACATGTTTCTTTCTTTAAGCAGTATTTCTCTCTTGAATTTTTAGTCCAATAGCCCAAAAGCCCAAAACTATTTTGGGATTCCCAATTGTCCCGAAATCCCGAAACTAATTCGGGATTCCTGAAAATTTGGTTTGGGATTGGTATTGAATTTAGGATTCCTGAAAACTTCGGTTTGGGAATCAGGACTTGCATTTTGGTTCGGTATCCCATACCGACCCATCCCTAGTTTCATTTATGATCATTGTCATCTCGAATATCCTTAAAAACTCAATGTCAGGGAGAATTTAAGGTCCCTTAAATGGTGATTCAGTACCATTCATACAACGAGGAACGTGCCAATGCTCTTAATCAGGTTGGATAGACCTGAAGTCATTGTTAGAGATGTGATTTAGGTGTAAAGTTAGTGTGTGTAGTACGCATTCATCCAGACAACTAACTTTCTCACATTCCTACCTAATCACGTGTTTAATTGAATCAGTCACATGTATTAAGAAACATGATTCAATTAACTCATATTCGAGGATAATATCAATAAGATTGTCCATAAGTAAAACATACATCAAACTTGAATCCAAGAACATAGAAAAATGTTCACAAAGTAAATGGTTTACTAAGGGGATTCAGCCATCAAGGCATCCATGTCAAAATTCTACTCTTCCAAAGATGTTCGGTGGAGCAAAATCAATCTCACATATTGACTACTAGAATGGTACTCCTTAACAACATTGGTAGGGGGCACGAACACGTGCATAACCAATGATCTATTCCATCAAAACGGAAGTAGATTCTGCACGGTTAAGGTTTGGGAATACTATCCCTTATTCTTGAAGTTTTAGGTCTTAGGTACCAAGGATCACACTTCAGGTATGATGCCACACCTTGTCAGGCCCTAATTCTACCATATGTTGTAAAAACAAACTCAAAATTGGATTGTGAGAGAATATGTCATTCTGTGTATCCTTGTCGAAGTAGTGCATCACCATTCGGTAGGTTTTGACCGAACTGGGTCGAGTTATTTAGTATACTCCAACTGAACTGGGTCTATACCTTTCTCTCACATTTGTGGTAGTAATCAGATCAGAGAATTTGGTAAACTTCTGCTATCTACACTAGTACTTCAGGGGCAAGTTAGAAACAATGAATGACGAGAAAAGTATTCTCCAGTCAAAATTCGATCAGATTTATAAACTTCAGAATTGTACTCATTCATGGACATAATCATGGTGTGCTTCAGGCAATGTCTTTCATGATTAGATAGTCCGTAAGAGCGAGCCAAAGAGCCATGGAATCATCGATCGGGAGGTATTTCCATTTGTAATGATTTGAGCATAAGTCTTTGAATGAAGATCATGGTAGAGGCTTATTCAGCTCTTCCATGCCATTGTTGGCTTCAATGGTTTCTCAGCTTTTTGATAGTCAAGTGGAGATTCAAGTTATGTACCCCACATAAAGTGGTTTCTAATAGAAAACGTCCAAATCAGGAAAATAAAACTTGTGACGGTTCGATAATCCACTGAATTGGAGGGAACAGGATTGTGATTAATGTTATGGGAATGAATTATCCATAAGCATCAAAGTTAGAACATTCGAGTTCTAAGACATGGTTTTCATGAAAAAAATGTCGGGTTTTCATAGGTGTATTGTTTTATGAAATCTTTGGGTTTCAAAGGCACTAAATTTGAAACTACAGGTTCAATTTAGTTTATGAATGTTTAGTTCATAAAAGAGAGGTTCCTACAAGAACACAGAATGCAATATACAAGTGTAGTGAATTTGAGTTTCTTCAGGAACTTAAATGTGAGTGCTTCGGGACTACGAAAGTATGTCAACGGTTCAAAGTATAAAAATGAATTATTGAATCGTTAATGTCTAAAAGTGAGTTTCAAGTCACTAATTTTGGATTCATTATTAGATTAATGGATTGCAGGTCACTTTTAATTAATTCAATAAATCGGGCTATACAAGGTCGATTGTAGAAGCAAAATAATATTAACAGACAGGTTAAAATTATTTAGAATGCTAAAATAATAGTGTTGGGTCGAAAATACCATAGCCCAAAAATTGGGCCGGGTGCCGTGAGCAAAGTGATCGGATGTGGCTCTAATAGCAGCCCACAAGGTGATTTCAGGCCATGGGCTAAGGGTTTTGAAGCCCAGCAACAAGTGATGGCTTAATTGGGGCCAAGTTATTGGGCTGCGGCACAAGCCTAGCAATAAAAAAGGTTGTGGCATACAGGCTGAGGCGAGGTAAGAGCTCAGTAGCAAGCGGGCCATGGTAGAGAACCAGTCCAGCTAACCAGAAAACTGGTGTAGACAGGCCGGGGCTTCAAGCCCGTGACAGTGACAAGCCTAGCATGGCTTCAGGCATGCGGGTTGTGGGTTGAGTTTTAGACTAGGCCTTTTAGGCCCTTGAGATGACCATCCTAGGCCGAGGCCTGGTTGAATGTTGAGGGAAGGCAGCAAGCCCCAGATGGCTGCACAAAGGTCCAAATCGGTGTCCCAAGGTCTGTCGCCACGGTGGTGCTAAAAATTACCCAATTTTTTTCAAACCTAGGGTTTAAAACCTTAATTGCTTCTAATTTATGAATATGCGTTGACTCACATATTCAACATAACAAATATAATTGCGTAATGCATGAAACAAATATATATATTGACAAATATATGAATATATACAATATATATATCGAAAAGAAAATATAAACATAGGGGGGTTCATGCATCATGGGGAATGTTTTCATGCTTCAAGGTCGTTTCAAATATCTTACTTTATTTTAAATGCACCTGATTGGCAGAAAACAACAAGAGCCTTTGAATTTGTAGAAGATCCTTCTCATAAAGCCGAAATTGCATCTTCAATGCGTTGTATCATATTCAACATAGAAAAATTAAATTGAATCAATAGCATGTAGATCAATTCAAAATAATAAATTAATCATAAAAAAAGGAAAGATTAAAATGTAATACTCCCCTGATTGAAAATCAAACTCTCTTTAGCGCAGCGTCAAGAGCATACTGATAACGTGTTGTAGGCATAATTTACTGAACAATTATGGAGGTCATAGAGAGAGACAAAGGTGTGGCAATGGAGAAGAAGAAGAGAGAGATGTGTAATTGTGGGTGTGTTCTATTCCATTCCATTGTGCCTTTATTTACAGTAGTATGATAGGTAAAAACCTTTCTGCTTAGGATTACAACATTTAATAGGTAATTTACTCCTAATATGAATATAAGAGATATTTCAAAATATACTAGGATTTATACAATCACACTGCAACACGTCATACATACTTGCCCTAATACAATTTGAGGAATTATTTGAGGAACTTGCTTTGTTAGTTCTTTTGTGTACATGCATAGAATATTCCTTTTTCTGATTATCATAGGATTAGGATATTCATTTTTTATTATACAGCAAGAACCAAACTCTGAACTTATTATAATCCTAATTTATTAACGTATTCTTCTTCTACACTTACGTTATAGACAAGTTTTAATCATTAATTAATATGAGACTATAAGACTAACAGACAAAATTAACACGAGACTTTGTGACTCAAGCGAATTATTGGCTTATAGTTATTCGATATAATTACATTTGCCTTAATTCTTTAATTCTGCCCCTCTAATGTATCTTAATTCATGATTATAATGAAGGGGGATTATTCTTTTGAAACTTGAGAGAGGTTGTTCCCATAAAGTCATACCAAAGATCACAATCTTAGTGGGGCTACCAGAGAATATTAAGCTCCGCTAATCATTCACCTAAACTTATAAGATAATAAGACCTCCAAAATTCCAAGTTTGAGTCTCCAGTTAGTGTCAATTTTTCAAAGTCTTATTTGTCCAGTCTACTCCCCAGCACCCACCAATACCAAAAACCAGCAAGCTTAATTAATTAGCTATATTCCCAACTAATCTCCAATATGCTGTGATGGTATTCAACTATTATCCTTGTGATGGCATTTTGTGCGTGTGTTTTCCCTTTGTTTAGAGAGTATACACAATCATTTGGACAAGGAAATTTAAAAAGGCAAAACGATGATTTGATTCCTATAGTTTGGGCGAAGTATCATTTTTTGCGATTGTAGTAATGGAGTTTATTAATTGTTTCACATCTGATTGTGTAACATGTTTAACGCACATATAAGGCAATTCCAATTTACCCCTTGGATTTTATACTCGTGCTAATTTTGTGGAAATTTTTGACGAAAATTAAGCTTGTACTCAACATTACAATAATCAGTTAATTAAGTGCCTGCATTCGATAAAACTATTAAATTGTAGAAACTAAAGTGGAACTTCGCCCAAACTATAAGAAGCCAATTAAAAATAACAGAACGTTATTTTGTCACATAGAATAACATACATCCACTCCAATACACTTGTGGGTAAAGGTAACATAAAATTACTTATTTTCCATTACTTGCCAACAAAAGGGTTACATATAAAGAGAAGATTACTATAAAAAGAGGCTCAAGAGATTAGATGTTCAAGATGCCTCTTAAAACACTGACCAAACAAATGCCTGCTTTTATCCTCACCTATAAAAAAAACCCCTAGGGGACACAAAGGGACGAGTCGCATTTCGCAAACTCCTTGAAGTAAAACAAAAGCTGTGAGATAACTTGCTTAAACAGGTGGGTAAATAAGCATGGTAAACAAGTTAACCACGCAAAAAAAAGTTGAAGTGAAAAAACCCTCCTGCAAAATATTAACTGACAGCAAACAAGCTTGAAGGTTGTGGTAATCTAACTTGGTGAAGGATTGCAGGCCCTGTAAACAGAAATTCTGAAAAAAGGTACTTAAACTTGGACTGGTATATTTGAGGAAATACTCCTATTTATTGTGAACCTTCTTCAGCAAGGAACAGATCGAAAGCTGCGAGTAGATTATTTTCACATGAACAGCTCAAAAGCTGCGCGTAGATTCTTGACGAGATCCTTCACCGAGAGGCTGAATTCCGCTTCCATCTGCAAAGATCGAGATATGGTATCAAATGACTTTGGATTAAAAGTGGGGAAGAGACATTCGCACGCCCATTTTATCCCCAACACACGGCTGTTTATTTCTATTTTTTGGATTGAATAAATTAAGAGAGTCCAAGGGACCAAAAAAAAAACATTAGTTGTAGGAGACACGAGTGTATGGAAATCATTTCTATTGAAAATATTATGAAGCAACAAATTTCATTCATATAACTGAGAAGGAAATTTACCTGAGCAATAATGGTAACATCAAGAGCACAGCTCCCGAATGTCATCACACTACTATTGATGAATTTCAATTGGAGCTTCTCAACCTCTGCTATTGTTTTTTCCACAATTCCTTTTCTTTTTTCACAGTGGATTCTTATCAAGACATTGTTGTCACAGAACCTTGCTTCAATTTCAGGCAGTGTCGTGTCAAACGGGCCTGTGGAGCTGTTTTCGTCAGAGCAAGAACTGTCGCTGTTGGCAAAGAGCTGTGTTTTCTTCACAAACACGACCGATTCCATGTTTTTGTTTCTCGTCTGTTCCTCAAGCGTCTTTACCTTGTCCTGCAGTTGTTTGATGTACTTAATTGAATCTCCCAGAACAGAAGCCTTGTCCATCTGTCATAGCATGAAGTATGATTTACGTTTAGAAACACAATTCAGCAGGTAAAAAAAAATCCAAATTTCTCGGAATTGATGCCATCCCAAAACCTACCGGTTACTTGGAGTATAAGCAAGACAATCAAATATAAAAGAATGTCTTGAATAAAACTTGCGGTGGATTAACAGATAGAGGATATAATTTCTGTTACCTTCTTTAGACCAGGAACGATTGCAGATAAAGCTATGAACCGTTGGCTGAGCTTCTCTCTGCGCTTCCTTTCGGCGATAATGTGATCTTGGGTCTGAGAAAGCCGAGTGGTTGTGCTGATCCCATTTGATGAATAATTTCGGTTTCCAAATGAACCTTGAGAAAGCAATATATCAGAAGGGAGAGTGTTGGTGCTCTTTGAACACACTGCTGCTCCCTCCCCCTTAGGCTTAAGCACCGGCATTTGGTTTGCATGATGAGAATTGACGAACGAAAGAATGTTTGGAGGCAAGGAAGCAACTTGTGGATTTGATACAAGATGATCAGTTTTGCATGAAGTCCATCCATCAGTTTTGAGCTGTTTCGTTGGTCTGTCAATGGCGGTATGAGAATTATCGATTGGAGTTTTGAGGTTGAAAATTGGGTGGAACTGAGAGTGTTGTAAATTCTCTCCAAATGCAGCTGCTAATGGGAGCATACCGAGCTCATCCAAAGAGTTCATGTACTGCCACTGGTTGATGAAGAAGGGATCCTCCATTCCCTGTAAGTTAAACAATTTCCTTCTTAATTATTAATTTAAGTATAGACAATATTTCATCAAATACAATGAATAAAACTATTTCAAACAAGTCCAAAACATTAACATTAATACAATCTCGAATTATTAATTATGTGCTAAATAATCCTTGAACTTTCAAACATAAAAAACAGAAGCTTTGTTGCACATGTTTATCTTTGTCCAAAAGGAAAAGACACCAAGGGTTGCTGCAGAATTGTCTTACCAGCTCAGATAATCCTCCTCTTGATGAAATCTCCATCAAATTTGCTCCTTTATCTTTTTCTTGATGATCTAGAGCTCACGGAAGGGTTCTGGAAAAACAAAATCATTGTACCAAGTTACTGGCCCCGTACAAAACAATCCGCTCAACGCATCCTATTAGAATGCAAGTTTTAAACCAAAAACACAATTGGTAAAGGGAAAAATTAAAAGAATATTTTAAGCACTTACGCAAAATACTACTGTCTCTAATGCGGGATACTCTCAACAGACTCCCTTTCGGTACAAAATATGCAATTAAAAACTCTAAAATTGTGCAGAAACAAACAACCCTAAGCTTTGGAAGAAGAAGCTGTATCACGACAAATAGCAAGTATAAATACTTTGAGAAGTAAGGAAGCTTACACTCGATCGAACAATTAATGACCAAAGCTTGTTCTTCTCCCAAGTGATTCTCTCTCCCTTAGAGAGCACAAGACCTTGACCTGCAGCTTCAAGCTTTTATATATAGCTCTTGCTGAGTTGCTTGTGTACGTAGTTCATCTGTCAGTACCTCACCTTTGAACAAATCCTCTCTCTCTCTCTCTCTCTCTCTCTCTCTCTCTCTCTCTCTCTCTCTTATAGGTAGCATGATTTGATTACTAATGTTCCCATTAAGTTGGAACTGTTGTTCCTCATGAATTGTTTGAATGCTGACTACAGGTACCAAGAAAAGTAGATTATTAATTTGTCTAATGCTAAAATATAGGTTGCTTTATAGAAATGAATCAGAAATCCAATTTTGTTGCTTTGTGGACTTTTAGGAGGATCTTTCACCAACAATCTAGCCATTGAAATTTTCACGAAGTTGCTAATGAAGCAACCCAACAATATTGGAATTTAGACATGTGGTCCTCCACAATGTCCTTATCACCAAAGCCAACCTTGCATAGTAGGATAAATGATTATTCTTTTCCAAGTTCAAATTCAAAGACAATGATGATTGAAAGAAAATATGAGAGAACATACCAGAGAATCAACTTATACACAAACTTTTAGTTATTTAACAATGTTAATTTTTTTTTAATTACTATGAATAAATAAGTTTGAAAATGAGCCCAAATGTAAAACGGATGAAAGATTGTCACATCAGTTCATATTTCAAAATTCAGTAAAATAACTTGGTTTATTTAGTATTGTTAGTGATTAAATCGCAACCTATTAATGAAACATTGTCACATTCGTTAGCATTTTAAAATTAGATAAGTAATTCAATGTATCTTGTGCTATCTAATTGAAGTTGGTGATAAACCACAACGTGGCACAGTGCTGGGGACAACGACATTCAGGTTTGTATTCCACACGGCACATCTTGGTTTAATTTCTGATGTTGGTGAATCATACGAAGGTGGACAAGAAACGTTTGTGATGTTGACTATGTTTAGGAACCTTCCTTTGACTCTTTGGGTTCTGCCTCAATACCAAGGTATAAAATATCGATGATATTGGAAATATTGGTAGTCCAAAAATACAGAAATTTCGATGGAAATATCGGGATATTATCGATATCGATAAAAATTGAATAAAAACCACGGAATTTGTAAGAAAAACTTGGAAAATTTTATTGAAACTTTGCAGGATGTTTATTTAGTCAATTATCTATTAGTTTATCACAAAAAATTAGAAGGAAATGCATTGCATGATAGATATAACTAATTTAAGTTGATTATATAGCGAGCTGACAAATATTGTGAGTGTAGAAAATATGTAGTAATTAATTAAAGAAGTTTAAACACACCATAATCATTTATATATAATGAATTAGTACAATATTTTACACTTTATACATTGCATGATAAGATACATGAGTGACTTAGCAAGGTCTATAATATCGATGATATCAGAAATATCGGTAGTCCAAAAATACGGAAATTTCAATGGAAATATCGGGATATTATGGATATTTTAGACCATACTCAATACATCATTGACGCGTCATTTAGAACGCCACATTCGGCTACTTTATGGGTTTACTGTTGGGCCGACATGTTCCGTCAAACCGGCCCATTACGAGGTCGGCTCATGTGTGATCATGACTAAATTGGTTCACATCCCTTTTCTAATTTCTATTTATAATTTAATTATCTTGTTGAATATGAATTTTTGCTTGCATGCATACACATATTTTCTCTCTATCACTCACATTCAATGCTATTTTTTTTTGGGGTAAAAGACTATTTACTACCCTCATGTTTCGTGGTTTTCAACATTTAGTACGTCAAGTTTTTTTCGTCTCAAAGTCATACCTAAAGTGTAAATTTTGGGACAGTCTCATACATCCGTTAGTCAAAGTGTTAAGTATTCCGTTAACTGATGATGTGGCGCCCACGTGGACAATGACTGGGCGCCACCTGTCAACAAGAGGTCCACTTGGAATTAAAAATTCAAAAAAATATTAAAATAATTACTTTTAAAAATATTATATTAAAAAAAAGCCCAAAACCAACCGAGAACCCCCTTCCTCCATCCCCACCCGACACCCCTCATCCCCTCCACCCCTTTCATCTTCTCTACCCGAGCACCCGGGTATTAAACATTAAACATTACAAAATTACAAAAAAAAAAATAAATAAAGGTGTTTCTTCCTCAAACCCCCGACCCCTTTCCTTTCTCCCTCCGTTCTCCCTCCCTTCTATTCGCTGCACATCCATCGGGCTGAATCGATTCCTTCAACTTCAAAACCAGAAATCTCGCCTCAACGACGAGCTTTGACCCACATAAATCCTCAACCACCACATTCAAATTCCCCAAATCGCACCCAAATCCAAACCCATTCATGGCGTTAAAGAAATCGGGGTGGTGGGAATGAGTTGCAAATCTGGAGGAAGGAGTTGCAGATCTGGGTGGAAGACGGGCCACCATGAAAGGAGGAAGGAGTTGCAGATCTGAAGGAAGAACTCGTGGGTGAGTTGGAAGGCGAAACAGTTGAGGTTCGAGTGGAGATGTGACTCGGGCGAGTTCTGTTGAATGGTGCAGACCCAGAGGAGGTGGGCCTGGTCAACCGGGGATGGGGTGGCGGCGGCGACTTGGGTGGGAGCAGAGGAGAGAAGGGAGGGATGGTCATTTGGGGGGGGGTTCAGGAAGAAGACAACTTCTAAAAAAATATATATAATATTTTTAAAATTAATTATTTTAATATTTTTTTGAATTTTTAATTCCAAGTGGACCCCTTATTGACACGTGGCACCCAGTCATTGTCCACGTGGGCGCCACGTCATCAATTAACAGAAGACTTAATAGTTTGACTAACAAATGTATGAGACTGTTCCAAAATTTACACTTTAGGTATGACTCTGAGACGAAAAAAACTTGATGTACTAAATGTTGAAAACCACGAAACATGAGGGTAGTAAACAGTCTTTTACTCTTTTTTTTTTGTAAAGTTCTTTTATCAAGGAATTCTCTTTGCTTTTCAATTTTTCAAATGCCACTTGTATGTTGGGTCATATTGGGAAAAGAAAAACTTGGAATGCAAATCAAAAGTGGGATTCTTTGATTAATGATTAATTAATTTGGATTATGAATTAAGGAGAAATTTTTCCAATTATCTGTCACATATGCTGACTTGGAGTTCCTTACTATTAGGCATCTGACACCTATCCTTCTACTTCTTAAGTGACACAAAAATACCTATTTTACCCTTATATTCATTTCACAAAATAATTAAATAATTAAAAAAAAATAAATCGAAGGCCAGATTTCATCCGCCGTCAACCCCCAATCTCCATCGCCCATCTCCCATCCCTCCACGGCTCCACCCATCTTGCCCTTCCGCATCACCTCTCTCCCATTCTCTTTTTTTTTTCTCTCTCTCTCTCTCTCTCCCTCTTTTTTACTTCTTTTCTTTCCTATTCTAGAGTAAGAACAAAAAGGATGTCAGTGAACTCCGGCTGATAGATCGAGATTGACAACAGCATATCTGAAATGGAGTCGCCGCCGACAATCTGTGGGTTCCATGTAGATGTAAAAGCGGGAGAGAGAGGGGAAAGGAAAGAAAGAGAAAGTCGAACAGAGAGAAGGGATGATGATGCCAAAAAAATTGCCGACCGGTGATGATATAGAATACCACGTTCGAATTGGTAAAAAAAAAAAAAAAAAAAAAGATTCCATCACTAATAATATTGAGACATTTTTTTTGTTGAAACCCCTCCACACCTGTTAGCGCCCAAGTGGTTAACCTTATACTTTTGGGGTGTGTTTGTTTCACCTTCTTAAGTGGGACTGGACTAGCTAGGATTATTGTCCCATGTTTGGTATGCTTAGGGACTAACTTAAGTGAGACTAGCCCGGACTCGTGTGGACTCCGGGCCTCCTTAGATCGTCCAAATTAGTCCCGCGTTGAACCATGGGATTGCTAAGAACGCCTTCCTCCTTCGCTGTTCCTCAACTCTTTGTCTTTCTCTCTCCCTTTCCTAACTGGATCGAGCTCGTCAAAAAATTTATCGCCGTTCTTCCTTCTTCATTTTTCTCTGCAGTCGTCGCCTACACTGAGCCTTCCTCCCCAAATCCCCACCATCGTCAACAAGCAGCCCTCTCTCCCAGGTTGTCTCTCTCCTCTACTTCATGGTGAAGCCTTCACCATCATGAAAATCAGAAACCGAATATAGGAGGAGCTTTCCAGCGACCTTCACAAAGCCAAATATCCGAGAAGTCGTTAACATTGGATTCGAACTGTTGGAAAAAACTGCAGGGAAAAATGAAGAAGAATGAGGGCTCGGAGGATCCGGTGGGATTGGGTCCGGAGAGGATCCTCTCCCAAACCTGAGTGTGAGAGGAGCACCAGCAATTAATTGGATCTTTTTAGGGTATTTTTTATTTGTAATAATCAAAATTTTCTCTTTGTTATTGGATATTTGGATCTCTGTTTTTTGGGTTTTGACTGGGTTAGCTTTGTTATTAAAAAATTGATAATTCTCTAAGTTGCAGCACCTGCAATTCGTGAGGAAGAAGAAGCAGAGGGCTATGCCCTTTTATTTTTCCAAATATTCATTTTAATATTTTAATAGAAAATAAATTGAATATAATAATAATTTATTGTTAGTCCAGTTTCTTAGTCTGACACTGCACCAAACGCTTCACTAAACTAGTCCAGCTTAGTCTAGTCTAAGCCAGTCCAGCTTAGTCCTTGAAGCTAGTCCAGTCCGAGATAGTCCGGTGCAACAAACGCACCATTGTTCTCTTAACCCACACGGTGCTTGATATGAAAACTGCATACATAACGAGGTTCATGACGTTGTAAAACCAACCATACCCTAAAACTCAATGTGCTATTAATGCATAACATTGCTTCGACCGGTCGGACTTGAGCACATTCCGAGGCACTTAAGCCGGCCGGATTAAAGAACTCCGGGAAGATTTTATTGTTTTTGACAAAGGCGATCTCCTAAGTTTAAGATCCAACAAAATGAGGGTCAATGCATGGGATATCAAAAGGCTTTTCTATTGATAAAAATAAGAGTAAACATGTCAATGCATGGTGCTTGCAAATGATTTCTTATATGCATAGCAACTTTTTGGGTGCTGGAAAGTTGAAACCAACTCAAAGGTACACAGAAGAGAATGATAGCGTTGAGTTGACAAAGATGGTACTAAACCGTGTGGTGATGATATATAACAACACTACTTATAACGTATACTTTAAAACTTTACAGGTTGCACCTTGATGTCAAGCACTTAGAAATCAAATTCAAATATATATACATGCATCTAGAAGAATATGGAGATTCCTCAGCTGTGTTGCTTGTGAATTGTGATTGTAGCCGGCTAGCTTGATGAGCTAATAAACCAACAAAATAATGGATATTAAACAAATAAATGGCCTTTTAATCTTGATTGTAGCAAATTTTAAGGAGAATTTGATTGAGATACATATGACTAAAACTACATGAATTGAAGTGAACAAATTTTAAGGAGAATTTGATTGAGATACATATGACTAAAACTACATGAATTGAAGTGAAATTATGTCAAACGTACGTCTATTGGACTAAAGTTGTCATCATCCTTAAAATTTTCATGCACATGGTATAAATTTTTTTATTATATATTCATATTGTTCAACCTTGTCACAAGATCTTCATGTTTGTATATTCCCACCCCCCACCCCACAAAAAAAAAAAAAAACTTGTACGGAGATGGCAATTTTCTCCCTGAGCTTTGATTTTAACCAATTACTCACCTGAATTCTAACAATTGGCTAATTTTCTCAATGAACTTTAATTTTTGCTGAATACCTCATGAACTTTTATGATTAGCTAATTTCCCCTGGCGTTTTAGATTTTGAAATTTTTTTATCCAATTTTCTATCCATCTTGGTCACATGCAGGGCACATGGCAATTATCTGAATGCAAAAACATAATTTTATCCCTAATGTGGACAACATATATATATATATATTTTTTCTTCTTCTTCTTCTTCTCTTTCACTAGTTCACTTTGTACACCTTTTTGTTTGGACTTATTCCTAATGTGTGCAACTATGCATCTTCTCAATGGTCTTGCTTTTTTAGCAACAAGTTGGAGTTGTGATGCCATTTCAGTAGCCTTCATTGTGACTTGATTCACATGATCATCTCGGTTCATCTATTTCAGTTCAAGACCCAAATTCAAATAAGGGGTAATCGGCTAAATTAAGATATGGAACATATGAATTAATAACTACATGCTCTCTAGGGGTGGGTTCAAAAAACCGAAAATCGAAAAAAAACCGAAAACCAAACCGAACCGAAACCGAAAAAACCGAACCAAATTGAAAAAACTGAACCGAACTGAATTCTTTTGGTTTGGTTTGGTTTTAGTGATCTAGAAACCGAACCGAATTAATTAAATTAATTTTTTTTATTTAATTATTTGTTTTGGGTATTATTTTCTAAACCCAATTTGTAAGTTAAAATGTGCTAAACCCAATGTGTTGCCAAACTTTAAGCTCAAAATATTAAAAAAATGCCTATAAAAACTCTAAACCCTAACCTATTATTTCACCCCCATAAAAGGTTCTGGAACCAAACCTCCTCCTGAAGTATCTACATCCATCTCTATAGCACTGTCTACTTCTGCCCCAACTTTCTTTTCCAAATCTACTCTCATATAACATGTAACATAATCCATAAACATTTATTTCGGGTAGATTACTTGCGTAATTTGTGATGGAAAAGAATCCAACACACACTAAATAAATCCACCCACACATTACTTTTACTAATCAAGTTGTCAACATGCAGTTACAAGCAAACAACCCTGATCTTTGAACAACATCATACAATTTAACTTTTTATGTCATTTGTACAATTTTTGTGTTGTGAAGTTGTTAGTTTGGACTTTGGAAGACTTGATTGATGATTTTAGTTCAACTTTAAATGTTTATTTTCATTGTCTTTGATTCTAGTTAGAATGCTTATGTTATGATTGTGTTGGAGATGTTAAAATTTTAAATTTCAATGTTTTTCATTTTTTGAAAAAAAAAAAAACAAAAAACCGAAAACGAACTGAAATCGAACCGGAAAAAAACGAACTGAAAAAAAACCGAACAAAAAAAAACCGAAAAAAAATGGACCGAACCGAAATTTCGGTTTGGTTTCGGTTTTGACAAAAAACCGAACCGATTTGAACCGAACCCACCCCTAATGCTCTCTAGTTCTTTTTTTTTGGGGGAGGGGGGAGGGAGGGGTGTTATATACCAACATAGTAAATAAGATAGGAGATAAAGGAGGATTCTCTCTCCTCCTACTTGAATACTTACAGTTAAACCACATCAACATCTTATATTGATGTTTTTTTTTTATAAAGACAATAAGACAAAAAGTAAAGTGTGAAAGGATGGAAAGGAAGAGGATGAGAATAAGAGGGGAGATAATCCTACTCCAATAAGATATGCCATTACTATCAAACAAAAATGAAGGCGGTGAAGCGTTGCATGTTGGCAAGGGAGGACAAAAATTCAAAGGAAGTATCTTTGCAGAGGGAAGTTTCCTACCTAATTTGTTGCACAAGTTTCCCGCAATTTAGTTGTACAAATCGTGTCAATCGACTATAGCACATTTCTTTGTAATCATATTTTGTAGATTTTCAAGCTGTACAAGTACATCATCTCTAATCTTAGACCAAATTTATGCAAGAGGACCAAAATTTCGTTATCAACAAACTCTCTCTCTCTCTCTCTCTCTCATTTCTTGCTAACCACACAATTGAATAGCAAACGTTTGATAAGTTTTGGTCACTCACTCTCCTCGAGAAATATTTTGTTTTTACGAAAGATGAAATGAACGTTACAAATCTTAGTCTAAGAAAAATTACGTTTAAAAGTTTACAAAGTCAAATATATGAAAGAAGATACTTGTGCTCTATTTGTTTTTTTTTTTTTTTTTTTTGATGTAGTGAGTAATAGCTCTGGTTGTTCGTTGTTCAAGAATTCTTGTTTAGGCAGTTCATGCCATCCATACATAATGTTTTGATCTAAAATTTCAATTCTTCCATGTTTCGCAGTAGATAGTATATTGTTCCATGGAGAAAGAATGTAAAAAAAATGAATAAATAGGTGTTTCCATGACTCTATCATCCAATTAATTCTATTCCACTTAATCTCTGTTTCATGACCGCATATTATGAACTGAGCCAAGTCGAATACCAAGGTGTTTAAGGTCGGCTCGATTAATATTATTTGAGCTGAAGCTCAGCACAACCTCGAACAAAGTTCCTAGAGCTGAAGCATGATTTAAATTTTTTTGAGTTCCAGCTCAGTTGGCTTTCAAATGACCTTATTTTTCTAGTTTGGCTCGGGTGAATAGAGAAGGTAAAGTAGAAGTGCTAATAGTAAAACGTTTTAGCATTTATGCTAATTTAATTTAGTATCGTTTTGTATTTTCTTTCACAATGATATATTGACACTAAGAGGTGGGGTCAATAAATTGGTTTCGAAATCATCATCTACAAACTTCAAAAAGACCGTTCATTTACAAATAAATATGAATTCAATTGGATCGTAGTACTAAAGGCATTTCAAACTAGTTTGAGTGAGTGTTATATCTATACATAGGAATCAGGCAGCCTGATTTTAATATGTAATACACTACTGTTATATTATTGTTAAATTCAATAACTGTGAAAGTCATACTTTAGAATCTATTATTTTCTAAGTATCACACTCATGAGTTTAATATATTGAACTCATGAGTTCAATTTGAAGATCACCCTTGTAAAAAGTCATTTGAATTGGAGATCCTTTAATCATCCAAATGTACCAAATAAATCAACCATATAAGTATCAAGTAACATATAAATAATAAACCATTCATTTATTTGATACAAACAATTTTTAATTCGAATAATTTTTTTAAGAATATTGTTCAATGAAAATTAAAATATTAAACGGTTTCATCATGAAAATTTTATTTTCTAAGTGGGAATGCAAAAATTCTTTAAAAAAAAAAAAAAAAACAAAAAAAAGAATTTCAGTTTTCAGTTATTTAATCCGATTGGGACGTATTTCTCACTTCACTTCCACTTCGGTGCTTCCCAACAACATCCAACAGAACAACAAAACAATGGCTTCACAACCGCTGCCAAAGGTTGAACTCCGAGAGCTTGGCAACACAGGCCTCAAGCTCAGCTGTGTCGGCTTCGGGGCCTCCCCTCTCGGCAACGTCTTCGGTCCCGTCTCCGATGACGAAGCCATCGGCTCTGTTCGCGAAGCCTTCCGCCGAGGCATCAACTTCTTTGACACCTCTCCGTATGTAACTTTTGATCCTCTCTCAAGTTTTAAGTTTTGTGGGTAACCCTTATTCTTGTTCTGTATGGATACCAAGAAAATTTGAGGAATTTAAGGAATTTTCGTAAAATTGAGCATGTTTTCTCATGGTTAGATTAAAGAGTAAACTTAATTTATAATGCAGCCAGAAAGATTGAAACTTTGTCAATTGTAATGGGGTGTTTGGTTGGAGATGATTAGCGGGAATTTAAAGGGAATTACTTTTCTGATGCTTCTGTTTGGTTGCTGAGAAAATGAAGAGTTGGGATTAATATGACTGATGATCAAAGGAAAATTTTGATACTTTTAGAGTTCCCATTGTTTGTGATCCAGAAAAACCTGTTTGGTTGGAGAGATGAGATGTAAATAGACATTAAAATTTGATGATCAAATATGATCTTGTATTTGTTCTATGGAAGAAGTCATAGAACTTTTTATATGTTCATTTTACCCTTTTTCTTCCAAATTTTTAGGTATTATGGAGGGACTTTGTCAGAAAAGGTGCTTGGTAAAACGCTAAAAGCTCTAGGTGTGCCGAGAAGCGAGTACGTTGTGGCAACCAAGTGTGGACGCTATGCTGACGGTTTTGATTTCAGTGCTGATAGAGTGACTAAGAGCATTGATGAGAGCTTGGAGAGATTGCAGCTAGATTACGTCGATATACTGCAATGCCATGACATTGAATTTGGGTCTCTGGACCAGGTGCTTTGGCATTTCTTGTTTGCGTTCTTCAATTTGTGTTGGTTTATTTGCTTTAATTCACAGTGTGACATGTAGAGTTGTTCCTTTTTTTTTTCCCTTTCTGTCTGTTAGGGAATATCATCTCAATTGATACGTTGTAATGATCAAGCTTGTGTGTTCCCGTTTATTTTGGTTAACAGATTGTAAACGAGACAATCCCTGCCTTAAAGAAACTGAAAGAAGCTGGGAAGATTCGTTTCATTGGTATCACAGGACTTCCATTGGGAATTTTCACATATGTTCTTGATCGTATACCAGCTGGCATGGTGGACGTGGTCCTGTCATATTGCCACTACGGTATTAATGATTCAACATTGGAGGATCTAATACCATACCTCAAGAGCAAAGGTGTTGGAATCATTAGTGCTTCTCCACTTGCAATGGGTCTGCTTACTGAGAATGGTCCTCCAGAATGGCACCCTGCATCTGCTGAACTGAAGGTTAACATTCTCGATGCATGAATTCCAGCTGGTGCTATATTCATGCAATCCTGTCTTCTTTAATGTGATTTGGAAATCATAACTGATTTAATGTGTTTTATGTTCTTACAGTCTGCTTGCCGAGCTGCTGCTGTCTATTGTAAAGAGAGAGGGAATAATATTTCAAAGTTAGCTCTGCAATACAGCTTGTCCAATAAGGATATCTCATCAGTGCTGGTCGGCATGAACTCTATTAATCAGGTTCCCAACCATCATTTGCATTTAACTTGCTCATTCTGTTCTGATTTTAGAGTCGGGGAATGTAGATTCCACCCAGCTCTATAGTTTTATAGTCGCACAAACTCGTGATCATGTCAAGTAAATGAATACCTACATGGTCCTGTCACATTGACATCACATAGAAAACCCTTTTTATTATGTTATAAAATGCCTTCGTTCATATAGATCATTCATCTGTCTTAAGTACTACATGATTGTTTAAATAATCAGGTTGAGGAAAATGTCGCTGCTGCTGTGGAGCTCGCGACCATTGGCAAGAATGAGAAAATTCTAGCAGAGGTTGAAGCTATTCTGAAACCAGTGAAGAATCAGACATGGCCTAGCGGACTCCAGCAGAGCTGACAACTTTGCTCTTGTATGTAACCATCTGTATCCTGTACTTATTTTAATTGCTTTTCAGTCGCCTGTTAAGGTTTGTCAAAAATAAATGAAGGATTGTGAATTTTTCATTTGGGTGAGATGTAAAGGCTAAGAGAATCATGAGCCAGATTAATTAGATCCCCAAAAGTATGTTTCAGTATATAAGTAGTCAAAAGTCAAATTATCATTTATGTAGATCGATGGATTGTATTTCTGTGCAACCATTATTTGTGAGAAAAACAGATTAAAGATAAACAATAAACATCAATGATAAAGGAAGAAAAATTCAATAAATCTGATTAAGATGAAGTTTACAACAGTAGTCGTCTCATACATTCATAATTGGCTCATAATGTTGTCACTTAAAGATTAGAGAGGTCCCCGGACAAAAAAAATATGGATTAGAAAAATCCGAATTTCGGATACATGGGTAAGCATCCTTCTGAATATCTGTTACCCTAGCTGTACTTAAATCCATATTGTTAGCCTCCAGTTCTCCTCCGCTTTGGCAAAAATCGATGTCAAGAAGTTATCTTTCAGCTGTCCTTGATGTCAAAACTCTATGTTAGCATCCACTGGAGTTAGTAATGAGGTGAAGGAATCTGTCTTCACTGCAAGGGATTGTGATTCCACCCATTGGATGATCATATCCAAATTCTTCTTCAGCCTGACTCAGCAAATCTTGGAATGAAGGGTCGTTCAAGTATGATATCGGAATCACAAACCGCTTTCTTTGTCTTTCCCCAACATAGACTGCAAAGTAGCCCTTGGGAACATTGACAGCTCTTGAGGCAGCCTGGTTTGAGGTCGAGTGTCGATGATTTTTCTTTCCGGGCAAACGAAAACCCATGGCGGTCTAAAGGAAGAACAAGCAAAAGAGTGCAAAGAAATTGTAGAACAATGGAAGTGGATAAATGGTGAAGAACTAATGTGAGACTTGTGTTGGTTGTGTAACCAATTGAGTTTATATAGATGAAAAGGGTAAGATATTGGCCATGAGGATTCACATGGTTTGGTCTGTCCACTTTTTTGTTTTTGTGGCCTTTCATCTGGTATTGGCCAAACCTGTCACCTTCCAGACAAGCATCTTGCCCTACCTCATTTAGATAAAACCAAAGTAGCCTATAGATGATACAAATTTAAAAACAAAGAAAATAAAATAAAAATCTTACAAAGTTAAACTAAAAATAGTAAATACTAGTAATGCTTTGTGTATAGAAATGTTTCAACACAGGGCCGGCCCTGGGGCAATGCAGGTGGAGCATTTGCACAGGGTCCTCATATCTAAAGCCCCTTAAAATCTCAAGACCGGCTATGTTTTAGCATGTTTACAATACTTTTAACTTGTTAGCTCTACACCACTTATCTCGTTTTCTGTCACTTGGAGCTTGAATGTATCTTGAAGGCGGGTAGATTAAAACCACGGGGCTATGTTAGCATAGTTCCCATTTCTCTCGGTGGTTTGAACATATAGGCACATTTTCGTTAAGATGGTTTTGTAAGGATAGGTTCTAACCGTGAATTTAACACCGAAATCCACAAAGAATCCATACGGAAACTTTACTTTAGAGTACCTGAATGTTCTCCATGTATTATTTGGATTTGTTTCTGGACATATTTCATGAGGGATCACATGGAGTTGTCTCCCAACTAATGATATATGACATGACAGATTTCATACAACTTCACAATTATATGATATATCATGGCCTACTACCAATGAACACATATTGGCTGCAGAAATTATTCCACTTTGTATATGCCACCAGCTGGATACAACATATAACCTAGAGAACACAGGAACTAGGGACTCTAATAAGATAGATAAAATTCACTGTGGGCATTCTTTCTTCCAGCAAACAGAAGTTCTCAGCCCCGGGTTTTCGAAATGTCAACCGGACAAGGAACAAGCTAGGTTATCGCCCCATGTGATGTGTACTGTGACAAAAACATGGCGATTAAACTTGGGGCCAGAATTGAAGTTGATGGTAAGGTTGATGGGAAGCACAGAACCAACTTAAGCTGACATGATATCTTTCTGTGATATGTAATGCATTGAAAGATACCGTTTTCAATTTTCTTTTCTTGTTTTTTTTCTTCTCTCCATTTAGTCAAGTTTGATATGCCAAGGGAAGCGATTTTCACATTCTGCGTATTATGATTTATTGGCCATACATGGAAGATTAGGCTTATCCAAGAAGATCAGGTACTTTAGTCTACAAGACATTCAAATTAGGGTTTGACAGAGAAATGCGAGGGGTAGGGTAGGGTTGAGTAGGCATGATTTTGCAACTTGCTACCTTTATACATCAGATTAATTGACCGATCAACTTTTGATAAATTAGTGAGAGGACAGAAGAATCTGATTACCATATATCATCCGTATTATTTCCACCCCTATATATGCTGCAAAGTAGATATACAAATCTTCACCCCAAGTTTTCACACTCTATTATCACAAAAATTTCTCATTAAAAATCTCTCAATTATTGAAGGCATATCAATATTCCACATAAAACATGGGTTTGAGCTTGCTATCAATCATCCGGCGATCTTTCTTGACGGGTAAGCAATCGAGGATGAGTACAGCGAATGTCCCAAAAGGCCACTTTGCTGTATATGTAGGAGAGGAGCAGAAGAAGAGACTTGTAGTACCAATATCATACTTGATCCACTAGTGGTTCAAAGACTTGCTAAGCTGCAGTGAAGAAAAGTTTGGATTCACTCATCCGATGGGTGGCATCACTATTCCGTGCACTGAAGAGGCCGTCACTGGTCACCGTTCTTGTTTACATTCCTTCTAATGTCATGGCCAACATCACTAAACAAAACTCTTCAATTTTGTTTCCTGAAGGGTTGACAATACTCCCATTGTAAATATCCCCATTGTATTCTGATACTGAGAAAATAATTTAACTTTAATATTTGTTTATATTGGCTCTCTTTCATTAGTTCCTTGCCTATTGTATGTATTTTAGCTAAATAGTGATTTTTAGGGTTCTTATTCACATACTGCAGAGACAACTGAGAAACATTTGTATAGACTACAATAATCTAGTCCTCATAATCCACCAGTGACATAACTTCATGCGATATACTTAATTGGTATTGCTAGGGTGACTAAATCTGTAGACTAAATTCTGTAAACTAAATAACATGGAAGTTAATGGTTGAATTATTATTTAAGTTTTGATTAACGTGCTTATTTTTTTATTGGTGAACCAACATTAGTTTGCAATTTTAGTCTTTTTTGTCTACCTAGCATTACTGTAATTAATTATGTTGATGCACAAAATCAGTGAGGACTTTGGTACAACATAAAATGCCAAGTTTGTGACCTTTGCTAGATTGCTCTGGTCACTAGTGTGGATAAGTATGTAAATGGATAGAGGCAGGGAAGCAAACATAAGATGTACGTGGTTCACCTAGATTGACTACGTCCACAGAGTAGAGGAATTCTCATTAATTGTGAAGGGTTTACACAAGTACGTAGGTTCAAGCTCTCCTTTAGTGAGTACTAGTGAATGATTTAGTACAAATGACATTAGGGATTATTGTAGGAGAATGATCTCCTTTTATAGAAGCGAGTTTCTAACTTTATTCTGGCCTTGACATGAGTCATGTTGTGATTGGCCTTTGATGTTGACATGTGTCACCTTGTGATTGGTCTCTTGGTGTTGACATGTGTCGCGCTGTGATTGGCCTCTTGGTTGGAGGGAAACTCTTGTGGATCCTTGATGGTATAACGTTGACCGGTGCTCAGTAGTTTCGGGATTGGTCAAGTATGGTACAAACAGTGCTCCCCTAAGTTCCCGAGTAAGGGAAGCTCCTCGGTTGGGGACTTGCAAGATCCAAGCCATTGAGTAATCACGAAACTTCTAAGTACCGAAGTGTGGTATCGTTTTCATTTGCCTTATCTGTCTCATAGGTAGATGTGGCATCTTCTTTGGAAGTACTTTTCCTCCATCCAAGGGTGGTATCTTTAACCGATGAAGATGCACAAGGTAATGTATCAATTTCACTTGAAGTTTACTTGTAGTTTCGAACTTGGTCAAGCGCGATACAAACCCTATAGTAGGAATCCCCCAAGTCTCTGAGCGAGGAGATCTGCCGAAAGAGGTGACAGACAAGGTAAGCAATCAGAGTTCCAAGCAATCTATCCCAGATCAGAAGTTTGATTTTGAGTTTCGGCTGATTGTTCTCATTCTCCCTATCTTGCAGGCAATAAGAAGGATAAGGAGAAGAAAAATGAGAAGAGATGATATAAGATACTTTTGCTTTTGAAGAAGTAACTTTCCACAGGCTTATTTTTGAACTGGGCTGAAGGGTTTTCTAGTTTCCTCCAAAGTGTAAGGCCGACTCAAGAATTTAAGGGTAAAAACAAGTCTATTAAATCAAGAGTGCGTTCGACCTTGATGATATGAGATACTTTTACTGTTGACAAAGTAATAGATGAATTGGCACATGTTCTGTTGCGCTTGTCTTCACATGCTTCCTTGTATCCTTCTTACTTGCCATATCTGTTCCTCAGGCAGATGTGGTATCTTTTCTGGAAGCACAAGATGTTGAAGATGAGTACTCGAGAGCAATGCCAGGTAAGTAATCAAGCAAGGGGTTCCAGGCAGTTAGTTTCTAACTGGAAGCTGGATTCCAAGTGTTGACTGATTACTCTCTTTCTCATTATCTTGCAGGTAAGAACAAGGGCAAAGGAAAATACAGGGAAAAAGCATGATATGAGATACTCTTGCTTTTGACCCTGATGATATGAGATACTCTTGCTCTGGTGTGGCTGGTTTGCAGAGGTATTATTAGGGGGGAAGAAAGCTAAGTATTTTGAGAGGCTTCGTTGGGAGTGCCCTCTCAGATATGAGGAAGGGTTGAGCATTTTTGTAGGTCTGCTGGTCCGTGGAGGATGGAGGTCGACATATATAGGAGTTTCCCCAACAAAAAGTAGTAATGTTATTCCTTTACCTTTCTTGGTCATAGCAATGTAATGAGAGCTGCAAGCTTCACGTATTTTAACTTTGTCAAAGCACTTTGAAAAAGTGGTCTGTGGTATCTGGAAAGCTGATGTTGCGTGTGAAGATTGCAAACAAATTTTATCCAAGGAAATCTGACTCTCGAAGTTCAGAAAGCGGTGCCTTTTCGGTTTTCGAACAAGTAATCCTGTTGGGGATCTGGCTCTCGAGATTTGGAGAGCGTTGAGCAATCCTATTGGGGATCTGGCTCTCGAGATTTAGAGAGCGGTGCCTCTTCGATTTTTGAGAAAGCGATCTTGGTGGAAGTCTGGCTCTTGAGATTCAGATAGCTGTGTCTCTTCGATTTTTGAGAAAGCAATCCTGTTGAAAGTTTGGCTCTTGAGATTCGAAGAACGGTGACTCTTCGATTTTTAAGAAAGCAATCCTGGTGGGAGTCTGGCTCTCGAGATTCGGATAACGGTGCCTCTTCAATTTTTGAGAAAGCAATCCTGGTGGGTGTCTGGCTCTCGAGATTCAGGGAGCAGTGCCTCTTCGATTTTTGAGCAAGTAATCCTGTTGGGAGTGTTTTCTCGATGTGAGTAAAGGTTGAGCATTTTTGCCAGTCTGCCTTGCCACGAAGCACGGAGGTTGACACACATAGGGACTTTCCAGTTATCAACCAGTGGTGCTGTTCCTTTATCCTTGTAGGTAATGGTAGGGTAGCTGGACCTTCAAAATTTATGTATCTAAACTTTGTCAGAGATCTTTGGCAAAGTTATCTGAAGTATCCGAGGAGTTGATGTTGTGTGTGGAGATTGTCAATAGATTTTACTCAGGAAAATCCGCTTCTCAAAATCCGGAGAGTGGTGTCTCTTCGATTTTTGAACAAGCGGCCCTATTGCCCTTTCTTTTATAGGGGCAACAGTTGTGTGCAAGAAGTACGTTCATAGATTTATTGCTTGTATGAATTTTCCCCTTATTTTTGTACTTTAAAGGTTTATTGGACTCAATTTTGCTTCATCATTTCTGAAAATGTCTGGCCTATCTGACCGTCGTTTTGACTTGAACTTTGGTAAAGAGGCAGCCATGTCTCTTCAAGACAACATATGGTGCCCATCGTTCTTATCCCCTACTAGTCCTCTTACCATTGGGGACTCTGTAATGAAGAATGATATGACTGCTGCGATGGTGGTTAAGAACCTTCTCACTCGTAGAGATAACAGACTACTTTCCAAACGGTCTGATGGGTTGGCTGTTAAGGATTCTCTGGCTCTTAGTGTTTAGTGTGCAGGTTCTGTGTCTAATATGGCCCAACGCTTATTTGTTCGAACCCGCCAAGTTGAATCATTGGCGGCTGAAGTGATAAGTCGCAAGCAGGAGATCAGAGGGCTCAAGCATGAGAATAAACAGTTGCACATGCTCGCACATGACTATGTTACAAACATGAAGAGGAAGCTTGACCAGTTGCAGGAATCTGATGATCAGATTTTACTTGATCATCAGAGGTTTATGGGTTTGTTCCAAGCGCATTTATTGCCTTCGTCTTTTGGGGCTGTACCACGTAATAAAGCTCCAAATGATCAACCTTCGGTGCCTCCTCCTTTTAGGGTTCTGCCTAGTACTGAGACTCCAAATGATCACCATTCGGTGCCTTCTCTTTCTGGGGCTCTGCCGACTGCTGAGACTTCTCCTGAGCAACCTTTGTGAAGGCTCCATCTTGTTTGTTTATTTTGATTCATGTATATGTACATATTTGTAATTTATCGGAGATATCAATAAATAAGTTTTGTTTCATTTCAACGTATTGTGTTAAATAGACCAATGCCTCATTCACTAAGTTCTTTGAATTTTTTTTCTTTTCGTGAAGCTTGTATGTTGAAGCTTTGGGAGTGAAGCATGTAGGTTGAGGTAATGCTCCCTTAATTTCCCGAGTGGCAAGTTGCCAAATGATATTAGAGTACGGGTTGTACATTTCATCACCTGGTTGGTGACATGAAAGAGAGTACAAGTTGTACATTTCATCACCTGGTTGGTGGCACGAAGATGAGTTACTTCTTCACATTTCATCACTTGGTTGGTGAGAATAAGGGAAAGGTGTCGATGCACATTGTAGCAAGTGTTGAATGACACAAAGTATTTTGAACCCTTTCGAAACACAGTTGGCTTATGTATGGATGTGTTGAAATGTATGATGTTTATGTATGAATGTGTTGGAATGTATGATATTTATGTATGAATGAGTTGGAATGTATGATGTTTATGTTGATTGACATGAGTGATGCTTATGAATGTTTTGCTATGCATGAAAGGATCCATGTTTTCGATATGTGAACCATGTTGGTTGTAACACTTAGTATCACATATTTTGTGTCAAAGTACGCATGTTGAAACTCTGAGTTGGAGTATAGGGGTAGGTCAGCGTAGACCAAGTATTCCAGTGCTAGGAATGCAAAAGACTCAGAAGAAGTTGTCTGAATTCCCTCTTCTTTAAATATTTGCCGAATGGCTTGTGTGACTAAAGATCTCAAGTGGTTGAGACTCAAAACATTTGTAATGTGTATGCCTTCTTATAATAGCATTTCCTTCAGTACCTAGTCTTCCACTTTGAAAGAGTGAGGCTTGGCCCCATAGTCATAATAGTCGACGGTACATTCACCCGTGGTTGTCTTGATACGAACTTTTATCCTTCTTGTTGTAATGGGCTTGCTGAGAGTAAAAATTCTTCCTCTTACCAAGAGACAAATACGTTTGGTGACTTAGTGAGTAGCTAAATGAGGCAGAAGATGATGCAATGGGTGTCTGAATGGCCAAGATCTCCTCACTTGGTAGAACTTGACTTCCACTTCCTACTTGTTGATAAGGGTTAACCATATGGGGATTCCCTTGGTATGTCTTTGCTTCGGCGGAGGCGTGGTTGTAAGCCTATGCCATCACCTCAGAGTAAGTCTTCCAAGTGTTGGCATTGATCATGAACTTGAAGAAACAATCACATAGGCCTACCGTGAAGGCTTTGAGGGCGGTCTTGTCATCTGCCTCAGCGCAGCAAGAATACTCATGGCTGAAGCGACCGACATACTCTCGTAGTGACTCGTCCGGTTTCTGGCGAATAGTGTACAAGTCATTTGCAGAATGTAAGCAATCAATCTGGAAGATGTGTTGAGAGACAAACAGTTTCCTTAGTTCCTTAAATGAGTCTACCATCTCGGGTGGAAGACGACAATACCAGTTTAGAGCTCTGCCAGAGAGGGTGGAAGGGAAGAGAAGACATCGCTCTTCGTCGGTGTGCATCTGATATGCCATGGTGGACTCAAAGAGGTTAAGGTGTTCAATCGGGTCATCCTTTCCAGTATAAAGTTGTAAACCAAGCTTTTGTTTTGTCTTCGCTTGAATGAGGGTGTCGAGGATCCTCATTGTGAGAGGGCCAGACCTGGGTTGGTTCCAGTCAGGTATCTCAGCTTGATGTTCGGCCTTTAACTTGTTTACTTCTTCAAGGAGCTGTAGGACAAAGGGATCCTGAGTGGAGTCTTGTACCATTGGAATTTTCTTCTGTAAGTCTCCATCGTCTCTCGGAAGTAGGAAAGTTTGAGCAAAAGCGTGTGATTTTTCCTTTGACTCGTCGTACTGACTTCTTGGGCGAGTCTATTGGAATACCTCTGAGTTCCCTGTACCTTTATGTTCCTCTAGGACCTGTCGTTCCTTCCTTAGATGGGCAGCTCGCTTGGGTCGTGGGAGGGGACTGAGTCTTTCAGAAACCCTTGGGTTATTGATCTTCGAGCTTATGTGGAAGGATTCTCTCGACGTTGCTTTAGGAAGTCTCAATAGTCACGATAAACGGCTGTCGATCATTCCAACCCTTCTACAAGGAGGTGTCTTCCTCCACTTCTCCTGCTTTGGGTCGAAGCAGCTGGGTTGAGAGAAGTCTCATGTTGATCAATGTTTTGATGATTAGCTCGCTCATCATTAGGGATACCCATGTCAAAGGAAAGTGACCCTCCGTGTTGGGGGCACCCAGATGATGGTTGATGCCCACAGGGGCAACAAGCTCGCGTGTTTGAGTACGCCTAGTTTCGTGGAACGTCTCGAAGAGCTTCTCATATTGTTCTTGGAGGATCTTATTCTTTATTGCTATCTTGTTGTTCTGAGCCTCCAGCTCATCGACTTTAGCTTGAAAAGCGAGCTTATTTCCTTCTTTCTTTCGTTGCTTCACACTAGGTGCAAGATGGGTGTCATTCTGTGTGACGTGGCTTCTTTCGCTCCCCATGTTGGAAATGGATGTCTGGCAAAAAAGAGTGTACGAATGGTGGAAACCAGCTTGACAAAGCTGAAGAGAGTGGGAATAAGTGTCGTTCCCACAGACGGCGCCAAATGTTGATGCACAAAATCAGTGAGGACTTTGGTACAACAGAAAATGTCAAGTTTATGACCTTCGCTAGATTGCTCTAGTCACTAGTGTGGATAAGTATGTAAATGGATAGAGGTAGGGAAGCAAACACAAGATGTAAGTGGTTTTTTCAATTCGGTTCGGTTCGGTTCGGTTCGGTTTGGTTCGGTTTTTTCAATTCGGTTCGGTTTTTTCGTTCGGTTCGGTTTTTTCGGTTTCGGTTCGATTTGGTTTTCGGTTTTTTTCGGTTTTCGATTTTTTGAACCCACCCCTAGGGTCGGCTATATGAATCCTAGAACACCATTGCGCTCGGTTTTGTGTCATATCATCCGTTAGATCCAAGTACTCTAAGTCTTTTCTTAGGGTCTCTTCCAAAGTTTTCCTAGGTCTTCCTTTACCCCTTTGGCCCTGAACCTCTGTCCCGTAGTCACATCTTCGAATCGGAGCATCAGTAGGCCTTCTTTGCACATGTCCAAACCACCGTAACCGATTTTCTCTCATCTTTCCTTCAATTTCGGCTACTCCTACTTTACCTCGGATATCCTCATTCCTAATCTTATCATTTCTCGTGTGCCCACACATCCAACGAAGCATCCTCATCTTCGCTACACCCATTTTGTGTACGTGTTGATGCTTCACCGCCCAACATTCTGTGCCATATAGCATCGCCGGCCTTATTGCCATCCTATAAAATTTTCCCTTGAGCTTCAGTGGCCTACGACGGTTACACAACACGCCGGATGCACTCTTCCACTTCATCCATCCAACTTGTATTCTATGGTTGAGATCTCCATCTAATTCTCCGTTCTTTTGCAAGATAGATCATAGGTAGCGAAAACGGTTGCTCTTTGGTATTTCCTGATCTCCGATCCTCACCCCGAACTCATTTTGGCCTCCGTTTGCACTGAACTTGCACTCCATATATTCTGTCTTTGATCGATTTAGGCAAAGACTTTTAGATTCCAACACTTCTCTCCAAAGGTTAAGCTTCGCATTTACCCATTCCTGAGTTTCATCTATCAACACTATATCGTTTGCGAAAAGCATACTCTAAGGAATATCATCTTGAATATGTTCTGTTAACTCATCCATTACCAATGCAAAAAGGTAAGGACTTAAGGATTGTTGATGCACAAAATCAGTGAGGACTTTGGTACAACAGAAAGTATTAAGTTTGTGATCTTCGCTAGATTGCTCCGGTCATTAGTGTGGATAAGTATGTAAATGGATAGAGACAGGAAAGCAAACACAAGATGTACGTGGTTCACCCAGATTGGCTACGTCCACGGAGTAGAGGAGTTCTCATTAATTGTGAAGGGTTTACACAAGTACATAGGTTCAAGCTCTCCATTAGTGAGTACAAGTGAATGATTTAGTACAAATGACATTAGGAAATATTGTGGGAGAATGATCTCGTAATCACAAAACTTCTAAGTACCGAAGTGTGGTATCGTCTTCACTTGCCTTATTTGTCTCATAGGTAGATGTGGCATCTTTTCTGGAAGTACTCTTCCTCCATCCACGGGTGGTATCTTTAACTGGTGGAGATGCACAAGCGCGATACAAACCATGTAGTGGGAGTTCCTCAAGTCACCGAGTTAGGGGATCTGCTGAAAGAGGTGACAGACAAGGTAAGCAATCAGAGCTCCAAGCAATCAGTCCCAGATCAGAAGTTTGATTTCGAGTTCTGGCTGATTGTTCTCATTCTCCCTATCTTGCAGGCAGCATGAAGGATAAAGAGAAGAAAAAGGAAAAGAGATGATATGAGATACTTTTGCTTTTGAAGAAGTAACTTTCCACATGCTTATTCTTGAACTGGGCTGGAGGGTTTTCTGGTTTCCTTCAGAGTATAAGGCCGACTGAAGAATTTGAGGGTCAAAACAAGTCCATCAAATCTAGAGTACATTCGACCCTGCTGATATGAGATACTTTTGTTGTTGACAAAGTAGTGGATGTATCGGCACGTGTTCTGTTACGCTTGTCTCCACATGTTTCCTTGTATCCTTCTCACTTGTCCTATCTGTTCCTTAGGCAGATGTGGTATTTTCTCTAGAAGCATAAGATGTTGAAGATGAGTACTCGAGAGCAATGCCAGGTAAGTAATCAGGTAAGGGGTTCCAGGCAGTTAGTTCCTGACTGGAAGCTTGATTCCAAGTGCTGACTGATTGCTCTCTTTCTCCTTGTCTTGCAGGTAAGAATAAGGCCAAAGGAAAAGACAGGGAAAAAGCATGATATGGGATATTCTTGCTTTTAACCCTAATGATATGAGATATTCTTGCTCTGGTGTAGCTTGTTTGCAGAGGTATTATCGGGGGGAAAGAAAGCTGAGTATTTCGAGAGGCTTTGTTGGGAGTGCCCTCTCAGATATGAGGAAGGGTTGAGCATTTTTGCATGTCTGCCTGTCCGTTGAGGATGAAGGTCGATATATATAGGAGTCTCCCTAACAACAAGTAGTAATGCTATTCCTTTACCCTGCTTGGTCATAGCACGGTAGTGGGAGCTGCCAGCTTCACGTGTTTTAACTCTGTCAGAGCACTTTGAAAAAGTGGTCTGTGGTATCTGGAAAGATGATGTTGCGTGTGAGATTACAGACAAGCTTTATCTAAGGAGATCTGGCTCTCGAAGTTGAGAAAGCGGTGCCTCTTCGGTTTTCGAACAAGCAATCCTGTCGGGGATTTGGCTTTCGAGATTCGGAGAAAGGTGCCTCTTCGATTTTTGAGAAAGTAATCCTGCTGGAAGTCTGGCTCTCGAGATTCGGAGAGTGGTGCCTCTTCGATCTTGGAGCAAACAATCTTGTTGGGAGTGTTTTCTCGAATGCGAGTAAAGGTTGGGCATGTTTGCTAGTCTACATTGCCACGGAGCACAGAGGTTGACACACAGGGACTTTCCAATTATCTAGCAGTGGTCCTGTTCCTTTACCCTTGTGGGTAATAATATGGTAGCTAGACCTTCAAAATTTATGTGTCTAAACTTTGTTAGTGCTGTTTCTTTGCTATTCTTTTACCCTTCTTGGTCATAGCGATGTAATGGGAGCTATAAGCTTCACGTGTCTAAACTTTGTTAGAGATCTTTGGTAAACATGAGCTGATGTTGCGTATGGAAAGTGGATGATTGAACAGTAAGATTCACGTGCTTTCTACTTCACCAGAAATCTTCGACAGAATGCCCGTAATTTCCGCAAAGCTGAGTGTTCATGTGACAGGTGCTGACAAGGCTGAAAAAGAAGGTGCTTCTTCGATTTCTGAGATCGACCCTCGTGGTATCTGAGCAGCCCAGCTTTTGAAAAAGCAAGCGCCTCTTGTATTTCTGAGAGCGGCCTTTGTGGTCTTTGAGCAGCCCAGCTTTTGAGAAAGCAAACGCCTCTTCGATTTCTGAGATCTGCCCTCGTGGTCTCTGAGCAGCCTAGCTTTTGAGAAAGCAAACGCCTTTTCAATTTCTGAGCAGGCGCCTCTTTGATTTCTGAAGCTCCGTCATAGAGGCTGACATTAAGTTCCAAAGCACACTTGAATCTCCACCAGTAGAAGCTCCCTCTTTGCATTTCTAAGCTCCCTTCTTGCAGATTTTTTGAAAATGTCTGGCCCCTCCGACCGTTGTTTTGACTTGAACCTTGTTGAAGAGGCAGCCACGCATTCTCCAAACAAAATATGGCGCCCATCCTTCTTATCTCCTACTGGTCCTCTTACCGTTGGGGATTCCTTGATGAAGAATGATATGACTGCTGCGGTGGTGGCCAGGAACCTTCTCACTCTCAAAGATAACATACTACTTTCCAAACGGTCTGATGAGTTGGCTGTTAAGGATTCTCTGGCTCTCAGTGTTCAGTGTGCAGGTTTTGTGTCTAATATGGCCCAACACCTATTTGCTCGAACCCGCCAAGTTGAATCATTGGTGGCTGAAGTGATGAGTCTCAAATTAGAGGGCTCAAGCATGAGAATAAACAGTTGCACCGGCTCGCACATGACTATGCTACAAACATGAAGAGAAAGCTTGACCAGATGAAGGAATATGATGGTCAGATTTTACTTGATCATCAGAGGTTTGTGGGTTTGTTCCAAAGGCATTTATTGCCTTCGTCTTCTGGGGCTGTACCGCGTAATGAAGCTACAAATGAACAACCTCCGATGCCTCCTCCTTCTAGGGTTTTGTCCAGTACTGAGGCTCTGAATGATCCCCCTGCGGTGCCTTCTCTTTCTGGGGCTCTACCGACTGCTGAGACTTTTCCTAAGCAACCTTTGTGAAGGCTCCATCTTGTTTGTTTATTTTGACTCATGTATATGTACATAATTGATCAAGTATGGTACAAACAAATTATATTACTGCATTTTGGTGGTGTATGTATATATGAAGAGGCACCCCTGGCCAGCTCACCAAGTTTTATATATGATTTACACATCATTTGAATTGTCTCTCATTTAATTAGCTAACTTATATTGCTTCTGGGGGTAGCTATAGGAGCTAAGAGGAATATGGGACTACAAGTTACTGATATCATCATGTGATATTGTACCGGTTGATTTTTATTCCTTGATTTCCATTGCCTAAGATGACGGTACATTACGAGGCTGCTACTTTTTAGACGTAAGCAATGAAAACCAAGGAAAATAACTTACACATTCTATTAGGATTTGAAGAGTTAAGGACATTAGATTTCACCTGGCTCTATGGCTTTTTACTGGAATTAACATATGATCATGTCAAGTAAATGAATTACCTATATTCACTCCTGTCACATAGGCATCACATACAAAAATCCCCCCTTTTTTTAAAGAAAACTAATGAAAAAGGTTTGAAAACTTTGAGTTTTAATGATAAAGACAAAATAAAGGGTAGAGTGAATAGTACCAAGTTTGACTTTTTAGTGTAAAAATATGGTTTTTCGTTTAAGTGAACAGTACCGTAAGCTTTTCGTTAAAACTTTTTTTTTTTTTATTATGTTATAAAATGTCTACGTGTATAAAGATCATTCTTCCGTCTGAAGTTTTACATGATCATTTAAGTAATCAGGTTAAGGAAAATGTTGCTGCTGCTGTGCAGCTTGGGACCAATGGCAAGGATGAGAAGACTCTAGCAGAAATTGAAGATATTCTGAGACCGGTGAAGAATCAGACATGGCGGAATCCAGCAGAGCTGACAGTATTGCTCTTGTATGTAACCGTCTGTATCTTGTACTTACATTTTATTGCTTTTCAGTTGCCTGTTAAGGCTCGGCAAAAATAACTAAAAGATTGTGAGTTTGTATACTTTTGGCTAAGAGAAACATAAGCTGGGTTAATTTGATCCCCAAAAGTATCTTTTAGTAAATAAGTAGTCAACAATTAAATGAGTTATCTAGATCAATATTGGTTTGTATTTCTGGGCATCCATAAAATAAATACGTGAGAAATAGGCATTAAAGCGAAACATCAATGGAAAAGGAAGAAAAATTCAATCAATCTGATTAATTAAGATGAAGTTTACTACAGTTGCTGTGTCTCTTATACAATCATAGTTGGCTCATAATCCCAGCTCTATCTGATTAGTGAGTTCCGGGTTAAAAAAATATGGACCAGAAAATCCGAAATTTCAGATGCATTGGTAATGGTAGGCATATCCTTCTCAAGATCTGCTACCGTAGCTGTGCTCAAGTCCATATTGTTAACCTCCGCTTCTCCTCCACTTCAGCGAAAAGAACCTCCTTTTCGGCAAAAAAATTGATGTCAAGAAGTTATCTTGCAGCTGTCCTTGATGTCAAAACGTTAGCATCCACTCTCATGATCTCATCCACTGGAGCTAGAAATGAGGTGAAGGAATCTGTCTTCACTGCAAGGGATTGTGATTCCACCCATAGGATGATCATATCCAAATTCCTCTTCAGCCTGACTTAGCAAGTCTTGGAATGAAGGCTTGTTCAAGTATGATATCGGAATCACAAACCGCTTCCTTTGACTTTCCCCAACATAGACCGCAAAGTAGCCCTTCGGAATAATGTTGGCTTTTGAAGCGTCCTGGTTCATTGTTGAGTGTCGATGATTTTTCTTTCCGGGCAAATGGAAACCCATGGTTTTTTTATTTGTTTAGAGGAAGAACAAATAAACGATTTCAAAGAAATTGCAGAACTATATAAGTGGATAAAATGGTGAAGAATGTGAGACTTGTGTTGCTTGTGAAACCAAGTGAGTTTATATAAATGAAAAAGGGTATGAGTTAAATGCTCTATTAAAGAAGTGAATGGAGCTGTCCTCTTAAGACAATTCACATGGTTTGGTCTGTCCACTATCGTTATGTGGACTTCATCTGATGTTGGCCAAACTTGTAAGGCCGTACGTTCCAGAGAACATCTTTGCCCTACCTCATTTACAAAATTATATAAACTTAAGATTAGAGACCTGGTTGAGACATCTAGCTATCTGATATGACAACTTATAACATAAGCATTAAATAGGAGATGGTGTTGCTGCTAGCAAACCATGGGCAACTAGTCAATTAGTGTGGCTCCATTGACAACAGTTAATGTTGTCAAGAATCAAATTATAGCTAGAAGAAATCCTCTTACCTATCAACTGTTAATGTCGGATGCAATAATAGTTAGATCAAGAAGTGTTTTTTCTTCCAAACAGTAGTGCTTTGGCTTTTCGGATTGAAATGGATTGGATAAGTCCTTTGATGTATCTTGAATGAAAAAGTGGATGTTAACCTTCAATTTTTGTCCTAGTTAAAGTTACAAGCTGGATTAACAATAAATAAAACTTCGCCTTTTCAACCTCCTCAAAATGGAAGGGAAGTGTTTTCTTCATATCTAGTCAGTCATCTTCATATAATACAAATAGGAGAATGACATACGACTTCTTCATTCAATATACATGGAATCTAGGGAGTTATCCGATCAATTCCATTTCCACACACCAAACGAGACCTTAGTGCTTTTGAATATAAAAGCAAGTATATTGTTTGGTAAATATGAAAGAAAAGTTTGAGACTTATTTGTGAAGATTTTAGGCTATCTCTAATGAGCAGAAAATTTGAAGTCAAAAGTTATCCTTGACTCAAAATACGACTTTTGCCTTTTGGACTGGAGATATTTAGCAGATAGAGGAGGCGGCACATGTCCAAAGTCATGGAATTACGAACAAAAACATAGAAAACTGTCTTTAGTTCTAGATTCATCAAGTTGCAAACCAAGCTTCTTGAAAGTCACATGAAGGATGCCCAACTACTCATCAGTCTCATCCCATCACCGCACATACACCAACTTGAGCAACAAAAACATGGAAACACATTTGCAATGCCAGATGCTTCAGCACTTGGTTTTTTAATTGTTATGCTTCTAACAAAACTGCTTCTAGAAAAATACTTACGGTCGAGAAATGCTTCATAGAGAAGCATTCACAAACGGAAACGGACCTGCAGTATAGGAGCATTTAAGCAAATGAGTATATGTAGTGTATATGTGAGCATATATAGGCACCCTTTTCCTTGTGAACCGGTTTTGCAAGGACAAGTTCTACCCACGAGTTTAACACCTAAATCAACTGGGTATACAAATGGAAACTTTAGGTACCTGAGTGAACCCTTTATATTATTAGGATTTTTCTTACGACATATATCATGAGAAATCACATGGTATTGTCTGCTAACTAATGGTATGAGACTTGACAGATTTCATACTGCTTAAAAGTTATTTCATGGCCTACCATCAATGAACACATTATGGTTGCAGAATTTAATCCATTTCCTATGTACCACGTGCTGAATACAACATATAACCTAGAGAACTCAGGAACTAGAGACTTAATAGGGTGATCAAACTGGGCATTTTTGTAGCGAATGGAAGTTCTCCATTCAGTCCCGGGTTTTCGAATTTATCGATCGAACAAGGAACAAGGTCATCACCCCATGTGTGGTGTATTGTGACTAAAACATGATATAAAGTAGGGCCAAAACTGAAGTGGATGGTAAGGTTGATGGAAGCACATAACCAACCTAGTTGACATTGTTGATGCACAAAATCAGTAAGGATTTTGGTACAACAGAAAGTGTTAAGTTTGTGACATTCGTTAGATTGCTCTGGTCACTAGTGTGGATAAGTATGTAAATAGATAGGGACAGGAAAGCAAACATAAGATGTACGTGGTTTACCCAGATTGGCTAGGTCCACGGAGTAGAGGAGTTCTCATTAATGGTGAAGGGTTTACACAAGTAAATAGGTTCAAGCTTTACTTTAATGAGTACTAGTGAATGATTTAGTACAAATAACATTAGGAAATATTGTGAGAGAATGATCTCTATTTATAGAAGAGAGTTTCTAGTTTCATTCTGACATTAACACGTGTCGTGTTGTGATTGGCTTCTGATGTTGACACGTGTAGTGCTATGATTGGTTTCTGATGTCGACACATGTTGCACTGTGATTGGCCTCCTGGTTGGAGGGAAACTCTTCTGGGTCCTTGACGGTATAACGTTGACCGGTGCTCAGTAGTTTCGGGATTGGTCAAGTATGGTACAAACAGTGCTCCCCTAAGTTCCCGAGTGAGGGAAGCTCCTCGGTTGGGGACTTGCAAGATCCAAGCCATTGAGTAATCATGAAACTTCTAAGTACCGAAGTGTGGCATCATTTTCACTTGCCTTATCTGTCTCATATGTAGATGTGGCATCTTCTCTGGAAGTACTTTTCCTCTATCCAGGGGTGGTATCTTTAACCGATGAAGATGCACAAGGTAATGTATCAATTTCACTTGAAGCTTACTTGTAGTTTCGGGCTTGGTCAAGTGCGATACAAACCCTATAGTAGGAGTCCCCCAAGTCGCCGGGCTAGGAGATTTGCCGAAGGAGGTAACAGACAAGGTAAGCAATCAGACTTCCAAGCAAGCAACCTGGATTGGAGGTTCGACTTCGGCTTCCAGTTGATTGTTCTCATTCGTAAACAGCAACAAGGATAAGGAGAAGCAAATGGAGAAGAGATGATATGAGATACTTTTGCTTTTGAAGAAATAACTTTTTACATGCTTATTCTTGAACTGGGCTAGAGAGTTTTCTGGTTTCCTCCAAAGTATAAGGCCGACTCAAGAATTTGAGGGTCAAAACAAGTCCATCAAATCTAGAGTATGTTCGACCCTGATGATATGAGATACTTTTGCTGTTGACAAAGTAGTGGATGTATCGGCATGCTTTCTGTTACGCTTGTCTCCACATGCGTCCTTGTATCCTTCTCATTTGCCCTATCTATTCCTCAGGCAGATGTGGTATTTTTTCTGGAAGCATAAGATGTTGAAGATGAGTACTCAAGAGTAATGCCAGGTAAGTAATCAGGCAAGAGGTTCCAGGCAGTCAGTTCATGACTGGAAGCTTAATTCCAAGTGCTAACTGATTGCTCTCTTTCTCCTTATCTTGCAGGTAAGAACAAGGCCAAAGGAAAAGACAGGGAAAAAACATGATATGGGATACTCTTGCTTTTGACCCTGATGATATAAGATACTCTTGCTCTGGTGTGGCTTGTTTGCAAAGGTATTATCGGGAGGAAATAAAGCTGAGTATTTCGAGAGACTCTGTTGAGAGTGCCCTCTCAGATGTGAATAAAAGTTGAGCATTTTTTTTATTTGCAGGTTTGCCTGGTTGTGGAAGATGGAGGTCGACATATATAGGAGTCTCCCTAACAACAAGTAGTAGTGCTATTCCTTTATCCTTATTGGTCATAGCAATGAAGTGAGAGCTGCAAGCTTCACGTGTTTTAATTTTGTCAGAGCACTTTGAAAAAATGGTCGTATCTGGAAAGTTGATGTTGCGTGTGAAGATTGTAGACAAGCTTTATCCAAGGAAATTTGGCTCTCGAAGTTCAGAGAGCGGCGCATCTTCGATTTTTGAACAAGCAATCCTGTCGGGGATCTGGCTCTCGAGATTCAGAGAACGGTGCCTCTTCGATTTTTGAGAAAGCAATCCTGTTGGGAGTCTGACTCTTAAGATTCAGATAGTAGTGTCTCTTCGATTTTTTAGAAAGTAATCCTGTTGGGAGTTTGGCTCTTGAGATTCGGAAGGCGGTGCCTCTTTGATTTTTGAGCACGTAATCCTGTTGGGAGTCTGGCTCTTGAGATTCAGAGAGCGGTGCCTCTTCGATTTTTGAGAAAACAATCCTGTTGGGAGTCTGACTCTTGAGATTTGGAGAGCAGTGTCTCTTCGATTTTTGAGAAAGTAATCCTGTTGGGAGTCTAGCTCTCGAGATTCGGAGAGTAGTGTCTCTTTGATTTTTGAGAAAGTAATCCTGTTGGGAGTCTGGCACTCGAGATTTGGAAAGCAGTGTCTCTTCGATTTTTATAAAGTAATCCTGTAGGGAATCTGACTCTTGAGATTCGGAGAGCAGTGTCTCTTCGATTTTTGAGAAGGTAATCTTGTTGGGAGTCTGGCTCTCGAGATTCGCAGAGCAGTGTCTCTTCAATTTTTGATAAAGTAATCATGTTGGGAGTCTGGCTCTCGTGATTAGGAGGGCGGTGCCTCTTCGATTTTTGAGCACGTAATCCTGTTGGGAGTATGGCTTTCGAGATTTGGAGAGCTGTGCCTCTTTGATTTTTGAGCAAGCAATCTTGTTGGGAGTGTTTTCTCGAATGTGAGTAAAGGTTGGGCATTTTTTCCAGTCTGCCTTGCCACGGAGCACGGAGGTTGACACACATTGGGACTTTCTAGTTATCAAGCAGTGGTGTTGTTCCTTTACCCTTGTGGGTAATAGTAGGGTAGCTGGACCTTCAAAATTTATGTGTTTAAACTTTGTTAAAGATCTTTGGCAAAGTTATCTGTGGTACCCAAGGAGCTGATGTTGTGTGTGGAATCCGGAGAGTGGTGCCTCTTCGATTTTTGAACCAACGGCCCAGTTGCCCTTTCTTTTATAAGGGCACCGATTATGTGCAAGAAGTACATTCAGAGAGTTATTGCTTGTAGGAATTTTCCCCTTACTTCAGAGATTTATTGCACCTCATTTCTCTTTCATCATTTCTGAGAATGTATGGCCCATCCGACCGTCGTTTTGACTTGAACTTTAGTGAAGAGGCAGCCATGCCTTCTCAAGACAACATATGGTGCCTATCCTTCTTATCCCCTACTGATCCTCTTACGGTTGGGGACTCTGTGATGAAGAATGATTTGACCGCTGCGGTGGTGGACATGAACCTTCTCACTCCCAAAGATAACAGATTACTTTCCAAACGGTCTGATGAGTTGGCTGTTAAGGATTCTCTGGCTCTCAGTGTTCAGTGTGCAGGTTCTGTGTCTTATATGGCCCAACGCCTATTTGCTCGAACCCGCCAAGTTGAATCATTGGCGGCTGAAGTGATAAGTCTCAAACATGAGATTAGAGGGCTTAAGCATGAGAATAAATAGTTGCACAGGCTCGCACATGACTATGCTACAAACATGAAGAGGAAGCTCGACCAGCTGCAGAAATCTGATGGTCAGATTTTACTTGATTATCAGAGGTTTGTGGGTTTGTTCCAAAGGCATTTATTGCCTTCGTCTTCTGAGGCTGTACCGAGTAATGAAGCTCCAAATGATCAACCTTCGGTGCCTCCTCTTTCTGGGGTTCTGCCTAGTACTGAGGCTCCGAATAATCACCCTATGGTGCCTCCTCTTTCTGGGGCTCTGTCGACTGTTCAGACTTCTCCTGAGCAACCTTTGTGAAGGCTCCCCCTTGTTTGTTTATTTTGATTCATGTATATGTACATATTTGTAACTTATCGGAGATATCAATAAACAAGTTTTGCTTCATTTCAACGTATTATGTTAAGTACACCAATGCCTTCTTCACTAAGTTCTTTGAATTTTTCCTTTTATTGAAGCTTGTATGTTGAAGCTTTGTGAGTGAAGCATGTAGATTGAGGTAGTACTCCCTTAATTTCCTGAGTGAGGAAAACTTCTCGTTTGGAGACTTGAAAAATCCAAGTGACTGAGTGGTCGTGAGACTTCCGAGTATCAAGGTGCAATAGCATATGGTAGGAGTCCCCCAAGTCTCCGGTCGAGGGAGTTGACGAATGAGGCATTTCCTTTCTAATTGGTAGCCCAAAACTCCTTCTTCATATATATTTGTTATGAAAGTTGTTAGACCCAAAGAAGAGGAGGCCTAGGCAATTTTGTTTTTTCGAAATTTTTTTTCGATTTTTTTTTTCAAATTTTCAAATTTTTGAATTTTTGAATTTTCGAAAATATATATATATATATATATATATATATATTAAAGCTTTGTAGGTGAAGCTTTTGTGTTGAAGCTTTGTTTGGTACCATGAATTGATTTTGCTTCACACTATCTTGATCAAGATAATGTGAAGCTTTTGTAGGTGAAGCTTTTAGGTTGAAGCTTTGTAGGTGAAGCTTTTGTGGGTGAAGCTTTTGTGGTGGGTGAAGCTTTTATGGTGGGTGAAGCTTTTGTTGGTGAAGTTTTTATGGGTGAAGCTTTTGTCGTGGGGGAAGCTTTTGTGGATGAAGCTTTTGTGGTGGTAGGGGAAGCTTTTGTGGGTGAAGCTTTTGTTGGTGAAGCTTTTATGGGTGGAGCTTTTGTGGTGGGTGAAGCTTTTGTGGTGGTGGGGGAAGCTTTTGTGGGCGAAGTTTTTGTGGTGGGGGAAGCTTTTGTGGGTGAAGCTTTTGTTGGTGAAGCTTTTATGGGTGAAGCTTTTGTGGTGGGTGAAGTTTTTGTGGTGGGTGAAGCTTTTGTTGATGAAGCTTTAAGCTTTTGTAGGTGAAGCTATTGTGGGTGAAGCTATTGTGGGTGAAGCTTTTGTAGGTGAAGCTTTGGAGTTAAAGCTTTTGTTGGGTACCATGAATTGATTTTGCTTCATACTATCTTGATCAAGATAGTGTGAAGCTTTTGAGAATTTGTAGTTGTCCTCCATTGATGAAGCTTTTGTTGGTGAAACTTTGGAGTTGAAGCTTTTGTTGGTGAAGCTTTTGTTGGGTACCATGAATTGATTTTGCTTCACACTATCTTGATCAAGATAGTGTGAAGCTTTTGAGAATTTGTAGTTGCCTCCATTGATGAAGCTTTTGTTGGTGAAGCTTTGGAGTTGAAGCTTTTGTTGGGTACCATGAATTGATTTTGTTTCACACTATCTTAATCAAGATAGTGTGAAGCTTTTGAGAATTTGTAGTTGTCCTCCATTGATAAAGCTTTGTTGAATTTCCCTTTTTTTTTTTTTTTTTTTTTGGGAAACTAGAAATTTGAAAATGTGGGAGAGACAACATATACAAATTTTGCTTCCACACTGTTGAACAAGAGATTGTGATGCAAGCCATACCTTGTAGTAGTCGAAGGTTTGGATGAACCATATAAATTGAATTTGCTTCGAATAGTCTTGAATTTGCTTCGAAGGTTTGAGAATTGTAGTTGCCCTCCATTGATGAAGCTTTTGTTGGCATCATAACTTGGTTTTGCTTCACACTGTCTTGATCAAGAGTGTGTGAAGCTTTTGAGAATTGTGGTTGAACTCCTTTGATGAAGCTTTTGTTGGCACCATAAATTGGTTTTGCTTCACACTGTCTTGATCAAGAGTGTGTAAAGCTTTTGAGAATTGTGGTTACCTTCCATTGATGAAGCTCTTGTTGGCACCATAAATTGGTTTTGCTTCACACTGTCTTGATCCAGAGTATATGAAGCTTTTGAGAATTGTGGTTGAATTCCTTTGATGAAGCTCTTGTTGGCACCATAAATTGGTTTTGCTTCACACTATCTTGATCAAGAGTGTGTGAAGCTTTTGAGAATTATGGTTGCCCTCCATTGATGAAACTCTTGTTGGCACCATAAATTGGTTTTGCTTCACACTGTCTTGATCAAGAGTGTGTGAAGCTTTTGAGAATTATGGTTGAACTCCTTTGATGAAGCTCTTGTTGGCACCATAAATTGGTTTTGCTTCACACTGTCTTGACCAAGAATGTGTGAAGCTTTTGAGAATTGTGGTTGCCTTCCTTTAATAAAGCTCTTGTTGGCACCATAAATTGGTTTTGCTTCACATTGTCTTGATCAAGAGTGTGTGAAGCTTTTGAGAATTGTGGTTGCCCTCCATTGATGAAGCTTTTGTTGGCACCATAAATTGGTTTTGCTTCACACTATCTTGATCAAGAGTGTGTGAAGCTTTTGAGAATTGTGGTTGCCCTCTATTGATGAAGCTCTTGTTGGCACCATAAATTGGTTTTGCTTCACACTGTTTTGATCAAGAGTGTGTGAAGCTTTTAAGAATTGTGGTTACCCTCCATTGATAAAGCTCTTGTTGGCACCATAAATTGGTTTTGCTTCACACTGTTTTGATCAAGAGTGTGTGAAGCTTTTGAGAATTGTGGTTGCCCTCCATTGATGAAGCTCTTGTTGGCACCATAAATTGGTTTTGCTTCACACTATTTTGATCAAGAGTGTGTGAAGCTTTCTACGAGTTGTAGTGTTTGCATTATTACAGAGGGGAAATGTCTGAAGCAGATGCAAGAGGGCTGAATAGCTTGATCTTCGTATGCCATGCACTGAATTTGTTGTTAGCTTGCATTAAGACTTTGTTGGTGACAATAACTCTTGTTGGGCATAAATGCTCCCCTAGTTGAGTTGTCAAGCTTGAGGGTTTTTGATTATTTGTGAATGCTAGGAGTTCACATGTACAAGTTGAAACACTCGTCTTCTGGTAGGTGGAATGAATGATGAGTTGCTTTCATCACTTGGTTGGTGGTACGAATGTGAGTTCCTTCATCACATTTCATCACATTTCATCACCTGGGTTGTGGCACGAGGATGAGTTCCTTCTTCACCTGGTTGGTGGCATGAATGGCAAGTTGCCAAATGATATTAGAGTACGGGTTGTACATTTCATCACCTAGTTGGTGGCATGAAGGAGAGTACGGGTTGGATATTTCATCACCTGGTTGGTGGTATGAAGATGAGTTCCTTCTTCACCTAGTTGGTGGCATGAGTGGCAAGTTGCCAAATGATATTAGAGTATGGGTTGTACATTTCATCACCTGGTTGATGGCATGAAGGAGAGTATGGGTTGTAAATTTCATCACCTGGTTGGTGGCATGAATGGCAAGTTGTCAAATGATATTAGAGTACGAGTTGTACATTTCATCACCTGGTTGGTGGCATGAGTGGCAAGTTGCCAAATGATATTAGAGTACAGGTTGTACATTTCATCACCTGGTTGGTGGCATGAAGGAGAGTACGAGTTGTACATTTCATCACTTGGTTGGTGGCATGAAGATGAGTTCCTTCTTTACATTTCATTACCTGGTTGGTGAGAATAAGGGTAAGGTGTCTAGGTACATTGTAGCAAGTGTCGAATGACACAAAGTATGTTGAACCCTTTTGAAGCACAGTTGGCTTATGTATGGATGTGTTGGAATGTATGATGTTTATGTATGAATGTGTTGGAATGTATGATGTTTATGTTGATTGATATGAGTGATGCTTATAAATGTTTTGCTATGTATGAAGGGATCCATGCTTTTGATATATGAACCATGTTGGTTGTAACCCTTAATATCACATACTTTGTGTCAAAGTACGCATGTTGAAGCTCTGAGTTGGAGTATAAGGATAGGTTAGCGTAGACCAAATGTTCCAGTGCTAGGAACGCAAAAGACTCAGAAGAAATTGTCTGAATTCTCTTTTCTTTAAATATTTACCGAATGGCTTGTGTGACAAAAGATCTCAAGCGGTTGAGAGTCAAAACATTTGTAATGTGTATGCCTTCTTATAATAGCATTTCCTTCAGTACCTAGTCCTCCACTTTGAAAGAGTGAGGCTTGGCCCCATAGTCATAATAGTTGACGGTACGTTCACCCCTGGTTGTTTTGATACGAACTTTTATCCCTCTTGTTGTAATGGGCTTGCTGAGAGTAAAAATCATTCCTCTTACCAAGAGACAGAGACGTTTAGTGACTTAGCGAGTAGCTAAATGAGGCAGGAGATGATGCAATGGGTGTCTGAATGGCCAATATCTCCTCACTTGGTAGAACTTGACTTCCACTTCCCAATTGTTGATAAGGGTTAACCATATGAGGGTTCCCTTGGTATATTCTTGCTTCGGCGAAGGCGTGGTTGTAAGTCTGTGACATTACATCAGAGTAAGTCTTCCAAGTGTTGACATTGATCATGTACTTGAAGAAACAATCACGTAGGCCTGCCGTGAAGGCCTTAACAGCGGTCTTGTCATCTGTTTCAGCGCAGTGAGAATACTCATGGCTGAAGCGACTGACATACTCTCGTAGTGACTCATCCGGCTTCTCGTAAATAGTGTACAAGTTATCTGCAGAATACAAGTGATCGGTTTGGAAGATGTGTTGAAAGACAAACAGTTTCCTCAGTTCCTCAAATGAGTCTACTGTCTCAGGTGGATGACGGCAATACCAGTTTAGAGCTCCGCCAGAAAGGGTGGAAGGGAAGAGAAGACATCGCTCTTCGTCGGTGTGCATCCGATATGCCATGGTGGACTAAAAGAGGTTAATGTGTTTAATTGGATCCTCCATTCCAGTATAGAGTTGTAAACCAAGCTTTTGTTTTATCTTCGCTTGAAAGGGGGTGTCGAGGATCCTCCTTGTGAGAGGACCAGGCCTGGATTGGTTCAAGTTAGGTATCTCGGCCTGACGTTCGGCCTTCAACTTGTTTACTTCCTCAAGGAGCTGTAGGACAAGGGAGTCCTGAGTGGAGTCATGTACCACTGGAATTTTCTTTCGTAAGTCTCCATCGCCTTTTGAAAGTAGGAAAGTTTGAGCAAGAGCGTGTGGTTTTTCCTTGGACTCGCCGTATTTACTTCTAGGGCGAGTCTGTCAGAATACCTCTGAGTCCCCTGTACCTTTATGTTCCTCTGGGACCTGTCGTTCCTTCTCTAGATTGGCAACTGGCCTGGGTCGTGGGATAGGACTGAGTCTTTCAGAAACCCTTGGGTCATTGATCTTCGAGCATATGTGGAGGGGATTCTCTCGACGTTGCTTTAGGAAGCCTCGGCAGTCGCGATAAACATATTTCGTTCCTTCTAACCCTTCTACAAGGAGGTGTCTTCCTCCACTTCTCCTGCTTTGGGTTAAAGCATCTGGGTTAAAACAAGTCTCGTGTTGATCAATGTTTTGATGATTAGCTCGCTCTTCATCAGGGATACCCATGTCGAAGAGAGGTGACCCTCTGTGTTGGGGGGCACCTAGATGATGGTTGATGTCCACATGGGCAACAAGCTTGTGTGTTTGAGTACGCCTAGTTTTGTGGAGCGTCTCAAAGAGCTTCTCATACTGCTTATGGAGGACCTCATTCTTCATTGCTATCTTATTGTTCTGAGCTTCTAGCTCATCGACTTTAGCTTGAAGAGCAACTTTCTTTCCTTCTTTCTTCCGTTGCTTCGCACTAGATGCAAGAGGGGTGTCATTCTGTGTGCTATGGCTTCCTTCGCTCCCCATGTTGGAGAGGGATGCCTGGTCAAAAGAGAGTGTACGAATGGTGGAAACCACCTTGACAAAGCTGAAAAGAGTGGGAATAAGTGTCGTTTCCCACAGACGGCGCCAAATGTTGATGCACAAAATCAGTGAGGACTTTGGTACAACAAAATGTGTTAAGTTTGTAACCTTCACTAGATTGCTCCGGTCACTAGTGTGGATAAATATGTAAATGGATAGGGACATGGAAGCAAACACAAGATGTACATGGTTCACCCAGATTGGCTACGTCCACGGAGTAGAGGAGTTCTCATTAATTGTGAAGGGTTTACACAAGTAAATAGGTTCAAGCTCTTTTTTAGTGAGTACTAGTGAATGATTTAGTACAAATGACACTAGGAAATATTGTGAGAGAATGATCTCTATTTATAGAAGAGAGTTTCTAGTTTCATTCTGACATTGACACGTGTCGTGTTGTGATTGGCTTCTGATGTTGACACGTGTCGTGCTATGATTGGCTTCTGATGTTGACACTTGTCGTGTTGTGATTGGCCTCCTGGTTGGAGAGAAACTCTTCTGGGTCATTGACGGTATAACGTTGACTGGTGCTGAATAGTTTCGGGATTGGTCAAGTATGGTACAAACAGACATGATATCTTTCTGTGATATATAATGCATTGAAAGATATGGGTTTCTTCTTTTTTTTTGCTTTTTTTGTTCTCCTTTCATTTGGTCAAGTTTGATATCCCAATATATTGGCCATATATGAAAGATCAAACTTATCCATAGTCTGGAAGACAGTGGAATTTGACATGGAAATGTGAGGGGTAGGTTTGCAAAAGGACTTACGTACACCCTCTGGGATACCACAATGGCAATTCCAGGACAATAATACAATGTCATGTCTCATACGGCACCGCATGATTAATTGGTCTGGGACCAACGTCCATGGAAGTCCTCATAGAGTAGGGCATGATTTTGCAAGTTGCAACCTTTTTACAACTGATTAATTGGCTAATCAACTTTTAGAAAATTAGTAAGAGGACAGAAGCATGTACCCTCTTAAATGCCATCCCTTTATATCAACGAACCTATACATACAAATCCATCACCCCAAGTCCTCACATCCTCTTCCTTTGTCACAACCTTTTCTCATCCAATAATCTCCTCAAGTCTTAAGCATAACAATATTCCACAGAAACCATGGGTCTGAGCTTGCTATCGATCATCCGGCGATCTATCTTGACGTCTAAGCAATCGAGCATGGCTTCAACGAATGTCCCAAAAGGCCACTTTGCTGTTTATGTCGGAGAGGAACAGAAAAGGAGACTTGTAGTTCCTATATCATACTTGAACCACCAGTGGTTCCAAGACTTGTTAAGTTGCAGTGAGGAAAAGTTTGGATTCACTCATCCAATGGGCGGCATCACCATTCCATGCACCGAAGAGACCTTCACATGTCACATTTGTTGTTTACAATCCTTCTAATGACATGACTAAACCAAACTCTTCAATGTTGTAGCCTGAAGAATTGACAAATTCACTTTGTAAATATCCACTTTTATATTCTGATACTGAAAAAATTAATTTAAACCAGTTCTTATATTAATTCTCCTTCATAATTATTGTACTGCTCATGTTTTTATCGTATAGATTTAACTTTGTCTAGATGTTAAATCATTAGATATAATTTTGCCTAGATGTTAAAACTATTTTGCTCATTCCCAGTAAATCTAATCTCCACAATCCATCAATAAAAGAACTGTCGGTGACTAGTAACATAAAGTATCATTCGTCAGAGAGTAGGCATAAACAGTACTGTTTTCAATTTGTTTCGTTTTAAATTCGTTAAAAAATGTAAATTAGTTTGTATATAAAAATATTGATAATAATACATTTATAATTAATTTACTACCGCACCATTCATTTCCCTTGATATTTCTTCACGTGAACATTTCATTGGAAGATGAATAGATAGGAATTAAAATTAAAATAACTCGGATACCAAAGACTTATCATTTCCTTTGGTTATTTCTTCACGTAATCATCATTTATCTCTTTAATATTTTTTATTAAATATTCATTAAACAAATAATTAATTTATTTGTAGACGTTTCCTTTGCTTTCCCTTTGTTATTTCTTCTTGATTCTCAATGTCGCATTCCAGTTCTCTATCCCTTCCCCCTCTCTCCCCTTTCTTCTCTTTCCCCGACCTCTCCTTTTTCTGCTTCACCGACAAACACAAGGACGAATAGGAACCTGCCCAATATGATACTCTTCTCGAGGGGGGTGAGCAAGTCACCTCTGTTCTTCAGAAAGTCTCCCCGACAACTACGTACAAGGATGATATCGGCGAATTTTACAGTGACCCAAGTGCCTTTTTTCAGTTCTTTGTTCAAGTTTTGTCTAATCTAGTTAGAGACACCGAATTCAGAACCGAACCATCAAAGTATCGGTACGTACCGATACGGGGAGTTCGGACACTAAATGGCCGAATCTGGCAACTACGGCTTATTGACAATACTTAGAAAAGCACTATAGTAATACTTGTAAGTTTTTGAAATTATGTATGTTATTGTTTTCCGTAGCAGTAAAGCTTTACACTAAAATCATTTACAAAGTAGGGAAGTGGTAAGACCTTTCAATATACCAAAAAGTATCAAATGTATGACTTTGCTTAGAAGGTTGTCTTGCAATACCAAATTCATATTCATAGTTAGCAAATAGTCTACACTAGTCAACTTTACCCGCACGTTGTTGCGGCAGCGAAAATATAGTTATAGATTATGTCATTAACATATAAATACGCAGAGATTCAAATAAACACTGGATAGAAAATATAGCAAATATTTTTACAGAGTTGTCCAAATTTATACAACATACATAGAAGGCATTATCAACTGTTCTGTCATCCACATACAAAAGTGGTTATCCTGATATTCCCCTTTGATAACCACCCTAGTTGCTGATTGGTATCACCATTTGAAGATAAAATGTTTCAAAACAGCAGATTGTTTATGTACACCAAAAAATGGGGAATTCATGTTAGCAAGCACTATTTACAGACAAAAAATATTAGTCAACACTGTTCTGTTTTGGACAACAGATGATAATTGTTGTGCCTTGGCCCGTTTGTTAGTGCGGAAACGAGATTCAGATTATAACCTCACCAAATCACACTCAGTTGAACAGAATAAAATACAAGAAATTAAGACACCGAGAAATTTACGAGGTTCGGCAAAAACTTGCCTACGTCCTCGGATAAATATTGCTCTTCACTATGAGAATAACAGTACAAGTACACATGAGTTAAATTGACATAACCCAATTTCAAATCCCTTGTACACCCACTCATAGAATTTTCAAGAGCCTCACTCTACCTCTCAACCCATGTTCAACCTTTCCCATGGGAGAGCTAAATGCTCTCTCCACCTTGGATGCTTTTCTGGTGCTTACCTTCCCACTTTCTAAGCATACATAATGCAAGCATTTCCTTGCATTAAATAAAGGCCAAGCCATCATCACATTTCTTCATAATCATAAAAGCAAAGCAACCACCTTTTTCTATTTTCTTACAAGCATCATCATTGTGTCTTTACTTATGATGATGTCCACCAAACTTTTCTTTGTTTAGTTTACTAGCCGAAAAGCATTTGTCTTGTTGTCCACTTTTGCTTTTACTTTGCAGCACTTGTCTGCAACTTTCATGCAGCCCACACCATGTGATATTTCCATTGAAAGCAAACACAGGTCACTTCATTATTACCAACTCAAAATATGAGCCAATCACAACAATCTCCACCTTGGCGAATACACCATGCAAAAATCCTTGCACCCATCACCAAAGCTCATTGGCCTTACGTACCAGCATACACACCCTGAATCAACCTCGTTGGTCCTGTTCCGATTCAGTCACTGTCAATGCATGTGTAGCTACTGTAAGCTAAAAAATAACCATTTAGCTTCAGACAGGATCTCGACACATCCTCGTCTCCTCCAACAGGTTTTCCTCATCTTCATTGTCTGCAACCTGGAAACTCGTCAGCGCGCTTGTTTCCAGCAACAACCCATCGAGCCAGACAAAATTCCCACACTTCCTCCTACCTCAGGACCATCTCATCACCTATGAATCTCATAGCTCTACCTGCTGCAAAACCCATGCAACACTTGAAACTAAACATCACCAGAAGAAGTGTTGCTTCGAGTACCTAGAGGGCATACTCGAAGCCTTCTGCCATAAACTTGCTACAACCCGGCCTTGCATCGTAACACTGTGGACCCTTACCTCCGGAACCGGATCTGAACCTGTTGTCTCTCTCAGATCCTCTTTCTGATCTTCTTCCACGATTCCAACCTTGAATAGCTTAAGCAGTCTCGTGCCCACCATCATCCATGGTCTCCTTTGTGTATCATTCCACACCAAAGAAGCTTACACCTGCTCCAAACTTATTGTATCTTTCCATGCAGTAAAGTTTCACAAGGTTCTCGTACGAATCTGAAAGTGAGGTAAGAAGAAAGAGGCATTTGTCTTCTTCCTCAACATCAACTTTCGCAGTTGATCTAAGCATCCCTGAACACGGCTTCCATTTGTTCAGGTTTCCATTACTCTCATTTACCAAGAGTAAAACTGCCTCTCCCATTAAACTGCTCAACTGAAAATTCCATGGTGAACAACAAATATGGACCTCCAACAAACCAAGCGTCCAACGATGCTTTGATACCAATTGTTGTGCCTTGGCCCGTTCGTTAGTGTGGAAAAACGAGATTCAGATTACAACCTCACCGAATCACACTCAGTTGAACAGAATAAAATATAAGAAATAAAGATACCGAGAAATTTACGAGGTTCGGCAAAAATCTGCCTACGTCCACGGAGAGATATTGCTCTTCACTATGAGAATAACAGTACAAGTACACATGAGTTAAATCGACATAACCCAATCCCAAATCCCTTATAAACCCACTCATAGAATTTTTAAGAGCCTCACTCTACCCCAAGAGTTCTTTCACTAGAATACTTTTCACTCTAGCTCTCTTGATTTTCTCTCAACCTATGTTCAACCTTTCCCATGGGAAAGCCGAATGCTCTCTCCACCTTGGATGCTTTCCTGGTGCTTACCTTCCCACTTTCTAAGCATACATAATGCAAGCATTTCCTTGTATTAAATAAAGGCCAAGCCATCATCACATTTCTTCATAATCATAAAAGCAAAGCAACCACATTTTTCTATTTTCTTACAAGCATCATCATTGTGTCTTTACTCATGATGATGTCCACCAAACTTTTCTTTGTTTAGTTTACTAGCCGAAAGGCATTTGGCTTGTTGTCCACTTTTGCTTTTACTTTGCAGCGCTTGTCTGCAACTTTCATGCAGCCCACACCATGTGATATTTCCATCGAAAGCAAACACAGGTCACTTCATTGTTGCCATCTCAAAATATGAGCCAATCACAACAATAATATCCTCTGTACACCAACACAAGTTTATTCCTTTGAGTAGTCACTGTAGATAAAATATTTGGATAATTGGAAAAAAAAAAAGAAAAGAAAATGTTAATACACATGGAATAAGCTTTGGACATGAATAAATTTATAGTATGGAAGAAGCAGTAGGAAAACAAAGTCACCTAGTTTTTTTTTTTTCTGTGCAGCAGGGTCTGTTGTTGAGCTAGTTAGGGAGGATTTTTTTTTTTCTCAACAACTTAATCGAAACTTGATCGAAATCTTGCACATCTGCTTTAGAGATGTCTTCTGTTTCATTGCGTTAAAGATATTAAAAACATCAGAAAAGTAAATTTAGATTAGTTTGAGATCAATTTGAGATGCAGTTAAAAATAATGTTATGTAGAGTATAACCTTTTTTCAAAAGCTGTAAAAAGTGCTCTTCTAACTAGTTCTCCTTTTCTTTTCTATGATTCCCCAGTTTGTCTCAATAGGTGCAATGGAAGATGAAATCGTTGTAGAAGAGATTGCAATTTCTCTGCTAATTGGCTGTGGAGTTGTTGGCTGGATGCTCAGGTCTTCAGAAACATTGTAGATGAGGAAATCATTTGAGTATAACAAATTTCTCCTGCTTCCAAACCGGAGGTGAAATTTTTTTCTCTGGTCTATAAGTCTGAGAAACTTACTTGGCAATTGTTTTTGATATGCTCATCTTTGATTGAAGACCAAATTTTTACAGGCCATGGCAACCTTTTCACCTGATTTGCCAATAATCAGAGCATTGATTTCATTCGTCTCATCTTCAAGCACCAAGAACATTTTGTACATTCATTTAAAAATTTAATACATAAATTAGGAACCATAAACTGTTTAATGAGTTTAAAACTGGATTCAGATAAATTTTTGAATGTTATAGCTTAATGTTAATATAAAGCATACAAAAAATAAAAGTATGGCTTCATGAAACTGTGCTTCAAATTTGAATGAATCTATACTTTGTTTTGTAGTTGGATCATTAAAAACTATAAAAAAATTTAGGGAGACTTTGGATACGGTCCCTAACTATGAATATTCTTTGATTGAAACCTTGTTGGTTTTCAATTTTTTATCCAAGTCCTTGAAATTAATGTGATAATTTATTTCTATGTATTTTACTATATTTTTTAAATTAAAATTTGAAATTTTTATTTGTTTATATTAATAAGATTTTAAATATAAAAAAAAACCATAATTTGTTGGATTAAAAATATTAAAATATAAATATACTATTGTGTGTGTGTGTATAAACATTGGTACATTCATCAAAATTAACCAAAAAATTATTGTATCAAAACATGGGTACATTCTTCAAAATCAAAAAAAAAAAAAAAAAAAAATGAAGATATTAGGCTTAATAACATTAGTAAATTTCTTTGATTAAACTTAACATGGATACATTCTCAATCAAAGAAAAAAGAATGTACCCATATAAGTTTAAAAATGGATTACAAAAAAAATTGAATAGATTTTATATAAAAAAAATGGTACATTTTACATATAACAAATTGATATATTTAAGAATGAGTACATTTTAAGATTAAAAATTTGAAAAAATTACATGAATGGGTACATATAATTCGCATGGGTACATTTAGCAAAAATAAATATGGGTAAAAATAAATAAAAAAATGTGGGTACAAATACGAATAAAACTTTAAAAAATATGGGCACAAAAAGAAATTAATATATGGGAAAAAATTAAAATTGAACGAAAATTGGTACAAATTAAAATTGGGTTGCAAATTAAAAATGGGTACAAACTAAAAATAAAAATATATGATAAAAAATTTAGCCATAAATATAAAGGAAAACTAACGAAAAGTAAAAAAAAAAATTCCCTTTTAATGAAAAGCCCTTTTTAAATGTCACAGACCGTTCCAAAATTTTGTAACATTAATTGGTCTCGAACGAGGAAGTTACTAAATCACCCTTGGACATTAAGGTGTGTTGTGTGTATTATGTACTTAAGTTGCACAATTCTAATATTTCCTATTTTTTTGGAGACTTAGGCTTGTTACTTTGTTTTGTGGGTTAGTAACCAACTAGAACCACACACACACCTATCCATTTCCCTGTGTACTCTCTCTCTCTCCTCCCTCTCTCAATTTTCTGCAACGTCTGTACAAGCGTACTGACAATTCTTGAACCACTCCATTTAGGCAGGGATTGAGGCTAAAGTTAGTGTCTTTGAGTTCTTGGCAAGCTAAGGATCACAACCATACCTTTTTTTAGACGTAAAACCCTCGTTTTCTCGAGAACCCAAATTCGAGGTACTGTTCATGCACAAGTAAATGTGAAGTTTTCAGAAGATTTTAAGCCTCTAGGAAGCTTTAGAACGTCTTCACAAAGCTCGGAAAAGAAAAACGAGGTGTTTTGGACGTTGAGAAGTCGAGTTTGGTCGGAATTATCGTGCTTTCTTCGGAGAGATCTCGTGATCTTTGGAGCTTGAAATTGGTAAGATTGTGTTCTATTCGTCCTAAACATCAATTTGGTTCAAGTTTTATGGAATTTGGTTGAAAAATGGAAGAGAAATGAAGGTTTAAACATTTTCCAGTTTTCCGACGACGGCGACGACCGGCGAGGTTCACTGGAGAAGAAAAAAGAATATTCTGTCAAAGTTGACGGAATATTCTTAATGGAGGGTAACAGTGTTAGGTAATTTGGACAAAATATTCCTTTATTTTGACGGAATATTCCTAACGGCAGTTAGGGATTCCGTTAGGATTCCATGCGCGTGGCCTTGCATGTTGCCGTGCACTTGCTGGCACGTGGGACGTTGGAAAATTTTTCTAAAAATATGGGGATGTTCATGAGGTTGTGTAGATCACGTTGGTATATCTAAACACCTCATTTGAGTAATGTATGAGAAGTTATTAGCTATTGTTGGTTATGTGCTTTAAATAATGTTTATTTAGTTATTTCGCATATAGGTGAGACCTATCCTGAGGATGAGTGCAGTCAAGGGCGACTCGGGGGCTACGACCCTTCAGCATACCAGTGGGTGGGGTTTTGGTTTTCAGTATATAATTATATACTTGATATTTTCTCAAAAATGTGTTTAAATGAAAGTATGCTTTGAAATGCCATGCATATAAATTTATATTCAGCATATGAATTAGTATATGATGCATAATATGAATTGGTGTTGTGCACGCTCAGGTAAGTATCAGGTTAGTTATGTTTGTTATATGAGATATTGATAATGTGAGACGTGATTGAGAGCTCATAAACCTGCACCCCGGGTGATTGTGATTTAGCCAGAGATATGGCACATGCCTGTTTATAATGTCACCTCCCACACATTGGATCCAATTTAGGTGCACAATCTTGTCGTACAGACCATCATAGGTGGTTTCGACTCGTAGGTGACTAGTGACTTATCACACATCTATCATGAGAGCATAGGATTGAGCATAACTATATTACACCAAATCTTGTCGTACAGACCTTTGCAATGGTTCTGACTCATGTGCTATGTAGTGCCGTATAGGTCACTTACAGTGACTCCGGTTAGATTGACTAATGAGCTATGAATTCAACCGTACAGACTTCTGCAGGGGTTCCGGCTAATATGTTATTTTTCTATGAATTTATTTTCACCTGAGTTACTTATTCTGTTTTATATTTTGGCATGGCATACTTATGAATATGGATATGTGGAGCATGAATTGAATGTATATATACATATATATATATATATATTTATATTTATATTCTATTTCTGGGACAAATGAAATGGTTTTGAAAAACTTTGTTTTTGCCCACTCACACTTTCTGTTTTGCGCCCTTCCAGGTTTTAGATAAGCTTGTTCGTTGGTGGCTCACGAGGATTGATTGGAGGTTCTGATAGACTATCACACATGTAGGGAAACTTTGGGTGTTGTCTATTTAGTAATTGTTTTTCAGGACTGAACTTAGGCTACTCACACTCTAATTGTGCATTTGCACATATTCTAGTACTTGCCTTAACTAGTACTCTTATGAATTTGGCTTTTATTTATTCGTATTCTCTATTATCATTATTGCTTCCGCACTGTGCACATAGCTACGTCACCCTCACGTGACGGCCATCATGCCTTGATTTGGGTCGGGGTGTGTCAGTTTGGTATCAGAGCCTAGGTTTAGCAGTCTTGTATGTCTTGTGAATAATCTAATCATTGTGATGTCTCCTGTCAAAACTATGCTGTTTCGTAGATAGCCACGTCACTCAGCTGAGCTTAGTTTCCCTGATATTGCTCAGTTAGGGGAAGCTATAGCTAATGTCATTCAGTCTTCGCTCCATCCTCCTCAAATGACACCTCTTGTGACTATGTATAATCTGAAGCTGAATCATTTCATGGGTAATAAAGGACATGATGGAGCGGAGAATTGGCTTAATCATGTCGAGAAGACTTTCTTTGTGATGCAGAGTCAGGGGAATCTTCCTCCTGATTGGTGGGTTGAGATGACTACCTAGTTTCTGTGTTCGGAGATTGCATCCTGGTGGAGACAGGAGTCTTATCAAATGTCACCGGAGGTAGCAGCTAATTGGGACATGTTCAAACAGTTGTTTAAGAAAATGTTTATTCCCCCTGAGTATATTGATCACAAGAAACAAGAATTTATGCATATAAGACAAGGAAAGATGACAGCGAATGAGTATTACAGGAGGTTCACTGATTTGTCTCGATATGATCCGGAGGTTACTGTTAATCTGGTTGAGATGCTCTGTCGTGTCAGGTTAGGTACTAAGAAGAAATGGCGTTTTATAGCGACATCGACTCCTTGTGCCACTTACCAGGAATTTTTTGAGGTTTTACTGCGGATTGGGGACTCAGAGAACATGCCTAGTGAAAGTGAAGATGAAGAAGAAAAGAACAGGAATCATAGGCGAGATGATAAAGGTAAGGTCAATCATCTCAAGGACCTCGTAAGACCTAGAGTTTTAAGAGAAGTGGTGTCAGTTCCAGCTCTTCTAGTGGAGGCTTGAGCTCTAATGTATAGAGGATAGGTGGTAGATTTTCTGGAGGCCCACGATTTCAGAGGCAGAGGGATTTTGGTGGTTCAGGTACTCCTTTATGCTGCAAGTGTAATAATAGACATTTTGGAGAGTGTAGGAGAGGAAGCAATGCATGCTATACTTGTGGACAGATAGGGCATATGGCTGCACATTGCCTTCAGAATCAGTAGAGGCCTCAACAGCCTTCCTTACCACCAACTGCGTCGATCCAACAAGCTTCAGGACCTAGTGGTTATGCCCAAACTGGTCGTGGGGGTGCTTATCATTATCAGGGCGACACCGCTCCTTATATTACATGGCAGTATCAGTACTCGCAAAACCCTTATTATAAGGGTGGTTACCCTCAGTATCAAGGATGTTCTATGCCATATCAGCCACATTCAGCAGGTAGATCCCAGTGGTACCAGGGGGACAGAATAGGTAGAGATTACTGCTAGCAGTGTAGGATCTTCGAGGCAGTCTGGTCAACCAAGACAAGGACGAGGTATTCATCCTAACAGAAGTCGTGGTGGACGACATCAGAATCAGGGATGTATCCATAACATGACACTGCAAGATGCTCAGAACAATCCTGATTTAATCATAGGTACATTACATATTCTTGGTCATTTTGCTAGAGTATTGATTAATTGTGGTGCTACGCATTCTGTTGTTTCTCATACATTTGCTCAAATGACGCAACATCATCCTACACCTTTAGGACTTTAGGATATGATTTAAAGTTTTCTATGCCTATAGGGGACAAGTGTTATGTTGATCGGGTATATCCAGGATATCCAGTGATGGTGGAGGATGTTGTTATGCCAGCTAACCTTATTCCGTTAGACATTGTTGATTTTGATGTGATTTTGGGCACTGATTGGTTACACTGCAATCGTGCCAAGATAGATTGCTATGGAAAGACAGTTACTTTCCATCGTCTTGGATTACCCAAAGTTACATTTGTAGGAGAGCCTAACGAGGTGAGGCATGGCGTTATTTCTGCCATGAAAGCTAAAAGATTGTTATCGAAAGGTTGTCAGGGATATTTGGCTCATGTGGTGTTGAACGTTAATGCTCCTGGTAGTGTGGAGGATGTGCGAGTAGTCAGACATATTCCGAATGTGTTCCCTGATGATTTGCCTAGATTGCCGCCAGATAGAGACGTAGAGTTTACTATTGATTTACTTCCAAGTACGAATCCTATATCTTTAACTTCATATAGAATGGCTCCTGCTGAATTAAGGGAATTGAAAGTTCAGTTGCAGGAATTGGTTGATAAGGGATTTATTCAACCTAGTACTTCACCTTGGGGAGCTCCAGTTTTATTTGTGAGGAAAAAAGATGGAACCTTGAGGCTATGCATTGATTACAGGCAATTGAATAGGGTAACAATTAAGAACCGTTATCCATTGCCACGTATAGATGATTTGTTTGATTAACTCTAAGGTGCATGTGTGTTCTTTAAGATTGACTTGAGGTCCGGTTACTACCAGTTGAAGATTAAAAGTGAAGATGTCCCGAAAACAGCATTCAAGACTCGATATGGACATTATGAGTTTCTTGTGATGCCATTCGGGTTAACTAATGCACCAATAGCTTTCATGGATTTAATGAATTGAGTATTCTAGCCATATTTGGACAGGTTTGTCATTGTCTTCATTGATGATATTCTGGTATACTCTAAGTTTAAAGCAGAGCATGCTAGACATCTTAAATTGGTGTTGAAAAGTTTGAGGGAACATTAGTTATATGCTAAGTTCAGCAAATGCCAATTCTGGTTAGATCAAGTGGCATTTTTGGGACATGTCATTTTTGCTCAAGGTATTCATGTGGATTCTCAAAAAGTGGCAGCTGTGGAGAATTGGGAGAAACCTCGAACCGTCACTAAGGTACAGAGTTTTCTTGGCCTAGCAGACTATTATTGACGGTTTGTTAAGGATTTTTCAGTCATTGTCTTGCCATTAACGAGGTTGACTAGAAAAGAAGTTAAGTTTGAATGGGATGATAATTGTGAGCAAAGTTTTTAGCAGTTGAAATATTATCTCACTCATGCACCTGTTTTAGCACTCCTAGATGATAGTGGTAATTTTAAGGTCTACAATGATGCTTCTTTGAATGGTCTGGGTTGTGTATTGATGCAACATGGTAGGGTGATTGCTTATGCTTCGAGACAATTGAAACCTTACAAGAAGAATTACCCTACTCATGATCTAGAGTTAGCGGCTATCATCTTTACTCTGAAGATTTGGAGACGTTATCTTTATGGTGAGAAATGTAAGATCTTCACAGATCATAAGAGTCTTCAATATCTTTTTACTCATAAGGATCTAAATCTTCGGCAGCCGAGGTGGATTGAGTTACTTAGCGATTATGATTGCACGATTGAGTATCACCCTGGTCGTGCAAATACAGTGGCATATGCACTTAGTAGGAAGGCTTCAGCTAGACTTAATGCCATTTATGATGATTGTCATGTTCCTCTTCTTGCCGATTTGAGGTCCATTGGAGTGGAGTTAGGAGTGGAAGATCAAGAGGAAGCCTTACTTGTGAATTTTCAAGTTAGGCCAATTTCAATTGATCATGTGCTTGAAGCTCAGATGAATGATGAAGAGACCCGGGAAATAATTCAAGCAAGAAATCGAGGCAAGAAGAAAGATTTCAAAATTCGAGAAACTGATGGCATGCTTATGCAAGAGAACAAAATGTATGTGCCGAATAATGTAGAGTTAAAGAAAGAAATCCTTGATGAAGCGCATATGCATCCAGGAGGTACCAAGATGTATCATACCATTCGACCATTTTATTATTGGCCAGGTATGAAAAGAGAAATTGCCGAGTATGTGAGTAGGTGTGCCATTTGCCAACAGATTAAAGCAGAAAGAAAGAAACATTTTGGATTGATGCAGCCACTTCCCGTTCCACAGTGGAAATGGGAAAATATTACTATGGATTTTGTGTACAAGCTTCCTCGAACACAAAATGGTTATGATGGCATTTGGGTGATAGTTGATCGGCTCACTAAGTCATCACACTTTATTCCAGTGAGGGAAAAATACTCATTAAGCCGATTAGCTAAGTTATTTATATCGAAGATTGTGAAGTACCATGGTGTTCTAGTTGATATTATCTCAGATCGAGATCCTAAATTCACTTCTAATTTCTGGGTAGCGTTCCAGGAAGCTCTTGGTACGAGATTACTTTATAGTACGACATATCATCCTTAAACAGATGGGCAGTCTGAGAGAACTATTCAGAAGTTAGAGGATATGCTGAGATCTTCAGTGCTGCAATTTAACGATGGCTGGCATGATCATTTGGATTTGATGGAGTTCGCCTACAACAACAGTTACCATTCGAGTATTGGTATGACCTTTTGAGGCACTCTATGGCAAGTCTTATCGAATGCCATTATGCTGGTCAGAGGTGGGTGAAAGAGTTTTAGTGGGTCCTGAGATAGTGGAGGAGACTACTCAGAATATTCAAGTGATTAAGTCTAACCTGAAAGCGGCCCAGGATCGAAAGAAGAGCTTAGCAGACAAGCATGCCACTGACCGGATATATAATTTAGGTGATTGGGTATTTCGAAAGCTATCACCATGGAAAGGTGTTGTGCGGTTTGGCAAGAAAGGAAAACTGAGTCCTAGGTACATTGGACGATATATGATCACCGAGCGAGTCAGTAAGGTTCCTTACAGGCTTGAGTTGCCTCCAAAGTTGTCCAAAGTGCATGATGTGTTTCATGTTTCAATGCTTCGACATTATGTCTCAGATCCTTCTCATGTAATACCTCCTCAACCATATGGACTTAAACAAGCACCAAAACAATGGCACGAGAAATTTGATCATACTTTGTTGACACATGGGTTCAAAATAAATGAATCTGATAAATGTGTCTACATTAAGAGTAATGATAAAACTTGTGTTATTGTCTGCTTGTATGTGGATGATATGCTCATAATGGGAAGAAATAAAGATATCATAAACAAAACAAAGAAAATGTTGAATTCCAGTTTTGACATGAAAGACTTAGATCAAGCCGATGTCATTTTAGGAATTCAAATTAAGAGAAATAGTGAAGGATATGTTCTTACACAATCCCATTATGCAGAAAAAATATTACGATGGTCTGGTCAATTTGACTGCAAACCTGCTGCAACTCCTTTTGATGCTGGATGCAAGTTAGAGAAAAATAAAGGCGATGCCATATCTCAACTTGAATATTCTCAAGTAATTGGAAGTCTAATGCACTTGATGAATTCAACTAGACCCGACTTAGCTTATGCAGTAAGTAGGCTTAGTAGATATACAAGTAATCCAGCACAAGAGCATTGGGATGCTTTAGTAAGAGTGTTAAGGTATTTGAAAAATACACTTAACTACGGATTACACTACACAAAATATCCACCTGTTGTAGAAGGCTTCAGTGATGCCAATTGGATTTCTGACACTACAGAATCCAAGTCGACAAGTGGATATGTTTTTACCTTGGGAAGTGCAGCAATATCATGGAAATCCTCTAAACAGAAATGTATAGCTCGGTCCACCATGGAGTCCGAGTTTATAGCTTTAGACTTGGCTGGCGAAGAAGCCGAGTGGCTCAAAAAATTTCTAGAGGATATTCCAATATGGCCAAAGCCGGTAACGGCTATATGTATACATTGTGATAATATGGCCGCGCAATCAAGGGCCAAAAGTCATGTATACAATGGAAAGTCACGTCATATCAGGCGTCGACATAATACTCTTAAGAAGTTGCTCTCCAACGGAATAATATCCATTGATTATGTGAAGTCAAAGGAAAATATAGATGATCCTTTGACAAAAGGCCTACCAAGAGAGTAAATATTATTTACATCGAGGGGAATGGGTCTCAAGCCAATTCAATGAATCGAACTGGGCGGATACCTAACCTAGCTGATTGGAGATCCCATGGTCTAGGTTCAATAGGCAAACTGGTTGAGTTTGATTCAAAAGTTGAACACACAAACCCATTCTTATGATACAATGTGTGTTGTCTGTTGACGTTTAATGGGTTATGTTTTATACATTTAATGACATTAATATCTTGTTATCAAGAGGAATATGACAGACTATTCTTAATTAATGTCACCTATATAAGAGTAAATGGGGCCACATTTGTGAGAATTGACATGGCTAAATTCTCTAAAGCTCCTACGAAATCCGGGATCTGTTCAGGGCCGAAATGAACACAACCGTATGAATTAACATGTGGCAGACATGATATGTGTGTAGCATATTGTCTTGGTTTACTACTGTGGTGAACAGTTCAAGATCTTCCACATCCACTGCGTCACCAAGTAAACCCGATATGTTTTCACTAGGGTAAGTTCAAGTCCAAAAGACACTTCACCCGATGCATATCATGCTTATTCTCTCTCAGTTTTAGGCAGCCTAGTCATCCATTTGCATTTACATTTGCATTCAAATGTGGGGTGATTATTGGAGTTTGAATGAAATTTCAACTCAAATGTGGGGTATTGTTGGAAATTTAAATAGTTTGAGTAGAAACAAGCACCAAAACAATGGCACGAGAAATTTGATGTTTTATTTAGATTATTTTAGTTTATATTTGAGTTTCTTATCAAATCAATCCCCAATACCAGTTCGTTAGAATTGATGCGATTCATCATACACACTCACATCATGTATCACAACACTGATAACCAAATCCATTACACATTCATCATAACCATCACATGCGAGTATCTCGACCCTACCAATTTCTCGTCCATCACAAGAACATTCAAATTCACCCATCATGTCACAAGGCCTGGAGAACTTACGACCGAGACACGTTCGTTCCTCGGTCCTAATTGTTTTTTTACAGAAGTCAAACAGAGCGCAAACCATGAAAACGAAGAACTAGTTGGTTTCGTACAGTATTTGCCGTTCACTCGTCTAAAGCAATCAGCGTCATCTAACGCAAACAATTTTTGGAAGAAAGCCTTCATTCTAGAACACACTAAAGAACGAGATTACTAAAGAGATTGTCCAAGAAACCCTTAAGAAACCATTGAATAGGTGGTCTAGTAGCTGATTGAAAACAAAATAAAATGAAAAGACGAGAAGGATGAGAAAACCTTGAGTGAGGTAGAAAGAAGAGAAAGGATCAGGAAGTAGTTAAAAGCAGAAAGATCCCGAACTGTTTAACAAAGTATGATCAAATTTCAAATGTGGGAAATTTAAATTTATATTTAGGGAGTTTTAACAAAACATTCCCGGTATTGTTCACTTTTAACGAAAAATCACATTTTTACCTTTAACTGTCACTATTCACTGCACCTTTAATGACACACCCTGACCCAAATCAGGGCATGATGGCCGTCACGTGAGGGTGACGTAGCCATGTGCACAGTGCGGAATCAATAATGATAATAGAGAATACGAATAAATAAAAGCCAAATTCATAAGAGTACTAGCTAAGGCAAGTCCTAGAATATGTGCAAATACACAATCAGAGTGTGAGTAACCTAAGTTGGACAATTCTAATATTTCCTAAGTTTTTGGAGACTTAGGCTTGTTACTTTGTTTTGTGGGTTAGTAAACAACTAGGACCACACACACATTTATCCCTTTCCTTGTGTACTCTCTTTCTCTCCTCCCTCTCTCGCTTTTCTGCAACATCCGTACAAGCGTACGAACAATTCTTGAACCACTCCATTTAGGCACGGATTGAGGCTAAAGTCAGTGTCTTTGAGTTCTTGGCAAGCTAAGGATCACAACCATACCTTCCTTTAGACGTAAAACCCTCGTTTTCCCGAGAACCAGAAAACCCAAATTTGAGGTACTGTTCATGCACACGTAAATGTGAAGTTTTTAAGCCTTTAGGAAGCTTTATAACGTATTCACGAAGCTCGGAGAAGAAAATGAGGTATTTTGGAAGTCGGGTAGTCGAGTTTGGCGAGTCTGAAATTTGGCCGGAAGTATCATGCTTTCTCTAGCGAGATCCCGTGATCTGTGGAGCTTGAAATTGGTAAGATTGTGTTCTATTCGTCCTAAGCTTCAATTTGGTTCAAGTTTCATGGAATTTGGTTGAAAAATGGAAGAGAAATGAAGGTTTAAACATTTTCCACTTTTCCGGCGATGGTGACAATAGGCGAGGTTCACCAGAAAAGAAAGAAGAATATTCCATCAAAGTTGACGGAATATTCTTAACGGAGGGTAACGGCGTCAGGTAATTTGGACAAAATATTCCTTTATTTTGACGGAATATTCCTAACGGCAGTTAGGGATTCCGTTAGGATTTGCTACGCGTGGCCGCGTATGTTGTTGTGCACTTGCTAGCGCGTGTGACGTCGGAAAATTTTTCTAAAAATATGGGGATGTTCGTGAGGTTGTGTAGATCATGTTGGTATATCTAAACACCCAATTTGAGCAATATATGAGAAGTTATTAGCTAGTATTGGTTATGTGCTTTAAATAACGTTTATTCAGTTATTTTGCATATAGGTAAGACCTATCCCGAGGACGAGCGCAGTCAAGGGCGACTCGGGGGCTACGACCCTTCGACATACTAGTGAATGGGCTTTTGGTTTTCAGTATATAATTATATACTTGATATTTTCCCAGAAAATGTGTTTAAATGAAAGTATGCTTTGAAATGCCATGCATAAAAATTTATATTCAACATATGAATTAGTATATGATGCATAATATGAATTGGTGTTGTGGACGCTCAGGTAAGTATCAGGTGAGTTATGTTTGTTATATGAGATATTGATAATGTGAGACGTGATTAAGAGCTTATAAACCTGCACCCCGAGTGATTGTGATTTAGCCAGAGATATGGCACAGACTTGTTTATAACGTCACCTCCCACACCATATGCTCACATTGGATCCAATTTAGGTGCACAGTCTTGTCGTACAAACCATCATAGGTGGTTCCGACTCGTAGGTGACTAGCGACTTATCGCTCAGCTATCATGAGAGCATAGCATTGAGCATAACTATACTACACCCAATCTTGTCATACAAACTTTTGCAGTGGTTCCGACTCATGTGCAGTGTAGTGCCGTATAGGTCACTTACAGTGACTCTGGTTAGATTGAGAAATGAGCTATGAATTCAACCGTACAGACTTCTGCAGAGGTTCCGGCTAATATGTTATTTTTCCATGAATTTATTTTCACCTGAGTTACTTATTCTATTTTATATTTTGGCATGGCATACTTATGAATATGGATATGTGGAGCATGAATTGAATGTATATATACATATATATATATACATATATATATATATATACATATATATATATACATATATATATATATATATTTATATTCTATTTTTTGGAAAGCTATACTTGTTTTACGGCGAGGGTTTAGAGCATTTGATAAATGAAATGGTTTTGAAAAACTTTGTTTTTGCCCACTCAAAGTTTCTGTTTTGCGCCCCTCTAGGTTTTAGATAAGCTTGTTCGTTGGTGGCTCACGAGGATTGATTTGAGGTTCTGACAGATTATCACACATGTAGGGCATCTTTGGGTGTCGTCTATTTAGTACTTGTTTTTCAGGACTGAACTTAGGTTACTCACACTTTGATTGTGTATTTGCACATATTCTAGTACTTGCCTTAGCTAGTACTCTTATGAATTTGGCTTTTATTTATTCGTATTCTCTATTATCATTATTGATTCTGCACTGTGCTCATGGCTACGTCACCCTCACGTGACGGCCATCATGCCCTGATTCGGGTTGGGGTGTGTCATTAAAGGTGTAGTGAATAGTGACAGTTAAAGGTAAAAATGTGATTTTTCGTTACAAGTGAACAATACCGGAAGTGTTTTGTTAAAACTCTCTATATATAAATATACTAATTGTAATATTTTTAACATTAAATGAATATATTTAGAAATAAAAAATATTTTATTATTGAAATAATTAATGATTTTATTAATACCAAGGACCTTGATCAAAAATTGAAAATGAATAAGATTTTAATCATTGGAGTTGTAAAAATTGTATTATACAAATTTTTACTTTCATTGTCCAAAGTTTGATAGTATTTATCTAAACAGTCAGCAATTATTAATTAAGAGTTACCAATACTTTCCCAAAAATGAAAATATTAAATGAGCAACAAATCGTAATGCAAGGATGGCATGAGACAACAATTAATCGATGGAATTGAAATATCGTGTTAGAGCTATTACCAAGGAGTCGGAATTTGATTTGGATGCTTTTGGCAAATTAGCTGACCACTGGTTGGATCTTTGTACATTTGTTTTGCACATGTAGGGCAAGCGGTGTACCATTGCTCATACCTTGTGTTATACCGCTTGATTGATACTTTGCATAAAAACGTATCATTCTGCAAAATGTTTTAAAATTTATATTTTCACGCACTACAATCATTAAATAAATAAGTTTGATTAAAGAAGCTAAAAAGAGCTCAAACAGTTTTGGTTCGATGCAATAAAATCTAACTATTGCATATACCTTATATAAGTCAGGATCCAAATAATCCAATTCCTCGATTGTCACCTTCTTTCCAGTTTGTAAAACGTCTGCCTGATTTGCCTGATTGGAAGGAGGGAGCGTTCTAATAGGGTGAGGCCAAGCTGAAAACTTGTAATAGTTCACATTGAACGTTAGTCAAATAGTTTTTTCTTTTTTTCTTTTCTTTTTTTTTTTTTTTAAGAATTTTAACCATGTCATGATTTTGATTCTGAGGAAGAATGGACGCACACTGATTTGTAAGAATTTAATTTTGTAATGTCTGGATTTATAAATAAAAACGTTGAACCAATATTGTTCAAAATGATGTTCTATGTGTATTATATAAAAGTGAAGACAGAAAAGGGACAAAACGATGGATTAGTACACGTTTCAAACAGCTTTACACGCATGTGAAAAAAAAAAATGCAAACCGTAACTTACAGAGTGTAAGACAGTTTTATAGATTTGAGACGATGTGCACCACAACAAATCATGTTTAACCGAAAAAGAGCAATATGAAAATTAACTTTGGTGCATTGAATACAGCCTGTCTAACATCTTTATTATGGCAATAGTATGTGTTTTTGTAAATGTAATCTGTATAGCATGTTTTTTTTTTTCACCGGTTGGATTACTCTTTTATCTTCGAAGTTGGTTTTGATAATAATTAATTAAAATATATTTATCAATGGCTAGGAAAACTATTAACTTACATCCATAATTATATGGGAGTTTTAACGAAAAGGGTCTGACATTATTCATTCTTAATCAAAATGACATTTTGTGTATGAATAGTCCATAATGGATCAGGCTCTTTTTCTTATTTACTCTTATGCCATTACAGCGGGGTCTAGAATGATGTTGACATTTTTATCTGGGAAAAAATTATTTTACATTATGCTATTAAACTGTTTGGACCCGATTTTACACCATCGGCCCAAGCGATCGAGGCCGTTGATGAACATAGCTCTCAACCGTTGGATGACAGAGTAGTTAAGATAATTATTATTGAATAATATATTGTGGTTTTAATCATGATGTTATCTTTTAATGGTGAATTATTTTGACATTTTCTAATATGGGATAAATGAGTTTCAAATTATCTCCAATTTAGAAGCAATAACATAGTTCGAATTAATTGGGGTTTGCTGACAGAACATGCAGAGATCAGCACTTGGCGTGATCAGATAAGTCTTGAAGAATGGGATGGCATGATCAGATGGGCCTTGAAGGGATAATGAAAGAATATTCTTTTATTTTCCTAATTGGTCAAACAAATTTGTCAGATAAGTAAGTAGGTGATAGGTTTTAGCCTATCATGACATAGGGAAATGATCACGTGGAATGCATCCAAAAGATAAGAAAGGAAAAATAGGTTTTTTTGGATAATGGTGATAATACTGAAGCAGAGTCAGGTTATCTATTTTTCTGTTATTTGCTAAAGGATAGGCTCTAGCTTGTCTAGTTGGGATTGAAGTCAAATTCTACTCGAGGATCAGGCCGTGCCAAGCAAGCATACAGTCACTATAAATACAGATGCAATGACAACGGAAAATGACCTCCAACTCAACACACAAACTGCCATGCGCAAACCCTCGCTCTACACGAAACCTCTCAACAACCTTGAGATTTTTATTTTCCTTTTTCACCAACACATCTTCAGTTTGGATAAACAGCACTGTGAAGGCAATCGGCGAACATCTTCAGTTTGGATAAATAGCACTGTTGCCGGAGAATCAGCCGGTCGTAAAGCACCTTCAGTTTGGATAAACAGCACTGCGATGTGGCCAACTGGTTATCTATCCAAGTCTCGGTCGAGAAGGATTTTCGAATCCTTATTGGCAGAGGTCATCTCATTAGCCTTCTCGGCGAAGTGAGGTGTTACAAATTACTACATTCGACACATTGAAAGTCGAATTTGATATTGAATTTCGCAGAACTAGCAGCCTTGTCTTCAGGCTCTAGAACTCAAATGCCGAGAATGTTCCTTCCTCGGCCGCAGTCGTGAGATTCAGAAGTCAGCAGCGCGCCACGTAAGCTTAGTAGTTTTTAGGGTCAACATAAACTTATGCTAATTTACAGCTAGATCTTCATGCTTCCATCATGTTGTCGATGTTATGCAGCTCTTCTTCTGTCAAATTATTCCAGTATTGTTCATTGCCTTCTACTAGCTCTACATCTCTTTCTCTATCTTCTTTCACCTTGTAGTACATTTCTGTTATTTCTTCTTTGAAATTTTAAAGCTTCCAATAAGGTTGATGACTAATCCTTGTCTTGCTGTAAATACACATCTCTTCTTCCTCTGCTACTAATACCATATCATACATAAACTCTTCAAACTCATCTAAGGTATACATTTGGATCCCTCTAAATTTTAAAATATCTTTGTATGAAAGAGTCCACCTATGTGACGAGATAGATGATAGTTTAAAGGACTATTCATTAATCATGGCCATATGCCTAGCTTTCTCCTTATGCATATATGCATACCAATCTGTAGGACTACTAATAAAGCTTATGCAAATTTCTTTCCACCTTTCCAGATAATCTTCTGCTACTTTTACAAGTTTTTTAAGAAATGATTCTAGTTGGGAAATACGGTTAATGAATATTTTATCGAGATAACCAAACTCTAACAGTAAGGCAGGAGTAACTTCTACCACATTATGCTTTTTCTGATGTTCATAACTAAAATGCCATGGTCTAAAATCTCTCATGTTAATCATGGCCATAGCTATGCTAACGTTTGGTTTACAAATACAATTCTCTGTACTATCACAAAGATATAGTGGATACATCTTTGTAATAATATTCATCCCTTGTTTTGGATCACAGATGAACTGATACGAGGTGCATTGTAATTGTAATTGTGACTCTTTCATGAACTGTGATGCTCTGCTCAGGATCTCATTCTGCATATCTGTTGGCATTATTCTTAGTTTTTCTTTTGAAATTTCTTCCAATAAAATATCATCTAATATTAAGTCTAAAGATATATTCCTAATAAAATTTTCATATTTTTCTTTTTTTGTCTTTGTCACTCAGATGCTGATGTTGCTCTCATTATTTTGATGCTGCTCCATTTCAATGTCTTCTTCTAAGAGCTCAATCTTAATCTCTTCTATAGGCTCATTAGCCTCTTGTTCTATGAGTTCAATAACCTATTTTCCTTTATTCTTATGCTGATCAGTTTCTAAACCTATTTTCAATTCCCTTTTCAGGGTGTCACTTGCCTTCTGCTGCATTCTAAGAGCTTGGAGTTCTTGGTTCATTTTGCTAAACTTACTAACGGCTGGTTTGGTATTGTTGTGCTTTGAAAAAAAACTGATGTGAGAATAAACAGTTGTGCTTTGAGAATAAGCGGCTGTGAAATAAAGCAGCTGTGAAATAAAGCAGCAGAGTGTTTGGTAAAGTTTTTTGTCAAAGTGCTTTTGGGAAACAAAAACAGTATTATAGTGTTTGGTAAACTTTTATGTAAAACAGATGTGACTGTGTGAAATGACCAAAAAAGGTATAATACTAGATGTGCCATTAATTTAATTTTCTTAACAAATAAAGGTGAATTACTAAATATACTTTATTTTTAAAAGAAAAATATTTATAAACTTTATCTTAATTATTAATTAGTATGACAAACTACTTCAATTGAAATATTTTAGACTGAATAGCTAGGATTCATTAGTACAATATTATTAATGTACTTGAAAGTAGTCTAATTAGATGCATTCATCAATTATATTTGTAAAAAAATACAGTAACGTTTTTTTTTTGTCAAATAATATAATAATGTGTTTGATATAATATTGTTAATGTTTACCTTTTTTATAGTTACTCTTTACCTTTTTTATTATGATATTATGATTTTTTTTTTATTCTATTCTTAACTCACAGGGATCATTTCTTCTACCGTATCCCTATTTTTTTTTTGGCAGAACCTCTGTACTTCTCTCTTCCGCCCTTCTCTCCCCTTCTCTCTTTGACTGTCTCTGCTAGATCTCTCGTTGATTGTCTCTGCCAGATCCTAAGGAAGGCTGCGTAGCATGGAAGGAAAGCTGGGTCGCATCAACCAAAGCCCAGAAATCCGACGAAGAAGCCCCGAAATTCGATAAAGCCCAGAAATCCAACGAACCACCCGCCGCTGATGTCCCAGAAATCCGAATAAGCTCATAAATTAAATGATGGAGAGCAAAGCTGGAGGAAACAGGAAGAGAGGGCATGATTGCCAATTTTGAAAAATTCATTTATTGTTACTGTGTTTCCATTTCTTGTGCAGATCGGCAAAGACGTTTCTGGTGGGTTTCTGGGTTTTGTGGAGATCGGCAAAGGAGCACCGTTTCTTGTTTGAGGATGTTATTGGACTTTAGAAAGTTTCATTAAAGGAGCACTGTAGCTCCGCGTGCTTTGAAAAAAAACTAGTTTTCCAAAGTAGCATTTTGCTACTTCAGCTTTTCTGATGATTTCAGCTTATTCTAACAGCAGCTTCCAAAATAATCCCTTTTTTTTTAGTTTACCAAACACCTTCAACATAAAAACTTTGAAAATAAGCAGCTTTTTTTTTAAGCACCTCAATGTCAAACCATACCTAAGTAAAGACTCGTGTTCTCTTGAGATGACTTGAAGGTTGTGCTCAAGAGAATGAATATGATGCTGGCTTTGATGGAAATTAAAATTAAAACTATCAAACTCTTGTTCCAAGGCTCTAATTAATTTTTCATGACCTAACCTCATGTTTGGCTGCTTTATTTGGATATTCCAAAAATTATCTAAGAGAACATGTTGCCTATCAGAAAGCCCTGGTGCTCTTGACCTATATCTCAGGGTTGGATTTCTGATTCCTTCAACAATATTATCATTAAAGTTGAAAGTAGGTACTGGTGGCGATGCTGGTCTGCTTATGCTACTTTGAAATCCACTGAATGTTGAAGGTTGATGGTGCATCATTATGCTATTGAAAAAAGCTCTTCTGCTTTGCGGCCTTGTGCTATTTGCTGATGATGGTCCACGATATTTCATACCTGTTCAACAAATTAATCTTGATAAGATATCAGCTAATGTATTGTCATTACCTTTTATATGTTCAAAAATTGGTTTAAAACAATTTCCTGTAATTGAATCAACAAAATTAACCCATCTTCGGGCTGCCTGTTTATTAGCATGTATCTTATTATAATGAGAAACTATGTTTTGACAATCTGTTCTAATCGTAAATACTTCATTATGTAAAAATAAAGAAAATGCTTCAAGTGAATTAATTATCCCTAAAATTTCTAAATTTGTTGATGGTAATCTTAACTGTACATCACTAAATTTTCCTGATCAATATCTACAAACTTGTTCGTCAGTCTTTGGTGACTCCTTATGCTTTTTCTGGTATAGTATACATGCACATCCTAATGATGAAGCATCTGTTTCAACTATCTTGTAACTATCATCTAATGGTAATGTTAATGGCTTAAATTTAGTAATTTCCTCTTTTATATTTTGAACTAATTTAATGTCTTCACTATTAAAATATTTTTGTCCTGTTTTACTGGTTTTACTATGTAATACTGCTATTTTTCTTCCTAAATCAGGGATAAAATTTCTTGCATAATTTAACAATCCTAAAAATGCTTGTAACTCTTTCATATCTTCTAATTTGTCTGGAAATTCTAACACCTTTTTAGCTATATGATCTTGTAATTGTATTGTACCTGACTTGATATACATTTCTAAAAATTCTATATCTTGCTTTTCTAATGTTATTTTATTTTTGCTCATCACAATTCCATTATTGATAAATTCTTGTAATACTATCTCTAAATGCTTCCTATGTTCATTTTTATTTTTACTATGTACTAAGATATCGTCTACATAAACACTACAAAAATTATCACATTTCTTGAATATTTGGTCCATCTTTCTTTGAAAGATCGATGGAGCATTTTTAAGTCCAAATGGCATAACAAGCCACTCAAAATGTCCTTCTGGACAAGTAAAAGTTGTCCACTCAATTGATTCTTCTGCTAATTGTATTTGCCAAAATCCTGATTTACAATCAAATTTGCTAAAATATTTACTCTCTTGAATTTTATTTATAAGCTCATCCTTATTTGGTAACTTATAACTATCTTCATATGTATTATCATTTAGTCTCTTGTAATTATAAACTATTCTAGTTTTACCTCTCTTTAGTTCTGAATGTTTTCTTATAATGAATGCTGCTGATCGATGTCTAGACTTAGAAGGCCTAATTACTTTTAAATTTAACAACTCTTTTATTTGTTGCTCAAACTATTGTTTATCTATTAAACTACAAGGCATATCAGTGGTCTTAGTGGTTAAATCTGGGTTAATTATATTTAATTTTGCTAGTATTTTATTTTTATTCCAATGTAACTGTGGATCTTCTCCTATAATTTTAGTTTGTTTTGCTAATTGTAATAATTTTTCTAAACTTCTTGGTTTACTTAACTGTAATATTTTTATACAGTTTCCTTCTTCTAAAATTGGATATTCATGTTCAAATATGTCTTCATGAAACTCTTCTACGTTATTATGTGTTATGCGTTTAACAACCTAAATATTAAGCTACTAATCACACGTTTTAAACTCGCAAGTGCACAAGATCAAACACATAGTATAGAAAGAAAGTACAAGATCATTCCCACGAGGATTGCACTAATATGTATCTAGAGCAAGATTTCTAACAATTTAAATTAATTAATTCACAAAAACTAGCAAATATGCATATAAAGGTTTAACAAATAGTTCGAGATGTCTTAAGTTTAAGTAGTAAAACACAATATAAAGAACATAGGCAAATAAAAGTAATTAGCAATTAAGGTTTTAAAAATAATGTTTGAACGGTTAGGACTTTGGTATCCATCTGTAACCTTTTTCGCCTAAGCAACTGATACACACGATGATACAAAACAGATTTTTGATGCTTTACGTTTGTCAACCTAAAGGCATGGTATCTACTTCTTAAGCTATTGATTTCCCTAAACAACGAATTAGGCATGGGTGTCTACACTAACTCTTTTCATTCTCGAAGTATTTAGCATGGTATCTACTAAGTTGCACTCCGAGAAAGCATAATACAATGGAAATCGACAAACACACGAATCCTAGAATATGGTATCTATTCCGGTTATCCATGATAATGAATTCCAAGAATTGTAACTAGTTCTCTTGTTACTCGGCATAGGTACAAGACTCGATCATCCAAATTTACCCATGTAACAAACTCAATTACAAGGCTATTCTATGGTGATCAATCATAGAATAATAACTCAATAAGATTGGAATTAAAAATGGAATTAATCACTAAAGCATCAACAAATTGTCTTGTAACAAAAGTGTATCGAAAATACTCAAGGAAACTTGATTAGGACTTCAACCAAGTCCCCACTATGAAATTTAGTTACTCATAATGTAAATGGGCAGCAAAGACAAACAAAACAAAAAGTAAAAGGAGAAGAAAAAAAATCTTCAATAATGAATTGCGGAGTGGTGCCCCGGTCCTTCCTCTTTCTCTCTTCTGTCGTGGCTGCCTCCTCTTTGGTGGCTGCTCTTTTTTTATTTTCTTCTAATTGTTTTTTCTACACTGACATGCTACTTCGCTGAAGAGGGATAAAAACCCCCCTTTTCATTTGTAACAGCCCAAGGCTTGAATAGCCTTCTTTTCTTAATTCTAATTTAATGGGCTTTAAAGTCCCATCTTATTAGTCTTCTTATTTATTTCCTTACATACTTTTTAGCTTCTTCCAACTGGTTAAAACTCCTAATAAATAGGAATTTTAATCTTCATTTTATCTGCCACATTGATACACGTTTGTAGAAAATTTCGTATTCGCGCATAGCCTGACCTTCATGTACTAAAACTGCCATAACTCCCTCTAGAAAAATGATATTCAAGAACCGACTCAGAAAATAGACACCCGTGGCTTTCCAAGCATATATGGCACATCTCCTGGTTCTTCCCGAGTCAATACAGTTTAATCCACGAACTCGACTGCTTTGCACAGGCTGTGCTGATGACATAGGATTATGAAAGCCTTTTTTAGCTCCTTTTGCACTCTTTGCTTGTTACAACCTACAAAACACAAATATAATGTAAAATCTATATAGAAGAGTAAAACAAAGGTGTAAACAAAGAGAATTATTAAATATATAATAGTGAATTTACGAGCATAACATTATGCTCATCACTTTCTTTTGAGTTTTCTAAATGATAACTATCTTGGCCACTAGACTCTTCTATACTTATGCTTTTATATGCTTCTACAGCATTACTTTGGTCAATTATTGTAATGCCTCTTTTGAAAAATGTTATGTTAGGATTCATAAATAAAAAATCTTGTAAACTTTTCAAAAAGTTTAAACCTAAAATAAATGGATATGATCCTACTGGTGAAATAAATGTTAATGGTAAATTAAATTGTTGTTTTTTTCTACTTTAATAAACTCATTATTTATATAATGTGTTAAGTAAACTGGTCTCTCATCAAAATGTGTTATTCTTACAGGTTTTACAAATTTTTGTCTATATTTTTCTAGTATTAACACTTCTCTTATAACACTCTTTGTACTCCCTGTATCTATCATAGATGTTGTTTGTATCTTATGTTCTTTTGCTAATTCTATTTCACAATTTATGGTAATTAAAGAACTATTTTTTTATTTTACTATGCTGTGAACAATATTTCCTAATATTTCAGTATTTTCTTGTGATTCTGCTGAATTAACTTCTAATAACCTATTACTATAACTCTTTTCACATAATATTGAATATGTATTATAGTATTTATTTGCAACTAATTTACTACACTTATGACATTTTTTTGGCCAACCTAAATTAATGTATTTATATTCTTCTTCATGATATTCTTCTTTGAATACACACATATACTCTTCTAGATCACTATTTGTGCTACTTAAATCTTCCGAGTCTGAATCTATCATGTTAATACTTTCTATACTTTAAATATTTTCATTATCACTTAAATCATCTAAATTATATATTGACTGAATATCCTCATCTTCTCCACATGAATAACATTTACAACTACTCTTATCTTTTAGTGCTTTATATTTTCTAATCCAAGGTCTGCCACTTCTTTTTCTGAATTGTTTTGGAATATATTTTATTTTCCTATATGTTCTTGAAGGTCTTATACTGAAATTCTTATGTTGTTTGTAGGGTATTTCTTTTTGTATATTTTTTTATGCTTATTTTTCTTATAGCAACCATACTGTTGTGGTAAATCTATATTTTTACAACTCATGTAAAATTGTTTCCTAATTTGTCTGTTAGCTTTTATTTGACTACACTCTTGTCTAAGTATATCATATACATGTTGAATTCTAGGTCCTATTGCAATATCATTATTCTTTGGATACTTTTGTCATTCATCCCAAATCTTTACACCTATTGGTCCTTTTATTTTTGTCATATAAGTATCTAATAAATTAATATCACTAATTCTACATGTTCTTCTTAAATATTTAAAGAAATATGTGGTATACTCTGCTATATACTGCAAGTCACAAATTTGTAATTGTTCTAAATTTCTAATTGCTCTTATTTGTTCTTGTTCGCTTCTGCCATCTAACCTATTATGATGTAAAAACTCTTGTTTAATCAAAGTGACAAAACCATCAATATTAAAATGTGTTTTAGCTGCCTGATGTTGTTCTGGATTTTGAACTTTCCATGATTGGAAATAATCAAAAACTAAACTGTCCAAAGTATGCTCAAAGTAATCTAACATATTTTGTGAATTACTAAAATCTAACATTAATGATGCATGGACACAACCTTTTTCCCATTTCTCAATCGTTCTTTCCCAATCTTGTGGATCTACATTATCTAAATTTAATATATTACTAGCTATATTAATTTGTTCTAACCCTCTCACATATGGAATCCTATTTTTTCTAGGTGGTCTTATCATACTTTCTTCTATGTAATCTACTTTTGCCTTTTCATTATATTGTTCATTTGTTGGTCTCAAAAATTGTTGATCAGTTCTGCTTGCGTGTCCTGGATTTTCTACTCCTGATGTACTACTTTCTTCTGCTGGATTACATTTTGTTTTCAATTCTAATAAATTATTATATTCTTTTGATCCTAAAATATGTTGTACTCCTATTTCTAAGATTAATTTTTTCATCTCTTCGTCTGAAATTATATGTAGTCCTAAATCATATGTCTTATATTTTTCCAAATATTCTTCTTCATCTAAATGATCAATATCTTCTATAAGTTTATCTACAATATGATCAAAGTTTTGCTCAACTAAATTAATATCTAAATTATCAAGCGCCATATGTATACTCTCATTTTCGATCTCACTCTCATCCTCTATTTTTTTCTAGTTGCTTATAATTACTAAACCTAATTGTTGCTTGACCTGTACTAGTTTCATATATTTGTACTTTATCTGGTTGTCTATTAGTTGCTACTTGTAAATTGGGCAATATCCACTGAGTTCCTTCTAAACAACTATTATCTACTGGTTTTGCTTCTATCATATTTACATGTTTACTACCAAATGTTTGAACTAAATTTTGAAATTCTAAATTAAACTTATGATTATATCTATTGGACACTTTACCAATATACATTAAGCTAATACACAAATTTTTATACTCTCCTGTCATAGTATAATTTTTTGTTCTTATGCTTACTTTAATATATTTACTAAATTCATTAATTGTCATAACATAATTTGGAATGCAACCTATGACTGCTAAGTTTGAACTTAAGTCTACTTCAGCTATTGCTATTGCTGCTTGTTGGTGATTATCTCATCTATCATCATATATGTATACTAATGTTTTTGTGCCTACTTGTGCTCTAGTTAATCCTACTATTCCAATTAATATTATTCCTATATGAATCTCACTAAAATGTGATTTTCTCAAATGAGTAACTGCTTCTTTACTAGTTAGATTAAGTGTGATTTCTTTATTAATACAGCTAACTTCATGTTGACTGATGCTACTCACAATTTTGCTTCTATTTTCAAATAAACCTAATTGGTACAGGTTATATTTATTTTTCTGTATTCTTTCAAAACCTCTTCGAATAAATTCTTGTGCTTCTTCTTCATTAGGATAAATATCTTCAACTCTAACTACTTCTTTTCCTTTTTTCCTAAAGAGTTCCATTTTCTAGTATCAAAAGGATTTAGCTTAGGTCTTCTATTATTATTTGCACTTAAAGTTAAATTTTCTAATTTATCTAGCAAGGATGGTGGAATTGATGAAGAGGCGTTATGTAAAACTTGGTTTATTTCTGCTATTTGTTCTTCAACTTGATCTAATTTTTCAGCCAAACTTAAAACTAATTGAATAATCAAATTATTTTGCCTAATGGGAATATTACTACTGGATACTTGTGTTGAAAAATATGTTAAACCTACTGGTTCTTCATCTAACTTACTAATTTCTTTCAAAGCTTGGATATATTTTCTGCTAGTTCTAGAATCGGTCATTAAACTAATAATTTATCTATTTTATTATGTAACTTATCTACTTGTTCACTTAACTCTTTTTGTACTAATTGAATTTTTTGAACTTCTAATTTTAATTGCTCAACTATTTCTAGTGATCTAAGTTCTACTTACTTCGGCCTACTATCTATGAGATCAACAAGCTCTTTTATATCTCTTTTGCTAGGAAACCTTTGAATATTTTTATTATTATCTTCTAACTGAGATGTAATATAGTCTAAATTTTGTCTTTTTATGGAAATTTTCTGAAAATGCTCTAACAACTGGTTTAACAAATGATTATGCTTATTATTTTCTAATTTTATATTTTTCTACTTGACTAATAATAAGATCTACAATATTATTGGCTAGTGGATTTTCTTCACTATTCAAAATATGATTATACTTTCTCAATTGAAAATAACAAACTAATTTCTAAGTTAAGATAATCTATCATAAACTACAATCTACATTTCTCTAAAGTTACTGCTAACTGGTTTCTTAGAAACTCTCTTTCTTCTCTCAAGATCTCTAAAACTTGATATGTTACTCTTTTTGCTTCTAAAACTTTATGTTAAACTTCTGTAATATTATATTTACGAATAAATGAAGGATGTTCAAGATAACCAAGATAAAACTTTTGCTTCTTTAAATTACTGATAATTCTTTTGGATATATATGCTAATCTTCTCTTTATGCTAATTATAGTTGGGTGTCTGAGACAATAAATACCTGGTGGTTGTGGCTAACAAGGTCTACAAGGACAATAATATATGTTGTTCATATAATAAACAAATATGATATCAGTTGTATAAATGACTTCCGTCCTCAAGGTACTTTACTATTATAATTATACTATTAAAATGCTAAACTAGGCTCTGATACCAAATTCGCAATGCAGGCTCGTTTAAATAGTCGGATAACCATTATAACAACTAGACATAGAACCTTGCACATGGAACTCGACATGTTTCAGCATGATGGCCACTCACAATACAAGTATAAGGCCTTAACAGCTGAACTCAGAGGTACCCTGGTTAATGTCCAGTTATTTGTATGGCAAGCATTCAACTATAACAGAGTATTAGAACAAAGTATGATCGTCAGTTTAGCAGGTTAATAATATAACTACAATAGTGTTTCCCTGTTTTGGACTAGAAGTCTAATTAAACAAGCACACTAAAGAAAGAAAAGAAAGCTTACTTAAGACTTAGAGATTGCTTGAATATGTACACTTGAACTTTTATTGCTATATGGAATGTTTACAAAAAGATAGTTGTTTACAAGAAAATGTTTACAAGGATGCTATGAAGACTACGGATGCTTGAGAGTATGAAGATGGTGTGAATATGAGAGTAGGGCGTTCATGTATTGAGTGGTTGAGGTGTTAAGAGGTTGTGAGGTGTTGAGATATGTTGAGCTAGAGGTGTCTTTACAATGAATGAAACTCCACTTGTATAGACTGAATGAGGATACAACGGTAATAAATGGTATGGACATCTCCTTGGTACTTGTCATTTGTCACTTTGCCTCTATTGTTGCTGAAATTGTCAGCACTGTTTTTGAAACGTGGTCATATGATCTTGCTTGTGTCCTTTTGCATGTGAATTTGTTGCATGATTTGTCTCCTGGAGCCTTTATTTTGGTCATCCATGTGATCTTTCAAAAATGCTTGCATTGTTTGCATGTGATCTCTCATAATTGTTTTTCTTCCTTGTCCTCTTTCCCATGCCCAATTTGGGTATTATAAAAAAATCTTTTCCTTATGATTAAAATGAAACTTTTGAGGATGTTTTGGTTAGTTTTCCATAATAATATTGCTAGAACGATATTAATATAAAAGGAACAGATCACATGCACGAATGATAATTCGCATTAATGTAATATCATAATATAACAATTTTTTTGTTGTCCATGGAATTAAACATTTGAGTTACTGAGGCAGTGAATATTTTAAGCCATTCTCAGAAAGAATTTAACACAAAATAAAATTATCTAACAATGTTTTGGAAGCAGAGAAATATAGAACTGAACCTAATTCAATAGTTAAAGAGATTAGAAAGAAGACAGAAAATGAAAGAAAAATTTTGATTGAACTAAATACCTGCAAACAGTTTTACTTTCAAACTTGTGAAACGATTGGCTGGGGCAGCTGTTCAAATGACACAGAGGAAAAACTATGCGCAACATCCAACCATAGCGTAATCTTAACTTCTTCATTTCTGTGAAACAACATAAAAAATAAAAAAAAAATTGAAAAACTGATGAAAACCACAATAGAGGTATAATGGACAGCCAAAACAATTTTAAAGTTTATTATGGAGACAAAATGACCTGATATTTTGTATGACCAAATCACACTTGTAATCAATTATGTGATTGATCTGTATTGGCTCTAAACGTTGGACTGCAACCAGTTTACAATAAAATATTCAAATTTAAAAAAATAAAAACAAAACTGATCAGTTCATGGCCAAATGCTACAAACAGTAAGTGTTGATGTATTTTAACATGTATATTATCACCTGTCAGGATTTCAAGGGTACAGCCTATTATAATCTTGCAAGGAGAATCTGTGCCGTGGAATAGGCGGAAAGACACTCTGCCAACTTCGTAAAACTTGTTTTAGAAGTAAACTCAATGTGGGTATCGTGTGTGACAACTCTATACTAACATCTTGTCTTGTTAGTCCGAAAATTTATAATTTCATAGCAAGTGCCCGCTTCAATTTTTGGAACTATTATTTCATAGTCCATTTCATCAGGAGATGCCTCAATAGCATCTTTTTTTTTTTGACAATCAAAGAGTCAGAAAAATAAGAAAAAAAAATATTAAAAACACTGCGAATAAGTATGCAGCACTAAATTTTACACTCAAAATAATAACAAGCAAATAGACGTAGATGACAAATATTAAATAGAAATATGGATAGTCAATAGCAAAAGTCAATTTACTGTCGTAACTAACAGTTTAAAGGAGAAAAATGGGCGTTAAAAAAAAAAAAAAACAAAACAAAACAAAACAAAAAGAAAAAACTATGTACTGCAGAGAGTAAGCATAAAAATTGATATATTACTTGACAACATTAAAACCGAAGAATATAAAGTTTAGAAATAAATTGGATCGATTCTTTACTACACATAGCACAAAAACTATCTTATGTGTATTAAAATAAATAAGTAATTGTTAACAAGAAACATGAAATATTTGTAACTCAATTTTATAAACAAAATGATCACAGACCTTTTCATCAACCAATATACAATGGAGCCTTGTGTTATCACCCATGCTTGGAAATTTCTGTGTCCATATTCTACAGACACGTACTTTAATTTTGGCAACTTTTTTATATGCTACCAATTGATCAAGGGGAGTTGGACCTTTGTTTTCCATTTAACCCATCCAAATCAAATACAAATTTTCTAAATTTACAAATAGTCTATACAGAAAGCTTAAACCACAAAAAATTATACCATATTAGTCTAGGACAATAACGTAGCAACACAGTTAACAGCTCGAGAGATAAAAAGAAAGACTTGTTAGTTCGTGTTATAAAAAAATAACCGCGTGATTTATTATTAAGCAAGATTGATCCATCTTATTAAGCAAGCATGTCAAATGCATTAAAACTATTGTGAGTAAGTGTATTGATAGCACAATGCGTGATTCGTCGAGGACATGAACTTCAAAACCATAGAAATTTAATCATGAGGAGCAGATAGTCAAAATAAACCACAGCTGAACTAATGCCTATCCAGATGTGCACAAAATCTGGTTTGCCAGCACGAAAAATGCATAACTGAGCTTTGTAATTCAGGAAGACCAATGTTGCAACATAACGTTCATTCCGAGTTGCAGTTTCATTACACCTAACAAAACAAAATTGACAGCTTAATTTAAACACCATTACAATTCACAACAAACATTTTAACACCAAAACTCTTTCAATTCACTGTGTGCATTCAATAATTTTCTTCCGTTGGAGAAAGAGATAAAGAGTTTGCAGAGAAAGCAAAGAACATTCGCAAAAGCAAATTAGCAGATGGTCATATTGCAAAAGTAAATTATATAAGCAAATGAAGAGAGTCATATTACAGAAGCAAAATAACATTCATTTAGAGTTGCAGTTTGACTACACTTAACAAAATTCACAGCTTAATTCAAACAATTTGATGACATTGTTTTTAGTAGCCACTCATTATTAATATTCACACGAAAAAGATTGGACTCAAACGAACTACACATTTGCAGTCACTTTCTTATTTGATATATGCACGTCAGTATCGAATTTTATATAAGCACATCGCATCATGTATATATAAACATAACAAAACAGAATAGCAACTGTACATACAGATCTTGTGATAGCATACAAAAATTGAGAAAAACCTGAAATTCCCAAGACATACATCAATCTAATACAAAAACAATATACTATCGCGAAGAAACTAGACCACCACAATAGTACAGTGACACATTCAACATCAAAATCTGTGCATCACATAAGAAAACCAAATGAAGTCATTTGCCCAAAAAAAAAAAACCATTCCAACTACAGAGTGACAGACTTAGATATAGACTAAATCAAAGTATCACTCTATCTTAAGAAGCAAAGAATAATCAGCCATGCCACTTTTTATTTTAAGAATTTAACCTACATGACATCAAATTTAACCACCACAACAATATAGTGACACAGTTAGCATCAAAATCTCTGTTGATTGTCAAGAAAGCAATTGAAACCAATCCAAAGACCAAAACCCTTTCATACATGCCTGTGTATTCAGCAAGTTTCTGTCAATCAAATATCTGACAGCAATCCAACCCTCAACAAACATATTAAACCAATCGAAACACCAAAACTCTTTCAATTTACCATGTGTATTCAATTATTTTCTTCGTGTTGAAGAAAGAGACACAAAGGTTGCAAAGAAAGAAAAGAAAATCCACAAAAGCAAATTAAGAACTCATAATAATGTAGAAGCAAATTATATAACGAAATTAAGAAAGTCATGTCACAGAAGCAAAATAACACTCATTTGGAATTGTAGTTTCATTCCACTTGACAAAACTTATAGCTTAATTCAAAAAATTTGATCACATCGTTTTTGTTCGCTCCTCATTATTCATACGAAAAAGATTGGACTCAAATCAATTGCACATTTGAACTCAGTTTCTTATTTGATATTACCACATTAGTATCATATTCCCAACAGACAGACCCATCTAATACAACAACAATATCTCATCGTGACCAAATTAGACCATCACAATAATATAGTCAGACACTTAGCATCAAAATTTGCTCACCGCATAAGAATACCAAATCAATGGCGGCCAACTGAACAAAAACAGGAAGAAAAAAAAAATCAAAACTCTTGTCAAGAACGAAACAGCGGAAAGAAAACCACACAAAGTACAGTCTAACTATGGCACAATCCCAGAGGAAAAATAGAAGCTCAAAACCCAAACGAAAACGAACAAAAAAACACAATAGAACAGAGAAGAAAACGAACAAACCCAACCCAAAGTTGAAGCAACAACGACAGAGGCCAGACAAAATGTAAAAGTTGAAGGTGAAACAAAACTGCGGGAAAGAAAGAGGATGAAGAGTAAGAGAGTACAGTTCGGTTCAGTTCGGTTCGGTGTTATTTCAAACGGTTTCAGTTCGGTTCTTAAGAAAAGAACGTATAGTTTAAAATTTATATCTATCTACGCATAAAACAGTGTCATTTTTCAATTTTCATAGAATACATTAATCTATGAACCCTTGTCCACAATCAATACATTGAATGAGGATATTTTGATAATCTATTTTCATCTAAAATTGGAATATTGTCTGCAGCAAACTTGCAGCAAATGCACAGCTCCTAAAACCAAATAAGTTCTTTGTCATGAAACAAAACTTTTAACCACGTATCAACCATATAATGGACGAAACAAACTAAAAATTGGCAGGCACTAGTTTATGGGGTGTGTGCGGGTGTGTGCGGGTGTGTGCGAGAGAGAGAGAACGAGAGAGAACTGTTGACAGCAAGCCATTCATTTAAATCTTCTCCAGTTGGAAGCATTCTCTTAGGTTGCCGTTGCCATTGCCAACTGTACTAGCATCAATATGTTTTCTAAGCTAAACACCCTTGCTCCCTAAAATCAAATTGTTAATGTAGAAAAGGAAGAGATCAAGAGAGAAGAACAGAGCTTCAAGAACTAGAGAGGGAAAGATTTAGAGAGAGAAAAACTATCGAATCTTTATTATTTCTGTTTTCCTTAATCTCAAATCTATTACAATGATGTATTTATAGAAAGAACACATTCTCTAACAACTTAACTAACTAAGAGTTATAATCCTGTGACAGATGACACAATCCTAGCCACTGTCTATATCTATATCCTTACATGCCCCCTCAAACTCATGATTGGATGATCCAAGCATGAGGTTGAAACAATGAGACCGAAAGAGAGGTGCACTGAGACCCTTAGTCAAAATGTTTGCAAATTGTTCTCGAGAAGATACAAACTGAACAACCAGTTGCTTCTTAGCTACCCTTTCATGTACAAAGTGCACATCAATCTCAATATGCTTCATGCGTTGATGTTGAACAGGATTAAAGGACAACGCTATGGCAGAAAGATTGTCACAGAAAAGAACAGGAGTAGCTCTTACAAGCTATGACAGAGCATAGGAGCATAATCCTTGGTACAAGATATGTGAGACCTACTAAGCATTAGAGAAGCAACATTATTTGATGGATGCCCTAACCTATTGTGCCAAAGATTAGAGCTAACAAGCTGTCCAAGCAATGCAAAGTCTTTAGAATGGCCGTGAGAAGGAAGGGAATGATGTTTGACAAGAGAAGGAATATGATAGCGTCCATTAGTACATTGTCCTTTGTATAATATCCTCCATGTGGCTTTGTCCTAGATCCAAACACAAAAGGCATCAAATACTAACCAACAATTGTTATCAAGACAAATGCGATGAACTGATAACAAATTGTGAGATAGTTTAGGCATATAGAGAATTGAGTTCAATTTGAAGGGTTGCACAGGTGTTTGAATAATAGAACTACCAATATGCGATATTTTCAAACCTTCACCATTAGCAGTTTGCACTGTCTCATTAGAGGGATAAGGAGAGGCCAATGACAAATTACTGAGACTGAGAAGAGACTGTATGCAGAGCCTGAATATTGGACTGAAGAGAGAAGGTAGGTGCAGAAAAAGCATAAGCATTGCTTGACATATGAGGATAGTGTGGACCACCAAAATTGGGACCTTTGTCATTGAATAAGCAATACCAGGTAGTATGATTCATCTTACCACAAATTTGACAGCCCAGTCGTTCCAACTGTTTTGAATGACAAAATGGAGCAGTGTGACCAAGTTGATTACACAATTGACAAGGAACTTGCTGTGTAGAAGAATGACCAAGATACTGTGACGAAGAAGGTCCAAGAACCCCAGAAAATACAGGTGCAGGATGAGATCCATGATTCGGAAACTGATGTCTTGGATTAGTATGAGGATACCTATATCCCTGATTAGATTTTCCTTTACCCTTGTTATTATTGTAGAAAAAGCGATATCCACCAGAGAAACCAGAATTATGTCCTGAAGCACCAAGATGAAGACCCCCATATTGATGTTGAGATGTAGAGAATTTAGAACCACCAGAGTCATTTGCCACCATGGCAGACATAAACCGAGATGGCACATTACTGTCAATAATCAATTCTTCAGCAAGAAGTTGCACCCGGAGTTCTTGGAGAGAAATGACACTTTCACGACCCCTAATAACACTTCGAAAAGTATTAAACTCAGGAGGTAGACCATTTAGTGCTAAAATAACAATATCCTCATCTGCAAAGATCACTCCAGCAGCAGAGAGGTAATCCCGAGCTTCCTTAATTCTTTAGAGATATCGAGACACCGAATCAGCCCCTTTCTTGATGGTTTGAAGATTCGACTTGAGCTAAAAGATACTAGTTTTAGATACAGCAGAGAATTGTTCCTTTAACCTGGTCCAAAGATCATAAGCACTTGTGCTTCCAATAGCACAGGAGATCACAACAGGAGACAAAGTTGCAGTAATCAATTGCATAAGAACATAATTGTGCATCTTCCAAACAATGTAATCTTCATTCTCAGATTGAGTAGAGGAGATCACAACACCAACACCAGAAGCATTAGACGAACAAGTAATATAGCGAGATGGACAAGGAGTGGAGCCATCAACAAAACCCATAATATTGTGCCCCTCAAGCAACAATTGCATTTGAAATTGCCAATTCAAGTAATTAGAATCATCAAGCTTAACATTCACAGATGTAGAAATCGTAAAGATAAGACCAGTAATAGGGGATTGAAGAAGTTGTAATTGAGAAGCAATAACCATAGTTGCATAATTGAGATGAAAAATCAACAGAGGAAATATCACAAACACCTGGTGTGCACAGTCTTGTAGTAGCAGGAAAAATGAGATCAAGAAACCCAAAAACCCTAGAAATCACAGAAGAAGAAAATACCAGAATTCAACCAAGACGCAGCAATATACTGTCGTCGAGAAACAGAAAGGATTAGAAAAGCGGAAGCAGCCGTAGAATCGGAGAAAATAGCGTAAGCAACAATGGCAATTGATACCATCTTAATGTAGAAAAGGAAGAGAAAAAGAGAGAAGAACAGAGCTTCAAGAACTAGAGAGGGAAAGATTTAGAGAGAGAAAAACTATTGAATCTTTATTATTTCTGTTTTCCTTAATCTCAAATCTATTACAATGATGTATTTATAGAAAGAACACATTCTCTAACAACTTAACTAACTAAGAGTTATAATCCTGTGACAAATGGCACAATCCTACCCACTGCCTATATCTATATCCTTACACAAATAAGTTCAATTATGAAGCCAAAAATTTGCAGCAAATGCACAGCTCATACAATCAGTGCATTGAGTGATGAATGATGATATTCTAATGTGGTTGAGTCCATGCTAAATATATGAATTCTAACAAATAATCAATTAAAACGTGACATCTAATATGGACACTTCATTAAATGTTTATTAATATTTGTGGTGCGGTTCGGTTTCGGTGCAGTTTTCAAAAGCCAAAACCAAAAGCAAACCATTTTTTATATTGTGGTTTGGTTTCAAAACCGAAACCGTTTCAAAACCGCAAAACCTAACCGTTTGGTGCAGTTCGATTTGGTTCGTGTTTCGGTTTCGGTTTTGGTTTCGGTTTTCGGTTCCAAGTGCCCACCCCTATTGCACAATCCCACTAAAGCCGAAAAACCATAAAGAGAATGATGGGCAAAACCGGGTGGGCACTGTTAATGAACAATAATTTTCCACCGTGTTTTTGAAGAGAGTAATATGTGAAGAAGTACCCCAATTTACCAAGTGTTGAGCTATATATTTTCACAACCAAAATATATTAGCAAGTCTTATTAAAAATAGGGAGACTTCAAAATAAAAATAACAATAATAATAGAGTCCAAAATGTAGCTGACTAGAAATAAAGCTCACATTATGTGTGTGTATATATTCTTATATATACTATATTTATATAATATATATAAGAAATAAAGAGAGGAAAAAACAACTCTACATCCGCACACGTGGACCTCAACGTTTGCCAAGTCTGAAGGAGTTTGTCATCTACATGGCAACCGGGTATAGAGAACGTGTGTATCTAGAACCCTCAAAAACTCCCACGTTCTCCACTCAAGAGATGGTTTTCTCTCAGCATCTCTACACCCCAGGAAAGTTGCATCCCACTAACTTCAGTTGCCATGTTCACTGTTCGCCTATAAAAAGGCATCGAACCAAAGCAAAGAGGAAGGAAACAAGAGGAGAGACTCTGCAGAAATTGAGAGACAACGTTAAAGAACGGACGACAAAGAAGAACAAAGCAAGAAAGCAAGGGGAAAACCAACAAAGCATTCAAAAGGTAAAAATCTAGTTTTCTTAAAAAAAATTCTTCGTTTGGTATCTCTCGGTCTCGCAGGGAATAAAGAAGCAGTTTGCTTCTCCAACCTATCCCATTACCCAACGTCTTCCCAAATTGTAGCCCAACAAATCGCAACGAAACCACCACTTCTCTTTGCTGCCTCTATGACAACCAATGAAGATTTTAGCAAAATGCAATGATTGGATCCAACCAAAAGAAAGAAACAATTGCTTAGGTGTCCAAAGAGGTTTTGAAACCGGTTCATTCGTCGTCAACCCACCGTGCCCAACGATGGTTTCACGAACGCAAAGATGGACATAGCTACAACAACCTCCCCATTTCCATGGGTCACAAGCAGCGGAAGACAGCCATGCCATGATCTCTGCCCAGTAAGTTTGTCCACGCCAAGAAGAAAAAAAAATGAGCAGTTTGTGCCACTACAGTTAGTCCCATGAATTTCTTCGGGGTGGTTTAAACCAGCCCGTGAAGTTCCAATCAAACCTGAAAAGGAATGAAAAATAGAGATTGTAAAGTCTGCAAAAAGAAAGCTACGGCAGGGAATAAAAAAAAGGAAGTTGTCTTCAAAGTTGTTGGGAAATTTGACACAAACACAAAGAAAAGATGAGATGGAAATGGATTGAGAGAAGCTCCAAATCAAAAGTAAAGGAAATAAGTAAGTTTTCATCAAGAAAAGTTTTGTGCAGTACTCGAGACGACGATACTATAGCACTTTGAAGTGCCGGCTTCACAGCTTTAATAGTTCTTCTTTCTTATTCCACATACTCCTACCTCTTAGAGAGAGATGTATCGCAGCAAAACCCAAGCAACCCAAGTCATTTGAGAGCTCTGCTTCTGGAAAAATCGAAGAAGTCTTCTGCTTGAGAAATGTGAAGAAAAAAGCAAGATGGGCGACTGCTTTTATTCCAATTTCATGTACGTTTCTCTGCACAAGGAAGGAAAAGTATATACAATGAGTTTAAAAACTCTAAAGGAAGAAAAGTGTTCCAGATACCTTTATAAAGCTAAGTATGACTTGGTTTTTTCCTGATGCCACATGAAGACTTGCTTGCACCTAGAAATCCAAGTCTACAAAGAAAAAAAACGGAAAGCCTGCACCTCACGTGGAGAAGAACAGAGGTTGTTGAAATTTGGAAGCTTAAAAGTTATAAAAAAAGTGGTCCTGCTGTCAGAAGGCTTGGAACAAATGGATTCAAAGTTCCATTTTTTTTAATGGGGCTGAAAATTCAAAAGGCCGAAAAGAAATTCTCTAAATGGGTTTGACCCAAGGAAGAAAATATCGGTAATATCGGAAATATCAGTAGTCCGAAAACACGGAAATATCGATGGAAATATCGGGATAATATCGATATCGATAAAAATTACATGGAAACCACGGAAATTGTAAGAAAAACTTGGAAATTTTTAATGAAACTTTGCAGGATGTTTATTTAGTCAATTATCTATTAGTTTATCACAAAAAATTGAAAGGAAATGCATTGCATGATGGATTTAACTGATTTAAGTTGATTATATAGCGAGCTGGCAAACATTGTGAGTGTAGAAAATATGTAGTAATTAATGAAAGAAGTGTAAACACACCATAATCATTTATATATAATTAATTAGTACAATATTGGGAGGTTTTATTTAGGATATTAAAAAAAAAAAAAAAGGAATTGAATAAAATGATGAAGAATAATGTGCCGAATTTGACACTTTAAATTTCTTACACATAAGCATGTGTCTAGGCGTTGAAGTTCCAAATTATAGTATATCAATTAACGATTGAAAATCAATAGGTTGAATAAGACTAAACTTTAATTTGGATACCGATTATGTTTTTTCAAGTTTATATAAAGTAAAAGAATTGAATTTTGGAAGCCAAGAGTGTGTCAATTGTTTTATAATTCGTCCGGTCAAACCACGGCGATTTGGCCGGCGTACAAGGTATCAATCTCTTCATCTCGTCGAGTAGTACAACTTTCCTTTTTGTTTCACTCAATTTCGTTGAGTATTGAAAAAATTATACTCATTTGAATTTTACCCAGTTTCCGGCGACCGCAGTGACTTTCGAGGCATTTTCCGGCCAAACCACGACGAGTCAGATGTCTTTTGAGGTACCATTCTCTTCGTCTCTTCGAGGGCTACAACTTTCGGTTTTGTCTTGCTTGATTTCGTTGCGTTTTGACAAAGTTATGGCCGTTTAAAGTGGGCGTAAATTTTCGGCCGAAATTCTGATTTTCTCTCCCATTGGGCGAGTCCCATATCGCCCATGCAAGGGCAGTGAGCAATCATGAAGTCCTATAAAACCCACATTCCCCTATTGAAAGAAACCTTGCTTGTTCGGCCTTTGGGCTATGAACAAGTGAAGTATGTGTTGAGTTTTCTCAACATATTTAAGTATTTTTTAGTATTATGTTGCGATATTATTGATAATTTTGAAAATATCGCGATATTATAGATAATATTGTGATATTTTAACAAAATCATTTGGATAGTTAAAAAAATATCGAACTTTCAAAAAAACGATAATATCGGCGAAATATCGCCGTTATTATCGATTTTTTCTTCCATGGTTTGACCTATGCATCTCACGCGGGATAGACTTGGAGTCCCACTTTCTAATCAAGGGAAAGGCAAATATCATTCCACTTTGAACTGAGCACCTCACGTGGAGTTTGCTCAAGTGAAAGGGAAGAGTAGTTGTTGAACTTTTAAGTCCTATTGGAACTTGGAAGCTTTAAAAGTCACATAAAAAAAAAAAAGCATGGCTGCAGAAATATTGAAGTCTTACTTTTCCTTCAAGTCTCAGCCACAAAAACAAAAGCAAATGGTACCTCACGTGAAGAAAAAGGGAGCTTCATTGAAATTAGAAGTCCCATTTGGAACTTGGAGACCTTTAAAGTCAAATAAATAAAGTGCAAAGCCTGCTGTTAGATTAAAAGAAAAACTTAGGTCTTGGGTCAAATGGGTTCAAAATCCCATGACAAATGGGTTTGAAAATTTAAAAGAAAGTTAAGGGAAACCAAAACCTGACTTAAAGTTTCAAGCTCATGCATTTATTTCATTGTTACATAATAAAGGTTTTTGTTCGAGCAGTTCATGAAGCGAAATGGATGAATGAGATGGAGATCAGTATCTACGACTCAGGGTGTTTGGAATAAAATCTGAACTTTGGGCCAGAGAGAAAGCCGGCCCAAACCCAAGGCCCAGAGGAAAACTTAGGAGGCAGGAAAGAGGCTTTCGGCTGGGCACAAGTTACAAAGGCCACCTGCTTACCTGCTCAAAGACCATAGGGGGTAGGTTATTCAGTCACTGCACAGCCCAATAAAGTACTTTATTGGTGGCATTCATGTAAAAAAGCTAGTGAGTCATCACCAAACCGCATTCGGGCACCGCTATTTGCTACAGGAACCCAAGCTGAAGTCGTCTATAAAAGGAGGAAGAGAAGACAGAATTAAGGACACTCAAACAAACAAACAAAAGCCAAAACTCTGCTCAAGCCAGATTTGCCTTCAACGAAGCTGTAGTCAGCACAAGCCTTCATCCCATTCGGGATAAACCTTCCCAAACCCCTGTAATAGCTCTGCTACCTTGTTCATGGTGGTATCGATTCATTTTGTATCCTCTTCTCCCCCGTCAACCCCTCTAAAAGCTTTCAGACCTCTGACAGAACCACAAAGATAGATTTTGTAAGAAGTTCAGCCTTGGCCGATAAGGTTCAAACTTACCCGACTATCTTTGCTCTGTCTTTGTCTTTTCTTTCTTTTAAAAGCACAATAACATGTTATATATTCCCAGTTATATACAAGTTATTTCTAGCAAAGTCATAATGAAATGAGTCTTCAGCACTTGGATCCGATCTGAATTGCGTCAGAGTTCAAATCAGATCTAAGTCTTAAGCCCGGCGGGCATGTAATTTAAAGATCAGTTTAAAAGTCCTTGGCCTCAAGGCATAAAAAAGAACTCTATGTGGACTCAACCCATCCACGACAATCCTTGATAAGCGAGAAGTCCGAAGTTACTTGGGGCGCAAGTAATCAATCTATTTCTCCGTTTTGTTGCTATTATATCTTGATTCGTAGAAAAGGCTTAAGCATGGAGTGAATTCTGATAGAAAGCCTCAAGGCCTACACCTAAGGCCCCACGAAGGCATCTATTTAGCTTCATTTCATGTTGTGGTCTAGTTGGTCCGAGTATAAGGATTAACTCTGATGGGAAGCCTCAAGGCTTATACCTAAGGCCCTACAAAGGCACTCATTTGGGTTCGTCCTACCTCTTGGATTCAGATAATCAAAAGTATAATAGTGATAAGACTCTGGCAACCATAAAAGACCAAATATGATACATCCAAGCGCTGGTTTAGTTTGACAGGAATCCTCAAGGCCTATACCTAAGGCCTCATAAAGGCACCTGTTATATCTAACTTGGTTTCTCGGGCGTATACATATTCAATCAAAGCTTAACACCCATTCAACATCTGCCATACTGAAGATGGCAGTGGCACGCCTGAGCACGACAAAGTTAATCTTGATTGTGAGCCTTAAGGCCTACATCTAAGGCCCCACAAGGCACCCTTTCAAATTAACTCTGTCCTTCTCTTTCAGAACTGTCCGACGAGCCTTGCCCGAAGTGTGTCTTGCCCGACCAAGATATGCCCGACAAAGGCTTGCCCGAGCGAGCCCAAGAAGAAAGCAGAAGTACGACAGATACCCTCAACCGACGCCATTCTCCCAGGGGAGCTGTGTGCTCGTCCGCCAGGAGATTCCTGCGACGAACATAGTTTTGGCACGCCCAGTGGGACCCTCTGATCTGAAGATAAAGATAAACATGCCAGAAGATTTACATAATACATTGTTTCAAATGCTACAGAGACTGAATGAAGCCTCCCTAGGCTCTAGAAATGAGACAGGTTTGGCTCCTCCCAAAGGAGAAAGACACAGGACTACCCAACCAGATGAGATAGTCATAGTCAACCCTGTGTTGCCCTTTTCTGAAGCCCCGGTAAACATGCTCAACATGACCTGGGCAGAGAAAGGAAAAGGGAAAATTATAAGGGAAGAAGAAGAAGGGAAACTAGCCAAACGACCTACGGAAGGGATAGGCAAACCATCCGAGTACCCAAAGGCTGCCATAATCAAAGGGCTGGTTATGTGTAGTAAATGCCAGTGTGAATGTGAACTCGAGATTCCCCCAGCTGGAGTCCTTATTGATCACGAGTTAATTAAAAGAGAAACACGCGAAAGGCTCAAGCAGGCAACAAGAAAAAATACTTCCCGAAGCGTTTTTCAACGTTTAGGAGGTGATTCCCAACCCAAGGCGTTGTCAGAAGTATTTCGAAACTATGAAGTTTCTGACGAGTTTCGAAACTATGAAGTTTCTGACAAGGCAGAGGACATGGAAGCCAAACTCCAAAGAAGTACAGAGCAGCTTCAAAATGGCCAAAAGGGGAAGGAAGTCAGAAGAACTGATGGGATAGCTAATCCTGTTAAGAAAGCAACTCCTGCATATCGTGGGCGGAAATGGTATGTAGTTGGAAAAGATGGGCAGCCCACCAGACCAATGGGAGCATCCATGGTCAGAAGGGTTCAAAGGCAGCACAAAGCCTACATGAATTCCCTGATGACCCCCATCACCTCTGAAGCCTCAAAAAATCAAAAGCCAGAGAGGGCAACATCTGGAAGTAGTAGTCAGCTTCGTTGGCGAAGTAAGAAGGAAGTAGAAAGGGCCAACGGCAAGACGGAGGGTATGGGGAATCATGTGCCACAAAGCCAACATCCTGGCAAGTATAGGATCTTAAGAAGGGCTCAGGAAGATCTGACTATGATGCCAACACCTGGTTGGAGGCCAGGGCCCACCCATGAGGAAACTGTTGCATCTGAGAGGAGACCAACCTTTCTGCCTTTGGATCCGTTTGGTGAAGTTCCAAAGCAAGCGCTGTACGGAGACATAAATCAACCACAACAGGAAGGGATACCAGAGCCCTTACTACCAGCCGATGCAATGGCCTGGTTAGACGAGTTCATGGATCACATTGGGAGCAAGAAGGAGGACTTGCTCGAACCTAGCAACTTCCACATCAACATGACGTATGTATTATCCGCCATGTTTGGCGCCAGGCCTGACCAGCCCGCTACCATGGAAGGTGATTATTTAACAACTGAGCCGATGATGGCTCACGTCAATATGGAGGTAGTTACAGAGGAGGACTCAGGCAAGGTTGAATCCTCAAAAGTACCTAAAGGTGGTCCCCTACGGATTTACACAGATAAAATGGTGTTCAGCCGCCCAAGTATTTCGTTGGCCAACCACCTGAAGCCTATATACGTTTCAGCTCATCTGGAATGTGTACCTTTCAAAAGAATTTTGATTGATGGAGGAGCGGCTGTTAACATATTGCCAGCCAAGCAGATGAAGATGATGGGGAGAAGCACTGAAGATCTTATTCCCACAAACCTTACAGTCTCGAGCTTTTCAGGTGCCATCACCAGGACTCATGGGATATTACCTTTGGAGGTAGATCTGGGGTCCAAGAAAATAATGTTGGCGTTCTTTGTAGTAGACTGCACTTCCACTTACGGGGCCCTACTTGGAAGAGATTGGATTCATCAAAGTTTAGCCATACCTTCTACTCTTCATCAACAAGTGGCTGTATACCACGAGGCAAGTACTGAAGGATCAAGCTTTTGGGAGTTGGTAGAGGCCGAATCACGGCCGTTCCTCCCCTCAGCTAATGTTGCAGAAGCAAGTTTCTACAATCCCAACGTGGGAATCTTGAAATGTTTAGGAGCTGATGAGAACGGCCGCCCTACCAAGGTGACGGCCCGAAAGCTTCTAGAACAAGGGATGCTCCTTACCAAGGAGGAGTGGGAGAGACCCTGTCTTATACCAAACTCTCTATACCATCAATGATCGAACAAAAGAAGAAAGATCAGGTCATGGCAGTCAGATCCCTGATTAAAAGACTGTTGGTGTATGGAAAGGGAAGAAGACAGGAAGAAAAGCTCTTGGATAAATAAGAGCAGGAGTGGCAGGGGAAAGTTTCTACCAGCCAGCAGGAAAATGAGGAAGAATCTTGCACAGAGGAGTTAGATAAGGCCATTCAAATGGCCGAATGCGTCTACGATATAGACGAGCCAGACGGTCTGCTCGAGAACCCGGAGTTAGTTGAATTTTTGTGTGCAGAACCTGATAAGCCACCTCCAGAAGTCCAGGATCCATTGGAAGTTATTGATCTAGGCACAGAAGAGGATCCGAGACCAATTCAAATCAGCGGTTTATTAAGGATTGAAGATCGGGCCAAGATTATCTCTCTTTTGCAAGAATTCAAAGATTGTTTTGCTTGGCATTACACCGAGATGCCAGGATTAGACCCAGCCTTGGTGGAACATAGAATGCCCATCAAGGAAGGATATAAACCTGTCAAGCAGGCACCACGAAGGATGTCAAAGGAGATAGAAGAAAAAGTCAAAGAAGAAATTGAAAGGCTGGTGAAAGCTGGCTTTATTAGACCAGCCAAATATGTAGAGTGGCTAGCCAACATTGTACCCATTTTAAAAGCTATAACAAAAGCAGTACGGTGTTGTGTTGATTATAGGAATATTAATAGCGCCACACCAAAGGATGAATATCCCATGCCCATGGCTGACTTATCCATAGATGCTGTAGCAAAGCATAAAGTTTTATCGTTTATGGATGGAAATGCCGGTTACAATTAAATAAAGATGGCGCCAGAGGATATTCATAAGACAGCTTTTAGATGTCCTGGTCATGTGGGGGCATATGAATATTTGGTCATGCCATTCGGGCTCAAAAATGCAGGCGCCACGTATCAAAGGGCAATGAATGCCATTTTTCATGATTTAATTGGCCAAAGCATGGAGGTGTATATCGATGACATTGTGGTGAAATCTAAGACAGAAGAGCAGCATCTCGTGGACCTCAAGCAAGCATTGATGAGGATGCTGATCCACAAGTTGAAGATGAATCCAAAGAAATGCGCTTTTGGAGTAAGAGCGGGCAATTTTTTGGGATTCTTGGTGCATCAGAGAGGTGTGGAGGTGGACAAAAATAAGTCTCGGGCAATATTAGAGTCACTTCCACCTACCAACAAAGTACAGCTTCAGAGATTGCTAGGTAAAATCAACTTCTTAAGGAGATTCATTGCCAATTTGGCGGGCAAAATCCAGCCACTAACTCCGCTACTGAGATTGAAGGATAGGGAGAATTTTGAGTGGGGGCCAACCCACCAGCAGGCATTTGATAGCATCAAGGCTTACTTAACTTCCCCACCAGTGCTGGTGCCACTTCAAAGGGGAAAGCCATTGAAACTATATATTTCTGCATCGGAAAGATCAATTGGGAGTCTACTAGCCCAGAATAATGAAGGAGGAAAAGAGCAGGCTGTGTATTACCTCAGCAGAATTCTGACCGAGGTAGAAACAAGATATTCTCCGGTGGAAAAACTGTGTTTGGCTCTATATTTTACTGCCAGCAAGCTAAGGCATTACATGCTACCTTGTCATGTGCACATTATCGCCAAAACAGATGTGATAAAGTATATGTTGTCAAGACCTATGCTAGCAGGGAGGATTGGAAAGTGGATTCTAGCATTATCAGAATTCAGTTTTCAGTACATACCCCAGAGGGCAGTCAAAGGCCAGGCAATTGCTGACTTCCTGACCGAACATCAGGAGTCTCAAAGCGAGGAAATCAATATCCCGGGAAGTTTAGAAGTTGCTAATATATGGATCCCACCAAGAAGTGATGTTTCGGGCAAAGAAGATTGGATCCAGCAAGAGATAAGGAGAGTAGCAGGTCTTTGGATTGCACCTTGGAAGCTATATTTCGATGGATCCTACACTCAGAGGGCAGCAGGAGCTGGAATTGTGATTATAAACCCTCAAGGGGTTTATCATTACTATTCCTTCCTACTTGATTATCAAGAAAATACCAATAATCGGGCGGAGTATGAGGCATTGATTATCGGCCTAGAAATCCTGATGGACTTGGGGGCAACTGAGGTAGAGATCTTTGGTGATTCAGAGTTAGTGATAAATCAACTAAATGGCGAGTTCAAATGCAGACATATCACTATGGCAGGGTACTATATGGCAGCAACACAACTGCTAAGTTTGTGGGAGTCTGAGATATCAGTCAATCACATTCCTAGGGGATCTAACTTGGCAGCCAATGAAATGGCGCAACTAGCTTCAGGAGTGCCAATGCAAGAAAGGAGGTATGGTGTTGATGTTGAGATCCAAACAAGAAACCTTCCCTCTATCTTAGATCGGAGGTTCAGTCTGGATGTGATGGTTCTAGAGACCGAGGTGGAAGATTGGAGGACACCTATTACTCAGTATCTGAAAGATCCTTCTTCACCCACAAGTAAGAAGAACAGGCAGCAAGCAACCAAGTATGTCTTGTGGACAAAAAATCTGTTGAGAAAGACCCCAGATGGGTTGCTATTAAAATGCTTAGGCCTAGAGGAATCCATGAGAGTAATGGCCGAAGTACATGAGGGAATATGTGGAGCACATCAAGCGGGAACAAAGATGAGATGGCTACTCAGAAGGTATGGTTATTTCTGGCCCGACATGGAAAAAGATTGTAAGTCCTATGCCCGCGGATGTGAAGAATGTCAGAGACATGGACCTCTCCAGCACGTACCATCAGTACCTCTCAATCCAGTGGTCAAGCCTTGGCCGTTCCGAGGATGGGCAATGGACTTCATCGGGCAGATTTATCCGGCCTCTAGTAAGGGACATACTTTCATAATTGTGGCAACGGATTACTTCACCAAATGGGTAGAAGCATCGGCAGTAAAATCCATAACTTCAGCCGTGGTCAAGAATTTTATTGAGACCAAGATCCTACACAGGTATGGGGTGCCTGAAACTATAGTAACGGATCGTGGGCCATCTTTTATTTCAAAGGAGGTTGAAGAGTTTGCAAGCAAGTACAAAATAAAGATTATCCAATCCAGTCCATACTACCCTCAGTCAAATGGGCAAGCAGAGGCTAGCAACAAGATCTTGGTCAACATTATTAAAAGGATGGTGATTGATAGTCCAGAAAGGTGGCATGAGATGCTAGGGAACACGTTGTGGGCATACCGGACTTCTAAAAGAGCGGGGACAGGCACGACTCCTTATGCCTTAACTTTCGGGCAAGATGCAGTGCTTCCTATGGAAATCAACGTCAGTTCCGTAAGAATTCAAAACCAATTTGGGTTGCATAGTGCAGAATATATCGAAGCCATGTGTCAAGGTATTGAAGATCTGGATGCAGCCCGAATTAAAGCCTTGAACCAGATTCAAGAAGGAAAGATTGTTGTTGCTCGAGCTTATAACAAAAGGGTGAAGTTAAAGTCTTTCAAGGAAGGAGATTTAGCGTGGAAAACGGTCCTCCCGCTAGGCGCTCAGCTGCGTGGCTTCGGGAAATGGAGCCCGACATGGGAAGGTCCTTTTATTATTAGTAGGGTTTTGAACAAATGAGGATATTATCTAGCAGACCTCGAAGGCAATGAGCAGAAACACCCTATTAATGCAAAATTCTTGAAGAAATATTGTCCTACATTATGGGATGTTAGGGATTGTTATATCGAAGAGGGAGCAGAGTGGGACGGACCTTAGAAATTCACATACGGTATTTTGTTCATCCAAACATTTAAAGAAGACAGAGATGCAGAAATAGATAAAAATACTTATTTCATGTCGACAAATTGATGAGATTACAAGATACCAAATCTTATGTATTACATTTGATCCTCTCTGAAAGTGTTGGTGTCTTCAACTGGTTTCCCGCTATCTTCTTGGTTGAACCCAATCAGGTGATCGGGTTGTGCGGCCAACATGAGCTTGGTAGAGGACCCTCCCACAAGATCTTCACCATGTATGATGATGAAGCCCGACTTATCACCACAAGTTGTGGGAAGATCAGTCATCAAGGGGAGACCTCCTGACCAAGGGTGTTGGAGGTAGAGGGGTGATCGACCAAAGGTGTTGGAGGTAGCAATCATCAGGTGAAAACTTTCTTTTTTCTCACGAAAGGGGAGTTTCAGGAAACTCCACTCAAAACCTGAGGAACCCATTTCTCAGTGGAGAGACGGAAGGATTCAAGGTGGATGAAGGGTGAAGACCAAAATGAAGAAGAGGTGATGATTTGAAAAGGGTTTCCAAAGCCAGAATTTATAGAGAACCAGAAGGCAGTTTAAAGGTCGCAAGAAGCTCAAAGGGCACGCATGCTGTTATTCATTTAATGTTGGCGCTTGGGATCCCAACCTTAACATCAATTGAAGGGGGCACTGTTTGGAATAAAATCTGAACTTTGGGCCAGAGAGAAAGCCGGCCCAAACCCAAGGCCCAGAGGAAAACTTAGGAGGCAGGAAAGAGGCTTTCGGCTGGGCACAAGTTACAAAGGCCACCTGCTTACCTGCTCAAAGACCACAGGGGGTAGGTTATTCAGTCACTGCACAGCCCAATAAAGTACTTTATTGGTGGCATTCATGTAAAAAAGCTAGTGAGTCATCACCAAACCGCATTCGGGCACCGCTATTTGCTACAGGAACCCAAGCTGAAGTCGTCTATAAAAGGAGGAAGAGAAGACAGAATTAAGGACACTCAAACAAACAAACAAAAGCCAAAACTCTGCTCAAGCCAGATTTGCCTTCAACGAAGCTGTAGTCAGCACAAGCCTTCATCCCATTCGGGATAAACCTTCCCAAACCCCTGTAATAACTCTGCTACCTTGTTCATGGTGGTATCGATTCATTTTGTATCCTCTTCTCCCCCGTCAACCCCTCTAAAAGCTTTCAGACCTCTGACAGAACCACAAAGATAGATTTTGTAAGAAGTTCAGCCTTGGCCGATAAGGTTCAAACTTACCCGACTATCTTTGCTCTGTCTTTGTCTTTTCTTTCTTTTAAAAGCACAATAACATGTTATATATTCCCAGTTATATACAAGTTATTTCTAGCAAAGTCATAATGAAATAAGTCTTCAGCACTTGGATCCGATCTGAATCGCGTCAGAGTTCAAATCAGATCTAAGTCTTAAGCCCGGCGGGCATGTAATTTAAAGATCAGTTTAAAAGTCCTTGGCCTCAAGGCATAAAAAAGAACTCTATGTGGACTCAACCCATCCACGACAATCCTTGATAAGCGAGAAGTCCGAAGTTACTTGGGGCGCAAGTAATCAATCTATTTCTCCGTTTTGTTGCTATTATATCTTGATTCGTAGAAAAGGCTTAAGCATGGAGTGAATTCTGATAGAAAGCCTCAAGGCCTACACCTAAGGCCCCACGAAGGCATCTATTTAGCTTCATTTCATGTTGTGGTCTAGTTGGTCCGAGTATAAGGATTAACTCTGATGGGAAGCCTCAAGGCCTATACCTAAGGCCCTACAAAGGCACTCATTTGGGTTCGTCCTACCTCTTGGATTCAGATAATCAAAAGTATAATAGTGATAAGACTCTGGCAACCATAAAAGACCAAATATGATACATCCAAGCGCTGGTTTAGTTTGACAGGAATCCTCAAGGCCTATACCTAAGGCCTCATAAAGGCACCTGTTATATCTAACTTGGTTTCTCGGGCGTATACATATTCAATCAAAGCTTAACACCCATTCAACATCTGCCATACTGAAGATGGCAGTGGCACGCCTGAGCACGACAAAGTTAATCTTGATTGTGAGCCTTAAGGCCTACATCTAAGGCCCCACAAGGCACCCTTTCAAATTAACTCTGTCCTTCTCTTTCAGAACTGTCCGACGAGCCTTGCCCGAAGTGTGTCTTGCCCGACCAAGATCTGCCCGACAAAGGCTTGCCCGAGCGAGCCCAAGAAGAAAGCAGAAGTACGACAGATACCCTCAACCGACGCCATTCTCCCAAGGGAGCTGTGTGCTCGTCCGCCAGGAGATTCCTGCGACGAACACAGGGTTTGACCCAGTTGTATCATCCTTGCCCGGGCTTGTCCCTGATGCAATTCCCTCAAAAGCACTAAGACTTTGACGTCATGTGATATCTCATCTGGACTTGGAAAAATCAAAGTGTACAAGGGAAGAAATAAGAAGCTTGCTACATACAATTCCCTCAAATTAAAATGGGAAGGCTATCCACAAAACCAGAAAAGAAAAAAAAAAAAAAAAGGAGTAGCTCTTCCATATTACTCACATAGGATTTATGAATATGGCATTCATCAAAGTTAAATTTATTCAAGTAGTCTGAGATGTACGGCACCGAGAAAAGTCAAATACCAAAGTAATAGTGGGTTCATCACAAATATTCCCATTAAATTTACAAGATACAAATGGCACAAATCCATATCAAGTATTAAATGGCACAAAGCCGCGATGAGTCAAAATTTATGAACTACACCGGTTTGATTCCGTTAAGGATACGTAGGCAGTCTGATATCAAATTATAGACGCAACCGTGAAATCAAGACGAATCCATGGTTTATATAAACTAAATTCATTTCTGTTACTTTGACCAAGTAATTACAAATTCTACGAAGAGTAAAAGAGAAGCGAGCCAGTTCAAATTACGAATGACACGAAGCTGCTTCAAATGGTACAAAGCCGTTTCAAGTTACAAATGGCACAAAGCCATATCAAATTTCAAATGGCATGAAGCCGCGTCAAATCCCAAAAGGCATGAAGCTGAAGAAAAATCTCAAATGGCATGAAGCCGAATCAAATGCTCATCGCCCGCATGAGCTAAAACTGCACAAAGCATCAAATCCAAACAAGTACCAAATACATGAACTACGAGTGACTTGATCCCTCAAGAGGGTACGTAGGCAATCTAGGGTTCGACCTAGGTGCAGTCACAAAGTCAAACAAACACCAAAATCCTCAAGTTACATTTTATTCGAATTGGAATCAAAGGGTATTCCTTTCCCAAAAGAATGGTTGTAATTAATAGGCGCATAGCCTAGAATAGGTCGAACTCGAATTAATAAAACCCTCTTCGGAAAAATGAACGAGGGTGAAATTGTGTCGAGTGAATTATTTGTTTACATATTATGTACAATTTTTGCTTAACACCAAGTTTTTCAAATGATTTAAACATCCTTTGGCAATAATAAATGTCATGAAATTGCGTATGTCAGATGTCAAAATTGTATGTTACCATGCACTCTCACCTGCTTGAGTTAGAAATGAGGTTAAGGAGTTTATATTCACTGCAAGGGATCCACTGGATGATCATATCCAAATTCTTCTTCAGCCTGACTTAGCAAGTCTTGGAATGAAGAATGGTTCAAATATGAGATCGGAATCACAAACCGCTTCCTTTGGCTTTCCCAATAAGGATTGCAAAATAGCCATTTGGAACTTCTATGACTTCCGAAGCAGCTTGGTTTGAGGTCGATTGTTGAAGATTTTTCTTAGCACAATTAATACCAGGCAAACGAAAACCCGTGCTTCTATAATATTTTACAGGAAGAACAAGCAAAATATCTCAAAAAATTTGCATAACCCAAGTTGTAAATGCATGGAAACAAACCCAAGTTGCCTATGTAACCCAAGTCCACACATCTCTTCCACTGTCACAACTTTTTTCTTATCTCCAAAGATATCTTAACTCTTAAGCATAAAAAAATTCCACAGAAACCATGGTATGAGCTTGATGTTGATCATCCGGCGATCTCTCTTGATTGCTAAGCAATCGAGTATGACCACAAAGAATGTCCCAAAAGGCCACTTTGCTGTTTATGTAGGAGAGGAACAGAAGAAGAAACTTGTAGTTTCTATGTCATACTTGAACCACCAATGGTTCCAAGACTTGCTAAGCTGTGAAGAGAAGTTCGGATTCACTCATCGGAAGGGTGGCATCACCATTCCATGCATTGAAGAGGCCTTCATTGGTCTCAGTTCTTGTTTGCATGCCTTGTATCTCGAATGAAAGTCCCTATTCAACGACTTCCACCATCACTTTTGAGTACTCATTTAAGAACATAAAGGGAATCTTTGAGTCCTAAAGGAATATTGTCTCAAATGAGAGAATCCTCGTAGAAAAATCCTAAATTTGAAGTTTTTATGATTTTATGTGATAATTTGATTAGATGCACATTTTTTGTTTATGTTAACCTTTTTTTTTAATTAATTAATAGCATTAAAATTAAAAACATTAAAAGCATTAAAATCTTCAATCAATCAAGATTGTGGCCGTTTTCCACTCAAAATGCACATTTTTTTGTTTATGTTAATATTTTTTTAGTTAATTAAAAACATTAAAATTAAAAGCATTAAAAGCTTCTATCAAGATTGTGGGTCCCGTTTTTCACTCAAGGTTGTCCCTGTACGGTCCCTATATATGAGGACATACTCTATGTAGCCGCTGAGTCCCTATACTTTAGGGACTCACTTTCCGATCCAGTGAAGATTCATTTTGTCCTATATTTATTTTATACCCATTTTATACAGTGGTTGTTCCTGTTTAGAGACTACTAGAGATGCTCCAATCGAATCAAACTCCTCAATTTGTGGGGTGAAGAGTTGACAACTTGTAATGTCCTCATTGCATTTTGATTATAGGGAATTAATTCAAAAACTCTATTCAAGTTCTGTTCAACAAGTTTATCATGGATAGTGATTTTCACACTTCGTATTTTCTTCTTCACTCCTCCCTTTGTTTATGTCTGTTTTTCAAACCCAATTAGTTTCTTCTTGAGAATAAATCTTCTGACATGAAGCCTGCAATGTGGGTTAATTAACGCCCCAACCCAACAAAATGGAGAATTCTTGACTAGTTATTTTAAAAAAGTATATTTTTTGTTTTGCCCCTTAGAATTTCACTTTATTCTCACTTTGCCTTTTGATACACCATTTTGTCGCTAGAAACTCAATGCTTACATCACTTTCCCAAATTCTGTCAATTGCGTTGGAAAATCTGTTAAATCCGTTGACATCGCATGATTGAGTCTCATTTATTTCTGTTTTGATTTTCAAGTGTCCTAAATAATATTAAAATATATAATGATATTTTTTAAAACTAAAAGAAAAAAATCCAAATTTTTCCTTCTTCCCCTCCCCTCACCGCTGCGACCTCCAGTTGCCAAAATCCAAACAAACTATTAGAGTTGACAATTTCTTACATGATCCGTTAACACTATACGAAAATAACACGAAATTAATGGATTTTAGGTCAACACGATAACTAATCGGGTCGTTATTGGGTTACCCGTTAATAATGGGTCTTTAACGGGTTTACACGTGGGTAACCCATTAAGAAACAAATTTTTTTGATGAATTTTTTTTTAGTATATCGATATTTTTACACTAAGAGGAGGGAGAGTTCAGCTAAGTCACACAATGGGTAACCTAATTTGGTCTCGAATTCGTCATTCATGAGATTCGAACCTAAGACCTCTCACTTCCAAGTGAAGATAATACCACCAGACCGTAGTACTGAATGGCTATATTGTATGTTAAATATGTATTATTGTATTATTATTATTATTATTCTATATAAGTTAAGAAAATTTAAGTTTTATTTATTTTTATTATGAGAGTTTCTTATTATCATTACTGGGATAAATTTTACTAGTCTTGTTGTCCAAAATTCAAACCAACTAGTATAGTATTAGTATAGGCAAAAAGACATACTTTCAATTCTAAAATTGCGACCCAACAAAGTTTTTTACTGTTTATCCTACAATCATACTCATAAATATTTTATCCTCTTAAAAAAGATGCAAAAATTGAGTTCCCAAAAATAAAAAAACGTAATTTTTGTTTCAGTAGGCAAAATGATATTGAAGTAGAGCTACAAGATGATTGTGACTTTCAGGGTTCTTCTTCAGTTCACATGCTGCAGTGACAACTAAATAATAATTTGTAATAGAAGACAATTATCTAGGGTCCCCACCATTACATCAAGAAAACAACTCCAGATAAAATACTAAATTATATACGTGTAAAATTAAACCCATACCTTATTTCATTTTGATAGCCTGGATTGTAAAACTTGCTTTATATTGCTGAATAGAAAAAATCACATTGGTTTTATACACAGAAGTGTCAAAAGCTTCAAGTTCTAACTAGGAATCATGGTTCCAGTTTAGCTTATAACACAAGGCTTCATTTTAATCTAAAAAATTTTCCTCAATAAATTTAGTTTTTTTTTTAATTTACAAAAATATTTCTTTGTTTCAAAACCGCAGAGTTCTATAAACCACAATACTTACATTTGACGTTGATTAGGCCTCAGAGTCTCAGACTCACAGTTACAGTCATGATCCTCAACAAAAAATGTTACATACAAAATTTATGTTAATTTAGTTCTCTTTAATATTCATCCATTCCTAATCCTTTCTAAAAGCAGTTTAATTTACAACAAACCTAATAATATTACCTTTGGACTTGCTAGTAGAATCTTGTGCAGCTGTGGTATCATGGATGGAACCAAAAAATATGACTTAGAAAACAATAAAATTTGACAGAACTTGGTGTATGGGCTTTAGATGCTTCACAAGTGCATAATAAACAATATAAACCACAGAAAATCAAACAGTTGTTTACAAAAAGTAAAAAATAAAAAATAAAAGAGAGAAATTTACATATATCTGAAATGAGATAAGATTGTTATTTGAAAAGCTTGTTGAGATTTCTTGGATGATACGATTGGTTCAACTCTACTCACTCCACCAAGATTGTCCATGTGAATGGATGTGGATCTTTTCCGATGATTCTAGAGATGTTCACATCCTATCCGTTCATTGTACATCGTGTGAACAATTTTCGTTAAACACTGTTTATGTTTAATTATAAATAAAAAATCAAAATAATTTATGACGGCATAATATATGATAAACGGATAGAATGTAAGGATCCTTAAGATCCTCACAAATGGGATCCAAATCCCATGTGAATGTGTCAAAGAGGGTCCCAAGTAATGGTTTAGCGAATCCAAAGGGAAAGTCTAAGCAGAAAGTAGACAACTTAATTTTGGTAGCCTGTCACCACAAAAAGGCTTATTTGCTGGTTGTCACTATAAAAATGCTACTGAATAGCCCCAAGTACGTCCAAGTTCAGTGCTTTAAGTATATGCACAATGAGTCACAGACTCAGAATATCCTCTTTAATTGGATACTGGCCTCTAATGTCAAGAACATGGCTAGCATCAGAAAGGTCTCTGCTTTATTAGTTGAAACATTACTCAGATGACCATATAGGTTAACTTAAGGGATATCCCTCAACTATGCTTATTTGCTGTTTTATGTTGTCACTTTTCATTCAATTTCAATGATCTGAACTGTCTAGTTTTGAGGTCTTTCTTTAAAGATTATCGTTGCAAAAAGTTACTCAAGTTCAAAATTAACCACTCAAATTAATTGGTTATCATTTTAGCGTTTTCTTGAAATACCGTGTTCATCTGTTTAACTTTTTAGCCTATATGTCTCATTGGTTTCGGACTTGTTTGATTTTCTTACAAGGATGATTGTTGAATAAAGAATGAAAAATACAATCTCCATGTCAAGATTATTAAAAAAAATTCGGAAGAAGCCCCCACAAGGCGTGCATTAGGGGGCTCACTCTATATATCCCTCAATTTGCACCACTCTTTATTGGTTCCTAAAGTTCTGTAGGGCAGGATGTCTTGGCTAATTAAGGCACAGTCCATGTGAAACTTCACCAAGTCCTTCACCTGATATGTTTCTCACAACATTCTCAATAGGGACCTTACAATTTTATCCATTTGAAGGTTTGAAGTCCTCCCCTATATATTTAGGTACTAACAAGCCAATTCAAGCCAAATCTGCATTTCTCACTTAATCACTCAAGGTCTCAAACTTTTTGATTTGATCTTCGTGGTACATTTGCTTATTTAACATTCCTAAAGATGGGAATCAAGTTGATGGGGATAGCTCATGCCAAGCAGAAACTTCAGAGAACTCTTTCAGCAAGATATGGATCAGCTGCAGACAATACTAGTACTGAGGTTCCGAAAGGCCACTTTGCGGTTTATGTTGGAGAAGATGAAAAGAAGAGATTTGTGATTCCGATATCATATTTGAACCACCCTTTGTTCCAAGACTTGTTAAACAAGGCTGAGGAAGAGTTTGGATATGATCATCCTACAGGGGGACTCACAATTCCATGCAGTGAAGACTACTTCGTCAGTCTATCTTCATGTCTAAATTGTTCGTAAAATAATCATTCACTCTGTATATGACCTGAATCCTGATGATGGTCAATTGTTTAACCAATTCATTCTTCTTTCCAACTTCTATTCTGCAAGCGAAAGCAATAGACTTGAGACCAATGAGTTATCAGTCTGTTATTTATTTTTTTAATTGCAAGTTCTTGGAAATACTATTCCCTAATATTTTTGTAATTTTTAGTTAAATTCTTTATCCTTATTTCCTAATGTCTACCTCCTTATGGTCTAATTCTGAACTAACAATGTAGAAACAACAAAATGGATTAACATCAAAATGCAGAAGGCTAACCAGAAAATGATGTTTGTGATAAAATTTGATTGCCCAACAGTGGATGCAATTCTAGACCAATTCACTGAAGGCTTGCTTGATCTCGTTGGTTTGAGGTATTACATTGTTCTAATTCATGGTTGCCATTGTTCTGCTCAGCCGGCAGGATTACAAACCAACTCCTATACAAGTATTACTCCTATACAAGTATAACAAAAGCAAAAGTTAGTAAAGTTTCAGATTTATCTGCAATGACTTTGATAAGGAAATGATAAACATATCCTTGTTAGCCTTCTACACTCCTAGTTAATCATGTTAGTTATTTTCGTTTGATGCATTGAATTTAACAGTTATAAATAAAGAGTGATGTGTGAGAAATTAAAAATGGTGTGCGAAAATTATCGTTCTTGATTTATTTATGTGATCCCACATTGGGAGATAAAAAAAATTGCAAAAGCTAATAAGAAATTGAGCTACTTCCCACACATTATTCATTAAATTTAAGATGAAATTGAATTTTTTAGGATTTATTTTATACAAAATTTGGATGAAATTATTGGATTGTGTAATGTGACCCTATTAGTCTCTCCTGGCTAAGGAAGAAAATATCGATAATATAGGAAATATCGGTAGTCCGAAAACACGGAAATATCGATGGAAATATCAGGATAATATCGATATCGATAAAAATTACATGGAAACCACGGAAATTGTAAGAAAAACTTGGAAATTTTTATTGAAACTTTGCAGGATGTTTATTTAGTCAATTATCTATTAGTTTATCACAAAAAATTGGAAGGAAATGCATTGCATGATGGATTTAACTGATTTAAGTTGATTATATAGCGAGCTGGCAAACATTGTGAGTATAGAAAATATGTAGTAATTAATGAAAGAAGTTTAAACACACCATAATCATTTATATATAATGAATTAGTACAATATTTTACACTTTATACATTGCATGGTAAGATACATGAGTGACTAAGTACCACATAGAGTTCCTATGAGGTTCAAAATTTTCACTATCTTCATCATCTCTATGTGTAGAGTAAGTGTATTGTGAAGAGTAGTCAGCAACCATGGCAATAGCTTTCAAGAACCGAAATCCAAAAGTCAATAGGAAACCGAATACTTCGGTATTTTTCGGGATTTCGAGATTACCAAACAAATGGGATTTGGAAACCAATCCCATATCGAAAATTTCGGTATTTTTCGGGATGGGATTCCCAAACTTCGGGATGGTTTTGGTTTGGGACTTTTTCGGTTTGGTTTGGGATTTTCGGGAATTTTTTCCAACCATACATGTAAGTGACCAAATAAAAAATAGAAAAATTAAAAACCACATGCCATTGACTAAGTAATTAATTGACACAATTTAAAATATAATACCACAAAAAATTTGGAATATGTGCAAATTTGTTTCTTACAAAAAGAATTCAAAACAAAACCATATATATAAATATTTTAGCATGTTTTCACAAAAACATAAGTGGTATGGTAGTCAAGGTGCTGAAGGAGTTAGATGGGAGGGGTTCGAATCCCGTATGTAGGGGTCGCTTCAACATGAGAAAATAGTTCTATTTTATTTATTTTATTTTTCTGGTCTGACAATAGTGTATTAAAAAATGTTCCTTATTCTGTTTTTTTTTTTTTTTTTGAAAGAAAATGTTCCTTATTCTGCCTCGCTCAGAGCTTCAGAGATCAATCTCATCTGTAGCGGCAAATGGTAGCTGCGTCTTCTTCTCCCATATTAGATCACGACAGTGATTGCATGCCCACATCCACATGCACTGCAGATTATCGATTAATGACTCTCTTAGAGCAACTCCACCCATTGAACCATCCCCCTTGGCAATCCACTATTCAATCCACCATATTGAACAGTAACTGTCTTAAATGAATAGTAACTACCATTAATGAACAGTAATTGTCATTTACATCTCCACCATTGGAACCCTCCCCTGGCAATAAGCAATTAAAATAATAGTTTTTTTGTTTGTTTAAATAATAAAAAATTACAAAAACTCTCTCTCTCTCTCTCTCTCTCTCTCTCTCTCTCTGACACAAAAAAAATAAAAAATTGCAAAGCCCTCGGGCCACAGGCCCGTCGACTCCCCACCCCACCTTCGCTCGGGCTCCCACCGTCGCTCGGCCTCCACACCACTCGACCCCTCTCCACCGGCCCTCGAACCCTTTGTCCTCGCCTGTCGCCCGAGCAACCAGCCTCTGCTGGAGTTGCTCTTAGGAATGCACCCTGGACTATATCAACTTATATCGGAGCCAAAATTCTACTAGATATATTATATTTTCCGACAAATTGAAATTTTTTATTTGCTCTTTGACGAGAAATCTAATTCTAAATCCTGATCTAAAAAATAACCGGCGGCAGCATACTAGCTATATATAGAACCTCTAATATGAGATCCAATATTTCCAAACACGAGGCATGCGCACTGGAGGGCAACACATTAGCACAAACTGTAATTGAACTTTGATAATTTAATACTCAATAATTAATAACTTTAGTTAAAGATTAATATTTTTGATCGATTCTGATTTGAGGATGATGTGCTAAACTAATAATTTGTAAGATAATACATTATAAAAAATTCATACATGTTTCACATAATATATAAATTAATAATTTCCTAATATACAGTGCTTATGAAGCGTGTGTGAGACCTTACTAAAATATGACTCAATCATTGTTTCAACATGATAAGTTCTTGTGTGGTTTTCTCATACTACAACAAAAATTACTCAATGTCGTCACCGCTTTGAGAGCTTCTTTTTGCGAAATGGGCTTCATATTAGAACTATCATCTTCGACTTCATCTTCTTGATCTTCTCATGGTGCTCTCAATTATATGTTCGTCAGTCATCAACTTTGAAGTTGTGTTTTCTCCAGGGTAGTTCAAGAGGTCCTTGACATCCATTCCATTACGATAATGTTCACAAAATAGAATAATGTAGTGCATTGAACATTGTATAATCTATTTCTAAGAAAAATAAATAAGTAGATTCATGAATTTTACTTGGTTAAAAAAATAAATAGAATTGTTAGTTCGAGAAACTAGATACAATGTACAATATTTAAAAAATAAGGAATACTTTGATAAATTAAAAGATTTCTTTGGTCCCAAAGCTATTAGCTTATAAAGGTTCAACTATAATTCAAATAAGAGTTGTTCTCAGCTTAACCATAAAGTGAGACATATTAATCTTAATTGTGATGCACTTATATTATAACTAATAGTGTTTTATATGGTGTTCAGAATATAACAAAATTTCTCGTGTAGGCTCTATTAGGCAGTTACCATAGTTAAGGCTCTTCAAGGATGGTTTTAGAGCCAATGAATATCAATATTAATCTTGTAGAATATACGGTTTCTACAGGCTGCATGTACCCACCTAGACGATGTTATTAACTATATTGTTCATCTCCTTCGCGGCTTGTATCAAACTTCAAACCACACAATCTCAACATGCATTTACAGTGGCCACCAGTGTATATGCCGAAAAACGGTGGGCAATTAAACTAGCTATTTTCACGTTTCAGTAACATGCGACTGTGTAAGACATTGTCCCTAGCGGATTTGGATCTCATCAGGGTTCATCTTGTGGGTATCTTAGAGATCCTTACATCTTAGTCATTCATCGTGTATCGTACGGTCAGAAATTATTTGACTTTTTTATTTAAAATTAAACACAATTAATATCTAACGAAAACTGACCGTCCAATGTACGATGAACAACTAGAATGTAAAGATCCCTAGGATTCCCACAAAGTTAATCTGGAGAGGATCCTCTTCCGTCCCTAGCTAGCTAGCTGCATCAAGGTAATGATTAATTTTTGAAATTCATCACACATGGACTTCATATGTAACTGACACTCATCATCTTTTGGTAGCATTTATGAGTTGAGTAACGCTAGGGAAATCAAAATTTTAAACTAAAATGGCAAACTAAATAATATGTCATCAATAAAAAATAAATATCATGTTAATCAACGCTTAAGTAATAATCCAATTATCAACAACAACATTATTTGATTTGTAAATTTGGTTTAAAACATTTGATTTCCCTACCATTATCCTTATGAGTTTGTTTACTAATTTTACACACACAGTCACGCACTTGCTCACTCTGATGATCTGATCAAATGCATTATATGCATATTATCGACTCTTTCACATCGACATTTTAATTTCTGTTGGTTGACATATAGATATGTAGATAAGGTCATATATGCTATGTGGAGATGCAAAATACGTACTCATCATCAGATATATATGTATAGCCAGTTTGACCAGGAGGTCAAGAACATGTGCCAAACATTAGAAGGAAGCAATTTCATACTTCCATTACGTATGTGCAAAACGGCCATGTATAATTTGTTATACCTGATCTAGCATGTCCCATGCTATACTAGATTCATCAATCTAGCTTTTTTCCTAATTTCACTCTTGTCATCCATGCTGATCCTCACAATTGTCGAACTCAACCAATCAAAAGATAGTTTCATTTCTATATATCAATTTCAAATATTCCATTAAAGTCCATCCACTCCAATATGCAACAATATATGCATATAATCAGCATTATCATGATATTCATATTATTGAAAATAACAATCATATGTCAAAGTTCCAATATAAACAATTACATCAGTTATAAACATAAGTATAACACATATTTCACAAAGTTAACTTTGTATTCCAATCCAAGTGCCAAGCTTCACAAACAATCTCCTAACACATGTATTTATTCCACTCTTTTCTTTTCTTATCTCTCTATATACATACACATACACACACACACACATAAACAGAACCACAAATATTCAAACTAATACTTTGCATGCAAACTACATACAACGTATAAAATATTTTGGACAAATTGTATCAAGTAGTCGGGACTCTGGCGATCGAGAAGAACTAGTTGACAAAAAAAAGGGAAATTTGGAATGACAACGTTACGGGTGTTAAGTTTACATGATAAAGCTTATGGACCACAACTGTAGTGGTAAATGCATGGTATGTGACGTGCATGTCCGCTTGTTTTATTATATAAATTAATGGATTAGGTAATTGAAGTTAAGCTGCATTCATGAAATATAATTTATGTTTGTTAACATGATATAATTGATTTACATGTTGCCTCACATTTGATTTAGCCTTGACAATTATCCTTGATAATACTTAAGTCCCTACTAAGCCGTGGTTTCGCTCACCTTGTACATTTTAGATTTTGTAGGTTTGGTATGAGATTAATGAAGAGTATACGAGCTGAGGTTGTATTAGAGGAGAGATTTGTGGTTTTGTTTTATTTTTATACACTTGTAAGGTTTCTCGGATTATTTGTATAGAGAACCTTATTTTTGTTTTGTTTTATTTTATTTTATTTTATGTTTACTTCCGCAACGGGCATAGGGATAATTTTTCCGCTGCCCCTGTGTCCGGGTTGTTGACACCTTTGGTCATGAGATAACACGAGAGGTAACATGTTACATATATATATATTCGATAAAGAAAGATTAGGTGAGATTAATTCTTCGACAATGGTCATGTGGGAAACACGTACCCTACCATGAAGAGGAGAGGACCATTACATTTAGAAACCCCCTGCTCATCCCTCCTCCACCAAATTTACTGATAATAATGAAAGTAAACAAAAAAAAAATACAAGCAAAAGGACTATGCCAAGACTTGCAAAGACAAAACGATCAACGAAAACGATAATAAGGACAAAGCGAAATGTCACGAGTATGTGCAGAGGCTACAAATTAATTTGGAATCGTAAACCACCAGTAATAAGTATAACTATCTACCCCAAATGAAGTTAAAGCATATGCAACTTAATTTTTTCTCTATAAATATGTATACATATAAATCGCATTTGATGAAGTCGCAAGATAAATTTTTTCTAATCCACCATCGGAAACCAAGGAACAGTATTAGGAGCCTTGAAAAGATAGTGAATAGCCATGTACTCTGTTTCAATCCATTAATGTTTCCAATTTCTGACTCAAGCCATAAACATGACCGCAATCAAAGCAAGAATTTCTGCAGCAACAAATTTTGTGTGTGATGCAAAAGCACCAAGTGCCCCACCCTTTGATGAGCGAAAAATCCCCTAAATCCTGCACATGTGTTGGTACAAGACCCATCGATATTAACCTTGAGTCACCCAAACATTGGCAACCTCCAAATGACTGGAATAAAGGCTGGACCCACAAAAGAAAGTGACGAGATACCAAATATAGATAAATAGGCTACAGTAAAAAGGAACGTTGACCACTCGAAAAACACACTAGCACCGAGTCATAAAACCAAGCCGCTAGCCAACACTTTACTGTACACTATTATATAATATTATACTTCTGTAGTCTAACAATTATGTCTGCATTTAGATGGCAGAAAAAAAAAACCATAGTATTGATTCGATTATTAATAAGTTATTCTCATATGTATATGGATAAGCACGGAGAAGTGAGCATTGGATAATGAGGACAGATGAGAGCAAATTTTAGACCGCTGCCGGGGTTGGTTAGAGTAAAAAAATAGTCAAACGTTCAACTTGTTTGGATAATTCAATTCTTCTTTATATAGTATCTAATAATTTCAAGGTCTTTTACGATAAGATTTAACACATATCGAATTATGCAGGTTGTTTGAGCTGTGATAATATTAGTACGATTAGTAGCAAGTCATTAGCATAATTCTAAAATCTTAAAATAGTATCAAAGCGGGTTCATATGATGATCATACCAATTGTTAATAAGATCTCGACCAAGACCGTTTCAATTGTGAACAAAACTCCGAAATCGTTACACAACTAGTAAAAGTGAGCACATTTCATAAAATATAAGCTGCAGTTTATATTATTTTTCTTTTTCAAAATACAAATTCACATGGATGTTGCTGAATGCCGAGTTGCTTTCTAATTCCATGGTTTCCGGCGTAGGGTATCCCTGGTTTTTGATACGCATTAAAGTTATGTGACATATGGACCTATTTGTGGACTGTGGCAGTGGCAGCAGCCATGAGTTTTTCTTTATTATTTGGACCATTACATAATGTATGGATATTCAGACGAACAAGTGGGGCTTTTCTGCATATTAAAGTCTGTTAGATAGGCCAAGATGAGCCAACCCATGTGACAGTCTTTGATCCGACCTCATACTCCAACTTACTCAAAAATTTGACAACTCTATAAATAGAGGCACAAACATTTGGGTTTCACACTACTACTATAGCTTTTATAACAAGCAGCTAGGGAAAAAAAAACAGCTTTTGTATTAAGCAAATTTAGTTAGAAAACCCCATCATTCCAAGTTCAACTGTAAATTTTCAAGTCGTTTTAGGGTTTCATATATCATGGGTATGATGAAGCACATTCTCAAACTGCAGTCTAGGTCGTCATTTCATGAAGTCCCGAAAGGCCATGTTGCAGTTTATGTTGGAGAATTTGGAAAGAAGAGGTATGTGGTTCCAGTGGCTTACTTGAACCATCCTTCGTTTAAGGTCCTGCTTAAGAGCGCAGAAGAAGAGTTTGGCTTCAACCATCCAATGGGGGGTCTAACAATTCCATGCAAAGAAGAGACTTTCATTAGTCTCATTTACGAGCTGGGAATTGCCAGATTACAAAGATGATGGAGATTTTTGGTAGACATCGGAATGGTGGAGACCTCATATAAGATTTTTGTACATGTATTTAGTAGCTAGGAGGGAAAGTGCGAATTGAATTATGATTTGGTGACTGAGGTCCTTGTTAATTAATTTTAGGATTTAACTACAATACTTACATGTATTTAATTTAACTTTGTACAATTTGAAGAATATATAATACGGCACTAATAAGTTAGTACGATAATATAACGTTAATCAGTTAGTAAGTTAATATAGAGCTAAGTAATCGTGTTTGTCAATATTTCACTATTCCCGATTATTGAATAAATGAACACAATATTGATAAATTTTTGCAAGGAAATATGTATAATAATAAATCAAATATTGGCTAAACTGCTTGAATTTGAGTGAATTTTTGCAAGAATCATATTTTATTGATAACTTAAAAATAAACAGTATGGATCATAAAATTATATTGTAGAATGGACTCAAACGGCTAGTTAATGCGGCATTACCTTACAATGTATTAGCTTAATTTGTTGATGCCATGTTGCCTTACTAATTATACATATATACAGATACAGGGACTTGTTATTGGCACTTCAAATTTCTCATTCTACATTCTAAACTTTCTATATTTAGAAAGAAAAATACACTTGAGATAAGTGTAGAATGAGATTTTTGAAGTGCCAATAACACTTCCCTATATATATATATATATATATATATATATATATATATATTGTTTATACCATATTTAGGGCCTCGTATTTAGATCTCGTACTAATACTCGGAGGACTTAAATGTAATTATGTGATAAAGGAAGGGGCAAATATGTAATAAGTGAGGAGTCCTTATTCTATAAAATGACCCCTCACCCTCACAATTAGGGGAGGCCATTTCTTAAGGCTCCTTCATCCTCTCAAAGCTCTCACATTACAGAGCTCCCTCACTCCCCTCACCTCTCGGATAAATATATAATCAGTGTGGACGTAGTTCAAACCTTGGGGTGAACCACGATACATCTTGTGTTATTTACATTTTCTGCAGATTCACAGTCGGATTTACATTGTTCCAAGACCTCCGGTTTTGTGCATCAACATTTGGCGCCGTCTGTGGGAATCGACACAAAAAGTTATGTCGTTTCCCTCTCAATTTCTCACCTCCGCCGTGAATCTGCAAAAACCACACAAAAACACACTCATTCAATTTCCAGAGAGAGAGAGAGCTATGGGTGTGAGAGTGATGGGCTTTTCTTTTGTATAATGAGCAGAGGAGTAAAATGCTCTCTCTCTCTCTCTCTCTCTCTCTCTCGCTTAAGTTTTCACTCTCTCTGAGGTAAAACATCAAACACCATGAAGATAAAGAACAAGGGCAAAGTCTACCCATCTCCCTCCTCCTCCTCCGACAGGTATGTTCTCTCTGTTTTTCAACTCCTCCCAGCGACTATTCTAGCTCTAGCCTCCGTGCTCTTTCTCGATGACTGCAAGGTCCTGGCTTACTTGATCACCTGCTCCATGAAAAACACCCCCGACACTTCTTCTTCAATCCCCGCCGCCTAAGACCCCCAAAAAAAGACTTCCAAGAAATGTCCTAAGAATTCCTCCAGCACCGCGGCCACCCATCAGCCTCCAATGTTCGATTGCGACCACTTTGACTGCTACAGAAGCTAGTGGTTCAAGTGGGACTCTTCCCCCAACCACGAGCTCATCCACCAAGCCATCAAAGCCTTCGAGGACCACTTGGCTAACGGCGAGCGGCCCAAGAGGAACAACGTAAACCCCATCAGATGACCACTTGGCTAACGGTGACTGCGACGGCGATGCCAAGTCGTCTTCGTCGTCGGGTTGTTCCGCCTGCATATACAGCATAAAAATGGGGACCATAAAGACTGGGTATGAGAATCGGAAATCCGAGAGCTCCGTGACGGATGTTTCCAGTTCGAATGTTCCGTACAAATTCTCAGGCATGAAGAGGAATATCCTGCCCAATTCCTGCATCCAAACAGGTCCAAAACGTTTCGATTTCCACTTCCACAAAGGCGTATACGGAGGAAACAAAGGGATAGGTTGGAGTTAGGTTTACAGTTGAGCAGGTTAACAGAAAATCTCCACAAATTGAAGCCTGGCTTGGCTACTGTAGTTGGTCAAACCAAACCAAACCCCAACGATGTATAGGCCTTGATCACAGCCCTTACAGGTTGGTACTAACAAAGTTAAAGGTTCTCATCGGTGTTGGCGTCGGCTTACAAGCCCGAAGAAGCCAGGGTCCCGCCTGCTCTTCCCCTTCCCACTTCTCCCATCACCAAGCTTAAGATTGCACTGTGCCAATTGTCGATGACGCCGAATAAGAAGAGGAATATTGCCATTTTACGGCTGGAGTACACCAGCTACTATTCAGACGCAGTGGAAAGAAAAAGCAACAAAAAGAGAGCACATGGAGTTTGGAGCAGTTGGAGACGGGACCCAAGGTGGTGAAGGGGACCTTGCTGACAGAAAAATCAGAGAAGAGAGCACATGGGTCATGCATTTTCTTACCCATCATGTGGAGGCAAAACAGCCTTGAAAAGAAGGAAAGTCTTGCTAACAGAAAAATCAGAGAAGAAGCGAGGAGAGCACATGGGAAACAAAAACAAAAGCAACAAAAGTGCAAAGGAAAGGCAAAGCAATCAAGTGAGTTGCAGGAAACAAAAGCAAAAGCAAGGAATAAACATCCATACTGCAAAAGCAAGGAATAAACATCCCACCAGAATGATGTGATTTACTTTTTTGATAGATGTATGATGTAATTTATTTTTCTTATCTCTCAGAGACATCTATATAAACCCCATCAGAAGGTAATAATACCCAAAAAAAAAAACAACAAAGCCCAAAATAAATGGGCTGGCATGTTGTGGAGGACGAAGGCCTATGAGCCCAAAATAGCACCAACCAGGTGATTAAAAGTACGCCCAGTACTCCAAAATTATTCGGCAACCTGCCACTATTACCACCAACCAGGTGATGAAATGTACAACCCGTACTCTAATATCATTTGGCAACTAGCCATTCATACCACCAACCAAGTGATGAAATGTACAACCCGTACTCTCCCTCATGCCACTAACCAGGTGATTAAAAGTACGCCCAGTACTCCAAATTATATATGAGCATTACTCATGTCATTCATACATAAACATTCATGAGCATCACTCATGACAATCATACATAAACATTCATGACCATCATTCATGTCAACATTCATGAGCATCACTCATGTTAACATTCATGAGCATCACTCATGACAACATCCATGAGCATCACTCATGTCAATCAACATAAACATTCATGAACATCACTTATGTCAATCAGCTTCAAAAGCTTCATTTACAGAGTTCTAGCTTCAAAAGTTTCATTTACAGAGCTCTATCTTCAAAAGCTTCATTTACAAAAGCTCTAGCTTCAAAAGCTTCATTTACAAAGCTCTAGCTTCAAAGCTTCACCTGCAAAGCTTCACCTACAAAGCTTCAGTGCAGGGTATACAAATACCGCCTCCGAACAACCGTCACTTCGGCCCATACATGGATTCAATTTAAAGTCTCCAGCCAACAAACTCGATTGACCGAAGACTTGGGGAACTACATTATGTACCATATATTGGGCCTCAACTGGGCCTAATGAAAAATACTTGGGGGATTTAGCCCATTATTTATGTATTAAAGAGTGAGCCCTTATTCTATAAAAGGGACCCCTTCACTTTCATTAGAGAGCACCCATTATTCATGTACTGAGGAGCGAGCCCTTATTTTATAAAAGGGACTCCCTCACCTTCATTAGAGAGCAACGCCGCCAACTGAGCAACCGCCTCATCGCGAGCATCACTCCTAACCCATTATTCATGTATTGAGGAGCGATCACTTATTCTATAAAAAGGACTCCCTCACCATCATTAGATAGCATCAACTCTAGCCCATCATTCATGTATTGAGGAGCGAGCCCTTATTCTATAAAAGGGACTCCCTCACCTTCAACGCCACAAGCCGAGCCAACCAAGGCAACATAAGCCACAAGCCGAGCAGCCTCACAACATGTGCTACTTCTAGTTGAGCATCATTTCAGATTAAGCATCGCCTCATATCGAATATCAGTTCAAGACAACATCTAGTTACTTCGGCCCACAAATGGACTGAATTTCAAGTCTCCAGCCAAAAGACTCTCTTGACTGAAGACTTGGGGGACTACTGTTTATATCATATTTAGGGCCTCGTATTTAGATCTCGTACGAATAGTCGGGGGACTTAAATGTAATTATGTGATAAGGGAAGGGGCAAATATGTAATAAGTGATGAGTCCTTATTCTATAAAATGACCCATCACCCTCACAATTAGGAGATGCCATTTCTTAAGGCTCCTTCATCCTCTCAAAGCTCTCACATTACAGAGCTCCCTCACTCCCCTCACCTCTTGGATAAATATATAATCAGTGTGGATATAGCCCAAATCTTGGGGTGAACCACGATACATCTTGTGTTATTTACATTTTCTGCAGATTCACGGTCAGATTTACGTTGTTCCAAGACCTCCAGTTTTGTGCATCAACATATATATTTCCAGGAGATCGATGGTCTATAACTAGAACATCCATATTGTTGAAATGTTGCACCAACAGCTTAATTATGTATTGCCTCTGTTTCTTTAGCACAACAACATCACATGGTTTTGTTTTCTTTTATTCGGTCCATGCAGGCTGCTCTTGAATTTAGTTAGGAACGTGCTTGCAGCAGCCTCACATTTTCTTCAATTTGATACTTCAGCAATGGAACATGTGGGGGCAGCATTAGAGGTTAAAGGCAAATGTATTTGTTTATTTTTAGGGGCCCTTAATAGAGGTAACTCTTTTTTTTTTTTTTTTTTTTTTTTGAATAAACGATGTTATCTATACTAAAAGGGTGGTGGGTGGCGGGTGGCAGAGTAGGCTAAGCCTCACAATGGGCTAGCAATAATGTTGTTCAAATTCACCTGTGGTGAAAAATTAAACATAAGACATCTCACTTACAAATGAAGATGAATATCACTAGACCGTAGTACTAATTGGCTCAATAGAGGTAACTCTTGAATCCACACTGCATTCGATGAATAATACTTGTATTCTCTTTTGGAGATGAGCTCATTCTTCCACTTGCAAATAACGTATTTTCACTTTAGAAATTTCATAATCGGAATCGTTCATTGTCTTAATCTTCATTTGAAGATCATTCCTACAAAAAAATCAGTCGAATTGGAGATCATTTAGTCATTCAGATATATCAAATAAATCAACCGTGTAAGTATCAAATAATATATTAGCAATGACCCATTCATTTATTTGATACAGTGTAAGGAATGCCAGCATTATTCTAATCAAGTTTTTGCAAAGTCTTCAACTAATGGTACATTGTTTATCTTGGGTTGGATTTGGTACAATCGTAATCACATTACTTCTCTAAGAGGTTCAGTCATAACGCTTAATGAGAGAGTGAGGCAGAGACTATAGAGCTTTGTATCACAAAACAAAACCCTGGCTAAAAGGTACCGTGTGGTTGCTATGGCCTTTTAGGCCTTGTGTCAACAGAAGTAACTTGTTGACTTCAGCTGTTATAAGTGGGTTTGGCTTAATGGGTTCAGCTAAAACCCGAAACTATTTCGAAGCCCATTTGACATTTAACCTCCATGATAATTGATTAAATATTTTAATTAATTTTTTAATCTAATAATTTCTAATTGAAACTGGTTTCTTATCTTTCAGTTTCAATTACAATTACATATCAAAACTGACTTGCGTACTAATTTAACATCATTGTTTTCACAGTCTAGTGATATTTGATTCACTTGTAAGTGAGAGGTATTAGATTCAATTTTGCCAAAAGCGAATTTAAACCACATTATTGCTATCTCAATGTGAGTATACTCAATCCTCTTCCGCTCAGTATAGATAATATCGTTTGTTAAAAAAAAAAACAAAAATCATTTGTCAAAAATCAAAATATTTTATTTTGAGTTTAAAGTCACCTAAATCAGTTTTCTTGTCTTTCTATTACAATTGTATATCAAACAAAGTAGAGAGAGAGAGAGAGAGAGAGAGAGAGAGAGAGAGAGAGAGAGGGATAACTCTATACTGTTATATATAAACAAAGTTGACACTGTCATAAGCGTACATTTCAACTTCCGTGATGGTATTGAACACTCAAGTACAACTCTGTACCGCTGTTTTCCCTCACTTTTTATTGTCTTAAAGCATACATTTATGAAGGTGTCATCACCAATTTCCAACTCCAAGGTACCACAAAGACACTGGAATGCTAACCTGTGTAAGTTACACCTCTCTCCCTTTGCAACCTGATGTTCTTTGCGCTCCATTACTCCTCGGCTGTCACTTTACTCACTCTAAAAACTCCCGTTACTCTTCTACAAACTCTATGCAAGAAAGAAGCTTCCAAATCCTGTGTCCCAAGTTCTAAGGAATTTATAAGATTGTACTGTATAGAGCATCAGCCGAGGTTAGGAAAACTGGATTAGATGCTTCTAAAATGTCTACTTAAGTTATGCTTCCTTCACTCCAAGGACAGATTGCCAGTTCGAATGTCCCGCTGCTGGTGTGTGATTCCCTTCCCCAGCCGTAACTGCGAGGAGCCAAATTCTCCTGGTTTTCCAGTGAAAGAAGCAAGCTTTGGTTGAAACCATCTTTTCATGGCTAACCCACTGATTTTAATTTTTCCATGTGATTCATTTCCTTGGTACGGTAACCCAAGCCTTCTTAATAATGCTGCAACTGACTGACCAATCCTGTCAAGCAAAGATGTCTTCACATTAATAATATAAACAATATACACTTCTCTGAGAATCCATGAATTTTGGGCGAGTTCAGATGATGTGCATGCAGTTTTAGTACAGATGTTACCCCAAAACACGTTACCTATAAATCGACCTATGGAATCATTCACTTGGACCTGAAACCTGGTTTAATTGACTGTTTAACATAAAGCTTGACCTTTGAGAAGGATTAGTGAAGTCTATCTGTGAGCATGTCTCGAAAATGGAAATCCGAATAAATGTTATATAGCATTAGGTAGCTGATAATTTGGTATTCAACATGATTGAAGACTTCCGTACTTGTGTAGCAGATTTTGATACATGTAGGTTTAGTTGTTGTGCTTATTTATTTTTCTATTTTGAAAAGCCTAGAGAGTAGTCATTACTCATTAGTCATGTATTCGATGATTTGATCTTCAAAACAAATAGCTACAAATTATGTATATGTGTTGTCATCTTAAAGGCACTTTTTCTTATCTTGGTTACTAGCGCGCACTTATCAGTGTGGCTTAAATTCAACTTACTAGACTTACATGCTGTCAGACTAATAAAATAGAAGTTGCATAAAGGCTCATTTGATTGCATACTATAACTGTTTGAGTAATAATTTTCACCTTCCGGCAATGTTGATTGTCTTCCCTTTGGTAGACACAATTTGTGTCTTCTCTACAGGCAGTAAAATGGTCATGTTGGGTAACTTTGCACCTGCAAGATATACCACAGTAAGGGAGCAATTAAGATTTCGGCTTCATACAAAAGAAAGGCTCACCTTTTTATCTTAAATTTCCGTTCTCTGAAATCTTAATTTTCACAAATTCTTTCAATTCAATGTTCTGGCACTGAACTGACTTGAAAGTCAAAAGTCAATTATCCTTTCTTTTTTTTCCTCGAACAAGCAGAAAGATATGTAGTTTCTATTACCAGCAGCAAGTCGATGTCTGAGACCTCTCAAAACGGTCAAGATGTAAACCTGCCAAGTTTGAAACATGATTTCATGAGTAATTCATCTATCACTTGTCCTTTTTTCGGGAGGTCTGGTTCTCTCTCTCTTTCATCTCACTGACATAATCGTCAGATAGCTATGTTTATGCTACTAAAGACAAGCTATCAAATTCAGAAATCTTAAAGGAAAATGAAAATATGGATTCCTAGAAAAGCCAAAGACTAAAAAGAGAATCCAGAAAAGATGTAAAGAAATGCCTGTTTACTGAGTGAAAGGTCAACCCTTAACATAACTTTCTCTGAGGAGTCTTCAGAAATATCACAAAACATAAACTGTTACCTTCGCAGTTAAGAGAAAGTTGCATGGAAACTAATGGGAGAACTCACCTCCGCAGTATGCATTTGCAACTTCCTTGCGTCAATAACAACAGGACTTGCTTTGAAGGATACACATGGAACAATTCCAAGTGAAGCAGCTTCCTTCAAGTACGGAACATTATGAAAAGTTTTACATTTAGTTTTGCAATAACTCGAGTTCAAGAAAAGCACTGAAAATTTTAGCTTCCAACTGACCTCCAGTAATGAGAATGCACGAGGGTCATATTCACCAAACCCATCTATCAATGAACAAAGGTTTGAAGGTCTTGATGTGTCGGCAGATACACCAAGATTCTCTATAAGCCTATTCTTGAATGATACATCATAAGGGAGCTGCAAGCATCCCAAGACTTGTGATATAACTTCAATGGTGGGAACATTACCAGCTACTATAGTTTTGCGGTAGACCATTAAGGCCAAAGATGCCCTATAGAAACAATGCAATATATAGAAACTGGTCAGACAACTGATTTTAGCCTATAAACATAAATTATGATTTTTTATTTGGTACGTAGAACTTTTAGGACAAACACAGAGATACTAGTTCTTATTCTCCTTCCCCCCTTTTCTGCTTAGGGATCACAAACCTCTTTATAAAGGTATACCATTACATACGAGTATAGAAGTGACAGTCAGAAGATCAGTAATATAGCTTTTGCCGTTATGTTCATGCATACCAAACAACTGGAGAACACTTTCCAAATACATTATTTTACTTTTCTAATCTCCAACAACCAAAAGTCTTACGACCATCACATAAGTCAGTGTCAAATACCATTCACTATCAACTTGAGGCCGATCAACCGACAAAGCAGGTTCACCAAGTGTACATGCCTTCTCAGATCTCCGTAAGCACATGCCTTCAAAGAGATGAAAGGTTATATAAAGGTGTAAAAGACAATACACATGCAACGTAAATTAGAAATTAAACAAATGAATGTTTGAACAACAAACAGTGCAACTGTCCAATTCATCATTCCTTAAAGATCAAAGAATAGCGCAGAATCAAAGCAATTGGAAAAGGAGATGCATATCCTATCTATAATTCATGTATCTCCACTACCTAACAATGCTATAATTAATCGTAATTATATCTGTGCATATATTTTATCTCAGTAATGATTATGGATTATAATTTTCAAGTTGTACTTTTTCTTTTTCTTCTCTTTGCATCTAAATGAACATCGAGATCATCTCATTTTGAACTTTCTTACAAAGAGAAACTTGTTATGGGAAAAACATTGAAGTAAACCAGTTCACAATACCGACATAAGTCAAGCCTCAGTAAGAGGATTACATACTTTTACCAGATCACTAACACAACAAGAAAGGCTCAACCCAACACCCTCTCATAACTAATATTAGCTTAAATTGGTATCTATGCACATCAAATAGGGAAAATAATACAACCTAAATATAGTAGAGATTAACTTTAAAGATGGCTAGGATTAGAAATGAATTTGAGACATCACAATAGTAGGAATTCAAGCTGGTGATTTGTTGGCAAGACTAGGCATCTCGTTAACAAAACAAACATAAGTTTGGTAAAGCGTTAAAAGTTCTATTGAAGGTTATAATAGATGACTTTTTTGGCATCTTCTTTCAAAGTTATTCCCTTATTACAATGGAGTATCAGTTTGCAAATCAATGTGGGGAAAATGAATTTATATTCATTCAGAAGCCAAACCCAAAAGGACAAAGAATTCAGTAACTACTGTATAAAACTCACCAATAATGCATCTACACATGACAAGGTTTGGAGCAACACCATCCTTTTCGGCTTGAGAAAGGAGCATTTGTCCAGATCCTAGGTCATCCTTTCTACAAACAGGGTGCACAGAAACACAGGTGCACATTTGCATTTCCATTAGAAATGACATACAAACCAGTAATTATCATAAGCACTACATCAACTCCAGAAGACTCACTTTTCACTTGCCACTATAAGTATGGAGTATGTTATGCTGTTTGGACGCAATCCTAATCCCTTCATTTGTGATAGAACTTCCATAGCCTTCTGTAGTTGATCCCCGTCACCTGAAGTGTGAATATTGGCATCTCATTTAAGTTTGCCAGCGCACAGAGACGTATTCTACATAAATGCCTCAGAAAATGCGGCAATTAAGGATTCCACAAAACAGAAGGAAACGTTATCCTACCTATTCCCACATTATTTTGGAAAGACAATATGGAAACATGTAGAGACTTACACAAGGCAGTGATTAAAGCATTGACTGTTGAAACAGATTGCTCAATTTTGGTGGCCTTGAGATACTCATAGAGGTCCAGTGCTTTCTGCCAGTTTTTAGCCTGAAACAAAAATTGCAAATGTGTTATAATTATAATTAAAGAATGTTTAGCTGCATTAAAAAAGGTCTACATGAAATGGAAATAAGTATGGAAGTTAATCCCAAGATTTTTTCTCCTCGTCACCTGATTGCACAATTACTCTCCTTGTATGGTTTACCTAGACATCTAAAGCCACTTCAGCACCATGCAAAAGTGACATTTCAAACAGTATGTTACAATTGTACTGGGTTGAAAAACAACAAAGAAATTGTTAGAAGCTACTATAGACTTAATGACAAATACTCGGACACAAAATACTAAGGGATTTTTTTTTTTTTTTTTTTTTTTTTTTTTTGAGAAGAAACGACAACACTTTATTAAAAAATAACATGAATTACAAAATAGTGGATAAGAAATCCACCAACTAGCAAAACTAGCTAAGACCTCTCAAGAAGATCTATTTACAAGTAACATAACCTCAACCAAAATCATTTTACGGCGGCTAACATATCCCACACTATATGAGAAAAAAGAATAATTCTTGAACTCATTTGAAACTGATGCCCAGTATCTTACTCTACCCCATAGTTATGCTACCCCAACTCCTTTATAATCCTCAAAAACTCTTCGCTCCAACCAGATGTTCCAAAAAACTGCCAACACCAAACTGCCCCACAAAGCTTTAGCTTTCCTCCCCTTTCCTAAAGCCTTAAACTTGGTGCTTAGAAGCTTGAAACAACCCTTTGGAATGACCCAACTAGCTCTAACTTCCTGAAACAATTTCCACTACAACTGTATTGAGTAAGAACAATGGAGAAAAACATGATTAACACTCTCCTCCTCAGATTTACACAAGCTGAACCAATGGGGAGAAATACAAATAAAAGGCCTTCGCCTTTGAACTTGGTATGGAAGGTATGAAAACACAATATACATATAAATATTAATTTATTCAATACAAAATGAAAAACATAGCACAAAATTCAGTCTGGTTTTCTTGATTTTGGGATTTTATTAAATAGTTTTGAATTTCTATTCATTTTCAGTTTGCATGTTTGGACCATACTAACTTGCCTATGAACAAATTAGGCCTAACTATTTAAAATAAATAAAAAAATTAATTTAACACAGAAATGCCTATGTAAGACATACATTGCTACAGGCTCCCATCAATGAGCTGTAAGATACAGTTCCAACTTGTATTCCCCGATTTCTAGCTTCGTGTAGGATACCAAAGGCAGCATCTAGCTTTCCAGCATGCCCAGCAACATCTATTAGTGCACTGAGAAACATCTGCATGAAGGCCAAAAGCTTATTGAAGAATTGTATCGGAAAAGTAAATCTCGTTGACTGAATAAAAAGATCACAGAACACATTAGAATCTGTTTCCTTCCTCCTAAACACAATCAAGGATAGACTGAAAGAGAACACAGCTGTAACTTTCCCTCCTAAAGACCCATGTGATTTCCTACCTCTCTAAACCAATAAAAAAAGTTCTCCTTAACATGCTCAGAATAATTGCTTGAAATGGAATTCATCTGTATTTTCCACTTCTTCTACAGACCATTTTGATTCCATATCTTATGTAGACCAAATAAATTTAGTGACAACTAGATTCTGAAACAAGTCGACCAGTGTTGAGACAATTTCAACTAAAATTTATTGCTCAAGTAAACATGACATGGGAAAGATCTAATGCTGAAAAAAAAAATACCTCATCAGGGACCACGCCTTTACTAGTCATGTCACTATACACATTGCAAGCAAATTCCCAATCACCTGTCTGGCTGCAAGAATTAACAGCTATGGTGTAAACCTCAGAGGAGCCCCTTATCTTATATTTATGGACCAACTTATATACTTCTCGTGCCCGATCAACCTACAAGAATGAAGCAATCTAAATTGATTAAACATAAAAGAAATAACATGGAAGTAGAAACACTGCACGCACCATAAATTTCAAGAAGTTGACCCTGCAATTTTTGTAAGAAAATGATAAACCTTACCTGACCAGCATTTGCGCATGCCTTTATTAGAGCACCGACGGTAGTGTGATCAGGTTCTATAGGTTGTGTTTCTGCCAGCATTTCTCCTAAAACGTCAAAGGCACGATCAACTGCTCCTGATTGACCACATGCAGTAATAAGCGCATTGAATACAACTCGGTCTGGCTTCACCTTCTACTGCATGTAACATTTTATCAGCATGAAAACTTTATGCAGGAAGAAACAAGAAACTATACCCTTTCACAGAAATCAAGAGGTTGATAGAGTAATATTAGTAACAAGAGATTGAGATTGTAAAGTGTCTCAGGGTACCTTAGACCTCATTATCCCATAAGCACCAAATGCCTTGGCCACTTCCCCAGCTCTGCCACAACCATCAATCAGTGCCCCATATGTGTGAACGTTTGGCTCTACTCCAGCATTAACCATCTCATGGAAGACCTAGGGAGAGATAAAAAAAACACGTAATTGAAATACCACGGGAAACTCAAAGCAAGACACCTATGCAGAGGTTCTGTTCAAGACGTATCGTAAAAAGAAGACAACAATTTACCAACTAGGCATTCATTAATTACAAAAGTCATAAATGGAAAACATAGTGAAAATATCAATACTTAGTTTAAGTGAAATCAAATTTAAAGCTTCAGGAACAAATAAAAGCTGATACTAGAATTCCAATTGAGGCATAGATGAGAAAACTTCAGTTAGAGATTCAAACAATCTAAAAATACAAACAGAATGGAAGATATCATACATCAAACATCGTGTACACTTTTCCACTTTTACCGCATGTTGATATCAGAGTGGTGTAAAGTTTGCAGTCGGGCTTCAGTCCAGCCTCCCGAGCAAGTCTCACAACTTGGAAAGCTCCTGAAACCACAACAAAGATATCATGAACTGACTTTACGCTAAACGATTAATAGCTCTGATATAGTGTATAAAAAAATTTACCCTCTGAATCTTGAGAACTTGCACAGACAGTCATGAGCATATTGTATGTACTCAATGTTGGATTGGGAATCAGTTCAATGAAACGAAAAGCTTCATCAACAGCCTTTTTCGATTTGCAGTTTTCAAAAAACCTTGCATGATAAACCTGATGCAAGAAAACTCAATAAAATATAGAAAATTAACAGACAAGAACGAATCATTAACTGATTACATCCTTACCTTATTCATATCCAACAAACCCCTTCTTTGCAAATCTTCAAGCAACTTTAGAGAGTCGGCTAACCTAAAAAGCCCGTATTATTCAACGATCGGCTTTTAGATAAGATATATGGAAAACAAACCAACTTATATGGACAATCAAGAATTTATGTCAAAATAATTCTATTTGGGATCTGAGAATTCATATCTAGGGATTTCAGTAAGTTAATATCTAAAGTTCATAAGGATGTTTAAAATGCAAAGAACTGTGTTATTGAGGGGTACAACCGAAAAATTACGAAAATTCACATTGGTTATATTTAGTCATTTAAATTCAACTTTTTGTCATTTCAATTCAACGTTTAGTCATTTCAAATACATTACACTCAGTAATTTTATTGTTGTTCAACCAATGTAAAGTTACTGTAAAAATCCAAAACCATTCTTACAAATTCGTAAGTTGAAATTGAGCTTGTGAAATATAACATGTACCTCCCATCCTTAAGCAAACGATGGTAGGCACCTAATTGCTCTGATAGAATATCTCTGTCATTTGTAAGAACACCATTTGGGTGAGGAATCTGGGTAGCCGAATTTCTTATTTCTCTGTCGCTTGCATATCCACTGCCATTTCCCAAGTCCTTTCTGCTGTGAACTCCTTTATAACTAGCACTATCTATCTTTCCTTCCATAGACTCTGAACAAATACCCTTTTTATAAAGTCAGTAAAATGGGAAAAAAACTCAAATTTCTAAGACTTCCGCAAATTAATCCAAAAAATTTACTTGTTCAAATTACCATATAGATATCAAAATATGGTCTTTTTCTTCTGGCAATGGCATTACCTGTAGTGTGATCGGAAACTTGTGGCAGTAAACCGGCCCCTGTCACGGTGCTGTTTCGTAAAAACGAAGATAATTTTTTACCATTCATGCTTTCTTCTGATTTTGTCTCAGACTTGTTTCCCTCATAAAACATGTGAAGCTCTTCCCTCACTGATTCTCTATGAAGCAAAGGAAATCCAGTAGCTTCACCCACTTCACTGACTTTATCCACTTCATCTTCTTCATCGCCTTCATCGGTTTCCTCATCACTCACAGAATCAGGCTCCAAAGCCACGCCGAAATTAGATTCGCCTACTAATTTGGAGAACTCCTCAGAAATTGGGTCGTAATCAACACATTCAGACCGTTCCTGTTGCTGCAGCTGTGCCAATTCTGCAGAGAAACGAAGCGGTTCAAACACCGCGGTTGATTCGAACACCAAAGGAGAAAGCGACTCCTGCCCTGAATTGTGAAATTGCAGCACCGGCGTCGGCGCCGGCGTCTCAATTTCTTCAACTTTGCCGCTCAAACCATCAAAACCAAGAATCTTATTCTCTTCAATCGGAGCTTTACCATTAACCTCCCTAATCTCTCTGCCCCCAACATCAAAATTCTTCCGGGGCTTGACGGAGCGATTGAAGTAGACGACGGAGGCAGCAGAGAAGGTGACGACGGCGACCACGACGAGGAGGGAATGCGAATCCAGAGAAGCTCTGATGAGAAACTTGGAGGGAGGAGAGCGGTGACCTCCGTCCAAACTCCTGCGTTCTCTGTGGGAGCGGATACCGCCGGCGAACGGGCGGAGGCTCTGGCCGCAGCCGAGAAAGTCTCTACGAATCGATCGGCGATGGGAAGAGGAAGAAGAAGAGAGAGGAGTGCATGAGATTAGGGTTAGGGTTTGAGGCTTCGCGGAGAAGCTCATCTCCTAGAGAGACAGAGGAGAGAGAGAGAGAGAAGAAGAAGAAGAAGAGCGAGGAAGAAGATATCAGAAATGGTGAGTGAGGAGAGCACTGAGAGAGAAACCAACCAACTGCCTTTGCTTTTAATTTAATCCGTTATTTTTGTTGCTCATCCATTTGCTGCTGACGTGGCAAAATTCCTGGTTCCGGTTTGGCTTTTATTATTCTGCATTCTGTTGGATATGAATTGTTTTTGGTTTGCGGGCTGTCGTCACCTGCCGTCCTCGCCGCCGATGCGTTGAATTCTTTTTTTTGGACTGCGGCCCAAGATAAAGCAATTCTTTTGTAGGCCCAAAAATATCCAGTCCGATATCAATTTTTGTAGCCATCTTTTTTTTTTTTTTTAGGAGAGAGGTGAAATTAATTTAAAGAGATACTTCGGTAACGTTCAAGGCTTCGAGAGTCATAAAAAAGAGCGTTTTTAGCTTGGGGAAGAATATACCCATCCCAAATATAAAGATTATTACATTTATGCTAGATGGAAGTAATGGCATCTGTTGTGAAGTTTGATTTCCTATAAACGTGGTTCCACTCAAACGATTTGAACGAGGAAACAAGCTATTTTATATCATCAACAATGGTTCTAATTCTCCAAGGCACTACAAACTTTTCAAAGACGGCATCAATGACGATCTTCGAGTCTCCTTCGACTATGATCTTCTTGAGCTGACGAAGTTCTGCTAAATTCAGAGCATCTCGAAAAGCCAGTGATTCTGCCATGGTAACAATATTAGGTCCAAGATGACGAGAACCAGCAAAGGCAGGCTATCCCTGATAATTTATAATGATAAAACCACTACAGCTGAATTTCACTCCAACGAAGCATCAAAATTGAGATTGTAGAAACCTTCTGCAGTATAACCAGTCCTTAATGCTTGTAATTGAGGGTGAATGAGACAAATTAATAAATAATTTCCGAACTTCCTGAGCTTGGGTACAATAAACAAAACGGTGCAACTGGTCTTCCTTTGCATTCGTACATAAGGGGCAAATAGTTTGACCATTAGGGTGATAACAGTATATAAAGCAAGCTTAACAGCTTGTGATCGTGTGGTTGTAATAGTGACAAGTGTAGTCATCTTGTAATCATTGTGATAGCTTAGAAAGTAAGCAACCTAGTTAAATATATACTCTACATAACTATCATTGTAATGATGTGAAAAAATTAGTGAAGTATCAAATACATTCTCTGTATAAAATTCTCTCTCTCTCTCTTCGAATACTGATTTCTTCTTCTGCAAGAATACATCCCTTCTATACCTGTTGGTATCTTTACATGGTATCATTCGCCGGAACAGCTTCGTGCTTAACGGTTTCTTGATCTTGGTTCTTCTGCTTCCGCTCTATTTCTTCCATTTCTTGATTTTTAGGGTTCTCATTTCGCTCTTCTTCTCTGGTTCTCGGTGCTTGCGATATTGCACACCAGGTGTTTGATCTTTTGTCTCAGTGACATTTTCTTCGAGTTCTTGATTCCTATTCGATTATGGTGACTGCTACACAATTGCAGATTCTTCAATCGCCTATTACCTCTCTAGTCTCATCAGTTTCATCTTCTGTTTCTGTGAAACTTGATGATTCCAATTACCTCACATGGCATTTTCAGATGGAGCTTCTTCTCGAAGGTCATGGCATTATGGGGTTTGTAGATGGTACAAATCCTTGTCCTTCGAATCTAAGTGATTCAACTGAGTCTTCCAGTGATTTGCATAACAGTGATGCTTTCAAGATTTGGAAAATGCATGATCGGGCTCTCATGCAACTCATCACTGCCACATTGTCTCCTTCTGCGATTTCGTGTGCTATCGGTAGCACGAGTGCTCGGGACTTATGGGTGCGTCTTAAAGAACAATTTTCAATTGTTACTCGGACTACCATTTTTCAGATGAAATCTGAGTTGCAGAATATCAAGAAAGGTACAGATTCTATTTCCTTATATCTTCAACGAATTAAAGAAGCTCGTGATTACTTGGCTGCTGCTGGGGTTCTGTTTGCTGATGATGATATTGTGATTTTAACTCTTAATGGTCTGTCTTCTGAATACAATACATTGTGGTCCATTATTAGAGGTCGGGAGAATGTTATTTCTATGAAGGATCTTCGCTCCCAATTGCTTGCTGAAGAAGCAATGCTTGCTAATGTTCCTATTACTCCTTTCCTGTCTGCAATGGTAGCTAGCAATTTGTCTGCTTCATCTAAGTCTTCTCAATTTGAGGCCAATTCACCTTATGATAATTACTCCAACACTGGTATTTCCTCAAATGGTGGTTCGTATGGGTCTCAGGGAAGCTTTTATCAGTACAATGGGTCTGGTTCCAAGCCTACTTACAACAGGAACAAGGGTAAAGGCAAGTATCACTACAATTCCCGGTTTGGTAATGCCAAGTCTGGTTCTTTTCATAACAATGCCCCTGGTATTCTTGGTTCCTCTCCACCAAAGGCACAAGGGTTTTTCCAGTCTTCTTGTCAAATTTGTGGAAAATTTGGACATCTCACTGTTACTTGCCAGTTTTGAAATACTGAGAATTCTATTACAGAGGGTTGCCAAATCTGTGGCAAAAAGAATCACAGTGCCCCTTTCTGTCATTTTCGAAATGCCAACCTCCAACCTCAGCAAGTGTCAGCTATGCATGTTGCTGCTCCATCCTCTGTTCCGAGTGCTAATTCTCAACAGATTTGGCTTACAGATTCTAGGGCTACATCTCACATGACTGCTGACCTTAATCAGTTGTCGTTGGCCTCTCCATTTCCTTCCAATGAGACAATTCAAACTGCTAGTGGTGGTGCAGATTTATCAATCTCCCACATTGGTTCCTCAACTTTACATACCCCTTTCAAACCACTGCATCTTAATTCAGTCCTATATGTTCCTCAACTCACTCAGAATTTGTTATCTGTGCATAAATTGTGTCTGGATAATAACTGCTGGTTAATATATGATGCTTTCTGTTTTTGGATCCAGGACAAAGCCACAGGGAGGCTACTCTTCAAGGGACATTGCAGTAATGGATTATATCCTATTTCCCTACCAGTTTCTTATCATTCTTCTTTACCCAAAGTACAAGCTGCTTTCCTTGGACAACATGTGTCTTCGAGTCTATGGCATAGTAGATTAGGCCATCCTTCCAATTCTATAGTCTCTGCCATATTACGCAAATGCAATGTATCTGATATATCTGATAAGAAGTCTGTGATGTGTCACTCTTGTCTAAAAGGGAAATTCTGTAAATTGCCATTTGTTGATTCTGTCTCTAAGTCCCTGCATCCTTTTGATATTGTTCATAGTAGTGTATGGGGTCCTTCCCCTTGTAATTCTGTAGAGGGCTTTAGATACTATGTGACATTCATTGATGAATGCACTAGACATTGTTGGATATTTCCTCTCATCAATAAAAGTGATGTTTGTTCAACTTTCATTGCCTTTTACAATTTTGTGTTAAATCACTTTGCTATTTCTGTTAAAACCTTACAAAGTGATGGGGGAGGTGAATATATTAGCAAGTCATTTCAACAATTTCTTGTGACCAAGGGTATTAAACACCAACTTTCATGTCCATACACCCCTGAACAAAATGGTCTAGCTGAAAGGAAGCATAGACATATTGTTGACACAGCTATCATCCTTTTGCAAACTGCTTCATTGCCCCCAAAATTCTGGTCTTTTGCATGCCAAGCTGCTGTCTACCTTATTATCAGAATGCCAACACCTGTTTTACACAACAAATCTCCTTTTGAGTTATTGTTTAAAGATGTTCCAGCTATCAATCATCTTCGGGTTTTTGGATGTTCTTGTTTCCCACTATTAAAACCTTACAATTCCACCAAGTTGCAGCCTAAAACAACAAAATGTGTCTTTTTAGGTTATGCTTACAGATACAAAGGCTACTTATGTTATGAAGTGAGACACCAAAAACTGTACATATCTAGGCATGTTATTTTTTATGAGAGTGAATTTCCTTATGTCATGTTGTCTTCCCAAAACTTAACTTCATCATCTTTTACTCCTCTTTTGTCACCTTCTATTTCCCTGCCTTCTGTCACACATGAGAATCAGGTTGTCTCCATATCATTTACGTCCCCCTTACCTACACCTGAGTCCATTCCTACCCCAACACATGCTGAATCCATTACTGCACCGTCCATACAGTCTGTGCTTCCTTATTCCCCTGTGGCTGCAGTACTGTCCTCTGGATCTAATCCTCATGATAACACTGAGCTGTCTTCAGAGTTTCAACCTGAGAGTTTTCAAGTGGTTTCTTCTCTTCCACCTATGAATACACATGCCATGTAGACAAGATCCAAAAATGGCATCTTCAAGCCTAAAGCTTTTTTCTCTACAATTGGAGCTGACAATTCAATTGATTTCACTCAGGTGGAACCCTCAACATACAAGTCTGCCCTTTCATCTTCAGTATGGTGTGCAGCTATGACAGAAGAGCTCTCAGCTTTGCATTCTCAAGGCACTTGGTCCTTAGTTCCTCTTCCTCCAAACAAGAATTTGGTCGGGTGTAAATGGGTCTTCAAGATTAAAAGAGATGCAGATGGGAACATTTCTAGATATAAGGCACGCCTTGTTGCCAAAGGCTTCAATCAAGAAGAGGGTCTTGACTATGGGGAGACCTTTAGTCCAATTGTTAAACCTACAACTGTGAGGTTAGTTTTGGCTTTAGTTGCACAATTTGGTTGGTCTTTACGGCAACTCGATGTGAAGAATGCTTTTCTTCATGGCATTTTACAAGAAGAGGTCTATATGTCTCAACCTCCAGGTTTTGTCAACTCTCAACTGTCCTCTCATGTTTGTAAGTTACATAAGTCTCTATATGGCTTGAAACAAGCCCCAAGGGCTTGGAATGAGAGGTTTACCAACTTTCTGCCTTCTCTGGGTTTTCTTACAACATATTCAGACTCTTCATTATTTGTGAAACATGTTGACAACTCTGTGGTCATTCTCTTGTTATATGTGGATGATATAATCATCACAGGCAGTGCTACTGCAGCTATTCCTGATGTTATCCAGGCTTTAGCTCAAGAATTTGATATTAAAGATTTGGGACCTCTTCATTACTTCTTAGGCATCTAAATTACTTATCATTCCACTGGATTATTTCTTTCCCAGTCTAAGTATATTACAGATTTGCTTCAGAAGACTGATATGAGTCTTTCAAAACCGTGTAATACCCATTGTCTACCGTATACCAGGTTACTTAAAGATGATGGGACACCCTTTAATAATCCAGCATTGTATCGCAGTGTAGTGGGTGCTTTGCAATATCTTACATTTACGAGACCCGACATTGCTTTCTCCGTGCATCAAGTATGTCAGTTTATGCATTGTCCCATGGAGTCTCATTTTCTTGCTGTGAAGAGAATCCTCAGATATCTGAAAGGCACAATGGATTATGGTGTTCAATTAAGCAAAGGAGATTTATGTTTACATGCCTTCAGTGATGCTGACTGGGATGGGGATCCTAATGACCGCCGGTCAACTACATGTTTGGTGGTTTATTTGGGGTCTAGTCCCATTTCTTGGTCATCCAAGAAACAAAATACAGTTTCTAAGTCCTCAACTGAAGCTGGGTAACGCGCCCTTTCATCCACCACTGCAGAGATTGACTGGATCAAGCAACTTTTGCAGTTTCTTCGGATTGATGTTTCCTGTCCAGTCACTCTATTCTGTGACAATCTGTCTGCTATAGCCTTGGCTTATAATCCAATTATGCACCAAAGGACAAAGCACATTGAAGTCGACATTCATTTTGTTCGAGAAAGGGTTGCCAAGAAGCTGCTTCAACTTCAGTTTGTTTCTTCCAATGAACAATTTGCCGATATTCTCACCAAGGGATTGTCTACTCCATTGTTTCAGACACATTGTTCCAATCTCAGGTTGAGTAAACCTCCTCCTGTGATTGAGGGGGGATGATAACAGTATATAAAGCAAGCTTAACAGCTTGTGACCGTGTGGTTGTAATAGTGACAAGTGTAGTCATCTTGTAATCATTGTGATAGCTTAGAAAGTAAGCAACCTAGTTAGATATATACTCTACATAACTATCATTGTAATGATGTGAAAAAATTAGTGAAGTATCAAATACATTCTCTGTATAAAATTCTCTCTCTCTCTCTTCGAATACTGATTTCTTCTTCTGCAAGAATACATCCCTTCTATACCTGTTGGTATCTTTACATAGGGTTGTGTTTACCTAATCTTTTGTTTGTAGAAAGTCTATTTCTTATAACTAACCAAGCAGAAAATTTAACTTTTTGTGGTATATTAAGTTTTCATACTTTGTGTAGCAAGTCTTTGAAAGGTGCACTGCGATCCTTATCAATTTGATTTAATAGACAAACATCCATTTGGAGAAGGTCTTTAAATAAACTCATCCTACTTATTCTGTAGCGGGATCGGGATAGCTAATAAACTCATCCTCCTCATCCTCCTTAGCCATTTTTTACTAACCTTTTCTTGTTATATTGTTGAGGAAAATTATAATTTTTTTTGTTGTGTATTGGTTATACTGATAGAAATGTGCTCTTATTTTATATGAAGGTTAGTTTATTTTGTCACTTTTTCTCACTATTTACGTGATTTCAAGAATATAGTTTTTATTATTCAATAAAGAAAACAATAAAAATTACGTATGTGTATATAAACCCGTAAGCACATGAGACTGTGAAGATATAATTAATAACTTAATAATTAATTGCAGTATTTGCAAAACGATCGCTACTATCACATGATAGAAGGCACGTTACAAACTTTTTTATAATTAATTGCAGAAACTGCAAAACCGTTATTACTGTCACACGATAGGCGACACATAACTAACTTTATTTAATTAATTGCAAGAACTGTAAAATGATTGCTGTTCTTTAGAGAAACCCTCCACCAAGACAAGGGTTCCAAGCACTGAAAGGCCAAGTAGAAGTGTTTTCATTCAACCCACCACCAGTGCTACTACTAGGCTGATTTGCATAAGTCTGCATCATCTGATCATAAGGCCCTGCAGCAGTATTTGAGGAAGAGCTCCCTACGAAAAAGTTATTATTATTATTAGCGGTCTCGAAAACTTGGGGCAAAAGCATTTTGCCTCTAGTCTCGTTCACTTTGCACCCGAGCTCCTCCATATAAGTTTTTAAAAACTCAAGCCTGTCGGTCTCAATCTCTTCTAGTGGGCACTCCCACCAGTTCTCTGACATACTCTCCTTCATTGTTTGGCTTAAGTTGACCCCGAGCTTTTTTTCGTTGTCGACTAGCACCATCACCTTCGTGAGGTCTTGGCTCAAAACATTCAAACTCACGTTCCGGTAAGCCTCAAGCATCTGTTGCATATCATGACCCATGGTCAGCTGGGCGAGTGAGAGTCTGCCCTCAAACCTATCAATTAACGTCTCAAAGCACGGGTGACCAAAGGAAAAGACTTTCTTGCCCGGTGAGAAGACCATGAGGGCAATCTCTACACCACACAGGGTGCAGAGCTCACTGGCCTTTTTGAAAAGGCCATTCCTCCTCTTGGAGAATGTGACTTGGAGACTAGCCTCATTCGTAATCTTTGTCATTGGCACTCTTTGGCGACCCCTACTCGTCCTAGCCATGGCTAACACACTCGATTGTTGGGTGTAGTTGGTGGTACTGAGGGAGGTATTTATTGTGTTTTGAGTACATCGAATTTGGGACTGAGGGAGATAGGTGTCTCTAGCCACCTAATAAGTTATTAGTCTTGGTTGTCATTGTTCTTTCTTAATTTGTCTTTAGCATAGATGGTAAATAAATAATTAATTTTTATTGGCTAATTATTGACTCATAGTCATTATGACTCATTACAGTAGGGAATATGATTGGAGTACAACTTTTTTAGAGAGCTCTTAAAGAAAAATTTGATAATTTTAACAAAAAAATTGCTATAAAATAGAGAACATAATTGGAGATGCTACAATGCTTTCTAGCACCCACCAAAAAAGGATTATAATTGATATTTATCTTGTATTGATAATGAAGTTATAATAATACGCTATTAAATATAAAAGCTTGTCATTAACAATTATAGCTTGTATCATCATAAATTAAAAATTAAAGTAATATTGTTTAAAAATTTTACCATTAATTTCTCTTAAACAAATCGAAATTTTACACTATAAACACATGGGTTAAGATTCCTGGACCGGCCCTTTTTCTAATTGCTCTTGGGGTGCCCACATTCTTCCAAAATTTGTCTGGGCCTGCAAGTTGAGTAATAGCCTAATCTGATCCAATTGCTTAAAATCTGCAATTTGAGTAGCAGCGTTTCGGCCTGTGGCGCCTTTTCGTGCGACGTGTTTGAAACAAACCGAACAAGACCTATAAATATGAGACGGTTTTTCCTTCCCCTACGAACCTTTCGTTCTGAAACTCACACTCACTTCAGTCTTCAGGGTCTTGATCCTCTTCTTGTTTTCAATTTGGTTAATTTCTTGACGAATTACTTCTTTTACGTCGCTGTAATTTCTTTTTTTTTTTCTTTTTTTTTCACACAAATGCAGATACAGAAGGTGCCAATTAATCTGTACATGCGATATCAGAGTCACAATGGTGGAATCTTTGCTTCCAAGGGTATTTGTGTAAGTAATCAAATGAACTCCGTTTAGGTTTGTTCCAACCCATGTGTACGTTCTTAGTTTCCTGGAAATTAATCAATTAGTAATATAAATTTGTTTCTGTTTACTACAGGATGGTGTTTGGTTACGCTTATCCGGCGTATGAGTGCTATAAGACTCTGGAGAACAATAAGCCAGAGATTGAGCAACTTGTATTTTGGTGCCAGTACTGGTATGTATGGATAATCACTTTTCATATTTTGAAATTATTTTGATCATTCATTTTTCTAATTGATATTAGGGTTTCTCGTTCGATATGGGTTTGTTTTGCAGGATACTAGTTGCTATGCTTACTGTATTGGAGAGAATTGGGGATGCCTTATTTGCATGGTAAAGAATTTGCTTACAAAACTCAGCAATATTTCTAGTAATTTTTTGTTACGTACAATGAAACTTTCATACACTTTTATACAGATGAATATCTCATATAATGCGTGTGGGGAATAGTTAAAATGAACGTAGCTAGTAAACCTATGTGTTGACTTGATATACATAATTGATGCTTTTCAGTTTTAAGCCTATTCATCTAATAATTATTTACATTGTCACATTAAGTCGAGTCTCATAATTATATATTTTAGTACATATATACGATATTATCTAAGGTGAAGACCATAACATAACTTTTTTATTATATAATTTTCTAGTTTTTGTGATGTGAATTTAGTGTTCCATAGGCGTTTAATTTCCCATTATTGACTCACTGTTCTCCATCTTTTTTTTCTTTTTTTTTTAAGGTTACCAATATACTGTGAAGCCAAATTGGCATTGTTTATATATCTCTGGTCTTCTAAAGCGAAAGTAAGCATCATCCTCAATCCACTGAAATTTATCGTAGAATTAATCATGCTTTTTTTTTTTATGAGAAACATGTCTTTGATGAGGTCGGGCTACTCTCTATATTGTCAGTTGGTTTTATGATACTGAATGTTTTAATTAACTTTGCAGGGAACGAGTTATCTTTACAATCACTTCTTCCGGAATTTTGTTTCACAACATGAGTTAGAGATTGATAGTAAAATATTAGAGTTAAGGGTTAAGACTGGGGATATTGCAAACTACTGTTGCCAAAAGGCTCTGAGCTATGGCCACAAAGGTGTTTCTGAGATTTTTCAGTATGTGTCTTCCCATTCGGCGTCACAGCCTCGTCGCGACCAGGTTTGTTGATGTTACCCTAGCTAGTGTTGTTTGTTAGGGTTTTGCTGTAAGAGAAAAAAATTTATGTTTAAAGACCACAGATACATGTTTCGTGTACATAATCAACATTCGCAAACAGTGTGGCAAATGAACATTTTTATATACCAAATAATATATATAATAATGTGAAGGTATATGGAAATTTCATGTAATCTTGTTGTCTCTGCAGAAGCAAGACGAGTGTACTGAAAGAGTAATTGCTTCCGGCCAGTCTGAAGCTGAAGCAACAGACCAAAGAACACGAGAAAGCAAATTTGAAGATAAACCAACTGAATCAGTGACATCGACTGGAAATGGAATGCCAATTCCCCCCAACAGAAAACGATGGTTAAGAAAGTTCATGAGATGATGCGTACGTGGGAATTAGGCATTGGAGGATATTCCAGTCTGCATCAGCCTTTACATATATATGATGTGTGTGAAGATAGAAGTGTAGACGTAATATGTACCTAATTGACAGCATCATTTTTTGTATGTATAGGTAATGATATTAATAGACATTATCATTACCAAGGTACATTTTATATAAAGAAATTAATCGGAAACTGCGTATGTCTATAATGTGTATAAACCATAAAAGTTTCAGATTGTGAAAAGCATTTGTAACTTAATAATTACCTTTATCATCGGCAAAGTGATTGTCACTGGCACATAATAGAAGACACGTGACTAGCTTTTATAATGAAGGGAATGTGTAATGTATAAACCATAAAGTGTCAGGATGTGAAAACATTAGTAACTTAATAATATTTCGTCCGCAAAACGATCGTTCCTATTACATGATTAAAGATACGTGAATAATTTTTATAATCAAATGCAGCATCTACAAAACGAACGATAGTTGTTGTCACTTGATAGAGGCATGTGAATTTTTATAATATGATCGTATTAATCTTTATGAGGATTCTTCCAATGTATGCTTGCAGTTGTAACCTATAATATGTCTCCAATACAGTGGGCTTGAAATCCAGATATTCTTCTTTATAGTTAAAAGTTAAACCATATATGCATGATTAACTGCGTGCGGTTGTCATACTTTTCAATGAAAACTAGTACTTGAATACTCTTTCTTGAAAAAAAAAAAAACAAAACAAAACAAAACAAAACAAACACCCACACACAAAGGAACTACACCGAATATCATTACACAAAACAGATATCATTAGATATGACATTATACTTAATATTGCAAACTCAAGAATAGTATGGTAAGTTGGTACTAGATAAATTAATTTTCTAATTAAATCAGATGCCAATTCTTATAAACCCAATACATCCAAGCACAATTTTTTAACCCAACTTTCACATACCCTTTTTTATATTTGTTTCTTTATTGGATCCAAACGAAAGTAGATCGGTTAACTTCATTTTACGCCACAAGATCTGGTGGTTATTTGCAAAATGAGTCACTAGATTTTAAATTTTGCATATCACATCACGTGGTTTCTGAATTGCACCAATTTAACTTCTCTGTCAATTTCATTGTCTAATTAGACGTTACGTGTTGATATGGCATAGACTTGCTAATTAGACGATGAAATTGACAGAGGTTAAATTTGTACAATTCAAAAATAAAGTGGTGTAAAATAAAAAATTCAAAACCTCGTGATTCATTTTGAAAATGACCCCTATATCTAATGGTGTAATTGTAAAATGAAGTTAACCCAAAGAGAGATGTTAAGGGGACTCTCTCAAAAGTGAGACTCCCAACCACTTCATGTTTTTGGCATAATTTTGTGTGCCAACATTATAAAACATTGTGCAAAAAACACGAGGTGACAGAGAGTCTATGAAAAGTTACTTTAAAAAAATTTCCTTAGCATTTCTCTAATTCAAAATAAATTTCCAAAAGAACAGTAGATGAAAGACATAATATTTCATTAACTTGACTAGCCAATAGGCTTATTTGACATCTGTTCTTCATAATTTGAAAGCAATAAACAAAAATAAGACCTAACAGGACAAAACAAACTAACAGAGAAGACATAACATAACTCTCTCAAATTGGAACTCTATGATGTCTCATGTTTTTCTGAAATAATATTTTATAATATCGGCACAAGAATTGTGCAAAAAATATGAGATGATGGACAGAGAATCCCACTTTTGAGAGAGTATCTTTAACATTTCTCTTAATCAAAATCATAACTCTCTGTTTTATGCCTCCGACTTAATATTTAAAACCATCATAACCTCTTCATGGAAAGCCTCCACCACGATTAGGGTTGCATGCATCGAGATGCCAACCAAGAAAGTTGTTATTTAACCCAGCATTGCTAGTGCTAGCCTGATCTACAGAAGCCTGTATCATATGATCATTGCCATTTAAAAGATCGAATCCAGCATTCTTAACATTAAAGTTAACCAAATCTTGGTGGCCTGAAGCCCAACAACTCGACTAGATGAAGTGCTTGTTGGGTTCTTGGTAGACCTGACATTCGTGTCGTGTTTTTCGTGTTCGTATCGTTTTTGTGTCATACCTGATATCTTAACAGATCGTGTCGTGTAACACCTGTTAAAATAAACAGGTAAAATGACCCGACCCGAAATCGACCCGATAATATTAACAAGTAATATGACCCGACTAGTTACTCGTTAAGGAAAATATATTTTAAACCAATAAATAATCAAATGAAAAACATAATACTAAATAAGTATATACATACTATATTATCACATTCAAAACATAAAAACGCATTTGTCTTTTAAGTATTACATATTTATATACCCAAAATAAGAGCATAATAATGACACACCCCGACCTGGAAAGTCCATTTGGACTCCAAATCGAGTTGTGTTGGCCGACACCAAGAGGGTGACGAAGCCATAAAGTATAGTGATGTGGGAAAAATGTGAATAAATTTAAATCTAAAAGTGTCTAAATACGAGAGTGCCTTGTGAGCATAAATGAACTCATTTCACAAGTGATGTCAAAGCATAAGTAAAGTACAGTAAAGTGGATTGTGAGTCATATCATTGAAGGTAATCTCCAATACCAAGATTTGCCCTGAATCCTCGTCGATAAGAAAGCTCAGCTAAAAAAACCTGGAGGGTGGAAACACAGCAAGGGTGAGTGGCCCTGGAAATAAAATTTTAATAAAAACCTTCTAAATCATTATAACCCCTGGTTGTAACACCTATATAGTTTAAAAGATCATACCACGTATCAATGTAAAATCAAAAGTATATCAACAGTAAATCCATAAATATACCACGACACAGCATCTCATGAGCAATATAAATAATTATGTGCTCAATAAATCAATGCTAATACATAAGTCAGAGTCACCTATAGTGACCTGTACGACTCACCCATATCTCATCAGCCAATGCTAGCACATAAGTTGGATTCACCTACAGTGACCTGTACGACTCATCCATATCTCATCAATCAATGCTAGAACATAAGTCGGAGTCACATATAATGACATGTACGACTCATCCATATCTCATCAAGCAATGCTAGCACATAAGTCAAAGTCACCTATAGTGACCTATACGACTCTTAGGCAACCTGTACAACAGTGTCGGAGTTGTCTATATAGCTCATCTACGCATATGAGTCGGAACCACTTAATTTGGTCTGTACAACAGGCTGGGTGTAAATAAATACGCTCAAGTGCTACGATCACGTCAAGGCTAGGCCCCGTCCTCGGGCGGAGCACTAACACCGAGGTGCAGGATAATGAGCATTAAATGCATAAAAACATAACCATACACATTGAAATCACTATCATCAACATGTATTCACTTGAAGCTTACCGAGGCATCCACAATGTCATATGGCATAACCACTTTAACATCCCAACATTCTTAATCAGAACTAAACCCAGTGATAGACGAGAATAAAATCATGGTTAATCTTTATGTTGTTAACCATCATAACTTCTTTCCTTAAAGAAACCAAGTACCATGTTAAATTTGGATTGTTTTATGGCTGCATCTAACTGTCTTGTTAGATTACCTACGTACCCTCAAACGGGATCAAGCCATTCGTGATAGGAGCATATTTATGCAACTTAGTTAGCTTGTTTTCTTGCATTTTCATAGTTAGTTTGTGTTTATTATAGTGGTTTAAGCTATTTTCGTGTGTTTGTAGGTCCCATATGACAAAGTTGGCAAGAAAGTGCAATTTGGAGCATTTTGAGGCAGTTTTGGGCATCAAATGGATAACTTATGAATGGAGCAAGATGGATGGATGAATTTGAAGTTCAAGAGGCTAGGAATGAGCTGAAAAGAGTGAAGAAATAAATCCAAGACAAAGAAGATAAGGAATTAGCTCAAAAGAAGGAACATTATCCAAAACCTTATCCAATCTTATCTTATCTTATCCTTGCCTAATCTAGCTTTATCTTATCCTATCTTATCCAAATCAGTTTGTGCCTTAATTCTAGCTATTTCTAAGGGATAATTATGCATTTAAACTATATATTTCAGATTCTAGAACCCTTATCCTTCTACAACCCCTAAATTGGTGCTAAAACATCTTTTCTAGAAGCACCTAAAAATATAGCACCTCCCCCTTTCTAGAAGCTCTAGAACCTGAAATCTCAGTCATTTTCCCTCTTGAATTAGGCCAAATGTATCCCTCTCCTTGTAGGAATTGATGCCGCACCCTTGCTATCCTCTTTCCCTTTGGTTTCTGATTGTTTTAACCCATTCCATTTGGGTTTTGGTTACACAATCCTTATCCCACTTTAATTTCAGAAACCTATCCAAATCCTTAGGGATTTTGACATGTATTCCAGCCTATAAATACACTTCCTTGCTGTCCAAATCATTCACCACCCTCTACCATATTTTTCTACACTCATACATCCCTCAAACACATTCACCCCTCATTGTGCCGTGAGATTGCAAGGAAGGAGAAAGAAGAGAAGCCTTTGTGCCGTGCCTATGCCCAAGCCTTTGGGAGTGCTAGAGCGTTCTTAGGTGTTTTCCATCTTTTACTTTCAATGTTTAATTTAAGCTATCTTTGTTTAATTGCGAACATGAGGAACTAATTTCTTTATAGTTGGAGGTGAATTCGAAGCCATGATTATATGTTTTATATGAATTGATTTCATCCAATTATTGTTTTATGAATCCTGGATGTGGTTTACTTATCTGTTTTATTAAGAACATGTTCTTGTGTGTTAATTGGGGATGCATACTTAGTTTGCATGCATGAATTTGATGCTAGAATATATGGGATTTTCACCTAATCGTTATGCACTTATATTCATGAGTAGTAAAAGTCGTTAGTCATGATTGTGTTAAGTAAATCCTAGGCAAGAGTAACATGTTTTTCATAGTTATGAATGCCTCGTCAATGCTTATGGTTTCCATTGAACTTAATGATCTTTGTTAAGTGTTTCTATCATGCGTATTCCATAGTTAGGGAACTTGATAAAGAATAATTTGGTTGTGATGCGTTTTCCATTCAATTCAATGAATCTAGGGAAATCTGAGAAATAATTAGTTTAATACAATTAATTTGGGGCATTGTCATTCATGGTTTGTCGAAAGAATAATTGGAAATCGATTCGTATGCATATGACATGTGTGGAGAAAGAACCCTCTAACTAGCCTTTCACCATTCTTTTTCATTCAAATTTGTTTTTCTTAAGTTTGTTTTCAAAGTTTATGTTTTCAATTTCAATTTCGTCAAAATAAAGCCCCTTTGTTTTAAGTCTTGTTTTTAGAGTCAAAACCAGTTTTCTTTTAGTTGTTTGAGTCTTTTAAGTTCTATTTTCGTTCAAATCACTTGTTAGGTCTAGAATTGAGTCTTTTTTATCGTTCCTTACTGTTTTGAGTGTTTTGAGTCTACAGAGTCTAGTTTAGTGTTTTTTAGTCTTATTTGTGTTGATTAGCATCCCTAGTTAATCCCCGGTCTAGAACGATCCCTACTTGCTTAATACTACAATTGTCATCAATAGGGTTTAATTTGTGTGTCAACTTAATTTTCACATCAATTCGTAGTTCAACTTAGTACTTCAAAGCATTCACAATGATTATATGCCGATAATATGCATATAGATATACCATAATGCAATCTAAAACTCAACCATACCATAGTATTTTAACATATATATATATATATATATATATATATATATATATAACATGGCATAAAATTCTTAGAACAATTTAAAAGTATTTGTGGAATTATCAGTCATATTTATATACGATAAAAGGAAAATACCCACTCACCTGAGGCCCACGCTACGACTCCCTAATACGAAAATCGAGACATCACGAACCATCGTCGCCTATAACAATTATCAAATCATATCTCAGAGTTCTCATCGATAAAATACGTAACTTACATAAAACATATCCCTAAGTACGTTCTAGAATGATTTGGGACCCATTGACCAAAAGTCAATCGTCGATCAAAGATCAATGGTAGGGTCCACAACCCTACGTAACTCTATCCAGAAGATCCGCATCTTAGATTTTCGATCCGTAACTTCCAAAGATACACATTGTGCTTCTAAAACATCATACTAAAGTTTCATTACGATCCAACGGTTGGATCTCCTCCAATTGCCAATTCAAGTAGTGGTCAACGTTTTATTTTACGAACTTACAATTCCAATTTGGGAAGATCCGTACGTCAAATTCTCAATCCGTAAGTTTCTAATATCCTCAAATATTACGTACTATAATGTATTAAATTTTTATGACGATCTAACGGTCGAATCGTCGGTTGCTGTAATAATCAAGTGGCGGATCATAATGGGACTAAGTTCAAACGACATAATTTTGTCAATCGGACTTCACAAACAGAACAAAGGTATTCAAATTTAGCCTAGGAAGGTCAGGGGACCCCTCGGCCCACGCGTCGCCGCAAGTGGCAGTTGGCCGCCCCGACTTGCCGAAAAATTCAACTATTTCTAAAAATTACCAAAATTCACAAAAATGAAGATCTCAAAGAGAGGAACAACTTTCATACATGACACAAAGTCCAAAAGTGAACAGAAGATAGTCAATTTTGCCCACAAAGCCGGTGGGTGCCTAAAGCTTCCCAGTGTCAATTCGTCATCTACGGTGGTCCAACAGGGTCAAGGTTGGTTGGATTTTCTCCTGAGATGATGAGCTACAAAGCCCAAGTGGTGGCATCGGCCATTGCTTTGCTGATTCGCCGGAAAATTGAAATGTGTGGCTACACATGGTTTTGACGCGTCGGATTTCATGGCTTCGCCCCGCCATATGTGGTGGTTTATAAAGGTGGTTTTGGTTTGGTTTTGTAGAGGGGAATGAGAGCTTCAAGACGGTGGTGGTGGCGTCGAAAAACTCCATCGGATTTGGCTGGAATCGACCTCGGAAAATGGGTGATCGCGCAGGTCGTTTTGCGTTGGGTCACAGTTTTGGGGGAGCTGAGAGCTTCTCTCTCTCTCCTCTCCTCAATTTCTGATTGGTCCCTTATTTTCTTACTTAAATCTGAATGGTTACCACTCCCACATGGTGGGAGTTTGAATTAATTTATAACTAAACTTTAAATAACCAATTTCGAACGTCTGTAACTATACCGTTATAATCCAGACTCGCAAATGGCTTTCGCCTATACGCTCGTAGTGACGAGTACTACAAGGATATGCTAAAAAAAAAAGTCCCACGTATTTCTAACCGATGGTCAACGAAGGTTAAAATCTTTGCCTCAAGGGGCATTTCCATAAAATCACTAATTTAAAATTTATAAAACTTAAAATTAGGGACGGGTTATCACAATAATAAATAAAATAATAATAAACATTAGAACATTACAAAATATCAAATGTTCAAAAGATTTGCAAAATTAAGGGAGTTATGTTTCAAGGTTTGGAACCTTGCACATTTTCTTACAATCAAACTCTTCAATTTTCATCAATCACCATGGGAAACGGTATTGGAACTTTGACTTGATATATTGTCTTCAAAAGTTATATTGATGATATTTTCAGTGAGGCTTTCTACATTAGCACTCTCTTCTCATTTTATCATATGGCTATTGTTTAAGTAAAGTCTTTAATAGTTTTTTAATTAATGTAGAAGTGTGAAAAATAAAGAAAAAATATATAAACGTTCGTAATGACAAACTTTACAACTTTCGTGAAGGGCTTAACTTTGAAATGTGCCACTATAATCATATAAATCATAGATCAAAATTTAACCGTCGATTGTTGTTTACATTTATGCTTCATTTTTCTCACCAAATTTTGTTTTTTTTTTTTCAGATTTTGTTTTTTGAAAACATGATCTATTAGAGGATACAGGAAGATGAATGGTTCGAATCGTTGATATTATGTTCAGAGTTTTACTGTTAATGAAAATATTGCTTGGTGTTTATAAAGTCTCGACCAACTATATAACATTGACTCATATTTCAATTAACCGTAAATATCTATCAAAGATCCGAACCGTTAGAAGATCATGTTTTCAAAAAATAAATTTTTAAAAATAAAATTCAAGATAAAGAATAAAGCGTAAATGACAATCGACAGTTAAATACAAATTTAAGGTTTATGGATTATAATGTCGGATTTCGAAGTTGACCCCTTCATGAAAGTTGTAAAGTTTTTCACTACAAGTGATTGTATACATACATATATATATATATATATATATATATATATATATATATATATATATATATATATATATATACATTTCTTACACATCTATAATAATTATTATTAATTTTATTACTTTTACACTCAAATAAAAAATAATATTTATGACTGTTTGAAGGGTTTTAAAAATTTAAACGATAATGTAAATGTAACCATTGTCTACTCATAGAGGAATGTTGAATCCCGAGTGTTTATATATTCTTTCACATTTTTCTTACTTGTAGGGATGTCTTATTGCCTATACTAATACTATACTAGTTGATTTTAATTTTGGATAACAACATGTTAAGTAAAATTTATCCTATTAATGATAATAAGAAACTCTCATAATAAAAATAAATAAATGAATAAAACTTAATTTTTTTAACTTATATAGAATAATAATACAAAAATATATATTTAACATAGAATATACCAATATATACAATATGGCTATTGTATTTTATAATAAATTTTTTAGTAATTAAACATTAAAATTATAATTTATTTTTCTTAACTGGTCGAAACGAATTACCCACGTGTTACCCGCGTGTATACCCTTCAACAGGTCACCCGATAATGACCCGATTAGTTATCGTGTTGACCTAAAGTCCGTTATTTTCGTGTCGTGTCACCATGTTGTGTAAGAAACTGTCATGTCTAGTTTTTGGGCCTTTTATTAGGATAAATTTAATTCAAATAATAATAATATGCAATAAAAATGATAATAAATATACAATATGTAATTCGATTATATATTTAGTTAGTCGTAATTAATAATGCTACAAGAACAAAGGAAAAAGAAATTAAATTAGTCGAATCCTCAGCCACTTGGGTACTGCTTTGTAGGATCATCCTTCTGTTTACATTAATCTTCTTCTTCATGACGATTCACGAGAAAACTCCTCAAATGTTGAGTTTGTAGGAGCTTTCACACTGATACACCAATAACGAAAGATGGAGTGAGGGATTCGATTGTGCTAGCAAGATCACTCATTTGGAATAATGTATTTGAGCGGCACACTATGGTGTTTTGGCATAGAATTTTTCTCTTTTTTTTTCTTTTTTTTTTTAATGAGGGACAAAACTAATTTCACTTAGCTTATGAGAAAAAAAGACAAAGGGTATATATAGACCCCTCGCTGCACCCCCTATGCTGTACCTCCTTTAGGATTTAACATTTGCTTCGTGCCTTGTGTCAAGCCCAATGACTTGCCCATTTTGGGCTTGGTACTTGGACCCCTTTTAATTAAGTAAACCCAAAGTTTATTTTAATTAAAACATGTCCAATATGCCCAAATAATAAATCCAATATAACTAACAATCAATTATATTTTATCATCATCCATGTAACGTCGTTAGTACTATCATAGGTGTGTGACCTCTTAGGTTCTAACTAAAGCCGACAATAAATTAATTTCATTCCACAAGTCAATAGTGACACCTAGCAACATGTTATGCCCATCCAGATTAGATAGAAGTAGTTGTGATACAATCAAGGTACTTTTTCGAACTTTGATTGTAGTTACAATGCAATACGATCCTTTTATCATTCATATCCCGATCAAGAATTATGTGATATGGATTTATGTCAAATCACATGTAGTCTTCTATGATCACCCTGATGTATCTCATGTTGAAGCAGTTCTTACAAGCATAGCTTGATCAATAAGGACTCTGCCTGGGCAGAGATTTCTGAGATGGATTTTCAAGTGTCTTTGAGAGATATCTCCTTTTATTGAACAATTACCAAAATGTGATAGATTTCTTATTGTGCATTCATATATCCCATATATGCTCATCTACATGAACCCAATCAACACATTATCACGCTCTACGAAGTAATGAGGGGCATTGAGGTGAAGTCAAAGTTCATATATATGAGCACAAGATATGCAATGATGCCTCATGTCTAAGAACTATTTGCATACTGCAACCAGAAGCTTTGTAACGTTTGACACGTGGTAAGCACCCATATGTTCAAGCTTCTTGGGTGGTCAATGATAAGTGAACTTGCTCAACAAACAATCACATGTATGTCCACCACGTGTCTAACACGCATAGTACGAGATCATACTAACCTTATGCCATATATCCTGACCTTTTTGGATAGTCAATGTCCAGTTGACTTTTCAAATAGCTAGGAACTTTACTTAAGGACGAAGTGACTATGGAATACAAATATCTTTGCCCTGAGCTTGTTTAGAACGTTGCTTCCATGCATACCTTAAATCCTACAAACTTATTCGCAGTATATTATCTCTACAATATAAAACCAAAACTCGTGAATTAATAATATGAAGTTATTGCATAATATCCAATATCAAAAATTGACATTCAGGGCACAACTCCAACAATATTCCCCACAAAAAAATTAATATTATTAGCACCGTTTAATGCTTGGCCAGCAAGCATTATGCATTTAGCCTCACCACTTTCTTTGCACCTCAGATCTTCCAAACAAGTTTTTAGAATTTCCAACTTGGCATTCTCGATCTCATCTAGCGGTCACTCCCACCAGTGATCCACCGTGCCCACATTCTTGGCCTGGTCATACGACCATTGAGCTTTTTTTGGTATCGACCAACCCAAACATCTTTGTGAGGTCATTGTTGAGCTTATTCAAGGTCACATTTCAAAACGCCTTGATCATTTGTTGCAAATTGAAACCATGGCAAGTTGACTGAGTGACGGTTTGCTCTCGAACCCATCAATCAACACCTCAAAGCATGGGTGGCCTAAGAAAATTAAAGAAAATTACCTTCTTGCTCTGTGTGAAGACCATAAGGGCCATCTGTATATCACATAGGGTGTATAGCTCACTAGCTTTTTTTTTTTAACAAACGATATTATCTACACTAAAGGGGAGGAGGGTGGGCTTAACCTCACAATATGCTAGCAATAATGTGGTTCAAATTTGCCTTTGGCGAGAATAGAACCTAAGACCTCTCACTTACAAGTAAAAATGAATACTACTAGACCATAGTACTAAGTGACAGCACACTAGCCTTTTTGAAAAGGTCATATCTCCTCTTGGAGAAGGTGACTTGGAGACTGGCTTCATTCGTTATCTTCCTCATCAACACCCTTTGGCGACCCCTAATATTTCTAGCCATGACTAACACTAGAAATTTATGGTTGAGGGGGCCGAATTTCCCTAACTAACCTAGATAATTATCATTCTTTGTTGTCATAATTTTACTAAATTCATATGTAGTTACTAATATACTAGTTTGGATGAAAATTGAATTCCTTTTTCTGTTAGCACACACGGTAGGCACTTCATGAATTTTCATTTTATTCATACCATGTTGAACCAATTATACCCATTTCTTACTAAGACAAAACATGGATGCATAGGGAATTAAAGTGCTAGATAATATTTTCCTAGAAAACCTAATCTTATCTTCTTAATTAATTCTTATCTAGGACGAATATGCTTTTAATTTAAGGCATATTCGTCCAATAAGGAGTAAAGGAAATAATTGAGAAAATTGTAGTAATGATCCTTCAACTTTAATTCAATTGAGCAATGGTCCCTCAACTAAAAATACATGACCATTGGTCCCTTAACTCATAAAAAAGAGCATCTATGATCTTTTTCGTTAACTCCATCATAATTTCATCAAAATAAGTTATGTTAGAAGAACCATTGCTACAGTTAGGTTAAAGTTGAGGGACCATTGCTACAATTTTTCTCATTTGGTTTTCCATATTTGCCCCTCAATTCAGTCTCATGTGTGTGACATGTGACTCATTTTCACAGAAGTTCTAACTATTGGTGGGTACAGGCCGAGCCGGGCCCAAAATTGAAGGAACCGGACCGGACCCGTTTGTAAATAAAACGGGGCGGGGTAGGGCGGGTTTTGGATTTTTCAAAATGGGATTCGGACCTAACCGGACCTTTGAAACGGGCCGGTTCCTACGGGTCCCCACGGGTCTTCGTCATCCTCTTCGTTCCTCAGCGTCTCCGCCGACGCCTTGAGAAATTCCTCCAGAGACTGTAACCCATCTGTTGATCCCCTGCTCCGCAGAACACCAAACTCCCCAACCCCTCACCTTCCCACAAAAACCCACCCTGTTTCCCTGCCTATTCAATTTCTGTATGCATTTCCATCATTTCAACAATATTATTGTGCAAATTCTCAGCAACAAAATATGCAGCCTTCTTCCCACCATGTCCATCATACACCCAAAAAAATGCCTACAGATTTGCACCAAAAACAAAATCAATTAAAACATAAAAATAAAGTAATACAAAAAAATTATTTACAGCAAAACCCATAAATGATTAGTACCTATATCTGTGAAATCCCACCGAAGCAGACGACTCCGTTTTGCAAGGTGAAATCCCGGAGCAAGAAACATAGACCGACGATTTTACAACTCAATCAAACAAACACACTCTCATACAACCTGTTAGTACCCATATCTGTGATTAATTTCAACATGTTCAGACGGTAATAACTAAATCAGAACCAACCTTCATTGGTTTGGGCATTGGCAGAGTCGAGCTCAAGAAGACCTCGGTCCAGTGACAGAGTCGAGCTCAAGGTGGTGGAGGAGATGACGAGGCGAGACGGCGAGAGAGAATCGAGTCCGAGTTCGAGGACCAGTAACAGAGCTGAGAGTTGAGCTTGAGGAGGATACCTAGTCCTAGGGTAAAACACTAAAACAAACGATTCAGATGTGAAACTAGGTTCCTCTTCGATCTTTTCCGTCCATTGCAATTACAAACGGACAGGTCCAGGTACCCGTTTTTCTATACTTTTGGAACCGGCCAGAACTTAAAATTTTAAAGCCCCGGCCCACCTTGCCCCGTTTCATTTTTTTAAAATTAGGAACCGGCCTGTACCCGTCTCGACCCGTGGTTCCTATACCCGTTTGCCCACCCCTAGTTTTAACGGAGTTGATGAAAATGACCATGCACGTTTTAAGGAGTTAAGGGACCAATGATCATGAATTTTTAGTAGAGGGACCATTAGTCCAATTGGATTAAAGTTGAATGACTATTGCTATAATTTCCTCGAAATAATTTGGCTGAAATTTTTAAAGAAAGCAATTTTAAGAAAACATTATAAATCTTGAAATTTAAGGTGTTTAGGGAGGATATAACAATTAAACCTAAACTTAATTGTGATGGGGCATGGAATGGGAAGAAAGGAAGAGGGGCGGCGCCGGGGAAAGGGGTGGGGGGGGGGGGTGGAGCAGCAAGGGATTTTGCTGGGTTACTGAAATTTGCAGGGGGCACGCTGCAGTGTGACTCAGTGAAGATGGCAAAGATGGCAACAATTCGCGAAGGTCTCCGGGCATGCTGTAGGGAAGAAGTGCATGACTTAATCATTACTAAATAAGGAAATGAAACTTGATGCTAGTGCGGAGAGTTTAGTTTATGATATTTGTATGTTGAGTGAATGTGTTTGTTCCGTGAAGTTTTTGTTCTCGCCGGGAGAAGGCAATAAAGCGGCACACTCCGTGTTGGTGTTTGTTCTTAAAGAGGGAGGCTCGTCCGAGTGGGATTGTATTGGTCTTTTTTTCTGTTTAATACTTTAGCCGAGGATGTAAACCCTTCGATTCGAATTTAATATTATTTATCTCTTGGACAAAAACAATTAAACATCATATTCTTGTTAAAAATTTAATTAACTGAATGGTACTTTGAATACAACTAGGGACAAATGTTTTAGGTGGCACACCGCCTTGATGACTTTGCAGTCAAAGGCAGATGCACACTGCCTGAAATCTGAAAAATATACATGAGAAGTTCTTTTGAAGATCTCCGAATGTTTTATACGGGTCTCTTTTGTACCTATTAAATGTTTGATGTAATACCTGTTAAGCATATTTCAACAAGTTGGGTCAACAACACCCAACAAATTCTATCAATATCACTCATTAAATTGTTTCAGCATATGTCAAGATTTATTGACATGTGCACAATATAGTCTGACTAACGACAACAAGCTAACCAACTGTTCGACAAAATGCCTTAGCTTATAAACTGAATTTTTTTTACGCGCTTCGCGCTTTGTTTGTATTTAAAAAAACTTGGACCTTTTACCAAAAAAAAAAAACTTGGACCTTTATTATTGGGATCCCCAAAATTTGAACTTGGATCTGCCACTCCTCGCAGTAGTATTCTAATACATACATGAATAGAGGACTTAATTATGTGTTTTTTTTTTTTTTTGAATGGAAGATGATATCATTAACTTGGGAAACTTACAAAGTGTTTTGGATTTGGAGATTCTGAATAACACTAGGAGGCTCCTCAACCCAAACTACTCTTGTGTCTCGATGGACAACGCTACCTTTGCCAAACAATGAGCAATGCTGTTATTATTCCTTTAAACGAAAATAAACTTAGAAATAGTAAACAAATCTGCAATATGAAGGACATCCCCCACTAACAAATCCATCTCCGAAGCACAATCCACACAAGTATTAATGATGGAAATTGCTTGAGATGAGTCACTGTGAACTAAAACCTTCTGTATGCCTCTATACGTGTTGGGTCCAACGGTCACAAGTGATCTCAATTGTTTTTAACTTGAAATACCACATTTTATAATCAATTTTCAATGAGAGCATTAATTTTGTTTAAACGTACGCAGTTTTAAGTCATCAACTTATGCAATCTCTTGAACAATGAACATCTCGAATATATTTTTGTCAACTTTCTTATTAGAAAATTTTAATTGGATTTCTTTAAGTGACCTACAGCATTTCATAATTAATTTTACATATAAGAGCATAAATTGTATAGTTAGTAGGTTAAGAATTACTAGCAAGGCTGGGCCAAAGGATAGCTGAGGTAGACTTGGCAGTTTTTGACACGACACGATGACACGACACGAAAACGACACGAAAATAACGGGTTTCGGGTCAACACGATAACTTATCGGGTCACTATCGGGTGACCCGTTAAGAACCCGTTAATAACGGGTTCTTAACAGGTATACACGCGGGTAACACATGGGTAACCCGTTTCGACCCGTTAAGAAAAAAATTATTTTAATAATTTTAAAGTTTAATTACTAAAAGATTTATTATAAAATACAATAGTCATATTAATATATACAATATATTCTATATTAAATATATAGTTTTGTATTATTGTTCTATATAAATTATAAAAAAATTAAAAAAAAAGTTTTAGTCATTATTTATTTTTATTATGAGAGTTCCTTATTATCATTACTAGGATAAATTTTACATAACATATTCTTGTCCAAAATTAAAATATACTGGTATAGTATTTGTATATGCAAGAACTAAGAAGACATACATACAAGTATGAAAAATGTGAAAGAATATATAAACACTCGTGATTTATCATTATTCCTCCACGAATAGATAATTGTTACACTTATATTATCGTTTAGATTTTTACAATCCTTCAAACCCTCATGAATAATGTTTTTTATTTGAGGGCAAAATTAATAAAATTAATAATAATTATTGTAGAAGTGTAAAAAATGTAAAAATATATATATACAATCACTCATATATAAAAAATGTAAATTCTTTAAATTAAAGATCAAATTTATTCATTACATTCTTATAGGGTCGAGGAGTGTATCTGTAAAAAATCATCAAAATCAGAGATAAAATAACCGTTAAATTGTGATTTTTCGTTTATAACCGCCGAAAACTTTTGTTCCATTACGTAATCTCTGAATGTTTGTTTTTTTACAATTTTATACATATGCGATCTCGGAATGTGTACAAATAAGTTTGACGGTTGGATCGTTGAAAAAAGTTTCATAGAATGCATATTGCGTCAAAACGGTAGATTAAGCAAACACTTAGAGTTAATATTATACTTCTATTAAGTATACACTAGTGTAAATACTTTAAATTAAAGATCAAATTTATTCATTACATTCTTATAGGGTCGAGGAGTGTATCTGTAAAAAATCATCAAAATCGGAGCTAAAATAACCGTTAAATTGTGATTTTTCGTTTATAACCGTCGAAAACTTTTGTTCCGTTACGTAATCTCTGAATGTTTATTTTTTATGATTTTTTACGTATGCGATCTTGGAATGTGTACAAATAAGTTTGACGGTTGGATCGTTGAAAAAAGTTTTGTAGAATGCATATTGCGTCAAAACAGTACATTAAACAAACACTTAGAGTTAATATTATACTTCTATTAAGTATAAAATAAGTTTTTGTGGTATCCACTAGTGTAAATACTTTAAATTAAAGATCAAATTTATTCATTACAATCTTATAGGGTCGAGGAGTGTATCTGTAAAAAATCATCAAAATCAGAGATAAAATAACCGTTAAATTGTGATTTTTCATTTATAACCGCCGAAAACTTTTGTTCCATTACGTAATCTCTGAATGTTTGTTTTTTACGATTTTTTACGTATGCAATCTCGGAATGTGTACAAATAAGTTTGACGGTTGGATCGTTGAAAAAAGTTTCATAGAATGCATATTGCATCAAAATGGTAGATTAAGCAAACACTTAGAGTTAATATTATACTTCTATTAAGTATAAAATAAGTTTTTGTGGTATCCACTAGTGTAAATACTTTAAATTAAAGATCAAATTTATTCATTACATTCTTATAGGGTCGAGGATTGTATCTGTAAAAAATCATCAAAATCGGAGCTAAAATAACCGTTAAATTGTTATTTTTCGTTTATAACCGTCGAAAAATTTTGTTCCGTTACGTAATCTCTGAATGTTTGTTTTTTATGATTTTTTACGTATGCGATCTCGGAATGTGTACAAATAAGTTTAACAGTTGGATCGTTGAAAAAAGTTTTGTAGAATGCATATTGCGTCAAAACAGTACATTAAACAAACACTTAGAGTTAATATTATACTTCTATTAAGTATAAAATAAGTTTTTGTGGTATCCACTAGTGTAAATACTTTAAATTAAAGATCAAATTTATTCATTACATTATTATAGGGTCGAGGAGTGTATCTGTAAAAAATCATCAAAATCAGAGATAAAATAACCGTTAAATTGTGATTTTTCGTTTATAACCGTCGAAAACTTTTGTTCCATTACGTAATCTCTGAATGTATGTTTTTTATGATTTTTTACGTATGCGATCTTGGAATGTGTATAAATAATTTTTACGGTTGGATCGTTGAAATTTTTTTTTGTAGAACGCATATTGCGTCAAAACAGTACATTAAACAAACACTTAGAGTTAATATTATACTTCTATTAAGTATACACTAGTGTAAATACTTTAAATTAAAGATCAAATTTATTCATTACATTCTTATAGGGTCGAGGAGTGTATCTGTAAAAAATCATCAAAATCGGAGCTAAAATAACCGTTAAATTGTGATTTTTCGTTTATAACCGTCGAAAACTTTTGTTCCGTTACGTAATCTCTGAATGTTTATTTTTTATGATTTTTTACGTATGCGATCTTGGAATGTGTACAAATAAGTTTGACGGTTGGATCGTTGAAAAAAGTTTTGTAGAATGCATATTGCGTCAAAACAGTACATTAAACAAACACTTAGAGTTAATATTATACTTCTATTAAGTATAAAATAAGTTTTTGTGGTATCCACTAGTGTAAATATTTTAAATTAAAGATCAAATTTATTCATTACATTCTTATAGGGTCGAGGACTGTATCTGTAAAAAATCATCAAAATCGGAGCTAAAATAACCGTTAAATTGTGATTTTTCGTTTATAACCGTCGAAAACTTTTGTTCCGTTACGTAATCTCTGAATGTTTGTTTTTTATGATTTTTTACGTATGCGATCTCGGAATGTGTAAAAATAAGTTTGACGGTTGGATCGTTGAAAAAAGTTTTGTAGAATGCATATTGCGTCAAAACAGTACATTAAACAAACACTTAGAGTTAATATTATACTTCTATTAAGTATAAAATAAGTTTTTATGGTATCCACTAGTGTAAATACTTTAAATTAAAGATCAAATTTATTCATTACATTCTTATAGGGTCGAGGAGTGTATCTGTAAAAAATCATCAAAATCAGAGATAAAATAACCGTTAAATTGTGATTTTTCGTTTATAACCGTCGAAAACTTTTGTTCCATTACGTAATCTCTGAATGTTTGTTTTTTATGATTTTTTACGTATGCGATCTTGGAATGTGTACAAATAATTTTTACGGTTGGATCGTTGAAAAAAGCTTTGTAGAATGCATATTGCGTCAAAACAGTACATTAAACAAACACTTAAAGTTAATATTATACTTCTATTAAGTATAAAATACGTTTTTGTGGTATCCACTAGTGTAAATACTTTAAATTAAAGATCAAATTTATTCATTACATTCTTATAGGGTCGAGGACTGTATCTGCAAAAAATCATCAAAATCGGAGCTAAAATAACCGTTAAATTGTGATTTTTCGTTTATAACCGTCGAAAACTTTTGTTCCGTTACGTAATCTCTGAATGTTTGTTTTTTATGATTTTTTACGTATGCGATCTCGGAATGTGTAAAAATAAGTTTGACGGTTGGATCGTTGAAAAAAGTTTCGTAGAATGTATATTGCGTCAAAACAGTACATTAAACAAACATTTAGAGTTAATATTATACTTCTATTAAGTATAAAATAAGTTTTTGTGGTATCCACTAGTGTAAATACTTTAAATTAAAGATCAAATTTTTCATTACATTCTTATAGGGTCGAGGAGTGTATTTGTAAAAAATCATCAAGATCGGAGCTAAAATAACCGTTAAATTGTGATTTTTCGTTTATAACCGTCGAAAACTTTTGTTCCGTTACGTAATCTCTGAATGTTTGTTTTTTAAAGATTTTTTACGTATGCAATCTTGGAATGTGTACAAATAAGTTTGACAGTTGGATCGTTGAAAAAAGTTTTTGGACCGTCATCAATAGATAATTTTGTAGTAGTGAAACCTTAAATTTATTTAACCGTCAATTGTTATTTACACTTTATTCTTCTGACTGAATTTTATTTTTTGAAAACATGATCATCTGGTGGATGTAAGAAGATGATATCACGTTTCGATATTTACGATTAACTGAAATATGAGTCAATGTCATATAATTTGTAGAAACTTTATAAACATCAAACAATATTTTCACTAACCGTAGAACTCTAAATATAATATCAACGATCCAAACCGTTCATCTACCTGCACCCTCTAATAGATCATGTTTTCAAAAAAGAAAATCTAAAAAAACGAAATTTGATGAGAACAATGAAGCATAAATGTAAACAACAATCAACGGTTAAATTTTGATCTATGATTTATATGATTATAGTGGCGAATTTCGAAGTTAAGCTCTTCATGAAAGTTATAAAGCTTGTCATTACTAGTGTTTATATATTTTTTTCTATATTTTTTTACACTTCTATAGTAATTAAAAAACTATTAAAGACTTTAGGTAAGCGAAAATATACTTAAAACAAAATTGCGTTTTTATGTTTTGGATGTGATAATATGGAATGTATATACTTATTTAGTATTATGTTTTTCATTTGATTATTTATTGGTTTAAAATATATTTTCCTTAACGGGTAACGGGTCGGGTCATATTACCTGTTAATATTATCGGGTCGATTTCGGGTCGGGTCATTTTACCCGTTTATTTTAACGGGTGTTACACGACACGACCCGTTAAGATATCGGGTATGACACGAAAACGACACGAACACGGAAAACACGACACGAATGCCAAGTCTAAGCTGAGGTATGCGCCGGCCTAGGGCCCTCACTTTGGAGGGTCCCTCAATTTTTATTTTTTTTACTATGTACAATTCAAATTCAATAAAAATATGAAAATAAAATAAAATAAAACAATATACAATTGAAAAAGAATTTATTGAAAAATTAGATTATCTGAACTTAATTATTACATTTGCGTTTAAAAATGCTAGACGTGTGATATTTAAGTAATGTTTGTATACCTTTTTTTTTCATATTAGTTTTTAATGATATTTAATGTAGAAATAAACTTTTTCATGTATTTATAGAATTTTTTTTTATACATATCAATGTACAAAAGGTTAGAAGTTAGAGAACTTTAAGGCTTCACTTTGAAGGCTTACCTTAGGCCTTCAAATTCTCAGGATTGGCCATAGAGTTTATGTTATTCCAAGTTGAACCATAAATTTAAATCATGACCCCAACCACAAATCCAAATTGCGTGGTTATATAACTCACTACATCCAACATATAAGAATCTATTAAATAATGAGTGGATATGGAAAAACAATGATCCAACTGCACATAACAAATAATAATCAGCGTGTAATACCGACCTCGACTTTTGACGTGACAAAGTTGTCCCATAGCAGATTGGCAAAATCTTTCGGGATGAAGCGAAAACTATTAAACTGAAAGAAAGGATTTATGAGGAAAAATTGGATTGAGAGACAATCATAAATTAAGCAATTGTCTACTTAAAAACTAAAGGAAAACTAACGAAAAGTTCAAAAAAACTTTAGTTTTAATGAAAAATGACAAATAAAGGTGTATCGAATAGTACCAGAAAAGAGATAAAAATATGGTTTTTCAATAAAAATGAACAGTACCAAAAGTGTTTCGTTAAAATTCCAAATTAAAGGAAAGCATCACCCAGACCAAATTGCCACAAAAAAACTTGCACTCACTAATAACAAAGTATGTGATGGTTGTTTGCAACCCACACCGTATTAATAAAAAAAATCATAATGTAATAAGAATGTAACATAATTCATGTATTATAATATAACTAAATTACTTACAATATCTTTCCCACCACCTGTGAGGCATATATTTGAGGAAAATCGAACTCATCATAATATTTGAACAAAATCCTACCACATAAACTGTAGTGTGATATTTTTTTATTAAACGATAAATCTTATTAAATTGCAGTGTAATATCTCCCAACAGTAACTCACTCGCAGTGCATCTCGTCCAACCTCATGAAATCCACCTATCATCGCTGCGCCATCACATTGTGAATTAGCCCCTAGCTTATTTGATACCCACCACATTGAAAAAAAAAAAAATTTGGTACCCACCACGTGTCGAGTAGGAGTACATGACACGCAATCCAAGTAGATTAACTGGCAGACCGACGTGTTGGGCCAATAGTAGTCGACAAAAGTAAGCAGAAAGCGAAAATCTCATCCCCGTGGGCTCCACATAGTCCGTCAGTCCCTGGGTTTTGGTCGGTTGAGTTTAGTCTCCCAAACCTCCCCACGTGTCGAATCCACACACATCTGAATTTGCGACCACAGACCACCCTATCCGTCTTTTTTCTTAGTTCTTGTTTGCTTCTGTTTCATACGTGTACCTGTTTTTCTAATTTACTTTTTTTTTTGGTGGCTTTTTGGTCCCCCATAAAAAAATGAACTCCACCGACCAAAACAAAAGTTGATGCGGAGGACGTGGGAGAAACTAAGAGAGACCATTTCCAATATTTTATTTTGGTAATAACAAGTTACAAAATGATTAGTGGAGGAACGGTCTTTTATGCCGACATAGTTTGTAAGATTTTCATCTTTTGTTTTTTTTAACCAATATTAAATTGGTAGGAGATAACTATGTGACAATTTGGATAAATATACCCAATTCTATACTCGAGGTGTAATTCAATGGATTTATTTATATATTTTTATTCATTTTTTAAAATAAATCAGTTAATGGCTTGTCACGACAATCCATTCTTACAAAGAAGAAAGACTTACATAGACATTTTAACCTCTTCCTCATCACCATCATACGATTCACTAGCGTTATAAATTCAACTCAGAACATGATGTATGGAATACGATTTGAAATTCGTGCCCAACCAGTTGCTTGAAATACTAACATTTAAATCCAAAGACGGCAAGCATAATGTTATCAATTTGCATGTAACGAGAGGAATATGCTAATATTTCTAATATGTGAATGGAATAAAAGTGAAATGTAACACGAAAGAAAGAAGTGGAAGTTGTGGAATCCATCTCTTGTAGGATATTCAAGAACTAAAACACCATATATGTATATAAGATTATTGGTCCTGTGTTTAATTAATAATAGAATTATCAGAATTACTCGTAACTAAGAGGTCTTAGGTTTGATTCTAATCAAAAGTAAATTTGAACAACTTTATTGCTAACCTATTGTGAGGTTAAGCCCAACCCCTCCCTCTTAGTATAGATAATATCGTTTTTTTTAAAAAAAAAAATCATAATTACTTATTGCACAAATGAAACTTTTATGTGTCACACATATTTGGCGTTACTTCAGTAAGTATGCAATTACTCAATCAATTAGGAGTTTAGGTTGGTATAAATGAGGAAGAAAATCAACTTGATTTTTATAGAGAACCAAATCAGCTAGAATTAAGATATAAACAAGGGATAATGCTAGGGAAACCAAATTTGCAAATCAAATAACATGGTGATTGATGATTGAATTATTACTTAAGTGTTGATTAACGTACTTATTATCTTATTATCTATTGGTGACAAATGTATTTGCAAATTTAGTTTTATTTCAGACATACATTTGAAAATGTTTCTGGTTTAAATGCCGTACAATCTCTCTTATATTTAAGCCTAAGCCAGAACTCAGAAGAGTAATCCCTGAAAAAGCTAAAGCAGAAAGAAGAAGCTCTTTTGGCAAAAGCACTTCCAACTCGTGTGAGTCACGAGAGTCGCAACAGGGGGGAGGAAGAAAAGAAGGCTCACAAGAAAGAGAGGAGAGGAGGGGAATGGAGAAAAAAAGTGAGAGTGGGAGTGGTGGTGGACAGGTGGTGGACGGTTCGAATATAATGGAGTTGGTTGGGAACGAGGAGGTGTTTAGTAACTTTGTGGAGCATAAGTTTAAGGAGCTCGACAGGAACAGAGACGGCCACCTCTCTTTGAACGAGCTCCACCCTGCTGTCGCCGATATTGGCCTTGCCCTTGGCTTGCCGGCTCAGGGTTCTTCCCGGGACTCCGATCACATCTATTCCGAGGTACCTACTAACTTAGTTTCCCCTCCTTAAGATTTCGGCTTTCGCTGCCGAATTTTAATTGATTTTGAGTTGGACGCTCTAAATATGTTGTGGTTTGTCGACCGTTGAGAGTATTCTTAAGTAAAAGCTCCCTTTAGTTCAATGAAAATCATTTTCTTTTTCTATACAATATAACTAGGAATGCGGAAAATATTTCCTTTATTATTATTTAAAAAAATTTGGTTCGCTCAAATGATTCCCAATTGATTTTGTGTTAGACACAGTAATTTTAATATGTTATCTAATTATTTAGGGGAAATATTGTTTGGGGGAAGAATATTTGCCTTACCATTTTCTTTGATCTTGCGTTGAATTGTTGTCTAATTATGTAGGAGTTGAATTAATCAGATGATAGTTAATTCTTGGCAGGATAGCCTAAGCATACTGTATTGTCAATATCTACTAATCTTTTTTATGGTCAGGCTATTCTCTACTAATCTACTAAATCCTCATATGATACTGCAAACTTACGACAGATAATCAAAGTTAGAGTTCTAATATGAAATGCAGCAATCGTAATTACATCAGATATTATATGACTTTACTCTTCCGTTCCACCTCCCTTTCCTACTTTTTTTTTCTTTTTTTTTTGCTTAGAATTTTCTTCTCCCTTTGTCCTCCTCTTCTAAGAGGAATCTGGTGACGAACTATGTCGAAAATTTATATTATTCAAGAAGATTTAGCGTGACAAAGGCCGTAATAATATGTCATAATGTTCCGTGATGGAGCCGGTGCCTGCCTAACTTTCAAAAGGCAGTGGTTCTGTGGGGGAGGGAGTAGAAGTCAAAAAAGATTTGTTTGAGGGGCTTGCTTTTGAACAAAGTAACAACCTTACCTAATCAGCTCATAATATAGCTTCACTTTATATTAATACAAGTACATGACATCTTACTAAAGTAATGCCGCCCCTGTTCAGCGCGTGAATGATTGAGGAATCGGAACAATTCTAAAGTCAATACAATGTTACATTGCAGAAAAGTTTTTGATAAAAGTAATAGTTAACATCTAAGGGTTGGCAAGTCTGGATCAGATTTAGACATAACAATTGAGAGTATTATCCTACTTTGGAAATGGAAGCGTTGTATTAGTAGTATGCCTCTATACGTGTTGGGTCCAACGGTCACAGGTGCTCTCATGTCCACATGTTTGATTTGAGTGATGCCATTGCCACACGTTAGTGTTGTACCGCATTGAAAATGAAAGCTGACTAATCAGCCGATAATCCGTACTAGAAAACTTATTGGTAGATTGTATAAACATTTACCGAACAAAACCAGTTAAACTAGATTTCTTTGAAAAACATTAATGGCTTTGTTCCATTGTTCTTAGGTATTGAATGAGTTCACTCATGGGAAACAACAAAAGGTGAGCAAGACTGAGTTCAAAGAGGTTCTTTCGGATATTCTAATAGGCATGGCTGCTGGTCTCAAGCGAGACCCTATTGTGATCCTCCGTATTGATGGAGAAGACCTCCTTGAATTCATCGATGGGCCAATTTTTGAACCAGAGCTGGTGGCTACATATTCTGAGGTAAAGTCAGCTGATGGAACTCTCCGTGACGGTATAACCAAAGCTTTGGAAAAACTCACAGTTGACCAAGGGATGCCCCCTTCATCGGATTCTTGGGTGATTCATCTTCTCTAATTTAAGACTTTTCAGTACTAACAGTTCGTCCTATAAATTTTCATGTTGAATTGAACATATACATTCTTGACGGCTTTTTTCCGTCTTTTCCTCTTTGTTGGTTTCTTTTGTTCTTTAGGTTGTAAGCAATATTGTGGAACCTGCTCTGCAATCATGCACTGGCCATGATTTGGACAAGCCGGTCTCTCAAGATGCGTTCCTAGAAGAATTCAAAAAAGTGGCAGAGTTTGTGGCTCATCGTCTTCAGGAGCAGCCTGTGATTGTAGCCCACAGTGAGAATGACTTTGATGGAAGTGACATCAAGAGATTGTTGTCCAACAAGTTTGAATTAGACAAGGTTTGCCTCATTAAGATGCTTCATCCTTTTGTCTCAGACCAATTATACTTATAAATGTTGTTGGAATCGATGCCCTTTAAAGCATTCCCTATTTTTCTTAAGAGTGCCCTGACTCATCAAAATCGCTTATTACAATCTCTTGTGAAATGCAGACACTGAATGCAGCTATTGAAACTGTTCCAAAAGACCGCAGTGGGAAATTATCCAAGGAATATTTGCGTGTGGCACTGGATGCGGTGGCTCCAACAGCTGGTCTGCCACCACTTGGTGCAGTTGAGCAGGTTCTCTTTAAATTGAAATTTGAACTCAGACAGCGTTTTCCTTCTGTGCTTCCCAAGCTGGATCATTTTTACCTTCAGCAGATGTTCATAAATTTTTTACAATGAAAATCTGCAGATGGACAAGGTTGTGCAGGATGTGTTCAACATGCTTAACGAAGATGACGGAAAGCAGCTTAAAGAAGACGAGTTCAAGAAGACACTGACTGAAATCCTGGGGAGTATCATGTTGCAATTGGAGGGAAACCCAATCTCAGTTCACTCTAATGCGGTTGTGCACGAGCCCCTCACCGCTGCTTCTACTCTACTGCAGCCAAGTCCCGAGTTATAGATCATAGCTCTCCTGGATATATCAAGCGTAACAAAGATAAAAACGGCAATAAATTTTTTGATGAAGGAAATGGTTGCTACCACAAGTTTGTGTTGCTTAGGTATCATAATCACGTTAATGAAATGCTCTTACTGTGCAAATTTAGATAGGCAATGTCCACTATGTTGTTACTGATTTCTGATGTTTGAACTTGGAATGCATCAAGGGTTTGAGCTAATTAGTGAAATTGGTACTAAAGCATATCGAGCCAGAAACTGCTAAAGTGTTCATGCATGGTAACTCTACTTGGTGTAATTGGTCTGTGCCAGATATAAAAGAAGCTTGTGGTAATTTATTTACCCTTTTATCATACTGCTGTGTTTTTACCGTGCGTAGATTGTGTAACTAACTGCATAACACTAATCAAATAATTTTCCCCAGAACATAGAAAGTTCTTGGGTTTCTCTTAATTCGTGTTGCAATTGCATTTGACAAGAAAAGGTGCAGAGAATTGGGTGTGTGTTGTGGTGGCCGGAACCATGGCGCTTGCTGTTTTTGTCGACGATTATAACCAGGAGGGCCAGGCACCCGGTAAAGAAGACAGACAAGTAGTGCAAAACCGATGTAGCTTATATATAGGTCTCATTGTCTCAACATATAAATTCAAAATGTTGATTTTCTACTACTAGATGGGTTTCATATCCACAAATCCGTGCTTTAAGGATTTCTCATGCACCACAGTAGTACCAGTAGGCAGTAGCTTATTCAAATCAATGCAAATCCTTCATATAATTCTTGGAGAAAAAATAATTGTCCCATAAAACACATAACTTATCTTGCATGATTGCATCTTATTATAGGCATGTGAGCCCCCCTTTAATTTTTGTTCGAGCCCCTGAAATCTGAGGACCGGCCTTGTATGTAAGTGATTCAAAGTATCTTTCGATTTTGATTTGTAATATGCTTAAGCTAGCTTAAGCTCTACTCTTAGTAAAAATCCAGACAGACAATATACCAACCTATGATCTACTAACATTGGTGATCAAAACACCACTTAGGTAGAGCTCAAGGTAGAATGTTTTTACGTGTTTAATTTCAAGCCCTTCATACATTTCTTTCTCCTTTCATAATCTCACACTCTTCTTCTACTGACGTTAAATCCTGCTTTGGCAAGTTCAAGGACAAACAATGGTACACACTACAAGCCAAAATTGGTCCAACCCAAAAAACCCAATGACCATCCCACAATATCCCTCCTTGCAACAGTGCTGCCCCTAAGCACCTTGCCGGATTCAGTCCTACCCCGGCGTACCCAGCACGCCCGGTTACCGTTACCGACACAAAAACTGCAATTGCCATAGACCCAGCCACCACAACGCACACCATTGGTAACCCTAATTCTTTGCTTCTTCTCTTGTCAAATGCCACTGTGACTCCAACAAAGAGAACCACAAAAGTGCAAGTAACTTCTAGTACCAAAGCTGTTTGTGTCTCCACCCCAGATGTGGGCCCACTTCCTTGGATTGTGCAGCCACCTAAGGAGTACTTTTGTACTGCATGTTGGTCCATCACAGTCTTCATTATGAGAAACCCTAAAACTGAGCCAAAACATTGTGCCAAAATGTAGATGGAAGCACGAGCTAGGGTTATGGCACCCTTGAGGGTAGCTATAAATGTGAAAACTGGGCTCATGTGGCCGCCCGATAACGGAACTGTCACAAGGAGAAGGAGGAAGGCTATGATGAAGACGGAAATGGGGACAAGCAGTTTCGGATCAACTTCACCTGAATCCAAGCATGATATGATGGAAGAGGTTAGGCTGAATACTAGAGAAGCCGTTGCTACTAATTCTGTCAGAGCTGCTCTCCACATCTGAAACAATTTGAATCAAGAGGGACATTAAAGTTTATAACAATGACAAAACATTGAACTTTTGAGATCCTAATAGAACTGTACTTCCCTAGACATGAGAGTTCGTTCTTTATCAAGGACGGATTGTCGATATGGTGTTGATAATCCGTCGATTACACGTTGGTAGATATAACATGTCAATAACAAAATTTACCGACGTGTTATCATTACATCATCAACATTATCGACACAAATATTGAAATTGTTGATACAATGCTTTTTATAAAGAGAGCAAAAGGAGTAATTGTTAGACATTATATGTTGCATATGAAATTATAAATCAAGCTGACCTCTGGTGAAAAGTATTCATGGGCACCAATTGCAGCAAGAAACTTTGGCCCCAAGGAATTTCGGGCACCGATTGTGTCACAACTTCCTCCAACTGATTTGGGCAATTTTTGATCAGCTTCAGTTTGGATTATGACAAACTCCGCCATCGCCTCAAATTGATGATGAAAAGAAAAGGGTTGAAGGGTTTATATTTAAAGAAACACAGAAGAACATAAGACGATATATATTGTGAGTCCGAACTCCTAATTAGGGTCACTGAAACAAAATGGGGTGAACAGAATGTTTTTCCATTACATAAGTTGTAGGGAAGTTGCCAAAGAGTTTTGTATTTAGTATTTATCCAAAACCTTGTGAAAGATTTTGATCTGTAAAAATTCCATAACTCTTAGGTTTTTGCTCTTCAAAGAAGACAGGCAGCGGCCGTATGCATGTCTTTTAATATGTAAATTAGACTGAAATTTTTGCTAATACCTTGGTCGTGGAAGTCGAAATATATGAGGATGATTTTTAAGCAATATAATTGCAGGCATATTCACTCTGCATAAACCAAGATTCTGAGCTTAAATCGATGAACATTAGAGTCAGATAAAACTATATATATATATATATATATATATATATATATATATATATACACACACACACACGCACGCACACATGCAGTGGACTAGAAAACAAAGCTAGAATTTGCGAGTTGGGATGGTGCCAAATTAATGACAATCTCTTGCAATTGGAACTGATCCCCTCCGGACCCAAATGAACTGAGCTAACTCATCAAATGATTCGGATCATTGAAATTTGAGTCAACCGCTACAAACATAGAACTCCTCTAAAAGTTTTAATAATTGTAACCATTAGATCGAATTTCAATAATCTGGATCATTTGATCTTTGGACTTAGTTCCTTTGAGTCTGGAGGGCATCTGGATTTAAATAAAGTTAATTGTTATCTAGTCGTCAATTAAGGATAACCGATTCATCATATAAACACATTATCTTAGTTAACCAATCCCAACATCTCATCACATTTTTACTCGTCAATCGAATTAACAAGTTCTTTCTCAACCGTGATTGGTATTTAATCCATGAAGGCGATTAATTTAGAATTGTTGGTTAGTGTGGGTCCCGTTTCCTAAGAAATATTTTATAGACAACATGATATCATTATGACAGTATCTCAAACAAATCATGCACTATCAAGCGTTTTAAGTTTTATATGTGATAGTGCATGATTGTGATACTACCACGATAGTATCTCGTTGAATGAAAGTCCATTTCAGCCTTCGATGTGCACCAATCAACAATTAGGAATTTATGAGTCACTCACATTGACAACTTTTGCTAACATTTTCCCTAGGAATCAAACTCACTACTTTAATTGTGAGGAAACTACATTTGATAACAAACAAGAGTCATACTCACAAATTTAATACACAAGATCCTCCAAAAATTGATTTAACGAGAAAATATGCCTGCGTGTTGCTGCGGGACTTGAATGTATTAGTCGCAATAGGCATGAATAGTTTTCACACAAAGCAACTAAGAAGTAGCACCTAAAGAATCAATGAACAATTGGGACATCTTACTCATATGTGAGTCTCAATCCCTATTTCAAATCCCTATCGAACAAAAGTCATATTTCTTCAAATTGAATCGACATCATTGATCAAGCAATTAAACATTCAATAATTGACCCAAGAGTTGAGCAAATATATAGGGATTGGAAAAATACAAAGTGAGCACCAATGATACCACACCAGTACAAAGAGCATCACTCACCAGATAATCTAGCTTGAAATGATAAGGAAAGAACCTTGATTGAGATCTTCAATCACTGAGACAACCCAAATGAATAGAGAACAACACAATTAATAAACAGGGGGACAAAGAACCTGAGAAGCAGAAACAAACTTCTATGCACAAAAAATTTGTGCAAGTAAACAAACATCCAGTTATACTGAGACTTGAATGATCCGTGTTTTATAATATAACTTAAACCCAACCATGAATTTACAAAAAATTTTGGTAGAATTATTAACATAACTCAGAAAAAAAAAAACTCAACTTTGCATTTAAATTTCTTAAATAACTTAAACCCGACAAATTTAACTAATTAGATTCATCCACAAAATAGATTTTAACATAACCTCAAAGAGTTTCTTCTAACCAAGTAAACCATTACTCAACAAAAAACATGTAGACAAAGCTCTTATCAAAATCACAATATTGTAATGAACAGGAACTTCAAAATAATCTCAGCTACGCACTTTTCCAAAACGAAGGAAAAATATACTCTGTAACTTAACTTAATATATGAAACCACCAATTTAGTCACCTAAAATTTATAACCAACACAGAAAACAACTCCAAATCCTTAGGTTTACACATGTATGAGCCAAAGGTCAAGTTTTTACAAAACACTCATCCCACAATATGAAAAAGCAGATCGAAAAATTAAATTTTTGTATAGAAATGAGCCAAAGGTTCAATTTTTACAGACACGGTCATTTTATACACAATAAGCATACATAAAAACATAAAACTTGACAAATTTTCATTAACTTCTCAACCAAGACAAAGAACTTAAGTGGGTGCTGATGAATGAAAAATAATTCAGAATTGTTTTTACATTTTTATTATTTTCTAAGTTTTTCACGGAGCCAAATTAAACCAACATGCCTACAAAAAATTTATACCTGTAAGGCCGGAGACTGCTTTCAAGGCCTTTTTCTTTTCTTTGTCGTTATGTAAATCCAATTTCACTACCACCTTCTGTAAAAAAAAAAAAAAACAATTTTCAATTAACAAATTGTTTTGGGAGAGAAAATGGAAATTCATTAATACAAATACCAATACCGATTTCTGGGATTTAAGGGTTTTCTGTTACCCTTGCAACTGAAAGCCTAAAAATCCCAGAAAAATGCCAAGAAGCTTAAGTAGAAAAAATCATTTTTCAACAACCAAAACCCAACATCGATTTAATCATAAACGAAAGAAGAAATTAAAATCTAAACACAGTCACAAATTAACGAATTGAAAACCCACAAAAAAAAAACATAAAATAAAAATAAAAATAGGCAACTGGCCTTAAAACAAAGAATAAATACACATAACAGAGAGAAGAGTACCCAAAATGAGAGAAAATGAAAAAAATATATAGAGAGACAACCATCCCCCAAAACCTGACCTAACTGTACTAAAAAATTTGAAAATAATCAATAGCCTTTTAATCACTACATGTAGGGGACAATATTGAAATCCAATACAAAACTAAGGATTTTCAAATGCCACAATATTTAACAACTACCATACATAGTTCTTTAAAAATGAGCATAAACTAACCTGTAATCACAACAGCAAACAGCAAAAAAAAAAAAAAAAAAAAATCAGAGAACGCAGTATTCTTTCATATTTTCTAATAAATTTTAAACCCAGAAATGGTTACATCTACCTTTTATTTACACCCCACCTGTTGCTCTACCCTTGCATCTATTAATCCAAATTCATTCAAGAAACAATGCAGAGGAGAAAGGCACTCAAAATCAAAAGATAATGGTGAATTGGTGATGCAGATGCTAAGATTAGCAATTGGATTAGCTTTTGTTATACAATTGGGGATGCAGATGCTAAGATGGCTTTGGAAAACAAAACAATTGGCGTTGTACCTTTCCAAATCAAGAGAAGCAACAACAACAACAACAACAACAACAACAAAGCCTTTTCCCACTAAGTGGGGCCGGCTATTCCAAATCAAGAGAAGCAAACTGGCAAAATTTATCATAAATTAGAGGCATACATTTTTGAAGTGTGAAATCAGAGCCAGTAGAAAACTGGTAATACCCTGAAATTAACAATAAATTTAACATATTGGATGATGAAAATCAAAACAAAGAAGCCTAAGAAGCAATTAAGAGGGAAAGAGAGTACGTCTACAATGAAGTTCAGATTAAGAGGGTGTGATTTTAGCTTTTGGATTACTCAGGGCCAGGGTTGTAATCTATATTCATATTAGAGATGAGAGTAGAATTGAAAGCACTTCCCAAATTATACACTGTATTTTCCTTCAACCTAAAAATAGAATTAACCCTTCACATGTTGGGTTCCAAAAACCACATAAGGAGTAAAGTCTAAAATATCAATTTCAATTTAATACTGACCAGATCTCAATAAAAATAAAAGTAAATCAAAGAAGAAAAACGTACACACCATGCCTATGCATGTACATTGGCTTATGCACATGAAAAAGAATACACATGTGAATAAAATTAGACAATTTTAAACCTTTACCATCCTGACCACTATGAAAAGCTTTTCAATTAATAATTGAGCTTGAAATGAAGAAGGCCTTTCTCACCTTGATGCAGGGCGGACAACAAAAACATTATGCATGGATTAATGCATAATATCTGAGATCCTATATGTTTTTTATTGACTGATGCTTCAACATCAGTCACCTAATTCATATCACACATCCATACATACCTAAGAATGATTATTCCCACCACCATAACATTGTTGCTTTATTATGTTTTTTCACTGAGAAGAAAACGAAAGAGCATCATGAAAAATTTAGTCCAATATACCTGAGAACAATTCACATGTTATTACCTTAAACTGGAGTTAAAATTACTCACCCATTTTTTTTTTCATCACACCAAGACAAAAATAAAGGAAGACTTCTAATCCTGTAAATTAGCAAATACTCTACTATCCTAAATTCCTAATCCCACTTGACTTCGCTGCCCCACACCTTTGTCCCCTGTCTCCCATTAACCAAAAACACTCCCAAATCACATCAGCCAGCCATACAACAAAGCCACTGGCCACATCAAATATTAGGCATGATTTAGGTAACCAATTCAAAGAATAAAGTTCGGATAACGAAATGCAAAGAACACGATACATATTGTAAAATTCAAGAACATGATTCAAAGGATTTGAACTATATTGTGTTGAAAACTTACCGAAGAGCGACGATTCCAGGGCGGTAGCGGTCAGGCTTCTTGACTCCTCCAGTTGTGGGTGCTGATTTTATTGAAGCCTCAAAATCAAAACAATTAGCAACTTAGATTCAATAACTGATTGTTTATTGGAAAAAAATAGCTTGCAATTATTGACCCAACACAGATTTTGCAGCATTAATTAAGAGAGAATTATAGTTTTATTTACTTGTGACTAAATCTTTCTTGTTTTGTGGTAATTTGTATAGCAGACAGCCAAACAATATATATAATTATTCAAACAGATTAAGACTCCTAATCAAATCAAATCGTTTCTGGTGCAGCTGCTGAACAATTGAGAGCTGAAGCGACTCCTGCTTTTGAGTGACAGAAAACTCTGCAGTAATAGTCTAATCGCCGCTCTTGCAGACGTCGGTGCTATCGCCATCTTGACGCTCGACATGCTTCTAGCCGTACTCGTCTGGTTGATGGTGCAGTCGTCTTCCACCATCTGCTTGATGGTGTGCGACTCCATAGCAATCGTCTCATCGACCTCGAACACTTCGCGGCTGGTGAGACTGAGAATAGCGAGAGAGAATCAGTGAGGGATTTTAGGGAAATTACTGAGTGAGAAAAGGGAGGGATGAGGGGATTTGATGGATGGTTAGAGAGAAAGGGGACAGAAAAAGAGGAAAAGAAAAGGGAATAAAATTAATAGAAATAAATTACTGAAATTAAAACCCAAAATCTAGAAATGAAGAAAAATGGAACCCCAATATGGAAATTAATCACCTTGGGGAACATCTTCGTGTGATGGATGTCCAAGGCCCTATTTGGCACACCGTATAAAACATCGGATAGTACTAATAATACGGTGTACTGTGTTTGGTGCCGTTTGGATTAAATAAGCACCGGATTAAATAATCCGGGCCCACCTTTTTTACCCGGTGTATACCTGCTTCCTAATCCCGTCCAATTTCTCTGTATAACTTAGTCAGCCTTCTGCTCGTTCTCGCTCTCGCTCTCTGCTCGCTCTCCGCTCGTTCTCACTCTCACTCTCTGCTCGCTCTCCGCTCCTTCTCACTCTCGCTCTCCGCTTCTTCTGCCATCGCCTGCAACTGGCAGGTGAGGAACCTGGGAACTTCCGCTCGTTCTCACTCTCGCTCTCCGCTCCTTCTACCATCGCCTGCAATTGGCAGGTGAGGAACCTGGGAACTTTGAATCAGGAGATTGTGAAGGTAGCAAGAAATTTGGACTTAGAATTGCAGGGCTTTACCCCGAAGGGAGCCTTTCCAGAAATTCTCAGAGGCCAAGGCTGAGCCCAGGCCAGTGAGGGGGTTTGGGATTCTTTTGCAGTCGGGGAAGGAGAAGAAGAAGAGAGATAGGGAAGGAGTTTGGGGGTGCAGCAGAGAGATCTGGGTTTCATTATTTGGGATTCTTCTGTTCTGTAGTCGGGGAAGAAGAAGGGAGAGAGGGAGGGAGTTTGGGGTGCGGCGGAGAGATATGGGTTTCATTTTTTTTTTTTAAGTTTAATTTTATTTTAAGTTTTCCTCCTATCCGATATAATACCAAACACTGTATAAATAATACGGTCATTAATCCGATACTGCACCAAACGCTCGACTAATTTAGTCAGTACTATCCGGTGACTATTTATCCTATCCGACAGATATAGTCAGTACAGTCCGAGCTGCCAAACGAGGCCCAATTGTCCATGGCGTAGTCGACCGTGTTGGTCATGTTAAGGAGCTCGATCTTGGACTTGAGGATCTGCTCATCTGGATACAGCCCATTTCCTTAGGAAGTGTCTTCACAATGTTCAAGCTATCATGCTTGTAGCCCTCCGGGTGAAAATGCTGACGTGAGATGATCTTAATGTACAAATAAAACACCATGCAAGCAATAATGGGCCCAACCCAAATTACCCAATGCCCATTCTAAAGGCGGCCCTGCGAATAAGTATAGGGCCGAAGCATCTAGCCGGGTACATCCAACTCCGGCATACCCCTTTGCGACTGTAACGGTAGTTGAACAAGGAGGCCGACAACTATTCCGACGATGAGAAGACTACAACTCGGCCCAAATTATGGACTTGGCGGTGGTGGTCAAATGCTATCCAAATCGAAGCAAAGAGAAACACAAAACGTGCAAATTATCTCAAGCCGAAGGCCTTGGGTGGTCTCAATGTCCATGATGATGGGCCCATTTGGGCCTGGGGCAATGACAGCGAGGGTGCAACCTCCAAGTGAAAATGTTCCTTCAATGCTGTTGTTTACCACTACCTTGAGTGCTAGAACACCTAGTACCGCCCCGGCGCATTGGCTCAAGATGTAGACCACAGCCGTGAGAGGGAGATGAGGCCAACAAGTGTCTGGATAAGGTTACAACGGGGTTGATGTGACCGCCGGAAATGGGATTGGTGGCGTGGAGAAGAATTTCGACTGTTATGAAGTTTGGTATTGTGGTTTTGGTCTCATAGGAGGAGATCACTACTGTGTCTATAGTAAAAACAAGCACTGCCGTGCCAACTAGCTCTGCCTGAGATGCTATCCACACCTGCCAATAATTTGGTGGATTCAAAGTCTCAAATAGGTGTAACCTACCCTTTAGTGGTGCATCTGAACGTTACCAAGTTAGCTAGAGCAGCGTGCTCTCCTCTGAATTTAAGTTTGAATTTCTCGCGTCATATTTTAGGTTAATTAGAATATCTCATATGAATTCACTGATACATGTTGCAAGAACCATTTAATTATAGTTAACTAATCCATAATCATAAAGTTAATTAGGAACATGAATCCACTAAAGTTATATGGTTGCAATTAAATTGCTTAAAAATTTCCTATGAAGTGATCACTAATGTAAATATTAATTCCCAATATATGCTAATCTTCATAGAAAATAACTCGTGGAAGCCCGACTTTTGACTCAAGGTGAGAGGACGGAGCTTCTTCCCTTCACATTCGAATGCTCTGACCAGAAGAATCCATGGCACACTAGATAATTGTTTTAATTATATTTTTTTATAAAATGATATTCTATTCTTGGCTATTTTAATATACAGTGTTGGAACCCATTGTCCCACATCGGCTAGAGGGCCAAAGAGAAAGTAGTTTAAATAGAAATGCCCATCTCTAACTAACATCGAGACTTTTGTGATAAAACCTCACACCTAAGGATTGTGTAGATCGTAAAATGAGGACAATATCGGTGTTGTTAGAGTGGGCTCTTGGCCCGTCGACCTAAAATATTCTACATACGGAAACAAAGACTTGAACTCGGATGCAAAGACGGTAAATACACACAACCTTGACCAATTGGCCTAACCCATGTGCTCAAATTAGAGAATTAGAAGGGAAAAAAAAGAAAAACTAATTAAAAAGACTTGAAAACCTTGAGTTTTAACGATAAGGACAAAATAAAGCATAAAATGAATAGTACTAGGATTGACTTTTTAGTATAAAAATGTGATTTTTTTTGTTAAGGTGAACAATACTAGAAGCTTTTAGTTAAAGTTCCCTTTAAACAGATTATTGGGAAGAATGTGGTACTTGCATTAGTGAGGAAGAAAGGGGATGAACTCTCTCATCTTCAGCTAATGGCATATTTGCTCCATTTGTTTTAAGATTGAAATAATGGATTACGTTTGAGGTCATTAATGTGTCTATATATAGTCAGTTCAGAGAACTTTTTTTGATAAAAACATCGATGGCTTCATTCAATCATAAAAGGGTAGAACAACGAAGACAATTTACAAGGAGGATTCCTCCAAAATCAAATCTGAAATGAGGTCTGGGGTCTCTCAAACCAGTTGCAATTAGATCCCGAAAAGATACCAAAACGGCTAGTCGATGAGTCACATTGTTAGCTTGGCGATGGACATGGATAGAATAAACTCCAGTGATTGAAGCCATAAGTCTTCAATAATAATCCCACATCGGAGAGGCAAGGAGAAGTATCTCGAAGGGCAACAACAATCTGGAGCGAATGACACTCAAGAATGAAATTTTGAAATCCCCTTTACATCGCCAGTAACAGGCCCGCCCTAGCAACCACAGGCTCCACAAGAAGAGGAGAACCCTTTGCAGCAGCAGCTGCCACAAAAAAGAAAAAGAAAAAAAAAAAAAGAGTACATTGTAGTAATGGACTCTCAACTAAAAATCTATTATCATTGGTCCTTCAACTCATTAAAATCTGTAGCTATGGTTATTTTAGTCGATTTCGTCAGAATTTTGTCAAAATAAGTTATTTGGAAGGACCATTGCTACAATTAGGATCCCTCAACTCATCAAAATGTGTAGTTATAATTATTTCCATCTGAATTTTGTCAAAATGAGTTATGTTGGAAAGACTATTGCTACAATTGGGTTAAAATTGAGGGACCATTGCTCCAATTAGGATTAAAGTTGAGTGACCACTTCTCTAGTTAGATTAAAGTTGAGGGATCAATGATAATTAATTTTTAGTTGAGAGACCATAGTTTCACGTTTTGATGAGTTAAGGGACCAATGATAATTAATTTTTAGTTGATAGACCATTGCTCTAATTGAATTAAAGTTAAATGACTATTGCTACAATTACTTAAAAAAAAAAAGTCAATTCGGAGATGTGTGTATCTATACATAACGGATTTAATTTTGCTACCCCCTACTTATTTATTATGTGATGTACACTACTTTCTAATACCAAATTATCGATAGTCCCCAAAATTTCAATATGCGCTCCTTTTTAGTGGAAAAATGAACAAAAAAAAAGTGCATAATATATTTTGAAGTGTTAATAATAATTCTTGTTTGTTTATATGAATTTGAAATTCATGTATAATGTTTTGTTGTACTTATGGGTACTTCTATCATCACTACACTTGTTTTCTTGAAGTCTTTCTATCTTAGAACAATTAGACAAACTCTTATCAAGGAGACATATGTCTAAGGGCTGGTTTGATATTGCTTGTTTTGAAAAAATAATTGATTCTGCTATGTTGCGAGAATAAGCTTATTTTTGCTGCTTCACGTTTTCAATTTGTTTTCACAAAAAACTGTGAAAATAAACTGTTTTTAAATGTTTACCAAACACATTTTTGAGTTCAGCTTTTTATGATACTCACTTTTTATAAAAGCATATAAGTATCAAACCAGTACTAACTAAACTGAAGTTAGTTGGATATTATAAGTTATTATATTTAATGAGTAAATTTAATATTTGAATGGAAAATACAGTTGTAAGCGTATCGCATCAAACGGCGAAGTTTGTTTGAATCAATTGGTGCCATGCCACCGTTTTTAAAGTCGCTTAGAATCTTTCCAAATGGGAAAGGATATATTCTATATTACCGGTCGGATTTATGTATTATAATTTATATCCCGTAGCCGGTCCAATGCTTTAGGAAATCCCCGTGTAAGATTAAAATAGATATCCTGTCAAAGTTACTAAATAGGATATTGTGATCGCTTCTTTATAAATGACTAGTTTTCATGCATGTGCTTACGTGCAAAAAATATTTTTTTAAATTAGGGTGTGCTATTATAAATTTTTTTAAATAAAATTATTGCTAACTTATTGTGAGGCTCAACCCATCCTCATCTTCCTTAGTGTAGATAATATTGTTTGTTAAAAAAAAATCATTTGACAACTAATTGAATCACATTATTATGTGCGTGCGAAAGACCTTTTCGCCTTTTAAGATGTATTGAACGTGTTTAAAAATAGAAAAAAAATAATATTTAATAAACAATTGATTGAATCATATTATGGCTAGCCCATTGTGAGGTCTAATTATAAAAAAAAAAAACAACAAAAGAAACTGCACAAAAAAAATTATGTGACGATCCGTCCCTAATTTTTCTATGTAATTTCTCACCGAGTATGTGTATTGACGATTATACCCTTATTGGCAAGAGACCTGGACTTATTCTTATAGCTTTCCTTTTGATTTCTCGCTATCGCATTTAAATTGTACATGCTAGTACGAGTAGACGTAGATTTTAAAGTGTAAAAATATCTACTTTGGATAGATTTCGATTTCCTTTTACTGTAGGAAATCTAAAAACCTATCTATTGGATTCCTTTTTATCCCATCCTGTGCACCTCATTTTAAAGTGTAAAAATATCTACTTTGGATAGATTTCGATTTCCTTTTACTGTAGGAAATCTAAAAACCTATCTATTAGATTCCTTTTTATCCCATCCTGTGCACCTCTCTTCATTATTTCACTCTCACCTATCCTATCTCTTCTTTATTTTCTGTCCCCCTCTATCAGAAAAGGTTTTCTCTCTTTTCTCTCCCTTTCTCTCCCCGTATTCTCTCTTCCTCTGCAACGCCATGAACGAACATCAAAGCTCATAGATCGAGCTTGAAACCAACCCCATTTTACTCCTCTCATCCTCACGAACACAACCATACCAACCAAACCAAGAATGGACGAGTTTTGACTCGCCAACTTGAAAGGTCCGAATTCGGACGAGTTGAGTTCGACGTGTTTTCAACCGAGTCACGATGTTTTAGGACTCGGGAAAGCCTCTAAGCAATTCCCTAGGGTCCCTAGTCAAGGTTTGAGGAAGCTTTGACGTGAAACAACTCGGTTTCGAGAAATTCAAGTTTGACCCGTGCCTTTCGAGCCAATTTCCGGCCAAACCACGACGAGTTGGCTGGTGTGAAAGATATCATTCTCTTCATCATGCTGAGTACTATAATTTTCCTTTTTTTTTTCACCCAATTTCGTTGAGTATTGAAGAAGTTATACTCATTTGCATCTTACCCAGTTTCCGGCGAGTCCGACAGCTTTCAAGGCGTTTTCCGGCCAAACCAAGGTGAGTTAGATGTCGTGCGAGGTACCATTCTCTTCGTCTCTTCGATAAATACAACTTTCGTTTTTGTTTCACTCGATTTCGTTGGGTAACGAGGAAGTTATTAACGTTTAAAGGTTGTTCAGTTTTCTGGCCGAATCCGGCCTTCCCTTTCGTTTAACTCCTGCGAGCAGCAACCCAAACCCAGGCCCTTCGGGCCGTTCTTGCGAAGCCCAAAACCCTGGGCAGCCCAACCTAACCCTTTATTATTTTTTTAATTATTATTTGGTTAATTAAAGGCCTTTGGCCATTTCCTTTTAGGGCTTTAAGCTCATGCATTTTAAAATCCTAAACCCTTTTAGTTTAGGCCTTTAGGCCTAGAATCCTTAAGTCCAACCTATTAATCTAACCTAACCTTATAACCCTTAACCTAGATGAAATATTCCGTTAGGGAATTTTCTATTCGTCAGAGAATATTTCGTCTTTCAGGGAATATTCATCCTGTTGACTTTTGTTGACTTTTCGGAAATTTAAGCAGGACCTTTCTTAGAGTAATTCGACGTTCTGAATCTGTTTTTTATGTCCATTTTTCCAAATTCAATTGTTATAGTATAGTTTTATTAATTGTACCTTTATGTGCTTAGGGACAATTATTAGTGGCGTTTCATCTTTGCTAGGTTGCGTGGCTCGTCAACGGCTAAGTATCTGTGAGTGGGCAGTTTGTTTTTATACATATACATATTATAGTTTCCATAAATGCGTATTTACTTCAATTTATGCTTATATTGCCAAGTATTCGATATTGTGATATGAAATGTGATAAATGCTGCTATATGGTTGAGATATTATTGTCATGACATTCATACTTGTGTACATGCTCATCTTGCTACACCCGGTGTTAGTACTCGCCTCAGGGTCAGGGCCAGTCCTTCACGTGTATGTTCACATCTGCACCGTTCGCTCACCTTGGATCCAAGTTTAGGTGCTAGTCTTGTCAGGTATATTGCATTAGGCAATCCGACTTGTATGTGATGTGCTTTTGCACCAGTCTTTACATGATTGTAGTACTAGAGCATATTGATTACACCCAGTCATGTTCGTGTCAGAAACCATTTGTTCGAACTTGTGTGTTAGCTTAGATGATGAGCAAATTGCTTATAATTGATTATCACATGATTATATTACTTTGGCATTTGATATATCATGACTTGGCATATTTCTAGTTATATTGCTGTTATATTTGATTACATACTTACGTAGTATGTTTTGAGGAAACTATACTTGTTTTACGGTGAGGGGTTAGTATATTCAAAAATAAAGGTTTTCGTATAAGTATTGTTTTACTGACCCACTCAATTTGTTTTCGCCCCTCCAGGTTTAGTAGTAGTGTTTACGCGTATACGAGGATTCTGGCAAATCTCAGGAGATGGTTACCTTCAGTGGTGTAACCCTCAACCTATGTACTATACTGTCTTATGCTCAGACATCACGTGTGAATAGGGTTCAAACCCGCTCATCTGCACACTCTCTTGATTAGGCACTTTAGGTTTAAATTTACCCATACCTTCCACATCACTACACTTTATGGCTTCGTCACCCTCCAGGTGTCGGCCAGCACAACTCGATTCGGAGTCCAAGTGGACATTCCGGGTCGTGGTGTGTCAAATTAATTATAAAGAAACATTGTTTATAATAACGAAAATACCCTTGCATTATTATTATTATTATTTTGGTAGAAAAGGAAATACATTAAAGAGAAAAGCCCCAAGGGCAACCCGTCTAAGTACAATAAAAAAGAAAAGCTGGGTGTGCAACCAAAATGATAGTTCCATCCCAAACATCATCCGCTAAAAAATTGGCTTCCCTAAAAACATGCTACCAGCAAATGACCTCAAAGTAGTCTGCCAACTGACGTATGTCTGTAAGAATGGTCTTCAATCTCCAGAGGGCATGATAAGCACCGCGAATAACCTCAATAACTAGCTTAGAGTCACCTTCAATGATGATACGCTTAAGACCTTTCGCATTTGCCATCCATATGCCATCACGGAAAGCCAAGCATTCCGACACATTAATGGTATTCCGACCAACCCTTCGCGCCCCAAAATTGATAAGGGAACCATTTTCATTTCTAATCACAAATCCCGAAGCAGCCTGCTGGTTAGTTACCAATCTGTCAAAATTAAGTTTGACAAAGCCAACCTCCGAGGGAGACCACCGAATTGTGCCAGCCTTGGCCAACTGGCCGTCAAATAGTCCATTATGTCCCTGCATATTAGCTGCTTGATACTTTCTGCCCAAACTAAATGCTGAGCAGACGAGAATAGTATAATCCGGATTCTTATTTTGAAAAATGACATGGTTTCTGTACTTCCAAATCTGCCAACAAACCAAGAGTACCATACTCAACTCACACAACTCTTCACTATTTCTGGTGTCCAAGGAGTTTAACCAATCATTGAAATTAAGGATTTGATTCATTTTTAAAGAGTTAGAAATAGCAGGATTATTCCACACTTGTTTAGCAAAACTACAATAAAAAAAAACATGGCTAATGCTTTCATTTTCTAAGTTACACATAGGATATGAAGTAGGCATATTATTAATGTGAAATCCCATTCCTGGATTTCATTATTATAATCTAAGTAATGGTATTATTGAGTTTTTATATTATTTTTTGGGAAATTAATTATTTAAAATCTGTAGACCATTCGAGGTCACAATTGATATTGTTGATTAGATTTTGAGATCACGAACGCATAGGCGAAAGCCGTTTGCGAATCCGGGTTATAACGGTATAGTTATAGGCGTTTAAAGTTGTGATACTATGGATTTTAGGAATTATTTAGACTCCCACTTTGTGGGAAAGGGGCGCAATCAGATATTTGGGTTAAGGGACCAATCAGTTAGAAGAGGGAGGGAACTAATCAATTTTTTAAAAGGTTAGGAGCTGCCCAATCAGGAGAAGGAGAAGGAGGGGAAATGACGGACTTGAAATGGGTCATTTTTGACTCGCGAACCACCATTTTTGACCCGGCCATATCTCCTTCATACGAACTCCGTTTTGGGATCTTGGTGTCCATGGAAAGCCCTTGATGAGCCCTACATCTTGGTAGTGTTAGATTTCCCAATTTCTTTCCCATTTTTCCAGTTCGAAGCTACAAACCCACAGGTGTTCCGGCAGCTTTATCCCTTTTCCCGGTGGCTTCGAAAAGTTTCACCGTCCATGACCACTACCAAAAGACTTCCCTCAACCCCAGGAACAAAGCCCAAGCAGTGTTGGAGGCGTCAGAGTTCGATTGGAAGCCGAATCAAAGCACACATTTTTCTAAGGTTTCGGCGGGTTTGAGTGAAATTGAAGTGTTTCCCGGCCAAATTGTACTTGGCCATAGGTATAAAGTTTTCTCTACTCTTTGAGATCTTTATTTCTGTAATTTTTGGTAATTTTTAAAAATAGTTGAATTTTCGGCAAGTCGGGGCGGCCGACCGCCATCCGCGGCGGCGGCCTGGCCAGTGGGCCGACAATGTCCTTTTAAGTTCAATTAGATGCCCTGATTTCATAATTGATATCCTTATGATATGGTTTGATTGTTTGAACCTAATTTCATTACGATATGTGGTTAGGTCAAAAATATGATTCGACGATCCGACCATTGGATCGTCACCAAACCTTAATGCATGATAGAAAATAATATTTTTGGATCATAGAAACTTACAGATTGAGAATCCGACGTACGGATCTTCCTTAATTGGATTTCTAAGTTTGTAAAATTAAATGTCGACCGCAACTTGAATTTTGAAATTGGCGGAGATCTGACGGTTGGATCGGGTTGATATTTTAGTATGTTATTATTTGAGCATAATGTGTACTTTTGGAAAGTTACGGATCCGAAATCCAATGTGTGGATCTTCCGGATTGAATTGTGTAGAATTGTGGACCCTACCTTTGACCGAAAGTTGACTTTTGATCAACATGTATCGAAACATCCTAATTACTAAAATTAGTACTACGGGGGACTAAGTGAAGTCTAGTGGGCCTACATTGGTTAGATAGCGACTTGAATATATGAAATATGATTATTATCTTAATTTCTTATATTAGTATCATTTGTGAATATGAATTGGTCTTATAAATATGATTTTTATTGAAATGTGAATTTTATATATTTAGCCATAGACCTATGCTACTTAAATATGATTTGGCTTGTGTATTGATGATGTTTGTGATATATATGTGTTTAATTAATTTTTAATAATGTGAATGATAATTATGAAGAATGTTATGACAATTATGGGATCTAAATATTGTTTGATAATTATTTGGATATGATTGCCAACTAAATACTTATTTGAACTTGGCATTATTCCCTAGCATGAGATGGAGATGAAAGTCAGGAGATGAGTTAGGTACTTTATTAGATTTTTAGTAGAATTAGTAATTGAGGGAATTCCTTGTGTTGTGCTCCATATGACTAGATGCTGGTTGATATGTGGAATCGATAGCATGTATGCATATAATCATGTATAAGGTGTGATGATGAGACTGCACCATGTAGATGTGGTGCATGGTTGGTCTTGCTTGGTTTATCTGCATTAGGGGACCATACTATTTATGGATCGCGCTTGGTTAATCCGCGTTGGGCGATCCTTATGGCCATTTATACTTAGGGCTGATCATGCTTGGTTAATCCGCATTGGGTGATCACTGCCTAATAGTTTTGTAGGTATGACTGTGCTTGGTTAATTCACGTTGGGGGACCATATGCATTCTAGAAGTGAGGAGGATTAGTTGTACTTGGTACATTTGGTGGGGGAATCATATGCTTGTTTGGATTCCGTTGAGTGATGGTCCGGAATCCCTTCTATTCTACGATTCCGTTGAGTGATGGTCCGGAATTGTATCCAGCTTGTATTTCATCGAATGGTTCGATTCTATATGCATGGTACTTTGAGATTCCGTTGAGTGGTCTGGAATCCCTTTGGTGTCTTGGTCCCTTGGATTTGTTTTCAGCTTCAGAGATGTAGGCTTCGGCCGAACTGTGTCGCTCATGCTTACTTTTCATGGTGTTGTATGAGATTATGATATGAGCTGTTATGATTTGTTTCAGACGAACCGTTGGATGTCTGGGTGACTCATTTGGAGTTGTTAGAGTTCCTTGGTTAAATTTGTGAAATGATATGCTACTGCATTCATTAATTAAACAATTAAATGCTAAGATCATGTATCTTTGATTCATGATTAATTAATTGATGTGATTGTGGAATGACGTTGGGTATGATTGAGATTATTATGATTAGAGTAATTGATTAATGTGACTTGAGAATAACATTGTGCTTCGTTGGTCCTTTGATATGTTACATACTATGATTTGCGGTATTCTGTGAAACAGAGTGATCTATATGATGGATGAATTGGAAAGTATCTGTGTGAGAATGGGTTACATGCGTGTAAGAAAGATGATAATTGTTGTTTGACGTAAGGTTGATGTGTAATATGGTGCATTATGATTTTCTGTTAGAAGTATTTTACGGAAAGATTAGAGTTGACGATTGGTGAACTACGAATGGTTTGATCCCTTTTAAGGGTACGTAGGCAGTCTAATGAGGAGGTTAAATGCAGCCATAAAGTATAAGAAAAATTATCACGAAATTTGAATCTTGAGTTGTGCATTGTCCATATCCCGAAGGCGGGGTATGCGAGTGATACGGGTATTTGGTAATGTCACGTGTCAATCCTGGACGTATGTCGGGATCGGGGCGTGACAATTAATATATCTCGCCAACCTGTCTCTGGTTTGGATTTTTCCCAGAATGAGAAGCCAACTAAATTTTTTTACTCTGTGAGGTACGATAAGGTTCCACATTCTTTTCAGAATCTTGCAAGAATTCACATTATTAATAACGGAATTCTGTATCCAAGTTGTGGATTGGATAGAGAATTTACCATTTGCATTTGGACCCCAATAGCTCGAATCAACTTGAGGGCTTAAAGGCAGGAGACTACTACAAATCTTATTAACCACCTTAACATCAACCATATTATATAACAATTGTCTATTCCATTGCCCATTAACAATAACCTGGCTTACTTTCATTTCAAGATCAACATGGGTAATCTGGTTGCTAGATAAGAGATTGGTAAGTGGGAAAGGAAAAACCCAATTATGGTTCCAGAAAAGAATGTTTTCTCCATTTCCCACCACCCACCTCAAACCCATCTTAATAACATCCCTCGTCTTGAGGATACCCTTCCACACACAAGAATAGTTCTATCTAACTTTATTACTTAGAAATTATTCCTTCTTCAGGTACTTATTCTTAACAATTTGGACCCACCAATTTTGCTCCTCAGTCAAGACTTTCCACCCCAACTTTGCCAAGCAAGCATTGTTGAAGTGAGCACTCTTTCTAATGCCCAACCCCCCATTCTCTTTAGGGCAGCAAACTTTGTCCCAAGCAACAGGGTTAAGTTTGGAGTCTTTTCCCCACAGAAATTTTTTGTTCTCTCTATCAATAGCCTTAGCCAGCTTTTCAGGACATTTAAAACAAGCCATAGTATGATTAGGAACACCATAGAGGTTTGCTTTAATAAGAGTAAGTCCCCCTACCTTAGAAAGCGTATTGGCCTTCCAACCAGAAAGTTTGTTCTGGATCTTGATAATAAGTTCCTTAGCATTAGTTGGATCCTTCCAAAAAATTATATTATGAATCCCTAAATGTTTGCCAATAGTGGTTTTATGCTGGATTTGCAGAATATTAACAATATCATTCCTGGATTGATTTCGAGTGTTATTGGAAAAATAAAGCGACGACTTATGGACATTTATTTTTTGTCCAGAAGCATTAGAAAAATCATTAAGCACTTCGGCTATATTTCTGGTTGCATTATTGGTAGCTTTAGCAAAGACCAAACAATCATCTGCAAACATTAGGTTTGTGACTCTAAAACCTCTAGGGGCAGTTACACCCCTGCATTATTTGATGAATTATTTTGGGTTGCTTTTGAACTTTTTTGCTTGTGAGGCATTTTTGTCTTATTATTTTGGGTGAAGCCCGTGACCCCAAATAGGGTTGCTGGCTCTATATAGTAGTATAGATTTTATTTTTTTAATTAAAAGCCTAAACTTTTTAAAATCAGTCAATTGACTAACGCCAACATATCGTCATATCAACAACATGCACCAATAAAAATATTCCATGTGGAAATTAATAAAATAAATTAAACTACATATATTTAGAAAGGAAGAAAAAAAAAAACCTAGCTCAATTATTCATCCACTAAAAGGCCCCACAATAATATGACCCCCGCACGTGCCCAATGTAAGGAAAGAGACCCTTAATACCTTAGTTGGAAAACAAAAATAACAAAGATGAAGGTGTGCAGGTATTCGAAACCATGCAGAAATGGATGGAAAAATAAAATAAAGTAATGCTACACTTACCATATATTTTAGTATTATTTCAATAAAGGTAGAATCTACCAACACATATGAGTCTCATATCTCTCAGAAACATGATACAAATGGTGGTAAAAATATATGTGGTAAAAATAATATAATTGAAAAAAAATAACGCTTGACAACTCCTCTAAGCACTACCTTGTTTAACAGTCTCGTTTCATTAACATGTACTACTTGCACAAAAGGTTATTAACACTGGGAGGGCCTTAAAAATTCGGGCCCCTTGTGCAATCTCACAACTCACACATCCTCAGGATCGGCCTTGCTTCTAATTAATGTACATAGATTCTATAAAACCTAAATATCATTATCATTTAGGCATAGAAATCGGATAGTTACTTTAGATTCCTGATAAATAGAGTATTCTCCTACGTATTTTCACACGTTGTTAATTCTTCGAGTTGTGGCTTGAGTGTACAGAATATATAAAGTTCGTCGGAGCCCAAAAATTATAGTGCTTAGACTTTGGATTATAAATTGTTGAATCCTATGAGACAAAACACCTACCGAATTGCAAGCACAAGAGCATAGGTAAAATTCTATCTTTAAAACATTACATTTATGCAAGCTTTAATCTCTAAATTTGATAATTTTTTACCACTCTAAAAATAAAATTTTCCTTAATTAGAAAGTAAGAGCAATTCCAGAGCCTAGAGCTTTAGACATTGGCAACAAAAGATGTTGCATTTGACGTGGAGCCTAGCCCTCTTCTTGAAGAAAGAAGCATCATTGCAAGAATTTGATGCAATTGTGGCATGAATCTCTCCAATTTCTATGAAAAGATTTGGTTTGATCATTGGGCTAGATGATCTGTTGTACATATAGTATATAAAACAACATCAGAGTTATGAAAATTATCTATTCTATTAAGAGAAGAGGGCATGTCAACTTTTTGCCCCATTTTCTTCCAATTTTGTCATCATTTTTGAATACACAATGTTGACATGAGGATGGTAAAATAGTAATTTTGTATATTTTGATCTTTTCCCCCTTTTTTTCCTATTTTGCCCTCACTTTTGATACAAAATATTTACATAAGAAGGGCAAAATAGTAATTTTATATCGAAATATTTACATAAGATAAAAAATATGCACTTACTAAGAGAAATTGTCCCACCATCATTTTTTCATACACGTAAGTGAAATTATGATGTTTTTTGGATAGTTGGAATGAACTGAAGCAGTTGCGCTTGAGGAGAATATAGGAGGAGGTGGGCAATTGTTCACACACACAGAGTGTGTGCTCATCTGCTAGTTGATGATAATTAGAGGACGGCATTGCAAACAATAACAATTTTCTACTTTTTATGGATCCCAAATCTAAACAATATGATTTCTATTTGGTTTTTTTTAGCTAAAATGATATTTGAGATTGGTATAACTCCTCATTTTGGTCCTTGAGTTTTGAAATCAATAAAAGTGGTCACTAAATTTGTTCACCATCAATCATTTCGGTTATTTTGTGAAAAATTCTGTTAAATAAGGATCAAAGTGCAAAAAATATCCTCAATTTAATAAACAATGAGCAAAAATGATTTGACACAAATTGAGGGTATTTTTTTGTCATTTTATCTTTATTTAATAAAGATTTTTCATGGAATGACCAAAATGATTGATGGTGGACAAATTAAAGGACCACTTCTATCGATTTCAATTCTCAAGGATTCAAAGTACGGAATTATGCTAATCTCAATGACCATTTTGACTAAAAAGTCTTTTATTCTTCTAATTAAACACACCATAAAAGAAGAGTTTTACTATTTGAACATCATCACCTATTTAAGTTCACTCTAAATTCTATTTATACCCCATTAAACTTCAATTTTAACTTTTTTAAAAACACCACTTTGTTACCAAATTGCCCTTAAACATACACACAACACCCACAAACCCTAATCTTAATTTAACCTCAAATGTAATTAAGCTTGTTTTAATTTGATTCGAAACTACAAAGATATTTTTAATTGTGAAAATAATGATTGGACTACTTACTTTTGCACAGGCTATGCATGTGACACAAGGGGTTATTGGAGTAGAAGTTCCAAAAGAGGAGATAAATAGGTGTGAGTATATATATGTAAGAGTATAATTACTATTTCATCCTTAATTATGAAAAGTACTATAAACTCACATAATTTGTTTTGTCGGATTTAAGCTCACATAATTAAAAATGTGCATGATGATCATTTTACTCAACCAAAGAGAGTTTTCTTAATTAATAGTATAGATGTGTATAGTTTCATAATTAAACATTTTTCAGAAGAAAAAAAAACAGAAATTTCGTCAGGAAAAATAAGGTTTTCATCGCCTAAATCTTTGCCTAACAGATATTTGTGGGGGCAAAGATCGTAGTATGAATGTTTGCCTGAAGACTTAAAAGTTTTGTTGGGCAAACTATGTTTTCAGACAAAAAGTTTCATCGGGCAAAATGTGTTGACCAACTTGGCTTGACGAACCGAACTTGCCCGACAACTGTATTTCGTCGAGTTTTGAAATTAAAAATATTAAAAACACATTTGCCCAATAAAATAGTCATCGGGCAAGGAATTTAAAGGCAAAAAAAAAAAAAAAAACAAAGTACATGATCGACCAAAGAATTTGTCGAGCAAAAATTTAATTGTTATTTTTAAATTGTAATTTAAATTATATTAATCTCAAAAGAAATCACTGTATTACAAAAAATTATTTAACTATATTAGAAATGAAATAATCATACAAACGTATATGTAAAATATCCTAAACTAACTACTCTTAGTGTGGTGGTTGAAGGTCGCTCGGATGACAAAGGAGGCAAATGCTAGAGCCTACCATTATCTGTGCCATCCCAGTAATGTTCAGCAGAAACTCATCATTCCGCTGGTGCACAGCTTCTTCCCGAGTTCTTCTCGCTGGCACTCTTCTTTTTCTAGGTGTCGTATAACCTTTAACATCATCTCCAACTGCTGTAGTTTGGAAGACGTCCCACTTGGAAGCTGAGAGTCAGATGAAAAAGATCCCCGAGGTCCCGAACTTAATCCGCTTCTATGCCGCGAAGCTCTCGGCCTTTCTGTTGCCCAACCTTTTCCATCAGCAACTGTAGAGACACATCTGGATCAAGTGTTAGCTGCCCTAGTTGCGTGTTCAATTGATGCTGAGAGAGGTTGGCGAGGTACTCGTCTTTGTTCAGAGACTTATAAAGCTTCAAAAAAGAAAACCAATTAAATTATCGATCATAATTTAATTTTTTTTAAGTGTAATGAAATTTGAAATTAAAATTTTGAACAAAATACTTACATAAATGTCATCTTGCCATAATTTGCATGCGTATCCCCCATGCGTTGACTTCTGGGAAAAGCAATTCGCATACCACCTTAGTGGTGGAGATGCACAAATCTAAGTAACTTGTAAAATGGCAAATAGTCGTAAGCAAGCTAAAGATTGGGATAGGGGATAAGCTGGTCAGAGGCTCTTTAACGGTGAATTAGTAACCAATATTAAGACTCAAGTAATGGGTAAGAGAATAAGTACACGAGAATTGCATTACCCGAGATGAACCATAGAATAATGCATTTATACTAGTCGATGAGAGGACCTTTTAAGATATTAGGATCCTTATTAAACCAAGAGAATCCCAGAGGATATTTTGGAAATAGATATTGCATCCTCTTAGAAGTGTAATTACTTGCGGCGCACGCTAATCCTTAGATTGTAAGAACTCTAAAATCATCTGAAACCCTATGATTCCTTGTTGGATTAGGTTTCATATATTGTGGAATAAGCATGGTAAATTTCAACGAACTTCGCACACTAATTCCAGAACGGGATGATGGTAGCATTGCTACTCCGTTTATTCAGGTCTACAGTGTATGCTGTTAAGTCTATCATCGGACTTCTAAGGTATGCATATTTAGTCGTCTTGCTCCAGCCCTAGAAAACCATGGTCTCACAATTGCCCCAACTATGTATCTTAAAGGATTTGTTCCCCTTGAGGATAGATAGTTACCCAAAGACTATGCTTTTCGGAGTAAGTTGGAATACATACCGTTTTGATTCATTTGAAAGGTATTTTGGCTTCAAACCTTGTGAACTTTGTGAACGTTGAGTTGTTCTATATTCGGGCACATTACCTCGTTAACCATGTTGTTGGAACCAAATTCGCGCACCAGAGACCGAGGGGAGGAATATGCTAATCAGGCTTTCCGTCAGTCAAGTTAGCAAGCAATAATAAGACTTAAATAGTGGGCACGAGAGTTAGAGTGCGATGATTGTGTTACAATAGATGAATCCAGAATGATGTATTTATACTAGTCGGGAAAGAAACATTTTTAGGATAGAATCCTGTATTCAACTGGGAGAATCCAGAAGTAGATATTGCATTTTCTTGGGAGTGTGATTACTTACGGCGCATGCCAATTTCTAGATTGTAGAAACTCTAAGAACATAGGAAACCCAAATGATTCCATGTTGGATCAGGTTCCCGTATCTTGCAGAACAAGCATGGCCAATCTCAGCAAAGTCGTTCAGACTAAGCCTACTACTCTGGAACAGGATAATGAGGGCACCACTGCTCTGTTAATCCAACTCTGCTCGGAGCTGTTGAGTTTATAACAAGACTTTTGAGGCACTTGTATTCTTACTTGCCTTACTCTGGCCTTAGAAAATCATGGCCACACAATTGTTCCTAACTATGTATTAGAGGAACTTGTTCCCATTGAGGATGAATAATTATCCAAAGACCATGTATTTCAGAGTAAGTTGAATAGATACTGATTATTCTTCAATTTTCACATAATGATCCGGTTTTGCAAAATAGACGAAACGTTCTGAATTCAGACGTGCTATCTCGAGAGCTGTGCCATAAAAATTATGCCTCTGAAATAAGTGAGGTCACGATTTGCAGGCTACGAACACAGGAACATGGCTCCTTGCCTGGAAATTTAGTGCACCATCATGCTTCCGAAAAGTCAATACAACTAGTAAAATTATGTGTTATAACATTCAAACCTAGGCTTTACACCATTCAAAAGAATAGTTGAAAATGTTGATTTGGAAATCATCTAAGGGTGGCTTTGAACTCTGCCTCTGAGTACGACTAATTCTATCTCGAACCAATATACTACGACAAGTATACTCTGTGACACCATGTGTTCAGCAGGTTCAAAGAGGAGGGGCATCTAGACTAAGCAATTCCCAAAAGGATCTTGTTTCAATGGAGTTCTAATACACAGAAATGCTTTGGCCAAGTCAACCAAGGTAGTCTAATAAAAAACACTCAAGTACGACACATAAGGTCTAACAAAAGGATTCTAAAGGTGTTTTCGACCTAAATACAGGCGACCAAATCCTCAAAGAACATTTTTTTAAGACTCATTGGGGATGAACATGCAATTCAAACTAAGGAATAAATCTTCTCTAGGTATCACGTTGTATATATCAAGACCTTTAACCAAAAAATGGGGGCAAGAGAATAGAAGAAAAAAGATAAAGACTGGCAGTCATTTCAAACGCAAGACGACACTTTCCCATCCTTAATCCGATCAATGCACCAAGTGCAGAGCAAAAGAATTTCCATGGGTTTCATGCCTCATACTTAAGTAAGGTGGTCCTCCGGCTATCGTGATGAGAATTTTTAAAGGCACTAAGTTTGGGAGATAGTATTTTTTCGGATCAACGTTACCGTGTGAGGGTGGTTTGAGCTCGTTCCTAGGCCCACAAACTTACTCATATCCTGCCCTGTCACTTACTACTTCAAAGTTGGAAAATCATTTTTTCTTTCTTATAAGGTACTTTAACGGTTAGGTCTGGTTCTTCAATCAAGTATCGAATGACTTTCCAGTTAGATCGTTCTTGGATTTCGGCCGTACTTTTGATGGTTCTCAATGATCCAATATGACCACTTAGGTCTACGTTGCCATGATATTGTTTTATGGAAGTGGGTTGGCAGAAGTTCGGCCTGACTTCGCTAACTCGAAAAGCCTCGCTATGAGAATCTAGCAGAGTGTTAGCTTACTTAAAAAAGATTGTTAGATTAAACTATATTCTACAATGTAGAAGCAAAATATGGGATGTCCCAAGCACTTAATTGTTTGGGAAAGAACTACTCAGAAAAGCTAAACATTGTTCGACAAAATCATGCATTTGTAACATAAAGTTTGGCAAAAAGAAAGCCCAAATCCCATGATTGGGGCAGATAAGTTCAAATTATGGATAAGACAGACCTTTATCCTAGCGAAATTGCAGGACCACAAGATAGATGTGGCAATTATAGCTCATTACCAGCAGCCACATCTGTAGCACCCGCTGTATCTGTGGCAGAAGGGTTGACAAGATCAACATTGGAACCAACCAGGTTAGCTCAGTGGCCTTTCGAAGGTAGAAGACAATTCACTTTTTTTTCTTCAGAGGTAGCGAGCTCCACAACTTCTGTCGCAAACGAAGAAGGTATAGACAAGCCGACTTCTCGAATTTTTTTTCAACAAACGGCTTGAATTGTTGGAAATATGCCTTGAAAGTCAATCTTTGGAAGAAACCTTTAAGGACAATGAATGTGTGTATAGATGACTCTTATACATCAAAATGCAAAAATACTAATTAGGACTATCTCAATAAACGATATACGTCCTAAATAGTGAATCCATGGACAATGGATCGATGGAAGAAGTAATCTAATGATGTTAGACTACAGAGACCTTCTTCACATAACCATCATGTCCAAAAGGTTCCTGGTCATATGATTGTCAGAGGGATACTGACAATACAAAGACCAGTACATACTCTGTCCCCTTCAATTGGAAGGATGGAAAGTCTCATCCCATTCGTGTAGTGACACTAAGACAAGTATGTAGGTGCTCATTAAGGGAATGAGTTCACTGAAAACAATCGAACGAGAGTACTTGCATGGAGGTCTACTCACATGTCAAGCAAGTAAATCTAATGGTTGGAATAATGTAAGTAGTCATTTGACCTGAGGCATCATGGTTGTCTTATGGTTAGGTCCTTGATCTTTGATTATGTCAAACTCACTCCATTCGCGGGTGTCCACGGCATAGTTGGGGTTAAGCCACTTAGCCATGGAGGCAAGTGAATGCGCAACAAGGGATCTCTAATCCTCGTTATGAGAGGATGAATGCTCTAAGATATGATTCGGGAATCTTCGGCCGAAGTATCGAGTGTAATAATGGAAAGCGTTCCTATACGACTCAATTGAATCATATAACATGAAATAATCACATTAGGGGTTTGACATAATAAATCCATACCCTAATAGTGTGATTGAGAGTATTGTTTTAGAGAAGGATCGAATTACATTGTAATTCCAATTGAATAGGTTCTCCGAACAAATTCTACATTAGCTTGGGTAGCCATGATATATGGTTAGATGTCACTCATGGCTTATGAGTTCTTCTAGATGGTTAAATAAGTAGTCGTCAAAGAAGAAGGAGAATTGAAAGTAAGTTTTAATTCACTAAGTGATTGGATTAAATACAATCAATTGGATTGGTGTCAATCACCTCACTGCCTTGCTAATTAGAACCTAAAATGATTGTACACCGATACACTCTTGTAGTGAGACCACTAATGGATGAAGGAAATAATTAATTGGATTAATTAAGTGTTGTGATTAATTAGAAAGTCTAAAGAAATCATAAAAGCGATAAAAGATCGTTTTGGGCTTAAAGAAAAGTTCGGGTTAATATGGACCCATTAAGCCCAAACCCATTGGGCTTTTATTTAAGCATAGGGTGACTTGAAATAATAAAAGCCCAAAGCCCAAACAACACTAAAGGGGGCTGGCCAAAGGAGAGAGAGAGTGAGTCAAGTTGTTGACTTATTTCTTTGTGTTATAAAAGGAACTTTATAGCAAAAGTTTCATTAGGGTTTTGTGTGTTGATTTTTCACAAAAGAAGAAAACATCTCTCTCTCTAAAACTACACACAAGGCCGGCCACCATAAGGGTTTTTTAGCTAATCATCTTCTCACCCTTTTGGTTATTCCTCCATCCATCTCACTACACTAGTGGGTGTGGATCTTTAGAGGTCTTCTACCTTGGAGACTAAAGGAGAACCAAGGAGCACTCATTCTAGCAAAGTGGAGGAGGCAAGGAGGGAGGCTAGGCTCAAGGAGTTCCAAGAGCAAAGAACTTGGAGGTGGTCCATCCTTGGTCTCAAGTCTAGATCAAGAGGTATAAATCTACTCCTACACTTTGTTCTTCAATAAAATGTTTAGATGCATTAAATATAGACCTATGCTTCTTGAAGGGGATTTGCATGACTATAGCTTTGATATTATATGATAACATGCTTCCGTTGCTTATGTATATAAATTTTGAATTGTTTATGCATGCTAGTCACTAGAAATCCCACATAAATCTCATTATTTCCCTTCATGAATCCCATTTGTCATGATGGTCCTAACCTGTTTAGTCAGCAGGATAACTTGGCTATACTCACACTCAATTGCGTCTTTAAATAGCCTTATGATCTCCGCTAAGTCCACCTCGTTCTCTGTTGTGGTCTGTTGGAAGGCCTCTGCGTGAGACTCCTCGCTTTGGTCTGCTTCTCGTTGAACCGTGTCTAAGTTTGATTGAAGGATGGCATGATTAACATCTAATAAGCTTTGTTCTGTTGTTAGTCTCTGTTCTGCCTCATCTTTAGTCTTTAACACTTGAATTGACATTGCTTTTACATTTTGCAACCACTCTTTCAAAGCATTTTTTCAGCATCCCATGAGCGCTCTACATTTAAGAGCTCATCCAACTTAGGACCTTTTCCTTGTAGACTTCTCTTAAGTTTGATCATACTGCCTGATTCACTCTTTTAAGTAGTTTCAAACTTTATCATTTTATCTATTTGACTTTGAAGAAGGGCCTCAGTCCAAGCATTTTCCTTTAAGAAAATATTCACCACAATATTCAAAAAGCCAGAAAAAGAGAAAAAAAGATATCATGTTAGAAAGAAAGAAGAACTAACCATGTATCTACGATATGATAATATTTCTCTGCTAGGTGATCAACATCAGTGGCTATCTCACTAAAATCGGCGGAGGAGATATTCAAGTAGACCAAAGCTTGAGCGTACCTGGTGTTATAAAGACTGACTGCGTTGATGGGAAACATCTTGGAACCACTTGTAGGTTTGGTTGTAAAAAACTGCCCTCCTACTGTAACCACTTTGGGAGGGATAAACAGAGCAAGTGATGGTCCATGGGGATTGATAAGTGCCCCCTTATCTACTAAGTCTGAAGCATGAACTCGTTCAAGTATCAGATCGTGAACAACTAAAGTAAAGACCCGTTCTTGAAAACATTGGTGTTGTTGCTGTTGTAGCTCTTTCTATGACTATTCTTATGCCATAGTTAGAGAGGCTTGATCCAAATGAACCTTGGTGGAATTCTCATCCTCCCCAAAAAGGAGTTTGCATCCTTCTTCTCCATCAGCTGCTGGAGAGGGCCCTCTCCAGCCAACTTTGATTTAAGGGGAGTGGGGTTGCCGATTTCTAACACTTTATTTATCTCTTTTCGACAACTCCCAGAACTGCTTGTCGATTTGGGTTTTTTTTTGGGAGCCTTGTGTTTGGGTTAATATTTAAACCTTAGGCTTTCAAGAAGGAAAACCCAAGAGAGTTCAATAAAGAACGTTCTACCCAAAGCCCATAATCAAGCCCAGTTCATCCATTTCAAGATATTATGGCAGCTCCCCATTAATGCAAAGGCCAATTGCTTACAAGAAGTAACAACCGATGAAAGATCACCAACTATTGGCCCAAAAGTACTTTTTGGATGACAAACACGTAAAAAGGCTTGTGACTCACTAACCTTCAGTTGTTTTCGGGCAAGAACAGAAATGACACAGCTGGGCTAATTTGTTTATAAAAGGAGGAAGAGGGCCCAGAGGTAAGGACACTCATCCAAACAAACAAACAAACAAACATATATAACTTGTTTCTTAGCCAAGCAAATACCCAGAAAGTCTTGATTTGTCTAGACTTTGCACCCTTTTTTAGCCTTAGACTTCTTTAGAAAGACATCTTTTGTCTATGTAAAAGCTCTGCTACCTTTTCCCTAAATGTTGTAGTATCGATCTCTTATGTGTAAACTCCTTTTCAGTCATCCCCTTTAGTACTCAATCCTTTTTGTAAACTGCCAAGGGAAGATAATGCAAGACGTTTTAACCTTGCCCGACTTTCTTTGTTTTTGCCTTCTCATTAATAGATATGGTATTATAATGTATCCTTAAGTAGATATGCAAGTCATTTTCGGTCTCTTAATGATCCGAAGTTCCATTAACTCTCAGATCTGGTTCACTTAGTATTTTTACTCTCTTGAAAGTAAATGAAACTGATGTTTTGATTAAGATCTGGATCTCCACCCTTTGAAGCATACAAGATAAATAAAAGTCCTTGATCTCAAGGCATAAAAAAGAACTTAATGTGGACTTAACCCATCCACGACAATCCTTTGATAATGAGAAGTTAGAGTAACTTGGGGTGCAAGTAATCGACTTAAATACACTCATTCTACATCTGCCATATAGAGATGGTCGTGGCAAGCCTCATCGCTTAGTTAATTTTGATTGCAAGCCTCACGGCCTACACCTAAGGCCCGACAAAGGCACATTTCAGAACTAACTCTGTTCTCTTTTTGCAGCCCGACAAGCAAGTGAGAGCTCGACAGCCAACCAAAGTGCCAACTCCTCAAGGAGATGTGTGCTCGAGCCAGGGACCCTTCCCAGGGAAATTCCTGCCCGAACATAGTTTTGGCACGACCGGTGGGATTCAAAGATATTGTATGCTAAGAAGACGAAGGAAAGAACAAACCTTCAGGTGGAAAAAAGAACAAAAATCCACCAGGATCTAGTATGGCAAATCTCCCTGGCAAGGATCCATCTTGACCGAAAGCCCGACCCCTTCTGAGAAATTAGGAGGAAAGGTCATGAATGAAGATTTGCAGGCTACTATGATAGTTGTGATGAAGAGTATGGAGAGAAACTCTTTACAAACAAAAGAGGAAGTAAGCAGGCTTTGTTCCTTAACAGGATATTCGTAAAGGAGGCTGGGTCGGGAGTACTCTACCCCAGAAAATAATCATGCTAGAGAAACCATGAAGGAAACTAGCTCGGTGGAGGAACCAGGTATTCCTTTGTTTCCGTTACTTGAGGAAAAAAGAGGTAGAGAGAAAAACGAGGAAGAATCCGGAAATAGTCAGCCAGTGTTGAAGACAATTAAGGAGCCAGAGTTGCCCGACCCTGTGTTATCTTTATTGAATAACAAGGGGCAGTGCGGGTCAGAAATAAAACGGTTACTGAAAGAACTGCAGGCTAATGTAACGGTAAATGCTAACTCCTTTCTGCAAGCCCCAATAAACATAATCAACCTAACATGGAAAGAAAAGGGGAAAGAAAAAGCTACCTGGGAGGTAAAAGCTGAAAGGTGACAAGTTGATAAGCCAATTGAAGTAGCTATTAAGTTGCCTGAAAAGCCTAGAGCAGCGATAATCAAAGGGGTGGTTTTGTGCAGCAAATGTCAATGTGAGTACGAGCTAGAAGTACCAGTGGCAGGGGCTATCTTTGATCATGAGTTGATCAAAAGAAGGGAGAAAGAAGAACAGGAGTCCTGCAAAAGCATTATGCGGGCAACTAAGAATGAGACATCTCAGAACGCCTTCCAAAGGTTGGGAGGAGACTCTCAGCCTAAAAACTTGTCAGAAGTATTTAGAAACTATGAAGCTTTAGAGGAATGGGAGGATAAGAAAGCCAAGGTGGATAGATGTAGGGCCACCCCAACCAAGTTATGATGGTGGAGATGTTATAATGAAGGAAATAATTGTAAAACCGGTCGTTAAGAAAAGTTTTGCCCAACTCGGACGGAGATGGTATGTAGTCGGAAGGGATGGAAGACCTGTTAAAGAAATGGGAGCCTCTATGATTAGAAGAGTCTAAAGGCAACATAAAGCTCGTATGAACTCATTGAAGGTCCCCACCACTTCAGAGACCTCTGAGAATGTAAAGATGGATAAGGCACCTGATGAAGGAAGAAATCAACCTCGTTAGAGGAGTAAAAAAGAGGTAAAAAAGGCAAACAGCAAAAATGAAGGGGAAGGAGACCACGTACCACCAAATCCCCATCCCGGGAAATACAGAATCTTGAGGAGAGCTCAAGAGGACATAATGATGATGCCTACCCCAAGATGGATCCCATAATCGATCTGCTTTGGAACCATTTCACTTGAGAGAGAGTTGCCCACACTATTATTGATATATACTATCTACGGAATTCCAGAACAACTGCCAAACTTTGGCATAGCCCAGGAAGAAAGGTTGCCTGAGCTAATGCTACCCGAGGAGGCACATGCTTGGTTAGACGAGTTTATGAACCACATCTGGGGCAAGGAGAAATATTTACTTGGACCCGACAACTTCCATGTAAACATGACATATGTTTTATCAGCCATGTTTCGTGTTAAACATGATCAACCTCCTATGATGGAAGGTGATTACTTGGCGACAGAACCAATGATGACGCATGTTAATGTTGAGGATGCGGGACAAGGATAATCCAGCCATGTAGGATTGACCGAGCAATCAATAAAAAAGCCTGAGAGGGTATACTCAGACAAAATGGTCTTTGTTCGCTCAAATTTAACCCTGTCCAGCCATCTCAAACCCATATATGTAACTGCACACCTGGAAGGAGTACCCTTCAAGAGGGTCTTGATTGATGGAAGGGCCGCGGTTAATGTGCTGCCATACAAACAATGAAAAGAATGTGTAAGAATGAAGAGAATCTTATCCCCACTGATCTTACAGTGTCTAGTTTCTCGGGGGCTATCACCAGAACGCATGGAATACTGCCATTAGAAGTGGACTTGGGTTTGAAACAAATCATGCTGGCCTTTTTTGTTGTGGACAGTACTTCCACATATGAGGCTTTACTGGGCAGATATTGGATTCACCAAAGTCTCTCTGTACCATCTACCTTACATCAACAAGTGGCTGTCTACCATGAAGAAGGGGAAATAGGGCCGGGGTTCTGGGAGATGGTAGAGGTTGAATCACGACCATTCCTCCCTACAGCCAATGTCGCAGAAGCTATCTTCTACAATCCCAATATTGGGATTCTTCAATGTTCGGGAGCTGATAAGAATGGCCACCCAACTAAGGTGAAGACCCAAAAGCTTCTAGAGTAAGGGATAACTTTTATAAGGGAAAAATGAGACCGACCTCATATCATCCCAACTCCCTAACACCAATAATGTCAGAACAAAAAAAGAAGGACCAAGTGGTTGCAATCAAGTCCTTAATGAAAAGATTGCTGGTGTATGGGAGGGAAAAAAACAAGAAAGAGGAAGTTTGGCCGAAGAAGAAAAGGGTTGGAGCATAGAAGCCTCAGGTAGCCAAATGAATAAGGAAGAATTTTTTGGGAAGGAGTTAGAAGCAGCCATCCAAATGGCTGAGTGTATATATGACTTGGATGGGCCAGAGGATTTGCCCGAAAATCCAGAACTAGTTGAGTTTTTGTGTGCAGAGCTTGACAAACCAGCCCCAGAAGTACAAGACCTCTTGGAGACCATTGATTTGGGGACTGAGGGGGATCCAAGACCTATACAGGTTAGCGGTATGTTGGAAGCCAAGGATTGGGCAAAAATTATCGACTTTTTGCATGAATTTAAGGATTGTTTTGCCTGACATTACACCGAAATGCCGGGTTTAGATCCAACCTTAGTAGAACACATAATACCTATTAAGGAGGGGTTTAAACCTGTCAAGCCAGCACCACGAATGATGTCAAAAGAGATCTAGGAGAAGGTCAAAGAAGAGATCAAGAGGTTGGTAAGGGTTGGATTTATTAGGCTTGCCAAATATGTTGAGTGGTTAGCCAACATTGTACCTGTGTTAAAAGCTATAACTAAAGCGGTTAGATGTTATGTTGACTATAGAAACATCAATGTAGCCACGCCTAAAGATGAATACCTCATGCCCATGGCTAACCTATCCATAGATGCAGTTGCCAATCACAAAGTTCTATCTTTTATGGATGGAAATGCTGGATACAATCAGATCAGATATACATAAAACGACTTTTAGATGCCCAGGTCATGTTGGGGCATATGAATATTTGGTAATGCCATTCGGACTAAAAAATGCGGGTGTAACTTATCAAAGAGCGATGAATGCCATTTTTCATGACTTAATTGGCCATAGCATGGAAGTATATATCGATGATATAGTGGTAAAATCCAAGACTGAAGAGCAACATTTAATAGATCTCAGACAAGCCTTAACAAGAATGAGGATCCACAAGCTAAAAATGAATCCAAAAAAGTGTGCTTTTAGTGTAAGATTGGGCAACGTTTTGGGATTCCTTGTTCATCAAAGGGGTGTAGAGGTTGATAAGAACAAAGCTCGGGCAATCATGGAATCACCTCATCCTACCAATAAACTTCAACTTCAAAGGCTGCTAGGGGAAATCAACTTATTGAGAAGATTTATTGCTAATTTAGCGGGCAAGATTCAGCCGCTACTCATCTGCTAAGACTAAAAGACAAAGAAGAATTTGAATGTGGCCCACTACACCAAGAGGCTTTTGACAACATAAAAGCTTACTTAGTTTCTCCGCCAGTGCTCATGCCACCTCAGAAAGGAAAACCATTAAAATTTTATATTCTTGCCTCAGATAGATCAATTGGGAGCTTGCTGGCCCAAAACAATGAAGGTGGGATGGAACAAGCCGTGTATTACCTTAGTATAATCTTGACTGAGGGAGAAACAAGATATACTCCAGTGGAAAAACTATGTTTAGCTTTGTACTTTACAGCTTGCAAGCTAAGGCATTACATGTTGCCTTGCCACATCCATATCATTGCCAAGACCGATGTAATCAAGTATATGCTGTTAAAACCAATGCTAACTGGGAGGATCGGAAAGTGGATCCTAACACTTTCAGAATACAACTTCCAGTATGTACCTCAAAGAGCAATCAAGGGGCAAGCAATTGCAGACTTTTTGGTTGATCATCAAGAGTCTCAAAATAAGATTGTCAACATCCCAGGAACTCTGGAGGCAGCCAGTATATGGGTCTCGCCAGGAAGGGCCTCAATGGGCAAGGAAAAGTGGATCTAGTAAGAGATAGAGAGAGTAACTAGCCTTTGGATTACTCATTGGAGACTATATTTTGATGGATCTTGCATTCAGAATGCTGCGAGAGCTGGGATTGTCATCGTCAAGACTACCAACAATCGGGCAGAGTATGAAGCATTGATAATTGGCTTGGAGATTCTAATGGAATTGGGGGCAACCGAAGTAGAGGTGTTTGGCGACTCAAAATTGGTGATTAATCAGTTAAGTGGGGAATATAAATGTAGACACATCACCATGGCCGGTTATTACCTGGCATCCATTTAGCTGTTAGGTTATTGGGGCACCGAAATATCAGTCGGCTACATCCACAGGGAATCAAATAGAATGGCCAATGAGATAGCCCAATTGGCTTCATGAGGCCATATTCGAGAAAAAAGATGTGAGGGGGAAGTAGAGGTACAAAGGAGAAATCTCCCTTTTATCTTTGATAGAGGATTCAACTTGGATATGATGGCCGAATAGCCCAAGATAGAAGATTGGAGATCCCTTATTATTTAATACATGGAAGATCCTTCTTTTCCCACGAGTAAGAAGAATAGGCAACAAGCAACTAAATATATGTGGTGGGAAAAGAATATGCTAAGGAAGACCCCGAATGGATTGTTACTGAAATGCTTAGGCCAAGAATAATCGATGAGAGTCATGGCTAAAGTACATGGGGGAATCTGTGGAGCTCATCAAGATGGGACCAAGATGAGGTGGCTGCTTAGGAGATATGGTTGTTTCTGGCCCAAAATGGAGAAAGATTGCAAAGCTTATGCCCGAGGGTATGAAGAATGCCAAAGGTATAGACCCCTCCAACATATGCCCTCTATGCCCTTAAACCCTATGGTCAAGCCTTGGCCTTTCAAAGGGTGGGCCATGGACTTCATCGGGCAAATTCACCCAACCTCTAGCAAAGAGCACATATTCATAATTATGGCAACATATTACTTCACCAAATGGGTAGAAGCTTTAGTAGTGAAAGTTATAACTTCAACTATTGTTAAAAAGTTCATCGAAACCAAGATCTTACACATATTTGGAGTGCCCGAGACAATTGTCACAGACAGCTGGCCATCTTTCATTTCAAAGGAAGTCGAAGAATTCGTTGATAGGTTCAAGATAAAGTTGATTCAATCAAGTATTTACTACCCCCAGTCAAATGGTCAGGCGGAGGCCAGCAACAAGATCTTGGTAAACATCATTAAAAGAATGATAGCCGGGGATCCAGAGAAATGGCATGAAAGGTTATAAGCCACTTTGTGGGCTTATAGAACTTCTAAGAGGGCAGTAACTGGAACTACTCTTTATGCTCTAACCTTCGGGCAAGATGCCGTAATTTCGATAGAAATTAATGTGAGTTTGATTAGAATTCAGAACCAGTTCAGGCTACATAGTGAATAATACATTTAGGCTATGTGTCAGGAAGTGGAAGACCTTGATGTAGTTTGTATCGAAGCTCTAAATACAATTCAAGAAGGAAAAAGAGCTGTTGCCTGAGCTTACAACAAGAGGGTAAAAATGAAGACTTTCGAGGCGGGAGACTTAGTATGGAAGGCAATCTTGCCCCTGGGAACCCAAGTAAGGGGTTTTGGGAAATGGAGCCCGACTTGGGAATGCCTTTTCATTATTCATCAAGCATTGGATAGGGGATGATATTATTTAGCTAATTTTAAAAGGAGATCCACAGAAACATCCGGTTAATGCTAAATTTTTGAAAAAGTATCGTCCAACTCTATGGGTTATTAGGGATTGTTACATTAAGCATGTTGCTCGGGCTGATGATGAAATTTTGATGTTGATCCCAAAGCACACACCTATGATGATGAAGTGACCAAGAATGCAGAGGCTAAGATTTGCCTTAAGCATGTTGCTTTTTGCGGCCATTGAAACATGTGATATCCATGTAGGTCCCAAGAAAAGCACTATGCCCTCATCGAAGAAAAACTCAGTGCGCAAACCAGCCCGAAGACGATGAAGGCTATAAAGCAAGTGGCGCATGGTGGAAATCTCCTCACTAATCTCATAAGAAGGCTGAGTTCAAACCTCTAGTTGATATAAACGCCATGAAGGATTTTTTGAAAATTTTGAGAAGTTCAGAAAATATTGAAAGCTCGAGGGCATTGGAATGTTTCACCAAGTAGTCAAGGGGGGAATTAATAGTAAAGAGTCACTTGGAGGTTGGATTCGTGGGTTAGCGCATGAGTCTAAAGTGAAATGGCTGTTTTAATTAACGCAAGTTCCGAGAAAAGGCGTGCGCATGCAACGACCGTTCAATCATTATTTACGCCTCGATCTGCAGGCTTAACAGCGATTGAATGGGGCACTGTTTGGGTTAATATTTAAACCTTGGGCTTTCAGGAAGGAAAGCCAAAGAGAGTTCAATAAATAAGGTTCTGCTCGAAGCCCAGAATCAAGCCCAGCTCATTCATTTCAAGATATTATGAAAGCTCCCCATTAATGCAAAGGCCAGTTGCTTACAAGAAGTGACAACCGATGGAAGATCACCAACTCTCGGCCCAAAAGTACTCTTTGGATGGCAAACATGTAAAAAGGCTGGTGACTCACTACCTTTCAGTTGCTTTCGGGCAAGAACAGAAACGGCACATCTGGGATAATTCGTCTATAAAAGGAGGAAGAAGGCCCAGAGGCAAGGAACTCAACCAATCAAACAAACAAACATACAACTTGTCTCTCAGCCAAGCAAATACCCAGAAAGTCTTGCCTTGTCAAGACTTTGCACACTTTTTTAGCCTTAGACTTCTTTAGAAAGACATCTTTTGTTTATATAAAAGCTTTGCTACCTTTTCCCTAAATGCTGTAGTATCGATCTCTCATGTGTAAACTCTTTTCTAGTCATCCCCTTTAGTATTCAATCCTTTTTGTAAGCTGCCAAGGGAAGATACCGCAAGACGTTTTAACCTTGCCCAACAAGGTGAAATCTTGCTTGACTCTCTTTGTTTTTGCCTTCTCATTAATAGATATGGTATTATAATGTATCCTTCAGTAGATATGCAAGTCATTTTCGATTTCTTAATGATATGAAGTTCCATTAAATCTTAGATCTGGTTCATTTAGTACTTTTACTATCGTGAAAGTAAATGAAACTGATGTTTTGATTAAGATTTGGATCTCCACCCTTTGAAGCACACAAGATAAACAAAAGTCTTTGATCTCAAGGCATAAAAAAGAACTTAATGTGGACTTAACTTATCCACGACAATCCTTTGATAATGAGAAGTTAGAGTAACTTGGGGCACAAGTAATCGGCTTATATACACTCATTCTACATCTGCCATATAGAGATGGTAGTGACACGCCTCATCACTTAGTTAGTTTTGATTGCGAGCCTCACGGCCTGCACATAAGGCTCGACAAAGGCACTTTTTATAACTAACTCTGTCCTCTTCTTGCAGCTCGACAAGCAAGCGAGAGCTCGATAGCCAACCAAAGTGCCAACTCCTCGAGGAGTTGTGTGCTCGAGCCAAGGACCCTTCATAGTGAAATTCCTGCTTGAACACCTTGATATGATTCTCTTTTTGCTCAACACATTCAGGTTTCTTTTTCTACTTTCGCACTAACCCATTATGGGTCCTGAATGGGATGATTGAAGCAATGGTTCACAATTGTATTTCTCTCGTGCTCCCTCTCTTTCGGGAGCGATGAGCCATCTCTAACTCCGATGCTCAAGAGAAATCTCTTGGAATGCTCTATTAATGAGCTCAGGCGACATTGTCTAATGCTTCCGACATTATTGTTTCAGTTGAGATTGGCAATAGGCATATTGGGGACTCTAGCTCCGGAGATGTCTCCCTCCCAATTCCTGTCAACAAGAAAGATATCCTTATACTAGCCTTTGTCCTGACCAGGGAGATCGGTGATGTATACAGGCCACCAAAGGTTTAACCTGGATTGGAAAAAAAATATCAAGTTTCAGTGTTCTTCCGTATTGTATAGAGCATACAAAATTTTTGAAGACCAAGTTCAGTGCCATACCAGTCATTTAAGTGCAATTTTTGAAGACCAAGTTCAGTGCCATACCAGTCATTTAAGTGCTTAAAATAGGTAATGATGCGAATGGAGGTGGGAATGAGATTGCAGAAAGCAATCTTAAAGCAAATCAAAATCTATTTCAGCAAAGGTGACAACAAGAATTTTGGCCCTAAATCCAAGTACCAAGGATGGATCCTGCTACAAGGACGAGTGGGGTTAGAGGGTTTAGGAAGAAGCCTTCTAACGTCATGCCTGACCTCCCACCAGACTTTGCAGCTGCCCAATAGGTGACTGCGCTGTTTAGAAATTGTCACGCTCGGACCCCGGGTCGACAGAAAACTCAGACCTCTCGCCCGACGCAAAAATAGAATAAAATAAAATAAATAAAAAGAAGCTGAAACGGTGTGAAAAATAACATTTCTCTTCTAAAAAGAAACTTAGAATTCTTTACGAGGCCCAATAAATAAATACAACTTTCTAGCCTCACATCTAATATCCATCTCCGGTTTCCCACCTTATCTCAACTTAGAGGCGAATGCAAGACCTATAAATCTATTGGGTACTAAACCTATGCTCTGATACCAACTTGTCACACCCTGATTTCTTGTTCTTCCTTCTTCGATTAAGGGCGTGATGAAAAAAAAAAAAATAATAAAACTACAACTTAAGTAGAACTAGATGAGAAAAATCCGAAATGAAACTTTTATTCAAACAAAAGTAATTTACAAGGTAATATTACAAGAGAGTAAAGAAAAAGAAACAACACATTCTCAACTTATTTTTTTTCACAAGACAAGTCCAAACATCTACAAGAGGACCTCGACGTTTCTGGATCACATATTAAACTTTTGGTTGGAACCCTACAACAAATTCATAAAAGGTGAGCCCTAAAAGCTTAGTAGGGATCCTATGTCTAACATGTTTTATTACTACATAAAAGATAAGATCGAAACACATATACAAATGAATGAGATATATGTATGAATTTAATTCTCCTTCATTTCTGCCTCACCCATTAATCCACATAATAGAGCAAGTAGCCTGCATGTCCCACGCCATGCATTCTACGTACCATAGAGACCCCGTATGCCCTATTGCATGAACTAACCCCCGTAACACAATCAACCCAAAAATACCACTTTTGTTGGTCGTCTTGTTCGCCTCTCGGTCGCCAGATTCCCCACTACTTCAAGCCATTCTTATAAATTCCAATTTTCCTCCCTGACTAGTCCATACGAGAGTTGAACTCAACCGCATAAAAGATATTTCCATTCCATAACACAAGCCTTAAATATAACCACAAACTCCATCACTCCAATATGTAATGAAATGCAAAAATTCAAAATAGAAACATTGTATGCCAACGCCAAGAGTTAAATAATTAACTTCATAAACACCATCACAATGATATTCATCAAGGATACCAAGTTCAGGATTCACTAATATTGTATAAGTTAATTAACTTATCATTGATTGAGTAATTTGCTTATACAATATTACTGAATCATGAATTTGGTATCCTTGATGAATATGTTTATGAAGTTAATTATTAATTATTTAACTCTTGGTGTTGGCATACGATGTTTCTATTAGGAATAAATATTGTATTTCATTACATATTGGAGTGAAGGAGTTTGTGGTTATATTTAAGGCTTGGCTTCTGGAATGGAAATATTTTTTATGCGGTTGAGTTCAACACTCGAAGGAACTAGTCAGGGAGGAAAATTGGAATTTATAGGAATGGCTCGAAGTAGTGAGGAATCTGACAACCGAGAGATGAACAAGACGACCAACAAAGGTGCTATTTTTGGGTTGATTGTGTTACGGGGGTTAATTCATGCAATAGGGCATTCGGGGTCACTATGGTAGAATGCATGGTACAGAACATGCAAGCCTGCTTGCTCTATTGTGTGAATTAACGGGTGGGGCAAAAATGAAGGAGAATGAAATTCATAAATTTATCTCGTTCATTTGTATATATTTTTGAATCTTGAGTTTGTTTTGATAATACACCACTAATAATACCTTCGAAGAACTCACAGAAAGATACAGAGATCAAAGAGAAAGAAGAAGAGAAACAATAGAGAAAGAAACTGTATTGATTTGTGTATATTCCTTACTGAATTACAATATCTGTTATTCAGTTATTTATACATGGAATCCAAACTTAGCTAGTAAGCTATTCACGTAACTAACTAACTAACATAAGCTGAGTTGGCTGTCTATTTGACCCTTGAATGTTGTAATGAGTTGGCAGTTCATCTAGCCATTGATTTATGATACTCAACATTCCCCCTCAATCGTGGCTGGGGTACTCAGCCTAAGATTGTAACAATGTCGAAGAAAGGCAGGGCTGTGAAGACCCTTTGTAAGAACATCCGCAGTTTGATCTTCAGTTGGAATGTAAACCACCTTCAGATCTCCTTGTTGAACATGTTCTCTCACAAAATGAAAGTCAGTATCAAGATGTTTGATACGAGAATGAAAAACAGGATTTGCAGTAAGGGCAATGGCTGACATATTATCACAATGAATTATGGGAGGTGAAGGCAGACACACTTCTAAATCCTTTAGGATTCCCCTTATCCAAGCAACATCAGCTGCGGTATGGGCAAGAGCCTTATATTTAGCCTCAGTTGAGCTTCTTGATACTGAACATTGTTTCTTTGATTGCCAAGACACGGGATTGTTGCCTAGATACACTACATATCCTGTGATTGACCTTCGAGTATTGAGATCAGCTGCCCAATCAGCATCTGAAAAAGCAGTGATTGTCCTTGTCGTCATTTGATCAGCTGAATATAATATCCCATGGTGCAGTGTACCATGAAGATATCTGAGTATTCGTTTCACTGCTGCATAATGCCTTTCTGTCGGAGAACTCATGAACTGACATACTGTATTAACCGCATATGCAATATCGGGCCTAGTAAAGGTCAGATACTGCAACGATCCGACGATACTCCTATAAAGCGATGGATCAGACATTAAAGAACCATCAGAAAATAGCATTTGATCATGAGGTTTGCATGGAGTAGCAGCAGGTTTACATGTGTCCATACCTGCCTTATGGATCACATCCTTTATATATTTTGATTGATGCACAAATATATCCCCATTATTCTTATACGAGATCTGCAATCCCAGAAAAAATGTCAATTGTCCCATATCCTTAAGATCAAAGACTTCAGATAACTCATCAATCATCTTTTGAATCTTGATAGAATTGGAACCGGTCAATATAATATCGTCAACATAAAGGAGAAGAATAACAATATCCCCATCATCCTGCTTGATAAACAAACTTGTATCAGAAACTGAAGCCTGAAAATTCATGGCAGTCAAGTAAGATGTGAACTTTGAATTCCACGCCCTTGGAGCTTGTTTCAAACCATATAGGGATTTGATTAATTTGCACACATGAGTGGGATGGGATGCATCGACAAACCCTTGTGGTTGTTTCATGTAAATCTCTTATTGCAAGTCACTGTGCAAGAACGCATTTTTAATGTCAAGCTGTCGAAGTTTCCAATGGTTATTTGCTGCTAAGGCCAATACAATCCTCATGGTAGTATGCCTCACTACCGGACTAAAGGTATCCAAGTAATCAATACCTTGTTCCTGAGAAAATCCTTGAGCCACAAGCCGTGCTTTATACCTGGAAACACTGCCATCAGGATTTTTCTTCACTTTATACACCCATTTGCTGCCAACAATAGATCTGTCACTTGGAGGTGGTACTAGAATCCAAGTGCCTTGACTTCGAAGGGAATCATATTCTTCTTGCATCGCTTGCTGCCATTGGGGGTAGTGAAGCAGCTTTTCTAAATGTATTTGGTTCAGAGGTATCAGTGATGGCAGAAATAAAACTATAGCCTCCACTAAAACAATCCTCTTTAGTGAGCTGCAAAGATTGCAACTCAGGAAATGATGCTATAAATGCAGTATAATCTCGTATTTGAATGACACCACTTTTCAACCTTGTTACCATCTGGTGAACAGACTCAGAAGGATTTATATTATCAGAGGGATCTGTGGTAATGAAAGATTCATTTTGTGATGAAAATGGCAAGATTACCTGAAGTTGGGAATCTGAATGGACAGGCAACACTGATGATGTACCAGAGTGATGATGAGGGGAATAAGACTCTTGATCTCATGCTGTACATTGGGAGTATTTGAAGCTAAATGAGGCATTCGAATAGCTATACACTGTTGATGAGACTTTAGAGAAATTCCTGAATTGACACCTTTGGTACCAGAATCTAGTTGAAAAGGATAAACATCCTCATCATGTATAACATGCCTTGAAATAATGAACTTCTGACTATGAATATCATAACATAGCACTCCTTTGTATCCCATTGCAAATCCAAGAAAAACACATTGACTTGATCTAGCTTGTAGCTTATTTCGATTATAAGGTCTAAGATATGGATATATTGCTGTCCCAAACACTTTAAGATTGTGGATTGCAGCATTGTCACCAAACAAAATCTGATAAGGTGACTTATGATCCAAACCTTTGCATGGCATCCTATTTATAAAAAACGCAGCATATGAACAAGCATGATACCAAAACACAATAGGAATTGAAGCTTCTGTCATCAAACTTAAAGCAGTTTCAACTAAATGCCTATGCTTCCTTTCTGCAATGCCATTCTGTTGAGGTGTATAAGGACACGAAATCTGATGCAGAATACCTTTTTGATCCAGAAAACCTTTCATCATACTATTGACATACTCACCACCACCATCAGTTTGAAAACATTTAATTGAACTGTTAAACTGTGCCTGAAGAAAAGCATAAAACTTGGCAAAAATCGGAAACACATCTGATTTATTTATCATTGGAAAAATCCATACAAATCTTGAGAAGTCTTCTACAAAGCTAACATAATACCTATACCCTTCTATAGATCTCTGTGGAGATGGTCCCCAAACATCTGAATGTATCTTTTCAAATTTATGTGTTGCTCTAGCTTGTTTTACAGAAAAAGGTAATCTACACATTTTCCCTGAAATACAAGCTGTACAAATAGTAGAAGAGAAATCTTTATGAACTGATATACTCGCATTTTTCAACATTGTAGACAGTACTTCTTCATTTGGATGTCCCAATCTTTTATGCCATATTGAACTTGTCACTTTCTTTCCAAGAAATGCTCCACAGTGCTCCAACTTTGCAGCAAATGAACCCTTAAAGACAGATATTGGTATCTTGAACAATTCCCCATCATCACTCTTTCCTTGGTACAAAATCACTCGGGTTGCCTTGTCCTGTATAAAGAACACCAAATCATCACGAATAAACCAACATCCATTATCTCTACATAATTTCTTAACTGACAACAGATTCATGGCAATAAGTGGAACATGTAATACATTATTTAGCACAAAGGTATGAGTATCAGTAACAAGTTCAGAAGCACCAATATTCTTAACATTCAAACCTTCTCCATTTCCTATGGTGATTTTAGAGTCACCATTGTAAGGAGTGGCCTGATTAAGATGTTCAAGATGAGCTGTCATATGATGAGTGGCTCCTGTGTCAACCACCCAAGTATCGGCATTAGAAAAACCATGGACATTCTGACTTGCTTGTGGCACATTTGATGTTTGAGCAGCCATTCCCACAGGTGTGGGATTCAATGATTGTGGTGGAGGAGGTCCTTGATAAGAGTAATTATTCCTGTGATAGCACTGTATAGCTGTATGACCCTTCTTACCACATATCTGACAGAAAATGGGACCTTTAAAATTTCCTTGAGCACTATCTGTCCTGTAATAGCAATTCGGTGCAGTATGGCCTCTTCTTGAACAAATTTGACATTCTGGAGATATGCCATATTTGTAGTTTGTATTGCCATGCCAACTGCTTCCTTGGTTAAATCCACTTCCACTTGAAAAGTTACTGGAACTACCATAAGAACCCTTTTGATTGTCAACAGAACCATTGAAACCACCACCTGAACCATTAGAATCACTAAACCCATAAGACCTATTCCCAAAGTTGGAATAAGATCTTGAATTATTGATATTACCATTGTTTCTCATATTACTGTTATTGTTGAAATTTGACCTCTGTTGGAAAGATCTTCCACCATTTGCAGCAAAACCTGAACCCCCATTAAAATTGCCTGGACCATTAAGCTTCTGTGCATTCGAGCTTTCACCTTGTTCAAAATTCTGATATCTTCCTTGACCTCCTTGTCCATTTGGCAAATCACCATTAACATACATTGCCGACATGGTTCCAGCAAGATTATTCATTCTTGTTTCAAAAAAACCCTCAACACCAATTAACTGAGCCCTGAAGTCATTTAGAGATAGAAATGTATCCCTAGCAAGAATTATAGTCTTGATAACTTCAAACTCTGGTGGCAGTCCAGAAAGTACAGCAATCATCAAATCATTATCAGTTATCTTCTCCCCTGCAGCCACAAGCTGATCTTTAATAGCCTTCGGCCGAAACAAGAATTTATCAACTGAATCAGAACCCTTTTGTGCAGTGTGAAACTCAGTTTTCAACTGATTGACCCTCACAACAGAAATCGAGGCAAACCGTTCATGTAACTTCTCCCAAGCTTCATGTGCAGTCTTGCACCCTATCACATGATCCATCACTTCATCACTTAATGTAGCAATGAGTAAACTCAGTAATGCCAAATCTTGCTGAATCCACTGTTTGTAAGCCTGAGATATCTCCTTTGTAACACCACCTCCAGCCGTAATACAATACTTCGGAGGACATTGTGATTCCCCATTGAAAAAATCAAACAAATCATATCCACGAAGAACAGACGAAAACTGATAACTCCATTTCACAAAATTATCCTCATGCAATTTTACAGTAATCATACCAAGCAGACCTTCAATCTTTACTGAACTTATAGCCATTTTGCAAACACCAAGAAGAAATACAAATGCAGTACCCGAAATTCTTGATTAACAGACAACCAATCTTGAATCTTGACACACAACTCTCACTTCTGACTTCGGCCTTCTATGAAGTAAGAAACTCAACAGACAAAAAAACTCCGCATTCTTTCAATATTTTAATTCTTCAGCAATCAACAATCTTTCAATTAAACTTCTTCTTTCATACTTCTAATCTTTTAAGTTTGCAGCAATCAACAATATTTCAATCAAACTCCTTCGTAAACAATATGCACCCAACAATATTTCGCATCCACACCAAGCAATTCATATATTATCACTGAAACATTCTATCAAACAGTTCATCTACAAGCTTCAAAACACAAAGAAAGACAAGGATCGAGAATACCCGAAAGCCGAACTCCTGAAACAGAATGAAAAAAATCCAAGAGAAATCCAGAACTTCTTCATAATTACACCTCCTGATGCTCAAATCTCAGCGGAAGAACCCAAAAAAAAAACACCAACCATGGCTCTGATACCATGATAATACACCACTAATAATACCTTCGAAGAACTCACAGAAAGATACAGAGATCAAAGAGAAAGAAGAAGAGAAAGAATAGAGAAAGAAACTGTATTGATTTGTGTATATTCCTTACTGAATTACAATATCTGTTATTCAGTTATTTATACATGGAATCCAAACTTAGCTAGTAAGCTATTCACGTAACTAACTAACTAACATAAGCTAAGTTGGCTGTCTATCTGACCCTTGAATGTTGTAATGAGTTGGCAGTTCATCTAGCCATTGATTTATGATACTCAACATGTTTATCTCTTACGTAATAATAAAACATGTTAGACATAGGACCCGTACTATGCTTTTAGGGCTCGCCCCTTATGAATTTGCTGCAGGGTTCCAACTGGAAGTTAAGTCTGTGATCCAGAAACATCGAGGTCTTCTTGTAGATGTTTGGACTTGGTCTTGTAAAATAATAAGTTGAGAATGTGTTGTTTCTTTTCCTTTACTTTCTAGTAATATTACCTTGTAAATTACTTTTGTTGGAATAAAAGTTTCTTTCCGAATTTTTCTCGTCTAGTTCTACTTTAGCTATAGTTTTAATTTTTTTTTCATCATGCCCTTAATCGAAGAAGGAAGAAAAAAAAATCAGGGTGTGACAGAAATGCCTTCTCTTCCTCCTTGTTGTGAACCCTAATCATCGAAGGATCAAAGTGAGTATCGAAATTAGCATGAGAAGCGGGATGAACTGATGAAATGGAAGCCATTTCTTTGAAATTTTGGGATAATTCTAATAAAAAAAGAAGTTTTGGATGAAACGAAGGTGGAAGGGATTCAAATTGAAGAGTGAAACGATAGCTGATGTTTTTTTGGGTAAAATACCGAAATTAGGGATTTGGTAAAGAAGAGAAGGTGAGGTCCGAGGGACATTTAGAAAGACATTTCAAATCATCTACCCGTTGAATACAGACTAGCTTCTTTCGGGATCAATGAATCTGACGGTTAAAATCAGTGAAGAATATCTGAGTTAAGTTTTCTTGTTTTTTGTGCACACGCAACAAAGGGAAACTTTATCATTGCAACCTTTATGGCATGACTCTTGAGACAACATTTTGAATTTGAAACGTCTCCACTACTCAACGGATTGCCATATGAAGACATCAAACTAAACGATGCATATTTCAACTTACTCTAAAAGGCATGGTCTTTGGATAACTATCCATCCTTAAGAGGAACATGTTCATTTCAAATACATAGTTAGGGGCAGTTGTGGGACCATAATTTTCATGGATCGGAGTAAGTCAGATCAGAATAAAGCTACCTCAAAAGTCCGGTATGGACTCAACAGCTTCGAGCGGAGCTAGATTAACGTAGTAGTGGTGCCATCATCATCCTCCTCAACATCAGCGAGCGAAGTCTTGGTAATTTTGTTGAGAATGACCATGCTTGCTCTAAGACACGAGGATTTGATCCGGCATGGTATTAGCCAGACTTTCTATATGTCTTGAAGTTCTTACAATCTAGGAATTGGTGAGCCACAAGTAATCACATTAAAGAGGATGTAATATCTACTTCTAAATACCCTGTAGCATTCTCCTGGCTTAAAACAAGGATTCTATCATAGAAAGATCTCTCTCCCGATTGGTATAAATACATCCATCTAGGGCTTGTCTTTGGTGAAGAAATCATCGTACTTTAATTCTCTCTCTCTAACTTGGCCGTCGAAGAGCGTTTGTCCAGCACACCCCTCCTCCTAGTCTTTGGCTTGCTTACGGTTGTTTGTTGTTGTACAAGTTACTCAGATATGTGCCTCCACATCTACGACGGTGCGCTAATTTGGTTTCAACAGCTAATATAGATTGAAATGCACTAGGGGTGTAGCATACTTGGTTAAAAGTGTTCGCCTTAACATTCAAGGTTTCAACCCCCTAATCGATGGTACAAAACAAAAATCCACAATCAAATGCAAATTAGGGAACAACTCTAACTGAGCATCTTCATCACGTACAACGTCATCAGCTTTGGCATCTATCTATGTCTCCTTTCAGAGTTATATGTGTTGGAAATTTAAATAGTTTGAGTAGACATTTCATTGTTCCACATTGGCCATTCCCAAAAGATTTTATCACTTTATAAGGCTTTGTCCTTTATAGAAAGTGATTGGAGTAATAGGCCTGGAGACTAAAATTAGGCTCACCCTTAGGGCTGGGCTTTGGGGTGCATTAATTAATTGGTAATTAATATATAATTAGTTATAAATAATATATAATTAATATATAATTATAAATTATTTAATTAATTATTTTTCGGATTTAATTAATTATTTTTTAAAATTCGAATTTGAAGTCTGAGAGTTCTTTCTAAACACAGAGCAAAGCACCCCTTGAAGAGAAGTCTCCCAACAGTCACACCCCATTCTCATACCTGTTGCAAACAGGCATCCATCTGCTATATATACATCCATCTGCATGACATTTAGTAGACAGAAAATAATCAACTTCATCTTCTACATTCCTAAACCTTCTTATTGAGAGAACCACACTAAATTCGCCAGAAGTTAAATTTTTCGGTGCTGGAATTTTAACTTGATCGTTGAATCCTGGTGAAGCAGACGTCCGTAGAACTACAAGCACAGAGTAGGGACGAAATTTATGTTTCAAGGACATTGCGGTACGCAAGCCTCGATCTTCAAGTTGTTTGTTTTTATAATTCGTATTCTAGAGGATATTCCAATGTGGCCAAAGCCGGTAATGGCTATATGTATACATTGTGATAGTATGGCCGCGCAATCAAGGGCCAAAAGTCATGTATACAACGGGAAGTCACGTCACATTAGGCGTCGACATAATACTCTTAAGAAGTTGCTCTCCAATGGAATAATATCCATTGATTATGTGAAGTCAAAGGAAAATATAGCTGATCCTTTGACAAAAGGCCTACCAAGAGAGCAAATATTATTTACATCGAGGGGAATGGGTCTCAAGCCAATTCAATGAATCAAACTGGGCGGAAACCTAACTTAGCTGATTGGAGATCCCATGGTCTAGGTTCAATAGGCAAACTGGTTGAGTTTGATTCAAAAGTTGAACACACAAACCCATTCTTATGATAAAATGTTTGTTGTCTGTTGACGTTTGAGGGGTTATGTTTTATACATTTAATGACATTAATATCTTGTTATCAAGAGGAATATGACAGACTATTCTTAATTAATGTCACCTATATAGGAGTAAATGGGGCCACATTTATGAGAATTGACATGGCTAAATTCTCTAAAGCTCCTACGAAATCCGGGATCTGTTCAGGGCCGAAATGAACACAACCGAATGAATTGACGTGTGGCAGACATGATATGTGTGTAGCATATTGTCTTGGTTTACTACTGCGGTGAACAGTTCAAGATCTTCCACATCCACTGCGTCACCAAGTAAACCCGATATGTTTTCACTAGGGTAAGTTCAAGTCCAAAAGACACTTCAGCCGATGTATATCATGCCTATTCTCTCTCAGTTTTAGGCAGCCTAGTCATCCATTTGCATTTACATTTGCATTCAAATGTGGGGTGATTGTTGGAGTTTGAATGAAATTTCAACTCAAATGTGGGGTATTGTTGGAAGTTTAAATAGTTTGAGTAGACATGTCATTGTCCCACATTGGTAATTCCCAAAAGATTTTATCACTTTATAAGGTTTTGTCCTTTATAGAAAGTGATTGGAGTAATAGACCTGGAGACTAAAATTGGGCTCACCTTTGGGGCTGGGCTTTGGGGTGCATTAATTAATTGGTAATTAATATATAATTAATTATAAATAATATATAATTAATTATCAAAAGATGGGCTCTTGGGCTCGGGCTCTAATAATTAAATTATTTAATTAATTATTTTTCGGATTTAATTAATTATTTTTTAAAATTCGAATTTGAAGTCTGAGAGTTCTTTATGAACACAGAGCAAAGCACCACTTGAACAGAAGTCTCCCAACAGTCACACCCCATTCTCATACCTGTTGCAAACAGGCATCCATCTGCTATATATACATCCATCTGCATGGCATTTAGTAGACAGAAAATAATCAACTTCATCTTCTACATTCCTAAACCTTCTTACTGAGAGAACCACACTAAATTTGCCAGAAGTTAAATTTTCTGGTGAAGCAGACGTCCGTAGAACTACAAGCACAGAGTAGGGACGAAATTTCTGTTTCAAGGACATTGCGGTACGCAAGCCTCGATCTTCAAGTTGTTTGTTTTTATAATTCGTATTCTAGTTTATATTCTGTTAATTCCTATTGCATTTATTATTTATTAGCATATATAAATTATCACAGATTGTTGACATACATCCAACAATATGAAATATTCTTGTGAAATAAATGATTTGTTTAAGAAAAATGGTACGCAAAGAGAATGAGAAGAGCGTTCCGATATTCAATAAATGAATGCTTTTGAATCCAAATACATGGATATATCCATCAAAATGCCACCATTATTCTTCAGTGAATTACATGATTAACAGCAACAGTTTGAGTTTACTTGTTTTTGTAATCCCATGGAGGTTGACGCTTAAGTTTATGCAGTCCTCCTTTTTAATAACTCCAGTTGAATGGGAATTTGAATGAGACAAGAGGGTGCTTCCAAATATGTCAAGTAGCTAAGGATGAATGGGTACTGCATGGTATCTTGTGTCTTTTTTGGGTTTAATGTTATCTTCCGTCTTCATCTCCAAGGAACCAGCTCATTTGGATTTGTCTGCTCATATCCAGTTGATATTTCCGATGTTTCTTGTTTGATTCGAGCAACCGAAAATCTTGAATGAAATAGGAATTTGGGTTTTCATCTAGATTTATGCAGAACTTTCCTTTCAGCTTGTTTATAATGTAAAACATCGGGGAACAGATTTTTCTTCATTGCACTATAACAACCTTCTATCCATCTCTAACTTTTGTTTCTCATTCCCAAACAAAAAATGTCTCTCATCCATTCTTGCTTGTGGCCTTCTGCCCTAGTGTCCATGTTGTTAATTGCTATGTGCAGTTTATCAGGCATGAATACGAGCCATTATATTGATCATAAGTCTATGTGCTGCTTCTTGATTCCGTTTTTGGGTGAGAATGATCTTTCTAAATGAGATGATGCTTTGTTTCGTTTGCAGATTGCTATGACCCCTTGGATCCAAATGGAAACTTTACGGTTACCTTCGACACATATGATTGGGCAGATGATGGCTATTTGGTTAGTATGCCATAAAAACACTTGTATGACCTAGAAACATGTTGAAACTTTGATTAAAAATTCATGTCCTTCCTGAAAGAGAAAACATTTGAAAGTGTTTCTTATTGAAGCACTTGGCAAGTACTTCTCCAGAAAAACACTTGTATGACCTAGAAACACTAAAGAAACCCTTAATACTATTACCGTACATTTGCGTATGTATTTGATGCTTTTCAAGTCTTGAACTTAATTATATACAATATGCAATAGACTAACAAGAGGTCGCACTTGGTGCGATGGAAAGTGCCTTCGCCCATGAACGGTAGGTCTCGGGTTCGAGACTTGGGAGCAGCCTCTCCATAAATGGGGGTAAGGCTAGCCGACATTCACCTCTCCCAGACCCTACGTAAAGCGGGAGCCTTGTGCACTGGATACGACCTTTATGCAATAGACTAACAGAAACTTTTATTGCAGGCAAAAGTAACCATCCAAAATTTCTACCAGTATCGTCATGTGGACAAACCTGGTTGGCAGCTTGGATGGGTTTGGCAACAGAATGAGGTGATTTGGTCAATAACTGGTGCGTTTGCTAACGATCAAGGAAATTGCTCTGCGTACCAGACTGATATACCACACTCCTGCAAGAAAAATCCCGAAATAGTTGACCTCACGCCAGATGCCTTGTTGGACAACAAATCGGAGGACTGCTGCCGGGGTGGTGTACTTGATGCTTTGGCTATCAACCCTTCCAAGTCATTATCTTCGTTTGGAATTAAAGTCGGAAATTTGGGAGGATACCCTTTTAATGGAAGTCCACCTCTCAATCTTACTTTGAAGGCACCAGGTCTTGGTTACACCTGTGGGCCTCTTTTGAATGTTGACCCAACAGTTTCTACGGATTTTGGGGGTAGACGCCAACGTCCAGTTTTCAGTAAGCACTTTAATTAGCCATGACATGCACGTATATTAATTAAAATGTTCTCTTTTCACACTGATGGATAACATAAAATGCATATATCAAAAACTGGAAAACTGGATTAGCTCAATTTTGTTAGAACGTACGCGTGCTTCATATTCAGAGTCCGTTAATGTAAGCAAATCTAACATGCATAAGTCTATTTTTTTATCAAAACGACAGTATTGCATTTCATTGCAAAAATTAGAACAAAAAGTAGAACAAAAGTAGATCCTCGGCATGCAGAGGGGATGGAACAAAGCTATAATTTTTAGCGAGGTTGTGAATAGTTGAGATTTTCTCTTGACGTACAGGTTGTGAATCATAATGGTTGATTGTGTAGAGTCATGCATGAATATGATTCATAGTCTGACGGCGTGATTTAACTGTGCTACTTCTGATTAACTTAATTTGAGGTTAAAGCATCATCAACTACTTGTTTGCAGGAACTTGGAAAGCAACATGCACTTATTCCAGTTTTTTAGCTAGTGATTCTCCAGTCTGTTGTGTTTCACTCTCTTCATTTTATAATTCTGAGATCACATCATGCCCCAAATGTAGCTGTGGATGCAGACCAGTAACAGACAAAAAGATGGATACATGCATTAGGTGCACTGTTAATTATTTTTACTGCATCATAACACTGAGAGATCCGAATTTTCAAGTTAATTTGAATTCCACTAATCCTTCGTTTCTGTATCTCTTTCCTCTTTATGATAACAGGCAAGCCTACCCTTTAGGAACGTCAGTAGAATATGATGGCGATGGTCTTGACACAGTGAAATGCACTGATCATATGTGCCCGATTCGTGTTCACTGGCATGTTAAGACTAACTACTTGACTCACTGGAGAGTTAAACTTACAATTACTAATTACAACTATATGAAAAACTTCTCAAATTGGAATGTACTGGTCCAGCACCCTGGTCTCAGTAAGGAAGCAAGAACATACAGTTTCAACAGTACAATTCTTCCTACTAGGTTTAGAGGTACTTACTCTATTTGATATTTTTGCTTCAATAACCATGAAAGTAAAACTAAGAAATGTTGAATATCAAGTTGGTTTTATAGATTAATTTCAGTAGAAAGAATATGTCTATAACATAACATTGTGAATCTGGATCACATGTCAAATAGAATCAACCTGATCAATAATCTAAATTCACAGTCATGCTGCCAAACAGCCTGACAACTATATAAATATGTCGTATTGACGATTATGGTCACCTGAAGTGGAACCATGATATTGTGAGGTTCACATAGACCTTGCAACCTTGTGAGAGAATCGGATAATTTGGCCAAGACTTACTAGGTAGTCAAAACCCTCTATCAGTACTCAATAGGCAACTTGTGATAATTGAAGTTACGTTCTGTCTGGCAACATAAATTTGACAATAGAACATTACCGTTTATTCTATAACCGCTTTATTCAAGAAAATTCTAGTTTCTCATTGAGGACTCTTGCAGATGCAGCTGCCCTGTACTGGGGCATACCCTACGTCAATGAAGAGCTGATTGCAACAACTGAGGATGGAGTGGGTTCAGTCTCAACAGAGATGCTTCTGGAAAAGGACTCAAACTCCTTCACATTAAAAAATGGATGGGGTTTCCCAAGAAGACTATATTTCAACGGAGAAATCTGTGAGATGCCCTTACCAGACACTTACCCAATGTTGCCAAATGGCAGCTCCAAACCCAAACCATCACATTTCCTCTTCCTTCTTTTGATATTTTTCATCTCCCAAACCCTAATTTTTACATGGGGTTGATGAATAAAATATTGAACCTTTTTTTCCCACAAGAATTGTGCTCTTGATGTTATCTTGACTAGAAATTCTTTACTTCTAAAGTACATGTTTACACAGGATTTTTACATTTACCTGAATTATAATTTATCTCTCAAAGTGTTTGCTGATTGGTACAGTTTAACACTATTGCCAATTCATAATGTTGATCATACTTTTTCTGATCATAATTTGTTGATGTATATTCAATTCATATGTTGTTCTTTATTTTTCTCCAATAATGATAATTAATTACTGTCTATCTCAGCTTGGTTAATATACTCATGCATGCATCCTCTTTGACCGTCTCTAGCCTTTTCCTATCGTTATCAAAAATACGTGGTCAATTAGCCTTTCACTCGATAAACTTTACCACCAAGCTCCAAAAGTGTAAATTTCCAAAAATATATGACAAATGAAAGGATCTCACACAAAAAATTAAAGAGCATATGTCAAAAAATTCACAATTTCAAAACATTTTTAAGAATTGAGACATCGATTAGGAATGCTTTCTCATATTACAAAATAATATGAAAACTATATGATCCTATAATTTGTAGTCAGTATTAAAATAATACTAAGAAAATTGGACAAAAAAGTATGACAATGATTTTTCAACAATCAGTATTCTAAGGTAGTAAAGTATAGTATAAATTCCATCACGAAACATGGAGTTTTTTTTAAAGAAAACTAACGAAAAGTCCAAAAAAACTTTTCTTTTAACGAAAAGCCTTTTTTAAAGGTATAGTGAATAGCGCCAGTTAAAGGTAAAAATGTGGTTTTTCATTAAAAGTGAACAGTACCGGGAGTGTTTTGTTAAAACTCCATTTTTATATATATATTTATTTATTTATTTAAAATTTTCATTTGGTAATACATATATACTTGACGCCGCCCGTCCTTATTTTTTTGGTGCCCAGAATGAAGGCTAAAAAAAGTGCCTTTTTTCAATAGACAAACATATATTAAAAAATTTCCTTAAAAAAAATACATATATTAAAAAAAAATAATTAGAGGGCTGAAACCCAGTTAAAACTGTGGGGCTAGGCTCTCACGCCCATATTTTGGGGGGGGGGGGGGGAGGACATAGTACCTAACCCCCGATGATTAAAAGCAAAATCATATATAACCAATCCAAACAAAACTCTTTGAAATTACAACCTTTAAGAAATCGTCTTCTAACATTTTTTTGAAGCAAAATCATCGATTGTATGATCATACTTCAAGTCTTCAACCTCATCATTTTCAATGCATAAGATTACTAATCTATTTAGCCTATCTTGAGTCATAGTGGTCCACAAGTAAGATTTCAATTCTGAAAAACTCCTTTTTGCATATGCGACAATCAACAGTACAAGATAAGCAGTCAACACATTTGGAAACATGTCAATTTCTCTTACAAACTTTGCTATTTCCATGGATGTCCAAGGCTTATTATATTGAAATGATTCTTCAGGTAACATCGTTTGCAATATCTGTAATTCATAATATAAGACAGCTTCACCTACATCAATGGAATTTCCATGATTCAAATGTGCCTCAAGATTCATGCAACATTCTTTTAGCTCTTGATCGTTCAATGAAATTAAGTTTGTTGCATTGAGTGTCGCCTTTTAAGCTTGTTCGAACAAGGAACATAAAGTGTCACCTTTTAAGCTTGTACGAACAAGGAGCGTTGTGCAGTGTGTAGTTTAGGCTCATGAAGACGATGATCATTGAGTGTTGCCTTTTAAACTCATGCGAACAAGGACTGTTGAGTGTCACCTTCTAAACCCATGCAAACAAGGATTGTTGAGTGTCGCCTTTTAAGATCGTGCGAATAAGGAGCATTGTTGCCGTGTGCAGTTTAGGCTCATGTAGGGAGGAGCACTGTGTCGTGTGCAGTTTAGGCTCATGCAGGCAATGGGCATTGAGTGTTTGGTTTAAGGGTAGTAGCGCTTCAAGAATCTGCCATTGATGGGGCCGATCTTTAAGCCGTCTTCTGCCATGATTAGGTAGGTGTCGTTGGTGTAGACCTCTTGTATTACGTAAGGTCCATCCCACTTTGATGTGAACTTTCTTTTTGTTTTGTGAGTTGTGATGATAGGCCTTCATAATGCCAAGACAAGATCTCCAATTTGGAAGGAACTTAGGCGGACCTTCTTAGGAATTCTGATAGATGGTATACTAATAGATACTGCCAAAGAATCAAAACTATTATTGGTTTCCTAACTCAAAAGAGTTGGATAAGATGACAAGATAATAGTAATGGAATTGATGAGTAAAGTCTTTGATGGTACACAATTATCGACATAATAGCCCTATATCAGGGCCACAAACTCATCTCTGAATCAAGATTTTCCTTGGCAATAAGGTTTGTTGGTACCATATTATATTGGGCCTCGTTACTTGGGTTTCTAGACATTGAGCCCATGATTTATGTAAAAAGGGAGGAGCCCTTAGTCTATAAAAGGGCCTCCTCACCCTCACAATCTTCAGATCTGAGATCCTCACATACAGAAGCCATAAAGCTCACAAACAGAGAACTCTCTCAAACTCTCTCTTTCTCTGGGGGACTCCCCCTCACACTTATGATCCATACATTCATACACAGAAATACAATCAACATCAGTGTGGACGTAGCCCAAACATTGGGGTGAACCAGGATACATCTTTGTGTTCTTGGGCGTTTGCATGATTCACGGTCGGATTTACGTTGTTCCAAGACCTTCCGGTTTTATGCATCAACATTTGGCGCCGTTTGTGGGAAACGACATGAAAAGCTATGTCGTTTCTCTTTCATTTTTTCATCTCACCACCGTGAGATCTTACCACACTCCACCATGAATCTGCAGAAACCAAAAACCCCCATAAGTTAATAAAAATCTTTGTTCCTCTCTCTCTCGACACATTTCGCTTCTTTTCCTCTTTCTCTGCTCTCTCCCTCCTCGTTATCCGACGCATCACCAAACAAATGGGAGGTCCGATCATGCTGACTCAGTTCGCCACCGGTCTCGGCGTCTTGGCAAGCGCGATCTTCGTCAAATCGGTCATCGACCAGAAGCCTATGACCTACCCCTTCCCGCGCTGTCCCAGGTGCAACGGAACGGGTTGGGTCATCTGCTTCTGTTTACGCTGGTCTGATGGTGATGTCGGGTGTCGGAGCTGTGCCGGCTCGGGTCGTACATTTTGTAGCAGCTGTGGTAGGACGGGTACGAGTTAGCCACTTCCGGTTCAGATCTTCGTATAGCGCCCCAACCCTCTATCTTAGCCGTATGTTGGTATGCCGCACCTTCACACCCTTCTGAAGCAAGCACATGAGTCGCTCTACATCGAGTCGACTCGGTTACTTCCCGTTCTTGACCAGCTTGACCCTGCCAAGCACTCTCTCGGATACCTCTACATCCTGGAGGCATGCTCATTTGGTTCGATTTCAAAGGAGCAGGCAAGTACGTTGGTCTTTCCCATAGCCAAATTTATCAATTCCTGTGTTGAAGAGCAGATTCGTTTGCAGCCTGATAAATTTGATTTACGAACACCGGCGAATAAAGCAAAGAGTTGGCTGCTTGCATTGCAGCCGTCTGCTGCTGTTGCTGTGCACATGCAGCTCTCCATGCTGCAGACTTTTCAAATTCTTTTTGCCTTATTTGGGCGACTTCGACTGTTCGGTAAGAGTATACTCCTATGCAGAAACAGGTCATAGCTGATGGTCTTAAGATTCTATCCAGGATTTACTCATTATGTAGATCTTGTGGTTGCTCAAGAGTTGAGGAAATTAGTCCAGAGCTGAGCAAACTCAGGTGCAAGCAGTTATTGGAAAAAAATATTTGAGAGTGATCGAGAGAGCTTTACAGCAACGAGATTATTAAGATTCGCAAGGAGATTGTGGACTTCCATGGAGAGATGGTTTTGTTGGAGAATTACAGCACCCTCAACTATACAGAACATTGTGAGCCATGAGTTTTCCTCTGCGAGAGCACATGGGTGACACTGCAAAAGCCAGGAATAAAGGGAATAGACCATAATTTCGTCAAAAATAGAGATAAGAACTTTATTATCAGGCAAAATGGCTTTTGTCGACCACCAAGGAAGATGCCCACTCCATTGTCTAAAATGATAAGTTTTCTTATAATAATCCTATTATTAATTCTATCATTATTCCGTTTGCCATTTGACAAAAGGAAAAAATAAAGAAAGCTTTACTTTTCCTTTTCAGCAAACATCATTATGTTTTCATCATTTATTTAATATTTTATTGTTATTATATTATGATATTTGTTAACATGTTGCCTAGTGACATATATTTAACCCAAGTACATGTGCAATATTTATTCATGGCCTAGAATATTATGATTGCCTTTAAACTATGTCACTTATACAACATGTGATTTACCACATGACTGAATAAATTATTTATTTATAGAAGGCATATAGTACAATATTTTGCCTTGACAAACTTTGTCAATTTGATTTATTCATTATACGGTCGTACTTATACTGTCATTTATTGTCAGGAATTATTGAGCAACTATAGACTGATGAGCCACGTGCTCATGGTGATCTCTTGTCTGACCAGACACCCACTTGCTTGGACATTCGCTTATTGGGACACCTATGTGCCTGGACCCAACTCGATGACCCTATAGATAGCCCCAACTCGATGACCCTACGTACAGCCCCGACTCAAAGACCTAACTTGCGGACTCGATCCACGGATCTGACACATAGACCTAATATGCGAACCCGACAAGCGGACCCGAGTCATGTCGAGAATCAACTCATACTGAGTGCATGTCAACCTAAAGTAGATACTTGCAATGAGGAATACCATAAGCTGAGCTGCCTCGCAGCGAGCATAGCTTCTAGCCGAGCCGCCTTGCAACGAGCATTGCCTCCAGCCGAGTAAACGCCTCCCCGTAAGTATAGCCTCTAGTTGAGCAGCCTCGCAACGAGCATCGCCTCCAGCCGAGAAGTTTCGTAACGTGTGATACATCTAGCCGAGTATTGCTTTATGTTGAGCATTGCCTTGAATTGAGTACTGGTTCAAGACATCTGGCCACTTCGGCCCGCACATAGATTAGATTTGAAGTCTCCAGCTAAAAGACTCTCTTGACTGAAAACCTGGGGGACTACTGTTGGTACCATATTATATTGGGCCTCGTTACTTGGGCTTCCAGACATTGAGCCTATGATTTATGTAAAAGGGGAGGAGCCCTTAGTCTATAAAAAGGCCTCCTCACCCTCACAATCCTCAGATCTGAGATCCTCACATACAGAAGCCATAAAGCTCCCAAATAGAGAACTTTCTCAAACTCTCTCAAACTCTGGGGGACTCCCCATCACGCTTGTAATCCATACATTCACACAGAGAAATACAATCAACATCAGTGTGGATGTAGCCCAAACATTAGTGTGAACCACGACACATCTTTGTGTTCTTGGGCGTTTGCATGATTCATGATCGGATTTACGTTGTTCCAAGACCTTCCGGTTTTGTGCATCAACAAGGTTTTTTCTATAAAGTCTAGAGGTGGTGGCCGAAATGTTCTTCTAGAGCGTTGATAAGTCATCTAAGATGCCCAAAACATAGGGAAAAACTAACACATTTTTCATATTCGACGAAGTGGCAAAATTTGACACTTAGGTTCAAGAATCATGAATGCTTACATCACGCATGTGATGAACGCAATACTGCCCAACTTATGCTTTGATAGCAAACTTACACACCCTGACCCAGAATGTCTACTTGGACTTCGAATCAAGCTGTGCTGGTCGACACCAGGAGGGTGATGAAGCCATAAGGTGTAGATATGTGAAAAATGTGAATAAGTTTAAACCTAAAAGTGCCTAAATATAATAGTGCGTTTGTGAGCGAGAATGAATCCATTTCACACATGATGTCAGAGCATAAGTAAAGTACAGTAAAGTAGAATGAGAATTATACCATCGAAGGTAATCTGCAATACCCAGAATTGCCAAGAATCCTCGTCGATACGAAATCTTAGCTACTAAAACTTGGAGGGGCGAAAAACAAGAGTAAGTGGGCCTAAAAATAAATTTTTATAAAAACCTTTTTGAAAACATTATAACCCCTCGTCGTAAAACAAGTATAGTTTCCAAAATATACATACTACGTATAGTAAAGAAAATACTTACTGTAGCCTACAATATCTCAAGAATTCAATACGGCACAATATTTCGTAAATAAACACATGACGCCCGTAATCACACAATCTCGCATAAGCAAACATATCATATCGAGTGCTCATCGACACATGTTGAACCACGAGTTCATGCAAGGATATTCTGACATGAACAAGACTGGGTGTAACAATGATATGCGCTATAGTACTACAATCACGTGAAGATTGGCGCTATGCGCAGCATATACAAGTCCGAATTGTCTATAGCAATCTAGGACAGGACTGGCACCTACAATGGATCCAAAGTGAGCGTACGGTACGATGTGCACATACACGTGAAAGACTGGCCCTAGCCCGGGCGAGCACAAACACTGGTGCAGCAAACGATAAGCAAATAACATAAATATAGTCATGCCATAGTGATTTGATAATTCTAGTCAGCACATATTATTCATGGCTACAAATATAATTAAGGCATCCCACGCATACCTATGCATCCCGCAGAATAATTTTGTAAAATCCTGCATTTCGCTAATTCTTGTAAACATTAGTCTAATCTAGGCATATGTAGGAAATTCTTTTTCAAATGTATAGATGGAAACTAACAAATATGTATATACTATATAAAAGAAAAGACCTACTCAAAGATTATGTCGTAGGGTCGAACCCGTCTCACAGGTTTCGAAGATCATTGTGATGCTTTTCACCTAGAAACGAAACCATTAACGTAAATATATAATATACTAAGGTATAAACGTGTTTTTTTGTACAAAGTATGACTAATAAAGGAACTATTTTAAAATGGTCAAATTTCGGAAAACGAACTGCGGATTTAGATTCGGCATGTTAAGAAACCTAATGAGGGACCTCGGGTTCCTCTATGCGCCACCACAAGGTGGTTGCACCAGCAGCCACGTGCCGCACGCGCCACTCACGGTGGCTTCTTCGCGAAGGCCTGCGTTTTGCAGCTGGTCTGACTTCTAGAGCTCTTATTGAGCTCGATTCTTCATCAAAATCAATGATTCAAAAGCCATTTTGAAGTTAGAAGTGTAGGGAACAAAACCTTACCAAAGTGGGGTTGAGTAAAGGTAGGTGTTAGCTGAAAAAATGGCCTTAAAGTGGTCAAGTGGTCACGAATTTAAGTTTTCCAGAAAATCTGAAGAGGTTCCTCCATGGGTTTCTTGCATTACATCACTTGGGATTCAAAACAGGTAGAGCTTGAGGTTGGGGGGTCCCAAAATTACCTTGGTTGTGCACGGTGGAAAATAGTCGTGAAAAATGGCCATGGTCCCACCATACCTGCGTCTGTGCAATAAGGAACGCGAGGAACTGAGGCAAATGGTCTAGGGTGTGGCCTGAGGACTCGTCAGAGTAGCCATCATCGTATGTGGCTAGAAATGGTGGCTTGGTGCACTGTGCATAGTTTGTAGAGAGAGTTTGAGAGACTGTTGGGGGAATAAGGGGTGTAGAGTGAAAGAGGGAGTCTGCAGTAGAGAAAGAAAGAAGAGAGGGAGAGGCAAATAATGGCAGTAGGCAGTGGTTTGTGATTGGTCTCAGTTTGGTGGTGCTCGCCGTTCTGGCTAGGGTTGTGTGGTGGCCTCTGCATTTTCAGAAAGAACTGGATGAGAATGAGCTGAAAGAGAAAGAGATAGCGTGTGTGTAATGGTAGAGAGAGTGAGTGACAAATGGGAAGTAACCCGAGAAGGTGGGAGACACGGAAGAGAGAGAGAAATGGGGTGTGGGCCACACTAGCTCAAAAAACAATACACAAAATATCTTCACAATATGAAATTACCAAATCGCCTTTTACATTCGTAAGTCCGAAAAATCTCTATCGTAGCTCCAAATTCTATTCCGTTTACTCTTACGCGTTCGTAATGACGAGCGCTACGAGGATACGCTAAAAGAATGTTTCACACATCTCACAATACACTGATCAACGGACGTCAACAACCTCACCTCTAAGGGCATTTTCATCAATTCACTCATTTAGAATTAATAAAATCATAAAATTAGGGACGGGTTGTCACATGGTGTAGAAACACTGCGATATATGACTATTGTACAAGAACCGTATCATGTAGCCGGAGGTCCAGAAATCAAAATACTGATCGACTCTATTATGATTGAGCTCAGGGATTTACCGCGATACAATGCACCCGAGCACGTGAACGACGATGTTGATGTGCCTACAAATAAGGAGGAATGAGAGTTTGATTCTGACAATAGTGATGATATTTATTGAGATTAGACCAGGATTAATGAAAACTTGTGATGTAAATGTAATGATGTTTATTGAATGATATTTATTTTTTATACAAACAAAAGTTTCCTTTAACAAAAAAAAAATTATTTATTTATTTAACCAAAAATATTAATTAAAGGTACAAATATGCGTGACGACATTTTGGAAATGTTTGTTGCACAAATATTTTAAAATTCTTGTTTTTTTAATTAAAAACTGGTTGCGCGACGAAAATTAGAACAATGTCGTCGCACAAACATGTAAAAATTTGATTTTTTTTGCCAAAATGTTTTGCCAAAATTGAGTGCATCTGGAGTTCGGCGCCTTAACTTATCTCTGTCTCTCTCTCATTCTCTGCATGCAAAGCTTAAACTACCTCTATCTCTCAATTCTGTCCGAACTTACTCTCCTCCCCCTCTCTCTCTCTCTCTCTCTCTCTCAATTCTCTCTAGCTCTCATTACTCTTCTCTCATCACTCACTATCTCAGTCTCTCCCTCTCTCCCTTTCTCACCCTTTCTTTGTTTCTCTGTCTTTCTGTCATTCTCCCTCTCTCAGCCACCACACTTCGACGCCACACCATCTCATCGCCGCCACAACAAGACTAGTTTAGTACCCAGTATCCTTGAATTCATTCTCCCTTAATTCAATTATTTATTAGTCCATTTTTTCATTTTTTTTCTATTGAATTGTTTTAATTAGAACATTTAGGGATTTAGGGTTCAAATTGGGAATCCTGCGTTGCTGCTTTAGGGTTCGAATTGGGAATCTGGGGTTAGGGTTTTCGAATTGAGAATATTGGGTTACGGTTTTCGAATTGAGAATATTGGGTGGTGGTTTTCGATTGCTTATAGTTTCTTCTAATATCTGGTCACCTTCACACACACATACGCAAACACGTTCTTTTTTAGTTTTTCAATTGCTTATACTGCAAAGTGTTTTTACTGCTTAAAGACATTTTCTTTATATTTCATGTTGTTGTTTCTGTTTGCATATCTTAGACCATCTTCTAATTGTCTAAATAAATGGAAGCAGTGTCTGTCCAGCGCACCCATGTTTACTTTGGTTCTCTGGATGGATATGGTTTTGTTTACTTAGGATATATTTTCTATAGTTCTAGTATGGTAGTTATCTGCTTGGATATATTTTGGTTTACTTTGGTTCTTTGCTTGATTTCCAGTTCAGATAGATTGGTATTGTTTTGTTACTTTCTAGATTTTCTACATGCATACTACTTATGTTGAGGACCTAATTTTGTCAACGATGAAGTAAGACTAAGCTCATGAGCTTATTACAAGTTGATAGGATCTCCTTTTTTACACCCCCATGTTGATTGGTATGAATTTATCACAAATGCAATTTGTTCAGTTAGTATAGCTTCTTTCGCATCCTTATATCATCTTTTTACATAAAACTGTTCATTCATCTTTCCAATATTTGAATTTATTTAATTCATTTGTTAACAGCATTCCTAATAAAATTCAAATTTTGGGGGTGGAAGTCTTACTTTGGAAGTTGCAAAGTTTAGGCACTGAAATTTACATCACAACTAAAACTTATCACAAAACCTCTTAAAGCAACACTTGTTCTACTACTTTGATAGAGATTAGAGACGCAAGTTCAAAAGTTAAGGCCGAAAAGCAGTTCATTGGAAACTGCTCAAGTCACTATTTACAAATTAAATAATAAAATAGGAAATACTAAAGAAATCTGGAGCTAGTTTCATGGCAAGTATACAACAAATAGTACACTAATCTGTTCAACACTTTAACAATCAACAAATATATTATTTCCTACCAAACTGACTTCCATCTTTTTATTTCAAAAAGATGAGTGGTTTGAGAGAGAAAGAATGGAGATTGAGAGTGAAATGAAGCAGCAATCCAAGTTTAGGAGGATTTGTGTGTTTTGTGAGAGCAGCCAAGGGAAGAAAAGCAACTATCAGGATGTTGCCATTGAACTTGGCAAGGAACTGGTATAAAACAATGGCTTCTTATTTTCTTCTTTTAACAAACAATAGGATATCCATCTAAACTACGGGGGATGGGGATTCGACTTGTGTACAGAGCGAGAGCACATTTGGGTTCAAATATAGTTTTTTGGTGATTTTTTGACAGTTGGGTTCTTGGAAAAATTTTAAATTTTTGTTGTCCTTTGGATTTGAATGTGATTTTTTAGGATGTTTTTGTTTTTGTTTCTTGTTTGTATGGGATGGGTTTTGTTAGGAATTAGTTGGAGTTGCTAAAACTTGATCATCTTTATGTTTTTTATATTTTTCATGTTATGTGGCACTGCATTAAGAATTTCACCAAAATGACTTCCATCTTTTAATTTCAAAGGAAATTTGGTACACTGTGAGTAGCATTGCAAAAATATAGTCTTGTTAGAATTTTATGAAGGCCATATAATCTAATATAACCTCATATCATGTTTAGACTTTTTAGTTCTTTTATCTCAGGGTGTTACTTTTTCTTTATGATAACTTGTGCTAATGCATTTTGGTAATTCCTACGGTTGCCCATCTACCCTTGGTGCAAGTCGCAAGTCTCAAGGTACCTGCTCGAGAAAAGCATGTGAGGTCCCTTTTCCCTGAGAGAGAGAGAGAGAGAGAGAGAGAGAGAGAGAGAGAGAGAGAGAGAGAGAGAGAGAGAGAGAGAGAGAGAGAGAGAGAGAGAGAGAGAGAGAGAGAGAGAGAGAGAGAGAGAGAGAGAGAGAGAGAGAGAGAGAGAGAGAGAGAGCATTTTGCTTCAAGGTTAGGATATTTTTTTAGTATATCCAAACCAGATTAATTAGTTAATGCTAATCATTACGACTTCCTATTCATGATGTCTGCTACTTTTCTTAGCCATAATCTGTTCTCTCTAGCTTCCTGGCTATTAATAGGTCAAAGTAGTGGAATGTAACTTTTTTATTTATTATTTTTGTAGATGTTGAACTTAATTTCAAACCGCCAGACAGCTAGTAAGGTCAGTCAGACACCTACTCCAGCAAGTAATGCTGCCACCTCCCCACTTGATATGGGCAAAACAGGTGTACCTCCGGCCATGCCTATCGGTCCAACGGTGTCTACAGCTCCTGCGTCATCGACTTCTTCGGTGACGCATTCTGTACTAAGCGCCCGATAGACTCATCAACAACCCCGGAGTTCTAAGGAGGCTGAGTAGTCTGGTGAGGCTTCCTTTGCCCATGGAGAGGGGTCCTAAACAGGTAATGCATCTTTGTCATAGTATAATCGAAATTTTGAAAGTTTTTTTGGTTGTTGTGAAAATCGAAAGGCATGTCATACTCTGGAAACTTGGAGGACTAAGTTGAAAATGTATAATTCTGTAAAACCCTTGAAGGGTTTTGGGTACAGGGCAATTGGGGAAGAGGGTTTTGGTTGGAACATTGGATTGATGGGGAGGTAGGAGTAAACTTTTGAGAAACTTACTATATCCTCTTAGGTCCTTCTTTTGGTCCAGTCATATCCGACCCAATTGTTAAGGTGTGTTGTGTTGGACATTTCGTTATGTAAATGGCATGATTGATAAGGTTGCTTCTGGTTTCATGATGGTCAAAGCAACATTGACATTAGTTTTTAGGCATGCTTGAATCTTCAAAGCTGTCACATTCCCATTAATTAGAATGAACTTACTGAGAACTTCGCTTTGAGTGCTTTGCGCTAATTGTTGTGACTTCGTGTAATCCCACAAACATATACTCTTTATATTAGTAGAACCACTATTGTAGCCGATTTAAGTTGGCACACCTGGCCTTGGAAGTCAAAACTTGTTGCAGACTCGCAGTGTGAAGTCATATCAACAAGTTGTAAATTTTTTTTTAACGTCCCCAATTGGTATAAACTGCTTGAATTGTTGGGTGGATGTGTTGTTTTTGTTGTTATATTGTCTGCATGTTTTAGGAAATGTTATAGTATTAGGGGAGTTTCTGCTGAATTTTTGGTAGAAAATAGAATTTGTCTAATGTTTACTTTGTTTATTTGGTAGTTCAAAAAAAAAAAAAAAACTAGGGGACCATGCAGACTTCTGAAGACGTCACATACCACTCGCACCACGACCAATAAGATCACCATTATGTGGGATCCTCGAAATCGTGCGGCTGCAACAAAGGAGCAACATTATGCGTTAGCCAGCGACATTGGCTCAATTATCAGGAATCATTGCCCCTTCTTGTAAGAGTCATGGAAAGTTGTCCCACATGAAGTCAAGGAAGCCGTTCTTCATGAGTTATCAGTAAGTATTTTCAACCTCAAATACTAAATTTTTATTAAAGTATACAAATATTATAAATTTTAACTACTATTTTTTTTGTTGAGTTTTGCAGCATCATTATGAGCTCACGAACGTCAATGCCAATCGAAACCAGTATGGTGGAGAGGGGGCAGACGGTTCTAGAGGAGGTGGCTTCCCAGCTTCCCTCAGAAACCCCGATCGATGAGGTGTTTCCCTTTGAGGATGCCGGTTTTCAAATCATGACAGACACACTCGATCAAACCCTCGATTGTAAGCATGGGAATGTTCACCGGGGGCTTGGGAAAGCCCGCATTCGGACCCGTCTACCTTATCCTTCAAGCAGAGAACATAAGAGGTCGAATCGCTGACATCTAAAGTGGTGGATCTAAGAGCAAGTCCACCAGTGGTGGATTAGGCCAGCACCCAGCACAAAAAACAGGCTGGGACCCTGTCCATTCACTCTAGCCCACAAAACAGACTGGCACCCAGCCCAAGCTAGTCGCTGGGCCATTTGCTAACATTGGCCACGTGGCCGATCTTGGGCTCTTGGATTTGAATATTTTTTAAATCCAACGGTCCAGATTAATTAACTACATTTAAATTAATTAAAAATATAAAACAATACAGAATTTTTTTTAAATACAGTAAAATTTTAAAAAAGTTATTTTTTTTTCTATAAATACCTAACCCTCATCTTCCACCTTACACCACATTTCAATATTTTCTACACCTTCTACCAAAGCTTTCATATACTTTTTGTGTGAAAAAAAATACCAAAAAGCTGATCCTTAATTTATTTGATGAGTTTATGTAATTTTATTTTAGTGTGTTTTTTTTAAGTTTATTTGATGAATATGTAATTTTATTTTAGTATGTATTTTTTTTAAGTTTATTTGAAATTTTATCCGAAATTGGTTAAAAATCTTATCCGAAATAAACTTAAAAAAAAAAATACCAAATAAATGCGCTGCGTGCTAGCGCATTTTTTTAGGGGTGGAGATGCATTGGCCTATTACTGTTCACTCCAGTCTATTACTATTCACTTTAGTGGATAAATGCGCTGGGTGCTGGCACAAAGTCCTTAGGGGTGGACTTGCTCTAAAGGCGCAGATTGACGCCCAGCTTGCAACCCAAAGTAGTTTGATGAACCAAATTCGTCTCACCCTTCAAATCTCTGGTATTTGGTTCCTGGACGTTAAACCATTACCAAGAACGACCTCCCAACCCTTAGCCGTAGCAGCTACGACCTCTCAGCCCCTCGCCGCAGTAGCTACAACCTCCCAGCCGCCCAACACAACATCAACAACACCAACAGGCAATTGTGACATGGAAGACTACCAAATTTACTTTTTTTTTTTAAATTGTTTTCAAATTTAAAAATATTTTTTCCCATGTATGTACATTTTCAATAATTTTTAAATTCCATATTCTTCTTTACATTTTCTGTTTTTAATTTCATTAAATTAATTTATACATAAAACAATATTATCAACATTTAAAAGAAAAAACTAAATAATAAATAAATAAAATTTATTTAAAAAAATTATTTTAAAATCTTACTGCAACGGCCTCTATGTCCGTCACGCAAGGGTTTGGGGGTTGAACTCCGGTTTCGTCATGCGGAGTATCACACGCAATGAACATTGCTTTGTCGCTCTTCGTTTTGTGCAACGACCACCAATTCCATCACGCAACATTCATTTCGAGCGACGAAGCACTTTCCTCCGTTGTGCAATGTTTGAAGTCACGAGCTTTGCACGACATTGTGTTCGCCTCCCAAGGTTTCCCGCAACTGTATTTACCTTTGCGCGATAGTTTTCCCTTCGTAGCCTAAGCAATTATGCTTACTAGTGTTATATGCGTGCACATTGATGCAGTATATACATATATTGTACATATATCACATGACCACGTACTATTCGTCTCCCAACAAAGTGCATGGTTAGTAAAGAGGTTGGAGTTTAGGTATAGTTGTCCTCACGAAGAAAAGAATGAGGTGCTATTTGTACTTCTTTGAAATGAAGTAGCTAAAGTTTTCATATTACCAATCGATTAAATCACAGACCTGGATATTTGTGGGTGTAGGTATCCCATATGCTTGGTCCTCTTCCATCTTCTTTTACTGCACCTTCATACTGAAATATACACACATGCATGCACGTAAGAGTACTACTCCACACGCAAGGAAGATGTCAACATTATAATTCATGTATGGATGCTAACTGCATGTTTAAAATACACCACAATGGTAAAATAATCCCAGAAGATAATATATATATATATATATCTATACTTGCATCATTAATTTTAATTCATTAAATTCATTATGAATAATATTTTCATAAGTACTGATTTTGAATGGCACAAAATTCTTACTCACAGTTAGTTCATAGATTATCTCATATTCAAGGTAAATACCGAATTTTCCTTATTTGTTTATCATAATTGGTTTCAAATTTGCTATGGTTTTGATGATAATTATCCAATTCCATACTCATCTTATCAGTATGATCATTATTGTCCTCATTCTTACTGTCCTCATCAAACATTCCATCATTAGATAATTGCTTATAAGCCTTCTGCATCCACTTGGTATCAGAGCCAAGCGAGTGGTGATTGCATTAGCGTCTTTATAATCTACAAGTCAGCTTCATATTCAAGCTTTCAATTTACAGTTTATCTTATCTGTCGGTCCTCATAGTCATTTTTTCAACTCCCCAACCAACCAAACAGTAAGGCGTGTTCCAAACAATAAGACCCAGGAGAGGCATGAGCGGATCGCATGAGTGGGGAAAGGGTTTAGCTAGCGCACGAGGAAGGTGAATCAATATAAGTTTTCTGTATTTTGGTTGTTTGATTTGTGAACTTTATGAGTAGATTATTTAGATCTAATTCAATGGCCAGCACTAGCTCTAGGTCCAGTTTAAGCGCTATACCAAATATTGTTAATGAGGAACAAAAGCTTGATTTTCAAACTGATGAAAGTGTAGACTTTGGAGATTGGAATATCCCCAAGGTTTCAAGTAAAAATATTTACAAAAAGAAATGGTCAGTAGCCTCATTCAGAAGTGAACATCATGTCAAGACAGTTGAAAAGGCTTATGCTCTTAGTAAAGAACATGAGACTTGTCAATTGTTTTCCCCAGAACAAATAAAATCCCATAGGAAAGATGGTCATAACTACATTCACATTGGCTTAGTTCAAATAGCCGTAAAACCATTAACACGTAGAGGTCTTAACACCTCTATTCTGTTATGTCTCCGAGATGCTAGATTCACTAACTTTAGTGATAGCATACTTGGTATGATTGAGTCAAGTTTATACAATGGAGCTATCCATTTTGATTGCTTTCTAGATCTTACCATAAGTCTTTCAGACCCCCACATGCTGAAAGCACTCACATTAAACATCAAAACTTCAGGATATCAAGTCCTTGAAGGAACACAGCCCTTGGCCTTAATTTATCGAGTCTATTACAAAGTCACTGGCACAAATATGAACTTTCAGGCTTTAACCAAAAGTCCGAGAGATCATACATTTTTAATTCAAACTAATCAAGAAAATGCAAACATTAAAGTTCCTAGAACTATTAGGTGGTCAAATATTAGTCTACATTCAGACTGGTGTTTGATTAATGAAAGTCAGCCAGTAGTCATCCAAAACAGTCTAGTTAATTTAGACAACATAGAATAATACTTTGACGGGACTGTCAAAATCAATTTTGATCGACCGGCCAGAAGATCCTGTGAGTCAGTCCACTCACAAAAATCATTTGTTCCTAACAGAAATTCTTTTTCTGGATCCATGCCAACCGATAGGATAGGTCAAGATCAAGAGTTCATCAATTCATCTAGGAAATTAAAATCAATAGACACTAGTTCTTTTGTCACTCAACAAAAATTAATCAATGATTTGATTAATATTAAATTAAAATCAGTAGAAACAACTTCACAGGTTACACATCCAGTTTACCAACCTCAAACCCAAGATTAAGGAGGACATACTTCTCCTACAGAATTTGACTTTGACGCATGACATATTCATCATCAATTTCTAGTTTTAAACAAACCATTTAAAAAGAATCGCAAACGGCTCAATGCTGATATTGAAGCTAAAGAGAATATTCCACGGAAGAATATTTTTCGAAATAAATATAGACAAGAAGAAAAATCGATAATTTATAAAAAATGGAATGAATTTATGGAAACCCATACATTTGAAGTATTTTTCTTCGATTATGTTGAGAAGTACTACGAGTCTGATAAAAAACTCGAGGTAATAACCAAAGAAAATTGGCTTAAAGAAGACTAAACTATTGTCTCCTCCAACCATCCTCCCTAAGAAACAATCCTAATTACAAAGGGTACTACCCAAATTCTTGCAACTCCTTTCAAAATCCCCAAGGAAGATTTAGGAGTCAAACCTGTCATTGAACAAAACAATTTTACCAATCAAAGTCTTCACACTATTGGTAAACAATTAGATAAAATTGAAACTAAAATTGATAAACTTTCTCAGCCAAAGTCATTAATTAGGGAAAAATCCCTAATTAACTTCCCATAATCCTCTTCAAAGGCAATAGCCTTGAAATCAACTTCAACAAATCATAAAATAGATCAAATGTTATTAGAGTTAAAAAAGGAAAAAATAGTCCAGACCAAAAATCATCCTGAACAATCCCAATCAGAAATATCTCCTACATTGTCTGAGTCTGAAAGTAGTTCAGATTCCATTTGAAAAGTTGAGAAAGCTTTTCAAAACCTTGAACTCAAAAGGATTAATAACAAACGAGTTAATCCAACATCCCTCACTAAAAACCTGTGTTCTAAAAGTCGGTCTGGGCGGCCGCCTAGGCGCCGCCTAGGCGCTGGACGTTCGGTTGCCGTCGCGATTAGCTTCTAATCGGGCACAAAATCGGAAATATATTAGGCGGACGCTTGGGCGGGATTAGGCGGGACTAGGCGGAGTTATGACGGTCTGGGCGGTGTTGGGCAGAGGCTAGGCGGGCGTACGTAGAGCACGCTGGAATCTGGAAAAATTTGTTGCAGAGGCGCCGTGCAACTCAGCACGAGGAAGATGAAGATGATGCTTTAATTTATTTTATTTCTCCTTGGTTCATATGCTAGTTAATTAGTTTATCTATTTTTTCTCCTTGTTTCCTGTGCTTTTTAACTTGTTTATTTGTTTTTTATCTTGGTTTCTGCATAAGGCTAATTTGTTTATTACGATTATAACATATTTATTTTGTTTTTAATATTGTTTCTGTTTTTGTCTGGTTGTAAACATGGATCATTATTCAGTTTGCATGATTCAATTAAGATGGTCCCACCATCTTTTATCTAGGAAAAACATCTATTGCAGCCTGCACGTTTTCTTTGAATGGTCCTCACCATTTTTTTACTACTTTTTATAGCCTTTTCTTTTTCCACTTTAATCCCGTTATTACTTTCCATTCTTTTTTTATTTTTTTGTTGTAATGTTTTATTATTTTTTAAGACCATACCATATGTATTTTGATTATGTACTTAAAATGCTAAAGCTCTCGCTTAAAAAAGGAACATATTATTTAATGTTTAAAATTGATTATCTTATGATTCTAAATGAAATTATGTATATTTTAGATATGAACAAATACTTATTTATACGATATATAATAAATTTACTTAAATCCGTTAAATATGTGGTTTTAAATTGTGAGCTTGTTGTACATGTGTCATCTTACAATACTCCTCACTATGGTTATATGGCATTAAGCTTAATGTGTTTTTAAATTTTGGACTTGTTGGATACTCTTTTTGCATTTTATCATTTTTTTAGTATCTTATCCATGAATTTCATACAAGTATAATTTTTTATAAGTGTCAATATGCATTTATTTACAAGATATACAAGAAATTTACTTAAATCCGCCTCGGCCGCCTAGGCGCCCGCCTAGACCCCGCGTAGCCGCCTAGGCGCTAGGCGCTAGCTGACCGCCCGACTAGCGCCTAGCGTTTTTTAGAACCTTGCTAAAAACTGGTATCCCTCACCAACTCCTCCAGATATTCAATTTGCAGAAAGAAATATCCAAAATCAATTCTCAGTCTCATTTGATCAACTCTATGGATGGAATATAGATGGTTTGTCAGAACAAGAGCTTCTCAATAAACTCTAACATATCTCTATGGTTGCTAATAGTTATATTACCAATCATAATCTTAGCCAAACAACAGTTGTCGACCTTTTAGTCACTGGATTCACCGTAATGCTTCATTCCTGGTAGGAGAAACATCTCACTGAAGAATCCAGAAATGAAATTAAAAAATGCTGTTAAAAGAGATGAAGAAGGAATAGCCATCTTTGATGAACACATTGGACAAGGTGTCCCTGATGCAGTTAACACATTACTTTTCACAATCATAGAACATTTCATAGGAACACCTAGTAATGTCACCTCTAGAATTCACGACCAACTAAGTAGCTTAAGATGTCCAACCTTAAGTGACTTCAGATGGTATAAAGATGTTTTCATGTCTAGAGTCATGCTCCGAGAAGATAGTAATCAACCATTTTGGAAAGAAAAATTTATAAATGGATTACCAAATCTTTTTGCACACAAAATCAGAAATATTTTAGTAAACGAAAAAGGTATCATACCATATCATACCCTTACTTATGGAAACATAATTAATATTATTCAGAATGAAGGATTAAAAATGTGTATCGATATGAAAATTTCAAAACAAGTTAATAAAGATAAATCCATTGCCAAATATGAATTAGGGACATTATGTGAACAATATGGATTACCTCCTATTGCTCCCTCAAATAAAAGAAAAAGACAGATACCTACAACAAGTATCCAACCAAACACTTCAGTAGAAGACATCCTAAATACAACAAATATAAGAACAAAAATTTTGAAGCAAATAAATTTTATGAAAAACCAAGAAATTCTAAATGGAAGAAGAAATCTTCTAAGCAATTCAAAGACCAAACCCAAAAGGGTAAATGCTACAAGTGTGGCAAATTTGGTCATTATGCCAATAAATGTCGTGTTAAGAAAACTATTAATCAATTAAAGATCTCTGATGAAGAAAAACTTCAATTAATTCAAGTTTTGGAATTAAAAGACATAGACCATAGTCAGTCAGAAGGTGATTTAGAATTATCCTCTTCTGATAACAACTCGTCGAGCAATAGCTCATCTCTAGACATTAAGGTCGGATGTATCGATGCTTGTTGTAACAACAAAATCTCAGTCCTTAATAAGCAAGAAGAACAAGAGAATCTTCTCATCGAATTAATTAGCAAGGTCGATGACCCAGGACTAAAAACCTTTTACCTCCAGAAACTTAAGAAATTAGTTTCTTCAGAAGAACTAGGCACTAGCCGAACCCAATCAACCCCAAAAATCTCTCTTAGCACAACCTTGGAAAGGTTCTATAAGTTTAAGAAAGAAATCACAATTAAAGATCTTCAATTTGAAGTAAATAAAATTAAAGAAGAAATTAAACTTCTAAAATCTGAAAACTTAGAAGTCAGAACACTGCTCAGTTGAGTTTCAACACAATTATTAGTAAACTCTCATGAAGAAGAACTTGCCAGTTCTTCCTCCAGCTCTGAGTCAGGTTCTCAATCCACATAGAATCTAGTTTTAAGTCTTTTAGACAAGATAAGAATCCAAAAATGTTATTCTAAAATTAAGATAATTATTGAAGATTTTCACTTAGAAACAATTTCTTTAATAGATTCAGGTGCAGACTTGAATTGTATTCAAGAAGGGTTAATACCTACTAAGTATTTCCATAAGTCAACTGGAATACTTAGTGCTGCAAACCAATCGCCAATGCAATTAAAATATGAAATACATAAAGCACATGTTTGTCAAAACAATATTTGTTTTAAAACTCCATTTGTTTTAATAAAAAATATTTCTCATCCAGTTATATTAGGTCTCCCTTTTTTGGCACTCATATATCCTTTTAAGGTTCATCATAATCAGATTAATACCAGAGTCTTAGGACAAAAAGTCACGTTTGAGTTCTGCCTGGAAACAGACCTCAAAAAACTAAGACATTTGCAGAAAAACAATATTTCAAAAACTATTAGTATTATCACTAATAAGTCACAACACATTAATTTCTTAAAAGAAGAAATTAACCATAAACGAATTGAAGAACAGCTAACAAATAAATCTTTATTAGAAACTATTAATAATTTTCAAAAGAAACTTATTAATGATGTATGTTCTGTAATTCCCAATGCTTTTTGGCACCGAAAACAACATATTGTTAAACTTCTTTACATAAAAGAATTTAATGAGTCTAAGATACCTACTAAGGCTAGACCAATCCAAATGAGTCAAGAAGTCATGGAATTCTGCAAAATAGAAATCCAAGAACTTCTTAATAAAGGAATTATTAGGAAAAGTAAGTCACCATGGTCATGCCTTACATTTTATGTCCAGAAGAACGCAGAATTAGAACGAGGAACTCCCATATTAATTATTAACTATAAACCTTTGAATGAAGTTTTGGAATGGATTAGGTATCCAATCCCCAATAAAAGAGATTTGATAAAGAGACTTTCTCAAGCAGTTATTTTTTTTCAAAGTTTGATATGAAATCAGGTTTTTGGCAAATTCAAATACATGAATCTAACAAATACAAAACAGATTTTGTAACTCCTTTCAGACATTATGAATGGAATGTAATGCCTTTCGGCCTAAAAAATGCACCAAGTGAATTTCAAAATATTATGAATGAGATTTTTAATCAATATAGTCATTTTTCGATTGTTTATATTGATGATGTTCTTATTTATTCAAAGTTAATAGACGAACGTTGGAAACATTTACAGTTGTTTGCTAGAATTATTAAATCTAATGGATTAGTTGTTTCTGCTTCTAAGATCAATCTGTTTCAGACTAATGTTAGATTTTTAGGATACAATATCCACCAATCTACGATTCAACCCATAGATCGAGTCATTCAATTTGCTGATAAATTCTCAGATTAGATTACTGATAAAACCCAACTTCAAAGATTCCTTTTATCATTAAATTATGTTTCAGAATTTTATCCTCATCTTCGTCAACAGTGCAAACCATTGTTTGATCGTCTTAAAGACAATCCTCCAACATGGTCTACCATTCATACTTCCATTGTCAAACAGATTAAAACTCATGTTAAGACATTGCCCTGTCTTGGCATTCCAACTCCGAACTCTTTTAAGATAGTTGAAACTGATGCATCTAACGTTGGTTATGGAGGTATCCTCAAGCAAAATATTTCTTCCGATGCTCCTGAACAAATTGTTCGTTTCCATTCAAGAGTTTGGAATCCTGCACAAACTAATTATAGTACTATTAAAAAAGAGATATTATCTATCGTATTATGCATTAGTAAATTTCAAGATGATTTATTAAATCAAAAGTTTTTGGTCAGAGTCGATTGCAAATCTACAAAACATGTTTTACAAAAAGATGTTCAAAACATTGCATCCAAACAGATTTTTGCACGATGGCAAGCCGTATTAAGTATTTTTGATTTTGAAATTGAATACATTAAGGGCAGCCATAACTGCATTCCAGTTTTTTTTAACAAGAGAATTTCTGCAGAGGAAGAATGTCATGAAACAACAGTAGTCCAAGAAGGCTTTCAGTCTCTCTTCCACCTCCACCACTAGTAAAACAGGAATATATTCCCGATTCCTCATCGGCCTTAGCCATTATCAACAGATTCACTCCCTTAGGATCAATTGTTGGTCAATTCAGACCAAACTACCAAACGGCCTTAGCCAGTCCTTATGACCCATATTCATCAATGTCATCACCTTCAACCCAAATACCACCTAGCTTTGCTAAGACATCCCTCTATGTCAAGAAAAATCCTTTGGAATACCTTTTCTGCATCCCTAACTATAGTAATAAAATAGCCAAATCAATTTTACCCCTAAATTTCCATCATGTACCAACTGAATCTTTCAAAACCCTTCAGTATTACCAGGTAATTCTCCATGAGACCGAAAGCATTGCTATCAAACCCATCTACAACACTACCCATCAAAACAAAATCCTTTACCATTCCCTCCATATTGGAAGATTTCTTATCGAACAAGAATGGGGAATCCCCCTTTATCATACCAAACAACTTCATACCAAAAATGATATCATCCCAAACAACAAGTATAGTTATTTTGACTACATTTAAGCATGGACTAACATATTTCTTCACCAAACACCTGACTTTAGTCACTCTTGGTTCGTTACATTTGATAAAAGTTTTAGGTTAAACTTCCTAGCTTGATTTCCAAATTGGTGGTCAGCACACGGCCCAACAGCTAGTTTACTACCAGAAGATCTCATGCAATTTATTTCATCTGGTTTCCAGAAGCATTTTGACAGAAGCCATTTCGACGACAGAATCACTCTTCTTTCATTGTTCATGGAAAAATACAAGGTCCCTTGGATTTTTAAATGGAACTATGAATATGAAACAAGTCAAATTTATAGAGCCTGGTGGGTTAAATGGTGGGACAAATTCGATTACGGAAAAATTATCAGTTTAGTCTCATCGGAATTTCCAATTGAATATGTTCCAATGGTATCTCAACCAACAACATCAACACAGGCATTGCCAGAAATCTCATAAAATACCCAGTCTCTATCAGACATTAGTCCTTCATCGTCTTTCAAAGGAAAACAACATAAATCATCCAAGTCTTCCAAGACATCAAGTTTAAAGAAGAAAGGGAAATCTTTACAATTATTGAAAATGGCAGATAAGCTTATAGCAGAAGCGGCTTTACTGTGCAGTGAAGATGAAGATTCAAGTTTAGACTCATCGGACGCTTCGTCTCAACTAGCCAAGTGGACAGATTACCAAGATACCCAAGATCTGTTTAATTTGTAAAAATTCAAAATGTAATGATTTGTAATCATTTTGAGTTTTTACCCATGTAAATCCTACAGTAGAAGCCATGTGATTTTCACAGAAAAAGCAGCATCAGCAGTAGCAACAATCATTCCGATAGAACACTATTCATGAATAGTAAAAATCATTTTTTACTATTCACCCATCATTCTAGACAGCAGCAGCGTGAATCCACAGTAAAGGCATAATCATTCGCCAAAATTTACAGCCTTTGGCACATGCAAACGACAGACAGGAGCAGGATTCCCGAATCTCAATTATCAGATCTCTTCCTACAAAAGAAGAGCTAATTCACAGAAGAAGGGGACTCTAGTCAAATAGCTGAGACTTCTGTGAATTCTTTGAAAAACAAAAGTTATTTTTCAGCTCCATCCCACATCCAGCAAAATATCAAACACTTGTATTTTAATTTTCAATCAAGGATGTCTGTGCGCACCACTGTTTTCTCTATCAATCGTCAATAAATGAAATTGTAAGTTGGTTTTCAATTTGAAATAAAATTATTTTCAAATCTATACTTGCATCATTAATTTTAATTCATTAAATTCATTATGAAGAATTTTTTCATAACTACTGATTTTGAATGGCACAAAATTCTTACTCACAATCAGTTCATTGATTATCTCATATTCAAGGTAAATACCGATCAATCATTCATTGAATTTTTCTTATTTGTTTATCATAATTGGTTTCAAATTTGCTATGGTTCTGATGATAATAATCCAATTCCATACTATATATATATATATATATATATATATATATATATATATATATATATATATATATATATACTGACTTGGTAAGACCATTGTTCTAAAAAAACGGCCTAGGCGGCGCCTATGCGCTAGGCGGTGGTGAGCCGATGCATTTTCTTGCAAATCGGTTGGAAAAATCGGATCGGCTCTAGGCAGGGCTAGGCAGTTTTTTTTTTAATGAAATTAAAAAATAAAATAAAATAATCCTATCTAAGTCTAAGTGGTTTAAAATTGTGAACTTGTTGTACATTTAATACTCCTCACTATGGTTATATGGCATATATGCTTAATGTGTTTTTAAATTTTGGACTTGTTGGATACTCTTTTTGCATTTTATCATTTTTTTATTATTTTATCCATGGATTTCATACAAGTATAATTTTTTGTAAGTGTCAATATGCACTTATTTACAAGATATACAAGAAAATTACCTAAATCCGCCTAGCCGCCTAGGCGCTAGGCGCCAGCCCACCGCCCAACTAGAGCCTAGCGTTTTTTAGAACCTTGGGTAAGACGCATCACTTGTGCCAAATATGAACCCTGGTTCAAAACTGCTGCGATTGAGAAATTTGTAATGAACAGGTGGATCCATATTAGCATCTTTGCTATTTGTCAATGCAAAGCCAATGCGTAGCAGCACACTAGAGAGCAAAGATCGTGAATATTTCATTGCCATAACTTGGGAGTTTTGATATCGATCGAGATAATTAAGTTGTTTCTTCCTGGAATATATATTGCATGGGGTTTATATATATATATATATATATAGTGGAATATATAATGCATGGGGTTTATATATATATATATATATAGAGAGGAAGGGAGGAAGGGATATGGTGTCTACATACTTGCTCATGAGAATAGTAAAGGGTTAAAATTTGAAAAGAAAATTGGCTTTGAACATCCTAGTTTAAAGTCCAAGTCATGGTCTGTAGTTTAAAAGAAGGGAAAACTAAACAAAAGCCCCAAAAAAAGTTTCCTTTTAATCATTAGGACAAAATTTTTCAAAAATGACGATGCTACCCTTCAAAAATCTATACAAAATTGGCCCAGTCTTCTGCAAAGTTCATGTGGTCTTCACCAAAGAATACATCCAAAAGAGGAAAAAGGAGGATTGACACTTTCAAATAACATTTAAATGCAAAAGATAAGGTGGCAAAGCATGCAGCAGCCAAGCCAACATGGATTCACATGACCTTCATTAAAGCAAGGACAAGTCAATCAGCTTTTCGAAATAGTGTTGACAGCTTTCGGAAACAGTGTATTTGCACTATTCAAAAAAGTTGTAAATAGTTGAAAAATTATTTTGTTGTTTAGGGACTAGGTTTTGTATATAAGAGAGCTTTTCCTCCCATGCAGAACACGGAAAAACAACACAGCAGAGAAACACCATACCATCCTCTCAACCCCTCAACATACCAACACCTGAACACCATACTAAGCAGAGATAAAAGAACTTATTGACCTCATAGATAGTAAGCCTAAGCAAGTAGAACTTAGATCACTAGAAATAGTTGAGCAGTTAAAATTAGAAGTTCAAAAAATTCAATTAATGCAAAAAGAGTTGAGTGAACAAATAGATAAGTTGCATAATAAAATAGATAAGTTATTAGTTTAATGACCGATTCTAGAACTAGCAGAAAATATATCCAAGCTTTGAAAGAAATTAGTAAGCTAGATAAAGAACTAGTAGATTTAACAGATTTTTCAACACAAGTAGCCATTAGTAATATTCCCATTAGGAAAAATAATTTAATTATTCAATTAGTTTTAAGTTTGGCTGAAAAATTAGATCAAGTTGAAAAACAAATAGCAGAAATAAACCAAGTTTTACATAACATATCTTCATCATTTCCACCATCTTTGCTAGATAAATTAGAAATTTTAACTTTAAGTGCAAATAGTAATATTAGAAGACCTAAGCTAAATCCTTTTGATAATAGAAAATGGAACTCTTTAGGAAAATAAGGAAAAGAAGTAGTTAGAGCTAAAGATATTTATCCAAATGAAGAAGCACAAGAATTTATTCGAAGAGGTTTTAAGAGAACACAGAAAAATAAATATAACTTGTATCAATTAGGTTTATTTGAAAACATAAGTAGAATTATAAGTAGCATCAGTCAACATGAAGTTAGTTGTATTGATAAAGAAGTTACACTTAATTTAATTAGTAAAGAAGTAGTTACTCATTTGAGAAAATCACATTTTAGTCAGATACATATAGGAACAATATTAATTGGAATAACATGATTGACCAGAGCACAAGTAGGCACAAAAGTATTAGTATACATATATGATGATAGATGGGATAATCACCAACAAGCAACAATAGCAACAGCTGAAGTAGATTTAAGTTCAAACTTAGCAGTCATAGGTTGTATTCCAAATTATGTTATGACAATTAATGAATTTAGTAAATATATTAAAGTGAGCATAAGAACAAAAAATTACAATATGAAAGGAGAGTATAAAAATTTGTGTATTAGCTTAATGTATATTGGTAAAGTGTCTAATAAATATAATCATAAATTTAATTTAGAGTTTCAAAATTTAGTTCAAACATTTGATAGTAAACATGTAAATATGATAAAAGCAGAACCGGTAGATAATAGCTTTTTAGAATGAACTTAGTGGACGTTACGCAATTTACAAGTAGCAAGAAATAGACAACCAGATAAAGTACAAATATACGAAACTAGTATAGGTCAAGCAACAATTAGGTTTAGTAATTACAAGAAGCTAAAAAAAAATAGAAGAGAATGAGAGTGAAATCGAAAATGATGGTATACATATGGCTTTTGATGATTTAGATATTAATTTAGTTGAGAAATTTTTTGATCATATTGTAGATAAGCTTATAGAAGATATGGATCATTTAGATGATAAACAATATTTAGAAAAATATAAAACATATGATTTAGGACTACATAGAATTTCAGATGAAGAAATGAAAATTTTAATTTTAGAAATAGGAGTAGAACATATTTTAGGATCAAAAGAATATAATAATTTATTAGAATAAAGATGCTGCCTTACGATCTTTGGATTTTATGTTTGGATGGCAAGTGTCTTATTAAATTATATATCAACCCAATTACATGTTTTCTTATGAATTGAAACATTGATCCTACCTAGCTAGCAGTACTCTTTATTGTATAGCTTAAGTAGTGCACCTAAGAACAATTCACTACCGGCAAGCTACGTAACAGATCCTCTAGCTGATCTTACAAGTTAGTGCAAAAGGAAACTTAGTTTGAATAGCTTAAGTTCTTTGTACTTCTTGCCCTAGTTTAACTTCTTAATTACTTTAATTATATTCTAATATTTACACCAATTGTATTCTAATGCTTTTAAATATTGTGGCAGCTGAGCTTAATAGAGTACTTATTGGTCCACAGGTAAATATCAAATTTATCATTTTGAGCAATTTGCATTAGGAGGAGTAGTTTTTTTCCCCAACATTTACGTATTATGTTCAAATGGTGTTGCAGGCTGCTTCAGATTGGTTATATGTATATCCAAAAGGAATTCACGATCTTGTGCTCTACACAAAGGAAAAATAAAATGATCCACTCATTTATATTACTGAGAGTGGTATGTAATACATACTTTTAAGCCTTGATTAATTGCAAAAGTTTCGCATATTTATAGTGGTGTAAAATGAAACTACACGTTTTCTTTTAGTTTTAGAGGAAGAAACTAAATTTAATTTTTTTGTGGAATAATATGTACGTAGGTGTATCAGAGTTGAATAATCCAAAACTATCACTTGAAGAGGCCCTTCATGATACCAATAGAATTGACTACTACCATCGTCACCTGTGTTACCTTCAAGTGGCGATCAAGTAAGTAGTTATTAACAAAATGATTAAGGCCATATACTACCTAGCCTTCTTATGTTATGGTTATTTAATCATTATATTGACCTAACTCATTTGAACATTTGTGTGTGTGTGTGCAGAAATGGCGCGAAAGTGAAGGGATAGTTTCCATGGACATTGTTAGACGACTTTGAATGGAGTTCTGGATACACTGTCCGATTTGGTTTAAACTACGTGGATTATAACGATGGGCTGAAAAGACACCCAAAACTCTCAGCACACTGGTTCAAAAATTTGCTTAAGAAGAAATGAAGAAATTCAAAGAAAGCTACTGTTCCTTATAAACATTTAAGAGGATAATTTTTTTTTTATGTATTTATATTTCAATTCCTTTTGCATTTGTATTTCCTTGCAATAATGTAAACATTCTTTGAGATTCAATAATTCAATAAAAAGCTATAAGAGCTGTGAATACTACAATAAAACCCTTGTCTATAAAGGAAGGGTTGTTATGCAAAATAGTCCATGAGATCTGCATGATCAACATAAATGGTCTCTGAGATTGAAAATCAATAGAAATGGTCCTTGAGATTGTCCACCATCAATGATTTTGGTCATTCCGTTAAAAACTCTTTGGGCAAATTTCAAAGCTTTGTAACTCATTCGTTTCTTAACCCAATTCGACCCATAATATATCAAAATGAAGATAAGAAAGTGTACAATAAGATTATACCTATTTGGAAGCCCAATGGTTGCTGGCGATGACCGGAAAATAGCCTGAAAGGTGACTCGTTCGTTGGAAAACTGGAAAACTCGCCGGAAACTGGGTAAACTTTAAACGTTCATAACTTCTTCAATACTTAACCAAATTGAGTGATTCAAAAACGAAAATCATACTTCTTGACGAGATGAAGAGAATGGTACCTTTTTTGAAGGCTAACTCGCCTTGGTTTGGTCGAAAAATGGCTCGCAATTACCTAACCATTTTCGAGTTAGCCACTTTCGAGCCTTTTCCGGCCAAACCACGACCATTTAGCAGTAAAAGAAGATTCCATTCTCTTCATCTCATCAGGAAGTATTATTTTTGTTTTTGAATCACTCGATTTCGTTGAGTATTGAAGAAATTATGAACATTTAAAGTTTACCCAGTTTCCGGCGAGTTTTCCAGTTTTCCTGCGGACCAGTCACCTTTTAGGCTATTTTCCGGTCATCTCTGGCAATCATTGGGCTTCTACATAGGTATAACCTTGTTCTACACTTATCTTCATTTTGATATATTATGGGTCAAATTTGGTTAATAATCAATTGAGTTATGAAGCTTTGAAAATTGCCCAAAGAGTTTTTAACGGAATGACCAAAATCATGGATGGTGGGCAATCTCAGGGACCATTTCTATTGATTTTCAATCTCAGGGACCATTTCTATTGATCATGCAAATCTCATGGACTATTTTGTATAATAAGCCATAAAGGAATAACTTATTTGTAGTCATAAAAAGTTTAGGTCCTTGTTTGGGTTTAGGAATAAATTTCACATTGTAATAAGTTATCATTTTAATAGGTCCTTTTGTAAGAAAACTCAGTTCGACATAGTAGTAATTTTTAGTAGGGAACTTTAACGAAAAACTCTCGGTACTGTTCATTTTAACCAAAAACCACAATTTTACACTAAAATGTACCTGGTTCACCTTAAGTTGGGTTACAACCACGAGGGTAGATGAGTTCTTATTAATAATGAAGAGTTTACACAATACACACGTTCAAGCATGAAATTGGTTCCAAGTGGAATATCCTATAATTAAAATTCTATATATGCTTGACTGGCTAGTCATCTACACTAGTCAACTAAGATCACGTTTGTCAGTTAACCAGCAGCGGAAATAATCAATTTAAAAAACTAGGTTTACAGAAATGTCCCTAGTTAACTCAGGTCCAGTCTAGTATAAATGCAAACCTTGATGAGCTTAGATGCATGGACAAGTCTATATGCAAGTCAAGATGATCATGTATCACCTCTAGGGTTAAAAACAGGGGACTCTCCATTGAGTCCAATCCACTAGTGAAATCAAGATTCTTACAATGTATTCCTAATCTATGGAGCAACTTGTACATTTGTGCAACCTTCGCTTTCACGAGATGGATTCCTTCGGTCTTCATGAAGTGGCAGCTCCTCCTGAGCTCTTCATCTTATGACACCGAAATCAAATCAACTTATGCAAATGATGTTATGATGAAGTTGATGGCCAGTCAATTTCAGCAGTTAAACACTTGAAAGATGAAACTAATGTGTATCCAAAAAGCGGTCAGCTCAAAATTTGAAACTAGAAAAGCTTGACCTAAAACAAAGATCAAAATCACGAAAACTATGCTACCCTAATATGCAATGATCTGAATAATCAGAAAAATATAAATCTCCTAGCCAAGTTGAAAAGAACCCTAGATTAAATTTTTATAGTGGGCTTTGTTTTAGACAAGACAGAGGACAAGAAAAACCACGTTTCGTGTGTAAAAGCAAACTGGAAAGATCTAAGGCTGAAAAACCATTTTTGGTAAAAAGTAGTCAGATGGCTCATGTGGGTTGTCTTAAAGTGTGTGCCCAGCTCGCGTGATAGCAACAAGAAGTTTTGACGACACAGAACCACTAGACATAATGAACTGGAAATAATGACATGAAATACATATGAATGAACAAACCTTTGATGAGAGAAGTTAAGCTCTTAAAGTGATATTTCCAGCAGCATGATCCCAAAAGTTGCAATTTAACCCTAAATCTAAGTAGAACATGTGTGGTACAATTGATTACATTTAACAAGGGAAGCTAAACAATAAAACTAGACTTCACAAAGCACAGTCATTATGAGTGAGTTCTAATGACGAGTTTAAGTTCCACATATTATATCACCAAGGAGATTGTGATTTTATCTTTGCAAGTGAACAAATGTATTGTGATTTTAAATGGTTCAGACTTGATGCATTGAAAAAAAAGGCCCAACAGGAGGAAAGAAGGAAAGGGGGAAAATAAAAAAAGAATAAGAAAAAAGAGGGGGATTTTACAAAAAAAAAAAAAAAAAAAAAAAAAGAGAAAGTAGAAAAGAATAAAGACAAAAACGTTGGTTTTTTGTTTGAAGGCCCACACGGGCAGAAAGAAATATATAGTCTATTTGGTTGGATTTTTTTATTGTTTGTTTGGAAGTTGGTATTGGCATCAGCATTGGCATCGGCATCGGTATTGGTATTGGCATCGGCATCGGCATCGGCATCGGCATCGGCATCTGTATTGGCAGCGGCATCGGTATTGGCATCGGCATCGGCATCGGCATTGGTATTGACATCGGCATTAGCACTGGAATTTGGAGTTTTGCATCCACATCTACTTTGGCAAACCCATGTCGTGTACCGCCATGAGTTTGATGGGGGGTGTCGGAAAATATTTGTATTTTGGTTTATTTGAATGTTTGATTTTCTAGACTTAGCCCGTTAGCATTAGAGTTTCGGTTTCTTATCTTTTAGGGTTATAAATAGAGCACTCTGATATTCAACTGCATCAAGCATGAAGGTCGCCAATAAACAAATATTACTCCATTGTCGAGGAAATATATATCGCATCTGCTATTGAGCCTTGACATATATTATTGTGGGTTATGAAATAAGCTTTGATTAGGGAATCTAGTGTGTTCAACTACATTGGCCAATGCAAGAGTGACTTTCTTGTCAACTTTGTATGCTAGGTTTGAAGTATTGACAAAGTAGATTGTACGAAGGTTTAGTTAAGGGGGTACCGCTAAATTGTTATACATACTTTTATTCATTTTTATGTTTGATGTTTTCGGCCATTCCAGGCCACATAATAGGATCACTCATTCGATTCACCCTACCAGATCGAGCAAAGTTCATGCCATTACACTCAACAAAGGACTAAAGGCACCGCAGAAAGATGCAATAATTTACAGCGAATAATGGGAACAGGGAAAAATACTTGAATGAACAAATTACGGAACACTCACAGGAATGTGTTGAATTATAAGTCTTGTAGCTACAGGAAGAATGAAGAAATAGGATGTCTGGAATTTCAAGTTTCAGTTCTTAGAAATTAGAATTGGTGGTTTTTCAACTGAAAATGGCCCTCTACTACAGTGGGAGAGAAGAGTATTGCCCTTGCACCACGACGTGAGTTCTGTTGTAATTTGTGATTGGGTATTTCAAAATACATGTCCTCATTGATCATGTTTGTTGAAATGTCCCACATCAACCGTATCAATGAGAAAATAAGAGTTTAAATATCCTAACCCCACTCCAACTATTACCGAGACATTTTGTAATAAAACCCCACACTTAATGGATTGTGCAGGTGGTAATTACCATGTTGGGGACAATATCGGTGTTGTTGGAAGTGGATCGTATGGCCCGTCTCTCTGATAATTCTACATGGTATCAGAGCGGGTTCGATCCTTAGGGTTCAATCCGCTCTCGTTGGTATCAATTTGTTTGTATTAGTTTTGTTTCCATCATCTTCCGTTGTTTGTGTTTTCGTTTTAGATTTGTTAGTTGGTATTGATTGTTTGCAAGAAAAAAAAAAGGGAAAATAGAAAGGATCTTGCTGCTGCTGTTTGTTTGCACAGAAGAAAAAAAAAGGAAAACAGAAAGGTTCTGTTGTTTGTTCGCATAAAAGAAAAAAGAAAGAAAAATGGGAAGTAAGGAAAGGATAGAAAAAAAAAAGCAAAAAGAGAAGGAAAAAGAAAAACAATTGTTTGCTGTTTGTTTAAGGCCCACATGAGCAACAAAAAAAAATGGTTATCCTATTGTGAGGTCTTTGTTTTGAAGTTTGGGTATCTGCCGTTGCCGTTCGCAATGAATTCTCGAGTTGCTAGAATATTTTAACGTTGTTCGTTTGTTAGTACAATTGATATATGGAAATCTCGTTCGTTCAGTGACAGGTTCTCTCCATACTCTCAACACTAGCCAGTTTCAACCAGAACCAGTTTGCCAGTCAAGTCAAGAATCAAGTCAAGTTTGCCATTCAAGTCAAGTCAAGTCAAGTTTGCATGCCTGTCAGTCCGCCTAACGGAGCTAGTCCGCATCTGCTTGTTTACAAACTCATGTCGTATACCGCCATGAGTTTGACAGGGGGTGTTGGAATATATTAGTATTTTAGGTATTATTTTGTTTGAGTTTTCTTATAAGTTTGGTTTGGGCCTAGCCTATTAGCATTAGGGTTAGGGTTATAAATAGAGTGTTTTGTTATTTATTAGAAAACAAGCTAGTCACAATGTAGCTTATTAGGGTTTTGTAGCCGTTCCGACATTTTCGTTTGTTTAATAATATTCTTATTATTTTGTTAGGCTCTAATACTATGTACTGCCACGTGATGGGTGGGTCCCCTTGGCCCGCGTGATGATGGTGGGTCCCTTGGCCCCGCGTGTATGGTGAGTCCCCTTGGCTCCACGTGGTTGTGATTGTCGAAGTGTGGATCTCCCACATGTGACCCACTAATTGGGTCCCACATGAGGGGGCATGTTGAAATGTCCCACATCGACCGTATCAATGAGAAAATAAGAGTTTAAATATTCTAACCCCACTCCAACTATTATCGAGGCCTTTTGTAATAAAATCTCACACCTGACGGATTGTGCAGGTGGTAATTACCAAGTTGGGGACAGTATCGGTGTTATTGGAAGTGGGCCGTATGGCCCGTCTTTCTGATAATTGTACAATGTTAATATCATTCTTAATGATTTCTTTTAATCTTGATTTCAATTTTGTTTGCAAACCAAAAACTGATGCATTAAAGATGTTATAATATTGGTGCTATAAATTACATTTTCTCTTTGAATATGCCATCTTGATTAACCCATTAATTACGCAATTATATTGTGTAACGTTTTTAGACCATGCTTAATCATGTTTACCTTTCTCATGTTCTATATAAAAACAACTCTTCAAGCCGTAAGGATTATGTTGATCTTTACCTAGACTGCTCCTTTGCTATTGGACTTCAAATATTTTCTTTCCTACAAACCACACCTAATTAAAGGAGTCTCACCTTCCTCACATCTCTTGATTTATTGTATTCTCTCAAATGCTATTATAATTTCACCTCTCATATGCCAAAGGAAAATCGAGTTGTTCATACAATCCAAGTATTGCGAGTGTACGCTTACGATGATTATAGGTTGTTGCATCCTGTAGGGTAGGGTGCCATAACCTGTTATACTGAGAGATTATCTTAGAGGGGTGAAATCTACTCTTAAGGACAGTGACTACACGCCTCAACCTAAAATCTTGTTCTAATTGAGGATCGACGAAGAGCGTTCTCTACCTACAAAAGGTAAGTATTTTATCTTATTTGGTTTATTTTATTTAATAAATTGAGGTGATAAAATTGTGATATACTAATATTATTTTATGTGATTTTTTGTAGGAGAAGTAGCATCCGTATCGCAAATATTTCCAACAAGTTCAAACCCTGTCGGCTCCCTAATATAAAAAATCTAACGCAAGATTTTTTTGAACTTTAAGTTTGCAAAGTTTCTAATGGATGGTCACGATTATAACATCTAAATGGTGTAGATTTTGCCACATGTCTAGTTTTATAACTGATTTAATTTGCTCATGTGCAACTCATGTGCCCTTGTTATTGAGGTGTGATGCCTAGAAACAACTATATCACACGCTCTTCATGCTTTCTTTGTAACAGATTTTAGGAAGAGAGAGAATCCAATGTTAATATATTCTTGAGAGATTACATTGGTGACCTTCTTTCTTCCATTTCTCTGCAATCCAGCGATCACATTCTCAATGATTTCATTAGTTAAATCCTACTGGAAATTGAGTTCATCACCCCTAAACACACTAACATGGCCTCAGAGCTTGGTTCAAATTGAATCAAATGGCGTGATTTGTGAAATGTTCTTTGAGCTTTCAACCAAGAGCTCAAGTAAATTGAAGAACAAAATGTCTGGATCTGGAGCTGATCTTTGAGCTCCAGCCTTCATTGGTGTCAACTATGAGTTTTTGTGCATCAATGAAGACTATCTTCAATTCTCACAATCTGTTAGGTTGTGCTGAAAATGGCTATGAACTTCCCTCATATGAGAAGCAAATGGATGGGAAGCAATTGCTTGTAGCTCAGGATCTTATTTGCAGAGATGCAAAAGCCCTGAGATTAATTCAAAGTACAGTGAATGACAAATTTTTTTTCAAGATTGCAAATCAGAAGACATTTAACTAAGCTTGGGATGTGTTGAAGCAGGAATACAAAGGCGATTCTCAGGTGATGGTAGTGAAATTACAAGGTATTCGTCATGATTTTGAGTATGCTAGAATGAGTAATGTTGAATCTCTGTTTGATTATTTGACTAGGTTGTTGCTTTGGGCATATTACCAAAGATTGTAGGAGTAAAATGGTCCAGCTGGTTCATTATATCAAGGAGGGGGGAGAAGGCACTAGTATGTTCTTTGTTTGCGATTCCGCAACACCTGTCAAGAATGAACATGTTTGGTATATAGATAATGGATACAGCAATCACAGGACTTTACATGAGTCAATGTTGATTGATGAAGACAGAAATGTGACTACATGGTTTTTTTTTTTGTTTTTTTGAACAAGCGATATTATCTATACACTAAGGTGGAGGGAAGGTGTGCTTATCTTCACAATGGGCTAACAAAAATGATGTTCAAATTCACCATTGGCAAGAATCAAATCTAAGACCTCTCACTTACAAGCAAGGTTCTAAAAACGTTAGGCTCTAGTCGAGCAGCAAGCTGGAGCCTAGGGCCTAGGCGCCTAGGCAGGGTCTAAGCACCTTGGTGGACGAGGTGGATTTAAGTAATTGTATTTTGTCATAAAATATACAATTACTTAGATAAGCGCCTTAGTGGACTAGGTGGATTTTCATAATTTATGCGCCTTGGTGGACTTGGTGGACAATAATTGTATTTCGTCATAAATAAGTGTCCCGTTTACACTTAAAATATATATAATTTCATCATAAACTACAAAATAGAATGAAATATATATTATGAAGTATTGGAACATAGTGTAAACATAGGGAACAAGTATATAATGTGTTTTCATTTGACTATTAAGCAAGTCTCTTACAATTTATTGAAAAAAATAAAATACAAAATGAAAGTTATTTATTTTATGGAATTGTCATATTTTGTAGGTTTTTGGTCCCATTAACAAGTGGTGACTATCCACACACCATGCGATCAATTGTTGGGAAAACATTGCCCAAATTCACAAAAGAACAATCCAAGTTGCAAACGGATCATTTGATTTTCTTGGTACTTCTTGCCCTAGTTTAACTTCTTAATTACATTAATTATATTCCAATATTTACACCAATTGTATTCTAATGTTTGTAAATATTATGGCAGCTAAGCTTAATGGAGCACTTATTGGTCCACAGGTAAATATCACATTTATCATTTTGAGCTATTTGCATTTGAAGGATTAGTTTTTTTCCCCAACATTTACGTATTATCTTCAAATGGTGTTGCAGGCTGCTTCAGATTGGTTATATGTATATCCAAAAGGAATTCACGATCTTGTGCTCTACACAAAGGAAAAATATTATGATCCACTCATTTATATTACTAAGAATGGTATGTAATATATACTTTTAACCCTGATTAATTGCAAAAGTTTCACATATTTTTAGTGGTGTAAAATGAAACTACATGTTTTCTTTTAGTTTTAGAGGAAGAAACTATTTTTTTTTGTATAATAATATGTGCATAGGTGTATTAGAGTTTAATAATCCAGAACTATCACTTGAAGAGGCCCTTCATGATACTCATAACTCAGAGGAAGTTATGAAGGTATGAAGATATCTGAGATCGAGAGAAAAGAGAGAGAGAGAGAGAGAGAGAGAGAGAGAGAGAGAGAAAGCTAATCCAATATTGTGCAAGTCAGAATTACAAGCTCCTATCTAACTACCTAACTAATTCCTCTTTATAGTAGGCTTCCTAGTACTAGAATTACAACATTACCCTTTATCATAATCCCACTTATTTCTAACTAACTTGATCCATTTTTCCACCTTATAACACCTAATATCACATATATGCTATTGCCATTACTCCCTCCTCAAACTAAGCATGGCATTGCCAGGCTTAGGTTGCTGCCCTAATGTTGATGATGTCAAACCAAGATGTCTGCAATGCTTGATAAACACAGGACTGTGCAAACCTTTGGTAAACACATCTGCAACTTGATCTTGTTAGAATATAATGCACACTAATATCTCCCTTTTGCACTTTCTCACGCACATAATGATAATATGTGTCAAGATGCTTAATCTTTGAGTGAAATACAGGATTGGAACTCAAAGCTAAGGCTGACAGATTGTCACAATGCAGTGCAGGTGGCTTTGATAAAACTTGATAAGTATCTTTGAGCACAGATCGAACCCAAAACACATCTGCTGCACAATGAGCTAATGCTTTGTACTCGGCCTCTGTGGAGCTTCTTAAAATGGTTGATTGGTTCTTAGATTGCCATGAGATCAGATTAGACCCCAGATATACAACAAATCATGATATAGATCTTCTGGTATTGATATATGCAGCCCAATCAGAGTCTGAATATGCAACAATCTGAAAATCGGAGCTCTTTATATAGTGTAGGCCATGATCAATAGTCCCCTCATATCTGAGTATTCTTTTCACTAGATAATAATGACCATCTGTGGGTTGAGTCATATATTGACATACCATGTTGACAGAGTGTGCAGGATCAGGTCTAGTAAAAGTAAGGTACTCGAGAGCACCATCAATGCTCCTATAATGACTTGGATCAGACATCAAACTGCCTTCATCTGCAAGTAACTGAGTATGAGGTTTGGAAGGAGTTGAAGTTGGCTTGCAATTTTCCATTCCAGCTTTCTTTAACATATCCTTGGCATATTTAGATTGATGTATGAACAAAGAACCATCACTATTGTATTGTACATGCAGCCCCAAGAAATAAGAGAGTGGTCCCATGTCTTTAAGATCAAATACCTATGCCACGTTATTAATTACTTCATGGACTTTAACTGAACTGGATCCAGTGAGGATTATATCATCTACATAGAACAAAAGTAGAATAATGTCATCATTATCAACTTTGACAAACAAACTGGTATCTGAAAGTGATGTTTGAAAACCAAGAGCTGGAAGATAACTGGTAAACTTTGAATTCCATGCCCTTGCAGCTTGTTTCAACCCATATAGTGATTTGATCAGCTTGCAAACATGATCTGGATGTTCAAGATCGACAAAACCTTGGGGCTGTTTCATAAACACTTCATCTTCAAGATCACCATGCAAAAATGCATTCTTAATGTCTAGCTGTCTCAATGACTAACTAAATTATGCTGCCAATGCCAATATAAGTCGAACTGTGGTATGTCTAACCACTGGACTAAACGTCTCAGAATAATCGGGACCTCGTTCTTGAGTATACCCCTGTGCAACCAAGCGAGCTTTAAACCTTGATACAGACCCATCTGGATTCTTTTTTCACCTTATACACCCACTTACTCCCAATAATAGCTCTATTTGATGGAGGTGGTACCAAGACCCATGTTCCCTGTGCTTTTAAAGCATCAAATTCCTCCTGCATAGCTTGTTGCCATTCCACTTTATTGGAAGCACATTTAAAAGTCTTAGGCTCTTCTATATCAGTAATATTAGCCAAGAAGGAAAAACCAACAGAAGACTGATCTAATATTTGATTGTCAAAGATTGAATCCATGAGTTGTAGTGATGATAACTCAGGTAGTAATGCTAGAAAATTGGCATGGTTCTTCCTTTGGATTGCACCTGTTTGAAGTCTAGTTTGTACACCATGATGTCTTAGCTCAGATGAAATTGAACTAGAAGAATTAGAAAAGGGAAGAACTACCTGTAGTTGTGCAGGATCTAGGACAAGAAGCAAGGGAGGTGTATCATGATGAATGGAAAGAGTATAGCCAGGAGGTGATTCTGAATCTGGTGTTGAAGATTGATATGTTGATGAACTGTTATGAACCTGAGTACTTGATGTTGGTGAACTGATGGCATCCTGAGAGCAATGTTGAAACTGACCATTTACTCCAGATACTTGTGGTCCAGACTATGTTGAACCATGCATTGCTTCTGTACTTGTGGTCGATTGATTCTGTGACACTGGAGTGGAACAATAACTGGTGTGAAATGATGAGATTCTTTACTATGAGATACTGTCACTTATTGTGGTTTATACAATTTACTAGGAAATCTAGACTCATCAAATACCACATGTATAGAAATTATATATTTCCTTGTATGTAAGTTGAAACATATCACACCCTTATATGCCATTGAATATCCTAGAAACACACACATAGCAGACCTGGGCTAGAGCTTATTTGCATTATAGGGTCTTAACCAAGGAAAACTGCAGACCCAAAAATCTTCAATAACTTCAAATCTGGAGCCTTTTTATACAACAAGAAATAAGGTGAACTTATGGACAATGTTTTGCAATGCATTCAGTTAATCAGAAACACTGAATGTGCACAAGCAAAATACCAGAATTCAGATTGTAAACCAGCAGCATTAAGCAAAGTGATTGTAGTTTCAACTATGTGTCTATGTTTTCTCTCAGCCAATCCATTCTGTTGTGGAGTGTAAGGGCATGAAATTAGCTGGTTAACACCCTTACTTGCAAGAAAAGAAGTAAAACTCTTGCTAGTATATTCCCCTCCCACATCTGTTTGTAAAGCTTTAATGTGTATCCCAAACTGTATAAGAACAAAATTGTAGAATTTCACAAAAATTGCAAAGACATCTAATTTATTGCACATGGGAAAAATCCACACATATCTAGTATATTCATCAATCAGTGTTACATAATATCTATATCCCTTTATGGATTTTACAGGAGCTGGACCCCAAATATCAGTATGGATCTTGTCAAAAGGAGATGTACATTTAGCTGATCTAGATGGAAATGGAACTCTAGATATCTTTCCTTGAATACACGGGATACAGACACTATCACTACTGTGTACAGAAACTGAAATATTGGATTGTTGTAACATTGATGACAATATCTCAGAGGAATGAAGCCCCAACCTCTGATGCCAAACATCAAACTTTATTGTTTTACCTACTTATGCCACTGGATTCCTTGAACTACATTTCAACCCTTTTCCATACTTGACCACTGGAATCTAGAACAATTCTTCAGGCTTACTCTTTCCTTAATACACTATTTCCCTTGTCCTCTTGTCCTGCACAAAAAAAAAAAATCAATCTCATCACATATAAACCAGCTTTTATTATCAACACATAATTCCTTCACAGATAATAAACTTCTAGCAATGTGTGGAATATGTAAAACTTTATTAAGAATAAGAGAATGAGTATCAGTTTGCAATGTAGTCGAACCAATACTCTATATTGACAAACCAGTACCATTTTCGATTGTTATCTTCTCAAGACCATCAAATGGTGTAGCTTGAGACAAGGAACCAATATCAGCCGTCATGTGGTGCGATGCACCAGAATCAACAATCCATGAGTCTTGAGGAATGAATTGTGCAGTCTGTTGAGGAATGAATTGTACAGTCTGTTGAGCATTCATAACAGTCATTAAAGGCTTCTATCTTTAAATATTTCAACTTTATCATCTCTAAACATTAAGAAATATTCATGTTGTAGCATTTGACCTACACTTAGCAAGTTTTTATCTAAATCAGGAACAAGCATAACCTCTTTGATATGCCTTGTACTATTTTTAGTTTCAATCACCAAGGTTTCCATCCCTCGACAATATGTCCCTAGCCTCTGACCGAAAGTGTGGTCGAATGTCTCGGTAAGGATGTGAAAGCCTGCATCTTCGGGGGGATCCATATACTTGGTGTGTCCAAGTGAAGCTGGGAGGCGGACTCCTGAAGCAACGACTAACCCTTCTCCACCATAGTCTCCTGTGAAAAAACATGGATTATTAATAAAAAAAACAATTTGAAATAATTAGTATAAATCTTTAATGCCTAGGAAATCACTTACATGAAAGGACTCGGTCAACTCATCCCAGGCTAAACATAAACGTCAGCAAAGACGTCGATCTCCGGGAATTTTGAACCCTCATGAAATAGAAAAAGATAAGCAAAATGTTAGTACGAAAACATAAACAAAAATTATTAGCGACATTTTAAAATTTGAAATGAAAGTTGTAATATATACCTTCCGCGCATCTCCATCCTATATGAGAAAGGCTTTGAAACCGAATGGTGAAGAAGAGTCTTCTTCCAGATTGCCCTTATTTGTCTTCGCCTTCTTCTGTTATACGCAAAGTAAACATATTAGTTGTAATATTTAAAGAACATAAAAAAAATCATAATAAACATTAGTAAAAAATTTAAGAAGTAACATGAAATAAGTCCTAATTAAAAACGCACCACATAGCCCGGCTCCTGAAAATAACCGCAAAGCCAAACCCAACTATCTTGTCGGTCTTCAAGCTCATTTGGGCAACCTTCCTCGAGAGTGACCTGCGGATCACCAAACATCTCGAAATACTGGTGCAAGTCACTCTTCCACTGCTAGTAGCGTTCGGAGTAAAGCCAATTGAGGTACGCCAACATGTCCTCGTTGATGTCATCCAAATTGTAGTTTCTCTACAATGTAACAAATATTATGAAAGTATTAGTAATAAAAGACATTAATAAATATAAATATATAAATTTTACATGAAAAGCATTAAAAAGGCAAAAATACTTACCGACAAATGATTGCGCACCGTGTTCTTCACCTTCTCCGGCATCGCCTTCCAAGACTTCCACCGCATAGGGCAAAAGGTATGCACGACGTTCCCAATGTCGTGGGCCAATGCACTATGCTACTCCACTGTTGGTAATGGCCGATGTCGCTCATCATATCCAATTGTGATACGACCGTTAGTCACTCGGGTGACCTTCGTTGTCTTCAATTGCCGACAAGGTTCCCCCAGTGTTTTTCTTGGCTGCAAGGAAATGAAAAATTAACGTTAACCCAAAACTAATAACAAATCATACTAAATTTTGGCATAACCTCCCTATAATTAAAATATTTCCCAAAACATTGAAAATAATATAAACAATATACGTATCCAACACAATGATCACAATAGTTTAATAATAGATTCGGAACGATGACAACAATAAACAATATATATATATATGATAACTTTTTAATCCTTAAAGGACATAACTTAACAAAATGAACCTAAAATAACAAAACTAAGTTAACATGGGAATGAGGGAGTAAATTAGGATAGTATACTTGGCTGTGTACCCGAGGCATTGGTTGTGGATCCCGATTGCGACATCTGGTCTGGAGTGTGGGGGCACCGGTGAGTAGGCCTGGCAAACGGGTCGTGACTATCGTGTTCGTGTCGTTTTTGTGTAACACCTGTTTATCTTAACGGGTCGTGTCGTGTCACACCTGTTATCTTAACAGGTCCTTAACAGGTCAGGTCACTTTAGGGTCGTGTCGTGTCACACCTGTTATCTTAACAGGTCCTTGACAGGTCGGGTCACTTTAAAGTGACCTGACCCGTTATGACCCGTTAAAAAAAAAAAAAATTTCTAAAATTTGCACACTTTGGCACATAAATATTACTTCAAAACATTAAAACACATAATTTAATATATATATATATATATATATATATATATATATTATAATTATTTTAGTTTTTAGGGGTATAAAATTGTTAAATTAATATATATAATTATTATAGTTTATTCATATTATCAGTAAGTATAACATAAGATTTTGTGGTATCCACTAGTGTAATTTTTTAAATTGAAGATCGAATTCATTCATTGTATTCATATAGGGTCAAGGAGTGTAGCTGTAAAAAATCATCAAAATCGGAATTAAAATAACCATTAAATCATGATTTTTCGTTTTATAACCGTCGAAACGTTTTGTTCGGTTACTTAATCTCTGAATGTTTGTTTTTTGCAATTTTTGGCGTATACAATCTCGAAGTATATACAAACATGTTTGACGTTTGGATCGTTGAAACTAGTTTCGTAGAATGCGTATCCCATCAAAACAATAGATTCACTAACACTTAAGAGTGTATTCATACTTTCATTAAGTATAACATAAGATTTTGTGGTACCTACTAGTGTAAATATTTTAAATTGAAGATCGAATTCATTCATTGTATTCATATAGGGTCAAGGAGTGTAGCTTTAAAAAATCATCAAAATCGGAGTTATAATAACCGTTAAATCGTGATTTTTCGTTTTATAACCGTCGAAAAGTTTTGTTCGGTTACTTGATCTCTGAATGTTTTTTTTTTTTTTGCGATTCTTTAATGATGCGATCTCGAAGCATATACAAGCAAGTTTGACGGTTGGATCGTTGAAATTAGTTTCGAATAATTCGTATCACATCAAGTTCAATGGTATATATATATATATATATATTAAGTAGATTTAAATCTATTTATTTTGTACGTATAATTATTATAGTTTTTAGGGGTATAAAATTTAATTTAAAATTATATATATATATAATTTAATTTATATAATGCATTAACCATTTAATGTGTTTTACAAAAAAAGTTACAAATAAATTGCATTCATCTCGATCCGAACTATAATAGCTTTCACTTTCGTCACTATTATCATTTTTAGTGTCTCATTCTTCATCATCAATAGGTACGTCACCATTGTCGTTTATGCGCATTAGACCATCGTATCGTGGAAGATTACCGAGGTCAATTGTGATCAAATGAATTGGTATTTCGATTGAAGATACTCATTCTATCTGAAATGGTTCTTGGATAAGATTAGTATATCGGAGTGTTTTGAACACCAATTTCCATCGAAGATTCTAGACATTGGTCAGCAACATTGTCGATGTCGTTATCAATAAGGTTTTCTTCTGGTATAGCATACGCGTTCCTAAGATCCATCTTCTGAACAACTCTCCTACCCCTCTGGGCTTTAGGGTCATCTAGATACACAATTTGTTTTGCCATATTTGCTAAGATGTAAAGGTCGTCATCGTACCAAGTTTTGGTAGTGTTCACTGATAGTAATCCATGATCTCTTTTCACACTTCCCTGTCTATTTGGGTTTGTATCAGACCATCGACACTTAAATAGGATCACTTGACACCGGTCTTTGTAAAGCAATTGCACAACACTTGTTAGTTTGCCATAGAATTCAATGTTTGTACTTTCGCCTCCACTTGGGACATGAACACCGCTGCTTTGCATACACAACTTGTCATCTCATGCACCCGCTAAGAACTTGACACCGTTGACATGGCAACCCGAGTACAATTCAACTTGAATTGGTCATATAATTCTTCACTATAAGCCGGGGAATTCGATGCTTTCAATTGATTCACCTAATATTAGACAAACATTTAAATTTGTTAGTTCCAACAAAATAATTGGTACTATATATATGTCCAATACAAAACACTTGAAACTTAAATATTTGAGAAACCACCGCGAAAACAATTCACGGTGTTTCTTGACATACAAATGTGAAGGATGTGCCTGCTTTATCATATCTTCATGCTCGTCTACGTATAACAATGTCTTGTTAAAATTGTTGAGTATGAACCAATGTGCTACCTCCATGTCTCGTCATAATTGTCGAGCGATTTGGGCAAAAACTGAAAGTTTCTCCCTTCTCACACCCTCATCATTATTGCGAGAAGGACGATTGAAAGTTGTCTCAACATCCTTTAAATACATTCCACAAAATGTAAGCACCTCATGGTTGGGTTAAAACTTGAACTTTGGCTCAAGAAGGAGTTGGCCCAAAAGAAGCTCTGGAAAAGGGAAAAGCTCGAAGCCCAACCAAAGCCCAGAAGGCAGAAAAGGCCTTTCCCGACTAGGTGCAGATCATTTGCACCACTTGCTCACCTGCCTAGAGACCAAGTGGTACAGACCAGCCAACTAATCAGCCCAAAAGCACTTTACAATGGCAATACAAGTAAATAGCTGATGAGTCATTACCCTTCAAGCTGCATTCAGGCAAGATTACTGTTACAGGAGGCCAAGCCGAAGTGTCTATAAAAGAAGAAAGAGAAATCAGAACTAAAGACACTCAATCAAACAAACAAATACAAGCACAAACTCTGCTCAAAACCAGATTTGCCTTCAAATGAAGCTGTAGTCAGCCCAAGCCTTCATCCCTTTTGGGATAAACCTTCACCTAAAGCCTTTGTAATAGCTCTGCTACCTTGTCCTAAGCTTGCTGTAGTATCGATTTCTTTCTGTAAACTCATCTCCCTACCCCCCCTTTCTAAAGCTCTCAAACCCCTTGATAAACCATAAAGATAGGAAGTTGCAAGACGATCAGCCTTGCCCGACCCTCTTTGTTTTTGTCTTTTCATTCATTAGCCTAGCACTATGTTGTATACTTCCAGTTGTATTCAAGTTATTTCTAGAAGATGATGATTAAAAGACTCTCTCAGTTATTGAATCCAATTTGAATATGTCTTCACAGTTCAAACCAGATCTAAGTTCTAAGCTCTCGGGCATATAAGATTGATCATTCAAAAGTCCTTGGCCTCAAGGCATAAAAAAGAACCTTATGTGGACTTCACCCATCCACGACAAGCTTTGATAACAAGAAGTCCGAAGTTACTTAGGGCGCAAGTAATCGACCTATCTCTTAGTTTTATTTCTATTATATTATGATTATAGTAGAACGTTTGAATATAGAAGGAATTCTGATGGGAAGCCTTAAGGCCTATATCTAAGGCCCTACAAAGGCACATATTTGAGTTCATTCTGCTCTGCGAGCTTGGATAATCAGAAGTATAATGGTTATAACACTTCTACAAACAATAAAACAGACATCGTATATTTGAGTACTGGGTTAGTTCTTGATCGGAAGCCTCAAGGCTTACACCTAAGGCCCCACAAAGGCACCTGTCATAACTAACACAGCCTCTCGAGTACATGTACAACTAAAATTCAACATCCATTTTACATCTGCCATGCTAAAGATGGCAGTGGCACGCCTGAGCACTTAAAAAGTTAATCTTGATTGTGAGCCTCAAAGCCTATACCTAAGGCCCCACAAAGGCATCTTTCAAAGTTAACTCTGTCCTTCTCTTTCTGCCTTGCCCGACAAGCCCGCCAGTAAAGCAGAAGCCCGACAGAAAGCATCAACCGGCGCCAACCTCTCGGGGAGCTATGTGCTCGTCGGCTAGGAGACATCCCCGACAGAAATTCCAGCCACGAACACCTCATATGCCACCCAAGCTTGTATAATTGATCATTTGGGCTTCGCTTTGTTTCGTACACTTTCCTTCAAGTCTCCGAGAAGCCTGCCAAAATAAAACGATACGATACAAATTTTACTAATCGTAAGATATTGATTAAAAAATATGACGAGGAATAAATACCTTTCTATTGGATACATCCATCGAAAGTTGTCTAGTCCAACAAGCAATGCCTCATCCAGTAAGTGAACCATCGCGTAGATCATACTTGTGAAGAAAGCCGGAGGAAATATAATCTCAAACTTGCATAGAACTTGCACAATGTCATGGCGCAACTGATTAACATCCGTCTTTCGCAATGTTCTTGATGTCAATTGAGAAAAAAAACTGGACAACAACATAATTGGTTTCACCACATCATCTGCCAAGAGATGTCTAATACCAACAGGAAGTAGGCATTGCAGAACCACATGGCAGTCATAACTTTTTAGGCCAGCTAATTTACCCATGTCAATGTTCACGTAATGCGCGATATTTGAAGCATACCCATCGAGAAACTTTACAGACAACAAAAACTTTAAAAATTATTTTTTGTCATTCAGTTTCACAAAAAAAAAAAAAAAAAAAAAAAAAACTCAAGATCCCTTATGGCTTTATCATTGTCCCTATTCATCCATAAACCTCGTTGTATTCCCAATTGTTCCAAATCAAGACGAGCTTTGATCGTGTCCTTCGTCTTGCCCTCAATATCTAGAATTGTGCTAACCAATGTGTCAAATACATTTTTCTCAACATGCATAACATCAAGGTTGTGACTCAATTTTAGTTTTGACCAATACGGGAGCTCAAAAAACATAGACTTGTATGCCCAGTTCATAAGTGTAGAAGGTATGGTCCTACTGACATTTGTCCCGAACAGAGCAAAATCCTACCAGTTAAGCTATTCCAAAATCTAATCACCCGACCAGGATCCTCAGTTATCAATAGAGTCATCATCATTAATCTTTTTTTTCATACATTTCCATGGCGGCAAATTATACAAAAATACAAAAATCGGCCAAGTATTGTGGTGTTGGTTTAGAACCCCGAACGAATTGAATTCGTCAGTGGCAAGTCCCAATCTAATGTTCCAAGGATTAGCAACAAAACCAGGGAACATTCGATCAAACTCTTTCCATGCTTCTTCATCAGCAGGATGCCTCAGGACATCGTCATCTACCCACTTTTCGTTATGCCATCTCATGTCGGTGGCAGTATGTGTTGACATATATAACCGCTGCAACCTACGCTTCAAAGGTAAATAATGCATGACTTTTTGTGGAATCTTCATCAATCTATTCTGAGATGACATTTTGAACCTCGACTCATTGCATATAGGACATTTATCCAATGCTTCATTCTCCTTATAGAATAGTACACAATTGTTTTTGCAAGCGTGAATTTTTTTCATAACCCAATCAGAGACCATTCAACACCTTTTGAGCGTTTCTATGGTCTTTCAGCAAACAATTGTCCTTTGGTAGCATTCTCTTGATAAACCCCCAAAAAATAATCAAAACACTGGTTCAACATACGATACTTTATTTTTCCGTGCATTAGTTCCACAATAGTTGTGAGAATGGAAAATCCCTCACACCTTGGGTATAACTCTTGGTTGGCATTTTTTTAATAATTTTTCATATTCTTCAATTCTCCCTATCCATTGGTGTAGGCACGTCATCTTCCACTTCCTGATTGGTATTTGTCGACGCAAATGGAAAAACGTCATTTAAGATTTCCATGACTTGTTCATTAGGATCCATATTAGGTTCAACATGGCCCACTGTTGTCACGTTTGAAGACGAAGCATTGTGTAATTGTTTCCTGTGATGGTTCCAAATATTATAGGTCTTCACCATTCGATTCCTTACTAAATGAAATCGAACATTTTCAAAAGTTTCCCTTAACGTGTTGTTACACCCCTACAAGGATACCGGATTCTAGTTGCACCCATGTTGTGTGTACGTGCAAAGAATAAAATCCTCAATTCGTCCAAGTATTTGTTGGCGCATCAGTTCGGGTTATGCATCCACGTTTTGTCCATCATTCCTGCCACCACAATAACAGTGCAACAATCACAACAACATCTACATGATTTTCTCACCTTATGCCTCCGGTAAGGGCCCCATCCCATTCAGGAATGCAAAATTATGTCTTCGAATTAGATTTTAATGTGGAGAAATTTTGACAACATCTTTGTACAGTTCTTCAAGTGCACGACATAAATATGAAATACCTATGTGCCACCCGAAGAACGTACGGAGATGACACCAAAATTCCCATGATCGAAACCTAATCCTAACCGTAAACTACGCCGCGTAACTTTGCATTCCCAAACTGTCCAAATAATGGAACAATTCAAGCACGACATCCAACTAATCCTCAAACGGGAAACTAAGCCCCAGTTTGGGGTTGAGGTGATTTTAAAAAAAGCTCCTATGAAAAAAAGCTGGGAGTGTTTTTGGTGTTTAGTAAACTTAAAAAAAAAGGCTTATTTTGGAAGCTGCTGTGAGAATAAGCTGAAATCAAAGGAAAAAGCTGAAGCTGTAATTTGTAGCTTTGGAAAACTGGCTTTTTTTCAAAGCACATAGAACTACAGTGCTCCTTTAATGAAAAGATCCACTATCAGACTGCTTTTTTTTCCAAAAGCACTTTTACAAAAAAGTTTACCAAACACTGCTGATTTATTTCACAACCGCTTATTCTCACAGAACAGCCGCTTATTCTCATAGCAGCTTTTTTTCAAAGCACAGCAATACCAAACCAGCCCTAAGTTTTACTAAATAAAACAAGTACAAAGTTAATTACAATTAACTTTGTACATCACAACACATATTTGTATGTCAAATACAAATTTGTACATATACAATTCAACATTAAACATAATAATAACATAAAAATCAATATAATTTAGCAACTTAATATAAAAAAATTTCACAACATAATTTCAATATACTTTAACTAATTCATATATTTTTTAAATAAAATTAAAAGAATACCTTCCAAATCGTTATCCACCGAATGCTAGTCACACACAATATCCCTATACACAACGAATTTCACGGTGCTAGTATGAAGTGATATTGATAATTTTAAATGAAAATAAGAAAAAATAAAACCCTTACCAAACACAACGAAATACGTCGATCAACCTAGAGATTTAGATGGACAAAGTTTTAGAGGAAGAAATTGAGAGAAAATGGGACCGACGAATCCCAAATTGAAGAAAAACGAAGGGAAAAATTGCAGGGGAGAAATCTACATAAAACTGCAGTTTTCTCCTTCTGCAACTAACGTCAGGTTATCAAGATTACTTTTGGAAGAACCACTTTGTGCGACAAACACATAATTCGTTGCTGAAGTTTCCTTGGGCAAGTATCCTTTTTTTTTTTTTTGCAAAATTCTCTTTTTCATTTTTTTTATAATTTAATAATGTAATCTATTTGCGCGACGAACACTATATTCGTCTCGCAAGTTACTTTTTTTTTTCTGTTTTCTTTCTTAATGTAAATTTGTTTTTATCCAATTAAAATTATCAAACCAAATTATATATTACCAAAACATTTATTAAAACTAATTTATTAACTAAAATATATATTATAACTAATGTCAACTTGTGCGTGCTCTGCAGCCCTCTGTACATCTAACTTCCACTCCTGAAACTACTTCTTGAAAAGCTTGTCGACATACTTCCGTTGCTTCTCATCAGTTTCATCAACATCCCAAACAAAATGTAATTGCAATAAAATTAAATTAAATATTGCAAAAATGTTATTTTTAAACAAAACAATTACACATTCTTTAATATAAACTTATCGATAACTGCTGCACCATGAAGTTCTTCACGTCCACAGACACCATTTTCCAACATTTAAACTCGACACAACATTTCTCCCGCACCAATCCCCCTATATCGCAAATAAGTTCGCCGTAAGCTTCAGCTGAACTTTTGTTAGCAAACGAGCGCAAACGCTTACGTCAGTACCTCTATAATGTCACCACAGCTTTCTTCATTTTGTTTCCTACCACAAAAATTTAAAATGTAATAGCCTATTAAAACAATAATTTCAACCATATCAAATGTAAAACAATTAACTCAACAATAATTTTTTTTTTACCTTTCTCTTCACGAGAACCTTCTCCTTCCCAACCTTTCGTTGACTCTAAAGCCGAATAGGCCATCGTTTGATATAAAACCTTTGCAAAATAAGGTTCTAAAATTGGGTTTATATAAAACTCGACACATTTTGAGCGACGAATACTTGGTTGCGCTAGGTTGTTATAACTGCCCGCTGTAAATGCAAGCATTTAATGTGTGACTGACAGTCTGACCGTGTTAAGAACCCTTTGCGTGACGAATAGTAGTAGTCGTCATGCTAAGTGGTCTTGCGCGACGACAGACGATTACAGTTCTCCATCAACTTCATCAACTCTTCGTTCATATCATCATCAAGAGTATACTAACACTGTTACACATATATGCAAATAATTAATTCCAACATATAACAAAACAAAATTCACAAAATTAATTATTGATCCATCAACAACATACTTACTAATAATTCATCCATCACCACCTTCTTGACATTGTCGGGCACATATGTCCAAGAACGCCACTTAGCAGTAGGACAATTATTCCCCATGGCTACTACAATCGCATGCGCGAACTCCACATGTTGTCTCAAATCATACGGGTTGACGGGCACGCTCTCATCCCATTTTTTATCCTCCATCACAGCACGAACATAACTGTGAAGAATAAGGTTAGCATAAGGGCATATTTATAGGAAGGTTAGGGACTTTGCACGACGAATGCTGTGTCACACAAACATCTACACTAAATACAACATTGATTCCTCTAACAGTGACTTGCGTGACGAATCCTTCGTCACGTAAAGATTCACCCTTCGTCATGCATGTTTTTTGCACCAAAAATTTACCCGCGGTTTTTCTAATAGACGCGACAAGTGTATTGTTTTCGTCTAGCAAAGTTTATTTACGCAACAAAGTTATGCGTCGCGCAAAGCTGACATTTCTTGTGCGACTAAAATCCTCTTCCATCACGCAAAACTATCTTGCGCAACGATTTTTTCGTTGTCGCGCAAACGTTTGTCGTGCAAGTAGTTTTTTCTACTAGTGAGGTATATTGATGTGGCCATTTCCATCATAACTGCTTACATATTTTGTAGTAAACTTTTCTCTCCATTGTATGTCTCTACAGGTTTTTTATCTACATGCAATTGGCTTGCGACAAGCCTTTTCAACACCAGTCTTCAGAGGGAACTTAACCTCAAGGTAATAACGATGCTGAAAAATGCTTGGACTCGGAAGTTATTTGATCAGTTTATATAACTGATATAGCTTCCAAATGATTTCCTTAATTTCTGATCTGTATGAGAGACCGCTGCTACTTATGATAGAGATTTGCATTATCATTATCGCTAATTTCTTTATAATTGATAGAATCACAAATTTGTTACAATAGGATTCGCAGTTCTCCGCGTACACTTCAGGTTGGCAAACTGTACTGGTGACTCTAATGTCCCCACAGTATAAAGCATCAATGGTTGCAAAGGATGCTACCGTTAAAGGTATGGAGGTAATCTTTTAACTAAACCACGCCGTTGCTTTCTTCGTAGCATATTAGATCTTGGTATCCCTGCTTTTTCATGCGAATGTTAATGGACTGTCACCTATTTGCATATTTGAAATATGATCTATTGTATAAATAACATGGTAAATTGGTATGGTGATATGGATAATCATGACAGTGCTCTTATATTTTGCAGTCGTCGTTACGTTGGAACATTAAAGAAGGGAGGGACGTTGAATTAAGAAAAATGATTAAAGAATTGTTATTTTACAGGTTCATAGGTTATTTATCACTGTCATATTCCCCAAAGTTCATGTTTTGGACTGTTTAAATTGTTCGAGTTAACTGTAGTTGTGATCTTGTCAAATTTGGCCCATATTATATGGATTCAAAGGGAACAACAAGATTTACAAAAGTAAATGACCATAATCGAGACTAGGCAAAGTAATCTCGTCTGAATAGATAAAATCGAGATTTAAGAGCTTTATGAAAATTTGATATTTGTTGTTTGTACCATACTTCATCACTCACGAAACTAGCGAGCACCAGTTAGAAGCACACGAGTTCCTCTCCAAGAGACCAATCACAACGTAAAACGTGTCAACACCAGAATAAAACTCCTAGAGTCCCATATCAATCGCGAAAGGGAGCCGAAGACTCTCCTCAACTATACAAGGAGGTTATTCTCCTACAATTAATTCCTAATGTCATTATTGTACTTCAACTCGTAATTAGAACTCACTCATAATGATTGTGCTTTGTGAAGTCTAGTTTTATTGTTTGGCTTCCCTTGTTAAATGTAATCAATTGTACCACACATGTTCTCCTTAGATTTAGGGTTAAATTGCAACTTTTAGGATCATGCTGCTGGAAATATCACTTCAAGAGCTTAACTTCTCTCATCAAAGGTTTGTTCATTCATATGTATTTCATGTCATTATTTCCAGTTCATTCTGTCTAGTGGTTCTGTGTCGTCAAAACTTGTCGTTGCTATCACGCGAGCTGAGCACACACTTTAAGACAACCCACATGAGCCATCTGACTGCTTTTTACCGAAAATGGTTTTTCAGCCTTAGATCTTTCTAGTTTTCTTTTACACATGACACGTGCTTTTTCTTCTCCCTCGTCTTGTCTAAAACAAAGCCCACTATAAAAATTTAATCTAGGGTTTTTTCAACTTGGCTAGGAGATTTATATTTTCTGATTATCCAGATCATTGCATATTAGGGTAGCATTGTTTTCATGATTTTGATCTTTGTTTTAGGGAATTTTCTAGTTTTAAATCTTTGAGCTGACCGATTTTTGGATTCACATTAGTTTCATCTTTCAAGTGTTTGACTGCTAAAACTGACTAGCCATCAACTTCATCATAACATCATTTCCATAAGTTGATTTGATTTCGGTGCCATAAGATGAAGAGCTCAAAAGGAGCTGCCACTTCGTGAAGACCGAAGGAATCCATCTCGTGAAAGGGAAGGTTGCACAAAGGTACAAGTTGCTCCATAGATTAGGAACTAGGAATTGAGCTTGTGTGGTTATATTGTAAGAATCTTGATTTCACTAGTGGATTGGACTCAGTGGAGAGTCCCCTACTTTTAACCCTAGAGGTGATTTTTCTCCGGCCAAAAACATCTTGTGTGTACTATTGCCTTCCCTGGATTTATTTCTTACATCTTGTATATGATACATGATCATCTTGACTTGCATATAGACTTGTCCATGTATCTAAGCTTATCAAGGTTTGCATTTATACTAGACTGGACCTCAGTTAACTAGGGACATTTCTATAAACCTAGTTTTTAAATTGATTATTTCCGCTGATGGTTAACTGACAAGCGTGATCTTAGTTGACAAGGGTTGATGACTAGCCAGTCAAGCATATATAGAATTTTAATTATAGGATATTCCATTTGGAACCAATTTCATGCTTGAACGTGTGTATTGTGTAAACTCTTCACCATTAATAAGAACTCATTTACCCTCGTGGCTGTAACCCAACTTACGGTGAACCAGGTACATCTTCTGTTTACTTTCCTGTCTCTATATCTTTACATATTAGCCTCACTAGGTGACTGGAGTAACTTTGCCAAGGTGACGAATTTGACACTTTACGTCGTTTAAAAGTCTCACTTATTTTGTGCATCAACATTTTTTGTAAATAGTCTCTTACAAGCAATTGAGCCCACGTGATGCCATGAGTTTTAAAACTGTGTTAAACAGGTGGAATATATTAAAATCTATTAGCATCTTTATGTTCAACAAAGAATTAAAAATAGGTGTTTATAATACATAGCTAAAGTTTTAAAACTCTTAAATTCTTCTTTCTAAGTAAATTTGACAAATATGTACAATACAATCTTTGACCAATTCAAGCGTACACTTTTTCTTTTCTTCTATCAGAATTGTCATGTAACCCAAAGTCATATGCAAAGTCAACTAACTGAAAACATTTGTGTTCAGTTGTGCAAAAAGTTGAGTACGCTTTAATTGAAAAAATAATCATTAATACAATTAAGATGGGAAAGATGATTCTCCTGAGGAGTAAGAAATATTTTGAATTCAACAAGAAGATATTGACAAGGTTTTACATACATACCTGCAAGCTCAAAGCTATAGTATCATCTCCAATGTGGTTTTTATTTGTGGTCTAGCTTATTATTGTCCTTATTAACAAAGGAAAACTAATGAAAATGACTTGAAAACTTTGAGCTTTAAAGATAAGGACAAAATAACGGTAAAATGAATAGTACCAGGATTGACTTTTTAGTGTAAAATTGTGGTTTTTTTGTTAAAGTGAACAGTATCAGGAGTTTTTTGTTAAAGTTCCCTATTAACAATTACTACTATGTCGAACTGAGTTTCCTTACAGTAGGACCTATTAAAATGATAACTTATTACAATGTGAAATTTATTCCTAAACCCAAATAGGGACCAAAACTTTTTATGACTACAAATAAGTTATTCCTTTATGGCTTATTATACAAAATAGTCTCTGAGATTTGCATGATCAATAGAAATGGTCCCTGAGATTGAAAATCGATAGAAATGGTCTTTGAGATGGTCCACCATCCATGATTTTGGTCATTCCGTTAAAAACTCTTTGGGCAATTTTCAAAGCTTCATAACTCAATCGATGTTAAGCAAATTCGACCCATAATATATCAAAATGAAGATAAGAAAGTGCAGAAAAAGATTATACCTATGTCGAAGCCCAATGATTGCCGGAGATGGCCGGAAAATAGCTTGAAAGGTGACTAGTCCGCGGAAAAACTGAAAAACTCGCTGAAAACTAGGTAAACTTTAAACGTTCCTAACTTCTTCAATACTCAACGAAATCGAGTGATTCAAAAACAAAAAGCATACGTCCCAATGAGACGAAGAGAATGGAATCTTTCTTGATTGCTAAATGGCAGTGGTTTGGCCGAAAAACTGCTCAAAAGTGGCTAACTCGAAAATGGTTAGCCAATTTTGAGCCATTGTCCGACCAAAACACGGTCATTTAGCCTTCAAAAAAGGTAACATTCTCTTTATCTCATCAATAAGTATGATTTGGATTTTTGAATCACTCAATTTCGTTGAGTATTGAAGAAGTTATGAACGTTTAAAGTTTGCCCAGTTTCCGGCGAGTTTTCCAGTTTTCTCGCAGACGAGTCACCTTGCAGGCTATTTTCCAGCCATCTCCGGCAACCATTGGGCTTCCAAATAGGTATAATATTATTCTACACTTTCCTATCTTCATTTTTATATATTATGGGTCACATTTGGTTAAGAAACGATTGAGTTACAAAGCTTTGAACATTGCCCAAAGAGTTTTTAAAGGAAGGACCAAAAGCATGGATGATAGACAATCTCAGAGACTATTTCTATTGATTTTCAATCTCAGTGATCATTTCTATTGATTTTCAATCTCAGAGACCATTTCTATTGATCATGCAAATCTCATGGACTATTTTGTATAAGAACCCTTCCTTTATAGAGAGGGTTTTATTCTAACATTCACAGCTCTTCTAGCTTTTTATTGAATTATTGAATCTCAAAGAATGTTTACATTATTGCAAGGAAATACAAACGCATAAAGAATTGAAATATAAAAAAAAAATAAAAATAATCCACTTAAATGTTTATAATGAACATTAGCTTTCTTTGAATTTCTTCAATTCTTCTTAAGCATATTTTTGAACCAATGTGCTGAGAGTTTTGGGTGTCTTTTCAGCCCATCGTTATAATCCACGTAGTTTAAACCAAATCGGATAGTGTATCCAGAACTCCAATCAAAGTTGTCTAACAATGTCCATGGAAAGTATCCCTTCACTTTCGCACCATTTCTGCACACACACACAAATGTTCAAATGGGTTAGGTCAATATAATGATTAAATAACCATAACATAAGAACGCTAGGCAATATATAGCCTTAATCATTTTGTTAATAACTACTTACTTGATCACCACTTGAAGGTAACACATGTGACGATAGTAGTAGTCAATTCTACTGGTATCATGAAGGGCCTTTTCAAGTGATAGTTCTGGATTATTCAACTCTGATACACCTACGTACATATTATTACACAAAAAAGAAAACGTGTTGTTTCATTTTACACCACTATAAATATGTGAAACTTTTGCAATTAGTCAAGGCTTAAAAGTATGTATTACATACCATTCTCAGTAATATAAATGAGTGGATCATTCTATTTTTCCTTTGTGTAGGGCACAAGATCGTGAATTCCTTTTGGATATACATATAACCAATCTGAAGCAGCTTGCAACACCATTTGAAGATAATATGTAAATGTTGGAGAAAAAAACTACTCCTCCAAATGCAAATAGCTCAAAATGATATATTTGATATTTACCTGTGGACCAATAAGTACTCCATTAAGCTCAGCTGCCACAATATTTACAAACACTAGAATACAATTGGTGTAAATATTAGAATATAATTAAAGTAATTAAGAAGTTAAACTAGGGAAAGAAGTACAAAGAACTTAAGCTATTCAAACTAAGTTTCCTTTTGCACTCACTTGTAAGATCAGCCCGAGGATCTGTTACGTAGCTTGCCGGTAGTCAAATGTTCTTAGGTGCACTACTTGTGTATCTAGCGGTATAATAATTTATTCCAAGAAAGTCAAATGATCCGTTTAGCAACTTGGATTGTTCATTTGTGAATTTGGGTAATCTTTTCCCAGCAATTGATCGCATGGTGTGTGGATAGTCACCACTTGTTAATGGGTCCAAAAACCTACAAAACATGACAATTCCAGATATTTGCCCAATTATATTATTATATATAAAGAGTACTGCTAGCTAGGTAGTATCAATGTTTCAATTCATAAGTAAACATGTAATTGGATTGATATATAATTTAATAAGACACTTGCCATCCAAACATAAAATCCAAAGATCGTAAGGCACCAATGTTATCCCTATCAAGCCTTTTTGAGTTGCCTACACAAAAATATGAATTTTAGTTGAACAAATAGGAGCTATAGAAAAAGATACAACCTTTAGATTATCTCACTACAGAGAGTATTCCCTCGTATTACAACTCAAACATAATGATTCATATAGAATTCTCAATTAGGAGCCAATAATCTGACCCGAAAATAAAAAAGATAAAAAGTTATTGAACCTGATATCTATTTTTGTACAATTCTACAGCTGCTCCATGAGCAAGAAGAATGTGGTGTGTCACCAAGTATGGTTCAATGGCTGAATCTCCACCGGTGCAGTTTAGGTTTTGCCAAGAAGAGCATCGTCCCGGTGCATGAGCACCAACAGCATAACCCATGTTACTAAAAGTATATGGCTCATTTACCGTGAACCAGTGCTTGACTGGATCACCAAATTCCTTATAACAAAGTTCCGCATAGTCTTTAAAATGATCGTTGTAGATACACATTTATGTTACGAATATCAATATGTATTTTATCAAATTATCACTAAGAGAATAAATGTTGTTCACTTACACAATACGATGGCTTAAGAAACCACCATATTCATCTTCTAAAGCTTGGGGAACATCCCAATGAAAGAGTGTCACGAATGGCTTTAATCCTACATATTCATGATCAGTAAAATCAAATTAAAAGTCTGATTGAATGATGTTCTAAAAATTCATGTAATAATTGTTTAAGGTAGGATGATTAACCATTGCGTAGGAGTTCATCGATGAGATTGTTGTAATAATCAATTCTTTTTCTGTTAACACCACCACTAAACGTTCCATCTAATTAGAACAAAAATAACAAGAAAAATAAGGGTTATATAGTAGATAACTCGATCACATTAATTTAGTTAAAAGTATATAAAGAGAATAATTTTCTCGTAGGAAAAATAATTCTTATGCACAATTTATATGGCCATTATTGCACTTAAACTCGTCATTAGAACTCACTCATAATGATTGTGCTTTGTGAAGTCTAGTTCTATTGTTTGGCTTCCCTTGTTAAATGTAATCAATTGTACCACACATGTTCTCGTTAGATTTAGGGTTAAATTGCAACTTTTGGGATCATGCTGCTGGAAATATCACTTCAAGAGCTTAACTTCTCTCATCAAATATTTGTTCATTCATATATATTTCATGTCATTATGTCCAGTTCATTTTTCTACTGGTTCTGTGTTGTCAAAACTTCTCGTTGCTATCACGCGAGCTGGGCACACACTTTAAGACAACCCAAATGAGCCATATGACTACTTTTTATCGAAAATGGTTTTTCAGCCTTAGATCTTTCCAGTTTGCTTTTACACATGACGCGCGGTTTTTCTTGTCCCCCGTCTTGTCTAAAACAAAGCCCAACTATAAAAATTTAATGTAGGGTTTTTTCAACTTGGCTAGGAGATTTATATTTTCTGATTATCCAGATCATTGCATATTAATGTGGCATTGTTTTCGTGATTTTGATCTTTGTTTTGGGTCAAGCTTTTCTAGTTTCAAATCTTTGAGCTGACTACTTTTTGGATTCACGTTAGTTTCATCTTTCAAGTGTTTGACTGTTGAAACTGACTAGCCATCAACTTCATCATAACATCATTTGCATAAGTTGATTTGATTTCGGTGCCATAAGATGAAGAGCTCAGGAAGAGCTGCCACTTCCTGAAGACCGAAGGAATCCCTCTTGTGAAAGGGAAGGTTGCACAAGGGTACAAGTTGCTCCATAGATTAGGAACTAGGAATTGAACTTGTGTGGTTACATTGTAAGAATGTTGATTTCACTAGTGGATTGGACTCAGTGGAAAGTCCCCAGTTTTTAACCCTAGAGGTGACTTTTTTCCGGCCAAAAACATCCTGTGTGTATTATTGCTTTCCCTGGATTTATTTCTTTCATCTTGTGAATGATGATAGATGATCATCTTGACTTGCATATAGACTTGTCCATGCATCCAAGCTTATCAAGGTTTGCATTTATATTAGACTGGACCTCAGTTAACTAGGGACATTTCTGTAAACCTAGTTTTTAAATTGATTATTTCCGTTGCTGGTTAATTGACAAACGTGATCTTTGTTGACTAGTGTTGATGACTAGCCAGTCAAGCATATATAGAATTTTAATTACAGGATATTTCACTTGGAACCAATTTCATGCTTGAACGTGTGTATTGTGTAAATTCTTCACTATTAATTAGAACTCATCTCCCTCTATATCTTTACATATTATCCTCACTAGGTGACGGGACTAACTTTGAGAAGGTGACAAACTTGACACTTTACGTCGTTCCATAGTCTCACTTATTTTGTGCATCAACATTATTTGTAAATAGTCTCTTACAAGCAATTGAGCCCGCGTGATGCCATATGTTTTAAAACTGTGTTAAACAGGTGGAACATATTCAAATCTATTAGCATCCTTATGTTCAACAAAGAATTAAAAATAGGTGTTTATAATACATAGCAAAAGTTTTAAAACTCTTTAATTCTTCTTTCTAAGTAAATTTGATAAATATGTACAATACAATCTTCGACCAATTCAAGCGTACACTTTTTCTTTTCTTCTATCAAAATTGTCATGTAACCCAAAGTCATATGCAAAGTCAGCTAACTAAAAACATTTGTGTTCAGTTGTGTAAAAAGTAGAGTACGCTTTAATTGAAAAAATAATCATTAATACAATTAGGCAAGAAGGGAAAGATGATTCTCCTGAGGAGTTAGAAATATTTTGACTTCAACAAGAAGATATTGACAAGGTTTTACTTACGTACCTGTAAGCTCAAAGCTGCAGTATTATCTCAAAAAAAATTAATAAATAAATAAAATAAAATTATTCCATCTTAATATTTTATTTGTGGCGTAGCTTATTATTGTCCTTATTAACAAAGGAAAACTAATGAAAAAAGCTTGAAAACTTTGAGCTTTAACGATAACGACAAAATAAAAGGTAAAGTGAATAGCACCAGGATTGACATTTTAGTGTAAAATTGTGGTTTTTTGTTAAAGTGAACAGTACCAAGAGTTTTTCGTTAAAGTTCCCTATTAACAATTACTACTATGTCGAACTGAGTTTCCTTACAACAGGACCAATTAAAATGATAACTTATTACAATGTGAAATTTATTCCTAAACCCAAACAGGGACCAAAACTTTTTATGACTACAAATAAGTTATTCGTTTATAGAGAAAGGTTTTATTGTAGCATTCACAACACTTATAGCTTTATTGAATTATTGAATCTCAAAGAATGTTTACATTATTGCAAGGAAATACAAATGCATAAGGAATTGAAATATAAATACATCAAAAAAAAAAATTATCCACTCAAATGTTTATAATGAAATGTAGCTTTCTTTGAATTTATTCTTCTTAAGCAAATTTTTAAACCAGTGTGCTGAGAGTTTTGGGTATCTTTTCAGCCCATCTTTATAATCCACGTAGTTTAAACCAAATCGGACAGTGTATCCAGAAGTCCATTCAAAGTTGTCTAACAATGTCCATGCAAAGTATCCCTTCACTTTCGCGCCATTTCTGCACACACACACACACAAATGTACAAATGGGTTTGGTCAATATAATGATTAAATAACCATAACATAAGAAGGCTAGGCAGTATATAGCCTTAATCATTTTGTTAATAACTACTTACTTCATTGCCACTTGAAGGTAACACAGGTGACGATAGTAGTAATCAATTCTACTGGTATCATGAAGGGCCTCTTCAAGTGATAGTTCTGGATTATTCAACTCTGATACACCTATGTGCATATTATTACACAAAAAAAAATTAAATTTGGTTTCTTCCTCTAAAACTAAAAGAAAACGTGTAGTTTCATTTTACACCACTATAAATATGTGAAACTTTTGCAATTAATCAAGGCTTAAAAGTTTGTATTACATACCATTCTCAGTAATATAAATGAGTGGATCATTATATTTTTCCTTTGTGTAAAGCACAAGATCGTGAATTCCTTTTGGATATACATATAACCAATCCGAAGCAGCCTGCAACACCATTTGAAGATAATACATAAATGTTGGCGAAAAAAAACTACTCCTCCAAATGCAAATAGCTCAAAATGATAAATTTGATATTTACCTGTGGACCAATGAGTACTCAATTAAGCTCAGCTGCCACAATATTTACAAACATTAGAATACAATTGGTGTAAATATTAGAATATAATTAAAGTAAACAAGAAGTTAAACTAGGCAAAGAAGTACAAAGAACTTAAGCTATTCAAACTAAGTTTCCTTTTGCACTCACTTGTAAGATCAGCACGAGAATCTGTTACGTAGCTTGCCGGTAGTGAATTGTTCTTGGGTGCACTACTTGTGTATCTGGCAGTATAATAATTTATTCCAAGAAAATCAAATGATCCGTTTAGCAACTTGGATTGTTCTTTTGTGAATTTGGGCAATCGTTTCCCAACAATTGATCGCATGGTGTGTGGATAGTCACCACTTGTTAATGGGTCCAAAAACCTACAAAACATGACAATTCCGGATATTAGCCTAATTATGTTATTATATATAAAGAGTACTGCTAGCTAGGTAGTATCAATGTTTCAATTCATAAGTAAACATGTAATTGGGTTGATATGTAATTTAATAAGACACTTGCCATCCAAACATAAAATCCAAAGATCGTAAGGCAGCATCTTTATCTTGCTTTGAATCCGAAGCAGGCTCAAACCAGTCTGACATCAATGTTATCCCTATCAAGCCTTTTTGAGTTGCTTACACAAAAATATGAATTTTGGTTGAACAAATAGGAGTTGTGGAAAAAGATACAACCTATAGATTATCTCACTACCGAGAGTATTCCCTCTTGTATTACAACTCAATAATAATGATTCATATAGAATTCTCAATTAGGAGCCAATAATCTGACCCCAAAAAAAAAGAACAAAAGTTATAGAACCTGATATCTATTCTTGTACAATTCTACAGCTGCTCCATCAGCAAGAATAAGGTGGTGTGCCACCAAGTATGGTTCAATGGCTGAATCTCCACCGGTGCAGTTTAGGTTTTGCCAAGAAGAGCAGCGTCCCGGTACTTGAGTACCAACAGCATAACCCATGTAACTAAAAGTATATGGCTCATTTTCCGTGAACAAGTGCTTGACTCGATCACCAAATTCCTTATAACATAGTCTTTAAAATGATCGCTGTAGATACACATTTATGTTACGAATATCAGTATGTATTTTATCAAATTATCACTGAGAGAATAAATTGTGTTCACTTACACAATACGAGGGCTTAAGAAACCACCATATTCATCTTCTAAAGCTTGGGGAACATCCCCATGAAAGAGTGTCACAAATGGCTTTAATCCTATATATACATGATCAGTAAAATCAAATTAAAAGCCTGATTGAATGATGTTCTAAAAATTCATGTAATAATTGTTTAAGGTAGGATGATTAACCATTGCGTAGGAGTTCATCGATGAGATTGTTGTAATAATCAATTCCTTTTATGTTAACGCCACCACTTAACGTTCCATCTAATTCGAACAAAAATAACAAGAAAAATAAGGGTTATACAGTAGATAACTCGATCACATTAATTTAGTTAAAAGTATATAAAGAGAATAATTTTCTCGTAGGACAAATAATTCTTATGCACAATATATATTGACATTGGTCCCAACCAAATATGAGGATGTGGAGCAACTTACTTGGTAATAATCTGGACCATGAAATAGAGAATCGGTAAGCATCCAACTCCATATCCTTCATAATCCCCACATCTTCCTAGAATGACAAAAGGATATATATCATAATAAGAAAAAAGTTTAAAATTAAATATTGAGGATCTCATTATATTGTGCTTTTTATAAAGGCTCCAATTTAATATGTTAACATGTGCCCTTCAAGTATAAACGGTCAAGAGAACAAAGTGATGAGATTCTAGACCTTATAGCGGTGATATTGATCAATAGCAACGTCTCCGTTACTACCATCGGCGATTTTTTCTGCACGTATTCAAAAACATAATGGTGAAATCCATATCATATGCAAAGTACTTTATGTGCATGCGTATTGATGAAGTATATACATATATTGTACATATCATATGACCACGTACTATTTGTCTCCCAACAAATTGCATGGTTATCAGAGGGGTTGGAGTTTTTTAGGTATACTTGTCCTCATCAAGAAAAGAATGAGGTGCTAATTATACTCCTTTGAAATGAAGTAGCTAAAGTTTTCATATTACCAATTGATTAAAACACAGACCTGGATGTTTGTGGGTGTAGGTATCCCATATGCATGGTCCTCTTCCATCTTTTTTTACTGCACCTTCATACCGAAATATACATACATGCATATTCGTAAGTGTACTACCACACACGCAAGGAAGATGTCAACATTATAATTCATGCATGGATGCTAACTGCATGTATAAAATATACCAATAAAATGGTAAATAATCCCAGAAGATATATATATATAATACATATATATATTGACCTGGTAAGATGCAGAACCTGTGCCAAATATGAACCCTGTTTCAAAACTGTTGCGATTGAGAAATTCGCAATGAACAGGTGGATCCGTATTAGCAGCTTTGCTATTTGTCAATGCAAAGCCAATGAGTAGCAGCACACCAAAGAGCAAAGATCTTGAAGATTTCATTGCCATAACTTGGGAATTTTGATATCGATCGAGATAATTAAGTTGTCCCTTCCTGGAATATTGCATGGGGTTTATATAGAGGAAGGGAAGAAGGGATATGGTGTCTACGTACTTGCTCATGAGAATAGTAAAAAAGGTCGTACCCAATGCACAAGGCTCCCGCTTTACGTAGGGTCTGGGAGAGGTGAATGTCGGCTAGCCTTACCCCCATTTATGAGGAGGCTGCTCCCAAGTCTCGAACCCGAGACCTACCGCTCATGGGCGAAGGCACTTGTCATCGCACCAAATGTGACCTCTTGCTCATGAGAATAGTAAAGGGTTAAAATTCGAATTGAATTTTGAAGTCCTAGTTTAAAGACCAGGTCATGGTCTGCAGTTTAAAAGAAAGCACGTTTCATGGGAAAGGGATCCTCTCTGGTTCCCTTCCACCAAATTCACCAATCAGAACCCTTAAAATTTGATCCAACGGTTAAAGTTATTATAACTTTTAAAGGGGGCCCTGTTTTTAGTCGTTTGATCAAATTTCAAGAGTCCGGATTGGTGGAATTGGTGGAAGGGATCCGGAGAGAATCCCTTTCCCGTTTCATGAAACCAAAAGTTGCGTATGTACGTAAAAGAATGGATAATCCTTGCATTCCACCAACGAGGAATGCACATGTTCTACAAATTTTACATTGGGATGGTTCAGTTTCTTAATATTTATTTGAAGATCATCTAAACAAAAAGAATTAATCGAATTTAAGATCGTTTAGTCATCTAAATATATGAATCATATTCACGGTGTAGACACCAAGTAAAAGATTTATAATGAACTATTCATTATATTGATACATTTAGATGACTAAACAGTCTTCAATTTGAACAGTGTTTTGTCTATATGATATCCAAATTGAGATTCAGAATAGGTAGGACTTGTGATTATGTGAAAAGTAAGATAAAGTAGACAACTCTTCGATCGATCTCATCTTAATCTGAAATGATCAAATACCCTTGAGTTTTCCAACAAGAGAAAAATATTATCTGCGTTCGGAAACAAAGAGTCATTTATCTGCATTTTTATATTATGTCTGCCAACTGTTGAAAGCTTCAATACCCAATACCCATTCTGAAGGTCGATATAAAAAAGTTGAGTATGGACGAGTTTAATAATGTACTATGAGTCAACTTGAAGCCATAACTTCTGAAGGTCAATATGGACGATCAGTGATGAGATTTTTCGTATGCGCCAGGCTCCAGCTACAGAGACTTGTTCAACCAATAGAAAATTATTTGACCCAATAAAAAAGTAGAAATTTATGACCCGAATTCTTTACGTAAGTACATAACCGATAAGGTTGAAGAATTTAATCTTTGAATTAAATCCTGATCTTTTTCTTCTTGTTAGAGTTTTAATATTGAATGCGTCCTGTTATCAAGGGCGAACCTATTATGGCGCAAAGAGGACGGCCGCCCCTCTTCTAGCCGGAAAAGAAGCCCAGGAGTCTGATTTTCTGTGCTGCCACACCTCTGGTTCTATCGGAAATGAGGTATGGTTTGCTGAAGGAGGAGGAGCCTCCTTGTCCCAACGAAGAAGATGATGCAGAGAGACTCATTTTCTCTCTCCCTCGTGGCAAAGTAACATTTTTGTCTTCTTTGGTTGTCATCCTATGAGCTTCTGCCACCTTCAATACTATTCACTAAAGGCCTTATGAATTGGGAGATGATATATATATATATATATATGCCGACAAAAAAATCGGGAGGTGTGGCGCCAGATATATTACATCAGTTACCACTTGCATGTATACATCACTTAGCCTATGCTTTTTAGCTTTGGTCTGGAATTGTGATGTTTTTTTTTAAAAAAATATAGCTTATTAAAAAATTTAAAATATTAAATGTGTTTGACAAAACAAAAAAGAAATATTTTTTTATAAAAAATCTGTTTGGCAATGATTGTGAAAAAGTATAGAAAGGGAAAGTCTACCATGTTTCTAAAAGCAATGTCTTTTTTCAAAATATAGTGAGCTACTGCTTGAATTTTCATCTCATACAATCAAATTACTAAGACACTAATTAAAGCAAAAATTCTAACATTTTTATGTGTTGTATGTTAAATAAACCCAAACTCCTAATTTAAGTATAATTTTTTCATTGTAATTAGACACTTATTTATATAATATATAATAATTTATTTAAATCTGCCTAGTCCGCCTCCTCACCTAAGCGCTAATGCCCAATCAGGTGTCCAACTAGCACCTAACTTTGTTGTTGTTGCGCTCGACGTTTCTCTTTTATTCCCTGGAAAACCAACAAAACAACGCCATTTAGGTGTTTAATTAAAAACAAATAAATTATACCTCTTCACCCGTTTTCGTCTTTTAAACTCCACAAATTAGCGCACACCATGTGGTATGACTGTGACATGCAGGACGTTACTTTCAATTCATGCGTTTCGAAGAGGTAATACGAATTTATAGTCCTATGCCTTTCTAGAAATTAGTAGCAGGAAAACTATATTGCTAGCATACTCACTCAGGATTTCGGTTATTGTATGCGTTGTTATTCAATTTTGGTTTTGATAAATTGGAATTGGTGTAATAGGAATCATTATGTGATGATGTGCTTGATTATTGTGGATGCAAATTTCCGCTGTATGTTAATTTGACAAAAATGCACCTGCAAAATTATAACACCTTCGATTAAGGCCAAAAGCCTCACCCGCCCATGATGAACGGCAGGGCTTTGGCCGAAGAATCTCTCATACCAAAGTTATTATTTTTAAAAGAATGTATTTTTAGGAGTTTTTGGGCAGCAAAATGGTTTAGCATTTTAGTGGGATACGTGGGGTATTTATAGGAGGGTGACCGGCCATACACCTTCTTCATGGGATTATTTTTGTTCCTTCTCATTCAGGTTCAAATTCACTGAAAATGTCATGGCAATTGCATTTTCAGCTTTCTAGTCCCATACACCTTCTTCATCAAATATAACACTGTTTGACACAAAAACCTTCTTGATTGCTAAGTTACAAACTCTGTAACCTTTCACAACTTCACATAACCAACAGAGATCTCTTCACAGAAGTTTTATCCAGTTTTATCTCAGTTGTCCAGGAACATGATTGTAACAAATGCAGCCAAACACTCTGAGATGTTTTATTCTTGGCTTTCTACCACTAAATGCATCAAATGGATTCTTGTCCTACAAAGCTTTAGTTGACATTTATTTAGAAGATATACTGCAGTGTTAGAAGCTTTTCCCCAAAAATCAAAAGGTAGATTCTTATGAAGTAACATGCCTTTAGCCATTTCAATAATGGTCATGTTCTTCCTCTCAGCAACACCATTTTGTTTAGGGGAATAAGCCACTGTCAGTTGCCTTTCAAGGCCTAGATCATCACAGAAGCTTTGAAACTCTAGAGAAGTATATTCTCATCCTCAGTCACGTCTCGATTTGTGAATTTGATAACCACTTTCAAGCTAAACCATAGCTTTATAGCTTTTAAATACACATAATACGCCTGACTTAGGCTTCAAGAAATATAGTCAGCACATTCTGGTATGGTCATCAATAAATATCAGAAAGTGTCTATTTCCACCAAGTGTAGCGACCTGCATAGGACTACATACATCAGAGTGTATCAACTCCAATGGCTTATTTGCTCTCCAAGTCATTTCCTTATTGAATGCCTCTCAGTGATGTTTTCCTACAATGCATCCTTTAGAGACAACATTTGATTTCTTCAATTTAGATAGGCATAATACCATTTCCTTATTAGCCAACATATGCAAACTCTGAAAATTCAAGTGACCAAATCTTTTGTGCCACTCTCAAGAGTCTTCTTCAGCTATTGCTTTCAATGCAGATGGCATTATATCCTTCATGATGAGAGGAAAACATATGTTTCTTGTGATTTGTACGGCGACCACATGTCTTTCAAGGCTTCTATCTTTAAATATTTCAACTTTATCATCTCTAAACAATAAGAAATATTCATGCTCTAGCATTTGGCCTACACTTAGCAAGTTTTTATCTAAATCAGGAACAAGCATAACCTCTTTGATATGCCTCGTACTATTTTTGGTTTCAATCACCAAGGTTCCTTTTGCAATAGCTTGTAATATCTGTATGTTTCCCATCTTAAGCCATGCAGTGCCACTTAGTACTACAGTCTAGTGGTATTTCTCTTCACTTTTAACCATTATTCTTAAAATCCTCGCCTAGCGCCGCCTAGGCACTAGGCTGCTGGCCACCGCCCTGATTAATGCCTAAGCATTTGAAAATTAAGAAAGGGTGCCTAGACTTGATGAGGCACCCACCTAGACTACCTAGGCACCTACCAAGGTTGCGACTACTTAAACAGAAAATAGATAACTTTCATTTTCTATTTTACTTTTTTCAATAAATTGGAAGAGACTTGTTGAATAGTTAAATGAACAAACACTACATGCTTGTTTCCCATGTTTTCATTATGTTCTAATACTTCATAATTATATGTCATTCTATTTTGTAGTTTATGATGAAATTATATATATTTTAAGTGAAAACGGGACACTTATTTACACGAAATATAATAGATTTACTTAAATCCACCTAGGCACCTAGACAGCCTAGCCGCCTAGGCGCTAGACTCCAGCCCGACGCCCGACTAGAGCCTAACGTTTTTTAGAACCTTGCTTGTAAGTGAGAGGTCCTAGATTTGATTCTCGTCAAAGGTGAATTTGAACCTCATTATTGTTTGCCCATTCTGAAGATAAGAACATCTCATCCCCCTTAGTGTATAAATAATATCGGTTGTTTAAAAAAAAAAAAGTCATGTAGTCACATTTCTGTTTTCATCAATCAACATCGACTCATGTAAATTCATGTGATTGCTATATCCATTATCTATATACCAGACATGTTCATTCTTGACAGTTGTTACGGAATCGCAAGCAAAGAACATACTAGTGCCTTTTTCCCCCTCCTTGACATAATGAACCAGTTTGACCATTTTACTCCTACAATCTTTGGCAATATGCCCAAACTTATCACATTTGTGACACTTTGGATTTAAACCAGCAATCACCAAAATGTAAATTGGCACAAATCTTGCAATCTCCTTTACTACCATTGTTCTTTACAATCACATTTGGCTTCTCATTTTGTTTCACATAGTGTTTCTTCTACTACTTATTCTTCCAAGGCTTCTTGCCTTTATAACCACCAACTTGTGAGTTCTCTTTTGGTTGAATACTTAGGCTACTAAATGCTCTTTCATTCACTTTTCCATCTTTAGCATGTCTCATTCATCTTTGCTCAAAACCTTTGGGTGTTGTTGTAGACTCAGTTGGATCAATCTCACTGATTTTCTTTGTACCCTCAATAAAAGATACAATAGTAACATAAGTAGGAGTTAGGCTAATGTACAGCTTCTCTACCATAATTTTATTTAACAAATCCCCTCCGTGCATTTTCATTTGACTCACCCAAGCAAGCAATCTAGTCAAATAATCAAACAGAGATTCACCATTACTCATTCTAGCATTCTCAAAATCAAGACGAATACCTTGTAATTTCATTGCCATGACCTGATAATCGCCTTTGTATTCCTGCTTCAACATATCCCAAGCTTTGTTAAATGTCTCCTGATTTGCAATCCTGAAAAAAATCCCGTCACTCATTGTACTTTGAATTAACCTCAGGGCTTTTGCATATCTGGAAATAAGATCATGAGCAACAATCAGCTACTTCCCATCCATTTGCTTCTCATATGAGGGAAGTTCATAGCCATTTTCAGCATAACCCAAAAGATTGTGAGACTTGAATATAGTCATCATTCGACACACAAAAGTTATTGAAGATCAGATCCAGATCCAGACATTTTGTTCTTCAATTTACTTGAGCTCTTAGTTGAAAGCTCAAAGAACATTTCTCAGATCATGCCCCTTGATTCAATTCGAACCTAGCTCTGAGGCCATGTTAGTGTGTTTAGGGGTGATGAACTCGATTTTTAGTAGGATTTAACTCATGAAATCACTAAGAATGTGATCGCTGAATTGTAGAGAAATGGAAGAAAGAAGGTCACCAATGTAATCTATCAAGAATATATCTACATTGGATTCTCTCGTTCTCTAAAATCTGTTCAAAAGAGAGCATGAGGAGCGTGTGATATAGCTGTTTCTAGGCATCACACCTCAATAACAACGGCACACATGAGTTGCACATGATCAAATTAAATCAGTTATAAAACAAGACATGCGGCACAATCTACACCATTCAGATGTTATAATCGTGGCCATCCATTAGAAACTTTGCGAACTTAAACTTCAAAAAAAATCCTGAGATTTTTTTTTTGGTCAAACTATAGATTTGTTAGATTAGATGTTAGATTAAGGAGCCGACAGGGTTTGAACTTGTTGTAAATATTTGCGATAAGGATGCTACTTCTCCTACAACAAATCACATAAAATAATATTAGTATATCACAATTTTATCACCTCAATTTATTAAATAAAATAAACCAAATAAAATAAAATACTTAACTTTTGTAGGTAGAGAACGTTCTTTGTCGATCCTCAATTAGAATAAGATTTTAGGTTGAGGTGTGTAGTCACTGTCCTTAAGAGTAGATTTTGCCCCTCTAAGACAATGTCTCGGTGTAGCAGGTTATGACACCCTACCATCCACGATACAACAACCTATAATCATCGTAAGCGTACACTCGCAATACTTGGATCGTACGAACAACTTGATTTTCCTTTGGCATATGAGAGATGAAATTATAATAGCATTTGAGAGAATACAATAAATCAAGAAAGCAGAGGAAGGTGGGATTCCTTTAACTAGGTGAGGTTTGTAGGAAAGAAAATATTTGAAGTCCAATAGCAAAAGGAGTAGTCTAGGTAAAGATCAACATAATCCTTACAGCATGAAGAGTTGTTTTTATATAGAACATGAGAAAGGTAAACATGATCCTTGCGCAAAGGTCGTGAAAAAAGATCTCGTGTGACGAAGAAGTGCACATTCGTTGCATGAAAGGTATACGGACAAAGGCTTTCGTCGCATGATATAAAAGGGTACAAGCGTGCTTTGTGACGAGAATTTCTAGAGACGTCTAAAATTCGTCTCAAAAATCTTTGCGCGACGAAACATGTAACACGCGCATGGTTTTGCACGTCGACATGTCTGCGTCGCGCAAGTGTAATTTTTAATAAAAAATAATAATAATAAGTAGAATAAAAGGAATATTATTAAAAATATATATTTCATACAATTGACAAAAAAAAAAAACAAATTAATGAATAAAAAACAATTTTTTTATAATATAAATAAAAATATACATACAAATACAAAGTTTAAAAAGAAAGAGGGAACAAAAACTATGAAAAAAAATAAGGAATAATCTATAAGCAAGTCATTTAGAGGTGCTTGGTAATCTTGCTACTAGAAGAAGGTGGGGTAAGGGACGGGGTCGGAGGTCGACAGGCCTGATTGCTGTGTATGCACGGTGTGGAGGGGCTCTGATGGTGGTGGTGCAGAAAAAATGGGGAGACAGATCCCGGAGGAACTGAGGGCTGTACAAGCAATGACATTTAAGACATGTACGATGCAAGCTCACTCCTCATGCTAGCGACTTCCTGCGACAAATCCGTAACCTAGCCCTTCGACTGCGAGGATGAAGATTCTCTACTCCCCCGCCACCTAGCATTTCCCATCCCCCGACAATATGTCCCTTGCGTCCGACCAAAAGTGTGGTTAAACATCTCTGTAAGGATGTGAAACCCCACATCTTCAGGGGGATCCAGAGACTCGATTGGCCTGTCCAGGGGAAGCTAGGAGGTGAACTCCTGAAGCGACTAACCCTTCTCCACCATAGTCGCCTGTGAAAAAAACATGGATTATTAATAGAAAAATATTTGAAATAATTAGTATAAATCTTTAATGCATAAGAAATTGCATACATGAAGTGACTCGGTCAACTTATCCCAGGCCGAACATAAATGTTAGCAAAGACGTCGATCTCCAGGAATTTTGAACCTTCCTTAAATAGAAAAAGATAAGGAAAATTTTAGTACGAAAACAAACAAAAAAAATTATTAGCGACATCTTAAAATTGGAAATAAATGCTGTAATATATACCTTCCGCCACGCCTCCATCCTATATGAGAACGGCCTTGAACCCGAATGGTGGAAAATAGTCTTCTTCTCCCGATTGCCCTTGTTTGCCTTCGCCTTCTTCTATTATACACAAAATAAACATATTAGTTGTAATATTTAAAGAACATAAAAAATTTAAAAACAATCATAATAAACATTAGTAAAACATTTTAAAAGTAACATGAAAGAAGTCCTAATTAAAAATGCACCACATAGCCCGGCTCCTGAAAATAACCGCAAAGCCATCCCAATTATCTTGTCGGTCTTCAAGCTCGTTAAAGCAACCCTCCTCGAGAGTGACCTACGGATCACTAAACATCTCGAAATACTGGTGCAAGTCACTCTTCACTGCTTATAGCGTTCAGAGTATAGCCGATTGAGGTACGCCAACATGTCCTCGTTGATGTCATCCAAATTGTAGTTTGTCTACATGTAACAAATATTATGAAAGTATTAGTAATAAAAGACATTAATAAATACAAAATATATAAATTTTAGATGAAAAGCATTAAAAAGGCAAAAATACTTACTAACAATTGATTGCGCACCGTGTTCTTCACCTTCTCCAGCATTGCCTTCCAAGACTTCCATCGCATAGGGCAAAAGGTCCGCACGACGTGCCCAATGTCATGGGCCAATGCACTATGCTACTCCGTCGTTGGTGCTGTCCGATGTCGCTCATCATATCTGATTGTGATACGATCGTTGGTCAACCGGGTGACCTTCGCCGTCTTCATTTGCCGACAAGGTCCTCGGGTGTTTTTCTTGGCTGCGAAGAAATGAAAAATTAACGTCAACCCAAAACTAATAACAAATCATACTAAAATTTCTGCATAACCTCCCTATAATGAAAACATTTCCAAAACCCCGAAAATGACATAAACAATATACATATCCAACACAATGATCACAACAATTTAATAATAGGTTCGAAACGATGACAACAATAAACAATATATATATATAAGATAACTTTTTAATCCTTAAATGACATAAGATAACTTCGGATGGTCCCAATATATATATATATAAGATAACTTCGGATGGTCCCAATATAAAAGCTCCAAATAAAAAAAACAAGTGCTAATTGCCTAGTCTATAAGACTATAAAACTCCATGTGCCTCTATCCATTTGAACTGTAGAATAGTTAAAATTCAAGTAAAAATTGGAACTAGGCTGAAAGCATGCTATTCATATGCAGCATCACTGATGCAGCATCAGTAGGTGTAGCATCATTGATGCACCATCAGTAGGTGCATCATCAATAAATGCAGCATCAGTAAATGCAGCATCATAACAGGATGGCAAAATTATTTAATGGACAGAGTCAAAGAGAGTACAAACTACAAACCTCTTCGACCAAGAAGAAGAGGACCAGCGGCCAGCCTCCAGAGTATAGACCAGAGCTTTACACGAAGAAAAAAATGTAGATTTTCATCAGAGATATCGTCGACTCGTCGGCCCGCCCTTCGGTACAATAGTGAACAGAAACTAAAGTGCACCAGAGAGTTGATCGATGCTGTAAGGAAAAAGAGTGGGCCGAGCGGCAGACGATTAGGTATTATTGTTAAAGTGAAGATTCTGAATGCTGAAGGAGTTAATTGCTCTATCATGTGAGGGTTCTCATGTGACTCGTGAGTGAGGTTTTAAATTTTTTTAATGACTTGGCTCAAAACGAAGTCGTTTTGGACAAGTCATTTTGAAAAAAAATTGGCTTTCTTCTTTCTCCTCCTGAAATGCACAGCCTAATTGAGTTAATCTATTCAATTATTTAAAAACTCAAACAGGAATTAAAGCGTAATTGAGTCCGAATACATAACTTATAAAAAAAAACCTTAAATTTAAATAGTGTCCTCAAAAACAGAAATTTAAAACTACAATTTCGATGGTGCTCCATTCTGCTCGATGTCATAGCGCCATCAGTTGTAACCTCCCTCCAACGCCGCCTCCATCAACTTCACCAACTCTTCATTCGTATCGTCATCAAGAGTATACTTACACTGTTACACATATATGCAAACAATTCATTCCAACATATAACAAAAAAAATTCACAAAATTAATTATTGATCCATCAACAGTATAATTACTAATAATTCATCCATCACCACCTTCTGGACACTGTCGGGCACATATTTCCAAGAACGCCACTCAGCAGTAGGACAATTATTCCCCATGGCTACAACAATCGCATGCGTGAACTCCACATGTTGTCTCAAATCCTACGGGTTGGCGGGCATGCTCTCATCCTAGTTTTTATCCTCCATCACAACATGAACATAATTGTGAAGAATAAGGATAGTAGAATGGCATATATAAAGGAAGGTTAGGGACTTTGCACGACAAATGGCATATATATAGAAAGGTTAGGGACTTTGCACGACAAATGCTTTGTCGCACAAACATCGACACTAAATACAGTATTGATTCCTCTTATTCACATGCACTGAATTGTTAGGAAAAACTGACAGTGACTTACATGACGAGTCCTTCGTCACGTAAAGATTCACCCTTCATTTGCGCATGTTTTTCGCACCAAAAAATTGCTCGAGATTTTTCTTACTGACTTTGCACGACAATTGTATTGTTTTCGTCGGGCAAAGTTTGTTTGCGCGACAAAGTTTTACGTCGCGCAAAGCTGACCTTTCTTGTGTGACTAATATCCTCTTCCATCGCGCAAAACTATCTTGCGCGATGATTTTTTCATTGTCGCACAAGTAGTTTTTTCTACTAGCGAAGTATATTGATGTGGCCATTTCCATCATAACTACTTACATATTTTGTAGTAAACTTTTCTCTCTGTTGTATGTCTCTACAGGTTTTTAATCTACACACTAGTACAAAAACATGTTTGCACGACCGCAACTTGCGCGACGCAGCAAATTTTGTCGCGCAAAGTATGTTTGTGCGACGCTAAACAGAAAACGTTGCGCAACACCACTTTGCGCGATGAAGACTGGCGTCGCGCAAAGCAGTTTTGCACAACATAGGTGCACATTCATCGCGCAAAACTACTTTAAGCGACGCCAGTCTTCGTCGCACAAAGTGGCGTTGCGCAAAGGCCTTTTGCGCGACATTTTCTACGTCGCGCAAGATTTTAGCGCCAAACCAAGATGCTTTACCGTTTTTTTCCCAACTTTGCACGATGTAGGTGCATCTACGTCGCGCAAAATTTTTTCTTTTTTTTCTTTTGCTTTTAATTTTGGGGTTCTTGCATTGCCTTTTTCTTTTGTGATATCCACTTGTGTAAATGTTTTAAATTGACGATCAAATTAGTTCAATGTATTCATATAGGGTTAAGAAGTGTAACTGTAAAAAATCATCAAAATCGGAGTTAAAATAACCGTTAAATCGTGATTTTTCGTGTATCGTCGTCGAAAAGGTTTGTCCCGTTACTTGATATCTGAATGTTTGTTTTTTGCGATTTTTGGCGTATGCGATCTCGAAGCATATACAAACAAGTTTGACGGTTGGATCGTTGAAACTAGTTTCGTACAATGCGTATTGTTGATGCACAAAATCTGTGAGGACTTTGGACCAACAGAAAGTGTCAGGTTTTGTGACCTTCGCTTGGTTGCTTCGGTCACTAGTGAGGATAAGTACGTAAATGAATAGAGACAGAGAAGCAAACACAGGATGTACGTGGTTCGCCCAAATTAGCTACGTCCACGGAGTAGAGGAGTTCTTATTAGTAGTGAAGGGCTTACACAAGTACAAAGGATCAAGCTCTCAATTTAGTGAGTTCTTGTGAATGATTTAACACAAATGGCATTAGGCAATATTGTGGGGGAATGACCCCTATTTATAGAAAAACTTGTAGCTTTGTCACATTGACATGTGTCATGTTATGATTGGTTCTTGATGTCGACACGTGCTGCGCTCTGATTGGCTTCTAATCTTGACACGTGTCGAGTAATGATTGGCCTCCTGGTCGGAGGGGAACTCTTCTGGGTCCTTGACAGTATAGCGTTGGCCGGTGCTCGGTAGTTTCGGGATTGGTCAAGTATGGTACAAACAGTGCTCCCCTAAGTTCCCGAGTGAGGGAAACTCCTCGGTTGGGGACTTGCAAGATCCAATCCCTTGAGTAATCACGAAACTTCTAAGTACCGAAGTGTGGTCTGATCTTCATCTGCCCTTCTCTGGAAGTACCTTTCCTCCATCCGGGAATGGTGTATTTAGCTTATAGTAGGAGTCCCCCAAGTCGCCGAGCTAGGAGATCTGCCGAAAGAGGTGACAGACAAGGTAAGCAGTCAAACTTCCAAGTAAGCAACCCAGGATCAGAGGTTTGACTTCGGCTTCCGGTTGATTGTTCTCCTTCTCCTTGTCCCTCATTCAACTGCCAGGATAAGGAGAAGCAAATGGATAAGAGATGATATGAGATACTTTTGCTTTTGAAGAAGTAACTTTCCACAGGCTTATTCTTGAACTGTGCTGGAGGGTTTTCTGGTGCCCTTCAGAGTATAAGGCCGATTCAAAAATTTGAGGGTCAAAACAAGTCCATCAAATCTAGAGTACGTTCGACCTTGATGATATGGGATACTTTTGCTGTTGACGGAATAATGAATGTGGTATGGAAAGGTGTCGTGCTGTAGTGATCTGTTTCAGCTCACCGTTGAACCTTCTGCTTCAATCTTTTACATGGCAGAAGTGGTGTGCAACCTTTGCATTTAAATGGTCCTTCAGAACATTCCTTCATAGTGACTCATCCACGCTTGGTAGCTTCAGTGTAAAGAGCCAATATCTGATCAACTGTCATGAGGTATTTGCCGGTGGAATTCGTGACCTTGACAGCAGTTGAGGATGAGTACTCGAGAGCAATGCTAAGTAAGCAACCAGGCAAAGGCTCCAGGCAGTCAGTTCCAAATTGGAGGTTTGATTTCAGGTTCCGACTGACTGCTCTCTTTCTCCTTGTCCTGCAGGTGTGGACAAGGACAAAGACAAAGACAGGGAGAAAGCATGATATGGGATACTCTTGCTTTCGATCCTGATGATATGAGATACTCTTGTTCTTGGTGTGGCTTATTTGCTGAGGTATTATCGGGGGGAAATAAAGCTGAGTATTTCGAGAGGTTATGTTGAGGGTGCCTTTTCGAATGCGAGAAAGGGTTGAGCATTTTTGCAGGTTTGCCTGTCCGTTGAGGAGGGAGGTCAATGTATATAGGGATTTCCCAATAACAAGTAGTAATGCTATTCCTTTACCCTTCTTGGTCACAGCAATGTAGTGGGAGCTGCCAGCTTCACGTGTTTTAATTTTGTCAGAGCACTTTGAAAAAGTGGTATGTGGTATCTGGAAAGCTGATGTTACGTGTGAAGATTACAGACAAGCTTTATCTAAGGAAATCTGGCTCTCGAAGTTCTGAGAGTTGTGCCTCTTCGGTTTTCGAACAAGCAATCCCGTCGAGGATCTGACTCTCGAGATTCGGAAAGCGGTGCTACTCCGGTTTTTGAGAAAGTAATTATGTTGGGAGTCTTTTCTCGAATGTGAGTAAAGGTTGGACGTTCTTGCCAACCTGTCTTGCCGCAAAACACGGAGGTTGACACACATAGGGACTTTCCAGTTGTCAAGCAGTGGTGCTATTCCTTTACCCTTATGGGTAATAGTAGGGTAGCTGGAACTTCGAAATTCTCGTGCCTAAACTTTGTCAGAGATCTTTGACAAAGTTATATGTGGTACCCGAGGAGTTGATGGTGCATATGGAGAGCGGTGATTGAACAGTGAGATTCACGTGCTTTCTACTTCACCAAAAATCTTCGACAGATTGCCCGTAATTTCCGCAAAGCTGAGTGTGCATGTGACAGGTGCTGACGAGGCTGAAAAAACAGGTGCTTCTTCGATTTCTGAGATCGGCCCTCGTGGTCTCTGAGCAGCCCAGCTTTTGAGAAAGCAAACGCCTCTTCGATTTCTGAAGCTCCGTCGAGTGCAGATTTTTATAGAGGCTGGCATTAAGTTCCACAGCACACTTGAATCTCTACCAGTAGAAGCTCATTTCTTGCACTTCTAAGATCTTGATTTGTCTGACCTCTTCCCTCTTCAACACATTTGAAAATGTCTGGACCCTCCGACCGTCGTTTTGACTTGAACCTTGGAGAAGAGACAGCCACGCCTTCTCCAGACAACATATGGCGCCCATCCTTCATATCCCCTACTGGTCCTCTTACCGTTGGGGATTCTGTGATGAAGAATGATATGACCGCTGCAGTGGTGGCCAGGAACCTTCTCACTCCCAAAGATAACAGACTACTTTCCAAACGGTCTGATGAGTTGGCTGTTAAGGACTCTCTGGCTCTTAGTGTTCAGTGTGCAGGTTCTGTGTCTAATATGGCCCAACGCCTATTTGCTAGAACCCGCCAAGTTGAATCATTGGCTGCTGAAGTGATGAGTCTCAAACAGGAGATTAGAGGGCTCAAGCATGAGAATAAGCAGTTGCACCGGCTCGCCCATGACTATGCTACAAACATGAAGAGGAAGCTTGACCAGATGAAGGAATCTGATGGTAAAGTTTTACTTGATCATCAGCGGTTTGTGGGTTTGTTCCAAAGGCATTTATTGCCTTCGTCCTCTGGGGCTGTACCTGGTAATGAAGCTTCAAATGATGAACTTCCAATGCCTCCTCCTTCTGGGGTTTTGTCAAGTACTGAGGCTCCGGATAACCACCCTCCGGTGCTTTCTCTTTCTGGGGCTCCACCGACTGCTGAGACTTCCCCTAAGCAACCTTTGTGAAGGCTCCCTTTTGTTTGTTTATTTTGACTCATGTATATGTACATATTTGTGGCTTATCGAAAATATTAATAAATAAGCTTTGCTTCATTTCAACATATTGTGTTAAATACACCGAAGCCTTCTTCATAAAGTTCTTTGAATTTTTGCTTTTGTTGAAACCTGTATTGTTGAAGCTTTGTGAGTGAAGCATGTAGTTTGAGGTAGTGTTCCCTTAATTTCCCGAGTAAGGAAAACTTCTCGATTGGGGACTTGAAAAATCCAAGTCGATGAATAGTCACGAAACTCTTGAGTACCGAGGCTTAGTAGCATATGGCGGGAGTCCCCCAAGTCTCCAGTCGAGGGAGTTGACGAATGAGGTGTGTAATGTTTGTACAGATATCTATAATGTGGCCTTTGTCATGATTTTGGAGGATGGGTGTATTCGAATCCAATGAGGGGTAGGGTATGACTCATTATCATGTGCCATGATTTTGTCTTCCTTTAGCTTTTCTTTTGCTTTGCTTTACCATTTTTGCTGAAAAGGTTGTCATGGCCATTAACAATCAATATAACACCATTTTCTGTGGCTCAAATCGCAAAACCATCTTCATGAAAGTTGTTCCTTACCTCGTGAACTACAACATATCCGAATTGGAGATCCATCGGAGCAGTACAACTCCAGAAATTCAGGTATGATGAGTGATTGTTCGTCATTTGTATATCAACGCGTCAGACTTGTTGTGAGCTTCAAAAACTCCATTTTCTCTTGCTCAGATCAACATACTTTCTTCATCGAAGTTGTTCCTTAACTTGTGAACTACAACATATCCAAATTTGAGGTCCCTCGGAGCAGTATAACTCCAGAAATCCAGGTATGATGAGTGACTGTTTATCATTTGTCTGTCAACCCGTCAGATTTGTTGTGAGCTTTGAAACTCTATTTTCTCTTCCTCAGATCAGCATGCTTTCTTCATTGAAGTTGTTCCTCAGCTTGTGAACTACAAGATATCCAAATTTGAGATCCCTCGGAGCAGTATAACTCCAGAAATCCAGGTATGATGAATGACTGGTTATTATTTTTCTGTCAACCCGTCAGATTTGTTGTGAGCTTCGAAACTCCATTTTCTCTTGTTCAGATCGGTATGCTTTCTTCATTGAAGTTGTTCCTCAGCTCGTGAACTACAACATATTCAAAATTGAGATCCCTCGGAGCTGTATAACTCAAGAAATTCAGGTATGATGAATGACTGGTTATTATTTTTCTGTCAACCCGTCAGATTTGTTGTGAGCTTCGAAACTCCATTTTCTATTGTTTAGATCGGCATGCTTTCTTCATTGAAGTTGTTCCTCATCGACTGTTTCATAACATATCAAAAATTCAGGATGAACTAACGGTTAAATATTTCCAGATCTTCGAAACATCACAACAGCTTCGAAATCGACAAGAAGCCGACTATCATGTTTGGAGCTTCAACACTTTAATTTCCATCGCTCAAACAGAAACGATTCCTTCTTGAAAGTTGTTCATCTGCTCAAGAACTAGAGGGTGTCCAAAATTCAGCTCCATTGGAGAAAAGCAGCAGCTGCAAAAATTTGATAGAGGAAAGGAGGCGAAGCTTTGTTGGATTTCTAGTCTGGGGAAGATTCCAGTTTTTGTAGCAACTTCAGTACTGGTGAATTGCTTGTATTTTTGTCCATAACTAAATTTTGGACTTTGAATTATTATTTGATCTATTAGAATATGTTTGGAAACATATATATAATTGGAAGTCCGTTTATGGGAGGGACGTGGTTGATGTAAAACAAAAAATGTTTGTGTTTACCCACGTGTTTTTGTATACGTTTAAGAGTGGTTTTTGTGAACAAAATCCATTTCTTTGCCGCAAGGTTTTGTATTTGGAAAACTTGAATGGGTAAGGTTTTGTTTTAAATGAAGCTTTCTAGGTGAAGCTTTGATGGTGAAAGTATGTAGAGGGAGCTTTCTAGGTGAAGCTTTTTTAGGTGAAGCTTTGTAGGTGAAGCTTTTTTAAGTGAAGCTTTTCGGGTGAAGTTTTTTGGGTGAAGCTTTGTGGGTGAAGCTTTTTAGGTGAAGCTTTGTGGGTGAAGCTTTTTTAGGTGAAGCTTTTTGGGTGAAGCTTTTTAGGTGAAGCTTTGTGGGTGAAGTTTTTTTAGGTGAAGCTTTTTGGGTGAAGCTTTTTGGAGGTGAAGTTTTTTTTTTTTTGGTGAAGCTTTTTTAGGTGAAGCTTTTTGGGTGAAACTTTTTGGATGAAGCTTTTTGGGTGAAGTTTTGGAGGTGAAGCTTTTCAGGTGAAGCTTTTTGGAGGTGAAGTTTTTTTTTGGGTGAAGCTTTTTTAGGTGAAGCTTTTTGGGTGAAACTTTTTGGATGAAGCTTTTTGGGTGAAGTTTTGGAGGTGAAGCTTTTCGGGTGAAGCTTTTTGGATGAAGCTTTTTTTTTTTTTTTTTGGCGCTTGACACGATCTTCATTTGCTTGTTTTGTAGTGACTGTGGAAGACGGATTGCTTTCTGATTGAGAAGGGTTCCGGCATCGCTTTGCACCATCTTCATGTGGGTAATATAGGAACTTCCTTATTTTTTGATCATGCATGTAGTGATAGAATTTGTTTCTTCTTATTGTAGATGTCAGAGCCTGGAAGTTCTAATGATGAGGGCTCTTCTAGCTTTAGCTCTAAGTCTGAGTCTGCAATGTCGGAGTCTTCAGGGTCTTTGTTAGAGTCCTGTACTAGAGAAATATTGGATGATCTTCCCAACCGTCAAACTTTAGCTATTGCTAGTTCTTCCTCCATGGCGTTGGATGAGGGGGTTGTTTTTTATGCCATACCCATAGTTCGCTCTGAGTTCACAGCAGACCATCTAAAGAATAACTTGTTAGATAATGAGAAGCAGGTTGAGGCGCTAAGGCAGTCATGTAATATCCCTCGTAGTGTAGGGATACGTTTGGTACATGATGAAGAATGGCCTTCTGAGCCTCCCCAGGGTCATGTTATGTTCTACACCCAGATATTACTGACTTTAGGGGTGAGACTACCTTTACATCCGTGGTTGCAAAAGATGTTATCTTTGATCGGATATGCACCTGGGCAACTCAATCCTGGTTTCTGGGATACTTTGATTGGATTTTATATCATTTGGATGGAGTGTGGGTTGTGTGAGCCTTCCTTCCATCAGTGGCGTTACTGTTACAAGATGCGCCCAACAAAATCATGCACTGGTTATGCCGAGTGTGCATGTCGGAGTGAGAGAGAGCGTATTGTGTATGGTAAGAAAAAGGCATACTACACATGGAAAAACCGTTGGTGCTTTCTGTATAATGATTGGGAGTATGATAAGGGTGTCACGCCTGAGCGACGTGTGCTTACTCACTTCCAGACTGTAGGTTGTAACGTATCAACCGTTCGTACTATTTGCTATTTGTTGTGGTCTTTTCTTGCTTCTAACACTTTGCTTCATGTAGTGACGCGGGGCACCATCAAACTGTTTGGGCAGGAGCTATCTGACATAGAGAAGGTGTTGAGGGTGCCCAAAGAGGATAGACACTTAAGCAAGCTACGACCCTTATTTCGTCGGTACGGTTTCCAACCCTTAGTTTCCGAGAGCCAGGGACGATCGAGTAAGTTGTATCCTTCATGTAAACTTTGCTCTTTTCCTTACTTTATTTGGAAAGTTGTATTTCTTATTTTGATTTTCCTTATGCAGTGGAGAAGGTAAGCAAGAAAACAGGGACTAGCACCAATAAAAGGAAAGCAACAGTGTTAGTTCCTTCGGAAGACATCCTACCGCATAAGAAAATTCATAAGTTCTGAGGGGAACCATCCGTTAGACCTAAGTCCCAAGATGGGGTCCTCAAGGGGCCTGCCTTTAGGAAGACTGGAATCGAGGCCGTTGAAAATGCCGCTGCCGTAGTTGCAGGAGAAGGGAGCCGACTGTTGCCTCCTCCTCTTACTATGGAGCACACTGTCCAGGAAAGTGATCCTGGTTCCCGCCATGAGGGGAAAGGCAAGGAAAGAGCTGGCAGTGTCCCGTGGAAGGACTTGAGGGTTGCCACGCGGCCAAAGGATTTTGGGGATATCAACAATTGCTTGGTAGGGCGTCGATTCGCCTTCGATGAGCTCGGAGAGCCCTTAGCTAAGGATGAATCGGATTGCGACCGGATGTTGAAGCTGTCTTCATATGTGAGTGTTACTTTGTCATTTCCTTACTTTTTCCTCTTTATTATCATTATTTAGGTAGTGATGATCGTCTTGCCATGCAGGTCATGGCCGAGTATCACGACAGACTGCAAGAGGTTGAGCGGTACAAGGCAAAACTGAAGGAGAATAAGCAGCTTGTGGATGAGGCCCGAATGAATAAGGGACTTTTGACGCAGGCTCTCCAACTGAAGGACGAAACCATGGAGAGCTTGAAAAGGCGAAATGGTGAGAACCTAAGGCTTAAGAAATTGCTTGAGGCAACTAAAAAACAATTGGAGGTGGCTACCTTGGAGGTATCCAAGGTTAGGGGAGAATTGGATGGTGCCTTAGTTGAGATTTCTGAACTGGAGGAGAGCATTCCAACTGAAAGGGAGGCTGCTGTGCAAGAATACTTAAGTTCTTCGACCTTTCATCTTGCTATTAAACCCTACTGTGCTCAAGAAGCTCGCTTTGAAAAAAGGAAATGGATGGCCGTCCTTGATCGTTATGATGATGGGAGCATTCTTCGAAAATACCACGAAGATATAGATGAGCATCATCGAAAGGGCGAGACATTTGTCCTTGCTGTTGATCCTAGCAGCGAAGATGAGTCTGATAATGAAGGTAGTGCTGATGCACAGACTCAGCATGGTGAAGAGGATCTTGGGGATGCAGAGGATGATGGTAGGACGCGGAGTGATACTGCCAGGGGTTCGGCTTCAGATGAGAATGAATAGCAGTGTCTTTACTATCTGCATGTATTCTGGATGTAGTAGTCTGATGTGTGTATAACATGTGCCCATGTTATAAGCTTGAGAGTTTTGGATTTTAGGTGTTTATGAGTGTTTGCACTATTATTAATGCATGTTTGGCTATGTATGAATAGATCTATTGTTTGGATATAAGCCATTGTTTGGTTGTTCCTTTCTTTGTATAGTCTTGTCGACACATACTTAGATTTTGTTTCGTGTTGGATATATCTGCTTTGAGGTTTCAACACTTGAGTGTTCCATTGCTAGGAATGTAAAAGAGTGAGGGCTGAGTTGGCTAAATTACCTCTTTATTGAATTCATTGCCAAATGGCCTTCATTACATAGGATGCCGAACGGCTATAGCTCAACACTTGTACATCGTGAGTCTATTTGTAGTAGTACTTCAAGTGATCAGCGTTCCATGGATGGCCAAGGGTCTTGCCATCGGAGCTTCTAAGTGTGTAAGAGCCAGGGCGACTGATGCCAATGACTTCATACGGTCCATCCCAGTTTGGACTAAGTGTGCCTTCACTCGGGACTCTGTCGCAGAGTAATCTTTTCTTTAAGACCCAGTCTCCTATTTTGAAAGAACGAGGCTTGACCCTAGAGTCATAATAGTTGGAGATGCGCTGCTTGTAGGCAACATTCCTCAAGTGAGCTTGGTTTCTGTGTTCCTCGACTAAATCCAAGTTGAGGGTGAGTTGTTTGTCATTTTCACTTTGAATGTAGTTCTGGACTCGGAATGTTGCTTGCTCGAGCTCAACAGGGACAACCGCCTCTGTGCCAAAGGCAAGTGAGAATGGAGTTTCTCCTGTTGAAGTCCGATATGAAGTGCGATATGACCAAAGAACTTGGGGTACAAATTCTGGCCAACAGCCTTTAGCTTTGTCCAAGCTGGTTTTTAAAGTGCGCTTGATTATTTTGTTGATGGCCTCAACTTGTCCATTAGACTGGGGATGAGCTGGAGAGGCAAAGCATAAGTTGATGTTGAACTTAGAGCAGAACAACCTGAACTTCTTGTTGTCAAACTGTCGCCCATTGTCAGTGACTATCGCATTGGGAATGCCGAATCTACAAAGGATGTTCTTCCACACGAAGTCTTCTATCTTTGCCTCAGTAATGGTTGCCAAGGGTTCTACTTCGGCCCACTTTGTGAAGTAGTCCACTGCAACGACTGCGTAACAGACTTTGCCCTTCCCTGCCGGCATTGGGCCGATCAAATCAAATCCCCACTGGGCGAAGGGCCAAGGGCTGATCATAGGAGTAAGAGGCTCTGGAGGGGAATGAGGAATAGTCGCATATCGTTGACATTTGTCACATCAGCGGGATACTTTGATGGCATCCTGGTGGAGTGTTGGCCAGTAATATCCTTGGCGAAAAGTCTTGTGTGCTAGGGAGCGAGATCCAGCATGATCTCCACAGACTCCCTCATGTATTTCCCGAAGGACGATTTCCGCCTCGGCAGGCGTAAGACACCTTAAGTATGGCAGGCTAAAACCTCGCTTATAGAGTTGATCATTGATGATCAGGTAGCGGGTAGACTTGTATCGAATTTGCTTAGCCTGGACTTTATCATTTGGGAGGGTGCCATGAGCAAGGAAATTATAGATCGGGGTGATCCAACTATCCCCCTGTTGTAAGTTGCATACTTCTGCGGCCATGGTGCTTGGTGTTGCCAACAGTTCGACATGAATTTTTCTTCCAATCTTGTCCTCCACAGCTGAGGCGAGGCGAGCCAGGGCGTCTGCATGACTGTTTGCCGCTCGAGGAACTTGGGTGATCTGGTAGTGGAAATGCTTGAGCAAAAGTTGTGTTTGCGCAAGATATGCTGCCATGAAGCTGTCCTTAGCATCAAAGTTGTTGGTAACCTGGTTGACCACTAATTGGGAGTCACTGAAAATATCAATTTGTTTAACCCCGAGGTGTTTGGCCAAACGTAATCCTGCTAGAAGGGCTTCATACTCGGCCTCATTGTTTGATGCCTTGAATTTGAAACGAAGAGCATACTCCATTGCTACTTTGTCAGGCGTAGTCAAGACTAGTCCCGCTCCACAGCCCTGTTGGTTGGATGAGCCATCAACATACAGACTCCATGCTGGGGTTGTTGGTTCTATCTTCTGAGCTTCCGGGGGTAATGAAGCCACTGCTTCAGGTGTAGAAGCAATGTCAACTGGATATGTGAAGTCGGCAATGAAGTCTGCCACTGATTGGCCCTTCTCAGCTGGCTTTGGTTGGTAGGAGATGTCAAACTCACCCAACGCTATTGCCCATTTGATCATTCGCCCTGAAGTGTCAGGACTTTGGAGTATTTGTCGAAGAGGATAATTGGTAAGCACGATGATGGAGTGCGCTTGGAAGTAAGGGCGGAGTTTTCGAGCAGACATGACCAATGCTAGAGCTAATTTCTCAATGTTGGAGTATCGTGTCTCCGCATCTTGTAGGGCCTTGCTAGCGTAGTAAACGGGTCGTTCGACACCAATGTCCATTCGAATAAGAACAGAACTGACTGCTGAAGCCGAAACCGATAGATAGATGATGAGAGTGTCACCAACTTCTGGTTTGGAGAGCAGAGGGGCTTTACTCATGTACTCTTTGAGGTTCCTGAATGCCTTGGCACATTCCTCCGTCCATGTAATGTACTTCTTATTTCCCTTGAGTGCTTTGAAGAAAGGAGCACATCTGTCTGTGGCCTTAGAGATGAATCTGGTTAAGGCTGCCACCTTGCCAGTAAGGCTTTGGATGTCTTTTGAAGTTATTGGCTCTTTCATGTCGAGGATTGCTTTGATCTTTTCAGGGTTAGCTTCAATGCCTCGTTGGCTAATCATGAAGCCTAAGAATTTGCCAGAGCCCACGCCGAAGGCACATTTGTTGGGGTTCAACCTCATTCGATACCTCTTTAGAATGGTGAAAGTTTCAGATAGGTTGGTGATGTGTTGGTCAGCATGTTTGCTTTTGACTAGCATATCATCAACGTAAACTTCCATGTTCCTCCCAATTTGTTCGGCGAACATTGAATTGACCAGTCTCTGATAAGTTGCTCCTACATTCTTTAGGCCGAAAGGCATGACTTTATAGCAATATAGTCCCCTGTCAGTAGTGAAGGCCGTGTGTTCTTGGTCTGAGGGGTTCATGAGGATTTGGTTGTATCCTGAATAAGCGTCCATAAAGCTCAAGAGCTCACACCCTGCCGTAGAGTCTATAAGCCTGTCAATAAGAGGAAGAGGGAAACTATCTTTCGGACACCCTTTGTTTAGGTCGGTGTAGTCAACACACATCCTCCACAAGACCTTTTGAAGCAAAAGACTTTCTTTGGTCGGATTTTTCCTAACAAGGACCACATTTGCTGTTGGAAGTATGCCCACAAAGCCACTCATTTGATGTAATAGCTTTTTGGAATACTTATTGTGTTAAACTATTATATGTTTAATGGAGGGCAATCTTATTGTTAATCACTATTTATTTGTATCATGTGTTTAAGCAATAAGGGAATCCAAGGAATGTATTTGTTCTAAGAGATAAATGATCTAATGAGTTAGATTATCGAGACCTTTCTCTTATGTTCATTCCTAAAACGTTCCTAGCCATAGGATTGCTAATTGGGCATTGACAATCCGCTAAGGCTAGTATGTGTTATGTTGACTCAATCGTGAGTATAACTAGTCTCAAGTCATTTGGTGTTGGACACTAAGACAAACACATAGGTGCTCGAAAGAGTACTCGAGTACACTGAACTACGATCAAAAGAGAGTTCGAACATACATGTCATGTATGAACTCTAAGGTTGCAATATGCAAAGTAGTCCTTTGACCTGAGGCATCATCGATGTCTAATGGTTAGGTCCTTGATCTTTGATCCTGTCAACGGCATTCCTTTGGAGTGTCCACGACATTGTTGGGGTCAAGCTATCTAGTCATGTAGGCATATGAATGTACAACAAGGGATCTCTAACCTTCCATGGTGGAGGGAGAATACTCTAAGATATGATTCTAAAGTCTTTGGCCAAAGCAAATGAATATGACTTAGGAAGTTTGTTCCAAATCATATTCAAGGGAATCATATAGGAAAGTATCACATTGGATAGTAGACATGAAACCAACTATCACTTAAACAATGTGATTAAGAGTATTGTATTAGAGAATGACCGTATTGCATTGTAATTGTAACTGGATAGGTTCTCCAACCAATTCTACTTAGCTTGGGTAACCATGACATACTGCTAGGTGTCACTCATGGTTTGTGGAAGCCCAAATGATTAGGTAACACTAATCATTAAAGGGAGAATTGAAATGTGGTTTCAATTCACAATCGATAGTTAAGAGTAACATCGCCCACTGCCTCGCTAATTGGAACCTAATGGATCGTACACCGAGTAAGGATGTATGTGAAGAAATTATATGAAATGGATTAGCAATTAAATGGTTTAATTGAAGAATGGTCAAGATTAATTAATTAATTAGTTAATTAATTATACGAAAGGTTCGTATTGGGCTTATATGTTGGTTTTGGGTTACGGGGCCCAAAAGCGTTTTGGACCAAAAGGCCCATTATGTTTAAGTTGTATGACAACTAAAACAAAATGGGCAAATAGCCCAATAACAATAAGGAGGGCCGGCCATTAGGGTGAATTGCAAGTTTGCTTAATTGCAAGCTTGCCACTCACCAAAGAAATGAAGTATAAAAGGAATTTTATAGCTTTATTTTCATTAAGGTGTTTTCTAATTGAAATTGGGTGAAACGTTCTCTCCATTTTCTTCCAAGAGGGCAGCCACTAAAGGAAGGGACATCTAGCAATCTCTTCTTCCTTAAGTCATCCATATCATCCTCACAAAATACATCCTTGGTGTAGAGAATTAGAGACATCAAGCTTTTGGTGTTTTGGAGAACAAATCCTTATTTCTCAAATCTTCAAAGGAGCACCAAAGGGAGGAAAACACAAGGAGGATTCAAGGAGCTTGGAGGTGACTTGAAGGCCCTCCACTTGGGTGAATCCCTTGTGTAAACAAGGATGATCTTCAAGGGTAAAGAAACACTAAATCTTTACTTCTCTTTAATGTTGTTAAAGAGTTTATTTTGGTTCACCATATACTAGGCTTTGAAAGTCATGGGTTTTATGAATTGTTTTTGGATGCATGCCTACTTTAAAGTGTTAATTGCTAGCATATGTATTCAAATGTTCATACTTGTTCTTAGCTAGGACAAAATTTTTCCTTCATTTGCTACCCATGTCGGGTAATTGACTTCGCAGACAAAGCCTATGCCTTTGAGTTTTTCAACTTCTGCTTTCATTGCCTCGTATCGTTCAGCGTCATAAGATCTTCGCTTCTGTCTCACCGGCTTGATCTTGGGGTCAATACTCAAACGATGACAGATGACATCGGGAGAGATGCCTGGCATGTCCTCGTATGACCAGGCGAAGACTTTAGTGTTCTCTTTCAAAAAAGATATCAATGCTAATCGAAGGGGCGGTGACAATGTGGTGCCAATATTCACCATGCGGTCTGGATGGTCTTTGGAGATAGAGATCTTCTCTAACTCTTCAGCGGGTTATGCTTGCTGGGTGAATGAGTCATCTCGAGGGTCGTCGGGTTGACTGTTGCCATCCTGAAGACCCGAGTTGGATTCATCTGGACTGGTCTTTACGACTTGGTGATGTATAAAGAGAGTCTCCTTGGGGACAGGCAGGTGTTGTTGTTTGACTGAAGTGTTGTAACATGATCGAGCACTAAGTTGATCTCCCCTGATGTACCCATTGCCGAAAGGGGTTGGAAACTTCATCAACAACATATGTGTGGATACCATGGCCTTGAGATCATTGATGCCTGTGCGCCCAAAGATGACATTGTATGCCGTCGGGCAGTTGACCACTAGGAAGTTAGTGGTAATGGTAGCCGTGTAAGGGCCTGTACCAATAGTAAAGGGTAAATGTATGCTCCCTAAGGGTTGCACGATATCACCGGAGAAGCTTATCAGAGGAGAAATCGAGCGATCGAGCAAGTGTTCATCTACACTGAGTGCCCTGAAAGCTTCGGCAAACATGATATGTCTTTGCCTCGGCGGAGGCATGGTTATAAGCCTGCGCCATCACCTCATAGTAAGTCTTCCAAGTATTGGCATTGATCATGTATTTAAAGAAACAATCACGTAGGCCTGCCGTGAAGGCTTTGAGGGCAGTCTTGTCGTCTGCCTCGGCATACCGGGAGTATTCATGGCTGAAGCGGCCAGCATACATACGTAATGACTCGTCTGGCTTCTGGCGGATAGTGTACAAGTCATCTGCAGAGTGCAAGCGATCGGTTTGGAAAATGTGTTGGGAAACAAATAGTTTCCTCAATTCCTCAAATGAGTCTACCGTCTCAGGTGTAAGACGACAATACCAATTTAGAGCTCCACCAGAGAGGGTGGAGGGGAAGAGAAGACATCGCTCTTCGTCGGTGTGCATCCGGTATGCCATGGTGGACTCAAAGAGGTTAAGGTGCTCAATCGGGTCTTCTTTTCCAGTATAAAGTTGCAAGCCAAGCTTTTGCTTTGTCTTTGCTTGAAGGGGGGTGTTGAGGATCCTCCTTGTCAGAGGGCCAGGCCTGGGTTGGTTCCAGTCAGGTATTTCAGCCTGACGTTCAGCCTTCAACTTGTTTACTTCCTCAAGAAGTTGTAGGACAAGGGGGTCCTGAGCGGAGTTATGTGTCACTGGAGCTTTCTTTCGTAAATCTCCATCTCCTCTTGGAATTAGGAAGGTTTGATCAAGGCCATGTGATTTTTCCCTGGACTCGCTGTACTGGCTTCCAGGGTATGTCTGTCGGAACACCTCTGAGTCCCCTGTACCCTCATGTCTCTCTAGGACTTGTTGCCCCTTCCCCAAATTGGTGGCCGGCTTGGGCCGTGGCAGGGGACCGAGTCTCTCAGAAATCCTTGGGTCATTAATCTTTGAGCTTATATGGATGGAATTCTCTCGACGTTGCTTCAGGAAATCCCGACAATCGCGAAAGACGGCTTTCGATCCTTCTGCCCCTTCAGCAAAGAGGTGTCTCCCTCCACTTCTCATGGTTCAGGTCGAAGCAACTGGGTTAAGAGAAGCCTCATGTTGATTATCAAGTCGAGGGGTAATCTGTTCCCTATCAGGGATATCTATGTCGAATGCATGTGACCCTCCATGTTGGAGGGCACCCAGTTGATGGTTGACTTCCACGGGGGCAACAAGCTCGCGTGTCTGAGCTTGCCTAGCTTCGTGGAGTGTCTCGAAGAGCTTCTCATATTGCTCCTGGAGGACCTCATTCCTCATTGCTATCTTGTTGTTCTGAGCTTCCAACTCATCGACTTTAGCTTGAAGAAGAACTCGTTTTCCTTCCTTCTTTCGTTGTTTCGCACTATGTGCAAGGGGGGTGTCATTCTGTGTGCTGTGGCTTCCTTCGCTTCCCATGTTGGAGAGGGATGCCTGGTCAAAAGAAAGTGTACGAATGATAGAAACCAGCTTGACACAGCTGAAGAGAGTAGGAATAAGTGTCGTTTCCCACAGACGGCGCCAAATGTTGATGCACAAAATCTGTGAGGACTTTGGACCAACAGAAAGTGTCAGGTTTTGTGACCTTCGCTTGGTTGCTTCGGTCACTAGTGAGGATAAGTACGTAAATGAATAGAGACAGAGAAGCAAACACAGGATGTACGTGGTTCGCCCAAATTAGCTACGTCCACGGAGTAGAGGAGTTCTTATTAGTAGTGAAGGGCTTACACAAGTACAAAGGATCAAGCTCTCAATTTAGTGAGTTCTTGTGAATGATTTAACACAAATGGCATTAGGCAATATTGTGGGGGAATGACCCCTATTTATAGAAAAACTTGTAGCTTTGTCACATTGACATGTGTCATGTTATGATTGGTTCTTGATGTCGACACGTGCTGCGCTCTGATTGGCTTCTAATCTTGACACATGTCGAGTAGTGATTGGCCTCCTGGTCGGAGGGGAACTCTTCTGGGTCCTTGACAGTATAGCGTTGGCCGGTGCTCGGTAGTTTCGGGATTGGTCAAGTATGGTACAAACACGTATCCCATCAAAACAATAGATTCACTAATACTTAGAGTTTATTTATACTTTCATTAAGTATAACATAAGATTTTGTGATATCCACTAGTGTAAATATTTTAAATTGACAATCGAATTAGTTCATTGTATTCATATAAGATCAATGAGTGTAGCTGTAAAAAATCATCAAAATCGGAGTTAAAATAACCGTTAATTCGTGATTTTTTGTTTACAGCCGTCGCAAATGTTTGTCCCGTTACTTGATATCTGAATGTTTGTTTTTTACGATTTTTGGTGTATGCGATCTCAAAGCATATACAAACAAGTTTGACGGTTGGATAGTTGAAACTAGTTTTGTACAATGCGTTTCCCATCAAAATGATAGATTCACTAACACTTAGAGTTTATTTATACTTTCATTAAGTATAACATAAGATTTTGTGGTATCCACTTGTGTAAATATTTTAAATTGACAATCGAATTAGTTTATTGTATTCATATAGGATCCAGGAGTGTAGCTGTAAAAAACCATCAAAATCAGAGTTAAAACTACCGTTAAATCGTGATTTTTTTTTATAACCGTTGAAAAGTTTTATCCCGTTACTTGATTTTTGAATGTTTGTTTTTTATGATTTTTGTTGTATACGATCTCGAAGCATATACAAATAAGTTTGATGGTTCAATCGTTGAAACTAGTCTCACTTAATGCGAATCCCATCAAAACAATAAATTCACTAACACTTAAGAGTTTATTTATACTTTCATTTAGTATAACATAAAGATTTTGTAGTATCCACTAGTGTAAACATTTTAAATTGAAGATCGAATTCATTCATTGTATTCATATAGGGTCAAGGAGTGTAGCTATTAAAAATAATCCAAATCGGAGTTAAAACTATCGTTAAATTGTGATTTTTCGTTTATAATCGTAAAAAAATTTTGTCATGTTACTTGATTTCTGAATGTTTATTTTTTACGATTTTTGGTGTATGCTATCTCGAAGCATATACAAACTAGTTTGACGGTTTGATAATTGAAACTAGTATCGTAGAATGCGTATCCCATCAAAACAATAGATTCACTAACACTTAGAGTTTATTTATACTTTCATTTAGTAGAACATAATATTTTGTGGTATCTATAAGTGTAAATATTTTCAGTTGACGATCGAATTAGTTCATTGTATTCATATAAGGTCAAGAAGTGCAGATATAAAAAATCATCAAAATTGGAGTTAAAACTACCGTTAAATCAAGATTTTTCTTTTATATCCATCGAAAAGTTTTGTTCCATTACTTGATCTCTAAATGTTTATTGTTTGCAATTTTGATGTATGCGATCTCAAAGCATATACAAACAATTTTGATGGTTCAATCGTTGAAACTAGTCTTATAGAATGCGTATCCCATCAAGTTCAATAGTATACATATTTATTAAGTAGCTTTAATTTTATTTATTTTGTTATAATACTTAAGAGATTAAATGGTATATACATTTATTAAGTAACTTTAAATTTATTATTGTAGTTCGGATCGGGCTTTTATTAGAAAAATATATTATTGTGTTTTATGTTAAAAAAAAAGAATTTGAAAGAACTAAAGTCACATTTTCAATAAATTTTATAATATTTAAAAATAAATAAATAACTTGCGCAACGCAAGGATATGCGTCGCGCAAAGACACTTTTTGGCGGTACAATTGCAAATAATAGGTGCTTTTTTTATAAATTTTTGCAATTTTTTTTTATTGGACAAAACGTCGATCCTTTTGCTCTTATTCCACTCGGTCTCTCTTTTCACTCTCGCCCATCTACAAACAAATTTCCCTTTCTCCCTTTTTTCCTCCTAACAAATTTCTCACAAATTTGGGCAGTTTTCTTCACAAATTTTCACTAACTTTCTCATTTCAGTAAATCCGGTTTCTGGGAAGAATTGCCGGCGTTTTTGGGCAGTTTTCATCTCAGGTAATCCGGTTTGTCTTCTTCTCAGATTCAACTAAAGTTTCAATCTTTAATTTATATTTTTCCCCAATTTAGCTACTTGTATGAAGGAAACGAATCCTTTCGCTCATCTTGGTCTCTCTCTTCCCTCTTGCTCATCTCGTTCCTCTCTCACTCCGTCTCAATTCCAAAGGTCCCTTCACATCCATCTCTCTCAATGTTTTGCTTTTTTTTGCTTTAATCGTTCAACATATGATAATTAGGGTTTTATTTGGTCCAAATTTCAATTTTAGTTTGTGTATCAGATTTCAATTTTTAGTTTGTGTATCAGATTTCAGTTTTACTACCCCATTCTAGGTCCAAAGTGTGACTTGGGGGTTGCTGTAAATTTATGGGGTGGTAAAATTTATGAATTTCTGGGGTTGATGTAAATTTATGGTTTTTGGGGGTTGCTGTAGATTTATGGTTTTGTGGGGTTGTAGTAAATTTATGGGGTAATCTGAGTGAGTTGAGGGTAAAGGGTGAAAGAATTGGATTGCTTTGGATCATTTGTTGTTATCTCCGTGTAAGAGATATAAAGTTGACGAGGCTCATACTTGTTTGAGGGTTCTTGTATGTACAGATGTATTATTCGATTTTCTGAGTATTAGAATAACTATTAGCTGCATTTTAGTGCTGTGTTAAGAGACATAAAATAGATATTTTTTTCCTGGTTTTGTAGTAATTAATTGTTCCATTTACTTAAGCTTAGCTGGCTAGCTATGAGCTTTATGATGTTATCATGATATCAATCAATTTAATCATTGAATTACTACTTTTATTTGAAATGGTAGCTACAAGCCAACCTTATCTTCCATGTACTTAAGCTTTTAATTTGCTTTGAGAACTATTAAATGTAATGAACTTTGGTATTGCCTTTGTTCCCTTAATCTGTATATTGCATTTGTTTAAGTGAGAAATGACTCATTTCTTAAGTTTTATCACATGGCAGCTCATATTTCAGAACAAGAGGGCAGCTCATATCAAATGGCTCATTTCCTAAGTTTTATCACATGGTTTTTCTTTTTTATATGAAGTTTATGAAAAGAGGATTGTGGCTGAAGCTGGATGCTTCACTGTATCGTAAGAAGAGTCTGATGATAGTCATGTCAAATAGTCAAATATGTTTTGTATTGATCTGTCTTCTGCAGGGATTGGATGTCTTAAATATGCATATGTGTTATAATCTCCATTCATGTGCTACCCTTGGATCTCTTTCCAGATTGGTAAGTTCTGAGATTGTTCTCTCGTCGTTTGCTTGTATTGAGTTTGGGCATTAGTGAATCTATTTCTCTTTGTATGAGAGTCAAATTTCTTAATGCAGGTTCAATTGTTGCTGATCATGATTATCATGGATGAGAATGGGAAGAAGGTAACTTATCCAGCTTTCTTTTTCTTACACTTGTGCTTCTAATCTTTGTCTACGGGGTTTGTTGCCAACACTTTGCTTGTATGGACACTTATTTAAGATTGATAAATGATTTCTAACACGATGATTGTTCTCACATTTGTAGTTACAGTTTTTCTTTGTGCATAAGGACTGCGTATGTTTGTTTACTGATTAAGTCATGCTTCCCGTGCTGTATAATTAGTTGCATAAGGACTGTCTATGTTTGATGATTGATTTGTCCATGTCAGATAGGCCATGATAATTAAAGCTTTCTTAGTTAGATTGCAAGTATAGAATTTAATAACTGCACTAAGAATATTGTCAATGTGTTTGAAGATAGCTTTTGGATAGACATCAAGTATATGTCTACTTAGAATTGCCTTTTTACATGTATTTTACGACAAATAAAATTACGACAGATTAAATTGATTTTCATCATGTTAACTTGCGACCACAATAATCAAGATACACATAAACGGAACATCTGATCCCATTGGTTTAAAGTATAGTTGACATCTTTAATTAGTATTGTTTCTATAGTTGCACTACTGCTTTTTATATATATGTGAACAAATGCAAGAAAGGATATGATATTACTTTGGGTGCTAATTGATTAGTTTCAAATGCAAGAAATGATTAGTTTCTAATGTTATATTTTTATTGTTCGGTGTATGGGAAAGGCGCGGGTTTGTGAGACGGGTGCCTTCTCTTCCAGATTGACCACAGGAGAGGTCAATGCCTTGAAGGAGGAAGTGACAATCCTAAAAGGTCAACTTGCGGCTGAGGGCGAGCAGATGAGTATTATTGTATGGGCCTCACAGATGTTCCGTCTCCAAATCCCGATGCCAGCACTTGATCTTGCTCCACCTTCGACCTCCCAGTTCCTTTGCCCAACCGATACCAAGTAGCTTGATGTATAAAACCTAGAAGACTACTTCTTGTAGTTTTTTCTTTTTTGTTCGAACATTTTGTAGGTACATTTTCATATATTTTATAATTAAATACTTTTTCTTGGTTTATTAATTATTGTTTAGAATTTAATTACAATATTTATTAAAAATTAAATAAAAAATATTTTTGCCAAAAAAAAGGGGTTTGCGCGACGAAAGAGTAATATGCGTCGCGCAAAGAGATCCTTCGTCGCACAAAGTAGTTTTGCATTGTACTAGTGACATGCAATTGGCTTGCGACAAGCCTTTTCAACACCAGTATTTAGAGGGAACTTAACCTTAAGGTAATAACCATGCTGAAAAATGCTTGGACTCGGAAGTTATTTGAACACTTTATATAACTGACATAGCTTCCAAATCATTTCATTAATTTCTGATCTACATGAGAGATCGCTGCTACTTACGATAGAGATTTGCATTATCATTATCGCTAATTTCTTTATAAATGATAGAATCACAAATTTATTACAATGGCATTCGCAATTCTCCGCGTACACTTCAGGTTGGCAAACTGTCTACTGGTGACTCTAATGTCCCCACAGGATAAAGCATCAATGGTTGCAAAGAGTTACCATTAAAGGTACGGAGGTAATATTTTAACTAAACCACGTCGTTGCTTTCTTCGTAGCATATTAGATCTTGGTATCCCTACTTTTTCATGCCAAGGTTAATGGACTGTCACCTATTTGCATATTTGAAATCTAATCTATTGTGTAAATAACCTGGTAAATTGGTATGGTGATATGGATAATCATGACAGTGCTCTTGTATTTTGCAATCCTCGTTACCTTGGAACATTAAAGAAGGGAGGGACGTTGAATCAAGAGACCAATCATAACACAAAATGTGTCAACATCAAATAAAACTCGTAGAGTACCATATCAACCGCGAAAGGGAGCCAAAGACTCTCCTCAACTATAAAAGACGACCGTTCTCCTACAGTTAATTCCTAATGCCATTATTGTACTTAAACTCGTCATTACAACTCACTCATAATGATTGTGCTTTGTGAAGTCTAGTTTTATTGTTTGGCTTCCCTTGTTAAATGTAATCAATTGTACCACACATGTTCTCGTTATATTTAGGGTTAAATTGCAACTTTTGGGATCATGCTGCTGGAAATATCACTTCAAGAGCTTAACTTCTCTCATCAAAGGTTTGTTCATTCCTATGTATTTGATGTCATTATTTCCAGTTCATTTTGTCTAGTGGTTCTATGTCGTCAAAACTTCTCGTTGCTATCACGCGAGTTGGGCACACACTTTAAGACAACCCACATGAGCCATATGACTGCTTTTTATTGAAAATGATTTTTCAGCCTTAGATTTTTCCAGTTTGCTTGTACACATGACACGTGGTTTTTCTTGTCCCCCGTCTTGTCTAAAACAAAGCCCCACTATAAAAATTTAATCTAGGGTTCTTTTCAACTTGGCTAGGAGATTTATATTTTTCTGATTATCCAGATCATTGCATATTAGGGTGGCATTGTTTTCGTGATTTTGATCTTTGATTTAGGTCAAGCTTTTCTAGTTTCAAAGCTTTGAGCTGACTACTTTTTGGATTCACTTTAGTTTCATCTTTTGAAGTGTGTGACTGTTGAAACTGACTAGCCATCAACTTCATCATAACATCATTTGCATAAGTTGATTTGATTTCGGTGCCATAAGATGAAGAGCTCAGGAGGAGTTGCCACTTCCTGAAGACTGAAGGAATCCATCTCGTGAAAGGGAAGGTTGCACAAGGGTACAAGTTGCTCCATAGATTAGGAATTAGGAATTGAGCTTGTGTGGTTACATTGTAAGAATGTTGATTTCACTAGTGGATTGGACTCAATGGAAAGCCCCCAGTTTTTAACCCTAGAGGTGACTTTTTTCGAGCCAAAAACATCCTGTGTGTATTATTGATTTCCCTGGATTTATTTCTTACATCTTGTATATGATAGATGATCATCTTGACTTGCATATAGACTTGTCCATGCATCTAAGCTTATCAAGATTTGCATTTATACTAGACTGGACCTCAGTTAACTAGGGACATGTCTGTAAACCTAGTTTTTAAATTGATTATTTCCGTTGCTGGTTAATTAACAAACGTGATCTTTGTTGACTAGTGTTGATGACTAGCCAGTCAAGCATATATAGAATTTTAATTACAGGATATTTCACTTGGAACCAATTTCATGCTTGAACGTGTGTATTGTGTAAACTCTTCACTATTAATTAGAACTCATCTACCCTCTATATCTTTACATATTATCCTCACTAGGTGACGGGACTAACTTTGAGAAGGTAACAAACTTGACACTTTACGTCGTTCCATAGTCTCACTTATTTTGTGCATCAACATTATTTGTAAATAGTCTCTTACAAGCAATTGAGCCCGTGTGATGCCATCTGTTTTAAAACCGTGTTAAACAGGTGGAACATATTCAAATCTATTAGCATCCTTATGTTCAACAAAGAATTAAAAATAGGTGTTTATAATACATAGCAAAAGTTTTAAAACTCTTTAATTCTTCTTTCTAAGTAAATTTGACAAATACGTACAATACAATCTTCGACCAATTCAAGCGTACACTTTTTCTTTTCTTCTATCAAAATTGTCATGTAACCCAAAGTCATATGCAAAGTCAGCTAACTGAAAACATTTGTGTTCAGTTGTGTAAAAAGTAGAGTACGCTTTAATTGAAAAAATAATCATTAATACAATTAGGCAAGAAAGGCAAGATGATTCTCCTGAGGAGTTAGAAATATTTTGACTTCAACAAAAAGATATTAACAAGGTTTTACATACGTACCTGCAAGCTCAAAGCTGCAGTATTATCTCAAAAAAAATTAATAAATAAAAAAAATAAAATTATTCCATCTTAAATTTTATTTGTGGCGTAGCTTATTATTGTCCTTATTAACAAAGGAAAACTAATGAAAAAAACTTGAAAATTTTGAGTTTTAACGATAACGAAAAAATAAAAGGTAAAGTGAATAGTACCATGATTGACATTTTAGTGTAAAATTGTGGTTTTTTGTTAAAGTGAACAGTACCAGAACTTTTTCGTTAAAGTTCCCTATTAACAATTACTACTATGTCGAACTGAGTTTCCTTACAACAGGACCTATTAAAATGATAACTTATTACAATGTAAAATTTATTCCTAAACCCAAACAGGGACCAAAACTTTTTATGACTACAAATAAGTTATTCGTTTATAGAGAAAGGTTTGATTGTAGCATTCACAGGACTTATAGCTTTATTGAATCTCAAGAATGTTTACATTATTGCAAGGAAATACAAATGCATAAGGAATTGAAATATAAATACATAAAAAAAAAATTATCCACTCAAATGTTTATAATGAACTATAGCTTTCTTCGAATTTATTCTTCTTAAGCAAATTTTTGAACCAGTGTGCTGAGAGTTTTGGGTATCTTTTCAGCCCATCTTTATAATCCACGTAGTTTAAACCAAATCGGACAGTGTATCCAGAAGTCCATTCAAAGTTGTCTAACAATGTCCATGCAAAGTATCCCTTCACTTTCGCGCCATTTCTGCACACACACACACAAATGTACAAATGGGTTAGGTCAATATAATGATTAAATAACCATAACATAAGAAGGCTAGGCAGTATATAGCCTTAATCATTTTGTTAATAACTACTTACTTGATCGCCGCTTGAAGGTAACACAGGTGACGATAGTAGTAGTCAATTCTACTGGTATCATGAAGGGCCTCTTCAAGTGATAGTTCTGGATTATTCAACTCTGATACACCTATGTGCATATTATTACACACAAAAAATTAAATTTGGTTTCTTCCTCTAAAACTAAAAGAAAACGTGTAGTTTCATTTTACACCACTATAAATATGTGAAACTTTTGCAATTAATCAAGGCTTAAAAGTTTGTATTACATACCATTCTCAGTAATATAAATGAGTGGATCATTATATTTTTCCTTTGTGTAAAGCACAAGATCGTGAATTCCTTTTGGATATACATATAACCAATCCGAAGCAGCCTGCAACACCATTTGAAGATAATACGTAAATGTTGGGGAAAAAAACACTACTCCTCCAAATGCAAATAGCTCAAAATGATAAATTTGATATTTACCTGTGGACCAATGAGTACTCCATTAAGCTCAGCTGCCACAATATTTACAAACATTAGAATACAATTGGTGTAAATATTAGAATATAATTAAAGTAATTAAGAAGTTAAACTAGGCAAAGAAGTACAAAGAACTTAAGCTATTCAAACTAAGTTTCCTTTTGCACTCACTTGTAAGATCAGCACGAGAATCTGTTACGTAGCTTGCCGGTAGTGAATTGTTCTTGGGTGCACTACTTGTGTATCTAGCAGTATAATAATTTATTCCAAGAAAATCAAATGATCCGTTTAGCAACTTGGATTGTTCTTTTGTGAATTTGGGCAATCTTTTCCCAACAATTGATCGCATGGTGTGTGGATAGTCACCACTTGTTAATGGGTCCAAAAACCTACAAAACATGACAATTCCGGATATTAGCCTAATTATATTATTATATATAAAGAGTACTGCTAGCTAGGTATGGGTTGATATATAATTTAATAAGACACTTGCCATCCAAACATAAAATCCAAAGATCGTAAGGCAGCATCTTTATCTTGCTTTGAATCTGAAGCAGGCTCAAACCAGTCTGACACCAATGTTATCCCTATCAAGCCTTTTTGAGTTGCCTACACAAAAATATGAATTTTGGTTGAACAAATAGGAGCTGTGGAAAAAGATACAACCTTTAGATTATCTCACTACAGAGAGTATTCCCTCTTGTATTACAACTCAATAATAATGATTCATATAGAATTCTCAATTAGGAGCCAATAATCTGTCCCCAAAAAAAAAGAACAAAAGTTATAGAACCTGATATCTATTCTTGTACAATTCTACAGCTGCTCCATGAGCAAGAAGAAGGTGGTGTGCCACCAAGTATGGTTCACTGGCTGAATCTCCACCGGTGCAGTTTAGGTTTTGCCAAGAAGAGCAACGTCCCGGTACTTGAGTACCAACAGCATAACCCATGTAACTAAAAGTATATGGCTCATTTTCCGTGAACCAGTGCTTGACTCGATCACCAAATTCCTTATAACAAAGTTCCGCATAGTCTTTAAAATGTTCGCTGTAGATACACATTTATGTTACGAATATCAGTATGTATTTTATCAAATTATCACTGAGAGAATAAATTTTGTTCACTTACACAATACGAGGGCTTAAGAAACCACCATATTCATCTTCTAAAGCTTGGGGAACATCCCCATGAAAGAGTGTCACAAATGGCTTTAATCCTATATATACATGATCAGTAAAATCAAATTAAAAGTCTGATTGAATGATGTTCTAAAAATTCATGTAATAATTGTTTAAGGTAGGATGATTAACCATTGCGTAGGAGTTCATCGATGAGATTGTTGTAATAATCAATTCCTTTTATGTTAACGCCACCACTTAACGTTCCATCTAATTAGAACAAAAATAACAAGAAAAATAAGGGTTATACAGTAGATAACTCGATCACATTAATTTAGTTAAAAGTATATAAAGAGAATAATTTTCTCGTAGGACAAATAATTCTTATGCACAATATATATTGACATTGGTCCCAACCAAATATGAGGATGTGGAGCAACTTACTTGGTAATAATCTGGACCATGAAATAGAGAATCGGTAAGCATCCAACTCCATATCCTTCATAATCCCCACATCTTCCTAGAATGACAAAAGGATATATATCATAATAAGAAAAAAATTTAAAATTAAATATTGAGGATCTCATTATATTGTGTTTTTTATAAAGGCTCCAATTTAATATGTTAACATGTGCCCTTCAAGTATAAACGGTCAAGAGAATAAAGTGATGAGATTCTAGACCTTATAGCGGTGATATTGATCAATAGCAACGTCTCCGTTACTGCCATCGGTGATTTTTTCTGCACTTATTAAAAAACATAATGGTGAAATCCATATCATATGCAAAGTATTTTATGTGCGTGCGTATTGATGAAGTATATACATATACTGTACATATCACATGACCACGTACTATTTGTCTCCCAACAAAGTGCATGGTTATCAGAGGGGTTGGAGTTTTTTAGGTATACTTGTCCTCATGAAGAAAAGAATGAGGTGCTAATTATACTCCTTTGAAATGAAGTAGCTAAACTTTTCATATTACCAATTGATTAAAATACAGACCTGGATGTTTGTGGGTGTAGGTATCCCATATGCTTGGTCCTCTTCCATCTTCTTTTACTGCACCTTCATACTGAAATATACATACATGCGTATTTGTAAGTGTACTACCACACACGTAAGGAAGATGTCAACATTATAATTCATGCATGTATAAAATATACCAATAAAATGGTAAATAATCCCAGAAGATATATATATAATACATATATATATTGACCTGGTAAGATGCAGAACCTGTGCCAAATATGAACCCTGGTTCAAAACTGTTGCGATTGAGAAATTCACAATGAACAGGTGGATCCGTATTAGCAGCTTTGCTATTTGTCAATGCAAAGCCAATGAGTAGCAGCACACCAAAGAGCAAAGATCTTGAATATTTCATTGCCATAACTTGGGAATTTTGATATCGATCGTGATAATTAAGTTGTCTCTTCCAGGAATACTGCATGGGGTTTATATAGAGGAAGGGAGGAAGGGATATGGTGTCCACGTACTTGCTCATGAGAATAGTAAAGGGTTAAAATTCGAATTGAATTTTGAAGTCCTAGTTTAAAGACCAGGTCATGGTCTGCAGCTTAAAAGAAAGCACGTTTCATGGGAAAGGGATCCTCTCTGGTTCCCTTCCACCAAATCCACCAATCAGGACCCTTAAAATTTGATCAAACGGCTAAAGTTATTATAACTTTTAAAGGGGCCCTGTTTTTAGTCGTTTGATCAAATTTCAAGAGTCCGGATTGGTGGAATTGGTTGAAGGGATCCGGAGAGAATCCCTTTCCCGTTTCATGAACCCAAAAGTTGCGTATGTACGTAAAAGAATGGATAATCCTTGCATTCCACCAACGAGGAATGCACATGTTCTACAAATTTTACATTGGGATGGTTCAGTTTCTTAATATTTATTTGAAGATCATCTAAACAAAAAGAATTATTCGAATTTGAGATCATTTAGTCATCTAAATTTATGAATCATATTGACGGTTTAGACACCAAGTAAAAGATTTATAATGAACTATTCATTATATTGATACATTTAGATGACTAAACAGTCTTCAATTTGAACAGTGTTTTGTCTATATGATATCCAAATTGAGATTAAGAATAGGTAGGACTTGTGATTATGTTAAAAGTAAGATAAAGTAGACAACTCTTCGATCGATCTCATCTTAATCTGAAATGATCAAATACCCTTGAGTTTTCCAACAAGAGAAAAATATTATCTGCGTTCGGAAAGAAAGAGTCATTTATCTGCATTTTTATATTATGTCTGCGAACTGTTGAAGGCTTCAATACCCAATACCCATTCTGAAGGTCAATATAAAAAAGTTGAGTATGGACGAGTTTAATAATGTAATATGAGTCAACTTGAAGCCATAACTTCTGAAGGTCAATATTGACGATCAGTGATGAGATTTTTCGTATGCGCCAGGCTCCAGCTAGCTACAGAGACTTGTTCAAACAGTAGAAAATTATTTGACCCAATAAAAAAGTAGAAATTTATGACCTGAATTCTTTACGTAAGTACATAACCGATAAGGTTGAAGAATTTAATCTTTGAATTAAATCCTGATCTTTTTCTTCTTGTTAGAGTTTTAATATTGAAAGCGTCCTGTTATCAAGGGCGAACCTATTATGGCGCAAAGAGGACGGCCGCCCCTCTTCTAGCCGGAAAGAAGCCTAGGAGTCTGATATTCTGTGCTGCCACACCTCTAGTTCTATCGGAAATGAGGTCTGGTTTGCTGAAGGAGGAGCAGCCTCCTTGTCCCAACGAAGAAGATGATGCAGAGAGACTCATTTTCTCTCTCCCTCGTGGCAAAGTAAAATTTTTGTCTTCTTTGGTTGTCATCCTATGAGCTTCTGCCACCTTTAATACTATTCACTAAAGCCCTTATGAATTGGGAGGTGATATATATATATATATATATATATATATATATATATATATATATATGCCGACAACAAAATCGGGAGGTGTGGCACCAAATATATTACATCAGTCACCACTTGCATGTCTACATCACTTAGCCTATGCTTTTTAGCTTTGGTCTGGAATTGTGATGTTTTTTTTTTTTTTAAATATAGCTTATTAAAAAATTAAAATATTAAATGTGTTTGATAAAACAATAAAGAAATATTTTTTTATACAAAATTTGTTGGCAATGATTGTGAAAAAGTATAGAAAGGAAAAGTCTACTATGTTTCTAAAAGCAATGTCTTTTTTCAAAATATAGTGAGCTACTACTTGAATTTTCATTTCATACCATCAAATTACTAAGACACTAATTAAAGCAAAAATTCTAACATTTTTATATGTTGTATGTTAAATAAACCCAAACTCCTAATTTAGGTATAATTTTTTCATTGTAATTAGACACTAATTTATATAATATATAATAATTTACTTAAATCTGCCTAGTCCGCCTATGCCTCACATAGGCACTAATGCCCAATCAGGTGTCCAACTAGCACCCAACAAAGCAACGCCATTTAGGTGTTTAATTAAAAACAAATAAATTATACCTCTTCAGTCTTCACCTGTTTCCCTCTTTTAAACTCCACAAATTAGCACACACCTTGTGGTATGACTGTGACATGCAGGACGTTACTTTTTCATGCGTTTCGAAGAGGTAGTACGAATTTATAGTCATATGCCTTTCTAGGAATTAGTAGCAGGAAAACTATATTGCTAGCATACTCACTCTGGATTTCGGTTATTGTATGCGTTGTTATTCAATTTTGGTTTTGATAAATTGGAATTGGTGTAATAGGAATCATTATGTGATGATGTGCTTGATTATACTATTGTGGATGCAAATTTCCGCTGTATGTTAATTTGACAAAAATGCACCTACAAAATTATAACACCTTCGATTAAGGCCAAAAGCCTCACGCGCCCACGATGAACGGCAAGGCTTTGGCCGAAGAATCTCTGATACCAAAGTTATTATTTTTAAAAGAATGTATTCTTAGGAGTTTTTGGGCAGCAAAATGGTTTAGCATTTTAGTGGGATGCGTGGGGTATTTATAGGAGGGTGACCGGCCATACACCTTCTTCATGGGATTATTTTTGTTCCTTCTCATTCAGGTTCAAATTCACTGAAAATGTCATGGCAATTGCATTTTCAGCTTTCTAGTCCCATACACATTCTTCATCAAATATAACATTGTTTGACACAAAAGCCTTCTTGATTACTAAGTTACAAACACTGTAACCTTTCACAACTTCGCATAACCAACAGAGATCTCTTTCACAGAAGCTTTATCCAGTTTTATCTCAGTTGTCCAGGAACATGATTGTAACAAATGCAGCCAAACACTCTGAGATGTTTTATTCTTGGCTTTCTACCACTAAATGCATCAAATGGATTCTTGTCCTGCAAAGCTTTAGTTGGCATCTATTTAGAAGATATACTGTAGTGTTAGAAGCTTTTCCCCAAAAATCATAAGGTAGATTCTTATCAAGTAACATGCCTTTAGCCATTTCAATAATGGTCATGTTCTTCCTCTCAGCAAGACCATTTTATTTAGGGGAATAAGCCACTGTCAGTTGCCTTTCAAGGCCTAGATCATCACAGAAGCTTTGAAACTCTAGAGAAATATATTCTCATCCTCAATCACGTCTCGATTTGTGAATTTGATAACCACTTTCAAGCTGAACCATAGCTTTAAAGCTTTTAAATACACATAATATGCCTGACTTAGGCTTCAAGAAATATAGTCAGCACATTCTGATATGGTCATGAATAAATATCAGAAAGTGTCTATTTCCACCAAGTGTAGCGACCTGCATAGGACTACATACATCAGAGTGTATCAACTCCAATGGCTTATTTGCTCTCCAAGTCATTTCGTTATTGAATGCCTCTCAGTGATGTTTTCCTACGATGCATCCTTCAGAGACAACATTTGATTTCTTCAATTTAGATAGGCATAATACCATTTCCTTATCAGCCAACATATGCAAACTCTGAAAATTCAAGTGACCAAATCTTTTGTGCCACTCTAGAGAGTCTTCTTCAGCTATTGCTTTCAATGCAGATGGCATTATATCCTTCATGATGAGAGGAAAACATATGTTTCCTGTCATTTGTATTGCGACCACATGTCTTTCAAGGCTTCTATCTTTAAATATTTCAACTTTATCATCTCTAAACAATAAGAAATATTCATGCTCCAGCATTTCGCCTACACTTAGCAAGTTTTTATCTAAATCAGGAACAAGCATAACCTCTTTGATATGCCTCGTACTATTTTTGGTTCAATCACCAAGGTTCCTTTTGCAATCGCTTGTTTTGTAATATCTGTATGTTTCCTATCTTAAGCCATGCAGTGCCACTTAGTACTGCAGTCTAGTGGTATTTCTCTTCACTTTTAACCACTATTCTTAAAATCTTCGCCTAGCGCCGCCTAGGCACTAGGTTGTTGGCCACCGCCCTGATTAATGCCTAAGCATTTGAAAATTAAGAAAGGGTGCCTAGACCTGATGAGGCACCCACCTAGACTACCTAGGCACCTGCCTAGGTTGCAACTACTTAAACAGAAAATAGATAACTTTCATTTTCTATTTTACTCTTTTCAATAAATTGGAAGAGACTTGTTGAATAGTTAAATGAACAAACACTACATGTTTGTTCCTCATGTTTTCATTATGTTCCAATACTTCATAATTATATGTCATTATATTTTGGAGTTTATGATGAAATTATATATATTTTAAGTGCAAACGGGACACTTATTTACACGAAACATAATAGATTTACTTAAATCCACCTAGTTCGCCTAGGCACCTAGACCGCCTAGTCACCTAATAGAAGCATATTTATGCGACTGAGTTAGCTTGTTCTCATGCATTTATGTTGTTATTTCTTAGTTAATTATGTATTTTAAGCTATTTTCGTGTGTTTGTAGGTCCAAAGGGTTAATGTGGCAAAGAAGTGCATTTTGGAGCATTTTTTGGCATGGAATGGATAGCTTATGCTTGGAGCAAAAGGAATGGACGAAATTTGAAGTTTGTGCATCATCATCTCCCTATAAATAACCATTTTAGCACACTCATTTCACCCAACACATCCACTCATTTCTACCACCCAACACATTCACCTACCACTACATCCACTCATTTCACCCAACACATCCACTCCTTTCAACCACCCAACACATTCACCTACCACTACATCCACTCATAACCACCACCCACTACATCCTCTCCCTAGCCTATAAATACATCCACCCTTCACCATAACAAGGGAGAAAAAAATCCATCCAAAACACACACACATCATCTACACAATTCTCCACTCTTTGCCGCATTCAATACAACATTCATCCAAACACATCCATTCATCTTCACATCCATTCCTCCATACAAACAAACCTTCAAACACTTACCAACACCTTGTGCCGTAGCAAAGGAAGGGAAGGAAAGTGCTTGGACGTGCTTGCTATCCAACTTGGATCGTTGGAGTGTTTAGGTGTTTTCTTTCTTTTGTTTCCAATGTTTAAATTCATTTTCTTTTGTTTTGTTGTGAATATGAGTGGCTAAACCCCTCTTGGCTAGGGGTGATTTCAAAGCCATGATTATGTATGCAATATAATTTGATAAATTCCAATTATGAACTCTTGAATGGTGAATACAGTTGGCTTAACTATTTGATTGATAACTTATTTGTATTTGTTAATTAAGGGTCGACACTTAATTGGCATGCATAAATCCGTTGCTAGAATATAAGGAAGTTTCACATAATCATTACAAACTTATATTCACATGTAGTGAAGGTCGCTTATAAACGATCGCGTTAAGTTCAATTCCTAGCATGAGTGACATGATGTCATAGTTGCAATTGCTTTGTCAATGCTTATGATTTTCATTAAACATAATGATCTTTTATTGTATCTCTATTATGATGTCATGTAGGGAACTTTAGAAGAATGTTTTGGGTTGTCGAATGATGTCATCCAATCCAATAAAACAAGGAAAATCTGAGAGTTAACTAGTGATGTCACGGTTAATTTGGAGCATTGTCGTTCATAATTCAATGAAGTAGTAACTGGAAATCGAGTTATTTGCATACATGTCATGTGTGGAGAAAAAGCCTCTAGCTATCCCATCCATCATCTTATTTCTCAAATTTGTTTTACAATCTGTCTAGTTTTTCATACTTGTTTGTTTGTTTCAACTTCGTCCAAAACTCAATTCCCATTTACTTTAGTGTGTCTAATTAGTTAGAATCTATTTTAATTTGTGTTTTTAAGTGTTTTGATTCAAGTAAAAGTCAATTTTCGTCCAAAGTGATTCCTAGTGTCTAGTTTAAGTTTAGTTGGTTGTTTTAAGCTGTTTTGAGTATTTTAAGTTTTCTTTGAGTCTTGAGAGTCTTATTAAGTGTTTTTAAGTTTAGTTTTATGTTTTTGAGTCAGTTTGGAGGTTATTAGCAAGCCCTCCTAATCCCCGGTCCAGAACGATCCCTACTTACATTCTTTACTACAATTAATAAAAGAGGGTTAAATTTGTATGATTATATATTTCGCATCAAGCTTTTGGCGCCGTTGTCGGGGATTAGCAACTTTGCTAATCCCTTATTATTTCTTTTTATTTATTTTCATGTGTTTTTTTTCCTAGTTGCTGATTTTACTTGTTTTCTTGTTTTAGGTGGTTTATGACTCGAAGTTCTCAACCTGTTCATAAGCACATCTTTGACTTTGACGACAATTTTGAACGAACTTTGAGACGAGCGAGGAATCAACAAGAACCCCAATCATCTCAACCTGCACCAGATCCTGAAGAAGACAAAGTAGAAGAGCAAGAGGAGGCCACGATAAGGACTTTTGAAGAAGTCCAAGATATGGCAGTAGACAATCGAACAATCAAGGAGCTTTCCGCTTCAGGATTGGACAATGCTCTGCCTTTATGCATTCAATATCCAAGGGAGGCCCAAAACAAGACCGACGAGTTCGAATTAAAGTCTAGTTTATTGCACCATATTCCTAAGTTCCATGGGTTGTCCATGGAAGATCCTAATAAACATTTGAAGGAGTTCGAGGTTGTTTGTTCGAGCATGACCCCTGTGAATGTTGATGGGAGCATTCTGAAAATGAAGGCTTTTCCCTTTTTTCTCTTGGAAAAGGCTAAAGATTGGTTGTATGAGCTAGCCATCGGAACTGTCACATCATGGGAGAGTATGAAACGGGCATTTTTGGAGAAGTTTTTCCCAACTTCTCGAGTCATTCTACTACGCAAAAGGATTAGTGGCATTCAGCAAAACCAAGGTGAATCCTTTCCCACTTACTATGAGCGTTTTAAAACCCTTGTTGCTTCATGTCCACAGCACCAGATGAAGGAGGATCTTCTTCTGTAATATTTCTACGAAGGGCTTCTACCAATTGAACGCTAAATGTTGGATGCCTCAGCAAGAGGAGCTTTGGTGGACAAAACACCCATGGCTGCCAAGACCTTAATTGCTAATCGAGCATTGAATGCTCAACAATATGAAGGCGTTGGTCAAAGAGACAACCCACAGCAGCAAAAAGTTAATGAGGTAAGTGCTATTTCCGAACTTCAAAATCAAATGGCTAATCTTACTACTCTTCTTTCACAGGTGGTTGAAAAACCAAAAGAACAAAGTGTAACTGCTTATGGCGTGTGCTCAATGAATGGACATCTCACGGATAAGTGCCCTCAATTGATCGAGAATGGAGGGTGGGAATCTGCCAACGCCGTGGGTTTTGGGAGTCAAAACCAACCAAGGAATGATCCGTTCTCGAATACATACAATCTAGGTTGGTGAGATCATCCAAATTTCAAATTGAGGGAACCCCAACAAATCCAACAACAAAGTGCATTCAGACAGCAACCTCCGGGATTCTATCAAAGGCCGTATACACCCACACAACCCCAAACACAACCTGCCCAAAATAACTCAGGTTCGTCTTTTGATAATGCTCAAGTTATTCAGTTACTAACTACATTGGCGAAGGGTCAGGAAAATCAAGCCAAAGATATGCACAATTACGCCAAGGAAGTGTAAAACCAAGCTCGAGAGGTGACTGAATTGAAGAGACAGATGGGACAAATGGCTGAGTTCATGGGCCAATTTAGTAGAGAGCCAGGTAAGTTACCTAGTTCGACAGATGTGAATCCAAAGGGAGGCTTCCAATCTGCCAAAGCCATCACCTTGCGAAGTGGACAAGAAGTTAGATCTGATCTCAGCCCATCTAAATCCAATCAAACGGAGGACGAAAAGATGCAATCTGAGGAGAAAGAACAAGGCCTTCCCTCGGTAAGGATTGAGCAATCTTTGCCGCAAACACCTACACACCTTAATTCGACCACCTAAGGTAAGTTGGGTTCAAATTCCATGACTTCTAATTCCATTCCAACCAATGCACCCTTTCCTCGCAGGTTTATGCAATCAAAGAAGGATGAGAGTGACAAAGACATCCTTGACACATTCAGAAAGGTGCAAGTCAACATTCCACTTCTAGATGCAATTAAACAAGTCCCCAAGTATGCTAAGTTCCTGAAGGAGCTGTGCACTACAAGGAAGAGGGCTTCGAACAAAGAGGTGGTAAGGGTAAGTGAGAATGTCTCAGTTGTGTTGCAACAAAAATTACCTCCTAAGTGCAAAGATCCAGGCAGTTTTACAATTCCTTGTGTTATAGGAAATACTCGTTTTGAATCTGCCATGTTAGATCTAGGTGCATCAATAAATGCCATGCCTTATTCAATATATGCATCTATTAACTTGGGAGAATTAAAAAATGATGGAGTGATCATTCAACTGGCCGATAGATCTAATGCGTATCCAAAAGGTGTTTTGGATGATGTTTTAGTGCAGGTGAATCACCTAGTCTTTCCGGCGGACTTCTACGTGCTTAAAATGGAAGACTCGAACCATTCCTCTCAATTACCAATATTACTTGGCCGACCATTCATGAAGACTGCCCGTACAAAGATAGATGTATTCAAGGGAACATTGACCATGGAATTTAATGGGGAAGTTATTGATTTCAATATTTCTGATGCTATGAGATATCCTCATGATGGTCACTCTTGTTTCTCTATTGATGTGATTGACTTTTGGGCGCAGGAATTCCTTGATGATTTGAGTGAGGATGCACTTGAAAAGACTCTCACGCAAAGCATTGGACTAAAAAATGAAGGGTTAGCACTTAGGCATGCACATGGCAACAACAAGGAACATCTTGTTGTGCCTATCCAAGAAGAATTAGTGGACATGGTTGCTGCCCTAAAGTCAAATCCAAGGCATACTGGTAAGTCTCCTAACCTAATTTCAATTCCCAATTCGACTAACAAGTTGCTTCCTTCTGTAATGTAGCCCCCTTCCTTAGAGCTTAAACCATTATCGAGCCATTTGAATTATGTTTTTCGGAGAACAAGAGACGCTGCCCGTCATCATCTCTTCTTCACTCACTGTACAAGAGGATGACAAGTTGGTGAGGGTGCTTCGGGAATACAGAACTGCCATTGGGTGGACATTGGCCGATATCAAGGGAATTAGCCCTACCACTTGCATGCATCGAATACTCTTGGAAGAAGAAGCCAAACCATCTAGAGAAGCACAACGCCGGCTCAATCCACCCATGATGGACGTTGTGAAGAAGGAAATCATCAAGCTACTAGATTGTGGAGTGATTTACCCAATTTCTGATAGCCATTGGGTCTCGCCGGTCCAAGTTGTTCCTAAGAAGTCCAGAGTCACTGTGGTAAAAAATGAAGATAATGAGCTTGTTCTCACCCGAATCCAAACCGGATGGAGAGTTTGTATTGACTATCGGAAGCTCAACGCTAGGACAAGAAAAGATCACTTCCCGCTGCCATTTATTGATCAAATGCTGGAAAGGTTAGCTGGTCATTCATTTTATTGTTTTCTTGATGGCTGTTCAGGTTATAATCAGATTGTGATAACTCCCGATGACCAAGAAAAGACTACCTTCACATGTCCCTTTGGTACCTTTGCTTATCAGCGCATGCCATTTGGGCTATGCAACGCACCAACCACATTCCAAATGTGTATGGTAAGTATTTTGTCAGATTTTGTGGAAAAGATCATTGAAGTATTTATGGATGACTTTAGTGTCTTTGGTGACTCATTTGATGCATGCTTGAATAATCTTACTCTGATCTTACAACGATGCATCGAAACTAATCTTGTCTTGAATTGGGAAAAGTGCCATTTTATGGTAAAACAAGGTATAGTTTTGGGGCATATCATATCAGAAAAAGGGATTGAGGTTGATAAATCTAAAATAGATCTTGTACGTCACTTACCCTCTCCCACTTCGGTGAGGGAGGTTCGTTCTTTTCTTGGCCATGCAGGATTTTATAGGAGATTCATCAAGGATTTCTCAAAAATTGCCCAACCCCTTTGCCGTTTACTCCAAAAGGAAGTAGCCTTCGAGTTCAACAAGGAGTGTGAGACCGCTTTCAAAACCCTCAAGGACATGTTGACTTCAGCCCCCATCATCATGCCACCAGATTGGAGCCTTCCATTTGAGCTAATGTGTGATGCATCCGATTATGCCATTGGTGCTGTTTTAGGCCAAAGAAGGAACAAACAGCCCCACGTCATCCACTACGCTTCCCGGACCCTAAACGATGCTCAATTGAATTATTCTACCACTGAGAAAGAACTTCTTGCAGTTGTATTTGCTTTAGATAAATTTCATTCATACTTACTTGGCACTAAAGTGATTGTATATTCTGACCATGCAGCGTTGAATTATCTTCTCACCAAGAAGGAGGCCAAACCAAGGCTGATTCGTTGGATGCTCCTACTTCAAGAGTTCAACATTGAAATAAGAGATAAAAAGGGGAGTGAAAATGTGGTGGCTGACCACCTCAGCCGTTTGGTGCACGAGGAGGACTCCTTACCCATTCTAGAAACCTTCCCTGAGCAATTGCTGTCCCTAGACGTAAGTGAGCCCTGGTATGCTGATTTGGTCAATTATTTGGTCACAAAACAAGTTCCTAGCACTCTAGATAAGTACAAGCGTGATAAACTTAGAAATGATGCACGATTTTATGTGTGGGATGATCCATATTTATGGAAGTATTGTCCTGACCAGATTATTCATAGATGTGTGCACAATTCCGAGTTTAATTCAATTCTTGCATTTTTGCCATAGTTATGCATGTGGGGGTCATTTTGGCACCCAAAGGACAGCTCTTAAGGTTTAGAGAGTGGTTTCTATTGGCCTACATTGTTTAAGGATGCTAGAACATTTTGTATAACTTGTGATAGATGTCAAAGAACAGGTACAATAGGTGCCAAGGACCAAATGCCGCAAACACCCATCTTTAATGTGGAGATCTTTGATGTATGGGGTATGGATTTCATGGGACCCTTTCCGCCCTCATATGGTTTTACTTATGTTCTGCTAGCCGTTGATTATGTGTCAAAATGGGTGGAAGCCAAAGCCACCTATACTAACGATTCTAAAGTGATGGCAGATTTTATCAAGGCTAACATTTTTCCAGATTTGGCATGCCGAGGGTGTTCATAAGTGATGGAAGCTCCCACTTTTGCAATCGCACCATTGAGGCGCTGTTTAAAAAGTAAAATGTGAAGCATCGAGTTTCCACGCCATACTACCCTCAAACAAGTGGCCAAGCCGAAGTCTCAAATAGAGAAATCAAGCAAATCTTGGAGAAGACTGTTGGGCCAAACAGGAAGGATTGGAGCTTGTGTTTAGAAGATGCACAGTGGGCATATCACACTGCCTACAAAACACCTATAGGGATGTCTCCATTTCGACTAATCTACGGCAAGCCGTGTCACCTACCTGTGGAACTAGAGCACAAAGCGCACTGGGCTGTGAAAACATTCAATTTGGACTTAAATGCTGCTGGAATGAATAGGAAGCTCCAACTGAATGAACTTGAGGAGATACAGAACAAAGCCTATGAGAATGCGCGAATTTACAAGGAGAAAACAAAGGCGTTTCATGACAAAATGATTCTGGGAAAAACATTCTCAATTGGACAGAAAGTGCTACTATTTAATTCTCGTCTACGATTGTTCCCTGGTAAGTTACAGTCTAAGTGGATTTGGCCATTTGTTGTCACTAATGTTTTTCCCCATGGTGCAGTCCAAGTTAAAAGCTTAAGGAACAGCGATGAATTCAAAGTGAACGGGCATCGTTTGAAGCTATACTATGAGAGTGATTTGGGGCAGATTATGGAAGAAATCCCACTTAGTGCCGTGGCTGCAAGACGTTAAAGCAAGCGCTTCTTGGGAGGCAACCCATGTTTTGCATTCCTAAAAACCTTCCATTTCTGCAATTTTATTTTGCCATAATTGTCATTTTTATTTGTTGCTTGTTTAATTGTTTTTGGTGTGAGTTTATTTTTGAAACATTGACAGATATGCAAGGTATTTTACATTAAAATTTGTTGAAAATGAACAGGAGGCAAAAAAATACAAGAGGAAGCCTTCACAAAGGCTGCTTAGGAGAAGTCTCAGTGGTCGGCGAAGCATCAGCAGTCGGCAGAGCCATAGAAGGAGGAAGTATCAGAGGTTGATCATTTGGAGCTTCACTACGTGGTACAGCCCCAGAAGACGAAGGCAAATGCTATTGGAACAAACCCGTAAACCTCTGATGATCAAGTAAAATTTGACCATCAGATTCCTGCATCTGGTCAATCTTCCTCTTCATGTTTGTAGCATAGTTATGTGTAAGCTTGTGCAACTGTTTATTCTCATGCTTGAGCCCTCTAATCTCCTGTTTGAGACTCATCACTTCAGCCGCCAATGATTCAACTTGACAAGTTCGAGCAAATAGACATTGGGCCATATTGGACACAGAAACTGCACACTGCACACTGAGAGCCAGAGAATCCTTAACAGCCAACTCATCAGATCGTTTGGAAAGAAGTTTGTTATCTTTGGGAGTGACAAGGTTTCGGGCGACCACCGCGGCGGTCATATCATTTTTCATCACCGAATCCCCAACGGTAAGAGGACCAATAAGGGATATGAATTATGGGCACCATATGTTGTCTGGAGAAGGCGGGACTACCTCTTCACCAAGGTTCAAGTCAAAACGACGGTCGGAGGGGCCAGACATTTTCAGATGTGTTAAAGAAAGAAGAGGTCGGACAAGTCAAGATCGTAGAAATGCAAGAAGGGGGTTTCTACAGGCAGAAATTCAAGTGTGCTTTGAACGTCCTGCATACCTCTATAAAAATCAGCCCTCGACGGGGATTTCAGAGATCGAAGAGGCGAGCTCAGAAATCAAAGAGGCCAACTCAAAAATCGAAGAGGTGCTAGCTTTCTCAAAAGCTGGGCTTGCTCAGATATCGGAGAGGCATCTGCATTTCCAGATGTGTTAGCATCTGCCACATGTAGAGTCAGCTTTGCGAAAATCACGGCAAGTTTGTCGAAGCGCCGATTCCAGATATCGAAGAGATACTTACTTTTCCAAACATGTCAGCGCCTGTCACATACACACTCAGCCTTGCGAAAATTACGGGCAATCTATTGAAGATTTCTGGTGACGTAGAAAGCACGTGAAGAATTACTATTCAATCATCCAACGGTTGCCGAAAAGAGTGAAAGAATAGTACCGTCTATTAATTCATATAAATATCGACCTTTACCCTCCCTTGCAATGCAGACATACATAACCCTTCTTCTCCGAGAATGCCTTCCCAACAAAGCCTCTCGAGTCACTCAGTGTTCCTTATTCCCTAGGATACCTCTGCAAACAACTCATCCAAAGAAAAAGTATTTCATATCATGAAGGTAGAAAGCAAGAGGTGGGCACTTGGAAAGATTGAAGAAAGAAACAGACCATCACCTCTACCTCGTGCCTACCTACCGTGTAGAAGAAACAACAAAGAAGAATGTAGACTGCACAACCAAGGAACTCTAATATTCCTTGCTCAGAATTCCAAACTAGTTCAAGATAAACGCTGTGGAAAGTCAACAAGATCATCTATCTCCAAAACCAGATTTGCGTTCTTAAACTATACTCTGTCTGGTTTTTACTTTGCTATACTTGTCATGTTTATTCATTGTTTGTTTGTTTGCTTGTTTTTGTGTGAGTTTATGCTTAAAACATTGAGGACAATGTTTGATTGAAGTGTGGGGGGTAACTATTGTTTTGCATGAAATTCGTAGGAGTTTATCACCCATTACTTCTAGTGTTGTTCCTTGCTATTTTTAAGTGTTTTTAAGCTGTTTTGGAGTGTTTTAGTGTGTTTTGACATAAAAATCCGAAAATCTCATAAAAATTTGAAAAATTGTTTTGAAAAACCCAAAAAGAGTTGTTTTTGTGTGTCTACTTGTGTCTTAGGGTACCTTCCAACACAATGATGATGATTTGGTTTTTAATTACATGACTGTTAAAGAGAATTATAAACATGGATAAAAATTTGATTTACTCTTTGGTGTATGCTTGGTTGTGGTTATAATTTATGAATTCACATACAATCATAAAGGAGAAATCAGTTTTTGTAACATGCTTGAAGGAAGGAACTCAAATGAATGCTACAACCTTGTGAGACTTGAGCCTAAACGTTTATTTGGAGAGTTAATAATCTGTACATCATTGTTTTCTAAAGTCGTTGCATGATCTCATTATTCTTTGCTTGGTTGCTACTTAGAAGGTGATTCATCATTTAGTTCCAAATGCTAGAACTCATGCCTATTTCATTCAAAGCATGCTATTGATTTGCATAACACATATTCAAGATGAAGTTGTGTAGGGACCACCAAAGCCAAATTGCCGTGCCCTTATTTCTTTATGTGTTTAAGTTTAACCCTATTAAAGCCTTGTTAAGCCTACGTTCTTTGTTAATCCACGCTATCCTTACCTAGCCTAGTTTTAGGACCATCCATACCCTTGTTCTTGAAGCATAGTAAAGCATGACTTAAAATGAACTTTTTTTTTTTTTATCAATGTATTGCAGAAAGCAAGTGTGGGGGAAGTGATTCTTGTGTGTGTGTGTGCCAAAGTCCTTAATAAGGCATGGGTAAAAAAAAAAAAGAAAGAAAATAAGAGTGAAAAGAAAAATAAAATAAAATAAAATAAGAGTGAAAAGAAAAAAAAAGTTTGTTAAAAAAAAAAAGGGTCCAAAACATTGAATTCGGCCCTAAGTGTTGCATGAATCTTCCCTTTGTATTTAAAAGTTGATTTCTACATTCTAAAGTGAATTCTAAGTTTCAATTTCATTACTTTGCTTGCTATTTCTTTAAGAACGTTTGTTATCCCTATCCTTTCTTTGTTAGCCATTACTTTTAGCCCCGTTACAACCTTTGACTTCTATCTTGAGTGTTATGTGTTTCAATTTGTGGAGTTTAAAGTTGGTATGAGCATATGGTGTCACTGGTTCTCGCATCTTAGTAGTAGCATTCCATTCATGAGATCATTACTAAACATGCTTAATAACTCCAGAAAATTGTTTTCTTTGTTATAACACATGTGAGTCCTAGTCTTTCGTGTTTACATTAATCTTCTCACATTTACTAGTGTAGGGTGTGTAGTCATAAAATGTGTGTGAAAATAGAGAGTATCTTGTAAGAAATTGAGCAAATTCTCTAAGGCATGTTACAACATTCAAAACATCGTTTTAATTGGTTAATTCTGAACTAGTAAGTGGTGACTGTGATTAAGTATGTGCTCAAGTGTAAAGATGACCAAAATATGTGGGAATGATGATTTTTAACATGTCATGTTTCATTAAAAATCCCTGAGGCAAATGTTGGAAGGTCTAGGTTGTGTTTTGTTTGTTTCATTTGTTTTGTTTTGCTCGAGGACTAGCAAAAGCTAAGTGTGGGGGAATTTGATAGAAGCATATTTATGCGACTGAGTTAGCTTGTTCTCATGCATTTATGTTGTTATTTCTTAGTTAATTATGTATTTTAAGCTATTTTCGTGTGTTTGTAGGTCCAAAGGGTTAATGTGGCAAAGAAATGCATTTTGGAGAATTTTGGAGCATTTTTGGGCATGGAATGGATACCTTATGCTTGGAGCAAAAGGAATGGATGAAATTTGAAGTTTGGGCATCATCATCTCCCTATAAATAACCATTTTAGCACACTCATTTCACCAAACACATTCACCTACCATTACATCCACTCATTTCACCCAACACGTCCACTCCTTTCAACCACCCAACACATTCACCTACCACTACATCCACTTATTTCACCCAACACATTCACCTACCACTACATCCACTCATTTCACCCAACACATCCACTCCTTTCAACCACCCAACACATTCACCTACCACTACATCCACTCATAACCACCACCCACTACATCCTCTCCCTAGCCTATAAATACATCCACCCTTCACCATAACAAGGGAGAAAAAAATCCATCCAAAACACACACACATCATCTACACAATTCTCCACTCTTTGCCGCATTCAATACAACCTTCATCCAAACACATCCATTCATCTTCACATCCATTCCTCCATACAAACAAACCTTCAAACACTTACCAACACCTTGTGCCGTAGCAAAGGAAGGGAAGGAAAGTGCTTGGATGTGCTTAATGTCCAACTTGGATCGTTGGAGCGTTTAGGTGTTTTCTTTCTTTTGTTTCCAATGTTTAAATTCATTTTCTTTTGTTTTGTTGTGAATATGAGTGGCTAAACCCCTCTTGGCTAGGGGTGATTTCAAAGGCATGATTATGTGTGCAATATAATTTGATAAATTCTAGTTATGAACTCTTGAATGGTGAATGCAGTTGGCTTAACTATTTGATTGATAACTTATTTGTATTTGTTAATTAAGGGTCGACACTTAATTGGCATGCACAAGTCTAGTTGTGGTCGAGGTTGACCAGAAAAATGGTTTGAAAGTGACTAAATGGCCACGGTTCTTGTATGAAAAACTTCGGGTTCTCCTTCTTCTCGAGTTTCTAGCTAAAACCACACGTTCAAAACACAAACAAAGGATCAATAACAACCCATAGAAGTGAAATGAAGGTTCTAAGGGTTTCTCAAGGCTTACCTTAGCCATGCATGGCTTGAAAACCGTAGTATCGAACTCGCCGAGTCGGACCTTCCGAGTTGGACGTTCAAAACTCGGTCAACACGCAAACCAGGGGTATGGTCATGATCGTGGGGCTGAGATGAGCATGATGATGTAGTTTGTTTGTTCGATCTATGAGGTTTGGAGCTCGTTCATGGAGTTGCAGAGGGAGAGAGAGCTCACGGGAGAGAGAGAGGAAAAAGAGAGAGGTTTTCAAATTTTCTTTGCTTTTTCTGATAGAGGGGGGACAGAACGTATAGAAAAGATGGGATGGAATAGCTGAAAGTGGAGTGATGCAGAAAGTGCACAAGATGGGTTTAAAAGGAATCCAAGGGGTAGATTTCTAGATTTCCTACAGTAAAAGGAAATTGAAATCTATCCGAAGTAGATATTTTTACACTTTAAAATCTACGTCTACTCTTACTAGCGTGTACAATTTAAATGTGATAACGAGAAATAAAATGGAAAACGATAAGAATAAGTCCACTTCACTTGCCAATAAGGCATAATCGTCAATACACATACTCGGGGATAAATTACATAGGAAAATTAGGAACGGGTCGTCACAATCTACCCCCTTATAAAAATTTCGTCCCCGAAATTTCAATACTAACTACTATCAAGGCTATAAAATAGACGTGGATACATATCTCACATACGCTCTTCTGTCTCCCAAGTGGCTTCCTCCACTGAGTGGTTCCTCCACAAAACCTTCACCATCCGCACGGTCTTGTTCCTAAGAACCTTATCCTTCCAATCAAGGATAGTCACTGGAACCTCGTCATAGGTCAAATCTGGATTGATCTCCAGAGGTTGAGGAGGGATTACGTGTGACAGATCAGAAACGTACCTCCGTAGCATCGATACATGAAACACATTGTGCACTCTCGCCAACTCTGGTGGCAAGGCAAGTCGATAAGCAACTTCACCGACTCGTTCAACGATCTGGTACGGTCCGATGTACCTAGGGCTGAGTTTCCCTTTCTTTCCAAATCGCACAACACCTTTCCACGGCGATAACTTCAAGAATACTCAATCACTAACCTTATAAACTCTGTCAGTACAATGTCTGTAGGCGATACTCTTCTACCGATCCTGGGCAGCTTTCAAGTTAGACTTTATCACTTGAAAGTTCAGTGTCGTCTCCTCCACGATCTCAGGCCCCACTAAAACTCACTCGCCGACCTCGAACCAACAAAGTGGAGTACGGCACAGTTTCCCATACAACGCTTCAAATGGTGCCATACCAATACTAGAATGGAAGTTATTGTTGTACGCAAACTCTATCAACGGTAAGCGCTTGTGCCAAACGTCTCCAAACTGTAGAACTGACGATCTCAACATATCTTCCAAAGTGTGGATAATTCCCTCTGACTGCCCATCTGTTTGGGGATGATAAGCGGTGCTGTAGAGTAATCTCGATCCCAAAGCTTCCTGAAAAGCTACCCAGAACTTCGAAGTGAATCTAGGATCCCGGTCTGAAATGATACTAATTTGGACTCCATGGTACCTAACCACTTCAGAGACAAACCATTCGGCCAACTGATTCAACGAGTAATTCTCACGAACGGGTATGAAGTACGCTGACTTAGTAAGTTGATCAACTACTACCCAGATACCATCGTAACCATTTCGAGTACGAGGTAACTTGTACACAAAATCCATTGTAATATCTTCCCATTTCCACTGAGGTATCGGGAGCGGTTGCAGCAATCCAAACGGCTTTTTCCTTTCTGCCTTAACCTGCTGGTAAATTGCACAACGACTAACATACTCTGCAATCTCTCTTTTCATACCTGGCCAATAATAGAAGTGTCGGATGGTATGATACATCTTGGTGCTCCCTGGATGCATCGCATAAGCAGAGATATGCGCTTCATCCAATATGTCTTTCTTTAATTCCTCAACATTCGGTACAAACATCCGATCACCTTGCATAAGCATGCCGTCAAGATCCCTAATCCATAGGTTCTTTTTTCTCCCATCTAACACTGCCTGTATCAATTCCTGAGATTCTGTATTGTTCCTCTGGGCTTCGAGAACACGATCCAATAGAACTGGTCTGACCTGAAAACTGGCAATTAGGGCCCCCCGACGACCCTCTTTCAATGCTACTCTAGTGGATCTTAGGTCAATCAAAAGAGGAATGCGGCTAGCATAAAGAGCATTAAGTTGGCCATGAGACTTTCTACTAAGAGCATTAGCTACTGAATTAGCACGACCTGGGTGATACTCAATGGGGCAGTCATAATCACTAAGTAACTCTACCCACCTCCGCTGCCGGAGATTGAGGTTCGGCTGATTGAAGACGCATTTACAGCTCTTATGATCAGTGAAGATCGTACACTTTTCCCCATAAAGATAGTGCCTTCAAATTTTCAAAGCAAAGATGATCGCTCCCAACTCGAGGTCGTGAATAGGATAGTTCTTCTCATGGGGCTTTAACTGTTGCGATGCATAAGCAATCACTTTATCATGCTGCATTAACACACAACCAAGACCATTCAAAGACGCATCACTGTAGATCTCAAAGTTCCCACCATCATCGGGAAGTGCTAAAACAGGTGCATGAGTGAGAAGATACTTCAACTGCTGGAAACTCTGTTCACACTCACTACTCCACACAAAAGGAACATCTTTTCTAGTCAATTCTATCAGAGGTAGTGCTATGGTCGAAAAGTCTTTCACGAAGCATCGATAATAACCAGCAAGACCAAGAAAGCTTCGAACTTCTGTAACTGTCCGAGGTCGTTCCCAATTTTCCACAGCTATTATTTTCTGAAGATCCACAAGCACACCCTGAGCTGATACCACGTGCCCTAAAAATGACACTTGATCCAGCCAAAACTGACATTTACTGAACTTAGAATACAATCGATTTACCCTTAACGTCTTTAGAACCAAACGCAGATGCCTGGCATGATCAGTTTCATTCTTAGAATACACCAAAATATCATCTATGAAAACAATGACGAACCTATCGAGATATGAATGGAATACTCGATTCATCAGGTTCATGAAAGCTGATGGTGCATTAGTCAATCCAAATGGCATCAATAGGAACTCGTAATGACCGTATCGAGTTCTGAAAGCTGTCTTTGGAATGTCGTCGCTTCTGATCTTCAATTGGTAGTAACCAGACCTCAGATCAATCTTCGAGAACACACAAGCACCTTTGAGCTGATCAAAGAAGTCATCAATACGAGGTAATAGATAACTGTTTTTAATCGTCACCCGATTCAACTGCCTGTAATCGATGCATAACCTCAAGGTTCCATTTTTCTTCCATACAAATAGAACTAGAGCTCCCCACGGGGAAGTGCTTAGTTGAATGAAACCCTTATCAACCAACTCTTGCAACTGGGTTTTAAGTTCTTTCAACTCTGCAGAAGCCATACGGTAAGGTGTAAGAGAAATAGGATTAGTACCTGGAAGTAGATCGATGGTGAACTCCACTTCACGATCTGGGGGTAAGCCAGGTAATTCCTCGGGAAAAACATCAGGAAAGTGTCTAACTACTCTGATGCCTACCACCGATGCAGTAGTCTCCTTCGCTAGCACAACATGAGCTAAGTAACCTTGACAACCTTTACTCAACAATCGTCTCGCCCTCATGGCAGTGATAACTCCGTGCTTTATACCACCACGCTCACCGATAAACGTGACAGTAGACATGCCCGGTCGGTGAAAAGTAACAACTTTCTCATAACAGTCCAACCTGGCATGATTGCAGTGTAACCAAACCATGCCTAAGATAACGTCAAAATCAACAATATCCAAAGGAACAAGATTAGCCGGCATGACTACATCTTCAACAAGGATGGGACATCCTGATGCGAAAATTTTCTTAACACACAAATTAAACCCTCTTGTTGTCAAATTGTAGTATAAATCCAAGTAGGGATCGTTCTAAACCGGGGATTAGGAGGGCTTGCTAAAACCTCTAAACTAACTCAAAAACATAAAAACAAAGTTAAAAATGTTTGAATAGACTTAAAGGAGTCAAACAGGTTCACAAGCCTCAAAACAACTTAAAAACACTCAAAACTGCCTAAAAACACAAACTAGGCAGTTTCTGACTCTGACACAACTTTAGACAAAATTTGGGTTTTGACTTGACTCAAAACACTCTAAAACACAAACAAAACAGATTTTAAACACTTTGTAACAAGAAAGTAAAAGGGGGATTTTAGTTTTGATGAATTTGAAACAAACAAACAAGTTATAAAACTAGGCAGATTGTAAAACGAATTTAAGAAATAAGATAATGGATGGATTAGTTAGAGGTCCATTCCTCACACATGACACACTTGTATATGAATCGATTTCCAATTGCTTTTCAATAAACTATGATGCTCAACACCCCTGATTAACCGTGATGCACAAATTAACCCTCAGATTTTCCTTTAGTCATTGAATTGGATGAATGCATGCGACAACCCAAATCATTCTCTAAAAGTCCCCTATATGAATGCATAATAGAGATACAATCAGAGATCATTACGTTCAATGAAAATCATAAGTGTTGACGAGGCAATTATAACTATGAATGCATGATACAATTGCTAAGAATTCAATTAACGCGATTGTGATAAACAACCCTCACTACTCATGAATACAAACTTGTAACGATTAGGTGAAACTCATTTATTTTGTCTGTTTGAAGGTCCAAAGGGTTAATGTGGCAAAGAAGTGCATTTTGGAGCATTTTGGAGCATTTTTGGGCATGGAATGGATAGCATATGCTTGGAGCAAAAGGAATGGACGAAATTTGAAGTTTATGCATCATCCTATCCCTATAAATAACCATTTTAACACACTCATTTCACCCAACACATTCACCTACCACTACATCCACTCATTTCACCCAACACATCCATTCTCCAAACATCCATCCACTACACCCATTACATCCACTCATTACCAAACACTCATCCACTACACCCATTACATCCACCCACTACACCCATTACATCCACTCATTACCAAATACTCATCCACTACACCCATTACATCCACTCATTACCACAACACTCACCTACTACACCTATTACATCCACTCATTACAACTTCATACACTCCTCTCCCTAGCCTATAAATACATCCAACCTTCACCATAATTTGGGGGCCATCATCCAAAGACACCACATCATCTACACAACTCTCCACCCTTCACCATAACTCACCTATATCCATCCACCACCACAAGAGACCATCCATTCACCACTCACACCTTGGTGCTGCATATTTGCAAGGAATGAGGATTGCTTGGAGTTGTGCTAGTCATTCAATTTGGATTGCTGGAGCATTCTAGGTTTATTCTACTTTGGTTTTCAATGTTTAATTTCAATTGTTTCTGTTTAATTGCAAGTATGAGGAACTAAACCTCTTTTAGCTAGAAGAGAATTCGAAACCATGAATATATTTGCAATATGAATTGATTTCTTCCAATTGTGATTTAATAAGTTGTGATTGCAATTCAATTATCTATTTTATTCATAACGGATTTGTGTATGTTTATTAAGGATGCTACGATATAAATAAGTTTCACCTAATCGTTACAAGTTTATATTCATGAGTAGTGAAGGTTGCTTGTCACAATCGCATTAATTGAATTCTTGGCAAATGTATCATGCATTCATAGTTACAATTGCCTCGTCAACGCTTATGATTTTCATGGAACTTAATGATCTTTAATTGTATCTCTATTATGCATTCATATAGGGGACTTTTAGAGAATGATTTGGGTTGTCGCATGCATTCATCCAATTCAATGAGTAAAGGAAAATCTGAGGGTTAATTTGTGCATCAAGGTTAATCTGGGGTGTTGAGCATCATAGTTTATTGAAAAGCAATTGGAGAATGATTTGTATGCAAGTGTGTCATGTGTGGAGAAAGACCTTCTAGCTAGCCCATCATCCATCCAAAACAACCAATTTCGTGCAAATCTGTTTAGTTCTAGTTTCTGTTTTGTTTTACTTTATTATCGTCGAAAACCCAATCCCCATTTACTTTAGTGTGTCTAATTAGTTAGAATCTTTTTTAGTTTGTGTTTTTTTTAAGTGTTTTAAGTCTATAGAGTCTAGTTAAGTGTTTTTAAGTTTCTTTTTGTAAGTCATTTTAGTTTAGATTAGCAATCCCTCCTAATCCCCGGTCCAGAACGATCCCTACTTATACATATACTACAATTGTCAAAAGAGGGTTTAATTTGAGTGCTTAACTTTCATCGCATCAAATTTTGGCACTGTTGCTGGGGATTAGCAATTTTGTTAATCCCTTGTTATTTCTTTTTGTTTATTTTTATGTGTATTTGTTCCTAGTTGATGACTTTACTTGTTTTCTTGTTTTAGGTGGTTTATGACTTGAAGTTCTCAACCTATTCATAAGCACATCCGTGACTTTGACGACGATTTTGAACGAACTTTGAGACGAGCAAGGAATCAACAAGAACCCCAACCATCTCAACCTGCACATTATCTTGGAAAAGACAAAGTAGAAGAGCAAGAGGAGCCCACGTCACAAGTTGTAGAGGAAGATCCCAACATGGCAGCAGACAATCGAACAATCAAGGTGCTTTCCGCTTCAGGATTGGACAATGCCGCTCCCCTATGCATCCAATACCCCATGGCTGCCCTAGGAAAGATGGATGAGTTCGAATTGAAATCAAGTTTGTTGCATCACATTCCTAAGTTCCACGGGATGTCCATGGAAGATCCTAATAAACACTTGAAGGAGTTTGAGGTTATTTGCTCGAGCATGACCCCTGTGAACGTTGATGGGAGCATTCTAAAAATGAAGGCTTTTCCCTTTTCTCTCTTAGAAAAGGCTAAAGATTGGTTGTATAAGCTAACCTCCGGAACTGTCACATCATGGGAGAGTATGAAACGGGCATTTTTGGAGAAGTTTTTCCCAACCTCTCAAGTCATTTTACTACGCAAAAGGATTAGTGGCATTCAGCAAAACCAAGGTGAATCATTTCCCACTTAGTATGAGCGTTTTAAAACCCTTATTGCTTCATGTCCACAACACCAGATGAAAGAGGAGCTTCTTCTTCAATATTTCTACGAAGGGCTTCTACCAATTGAACGCCAAATGCTAGACGTCTCAGCGGGATGAGCTTTGGTGGACAAAACACTCATGGCTACCAAGACTTTAATTGCTAACTGAGCATTAAATGCTCAACAATATGAAGGCGTTGGTCAAGGGGACACCCCACGGCAGCAAGTGAATGAGGTAAGTTTCACATCCGACATTCAATCGCAATTAGCTAATCTTACTTCCATTGTGTCTCAGATGGCCGAAAGAATGAGGATGAAAGAACCAAATGTATGTGGTGTGTGTTCTATCCAAGGACATGCCTCTGAAAAGTGCTCGCAATTGATTGAAAATGGTGGATGGGAAAGTACCAATGCAATTGGATTTCAAGGCCAAAACCAACCAAGGAACGATCCATATTCTAATACGTACAATCCAGGTTGGAAAAACCATCCAAATTTCAGGTGGAGAGAGCCCCAACAACCCCAACAACAAGGAGGCTTTAGGCAGCAACCTCCGGGCTTCTATACCAAGCAATACACACCAACACAAGTCCCACAACAACCTTCCTAAAATACCTCAGGTACATCTTTAGATAATGAGACACTTCTTAAGTTACTCACCAATTTGTCTCAGGGGCAAAAAAATCAAGCCAAAGCAATGCAAAACCAAGAAAAAAGGGTGGACCAAATGGAGAAGCAAATTGGGCAGATTGCGGAGTTTGTAGGACAGTTCAGAGAGCAAGGTAAGTTGCCTAGTTCAACCGTTGTCAACCCGAAGGGAGGATTCGAATCTGCAAAAGCCATAAATTTACGAAGTGGAAAACAAGTTGGATCTAATCCCCAACCGTCCAATTCACGTTCCAATGAGGTTGAAGAGTTGATAATTGAAAAGGAGGAGCAAAGCACCCCCATGGAAATGGTGGAAAAACACCTTTGCCGCAGGCCCCAAAAGCTCCTAAACCATCCAATTCGGCCAACAAAGGTAAGGAAGTTCCAATTTTGATTAATTCTAATGTTGTTCCTCCAAATGTACCCTTTCCTCGTAGGTTTATGCAATCAAAGAAGGAGGAGGCTGAAAAGGATATTTTGGAAACGTTTAGAAAAGTTCAAGTTAATATACCACTTTTGGATGCAATTAAGCAAGTTCCAAGGTATGCCAAGTTTTTAAAAGAACTTTTCACAACTAGGAAGAGAATTTTGAGCAAGAGGTTGTCAAGGTAAGTGAAAATGTCTCAACTGTTTTACAACGTAAACTGCCCACTAAATGCAAGGATCCGGGAAGTTTTACCATTCCTTGTGTAATTGGTAATACTCGTTTTGAATCGGCCATGTTAGACTTAGGTGCATCTATAAATATCATGCCTTATTCAATCTATGCATCTATGCACTTAGGCGAATTGAAAAATGATGGTGTGATTATACAATTGGCCGATCGTTCTAATGCCTATCCAAAGGGAGTTTTGGAAGATGTTTTAGTGCAGGTCAATCACTTAATCTTTCCGACGGATTTCTACGTGCTTGAAATGGATGAGTCGGACCACTCCCCTACATTGCCCATCCTCCTTGGACGGCCATTCATGAAAACGGCTCAAACCAAGATTGATATAGCCAAAGGATCAGTAACTATGGCATTTGGTGGTAATATGATTAGCTTTAATATTCTTGAATCTGTTGAGAATACTAATGATGTTCGTTTTTGTTGTGCCATTAATGTGATTGAAAATATAGGGCAGAAATGTTCAACACTAATAAAAAAGAAAGTACCTCGAACCACCATCGAGGAGGAAATTGGAGTGAACAACAAAGAGTGCACAACCATACCTCTCAAAACCCCAATTCTGACCGAGAGCAATCCTTGTGCATTTATTGATAGTGCTGCCACTTCATTGTAGCACATTGGTACGTCACCTAACCCAATTTCAATTCCCATTTCAACTAATAGGTTGTTACCTTCTATGGTCCAGGTACCTAATCGAATGCAAGGTAGTAGGGAATGTTACATCGATTCTTGGAAGCAACACACCAAAATCAGGAAGGACTACTATCTCGTTCCGTTCAAGGATTCAATGTGTGAGCACTTTGAGGAGCATGTCATGGAGAATGTACCCCTCCATGCCGTGAGCCCTGTACAAGCTTAAATGGAGGTATCGTCCGGCTGGAAGACGTTAAAGCAAGCGCTTTTTGGGAGGCAACCCATGTATTCAAATAAGGAAGATTTTTTAATCGCTCCACAATCAGTTTTGTGTTTCTAAAAACCTTCCCTTTTCTGCAGTTTTATTTTGCCATGATTATCATTTTTATTTGTTGCTTGTTTAATTGTTTTTGGTGTGGGTTTATTTTTGAAACACTGACAATTATGCAAGGTATTTTTACATTCATAAAAAAGAAAGGAACATTAAGCAGATAAATACAAGAAGGAGCCTTCACAAAGGTTGTTTAGGAGAAGTCTCAATAGTCGGCGGAGCCTCAGCAGTCGGAGGAGCCCCAGAAGGAGAAGGGATCGGAGGTTGATCATTTAGAGCTTCATTACGCGGTACAACCCTAGAAGACGAAGGCAAATGTTGTTGGAACAAACCCACAAACTTCTGATGATCAAGTAAAATCTGACCATCAGATTCCTACATCTGGTCAATCTTTCTCTTCATATTTGTAGCATAGTTATGTGCGAGCTTGTGCAACTGTTTATTCTCATGCTTAAGCCCTCTAATCTCCTGCTTGAGACTCATCACTTCAGCTGCCAATGATTCAACTTGACGGGTTCGGGCAAATAGGCTTTGGGCCATATTAGACACAGAACCTACGCACTGCACACCGAGAGCCAGAGAATCCTTAACAGACAACTCATTAGACCGTTTGGTAAGTAGTTTGTTATCTTTGGGAGTGACAAGGTTTCTGGCCACCACCGCAGCTGTCATATCATTCTTCATCACCGAATCCCCAACGGTAAGGGGACCAGTAGGGGATATGAAGGATTGGCGCCATATGTTGTCTGGAGAAGGCGGGACTACCTCTTCACCAAGGTTCAAGTCAAAACGACGGTCGGAGGGGCCAGACATTTTCAAATGTGTTAAAGAAAGAAGAGGTCGAACAAGTCAAGATTGTAGAAGTGCAAGAAGGGAGTTTTTACAGGCAGAAATTCAAGTGTGCTTTGAACGTCCTGCGTACCTCTATAAAAATCAGCATGCGATGGGATTTCAGAGATCGAAGAGGTGAGCTCAGAAATCGAAGAGGCGAGCTCAAAAATCGAAGAGGCGCTAGCTTTCTCAAAAGTTGGGCTTGCTCAAAAACCACGGGTCATCCTCTGTTCCAGATTTTTCTGCACTCGTCACATGCAACCTCTACACTCGACTGAGCTCAGAACTCGAAGAGGCAAGCTCAGAAATCGGATAGCCATCTGCTTTTCCAAACATGTTAGCATCTCTCACATGCATGCTCAGCTTTGCAGAAATCACGGGCAGTTTGTCGAAGCGCCGATTCCAGATATCGAAGACGCATCTGCTTTATCCACACGTGTCAGCATCTGTCACATGCACGCTCAGCTTTACGGAAATCACGGGCAATCTGTCAAAGATTTCTGGTGAAGTAGAAAGCATGTGAAGTTTACTGTTCAATCATCTAACGGTTGCCGACAAGAGTGAAAGAATAGTACCGGTTATTATTTCCTATAAATTTCGACCTTCACCCTCCATAGCAAGACAGACATACATAACCGTCCGTCATCTCCGAGAATGCCTTCCCAACGAAGCCTCTCGAGTCACTCAGTGTACCTTATTCCTTGGGGTACCTCTGCAAACAACTTATCCAAAGCAAAAGTATTTCATATCATGAAGGTTGAAAGCAAGAGTATCTCATATCATGCTTTCTCCTGTCCTTCTCCTTGTCGTTGTTTTCATCTGCGGGACAAGGAGAAAGAGAGCAATCAGCCAGCACTTGGTATCAATCTTCCGATCTGGAACTGACTGCCTGGAACCCCTTCCTGATTGCTTACCTAGCCCTGCTCTCGAGTACTCATCTTCAACATCTTATGCTTCCTCTTCGTCAACCACATCTGCCTGGGGAACAGATAAGGGAAGTGAAAATGATACCTCGAAGCATATGGAGATAAGGTACTAATTCATCATCAGCTAGGGACAAGGAGAAAGAAAGCAAGAGGTGGGCACTTGGAAAGATTGAAGAAAGAAACAGACCAACACCTCTACCTCGTGCCTGCCCGCCGTGCAGAAGAAACAAGCAGAGAAGAATGCAGACTGCACAATCAAATCAACCCAGCAGAAGGAGTCTGATTTGAAACCAAGGAACTCTCATATTCCTCGCTCAGAATTCCAAACCAGTTCGAGATCAAAGCTGTGGAAAGATAACAAGATCATCTATATCCAAAACCAGATTTGCGTTCTTAAACTCTACTATGTCTAATTTTTACTTTGCCATACTTGTCATGTTTATTCGTTATTTGTTTGTATGAGTTTATGCTTGAAGCATTGAGGAAAATGTTTGATTTAAGTGTGAGGGGGTAACCAAGTTGTTTTGCATGAAATTCGTAGGAGTTATCACCCATTACTTCTAGTGTTGTTCCTTGCTGTTTTTAAGTGTTTTTAAGCTGTTTTGGAGTGTTTCAATGTGTTTTGACATAAAAATCCGAAAATCTCATAAAAATTTGAAATATTGTTTTGAAAACCCTAAAAAGAGTTGTTTTTGTATGTTTATTTATGTCTTAGGGTACCTTCCAACACAATGATGAGGATTTGGTTTTTAATTACATGATTGTTAAAGAGAGTTATAAACATGTATGAAAATTTGATTTACTCTTTGGTGTATGCTTGGTTGTGGTTATAATTTATGAATTCACATGCAATCATAAAGGAAAAATCAATTTTTGTAACATGCTTGAAGGAAGGTACTCAAATGAACGCTACAACCTTGTGAGACTTGAGCCTAAACGTTTATTTGGAGAGTTAATAATATGTGCACTATTGTTTTCTAAAGTCGTTGCATGATCTCATTATTCTTTGCTTGGTTGCTACTTAGAAGGCGTTTCATCATTTAGTTCCAAATGCTAGAACTCATGCCTATTTCATTCAAAGCATGCTATTGATTTGCATAACACATATTCAAGATGAAGTTGTGTAGTGACCACCACAGCCAAATTGCCGTGCCCTATTTCATTATGTGTTTAAGTTTAACCTCGTTGAGCCTTTTGTAGCCTATGTTCTTTGTTAACCCACACTATCCTCACCTAGCCTAGATTAGGACCATCCATACCCTTGTTCTTGAAGCATAGTAAAACATGATTTAGAAGGAATTCCTTTTGTTGAACTTTTGCATAAAAACAAGTGTGGGGGAAGTGATTCTTGTGTATGTGTGTGTGTGTGTGTGTGTGTGTGTGTGTCAAAGTCCTTAGTAAGGCACGGGTAGAAAAGAAAAAGAAAAAAGAAACATTCGTGGAAAATAGAATGAAAAGAAGAAAAGTTGTGAAAAGAGTGAAAAAGAGTTGAAAAATATGTGAAAAAAGAGCTCTAAAGTGTTGTTTGTTGAAGAAAGGGTCCAAAACATTGATTTCGGCCCTAAGTGTTGCTTGAATCTTCCGTTTGTGTTTAAAAGTTAATTTCTGCATTATTAAGTGAATTCCAAGTGTCTATTTCATTACTTTGCTTGCTATTGCTTTCAGAACGTTTGTTATCCTTATCCTTTTTTTGTTAGCCATTACCCTTAACCCCCGTTACAACCCTTAACTTTATCTTGAGTGTTATGCGTTTCAATATGTGGAGTTTGGAATTGGTTTGAGCATATGGTGTCACTGGTTCTTACATCTAAGTAGTAGCATTCCATTCATGAGATCATATCTAAACATGCTGAATAACTCCAGAAAATTGCCCTCTTTGTTATACATATATGTGAGTGTTCGTTTTCATGTTTATATCAATCTTCTCACATATAACTAGTGTAGGGTGTGTAGTCAGAAAATGTGTGTGAAAATAGAGAGTATCTAGTAAGGAATTGAGTAAATTCTCGAAAGCATGTTACTACATTCAAAACATCGTTTTAATTGGTTAATTGTGAACTAGTAAGTGGTGACTCTAAGTATGTGCTCAAGCGTAAGGATGACCAAAAACTGTGAGAATGATGATTTTTAACATATCATGTTTCATTAAAAATCCCTGAGGCAATTGTTGGAAGGTCTAGGTTGTGTTTTGTTTTGTTTTGTTTTGTTTTGTTTGTTTTGTTTTGCTTGAGGACTTGCAAAAGCTAAGTGTGGGAGAATTTGATAGGAGCATATTTATGTGACTTAGTTAGCTTGTTTCTTGGCATTTATGTTGTTAGTTCGTAGTTATTTTAGTATTTTAAGCTATTTTCGTGTGTTTGTAGGTCCAAATGGTTAATGTGGCAAAGAAGTGCATTTTGGAGCATTTTGGAGCATTTTTGGGCATGGAATGGATAACATATGCTTGGAGCAAAAGGAATGGACGAAATTTGAAGTTTGTACATCATCCTCTCCCTATAAATAACCATTTTAGCACACTCATTTCACCCACCACATTCACCTACCACTACATCCACTCATTTCACCCAACACATCCATTCTCCAAACATCCATCCACTACACCCATTACATCCACTCATTACCAAACACTCATCCACTACACCCATTACATCCACCCACTACACCCATTACATCCACTCATTACCAAACACTCATCCACTACACCCATTACATCCACTCATTACCACAACACTCACCCATTACACCCATTACATCCACTCATTACAACTCCATACACTCATCTCCCTAGCCTATAAATACATCCACCCTTCACCATAATTTGGGGGCCATCATCCAAAGACACCACATCATCTACACAACTCTCCACCCTTCACCATAACTCATCTATATCCATCCACCACCACAAGAGACCATTCATTCACCACTCACACCTTGGTGCCGCATATTTGCAAGGAATGAGGATTGCTTGGAGTTGTGCTAGTCATTCAATTCGGATTGCTGGAGCATTCTAGGTGTATTCTACTTTGGTTTTCAATGTTTAATTTCAATTGTTTCTGCTTAATTGCAAGTATGAGGAACTAAACCTCTTTTGGCTAGAGGAGAATTCAAAACCATGAATATATTTGCAATATGAATTGATTTCTTCCAATTGTGATTTAATAAGTTGTGATTGCAATTCAATTATCTATTTTATTCATAACGGATTTGTGTATGTTTATTAAGGATGCATACTTAGTTTTCATGCATGAATTTGATGCTACGATATAAATAAGTTTCACCTAATCGTTACAAGTTTATATTCATGAGTAGTGAAGGTTGCTTGTCACAATCGCGTTAATTAAATTCTTGGCAAACGTATCATGCATTCATAGTTACAATTGCCTCGTCAACGCTTATGATTTTCATGGAACTTAATGATCTTTAATTGTATCTCTATTATGCATTCATATAGGGGACTTTTAGAGAATGATTTGGGTTGTCGCATGCATTCATCCAATTCAATGAGTAAAGGAAAATCTGAGGGTTAATTTGTGCATCAGGGTTAATCTGGGGTGTTGAGCATCATAGTTTATTGAAAAGCAATTGGAGATTGATTTGTATGCAAGTGTGTCATGTGTGGAGAAAGACCTTCTAGCTAGCCCATCATCCATCCAAAACAACCAATTTCGTGCAAATCTGTTTAGTTCTAGTTTCTGTTTTGTTTTACTTTATTTTCGTCCAAAACCCAATCCCCCTTTACTTTAGTGTGTCTAATTAGTTAGAATCTGTTTTAGTTTGTGTTTTTAAGTGTTTTAAGTCTATAGAATCTAGTTAAGTGTTTTTAAGTTTCTTTTTGTAAGTCAATTTAGTTTAGATTAGCAATCCCTCCTAATCCCCGGTCCAGAACGATCCCTACTTATACATATACTACAATTGTCAAAAGAGGGTTTAATTTAAGTGCTTAACTTTCATCGCATCACATCCTTGATACACCCAACTAACATAACAGATTTCACCCCTAGGCATCGAGAACTCCAACTCATAGTCGAGTGAAGTAGGATGTGCTTGAGTCGTTTAAGTAAACTTATGGGAAATAACTGAATGTGTAGCACCAGAATCAATTAAAACTTTAGCAAAATGGCCTAGAACATTCAACGTACCCATGATCAAGTCCGGATTAGCCTGAGCATCCTAAAGGGTGATGTTGTTAACTCTTCCCTGAACTTGTTGTCTGCCTCCACGACCCATGTTTGCTTGAACCTGATTACCTCGGGCCTGCTGGGGTGGAATTGCCTGTCTGCCTGAACCTCCATTGCTAGACGCTACGTCTAGGTTCTGATACTACCCTCCAATATATATATGTGCTCTGCCGCCTTGATTCGGCGTATAATCTCCCTGGAACTGTGGATAGCCTCCCTGAGTCTGCTGATAGCCTCCCTAGTAGTAGGGAACCTCAGGTGTATACTGGTATGGTCCTCCCTAATTCGAAACTACGCCCCCTTAGTAGTGGAAGGCTCCACCGTGGCCTAACTGCTGACGGTTGCCAAGTGCTGGAAGTTGCTATAGGGGGACTGTCAGTGGTAGAATAGGCTAATTCTTCTGATTCTGAGGACAATTATAAGCCATATGCCCTGTTTGTCCACAAGTGAAACATCCTCTGTTTCCCCTCTTACACTTGCCATAATGACGGGTGTTACACCTGCGACAAAACTAAACACCTAAACTGCTGGAGTTTCCTGAAAATGAGAACCACCAGTGGACCTGCCTCCTCTCTGAGGTGTACCGGAGTTAGAACCCCTGCTGGAGGATCTAGAGCTATTTCCACTCTTTTTAAAATTTTAAGCCCTTCTCGGGCCAAGAGATGATCGCCCTCTGTTATTGTACCTCTGGACATTCCTGCCAACACCATCATTCTCATCATCATGAGCATTATCCAAATCTTCAATCCAAAGCAAGACCTTGAAGAACTCCTGGTAAGTAGCACAAGGAATAGCAGTTGCTATATTGCGCCATTTCTTGCAAGTTCCCCTCTTAAACAAACGAAGCATCTCCCAGGGATTAGCAACAGTCTCGGGGCAATAACGGGATAAATCAATAAACCTTCGATGATACTCAGTGGCTGACATATCGCCCTGCCTCAGGTCTATGAACTTATTCTTCTTACTATCCACATACTCAGAAGGAATAAATCTGGCCTTAAATTACTGTTTGAAAACATCCCATTCTGCAACATCCGCATCAGATAAGGATTTCTTCTTAAGATCCCACCAAGATTCTGCTCCCAATCGAAAGAACCAGGTCGCGGTCTCAACCCATCTCTCTAGGGAAAGATTACCCTGCATGTGCATAACTAGAAAAGTCTTCTCCACATGATCGAACCATATCTCTGACTTCTACGGTCCCTCATTACCATAGAAATCATTAATCTTCACGCGGGATACAATATCCAGAGTATTCCTCGGGGTAGGACAGAGTGAAGACTGAATAGTAGCGGCGATAGCCTCACCAAATTGCCCAAAGTCTGGAAAGTTATTCTCCGCTGGAGAACGTGGCTCTCTACGAGGTGGCATGGTTCTGACATAAGAAAACAAGCGTTAAAACACACTAGGAAGTGCAGGACTGTCTAAACCTATGCTCTAATACCAAGCTAACACATCCCGACCTGGAAAGGTCGAAGCATGCTGCCGTCACCATGAGGTGACGTAACCATAAGGGTAAGTAATGCAAAAAGTGAATAAAATTTAAACTAATTAGAACTAAACAGTGAAAGAGTGCGCAATTCGTGGGTTGAACCCACTACAATTATTCAGAGTGTAATAGACAGTGAGACTACGAAAGAGTAGTTAAGGCAACCAAAGTACACTTATTACATAGTAGTGATAAGTTCGTACATCTAAACATAAGGAAATGTCAGAACTGTCGTGATTCCTCGAGTGCCACAGAGAGTACAGCTATCTAGGTCCGAGAGGGGCGAAAATTAAAGTTGAGCGGGTCAGCAAAACAATGCTTATAAGAAAACATTTATCTTTGAATATAGTAACCCCTCGCTGTAAAACAAGTATAGTTTCCTCAAAACATACTACGTAAGTATGAAATCCAATATATCAGCCATATAACCAGAAATATGCCAAGTAAATGATGTATCATATGCCACAATAATAATCATGTGATAATCAATATAACTAAGTGCTCATCCCTCTAAGCTGACACACAAGTTCAAACAGATGGTTTCTGACACGAACAGGACTGGGTGTAATCAATATGCTCTAGTATTACGATCACGTGAAAACTGGTGCAAAAACACATCACATACAAGTCGGATCGCCTAATGCAATCTACCTGACAAGACTGGCACCTAAACTTTGATCCAAGGTAAGCGAATGGTGCAGATGTGAACATACACGTGAAGAACTGGCCTGGCCCTAGCCCTGGCCCTGGGGCGAATACTAACACCAGGTGCATCAAGATGAGCATGTACACAAGTATGTATGAATGTCATGACAGTAATATCACAACCATATAGCGGCATTTATCACAATTTATATCACAATAATGATAATATGCAATATAGGCGTAAAAGTGAAGTAAATACGTATTTATGGAAACTATAAATATATATAGGTATAAAACAACTGCCCACTCACAAGTATGTCGTTGGGTCCCCCGAGCCTAGCTTGGCCTCGAAAATCCTCGGAATAAGTTTCCCCTATATGTGAAATAACTAAATAACATTAATTAAGCACATAACAGAAAACTAAATAAAATGCCCATAGTTAGCTCAAACCTAGGGTGTAAATATGTGAAATCGATCTACTCGACGACACGAACGTGCATGTACCAACCACGCGCCGGCCGAACCCCGAACGCGCCCCCACGCGCCGCCTAAAGGTTCAGTCCACGCGCGCCCACGCACCCCCACGAGTACATTGTACTCACCTTCTTCGTGAAAATCTTCCAGAGCCTATAACAAGCTCGATTCTCAACCAAATTCACTTCTACAAAAGCCAAATTAAAGCTAGGAATGCGATCTACCGATCCCAATTTACAGAAAGTTAGAATATAGTTCGTGTTGTTCAGAAACTTGGTCTGAATGTGGCCAAACGACCACTGCTGAAATTTTCCAAAAAACTAAAATTTTCTTCCTAACTTCTAGAGTTGATTTCTAACTCGTTACTTAACCAAACTCAGTGATTCAAAAGCCATTTTGAAGTTAGGAATGTAGAGAACAAGTTTGTACCTAGAAGAAGTCCAGTTGTGGTCGAGGTTGACCAGAAAAATGGTTTGAAAGTGACTAAATGGCCACGGTTCTTGTACGAAAAACTTCAGGTTCTCCTTCTTCTCGCGTTTCTGGGTAAAACCACACGTTCAAAACACAAAAAAAGGATCAATAACAACCCATAGAAGTGAAATGAAGGTTCTAAGGGTTTCTCAAGGCTTACCTTAGCCATGCATGGCTTGAAAACCGTAGTATCGAACTCGCCGAGTCGGACCTTCCGAGTTGGACATTCAAAACTCGGTCAACATGCGAACCAGGGGTATGGTCATGATCGTGGGGCTGAGATGAGCATGATGATGTAGTTTGTTTGTTCGATCTATGAGCTTTGGTGCTCGCTCATCGAGTTGTAGAGGGAGAGAGAGCTCACGGGAGAGAGAGGAAGAAGAGAGAGGTTTTCAAATTTTCTTTGCTTTTTCTGATAGAGGGGGGGACAGAACATACAGAAAAGATGGGATGGAATAGCTGAAAGTGGAGTGATGCAGAGAGTGCACGGGATGGGTTTAAAAGGAATCCAAGGGGTAGATTTTTAGATTTCCTAATGTAAAAGGAGATCGAAATCTATCCGAAATAGATATTTTTACACTTTAAAATCTATGTCTACTCGTACTAGCGTGTACAATTTAAATACGATAGCGAGAAATAAAAATGGAAAGCGATAAGAATAAGTCCATGTCACTTGCCAATAAGGCATAATCATCAATACACATACTCGGGGAGAAATACATAGGAAAATTAGGGACGGGTTGTCACACGATCTGTCATCCATACTTCTCCTTTTGTTTTAATCATGATTTTGTGTTGGATTCACAGGTATCTGCCTTCAATCTTGAGCTTCCAGTAGCCCTTCACTTATGCATCTACTGATCCACCCTCCAAAGTCTCTGTTTGGGTAAAATAGTTTTTTTTTTTTAATTTTTTGTTATGGGTAATGTTGAATTTTTTTTTTCTCATAAATACATGAACAACGTCTTTTTCATTGGCCGATGAGCAGTGTATATATATATATTTTTCATTGACTCTATACTGGAGTGGAGATGAACAGGGAATCTAGGCTAAAGTTTGATGCCATTTGTGTCATCACTCTAGAATCTAGGGATTTACTTTGTATATAAGGAAGCTTATAAGGTAGCTTTCTATAGGTTGTTACAAGGCCAACTGCAATGGGGTACAAATAAGCCAAAATTTTGATTAAATGTTTTTCAATTTTTGAAATTCTTGTTTGCCTCTTTCTTGTTCAAAGTTTTTTTCTTGTATTCTTTAAAAGACTTTGATGGAATGTTATCTTTTTGTCAGACAATTGCCACATTCTTTAGCCAAGTCATGGTTGCCATCAGAGGAATTTCTGTTGGTTGTGTAATCATAGTCTCACTTTAACTAGGTTCAACATGCAACTTAATGTATTACATGATTCAGGATCTCATGGGTTTTATCTTAGAGCAATGTGTTTTCCAGTATTTGAACTTGCAGGTGATGAACCAGTGATGAAAAAGCTATATGAAGGAGTGATGAAGGAGCTACATACATGGAATTTCTGTTGGCTTGTATTTGCACGCTAATGACACTTCGTTTTTAGTGAGCCTTCTTACCCATATGACCATCTTTTTTCTTGCAGGAAGGAGAGAGAACCTAAAGTGGTTATCAAATTTGCTACAAGTAATTTGGGGTAAGTATAGTATGACCACTAAGTGTTTGATGAAATATCTCAAAGAGTTATGACATTTTGGAACGCATTTGTAAACTGGGTTATTTGCTTCTGTATAAATTTGTTATGAATTGAGTGGTCTTCTAGTTGCATTTGGTTACTCTGCAAAATCTCTCTCTAAATTCGTTTTTTCTTTTAGGATACGAAACATTCCTTTGTTAATCTCTCTACGAATTTGGTTTCAATTTTTAGGTGTCTAGATTTTGATGGTTTGCTAGACAGTGACGAGATGCACTCAAGTGATGATGTGAATGAAGCAAAAAGAGAAAAGGAAGAGGGCCAACAATGTACGACTTGTAATATTTGAATTTGTGATTTTTTTTATGTAGTTATTATATTGTAGTAAACATGGAACTTTGTTGGTTATTCTGTACTAAAATGTATCAATACAAATATATAAATATATTTGTTAAATAGTTTTTTTTTATTTTGGAAAATAATTTATAACTGGCATTGGCTGTGGTCAATTAGTAATTGACAACGGTCATAGCACGTGGTGTTAGATTCCAATTTACCACGGGTACAATCCGTGGTTATATTGCATTTGATAACGGGCATAGTTCGTGGTAGAAACAGAGACTTTTTATCACATCCAGAATACTAACGGGCATAGTATTCGTGGTGGATTGCAATTTACCACAGGCATTAACCGTGGTAGATAGGCTTTTTTCTACTAGTGAGTAATCGGTGTCTATTTAATAAAGTTTTCAAATAACAAGTGCATTCCCATATATTTTAAAAAATTACAATCATTGTCCTTACATAATTCTCTTTGATAATTACTATCTCACATTAAATATCATATCATGTTTAGTCATTTAGCATATTCACAACAATTTATATAAAAGTTTACCAAGCACTCAGATATTATTTTTATTTATTAAAAGCACTTTTATCAAAAAGGTAAAGCAAGCACTCAACACTTTATTTGACAGTTATTTATTCTCAAAACGCAGCAGAAGCATTTGTTTTTCAAAGCACAACAAAATTTTATTTGTGGCGTAGCTTATTATTGTCCTTATCAACAAATGAAAACTTTGAGCTTTAACGATAACAACAAAATAAAAGGTAAAGTGAATAGTACCAGTATTGACTTATTACAATTGTGGTATTTTGTTAAAGTGTACAGCACCGAGTGTACAGCACCGAGTGTTTTTCGTTAAAGTTCCCTATTAACAATTACTACTATGTCGAGCTGAGTTTCCTTACAACAGGACCTATTAAAATGATAACTTATTACAATGTGAAATTTATTCCTAAACCCAAACAGGGACCAAAACTTTTTATGACTACAAATAAGTTATTCGTTTATAGAGAGAGGTTTTATTGTAGCATTCACAACACTTACAGCTTTTTATTGAATTATTGAATCTCAAATAATGTTTACATTATTGCAAGGAAATACAAATGCATAAGGAATTGAAATGTAAATACATAAAAAAAAGTTATCCACTTAAATGTTTATAATGAACTGTAGCTTTCTTTGAATTTATTCTTCTTAAGCAAATTTTTGAACCAGTGTGCTGAGAGTTTTTGGTATCTTTTCAGCCCATCTTTATAATCCACGTAGTTTAAACCAAATCGGACAGTGTATCCAGAAGTCCATTCAAAGTTGTCTAACAATGTCCATGCAAAGTATCCCTTCACTTTCGCCCCATTTCTACACACACACGCACAAATGTTCAAATGGGTTAGGTCAATATAATGATTAAATAACCATAACATAAGAAGGCTAGGCAGTATATAGCCTTAATCATTTTGTTAATCACTACTTACTTGATCGCCGCTTGAAGGTAACACAGGTGATGATAGTAGTAGTCAATTCTACTGGTATCATGAAGGGCCTCTTCAAGTGATAGTTCTGGATTATTCAACTCTGATACACCTATGTACATATTATTACACAAAAAAATTAAATTTAGTTTCTTCCTCTAAAACTATAAGAAAACGTGTAGTTTCATTTTACACCACTATAAATATGTGAAACTTTTGCAATTAATCAAGGCTTAAAAGTTTGTATTACATACCATTCTCAGTAATATAAATGAGTGGATCATTATATTTTTCCTTTGTGTAAAGCACAAGATCGTGAATTCCTTTTGGATATACATATAACCAATCTGAAGCAGCCTGCAACACCATTTGAAGATAATACGTAAATGTTGGGGAAAAAAAACTACTCCTCCAAATGCAAATAGCTCAAAATGATAAATTTGATATTTACCTGTGGACCAATGAGTACTCCATTAAGCTCAGCTGCCACAATATTTACAAACATTAGAATACAATTGGTGTAAATATTAGAATATAATTAAAGTAATTAAGAAGTTAAACTAGACAAAGAAGTACAAAGAACTTAAGCTATTCAAACTAAGTTTCCTTTTGCACTCACTTGTAAGATCAGCTCGAGAATCTGTTACGTAGCTTGCCGGTAGTGAATTGTTCTTGGTTGCACTACTTGTGTATCTAGCAGTATAATAATTTATTCCAAGAAAATCAAATGATCCGTTTAGCAACTTGGATTGTTCTTTTGTGAATTTGGGCAATCTTTTCCCAACAATTGATCGCATGGTGTGTGGATAGTCACCACTTGTTAATGGGTCCAAAAACCTACAAAACATGACAATTCCGGATATTAGCCTAATTATATTATTATATATAAAGAGTACTGCTGGCTAGGTAGTATCAATGTTTCAATTCATAAGTAAACATGTAATTGGGTTGATATATAATCTAATAAGACACTTGCCATCCAAACATAAAATCCAAAGATCGTAAGGCAGCATCTTTATCTTGCTTTGAATCCGAAGAAGGCTCAAACCAGTCTGACACCAATGTTATCCCTATCAAGCCTTTTTGAGTTGCCTACACAAAAATATGAATTTTGGTTGAACAAATAGGAGCTATGGAAAAAGATACAACCTTTAGATTATCTCACTACAAAGAGTATTCCCTCTTGTATTACAACTCAATAATAATGATTCATATAGAATTCTCAATTAGGAGCCAATAATCTGACCCCAAAAAAAAGAACAAAAGCTATTGAACCTAATATCTGTTCTTGTACAATTCTACAGCTGCTCCATGAGCAAGAAGAAGGTGGTGTGCCACCAAGTATGGTTCAATGGCTGAATCTCCACCGGTGCAGTTTAGGTTTTGCCAAGAAGAGCAGCGTCCCGGTACTTCAGTACCAACAGCATAACCCATGTAACTAAAAGTATATGGCTCATTTTCCGTGAACCAGTGCTTGACTCGATCACCAAATTCCTTATAACAAAGTTCCACATAGTCTTTAAAATGATCGCTGCAGATACACATTTATGTTACGAATATCAGTATGTATTTTATCAAATTATCACTGAGAGAAGAAATTTTGTTCACTTACACAATACGAGGGCTTAAGAAACCACCATATTCATCTTCTAAAGCTTGGGGAACATCCCCATGAAAGAGTGTCACAAATGGCTTTAATCCTATATATACATGATCAGTAAAATCAAATTAAAAGTCTGATTGAATGATGTTCTAAAAATTCATGTAATAATTGTTTAAGGTAGGATGATTAACCATTGCCTAGGAGTTCATCGATGAGATTGTTGTAATAATCAATTCCTTTTCTGTTAACGCCACCACTTAACGTTCCATCTAATTAGAACAAAAATAACAAGAAAAATAAGGGTTCTACAGTAGATAACTCGATCACATTAATTTTGTTAAAAGTATATAAAGAGAATAATTTTCTCATAGGACAAATAATTCTTATGCACAATATATATTGACATTGGTCCCAACCAAATATGAGGATGCGGAGCAACTTACTTGGTAATAATCTGGACCATGAAATAGAGAATCGGTACGCATCCAACTCCATATCCTTCATAATCCCCACATCTTCCTAGAATGACAAAAGGATATATATCATAATAAGAAAAAAGTTTAAAATGAAATATTGAGGATCTCATTATATTGTGCTTTTTATAAAGGCTCCAATTTAATATGTTAACATGTGCCCTTCAAGTATAAACGGTCAAGAGATTAAAGTTATGAGATTCTAGACCTTATAGCGGTGATATTGATCAATAGCAACATCTCCGTTACTGCCATCAGCGATTTTTTCTGCACTTAATAAAAAACATAATGGTGAAATCCATATCATATGCAAAGTACTTTATGTGCGTGCGTATTGATGAAGTATATACATATATTGCACATATCACATGACCACGTACTATTTGTCTCCGAACAAAGTGCATGGTTATCAGAGGGGTTGGAGTTTTTTAGGTATACTTGTCCTCATGAAGAAAAGAATGAGGTGCTAATTATACTCCTTTGAAATGAAGTAGCCAAAGTTTTCATATTACCAATTGATTAAATCACAGACCTGGATGTTTGTGGGTGTAGGTGTCCCATATGCTTGGTCCTCTTCCATCTTCTTTTACTGCACCTTCATACTGAAATATACATACATGCATATTCGTAAGTGTACTACCACACACGCAAGGAAGATGTCAACATTATAATTCATGCATGGATGCTAACTGCATGTATAAAATATACCAATAAAATGGTAAATAATCCCAGAAGATATATATATTGACCTGGTAAGATGCAGAACCTGTGCCAAATATGAACCCTGGTTCAAAACTGTTGCGATTGAGAAATTCGCAATGCACAGGTGGATCCGTATTAGCAGCTTTGCTATTTGTCAATGCAAAGCCAATGAGTAGCAGCACACCAAAGAGCAAAGATCTTGAATATTTCATTGCCATAACTTGGGAATTTTGATATCGATCGAGATAATTAAGTTGTCTCTGCCTGGAATATTGCATGGGGTTTATATAGAGGAAGGGAGGAAGGGATATGGTGTCCACGTACTTGCTCATGAGAATAGTAAAGGGTTAAAATTCGTAAACAAATTGAATTTTGAAGTCCTAGTTTAAAGACCAGGTCATGGTCTGCAGTTTAAAGACCAGGTCACGGTCAGTGATGAAATTTTTGGTATGCGCCAGGCTCCAGCTACAGAGACTTGTTCAAAGAGTAGAAAATTATTTGACCCAATAAAAAAGTAGAAATTTTTGACCCGAATTCTTTACGTAAGTACATAACCGATAAGGTTGAAGAATTTAATCTTTGAATTAAATCCTGATCTTTTTCTTCTTGTTAGAGTTTTAATATTGAATGCGTTCTGTTATCAAGGGCGAACCTATTATGGCGCAAAGAGGACGGCCGCCCCTCTTCTAGCCGGAAAAGAAGCCCAGGACTTTGATTTTCTGTGCTGCCACACCTCTGGTTCTATCGGAAATGGGGTCTGGTTTGCTGAAGGAGGAGGAGCCTCCTTGTCCCAACGAAGAAGATGATGCAGAGAGACTCATTTTCTCTCTCCCTCGTGGCAAAGTAACATTTTTGTCTTCTTTAGTTGTCATCCTATGAGCTTCTGCCACCTTCAATACTATTCACTAAAGGCCTTATGAATTGGGAGGTGATACATATATGCCGACAAAATAATCGGGAGGTGTGGCGCCAGATATATTACATCAGTTTACCACTTGCATGTCTACATCACTCAGCCTATGCTTTTTAGCTCTCGTCTGGAATTGTGATGTTTTTAAAAAAAATATATATAGCTTATTAAAAAATTTAAAATATTAAATGTGTTTAACAAAACTAAAAAGAAATATTTTTTATAAAAAATCTGTTGGCAATGATGGTAAAAAAGTATAGAAAGGAAAAGGCTACCAAGTTTCTAAAAGCAATGTCTTTTTTTTTTCAAAATATAGTAATCAATGTCTATTTAATAAAGTTTTCAAATAACATATGCATTCCCATATATTTTAAAAAATTACAATCATTGTTCTTACATAATTCTCTTTGACAATTATTATCTCACATTAAATATCATATCATGTTTAGTCATTTAACATATTTATAATAATTTAAACAAAAGTTTACCAAAACACTCAGATATTATTTTTATTTATTAAAAGCACTTTTATCAAAAAGGTAAAGCAAACACACATTTTTTTTTCAAAGCACAATAATAGCAAATTAGCCCTTATTCACATGTTTAACACTATTAATTCTTTTAAAATTTATAATAATTTTCATAAGACTTCTCAAAAATATTTCGTAAAGCACTACAGACTAGTAATCACTTGAATTTTCATCTCATACCATCAAATTACTAAGACACTAATTAAAGTAAAAATTCTAATACTTTTATATGTTGTATGTTAAATAAACCCGAACTCCTAATTTAAGTATAATTTTTTCATTGTAATTAGACGCTTATTTATATAATATATAATAATTTACTTAAATTTGTCTAGTCCGCCTATGCCTCACCTAGGCACTAGTGCCCAATCAGATGTCCAACTAGCACCTAACTTTGTTGCTGCTGCGCTCGACGTTTCTTTTTTATTCCCTGGAAAACCAACAAAACAACGCCATTTAGGTGTTTAATTAAAAATAAATGAATTATACCTCTTCAGTCTTCACCAGTTTCCCTCTTTTAAACTCCACAAATTAGAGCACACCCTGTGGTATGACTGTGACATGCAGGACGTTACTTTCAATTCATGCGTTTCGAAGAGGTAATACGAATTTATAGTCCTATACCTTTCTAGAAATTAGTAGCAGGAAAACTATATTGCTAGCATATTCACTCTGGATTTCGGTTATTGTATGCGTTGTTATTCAATTTTGGTTTTGATAAATTGGAATTGGTGTAATAGGAATCATTATGCGATGATGCGCTTGATTATACTATTGTGGATGCAAATTTCCGTTGTATGTTAATTTGACAAAAATGCACCTGCAAAATTATAACACCTTCAATTAAGACCAAAAGTTTCACGCGCCCACGATGAACGGCAGGGCTTTGGTCGAAGAATCTTTGATACCAAAGTTATTATTCTTAAAAGAATATATTTTTAGGAGTTTTTGGGCAGCAAATGGCTTAGCATTTTAGTGGGATGCGTGGGATATTTATAGAAAGGTGACCGACCATACACCTTCTTCATGGGATTATTTTTGTTCCTTCTCATTCAGGTTCAAATTCATTGAAAATGTCATGGCAATTGCATTTTCAGCTTTCTAGTCCCATACACCTTCTTCATCAAATATAACACCGTTTGACACAAAAACCTTCTTGATTGCTAAGTTACAAACTCTGTAACCCTTCACAACTTTGCATAACCAACAGAGATCTCTTTCATAGAAGTTTTATCTAGTTTTATCTTAGTTGTCCAGGAACATGATTGTAACAAATGCAGCCAAACACTCTGAGATGTCTTGTTCTTGGCTTTCTACCACTAAATGCATCAAATGGATTCTTGTCCTGCAAAGCTTTAGGTGACATCTATTTAGAAGATATATTGCATTGTTAGAAGCTTCTCCCCAAAAATCATAAGGTAGATTCTTATCAAGTAACATGCCTTTAGCCATTTCAATAATGGTCATGTTCTTCCTCTCAGCAACACCATTTTGTTTATGGGAATACGCCACTGTCAATTGCCTTTCAACGCCTAGATCATCATAAAAGCTTTGAAACTCTAGAGAAGTATATTCTCCTCCTCAGTCATGTCTCGATTTTTGAATTTGATAACCACTTTCAAGCTGAACCATAGCTTTAAATCTTTTAAATACACATAATACGCCTACCTTAGGCTTCAAGAAATATAGTCAGCATATTCTGGTATGGTCATCAATAAATATCAGAAAGTGTTTATTTCCACCAAGTGTAGCGACCTGCATAGGACTACATACATCAGAGTGTATCAACTCCAATGGCTTATTTGCTCTCCAAGTCATCTCTTTATTGAATGTCTCTCAGTGATGTTTTCCTACAATGCATCCTTCAGAGACAACATTTGATTTCTTCAATTTAGACAGGCATAATACCATTTCCTTATCAGCCAACATATGTAAACTCTGAAAATTCAAGTGACCAAATCTTTTGTGCCACTCTCAAGAGTCTTCTTCAGCTATTGCTTCAATGCAGATGGCATTATATCTTTCATTATGAGAGGAAAACATATGTTTCCCGTCATTTGTACTGCAACCACATGTCTTTCAAGGCTTCTATCTTTAAATATTTCAACTTTATCATATCTAAACAATAAGAAATATTCATGATCTAGCATTTGGCCTACACTTAGCAAGTTTTTACCTAAATCAAGAACAAGCATAACCTCTTTGATATGCCTTGTACTATTTTTGGTTTCAATCACCAAGGTTCCTTTTGCTATAGCTTGTACTATCTGTATGTTTCCCATCTTAAGTCATGCAGTGCCACTTAGTACTACATTCTAGTGGTATTTCTCTTCACTTTTAAGCATTGTTCCTAAAATCGCCGCCTAGCGCCGCCTAGCGCCGCCTAGGCACTAGGCTGCTGGCCACCGCCCCGATTAATGCCTAGGCATTTGAAAATTAAGAAAGGGTGCCTAGACCTGATAAGGCACCTACCTAGACTACCTAGGCACCCGACTAACCCGTCCAGACTTGCCTAGGCACCCGCTTAGGTTGCGACTACTTAAACAGAAAATAGATAACTTTCATTTTGTATTTTACTTTTTTCAATAAATTGGAAGAGACTAGTTGAATAGTTAAATGAACACACATCACATGTTTGTTCCCCATGTTTTCATTATGCTCCAATACTTCATAATTATATGTCATTCTATTTTGTAGTTTAAGATGAAATTATATATATATATATATATATATATATATATATATATATATATATATATATAAGTGCAAACAGGACACTTATTTACACGAAACATAATAGACTTACTTAAATCCACCTAGTCCGCCTAGCCGCTAGGCTCCAGCCCGCCACCCAACTAGAGCCTAGCATTTTTTAGAACCTTACTTGTAAGTTAGAGGTCTTAGATTTGATTCTTGCCAAAGGTGAATTTTAACCTCATTATTGTTAGCCCATTGTGAAGATAAGCACACCCAATTCCCCTTAGTGTATAGATAATATCGGTTGTTTAAAAAAAAAGTCATGTAGTCACATTTCTGTCTTCATCAATCAACATTGACTCATGTAAAGTCATGTGATTCCTGGATCCATTATCTATAGACCAGACATGTTCATTCTTGACAGTTGTTGTGGAATCACAAGCAAAGAACATACTAGTGCCTTTTCCCCCTCCTTGACATAATGAACCAGTTTGACCATTTTACTCCTACAATCTTTGGCAATATGCCCAAACTTATCACATTTGTGACACTTTGGATTTAAACCAGCATTCACCAAAATGTAAATTGGCACAAATCTTGCAATCTCCTTTGCTACCATTGTTCTTTACAATCACATTTGGCTTCTCACTTTGTTTCACATAGTGTTTCTTCTACTTATTCTTCCAAGGCTTCTTGCCTTTATAACCAACAACTTGTGAGTTCTCCTTTGGCTGAATACTTAGGCTACTAAATTCTCTTTCATTCACCTCTCCATCTTCAACATGTCTCATTCATCTTTACTCAAAAGCTTTAGGTGTTGTTGTAGACTCAGTTGGTTCAATCTCACTGATTTTCTTTGTACCCTCAATAAAAGATACAATAGTAACATAAGTAAGAGTTAGGCTAATGTACAGCTTCTCTACCGTAATTTTATTTAACAAATCCTTTCTGTGCATTTTCATTTGACTCACCAAAGCAAACAATCTAGTCAAATAATCAAACAGAGATTCACCATTACTCATTCTAGCATTCTCAAAATCAAGACGAATACCTTGTAATTTCATTGCCATGACCTGATAATCGCCTTTGTATTCCAGCTTCAACACATCCCAAACTTTGTTAAATGTCTCCTGATTTGCAATCTTGAAAAAAATTTGGTCACTCACTGTACTTTGAATTAACCTCAGGGCTTTTGCATCTCTGGAAAGAAGATCCCGAGCAACAATCAGCTACTTCCCATCCATTTACTTCTCATCTGAGGGAAGTTCATAGCCATTTTCAGCACAACCCAAGAGATTGTGAGACTTGAAAATAGTCATCATTTGGCGCACAAAAATTCATAGTTGACACCAATGAAGATCAGAGCTCGAAGATTAGCTCTAGATCCAAACATTTTGTTCTTCAATTTACTTGAGATCTTGGTTGAAAGCTCAAAGAACATTTCACAAATCACACCCCTTGATTCAATTCGAACCAAGCTCTTAAGCCATGTTAGTGTGTTTAGGGGTGATGAACTCGATTTCCAGTAGGATTTAACTCATGAAATCACTGAGAATGTGATCGCTGAATTGCAGAGAAATGGAAGAAAGAAGGTCACCAATGTAATCTCTCAAGAATATATCTACATTGGATTCTCTATCTCTCTAAAATCTGTTAAAAATAAAGCATGAGGAGCGTGTGATATAGCTGTTTCTAGTCATCACACCTCAATAACAAGGGCACACGTGAGTTGCACATGATCAAATTAAATCAGTTATAAAGCTAGACATGTGGCACAATCTACACCATTTAGATGTTATAATTGTGACCATCCATTAGAAACTTTGTGAACTTAAACTTCAAAAAAAAATTTTTTTTTTTTGTCAAACGATAGATTTGTTAGATTAGATATTAGATTAAGGAGCCGACAGGGTTTGAACTTGTTGGAAATATTTGCGATAACGATGCTCTCCTACAACAAATCACATAAAATAATATCAGTATATCACAATTTTATCACCTCAATTTATTAAATAAAATAAAATACTTAACTTTTGTAGGTAGAGAACGCTCTTTGTCGATCCTCAATTAGAACAAGATTTTAGGTTGAGGCATGTAGTCACTGTCCTTAAGAGTAGATTTCGCCCCTCTAAGATAATGTCTCAATGTAACAGGTTATGGCGCCCTACCATCCACGATACAACAACCTATAATCATCGTAAGCGTACACTCACAATACTTGGATCGTACGAACAACTCGATTTTCCTTTGGCATATGAGAGATGAAATTATAATAGCATTTGAGAGAATACAATAAATCAAGAGAGGAGAGGAAGGTGGGATTCCTTTAATTGGGTGAGGTTTGTAGGAAAGAAAATATTTGAAGTCCAATAGCAAAAGGAGTAGTCTAGGTAAAGATCAACATAATCCTTACGGCATGAAGAGTTGTTTTTATATAGAACATGAGAAAGGTAAACATGATTAAGCATGGTCTAAAAACGTTAGACAATATAATTGCCCAGTTAATGGGTTAATCAAGATGGCATATTCAAAGAGAAAATGTAATTTATAGCCCCAATATTATAACCTCTTTAATGCGTCAACTTTTGGTTTGCAAACAAAACTGAAATTAAGATTAAAAGAAATCATTAAGAATGATATTAACATGATCAATGAGGACTTGTATTTTGAAATACCCAATCACAAATTCTAACAAAACTCACGTCGTGGTGCAAGGGCAACACTCTTCTCTCCCACTGTAGTAGAGGGCCATTTGCAGTTGAAAAACCTCCAATTCTAGTTTCTAAGAACTGAAACTTGAACTTCCAGACATCCTATTTCTTCAATCTTCCTGTAGCTACAAGACTTATACTTCAACACATTCCTGTGAGTGTTCCGTAATTTGTTCATTCAAGTATTTTTCCCTGTTCCCATTATTCGCTGTAAATTATTGCATCTTTCTGCGGTGCCTTTAGTCCTTTGTTGAGTGTAATAGCATGAACTTTGCTCAATCTGGTAGGGTGAATCGAATGAGTGATCCTATTATGTGGCCTAGAATGGCTGAAAACATGAAACAGAAAATTGAATAACAAGTATGTATAACAATTTAGCTGTACCCCCTCAACTAAACCTTCGTACAATCTACTTTTTCAATACTTCAAACCTAGAATACAAAGTAGACAAGAAAGTCACTCTTGCATTGGCCAATGTAGTTGAACACACTAGATTCCCTAATCAAAGTTTATTTCATAACCCACAATAATATATGTCAAGGCTCAATAGCAGATGCGATATATATTTCCTCGACAATGGAGTAATGTTTGTTTATGGGCGACCTTCGTGCTTCATGCTGTATAGGAATATAAGTTGGAAATAAAGGATTTATGAAAATATGAGTTCTGTACAATCTCTTATTTCTAAAATAACAATATTAATACTTTATTCTTCTATGTAAGGAGATATTTATAAGATTACAAAGGAGCAATACTAGGAAATAAATCAAACGATCATTTATTTACAAGACAAGGAAACCTGGACCAAATCAAATCATACCAAAACTATAATTAAATTAAATCCCTAAAATACTTTCATTTTTATTTTCCAACACTCCCATAAACTCATGATGTGAAATCATAAGTTTGCCAAGAAGGAAATAAGATCTAATTTGAAACTATCGACGCCTCCTTCATGTGTGACCACGCATCAAAAGAGCCTGCATGAAATCTTGACTGGTATGCTGAAACTAACACCAATCTTTTTGAAAGCTTAACAAATCACAATCCGTCAAAACTAACGTCTCTTTCCGGATCCCCAACCCGAACTAACACCAATTTTTTTGAAAGCCCAACTAGAACAAACGTCTCCATTCGAAAACCCGACATACAAAACAAAGTGTCATTAGCGAGGGTCAAATACTGTTGGAAAAGGCATTTTGCCGTCGCAACTACTTATTTCCGACGGGAAAAAGCCCTCGTTGAGCGTCGGAAATTGTCCCATTGGAAATACTTTTGTTCCGACCAGCCGTTGGAATTAATGCATTTTCGACACACATGACTCGTTGTTAATAGTTATATTTATGTTGGAAATGAATGTTCAAAATGGCAAACTTATTTTATTTTCGATATGGAATTTTGGTCGCAAATACTTATAGAGTTGTCGGAATTACTTTTCAAGTGACGACAAATGTTTTTTGCAATCACGTTTTTCCTACCAAACAATTGTGTCAGAAAATCGTTTTCCAACAAAATCGTCTTTTTTTACGAGAGTGCACAATCATCGCATTTACAATTACTGACCATACAAGGTTGTCGAAAATACATAATGGCTTGACAGAAATAGGCACAAAAACATATTTGCTATGATCAAGCATCGTCGAAAATATGTACTTCCAACGGTGAAGTTTTGTCGGTAATACATATTTGCAATGGCAAGCTTCGTCAGAAATATATATATTTTCGACAATGGAGACTCGTCGAATATATATATTTGCAATGGTAAAATTTTGTCGGTAATATATATTTTTGACAGTGAAGCTTCATTGGAAATAAATATTATTGACCATATTTAGTCGTCGCAAATTTTTTCATAACCAATATTTAGTTGAAAATGGGTTTTTCCTATGTGAGCGTCTTTGTTAGAAATGTGCACATTAACGAGAGGAATTTACAATCAAAAAAGCTATTATTCTATTTATAATTAAATTATATATTGAAATTAAAATATGATAAAAATAGGTATGTAATCGTTACTAATAAATTAACCAAACCATTGTATTAAATTTCTCAATATCCAAGCAAGATTATTCATAAAATTATTTAAAAAAGAAAATGGACAATAGTTAAATTGGAAAAAATAAAAAGAACAATATCCCACGAATAAAACCTAACAAGTTCAGATATTTGATAATATCAAAAAGAAAGTATGATGCACTATTAATCTTCATGTTGAGCATCTGACCAACTTTCAACATTCTCCTGTCAAACAAACAATAAAGAGAGTAAGTAAAGAAATAATATATTAATCAACAGTAAGACAAACAATAAAAATGAAATAAAACAATTTACCATAGATGTCACAGCCCGTCCCAAAGTTTTACACTCGTGATGGTGAATTAACGGAAATGTCCCTAATACGTGACTAAGGTATGATCGGATCATATTTATATATATTTTTACTTCGAATTCACTCGTCTTTTCTTGGTTAGTTCCTTATATTTTTGAGCTATTTACGTTATTTTTGTGTTTATAGGATCTGTTATGCAAATTTACCCTTTATTGTCACATGATAATACTAATTTACATTTTATAAACAATGTTTGTCCCTCTCATTATTATGATGTTTGCAAAGGAAGAGAAGAAAGAAGAATAAAATAAAGGGAATCCAAGAGAGGAGTGCGGGGAGGACAGCAAGTCAAAGTGGACAGCACGCTGGGGGAGTCAAAGTAGGAAAAAGAAGGCAGAAAACTGGAAGAGGGACACGGCATAATTAAAAGGAAGGAATCCAAACATGGCAGCTGGCAGCTAGGGCAGCGGAAGGAAAGAAAAGACGGGATCCGAGGAAATAAAAAGAAAATCTGAGGTATGTAGAGACGAAGACAGAGGGGAGAGAGGGAGCTGCCTCTTGGCAGCTCGCAGAGACGCAGGCCAGAGAAAAAAACGTGAAAAAGGAAGGAGGACTGACAAGGAAAGAAGGCAGCCTTGCTGCCAGAAAGAAAAGGCAGTGTGACACGCGGAGCAGCGTGAAAAGGGGGAGAAGTGTGAAAGGTGTGGGAGCTGGACACGTGAGAGAGGTCAGTGAGGAGGGCTGCCCTTGGGCAGCGTGGGCAGCGTGGAAGAGAGATAAGAGAGATTTGGTGCGGAGACGGACGGAAGAGGAGGCAGAGGCTGCCATTTGGCAGCAGAAAGCAGGAAGCGGCATAGTGAGAAGGCAGAGAGCTGCCCTTTGGGCAGCCTTGCCTGACGAGAAGAAGGAGTGAGACGCGAGGGAGTGACGCGAGGGGGAGCTGCCTTTGGGCGGCTCGCAGACAGCATCAGGAAGAAAGTCAGGCAGGGCTGAAGTGGTTACAGAGGGCACGAACGCAGCAGATCCTTTCTTTCGGTTTAATCTTTCCAAACTCCTATTTTATTTCTGTTTTTAATAATGTGTAATTAAATTTATGTTGGTTAGAGGTTAATTCGAAACCATGAATATATTTGTAATATGAATTGATTACCTTCGGTTGTGATTTCATAAGTTGTGATTTCAATTTACTTATCCGTTCGTATAAAAACTGATTTGTGTATGTTGGTTGAGAGTGCACGCTTAATTTACATGCATGAATTTGATGCTAGAATATAAGTGAATTTCACCTAATCGTTATGAACTTATTTTCACAAGTAGTAAAGGTTGCTAGTCACAATCACGTTAAGTAAATTCTTGGCAAGAGTATCATGCTTTTCATAGTTACGAATGCCTCGTCAATGCTTATAGTTTTCACAAAGTTTAATGATCTTTGATTGTATCGCTATTGTGCTTTTCACGTAGGGGACTTTTGAAGAATGTTTTGAATTGTTGTATGCGTTTTTCCGTCCAATTCAATAACTTAAGGAAAACTTGAAGATTAAAAAAGTGCTGTTCACGGTTAATCTGGAGTATTGAGATTCACAATTTATTGAAAGAACAACTGAAAATCAATTTAGGTTGCATATGTGTCATGTGTGGAGAAGAACCCTCTAGCTAATCCGTCATTTATCATTTTACCTTAATTTTATGTTTTTATCAATTCTGTAATTTAATTAAGTTTAATTTACTTTTCATCAAAACCAAACACCCATCCATTATTAAATTATATTATTTATTTAGTTTTCTTTATTGTTAGTCTTTTAATTTAATTTCCGTCCATTTCAGTTCCTAGTGTTTAATTTAATTGTTTTCATTATTTTGAGTCATTTTAAGTGTGTTTCGAGTTATTAGAGTTTTTAGCCTAGTTTTGTGTCCTTGAGTCTTATTTAATATTTTTAAGTTAATTTAATAGATTAGCAATCCCTCCTAATCCCCGGCCTAGAACGATACCCTACTTACATCTATACTACAATTGTCAAAAAGAGGGTTTAATTTGTGTGTTAACTTATTTTTCGCACCAAATTTTGGCGCCGTTGCCGGGGATTAGCAACTTTGCTAATCCTTTTATTTTTGTTTTTGTTTATGTTTATATTGGTGTTTGTGTATTTTACTTTTGATATTTGATTTATTTTTCTTTCTTTGATTTTAGGTTCAAATGGAGCCGAGGGAAATTTAAAGGAAAGATGCGTCCGGCTAAAGACGTTAAATCAAGCGCTTCTTGGGAGGCAACCCAAGCATTCAACGAAGGGAGACTTTGGAATCACTAGCCCAATCAGCTTTGCATTCTTCCACCCTTATCTTTACTGCTTTCATTTTGTTTTGTTTAGTTAGTTGTGTTATTTGGTTGATTTCTGTGAGTTTGTATTATTTAGTTTAAGTGTGGGGGAAGGTTAACCAAAGTCTCTTTACATTAATTTACATAAAAAAAAAAAGAAATTTAAAAATAAAAATAAAAAATAAAAAAGATAAAATTTAAAATTAATGATAAAAAAAAAAAAAAAAAACAATTAAAAAAAATAATAATAATACATAAAATTAAAAAAAAAAAAAAAAAATTAAAATTAAAATTTTACAATGATGTAAACTAATAGTATTCATTGGTCGGGTGGTGCTTCAGTAGTAGGCGGGGCTTTAGCAGTCGGCGGGGCCACAGAAGTAGGAGGCGGCAGAGGTTGATCAGTTGGAGCTTCACTACGCGGTGCCGCCCCAGAAGACGAAGGCAGATGCGGTTGGAACAAACCCACAAACCTCCGATGATCAAGTAAAATTTGACCATCGGTGTCCTGCATCTGGTCAATCTTCCTCTTCATACTGGTGGCATAACTGTGTGCGAGCTTGTGCAATTCCTTATTCTCATGCTTGAGCCCTTTAATCTCTTGCTTGAGACTCTGTATTTCAGCCACCAAGGATTCAACGTGACGGGTTCGGGCATATAGGCGTTGGGCCATGTTGGATACGGAACTCGCACACTGCACGCTAAGAGCCAGAGACTCCTTCACAGCCAACTCATCAGACCGTCTAGCGAGCAGTCTGTTATCTCTGGGAGTGACAAGGTTTCGGGCCATCACCGCAGCGGTCATGTCATTTTTTATCACCGAATCCCCCACGGTAAGAGGACCGGTAGGGGATATGAAGGATGGGCGCCATATATTGTCTGGTGAAGGCGGAGCTGCCTCTTCACCAATGTTCAAGTCAAAACGACGATCGGAAGGGCCAGACATTTTTCAGAGGTGGTGAAGAAAGAAGAGAGTCGGAATGATCAAGATTAAACAAGTGCAAGAAGGGAGTGTTTACAGGAGGGTGCTCAAGTGTGTTGTGGAACAAGCTTAACGCCTCTATAAAAAGAAGAAATCGGAGAGGCGCTCCTCAGAGAAGCGTCCTCTCGCAAATCGAAGAGTCGGGGCTCCTTTCTCAAAAGCTGGATTCTTTTCTCAAAAGAGGCGTTTCATTTCTTAAAGGCTGGGCTTGCTCAGAAACCACGAGCCGAACCCCGGATTTCAAAAGATCAATTTGTCCAGACGTGTCGTCACTTGTCACACGTAAATTGCTTTGCGAAATTCTCGGGCAGTTTGTCGAAGCACCAATTCAGAAATCGAAGAGGGAAATTCAACAGTCAAAGACACGCTAGCTTTCTCAAAAGCTGGGCTTCAACCCACGGGCAAATCTTCTTTTCCAGATTTATCCGCACGTGTCACATGCTACCTCTACAATCGACGTTGCTCAGAGCTCGAAGCGCCGATTCCAGATATCAATGAGGAATCTGCTTTGCGGAAATTACGAGCAGCTTTGTCAGAAAGCGCGTAATGTGTACTATTCATCCATCCACCGGCTGCCGACAATGAGTGAGAGAATAGTTCCGGTTGTGAAGAAAAGCCCTATAAGTATCTACCTTCGCCTTCCACAGCAAAAGCACACTCTCTCAGCACACCCTCTCAACACTTCTTCATCTCCGAAAATGCATTCCCAAAGAATCCTCCTAAGTTACTCTGTGTTCCTCATTCCTTGGGATACTCCTGCGAACAACCCATTCAAAGCAAAAGTATTTCATATCATGAAGGTTGAAAGCAAGAGTATCTCATATCATGCTTTCTCCCTGTCCTTTCTCCAGCCAGCACTTGCTCTCGAGTACTCATCATCTTGTGTTTCCTCTTCGTCTCTTACGTATAAGGAAAGTGAAGATGATACCTCGAAGCATGTGGAGACAACGTGCTGATTCATCCTCAACTAAGGACAAGGAGAAAGAGAGCAAGAGGTGGGCACTTGGAAAGATTGAAGAAAGAAACAGACCAACACCTCTCCCTCGTGCCTGCCCGCCATGCAGAGGAAACAAGCAGAGAAGAATGCAGCTTGCACAATCATCCCAGCAGAAGGAGTCTGAGATGAAGAACTAGAGAAGCTGCCACATCTGCTTGGAGAACAAATAAGGAACTGCAAAATCACCAAAGAGCAAAGCTTCGCCGTACAATATCATCAAATCATCACTTGCAAGTAAAAAGCTAAGTGTCACCCTGTTCAAGAGGAAAGCTGTGGAAAGTCAACAAGCACGACCAATGATTACTTATTAGTTTTATTCATTATCTTTTATCGTAATTTTCAATTTTTCGTTTGCAATTTTTTTTTAATTAATTTTCTTGCTTACTTAACTGAATTATTTCTTTTCTTTGCAGGAACTTTTGGTTCTTTCCACCCTTGAAGTTGATTGCAGAATTTTAGCTTGGGGGTCATCGCTTGATTTTACTGCAAATTAGGGAAGTTTTCAGTCCACTTGTTTTATTTTGTTTCTTATTATTTATTTTATTTTTTTATTTTTTATTTGCATTATAGTGTTTTCTGACATTGGGGACAATGTCAAGTTTAAGTGTGGGGGTAGAAATCTCTAGAATTTCATTTGTTTCTGTGTTGTTGTTTTTTGTTTTCTTAATTAGTTTTGTTTTCTTTAAAAAAAAAAAAAAAAATTTAAAAAAAAATTCGGAAAATTTAAAAATAAAAAAATATTGTCGTTTTCTTTATTGTTTTAAATTAGATTTTTGTTAGTTTCCCGACCCAATGATATAATTAGATCAAATTTGAACCATGATCATCAAGAACTTAGTTAACATGTGTTTTGTGAAATTCCTAATTCTCTTGTTAGTTTTGTACATGTTTGACCATCTTTGAAAAAACCAAATGCACATAGCCTTGTTAATGTGAAACTAAAGCATGACTTAAAGCTTTATATGTGAATTTAGTGACCATATACATCCTATGTGAGTTTTTGAGCCTATTGAAAGTGTGTGCATTTTTCATACACTCCTATTCTTTCATGTGTGATGAACTTATGTGAGATACATCTCTAGAACTTGCGTAACGATCTTTCGAAATGTTTGTCATTGATTGCATGAACTTGGAAATGATAGAGGCATTAGGTTTACCACTATGGCCCAAATAACCATGTTTCCCAAAGAAAAATGATATCATTAGTTTGCCAATTTGAGCCGTGTTTGTTGAGCCTTTTATTTCTTATCACCAGATATGTCTACCCTTATACCTGAAACATTTTTCCTTACCCTTTCCAAGCAAGCTAGTGAACAATGTGAGATTGTTTTATGAGAAACGTTTGTGCAGTACTTTGAAGGTGTTTGGCAAAAGAATAAGTGTGGGGGTATTTCATGTTTGTATTTAAAAAAAAAAAAAAAAGAGAAAAGAGAAGAAAAAGAAAGATTGTATACAAATGAAATAAAAGTTTTTAAAGTTTCAGTTTAAGGGTGTGGTTGGAGGTGTTAGAAGAATTGTTGGAGAGCTTGAGTTCTTATAAATCTAAACAAAAGAACTGCTTGTAGCTTGGAACTTGTGTTTACCTATTCTTTCATTTCAATAACCCTCTCCCTAAACCTCATTACGTCCAATAAAAGTCCTCTTGATTTAAGTTTTGCAATTATGATTGTGGAGATGAGATCTTTATGCAAGCTTATGGTAGAAATTTCACATTTGATTCTTTGAGCGAAACACATTAAAACTAAACACATATGTGATTGAGTGTATATCCCGTGAGAAGGTTACTAGTTTGCATATGATGATTTTAAAAATAAAAACTTGAAATTGCATTAGCATGGCTATCTGACACACTACACTTCAAGGATGATTCAAAGATTACTGCTAATATTTGAATAAGGAAGATAAACTTGGATTAGTTTCTTGATGCTAGTTATGGTTCTTGATGATTTGTTTTCTTAAATGAAATTCTATGAGGGTCACATAGGGGGAAGCTAATGTTTTTCTTGTTACTTCTTGTTCTTATTTTCTTTGTTTTGCTCGAGGACTAGCAAAAGTTAAGTGTGGGGGTATTTGATCGGATCATATTTATATATATTTTTACTTCGAATTCACTCGTCTTTTCTTGGTTAGTTCCTTATATTTTTGAGCTATTTACGTTATTTTTGTGTTTATAGGATCTGTTATGCAAATTTACCCTTTATTGTCACATGATAATACTAATTTACATTTTATAAACAATGTTTGTCCCTCTCATTATTATGATGTTTGCAAAGGAAGAGAAGAAAGAAGAATAAAATAAAGGGAATCCAAGAGAGGAGTGCGGGGAGGACAGCAAGTCAAAGTGGACAGCACGCTGGGGGAGTCAAAGTAGGAAAAAGAAGGCAGAAAACTGGAAGAGGGACACGGCATAATTAAAAGGAAGGAATCCAAACATGGCAGCTGGCAGCTAGGGCAGCGGAAGGAAAGAAAAGACGGGATCCGAGGAAATAAAAAGAAAATCTGAGGTATGTAGAGACGAAGACAGAGGGGAGAGAGGGAGCTGCCTCTTGGCAGCTCGCAGAGACGCAGGCCAGAGAAAAAAACGTGAAAAAGGAAGGAGGACTGACAAGGAAAGAAGGCAGCCTTGCTGCCAGAAAGAAAAGGCAGTGTGACACGCGGAGCAGCGTGAAAAAGGGGAGAAGTGTGAAAGGTGTGGGAGCTGGACACGTGAGAGAGGTCAGTGAGGAGGGCTGCCCTTGGGCAGCGTGGGCAGCGTGGAAGAGAGATAAGAGAGATTTGGTGCGGAGACGGACGGAAGAGGAGGCAGAGGCTGCCATTTGGCAGCAGAAAGCAGGAAGCGGCATAGTGAGAAGGCAGAGAGCTGCCCTTTGGGCAGCCTTGCCTGACGAGAAGAAGGAGTGAGACGCGAGGGAGTGACGCGAGGGGGAGCTGCCTTTGGGCGGCTCGCAGACAGCATCAGGAAGAAAGTCAGGCAGGGCTGAAGTGGTTACAGAGGGCACGAACGCAGCAGATCCTTTCTTTCGGTTTAATCTTTCCAAACTCCTATTTTATTTCTGTTTTTAATAATGTGTAATTAAATTTATGTTGGTTAGAGGTTAATTCGAAACCATGAATATATTTGTAATATGAATTGATTACCTTCGGTTGTGATTTCATAAGTTGTGATTTCAATTTACTTATCCGTTCGTATAAAAACTGATTTGTGTATGTTGGTTGAGAGTGCACGCTTAATTTACATGCATGAATTTGATGCTAGAATATAAGTGAATTTCACCTAATCGTTATGAACTTATTTTCACAAGTAGTAAAGGTTGCTAGTCACAATCACGTTAAGTAAATTCTTGGCAAGAGTATCATGCTTTTCATAGTTACGAATGCCTCGTCAATGCTTATAGTTTTCACAAAGTTTAATGATCTTTGATTGTATCGCTATTGTGCTTTTCACGTAGGGGACTTTTGAAGAATGTTTTGAATTGTTGTATGCGTTTTTCCGTCCAATTCAATAACTTAAGGAAAACTTGAAGATTAAAAAAGTGCTGTTCACGGTTAATCTGGAGTATTGAGATTCACAATTTATTGAAAGAACAACTGAAAATCAATTTAGGTTGCATATGTGTCATGTGTGGAGAAGAACCCTCTAGCTAATCCGTCATTTATCATTTTACCTTAATTTTATGTTTTTATCAATTCTGTAATTTAATTAAGTTTAATTTACTTTTCATCAAAACCAAACACCCATCCATTATTAAATTATATTATTTATTTAGTTTTCTTTATTGTTAGTCTTTTAATTTAATTTCCGTCCATTTCAGTTCCTAGTGTTTAATTTAATTGTTTTCATTATTTTGAGTCATTTTAAGTGTGTTTCGAGTTATTAGAGTTTTTAGCCTAGTTTTGTGTCCTTGAGTCTTATTTAATATTTTTAAGTTAATTTAATAGATTAGCAATCCCTCCTAATCCCCGGCCTAGAACGATACCCTACTTACATCTATACTACAATTGTCAAAAAGAGGGTTTAATTTGTGTGTTAACTTATTTTTCGCACCAAATTTTGGCGCCGTTGCCGGGGATTAGCAACTTTGCTAATCCTTTTATTTTTGTTTTTGTTTATGTTTATATTGGTGTTTGTGTATTTTACTTTTGATATTTGATTTATTTTTCTTTCTTTGATTTTAGGTTCAAATGGAGCCGAGGGAAATTTAAAGGAAAGATGCGTCCGGCTAAAGACGTTAAATCAAGCGCTTCTTGGGAGGCAACCCAAGCATTCAACGAAGGGAGACTTTGGAATCACTAGCCCAATCAGCTTTGCATTCTTCCACCCTTATCTTTACTGCTTTCATTTTGTTTTGTTTAGTTAGTTGTGTTATTTGGTTGATTTCTGTGAGTTTGTATTATTTAGTTTAAGTGTGGGGGAAGGTTAACCAAAGTCTCTTTACATTAATTTACATAAAAAAAAAAAGAAATTTAAAAATAAAAATAAAAAATAAAAAAGATAAAATTTAAAATTAATGATAAAAAAAAAAAAAAAAAAACAACAATTAAAAAAAATAATAATAATACATAAAATTAAAAAAAAAAAAAAAAATTAAAATTAAAATTTTACAATGATGTAAACTAATAGTATTCATTGGTCGGGTGGTGCTTCAGTAGTAGGCGGGGCTTTAGCAGTCGGCGGGGCCACAGAAGTAGGAGGCGGCAGAGGTTGATCAGTTGGAGCTTCACTACGCGGTGCCGCCCCAGAAGACGAAGGCAGATGCGGTTGGAACAAACCCACAAACCTCCGATGATCAAGTAAAATTTGACCATCGGTGTCCTGCATCTGGTCAATCTTCCTCTTCATACTGGTGGCATAGCTGTGTGCGAGCTTGTGCAATTCCTTATTCTCATGCTTGAGCCCTTTAATCTCTTGCTTGAGACTCTGTATTTCAGCCACCAAGGATTCAACGTGACGGGTTCGGGCATATAGGCGTTGGGCCATGTTGGATACGGAACTCGCACACTGCACGCTAAGAGCCAGAGACTCCTTCACAGCCAACTCATCAGACCGTCTAGCGAGCAGTCTGTTATCTCTGGGAGTGACAAGGTTTCGGGCCATCACCGCAGCGGTCATGTCATTTTTTATCACCGAATCCCCCACGGTAAGAGGACCGGTAGGGGATATGAAGGATGGGCGCCATATATTGTCTGGTGAAGGCGGAGCTGCCTCTTCACCAATGTTCAAGTCAAAACGACGATCGGAAGGGCCAGACATTTTTCAGAGGTGGTGAAGAAAGAAGAGAGTCGGAATGATCAAGATTAAACAAGTGCAAGAAGGGAGTGTTTACAGGAGGTATCAATCTCTTCGTCTCGTCAAGTAATACAACTTTCCTTTTTGTTTTACTCAATTTCGTTGAGTATTGAAGAAGTTATACTCATTTGAAAAATACCCAGTTTCCGGCGACCTCCGAGGCTTTCGAGGCCGTTTCCGGCCAAACAACGGCGAACTAGGTGTTGTACAAGGTACCATTCTCTTTGTCTCTTCAAGGGCTACAACTTTCGTTTTTGAATCACTTGATTTCGTTGAGAAATGACAAAGTTATGGCAATTTGAAAAACGGCCGCCGGAAAAACCAGTCCGGCGACCCAAGGAAGAAGAAGGTGCGCGTGGGGGCGCGTAGGTCCGTGCCTTCCTTGGCGCGTGGGGGCGCGTGCTACAGTAAAAATTATTTTAAAAATATGTCGACGTCCGTGACGTCGAGTAGATCACCGTGGTATATTCATATACCCAATTTGAGCACCGTATGAGAAAGTTATTAAGGATTGTTGGTTAGGTGTTCAAATAACGTTTTATAGTTTTTGCATTTAGGTGAAAATGTGAATTGAAGATCCGACCGTTGGATCGTTACCAAACTTTGATACGTTGTAATACGTAATATTTGAGGATTATTGGAACTTACAGATTGGGAATCCGAGTTACGGATCTTCCGGAATTGGAATTGTAAGTTCATAAAATAAAATGTTAACCGTCACTTAGTTTTGGAAATTGACGGAGATCCAACCGTTGGATGGTAATGAAATTTTAGGAGGTTATGGATTTAAAATCTGAGTGGTGGATCTTCCGGATCGATCTACGTAGTGACGTATTTTATATAAGTTATATATTCTATCGATATGAATTCTAAGGTTGGAATTGATTATTGTTTTAGGCGACGATCGTCATGACGCCTTGGCGTATTGTGCTAGGGAGTTGTAGGGCGAACTCCAGGTGAGTGGGCAGTTTTGTTTTCCGTATACATATATACTTGCCGTTTTCCCAGAAATTGAAAATGCATGAAATTATGCTTTAAATGAAAATGTATTAAAGTATATGAGATATATTAGTTGAAATGCCATGCATAGAAGTATGCGAAAAGTATATAGAAATGTGAATCGAATTGCCATGCATGAAATGATATGAATTGATATATGATGCATATGTATGAATTGGTGCGGCGGACGCACAGGTGAGTATCAGGTGAGTATTTAAATACTGTTATGATGATGTTGATATATATATTGAGCTCAAATCCTGCACCATGGTTTAGTGCTTATAGTATTCACCGCATCGCACGCTCGCCTTGGATCCAAGTAAATGCTGGTCGCACAGTCCACGCGGAGTGGGTGCGACGGGCCAGTCGTAGAGTGTTAGTGAGATTTCGATTGGTGGGTGACCTTAGATTATGTGCACAGATGATTGATGAGAAAGCACTAGAGCGTAACTTGTGTGCAGAAGGCCGGACAGGTCACAGAGGTGACTCCGGTAGAGTGAGAGTGATAGATTTTGAGCTCTAGGTTCAACCGTACAGGGCTATTAGAGGGCCTCCGGTTGATTACTTTCTTGCACCTGATATGATTATTGTTGATGCATCCATACTTAACTGTTGAATTAGACATGGCATGATTGATAAAGAAAAATGTTGAGATAGTAAAAATGAAGTTTTGAGAATATATATGTATATTTATATTTTACATTTCTGGGAAAGTATACAAGTTTTACGGAGAGGGGTTACAACGTTTTGAGAAATGTTTGGATTTGGAAAAGAATTGTTTTACTGACCCACTCAATTTTGGTTTTGCGCCCCTCCAGGTTCAAGAATCACAAAGGTGTGGTGACTACGAGGAATTCGACGGTGTTCTGACATATTGGACAAAATTAGGACTCACCTTCGGGTGTATCAACTTATAAATTGTATCTTAAAGCTTCCGTACTGTGCAAATGGTTACGTCACTCTCACGTGACGGCCAGCATGCCCTCCTACGGGGTGTGTCAATAGAAGCAGATGGTCATGAGCGCGCATAATTATTTGGGTTGTTTGGCATCAATCTTTCAACTAATTCTTGCAAAGAAGTCAACTTATCTGTTAAAGTGTGGACTTGGGCCTTCAATTGCTCATGACTTTCTTCATGTTCTAAACACATACGTTTATTACAACTTTGGCTATTTGAGGGATATGCATCTTTAGTACTAAAGCCAGCACCTACACCAAGAAGACGACCATGACTTGGGCCACCAATCACCTCCTTGTATATAACCCAATCATTTACTTCATTTTGTTCTTCCATAGCAGTATTCTTTTTGTTGTCCATTTTTTCCTTCAATAAAATGGTAATTTGTAAGCATAGGTAATACACACAATATCATGTAAAAAAAGGATTGAAATTATGATAACATACATAAAGTTCTTTAGCCTTTTCACTTGCCCAAGTTTCTTCACCTTCACTCTTATGCTTACTCACATGGAATTTTTTGAAACAATCAATCGGGCTAGGTTCAATTCCACTACGATCAAGCTATTAAGATTTTTAAAAAAATGTTCGTTAAATAAATTTTAAATATGCAAGAATGACGGTATGGAAACAAAGCATAAACATAGTATTTTTACCTCATTTTTCTGTACTTTGCCATTGGAACTGAACCTATGGTGTGCACAATTGTGGACTGCTCCCTATTGCACGCATTTTGCACACTTTGTTTCTGCATGAAAAAGAAAGCAAAATTAAAACCCAATCATCTCACACTAAGCATATACATGTACGGAAAATAATATATTAACCATCATAAGATGATATTTCTTATATTAAACTTTTACCTTCCATTCAGGTTTCTCCCACTTTTCAACCATTTTACACCAAAAATCTTTAGATACATTTGATGGGCAGTTAATGTATCTCTCCCCAGTAGTCTTGTACTTGTGAAAAACCGAATTCCTTAATGTGCTCATCCAATCGGCATATCTTGTTTTAATATGTAGTTCAAAAGTAGCCCTCATCTCTTCTTCAGAACACGTGTATGTGTATCCAGTTCCCTTGAAACGATCATACAATTCATCCATTTGCTCTTTTGGATAATCTTTAAATGTAATCCAAGGCCCTTTAATAACTTGATTAAAGAGCACCCCTATAGTTCTTGTAGCATTTGTGGTTACAATCCTATGAAAGTAAAATTAGATTAAAACACTCACATATCTAAATAGTTAACTATTTGACAATCATGCTTTTAGTGACTTGTGCTCATTACCTGCTATCATGTATTACAATCGGAGTGCCATTCCCATCTTTACCCTTAGCCTTCCCTCTACCTTTCTTTTTGGTAGGACCTAATCAATAAAAATAATAATGAGCATGTATGTTTAATAAATAACCAATTACAAAAATGCACATTTTCAAACCGATATAAATAAGGTATATTGGACACTTGATGGTTGATTCTCAATAGATGTTTGTTGTGTCTCATGTATTTCGCTACCATGTGATGGTTGGGTAACACCAAGTTGGTCTGAAGAGGGTGTAGGTGAATGAGTAGTAGTGTGCGGTGCTCTATTTTGACTCATTCCTCTCGTTGTCGTGGCTACAATTTTACAAAGAAAACACAAAGCTAAATAAGACATAATTATGAGAGAATTAGTTTCTTTTAGCATAGGACAAAGTTTATAAAACAAACAACAACTTTGAATCATGAAATTAAGCAAACGAAATATCACTCTCTTCTATCTTCAAGTATACTTTGAAGTTAAACTATACATTCCAATTTAATAATTGGTTTTATACCTAACCGTTCAACACTAGTTTGATATAATTTTTTTTAAGGATATATTATTAAAAATCAAACCAAATTAAACTGAATTTGTGCATATATTGTTTTTTTTTTCATCATGATTTTAATAAGTGTGAGGCAAACGGGGTTAGTTAATTTAAACTGCAAAAAATTTAGTTTTTAATCAAGTGCATGGCAAATATGGTTGGATTGTTTTTAGCCTAACATCAAGATTTAAGAGTTGGCCTACTTGAAATTGACTTATTTATTTTGTTAACCAAAGAATAAAGTTTTCAACTAAGCATATGATTTACTTGTTTTTAATTTCTATCAAGCTTATTTGAACTCGGGGATGGGAGAAAAAAATTGGAGATGAATCATCTAGTCCTCTTAGTTGATCTTCCTTTGTCTTCGGGTATTTGATTATAAATTTTATGATCAAACCCATACATTTTTTATTTTAATTTCATGATGCGTGTTATCAAACACAAAAATTGTTAGAAATTAGAATGATTCAAATTAATCCATCATATATATTATGGAAAAGCTACAAGTTTGATCGTCTAGTCATAGACCTAAAAACTACCAAATAAAAAAAACTACAAGTTTGATCGTCTAGTCAAGTCATAGACCTAAAAAGCTACAAGTTTGATGGCCAAGAATCCAGACTTGATTAGGCAAAGACAAAATCCCATTGTAGCTTTTCTTTTTGTACATATAAATTAAAAATCCACATATAAAATTACCTTGTATATTTGCATGTTGGGTCTCTTGCATTTCATTGTCATGTAGTTCAGTGGTGATATCATGTTGGTTTAAAGAGAGTCTAGATGACAGACGACGTGTACTTGATGAATTTTTTTGGCTCCTTCCCTTTTTTGCCATATCTATCAATCATACAAATACAAGAAAATTAGATGCCAATAGTACCAAAAGATAGAAAAATGAAAAAACGAAACCATGAAAGCTAAAATAAAATCGACTAGAATTAGGGTTTCAATGGCAAAAGGCAAAATATATACATAAACCCTAATTGTTAGAAAATCCCAGCAGCCATGAAAAATGAATAAAATTGAAATTTAATATATACATAAACCCTAAACTTAAAATTGGCACAAGGAGAACTCATTGTCACAAAACCTAAACTGGACAAACAAGATGACTTTAGGGTTACCTGTATGCTCACGGTTGTACACTTCAAATATTGAATATGGAGAGTTTTTGTTCCCTCCTTTGAAGGTTGGAGGCATTAATATAAATAATGGCATAGATGCAACCCTAATCTAATCAAGAGTGTAGTTTCCCTCCTTTTTTTTTTTTTGGCTGTGGGCGGAACAAATTTTAGGAAACATTTTTGGAAATTGGGAGAGAAAAGGGAGGGACATGCCAAAACCCTAATTAATTTGGAAAAAAAGCCAAACTGCTTAAATTGCATAAAAACAAGAGTTTGGGAATTGTGGGAAAAAGAAGAGGGAAGCCAAATTTATTTTTGGGAAACGGAAAAACACTAAATTCTACAAACATTTTTTTTTAAATATAAAATAATATTGTTCCATGCCATTCATTTAAGGAAAAAAGCCAAAACCCTGAACATTATCAAAAATTAATATTTGCAGTCTGGAAAATTAATTTGAATGATCTAACCGTCAAACTTGTTTCTATATGCTTCAAGATCGCATACGTAAAAAATTGCAAAAAATGGACATTCAGATATTAGGTAACGAGACGAGACCTTTTGACGGTTATAAACTCAAACTCATGATTTAACTGTGATCTTAACTCCGATTTTGATAATTTTTTACAAATACACTCCTCAACCCTATAAGACTATGATGAATGAATTTGATCATCAATTTAAAATATTTGCACTAGTGGATACCACAAATTATTATGTTCAACTTAATGAAAGTATAAAATAAACTCCAAGTGTTTTTTGAATCTGTCGTTTTGAAGGAATACACATTCTACAAAACTAGTTTCAACGATCCAACCGTCAAACTTATTGATATATGCTTCAAGATTGCATCCGTAAAAAATTGCAAAAAACAGACATTCAGATATTAGGTAACGAGATGAGACCTTTTGACGGTTTTAAACGCAAACTCACGATTTAACGGTGATCTTAACTCCGATTTAACGGTGATCTTAACTCCGATTTTGATGATTTTTTACAAATACACTCCTCAACCCTATAGGACTATGATGAATGAATTTGATCTTCAATTTAAAATATTTGCAGTACTGGATACCACAAATTATTATGTTCAACTTAATGAAAGTATAAAATAAACTCCAAGTGTTTGTTGAATATGTCGTTTTGAAGGAATACACATTCTGCAAAACTAGTTTCAACGATCTAACCGTCAAAATTATTGGTATATGCTTCAAGATCGTATTCGTAAAAAATTGCAAAAAACAGACATTCAAATTATTAGGTAACGAGACGAGACCTTTTGATGGTTATAAACGCAAACTCAAGATTTAACGGTGATCTTAACTCCGATTTTGATGATTTTTTACAAATACACTCCTCAACCCTATAAGACTATGATGAATGAATTTGATCATCAATTTAAAATATTTGCACTAGTGGATACCACAAATTATTATGTTCAACTTAATGAAAGTATAAAATAAACTCCAAGTGTTTTTTGAATCTGTCGTTTTGAAGGAATACACATTCTACAAAACTAGTTTCAACGATCCAACCGTCAAACTTATTGGTATATGCTTCAAGATCGCATCCGTAAAAAATTGCAAAAAACAGACATTCAGATATTAGGTACCGAGACGAGACCTTTTGACGGTTATAAAAGCAAACTCACGATTTAACGGTAATCTTAACTCCGATTTTGATGATTTTTTACAAATACACTCCTCAACCCTATAAGACTATGATGAATGAATTTGATCATCAATTTAAAATATTTGCACTAGTGGATACCACAAATTATTATGTTCAACTTAATGAAAGTATAAAATAAACTCCAAGTGTTTTTTGAATCTGTCGTTTTGAAGGAATACACATTCTACAAAACTAGTTTCAACGATCCAACCGTCAAACTTATTGGTATATGCTTCAAGATCGCATCCGTAAAAAATTGCAAAAAACAGACATTCAGATATTAGGTACCGAGACGAGACCTTTTGACGGTTATAAAAGCAAACTCACGATTTAACGGTAATCTTAACTCCGATTTTGATGATTTTTTACAAATACACTCCTCAACCCTATAAGACTATGATGAATGAATTTGATCTTCAATTTAAAATATTTGCACTACTGGATACCACAAATTATTATGTTACACTTAATGAAAATATAAAATAACCTCCAAGTGTTGTTGAATCTATCGTTTTGAAGGAATACACATTTTACAAAACTAGTTTCAACGATCCAACCGTCAAACTTATTGGTATATGCTTCAAGATCGCATACATAAAAAATTGCAAAAAACAAACATTCAGATATTAGGTAACAGGATGAAACCTTTCAATGGTTATAAACGAAAACTCATGATTTAACGGTTATTTTAACCCCAGCTGATTTTTACAACTACACTCCTAAGCCCTATAAGAGTGTGACGAACGAATTCGATCTTCAATTTAATATTTGCACTAATGGATAATACTATTTTAATATGATTTTATGTTTTTTTTTTGTCGAAAATACGGTTTTATTGTTGCGTGTATGTAATATTTTAATACCCAAATTAATGTATACAATCCCTCCACTTTAGTACTGCTTAATTATACCCAAAATATACCTACGTATAATTTTAGTTGGGATAAACAACTCTTGGATTTGTGAACTCCAATTCCTCCGTTTTATGGTTTGGGCATTCTTGACTTTCTCCCTCCATTCCGTCGGACGTCTGAAATCGCACGGGTTGGAACGTTGCTATTCTCTTCCTCCGCTGAGAAGTTTGTGAAATCACACGGGTTGGAACGCTGCTATTGGTTTGGGTATGCTCTCTGTGACTCCACTTTTGCTTGATTCTATTTTCCTTTCTTATTTGGATCAATGGAATTTTGGGTTTTCTTTTTTATGTTTAATTTTCTATAATTTTATTTGGCTCTGTTTGCGGTTGAGGGTAGTTGGAAGAAAAGCATGTATTCTGTAATCCATTGCAAACCCAGATGGACCGAGGATGCAGAGGAGATTCGGTTCCCTTTTTTTTTTTGCTTCTAAAAGCATATTTACGTTTGGTTGTATTGGACTCTCTGAGATTCTTAGGAGAAGAATGTTTGCTTCTAAAAGCATATTTACTTTTGGTTGTATTGGACTCTCTGAGATTCGGTTCCCTTTTTTTTGCTTCTAAATTCAATCTTTTAGACAAGCTTTTGAGTTTGGAGTGCAGGCTAGGCAGCTCAATGTTTTGCTTTTTGAATTGTTTTGTCCTATGTAGTCCATTTATAAAGTGTAAAATCTCCAAGCACAATTTCTGTTTTTTTAAACAATTATTCTCTACGGTGTTTCGTGTGTGAGGACACATGCTTATTCTCAGTGGTATTCTAATTTGTTTAGTTGGCTATAGAATAAGTTTTTTTTTAATCAATTATCCTGAAATAAACTCTCCAACAAGTGATGTATGAAATGAATTGGTGTATTATTTTATATGGAATGACATGAAGACTGAATTGGAGTTATGTAATTTGTGATTTTTGTTGTTCGTCTTGCTGAGATTTTTGTTAATTTTGTACCACTCTGTGTTGCAGCGGTATCACCATTGCCACCCAACAGACCCAATTAGCTGTAGTTCAATTACTGTTCTTGGAGGGAGGTAAAGCTATTATCTTTTTGTTCAAAGTGTTGGTTTTTTTTATTTGGCTGATATATTTTGTGTTTTTTTCTCTGTTGGTTTAGCCTATATTGAATTCCGCTATGTCTTAATGTTCACATATGCCCTATAAGTGGTGATTTTTTTAGTGTGACTGTCTATAACATTACATGGTGTTCACATGTCATCGTTTTGTTATTGGTATTTTGTATTTGTTGTTGCGTTTCATTCCGCTTTGATAGTGTTTAATAGATAACACTAAAGTTCTGCCAATTATGTTGGTTCACCGTAAGTTCTATGCTTTACAATAAACTGAACACTTGCAGTAAAAATGTTGATTATCTTACATAATTGCACAGTGGATTCATGGGTATGCATCGTGTGTGTTCAATACAGAGAGTTTGTTTCTTTTTTGTTTTTCTTTGAGGCACAAAAAAGGCAATCTGTTTTGCCTTTTTTTTTTCTTTTTTCTTTTCTCTTTCACTTTTTATTGGTTCAAATAATAAAGTTACAATTGAAAATACCTTATTTTTATTATTCTTCATCAAACTTAACCATGTCAACCCCTCATATTGCTTTTAAAATATAAGGTACGTTAGTAGAAGAAGTTTTGCCCTCTTTTCTCATTTTTAAACACGTAAAAAGATAATGTCTTCGTGTTTTTCTTTTTTTCATTAGCTTTGCACTGAATGGTGTTTTTTCTTTTTTTTTTCCTTTGTTTTGCACTGAAAGGAAAAGAGTGGCTCAGTGATTTGGTTAGCGTTTGAACGCTTATAGGGATCAAATATAGAGTCAAGGGATTTCAATGCAGTGTTTTGGTTTGCTATTATTTTCTATTATGTAATTAAAATATCATGTCCTGCTGAAAAAATGATACTGACGTTAATACTGAGAAACGCAATACGTTTATAGCTTTCGATAAAGACTGTTCGGTTCTTGCACGTGTGTGTCCCCCCAATTAGACACTATGTGTGAACTTTGTTCCATGCAGGGAAAAATGCCAATCGATAAATGTTGGATGCAATCTGGGAGGTCATCCGAAGATTATTTTAACGGAGTTGAAACTTTTCTTGATTATGCATACAACCATCTTCAGCCGAACGATGCTAAAATTTTATGTCCTTGCGTCAAGTGTAGTAATAGATACAAAAAAAGTTAAGGTTGAAGTACAACAACATCTTTATAATGGAATTATCAAAAATTATACTAGATGGTATTTGCATGGGGAGGATGAGAATGACGAGACTGATGAAAGCAACAGTGACAGTGATAGTGATGGTAGTGAGAATGATGTGATCAATATGGAACAAGATGATGATATGCATGGTTTAGTAGAAGAAGGCTGTCCACAGGATCCAAATAGAGATGCAGAAAAGTTTTACAAATTGTTAAAAGAGGCAGAGCAGCCATTGTACGATGGTTGTAAGTCGTATTTGGTAGGCATAAAAGCACACCACAAAGTAACACACAAATATCCTATTAATTTTCCTTATTAACACTAGGATTTATCAATTGTAGCATATGAAAATAAAGGTCTTTCCCGCAGAAGATTGTTTTATCTAACTACTTAAAATGTCACAAAAACTCGTTGCGGTCCCTACTGACCAGCCACCAAAACATAATTATTAGACTGACTTACACTGGTCTAAAGTCTATGAAATTTTACATGCAAATACTAGACACACAGTACGATAGTCTCACAAATATTTGGAATTTTTGGAGTTGATTTGCTATTTAAATTAAATCGTACAAAAACAGTACAGAAACAGATTTTGAGTAGATCACAAGTTTGAGAAAAATGAGTTAGGGGAATTGTTATCCACCACCAAATAATCATGCAAACATGTTATGTTTCATACAAATTCCTTTTATTTCCGGATGAAGATGCTCAAGTTGGCTCAATGTTAGAACACAACCTATTACTCTTTCTTACGTAGTATGTTAAGAGAATGGCGTTTTCAACTTAACGTAGTCCCTAGCATGCAATCTAGAATAGCGTGTTCATAGATTTAACAAGTAGAAATCATTAAGAACGAAAAGAGTTTGAGTCATCACAAGGCATGGTAAGTACTGACATTGTCTTACTTATCCTAGAAATTGGTTCACATGTTAATCGCAATTAACAAGTACTACTCTATAACATATGTAGGTCCTCATTCAACAAGGGCAGGCATACATATATTCATAGCATTTGAATCCTAAATATGCTTACTAAGTATGCATCCATAGAAAACATAAAAAGAATTCATCACTGACATAAGTAATAAACCAATTTTCATCCATTCATAAAAGCAATTCAACGAAATGTCATAACAAACTTGCAATCATATTCGGGGCTTCAAAACAGCCCCTAACTACTTAAAATTTAGTTACACATAATTCTCAAATTAAACCAAAAGTAAAATATGGGTTTGAGAAGATAAAACCAAGAAAAATAGAGTGAAGCCTCTTCTTCTTTCCTTCCTTGCTCTCTGCTTCTGTGCTTCTGCTCCCGCCAGTCTCTGCTTCTCTGTCCTCTGCTTCTGTGTTTTTTCTTTCTCCGCACACTTCCCTGCGCCTACTTCACTGCCCTCCGTTTCTGTGCTTCTGCTGCGCCTCTTCCTGCGCACTGCCTTCTGTCCGTGTCTCTCTGTGCTGTTTTTGCTCTCTCTCTATTTTCTGTTTTTATTCTTTTTTTTTCGTTTCCTTCAGTGTGTGTCCTCTCCTCTTGTCAGTCTCCCCACTCCCCACTTATTTCTTTTCTTTTATTTTCTTTTCAGCCAGCGCACTCCACTTCCTTCCCACTATTCTTTGTCTGCCGTGTCTCTCCCACTGTCTATTTTTTTCTTTTGTTTTTTTCACTCTGTGCTCTCCCACTGTCTATTTTTTTCTTTTGTTTTTTCACTCTGTAACTTTGGATAAAGATAATTGAAATATTCTGGACCCATCTGCACATAATAACGGACTGGATTAGGTTCAATTATACAAAACACAAAGTGTCCTGTCTCTTTCTTTTTATTTTTCTCCACTTTGCTTGAAATTAATCTTAAAGCAAATTTAATTGCACACTAACACAAGGTAAGGTAAAATGCCACCATTTTAACACAAAAACATCACAAAGACTTTAGAAATGGATGGTATAAATGCATGAAATATATGAGTGATCAAATACCCCCAAACTTGCATTTTTGCTAGTCCTCTAGTAAAGCAAAACAAAACCAAAACCACTCAACTAAAACTAGACTCAACAACTTAGTAGCCAACTTCTCAATTTCGATTTCAGAGATAAGTGCTAACCACGAAACAAACAACCAAAAACTAAGCAAGAGCTCAAAACATCATCCAATAGTTAACCAAATTTCCTTCAAACAAAACGTTGAAATGCCATATGTGAGCTAGCCATGTCAATGCAATTCCAAACTCCTTTAAATCATCATATGCAAACATGTGAGCTTCTCACAAGACATACGCTCATTCACTCATAAGTTTTGGTTAATTTGTTTCACTCAAGTGATCTCATTGTACATGCTGCCATATGCTTGCTTGTCCACCTAACTCGCTTATCAATATTTAAGTAATACCTTGGATCAATAGGACTTTATTACGGTTGTAATGGGGCTAAAGGTGATAGGCTAATGAAAGAAAGGATATGGAAATCAAAAATTTTGAGAAAGTACACTTTGATAGTTTTCCAACACCTCAATATCACACCACCTCAAATTGAAAGCAAAATAATAAAACCTCGAGCACCTATTACTCCCCAAATTTAACTTCAAAAGGAAATTTATACTCTACCGACACATTTTCAACAAATCAACACTCTCCAATTTTCATATATTTCGTTTTTTTTTTTTTTTTTTTTTTGATGAAAGAAACAAATCTGCAAAAGCTACATCACCCATCAAATTCACATTTCATTGTAATACACATGCTCCATCCATCTTTCTACGTATATGAAACTCCCAAGAGCACAACCCATGTAACACTTTCTCAAAACAATAAGGAATCGATTTTTTCGTATGGGCTCAACTCCAATATTGGAGCAAGGTAAAGAGATGTGGCTAACAAAGAAATGGCTTAGTTAAAGGCTCAATGGGCTACTACAGATAAACATAGCATATAAGGTAGGCATGAAAGGCTCAAACGATCCAAAGATGGCCTATATCACTTCCAAGTTATTACATGAATTGATTAATGAATCGAGTAGTATAAAGCAAGTTCTAGAGATACATGTACAGTGAGATCACACGCACAAGAAGGAATGAGATCGATGCATAATGGTTCAATCATGTATAGGCTCAAAAACTCACAAGGTTTACATAATCTCACATGATTCACATATGAAACGCTAAATCATGCTCAAGTTTCACATTGACAAGACTAGGCACATTTATTTTTCAAGTTGATTTCTGGAAATCACAGTTAACACAAAGACAACGAAAAGAACTTAGACTTCTTGGAAGTAAGAAGGAAATTAAGATCAAATCTCATCATTGAATTGAGAAGTACCTACAAACAACAACAACAAATATGAAAAAAAAACAAAATTTTTTATTTATTTATTTTTTTTCATTTTTTTTTAATTTTAAACAAGAAGTAAACTAACGAAATATATTTAAATATATTTCCACCCCCAAACTTAATTATAGCATTGTCCCCAATGATAATGAAAGGAATTTTTGAACAATAAGACATAAAAATGGAAGAAAAGAAATATAAAATGAAATAAAGACACATAAAGAAAATGAAAGAACACACCAATTTGTGTAGGCGAATCTCGAACTGGTTTGGAATCCTGAGCGAGGAATATCAGAGTTCCTTGGTTTCAAATCAGGCTCCTTCTGCTGGGTTGATTTGATTGTGCAGTCTGCATTCTTCTCTGCTTGTTTCTTCTGCACGGCGGGCAGGCACGAGGTAGAGGTATTGGTCTGTTTCTTTCTTCAATCTTTCCAAGTGCCCACCTCTTGCTTTCTTTCTCCTAGTCCCTAGCTGAGGATGAATTGGCAAATTGTCTCCACATGCTTCGAGGTATCATTTTCACTTCCCTTATCTGTTCCCCAGGCAGATGTGGTAGACGAAGAGAAAGCATAAAATGATGAAGATGAGTACTCGAAAGCAAGGCTAGGTAAGCAATCAGGAAGGGGTTCCAGGCAATCGGTTCCAGATCAGAAGATTGATACCAAGTGCTGGTTGATTGCTCTCTTTCTCCTTGTCCTAAAACAACGACAAGGAGAATGACAGGGAGAAAGCATGATATGAGATACTCTTGCTTTCAACCTTCATGATATGAAATACTTTTGCTTTGGATGGGTTGTTTGCAAAGGTACCCCAAGGAATAAGGAACACTGAGTGACTCGAGAGGGTTTGTTGGAAAGGCATTCTCGGAGATGATGGAAGGTTATGTATGTCTGCCTTGCCATGGAGGGTGAAGGTCGACATTTATAGGAAATAATAACCGGTACTGTTCTTTCACCCTTGTCGGCAACCGTTGGATGATTGAACAGTAAACTTCACGTGCTTTCTACTTTACCAAAAATCGTCGACAGATTGCCCGTGATTTCCGTAAGCTGAGTGTGCATATGACAGATGCTGACACGTCTGGAAAAGCATATGCCTCTCCGATTTCTGAGCTTCGTCTTCGAAATCTGAGCTCCGTCGAGTACAGAGGTTACATGTGACGAGTGCGGACAAATCTGGAACAAAGGATGGCCCGTGGTTTCTAAACAATCCCAACTTTTGAGAAAGCGAATGCCTCTTTGATTTTTTTAGTTGGCCTCTTCGATATCTAGAATTGCCTATTCGATCTCTGAAATCCCATCGCGTGCTGATTTATATAGAGGTATGCAGGACGTTCAAAGCACACTTGAATTTTTGCCCGTAAAAACTCCCTCTTTGCATTTCTACGATCTTGACTTGTCCGACCTCTTCTTTCTTCAACACCTCAGAAAAATGTCTGGCCCTTCCGACCGTCGTTTTGACTTGAACCTTGGTGAAGAGGCAGTTCCGCCTTCTCCAGACAACATATGGCGCTCATCCTTCATATCCCCTACTGGTCCTCTTACCGTTAGGGATTCGGTGATGAAGAATGATATGACAGCTGCGATGGTGGCCAGGAACCTTGTCACTCCCAAAGATAACAGACTACTCGCCAAACGGTCTGATGAGTTGGCTGTTAAGGAATCTCTGGCTCTCAGTGTGCAGTGTGCAGGTTCCGTGTCCAATATGGCCCAACGCCTATTTGCCCGAACCCGTTAAGTTGAATCATTGGCGGCTGAAGTGATGAGTCTCAAGCAGGAGATTAGAGGGCTTAAGCATGAAAATAAACAATTGCACAGGCTCGCACATAATTATACTACAAACATGAAGAGGAAGATTGACCAGATGCAGGAATCTGATGGTCAGATTTTACTTGATCATCAGCGGTTTATGGGTTTGTTCCAACAGCATTTGCCTTCGTCTTCTGGGGCTGTACCGCGTAGTGAAGCTCCAAATGATCAACCTCTGATGCCTCCTCCTTCTGGGGCTCCGCCGACTACTGAAGCTCCGCCGACTACTGAGACTTCTCTTAAGCAGCCTTTGTGAAGGCTCCCTGTTGTATTTATATGCTTAATGTTCCTTTCGTTTTTATGAATGTAAAAATACCTTGCAAGAAGTTGTGGTAGAGATTGCAAAATCATTACCTGCATAAAGGAACAAAAGTAGGACTTAAACACAAAAACCAGAAAACAAGAGAAAAACAGAACAAGAACATTTAAAATTATTCAAAATAAAGAAGAAAGATAGAAAGCTTGGGTTGCCTCCCAAGAAGCGCTTTCTTTAACGTCTTGCAGCCGGACGATGCCTCCAGTCACACTCCCCTATGTTCCATGGCATGGAAGTGAATTTCGAATGGAAGGTGATACTTGAAGTGATCCGGCATTTGGACTAAAAACTTCCCCAATTTGCAGTAAAATCAAATGATGACCCCCAAACTTTAATTCTGCAATCAACTCCAAGGGTGGACATAACCCAAATACAAAGAAAAGAAATAATTCAGTTTAGCACACAAGAAAATTGAAAATGACAAAAAAAGGCAATGAATATAAATATTGGGTTGCCTCCCAATAAGCGCTTGCTTTTACGTCCGCAGCCAGACGGTACCAAGAGTAATCATCCAAAGGGAACTGGTTCTTGAAGAGGTACAACCTCCACATCATGCTCCGCAAAAGACTCGTAATATGGCTTGAGTCTATGCCCATTCACTTTGAACATGTATCCGGTCTTTGCACTTTGGATTTCCACTGCACCATGAGGAAAAATATTTTTTATAACAAATGGACCAACCCATCGAGAACGAAGCTTACCTGGAAATAACCGAAGGTGAGAATTAAATAGAAGAACTTTCTGTCCAATGACAAAGCTCTTCCTTAAGATCATCTTGTCATGAAATGCCTTTGATTTCTCCTTGTATATTCGACTAGACTCGTATGCATCATTCCGGATTTCGTCTAACTCATTTAATTGAAGCTTCCTTTGCTTTCCGGCAACACTCATGTCCATGTTGTAGGCTTTGATCGCCCAATAAGCTTTGTGCTCTAACTCTACTGGAAGACGGCATGGTTTCCCATAAATTAACCGAAATGGGGACATTCCAATAGGAGTCTTATAGGCAGTCCTATAAGCCCACAATGCATCGTTCAAGCGCATGCTCCAATCCTTCCTACTAGGACTCACAGTTTTCTCCAAAATTTGCTTCACCTCACGATTTGATACTTCTGCTTGACCGCTAGTTTGCGGATGATAAGGTGTAGACACCTTATGTGTGACATTGTACTTCCTAAGCAACGCTTCAAATGTTCGATTGCAAAAATGACTCCCTCCATCGCTAATGATTGCTCTAGGTATTCCAAATCTTGCAAAGATGTTACTCTTAATAAAATCTGAAACAACTTTTGAATCATTAGTTTTGGTGGCTTTTGCTTCCACCCATTTAGAAACATAATCCACAGCCAATAAAATGTAAAGAAAACCATTTGAAGATGGAAAAGGTCCCATGAAATCAATGCCCCACACATCAAAGATCTCAACAACCAAAATAGGGGTTTGTGGCATTTGATTTCTTGGGCCCAAGTTACCTGTTAATTGACAACGATCACATGTTGCACAAAACTCGTATGCATCCTTAAACAAACTAGGCCAATAAACACCACTCTCTAACACCTTTAGGGCTGTCCTCTTTGCTCCAAAATGGCCACCACATGCATAAGAATGACAAAAAGTTAGAATAGATTTAAACTCATATTCAGGTACACACCTTCTAATCAATTTATCAGTGCAATATTTCCACAAATAAGGATCATCCCACTCGTAGTATTTGGCGATTTTGACAAGCTTATCTTTTTGAGCACGTGTAAAATCATCCAGAATCTTTTTTATGACCTTATAATTGGTAATATCTGCATACCAAGGGTCAGTAATCTTTAATGAAAATAGTTGCTCATCTGGAAAACTTTCACGTAAAGGGATGAGATATTCCTTTGTGTTTGAATGCACAAGTCGGCTAAGATGATCTGCTACAACATTCTCACTCCCTTTCTTATCCTTGATCTCCAAGTCAAACTCTTGAAGCAGAAGTATCCATCAAATGAGTCGTGGTTTTGCATCTTTTTTGTGAGTAGATACTTCAAAGCTGCATGGTCAGAAAACACAATAACTTTAGTCCCAATCAGATAAGATCTAAATTTTTCTAAAGCAAATACAACAGCTAGAAGCTCCTTCTCTGTTGTTGAATAATTCAATTGTGCATCATTGAGTGTTCGAGATGCATAACAGATGACATGTGGCACTTTGTTGACACACTGCCCTAGAACTACACCAACAGCATAGTCTGAACCATCGCACATTAACTCAAAAGGTAAACTCCAATCTGGTGGCATGATTACAGGAGCCGTGGATAACAACTCCTTAAGCTTATTGAATGCTACCACACACTCTTCATTCATATCAAATGTTACATCCTTTTGAAGTAAACGACACAAGGGTCTAGAAATCATTGAGAAGTCCTTCATAAACCTACGGTAGAAACCTGCATGTCCAAGAAAAGAACAAACCTCCCTGACAGTAGTAGGGATGGGTAAAGAACTAACAAGTTCTACTTTAGATTTATCAACTTCAATTCCCTTTTAAGATATGATATGCCCTAGAACTAATCCATGTGAAACCATGAAATGGCATTTTTCCCAATTTAACACTAGATTAGTTTCTTGACAACGTTTTAAAACTAAGGACAGATTATGTAGACATGTATCAAAAGAATCACCATAAACTGAAAAATCATCCATGAACACTTCAATTATTTTCTCAATCATATCAGAAAAGATACTTACCATACACCTCTGAAATGTGGCATGGGCGTTGCACAGTCCAAAAGGCATCTTCCGGTATGCAAATGTGCCAAATGGACATGTGGAAGTCGTCTTTTCTTGATCCTCCGGAGCAACTGCAATTTGATTATACCTAGAATAGCCATCAAGAAAACAATAATGAGAATGACCAGCTAGCCTTTCTAACATTTGATCAATGAATGGGACTGGAAAGTGATCCTTGCGTGTGGTGCTATTTATCTTTCGATAGTCTGTACAGACTCTCCAACTATTTTGCACACGTGTAGGCATTAGCTCATTAGCTTCATTCTTAACAATTGTGACTCCAGATCGTTTAGGGACTACTTGAATAGGGTTTACCCACTTGCTATCCGAAATAGGATATATGATGCCAATATCTAGAAGTTTGATAACCTCTTTTTTTACGACTTCCATCATGAGTGGCTTTAAACGGCGTTGAGCTTCCCTAGTTGGTTTTGCACCTTCTTCCAGCAGAATCCTATGCATACATGTAGCTGGATTTATACCTTTGATATCTGCAATGCTCCAAGCTATGGCAGTTTTGTGATCCTTCAGTACCCGGATCAGTTTCTCCCCCTCTTCTGCTGTGAGTTATGACGATATGATGACTGGTAATGTTTCATCCTCTCCCAAAAATACATACTTCAAATGTTTAGGGATCGGTTTAAGCTCCAATTTAGGTGCCTGAATCACAGAAGGAAGAGTTTTTTCATTAGAAGTAGGAAGAGAAATAAAATAGGAAGAACATTTACCACGAATTGGTGAAAGAGACTCAAGAGAGGCCACTGTTTGGATTAATTCTTCTTCAATGTGCTCTGAATAGTTAAAATTTCCATGTGTACTGCTATGCACTAATGCCTTCTCTAAATTATCTTGTCCCACACCTTTATTAAAACAATCCTGCACAAAATAGTCAAACACATCAATAGACAAACAAGATTCTAATTCACTAAGATACCTCATAGCATTGAAGATTCTGAACTTGACACTTTCCCCCTCAATTTCCATGGTTAAGGTACCATCGTAGACATCAATCTTCGTCCGTGCTATTCTAAAGAATGGTCTTCCCAATATAAGAGGAAGTGCAGTAGGCATAGGATCATGTTCCATCTCAAGAACAAAAAAGTCAGCGGGAAAAATGAGTTCATTCACTTGCACAAGTACATCCTCCAATAGGCCTTTGGGATATCTATTTGAACGATCTGCTAACTGGATTACTACCTTTGTTTCCTTCAAGTCTCCAAGGTTCAATGACTCATACACTGAATATGGCATCAGATTGATGGATGCCCCCAAATCACACAATGATCTCCCAAACTCTTTGCCTCCAATTACACATGGAATGGTAAAGTTACCGGCATCTTTCAACTACGGTGGCAGCTTTCTCTGCAAAACAGCTGATACTTCCTCGCTTAATGCCACAGTTTCTTGATCATTGAATCTCCTCTTGTTCGTACAAAGCTCTTTAAGGAACTTTGCATACTTGGGCACTTGTTTTATGGCATCTAAAAGAGGTAAGTTCACTTGGACTTTCCGGAAAGTATCCAATATTTCCTTATCAGTTTGCTCTTTCTTAGACTTCATAAACCTACGAGGAAAAGGAATAGGGACACATGAGTTAAACGAATTTTGAACTTCTTTACTTACCTTATCAGAATCTTTTTTGTTAATTCTGTATCTTTATGAGACTTTTCAGTTTCTGTTGAAGCCTCATCTTGCTCAAGATTCTTGGTTTGCAGCTCCCCTTGTTCAATTGTGTCTTTTCTAGTCCTCTTTTGCATCCTCGGCTGCTCAAAAACTTCTTTTCCACTCCTTAAAGTCACAACATTCATCTGCTCCGCATTTGGATTCACCACGGTTTGGATAGGCAACCTTCCTGGTTGGTGTTGTTGCCCCATCAAACTTGCTAACTGACTCATTTGGCGCTCAAGGTTTTCAATTGCTTTGTCTGTTTTCTGTTGATGAGATTAAGTAGAGTTAGCTAAAGAAGCAATTAAATCCTCAAGAGACTTACTTGGAGCTTGTTGTTGTTGAGGCTGAAATGGTGCCTGCGGTCTTGCTTGAAAGAAGCCAGGCGGACGATTATAGTTGTTGGGAACAGATTGTTGTCCATTGTTCCACTTTAAGTGTGGATGATCGCGCCATCCTGCATTATAGTTGTTGGAATATGGATCATACTTTTGCCTTTGTTGCCCTTGAAATCCTCCTAATGCATTAGCTTGCTCAAGACCACCTTGATCCATCAACGAAGGGCACATGTCCGTGGCATGTCCCATCATTGAACATACACCACACACCTGTTTTGGAGCCACAATAACCTGTTGCACAAGATTAGTCAAGTTAGCTAATTGTAATTCAATACTAGAATTAGCACTTACCTCGTTAACTTTCTTAAGAGGTAGCTCATCTCTCCCTCCAAATTGTCGTGTATTGCCAGCAATGTTCTTTAACAATGCCTTAGCATTAGTAGGCGTCTTGTCCATGAATGCTCCGCCACTTGCTGCATCAAGCATTACACGATCAGTACCATACAATCCCTCATAAAAGTATTGTATTAGTAAATGCTCTGAAATCTGATGGTTAGGACAAGATGCAACCAAATGTGTGAACCGCTCATAGTAATCTCCAAAGGGCTCTCCATGTTGTTGTCGGATTGCACATATGTCTTTCCTTATGCTTGCAGCTTTTGTGGCTGGAAAATATTGCTCCAAGAATGCTTGCTTCACCTGGTTCCATGTGTTCATTGATCCCGAAGGTAAATTGTAAAGCCACTCATTTGCCTTAGCTTCTAATGTAAATGGGAATGCCCTCAACTTGACTTGCTCCTCATCCACATTTGCTGGTCTCATTCCTGAGCATACCACGTGAAACTCCATGAGATGCTTGTTCGCATCCTCTATTGAGAAGCCATTGAACTTAGGCAAGTAGTGAATCATGCCGGACTTAAGCTCAAATCCTCCTTCTGCATTTGGATATGTGATGCACAAGGGTTGTTGATCCGTATTTAGCATTGTCAACTCCCTCAATGTACGGTTATCAGCCATGCCTTCTTGTGATTCCTCCTCCTCCTCTTCCGAACTTAAATGTGGTGGAGAAGATGATGGTAAAGACACCGATGCACACTTTTGCTTGATTTTTCTCTGAAGCTTTCGAAGGGTTCGTTCAATCTCTGGATCGTAGGAAGCTAGATCAATGCTCTTAGACTTTCGAGTATGCATGTACTACAAAGAGTACCTGAAATAAAAACAAAAACACTAATTGGACAAGAAAAGAAAACAATAGAAAAATAAGTAATTTAGAAATAACAATCCCCAGCGGCACGGCGCCAAAATTTGGTAGGCATAAAAGCACACCACAAAGTAACACACAACTATCCTATTAATTTTCCTTATTAACACTAGGATTTGTCAATTGTAGCATATGAAAATAAGGGTCTTTCCCGCAGAAGATTGTTTTATCTAACTACTTAAAATGTCACAAAAACTAGTTGCGGTCCCTACTGACCAGCCACTAAAAAATAATTATTAGACTAACTTACACTGGTCTAAAGTCTATGAAATTTTACATGCAAATACTAGACACAGAGTACAATAATCTCACAAAATTTTGGAATTTTTGGAGTTGATTTTCTATTTAAATTAAATCGTACAAAAACAGTACAGAAACAGATTTTGAGTAGATCACAAGTTTGAGAAAAACGAGTTAGGGGAATTGTTATCCACCACCAAATAATCATGCAAACATGTTATGTTTCATTCAAATTCCTTTTATTTCCAGATGAAGATGCTCAAGTTGGCTCAATGTTAGAACACAACCTATTACTCTTTCTTACGTAGTATGTTAAGAGAATGGCGTTTTCAACTTAACGTAGTCCCTAGCATGCAATATAGAATGGCGTGTTCATAGATTTAACAAGTAGAAATCATTAAGAATGAAAAGAGTTTGAGTCATCACAAGGCATGGTAAGTACTGACATTGTCTTACTTATCCTAGAAATTGGTTCACATGTTAATCGCAATTAACAAGTACTACTCTAGAACATATGTAGGTCCTCATTCAACAAGGGCAGGCATACATATATTCATAGCATTTGAATCCTAAATATGCTTACTAAGTATGCATCCATAGAAAACATAAAAAGAATTCATCACTGACATAAGTAGTAAACCAATTTTCATCCATTCATAAAAGCAATTCAACGAAATGTCATAACAAACTTGCAATCATATTCGGGGCTTCAAAACAGCCCCTAACTACTTAAAATTTAGTTACACATAATTCTCAAATTAAACCAAAAGTAAAATATGGGTTTAAGAAGATAAAACCAAGAAAAATAGAGTGAAGCCTCTTCTTCTTTCCTTCCTTGCTCTCTGCTTCTGTGCTTCTGCTCCCGCCAGTCTCTGCTTCTCTGTCCTCTGCTTCTGTGTTTTTTCTTTCTCCGCACACTTCCCTGCGCCTGCTTCACTGCCCTCCACTTCTGTGCTTCTGCTGCGCCTCTTCCTGCGCACTGCCTTCTGTCCGTGTCTCTCTGCGCTGTTTTTGCTCTCTCTCTATTTTCTGTTTTTATTCTTCTTTTTTTCGTTTCCTTCAGTGCGTGTCCTATCCTCTTGTCAGTCTCCCCACTCCCCACTTATTTCTTTTCTTTTATTTTCTTTTCAGCCAGCGCACTCCACTTCCTTCCCACTCTTCTCTGTCTGCCGTGTCTCTCCCACTGTCTATTTTTTTTCTTTTGTTTTTTCACTCCGTGCTCTCCCCCACTTAAGCCTTAAGATGTAGTGGTATTGTAGTGGTCTGTAACTTTGGATAAAGATAATTGAAATATTCTGGACCCATCTACACATAATAACGGACTGGATTAGGTTCAATTATACAAAACACAAAGTGTCATGTCTCTTTCTTTTTATTTTTCTTCACTTTGCTTGAAATTAATCTTAAAGCAAATTTAATTGCACACTAACACAAGGTAAGGTAAAATGCCACCATTTTAACACAAAAACATCACAAAGACTTTAGAAATGGATGGTATAAATGCATGAAATATATGAGTGATCAGTATTCCAACTTGTCCTTTGTTGTCAACTTGTTGCATATCAAGAGTACTGGTACTATGAGCAACAAAGCTTTTGGTGCATTGCTAAAATTGTTGAATGATGCCTTTCCTTTCTGTGAAAAGTTACCTACAAGCAACGATGGTGCAAAGAAAATTGTTGCAGAATTAGGTCTTCATTATGAAAAGATCGATGCATGCAAGAATGATTGCATTATTTATTATATGGAGCATGCAAATGCAACGCAATGTCCTACATGTAAGCTTTCGAGGTGGAGAACACAAGAAAAGGGTAACAAAAAGAAAGGTAAAAAGGTTCCCTGGAAGATTCTGAGATATTTTCCACTCACGTCAAGGCTTCAGAGATTGTATATGTCATCAAAGACAGCTGCAGATATGAGATGGCATTCTAAAGATCGTGTGAAAGATGGTGTATTGAGACATCCAGCAGATTCTGAGCAGTGGAAATCTTTCGATCAAATTCATGAGTCATTTGGTATTGAACCTCGAAATGTACGACTTGGTTTGGCAACAGATGGATTTAACCCTTTTGGGAAGATGATTCTTCGCCATAGTACTTGGCCAGTTGTCCTATTCCCATACAATCTTCCTCCGTGGATGTGTATGAAGGAGCCTTATACTTTCATGTCCTTACTTATACCTGGACTAACAAGTCCAGGTAATGACATAGATGTAAATTTGAGGCCATTGATTGATGAGTTGCAAACACTATGGGAAAATGGTGTGGAAACGTATAATATATCTACAAGGCAAAATTTTCAAATGAAAGCTGCACTTATGTGGACTATCAATGATTATCCGGCATATGCTTACATGTCAGGTTGGAGCACTCAAGGAAAATTGGCATGCCCATATTGTGCCTCTAAGACTTCACATCGCAGGTTATCTGATGGGTCAAAAATGTGTTATATGGGTCATAGACGATTTTTACCGTCTAACCACTCATGGCGCAAGCAAAAATGTAAGTTCGACAATACAAGAGAGAAAACGGTTGCACCCAGTAGACCATCTGGTGATGATGTTATACAAGAACTGGATGAATTAAGAAAAATAACTCATGGCAAGCAGAACAAGCAGACAATACCTGGGTTTGGAAGGAGGCATAATTGGAAAAAACATTCTATATTTTTTCAATTACCTTATTGGAAAACACTTTTGGTGCGTCATAACTTAGATGTTATGCACATCGAGAAAAATGTATTTGAAAGTGTGATTGGCACAATGATGAGCATTGATGGTAAGACAAAGGATTCTTTAAATGCTCACCTTGATCTTCGTGAAATGGGTATAAGGGAAAGATATCATCCAAAAGTAAGAGAAGATGGTAAGCTTGATTTTCTCCCAGGTGACTATACATTGTCAGACGATGATAATAAAGTTTTATGTAAATGGTTATCTGAATTACAAGTTCCAGATGGATATTCTGGAAATTTATCTCGATGTGTGGCTACTGGAGAACGTAGTATTTCTGGTATGAAGACCCATGATTGTCACATTTTCTTGGAAAGATTACTTCCCTTTATAGCTCGAGAGTTATTGCCTAAAGACGTTTGTGAGCCCCTTATTCAGCTTTCTTATTTTTTCAAGGAATTGTGTGCTAAAGTGTTGAGAGAAGAAGATTTGAATGTTCTTGAAAATCAAATTGCTATTACATTATGCAAGATGGAACAAATATTCCCTCCTGCCTTCTTTGACATCATGATTCATCTAACTTGCCATTTAGCATGGGAGGCAAAAACGGTAGGTCCAGTGCAATATAAGTGGATGTATCCTGTAGAAAGGTATTGTCAATTTTCAAATATTATTATTACATAACATTTTATTTGATATTAAGTTATATTCTGTAATTTCAATTTTTACTATTTGGTTAGGTATTTGCATAAACTAAAAGGTTATGTTCGTAATAAGGCTCGTCCAGAAGGATCTATTGCGGAAGGCTACTTGGGAGATGAATGCATAACATTTTGCTCTCTTTATTTGCATTGAGTTGAAACTAAGTTTAATCAAAGGGATAGAAATGATGATGGAGGTCAATCGTTATCTAATACATCTCGATTACCTATTTTTTCAACACCAGGTAAATCTTTTGGGAAAGGTGTACTTGAATCCTATGCATATCAAACTCCTTGAGGCTGCCAAGTTTTATGTCCTACAAAATTGTGATGAATGTTTACCTTTTGTTCAGTAAGAAATCTCTCATTACCATACGAACTTTCAACATTCGATCTTTTACTACTTATTTTTAGTATTACAATATTTTAATATATTAATTTAACTAACTCCTTGTTATATGTGCAGAGAACATAAGAATATTCTAATGCATTCTGGTGTTAGAAATGTGGAGGAGTCACATAGGCTTCAATTTTCAAATTGGTTTCATAAGAGGGAATGTATACTATATTATGTGAAAACTGTTGATTATTAGATATATTGTTTCTACAATATTTTTCTTTCTATATATGCAGATCAAACAACTATACTATGGTAACAAAGTTGATAAGCAAATGCTTTCATTGGCTCTCGGTCCGGAAAGGCGAGTAAAATATTACCCTGGTTACTATATGAGTGGGTTTCGATTTCATACATTGCAACGTGATGAGAATAAAAAAAACACAAAATTGTGGAGTTATAGTTAAGGGGGAGAATCAGATTGATAGTGTGCCTTGGTATGGAGTATTAAAAGACGTGGTTGAGCTTCGTTACACAGAAGGCAATAGAGTTGTATTGTTCAATTGTGAGTGGTATGACATTGTGTGAAAAGGAACAGGTTATAAGATAGATCGTTACAGAATAATTAGTATTAATACAACTCGCAAGTTGAATACTAAAGAGCCATTTGTGCTGGCAAACCAAGCAACCCAAGCTTTTTATGTGAGAGAGATTAAAACTAAGGCTTGGAGTTACGTGGTGGAAACGAAGCCTAGAAATGTTTATGAGATGCCTAATGTGGATGATGATGATGAGCCATACCAAGAAGAAGAGGCGCATGGGGGTACTCAAGCCAACCAAAATGATGACGAAGATGATGAAATTGTGGGATAAGCTCTCATTGTGATTGTGTTTTTTTTTTATCTAAAAATTTAGTTGCGGAAGTGATGTGGTTATACTTTATTCAATGTCAATGACAAATGTTATGATTTAACAAAGGCATGCAAATTATTTATTTATCATAGAATACTATATTAAGTTATACACTTTTTAGCTCAATGGTTTTATTTTTAATTTAATGGTCCAATTTTCTCCATATGTATTCTAAGTTATATGATCTATTTATTGTAGAATTTAAATTAAGCATCAAACTTATTTCAAGAATATTCAAATGACACATGTGACCTTTAGTAAATAATTGATTCCAACAAAACCATATGCCTTAAAATTTATTCTGACAAAGAAAAAATCTTGTCGAAAAAATATGATTACTTTCGACAACAACTAATTATCCTCGAAAATATAAAAACATTACCGAGAGGACCTTTTTTTTCCTCAAAATTATAAAAACATTACCAAGAGGTCTTTTTTTCCCTCGAAAATACTAAATCAATTTCGTCAACATGAGTAAACCTTCGGAAATAACCATTCTATTTCCGTTAAGAACTTTACTTGTCGTTAATACAACTGGTGCCAATTCTTCCCGCCAAACAAAAGTGCAATTCCGACAAAACTTGAGACTAGTTCCGAGGATATCATGTGCGTTGGTAATACAAATTTGTTTCATGCCATGTTACCGACGACTCATATTTTATGGTCGCAAAATGTGCTTTTTACGACGGTTTTTTTTTGCCCTCGAAAAATCTTCGTCGGTAATAACTACTTTTTTTGTAGTTACCAAATCATAATCCTCGGAACTAATGCATATTTTCAAAAGTCCAGTTGGAACTAACGCTAATCTTTACAGAACTCCAACTGAAACTAACACCTCTTTTCAGAATCTCCAATGACCAAATCTCTTTTTTTGCTTTTAATTTTTTAATTTTTTATTCTTCCTCTGGTTTTTTTCCTCAAACTTAAAAACAAGCACTACTAAATTAAACACTTTGCACGACAAGGGAGTCTTTGTCGCGCAAAGCATTTTTAAGTCGCACAAAACCTATGGTGACGCACAATCGTCGCGCAGAGTTTGTTGCGCAAAGGTCGTGAAAAAAGACCTCGCGCGACGAAGAAGTGCACATTCGTAGCGCGAAAGGTATACGGACAAAGGCTTTTGTCGCATGATATAAAAGGGTACAAGTGTGCTTTGTGACGAGAATTTCTGGAGACGTCTAAAATTCGTCTCAAAAATGTTTCCCGACAAAACGTGTAAGACGAGCGTGGTTTTGCGCAACGACATGTTTGCGTCGTGCAAGTGCAATTTTTAATAAAAATAATAATAATAAATAGAATAAATGGAATATTATTATAAAAATATATTTCTGTTGTAGGCCTATTTGATTGAACGATCTAGGATTTAGAGAGAGAGATGGGTTTGACAATATTGAGAGAAAATAGGGTTTAGGGTTTAGGGTTTAGAGAGAAGAGAGATTGATTTAATTGTGAGGTCTATCTGATAATGTGTTGTAGGCCTATTTGATTGAACGATCTAGGGTTTAGAGAGAGAGAGGGGTTCAGCAATATTGAGAGAGAAGAGATATTGATTTAATTGTGAGGTCTGTTTGATTCACCCCACTGTGCCTTTATTTATAGTAGTAGGAAGGGTAAAACCTTTCCCTTTAGGATTACGACATTTAATAGGTAATCTAATCCTAATGGGAATATAAGATACATTCCCAGATTCCCTAAGATTTACACAATCACATTCCTATTCTAAATATGACTGCAACAATTTCATACAATTGACACAAAAAAAAAAACAAATTAATGAATAAAAAAATTATTTATAATATAAATAAAAATGTACATACAAATACAAAGTTTAAAAAGAAAGAGGGAACAAAAACCAGGAAAAAAAATAAGGAATAATCTATAGGCAAGTTGTTTGGAGGTGCTTGGTAATCTTGCTGCTATAAGAGGGTGGGGTTGGGGACGGGGTCGGAGGTCAACGGGCCTGATTGCTGTGTATGCACAGTGTGGAGGGGCTCTGATGGTGGTGGTGCAGAAAAATTGGGGAGACGGATCCCGGAGGAACTGAGGGCTTGTACAAGCAATGACATTTGAGACTTGTACGATGCGAGCTCACTCCTCAGGCCAGCGACTTCATGCATCAAAGCCGTAACCTGGCCCTTCTATTGCGAGGATGAAAATGCTCTACTCTCCCGCCACCTGGCATTTCCCATCCCTCGACAATATGTCCCTAGCCTCCGACCGAAAGTGTGGTCAAACTTCTCTAAAAGGATATGAAACCCCGCATCTTCAGAGGTATCCATAGACTCGATCGGCGTGTCCAGGGGAAGCTGGGAGGCGGACTCCTGAAGCAACGACTAACCCTTCTCCACCATAGTCGCTTGTGAAAAAAACATATATTATTAATAGAAAACAATTTGAAATAATTAGTATAAATCTTTAATGCATAAGAAATTACTTACATGAAGGGACTCGGTCAACTCATCTTATGTCGAACATAAATGTCAGCAAAGACATCAATCTCCAGGAATTTTGAACCTTCCTGAAATAGAAAAAGATAAGGAAAATGTTAGTACAAAAACAACAACAAAAATTATTAGCGAAATTTTAAAATTGGAAATAAAAGCTATAATATATACCTTCCACCACGCCTCCATCCTATATGAGAAAGGCCTTGAACCTGAATGGTAGAGAAGAGTCTTCTTCTCCCGATTTCCCTTGCTCACCTTCGCCTTCTTCTGTTATACACAAAATAAACGTATTAGTTGTAATATTTAAAGAACATAAAAAAATCATAATAAACATTGGTAAAAATTTTAAAAAGTAACATGAAAGAAGTCCTAATTAAAAACGCACCACATAGCCCAACTCCTGAAAATGACTGCAAAGCCAAACCCAACTATCTTGTCAGTCTTCAAGCTCATTCGAGCAACCTTCCTCGAGAGCAACCGGTGGATCACCAAACATCTCGAAATGATGGTGCAGGTCACTCTTCCACTGCTTGTAGCATTTGGAGTAGAGCCGATTAAGGTACGCCAACATGTCCTCATTGATGTCATCCAAATTGTAGTTTGTCAACAATGTAAAAAATATTATGAAAGTATTAGCAATAAAAGACATTAATAAATATAAATATATAAATTTTACATGAAAAGCATTAAAAAGGTAAAATTACTTACCTACAAATGATTGTGCACCGTGTTCTTCAACTTCTCCAGCATCGCCTTCCAAGACTTCCACCGCATAGGGCAAAAGGTTCGCACAACATGCCCAATGTCATGGGCCAATGCGTTATGCTACTCCACTGTTGGTGATGCCTGATGTCGCTCATCATATCCGGTTGTGATACGACCGTTGGTCACCCGGAGACCTTCGCCGTCTTCAATTACCGACAAGGTCCCCAGGTGTTTTTCTTGGCTGCAAAGAAATGAAAAATTAACGTTAACCCAAAACTAATAACAAATCATACTAAAATTTCGGCATATCCTCCCTATAATTAAAACATTTCCCAAAACCCTGAAAACAACATAAACAATATACGTATCCAACACAATGATCACAACAGTTTAATAATAGGTTCAGAACTATGACAACAATAAACAATATATATATATGATAACTTTTTAATCCTTAAATGACATAACTTAATAAACTGAACCTAAAATCACAAAACTAAGTTAACATGGGAATGAGGGAGTAAATTAGGATAGTATACCTGGCTGTGTACCCGAGGCATCGGTTGTGGATCCCGATGGCGACATCTGGTCTGGAGTGCAGGGGCACCAATGAGCACGTCAAGCGCTAACAGGTAGCACCATCGAAGAAGTCTAAGATGTCGGCACCTGTGGGACTGGAGGACCAACTGGGTCAACTGGATTCACCAGCCTATGGTCCATCTCTGCAAAAGTAGCGGCGATAGTAGTAGTTGTAGTCGTCGAATGAGGTGTAGAAGTCATCACCTTCCGGGTTCTAAGGAGCTATGACATCTACAAAATTGGAAATAAATTTGTTAGATTACAAAGATTTAAATTACCGTACACATGCATAATAATTTCTACTTGAGTTTAAAACGAAATTTAAAAACCCTAATTCTAAACCCAATTCAAGTTTGGCAAAAATAAAACTTTAAATTGATCTACTATACACAAACTAATCAATGTTAGATAGGATATAGACCTAGCAATTATAACTTATAAGAATAAACTAGCACAAAGGAGTAGTTGGAGGCAAAATCATAGCTCAACAGCTTATCATGAAGAGTGTGCAGTTTAATACTAATTTGAGTACTATAGAAAATGCTGAACTGATACTCTTCAATACAATAGAATGTATGCATGTCATATACAATCATAAAATTGTTACAATCATAAAACTGCAATGTCGAGTTGAAAAACAAGCAAAGTTGCACATCTTGAACATTTGAAGACAATCTTCAATGATGGGGAATCTTATGAAGAAATATACAAATTTATGGAACTTACATAGTTCCATATGTCAGAAAATAAAATGCATATATGCAGGTATCTATATTAGTCCCCAACCAATAGTATAATCGATTGCTCTAAGGCAGCAGCAGCTACTACACTTTTACTTTGTTAAAGAAGTATCAAGTCTGAACCATTTAAAATCACAATAGATTTGTTCACTTGCAAAGATAAAATCACAATCTTCTTGGTGATATTATATGTGGATTTGATATATATATATATATATATATGAATTTCATCTCATATTTGTTCTACCATCTAATATTTATATATATATATGAATTTCATGTATGCTAATTTTGTGTGCGTGTTGTGTATCCATGTACTCCACGTACTTTGAGTGATGAAATAAACGTACTCATCACGTAAGGGTCTGAAAATTCAATCTTCCCGCATAAAATTAAAACACTTGCGTAACCAAAAATTGTTGTGTGTCGCGCAATTATGTTTTAAAATGGCTTTTTTATTTTTTTATTTTGATTACAATTTATTATAAAATACGAATAAAACAATTTATTTACAAAGTAATTCACATATAACATGGGAATCATTCATACCATTTTTCTTTCATCACTGTATATAATGCATTAACCATTTAATGTGTTTTACAAAAAAAGTTACAAATAAATTGCATTAATCTTCGTCTGAACTATAATAAATTTCACTTTCGTCGCTATCATCATTTTTAGTGTCCCATTCCTCATCATCAATAGGTACGTCACCATTGTCGTTTGTACGCACTGGACCATCGTATCGTGGAAGATTACCAAGGTCAATTGTGATCGATTGAATTGGTATTTCGATTGAAGATACTCTTCCTATCTGAAATGGTTCTTGGATAAGATTAGTATCTCGAAGTGTTTCCACACCAATTTCCATCAAAGATTCTAGACGTTGGTCAGCAACATTGTCAATGTCGTCGTCGGTAGGGTTTTGTTCTGGTATAGCATACAAGTTCCTAAGATCCATCTTTTGAACAACTTTCCAACCCCTCCCGGCTTTAGGGTCATCTAGATACACAATTTGTTTTGCCATATTTGCTAAGATGTGAAGGTCGTCATCGTACCAAGTTTTGGTAGTGTTCACTGATAGTAATCCATGATCTCTTTTCACACTTCCCTACCTATTTGGGTTTGTATCAAACCATCGACACTTAAGTAGGATCACTTGGCACCGGTCTTCGTAACACAATTATTGACACTTGTTAGTTTGCCATAGAATTCAATGTATGTACTTTCGCCTCCACTTGGGACATGAACACTGCTATTTTGTGTACACAACTTTTCATCTCGTGCACCCGCTAAGAACTTGACGTCGTTGACATGGCAACCCCGAGTACAATTCAACATGAATTGGTCATATAATTCTTCACTGTACACTGGGGAATTCGATGCTTTCAATTGATTCACCTAATATTACATAAACATTTAAATTTGTTAGTTTGAGAAAAATAATTGGTACTATATATATGCCCAATACAAAACACTTGAAACTTACATATTCAAGAAACCACTGCGGAAACCATTCACGGTGTTTCATGGCATACAAATGTGAAGGATGTGTCTGCTTCATCATATCTTCATGCTTGTTTATGTATGACAGTGTCTCATCACAATTGTTGAGTACGAACCAATGTGATACCCCCATGTCTCGTCACAATTGTCGAGCGATTTGGACAAAAACTAAAAGTTTCTCCTTTCTCACACCCCCATCATTATTGCGAGGAGGATGATTGAAAGGTGTCCCAACATCCTAAAATACATTCCACGAAATGTAAGCGCCTCATATGCCACCCAAGCTTGTATAATTGATCCTTCGGGCTTCGCTTTGTTTCATACACTTTCCTTCAAGTCTCCGAGAAGTCTGCCAAAATAAAACAATACGATACAAATTTTACTAATCGTAAGATATTGATTAATAAATATGACGATGAATATATATCTTTCTATTGGATACATCTATCGAAAGTTGTCTAGTCCAGCAAGCAATGCCTCATCCAGTAAGTGAACCATCATGTGGATTATACTTGTGAAGAAAGCTGGAGGAAATATCATCTCAAACTTGCATAGAACTTGCACAATGTCATGGCACAATTGATTAACGTCCGTCTTTCACAAAGTTCTTGACATCAATTGTAAAAAAACAAACTAGACAACAATATGATTGGTTTCACTGCATCGGCTGGCAAGAGATGTCGAATACCAACAGGAAATAGGCGTTCCAGAACCACATGGCTAATTTACCCCCGTCAACATTCACGCAACGCGCGATATTTGAAGCATACCCATCGAGAAACTTTACAGACGATAAAAACTTTAAAATTTATTCTTTGTCATTCGGTTTCACGAAAAAAAAATGTGAGACCCCTTCTGGCTTTATCAATGTCCCTATTCATCCATAAACCCCGTCGTATTCCCATTCGTTCCAAATCAAGAAGAGCTTTGATGGTGTCCTTCATCCTGCCCTCAATATCTAGAATTATGCCGACCAATGTGTCAAATACATTTTTCTTAACATGCATAACATCAAGGTTGTGTCTCCATTTTAGTTTCGATCAATAGGGGAGCTCAAAAAACATAGACTTGTGCGTCCAGTTCATATGTGTAGAAGGTCTGATCCTACTGACATTGGTTTCGAACGGAGCAAAATCCAACCAATTAAGCTGTTCCAAAATCTGATCACCAGACCATTCTCTAAGTCTAAGGCGATGCTCTTTTTCCTCGTCAAACTTTTTATCCTTCTCTCGCCACTCGTGGTCCTATGGTAGCCATCTTCGATGTGCCATCTTCGATGACCAAAGTTGCAAACTTTTCTAGTGTACCAACTAGATGTTACGTCTTCCTTGCATACAGGGCATGCCATATAACCCCTAGTGCCTCACTCGAAAACCATTGCATATGCAAGGAAATCGTTCACAGTCCACATCACTGCTGCCCACAAAGTGAACACTTTGCCAGTACACTTATCGTATATGCACACATCGTGTGTCCATAAATCTTTTAGCTCATCCACCAACAACCGTAAGTATACATCAAGACTGACCTACCAAGATCCTCAGTTATCAATAGAGTCATCATCATGTATTCTTTTTTCATATATTTCCATGGCGGCAAATTATACGAAAATACAAAAATCGGCCAAGTACTGTGGTGTTGGTTTAGAACCCTGAACGGATTGAATCCGTCAGTGGCAAGTCCCAATCTAACATTCCGAGGATTAACACCAAAATCAGGGAATGTTCGATTGAACTCTTTCCATGCTTCTCCATCTGCAGAATGCCTCAGGACATCGTCATCTACCCGCTTTTCCTTATGCCATCTCATGTTGGTGGCAATATGCGTTGACATACACAACCGCTGCAACCTAGGCTTCAAAAGTAAATAACGCATGACTTTTTGTGGGATCTTCGTCGATCTATTCTGAGATGTCATTTTGAACCTCGACTCATTGCATATAAGGCATTTATCTAATGCTTCATTCTCCTTATAGAATAATACACAATTGTTTTTGCAAGCATGAATTTTTTCATAACCCAATCCGAGACCATTCAACACCTTTTGAGCATTTCTATGGTCTTTCAGCAAACAATTGTCTTTTAGTAGCATTCTCTTGAAAAACCCCCAAAAAATAATCAAAACACTTGTTCGACATACGATACTTTATTTTCCCGTGCATTAGTTCCACAATAGCTGTGAGAACGGAAAATCCCTCACACCCCAAGTATAACTCTTCGTTGGCATTTTTTTAATAATTTGTCATATCTTCGAATTCTCCCCTATCCATTGGTGTAGGCACGTCATCTTCCACTTCATGATTGGTATTTGTCAACGCAAATGGAAAAACGTCATTTAAGATTTCCATGACTTGTTCATTAAGATCCATAGTAGGTTTAACATTGCTCATTGTTGTCACATTTGAAGACGAAGCATTGTGTAATTGTTCCCCGTGATGGTTCCAAATATTATAGGTCTTCACCATTCCACTCCTTACTAAATGAAATCGAACATTTTTAAAAGTTTCCCTTAACGTGTTGTTACACCTCCTACAAGGATACCAGATTCTAGTTGCACCCGTGTTGTGTGTACGTGCAAAGAATAAAATCCTCAATTACGTTCAAGTATTTGTTGGCGCATCTGTTCGGGTTATGCATCCACGTTCTGTCCATCATTCCTGCAACCACAATAACAGTGCAACAATCACAACAACTTCTACAGGATTTTCTCACCTAATGCCTCCGGTAAGGGCCCTATCCTATTCAGGAATGCAAAATTATGTCATGTAATTTACAACTACTTCGGATTAGATTTCGACGTGGAGAAATTTCGGCAACATCTCCGTACAATTCTTCAAGTGCATGACATAGATATGAAATACCTATGTGCCACCTGAAGAACGTACGGAGATGACACCAAAATTCCCATGATCGAAACCTAACCATAAACTACGCAGCATAACTTTGCATTCCCAAACTGTCCAAATAATGGGACAATTCAAGAATCAATTGGACCGCAGTCATGCTTTCGCATCCATGCGCGACATCCAACTACTCCTCAAACGGGAAACTAAGTTTTACTAAAAAAACAAGTACGAAGTTAATTACAATTAACTTCGTACATCACAACACATATTTGTACGTCACGTACAAATTTGTACATATACAATTCAACATTATACATAATTATAACATAAAAAATAATATAATTTAACAACTTAATATAAACAAATTTCACAACATAATTTCAATATACTTTAACTAATTCGTTTTTTTTTTAATAAGACGAAGAAAATACCTTCCAAATTGTTATCCACCGAGCGCTAGTCACACACAATATCCCTATACACAATGAATTTTACAGTTTTAGTATGAAGTGATATTGATCATTTTAAATGAAAATAAGAAAAAATAAAACCCTTACCAAACACAACGAAATACGTCGATCAACCTAGAGATTTAGATGGACGAAGTTTTAGAAGAAGAAATTGAGAGAAAATGGGACTGAAGGATCCCAAATTGAAGAAAAACGAAGGAAAAATTGCAGGGGATAAATCTGCATAAAACTGCAGTTTTCTCCCTTTGCAACTAACGTCACGTTATCAAGATTACTTTTGGAAGAACCACTTTGCACAACGAACGCATAATTCGTCGCGCAAGTTTCCTTCTAGCGACGAAACATTATGTTCGTCACGCAAGTATCTTTTTTTTTCCAAAATTCTATTTTTCGTTTTCTTTATAATTTAATAATGTAATCTATTTGCGTGACGAACACTATATTCGTCACGCAAGTTTTTTTTTTCCGTTTTCTTTCTTAATGTAAATTTGTTTTTACCCATTTCAAATTATCAAACCAAATTATATATTACCAAAATATTTATTAAAACTAATTTATTAACTAAAATATATATTATAACTAATGTCAACTTGTGCGCCCTCTGCAACCCGTTATACATCGAACTTCCACTCCCAGGACTTCTTCTTGAAAAGCTCGTCCACATACTTCCGCTGCTTCTCATCGGTTTCATCAACATCCCAAACAACCTGTAATGGCAATAAAATAAAATTAAATGTCGCAAAAATATTATTTTTAAATAAAACAATTACACATTCTTTAATATAAACTTATCGATAACTGCTGCACCATTAAGTTCTTCACGTCCACAGGCACCATTTTCCAAGAGTTGAACTCAATACAACACTTCTCCCGCACCAATCCCCCTATATCGCAAATAAGTTCGGCGTAAGCTTCAGCCGATTTTTGTCAGCAAACGAGGGCAAACGCTTACGTCGGTACCTCTATAATGTCACCACAGCTTTCTTCATTTTTTTTCCTACCACAAAATTTTTAAATGTAATAGCCTATTAAAACAATAATTTCAACCATTTCAAATGTAAAACAATTAACTCAACAATAATTTTTTTTTTACCTTTCCCTTCACGAGAGCCTTCTCCCTCCCAACCTTTTGTTGACTCTAAAGCCGAATCGGCCATCATTTGATATAAAACATTTGCAAAATAAGGTTCTGAAACTGTGTTTATATAAAACTCGACACACTTTGCGCAACGAATCCTTGGTTGTACAAGGTTGTTACAACTGCCCGCTATAAATGCAAGCATTTAATGTGTGATTGACAGTCTGACCGTGTTAAGAACCCTTTTCGTGATGAATAGTAGTAGTCGTCGCACTAAGTGGTCTTGCGTGACGAAACCCTTAGTCGCTGTCTTGTGTGACGATTACAGTTGTTTGTCACGCAAACTAATTAAAACCTTAAGTAATTACAAACAAATATTCAGTTATAATATTTATTCTACAAATAATTAAAACCTTAAATAAATTGAATTAATCCATTCAGTTATTTAAAAACTCAAACAAGAATTAAAGCCAAATTAAGTCCAAATACATAACTTATAAAAAAATACCCTAAATTTAAATAGTGTCCTCAAAAACAGAAATCTAAAACTACTATTTCGATGGTGCTCCATTCTGCCCGATGTCATAACGCCACCAATTATAACCTCCCTCCAACGCTGCCTTCATCAACTTCATCAACTCTTCGTTCGTATCATCATCAAGAGTATACTTACACTGTTACACATATATGAAAATAATTAATTCCAACATATAACAAAAAAAATTCACAAAATTAATTATTGATCCATCAACAGCATACTTACTAATAATTCATTTATCACCACCTTCTTGACATTGTCGGGCACATATTTCCAAGAAAGCCACTCAGCAGTAAGACAATTATTCCCCATGGCTACAGCAATCGCATGCGCGAACTCCACATGTTGTCTCAAATCATATGGGTTGGCGGGCATGCTCACATCCCAGTTTTTATCCTCCATCACATCACGAACATAATTGTGAAGAATAAGGATAGCAAAAGTGCATATTTATAGGAAGGTTAGGGACTTTGCGCAACGAATGCTTTGTCGCGCAAACATCTACACTAAATACAGTATTGATTCCTCTTATTCACATGCACTGAATTGTCGAGGAAAACTGACAATGACTTGCATGACGAATCCTTCGTCATGTAAAGATTCACCCTTCGTCGAGCATGTTTTTCACACCAAAAAATTACCCGCGGTTTTTCTTACTGACTTTGCGCGACAAGTGTATTGTTTTCATCGAGCAAAGTTTGTTTGCGCAACAAAGTTATGCGTCGCGCAAAGCTGACCTTTCTTGTGCGACTAATATCCTCTTCCATCGCACAAAACTATCTTACGCAACGATTTTTTCATTGTCGCACAAACATTTGTCACGCAAGTAGTTTTTTCTACTAGCGAAGTATATTGATGTAGCCATTTCCATCATAACTGCTTACATATTTTGTAGCAAACTTTTCTCTCCGTTGTATGTCTCTACAGGTTTTTGATCTACATGCAATTGGCTTGCGACGAGCCTTTTCAACACCAGTCTTCAGAGGGAACTTAACCTCAAGGTAAAAAGCATGCTGAAAAATGCTTGGATTCGAAAGTTATTTGAACACTTTATATAACTGGTATAGCTTCCAAATCATTTCATTAATTTATGATCTATATGAGAGACTGCTGCTACCTACGATAGAGATTTGCATTATCATTATCGCTAATTTCTTTATAATTGATAGACTCACAAATTTATTACAATGGGATTCGTAATTCTCCGCGTACACTTCAGGTTGGCAAACTGTCTACTGGTGACTCTAATGTCCCCACAGGATAAAGCATCAATGGTTGCAACGATGCTAGGTAATCTTTTAACTAAACCACGCCGTTGCTTTCTTTGTAGCATATTAGATCTTGGTATCCCTACTTTTTCATGCGAAGGTTAATGGACTGTCACCTATTTGCACATTTGAAATCTAATCTATTGTGTAAATAACTTGGTAAATTGGTATGGTGATATGGATAATCATGACAGTGCTCTTGTATTTGGTAGTCGTCGTTACGTTGGAACATTAAAGAAGGGAGGGACATTGAATTAAGAGACCAATCACAACACAAAACGTGTCAATATCATAATAAAACTCCTAGAGTCCCATATCAACCGCGAAAGGGAGCTAAAGACTCTCCTCAACTATAAAAGGAGACTGTTCTCCTACAATTAATTCATAATGCCATTATTGTACTTAAACTCGTCATTAGAACTCACTCATAATGATTGTGCTTTGTGAAGCCTAGTTTTAGTGTTTGGCTTCCCTTGTTAAATGTAATCAATTGTACCACACATGTTCTCATTAGATTTAGGGTTATATTGCAACTTTTGGGATCATGTTGCTGGAAATATAACTTCAAGAGCTTAACTTCTCTCATCAAAGACTTGTTCATTCATATGTATTTCATGTCATTATTTACAGTTCATTCTGTCTAGTGGTTCTCTGTCATCAAAACTTCTTGTTGCTATCACGCAAGCTGGGCACATACTTTAAGACAACCCACATGAGTCATCTGACTGCTTTTTCCCGAAGGTTTTTCAGCCTTAAATCTTTCCAAATTGCCTTTACACATGACACGTGGTTATTCTTGTCCCCCGTCTTGTCTAAAACAAAGCCCACTATAAAAATTTAATCTAGGGTTCTTTTCAACTTGGCTAGGAGATTTATATTTTTTTTGCTTATCCAAATCATTGCATATTAGGGTAGCATTGTTTTTGTGATTTTGATCTTTGTTAAAGGTATGGAGGTAATCATTTAACTAAACCACGCCGTTGCTTTCTTCGTAGCATATTAGATCTTGGTATCCCTACTTTTTCATGCGAAGGTTAATGGACTGTCACCTATTTGCATATTTGAAATCTGATCTATTATGTAAATAAGCTGGTAAATTGGTATGGTGATATGGATAATCATGACAGTGCTCTTCTATTTTGCAGTCGTCGTTACGTGGAACATTCTTTACCATAACTTTGAAGGAAACAAAAATTGGATTTCAGGGCTTCGCTGTTGCCAAGTAGCAGATATGTTGAAATTGGCATCAATATTTGTTAAAGCTGTGACTGACATAAAAAATGCTGAAAAACAACTGCAGAAGAGTCCTTGCAACGTGTGACAGCCCTTGAACAGGCGGTCACCCAAGTTATCGACTTTGTTATTGGAAAGTGCCTCTCTGATCTTTTGACGATTTCATCCAACTCCAAGCCTTTTAGTTGCTAAATTTTATGGGGTAAAAATGTCCAGATCATTACATTTCTGCAGAGGTTAATAAGTTTTTTATATATTATTGGTGCTGATATAATTACAATTTCTCTCTTTCGATCTTTCGCTCATATCCTTAGTGAATGCTACCTACTCCGAAAGCAATTTGAAGGTTTAATCCTTGTTTAGCTAGATCATTTCTCAGCCAGTGGGACATGCCAAGTCCATGGCTTCAATTTTGTGATTACGTAACAAAAAATGGGGATCTCTGGACCAAAAATGCTGAGAGAATAAGTACATATTTGATTGCTTCTAGACATATTTGTTTGTAAGGTCCCTGCGCTTCAATGAAGATCCCACTTTGCCCCCTAAACTTGCAACCGTGTGACGTTTACCCCTACGCTTTTAATCAATTCCGCATCAAATAAGCAAAATAATTTTTCTGACCAAATTGACGAAATAAGGTAAAATAAAGACACGAAACGGAAGCATATGGGGCAAATTCTCATAATTACAAGTTCATGGAGCAAAGTGAGATTTTCATCAAAGCACGGGGGGTGTAAACTAAAAAGCCTTGATTTTTAGTGAAAACACCGTACCAGTGCAATGCCCAAACTCCAAACCAAAGTATTACCTACCACCTTTAAACATAACCTACATGAACACCTTGCTTCTCAACTAAACCACTCTATTTATAACAATTGCACCCTGCATGATATCTTACCACCCCAATTGAAAATGTTAATCCCAAAGTTCTCTTTGATTTTAATATAATGTAAAAAATTGGAGAGGAGCTGTATATATAGGGGGGCAGCCCCAGTTCCTGCTTTACTGGTAATTTCAGAAGTTATATATATCAGAGAACTAGAAAATGGGGAGTGAACATGTTGTTCAAGGAGGTTTCCCAATGAAGGCGAACGCCGGAAATGCTACGATTCTCGCACTCGGCAAGGCTTTCCCTCACCAGCTTGTCATGCAGGATTTTCTGGTTGATGGGTATTTCAAAGATACCAACAGTGATGATCCACAGCTTAAGCAGAAGCTGGCTCGACTCTGTAAGTCCGTCAAACTTCTCTCCTTTTTTTTTCAAATATCAACATTGACACTAATAGTTATGCAAACCCTACTCAAAAGACCCCAATTTGGGGATCATAAGAAGTTACTACGCGTATAGACTCTGCATGTGAACCATGCGAAAAGAAATGTTCTCTTGCCAGACTTTTCACTTGTACCATTAACTAATCAGGTGATTTTTTGGTTTAAATTTGTAAGTCCGAGTAACAATCTGACAACATAACATACCAAATATCTTGTAGGAAAATATGACAGTGTTTTGTTTAAAAGGACAGTGATATCGTATTGTTTTAGTAACTCTTCAATGGCATTTCACAGGCAAAACAACAACAGTCAAAACTAGGTATGTGGTCATGTCAGAAGAGATTCTGGAAAAGTATCCAGAGCTTACAACTGAGGGCACACCAACTATAAAGCAAAGGCTACACATTTGCAATGAAGCTGTAACAAAGATGGCAATTGAAGCTTCACAAGCTTGCATCACGAAATGGGGGAGACCTACTTCAGATATAACCCACTTAGTCTATGTCTCGTCCAGTGAAGCTCGCCTCCCGGGTGGTGACCTTTACCTAGCGAAAGGGCTTGGACTCAGTCCCCAGACTAAAAGGGTCATGCTCTACTTCTCGGGCTGCTCGGGCGGTGTGGCTGGCGTTCGTGTTGCCAAAGACATTGCCGAGAACAATCCAGGAAGTAGAGTCCTGCTCGCTACTTCTGAAACCACTATCATTGGGTACAAACCACCAAGTGCAAACAGACCATATGATCTTGTTGGTGTTGCACTTTTTGGGGATGGTGCTGGAGCCATGATGATTGGCTCAGACCCCGAATTGGTCTCTGAAAACCCGCTGTTCGAACTTCACACAGCCTTACAAGAGTTCCTGCCTGGTACTGAGAAGACCATTGATGGAAGGGTCACAGAAGAAGGGATCAGCTTCAAGCTGGAAAGAGAGCTGCCTCAAATAATTGAAGATCACATTGAAGGATTCTGTGGGAGGCTGATGGGAGTTGTTGGATACGATAACAAGGAGTACAACAAGATGTTTTGGGCTGTCCATCCAGGAGGTCCGGCAATCTTGAACCGAATGGAGAAGCGTCTTGATTTGTCGCCAGAGAAGCTGAACGCGAGCAGACGAGCTCTGGCGGATTATGGCAACGCTAGCAGTAACACCATAGTGTATGTTCTGGAGTACATCATTGAAGAGAGCAAGAAGATGAAGAAGGAAGGGGAAGGAGATGGCGAATGGGGAATGATCCTGGCTTTTGGACCTGGAGTTACTTTTGAGGGAATTTTAGCAAGGAACCTTGCTGTCTAATTTTTTTTATATATATACTGTCATTAATGGGATGGCCAATGTTACTTAGTAACTGCCTTTCCACTGCTGTTTCAGTTGATTAATCAAAGTCTTATGTTCTTAGTTGATTAATCAAAGTCTTGATTTGTCATCAAAGTCTTATGTTCTTAATCAAAGACTTACCACCTGAGGATATGATAGGAGCACAACGGGAATACAACCCCGTGCCAGGCCAAAATTTTATTTGTAACCTAAGCTATATCTCTCACTTTTTATTTCTCCCGTCACATGTCAAACGATGAGAGAGAGGTGTTATACCCTCTTTGCACGATCTAATCTCTCCCTATTGAAACTGATGGGTGGCCATCACTTTGTGTTAAAGTGTTATTCTTTAATTTTAGGGTTTATGTCTTCTAGGAGATTTCTTGTGAGTTGCATCTAGGGCTAGCCTTTTATTCCTTAATTTTAGGGTTTATATCTTCTAGGAGATTTCTTGTGAGTTGTATCTAGGGCTAGCCTTTTTCTCTCTAGCTACTACTTTGTAGCTGTTTGCATTTGTTTATTGGGTAGGTTTTTCCTTCCTTACTTCGTCTCCTTTTTATGAGACCTCTCCCTTGTAATTCTTTTTCATGAATACATACACACTTTGTTGAACTTAAATCTCAACATGGTATCAGAGCAGGAACCATATGGTCCTACCTCTGTTGTTCAATCCATTCCATTCAAAAAAAAATCTTTCTTTCTTGGTGTCTTCTGCTCTTCATTCATTGTCATAGCAGAAGACCAGACTTTAAGCCGAGAGGCAGCAAGCTCGTCAAACACTTTATCTTCCAGTGTGATTCATGGTGAAATCAATCCAAATCTGCGCATGTGCTCAGTCTTATTAAACGAGTTTAATTACCTACCATGGTCTCGCACCATCTCTCTTGCCCTAGGTGGAAGATCGAAGCTAGGGTATGCCAATGGAAGCATTAAAGCACCTAAACCATCCTCTACATCGTATGTTGCATGGCATGCAAACGATCAGCTTGTTATGTCCTGGATACTTAACTCTATGGAACCTAAGCTGTCTGAACTCTTCAGTTACTCAGAATCCTCTCATGTTTTGTGGGAATCTATCAAAGAGATGTATGGCAGCCAAAACAATGATGCTCGTATATTACTCAAGAATGATCTCACTGGGCTAAGGCAAGGTGATCAATCCTTCGTGCAACACCTTGGGAGCATGAAGTCCATGTGGAACGAACTTGACATGTATCGTCCACATACAACAGATTCCGCTGCACTCCTCAAAAAAGCCGATGAAGACAAAGTGTTTCAACTTCTGGCAAGTCTTGGAGCAGAATATGAAGATCTTCGAAGTCACTTGCTGATGACTGCAGATTTGCCCTCGTTTAATAGTGTTTGTCAAGCTGTCCAACGGGAGGAAACTCGAAGAAAAGTCATGCACATTGAACCCAAGTCCAACTTTGAGGCAAGGGTTTTCACCAGCAATCATAAACACACTGGTGAAAAAAAAATTACTAGAAAGAAGGCAGATTGGAAATGTACCTACTACAACATGAAAGGGCACATAAAGGAAAAATGTTGGATCCTACATCCGAAGTTAAAGCTAAAGTTTGATAAGGAAGGAAGAATGATCAAAGAAGGCAAGGGAATTTTTCCAAAGGCTCTCCATTCAACTAGCTCGTTGACTGATGGTTTACCAAACTTCACTACAAATCCCATAGATTTGATAAATGAATTTGCAAGCTTTTTTCAAAGGAGATGAGGCACCACTGAGGAAGAGGAAGTGATCTCTAAGAATCTTACTGCCATGCTTGGAAAATTTGCAGGCTTCCTGAATGAGACCACAACCCAAGACAATGTTTCATGTATTATCTCTGCCCTCTCCACTGCTCTCAATGAAATTACGCATGATTGTTGGATAATAGACTCAGGTGCCACATATCATATAACAAATAAGTCCTCTTACTTAGATAAGTTTCAAAATATGCATGAGTCTTCACTTGTGTCTGTAGAAAATGGGAAAGGAGAACCTATTATGGGAAAAGGTAAACTTAAAATGTTAAGTGATGAGATTGAGTCAACAGCCTTGTATGTGCTTTCATTTCCCTTCCAGCTTTTGTCCATAGGAAAACTCACAAACACACTAAATTGCCTTGCCATATTCTCTCCTCACAATGTTTTATTTCATGATCGAGTCACCCAGAAGAAGATTGGTGAAGGGTTTCTATTGAATGGACTCTACTATCTTTCAAAGAAGCTCAAGCCTGTTAAGCATCCTTTTGCTAACCTAAGTCTTCCTCAAGAGTACCAACTTTGGCACCTTCGATTGGCCCATCCCTCAAAACCTGTGATGAACAAACTATTTCCAAATTTTTGTAAAGCCACACATGAATGTGAAGTCTGTCAAATATCAAAAGCTACTAGGCTTCCTTTTGTTTCTTCCAAGTCTAGAACCAGTAAACTGTTTGAGGTTGTTCATTCAGATATTTGGGGTCCTTCCCGTGTAGAATCATTTGATGGATATAAATATTATGCCACCTTTATTGATGACTATTCTTGTTGCACTTGGATTTACCTCTTGAAATTCAAAAGTGAATTCTTTGATGCTTTCAAAGACTTTCATCAATTAATCTTAAACCAATTCTCCTCTAAGTTAAACATTTTACAGTCGGATAATGGCACTGAGTATACATCTAACAATATGTCTAATTATTTGAGCAATCATGGGATTTTACATCACACCAGCTATGTTGGTACACCACAACAGAATGGTGTAGCCGAGAGAAAAAATCGTGACTTATTAGAGAAATCCAGATCTCTTATGCTTCAAATGCATGTTCCTAGAAAGTTTTGGTCTCAGGCTCTCCTCACTGCAGCCTACATCATCAACAGGTTACCTACACGTGTATTGAATTCAAAATCACCTGATGAAGTAATGAAGGGAAGAACTATTGACATCTCACACCTGAGAACTTTTGGATGCACATGTTACGTCCATATTCAAGCTGCATATCGAGACAAGCTCGATCCCAGAGCTGTCAAGAGTGCCTTCATGGGATACTCGAGCACTCAAAAAAGATACAAATATTACAATCCTTTTAATGGAAAGATTGGTATCTCAAGGGATGTTTGATTTGATCTTCTTTCACAAAAATAACAGTGAAGACCTCAGGAGGAGAACCTACTGGACATTTTTCCTCTGCCCACTCCAGCAAATCTACATGAATTCAATGTTTATCTCGACCACCACTCAGAACAACATGATGATGAGGAAACATCTCCTGATCAAGGAAGCTCAGGCACTACTCCTTAACCTGTCTTGGCACCACAAAGAAACCCTACTCATGACAGGCATCCTCCTCTAAGGCTGCAAGAGTATGTTACGTACACGACAAGACATCCCATCTCCAAAGCCTTAACCTATCAAAAACTGTCACCATCCCATGCAGCCTTTCTACATCAGCTGTCCACTAGTGATGAACCAAGAAATTTTAATGAAGCTACTCACATTCCAGTATGGCAGAAAGCTATGAGCTTCAAGCACTGAACAACAACCAAACATGGAGTGTGGTTAATCTTCCAAAAGGAAAAAGGGCAGTAGGGAGTAGGTGGATATATAAGACCAAGTTTCATTCAAATGGCAATATTGAAAGACATAAGGCTCGTTTAGTAGCCCGTGGCTTTACTCAAACTTATGGCATTGACTACAAGGAGACATTTGCTCCTGTAGCCAAAATGAGTATTGTACAAGTGTTGTTATCTGTGGCAGTCAATCTCGATTTGTCCGTATTTCAAATGGATGTGAAGAATGCATTTCTTCATGGTGACCTCAAAGAGGAGGTGTACATGAAGCTTCCTCCCGGACATCCACAAGATCATGAAACTAACAAAGTTTGCAAGCTCCATAAGGCCATATATAGACCGAAGCAATCTCCCCGAGCCTGGTACTCGAAGTTAAGTTCAGTCCTTGAAGCTGCAGGATTCACAAGGAGCCACTAATTCCTCATTATTTGTTCGCACTGGTATAAGTAGCAAACTAGTTGTTCTTATATATGTTGATGATCTTATTATAACAGGTGATAACATAGAAGAAATCAATGCCCTCAAATCCTCTCTTCATCAACAATTTGCCATTAAGGATTTGGGAATCTTAAAGTACTTTCTTGGCATTGAAATGTCTACTTCCTCCAAGGGTTTGTTCTTAAATCAAAAGAGGTATGTTCTTGATCTATTGGATGAAGCTGGCATGTTGAATTGCAAGCCCGCTTCTACTCCTCTGGTGAGTAGACTTCAAGTAGATGCACCTAGTGAACCACTACCAAACCCTAGGGTTTATCAACGTGTGGTAGGAAAACTAATCTACCTCACTATCACCAAACCTGATATTGCTTATTCTGTAAGTTTTGTCAGTCAATTTATGCACTCTCCCTCGATGATTCACTGGGAGAGTGTCAAAAGGATACTCAGATACTTGAAGGGATCCATTGGCAAAGGCTTACTCATGCAAAAACATGGTTCAAATCATATCATGGCATACACTGATGCTGACTGGGTGGGTAATGCCCTCGATCGCAAGTCTACCACTGGTTTCTGTACTTTTGTTGCTGGCAATCTTGTGACATGGAAGAGTAAAAAACAAACCGTGGTTGCAAGATCAAGTGCTGAGGCTGAATATAGAGTCATGGCAGCCACGGCTTGTGAATTAATTTGGTTAAAAAGTCTCCTAACGGATCTTGGTTGCGTCAACAATGAACCTATGTCCTTGTTTTGTGACAACCAAGCTGCCATGCATATAGCTTCAAATCCGGTATTCCACGAAGAACAAAGCACATTGAAGTTGATTGCCATTACATCCGAGCACAAGTCCAATCCAAAGTCATCAACACCGTGTACACTCGAAGTTATGATCAACTTGCTGACTTGTTTACAAAAGCTCTCGACTCTACACATTTCCAAAGATTGCTGAGCAAGCTTGGATCAATCAACCCCCTTGATCCAGCTTGAGGGGGAGTATTGAAACTGATGGGTGGCCATCACTTTGTGTTAAAGTGTTATTCCTTAATTTTAGGATTTATGTCTTCTAGGAGATTTCTTGTTAGTTGTATCTAGGGCTAGCCTTTTATTCCTTAATTTTAGGGTTTATGTCTTGTAAGAAATTTCTTGTGAGTTGTATCTAGGGCTAGCCTTTTTCTCTCTAACTACTACTTTGTAGCTGTTTGCATTTGTTTAGTGGGTAGGTTTTTCCTTCCTTGCTTCGTCTCCTTTTTATGAGACCTCTCCCTTGTAATTCTTTTTCATGAATACATACACACTTTGTTGAACTTAAATCTCAACACTCCCCAACCTGGTAAGTTTTCCACACGAGGATGGATTTGGTGATGTCAATATAAATTCCGTTTTATGCAACAACTTTTCTTTGGTCCGTGATAGAAACAATGTTTATTGGGATGATATTTGCTGAATTAGCACAGGACTAAAGTAGGACCAGGACCAAGAAGAAAGACCAAAAAGCTGTAAAAACCCAAATACCCGACGACTCGGGTAATTGGCAGAAATAGGATACCGTACAAGATAGTTTGTTTGCAAGCATCTAGCATCGGCACATATTTGACCCTTGAACTTAATCCAACACATTAATTGAATCACCAAGGACTGATTGGATTAAATTCAACCACCGCCAAACACTGGTTTGATAGCGATGGCAAACGTGGCAGTCGTTTGGTTATCAGAAAATCAAAAAATAAGTAGGCAGCAATGAGAATCCACTCAAGTAAACTTTTGGCAAAATGTTAGCACGGACTAGAAAAAACATGAACGCATTTCTGAAAATTCATGTCAAAAGTCTTTTGAAACTACTTGGGAAGAATATAATCAACGACTTAATGAACTGAGCGAGTCGGAACAGAACATAGCTGCACGAGATAAGATATTTGATGGGATTGCAGATGAAGATGGTCATGGATATTGTCGCACCTATGGTACTGCAGTGCGCCGACGAGGCTCGTCCTGCTCCAATTCATCCATGCTCGAAGAAATAATCAACCGAAAGGTGTACGAGAGAGGGCATATATTTAAAGACAAGATGGGGAGCTAGTGATTAAGCAATTGGCACTACAAGATGAAATTGCTGTTTTGAAGTCAAATAGGAGTAATTCAACTCATCTACCCAGGTATAGTGATACGAGGAAGTATAAAAAAGGGGAACTTAAACAACCATTCACCAGCCACATTGCCTAGCTAGGTTAAAAGTCTTTGACGGCAGTGCGCTCGCGGACCAAAGCAGAACCAGAGCTAACTCATACAACTCCAGAAGGGAGACGCAGGACAAGCTGCCCTCCGAAAACACTGCCAAAACAAAAATGTCCACAGTAAGTAAAGGTTGAATGAAAGAATCTACACTTGGGAAAAGAAAAGGAAAGGGTACTTGGAAATAACATAATGGATTGAGGCCAACCTTTTAATGTAGTAGTAACAGAAGTCTGCTAATATGAAAGTCTGGACAATTTCTGAAATAAGAACCATGGAAGGCCATAACCCATAGCCCAAGGCTACAAGCAACTGCCCACGTGTATCTAATACCTGTTAGAGCAATAGATTAAGTTTTATTAGTGGTAGAATCCAACAAGCTCATACCCTTTAGCGAAAAAACAAATTATAAAGTATGATTCTTCTAAGACTTTGATCAATGCGCTCATACATTTCTATATAACTGGCACAAGTGTCCAAGCACAGACGGGTGAACTACAACTTTGAAAAGCAACTTATGACGCAACAAGGGTTTCACTCATCAATAAAAAAAAATTACGGTAGGAAAAGTTTGTTAGATATTTATTGTTAGTTTATAATCAATATGCTACTTTAAAATATGAGACTAAAGCCACCCAACAAGGTGCCTATATGGGAATTGATACAAAGAGCATCAGAAACAGCATTTAGGAATAAATTCAGAAACTCATCTAACATCATGCAAAATAATCATTTTCCAAAATGCCGCAAACAAAACAAACTAATACAAAGAAAACATGCATAAAGATCGAACCTGGAGAACCCAATGGGCACAGCTGAGGAACCTTGCGACGCCCAGTGCAAACACATAGTGTGCTGTGAATGGCTCAACAATCTGAAAGTAAAAATATAAAATGAATTAGGTCAGCAAGCAGTCAAAGCTGTAAAATCATAAACATTCAAGTTTTCCATTCTATGAAATCTGACCTTTGTGTTTTGCATGACCCGCAACTGAGGCAGTACGGAAACAGCTTCCAGATACACACAAAATGCCCAGGAAATCCTGTTCAACAAATGATGAGAAGTTGATGGATGAATAAACAGAGCTAGTAGAGCACATGGAACCACCTGCATCAAACCAGAAATTATATCACCATAAGAAAGAAGGCAACATAAAAAAGAAAGAAATAGTAAGCAACGTATTGCTTTTATTAAAGAATAAACTTCAAAATGCATCAACACAGAAAGAGGTAGTCAATCAATTTTTCCCTGTAAACAACAACAACAACAACAACAACAACAAAGCCTTTTCCCACTAAGTGGGGTCGGCTATATGAATCCTAGAACGCCATTGCGCTCGGTTTTGTGTCATGTCCTCCGTTAGATCCAAGTACTCTAAGTCTTTTCTTAGAGTCTCTTCCAAAGTTGTCCTAGGTCTTCCTCTACCCCTTCGGCCCTGAACCTCTGTCCCGTAGTCACATCTTCGAACCGGAGCGTCAGTCGGTCTTCTTTGCACATGTTCAAAATCACCGGAGCCGATTTTCTCTCATATTTCCTACAATTTCGGCTACTCCTACTTTACCTCGGATATCCTCATTCCCAATCTTATCCTTTCTCGTGTGCCCACACATCCCACGAAGCACCCTCATCTCCGCTACACCCATTTTGTGTACGTGTTGATGCTTCACCACCCAACATTCTGTGCCATACAACATCGCTAGCCTTATTGCCGTCCTATAAAATTTTCCCTTGAGCTTCAGTGGCCTACGACGGTCACACAACACGCCGGATGCACTCTTTCCATCCAGCTCGTATTCTATGGTTGAGATCTCCATCTAATTCTCCGTTCTCTTGCAAGATAGATCCTAGGTAGCGAAAACGATCGCTTTTTGTGATCTTCGCTAGATTGCTCCGGTCATTAGTGTGGATAAGTATATAAATGGATAGAGATAGGAAAGCAAACACAAGATGTACGTGGTTCACCCAGATTGGCTACGTCCACGGAATAGAAGAGTTCTCATTAATTGTGAAGGGTTTACACAAGTACATAGGTTCAAGCTCTCATTTAGTGAGTACAAGTGAATGATTTAGTACAAATGACATTAGGAAATATTGTGGGAGAATGATCTCGTAATCACGAAACTTCTAAGTATCGGAGTGTGGTGTCGTCTTGACTTGCCTTATCTGTCTCATAGGTAGATGTGGCATCTTCTCTAGAAGTACTCTTCCTCCATCCAGGGGTGGTATCTTTAACTGGTGGAGATGCACAAGGTAATGTATCAATTTCACTTGAAGCTTACTTGTAGTTTCAGGCTTGGTCAAGCGCGATACAAACCATGTAGTAGGAGTCCCCCAAGTCGCCGAGCTAGGGGGTCTGCTGAAAGAGGTGACAGACAAGGTAAGCAATCAGAGCTCCGACTGATTGTTCACCTTCTCCCCATCTTGCAGCAGCATGAAGGATAAAGAGAAGAAAAATGAGAAGAGATGATATGAGATACTTTTGCTTTTGAAGAAGTAACTTTCCACAGGCTTATTCTTGAACTGAGCTGGAGGGTTTTCTGGTTTCCTCCAGAGTATAAGGCCGACTGAAGAATTTGAGGGTCAAAACAAGTCCATCAAATCTAGAGTACGTTCCACCCTGCTGATATGGGATACTTTTGCTTTTGACAGAGTAATGAATGTATCGGCACGTGTGCTGTTACGCTTGTCTCCACATGCTTCCTTGTATCCTTCGCACTTGCCCTATCTGTTCCTCAAGCAGATGCGGAATCTTCCCTGGAAACATAAGATGTTGAAGATGAGTACTCGAGAGCAATGCCAGGTAAGTAATCAGGTAAGGGGTTCCAGGCAGTCAGTTCCTGGCTGGAAGCTTGATTCCAAGTGCTGACTGATTGCTCTCTTTCTCCTTGTCTTGCAGGTAAAAACAAGGCCAAAAGAAAAGACAGGGAAAAAGCATGATATGGGATACTCTTGCTTTTAACCCTGATGATATGAGATATTCTTGCTCTAGTATAGCTTGTTTGCAGAGGTATTATCGGGGGGAAAGAAAGCTGAGTATTTCGAAAGGCTTCGTTGGGAGTGCCCTCTCAGATATGATGAAGGGTTGAGCATTTTTGCAGGTCTGCCTGTCCGTTGGGGATGAAGGTCGACATATATAGGAGTCTCCCTAACAACAAGTAGTAATGCTATTCCTTTACCCTGCTTGGTCATAGCACGGTAGTGGGAGCTGCCAGTTTCACATGTTTTAACTCTGTCAGAGCACTTTGAAAAAGTGGTCTGTGGTATCTGGCTCTCGAGATTCGGAGAACGATGCCTCTTCGATTTTTGAGAAAGCAATCATGCTGGGGGTATGACTCTCGAGATTCGGAGAGCAGTGTCTCTTCGATTTTTGAGGAAGTAATCATGTTGGGAGTCTGGCTCTCGAGATTCGGAGGGCGGTGCCTCTTCGATTTTGGAGCAAGCAATCTTGTTGGGAGTGTTGTCTCGAATGTGAGTAAAGGTTGGGCATGTTTGCTAGTCTACCTTGCCACGAAGCACAAAGGTTGACACATAGGGACTTTCCAATTATCCAGCAATGGTACTGTTCCTTTACCCTCTCTTCGATTTTGAGAAAGTAGTCATGTTGGGAGTCTGGCTCTCGAGATTCGGAGGACGGTGCCTCTTCGATTTTGGAGCAAGCAATCTTATTGGGAGTGTTTTCTCGAATGTGAGTAAAGGTTGGGCATGTTTGCTAGTCTACCTTGCCACGAAGCACAGAGGTTGACACACAGGGACTTTCCAATTATCCAGCAGTGGTACTGTTCCTTTACAGTTGTGGGTAATAATATGGTAGCTAGACCTTCAAAATTTATGTGTCTAAACTTTTGTTAGTGCTGTTTCTTTACTATTCTTTTACCTTTCTTGGTCAGAGCGATGTAGTGGGAGCTGCAAGCTTCACGTGCTCAACTTTGGCAGAGAACTTTGGCAAAGTTATTTGTGGTACCCATGAGCTATTGTTGCGTGTGGGAAGTGGGTGATTGAACAGTAAGATTCATGTGCTTTCTACTTCACCAGAAGTCTTCGACAGAATGCCCATAATTTCTGCAAAGCTGAGTGTGCGTGTGACAGGTGCTGACAAGGCTAGAAAAGTAGGTGCCTCTTCGATTTCTGAGATCGGCCCTCGTGGTCTCTGAGCAGCCCAGCTTTTGAGAAAGCGAGCGCCTCTTCGATTGATTCGGAGAACGATGCCTCATCGATTTTTGAGAAAGCAATCATGCTGGGGGTCTGGCTCTCGAGATTCGGGGAGCAGTGTCTCTTCGATTTTTGAGAAAGTAATCATGATGGGAGTCTGGCTCTCGAGATTCGGAGGGCGGTGCCTCTTCGATTTTGGAGCAAGCAATCTTGTTGGGAGTGTTTTCTCGAATGTGAGTAAAGGTTGGGCATGTTTGCTAGTCTACCTTGCCACGAAGCACAGAGGTTGACACACAAGGACTTTCCAATTATCCAGCAATGGTACTGTTCCTTTACCCTCTCTTCGATTTTTAAGAAAGTAGTCATGTTGGGAGTCTGGCTCTCGAGATTCGGAGGACGGTGCCTCTTCGATTTTGGAGCAAGCAATCTTATTGGGAGTGTTTTCTCGAATGTGAGTAAAGGTTGGGCATGTTTGCTAGTCTACCTTGCCACGAAGCACAGAGGTTGACACACAGGGACTTTCCAATTATCCAGCAGTGGTACTGTTCCTTTACCCTTGTGGGTAATAATATGGTAGCTAGACCTTCAAAATTTATGGGTCTAAACTTTGTTAGTGCTGTTTCTTTGCTATTCTTTTACCCTTCTTGGTCAGAGCGATGTAGTGGGAGCTGCAAGCTTCACGTGCTCAACTTTGGCAGAGAACTTTGGCAAAGTTATCTGTGGTACCCATGAGCTATTGTTGCGTGTGGGAAGTGGGTGATTGAACAGTAAGATTCATGTGTTTTCTACTTCCCCAGAAGTCTTTGACAGAATGCCCATAATTTCCGCAAAACTGAGTGTGCGTGTGACAGGTGCTGACAAGGCTGGAAAAGGCTGGAAAAGTAGGTGCCTCTTCGATTTCTGAGATCGGCCCTCGTGGTCTCTGGGGAGCCCAGCTTTTGAGAAAGCGAGCGCCTCTTCGATTTTTGAGATCGGCCTTCGTGGTCTTTGAGCAGCCCAACTTTTGAGAAAGCAAACGCCTCTTCGATTTCTGAGATCAACCCTCGTGATCTCTAAGCAGCCCAGCTTTTGAGAAAGCAAACGCCTCTTCGATTTCTGAGCAGGCGCCTCTTCGATTTCTGAAGCTTCGTCGAGTGCAGATTTTTATAGGGGCTGGCATTAAGTTCCAAAGCACACTTGAATCTCCACCAGTAGAAGCTTCATTCTTGCACTTCTAAGATCTTGATTTGTCCGACCTCTTCTCTCTTCAACACCTTTAAAAATGTATGGCCCCTCCGACCGTCGTTTTGACTTGAACCTTGTTGAAGAGGCAGCCCCGCCTTCTCCAGACAACATATGGCGCCCATCCTTCGTCTCCCCTACTGGTCCTCTTACCGTTGGGGATTCCGTGATGAAGAATGATATGACCGCTGCGGTGGTGGCCAGGAACCTTCTCACTCCCAAAGATAACAGACTACTTTCCAAACGGTCTGATGAGTTAGCTGTTAAGGATTCGCTGGCTCTCAGTGTTCAGTGTGCAGGTTCTGTGTCTAATATGGCCCAACGCCTATTTGCTCGAACCCGCCAAGTTGAATCATTGGCGGCTGAAGTGATGAGTCTCAAACAGGAGATTAGAAGGCTCAAGCATGAGAATAAACAGTTGCACCGGCTCGCACATGACTATGCTACAAACATGAAGAGGAAGCTTGACCAGATGAAGGAAACTGATGGTCAGGTTTTACTTGATCATCAGAGATTTGTGGGTTTGTTCCAAAGGCATTTATTGCCTTCGTCTTCTGGGGCTGTACCGCGTAATGAAGCTCCAAATGATCAACCTCTGATGCCTCCTCCTTCTAGGGTTCTGTCTAGTACTGAGGCTCCAAATAATCCCCCTCCGGTGCCTTCTCTTTCTGGGGCTCTACCGACTGCTGAGACTTCTCCTAAGCAACCTTTGTGAAGGCTCCCTCTTGTGTGCTTATTTTGACTCATGTATATGTACATATTTGTAGCTTATCGGGGATATCAATAAATAAGCTTTCCTTCATTTCAACGTATTGTGTTAAATACACCAAAGCCTTCTTCGCTAAGTTCTTTGAATTTTCTTTTGTTAAAGCTTGTATGTTGAAGCTTTCTGAGTGGAGCGTGTAGGTTGGGGTAGTGTTCCCTTAATTTCCCGAGTGAGGAAAACTTCTCGGTTGGAGACTTGGAAAATCCAAGTCACTGAGTGGGATCGGCTATATGAATCTTAGAACGCCATTGTGCTCGATCCTGTGTCATGTCCTTCGTTAGATCCAAGTACTCTAAGTCTTTTCTTAGAGTCTCTTCCAAAGTTTTCCTAGGTCTTCCTCTACCCCTTCGGCCCTGAACCTCTGTCCCATAGTCGCATCTTCTAATCGGAACGTCAGTAGGCCTTCTTTGCACATGTCCAAACCACCGTAACCGATTTTCTCTCATCTTTCCTTCAATTTCGGCTACTCCTACTTTACCCCGGATATCCTCATTCCTAATCTTATCCTTTCTCGTGTGCCCACACATCCAACGAAGCATCCTCATCTCCGCTACACCCATTTTGTGTACGTGTTGATGTTTCACCGCCCAACATTCTGTGCCATACAGCATCGCCGGCCTTATTGCCGTCCTATAAAATTTTCCCTTGAGCTTCAGTGGCATACGGCGGTCACACAACACGCCGGATGCACTCTTCCACTTCATCCATCCAGCTTGTATTCTATGGTTGAGATCTCCATCTAATTCTCCGTTCTTTTGCAAGATAGATCCTAGGTAACGAAAACGGTCGCTCTTTGGTATTTCTTGATCTCCGATCCTCACCCCTAACTCGTTTTGGCCTCCATTTGCACTGAACTTGCACTCCATATATTCTGTCTTTGATCGGCTTAGGCGAAGACCTTTAGATTCCAACACTTCTCTCCAAAGGTTAAGCTTTGCATTTACCCCTTCCTGAGTTTCATCTATCAACACTATATCGTCTGCGAAAAGCATACACCAAGGAATATCATCTTGAATATGTCGTGTTAACTCATCCATTACCAACGCAAAAAGGTAAGGACTTAAGGATGAGCCTTGATGTAATCCTACAGTTATGGGAAAGCTTTCGGTTTGTCCTTCATGAGTTCTTACGGCAGTCTTTGCTCCTTCATACATATCCTTTATAGCTTGGATATATGCTACTCGTACTCCTTTCTTCTCTAAAATCCTCCAAAGAATGTCTCTTGGGACCCTATCATACGCTTTTTCCAAATCTATAAAGACCATGTGTAAATCCTTTTTCCCATCTCTATATCTTTCCATCAATCTTCGTAAGAGATAGATTGCCTCCATGGTTGAGCGCCCTGGCATGAACCCGAATTGGTTGTCCGAAACCCGTGTCTCTTGCCTCAATCTATGCTCAATGACTCTCTCCCAGAGCTTCATTGTATGACTCATTAGCTTAATACCCCTATAGTTCATGCAATTTTGTACGTCGCCCTTATTCTTGTACGTCGCCCTTTTTCCCTGTAAACATGTTCCTAAAATAGTCCAAGATGTAACAATACAAATTAACATGACTGCACACATAAGCGAATTTTTAATTACCTCTTTGATCAGAAACTCAACCGATAAAGAAAATTAATGCTTTTGCTTAATTTTATAATGTGAGAATTCGCCATCACATATAAGTATGTAACACTTCATAGAAATACAAAAGAAGATAACAATGATTGAGAGAGAAACTTACAACATAATATATTGCGAAGTTGTCCTTGTCCTCCATGTAACTAGACTTTAAGTTGAACCGGATCATATAAATGACCCAGAGGGTCGTCACCAGCGTAGCTAAATCTAGCAGGGTGTGTATATCATATTCCATAACTACACTACAGTATAATCTCACAGCTAAAAACATAGCTGTCAGTTCCTGCGATTTGAGTGATAGCCCTGCAAACAATTCCAATTCCAATATTTTCCAATCAGACTTTCACGAGTTTCATAGCCTAAAAGGAAAAGAAACATTGGTCTTGTTCCTAATTTCTAAACGGATAGAATTATGAAATTATGTTCTAACAATTATATCACCAATCCAATAAAGCCCAGAACTTTTTTATTTTGTTAAGTAACAAAATCAGATTTTCCCTCCATTGATAACAATTTTCTCACAAACCCAATTCAGGAAACTTTGCATGCGAAATTCCAGTCATCCTTATATCGGAAAATACCGGATTCCCCACAACAGAAAAGCAAGTACCAAAATCGAATCAACCCAAAAAAAACATCATTTGCATCAACAATCCCTAAAATCCCAAATTTTGCACCCATTCAAACAAAACAAAACAAAAAAACCCTAAAAAGCTCGAAACTTTACCAGCGCAAGTCTTCTCCTTCATGAGCTTGTAGATAAGAACGGAGATTCCAATCGAGTGCACAGCCTCAGCTGCAACAAAGAGGTTGTCGTGATCGTGGACGATGAATCGGAGCAGAACCAGCGCCGCCATGCCCGAAACAACGGCCAGAAAGGCCTGAACTTTGGACGGCTGGCGTCGCGCCCATGTCCATACGGTGTGGATCGGCCTCTTCGGAGCCCTCATGAGGTTTGGTTTTGCTTTGATTTTTCCTTTTTTTCCCCCTTTTGTGATTCTCTCGGCCCCTTGATTTCCCCGGAAAGTTTGATGTGGTAGAGAGAAAGTGAGGTAAAACTAATTATTGTGAGTAGTTGTGGTGCGGAAACAGGATCCCTCAGAATTTAGAGAGAGAAAGAGGGGAGAGGGAGAGATTTCCTTTCTTAATTGGACTGTTCGGTTCTGGTGATCTTTTCGGGTTTTCGGTACCCGTACCCGGGTAACACAATCTGATCCGGTATTTTATCAAAGATATACGAGCCATTTTATATGTCGTTTCTTTCAATGTGGCTCCTTGTCAGTGGATTGGATGTCAAGGCACCGTCTTCAGAAACAACTCTGACGCTCGGTTGCTTACCAGAAACCGTAACGTAATCAAACTATAGGGAGTAATTAATTAAATTATAAGTCCAAATTTTCACGGTAAGTGAGATGTATTTGATTTGATAATCGTCAAAGGTGAATTTGAATTACATTATTAATATTTGAGTTCAAGATTTTTAACTCAAAAATGGTTTCTCAATTCACAACTTAAAAACCTGTTTTTTGTTTTGAAAAACATCGTATTTATTTTGTTCTTTTTATCATCTTATTTCTAATAGATTTGTATATTACATAACATTTGTATTTGAAAGTGATAAGATATCAACCAAGGCAAAATTAGTAATCCAATTTGTTAGTGTCCATGATCATCTGGTTTCAAAGATATCCAATTTTCACTTTGTTAAACAAAGTCATGAATTAAGATCTCTTAAAAGTCAGTTGACTGAATTAAAGTATTTAATCAGCTCAATGGTGGTAGAAGTAGCCTAGAGACGGACGCATGATTTGAAACCTCATCCGTAACGAAATTAAAAATTATGGTCTAAGTAAAATCCAATCCAATCCATAAATCTTAATTACTTAATTGGTTTCTTTTTAAAAATTTTGATAAGTTATGTCCTTTTTAAATCACTAAGTTGACAACAAGAATTACCAAATAAGCAACAAACATATGTGATTCACCAATCACAACATGCCACCTTGACATTGTGATGGTGTTCACCCGTTATATTCAATGCTGTACAAAATTTGGTGAACCAAATTCCTACTTCAATTTATGCTCAAAGACTTCCAAATGAAAACTCAAAAGCAGGCTGCAAATTGCTCGATAGTGCTTGTGCTAAAAGTGCTTATGTGGCTTAAGCATTTGTTTGGGAAAAGTCCTTGGCATCAAATCTCATCTCTTCAAGGAAGTAATGACAAAATATGGGAAGGAATTAGTTAATTAGAATAGAAGGTTTTGCACTAGGAAAAGACATATTACAAGCATACTACATACAAGTAGCTTATTTAAATAAGCAAGAAGCCACTACTTCATCAAGTTGTTGGTCCTCCATCTACTCCCCTAACCCCTGAACCAAACCCTTGTGCCGATTAGGTCATCCTTAGGTCATAGGTTGACCGCGGTTGAATTAGCAAGTCCACGAATTTGATCTCCTCATTGCTGGCTTCATCTGTTTGTCATCCTCGAGCGCTATCATCCCCAAATGAGATGGGTCTTCCAACATCATCTTCGCTACCAAGTACCCCGCAACTGACCAGGTCTGGAATTTACGGGCTTGCTTCCCAACATAACGACCAAGTTTCCCATCGTAGTACTCAGGCCAGTTGTCTTTCAGCAACCTGCTCTCGGCAAGTTCAATGGCGCGTCTAGCTATCTGGGGCCTCCCAGTCTTGATGGATGCAGCAGTGAGAAGCCATAAGAGCACTGTACCGAACACAATGGCATGTTACTTGGCAGGAAAATTAAGATGGCACCAAATATAACTTATCATTACCGCATCATTTAATTATGGGGGTGATAAGTATAGCAGGTGTGTCTGTATATAGAGTAATCACCCTTTAAGCACAGAAAACAACTACCCTTTTTATCTTAATCCATCGCTAATAACTCATAATCAAAGGAAGGGGGAAGGACGATGGGGAGGAGGGTAGGCGTTTTTCATTACCACTCTATTATTAAGACCTATTGGAGGGTTTTTGATAAAAAAATCAGCATTAACGCTATGACTTTGTGCAAGGGAGAGTATAGTGTGAAAGCATACCTGGCCAAGATCCCCCATTGTGGTAGCTCCATCTAGTATTTTTCGGGTCGCAGCCTGTTACAATCTTCCATTCATGATTTTCTATTGCTGGATAACAGACCTTTAGTGGCATTTCTCCTGCCAATTCCTCCCATCGTGATTCTATTAGATCCATTATTGCCATAGATTGTTCAGGGGTTGCCAAGGACGAAAGAATCGCTACACAATTACCCAAGCAAAACCAACGGAAATCCATTCTGGCAGGACTGACATTCCCTATAAAGTAACCACCACGAGTTGGCATAAAGTCAAAAACCCAGTCCGGAAGAGAATCTGGTATCACATTGAACTTGTTGACTGCTGTATGCGAATATTCTTCAGTTTTATAACGATATATGTCATTTAACTGCTTAAAGTCTAGCCAAAAGTAACTTCTCATGTGATAGCTCAAGGCATGAAGGCGTTTTGATATGCGCTCAATAAACTCCTTCCCCTCATCATCGTGCTTAAGAAGAAGCAAAGCACATCTTAAAGCCATGAAGAAGAGAGCCTGAATTTCGATGGGATACCCGTAAACACCCTTGAAACACATAACCAATACAGAAGTGAGTTGAAAGACTTGAAAAGATAGGCAACACATTATCTAAATCTAAATGGAAAAAAAATATGTGCCTCAGAACATAAACGGCAAACAACTCGTAGTGATAAATGATAAAGATCAAGAAAGATCAAGAAATACCCCTTTATACAAGAAATTGTAAACCAAATAGATTTTATTTATTAAATTTCTGTAGCAATTTCGTTGAGATTTATGCTCAAAATCTGATGGGCAGATAAATGATTCTCAAAGGCTAAGTGCACCAAGAATTGCTAGGGTATTAGTTGCGTGAATATGCGGGGGCTAGCATGAGCTGCATGGCAACTAAGTTACTTAGCTGACAACCCTTTACAAGACACCTAATAGACAATATAAAATGCTGCAGTCAGCTCATGAGCAAGAAAGCAATAACTGGTAGTTTTTTATTTGTTTTGGAAGGCAAGAGAACATAAACTCGGGTTAGAAAGAGAATTACTCATGAAAGGATGATTTGAATTTACTTTAAAGAATGTTATCAACTTTACTTACAAACTCCGAAACTATTAACTTATGCATTTGCTAATATTTCAAGGGCTTGACTTACCATTCATGATATCAGACATATATGGCATATTCTATATATACCAGATGATAAATACAGGACTCAACACGATTATGAAAAACATACCATTCTACGATCAATCATGCAGCATCCATCAGCACAAAGAAGGGTTGGAAATGTATCAAACCCCTCCGATAGGCATAAACTTAGAATAAGCCGCATACCCTTCTGGCATTCAGGCAGTTCAGCCAATGAAGAGTCTCCAGTGGATTTTGTGTATGCTCGAAGCAATATGATCCACCAAAATCCAGAATCAACAGGAGCAACTCTTCCTATCGCACTCTCACCAAAATCTGCTATTAAAGTCTCACTATTCCGGACAGGATCATGGAGTACTTTGAAACTAGCTGGCATTACTCCTTCTCCTAGATGAAACCTATCAATCTTTTTCTCCCACGACTGAAGACGAAGAGTCTTCAAGATAAAATTTTTAACTATTTCTGGTTCACCATTCATGAGAAAAGCCAATCCGCTGGGGACGAAGTCTCGAACAAACACCTTCACAGATCGATAAGAAGATCAAATAAGAACAAAATTTGTGCTCACCAACTTCATGTATTGGAAAGTCTGCCTAGAACTAGCCTGAGTTGAAGAAAAGCACAAAGGGATAGCTGAATCTATACCCCTTAGTTCAACAAAAATAAAAGTATGTCCTGCATAAAGCATCTCAAGGGCAACACATAGACAGCACACATCCACAGTTTGAAACATATTATTGAAACCGTAAAATCAGAATGTTAATATGGAGGTTTAGGATTCAGATTAACAAACGGAAATATGCTAATAATAAAGTTTTGGTTCCCTCTACTATTAGATTCATTACAGAGTCAATGTTCCAACCATTATGATACAGTTAATGAATAATTGAATGTAGCTACTAATTTAACAAAAACCAATAATAGCCATATCTAATCGGAAGAACAAGGATTAAGGGTCTCTACCTGGTCATAGTTAAGATTTTCTTCTGTGGTATCTGAGGCAGCAATTGTCCCAACTGGCTGACCACGGAAAAACACCAATGAACGCCTCAAAGTAGCCCAAGCTTCACCAATCATTGGATGTGGCTCAAAGCCCATCTGGGACCTAGGGGTACCCATGAGTGACATTCTACTACACGGCGAAAATACGTACTCAGGAGGTTCAAAAAATCTGGAAGTGTTCTCAGCATTTCTCGATGAGGGATGTGGGGACACCGCAACAGATAGTTCACTGAGTGACCTCTCATCAAATGATCTTTTTCTCTCCATATTCAGAAGGCTTGGTTTGTCTAGTAACTTTGAAAAATCAATTTCATCAATTTCTGCCACAGTACATAGTGAATCAACATGTCTCATATCTCCATTGTGGGACAAATCCGCATTGGGCGCTGACATTTTGACACTTTAGCAGTGGACAGTAACCCAGTGGCTAGTTTTGTGCTCAACAGTCAACACCCTGCAATTCAACCACCAGAATTCAGCATTTATTGTATGCAAAATCGCAGTGATCAGCTACTTTCACCCCTCCCAGGTGTGATCTATGTTACACAGACATGACACGCGACAAGGCAACACGGCAAATCTCAAACAACAAGGACACCGACACGGCTAGGACACGGCAATTAAAATATAATAAATTTATGATACTTATATCACAAACAATTCCAGAATGTAATCAAAACATGCTTCCTGCGTATCCATAAAAAATAATTAACAAAACAAGAAAATGTTTTACATGCATACTCACTCAAGCAATTGGGCAATTATCAAATTCGCAGAGACGACGTACCTGTCTGCCTGATTGGTTGGTTGGATCAAGATACTCACTGATGATTTGAGGGTTATCTGTTAGGGCAAATTTTAGGTATTACAAGTTTCTAAATTTACAAACTGCCCCAAAATGATCAACAAACCATGCAACAGGAAATTTCACACAACAGATTACAATCAGTAATACATTTCTTTACAACAATGCTAAAATATAATGTGGTAATCAAATATATCATTATCTTCTCAATCCATCAAATTTCAGCAACTGGGTCTCTCATTGATTTACCAGAAAACTGGGTTTTCGATTTCTAAAAAAAAAAAAACAAAATAAGAAGCAATAGTCAATTCATCAATCTGATCATTCACAAGAAAAATACTCAAAAATTCATTCGCCAGACAGAACATCAATCACCGAAAACCAAAATCCAAAAAATGATTCAAGATCCAATCAAGTCGAAATCAACAATGATCCAAACCCATATAAGCATGCATGCAATGCGGAAATCCTAATTAATTACTCAATTAGGTTTTCAAGAACAGAGAGAAGAACTAACCTCGATGGAGATTTGAAAGGCCGCCAGAGCTTTCAGTTTCAGACGCATAAAAAATGAAATGAAACGAAAGAAGAAAAGCTCGGTAGTGAGAGTATTCTTATAGAATTAGTTGGGTACTACTGCTGCCATGAGGCGGTGGTGGGGGCCATGAGGCGGCGGTCGACCGGACGAGCCGGTGAAGGCTTTCGTGTAAATTGGTAGAGGTGACTGGCAGATGAGCTATTGGGGCTCGAGTTTTTGTCTACACATCTCCCCCTGAATGAAATGAAATGATAGACCTGTCTCTGCCCCTCTCTGTCTATATATATCTCTTGCTTTTGGTATACGGGGCCCTGCGATGTACGGAAATATTTGGTAACGCGGGTGAGTCTGATTGACTGCGATGGGTAACTCCGTTATGTCCGTCAAATTGGAGATTATTGAATAATGAGTAATAATGTTATCCCAGTGTGTTACGTGATGTTACGGTCACAGTTAAAATTGTTTTGGGTATTTGTAACTAGTTATATGCGTATTATATGTGTGTAATTAAATTTGTCTATTATTTGTTATAAAATATTTAAATCACTTCTTAAAAATAAAACATTTGCGCGTGGAAATTTGAGGAAGGGCTTAAGGGGTGGTTATGAAGTGGAGATGCGGATTAAAAAAATATATATATCCTCCATTTTTTATTTTTTAAATAGGATATGCTATGTTTACTTAGCTGTGAGGTTCATGTAAAAGATAAAAAATTTGAGTGGTATGTAATTACTAAATTGCCATGTCTTTTGGTTTTGTTTAGCTTCAATAAGAGGGTTAGAATAGGGTTCCACTAATAAGTAGCTTAGATAAGTAATGATGAACTATGAATGTGCACTATGATTTGTGTCAAATTATGCATTAAATATCATCTATAGGATAATTATAATTTGTTGAAACTCATTAATGCCATGTTGGCATTATATTATGATCGAAGCAAAAATTGTTGTCAAATGTGTAGATGAGAAATTGACATAAAAACAAAAATGTGTAGATGAGAAGTGATGTTGGTATCATGATTTGGGTAGATTTTTTTTTGTACAACGATATATTTTACACTAAGAGATAATAGAGTTCGATTCAATCACTCAATGAGCAATCTAATTTAATATCAAATTCGTCATCCACAAGATTTGAATCTAAAACCTCACACTTACAAGTGTAGAGGAATATCACCCTACCGTAGAACTGAGTGACGATTTGAGTAAATTTTTGTATTTATATACATAAAAATATCAGTTATCTTCTGATCTAGTAATATTTTTATACATTTTTATCATATATTTCTTTAGAATTTTGTACATTCGAACGAGTTATATGCACTAAATCATATTATTTTCATTTCGAGCCATTTAATATCGGAACTACATGATACGATTGGTGTGGGAGCTGCTTAATGGGCTTACGGAGAATTTAATTATTAGTCTTATGATTCATCATTTTTTTTTAATAAGGGATATGTCCATTAGGGTTAGTACACGCTAATTTGATATTGTTGTACTTAAAGAAAATAAAAAATAAAAAAAAAACTGTTTATATATTTACTATGAGAATAAACAGTCGTAAATAAATTTGTTAAGTGTTTAGTAAATATATTTTTTATAAAATTACTTTTAACGAAAAATAGTGTATGAGTGTTTGGTAAACTTTTATATAAATTGCTATGGATTACATGTCTAAAAAAAATATGGTATTTAATGTAATATAATAATTGTCAAAGAGAATAATGTAAGGGCAATAATTGTAATTTTGTAAAATATGTAGTGGTATACTGGCCCTTTGAAGATTCATTAGATGAGCACTGATTACTATGCTTTGAAAAAAAAACATTTTTTTTAGAAGAATGGTAGACCCTGGTTCTGCTTTTATATGCTTTTCTACTATCATTGATAGCAGTTTTTTTTTTTTTTTTATCAAACACATTTGATGTTCAAGATTTTTTTTAATAAGCTTTTTTTTTTCAAAGCACCACAACTCAAACCAGCCCTGCATATGTTAGTGGGTATTTTTTTAGTTAGCTAAGTCTTATAATGAACTAGATATAATAATTTGGTTTGAATTCGCCTTTGGCGAAAATCGGATCTAAGACCTTTCACTTACAAGTGAAAAAAAAATACCACTAGACCCTAGTAACTTTTATCAACCTTTTGAGGCTTAGTTGTCGTGAGCATGGTCTAAAATATCCATAATATCCCGATATTTCCATCGAAATTTCCGTGTTTTTGGACTACCGATATTTTTTTGGACTATCGATATTTCCGATATCATCGATATTTTAGACCTCGCTAAGTTTCATGTATCTTACCATGCAATGTATAAAATGTAAAATATTGTACTAATTCATTATATATAAATGATTATGGTATATTTAAACTTCTTTCATTAATTACTACATATTTTCTACACTTACAATGTTTGTCAGCTCGCTATATAATCAACTTAAATCAGTTATATCTATCATGCAATGCATTTCCTTCTAATTTTTTGTGATAAACTAATAGATAATTGACTAAATAAACATCTTGCAAAGTTTCAATAAAAATTTCCAAGTTTTTCTTACAATTTTCATGGTTTTTATTCAAATATTATCGATATCGATAATATCCCGATATTTCCATCGAAATTTCCGTGTTTTTGGACTACCGATATTTCCGATATCATCGATATTTAATACCTTGGTCGTGAGTTATATAAGGAGATTATTGCTACTTATTTCTTGATTCAGACCAAACATACACACGAAGGTTGCGGCAGAGGGCAAGGAGGAAGAGTAGTTTAGAGTTTCTCTTTGATAGAGCTATGTTGTAGCCTAATTACAAATATTTAATTTTCTTTTGCCATTTATTATCGAGTTTTTATTTTTCATTGAGTATCTTTTGTTATTTATAATGCGCTTGATTTTTATTTAAATGCTTGATAACCATCTAGGTTTTAATTAAGTTGATTTGATGTAAGTTATAGTAGATGCCACACTTAACTTGAGTATAGTTTCTTACAATTGATACCGTAAACTCCTATTTGTAGATGCCATGTTAGGATTTGTGTGATTTCCAACAATTTCCATATAGCTTAATTAGTTCTCGTTTAAATTAGCCTAGATGTCATAGAGAGTTAATATGTAGAGAAAAATGAATTATTTAGAGAAATGTGATCTTTAATATTGGAGAATTACTTGTTCATAACATAGTAAGGAGATTATGTAGAATTGGCTATGGTGAATTCGATGCTCTAAGTCTTGTTTTCTTGTGTTTTCAAACTATTATTCCATGCGTTTAATTTCATGCTTAATTTAATTTCCAGTTTAATTCACATTTACTGTGCTCAAAATCTAAAATCAATAACACACTTTCATATTAGAAAGTTGAAGCAAGTAAAAGTACACAACTGGTTAAGAATGCACTACAGTACGAGATGTATGTAAGTACTCAAAATCTAAAATCAAGAACACATTTTCATATTAAAAAGTTAAAGCAAGTAAAAAATATACAACTGGTTAAAAATACCTCTACAATATGAGATGTATGCAAGTCATTCTCCATCAAATGTGTGTATTTGAAGGTGATGTTTGAGAGGCATGATTGCATGACATGAAAACGTATGACAATGTGGGAGCTTTGGGACTGGGACCTTAAAAAACAACATGGAAGAAGGCCAACTGGGTCTATCCTGGCCCTTTGCAATAATTGAAAACAATGAGTAAGGATCATTGTTGGATTCTTTTTGTGAATATTTGAAAGATTTTTAAATTTTATGTGTTAATCATACATCATGTGATCAGAAATTATTATAAATTTTTTTATTTAAAATTGAATATAAACAGTACTTGATGAAAAACTGATCGTATAATGTACAATAAACAAATGTAATTGAAGGATTCTCAATGTCCTCAAAAAAAAATTCGGAGGAGATCCTCTCTCGAAAATAATGCAATTTGCAAAAATGCAGAGAGAGATGTCTTTCAATCTTTGTCTTTGTGCAAAACAAGGAGTCAGCAGATACAAAGTGGTTGGTGACCCTAAAACGCCTAAACGGTGCCGTTTGTTGACTCTCTCTCTCTTTTTGGCATCAAGTTAAAAAGTGGAAGCACTCACATGATCAATCAACCCTTGAAAATCTTGTGAATAATAAAAACAATGGTAAATTACACTTTACTATCTCAAATTTGAAATCTATTGCAATCTTATACAATTTTTTTTTTTAAATTCATTTTCATATCACACATACTATTTTATTTTAATATAATATTTCCATTACATTTTTCATTTATTACAACAACAACAACAACAACAAAGCCTTTTCCCACTAAGTGGGGTCGGCTATATGAATCCTAGAACGCCATTGCGCTCGGTTTTGTGTCATGTCCTCCGTTAGATCCAAGTACTCTAAGTCTTTTCTTAGAGTCTCTTCCAAAGTTTTCCTAGGTCTTCCTCTACCCCTTCGGCCCTGAACCTCTGTCCCGTAGTCACATCTTCGAACCGGAGCGTCAGTCGGCCTTCTTTGCACATGTCCAAATCACCGGAGCCGATTTTCTCTCATCTTTCCTACAATTTCGGCTACTCCTACTTTACCTCGGATATCCTCATTCCCAATCTTATCCTTTCTCGTGTGCCCACACATCCCACGAAGCATCCTCATCTCCGCTACACCCATTTTGTGTACGTGTTGATGCTTCACCACCCAACATTCTGTGCCATACAACATCGTTGGCCTTATTGCCGTCCTATAAAATTTTCCCTTGAGCTTCAGTGGCCTACGACGGTCACACAACACGCCGGATGCACTCTTTCCATCCAGCTCGTATTCTATGGTTGAGATCTCCATCTAATTCTCCGTTCTCTTGCAAGATAGATCCTAGGTAGCGAAAACGGTCGCTTTTTGTGATCTTCGCTAGATTGCTCCGGTCATTAGTGTGGATAAGTATATAAATGGATAGAGATAGGAAAACAAACACAAGATGTACGTGGTTCACCCAGATTGGCTACGTCCACGGAATAGAAGAGTTCTCATTAATTGTGAAGGGTTTACACAAGTACATAGGTTCAAGCTCTCCTTTAGTGAGTACAAGTGAATGATTTAGTACAAATGACATTAGGAAATATTGTGGGAGAATGATCTCGTAATCACGAAACTTCTAAGTATCGGAGTGTGGTGTCGTCTTGACTTGCATTATCTGTCTCATAGGTAGATGTGGCATCTTCTCTGGAAGTACTCTTCCTCCATCAGGGGTGGTATCTTTAACTGGTGGAGATGCACAAGGTAATGTATCAATTTCACTTGAAGCTTACTTGTAGTTTCAGGCTTGGTCAAGCGCGATACAAACCATGTAGTAGGAGTCTCCCAAGTCGCCGAGCTAGGGGGTCTGCTGAAAGAGGTGACAGACAAGGTAAGCAATCAGAGCTCCGACTGATTGTTCACCTTCTCCCCATCTTGCAGCAGCATGAAGGATAAAGAGAAGAAAAATGAGAAGAGATGATATGAGATACTTTTGCTTTTGAAGAAGTAACTTTCCACAGGCTTATTCTTGAACTGAGCTGGAGGGTTTTCTGGTTTCCTCCAGAGTATAAGGCCGACTGAAGAATTTGAGGGTCAAAACAAGTTCATCAAATCTAGAGTACGTTCCACCCTGCTGATATGGGATACTTTTGCTTTTGACAGAGTAATGGATGTATCGGCACGTGTGCTGTTACGCTTGTCTCCACATGCTTCCTTGTATCCTTCGCACTTGCCCTATCTGTTCCTCAAGCAGATGCGGAATCTTCCCTGGAAACATAAGATGTTGAAGATGAGTACTCGAGAGCAATGCCAGGTAAGTAATCAGGTAAGGGGTTCCAGGCAGTCACTTCCTGGCTGGAAGCTTGATTCCAAGTGCTGACTGATTGCTCTCTTTCTCCTTGTCTTGCAGGTAAAAACAAGGCCAAAAGAAAAGACAGGGAAAAAGCATGATATGGGATACTCTTGCTTTTAACCCTGATGATATGAGATATTCTTGCTCTAGTATAGCTTGTTTGCAGAGGTATTATCGGGGGGAAAGAAAGCTGAATATTTCGAAAGGCTTCGTTGGGAGTGCCCTCTCAGATATGATGAAGGGTTGAGCATTTTTGCAGGTCTGCCTGTCCGTTGGGGATGGAGGTCGACATATATAGGAGTCTCCCTAACAACAAGTAGTAATGCTATTCCTTTACCCTGCTTGGTCATAGCACGGTAGTGGGAGCTGCCAGTTTCACATGTTTTAACTCTGTCAGAGCACTTTGAAAAAGTGGTCTGTGGTATCTGGCTCTCGAGATTCGGAGAACGATGCCTCTTCGATTTTTGAGAAAGCAATCATGATGGGGGTCTGACTCTCGAGATTCGGAGAGCAGTGTCTCTTCGATTTTTGAGGAAGTAATCATGTTGGGAGTCTGGCTCTCAAGATTCGGAGGGCGGTGCCTCTTCGATTTTGGAGCAAGCAATCTTGTTGGGAGTGTTGTCTCGAATGTGAGTAAAGGTTGGACATGTTTGCTAGTCTACCTTGCCACGAAGCACAAAGGTTGACACACAGGGACTTTCCAATTATCCAGCAATGGTACTGTTCCTTTACCCTCTCTTCGATTTTGAGAAAGTAGTCATGTTGGGAGTCTGGCTCTCGAGATTCGGAGGACGGTGCCTCTTCGATTTTGGAGCAAGCAATCTTGTTGGGAGTGTTTTCTCGAATGTGAGTAAAGGTTGGGCATGTTTGCTAGTCTACCTTGCCACGAAGCACAGAGGTTGACACACAGGGACTTTCCAATTATCCGTACTGTTCCTTTACCCTTGTGGGTAATAATATGGTAGCTAGACCTTCAAAATTTATGTGTCTAAACTTTGTTAGTGCTGTTTCTTTGCTATTCTTTTACCTTTCTTGGTCAGAGTGATGTAGTGGGAGCTGCAAGCTTCACGTGCTCAACTTTGGCAGAGAACTTTGGCAAAGTTATCTATGGTACCCATGAGTTATTGTTGCGTGTGGGAAGTGGGTGATTGAACAGTAAGATTCATGTGCTTTCTACTTCACCAGAAGTCTTCGACAAAATGCCCATAATTTCTGCAAAGCTGAGTGTGCGTGTGACAGGTGCTGACAAGGCTAGAAAAGTAGGTGCCTCTTCGATTTCTGAGATCGGCCCTCGTGGTCTCTGAGCAGCCCAGCTTTTGAGAAAGCGAGCGCCTCTTCAATTGATTCGGAGAACGATGCCTCATCGATTTTTGAGAAAGCAATCATGCTGGGGGTCTGGCTCTCGAGATTCGGGGAGCAGTGTCTCTTCGATTTTTGAGAAAGTAATCATGTTGGGAGAGTGGCTCTCGAGATTCGGAGGGCGGTGCCTCTTCGATTTTGGAGCAAGCAATCTTGTTGGGAGTGTTTTCTCGAATGTGAGTAAAGGTTGGGCATGTTTGCTAGTCTACCTTGCCACGAAGCACAGAGGTTGACACACAGGGACTTTCCAATTATCCAACAGTGGTACTGTTCCTTTACCCTTGTGGGTAATAATATGGTAGCTAGACCTTCAAAATTTATGGGTCTAAACTTTATTAGTGCTGTTTCTTTGCTATTCTTTTACCCTTCTTGGTCAGAGCGGTGTAGTGGGAGCTGCAAGCTTCACGTGCTCAACTTTGGCAGAGAACTTTGGCAAAGTTATCTGTGGTACCCATGAGCTATTGTTGCGTGTGGGACTACTTCCCCAGAAGTCTTTGACAGAATGCCCATAATTTCCGCAAAGCTGAGTGTGCGTGTGACAGGTGCTGACAAGGCTGGAAAAGTAGGTGCCTCTTCGATTTCTGAGATCGGCCCTCGTGGTCTCTGGGGAGCCCAGCTTTTGAGAAAGCGAGCGCCTCTTCGATTTCTGAGATCGGCCTTCGTGGTCTTTGAGCAGCCCAACTTGTGAGAAAGCAAACGCCTCTTCGATTTCTGAGATCAACCCTCGTGATCTCTAAGCAGCCCAACTTTTGAGAAAGCAAACGCATCTTCGATTTCTGAGCAGGCGCCTCTTCGATTTCTGAAGATCCGTCGAGTGCAGATTTTTATAGGGGCTGGCATTAAGTTCCAAAGAACACTTGAATCTCCACCAGTAGAAGCTTCATTCTTGCACTTCTAAGATCTTGATTTGTCCGACCTCTTCTCTCTTCAACACCTTTGAAAATGTCTGGCCCCTCCGACCGTCGTTTTGACTTGAACCTTGTTGAAGAGGCAGCCCCGCCTTCTCCAGACAACATATGGCGCCCATCCTTCTTCTCCCCAACTGGTCCTCTTACCGTTGGGGATTCCGTGATGAAGAATGATATGACCGCTGCGGTGGTGGCCAGGAACCTTCTCACTCCCAAAGATAACAGACTACTTTCCAAACGGTCTGATGAGTTAGCTGTTAAGGATTCGCTGGCTCTCAGTGTTCAGTGTGCAGGTTCTGTGTCTAATATGGCCCAACGCCTATTTGCTCGAACCCGCCAAGTTGAATCATTGGCGGCTGAAGTGATGAGTCTCAAACAGGAGATTAGAGGGCTCAAGCATGAGAATAAACAGTTGCACCGGCTCGCACATGACTATGCTACAAACATGAAGAGGAAGCTTGACCAGATGAAGGAAACTGATGGTCAGGTTTTACTTGATCATCAGAGATTTGTGGGTTTGTTCCAAAGGCATTTATTGCCTTCGTCTTCTGGGGCTGTACCGCGTAATGAAGCTCCAAATGATCAACCTCTGATGCCTCCTCCTTCTAGGGTTCTGTCCAGTACTGAGGCTCCAAATGATCCCCCTCCGGTGCCTTCTCTTTCTGGGGCTCTACCGACTGCTGAGACTTCTCCTAAGCAACCTTTGTGAAGGCTCCCTCTTGTGTGTTTATTTTGACTCATGTATATGTACATATTTGTAGCTTATCGGGGATATCAATAAATAAGCTTTCCTTCATTTCAACGTATTGTGTTAAATACACCAAAGCCTTCTTCGCTAAGTTCTTTGAATTTTCTTTTGTTGAAGCTTGTATGTTGAAGCTTTCTGAGTGGAGCATGTAGGTTAGGGTAGTGTTCCCTTAATTTCCCGAGTGAGGAAAACTTCTCGGTTGGAGACTTGGAAAGTCCAAGTCACTGAGTGAGATCGGCTATATGAATCTTAGAACGCCATTGTGCTCGATCCTGTGTCATGTCCTTCGTTAGATCCAAGTACTCTAAGTCTTTTCTTAGAGTCTCTTCCAAAGTTTTCCTAGGTCTTCCTCTACCCCTTCGGCCCTGAACCTCTGTCCCATAGTCGCATCTTCTAATCGGAGCGTCAGTAGGCCTTCTTTGCTCTCCATAACCACCAGTGCACCACCCCCTTCCAATCTCTAAAACCCATCTTCCCAATCGCACCTTCTCCCCTCTCCTCCACTCTCTTCACCACCCCTGCCATCCAAAAAACCCACCCGCAACCAACCCATTCCCCGCAACCCCAGGGCGATGGATTCTGGGACAGGGGGGTCGGCTTCCTCGTCAAAACGCTGGAAGTCGAACTCCCAGGTGTTGCCGACATCACCACTTTCGTCGAATGGGTTTTAGGGATTGGGTGATGGGAGAAGGGGTGGGTGATGGAAGGTGGGAGGGTGGGCACGGGTGGGGATTTCTGGGTTTTTTAATATTTTTTATTTTTATAACTTTTCCTTAAATAATTATTTTAATATTTTAAAATTTTTATTAAGTGGCAGCCGCGTTAACACTTAACTAACAAATATATGGAAAATGTAACTGATGTATTATATTGAAATAAAATAATACTTGGGATATGAAAATGAAATATTTTAAAGATATTATAAGAAATTAAAATTGATCCAAAATATGATGTGGTAAAGTGCGATTTACCCTAAAACAAAGTTGCAAAATTCAGCCAAATTTAACTTTATTTAAAAAAAAAAAAAAAAAAAAGAGGTTTAAAATCCGAAAAATTGGTGTCGAAATTCTTATGTGAATTGTTGACCTAGTTGTCATACGTGCGTGGGTTGATGACCACGTGCAAGCTACTTGACAAGGTTAAGTAGTACACGCCTACCTCATGCCCGGCATGCTTTATGTGTGAATACACGACTTGAGGCCATGTTTACTTGTTCAGAACGAAATTTAGAAAGGAATCGATGTAAACTTGAATAAGAACAAGATAGAATTAGAATGACCAAGAATAGTAGTTAGATATTTAAATCAAAGTTTTTATCGCCTGTCATGAGTTATAGTGAAAATGAAGTTGATTCCTCATTTTCCTTCGGAGTCTAATTATTGATTTGAAGTGAGCTGCACGTATTCTTTTAATCCTCTATTTTTTTTGGTCGGACTCTTGAGTAGCGTAGCTGAGGAGGGGTAAATAAAATTTGGGACCTCATTGCTTGAATAGATGTTTTAAACTAACTAAGCTACAAACTCTTGCTAATGTTGATAAACAAGGCTCTCAATAATTATCCCCTTTCCATGAAAATTAATATGCCTTAACTGAATCCCTAATGAGTTCATATTTATAGGTAGGTTCATGTTCATTCTAGAATGTTTATACATTGAGCAAGGTTCATCATATTAATTCAGAATCCTAACATTTGGCTTTGCCAAATAAGGGGATATTGAGATGTTATGGAATTTTTGTAGAATGTGATGAGTAAAAAGTTTAAAGACAGTGCTCACACGTTAGTCGTAAATCTAAGTAAATTCTACAAATTTGCATTAATGATTCACACTCACTGACTCTCACAAGAGAAAGATGGGAAATTGGATACATAATTAGAGGTGAAAGACAATACTACACCTAATAAACTAAGTTACAAGTCCCTCCCAGAAGTACTATTATATTTACTAAATGTTTTTGGCGATATATTTACATTAAGAGGAGGAAGATTTCGGCTAAGCAACGTAACTGGTCAACCATAACAATTTATCATCAAAGTCGCCGTGATGCTGTCCACATAAGTTGAACTTAAAACATCACACTTATAATAAATAGAATTCTATTAGACCGTAGTATGGTGTGAAATACTTTCGAACTAGCAAGTAGTGAATTGTGCTAGTAGATAGAGTCTTCATCTTTACTCCACTGGGTTTCGGTTTCAAATCCTCTCCCTAGAATAGTATTGTCGTTTGTAGTTAAAGTTACTATTTTACCCTTTGTCATATTTCACGGATGCACTAAATCAGGGAAAATTTTGATAACTAGCCATATTTTGCACCACAAAATGATCTTTAGTCTACCTTTTATTATTCTTACAAATTTAACCAAAAACTCATGCAAAAGTACTAAATTACCCTCCTCATTTCTTCTTTTGTCTCTTCCCCCTCTCCCCCCAATCCACCATACCCCACCCCAACCCAACTCACCCTAGCTTTTCTCCCAAATCCACCACCACCATTGCCACACCCACTACGACCGACACCGCCGCCGACATATCTTGCTCTGTTACTCAATTTGGAAATCAAATTAAAGTTTAATCTTTCTACACTTGCATTTTGATGGTTGGATGTTGTGTTCATTTTTAACTCTGTTACTCTTTTGTGGTAGAGTAAACTCTATGAATATCATTTTTCCTCTTCATGTTTGTCATTCTTCTCCGTTTTGTGAATACGCTGTTAGTTTTGTTGGTGATGATGACAATTATGATGTTTCTTGCCACTGCTTCTATGGCTTTTGTTGGAATGGTTTACAAAAAATGAGAACTCAAAATATGCATAAATGCTTTAATGGAGGCAAATTAGAACAACTTATGATTCTTATTTGATCCGTATATTATATAAAATGATAAGATAAAAAATTGCAGATTTAGATGCATTTTTGAAAAATTTCTATCGTACGAAGAGAGCGAGATGTGGTGACAGCGTCGGTCGTAGCGGGTGCGGCGATGGTGGTGATGGATTTGGAAGAAGGGATGGGATTAGGGGTGGGTTCGGTTTAAATCGGTTCGGTTTTTTGCCAAAACCGAAACCAAACCGAAATTTCGGTTCGGTTCGGTTCGGTTCAAATTTTTTTCGGTTTTTTTCGGTTCGGTTTTTTTTCGGTTCGGTTTTTTCCGGTTCGGTTTCGGTTCGGTTTCGGTTTTTTGTTTTTATTTTTTTTCAAAAAATGAAAAACATTGAAATTTTAAATTTTAACATATCCAACACAATCATAACATAAACATTCTAACTAGAATCAAAGACAATGAAAATAAATATTTAAAGTTGAACTAAAATCATCAATCAAGTCTTTCAAAGTCCAAACTAACAACCTCACAACACAAAAATCACACAAAAATCGTACAAATGACTTAGAAAAGTTAAATTGTATGATGTTGTTCAAAGATCAGTGTTGTTTGCTTGTAACTGCATGTTGACAACTTGATTAGTAAAGGTAATGCGCGGGTGGATTTATTTAGTGTGTGTTGGATTCTTTTCCATCACAAATTACCCAAGTAATCTACCCGAAATAAATGTTTATGGATTATGTTACATGTTATATGAGAGTAGATTTGGAAAAGAAAGCTGGCGCAGAAGTAGATAGTGCTATGGAGATGGATGTAGGTACTTCGGGAAGAGGTTTGGTTCCGGAACCTTATATGGGGGAGAAATAATAGGTTAGAGTTTAGAGTTTTTATAGGCCTTTTTTTAATATTTTGAGCTTAAAGTTTGGCAACACATTGGGTTAGCACATTTTAACTTACAAATTGGGTTTAGAAAATAATACCCAAAACAAATAATTAAATAAAAAAAATTAATTTAATTAATTCGGTTCGGTTCGGTTTGGTTCGGTTTCTAGATCACTAAAACCGAACCGAACCGAACCAAAAGAATTCGGTTCGGTTCGGTTTTTTCAATTCGGTTCGGTTTTTTCGTTCGGTTCGGTTTTTTCGATTTCGGTTCGGTTTGGTTTTCGGTTTTTTTCGGTTTTCGATTTTTTGAACCCACCCCTGGATGGGATGGGGTGGGGTGGGGTGGGGTGGACACGTGGAGTCGATGAGGAAGGGGAAGAGACAAGGGAGAAGGGGGGGGCATTTTAGAATTTTCGCATGGATTTTTGGTTAAATTTGTAAACAATGCGAAGAGTAGGCTAAAAATCATTTCGTGCTACAAAATACGGTTATTTGTCAAAATTTCAACTAAATCAGCACGCTGCCGTTTCATCCTTTCCTCAACCCTCCAGCCCGCCCTGACCGAGTCCATTAAACCCTACAAGTTCAACTTGTTGTATATCCGTTAAACCCTAAAAAACCATAGTGACTGACAGGAGTTCAACAATGGCCGGCTCCGAAGCCACCCCTAAAGCTCAACGATCGAAGAACAAAAAGAGAAAGCAGAGGAGTCTCGGAGCATCCGAAAGACCTTCCAAAACGCAGCGTATTAATGTCTCAGAGAAGGAGAGTGAACCGCAAGAAATGATTGAAGTTGGCGCAGATGAAAAGCACGAGGCGAGAGAACCCAGTCACGAGCTCGAAGAAGGCGGTCCATGGCGGAACCTGGAGTTGGTTTTGTCAATCCAGAACAAAGAAATTGATCTTGAGAAGTGAGTATGGTTATATTTTCTACCTTTTCGTTGTTTTTATTCGCTTTAATGTGTTTAGATTGCGAAAAAGTTCGAATTCAATCAATTGATAGTTTCGGAAGTGCAGAAATTTGATTACGTTGAGTTTGATGGATGTGATTTATGTTCCTACAAGTTTCTCAGCTGACAAAATGGAAAATTTGATTTTGATTTTAATGAGTGAAGTAAACTTAATTTAAAATTTTATGATCAAAGGTTGGTTCTTGGCTAAAATATTTCGATATTTGAGCGTTTTTGTTTATTTATTTTACGAGTAGGTACCAAGATAAATGAAATGTAAAGTCGATGAAGCTTTGTCTTAGAAGGGGAATCAAGGAACTTATAACCCAATTGAGAGTAGAAACCAAGATTCAAGTTTCATGTTGTCTTCGTTTCCTCATTAAGTGATCAAAAGGAGGGTTTAGATTTAATTCTGATGAATGTACTTTCTAATCTGAACGAAGATTTAATTCTGATAACTGAGGAATGAAAATGCAGGAAGGTGGAACTAGCTTATGGTTTTGTGATATCTAGAGTGAAAGAAGAAGGCGGCAAGAGTAACCAGGATACTCAAGCAGTCAGTATGTCACGTTTAATAATTTTTGTCAATGATTGGATCCAGTCATTGTTGATTTCTTCAGGAAAGAAAATTCAGAGTGGTGGAGAGAAGCATCAAGCCGAAGTTATTGACACATATTTGGATGTTAGATGCTGGGAAATTTTCAAATTCTGTTTGGAGGAGTCTTTGAAAGTGAATGTTTCTCTAAATTTCTCACGGAACCTTTTACGTTCTATTGATTTGATCGCAAGAAATGCACTGTCCTTATTGAACAAAACATCTTCACGCCCAACTTTGTTTTCCAGCAGTGAAGGGTTACAATTGTACAATACTGTGCTTGATTGCATAGCTTTGGTGTTTTCATCCCATGGAGGCTTATCAAATGAAAATTTAGATCTGTGGGTTTCAACTGTAGGTGCAGTGCTTGATCTAGTCCACAAATTTTACAGTGAAAATCTTGCCTATGGCAACGGAGGTCACTTTGTTTTCCGATTTGTGAGCTTGGTGTTTGAGCCATTTGCCAAGTTTTTGAGGGCCCACCCAGCTCGGAAGAAGGGATTTCGTGATTTTATCGATAAACTCCTTGAGCCTCTGTTGCATCTCTTGGGTCTCTTGCATCTTCAGATTGAGGGAATTAATCCTGATTGGACAAGAAACTTATTGAAGCTAGTTGAAGAAGTATTATCTCATGGGCTATATCACCCAATCCACATTGATGGATTTTTGAGCTTGTGCAGTAGTGAAAAATATGCCACATCCAATTCTGGGAAGTCAAAGGACTCCAAAACAACGCTCAAGAGTTATCACAGACATTTATTTGATAAACTGGAAAGAATTTTAGCTGGAAAGAATGCTTTGGCAGTGGAAAGCATAGGAGAACTATTTCGCTTGCTCATCGATCAAGTTAAAAAGCTAAAAAGGGCTTCAGTGCTGACTGAAAATACCAAAATGATGGGGAAGACTGAAGGTTCAACTAGTACTACACTAGCTGAAAAGAATTACTGCTCAACTAGCTTCAATGCGGAAACACGAAAGTCACTTCTTGATTTTTTTGTACTGATTATGGAGCCTCTTCTGCTTGAGATTAACGGCTATCTTGAAGCTAAGCTGGAAATGGGACCTGTATTGTTGGATGTTCATTGCACACTTAAATCTGTTAATAATTTAGTTTTTGGCTTTATGCATGAAAAGGTTTATGTGAGAACGGAGGATACATCTGCTGGAGCTTGCCTTAATTTCTTGAAGAAGGTTTATAATATGATTATATCATTGTCCTCCAATTTAATTCAGTCATCGAAATATGATGTAGTTAACGGGACACACGTGGATGCTCTAACTTTAATAGCCAATGAGGTGCTTTCTGCTGTGGGGTATCTATTGGAAATTGAATATGAGGTTATAGAGAATGATTTGGTAAGCTTGTGGCTTCTGATGCTATCTCACTTAGCCATTGGGCTTTCACTGATGGATGTTCCGGATCGGTGCTCATTATCTTTCAAGATAAACGATATTGGATGCCAATTAATTGTTCTCTATAGTCAACTTCGCCAGGTTAGTAGAATGCTCTTTGATTAAGCATTGGCTGCTTTTTAACTTCTGCATGCATATACATATACCTGATTATATATGTATTGCCGTTTCCGAAATCAACTATTTTACCAGTTCCACTCACGAATTTTAGGGGGCGGGTCGTGAATTGTCAATTTGTCCCAGATCATTTCTAGAACTGAGAGTCTGTTTTGTTCCCTTGAGGTTTTCTGTTGTTTAACCCCATCGTTTTACTATTGTACTGCAGGTGAATAATACTATTTTTGCATTGTGTAAAGCAATAAGGCTTCTAAGTTCACATAATGGTGATGGTGAACGAAACTATACTAGATTTGTGATTTCTTTACATGGTGAAGCTTATGCAAAATCAGTGGAAATGTTATTATGCTCGCAAGAGTTTAAGATTGCAATCCAACAAGCTATAAATTCCATACCAGAAGGCCAAGCAAGTGGGTGTATTGGGCAGTTAACTGTCGATATATCAGAAACTCTAGAGTGGATGAAAATTAGTTGTTCAAAATCTGATGAAAAGGAAGTTGACAAATGGGATGTGCAAAGTAGCTCGCATGGTTTTAATCTGGAAGCTGAGCTTTTGGGGAGAGGGTTGTCTGAAATGTATGCACTAGTGCTAGACTCACTATTTGCCACACCTGGAAACTGTAATCTCCTTGGAGTTTCTATAAAGGACCTTATAGCAGTACTTTTTCCTTGCATGGGCCGTCTGGTTTCACAAAAGCCAGATTCTTTAAACAAGTTCCTTTTTTCTGTCACAGGAAAAGGTTTTGATAATGAGACAGCTGAGAACAAAACTAATTTGCTGATATTTGGATTGTCCACTCATTGGGTTTTTGTGTTCTTCTTTAGATTGTATATGTCCTGCCAAAGCTTATATAGGTCAGCAACGAGCCTTATGCCTCCAGATTTATCAAGAAAGATGTCAGCAGCAATGGGAGATTCATTCACATCATACTCTGGTAATGATTGGATGGAGATGACTGACTGGACCAGTGGGGGATATTTTTCTTGGATCAAGCAACCTTCAGCTCCTCTTCTTGTTGTTATTCAATCCATTTCAAACATCTATTGTAAGAACTGTGCGACAGATTCTTGGTCTTTGACTTATGTAATGCATGCTATGGCTTTTAGAAGGCTTGTTGATTTGAATAGGCATATAAAGTCTTCTGAATATGTGATGCAACATAACAAAAATCTGGTGCAAGTCAGGTTGTCTGAAGATGCTGGCTTGTCAAGGTGTCGTAAAAGAATCAAAAAGTTGGAAAGGCACATCTCTGCCTTGAAGGAAGAGGCGGCAGGTCTTGCTGGTTTTCTGATGGAGCACCTATCATTAGTGTCTGAAGATCAACGGCCAATCTTCACTTCTGATGATACAAGTTGTACTAAAATGGTTGCCCATGAAACTGATGAATGGGATTTCAGTGTTTCTGCTTTGAACAAGAAGTCACTGCCAACTGCAATTTGGTGGATTCTTTGCCACAATATTGATACCTGGTGCACTCATGCGACTAAAAAGAATTTGAAGACATTCCTTTCTCTTTTAATCCAAACTTCCCTTCCCTGTGTAAGAAGCAGCTTTGGGGTGGTTAGAGAGCACAATAACCATGTAGCTGACAGGATGAAGAAAGTAACCTTGCATCAAATCTCATCACATTGCTTCATTGACTCCATTCTGTATGAGCAAAGAGTAAGCTTCTATCAAACATCACATGGTGCTTCATTGACTCCATTTTGTGTTAATTCTTGTTTGTTACACTTTTTTATTCTCTTATTGGGACATACACTATTCTGTGCCTTTATATAAACACTTTTCTACCCAGGTATTTATTCTATCGCCTCTATTAGTTTGTCTGCAGGCATTTTGCATCAAGTTTTTGCCGTGCATTGGAGAAATCGACAGTACAATTCATCAGTGACTTTTCATCTGGCGATATTGATTTCAAATCATCACCAAATTGGCCGAAAGTTTTAAATGACCTGGAGAACTCATCAGTGGTTGTTTCCTCTAATAAACATAACATATTTGACCGTTCCTCTGTAGCAAATCCGGTCACTCGTGCTTCTGATAAGCTGCTTACAGGAAGTTGCAAGGAACAAAATGCCCTACCATTGACCATCATGAAATTTACAACTTGCCAGAGTTTACTTAATCTTTTGTGCCATATGCCAAAAGGTCATTTGAGTTCAAGATCAATTTCACTTTATGTGACTTCTATTCTCAACCTTGAAAGGTACAAACATTATCCCATCATCATTTTTTATGGTGTGATGCGGCACCAATGGTCCCCCATAATAGCTCTTGTTGCTTTTTTTCAATAAAAAATAAAATATAAAAATCTTCTGGTGAGCAATTATTTCACAAATTTGTATACTCGTTAAGACAGAAATATCCACTAAATTGAGTTAAGTTTTAAGATGGAAACCTATCACAGATAGTATGATATGGTGGTTATTCATTTTTCCTTGCAGATAATACAATTGAATACATGTAATAAAAAGTAAAAGAGGCTAAAATGTTTTTTGTTGTAAAACTGTTTCAGAAAGCGTTTTGCGCAGAACTGCTTGTTACTGACAAACTCTATCAACTTCTGAGCTTTCTTTCTTTAGTCTCATGTGCACCTTTTTTCCCAGCAGCCTAAAGAATTCATTTCTCATGGAAAACATTTATGTGCTTAACAATTGAAGCTCTCTGATAAGTGTAGTCTTTGTAGTTCAATGAAGATTTTTGTTAATATTATCTGTTCTGTGTTTTTCAGGCTTCTTGTTGGCGGCTTATTAGATTGTCAGAATGCATTGAACTCACATCATTATCACGAGCTCTTCAGATTGTTTGTGTCTTGCCGGAAGGCCTTAAAATGCGTAATTCTGGCTTGTGAAGAGAAGATGGCAGCTTGTCAAACCTCACATGCTTCAGTGTTACTTGAGGATGCATTTCCTGTGTCATGGCTTTACAAGTCAGTTTATGCGGTTCTTGGGATTCAAGAGTCATTTTCAAAAGATAATCAACTCCCATTTAATGACATGATCTTGTCGCTGATGGATCACACATTTTATGTGTTTCTGACATCAAGTAAGTATCAACTTAATCATGTCGATCATCGTCCTAAAGCTGCCAAACTGAATGCTGAAATTGTCCATGAACATAGTAATTCAAGTGAATCTGATCAGTGCTTGGATCCTTCCAACTCTATTGATGCTAGGAAAAGTGTAGCCATTATTGCTAAGAGTTTGACGGAACAGATGCAAAGCTTACTATTGACTTTGAAGAATGGCCCTTATAACAGAAAAGTGGGGATTGATGTTGATGCTCTGAATTTGAACAAGTTTTCATCCTTAGTTTCTTGCTTTAGTGGGTATTTATGGGGCCTAGTATGTGTTGTGAACCATACAAATGTGAGAAATAGTGATCATGAAGCAAACTCATCAAGGCGGAAACTTGAATCCATCACCGAACTCAACCTCTGTATAAATGTTTTTGCAGAGTTTTCTAGTCTTCTCTTACAAATGTTGCTTTTCGACGATAAACAACAGTCCAGAACTTTATGTGATGCTCAAAATATTCAAAAGACAAAGGTAGAGTCCAGTGCAGAGGATTTTATACCACAAGGCACTGGTGTTGAGACTAATATTGCTTGTGGTGGACTGCATAATGAATCTGGAGTTGCAATGACCTGCTCAGCATCACCTGACATCCATGATGACTCAGGATCTGGTAGTGTCCGTAGAAGAAAGTTGCACTTGAAAGGTGCTGTTTTGGCTGCCAGTGCACTGAGTGATGTTGATTCATTTGAATTGCAATCTTTAAATAAGCCTTTGTTGAGACGCCTGCTAAAAGGTGATTACCCAGACGCAGCATTTTTGCTCAGGCAGTTGTTTATTGCATCTTCAGCTATTTTGAGGTTGAGTTTGCATATGAATAGTGCTCCCCTGTCCTCAAGCTTGGTGCATACTTTTACTGGCATCACACAAGTCCTGTTATTGGAATCAGTGGACATGAATCATGTGCCACACTTTTTTTATTTTGTGTGTTTAGACGGTGTTCTGAAGTATCTGGAAGAATTGGCCAAGCATTTTCCTCTGACTAATCCTACGCTATCCAGAAATTTGTATGACAAGATGATTCGGCTACAGTTAAGGGCTTTGGGGAAATGCATAACTTTACAGGGAAAAAGAGCCACCCTAGTATCTCATGAGACAGAGTCAAGCACCAAAATGCTCCATTCTCCTATGGGATTTTCTGAGGCATCTCTGTCTGGCTGGCCATACTTATTAGATGAACTTAAAGCTAGGTTGAGGTCATCGTTCACAGTGTTCATAGAGAGACCATCAGAGTTGCATCTTTTATCAGCTTTACAAGCTATAGAGAGAGCACTAGTTGGTGTGCGGGAAGGGTGCACCATGAGTTATGACATACATACTGGAAGTGCAGATGGGGGAAAGGTTTCTTCAGTTGTTGCAGCTGGCATTGATTGCTTGGATTTGGTTCTGGAATTTGTTTCAGGTAATCAACACATCTGTGGATGGAATATTTCGGTAATTTTGGATCAAACGGTTCTACTATATTCTCAAAGGTGTCTATGGTGACTGTTTGTTCCACATAGCAGTTGCAAGTTGCAACTGAATTCTAACTTATATTTTAGTTCTGGGTGTTCTACTATCAGTAAAGTTTTTACTCGACCTTTGATTTTAAAAGGAAATGTCGTAATATATATGGGGTTATTTTCTAAACGTTACTGAACATCTTTCCTTTTGCACGCATATCATGAATGTAATTTGAAAACATTGTACTTCCCAATGAATATGGGTAGTACAGAAATGAAAAAAATCTTACTAATTTTGAAGACACACTGGATATAACTACAAACCTTGCTGAAAAGAACTTTAGTATTTTGGAACCTATATTGGAACGTGGAAGACACTTGCCCAGTGTTGCAGAATAGGGGGCATGAACTAAATCTTTGCTTTTACATGTCTTCTACTAGTCATAGTGTTTGTGAAAAAAATAAGAACATTAGAGTTGCTACGTATATTTCATAATAGTTATCCTTCTAGGTTCTAGGTAATTGATGTCGCTGTATGAAATCACAGTTTATCACCGCTCTGTTATGTATAATAGTCATGTCGGCTATTAGTACGTATTTTATTTAGATTTCAAGTGCATATGATTACAGTTTGTTGGGACTTGCTTGACTGAACATTTATTTTTCTTTCAGGACACAAACGTTTGAAGGTTGTTAAAAAATACATCCAGAGCTTCATTGCTAGTGTGTTCAATGTTATTCTACACTTGCAGAGTCCACTAATCTTTTATGAGCGAGTGGTCCAGAGTAAAGGTGATACTGATACTGATACTGATCCAGATCCAGGAACAGTTATTCTTATGTGTGTTGATGTACTGGTTAGAATTTCTGGCAAACATGCTCTGTACCAAATGGAGCCCTGGCATGTAGCACAATCTTTACGTATACCTTCAGCACTTTTTCAAGACTTCCATCTCTTAAAACTTTCTGAAGCTCCCATTCCTGATGATTCTTCAACAATTCCAAATAACCAATTCTCTAATCCAGTAGCAAGTTTACATTTCTCTGGCATAGATAGGCAATACTCGGTTGACCTATTTTCTGCTTGCTGCCGATTGTTACATAATGTTCTGAAGCATCACAAAAGGTAAGTGTACTCCTTTTGTATGAAAAACCTCACGACTATTAACCTTGGGAATAAGCTGGAAAACATAAAAGTAAAGGGCTGAATATGAAGAAGAATAGCTTTAAGCTTTTGATATTCATTTTCTGCAAATTGATTATTGAAGAGGGTTGATATGTGCGCTGAATTTATTTTCATTTTTGGTTTTCGTCCTCATCAAGTAGACTCCGAATATAATTGAATTGTTGTTTCGTAATTTCTAGTGAATGCGAACGGTGCGTTGCTATACTTGAAGCTTCTGTTCGTGTACTTCTTCATTGTTTGGAGACAGTGGATGCTGATGCAGTCGTCAAGAAAGGTTTCTTTTCATGGGAAGTGGCTGCTGGAGTCAAATGTGCTGGTAGTCTCCGAAGGATTTACGAAGAGGTAGGTGACTTTTCTTATACATGCCTACATGCCTCACAAAAGTTATCTTTATTGTCTTACATTTTGGGTATATGTTCCATTATGTCGAAAGGGAGAAAACACAATGAGATCTTTCTCACCAGATTTTGTCATATCTATTTTGCAGATAAGACATCAAAAAGATGTCTTTGGTCCGCACTGTGCCCAATTTTTATCTAATTACATATGGGTTTATTCAGGATATGGCCCCCATAAAACAGGCATCAAAAGGTAATTTCTGGTACCTTGGAATATTTGTTGTAATGTTCATGAGATTCTTGATGAGCTCAAAAGGCATAACCGATAAGATAATTATACACTTGTGTTTCTCAATTGTTTTTGTTATGAATTAGTACCTTCAAAATTAGTACGTTATATCAACTCCCACTGGCCTCGGGTTAAGGTGGAAGAGGGGTGAGGGTGTAGATCCTATGTTTATAAGTCACTTTCTTCCCATTTTCCTCCCTCTTAAAACTTTTCCAGAAACTTGAGTTTGAAGCGATGTTATTGCATTCCAATTTTTGTACAATGGGAGGATAATATTATAAAATAGGTGTACGTTCAAGTGACCTATTACTATCTCCAAAAGCATTAACCTTTGGAGCGGACAATCTTGGATTGACCGGCATACATTCATGTCATTCAGACTACCTGAACTATCGTATGTTTAATTTTCAGGGAAATAGATGAAGCTCTAAGACCAGGTGTATACGCGCTAATAGATACTTGCTCACCAGACGATCTTCAACGTCTTCATACCATTTTCGGAGGTAAAACAATTTTTAACTTTATCAAGGCTAAAATGTATGACTTGAAGGGCATTTAAATAGTCTCACATTTTCTTCTTGTTCGTGCAGAGGGTCCTTGCAGAAACACTTTGGCAACCTTAAAACATGATTACGAACTCAATTTCCAATACCAGGGAAAAGTCTAACCGAAGCTCTTTCCTACGGTGGGCTATACAGGCATCGTCATTTTGACATGACTACACAACTCTCCTAACATGTAAGTTGTAACAAATAGGGTAAAATGTAATGGGCTGTCATCCCTTTTTGGGTCAGAATTTTATTGCTTGTTTGAGCATAAGTTTAAGCGTAAACAGTGCAACTTTAAACGTTTCCACATTATTCGTTATCATAATATGTGGAAAATCTTGTCTTATCCAATTGTTTGATTCATGTGGTCGTGGTATTAGAGCCTATTTACGAGTGTAAAAAGCACTTTTGCTCAAAAGCGTTTTTGTTAGAACCGCACTACGTACGACCTCTAACGATAAGGATCATGCTCATGATGTGTTTCTCACCTAAAATGTACTCTCCACCCACCCTCCTTGTTCAGCTGGTCCCCTTTCATTTGGGATATTTAGTGATTCTATATTCCTAAATGGTATGATTAGGCAGCTGGTATGAAAACGATTGATTGAGCAACCACCAAACCAAATGCTTAGTCCAAAAGAAAGCACCAGAAACTTGTGCGGTTGAGATTATGGGACCTATAAGATATACACACAAGTCCTTGTTTATATTTGTCAATTGGGTTTCAAATTTCAATTTCCATCTGCTTTTTTTTCTCTCTGCAGAACATCAACTTCCATTGACAGAGGCCATTGAATCTTGATGGGACATCACTGTTGCAGAAGAGAGGCCCCCTCCTCATACCCGGTTCTGGTTTTCTTGGCGGTGGCCACTGTGCTTCTTCTTCTGTCGTCTTTGATCTCCTTCGATGTTGAAACCCCCACGTTTGAGATCAACTGGGGGCTCATAGCCATGCCGTTGCTGTTGCTAGCGGTTGTGCATTGGTTGTCGTCGGAAACTCCCAAGAAGCCGTATTGTATGCCTCCACCGTGTTGGAAGTGTGGGCCCCCTTGCAAGTGTGGCTACTTCTGAAAAAGTGCTGCTGTAGTTTCAAGAGAGCTGGTTTGTCTAGTACTCATCTTCGACTAAGAGGGTTGATTTCCTTGTTGGTTTAATTATTGTATGTAATGAGTTAAAGCTGTTGGTACTCGATCAAGTTTGGGTAAAATATGGTTGTAACATGATTCTGAATTCGTGAATATGATTGTAAATTTCGCATGTGTTTTTCTTGTATTCTTCACTATCCTCAGCTGGTGACGCCATAGCACAAGCGAATCGAAATACCAAATTTTCGTCGATTAGCTCTTAGTCCAATGATACTTCTGTTATTATAAAACCCTCCCAATCACCCCCAAGAACGAAAGGGGAGATATCGTAGTTCATGGTCTCTGTAAAAGAAACGTTGTTAGGTGCTCTGTTTCATGTCCCCATTCAGCCTAAACCCGTACACTGATAAAAGATGTATGGATTTTGAAGAAGAGTGGACCCATCAGAAAATAAAATTAACCCAAGCTAAACATTTGATCGAATGAAATTCATATTTGCTTTGTGTATTCGAAGTAAGTTTTTGTTTTTCTTTCTCAAATCAAATGTTTAACTTGATTGTGTTGAGTGAATCCACGATAAGAAACGTTAAAGTTTTCTTTGTTACCCTGATTGAGTGATTTTCCCATATCTATCCCCCGTTCTTTCCATCCACCCTTGTTTCGTCCTGCAACATATTCCCTAGTCATCTGATGACCAAGAATATTCACCGGTCACCTGCTCAACTGTTTATCTGCGATCGCATCCGTAATGTTTTTCTATTATTAAATTTGCATGTCCGGTGCAGGAATGGGGTTGTAATTATTATCGGGCCCAGTGGGTTGATATTTTAAGTTTAAAGTGCCTCCACCGACTTTTTGTTAGTGCACACAGAGGGGATGGATGCATGCCACGGATTGAAAGCCTCCACCGACTTTTTGTTAGGCCACGCAGAGGGGATGGATGCATGCCACGGATTGGAAGCCTCCACCGACGTTTTGTTGGGGCACACATAGTGGATGCATGCAACGCATTGGAAATATGAAAAGTAACGTAATTATTTATAATTTGCTATCCGAATAACATAAATTATGTGACGTAAAGCATGTATATCAGTTAAGTTTTATATATAAAATAATCTACTCTGATATTATAAAAAAATATGAAATTTCTACATAAAATCAATTAGTAATATAAAAAATAGCTCGATTATTTATAAGTACATGCAACATTCTCTTTTTTCTGCTATGAGATCAATACTCTCAAGTTGATGACCTAATTGAAGGGAAGCTTAGCAATAGCTCTTAAGTAACAGTGTAGGTACTATTTTTCTTTTCAATTTCAAAGCATGTTAAAGTTCAATTTCCTCCTTTCAATAATAAAAAAAAAAATTGTCGATCAATAGATTTTTATTTTAATTTAAACAAAATTAATATTGGGAAAACATATATTTATTGTAGGGATCTTTTTAATCAAACCCATATTATAAGATTAATTTGCGGAGAAATTTTTAATTGTAACAGGAATGCGGATGGTACATCACATGTTTTTATGCAAGTGGTGAAAATTTTTAATTTTTAAATTATTAACCTTTTAACACACATAACCCACCATTTATATAGAGACACGTGATGTATCATCTCGTGTGACGGTCAAATTGAAAAATATCTCCATTTGCGGATCTCCTTATAGAAAATCAATCCCAACAAATTCCCTTGTGACATAGGCAACAATTAAAATCGTTAAACCTTCTTTTCCTTTTTCTTGCACAAAAAATGGTAGAAGCTTAAAATATGTAAAATAAACCATATATATGTCTTTATCAATCACTGGATTTTTATCTTTAGAATATTTACTAGAATCTCTTTCTTTTTGGCCGGTGTAGGTATCTTTTGAGAGTTCATGTGCTTGAAAGCAAACACATATGTATAAGTTAAAGAACTCTTCTTATCTTATTGGTCTTCTTTTCCTTGTCGGCCAATGCATCGCCGTCCACTTCACCCATCAAAACCCCATAACTTTATTAAGCAATATAAACAAAGAAATCTAAAACCAAATATCTAAGCATATACTCCTAACAAAGAAACAATAATGTCATTTAGATACGCAAAGCTGACTACATAGATGGGTGAATTTTTTTAATTATGGTTTGTATTAGATAATGCGTCAATAATGTGAACAATTTTGTCTTATCAAAAGCATTACTCAAAGAAATACTTGATCCTTCATTTTTATTTTTTTTTAAAAACAAATCAGAGTTTAATAATGTGTGCAGAATTTTTGTTTTTCATAAATTACTTGTTTATGCGTGTGAGTATGTAGTTTACAATAAAAGAGAAAATGACTTGTTATGCAGAAAACCCAAGCATTATTCTCTACTTAATTCAATAATTGAATACCTCCAAAACATTTACTCCCCACCCCACCATCTTTTGTCTATAAAGCCACAAGTCCTTCAATCCATAACAACCTCTTGAATAATCTACTCTCCTTCCAACAACAAAAAACCTTCCCTTCAAATCACATGGCTTACCATGGAAGAAGCCAAACCAGCTCCTTCTTAGAAGGGTTTTCTCTAAGCCCCCTGCCCTACCCAGTTCTCCTAATCCTGGCAGTAATCTCCATCTTCCTGGGCATCTCATGGTACTCCTCCTATGAGTCAGCTGTGGAAGAAGCTGAAGAGCAATTCAATTGGGTTCTTTTGCTCATACCAATAGTTCTCATCCTCATTGTGAAGGGCCTCTCATCTATGGATCCTGATTGGCTCTTCTCCATGTCGCCGTGGGACCGCCGCCGGAGGACTCACCATATACCTTCAGAGGGAAGCTCACCTTGGGGTGTTGCTGCTTTCATTATTCTCTTGCTTGTTTTGCTGCAATACCGGTCTTCTTTTCGTGATAGCTGGCTCATTTAATTAGTATGTGGATGTAGTAGGATTGTTTTTTTTTTATGCTCTGAGTTCTAAGTTTTGTATGTGTATATTGGAGTTGTATATAGTGAAATTTGATCCTCTACTTCAAATTTCTCTGTTGCTTTTTACTTTCATACTAATCACGATAAAAATTTCATGAAAGAAAGAGATGCAAATGTTTATATTGTCTGATTTTGAATTTTAGACTCACAGTTCAAGAAAAAATGTAACATAATCAGTGATTTGAAATGAAAGTATCTTATGTTGTCATACAGTTTGTCAAAAAAAAAAAACGTTTCCTTCTTTATTCCATCTATATGTAATATGATCATTGTGGGTTTATAATTCTTCCATTATATGTTTTTCTAATTGTTTCATTACCCTAATTTGCTTGCTTGGGAGTAATAAGTAACTGTCCAAAGTACCTATTATAGACAAACTTTATACTTAAGCTAGGGTAGTTGTAATTTGTAAGTGATCATGTTTATTGAAACATGAAATAGGTAACATATTTGAGTATGTGAAAAAAAATTATCCCACATCAGAAAAATAACTTAAAAGGAATTTGACAGTTCCGGTCGCGTTGCCCATTGATTTTGGGATGAAACCTTCAAATATTCATAAAGTTGTGTTGAGGCACCATGAGACTTTAGTACAATCAAATAACTCAATTGCTTGATCCATTTGCTCTTCATATGAAGTTTGTCCTATTAGTTAAACGAGGGGCCAAATAGACTCGTGACTCATATTAATAATTAATAAGAATGTTACTTGTTACACTCAAATGCATATGACTAAAATAATTTGATCTTATTGATAAGAAGAAATATATGAAGTAAGTACATGAAAGTGATAAAAAATAGGGTAAAAGACTGTTTACTACCCTCAAGTTTCATGGTTTTCAACATTTAGTACATCAATTTTTTTTCATCCCAGAGTCATACCTAAAGTGTAAATTTTGGGATAGTCTCATACATCCGTTAGTCAAACTGTTAACTTTGCTGTTAAATGATGATGTGGCACTCACGTGGACAATGAATGGGTGCCACATGTCATTAAAAATTTTAAAAATAATTAATAAAATGAAAGTAAAAAAAAATAAAAAATCCCCAGATCCCTTTGTCTTACCCACCCCGACCCCCCTCCCTTCTCCATCTGCACATCCATCCTTCCCCCATCCCCTCCGCCCCCTTCATCCCATCCACCCTCTTCATCTTCTCCATCTGAGCACCCCATCACCCACCCCTTGCCTACCCGAGCCACCCTTTCTCCATCCACTCCTCCCTCTGGCACTTGCTGCAACCGCCACCCTCTCTTCTTTCCTCTGCAACCACCCACTCTCCCTCCCTCTCTTCTCTCCTCTACAACCCACACCAACCACCCTCCCTCCCTCCCGTCATCTCTCTCTGATTTCCTCACCAGAGTTCCGCCTTCCCTACGCCACCCCCAGAGCCATCTCTGTACGCCCCCTCTCTTTTTCTCTCTACAATTTGAATTTTTAGATTTGGATTGATTGATTGACTAATTGGTTGTTTGATTGAGATTTGGTTGGTTGGTTGTTGTTCTTGAATCTCTGCAGCTAGGCAAGATTTCTGTGGAAGAGAGGGTTGTCGTGCTTCCATCCGAGGACAAGGGACTTGTCGGGGTTCCTGGACCTCGACGGAGTGGACAGCTGAGTTCTTGGATGTGCAGAGGGAGTAGATGGGACTAGGCCTATGCAGAGGGAATGTGAGAAAAAACGAAAGGGAATCTGGGGAGAAGGGGGAGGGGAAGGATGGATGTGTAGAGGGAGAAGGGATGGGGGGTCGGGGTGGGGAAGACAATGGGGATCTGGGGTTTTTTTTTTTTTTACTTTCATTTTATTAATTATTTTAATAGTTTAATTATTTTTAAATTTTTTAATGACACGTGGCACCCAGTCATTGTCCACGTGGGTGCCACATCATCATTTAACAGCAAAGTTAACAGTTTGACTAACGGATGTATGAGACTGTCCCAAAATTAACACTTTAGGTATGACTTTGGGATGAAAAAAATTGATATACTAAATATTGAAAACCATGAAACTTGAGGGTAGTAAACAGTCTTTTGCCCTAAAAAATAAGGAAAACTAATGAAAATAGCTTGAAAACTTTGAGTTTTAATGATAAGGACAAAATAAAGGGTAAAGTGAATAGTACAAGGATTGACTTTTTAGTGTAAAAATATGATTTTTCGTTAAAGTAAACAGTAACAGGTGCTTTTCATTAAAGTTCCCTAAAAAATAATTAGATAAGCAACTTATGTCCTTGAAAGTTAGGAGATAATTGTCAAGCCGGCCAGCCAATAGACAATGAATTTAGCCTGGAAATCTCCTCATATTGTGTATATCATTTTCAGCTATTTGTTTATGTCTGGCTTCTTTCACATCTGTAATCAAACTCTGAAAACAACCCTCCCTCCCCCATTTAATTATATAAATTAACCCAAACCAACCCTACCAACACCTGTCTTTGTGGTCCCCTGCTCTAAGCAAACCGACCTTTGAATAATCATGGATTTTTTTTTCTTTTTTAGAAGCGATATTAAGGAAATAAAAATTGCCTTTAGAATCTCAAGTGCAGAGATAAATATTTTTAGATACTTTAATTACAAATCTCTTATGGATAATCATAATCTTTACCTCAAATAATATATGTCGGGCCAAATTAGTAAGTGCATATTTTAGATTCAGGTTTTTATCACAAATGGTCCAAAAAATTGATCCTCACCATCAAGATAGTTTTTGAAATTGAAATCAATCAATGTAGTCCTTGAAAATGGATGTTGCAAATCAATGTGGTCATTCCGTCACAATTCTATTAAGTGTTGATGTGACACATAAATGGGTCCCATAAGTCATTTTTCTCATAAATGGTCCTTGAAATTGACCTGCGACATGAAAATGGTCTTTGAAATTGACCTACGACATTAAAATGGTCCATAAAATTGAAAATCAATCAATGTAGTACCGCAAGTAAATATCCCAAATCAATGTAGCATCTCCATCACAATTTTATCAAAAATTTTGTTATGTGCTGATGTGACACGTAAATGAACACAAGTCTAATTAAATTAAAAAACATTACAAATAAGTTTAATAATTTAATAGTTAATAAAAATTGTAAACCCAAAAATCCAAAAAACGTGTGGTTATCCTCATAATGACTTTATCATGAAATATGAATGGATTATAAACGTCATGAAAGTATCTTATTACTTTTCAAGAAAATGGAAAACAAATGACGGACAAATGGTGGGATTCCATTGATCAAGTGTAGCTGTTGATGAAATGAAAAGGGAAAGAATAGTCAACTTTGTCTTGGTTGAAGCAGTCCATATGGAATAATGGATGTCATGGATAAACCACTAATCACAACAATGGGAGAAGATATTCGTCAGGGCTATCTTATTAGGAGAGCTCTTTTATTGAGTAGGGATCACATGAAATTGGATTGATAAAATACAATAAGGTCTTGTGAGAGGTGAGGGCATTCTTACACAAATTTTCTCTAACAATGCGAGCATATATTCGTTAGAACTGTCTGATTAGGGAAATTTTTTCTTTGAGTAGGGGTTGTAGGAGATTGGATGAGACCAAATACAACAAAGTATCATGTTCTTGTAAGAGATGTTGTATGAAAGACGTGGTAATAAAAGGTATCCGTACACAAGTTTGCTTTCTACCTTTGGAAATATCCATATATTACTTTGGAGAGCCAAACAAGTGGACCAATCAAGGAAAAAAACAAAAACGAATACAAGTGGATCAAAACAAGTGAAGAATCGATTATAACTCTCCACCAATAGCTCAATCAATGGAAGACTTTCCAAGACCTAAAAAACAACACATTTGAAGATAATAATATATCAACAAGATTTCTGCACAAAAGAAAATAATCAGTTTCTACTACAAATCAATAACTTATACTCTAATAAAAATTATTCTCTCTAAACGTTACAATGCTTCCTTTTATATCCCATAGTCTTAATATTTCTCTACTCAGCCTAATCCATAACTTTCATCCAAAGAACAAGAAGAAGAGGAAGAGCATAACGTTAACTCTTCTTCTTCTTCTTGATCTTTAATTCTTATTAACAATGGGTTCCTGCTTCCCTAAACAGCTCGAACGCCGGAAGGCGATCTCAACGGAGCGGAAAGCACTACGTGATCTCCACCAAAGCGTTGGTGAGGACTTCCCAGCATGTGCCTACAGGCCTCCGGACAGGAAAAATTGGATGGCGGCAATCAACCCGAAAAAAGTTCACGTAAACAAAATCGTATGGCCGGGAACTCATGACTCTGCAACCGACAAGATTGGAATTCCATGCATCACTAGGCCTTTTGGACAATGCCAAACAATGTCTATATACAAACAGCTTGTCACAGGCACCAGAGTGCTTGACATTCGGGTTCAAAAAGATCGCCGGGTGTGCCACGGAATTCTTATCACATACCACATTGATGTTGTGATCAAGGACATCAAAAAATTTCTGTCCGAAACAAAGTCTGAGATCATACTCCTTGAAATCAGGACGGAATATGGGCACCAAGACCCTCCTGATTTCGACAAGTATTTGGTGGATGAGCTCGGAGAGGTCCTTATCAACCAGGACGACAATGTGTTCAACAAGACTATTTCAGAGTTGTTGCCGAAGCGAATAATATGCGTGTGGAAGCCGAGGAATTCACCTTCCCCTGAGGCAGGGGCGCCTCTGTGGAATTCTGTCTACTTGAATGACGATTGGATTGACACGGATTTGCCATCAACGAAATTCGAGAACAATTTGAAGTGTTTGAGTGAACAACCTCCAATTTCATCAAGGAGATTTTTTTACAGGGTGGAGAACACAGTGACACCTCAGGCTGATAACCCTGTTGTGTGTGTTAGGCCTGTGACCGAACGGATTCACGAGTTTGCGAGGTTGTTTATAACGGAGTGCTTCTCGAGGGGTATTGCAGATAGGTTGCAAATCTTCTCTACTGATTTTATAGATGAGGATTTTGTTGATGCATGTGTTGCTGTTACATACTCAAGAATTGATCACGGGAAAGCCTGATTCTTCATCTTAACTTGTGTCATGTGTAGCTTGTCTTTGTTGATGGCAACCTTCTGCAAATATTCAACGTGTAAAGTTGTGAATCCATACCGTTGACACTTTTGGATAGACACAATTGTTGACACTTTCGGATAGACACAATTGTTGACACTTTCGGATAGACACATTTGTTGACACTTTCGGATAGACACATTTGTTGATACTTTGCCTATCCATACCGTTGTGTATTTACTTTAAAAGGAAAAATAAAACAAAAAAGTAACGATGCTAAAATGCACAGGCATTCGTTTATCCAATTCCAATCCATTACATCTTTTAGTTAACAAACGATTCAATCAATCCGACCTCCCACCAAACCACTTGGAATGAACCGATGATTGGTAAGATACCAACACCAGAAGCAGCACCAACAAGATGGCAACACCCCACGGCGAGCTTGAGCTGCCACCCCTGCCTGCTCGTTGAACTGCCTCGCGCTGTGAAGGCCGGTACCCGGAGTTGAACCATCCGGTAGAAGAAATCGAAGAGTACGAAGCTACCAAAAATATCAAGAAAATAGGAAAGGATATTAGGAAAAGGTGGGCGTTGATGGTTGTGTGTTGCATTTGGGACTTGTAGTCGGTGTACTGAGAAAGACATAAGAAAGCAATAACAATGGCAAAGATGGTGAGCAAATGTAGGGGAGGTGCAGAGATTGAGGTTAGGGTTTGGCCAGTCCAACCTTGCTTCCACTGTGGGCCCCTCCTCTTAGGGTAGAACCACTCCATCCTTGTCTTCCTCCTTCAGTCTCCTTGCAGCTAGGTTTTCTCTGTGTGTGTGTATATATAAGAGGTAAAAAGAGAGGGTGTGGGTTTTTTGGCTTGAGTTTTACACTAGGTTGTGGCTTTGGCATTTATGCTTTGAGTGTAGGCTTTGCTTCTCACAAAGTTTTACTTTGAACAAATGCTCTCCCTAGATATGCAAGTAATGGTTGGTGACTAATCACGTGATTGATGCCTAATTGGCATTGATGTCTTTGATTAGTTGCTCCTAAATTCTGGAGAAACTTTTCAATGTGACTCTCACATAGGGTTTACCGATCCAAGCCTTGTTATAACACACGTATCTAATTACTAGGACTAGACCCAACATCCATTAAATACCGACCCTATCATCTAGCTATATTATAACACCGTGGATTAGTAACGCTATGTGTGAGGTAACACACCAAAAAAGTTTCTTGTTTTACAAAATTGATTCACCAAATTCAGTAGGCCAGAATTCAATTGAGATTTAGGGCAGGAAAGAGAGGACCCCTCAGGACCCCTTTTGTTCAAAATGTTTATGCCACATAATATGACTTGTATTGCTCTCTAATGTCCACCATACAATAAGTGACCCATGGAAAATGGATAGAAGATATATTTTACTATCTTTATGGAGGGGGAAACACTTCAAAAACGACCCAGGAAAAAAAATTCCTTATGATAAACTGGCTCATACATTTGTTACAATATGCTTCAATCTCAAGGTACCTTCGCATCGGCCCTTTATTTGATCTCGGAACCACCATAATCAAGCAGCAACTTTCTTGGCTGTCACAGCGTTGACGATAGTAGCAAATTCAGGGCCCTGGAGGAAGAAAACTCTAACTTGTTAGTGTCATTTATGTAAAAGTTACAACCAAAAAAAGATGGTTCTAAACCACGTAATGCTTTTCGCCTTCGTGTTTGAAATCTCAAGGCAAATAATTGCAGGGGTATACCTTTAGGGAAGCACCGCCAACAAGAAAACCATCAATATCTTCCTTCTTTGCGAGCTCAGCAGAATTGCCTCCATTTACAGATCCTGAAATCATATCCAAATTCAGTTAAATCTACTACCAGCACTCAGATATTTGTCCAGATCTAAGACTAGAATATCCTGACCAGCTGACAGCTGAGCGGAATCATTATGTTCAAATGATATTTACGACAACGACAAGCTTGAATGTCTCCTAAAGTTCTTTAGATCTTACAGTTAAAGCATCGATGATGCCATTATTGCCAAGCCAAACACCAAACTCACACAAAATTTCAAGGTGAAGTTAAATCCATATATCAACTGGCCCCTCTTGAACCACCTCCGGAAAGTGTATGACTAATTTAGGTTGCTCAACCGCAGTGGTGCAATTTTTAACAAATGGACCCTCAATCAGAAAGTTGCAGGAAAAAAGTTACCTCCATAAATAATTCTTGTTTTAGATGCAACTTCTGCTGACACATTCTGTTTCAGCCAATCACGAACAGCTACATGTACTTCCTGAGCTTGTTCTGGACTGGCTACCTTACCAGTCCCAATGGCCCATACAGGCTCATAAGCAACAACTATCTTATCCCAGCTGGGTACTGCGTCTGTGCATAGTAGACATATTAGGGTTATACAAAGGATAAGCTGAATACCTTGACTACACAATCGTTAAAAAGAAGGGTGAAGTTACCTGCAAAAGCCTTCAGCTGCTGAAAGCAGACGTCAAAAGTTTTCCCTGCTTCCCTTTCTTCTAGCTTCTCGCCAATGCAAGCAATTACTCCGAGACCCTCATTCAACGCATAGGCAGCTTTCTTTCCTATAAACTGTAATAAAAAACTTCAGTTACATTTTGAATACTTACAATAGATCAGAAAGTTCATAAATTTTTTTATTCAGGACACCTCCGTTAAAATTTAAACAATAGATTTTCAAAGCATTCACCTGATCATCTTCACCAATCACATGTCTCCGTTCTGAGTGCCCAAGAATAACCCATGTGGCTCCAATATCCTTCAATTGTTCCACACTGCAAAATGAAAATGGTACTAGCAATTATGTAAATTCATCAAACTGAAAACACAGACAGAAGTGTGCTAATGCATTCATAAGAGAATCATCAGAGACCCATGTCACCTCAGAGCTTAATACACTACTGTTATAAGATATGGATGTTTGAGTTGCAATCTTGAAACAGACCACTCACTTTCCTTGAAGTACAAGGACTTAATAACCTTTTGGAATTGATTCCAAATTCAAACAGGACTTGAATAATGTTTAAATTCATTTATATTGAAAGAAAGAAAAAAGTCTTCCATACATAATTGGAGAAGAGCTTCGAAAGGGGGAAAAGCAGAAACTATGAAACCGCTACCCAGCAAGTTTAAAATGTCATAATGAGAATAGTCTCCAATCAACACAACCAAAGATCATACATCCATTGCAAAATGAAAGTACATGTATATGTGAAAAAAACTACTAGTAATTTAACAAGGAAGAGAAACTGACCTGATTTCTCCTGTGAAAGCCCCACCTTTTCCAACCCAGGAATTTTGACCAGATAACTCAATACGATCTGTTAACGAGCTCTTCACCTGATCTAAGTAAAGAAATGGTGGTGCTACAACAACATCTGTACATGTTATAAGAAAACCAAAAGTTAACAACACTAAACTTACACTCTTAAATGATATCAATACAAACTTGATTTTACACATATGAAACCATTATGTACATGCAAAGTAACATGTTGGACTTGCCACCCTTGAACATCTATGACCAACACCTTTTTGGCCATTGTATATAGTTCCAAGTTTCTTACCTAGCTACAATGCTATCGCTGCCTTATTTTCTGAAGTCATATCACCCAAACTTATTTTTCACTTCCATTCATGCAGAGTTATCTTTCTACCCGATATTGATCATTTTTCATGTATATGTAAAGACAGGATAAAAGCAATATTTTAAATCAACTGCAAACTGAAAGAGGTATATAATGAAGATTAAACATAGCATTATCTCACCGACATCCGGTTCCAGTTTTGCGCTGTTCAAGTCAGCAACTAGCTTGCTGATGGAGTCTTTTGTGCCATTCTAAAACACAGAAAAAAAAAAGGATAAAAACATCAAAAGAAGAACAGAACCATACTAAAAGGGTTTCAAATTTGACTTCATATGTACATCTTCAACATCCAACAAAAGAGGCTAAGAATATAGATTAAACAAAACAGGTTATACAAATTTTGAAAAACTTATTAATTATGTATCACTGAAATTAACAACTAAAATTAAAATACCAGGGCAGCATTGTGCCGGCTTTATATTTAAAATCCATTGAAAAATGGTAGTTTTTTACAGATGCTCTATCAAGGAACCGCGCAAATTCGTTGAACAAAAAACAAAGCAAATAGACAATGCAGCAAAAGTACTTACACACTTCCAGTTTCCACCAACAAAGAACTGCAAGAAAAATAAAAGATACAATCAATTAGTAAACTCCGGAAAGGAGAACCCATAAATATGAATAACTATGAATACATCGTGTGAAAATTTCCAGAAATTTATAGTGAAGGACAACTGCATTCTGAGAATAAGTACTAAAATGTTCAAAATTTCTAGGAAAATCCAATAGCAAATAAGAAATTTTAATCGGTTAAGATCGAAGGTCCCTCCTTTCAATTTTCTCGGAAACCAAACAAAAGACAAGGACGCGATAACAACAAGGAAGCTGGAGTAATAGAACTAATAATCTACCTTTCCAGTGCCGGCCATGGCGACGATGCCTCTGGAGGCCTTGCGGGAGGAGGAGGAGAGGCGGAGGTGGGAGTGGAGGTGCTGGAAGAGGGATTGCGTAGCGGAGAGAGAGTGAGAAGATTCGAGCTTGGAGCACGACAGCCGGAGGCCGGAGTAAGAGGAGAGGGATTTAGGGCCTGAGAGTTGGGAGGCTAGAGATGTGGAGGCCACCGCCATGGCTGCTAACTCAGCGAGTTGGGAGCTTCCGAGTTGGGGGTGTTTTACTTGTTTGGTGCGAGTGAGGTAGTGAGTCAGTGAGCGAGAGAAGCTTCGCCACTTGTGGTGGTTAGGTTTTATGGTAACCAGAAAGGGTTGTTAGGATAGGAGCCTTCACGCGGTTGCTAGACACGTCAATTGCACGCGACTTCATTTTTTTATTTTTTTATTTTATTTTATTTTTTGACCAGCTAACAATCTAGCTTTGGTTTTTTAACCGGTGGTTTGACAGGTACCAACCAACGGTCGCCTAGCTTATTCCCCTAAAAAAAATAAGAAAAAAATAAATACAACTGTTTGTACCGTACTTGACTAATCCCGAAATTACCAAGCACCGATCAACTTCATATTATCAAGGACCATTGAGGGATTCATGCTAAGACACCCCTGTCGAAGCACTTTCCTTTCATCCAAAAGGCCAATCACAGCACGACATGTGTCAATGTCAGAATAAAGCTTCTAAAGTTCTATATTGTTGAGTTTTGGTCTCAATATTTGTTGTATATTTCATTATGAAGATTACAAGAGAGTGAAGGCAACTCTTATAGAGAGCCAAAAGAAAGCTACAATAGATTGTAGGATAACTACACAAACACAATCCCTAAAATCTGCCCTAACAAATGGAAAAACAAAAACCAAATTACAAGTAAAGAAGCTTTTACAAGCAACTAAGAAAGGTTGATATAAGGTGAATGACAAGCTATGGTGAGGATGACAACTTATACATACAACCCATCCATACAAACCGGTTTCAATACACCCCCTCAAGCTGGATCAAGGGGATTGATTGATCCAAGCTTGCACAACAAACGCTGAAACTGAGTAAAGTCTAGTGCTTTTGTGAATAAATCAGCAAGTTGATCGTGGCTGCGTGTGAACACAGTGTCTATCACCTTGGATTGAATTTGAGCACGAATATAGTGGCAGTCAACTTCAATATGTTTAGTCCTTTCATGGAATACTGGATTTAAGGCAATGTGCATGGCAGCTTGGTTATCACAATACAAGGACATAGGTGTCATACTTGTGAATCCGAGCTCAAAAAGAAGACCTTTTAACCATATGAGTTCACAGGCTATTGCTGCTATAGCCCTATACTCAGCTTCGGCACTAGATCGAGCAATAACAGTTTGTTTCTTGCTCTTCAAAGTGACAAGGTTCCCTCTAACAAATGTGCAAAAACTTGTTAAGGATTTTCGATCAAGGGCATTTCCAACCCAGTCAGCATCTATGTAGGCCAAGATGTGATTTAATCCATTGTTCTTCATAATTATCCCCCTTCCTACTGAGCCCTTGAGATATTGAAGTATTCTCTTGACGATTTCCCAGTGAACTAGAGTAGGAGAGTGCATGAACTGACTGGCTAGGCTAACTGAATATGAGATATCAGGCCTAGTAATGGTGAGATAAATAAGTTTCCCAACCATTTGCTGATAAACACTAGGGTCCGAGAGAGGTTCACATTTTTCATGCCACTGAAGTTTGCTAGCTAGGGGTGTCCAAGCTGGTTTACATTCCATCATGTTAGCTTCATCTAGAAGATCGAGAACATACTTTCTTTGATTCAAGAACAATCCCTTTGAAGAGGTAGCCACCTCAATTCTGAGAAAGTATTTCAAGGGCCCCAAGTCTTTAATGGCAAATTTTTGGTGAAGTGACTGCTTAAGCGTCTTGATTTCACTTATATTGTCACCTATAATAATTAGGTCGTCAACATATATAAGCACAACCAATTTGCTAGCAATACTACTTTGAACAAACAAATAAGAGTAAGCATGATTCCTTTTGAACCCTGCAGCTTCAAGGACTGAACTAAGCTTTGAATACCAAGCTCGAGGAGACTGTTTGAGACCATATATGGCTTTGTGAAGTCTGCAGACCTTGTTGGGTTCATTTTCTCTTGAATGACTAGAAGGCAACTTCATGTACACTTCTTCTTCAAGATCCCCATGAAGAAATGCATTATTCACATCCATTTGGAATAAGGGCCATGCATTATTGATTGCCACAGACAACAATACCCTCATTGTATTCATTTTGGCAACATGAGTAAAGGTCTCTTTATAGTCAATGCCATAGGTTTGAGTAAAGCCTTGAACTACTAACCGTGCTTTGTGTCTTTCAATGCTTCCATTGGAGTTGAATTTGGTCTTATATATCCACCTACTTCCCACGACCTTCTTGCCATTTGGAAGATCCACCACACTCCATGTCTAGTTATCATTCAGAGCTTGAAGCTCTTTAGTCATAGCATCTTGCCACTCAGGCATGCATGTGGCTTCATGAAAATTCCTTGGTTCGAAAGTGTGGGACAATTTGTTAAGGAAATAAGTATGAGAAGATGAGAATCTATGATAAGAAATGCCTGCAGAGATAGGATGCCTTGCAGTGTAAGTAACATACTCTTGTAACCTCACTGGTGGATGTCTATCTCGTGTAGGATTTCTTCTTGGTGCACGTATAGCTTGCTGATTTGGTTGAGCTTCTGATGGTCCAGATGAGCTTGGCACTGCATCAATTACGCTTTCAGTGAGTTGAGAATTACTAGTGCTGATATGAGCAGGAGTGACTTCATGAATTTCTGTTGGAATAGGTAGTGGAAATAGGTCCATAAGATCTTCCATATTAGCATTAGTCTCCAACCCTTTGTGGAAATAAGGTGAATATTCATCAAATCGCATATCTCTAGAGACTGCCAGCTTCCCCGTGTTAGGGTTGTACACTTTGTAACCCTTTTGAGAACTGGCGTATCCCATAAACACACATTTGGTAGCTCGAGGGTCGAGTTTGTCACGATGGAGAGCTTGAATGTGCACATAACAAGTACAACCAAATGTCCTAAGGTGAGACAAGTTTATAGGCCTCCCATTCATGACTTCAAAAGGAGATTTAGTATTCAACACCCGAGTTGGTAGTCTATTAATGATGTACGTGGCAGTGAGTAGGGCTTGAGACCAAAATTTCTTAGGAACATTCATTTGGATCATAAGTGATCGAGTCTTTTCCAATAAGTCTCGATTCTTTCTCTCTGCCACACCATTTTGTTGTGGTGTACCAACACAGCTAGTTTGATGCAAAATGCCATGATTGCTCAAGTAATTACTCATGTTATTGGAAGTGTACTCGGTACCATTATCTGATCTTAACATATATAACTTAGATGAAAATTGATTGGTGATTAGGTTGTGAAAGTCCTTAAAAGCATCAAACAAATCACTTTTAAGTTTTAAAAGATACAACCAGGTTACTCTAGAATAGTTATCAATAAATGTAACATAATATCTATACCCATCAAAGAATTCTACACGAGAAGGACCCCAAATATCAGAGTGAACAAGCTCAAAAAGTTTACTAGTTCTAGAATTAAAGGAAACAAAAGGAAGTCTAGTGGTTTTTGACATTTGACAAGTTTCACACTCCAGTGTGTTTTTACAAAAAAAGGGAAACAACTTGGTCATCACATGTTCTGAGGGATGGGCAAGGCGTTGATGCCAGAATTGGTGTTCCTGAACTTGACTTAAGTTGACACTGATCTTTTTGACAAAATTGGACTCCTTTGAGAGATAGTAGAGTCCATTCAAGAAGTACCCTTCACCAACCTTCTTCTGAGTAACTCGGTCTTGAAACACAACACTGTGAGGGGAAAATATGGCAAGACAGTCTAAGGTTTTTATGATTTTTCCTATTGACAATAGCTGAAAAGGAAAAGAAGGTACATAGAGAGCAGTGGAATCAGTATGCTCACTTAGCAATCTAATCTTTCATTTCCCTATAATAGGTTCCCCTTTCCTATTTGCAACAGATACATGAATTGGATCAATAGTTCTTTGAAAATCGTGGGGACTAGAGGGTTTATTAGTTATATAATCAGTGGTACCAGAGTCAATAATCCAAAAATCATATGTAACATTTGCATTAAGAGCAGTGGAAATGGCACTGATAATACTTGGAATATTGCCTTTCGATGTGTTCTCCGAGTCAGCCAAGAAACCAGCAAATTTCCCTAGCATTGCAGTAGGGTTTTCAGGTGTCATTTCATCAGGTTCAGTGCTTCCTTGCTTCTTTTGAAGAAAAATAGCAAACTCGTTGATCAATGACACATGATTTGTTGAGAAATTGGTCATTTCATCAGTTGAGGAACAAGCTGAATGAAATGCTTTTGGAGTGACTCCACCCTTCCCATCTTTGATCATCTTGCCTTCCCTATCAAACTTAGGCTTTAACTTCGAATGAAGAATCCAACATTTTTCTCTCAAATGTCACTTCATGTTGCAATAAGAACATTTCCAGTCTGCCTTCTTGCCAAGCACCCTATCACCAGTTGCTTTGTGATTTGTCGTGAAAACCCTAGCTTCAAAGTTGGATTTGGGCTCAACGTTCATCACTCTTCATCGAGTTTCCTCTCTCTGGACTGCATGACACACACTGGTAAAAAAGGGCAGCTCTTGAGTCATTACCAAGTGACTACGCAGGTCTTCATACTCCGCTCCCAAACTTTCTAAGAGTTGAAACACCTTGTCTTCATCAGCCCTCTTCAGTAGCACAGCGGAATCAGTCGTGTGTGGACGATACATATCGAGTTCATTCCACATGGATTTCATACTTCCAAGGTGTTGAACAAATGAGTGATCACCTTGCTTTAAACTAGCCACACTCTTCTTCAGTTGAAAGATGCAAACTGAGTTATTTTGGCTGCCATACATATCTTTGACAGACTCCCATAGAAGAAGGGAAGACTCTGAGTAGCTGAAAAGCTCAGACAGTTTTGGCTTCATGGAGTTAAGTAACTAGGACATGACTAGCTGATCAGTAGCATGCCATGCATCGTAAGTTGGTGAAGTGGATTCTAGGGGCTCAGAGCTTCCATTGATAAACCTTAGCTTCGATCTTCCTCCTAGAGCAAGTGACACAGCTCTTGACCAAAGAAGGCAGTTGAACTCGTTCAGTAGCATCGAGCAGAGTTGTTGATTTTGATTGTTCTCAATCCCTTGGGTTAAGTTTGGGGAAGAGGATGAGGCATTGTCGGCACTAGACACATTTTCTTTTGCCATCTCTATCGATGATGAGCAAATGAAGAAGTAAAAAAAATGAACAAAGTCAGGACCTTATGGTTCCTGCTCTGATACCATGTTGAGTTTTGATTTCAATATTTGTTGTATATTTCATTATGAAGATTACAAGAGAGTGAAGGCAACTCTTATAGAGAGCCAAAAGAAAGCTACAATAGATTGTAGGATAACTACACAAACATAATCCCTAAAATCTGCCCTAACAAGTGGAAAAACAAAAACCAAATTACAAGTAAAGAAGCTTTTACAAGCAACTAAGAAAGGTTGATGTAAAGTGAATGACAAGCTATGGAAAGTGATTGGTGAATGACAAGCTATGGAGAAAGGTTGATGTAAGGTGAATGACAAGCTATGGTGAGGATGACAACTCATACATACAACCCATCTATACAAACCGGTTTTAACATATATCAACCGAGGACGAAACGAAGACCCTCCTCAACCATAAAAGAAGACCATTCTTCTACAATTAATCCTTAATATCATTATTGTACTTAAACTAATCATTAGAACCCACTAGTGATGAGAACTCCTCTACTTTGTGGACGTAGCCAAACTTAGGATGAATCACATACATCTTGTATTTACTTTTCTATCTCTATATATTTACATATTATCTTCACTAGGTGATCGAATCAATTGAGCAAATGTTACAAACTTAATACTTTACGTTGTTCCAAAATCTCGCTGACGTTATTGTAAAATCTCGTTGATTTTGTGCATCAATAAAAACAAAGAGTAAATCGAAGAGTAAAAATGTAAAGAATTTGTAACTCAGTGAGTCGATTAAACGTATTTACCCGTACATTTCGCGTGTTTGACTTGATTCTCTTTCCTAATGTGGTTTATCAACCTAGGTGTCATCTCAAAACAACTTTAGGCTCATCCACTATGATGGTTGGTAGAGCAGCTGTTGCCTATTCATTCTTCTGTGTTCATCTAAGAACGACGTCAAAAACAATGTCATTTGATGGATTCAACTATAATTTATGATAAATATTATATTAAGGATGAATGATATCATTTTGGACCTTCAAACACGTAGAATGTGAGATATTGAGAAATTTAGTTGAGAGAAGTTAAAAGTATTTTTTTAGCACTCGAAATTCTATGTTCGGTTCTCTCATTCTGAAAATTGATTGTTGACAAAAATTAAACAAACAAGTTTGAGCAATATGGCAATATGCATCTTGAATTGAAGTTTGAGTAGAAACCAAGAAACAGTTGGAAAAACAGTTGAGAAAAAGAGGTCAAGTTGGCCGCTTTATTTTGTCTTTTCATTGAAGTTAAGCAAAGCGTACTAAAGCGACAAAGAAGCATATTCAATTTGGATATATTTCGGCATTCTTGCATGCATTGCAATTGCATCATCAAATTCTGCACTCAAATTACAAATACACTGGCACCCAAGACGTACGCCTTCCACTCTCTCGGAGTATATTCTGAGTTCAAAACTCATAAAAAGTTCCGTCAGAGCATCTCATGCGCTCAAATTTCATGAACGAGTGTTGTCTCTATTGAGTTGCCTGCGTCGGAGTACGTTTTTCTCCTCTCCGACCAAATTTCGCCGTTCACTCAAAGTGTTTGGGTTGGATGCAAAACTCATTTCATCCGTTTATCGAATTTGTGGCTTTCATTGGACATTTCTTTGTATTCATGCAATGCAAGCACCCCACTCTCGTATCCCTTTCAGCATTTAAGGTCCTCCAAATGGTTTCACCAATCACAGCCCCCGTGCCATCACGTATTTTGCCCCCTTTGGACCTCAACCTCACAAGATTCACGATTACGACACGCTTCCTTTTAAATTTATCCCAAAATATCTACAGATCAGATTCTTCTGGGAAAACAACGTAAAACTTTCAACCACAGCCGCTCATCTGCCTAAGAATTCAGAAATGATAAGTTTTGGTCTCTTTTGTATTATACAGGCTACAATTTCATGCTTAAAAATCACATCCAAATGTATTTGGACGTAAATTATACTCCGACCAACTATGATCGAAGAATTATGTACATTATGATAGTTCATCTCGGTCGTCTCCACGGCGCTCATGTAGCCGAAATTCACCTTCTCCCTCATGATGAAATGCAAAAACCATAACAAACCAGAACCAGATACCATTGATCAATGTGACCTTGATCAAAAACTCGACCATCGCATTAGAACATTGAAACATTATTTGCATCCAACGCGTTCTCCCACTACTTCATGCATTATGTTCCATGCTAATATGCCAATACATGAACTTAACCAGGAATGATGTAAATCCTTCCTATTTTCCACGGGATATGCATATTAGAGAGTTTGGGGATGTCGTTAGTACATTTTATAACCAACCTGATGCAATTGATACCATAAAATAATAACAAACTCTATTCTCTTTAAATGAAAACAACAGTTGGTTATATTCTTTGAGGGCTAGGTTTACACGTAACACGTTCTTGAAGTGAGATGACTCGCGCATTTTTCATAGATATTTTCCAAATCATAAGACAATGGCTTTAAAGAGAATAAATAAAAATAGAACCTACCTTGTTCCGTTCTTTGTTAACCCTTTTTCTCCTTTTCAGTCGTGAGCCTTTTTGCCACCAACTACACTATTAGATGAGCTATCCTGTACACTACGAGAAGAAGAACATCTACTTGACGAACTGCCTTCTCTGTTTTCCAGCCTCGCTGACTTTTTAGATTTTCTTCGTACTGATGACAAATCCTACAAAACAATGAAGTTAGGTAAACGAGGACTGCCATTCCCAAAAAATGTAAAATGAAACCAACAAGGTCCATCGTAATTGCGTTAAAATGATTGTATAGCTTTATATCTTTCACAAAACAACTTAACATTAAAAGGCTACAGCTAACCTGATCCGAAGTAGATCCAGGAGTCTTCAACTCTAGTTCTGTCGTGACATCGATTGAATCCTCACTTTTTTGAACCTGGCTCTCCCCGGGTGATTTGTTTATAGCATCTTGTTTGCCTGAAACTTGAGACTGGCTTCCTGGATGCACTACTGGAGATACATATTGGGTGGACTGCTGCTCAACCAGAGTATTAGGAGTAATATATGGAAGATAAGTTGAGCAGGGGTTCGGAATGACCCCAGGATTCTGGTTTCCGAAATAATGGTATGGCTGCATATGTGGATGCATGGGCATTGGTCGTGGAGGCATTTGCATGGGCATTGGCATTGGCATTGTCATCGGCATTGGATATGGATATGAAGGTGGGGCCATTACAACTGAGTGATCCATAGCACCCCAAGGGAACATAGTCCTGAGTCTCTGCTGATACTGAGCATTAAGGTCCTCGATGTCAGATTTAAGAGATGCCTTCTCTTCTCTAAGGTCATTTTTCTCATGTGTCAACTGTTATTAAAATAAAATAGTGATTAGGTTCCAATAAATGAATCCAACATATCTGGACATAATTCACCAGAGTATAGAGATAATTACTAAATCACCTCACGAGACTCTTCGGTTAGAGAAACACACTCAGATTTAAGTTTGTCTACTTCTAATGTCAAATCCTTCAGCGCTTGAATTGTGTCCGCTATAATGGTTGCTTTGTCATTTTTGGGTCTGTCCGGATCTGCATTTTACACACGTAAATCAACACAAAAGTATGCGCTACTCATGTCTCCAGCAAGGAAAGAAAAAATGAAAATCCATAAGTGTGCATCATACTAAAAGTTATGGTAGTTATGCAGGAAGCATAAAGAAGTTCATCGGTAAGATATAGTCCCCCATCAATCTGGCCCAAGTTTCCAACTTCTAGATCATGCTCCCCAAACTAGAGTTCAGAGCATAGTTAACTTGACTCAGGTTTCTCATTAGAAACTTTATCTTAGAAAGATACTAGTTATCCAAAAGGGTCAGATGAAAATTTCAATGACAAATACTTCTCCGCATAGCACTGACTCCAAAAAAAAAATGCGATACAAATGTACTAAGAAAATGAAGCATTTCTTAGAACTTAGAAGGCTGTTTGCATAACCAGAAGAAGGAAATTGATCAGACATGCAGTGAACTGCAGAACACAAAACTTTCATATGCAAATCTATAAAGAGTAGGGGGTTAATAAATGTGTGCCACAATTCGTATATGGCACTCAGCTCTGTAAGGAAAGTCAAATATAAGTAGTCTATCTATACATACTTCACTATCACGAAATAATACAAAAACAGAATTTGACGATAGGCTATAGCAATACTCATCTGGACTGAGTTACAGATATCAAAGTATCAAAATCTCTATCTATGGTTATCTATGTCATAGCTGAACTTCATCACATTATGAGGCATTCGGAAAAGAACCGGTTATTAGTCGATTATTGATAGATTCACAACAATTAAATAGTTATTTTTATATAGTGCTAAGCTCACCTAGGACATTTCCCAACTCAAGAAACTGCTCATTTAGTCGATCCCTCCTCAACTTCTCCCGGTCAGCCTTCTGAATCTTTCTAGCAGTTAGACAATCCTTAACTTCCCCCTCAGGCCTTTGGCTGCAAACAGTAATCAATCATGATACTTTAACATACATTGATAACAAGATAACCCACCAATAATCTCACTGTACCCCGAAAGTCAACTCATGAAAAGGCTTTTTTTTGCACACATTCATTTGCTAAGTGGGTTCACAACAGAGAAGTTGCACACAGCAAAACACACAATAATCCGTTAAACTAGCAAGCGAGGGGCTTGTAGCTCAGTTTGTTAGAGCATTCTCCCTCGCAACCGAGGTCCCAAGTTTGAATCCCCATTACAACCAAAATCTTAAAAAATGTGTTTAGCACGGTAATTAAGCAGAATGTAAGCAAACCCTTTTTTTTTTATTTTAAAAAAAATACCATTTGGACTGGAAAGCAAAAGTTATTGAAAATTAGCTCAGCTAGAAACAAACCCAGAAAAAGATAACTATATATTTCTAATTTTCAACATTTAATCTGATGCTGCTGCGATAAAAGGGCAACAAACATAAATTTTCATAAACATAATATATATATAGGATCTGGAATCGTAAAGGGCAGGACGAACCTTGAATTGGGTTGGGAGCGAGTGGGGGGCAGGCGGCGATCGGAAGCGGGCTGCGGAAATTCGTCGGCAAATGAGAACGGAGGCTGCGCGGATTGGTTGAAGTTTTCGTGTTTGAGCTGATCCATGAGAGAGAGAGAGAGTCTGTCTACATGGTGGAGGAAGTAGATGAAGAGAATTGAAGGCAGCACATTGTTTTCAGGTGTCGTGTCCAAATGCAATTTGTAACGAGCGAATCTTATCTGCCAGAACGTCGTTTTTTTGCTTCTCTGGTGACAGACTCGCAGTCGCCCGGTGCCACCGGGCATTTGACTTCCTTTTCTTCTTTTTTTTCGCATAATTTTTGCTTTTTTTTTTTAACAAATGCATTTTGGTAATTTTGTTACAAAGCTAAATAAATATAAAATTATACAGAGGAAACTGATAAAATTATATTAACTTATATAGTTATTGTACCGAGATTTTCTGTAATAAAACTTTGAAACTTGACTTGGTATGCGTGATAAAGTTCAAGTTTTAGAATAATATTATTGTAGTTAAAGTTTTTCACAATAGTTTGAGTGAGTGTGGTACCTATATATGGAAATGAGGTAATTTAATACTTATATGCTATTTTTACACTAGCGTAAATTCAAGTTACTGGTATACCAGTCATGAGTTTAATACAATGGTATTAATTCATGAGTTTAATATATCATTATCATACTTAAATTATTTGGCCCACTGTAGAAATGTAGCTTCTATATGAGTTCAATACAATGGTATTGTATTCACTTTTTTTCTCCTACTGTGGAAGGCCTAATAGTGTGTATTTCAAACAATACTTTTTACCAATTTACTATAAGATGATTCTATTATAAGAATCAAGAATTCAAGGGTGAATTTCATAGAGTTTTTTAATTTTCTAAAATTCTCATAAAAATTATCTATTTCTAAAATCTATTTATTAAAGAATGTATTAAACTAACAATCAATGAACTCTCTCATGAAATTAAAAAAAAACTTCATATTTAAATATTTTCAATGAGGTTATGAGTTCAAATGTATAGACAACTTTTTTTTTTATATAACAAAAAGGATCTTTTAGTTTAAATATTAATTTTAAGATTATTTTAAACTAAAGTATTATTATTTTAGTTTAGGTAATGGGTCCACGAATGTCCCGATTGATTGGGCTGGGGTGGAGAAGGATTTTTGAGTTATGGGGGATCTAATTGCCCAATTGCTTAGGCAATTGGGATAGGGTGGAATTGCTCTAATGGAAAAGTCAACCAAAATAGCTTATACATACTATTATAACTTAATATAATTACATATAATTGTCACTTAATTCTACCAAGGTTTATGACCGGCCAACTTTTTGGCGACCGATCAATCCAATTTTTTGGCCCGCGGCCAATCCAATTTTCCGATCTCAATATCATTGTTAAAAAATGACTTTAAAAAAAAAAAGTTAAGTGATGAATTTTTTCATACGTAGCTAATTTATGTTGTGCATACATGTAAACAAAACAAAAAACTTACACAACAAAACATAATTCAAGATGTTTAAAGTTGAACATATTACTATTTTTTAAGTCACTGTTGAGCATTGATATGAAATTTTCCAGCGACCCAAAATTTGGTATCGGTGCCGGTGGCATATGAGTTATGTTATTGGAACAAAAATGTAAGAGCCCGTTTGGTATCTTACTTAAGAACTAAACTCAAAATTTTTATTTTCTCTAAAAACTCATGTTTTGATTTAAAAAATTTAAATCCAAAACCTTGTTTGGTATGCTACATCTCAAACTAATCAAAATTTCTACCATGCTCATTCAAAAAAGAAACAAATTTGAACACCTAGGTCCAACGTTGATGAACTCATTGTTATCATCTCTCTCACTCCAACCTTCATGCATATATGAAATTTTGATCTGAAAGCTGAGTTATTTCGTACTAAAATTGATTGACTGAGAAGAAAAATGGGACCTGCTGCTTTTGAGCGAAAGCTTCCAAGTGTGTTCAGAAAGTGGTAAGATACTCCTTCATGAGATCGGTTCTGATCTTGGCAACATTCTTGCCCAACAGACGATATTGGTCCTGCAAATAAAGGATGGCTTTGGGTTGGATTCCAGGACTTGATAGTCGAAATCAATGAATCTCCGTTCAGGTTCCGACGTTCGATGTGGCTGCGCCACTGGTGATTGGTATGGGGGATCCAATTAATGCGACAGATCAGAGAGAGGATGTAAGAGGCAAGAAGGAAGAGAGGGGATTAGGAGAGAGACATGAGAGAAGATCCAAAAAGTCTAAAAACACACTTTTTGTGTTTTCAACAAAAAGGCTTTGTTTTGAAAAAAAGTTTGAGTTGTGGTTTTGAGAATTGGATCCAAATCAAATACCAAACAAGAACTTTAAAATTGTGACTCAAAACTTGTTTTTGAGTTAAAAAATTGGATCCAAATCAAATACCAAACAGACCCTAAATATTCCTATACTTATAAATGCACTGGCCACAAATTATAGCTTTATCCAACTTAAACAGGATGAGGATGGTATAGTTTTCCTTAACATCTGTCTTTAAATTTGAATTTGCCTAATAAGAAGTATATATGTCCAGTCTCAACATAAAATGTGACGCCCCATATTCGTGGGTGCAAAACTCTACTCCGTCCTTGGTGCGCGAATAAATAAATAAAAACAAAAATAGACGGAGGACTCAGTTGAAAATAAACTTCTCTTATACAAATAGCTCCAAAAACTTTACAATTGTACAAAATAAATAACAAAACTCTATCTCTCTTGTCTTACACAACCTCAACTTGTCTAGCCCGTCATACAGTTATATTCCTATGAAAAATTAAAGGGTGAGGGGTGAGGAACAACCATTGTTTCCAATAAATAGAATATGTAATATGATAGTCAAGCGATAATGTTTACTCACACTTGAAAATAATATAATTATATCAAAAGCTTTATCACATATCATGCCACATAATTCCACATCACATCATTCATTCACGTGTTGATTATCCTTCATCTCCGTGCCCTATACATTTATCTCTCAGATGACCCAACACTAAAATTCTCATGCTCCATGAACAGTCTCAACAATTCACATAATGTATTTATATATACACCTCAAAATGATACACAAAATCAAACATGCTTAACTTGTAAATAAAGAGATATTTAAAAAAAAAGAGTAAAATCTGATGATACTTCATGATTTTCATTTATTACAAAATAAGGAGTTTACTAAGACACTACATAAACCAACCTCGATCAACAACTAAAACATTGGCAAAACAAGTCCACTAGCAATCTCCATGCCTCAAACCTTAGCGTTCTCTTTCTTCTCTCTCTCTCTCTGTGTATGTAACATAATATATACAAATATTACGCATTGCAAGACTACTACTGTACATCCATGCAACGTGACTAAAGATTGGCATAAATAATAAATAAAAGGGAAAATTAGGTTCACATCCTTATATTTGTTACTCCATTAATTAAAATCTTATTCATTTTCAATTTTTGATCAAGGTCCTTGGGTATTAATAACATCATTAATTATTTGAATGATAAAATATTATTATTTTTAAATATATTCCTTTAATGTTAAAAATGTTACAATTAGTATATTTATATTTATGGTTAAAATTTTTATCATATATTTTTATTTTTAGTTTGTACCTATTTTTAATTCAAATATTTTTTAATTTGTACCAATTTTCTTTTAATTTTTAATCTGTACCCATATATTAGTTTCTTTTTGTGCCCATATTTTTTAAAGTTTTATTTGTATTTGTACCCATGTGTATACCGTCATGTGACATTGTATTTTTAATCAATGATAGAAAAATTACATATGGTATATTTATGTTTTATGCCTAAACTTTGTATCATATATTTATATTTTTAGTTTGTACCCACTTTTAATTTGCAACATTTTTTAAAATTTTTGTAGTATTTTCTTTTTAGTTTTATTTTGTACCCATGTATTAATTTCTTTTAGCGCCTATATTTTTTAAAATTCATTTGTATTCATAATTTTTAATCTTTTATATGTACCCTAATTTATTTCAAATGTACCCATTCTTCCTTATTAATGTACCACTTTGTTATTTGTTATATGTGAAATGTACCAATTTTTTTTAACACCATGGATACCTTCTTTTGCCACTTATTATTTCTTATTTTTACATAGTTTTTATCCATTTATTCAATCAAAATATTTGAATTTTTTTTATTGTAACCTTTCTAATAGTATTATAATGAGGGATTTTAAATTTATAGGATTATAAATCTCATAAAATATCAAACAATTAATGTCAAAATTATAAAAATATTAATAGTAATATAATGAGGTGTACAAAGTCAAGGGACCTTGATCAAAATTTGAATACTATTAAGGTTTTAATCAAAGAATGTTAAGGATTAGGGACCGCATCCAAAATATCCCATAATAAAAATGTGAAATGGACTGCTATTTATAGAATTAAAAACAAAATTACGGCTACAACTTCCTGCTAATTGGTGGGCTGTGGCGGCTATAAAAAAGTTGGCATGAAGGTGCAAGTGTTGTTGAGAAGTCCGATAAGAATGTAACGCAAATATAACAACTAAGCTAGGTGATAGTGTTGCCATAAAGTGAAGTTGTCAAATGCATGGCTCAAATGCTACTCAGTATAAAATTTAGTGGCATTCTTATTCATTTATAAGTGAGAAGTATTAGATTCAAATCTCATGGATGACACATCCGATACCAAATTAGGTTGCTCATTGTGTGACTTAACCTAACTTCCCCTCCATTTAATGTAAAATATACCGTTGTGCTAAAAAAAATGCATGGCTCAACTGGAGGACACGTCCACTAATTAACTTCCTATAATCATCAAAATAGAATGCTCATTCTATTTCAAGATATGAATGAATTGCATTGCTAAATGAAAATAGGTAGAATTGTTTTTCAAGCACAAAGGCATCACGGGGAAACCCCAAGCCAAAGCTAGAAGATAATATGTATATATAAGAAAATCCAATAAAAAGTCTTTTTAAATGATAACTAGCTATTTTACACATGTTATGCATGACACACCCCGACCTAGATCGAGGCATGCTGGCCGTCACGTGAAGGTGACGTAGCCATGTGCACAGTGTGGAAGCAATATTACTATATGAAATGCGAATAAATAAAAACCAAACTAACTAGAGCACTAAATAAGATAAGGTGAAAGACGAGAATAAGTGTGACTACACATAACCAGAGTGTAGGTATCTTAGGTGCAGTCCAGCAGGACAATTACTAATTATACAATACCAAAGATGGTCCTACATTTATGATAATCTGTCAGAGCTGCCGTGAATTCCTAGTGAGCCACCAATGAGCACTCCCATCTAAAACCTGGAGGGGTGCAAAACAAAAAATGTGAGTGGGCAAAAACAAAGTTTTTCAAAACCATTTCACTATAAAAAATAGTAACCCATTGCTATAAAACCTATATAATTCCTAGAAAATAGCATATACGATTATATCCCAAAATCATAATCAAAATAGCAAATCCACTGAAAATACCATGTCAAATCTCAGTAAGAAATAAGTAAGCCAGGTGAAATAAATGAATATGAAATAGTATGCAAGCCGGAGTCACATAACGTGACCTATACGGCTGGATCTATAACTCATCAACTAGTTCTCTGCACACCAGTCTGAACCACCTAAAGTGGTCTATACGACAGGCTAGGTGTAAAGAAGTATGCTCAAGTGCTACAGTCACGTGAAGGTTGTGCGAAGTATCGCAAGTCACCTACGAGTCAGAACCACCTAAAATGGTATGTACGACAGGCTAGCACCTGCCTTGGATCCAGGATGAGCATGTGGTGCGAAAGGTAAACAATCACGTGAAGGCTAGGCCATGTCCTCGGGCGGAGCACTAATATAGGGGTGCATGATAATAAGCTCGAAATATATCTCAACACTAATGCACTCATTACCATCACTACCATCAATATACTCACATGTAGCTTACCTGAGTGTCCACAGCGTCAAGCAACAATATATATGTAACCATAATAATGCACAATTAACCATAGAGAGCATTTGACATGGCATTTCATAGTATCAAACCATTTAATTAAGTTTTCTGGGAAAAATACCAAGTATGTGTGTCTACAACTTGACATGGCATTTCATATATATATACTTGACATGGCATTTCATATATATATATACACACACACACACACAATGAAAACTAAAAACCCACTCACTGATATGTGGAAGGGTCGTAACCCCCAAGCCTTGCTTGACTGCGCTCGTCCTCAGGATAGGTCTCACCTATATGCGAAACAACTATTTGAACGTTATTTTTAAGCACATAATCAAAACTAGGTACTAACTTCTCATACATTGCTCAATTGTGGTATTTGAATATATCACCATAACCTACTCAACCTCAGGAACATCCCCAAATTTTTAGAAAAATTTTCCGACCACTCACGCGCCGTCACGTGCAGGCATGTGCCTGGCACACTGACAGATTCCCTAACAGTGTTAGGGAATATTCCGTTAAATATTAGAATATGCCGTTAAATATACCTGACGCCGTTAGAATATTCCGTCAACTTTGATGGAATATTCGTCTTCTTCTTCGGCGAGTCACCGTCGCCGTCTGTGTCATCGAAAATTGGAAAACTGAAAAACTTCAATATCTCTTCCAATTCAACACCAAATTCCATGAAATTTTCACCAAAGTGAAGCTCTCAACGATGAGAACATGATCTTACCTTTCAAAGGTCCTAAAGTCAACGGAAACTCGCTGGAAAATTTGTGAAAAATCGGCCAAACCTGCAACTCAAAGAACCCGAGTGTTCTAACGTCAAAACTACTCCAAAATAGTTCCCAGGTACTAGAGAAGTTAGAAAATACCTTTTTAGGTCCTTAAATTGGGTAAAACCTTCGCGATCACATCAGAGCTACAGAGCACTTCGCCAGAGCTCACGAGTTCCTAGGGTTTTCGAGGTCTTCACATCCAACCAACGGTATGGATAGACTCCTGAGCTCGCAAGGAGTCCAAAAATTATCTAATCTAACTCGATCCGCGAGTGACGAGGTAGTTTGATAGGGTAACCGTACGGGTTATACGGACAAGGGAAGAAAATCGATAGGGAGATAGAGAGAGGTCAACGTGGGAGTGTGTGGTCTGGATTGATCCCCATCTAAAATCCTTACATTCTAATTGAGTCCAAATAATTAGGACTTAAAATGATTAGTCCACTTCTTTTAACTCCCTACCTTTCCTTCCGTAGACCAATTATTCAATTACGACCCAACGCTTAGGGTAAAATCATCATTCCACACTAACGAGGACAAAATAAATTATGTTTCGAGACGGGCTATCACAATACATGTAAAAAGTTTGAAAGTAAAATTTACAAAGAAAAAGAATATAAAATGGTCGCTAAAACTTGTTAGTGGCGATCTTCAAACGGTGTTTCATCGCTAAAGAGTTGTTCATATTTAGCTATTGTTTTGGATAACTGTTTTATCACTAAAAATTTATCTTATATGGGAGAAAAATGTGAAAGAAAAGATAGGGGCAAATGATATGGTTACCTAGTTGTGGGGCTTTAAAAAATAGTAAAATTATTTTGTATTTAATTACTATGTTGCCCACAATTCTTATTTTGCTTATTTTTATTTCGTTTTGTTGACAATGTTAATTTGTTCTTTTCATCTTTTTTTGGTTGACTAAAAGAGTTTTATTAATAAGTAGTTTAGATAATGAATATAGAGTTTGAAAATACATAGTCTCACATAAAATTAATGAATACTAGAATATATGAATCTACATATATATATATAAGAGAATGGAGCCATCTATCTACGATGTGCGAATTGAAGGCAGCACATTGTTTTCAGGTGTCGTGAGCAAATGCAATTTGTAGAGTGCGAATCTTATCTACCAGAACGTCGTTTTTTGCTTCTCTGGTGACAGACTCGCAGTTGTCCGGAGCTACCGGCATTTGATTTCCTTTTATTCTTCTTTTTTGGCATAATTTTTGCTTCTTCTTTTTATTTTTTGACAAATTTATTTTGGTAATTTTGTTACAAAGTTAAATAAATATAAAACTCATATAGAGGAAACTGATAAAATTATATTAACTTATATAGTTATTATACTGAAATTTTCTGTAATAAAACTCTTAAACTTGACTTGGTATGCATGGTAAAGTGCAAGTTTATTGTAGTTAAAGTTTTTCACAATAGTTCGAGGGAAATCTTTAAGGGAAGGGATCCTCATTTTTTTTATAAAAAAAGGGATTAATTGTGGGGTTCACACTACATCAAACTTTAAAGATCTGAACCGTCTATTTTTCAAGTTGCACCTCATAGATCAACAACAACAACAACAACAACAAAGCCTTTTCCCACTAAGTGGGGTCGGCTATATGAATCCTAGAACGCCATTGCGCTCGGTTTTGTGTCATGTCCTCCGTTAGATCCAAGTACTCTAAGTCTTTTCTTAGGGTCTCTTCCAAAGTTTTCCTAGGTCTTCCTCTACCCCTTCGGCCCTGAACCTCTGTCCCGTGGTCACATCTTCGAACCGGAGCGTCAGTAGGCCTTCTTTGCACATGTCCAAACCACAGTAACCGATTTTCCCTCCTCTTTCCTTCAATTTCGGCTACTCCTACTCTACCTCGGATATCCTCATTCCTAATCTTATCCTTTCTCGTGTGCCCACACATCCAACGAAGCATCCTCATCTCCACTACACCTACGTGTTGATGCTTCACCGCCCAACATTCTATGCCATACAGCATTGCCGGCCTTATTGCCATCCTATAAAATTTTCCCTTGAGCTTCAGTGGCCTACGACGGTCACACAACACGCCGAATGCACTCTTCCACTTCATCCATCCAGCTTGTATTCTATGGGTGAGATCTCCATCAAATTCTCCGTTCTTTTGCAAGATAGATCCTAGGTAGCAAAAACGGTCGCTCTTTGGTATTTCCTGATCTCCGACCCTCATCCCTAACTCATTTTGGCCTCCGTTTGCACTGAACTTGCACTCCATATATTCTGTCTTTGATCGGCTTAGGCGAGGACCTTTAGATTCCAACACTTCTCTCCAAAGGTTAAGCTTCACGTTTACCCCAAAGAATATCATCTTAAATATTAAGTTTGTGATCTTCGCTAGATTGCTCCGGTCCTTAGTGTGGATAAGTATGTAAATGGATAGAGACAGGAAGCAAACACAAGATATACGTGGTTCACCCAGATTGGCTACGTCCACGGAGTAAAGGAGTTCTCATTAATTGTGAAGGGTTTACACAGTATATAGGTTCAAGCTCTCCTTTAGTGAGTACAAGTGAATGATTTAGTACGAATGACATTAGGAAATATTGTGGAAGAATGATCTCGTAATCACGAAACTTTTAAGTACCGAAGTGTGGTATCGTCTTCACTTGCCTTATCTGTCTCATAGGTAGATGTGGCATCTTCTTTGGAAGTACTCTTCCTCCCTCCAGGGGTGGTATCTTTAACTGGTGGAGATGCACAAGGTAATGTATCAATTTCACTTGACGCTTACTTGTAGTTTCAGGCTTGGTCAAGCGCGATACAAACCATGTAGTAGGAGTCCCCCAAGTCGCCGAGCTAGGGGATCTGCTGAAAGAGGTGATAGACAAGGTAAGCAATCAGAGCTCCAAGCAATCAGTCCCAGATCAGAAGTTTGATTTCGAGTTCCGGCTGATTGTTATCCTTCTCCTTATCTTGCAGGTAGCATGAAGGATAAAGAGAAGAAAAGGAGAAAATGTGATATGAGATACTTTTGCTTTTGAATAAGTAACTTTCCACAGGCTTATTCTTGAACTGGGCTGGAAGGTTTTCTTGTTTCCGCTAGAGTATAAGGCCGACTGAAGAATTTGAGGGTCAAAACAAGTCCATCAAATCTAGAGTACGTTCGACCCTGCTGATATGGGATACTTTTGCTGTTGACAAAGTAGTGGATGTATCAGCACGTGTTCTGTTGCGTTTGTCTCCACATGCTTCCTTGTATCCTTCTCACTTGCCTTATTTGTTCCTCAGGCAGATGTGGTATCTTATCGGGAAGCATAAGATGTTGAAGATGAGTACTCGAGAGCAATGGGGTTCCAGGCAGCCAGTTCCGGACTAAAAGCTTGATTCCAAGTGCTGACTGATTGCTCTCTTTCTCCTTGTCTTGCAGGTAAGAACAAGGCCAAAGGAAAAGACAGGGAAAAAGCATGATATGAGATACTCTTGCTTTTAACCCTGATGATATGAGATATTCTTGCTCTAGTGTAGCTTGTTTGCAGAGGTATTCTCGGGGGGAATGAAAGCTGAGTATTTCGAGAGGTTTCGTTGGGAGTGCCCTCTCAGATATGAGGAAGGGTTGAGCATTTTTGCAGGTCTGCCTGTCCGTTGATGATGGAGGTCGACATATATAGGAGTCTCCCTAACAAGGAGTAATACTATTCTTTTACCCTGCTTGGTCATAGCACGGTAGTGGGAGCTGCCAGCTTCACGTGTTTTAACTCTGTCAGAGCACTTTGAAAAAGTGGTCTGTGGTATCTGGAAAGCTGATGTTACGTATGAAGATTACAGACAAGTTTTATCCAAGGAGATCTGGCTCTCGAAGTTGAGAAAGCGGTGTGAGGATTACAGACAAGCTTTATCTAAGGAGCTCTCGAAGTTGAGAAAGCAGTGCCTCTTCGGTTTTCAAACAAGCAATCCTGTCGGGGATCTGTCTCTCGAGATTCGGAGAACGGTGCCTCTTCGATTTTTGAGAAAGCAATCCTGCTAGGAGTCTGGCTCTCGAGATTCGGAGAGCGGTGTCTCGTCGCTTTTTGAGAAAGTAATCATCTTGGGAGTCTAGCTCTTGAGATTCGGAGGACGGTGCCTCTTCAATCTTGAAGCAAGCAATCTTGTTGGGAGTGTTTTCTCAAATGTGAGTAAAGGTTAGGCCTGTTTGCTAGTCTACCTTGCCACGGAGCACAGAGGTTGACCCACAGAGACTTTCCAATTATCCAGCAATGGTCCTGTTCCTTTACCCTTGTGGGTAATAATATGGTAGCTAGACCTTCAAAATTTATGTGTCTAAACTTTGTTAGTGCTGTTTCTTTGCTATTCTTTTACCCTTCTTGGTCATAACGATGTAATGGGAGCTGTAAGCTTCACGTGTCTAAACTTTGTCAGAGATTTTTGGCAAAGTTACATGTGGTACCCGTGAGCTGATGTTGCGTGTAGAAAGTGAATGATTGAACAGTAACATTCACGTGCTTTCTACTTCACTAGAAATCTTCGACATAATGCCCGTAATTTCAGCAAATTTAAGTGTGCATGTGACAGGTGTTGACAAGGCTGAAAAAGCAGGTGCCTCTTCGATTTCTGAGATCGGCCCTCGTGGTCTCTAAGCAGCCCAGCTTTTGAGAAAGCAAGCGCCTCTTCGATTTCTGCGATCGACCTTCGTGGTCTTTGAGCAGCCCAGCTTTTGAGAAAGCAAACACCTCTTCGATTCCTGAGATCGGCCCTCGTGGTCTCTGAGCAGCCCAGCTTTTGAGAAAGCAAACGCCTTTTCGATTTCTGAGCAGGCGCCTCTTCGATTTCTGAAGCTCCATCAAGTGCGGATTTTTATAGAGGCTGGTATTAAGTTCCAAAGCACACTTGAATCTCTACCAGTAGAAGCTCCATTCTTGCATTTCTAAGATCATGATTTGTCCGACCTCTTTTCTCTTCAACACTTTTGAAAATGTCTGGCCCCTCCAACCGTCGTTTTGACTTGAACCTTGTTGAAGAGGCAGCCACGCCTTCTCCAGACAACATATGGCGCCCATCATTCTTATCCCCTACTGGTCCTCTTACCGTTGGGGATTCCGTGATGAAGAATGATATGACCGCTGCGGTGGTGGCCAGGAACCTTCTCACTCCCAAAGATAACAGACTACTTTCCAAACGGTCTGATGAGTTGGCTGTTAAGGATTCTCTGGCTCTCAGTGTTCAGTGTGCAGGTTCTGTGTCTAATATGGCCCAACGCCTATTTGCTCAAACCCGCCAAGTTGAATCATTGGCGGCTGAAGTGATGAGTCTCAAACAGGAGATTAGAGGGCTCAAGCATGAGAATAAATAGTTACACCGGCTCGCTCATGACTATGCTACAAACATGAAGAGGAAGCTTGACCAGATGAAGGAATCTGATGGTCAGATTTTACATGATCATCAGAGGTTTGTGGGTTTGTTCCAAAGGCATTTATTGCCTTCGTCTTCTGGGGTTGTACCGTGTAATGAAGCTCCAAATGATCAACCTCCAATGCCTCCTCCTTCTAGGGTGCTGTCCAGTACTGATGCTCTGAATGATCCCCCTCCGGTGCCTTCTCTTTCTAGGGCTCTGCCGACTGCTGAGACTTCTCCTAAGCAACCTTTGTGAAGGCTCCCTCTTGTTTGTTTATTTTGACTCGTGTATATGTACATATTTGTAACTTTTTAGAGATATCAATAAATAAGCTTTGTTTCATTTCAACGTATTGTGTTAAACACACCAAAGCCTTCTTCACTAAGTTCTTTGAATTTTTCTTTTGTTGAAGCTTGTATGTTGAAGCTTTGTGAGTGGAGCATGTAGGTTGAGGTAGTGTTCCCTTAATTTCCCGAGTGGGGAAAACTTCTCGATTGGAGACTTGAAAAATCCAAGTCACTGAGTCGGGTCGGCTATATGAATCTTAGAACGCCATTGTGCTCGATCCTGTGTCATGTCCTTCGTTAGATCCAAGTACTCTAAGTCTTTTCTTAGAGTCTCTTCCAAAGTTTTCCTAGGTCTTCCTCTACCCCTTCGGCCCTGAACCTCTGTCCCGTGGTCGCATCTTCTAACCGGAGCGTCAGTAGGCCTTCTTTGCACATGTCCAAACCACCGTAACCGATTTTCTCTCAGTTTTCCTTCAATTTCGGCTACTCCTACTTTACCTCGGATATCCTCATTCCTAATCTTATCCTTTCTCGTGTGCCCACACATCCAACGAAGCATCCTCATCTCCGCTACACCCATTTTGTGTACGTGTTGGTGCTTCACCGCCCAACATTCTGTGCCATACAGCATCGCCGGCCTTATTGCCGTCCTATAAAATTTTCCCTTAAGCTTCAGTGGCATACGACGATCACACAACACGCCAGATGCACTCTTCCACTTCATCCATCCAGCTTGTATTCTATGGTTGAGATCTCCATCTAATTCTTCGTTCTTTTGCAAGATAGATCCTAGGTAGCGAAAACGGTCGCTCTTTGGTATTTCTTGATCTCCGATCCTCACCCCTAACTCATTTTGGCCTCCATTTGCACTGAACTTGCACTCCATATATTCTGTCTTTGATCGGCTTAGGCGAAGACCTTTAGATTCCAACACTTCTCTCCAAAGGTTAAGCTTCGCATTTACCCCTTCCTGAGTTTCATTTATCAATACTATATCGTGTGCGAAAAGCATACACTAAGGAATATCATCTTGAATATGTCCTGTTAACTCATCCATTACCAACGCAAAAAGGTAAGGACTTAAGGATGAGCCTTGATGTAATCCTACAGTTATGGGGAAGCTTTCGGTTTGTCCTTCATGAGTTCTTACGGCAGTCTTTGCTCCTTCATACATATCTTTTATAGCTTGGATATATGCTACTCGTACTCCTTTTTTCTCTAAAATCCTCCAAAGAATGTCTTTTGGGACCCTATCATACGTTTTTTCCAAATCTATAAAGACCATGTGTAAATCCTTTTTCCCATCTCTATATCTTTCCATCAATCTTCGTAAGAGATAGATTGCCTCCATGGTTGAGCGTCCTGGCATGAACCCGAATTGGTTGTCCGAAACCCGTGTCTCTTGCCTCAATCTATGCTCAATGACTCTCTCCCAGAGCTTCATTGTATGACTCATTAGCTTAATACCCCTATAGTTCATGCAATTTTGTACGTCGCCCTTATTCTTGTAAATAGGCACCAAGGTGCTCTTTCGCCACTCGTTTGGCATCTTCTTCGTTTTCAAAATCCTATTGAAAATGTCAGTGAGCCATGCTATACCTGTTTCTCCCAAGGCTTTCCACACTTCAATCGGTATATCGTCTGGGCCCACTGTTTTTCTATGCTTCATCTTCTTCAAAGCTACAACCACTTTTTCCTTCCTGATTCGACGATAAAATGAGTAGTTTCTACACTCTTCTGAGTTACTCAACTCCCCTAAAGGAGTACTCCTTTCATGTCCTTCATTGAAAAGATTATGAAAATAACCTCTCCATCTGTCTTTGACCGCGTTCTCTGTAGCAAGAACCTTTCCATCCTCATCCTTGATGCACCTCACTTGGTTTAGGTCCCTTGTCTTCTTTTCCCTTGCTCTAGCTAGTTTATAGATATCCAACTCTCCTTCTTCGGTATCTAGTCGCTTATACATATCGTCATAAGCGGCTAACTTAGCTTCTCTCACAGCTTTCTTCGCCTCTTGCTTCGCTTTTCTATACCTTTCACCATTTTCATCGGTCCTATCCTTGTATAAGGCTTTACAACATTCCTTCTTAGCCTTCACCTTTGTTTGTACCTCCTCATTCCACCACCAAGATTCCTTTTGGTGTGGAGCAAAGCCCTTGGACTCTCCTAATACCTCTTTTGCTACTTTTCGGATACAGCTAGCCATGGAATCCCACATTTGGCTAGCTTCCCCCTCTCTATCCCACACACACTGGGTGATTACTTGCTCTTTGAAAGTGACTTGTTTTTCTCCTTTTAGATTCCACCATCTAGTCTTTTGGCACTTCCAAGTCTTGTTCTTTTTTCTCACTCTTTTGATATATACATCCATCACCAACAAGCGATGTTGATTAGCCAAGCTCTCCCCCGGTATAACTTTGCAATCCTTACAAGTTATACGATCCCCTTTCCTCATTAGAAGAAAATCTATTTGTGTTTTTGACGACCCACTCTTGTAGGTGATCACACGTTCTTCTCTCTTCGTAAAGAAGGTGTTGGCTAAGAAGAGATCATATGCGATTGCAAAATCCAAGATAGCTTCCCCATCCTCATTTCTCTCCCCAAAACCATGGCTACCATGAAAACCTCCATAGTTGCCTGTCTCTCTGCCCACGTGTCCATTTAAATCTCCTCCTATAAATAACTTCTCCGTCTGAGCAGTTCCTTGCACCAAGTCTCCAAGGTCTTCCCAAAATTTCTCCTTCGAACTCGTATCCAACCCTACTTGAGGTGCGTACGCACTAATCACATTGATGAGTTCTTGTCCTATTACAATCTTGATTGCCATGATTCTATCTCCTACCCTCTTGACATCTACAACATCTTGTGTCAAGGTCTTGTCCACAATGATGCCAACACCGTTTCTCGTTCTCTTTGTGCCCGAATACCAAAGCTTAAACCCTGAGTTTTCTAGATCCTTTGCCTTAAGACCAATCCACTTAGTTTCTTGTAGGCACATAATATTTATCCTTCTCCTCACCATAACTTCCACTACTTCCATAGATTGCACCTCATAGATCATTCTTACAAAATATTAGTAAAATAAGAAATGTAACTTCCACACTCGCCTATTGTGGAAGGCCTAATAATGTGTATTCCAAACAATACTTTTACCAATTGACTATAAGATGATTATATTATAGCGATCAAGGATTCAAGGGTGAATTTCATGACTTTTCTATGTTTCTAAAAATTCTTGTAAAAGCCATTTAGTATTACGGTCTAATGGTATTACTCTTCACTTGTAAATGAGAGGTCTCAGGTTCGATTCTTGCCAAAAGCGAAGTTGAACTATATTATTGTGGCAAACTCATTGTAAGGCTTATCTCATTCCCCAACCCCTTATTGTGGATACTATCATTTGTTAAAAAAAAAAATCTCATAAAAATTATTTATTTCTAAAATCCATTTATTATTAAAGAATGTATTGAACTAACAATCAATGAACTCTCTCATAAAAGTAATAAAGAAACTTCTTATTTGAATACTTTCAATGAGGTTATGAGTTCAAATGTATAGACAAAATTTTTTAATAAAAAAGAAAGGATCTTTTACTTTAAATATTAATTTTAAGAAATTTATTATTATTTTAGTTTAGGTACTGGGCCCACGAATAGCCCGACTAATTGGGCTGGGGTGAAGAGGAATTTGTGAGTTCTGAGGGATTTAATTGCCCAATTGCCTATAATTGGGATGAGGTGAATTGCTCTAATGGAAAAGGCAACCAAAACAATTTATAAATACTCACTAGTACAAAAACATGTTTGCGCAACGCAACAAATTTCGTTGCACAAAGTGGCTTTGAGTGACGCAAAGTTCCGTTGTGCAAAGCCACTTTGCGCGACGCAGCCTACATCGTGCAATATTTTGGCGCCAAACCAAGAATGCTTTACCCAACTTTGTGTAACCAGGTGCACCTACATCGCGCAAAACAGATTTGCTTGACGCAAACTTCGTCGCGCAAAGTGTCGTCGTGCAAAGCTACTTTGTGCGATGCAGGTTGCGTCGCGCAAGATTTTGGTGCCAAACCAAGAATGCTTTAGCGCTTTTTTCTCAACTTTGTGTGACGTAGTTGAACCTGTGTCGCACAAAGCTGTTTTGCGCGATGTAGATGGCATCACGCAAAGTCGACGACTTTTTTTTCTAAAATAACCACACACAGGGGCCTTTTTCTTCACACTCAACCTCTCTCTTTTAGACTCTCCATCTCTCTCAACCCTCACCATCTCTCAAAACCGTCGCCAAGAAAGCTTTTCTTTTGCCTTGTAATGATACTGAAGTTCCAATTTATGAGATTTCATGTCACTATTTTCAATCAAATCCTTTTATCTATTTCACCTCCCACTTTTTACTTTCACTGCGTTTTATAACAAAATTTCAAGAAGCACGAACTTGAGATTGGCTAAATCAGTGGTCTCTTAAATATACGCAAACACATTACATGTTTCAGTCATTTTTCCTCATGAAAATGTGAAGAAAAGTTAATGGGGATATTTTATATTTGAAAACAAAAGTAAAAAATTGAAGAGTTGGAAAAGTTGGACGTCAATGTTGAAGCCATCTGCTTTATTTATTTCTAGCCCCAGCAAGCTATCTCGGTTGGAAGAGTTGGACGTCAATGTTGAAGCCATCTACTTCACTTTCGATCTTAAATTTCCTATCATATCTTTTCTACAATTCATCTTTTTCTTTGATCTGAGTTTCAAAAACGGCAGCATAAAGAATGTCATACAATGATAGCCAGAAGTATCTTTAACATTATGAAGGACTATCTTACCATAACTATGTTTGATTTTGATCAAAAGTTGCATGAGCTTTTATCACAAACGGTGATGACATGAAATACATACTCACAGAGCTCATAACTTGGGAATAAACCCCGTCACATGCTACATTGACCAATAGAAACCGGAAATGAAAGAAGAGCATACAACATTGTTCAATTCCTATATTTGTTCCAATAGCAGCTTGGTGTATGCATTAAAACAAGTCAACTATGATGACTTACATGTGCTGTTTTCCAGGGAGTTTTGACATATGGGACTGTAAGGCCATCTCCAACCGAAGGGTCCAGAGGGCCAGAGGGCCGAAAATAGCCCTAAAACCGTCTCCAACCGAGGGCTAGGCCAGAGGGCTCTGGAATCTGGGAGGGCCCCACGGGATCGGAGAAGGCTGGAGGGCTGGAGGGCTGGCTGCTTTCGGCCAGCCAGCCAGCCAGCCAGCCCCGGGCTGGCTATTTTTTTTTTTAATGATTTCCTATTGTTGTCGGTTATAGCCGACAGCATTAAAGATATTCTTTTTTTTTTAATAGTTCTACTATTAGTGTCGGTTATAACCGACACTAATAGTTTGAAATGTTTTTTAATATAACGGCTAGTAGCCGTTGTATTATTAGGCCTCTTTTTTTTTCTTTTTTTTTTTAATGAATTTAAACTTCTTTTTTTTTTTTTTTTTTTAATGAATGTAAACTTCTTTTTTTCCCCTTTTTTTTTCCTTTTCATATGAATCAAATTTTGTTTCATATTTTTTTTCCTATAACTTTTATTTCACAAAATTTGTTTCATATTTTTTTTCAATTCTATTTTTTTCGTATAACTTCCTAGGCCATTTATACAACATTAAATTGTAGTTTTTAAATAATAAATTATGTTTGGCCCTATGGCCCTTTGACTCTCGGTTGGAGACGGTTTTTTGTGACAGGGCTAAAACGAGCCCTTTGGCCCTCTGGCCCTCGGTTGGAGACGGAGGCAAATATGGTCCTGTACTGTTCATTAAAATATTAATATATTGGGGAATCTTGGAGGGCTAGAGGGCTCAAACAAGCCCTCTGGCCAGCCTTCGGTTGGAGATGGCTTAAGCTATCAAGTCTAGTCCCCAATATTGTAATCTTCCGCCGTATAGCAGAGACATGACGCTGGGTGTCAGGACATGCAGGCAATGTACTCAGTTCAGATATCATCAGCAAGTTTTATTGCTTCGTTATATTCCTTTATCCATGAGTCCGAAGAAGATGCCATTGTACTGAAATAAAAAGGGCAAATTAACTCATCAATAACATACTCAGGGATTGCTTTTGTACAAATGAACTCAATATCTTTAAATATATTTAGGCCTTGCATAGGCTTATACAAATCAGATGACAAGTAAAATACAAGGTTAACCATGGGCAGGAGATTATATCTAGAATAGCACCGCATAAGGATATTTCATCTTTCTGGTTAGCACAATTTTTATTGTTCCCCAAGAACTTTACCAACCCACCATATCTTTGGCCTTAAGCTGAAAAGACACAGGATTTATTTGGTACGAGTAACATAGCATGAGCAGTACTTGTTTGGTTGATAAGCACTAAAGAAACAATAATAAATTCGCATCAAAATCAACGGTTCCCTCTATGTAATCATGGAGCTAATTTCCAATTAATTTAAAGAGTAAATTGTAGCTATGGTCCCTTAACTTTAACTCAATTGGAGCAATGGTCATTCAACTAAAAATCCATTACCATTGGTCCTTCAACTCATCAAAACGTGCAGCTATGGTCCCTCAACTAAAAATCCATTACCTTTAGTCCCTCAACTTTAATTCAACTGGAGAAATGGTCCCTTAACTTTAACCCAATTGTAGCAATGGTCCTTCCAACATAACTCGTTTTGACAAATTTTTTTACGTAGTTGACGAAAAAGACCATAATTACACACTTTGATGAGTTGAGGGACCCTAATTATATAAATGGTTATTCCAACATAACATATTTTGACAAAATTTTGAAGAAATTGATGAAAATGACTATAACTACACATTTTGATAATATGAGGAACCAATGGTAATGGATTTTTAGTTGAAGGACCATTGCTCCAATTTGATTAAAGTTCAGGGACCATTGCTACAATTTACTCTAATTTAAACCTATCAATACCAAAGCATTGTCACCTAGCTATAAATTCAGCCCAAAATACATAGAGGGAAACCAAGAAACTTCTCAGAAATGTATATCCAGCTGAACACGGTTACACCACCATCTTTTGGAGCATAAACTTCCACATATAGGATCTCTATTTATTTAGTCCAATCTTACTGACTCTAAAAATTACTATATCCACGACGAACCCAAAACATTAACATACATCAGGAACATTGCCTACTTCCAAAATAGTAAGAATTACACTTTCTACCATAATTTGATCAAAAATCTACAACACCATATAAAGGACCTCTAGCTTGCACCACTAGCTCGTATAACTAAGAAAAATTGAAGGAACCCAGCTAACAAGTACATTGCATCAACTCATCACAAAAATCCTGCTTGTCTCGTTTACTGTGGAATGCAGCGACATCGGCCATAACTAAGCTCTTAAGTTGCCTAATTCTAAGTAAGTTGAGTGGACTACATGAACATTCTTCCACCAATTCTTCTAATTGATAGCGCTCAAGTCTCAACCGAGAGCAACAAAAGTAATAAGAAAATTCTCAAAGCAAAAAGATGCAAATCGAGTGCTTTTGAAGCAACAAATCCACAATTCAAGCTGGGTAAAACAATTTGAACCATTTCAAGTAAATATTCAATCAAAACAACTGATGCCCAAATAAAATCGATGCAAATTCAAAACTCGAAACAAATTAAGAACTAATTAAATAACATGCACAAACCTAAACGATCCCACATAACCCATAATTCACCCAAAAAAAAAATGTTGATCGACCCTAAATTCTAATAGAAATGGTCAAAACGAAACGAAGAAATTTTTAACAAGATTGAAATAGATATGATCCCAATGTCGAGGGTGATGAATTACCTGATTTAGGGATTGCGATTGTGGGTCGTGGAGAATGGGGAGATCTGAACGAGGTATCGGGATAGTGACGAGAATGGAGATGAGGGAGACAGTTTAACTTTAACGGATGGAGACGACGTCGTACGGCACAACCAACAACAACACAGGGGAGAGAGAGAGAGGGAGGGCGAGAAGGCAGAGACTGATCCTTGCAAAATGATGATGTTATTTGTATCTGCAATAGGGGGGAAAAAAAACAACTTTGCGCATCGCAGGTGTGCGTACGTCTCTCAAATCTATTTTGCACGATGCATGTGTACCTACATCGCACAAAGGTTTTTTTTTTACTTTTGTTTTTCTTTTTGGGTTCTTTCATTACCTTTTTCTTTTGTGGTATTTACTTGTGTAAATATTTTAAATTGATGATTGAATTAATTCATTGTATTCATATAGGGTTAAAGAGTGTAGATGTAAAAAATCATCAAAATCGGAGTTAAAATAACTGTTAAATCGTGATTTTTTGTTTATTGCCGTCGAAAAGATTTGTCTCGTTACTTGATCTCTGAATGTTTGTTTTTTGCGATTTTTTGCGTATACGATCTCGAAGCATATACAAACAAGTTTGACGGTTGGATCGTTGAAACTAGTTTCGTACAATGCGTATCCCATTAAAACGATAAATTCCCTAACATTTGGATTTTATTTATACTTTCATCAAGTATAACATAAAATTTTGTGGTATCCACTTGTGTAAATGTTTTAAATTGACGATCGAATTAATTCATTATATTCATATAGGGTTAAAGAGTGTAGATGTAAAAAAATCATCAAAATTGGAGTTAAAATAACCGTTAAATCGTGATTTTCCTTTATTGCCGTAAAAAAGGTTTGTCCCATTACTTAATCTGTGAATGTTTGTTTTTTGCGATTTTTGGTGTATGCGATCTCGAAGCATATACAAACAAGTTTGACGGTTGGATCGTTGAAACTAGTTTCGTACAATGCGTATCCCATTAAAACGATAGAGTCCCTAACACTTAGATTTTATTTATACTTTCACCAAGTATAACATAAGATTTTGTGGTATCCACTTGTGTAAATGTTTTAAATTGGCGATCAAATTAATTCATTGTATTCATATAGGGTTAAAGAGTGTAGATGTAAAAAATTATCAAAATCGGAGTTAAAATAACTGTTAAATCATGATTTTTCATTTATTACCGTCAAAAATGTTTGTCCCGTTACTTGATCTCTGAATGTTTGTTTTTTGCGATTTTTGGTGTATACGATCTTGAAGCATATAAAAATAAGTTTGACGGTTGGATTGTTGAAACTAGTTTCGTACAATGCGTATCCCATTAAAACGATAGATTCCCTAACACTTGGATTTTATTTATACTTTCATCAAGTATAACATAAGATTTTGTGGTATCCACTTGTGTAAATGTTTTAAATTGACGATCGAATTAATTCATTATATTCATATAGGGTTAAAGAGTGTAGATGTAAAAAATCATCAAAATTGGAGTTAAAATAACCATTAAATCGTGATTTTTCCTTTATTGTTGTCAAAAATGTTTGTCCCATTACTTAATCTCTGAACGTTTTTTTTTACGATTTTTGGCGTATGCGATCTCGAAGTATATTCAAACAAGTTTGACAGTTGGATCGTTGAAACTAGTTTCGTACGATGCGTATCCCATTAAAACGATAGAGTCCTTAACACTTAGATTTTATTTATACTTTCATCAAGTATAACATAAGATTTTGTGGTATCCACTTATGTAAATATTTTAAATTGGCGATCGAATTCATTCATTGTATTCATATAGGGTTAAAGAGTGTAGATGTAAAAAATCATCAAAATCGAAGTTAAAATAACCATTAAATCATGATTTTTCATTTATTGCCGTAGAAAAGGTTTGTCCCATTACTTGATCTCTGAATGTTTGTTTTTTGCGATTTTTGGCGTATGCGATCTTGAAGCATATTAAAATAAGTTTGACTGTTGGATTGCTGAAACTAGTTTCGTAAAATGTGTATCCCATTAAAACGATAGATTCCCTAATACTTAGATTTTATTTATACTTTCATCAAGTATAACATAAGATTTTATGGTATCCACTTGTGTAAATGTTTTAAATTGACGATCGAATTAATTCATTATATTCATATAGGGTTAAAGAGTGTAGATGTAAAAAATCATCAAAATCGGAGTTAAAATAACCGTTAAATCGTGATTTTTCATTTATTACCGTAAAAAAGGTTTGTCTCGTTACTTGATCTCTGAATGTTTGTTTTTTTTTTTTTTGGTGTATGCGATCTCGAAGTATATACAAACAAATTTAATAGTTGGATCGTTGAAACTAGTTTCGTACAATGCGTTTCCCATCAAGTTCAATGGTATATATATTTACTAAGTAGATTTTAATTTATTTATTTTGTACTTATAACACTTAAGAAATTGAATAATATATATGTAAAAAGAATTATTGTGGGTTTTTGTTAGAAAAATATATTATTGTGGGGTTTATGTAAAAAAAAATTGAATTTAAAAAGAGTAAAATCATATTTTCAGTAATTTTTATAATAATTTAAGAAAAAAAAACCTTACGCGACGCTTTAACATGATCGTCGCGCAAAACCACTTTACGCGACGTCAAATTGTATACCTAAGTCGCACAAGTTATGATAATTTTGGCAGTGCAATAGTGAAAAATAGGCGCTGTTTTTCAATTTTTCAAGTTTGGACCTCTTTCCCATAGACATCTCTCTTCCCTCTTTCCCTCTTTCCCATATAGATCACTCTCTTCCCTCTCGCTCATCTCTCCTTCTCTCTTTCCCGTAGACATCTCTCTCCTCTTCGTAAGCTTTCCTCTTCACAATCTCGAATCCAACCACCACCACTACCCTCTCGTTCTAAATGATGGGCAGCCATGCGAATCTCGAAACCGAAGCGAATCAAGTCCCAAAGTCAAGGTGAGGGTTTCTAATTTTCGATAGTTTTTGTTATTTAGGGTTTAGGCTCAAATTGCATGTTGGGTTTTTGTCAAATTGATTTTTTCGTGATGTGATTCGAGTTGATTGTCTGAAGTTTTTGCAATTTTGTTGATCTGTATGTGTGTTTTGTGTATGATCTGTGCAAGTCTCCAACTCCAGCTCTCGTCATGCCGTCTCCAACTCCGTCTAACTCTCATCTGATTGTACAATCTGTGCAAGTTCTCTGGCAAATACAAACTCGCATCTCCAGTTTGGCAGGTTTGCATTCCATTTGAGTACATTTCTTATTAGCGTTTTTGTTTGATAAAGTTAAAGTTCTCTGGCAAATACAAACTCGCATCTCCAGTTTGGCAAATACAAACTAGCATCTCTAGTTTGGCAGGTTTGCTCCACAATCTCCAAGTACTTCTGCATCTGCAATGGAAACATCTGATTTGATATTACAGAAAGATAAAGTTAATGGGTTAATTAAATGGTATCTCTGCATCTAGATAATAGATATCAAAGTTTTAATTTCCATTTCTTAATTTGTTTTAACTTTTATAATAGTTTGATTAGTTTAACCATATCAGTAATTTAAGTTATGCTTTTTAAATGGATTAATGGGTTTCCTACTTTGCTTGATATCAAAGTTCTTAACTACATAACTAGATCACCGAAAATATGACTTGAATTTAAGTCTTCATCCCACGTACCGAAAAATGACTTAAATTTGAGTCTCAGTTTAAATTAGTTCATCATTTGTACTATTTAATTTTCTTATTTTTTTTAAGCTGTTGTGTTCTTGAAAGCTTTAAGTGTACCCGTACCCCATTTTCCACTTTATGAGAATGGTTCTCATATTGGTTTGGTTAAAATTTTCTCTTTGAATAGTTGCATATTTGCTGGGCCTTCCTATTCTGGGATATTCTGGGATACTCTCTAGATATGGAAAGAGCATGTCAACCTTACTGACAAAAGGCTCGAGAATTTAGGTGTTCTTTCAACATAAGGTTTGGTTTATACTTGTGTAAATTTTTCAAACGGATCCTTCAACATATAACGAAACAGATTGAGTTAGGAAAATCACAACTAGGTTTTGGAATTTGATAATTTAGGTGTTCTTTTTCTTTTTATTTGAATGAAAATCCCTTTATTGTACATGAGCTAAGAATGTCGCAAGAAGGTAGTGGGATTTGAAGAATTAGGTGTTCTTGATAGTTTTTATTTAGGAAACTACTATCCTTTAAGCTTGTAGAAACTGAAAGAAAAGGGATAGGAGTAGTCATATCTATGTAAAGTTTCACTCTTGGTTAAGCTTATGCTATAAGGATATCGTATTTTGTTAGGTCTGACTTATATTAACAAGGCTGTAAACGGCATATGATATTTTGTGTGTTCTTTCGATTTCTGAGTTTAATTAATTGGTGCACTTTTCTGAGTTTAATATCATCAATAAAGTGCTTCTTAATATATATCGTCAAATATGTAATATTGAAATATGATGCTATGAAATGCTTAAGATATTGACAGTATAGTACATTAATATAATCTCTTTATCACACCCTTCAATTCATGAAGTGTAAGCTTGAGATATGTATCCTTACAGTTTTTACAAGAAAGTTAACTTTATCCTTTCTAGGAACATTCCTATCCTGGTGACATTTTCACTGTATTTCTGATGGATTCCAGATTTCTAGTGGATTTAGCTTAGGGTTTTCCAAAGAGTGTGGGGAAAGCGCGAGTTCGTGAGACCACCTATTCATAGTAGGGTTTTCCAAAAAGTTAACTTTATTTGATTTTCTGATGGATTCCAGATTTCTAGTGGATTTAGCTTAGGATTTCCCTGTTTAATATCTCACGCTGCGTCAATTTCAGTATGAATAGGTGGTCTTAAGGCCATGGTAATTAAGAACCCATTTTTGTCCTTCCCTCGTTACCGATGGTACCCACTTGGTGTGATATCAGGTGGTACAACGGCTAAAATCATGATTGCCGCAAAAGATAACTTTCTGGGGAAATATATATACAAAGATACACTTGCTAGAAATCTTGCTGCAGTTATTTACAGAGTGAGTTTTATTCTTTGTTATTGAATTTATGATCTAGTTGCATATAATTTGTTACTTGCTCAATCTAAATATACATTGTCCGTACTTGTACCGCCTTATTAAACAAGCTGTTTTTGTGTTCATGTCAAGAGAGTCCAACATTTCTGTGTTCATACAGATTACAGACAAGCTCGGATGCTTCTCTGTAATTGGTATGGACACAAAAATGTTAATTAATCGCTGCTTACGTATATGTTGATTAGTCCGGTAACACCATGGCGTCAAGAGCACCGTAACACTATTTTCTGAAAACCTTAATAACATTAGGAAAAAATCATATGGTCAGTGGAGTTGCTAACAGCAGATTCTATGCATGTGCATATTTAGTGCAACCATTCTATCGAATATTCACCGAATCAATTGATTACTTAGATTTTTTCTCTTCAATTAACTGCTACCTACCACATATTGTTTCCGTCAGATAACAACATCTGGAGTTGCTTCTCTTACCTTCCTACCTATTTACTAGTTAGTCTCTATGGTCATGTGTTTTGTTGAATGGCTTGTACGAAGTAAACTGTTTTTGTACAGTACTTTGATCATATCAATTAGTCTAATAAAGTTTTGGTACCTTTGATTGATTACAACGTTTGGTAATCCCAGTATCGGATTACCCATTCTTTTTTGTTTCACTTGATGTGCTTTTTTTATGTTGGCTATGAAAATAGATAGGTAGTTCCTCTTTTTTGGTTGGTGAGCAGATGAGGGAGCAGATGAAGGCCCAAGGTGAGGAGCTGAAGGCCTATGCCGGGCACGTGAGAGACCTTGTACGAGCCATACAGATGTCTGGCCTCCAAATCTCGCTACCAGTACCTAATCTTGGTACACCTTCGACCTCCGAGCCACTTCACCTAGAAGACTACTTGTAGTTTTTTTATTTTTTGTTCGGACATCTTGTATGTATGTACATTTTCATATATTTTATAATTAAATATGTTTTTTGGTTAGTTAATTATTGTTTAGAATTTAATTACAATATTATTAAAAATTAAAAAAATATATATTTTTGACCAAAACCAAAAGGCGATCTAATCCATTTTGAGCGACGCAAGCTCTTTGCGTGAAGCAGCTTGCGTTGCGTAAAGTAACTTTGGGCGCGACGCATCCTATGTCTTGCAAAGTGACTTTGTGTGATGCATATTTCTTCTTCGTCGCGCAAACCCTTTTGTCACTGCCTTGCCGTGACGGTTAGCGAGCGATGAAGGTTTGTTGCGCTAAGTTTTGTGCGACGTTTTTTAGACTTTGGGCGACGAAGGATCTGCGTCGTGCAAAGTGTTTTTTGTACTAGTGACTACTAGCAAAGAGCACACACTTTGTGTGTGTATACAATTTCTCTTAATAAGTGTATATTTTTTTAATATTACATAATTACTGTTTTGTTTTCTTTATGTAAATATTGTGTATCAAAAGTGAGGGTAAAATATGAAAAATAAGTATAAAAAAAGGTAAAATAGGGAAAATTGGGATATGATTGTCATTTTGTCAAAAGGTACAAAATTACTATTTTACCCTCCTTTTGTCAATAGTGTCAGCGTGTATCTAAAGTGAGGGCAAAATAGAAAAAAGGGGGAAAAAAGTTGACAATGAGAGTTCTCTTAATAATAGTACTAGCATTTGGCTACACACTTTGTGTGTATGAACAAATATTTTTAGAAAATGAGAAGGGGAGAGAGAGAGAGAGAGGGAGTGGTAGGTTTTTGTTTTTGGTTTTTTTTTTTAATTTTTTTTTATAAATATTAGAGATATTTTAACATCACCTGTAAGTGAGGTTTCATTAAAAAACAGTAAAATTTGGACCTGTGAAATTACATTGTTGCCCATCATTTTTTTTTTTTGTGTATAGAAGACTAAGCTGTCTTTTCATCCTCTTTTAATTGACAAAGAGGGTTTCATTAATTTTTAGAGATTATATGACCGACCAACTTTTTCGTGATCGATCAAATCCAATTTGTTGGCCCTTGGCCAATCCAATTTTTCGATCTCAATATCATTGTTCAACAATGACTTTAAAGAAAAAAGTTAAGTGGTGAATTTTCTCATAAGTTATCTAATTTATATATATTGTGCATACATGTAAACAATACAAAAAACTTACCCAACAAAACATAATTGAATGTTTAAAGTTGAACCTATTGCTATTTTTTATGTCATTGTTGAACATTGACATGAAATTTTCCAGCGACCGCAAAATTTTCGGGTATTGGCGTTGGTTGGCATATGAGTTGATTGGAGCAAAAATGTAAATATTCATATGCTTATAAATGTACTGGCCACCAATTATGGCTCTGTCCAAACAAAATCGGATGAGAATGTTAGTTTTCCTTAAAACCAGTTTTAATATGAATTTGCTTAATAAAAAATATATATATGTCCGGTCTTAACATGAAATGTCACGCCCCAGATTCGTGATCGATGCAAAAATTAAACTGATCCGCGATGCGTGAATAAATAATTAAAAACGAAAATAGAAGAAATACGCGGTTGAAAATAAACTCCTCTTATACAAATTGCTCCAAAAACTTTACAATTGTAAATAAATATCAAAACTTTGTCTCTCTCGTCTTACACAACCTCAGCTCGTCTAGCCTGTTTTATAGATATATTCCTCAGCTTGTTTAGAAAATAGTATAAGTATATCAAAAGCTTTATGACATATCAGGCCGCATAATTCCACATCACATTATCACTTCACGTGTTGGTTATCCTTCAAAATATGTAGCTCACTACATGACCCCTATATTGGCCATTCTGCCCTATTATCCCTGTGCCCTATACATATATCTCTCAGATGACCTAACACTAAAGTTCTCATTCTCCATGAACAATCTCAACAATCCACATAGTATATTTATATATACACATCAAAATGATACATGAAATCACACATGCTTGGCATGAAGGGTGTAAGCATTGAAGTGAAGTCTAATAAGAATGCAACGCAAATGGAGGAGGATTCTCTCTTACTAATCTCTTTTTCCTTTTTTCTCTTCTTACTTAAACGGTTACGATTCAGTCATGTCAATATCTTATATTGATTTTTTTATAAAGACAAAAAAGACAAAAAGCAAAGTGAGATGAGGGGAGGGAAAGAGATGGAAATAAGAGGGGAGAGAATCTTACTCCAATGCAAATATGACAACTAAGCTAGGTGATATTGTTGCTAGGTTGGTAGCAAAGTGAAGGTAGAGTGCTCAATCGCTCAATCTGTTTCAAGATATGAATGAAATGGATTGCTGAATGAAATGGATTGCTAGATGAAATAGGTAGAATTATTTTTTCTAGCACAAGGGCATCACGGGGAAACCAAAGCCAAAGCTAGGAGCATTGTCTAAAATATCGATGATATCGGAATTATCGGTAGTCTAAAGATACGGAAATTTCGTTGGAAATTTTGGGATATTATCGATATCGATAAAAATTGAATAAAAACCACGGAAATTGTAAGAAAAACTTGGAAATTTTTATTGAAACTTTGCAGGATGTTTATTTAGTCAATTATCTATTAGTTTATCACAAAAAATTGGAAGGAAATGCATTGCATGATGGATTTAACTGATTTAAGTTGATTACATAGCGAGCTGGCAAACATTGTGAGTGTAGAAAATATGTAGTAATTAATGAAATAAGTTTAAACACACCATTATAATTTATATATAATGAATTAGTACACTATTTTACACTTTATACATTGCATGGTAAGATACATGAGTGACTTAGTACCACATAGAGTTTCTATCAAGGTCTAAAATATCGATGATATCAGAAATATCAGTAGTAAAAAAACACGGAAATTTCGATGGAAATATCGGGATAATATTGATATTTTAGACTATGGCTAGGAGATAATATGTATATATAAGAAAACCTAATAAAAACCCTTTTTTAACGATAACTAGCAATTGTACACATGTTATGCATGTACTTATTAAAAGTTTGAAAATAAAATTTACAAAGAAAAAAAAAATAAAATGGTCACTAAAACTTTTTAGTGGCGATCTTCAAATGGTTTTTTCGTCGTTGAAGAGTTGTTCATATTTATTGATTGTTTTTGGATAACTATTTGTCACTAAAAATTTATCTTATCTGGGAGAAAAATGTGAAAGAAAAGATATAGGGACAAATGATATTATCTATATACTAAAACCTAAACTAAACGTTACTATCCATTAACAGTAAAGTGGTGAAAATGCCCCCCATTTATTGGGACAAGGATTGTCTACCCTCCCATTTTTCATGCCCTTCTGTTTTATGTGGTCACGGTTAAGCCACGGTAATATTTTATAATTTTTTTATAAGGATAATAAGACAAAAATAAATAGTAATATAAAATGTTGATGTAGCTTAACCGTGACCACATAAAACAGAAGGCCATAGAAGGACATAGGAAAAAAGAAGGCAAGACAATCCTTGTCCCATTTGTTGCCCGATTCTCAGCCTTCTTCCTTTGTTGCACAGTGAAATTACGTATTTTGGTCATCGTGGGAAGGAAATGAGGCTGGATGTACGCATGTTAGTCATCTGGGAAAAGGAGGCTGGATGTACCGGTGTTGGCCATCTGGGAGGGGAAGGAAGTGTTGGTGATGGTGCAACCCTCTCTGATCTCTCGACCTCTCTCAAATGTTCCAGTAACTTTTCCACTTGCTCCCCCTTAATCTCAACCTGAAACCAACAAATCCCAAAAACCCTCAAGCCTTCCAACAAATCGAAAACAACACCATCTTTGCCGAAAATTTTGAATTTTCTCAGGAATTCTCGACTATTCCTGAGATTTTTTGGTGGGCTTTGGTTCTCCGGTCCCGTATGTTAAAGGGTTTTGGCTTTGGTAGCAAATGAATATTGGTGATTTCTAGGGTTTTGTGGTGCTTAATGTTTAGGGATTTGGTTTGGGTTTCTGGGTAAGCAATTTTCATCTTAACTTCAGTACATTTTTTTTCTCAAATTTGTTTGACGGCATGATTTTTTGATCCTTTACTGAATGGTTGTTAAGAAATGCTAGAATTTTAGTTGTTTTGATTTCTTTTGAATTTGTTTTTTATTTTATTTTCAAGCCTTGAATTTTGTAAGGACTATTTCATTATTTAGAGATGTAGTTTCATCTGGGAAGGAGGCATGTTAGTCATTTGGGAAAGGAATTTTTCTTCCTTTGCTACTTGGGTTAAAGAAATTTTTCTGGTTTACACATTTAGCTATTGGATTGCATGAAATCAGTATTTAAAGAATTTTTTGTAAGAGAATGCGTCGATGGAAATTTTTTGCCCAGCAAATTTACTCACAGAGCTTCCTGTGAATTAAGTCTTGAACTTTTGATTGAAACTTTCTTAGAGTTTTTAACATTTTTGTTATTACTGCTTTTGTTTTAGATTTTTCTTTTGTCTGATTTTTATGGGATGTTTATTTGTGTAGGCACTTGGGTGATCACAACATTCCCACTCAGATGAACACAGGAGAGTTCAAAAAGAGCTTTCAAGTGCTACTCAGAAGGTAAAGTAGAATATGCATTCCTTTTTCCTTATTGCTTTCATGTTGGCAGGTATGGAGTTTCCTTACAAATATTTTAATCTGAACTATTGTATACCACTGTCAATATCTTTATTATTATCCCAATTCTCATCATATGATAATCAAGTTAAAAGTAATGCATGCTCAAAGCACTGGTTGTGGCATAACTGGTAAAATGAGGGTTTATTTATTTAATTTTTTTTTTATGGCAAGAAATGGGGTGATTGGTCCTAAGAGAACCAAAGAGGATGTTAACATTATTATGTGGTGATATTTAGGGATATATGATTATGTAACTTAAAATTGAACATAAAGCATCTGCCCATGTCCAAGGTAATAATTGTTATGTGCTGTTGAGAAGGATTAGATAATGTTTTCACTTTTTATTATAGTGGAGCTTTCTTTTTCATTGTTATAAAGCTGTGGTACAGAACTTTGTGACTTTTTTTGCATAGGTTGATATAATTCATCTGTAATTTATTATTATAATAGTGGCTGTCAGTGTAGGGGATTATCATTTTAAGCAATGCTTAACTAAAACTGCTATATCGTATTGTATCAATTTTGGAATTAAATGATAATTAGAGATCGCAAAGAGCGATGAAACCATCTTTAATGGTGGTTAAGAATTTTGTTATAACATGATTCTTTCCTCTCTGATCTTGGCTTCCAGTTTCTCAGAAAAAGTTCATACTTTTTTTCCTTCAACAAAACAGCTCAAATTTCAAATTTATCGAACAATTTACTGATTTTGTATGGTTTTTTTTTTGTTTAGACTTATTTTCTTAAAACATATGACCTAAATTTTTATCCTGGAGAGAAGAGCTTATGCATTGACTTCGTTGAGTGTTGTCTGCAAGAAAAAGTTACAGACTACATCATTTCATTAGTATTTAATTTTACCTTCAACCTCCCAAATTTTTATTATTTAGTGAAATGACACAAACTTTCTTTTTATGCAGAAACCTTTAGTTAACTTGGAAATTTTCTATTTCACCCACTGATCAATGCCAATGCCAACAGGTAAAGGTGTAGTTAATTGTAAAAACTTCTTCAATATTCTTAGGCATATCCTGATAATACTAAAACATAATTAGAAAAATTTAATTTATATTCAGAATATATGTTTACAAAATAGTTCCCATATATGTATACATTATTTGTCATTCTGTACTGGTGATTTATATTTTTTAAACAATTATCTGTTTGTAAATAGTGATTGGGTGTTTACAGTTTTACTTATACATTTTAAGGTCTTGGAAAAAATCTCTACACTTATTAAATTTATTAGAAGTTTGCGACTATGGGACAGAGGTTCAGGGCCGAAGGGGTAGAGGAAGACCTAGGAAAACTTTGGAAGAGACTCTAAGAAAAGACTTAGAGTACTTGGATCTAACGAAGGACATGACACAGGATCGAGCACAATGGCGTTCTAAGATTCATATAGCCGATCCCACTCAGTGACTTGGATTTTCCAAGTCTCCAACCGAGAAGTTTTCCTCACTCGGAAAATTAAGGGAACACTACCCCAACCTACATGCTCCACTCAGAAAGCTTCAACATACAAGCTTCAACAAAAGAAAATTCAAAGAACTTAGCGAAGAAGGCTTTGGTGTATTTAACACAATACGTTGAAATGAAGGAAAGCTTATTTATTGATATCCCCGATAAGCTACAAATATGTACATATACATGAGTCAAAATAAACACACAAGAGGGAGCCTTCACAAAGGTTGCTTAGGAGAAGTCTCAGCAGTCGGTAGAGCCCCAGAAAGAGAAGGCACCGGAGGGGGATCATTTGGAGCCTCAGTACTGGACAGAACCCTAGAAGGAGGAGGCATCAGAGGTTGATCATTTGGAGCTTCATTACGCGGTACAGCCCCAGAAGACGAAGGCAATAAATGCCTTTGGAACAAACCCACAAATCTCTGATGATCAAGTAAAACCTGACCATCAGTTTCCTTCATCTGGTCAAGCTTCCTCTTCATGTTTGTAGCATAGTCATGTGCGAGCCGGTGCAACTGTTTATTCTCATGCTTGAGCCCTCTAATCTCCTGTTTGAGACTCATCACTTCAGCCGCCAATGATTCAACTTGGCGGGTTCGAGCAAATAGGCGTTGGGCCATATTAGACACAGAACCTGCACACTGAACACTGAGAGCCAGCGAATCCTTAACAGCTAACTCATCAGACCGTTTGGAAAGTAGTCTGTTATCTTTGGGAGTGAGAAGGTTCCTGGCCACCACCGCAGCGGTCATATCATTCTTCATCACGGAATCCCCAACGGTAAGAGGACCAGTAGGGGAGACGAAGGATGGGCGCCATATGTTGTCTGGAGAAGGCGGGGCTGCCTCTTCAACAAGGTTCAAGTCAAAACGACGGTCGGAGGGGCCAAACATTTTCAAAGGTGTTGAAGAGAGAAGAGGTCGGACAAATCAAGATCTTAGAAGTGCAAGAATGAAGCTTCTACTGGTGGAGATTCAAGTGTGCTTTGGAACTTAATGCCAGCCCCTATAAAAATCTACACTCGACGGAGCTTCAGAAATCGAAGAGGCGCCTGCTCAGAAATCGAAGAGGCGTTTGCTTTCTCAAAAGCTGGGCTGCTTAGAGATCACGAGGGTTGATCTCAGAAATCGAAGAGGCGTTTGCTTTCTCAAAAGTTGGGCTGCTCAAAGACCACGAAGGCTGATCTCAGAAATCGAAAAGGCGCTCGCTTTCTCAAAAGCTAGGCTCCCCAGAGACCACGAGGGCCGATCTCAGAAATCGAAGAGGCACCTACTTTTCCAGCCTTGTCAGCACCTGTCACACGCACACTCAGCTTTGCGGAAATTATGGGCATTCTGTCGAAGACTTCTGGGGAAGTAGAAAACACATGAATCTTACTGTTCAATCACCCACTTCCCACACGCAACAATAGCTCATGGGTACCACAGAAAACTTTGCCAAAGTTCTCTGCCAAAGTTGAGCACGTGAAGCTTGCAGCTCCCACTACATCGCTCTGACCAAGAAGGGTAAAAGAATAGCAAAGAAACAGCACTAACAAAGTTTAGACCCATAAATTTTGAAGGTCTAGCTACCATATTATTACCCACAAGGGTAAAGGAACAGTACCACTGCTGGATAATGAAAGTCCCTGTGTGTCAACCTCTGTGCTTCGTGGCAAGGTAGACTAGCAAACATGCCCAACCTTTACTCACATTCGAGAAAACACTCCCAATAAGATTGCTTGCTCCAAAATCGAAGAGGCACCGTCCTCCGAATCTCGAGAGCCAGACTCCCAACATGACTACTTTCTTAAAAATCGAAGAGAGGGTAAAGGAACAGTACCATTGCTGGATAATTGGAAAGTCCCTGTGTGTCAACCTCTGTGCTTCGTGGCAAGGTAGACTAGCAAACATGCCCAACCTTTACTCACATTCGAGAAAACACTCCCAACAAGATTGCTTGCTCCAAAATCGAAGAGGCACCGCCCTCCGAATCTCGAGAGCCAGACTCCCAACATGATTACTTTCTCAAAAATCGAAGAGACACTGCTCCTCGAATCTTCGAGAGCCAGACCCCCAGCATGATTGTTTTCTCAAAAATCGATGAGGCATCGTTCTCCGAATCAATCGAAGAGGCGCTCGCTTTCTCAAAAGCTGGGCTGCTCAGAGACCACGAGGGCCGATCTCAGAAATTGAAGAGGCACCTATTTTTCTAGCCTTGTCAGCACCTGTCACACGCACACTCAGCTTTGCAGAAATTATGGGCATTCTGTCGAAGACTTCTGGTGAAGTAGAAAGCACATGAATCTTACTGTTCAATCACCCACTTCCCACACGCAACAATAGCTCATGGGTACCACAGATAACTTTGCCAAAGTTCTCTGCCAAAGTTGAGCACGTGAAGCTTGCAGCTCCCACTACATCGCTCTGACCAAGAAAGGTAAAAGAATAGCAAAGAAACAACACTAACAAAGTTTAGACACATAAATTTTGAAGGTTTAGCTACCATATTATTACCCACAAGGGTAAAGGAACAGTACCACTGCTGGATAATTGGAAAGTCCCTGTGTGTCAACCTCTGTGCTTCGTGGCAAGGTAGACTAGCAAACATGCCCAACCTTTACTCACATTCGAGAAAACACTCCCAACAAGATTGCTTGCTCCCAAAACGAAGAGGCACCGTCCTCCGAATCTCGAGAGCCAGACTCCCAACATGACTACTTTCTCAAAATCGAAGAGAGGGTAAAGGAACAGTACCATTGCTGGATAATTGGAAAGTCCCTGTGTGTCAACCTTTGTGCTTCGTGGCAAGGTAGACTAGCAAACATGCCCAACCTTTACTCACATTCGAGACAACACTCCCAACAAGATTGCTTGCTCCAAAATCGAAGAGGCACCGCCCTCCGAATCTCGAGAGCCAGACTCCCAACATGCAGACTCCCAACATGATTACTTCCTCAAAAATCGAAGAGACACTGCTCTCCGAATCTCGAGAGCCAGACCCCCAGCATGATTGCTTTCTCAAAAATCGAAGAGGCATCGTTCTCTGAATCTCGAGAGCCAGATACCACAGACCACTTTTTCAAAGTGCTCTGACAGAGTTAAAACATGTGAAACTGGCAGCTCCCACTACCGTGCTATGACCAAGCAGGGTAAAGGAATAGCATTACTACTTGTTAGGGAGACTCCTATATATGTCGACCTCCATCCCCAACGGACAGGCAGACCTGCAAAAATGCTCAACCCTTCATCATATCTGAGAGGGCACTCCCAACGAAGCCTTTCGAAATATTCAGCTTTCTTTCCCCCCGATAATACCTCTGCAAACAAGCTATACTAGAGCAAGAATATCTCATATCATCAGGGTTAAAAGCAAGAGTATCCCATATCATGCTTTTTCCCTGTCTTTTCCTTTGGCCTTGTTTTTACCTGCAAGACAAGGAGAAAGAGAGCAATCAGTCAGCACTTGGAATCAAGCTTCCAGCCAGGAACTGACTGCCTGGAACCCCTTACCTGATTACTTACCTGGCATTGCTCTCGAGTATTCATCTTCAACATCTCATGTTTCCAGGGAAGATTCCGCATCTACTTGAGGAACAGATAGGGCAAGTGCGAAGGATACAAGGAAGCATGTGGAGACAAGCGTAACAGCACACGTGCCGATACATCTATTACTCTGTCAAAAGCAAAAGTATCCCATATCAGCAGGGTGGAACGTACTCTAGATTTGATGGACTTGTTTTGACCCTCAAATTCTTCAGTCGGCCTTATACTCTGGAGGAAACCAGAAAACGCTCAGTTCAAGAATAAGCCTGTGGAAAATTACTTCTTCAAAAGCAAAAGTATCTCATATCATCTCTTCTCATTTTTCTTCTCTTTATCCTTCATGCTGCTGCAAGATGGGGAGAAGGTGAACAATCAGTCGGAGCTCTGATTGCTTACCTTGTCTGTCACCTCTTTCAGCAGACCCCCTAGCTCGGCGACTTGGGGGACTCCTACTACATGGTTTGTATCGCGCTTGACCAAGCCTGAAACTACAAGTAAGCTTCAAGTGAAATTGATACATTACCTTGTGCATCTCCACCAGTTAAAGATACCACCCCTGGATGGAGGAAGAGTACTTCCAGAGAAGATGCCACATCTACCTATGAGACAGATAAGGCAAGTCAAGACGACACCACACTCCGATACTTAGAAGTTTCGTGATTACGAGATCATTCTCCCACAATATTTCCTAATGTCATTTGTACTAAATCATTCACTTGTACTCACTAAAGGAGATCTTGAACCTATGTACTTGTGTAAACCCTTCACAATTAATGAGAACTCTTCTATTCCGTGGACGTAGCCAATCTGGGTGAACCACGTACATCTTGTGTTTGCTTTCCTATCTCTATCCATTTATATACTTATCCACACTAATGACCGGAACAATCTAGCGAAGATCACAAAAAGCGACCGTTTTCGCTACCTAGGATCTATCTTGCAAGAGAACGGAGAATTAGATGGAGATCTCAACCATAGAATACGAGCTGGATGGATGAAGTGTAAGAATGCATCCGGCGTGTTGTGTGACCGTCGTAGGCCACTGAAGCTCAAGGGAAAATTTTATAGGACGGCAATAAGGCCAGCGATGTTGTATGGCACAGAATGTTGGGCAGTGAAGCATCAACACGTACACAAAATGGGTGTAGCGGAGATGAGGATGCTTCGTGGGATGTGTGGGCACACGAGAAAGGATAAGATTGGGAATGAGGATATCCGAGGTAAAGTAGGAGTAGCCGAAATTGTAGGAAAGATGAGAGAAAATCGGCTCCGGTGATTTGGACATGTGCAAAGAAGGCCGAATGACGCTCCGGTTCGAAGATGTGACTACGGGACAGAGGTTCAGGGCCGAAGGGGTAGAGGAAGACCTAGGAAAACTTTGGAAGAGACTCTAAGAAAAGACTTAGAGTACTTGGATCTAACGGAGGACATGACACAAAACCGAGCGCAATGGCGTTCTAGGATTCATATAGCCGACCCCACTTAGTGGGAAAAGGCTTTGTTGTTGTTGTTGTTGTGGTTTTCTTCTGACTAAGGTTCAAATTCATTGTTACTTTTGGTTTTTGAAGTGTTTCCCAATTGGGAATTGGCTACTCTTTATTTGGTTCTCAGTGAAAAAAAATTTAGGTGTTCTAGGTGATTAGTCAGCTAGCTACATCACAGTATTTACTCTCAATGTTGGTTTATCTGCAGTATAATGAGTGGACACAATTAGACATCAAGATCGGGAAAATTTGGTGCTAAACATTTTCATCCTACTACAGCTTTTCTAAAGATTTTATGCAGTAGCACATTTACAAAATAGTATTTTCAAATTAATTAACAATCTCCTTACAAATACATTAACAAACATCTATACACATATGCATTTAGGTTGAAGCACAGTTGAGAATCTTGAAACAAGATAATTCAATCATTTTAGAGGATCAGGTTAACCTGTGATTATATAGTTACATTTTGATAAAACCCGGTTGAAAATTTTCAGTTTCTTATTATTAATTTTTATTTTTATTTTTATTTAGCTTCTTTTTATCAATTTGTTTTATTTTGTTAGAAAATTAGGCCTTTATTTATTTGTTTGGTACAAGTTTTCTATTAAGGTTTAAATAAGATTGTTAAATTAGTTATATTGCTTTGAAGCATAGTTTATTTGCATTTTTAATGAACGAATTTCAGTTTGTAACGCTTCGGTTCTTTCATTTGCAGGTATTTAACTATTGCGTTTCTAAATTTTTTACTCCAATGATTAAAAAGAGGCTTTTGTAAACTGGGAAAAACTCCTGCATGTATTGTTTCTATCACATAAAACTATACCTTCTCAGCCATATTGTTTCTATGGCATAAAATTATTGCCACACAATCAAAGTATAGAGTAGACACATAGGCACAAGCCACCTTGGAAATAAAGTATGGTTATTAATATTTAATTAATTAATTGATAAAAGTTGGTGATCCTGATTTAAGGCTGCACAAACTAAATTTGTTGAGGGTAGACTCAAATTTGGGTAAAAACCACAAATCTCAAATTCTTTTTAATTTTTGTTCATTGCAGCTTCAGTTTATTCTAAAGCCATGTTTATGGAAGAAAAAACGAACTCCCCACTACGAAATCCAAGAAAGGTAGTAATCTTCTCTTTCTTTGTCAACTTGTTAAAAAATGATTTCCTAACCATTGTTGTTTACACTTTTTCGCTTACAGTGTGAAGAAGTTGTTCATTATCTGATTGACCCTAGCCTTTGTTGCCACCACAACTGATACACATTTCAATTCATTTTCTGTAAGTAATGTCTCGGTCTTTCTCCATATTTCGGGAATTCAATCTGCTGGGCTTTCTACACCCACAAAACTGTTCTATACATAATATCTCATTAACACGGCCAGGATCCAGTTTTAGTTTCTTTGGACCACATTTTTCTATTAGCTAAACCTCAAACTCCGGCTAAGAGTTGAAATTTGTCTCTAAATTGTTCAAACTATTGTTCTGATGTTCCGGATCTTTAATTTTTTTGTGTGCTCTTAAGGCCAAATACATAAACATCCATCTACTCTTATATTTTTTTAGGTATTTTAAGAATAACCCTTTCTTGCTTTTTTTTTTACGATTTTGTATCATATGGTATGAATCAACATTTCCCCTGCTATGTTGCAAATGATTTTACATTTCTTGGTAAAAAAGTTGTTAAACAATGTGGTCAGCTTTTTGACATTTTGTTATACAGTTTCATATGTAGAATTTGCAAGTTTGAATCATGTTTTTCTTTTCAGTTATATGTTTGAGATGCTGCATTCTCCAACTGAGCTGTTGTAAAGCTTTTGTATAAAACTTTTAGTTGCTGAAAGTGTTTGATCCATTCTAGCAATTACTCTACTAAATTATGTCTAATTTTTGAATGCCCTACCAAAACAAACAAATCATTTTAGTTAGTTTAGGCGAAATCATATAAATTTTAACATTATAGTATTTTAGCTGTTGTGCATATATCTCAAAATGACACTTTATCTTTTGTCTTTTATAAATTTGTATTATTGTGTCTTTCATATATAACACTCTTATACTCTCTTACTAATTTTTGTTACACAATCGATCACTCACAGGTCATACTATTCATAAAGTGGTTCAAAGAATTTCAAGCGCTTCATTCACCCAATTTTTGCTCTTCATGTAAAAATTCTTTCAAAAAGCTGAAACATCATTCAATGTAAATAACATTAACCTTCTTTGACAATCCCTTATAGCTTTGAAACTGATTTTTTCATATAGTTTCTAATCATGTAGCAACGCGCGGGCAATGTTTCTAGTGGTTACCTAGTTGTGAGACTTTAAAAAAAATAGTAAAATTGTTTTGTATTTAATTACTATATTGCCCGCAATTCTTATCTTGGTTGTTTTTCTTTAGTTTTGTTAATGTTAATTTTGTCTTTTCACCATCTTTTAGTTGATAAAGAGAATTTTATTAATAGGTAGTTTAGATAATGATTATAGATTTTGAAAATACAGAGTCTCATATAAAATTAATGAATACTAGAGTATATGAATCTACATATACAAAGAGGGAAAAAACAAAAATGATGAACTTTCATAATACCGAAATTGACCTTCTCTCATTAGAAATTAAAAAAACAAATAAATAAATATTCACAAAAACAACCCAAGGTAGTGAGACTGGGTGATTAGTAAGTTCATTATTTTTCGAAATATATTTTTTATGAAAAATAAATATTGAATAAAAAAGAGTTCAATGCTGCACTTGTATGACAAGAGGTTAGTGATAAGAATGAGAGATAAAAATAAAGTTGTAAGAAAAATAAACTGCGGTTTGTAAAAAAAAGATGAATAAGTTTGGGGTGTTGTGACCTACGACTAGGGATGGGCAAATACCCATTGATTATGCGTAACCGCGGTTATTTGTATATTTAAATTTGACAGTTACGGTTATGAGTAACTGTTTAGAGGGTAACCGCGGTTATCAGTCCATTTAAATTTAACGGTTACGGTTATGGGTATAACTATTTACTCGTGAAATTTAAATAGGCGGTTATGGGTATTACTCGCTGTTATAAACGGGTACCCATTTAACCATTTATTTTAATATATGTAAAACTAAAAAAAAAAAATTAGTTTCTAACTAGGTTTAGTATCCCCAGATATATTCGGTAATAAAGGCCCATATAATATATATATAGATGTCTCACTTGAGAGAAAAATATAGTTGATAGAACGGGCTAATGTTTAATATATGTGATTGAATGTGCTAAAGTATTAGAGTGTTCGACAGTTTTGTTTTAGAGTCTTTTGGAGTTTTGACCAATTCAAGATAATGATTAGCTTGAGCATTTAGAAACATGTTATTATCAGATGATACATATCTATATATATATATATATATATATATATATATATATATATATATATATTCAATTGGCCTCGAGTTTTCAATAAATATTTGACCCCAAAATTAGAAATCGATTAAATGGCTTGGATCGATGAACATATGTTTCTAAATAAAAATCCAAATATTTATCAAATTAGCTTATTAGTAGATTGATGCGTACTTACATATATATATATATATATATATATGTATGTATATGTATACAAGAATATTAATTAACCTACAACCATGCATGATTCTTGTAATAGATTGACCGTCAAATAATTGGGAGACATCGCATATATTCATAAATAATATTGCCGTTAATATAAAAATACATGTTAAATGTACTTACAACGGTATTTAATAGTTAGAAAAAAAGAAAATTATGACAAATTTCTTTTTAATTTTCAAGTTGTTAAAAAAATAGGTAGACGGGTAAAAAAAAAAGGTAAACGGGTACGCGGTTATGGGTAAATAACTATGCGATTATGGGTATGGTTAACCGTTTATAAACAGTTATGGGTATGGGTATACCCGTTTATGTAAATACACAACGGGTAAACGGTTATGCGGGTAAAAGCTTAAATGGTTATGAGTAAATAACCGCAGTTACCCGCCTGCCATAACCGTTGCCCATCCCTACCCACGACCTCTCGCACCTGAAGCGAGAATCATACCATTAGACCAAACACCCACTATTTTTGCGCTTGACCTATATTCTTATCTTAAACAAGAATAGTTTTAGCTTCTTAATCCATAATTGTACGCTGCCTGAGCTACTTTCCGTTTTTCAAAGATGCAGTTCATACACGAAGACGTTGATGTTTGTCTTCGACGTTTTGTCGGTGTGTGTCTGGGCCTAAGTTTGATGACATTGTCGGTTGGATTTTAGAAAAGGAATGAAAGGAATAGTGGCTTTGCTAATAATGCAGAGAGTGAAGGATATAAATGAAATAATACAGATTTTTTCATTAATGCTGCACAAGTAGTTACGAAATATTTAAAAAGCTTCGGGTTCGATGCTTTGAGCTGGTTAGTCTGTTTAACTGTGGTTACAGGTAGGGTGAAATTTCTAATGTAATCTTCGACTGTGCTTCAATATAATTAACAGGAGTAAGCGTTATTGCTTGTTTCCAGTACTCGGTAGCTTGATCGAACCAAGCCTGCGCCATTTCAGAATCTCCTTGTTGAACGGCCTGTTCTGCCTAGTCAGAATAGGGGGGGCGGTAAATTCCTTCCCTTAGAACCGTACTTGACAGTTTCCAACCTCATATGGCTCAACAGTCAAATTCTTTTGGTGTCCTATTTTTTTAATACCCTATCTAATTGAATGAGATTTCTCAAAGACACATCCTATTCTTTTTTCTCGAGTTAACCAAAAGAAAGAGGTCTCTTCGGACTCGGAAGGGGTGAATAACTGTGGCATGCCATCAGTTGTTACTCTTTTAAAAGAAAAGAAATACTCAAAAAGCTTTACTTCAGTCTGCCGTACATTTTGTAGCTAGGTTCGAACTTATGAGAAAAGCATATTTACTTAAACATAAACGAGAGAAGGAAAGAATCAGAAAACTTAAAATGGGAGGAAGTGAGGAAGTGAATAAGATCATCTAGCTCCATTAATTGATATGATTCTTGATTTTTTGTTTTTATTACAGATTTTAAGGTAAAATTCACATTTTTGCGATTTTATATGTGTTAGTTGTTAGGATGCCAAATGGCATCTCTGCATTGGATATTAATTTGTACAGTTGTCATGTTCATTGGTTATTGGGTAACTAATAATTATAAATTTGCTTTAGGAGAGCCTTTGAAGGGAGCATTTTTGCTCACCATCATAAACTATTGTATATGTTCACCATACACCTAATCAATTAGCACGTGTTCTTTCACTTAATCTTAGTTAATTTTTTTCAAAATTGAAAAACTAACATTTAATGTGAAAGATAACTAGAGCTAGGTGAAAGAACACATGTCAATTGATTAGGTGTATGATGAGCATATACCATAGTTTATGGTGGTGAGCAAAAATGCTCCCGCCTTTGAATTGCTTGTATACTAGCAAATTAGCAATTGTACCCAAAGCTCCATGTTGAAGATATTGATTGGTGTTTTGGTTCTTGAGCAATGACAATTATATTCTTGTATATACGAGTCAAGATTCGTTGTCTAGCATTGGTAAACAAGTTATGTAGAATGATTCTCGTGCCTACGTTTTAGTAAATATTTGAAGCTGAATTGATTCATGTTTTTATTCGCTGCACATAAATATGTTCTTACTTGATATGCATAGTTTACAAATAAAATCCGTTGCAGATGATTCCACATATGATTTAACCTTGAATACAAGCGTGCTAAAGAAATGAATAATAAATAAAACACTGTCACAACTGTTAGTATACGAAATTTTAAGATTTTTTTCTCTCTTCTTTACAGGGTCGTATCAATGACTTAATACTATAGGTACACTTAGAGCACTTCCACCGTGCTCTTTTGCCCTATGGACAGGCCCCATTTGCAATCCAATCCCCTCCAAAGTGGTGCCAGCACATTCGAGCAATTGAGCTGAGGGGGAGCCCATAGGAGAGCTCAGGCACAAGTCCAAGGCTTGAGCGCCTGAGGGGGAGTGATGCAAGGCTGACGTCAGCCATGTTGTAAAATATTTTGCGTCAGGCACGTGTATAACACGCGAGCATGGGGAGTGCATTACCGACAAGATTTTAGGCGGTGGGGCCGACATTGCAGCCCACTAAGTAGCATTGCATCTGGACCGTTTGATTTCCAAATCAACGGCCCAAATTTTTTCCGTTTTAAAAATTAAAAAATAAGAAAAAAATATAAATGCTTCGGAAGGGACACGAGTCACAATCTGGACCGTTGGATTTCAAATTTTTTTGTAATCCGACAGCTCAACTTAATTAAGTTAATAAAAATAAATAAAAAATCCGAAAAAATTAAAAATTAAAAATTAAAAATTATAATTTTTTTACTTACCATTTTCTCTCACCTTACACTACATTTCAATATCTTCAACAATTCTAAACATGAAAGGACACGTCACACGGCAGAATTGGTTAAAAATCTTATCGAAATCTATCCACAAAAATTGTACTTTCAGATAATGACACATGGACGTGACGAGATCAGTTAAAAATCCAATCCGAAATTAAAAATAAATTATTTTTTATTATTTTAGAACAAATGAAATACTAATATTTTATTGCCTATTGTCATGGCTATTCAGTTTAAGGGTGAAGATGCAAAAGACAATTGCTATTTATTAAAGACAATTACTATTCACTGGAGGGGATTGAATTACCTATTGCCAATGGAAGCCTTTACATATTAAAAGTGCTCTTAGGAGCAATTCCACCCATTATCAAGGGCAAGTGCTTCTGGATTGCCCGTTAAACTAAAAAATGTCTTCCAGCAAGTGATGAGCCAAGCCAAAACCAATCCAATGTTCGTGCAAGAATTGCTTGGCCTTTCGTTCCGCCCACATTCCTTTATTTTGTACAAAATACCTACAGTTGTCCCATGTATATATAGCTTGATACAGGACTCGAGCCCACACGTGGAATGATGTCTAACCCCATATTGGGAGAAATTTTTCATTGTAACAGGAACACGGGTGGTACACCACGTCTTTTTATGTAAGTGGTGAAAATTTTTATTTTTTAAGTTATTAACTTCTTAACACATACAAATCCTACCATTTGTATAATAACATGTGGTGTATCACCTCGTGTGCCGGTCACACTGAAAAATCTCTCCCATGTTGGCAAGTTTCTTGTTAGGGGGTGTTTGTTTGCCTTCTTTAGTTCTCACTGGACTGGCTTAGATTAAAAATTAGTGCAATCCGTGTATGTTCATTGGCGGGACTAAGTTTAATGGGACAAGGGAGGACTCGCCTCGACTAAATCCCTCACTAGGAGGTCTTAGCGAGGCCCCCCAAAAACAATGGGATTGCTAGTCCCGTCTCCCTCATCTGCAAGTAGCGTCCCACGAACTCACATGAGCAGCATAAACCCCCTTCTCTCGTGACCAAACAAAAAACGTTTGTTGCTCATCTTCGTCATCCCGCAAACCCAGCACCCTTTTAGCATCTGGGTCGGTGATTTGGGGGCTTTTGCCATATGGGTTGACCTGAACGACGGCAAAGACGGGTCTTTTGCTACCTCTGCTTCGCTTTGCCCCTCCCATCTCCTTCTTCCCTGCTTCCCACAACCAGAAAATCCAGAAAAATCGAACCCATAAAGGCCAAAAGACCGAACCCATAAAGCCCAAAAAGAGATGGAGAGACGGAGAGGGAGGAGAGAGTAACTTTGGGGACGATATAGCAGGAAAATGGTTTTGAAGTGTTTTGCAGAAAAAAAAATGGAATTGAACTTTGAAGCATTTTGAAGGAAAAAATATGGGAGGAAAGGAAATAATGGGCAATGAAACCAAGGAGGAAGAAGGTACTCTCTAGAGAGAGGTAGAACCGTAGAGAGTGATTAGAATTTTTAGAAGGAAAAGGTTGAATTCATAATAAAATATTATTAGATGTATATTAAATATTAAATATTATAATTTATTAATTATTTTATTTTTTAGTTCGATATTGCACCAAACACTTCATTAACTTAATCTAGTTTAGTCTAATCTAAGCTAATCCAACTTAGTCTCCGAAGTTAATCCAGTTCGAAATAGTCTGGTACAACAAAAACACTCTTAGGGGCTTGAGTTAATATTTTGTACGAAATACCAATAAATTTGCCTTTGCCACTATGCTCTCTGACTGCTCTCATTCGAGCAACTTAACTTTTTCCATGTGCTCTATAATTACACAATTTTAGAACCCACCCCACCATACCCATATGAATAATCAATTTCATAAAATTATAGCAGTTTTTGAATTTTGATCCAGTTGGAGTTTAATCATTGAAATAAAAATATGTGAGCATTAGTTTTTGTATTTTTACTGTGTGTGAAGTGATGGTAGTAGGGAAAAGAATCCTGTACTCCCTCTGTTATAACTTCCGTCCCTAACTTTCCTCTTAAAATCCATTAATCTGACTAAAAGTTCTAATAGTGTTATTAGGAATATTGCTCCATATTGTGACGAGTTTCGAGACCAATACTCACATATTTTTAATTTAGGAACCAAAATTTCAATTGAACGAAAGCTTCAGTTAGACCAAATACAAATACATTACAAAGAAAAGAGATGATGAGGTTTCAATTTGAACTTCCAACTCCATTAGCCTCCTATAGTAATTGAACAGGCACATGATGAGTGTGTGTCCACATTTAATACATAAATTGGACTATTGATGAGAGGTTGTTATGAAAAATTGGTTGATAGTTTAGTTGATATGATGATCACGTGAATTAGGTATTTGCCTGCAAATGCCACCATTTGTTTCCTCTTTTAGTCTCCCAACTGTGAGAAATTAAACCACCAAGCCCCAATAAAAGAAAATAAATGGGGGCTCATGAGGAAAGGGCGCGCTCTATTGAAGATTGCAATTCGAAAATTTGACAGAATAAATTATAATTTATATTAATAGTTTCACTTGTAATCACAGTTGTCTTTTTTGATAAAAATCAACACTTGTCGAGCTGTGCAAATAATTAAGTTGAGATAATATCGGTGCAAGTAATTAAGTTGAGTCAATATTAGTGTAATTACATTGAATGATTCACCTTTCATTCTTGACCGAGTTTGATTCTCGTTTACATTCCAAGAGTTGATGTATTCCAATACGTGCATAAATAATCATGCATGTGTTAGACGGTGTAGGCTTGATATACATTTTATATGTTTGTCACTCTTATTTCACAAGTTGGGCTATTCTTGCATGTGCATAAATAATCTCACACATGTCAGACAATGTAAATTTGATATACATTGTTGACTAATTCCCTTACAGTTTAAGTATTTAGGGACATGCGTTGATCATATAACATAAATTACTTGGGTAAATTAAACGTGGGTTTGCGTAAAAAGCATGGTATTAATGGGATCCGTGTAAGTAGGTTTAGACAGATAAGATATGCAGTTGGGAGTTCTTGAATGAATGACATTGTGATATGGAGGATGAAGTCGGTATGCACGTTAGGGTCCTTTTCTTCTCCCCTAAACGCAAGGTCACCCCTAAAGAAAGGGTCCCTAGGGGACCCTAACCTCATGTGAAGCCCTTAAATTTCAGTGTCGATGTGCTTTTAGATCAAGGTGCTTATAAACCCTATATAATAAGCTTTGTAAAGATGGGTAATACCAACAGCTTATAGAATAAGCCGTTTTCTTCTTGATCTTTTCTCTCCCCCGTACGTCTGTGTTGGGGGTGCGGTTCCCAATGAAGATTCTCCAGAAGTGCTTCTGGCTGTGTCTGCTTTTTGTGAGCTTTAGCCATGCTGAGCAGACAGTTGAGGTAGTTGGGGTTGGAGAATGTACTGACTGTGCTCGGAATAACATTAAGACTAGCCATGCCTTTTCTGGTAACAAAATTTCTGTTTGCATTTTCTGTCATAAGTTGCTAATATTTTAGGTATTTTTGCATTGCCATGCACATTACTATGTTGCAATATTGCATGAACTTCAAAAGTGGACAGCAAAGTGACTATATTTGGAATAGTAATGCTAGTGAGACTAAATTTGTACATAAAATTTTGTAAACTAAATGACATGGAAGTTGATGATTGAATTATTACTTAAGTATTGAGAAACATGCTCATAAACTTAACAATTTCACTGAAGTTTTATTTCCGCTTTCTATGTATGGAACTTATATATAGTTTAGAGCACTTGCTCATACACTTAACTCTTGCTTTCTTCCTCTTGTGAACTAAGAAACCAATTAGGGTTTATTCTTGACCTAAATTGTTATTAAACTTAGCTACAATTTTACAGGTCTTCGTGTAACAATTGACTGCAAGCCCGAAAATGGGCACTTCAAAACAAGAGGAGTTGGGGAGCTCAATGAACAGGGAGAGTTCAAAGTCTCACTTCCTAAAGAGATTGTGAAAGAAGAAAACCAACTAAAAGAGGAATGTTATGCCCAACTCCACAGTGCATTAGCTGCCCCTTGTGCTGCCCATGATAGCCTAAAATCCACAAAAATAGTCTTCAAGTCCAAGGCAAGTGATGGGACACAAACATTTGGAGTGGCTGGTGGAAATCTCAAATTTTCACCTGTGACTTGCACTTCTGCCTTCTTTTGGCCTCACAAGAAGCACCCACTTTTTTCCAAATTGCCACCTTTGCCTAAGTTGCCGCCTTTCCCTAAATCTCACCCAATTTTTGGACACCCATTCCCATTCCCTCCTAAGGTGTTACCTCCATTCCCACCTAAGGTCTTCCCTCCAAAAGTTCCAATCTTCAAGAAGCCTCTTCCTCCACCAGTGCCAATCTACAAGAAGCCTCTCCCTCCACCAGTGCCGGTATACAAGAAGCCGGTCCCTCCACCAGTGCCGGTATACAAGAAGCCGGTCCCTCCCCCCATCCCGGTCTACAAGAAGCCTCACCCTCCGCCCGTCCCAGTTTACAAGAAACCTCTCCCTCCACCCGTCCCAGTCTATAAGAAGCCTAACCCTCCACCAGTCCCAGTATACAAGAAACCTTGCCCTCCACCAACACCAATCTACAAGAAACCTCTCCCTCCACCTGTCCCAATATATAAGAAGCCTCTTCCACCACCAGTTCCAGTATACAAGAAGCCACTTCCACCACCAGTCCCCATATACAAGAAGCCACTTCCACCACCAATCCCAATATACAAGAAGCCACTTCCACCACCAGTCCCCATATACAAGAAGCCACTTCCACCACCAATCCCAATATACACAAAGCCACTTCCACCACCAATCCCAATATACAAGAAGCCACTTCCACCACTAGTCCCCATATACAAGAAGCCACTTCCACCACCAGTCCCAATATACACAAAGCCACTTCCACCACCAATCCCAATATACACAAAGCCACTTCCACCTCCCATCCCATTCTACAAGCCAAAGCCACATCCATTCTTTAAGCCTCACCCTCCATTGCCAAAGATTCCTCATCCATTCTTTAAGCCTCTCCCTCCATTGCCAAAGATTCCTCATCCATTCTTTAAGAAACCACCACTCCCACCACTCCACCCAAAATATTACTTCCCCCACCCAAAGCCCAAGCTTCCTCTCATCCCCAAAATCCCATAAATACTTCCCCCACCCAAAGATTGGCAAGTTCCCACCCCTGCCACCTTTGGTTCCTCAATATCCTTAGGCTATTGAAGTACTATATATTCTTTCCAGCTGTAAGTAGAAGCTAGCATCAACGTTGTGTGGTGAAGTGAAAGCATGAAGCAATTTAAGATCACAATAAATTAAGCCTTCAAAAGTTCAACTGTTCAAACCTTGAAGAGAAGCAAATATCAGAGAGATAGCTGATAGAGTGGAAGACTGTTTATTTATAAGTTATTATTTGACTTGTTTGGATTGTGTTTCTTTACATTGTAATATCACAATTGTTTTTGAAAAATTTCAGGTGGATATTACTTATGTTATAGTGTTACTTTTCATGTTTTTCGTGGTAAATATTTACTATTCTGTTGTCATTCCCCTTGAATTTACAGTGGTGGAAATTCAAGTTTCATGTATTTTATGTGGGTGTTATATCGCATACAAGTTAACCATGACTCATCAGAAAAGTAAAACCTTATGAATCCGATTTTTTAGCTACTAAATCTTTCGTTTCATTAGACATTAGTTGTAAGCACTTATCATTTATAACACATCCAATTTTTTGATACACGCGATATTAGGAGGACGAGTGGTTTGAAAGTATGGGCAATGCTATATTGCTTGTGACATACAGATTCAATGCGTTTTCTTCTCAGCACAAGATCTAATGTAAATAGAGTTAGTATTATCGGTTTCGAAAGGGCCTATCTAGTTCACATGTCGACGTCTCAACCAAATATAAAAGGGTATGCATGCATGCAATTGATGCATGGATTGATCCTTGCTTAGGTCGTTTTCCCAGCAGAAGATTTTTCATGCTGCTTTCAAGTTTGTACAAGACACTTTGAAAAGTATGTGGCCCATAAAATTAGTAGGTCTGTACTGATACTAAAGTGTTTTAAATAAAAGTTGCTTATTTTATCATTTTTTATGTTCAAAGGTGTTTTGTAAATTAAAGAAAAAAGAATTATTTTGAAAGCTGTGATGATTGACAGCATAAATCACCGAAAAGCTGAAGCTATTAAATGCTGTTTTGAAAAATTAGTTTTTTTTCAAAACATGCGGAACTACGTTGCATCTTTAATAAAAAAAATTAAAGTTCAATAACACCCTCGTCATTTTTATAAAATGACAATCGTTGTCCCTCTTCATGCGTCGCCCACTCTCCCGATCATCCCTCTCCTCCCTTCTTTTTCCTAAGACTTCCTCCCTTTCCCAAATCAGCTCAATTTGAGCAGCACCACCAGCAACCCTTGTCAATGGGGCTGAAACACCTCACCTCCTCCCAGATCCACCAGATCCAGTCCCAACCCCAACTCCAAATCTTTTGGGATAATTACCACCAACAAGTTTCTCAGCTGTCGTCTGGGATTTGTCGATCTGAGCGGGAGGTTCAAGCATGTGCAGGTTCATTACTGCAGGTGCAGGTGAGGGAGAGGAGAAAGGGTGGAGAAAATGAGGGAGAAAGAGAGGAGAGAGGAAGGTTCATTTCTGCAAACCCATAAGAGAGAGGACGGAGAGAATGGAGAGGAGAGAGAAAGGTTGGTTTCTGCAAAATTCAAAGGATAGATGACTGTGAAAATGAGGAGACGGGTGTGTCAATAGAATGTTTTTTTTGTTATCTTAAAATAAATCATAAAGTCATTTTTATCATCAGGACCGGTCATGAGTATTTAGGGTCCTGTGCAAGACATAGGTGGAGGCCTGAGTATTAGTTTTAATGTTATTTTCCAATTTTTTTTGAATTTTTTTATCTATAAAACTAATATATTACAAGTTACTGCAATGAAAATAAGTTGTTTGATTGGTTGGTTTTTTTTTATCCTTACCTTTAAAGGTCCTAAGTTCAATACATGTTGGATACATTTTTGTGATCTTCTTTTTAAGTTTGCAAATTTGCAAAAGCTTAAAAAAATAGCAAAGCAATGTCATTGGGATTCAAACCCAGCACATGGGCTACAAGGTATAAAAACTAAACCAATAGCGCTAGAACAACGTACATGATTGTCCTTTGCCTCTAATTTATTTTATATGCATTTGTATACATGTAATGAAAATTTTGGGTCCTTCCAAATCGGGGACCCTGTGTGGTGGCACCACACACCCTCAGGCCCGACTCTGTTTAACATCACACTCTTTTTAGTCATTTAACGCAATCCAAGCAGTTTTACCAAAAGTTTGTCAAATACTTAAACACTGTTTTTTTTTTTTTGGTTAAAATACTATTGGAATAAAAGTTTGCCAAAAACCCAACTACTTTATTTTACAGTTGTTTATTTTCATAGCATAACATAAGCAATTTTTTTTTTTAAAAACACAGCAACACCAATGATAATTTATGAGCCAGTATGGGCGCCTTTGAAGTTATGAAAGAAAACTTATTCATCGCAACCATTACCATATTAATAAATAATTATTAGGGCTGTGTTCGGTTGGTAAACCGTGCTAAATTTCATGTGCCACCTGCTAGCCACATATACATAATTACCAAAAATCAGTTACCGCTAGCCAACCGTCTTCTTGTGATTTCCAAAAATTTGTTTAGCCAAAATTATTGGTTGGTTCAGTTGATAAATGGCACAACCGATGTTTTGCAAATAAGCTACAAAAACAACAGCTCAAGACCATACATTGACCCATAAACAACAAACTAAAAAAGAGAAACCAAAATTATTGGCTGATTCGGTTGGTAAATGGCACAACTGATGGTTTGCAAATAAGCTACAAAAACAACAGTGCAAGACCATGCACCGACCCGTAAATAACAAATCAGAAAGAGAAAAATAAGTTGTTGCTGCAATTTTGCAATTGATGATAAGCCAACATAATCATGACTTAACAAATTAAAATGGAAATCAAATCAAAACTTAATAAGCCAACAACAATGTCAGCAAACATAATCCAGCAAACATAATCATTGAACTGAAATACTATAATTAGAAATAGAAAAAATATAGCAATACTTACATTTTTCTAGTTCTTCACATGTCAAGCATGTAAAAATACCCAAGATATCTAAATAGAAAAAGAAAAAAAAAATATATATATATATATATATATATATATTGGTAGGTATGCATACCGCCGTTATACAAAATCCAATATCAAAGTCATACCATTAATTGTCGGTTCAATATAATGCCAACCAATTATGAAAAAATGCAAAAACTATACCATACCATTACGAACTGACTGGTATTGTTCGGTCGGTAAATCGGTTTATGGTAAAATTTCCCAGCCCTAATAATTATACATATATGATGCTAAGGAAGAAGAGATTCGAAGACATGATTTTAAATTATAGGGTGAACTGCCAATTTAGTTTTTGAATTATTGCATGAGTGAAAATTAGGTCCCTAAACTATTTTTTTCAAAAAAAATCAATCATTGTTATAAAAATTTGCCAATTACAGGGTGAACTGCCAATAATTATACATATATGATGCTAAGGAAGAAGAGATTTGAAGACATGACTTTAAATTATATGGTGAACTGTCAATTTAGTCTTTGAATTATCGCATGAGTGAAAATTAGGTCTCTAAACTATTTTTTTCTTCAGAAAAATTAATCATTGAATTATAAAAATCTGCCATTACATCTCTAATATTATATTCGAAGTTACTATATTCAATTTTCCATCAATTTAAATCACCCTACTTGCATGTGATACACATTGGAGGGTAAATTGATCATTTTTCATAAAGAAATAATGTATGCAGTTAACTTTGGAGGGTAAATTATACGTTAGATTAGCAACCTATATGAAATGTTAAGGGCTTATAGGCGATAAAATGACAGTATTACACTCTATAGTGTGTCAAGTGACTTAAGTTGACAAAAAATTAGATAAAATAGCTTTGAATATAATAAAAGGGATGAAATTAGCAATTCTTAATGAATTTAGGGACTTATTTTACCGAAAAAAATAATTTAAGGACCTAATTTTCACTAAGGTGATAATTCAGGAACTAAATCGACACTGTACCCTAAATTATATATGCTAAAACTCATTTTTGCCTAAAACACTATTTATTGAATTTGAGTTTTGTGTTATCGTTATAAATAAATAAACATGTCAGATGTTATTATTATTGAAATTCTAATATTCATATTCATTGTGACATTCCGTCCCAAAATTTATTATTTTTTATTCTTAGTCGTAGTGAAATTATCATAATGCCACTGAGATGCCACGTAGGCCATCCACGTGGACCTCAATTTTCCTTTCACTTTTCCAGTCTTATTTTACTATTTTTTAATAGTACTCACTTTTACGAACACGGGACTGTAGACGGAATTCAATTCGAAGTTATAACAAACAAGTTATGTTCGAAACTATGTAAAAATACCCTGAGGCAATTTCAAATTCGAAATTCTTGTATAGTGGCCACTGCTTTGGTCTGATTTTCTGATTAGCCTTGTGGGTTGTGTGCGTTGGTAACTAAGAAAGTTGGTTTAAGTGTGCAACAAGTGGACAATTTAATATTGTTTTATGGGTAAACTACCAATTAGTTCCTAGATTATCACCTTAGTGAAAATTAGGTCCCTAAACTATTTTTCAGAAAAATTAGTCCTTGAATTATAAAAATCTACCAATTACATCCCTAATGTTATATTCGAAGCGACTATATTCAATTTTCTGTTAATTTAAGTCACGTTCCTTGCATGTGATACACATTGAAGGGTAGATTGGTCGTTTTTCATAAAGAAATAGTGTATGGAGTTAACTTTGGAGGATAAATTGGTAGTTTTTCATAAATAAGTTGTGTAAGTTAACTTTTGAGGGTAAATTAGACATAAATTAACAACCTATGAAATGTTAAGGGCTTATAGATTACACTCTAATGTGTGTTAAGTGACTTAAATTGACAAAACAAATTGGATAAAATAGCTTTGAATATAATAGTAGAGATGAAATTAGCAATTTATAATGAATTTATGGACTTATTTTACTGAAAAATAATTCATGGACTTAATTTTCACTGAGATGATAGTTTAGGGACTAAATCGACACTTCACCCTTGTTTTATTAGGTTTTGAAAACTCACACTTTTGTGCCATCATCCATTAGACATCATTTCTTTTCCATTTTTTATAAAATATATTTTCTTTCTCTCCCACTATCGCACGTTTCTCTCTCTCTCTCTCTCTCTCTCTCTCTCTCTCTCTCTCACACACACACACACGCGCGCGCGCCATATCCTATCACTTTTCCCTCGCATCTCTCTTTTCCTCACACATCCCACTTTTCCCTTTTTTTCCCCATATCAGCCGACTCTCTCTCTTTTTTCATCTTTTCACTCATTCACATCTTTCTTTCTCTCTACCCACTCAACTCTTCATCACCTTTCAAATTCTCTCCCATAGCTCTCCTCACTCTCTCCTTCTCGGTGCAAGCCAAACAACCACCACACCATCTCCAAACGCCACCAAAAAATTCCTCAAAATTCACTCAAAATTTTCTAAAGGTCTCTACAACTTACTCTTAATCGTTGATCGTGAGAAAGCCCAAAGGAAAACGAAGATCCGGTTGCGTAGCTTGATGAACGTTGGCAAAACTTTCGCTCCTTCAACCACGGTAGGCCTAGATTTCTCACTCTCAAACTCTCCTTTGAAATTTTGGTAAATATTCTTACCATGCATACAAGTTTCTATGTGTTTAAAGGATAAATATCTAACCCACCATGTTTTTCGGTAAGTTGTAGGATTTTTCATGCCAAACCTGGCCAAACCTTGTTGATTTGATCAAGTTTGAAGGTGTAGGACGACTTCCCACAATCTCTAGGCCACAAATTTGAGCTTGTATGCTCGAATCCCCTCTGTTCAGAAGGTTCCATGTCGGGCAGTAGCTTTTAGGCCGTTTTTCGAGCAACTCTGGCCAACTTTTGGCTTTAAAATGGGTATAATCTTATTCCTCTCATTCTAAACTTCATTTTCACATATTATGCGTTAAATTTGGTTATGTAACGGCTTCGAACGAGCCGTTTGAATTTCTTCCCAAATTTCCAACGAAAATGTCATTCTTGTCCAAACTAAGGGAAATTAAGTTTATTGCATTAATTATTATTACTTTAGTGAATAGTGTGGTAATTTTTCATTTAGGAGAGGACCATCTGAAGGTGTACTGTGAGCAGAATAGTTGGAAGGATACGACATGAATGTACCTGTGAGAGGGTCTTTTCGTTTTTACTTATATATATATGTATATGTGATTTTTCTCAACAACTGCTTTTATATACTATGATGTTACATGCCGTGTTTATCTTTACAAATAGACTTTTCGTACACTTTATGTTTTTAATATTATTTGTGAGCATAAACTTGTGGCATAACATTCTTGCATTTTATCTGCTCATTATTACATGTTTGCACGATGTTTCTTAGTTATTTGTACTGTCCTGGGCCAAGGCCCAGCTTCACGTGTAGTTCACATACACCGTTTACATTCGCTTTGGATCCAGAGTTAGGTGCTAGCCTGTCCTTTTGTGTGATGTTTTGGACTCGTATGTGATGCGACTAGCGTAGCTCATGTGATATAGTACTAGAATGTAAAACCTACACTCAGCCTGTTCCATTGTCTAAATATCTCTGTAATGGACTTGTGTGCCTACATAAATTAATGAGCATTGATTTCTTGTAATAACGATTTGAGATTTAATGGCTAATTATATTAACACCCCACAAATTGTTTAAGAAACCCCACATTTGCTTTTTCACTTAAAAATTATCTTAATACACCCCACTTACTTTCCTATAATACCCCCACAACCCACATTCTCAATATACATCTTATATTTTATACATACACCCCACATTTTTCAAATATTAAAACACTCATTTTTAATTTTCAGAGATTGAATCTAACCATATGAACACTAAAAGATGAATATGAATATAGAAGTTTAAATAATGCAGCAAACGCAAAATTAATAATTATCGATGTCATCGAAATCACTAAAACAATGAAAACTATGAAGTCTTATCTCATGTAAAGCTCCTGAAACATCAATTTCGTATTCCATTCGTCAAAAACAATTTTTCTTAATCAACATGTTTGATAGTTGAGAAGATAAATAATACGCTAAAAGTGATTTGTGGTGTATTTATAAATCTTTATTTTTTTTTAACCTAATAAGGTCAAAATTGTCATTGCATAGTGGAATAAATAAGTCATTTAATATTAAATTTTGATGTGGGATGCATTCAACATTTAATGTTGAGATACCTTCTTGTTGTATCTTACATCTTTTGACTCACTTTTGTTGCAGGGTACCGTATTACATACTAGTATTATAATATTTTCAGGAAACTTTATACTTGTTTTACATTGAGGGGTTACACATTTTCGAAAACGGTTTATAAAACTTTATTTTTAGGTCCACTCATCCTTGTTTTTCGCCCCTCTAGGATTTCAGTGGCAAAGGTTTCGTGACGACAAAGATTGCTGGTAAAAGTTGTCATGTAAGAGACTTCTCCTTTTCGTATAAATTTCATTACTCCTTTTTTACTAGAATTTATCTATGCTCTAACATCACTTATGTGATATGAGTTCAATCTCACTCACATGAGCACTATAAATTAATCACTTTTAGGTTTTAATTTATTCACATTTTCACATCACTACACGTTATGGCTTCGTCACCTTCCAGGTGTCGACCAACACATCGTGATTCTGATGTCCAGGTGAACATTTCGGATATGGGTGTGTCATTCATAATTGAGTTTTGTGTTATCGTTATAAAAACATATTCGCATGTTATTATTGAAATTTAAAAACACCGATTTTAAGCTTCATCCCATAACCCAACCACGTATTTAGTATCTGCTAATGCTTCTAAATCCATAGACAAACTGACTCAGGTTAAATTTGTTTGTGCCATATGGATTCAAGCCAAAGATTTTCAAACTTATGATCATTAAGTAGGGAATCATCTAGAAGAGAAATGAACAGTTGTCATTCCTTCTTAGTCTCATATGATGTGCCCACTATAGCATGTGTCCCTAGTAGCAGAGCCATGATTTCAGATTAGGAGGGGCCTTTAAAAAATGTTAAAAAAAATGCTACAACACTGCTAATAACACCAGCCCTAAAACAACGTTGCAGCATGCTTGCAAATCCATCTCTCACGCTCACTAATCCATCTCTTAGGTTATCGTCTCATCCAATGTTTGGTCATCGTCTCAGCCACTACTTTCCTACTCTAGATTTTTGGTCTAAGTATGATGTTTGTTTGCTCAGTGACAATGGTGTTGATTTTTCAATTTCTTTCCCTTTCATCAATACGTTCTAACCCGTTGGGAGTCATGTTAATTGGCAAAGAAAACAATCTAATAGAAAGGGCTAATGACAACACGAAAATCACATATGGATGAAAGCATAATTCAAGTTTATCAACAACCACCAGTACCATGTGAAAAAGATTAAACTCTAGGAAAACCAGCTCTCTCGCCTACCATTTCTCTCCTTTTGGTTAGGGCTCTAGCCCTTTAAAAAAAATCTTAGAAAATCAAAAGGATAATCTAATTTTTTTCTCTGTGAAAAAAATGTCAAGGTAAGTCGGAGACCATTATGGTCCCTTCATGGCTCCGCCCTAGGGTGTCCCTGAAGCAGCATATGCAGTACCTGTTCCTATTTTAGCATCATCAAGAGCACCTCCAAAAGTCTCACTTTGTCGTTTGGCTTACCTTAACAAGCCAGAGATCCCCGAGGTATTATTAGGTACCATATTTATGAAAGGGTAATGCTAGGTAGACCAAATTTTTAAGCCAAATTTGTAAAATCAAACGATATCTCACTAATACGAAATAAGCATATTAATCAACACTTAAATAATAACCTAATCATCAACAACCACATTATTTGATTTACAAAATTTGGTCTTTCTAGCAATACCCTTTATGGAATACTTATCCCCAGGGCAATCAAGACCTTCTTTGTGCCACCTCATCAACTCTACAAGGATTTGGACTGATAGGCATTAAGGCCATCTCCAACTGAATGAGCTATGTTTAGCCCTTGTCCAGATTATAGCCATGTAATAAATTATTTTTTAATGAACAATGTTAGGCCATATTATATACTATCTCCAACCGAATGACGATATTTTTAGCACTCTTAATAATTTATTATTTTAAATTTGTTCTTTAATTTTATTGGTTAATTGAATTAAACTACCATATTAAAATTATGTTTGAATATGTTTTGAGTGTCACTTGTTACTAAATAAATAAGCCTCTGGATTTCTTATCCATTGGTTGAAGATGTGACATATGAAAAAAAATATCGAAAAATTTAAATTTAGATTATTGGAAGAGATAAGGGAGGGTGTTTACAAAAAGGATGTGAGAAATGATGTAGAAATGGGCCTAAAAAAAGGGGCTACCCAGTTGGCTAAGAATGTTGAGCCTGATGGCCAAAGGATAAAGCTTGGCCTGGTGGATCCCCTTTTTCTTTGGCCCAACTGTGATGACTTGTCCCTAATTTTCTATGTAATTTCTCCCCGAATAAGTAAATTACCGTTTATGCCCTTGTTCGCAAGTGACGTGGACGTATTTATTCGCTCTTAAATTATTATTCTCGCTATCATAATTAATTTGTACTCGTTGTTACGAGTGTATGTTAATTTTATCAGTGTTAGAAACACTATTTCGAATGGATTTTCTGATTTGCTTTTACTGTGGGAAATCTGGAAAAGCCTATCTTGTTACTTCTTTAAAATTTGGTCTGTGCCTTATATTTTTCACCAATCAATCTTCTTCCCTCTTTCTGGCACCTAATCAGACTCTCAATCTCTCTGTTCAATCAGAAACCATCACTTATCTCTCTTATCTCTTTCTCTCTCTCAAAACTGTACCTCGCTCTTCTCTGCAATAAAGAAGACCACCACCATCTCTTCACAGATCGAACCTGAAAACCACATATTTGGACTCCTCTCGTCACCACGAACTTAACCATACCCTCATATCGCATGTTGGTTAAGTTTTGAGTGGTCAACGCGGAGCAACTCGGAAGCTCCGACTCGGTGGTTTTTGTGTTGACGTGATCGCAGCTGAGTTACCAAGTTTTGAAGGTTGTGGAAGCATCCACACAACGCCCTAAGGTTCCTAGACTAGTTTTGGTGGAGCGTTGATGTCGAAATAAGCACGTTCAATTAGTTGACTTTTTGACCGAGACATTCGAGCCATTTTCCGTCCACTTTTGGACTTTTGGAAGGTATAACGTTGTTCTACTCTCCATAAGCTTCAAATCCATATAAATTTCGTGAAAAATGGTTAAGAATTGAGCAAGTTATAAAGGTTTGAAATTTTCCCAGAAACCGGTGAGTTCAAACGGTGATCGGCGAGGCGTCAACCCTGACGGAATATTCTAACGGCATCAAGTAACGCTGTTAGCTTCTGTTAAGGTTTTAACGGAATATTCCTAACGCCGTTAGTCACATGGATTGCACGTGCTACGCGTGGCCGGCATGTGAGGGCGCGTCTGGTGTCCAAAAATATTTTTGAAAATTTATGTAGGTCCGTGACGTCGAGTAGATCGATTTCATATATTCAAACCCTATGTTTGAGCAAATTATGGGAAGTTATTCCTAGTTTTTAGCATATGTCCTTATTAATTAATTATAAATAGTTGTTTCGCATATAGGCGAAACCTACCCTGAGGATGTGCGTGGATAAGTGAGAGTAGGGGGCTACGATCCTACGACATACCAGTGGGTGGACATTTTCTTTTCGTATATTATGTATATACTTTATAGTTTCCATAAATGTTTTTAAATGCTTTTATGCATTTATGCCATGAATTATATATTTTTCTAAATGCTATGAAATGGTTGAGTTTTATATTGCATCATGGTATATCCATATGCATATTACCTGCATGTAATTGATGTGAATGGTTTGAAATGCTAATGTGAACGCGGGACGCTCATGTAAGTCCAGGTAAAGTTATGTTGTGAATTGAAATGGTTGAATCACTATGACATGTTTTTGCATATAAAGTGCTCATCATTGCTACATCCCGGTGTTAGTGCTCCCACCCAAGGCTAGGGCTAGTCCTTCAAGTGTATGTTCACCTCCCGCACCGCACGCTCACCTTGGATCCAAGTAGGTGCTAATCCTATCGTACATATCACATTAGGTGACTCCAACTCATAGGTGACCCGAGCATAGCGTTAGTCTTCACGTGATTGTAGCACTAGAGTGATTATTATTACACCTAGTCATGTCGTACAGGTCACATTAGGGGATTCCAACTGACATGTTAGTATAGATTACATCACATAATCATATCTATACTGTTGTTGAGAATATCTGTTGTGGCATACTTCTGGACTTACATTCAGCATGGACTTATTTTCATACTTATAAGTAGTATGATATTTTTGGAAACTATACATGTTTTACAGTGAGGGGTTAGTATGATTGAAAAATAAATGTATTTTATAAACCTTTTTGTGCTTACTCACCCTTTTGTTTTTCGCCCCTCTAGGTCCTAGTTAGCTGATTTATCTCTGTGGCGTACAAGGAATAGCTGGTGGATTTCAACATATCTCCACTTAACGTCGGAACTTATCTCTAGTTGTGTAATAAGTACTTCTCTCGTTCGATTGCTTTACCCTTATGTTATCTATGCTTTGAATACTTGTAGTTATGGGTTGTAACCACTATTGCGCACTCACGTTATTAGTTAGTTAAATTCTAGTTTTAGTTTTAATTTATTCACAATTTTCTTACATCACTTGCACTTTTGATTACGTCACCTTCACGTGACGGCTATCACGCCTTGATTCCGGTTGGGGTGTGTCACCAACCCTCCATTGGAGTTGGATTTTAGAGCATTTCGGGCTGGATTTTGGCCTATAGTCCTATAGCCATCTCCATTGGAGATGGCCTAATCTTCTTTTTTTGGAGTGGGATCTTTCATAACAGTTCTCTCAAAACATTGAGTATTCATCACTCTGAAATTTGTTTCAATTCATTTAGTCAGGCAAGATATTCCAATACCCTTTCCTTTCAATTCATTTGAAACATAAACCATCAAAAAGTGGTTAATCCATGTCCTTAGTTATATTTTTCACCTCCCAATGTTCCTTTCCATTCTCTTGGCATGGTAATTTAGAATGGTAGTTATATGTTTCATTGATCATACATATAGTGCACTAAATATTAGAAAGTCTCATTGAGTCCATATGAGAGAGTATTCAAGACAATCGTGGTTCATGGAGCCTTATGATTTGAAGTGCTACTATTACAAGAATGTGGTCGTTGTATCTTGGGAGACATGCGTCGATCAACCATGTGCACCGTAATGGAGTGTAAACTTGTCTTAAGGACAAAGTGTGTAATACTTGCCTCGACCGTATTTTCAGGTTTTTCGAATCCTTATGTCATGTTTGTTTAACATTAGTTACTCATGTGCATGCATTGCTTTGATGTATAATTGCATGAATTATTTCTTGATTTTCCATGTGATTTAATATTAGCAATTATACCCTATTTTACAGTATATTGTATATGTAACCATCTGGACTGCTCCTCCCACCTTTCCAGAAGAAAAAAATCCCCATGAGACTTGCTTTGTTCAAGTAGCTTTATTTCTTTAATTGTTTATAGTTCATGTCTAATGTGTCCTCAGGGCGACTGACGAGAAATTAAGTGATTTGTAAGCAATCTGCCGAAACTCTCTCAAATAGGCTTTTGGAAGAAGAGAAAACCATTGCAGATTGCCTACACAAGAATAGCCTGAGGTAGTGATTCTCCTGTTGTGATGCCATGTTCTTCTTGAATGAGTATGCTCTGAGTACACAGTTAACTGCTTAGTGTGGCTATACATTCCGATATTCTAATTTTCCCTCCATGATTCTTTTGGCATGGGATGAGGTATATTATCAAATACTTTGGTGGCATAAAATCTGGTATCATATGTGATTGAATAAGTGCTTGAATTATGTTATGAGTTTAATTAATTAATTTATTTTATTTACTGTTTGACGTTGTTGTGGAGAATGAAGGAGACAATATTATCGGAGTTACGCATTTGAGTGTTTATAAAGGAACAATACTTTAGTTTTTGAACTTTATACAGTTTGGACATAAAAGGACACTTTACAAGTATGAGTAGGACCATAGCTTTTGAAAAACACTACCCGGGGATGGCGAATTAATATCTCAAATTTTTGTTATGTAATATATGAATGTAAATAACACTAGGCGTATCAACATCTCCAAAAGTTTCAAGTCTTTACATGGATGTTACATATAATGTAACCTGTAAACAGTACTCTGCCACATATTTTCAAGACTTTTCACCCCTTGAACAAAGTTTAAAATCACGCGGCAATTTACGGGTACACCTGCTAGTAGGAGATCAAATCGTCTACACCCATTTGTTTTCAGTTTTTGTTTTCATTTTTTTTAAACTGAAAATTGAAATATAGTTTGGTAACTATTTTTAGGAGATTAAATCGTCTACACCCGTTTGTTTCCTACTTTCTAAACGAAACGGATATGTACTAGCTGTTTCATTAAGTTGTTCCCAAGATAAAAAAAAAATGAAAATGAAATAGTTATCAAATGACCCCTAAGTTATTGCCTACTTACCATTTTCGTTGATTATTTGTTTGTGAGTTTTGGCCTAGTGCCCCTGCTTGTACCTTAATAAAATTTGGTTAGGGGGGGGGGAAGAGAGGAGGGGAGGTGGGTTTTTGGGTGCCATGATCTTATTTTTTATTTTTTTTTCCGGGAAAGAGTAAATGCTTCACAAGTGAATATTTGTGAAGAGATAATCTCGTCTAATCCTTCTCTTCTTTCACCCAAAAGAAAAATAAAATTAAAGCTGCAAACCATTTGCGACTCTAACAATTTCAGGTTTAGGGTAAGTGAGGGAGAGGTTTAAGTTCTAAAAAAATAAACGATAAGAGAGGACCCCCTAGAGCCCACATTAGGAAATCCAGCAGATACCCGCACGAAGCCCGAACCTGAGCCCAATAAAAAAAATCCAATTTTCGTCGTATGTGACCCAACTACACTAAAAATTTTGGAGCCCAATTTTGGCAGATTTAGGTTTTCTCACTTGCTCTGAACTCTGAAGCGCGAAAAAGAATAAAAAATCATAAAATTTTCTGGGTTTATGATTCTGAAACTGAGAAACACTCTTTTAGGGTTTTAAGTTCACCTCTCTGAACATCGAAGCTCCATCAATGGCGAGCCCTAAGTCCATCGACGCCTCGCTCTGGTGGGACTCTTTCTCTCTCTTACTCACTGAGCTCGAAAATGCCTCTCTCTCCTCCGACCTCCCTCCCATTCTGGTAAACCCCCCATCTCTCTCTCTTTCTCTCTCTCTCTCTCTCTCTCTCTCTCTCTCTCTATATATATATATATATATATATATATATATATATATATGCATGTATGAAAAGTGTTGAACTTGGTTGGTATTTTGGTTAGGTAAAGAAATTAACGGACAATCACGCTTGGTTCGTGGACACAGTGTCTCGCTTCAAGCCGCCCAATGAGAATTCGAGGGAGGCTTTGAATTCACAGCAAGTGAAAATTGGGTCTCACCAGTTGAATATAAAGCCTGAGTTGAAAGATAAAGCTTTGAAAGTCAGCTCCTATTTGGTGAGTTTGTACTGCTGCTTTTATGCCACTTTTACTTCTAAAATGTGTGTGCATCTGATGTTTATATATACATACATTTTGAATTTTTCAAATCAACCAAACATTCCAAATTCGAACTTCGGCCTAGTGTAAAAGTTTTTGTTTTTCTGATTTCGGGCTCTGCGAGAACTTTGATTTCGTTTTGGATTATCAATGACAATTACCGACTTGTAAAACTAATCAAGTAGTTTTAGGATTAATGAAATCGTTTGTAATGAGACTTTTTCTGAGATTGGAATGATCCACATGCAAATTTTCAACAATTGGGTGCTGCTTAGTTGATTTAATAGCATGTTCTAATGTTGTTGGAAACATATAGATTTGGTATTCTGTAGAAAATAATGATGGTCATTGATTCTCCATTTGCTACGAAACTGATTTTGTTGTTTGTCTAAAGTGTCTAGATGAGGTGCAATCGTACATTCTTGTTGAAAGGTCTCTCGAGAACAAAGATGTAGCTCTTGACTCTATACTGCACGAGTATTTCTATGCGGTTAGTATCTCACTTATTGTCTGACTGCGACTGATATGAATGTTGGATGCTATAATGGTTCCTATGTTCGAAGTTTGGGTACAGGTTGGATGAGCTCAGTGTGAACAAAATTTTTTGCTGCTTACATGAATCGGACATTTTTTTTAACCACAAACAGGGAAAGAAAAAGAAGAGGGACATTTATTGCTAGTGGTCTGTCTCACTTAATTTGTCTTTGTTTTCCCCCTTCTCTTCCCCCACACAGGTGATTATTCACTATTATGTTGAACGGCAGTGCCTGCTGAAGTGCACCAGGAGTATTCTCACACATGCTTGTAAGTCAATCATCAGTCCCACCTCTCCATTTAAACTATCTATGGCATCAGGATACATTTTTAGAGCTGTACTTCAACAACGGTTGAGAATTGATCATTAATGCAGTGTCTTTGGAAAGCGTCTCTGGAGATGGTAATGCTATTAAGAAGGAAGCACTAAAGTTGATTACTGACGGATTGGAGGCGAAGCTGATAAATGTGCTGCAAGTCCTTTTCTCCTCCAGTCACCCGGAACAAATGGTATGCTTAAATCCCAATTCAAGAATGTACTCTGTTCAATTTTGAGTCTTCTAAACTAGATGGCAGATATGATCTTACCCCTTTAGATTTATAAATCCCTACTCCCTAGCAAAGCAATTATTGTTTTTCCCTCTTCGGGCACCCTTTTACTCTTTTCATTCTTATGGGATGTGCTATGCCAAATTACGAAGTTCATTAATGTCGAAATAACATCTTATTGCATGATTGACCAGCTTTGGCTACAATGTCAGTAGTGGGCGATAGGAAGCTGACACAATGGACGAGACTGCTCTTTGGTATTTATCATTTACAAGGATTTCATATTGTTATGTTAAGTGAAACTAAGGTTATGGTGACCTAGTGGGACTGTGGGAGTCATTGCTATAACAACACCTGGGGGAAGTTTTAAGCCAGATATTAACAAGTAACAAGTCCCTACTGTCATGCGTTGTGCAGTAGCCTACGAATCATGTATTCGGGTGGGGAATATCTTATTAGCTGTCCTTGTTTTACATTCATACGAGGCTCTAGGACAGAAGAGGTGGAACAAGTTTTAGCTTCAGCAAGTTGGACGATCCTATCATAGTTTATTCTGCTGACTTGACCTATCTTATGTCTTATGTTTCCTTATTTATACTTGAAATTCTACGTTGATGCCCATGTACAAATATGTGTCTCGATCCATGGGTACATGTGTGCATGCACATTTTTATTGGAATTGAATAATTATGTATTTGTTACAAAGCCTGATTTTATCTTGTCTGGTTGCTTTATTAGGATCTTGACCTTTTCACTTTGTGGGCCGAGGAGACACTAATTGAAGACAATTTGGTTTTGGACATTCTTTTCCTTGCTTATTATGAGTCATTTTGTACTTGTAATGGTGAAAGGTGGAAAACTTTGTGTTTGCTCTATAAGGTATTTTGTTATCTTCATCACATAATTCATTTACAAAGTACTCTCTTATCCAGTCCAAGTCAAAACCTTTGTCCTGCAGGGAACTTTATCTGGGTCCTATAACTTTGAAAATCTGGCAGTATCAACTGAAGCGCTACGTTCTTCTTATCAAACCAAAGTCCAGCTGCTTCTCATCCTTATAGAAACCCTGGACCTGGAAAGTCTTCTCCAGATGGTTCACGATGCAATCCCTTTCAGGTTCTTAGCTAGTTAGGATGCATCTTGTATTCATTCTGCAAGTCATGATCTAGCAACACTAAATATCTTTGGTCAAATTGTTGGTTTGTACATTTAAATATCTTAATTGTGGAGATCACCTTTCTTGCACATTACAGTGCAACATTTTTTTCGCTTATGTACTCAATGAAGATTCCTTTGGCGGAGACCAAGGGATGAAATGTCCTGAGGTGGAATCCACTTGCGAGGCAGATGCTGCGTGCATTTAGTTTGCCTCATCATTAAGACATGGTGTTGTATTTTAGACACGACCGAGTTAAAATAACAAAGGCGGACTTAAGTATTGGTTTCTATTGGGTCAAAAAATTCTACTAACTATGAAAACCCAAGCACAGATGATATGCTCTTTTATTATTTATTTTTTCATGTGAATGCAATATGATTGATACTTATATATAAATAAGAACCACTGACTCATTACAAGCAAGTCTAGAAATCTTTAAAATAATATGGGCAGTCTAGGTTGAACGTTTCCATATCCAAACACTGATTCCCGATTTGAGTGAAGCTTAACTACTATCTGATCTATAAGCATGCTGTTAGCCAAGCCTGTGATGTGAATGTGACTGGGAATTCAGGACAATCTATAATTTTAGGTTTGCAATCATAGGACCATAGGTATACATATATGCTTATTAGTGCTGGGTAACTTTCTTTTTATTTATTCAAATGAAAACTGTTAATCTTCATCAGTATCATTCCAAACAGTGGTTGATTCCTTAGGGCTTATATGCTATTGTTCACTCTATTCTTTGTGTCCATTGTTAAATTGCCACTTTATACATCCTTAACTATATCCTTTCTTATTTTCTTTTTCTAAATGTTAGACCACTTGTGTTATTCCTCAGGCAGGGCACATTTGTTTTTACTTTGGCTGATGTCCAAGAGATGGAAGCGATAATTTCAACATTCAATGCTTTTGAAACAAAAGAAGCAGGTCCATTAATTCTAGCCTGGGCTGTTTTTCTTTGTCTGATTTCATCACTTCCAGGTAGTGAAGAGAGCAATGTACTAATGGTATGTGGTTCTGCACATATGTTGTCTCCAATTCCAGGCTGTATGAATACTAGAAATAATTAAGAGAACTGTTATTAGCACAGTAACACTCCAAAAATCGCATTTTGCACTCCTCACAAGTGTATTTTTCTTTCTAAATATAGAAAGCTTGGAGTGCAAAATGAGAATTTTGGAGTGCTAATAACAATTCCCATAATTACCGTGCTTAGTTTTTCTTTTATTTTCCAGGAAATTGATCATGTTGGTTATGTTCGTCAAGCGTTCGAGGCTGCATCTTTGACTTATTGTGTTGAAATCCTTCAAAGTGATGTATTGAAAGAATCAGATGTAAGTTATTCTCAATTTGTAAGTGTATGTGTTTAGAGTGATCAGTTTCTAGTGGTGCCCCATATGTTCAAGTTTTCTGCTTGGTTTTTTCGCCGCTTGGGATCTGTCTCGAGGTTTCAACGAGTTTTGATTTATGTTTTGACTTTTCCATTTTAAGAATCTTTTTTTGGTCTCTTCCCTCACAAAGTCTTTTCATTTCCTAAAGAGTGATATTTTTTGTGTCTCTTTCTCCTTAGGGGCCTGCTGATGGGTATCACAGTGTGTTGAGAACTTTTATATCTGCATTTATTGCATCTTATGAGATCAATCTTCAGGTAAATGCATAATGGACCTCTGCTAAAACCTTGTTGGCATGTTGTTGGATGTATTTCTTATTTCTTCTGTCCTTGTTTTGTGCAGCTGGAAGATAAATCTCTGAAGTTAATACTGGATATTCTTTGCAAAATTTATCAGGGAGAGGTTTGGACACGTCTTATCTTCCTGCATCTGTGATTCAATAAAATAATTATTATAAAGTTCAAATTGCGATTATTGTTTGAATAGTGTATTTGAAATTCTTCTGAATTTTGCAGGAGTCACTTTGTATCCAGTTTTGGGATCGTGAGAGTTTTATTGATGGCCCTATCCGTTGTCTTCTTTGCAACTTAGAGGGTGAATTTCCTTTCAGGACAGTGGAACTAGTTCGCTTTTTATCATCACTTTGTGAAGGAACTTGGCCTGCAGAATGTGTGTAAGTAGACTTATTTGGCATGGTTGTCCAAATTCTGGTTTTTGATAAACAAAATGAGTTATAGACCTAATCACTATATGGGTGTAGGGTTAAACTTTAATTTGGTTATCAAAATCCTCAGTCAGGAAGTTTTTACTTTATTAGTTGAACTTGATAATAAGAAGAATTTTTGTATCGATTAATTATAATCGATTATCTAAAGAATGAATTATTATGTCGTTCCCTCATTGTTGTGTAATCATCCTGTCAACAGGTATAACTTTTTGGATAAGTCTGTGGGTATTTCATCCCTTGTTGAGATTAATAATGGCTCCGTTGGGGAGGACATGTCTCAAATTGTTGAGACGCACCTCCCTCTGCATGTTCCTGGATTTGAAGGTCTGGTTATTCCCAGTAAAACTTGTGGACATGTTTTAAGATTAGTTAGTGGAAATGCCGCTCTTGTACGATGGGAGGTAAATGGATAATTACTTTAACTAATATTGGTAATTACTTTGTATTGGTGACTTTTGTATATTCTAGACAAATATCACTAGACTTTCAACTGCTTATAAGCGCATGGGTATTAGGTTATACTTTAAAGAGACTTTTCCAATGTTAGTGCATTTATCTGTGTGTGTTGTTTTTCTCCTTCCTCTTCAATGTTTTGTGAAACGCTCTTTCTAGTGTAGTTTGAAAATTGAATAGTCATTTTCAGGAGTTGTCATGTAAAAAATTATTACCATCCTCAAAGGGTTAAATTGTTCTAATTTTTTATGTCTCAATTATACACACTACGCGTGTGACATCAAAATTTTATTTCCTAAATTATCTTCCTTTATCTTTTTTGATTTCGTCTTCCTTTACTTTCTACTAGCCATGGTTTTTTCTGAGATAATGGGTGACATGTCCATTCTTACTAAGTGGGTTGTAAAACAGTATATCAAGGAAAGTAATATAAGATATCCAACTGTATTTTCAATTAAATTTTATTTGGTTGCTGTTTCGTGCTAATTTATGCCTTCTTTTGTACAGTATAAACAGTCTGGGGTGCTAGTATTGCTCATGCGCCTGTCCCAGGAGCTGTATTTTGACAGAAATGACGAGGCTCTTCTTATCCTTGACCTATTTAGGCGGATGGTTACCTTTAACACAGTATGGTTTTCATCATTCATTGCTGGAGTCTTTATGGATTCGAAGCCTATTGGTTACATCAATTAGTTCATGTTACAATTTGTTGTTAACATTTGGTTTTTCCCTATGAAATTTGGTGATTTTCATGCTCTATTGTATGTTTTAAAAAGTTTGAGCCAGGCACACCTTGAGGACCGCCTCATAGCGAGGCATTCAGTTTTTTATAGGGTTCCTTTTTTTAGCATTTATCCCATTTAGCATACGCTAATTGGCTGAGGCATACACTTTTCGTCAAGGCTTATGCTTTTTGGGATAAAATGACACTTTCCAAACATAATAAAACATGCCCCAAAAGGCATAGTTTAAGGTGCTAACAGTAAAAGCTTCAGAAACACCCTTTAACTCCAATAACCTGATGGTATTTTGCATGGTGATCTTTGTAGTGACGATGAGGATGACTAGAATGTGTGAAGGGGAGATTTTCCCTTACTGGAATTGCTTTTTTGATTATATTGTTTGGATCTGTATTCAAGTTTGGTGGTCTGGTTGAATTATATGTTTAATGGTTGAATGGAAGTTGGTAATTTTTTATATTTTTGTTATTATAGTTTGAGTTCTGAAAGGATTATGCCTTAACGTGTCAAGCCCAAGGCCTTGAATCTCGATTAAGCTGTATTAAATAAATGTGGATGCAATCAGAACGTTGAAATAGTTTTCCCCTTGGGTTGCCATAAATATGATAACATTTTATCAGCCTCCACCACCAACTTCTGAGTTCTTGTGCTGTTTAGAGTGGACAGAGAATAGTTTAGCTGCAATTGAGCTTAACCTTGCCTTGTTTCCTTCCCCTCTTCCCTCCTCTCTTAATTTCTTTACATTTCTGTAACCATCTCTTTTTTACCAAGCTTTTTGTACTGGTGTTTTATTTAGGCGGTATGTTTTGCTTTGATGGACATTGGGAGCTCATCGCATTTCCAATCAACTGACATGGGTGGACAGATAGAAAGTAATATGCGGTAATTATGCAACCTTTTTGTTTGTGCTTGTGTGTTCCTCTTTCTTGCCTATATTAGCATTTCTTGTAAATTGTAATTGGCACTTTCTTGTTTTACCATCCAGGTTGGTTGAGATCATTTGCACTTTGGTCAGAAAACTATCTCCTACTTCGGGCGGTGCTGCTCTGATGTCCGTGGGTATAAATATTTTGGCAAAGATGTTAAGATGGTAACTTTATCCCCTATTCTCTTTTGAGTTGTTCTGTATCTGTGTGTCTTTCTAATTCAGGGTATTTTGATATCCTTACTATGTGGAAGACTCCTTTCCCATCTAATGCTGTGGTTTTGTGCTACACATAAATTGACAGAAAAACTGTCTTTTGAAAGTTTTCATAAAGTCTTAGTGCTATTATCTAAAGCCTTCATTTAGTACAACCATAGCAATAAGTGAAGCTGGAAGAACTATAGATATGATGGGAGCTTGTAGCTACAGTGGTAGAGAGCCGTTAACCCCACACCCAAATTCCAATTCAAACCTCCTCCTCCCCCTTTGATATCCTCTGTACCAGGAGGAAATGCAGATGACACACAGGAAAGCATTCTCTTCTGAAATAAAAGATTAATATTTATTGATATGGTGCAAGTATAGATACACTTAACAAGTTGCTAGTCCATTGCATGCAAAAATGCTAAATATATAATATTTAAGTTAATTTCTATATAAATTTTTAGCCTTGTCGCATGCAATTGACTAGAAACTGTTACTCAAATATGTCTTCAACTGGAAATGTGTTGTTAGGTACGTATGCATGAGAGTATGATGTTATGATTCTGATGTTTGATACGGCTCATTGTTGTAGGTTTGTTTTGTTTTGGTGGATACTTGTTCACTGTGTTTGTAATTTTGCTTTGATAGTAACAAGGTTCTCTTTCCTCATAAGAAAATAAAGCTGGTGTTGATGACTTCCCTACACTGCTAGCAGTCCTAGTTGGACATGACATAATTCTTTAAATTAATAGTGCAATCTTATATGCAATATTTTGAACTCTTATATTCTTTGTGTGAGTAAATAATATATCCTGAACTTCTAAGTGTTATTGAGCCTATAATTATTGCTTGAATTGTTGTTGGCCTAGGCCGGACGTGAGCACAACCTGTTTTTCTAAGATGCATTTATTGTGACAGTTCCCCTTCTCGTGTGTCCGAGCTGGCTTTAAAGGCAAATATATTTGATTTCAGCAATGGCCGCAATGATCCATCAAGGTGAATCTTTGAGAAAATATCAGCTTTCTTTGTTCTGCTGTTATCATGCGTACATAAAAATGTGTGTTACACATGCTTACTTTAAGTTAATTGAGGTATACAATTATCTAAAGTGGAGCTTTATTTAATTTTCTTATCTCTATTTATTTTTCATTGTTTTGTCTGGCATTCTTCATAAGACATTTTTTGCCACTGTATATTGCTGGCCAATTTGTTTTCCTGTATAATTGTTCATTTGGTACTTTTTTTTCCTGGGAACGCTCTACTTGTTTCCAGTTGTGTTGTAGAATATTTGTTTCTCTTTATGGCACTTCTTCAGCTTTGCACTTTCTTTTTTTGTTCTAACCTTTTCTATCACTTTTTTTTTGTTTTTTGTTTCTAGTGGTTCATGGTTTCTTTCTGGAAAACTGGCAAAGATGCTATTAATTGACTCTGAGCAGAATGATAGTTACTGCTCATTGACTATATCAGGTATATGTTAAATCATTCATTTTGCCATCTTCTGTTTTGCTAAGTCTTGCATTGATGTGCTTTTGCTGGTATAACATCATCTAGTTCTATCTTGATTTGTTTTGTACTAAAATATGTTGATACATACAATAAAATATGAAGTGCTGGATTTTTTTTTTTTTTTTGGTTTTATTTTTTATACTTAGCTTTCTGCTTTGACACAGATGATTTTAAAATGTTGCAGTGCTGGACTTTACTCTAGGTCTCATGGAGACAGGATTAAAAAATGATGCTGTCCAGGATTTAATTGTTTTCTCTGTTCAGTATGTTCTTGTTAACCATGAATACTGGAAATACAAGGTGAAGCATGATCGTTGGAGAGTAACATTGAAGGTACAGCCTTGATGAAAACTGATGGGGTTCAGCCTTCTGATTTGTGTATAACTAACATAAATTGGTTTCTCTTGTGCTGGTATTGTGGCAAGTTGGTTCCCAATGTTTATTTATATGCGTATGGAACACACTTGGATGTAAACTGATGGATTTCAGACTTTTGGTCTGTGTATAACTAACATAAATTCTGATCTGGTCTTAGTAATTGGATTGCGTCGTATATCAGCCTTAAACCGTCAAACACCGAGAAAATTGATGGTTCCATACAGGCACATACAAGAGAGTAATTTTATTGTTATTAAACACCTATAGATTTATAGAAATGACAAGAAATTTGGAAAATCAAGTTTTTTTTTTTCCATTCATACGAGGTCAAATCCGTTTATTCTGCATGCAGTTGTTATCCTATTTGTTGTAGCTTGTTATGCTGTGAGTGCGAAGCCATTTGTCTCTCGTATGCCTTCTGCATTTGTTCTTTTAATTGATGTAACTTAACCAGTTAATGAGTACGAGGCATATGATTCATGAATCTTTCAGATACCTTTCTAAAATATGAATGAGAGTGCAGTTAAATAGGGAAGAGGGCTTTTTTAGGAGGTGGCTGTAAAGATTTCCATTGGGAAGATAATCGCTTTGGCTTTTTTCCGTTCGTGTTCGATTTGGCATTGATGCCACTATGTGAGGCTTTATTGTGGTGGCTAGAGTTTCGAATTAAGGTCCTTGGAGTGACATTCCAATGGGAGTTAGTTCTTTTCTTCGTGATCTTTGGTTACTTATGGGAATGGGGGAAGAGGAAATCCACTGTAGAAGTAACAGTGATCTGAGTCTAAAGGGACACAATAGGAATTCATTTGAATGTTACTCTTTTAGTATATATATAATTTGTCCATGATGTGCCAATTGTCAATCTCCACTTTCCTATATTCCAAACTTCCAATGAGTCGGAAGTTCAATTTTTGGAAAATTTTGAATGATTTTATCTCCTTTTGTTCCTTAATTTGAATGATCTTCCAGAACTGTTGAGTAGATAACAAGCTGATATAGAACTAAAGTATCTTTAGTGGATTTACTTGTTCAATGTTGTACTGTTCACTTCATTTTAATAGTGTTTATACTGTTTGTTATCAAAGAAAAGAAAAGCATAAAAGAATCAAGTTGTAAGCATATTTTTAAGCTGATACACGTGAGCCCAATAACCAAGCTTGTAAATGAATTCATATCAGAAACTTTGTCTGCATCAATGTGTGCCTGTTAGGGAATTGCAGTGTGCATCAATGCATGCATGCATACATGGTACAGAACATTGTTTTCTGCACCTGAATGTGGCTTCTCAATGCTAGTTAACTGTTTACTTATGAAATGGAAACTTGGTGTTGTAAATGTCAATTATGGCGGGAAGGCCAAGTCCAACATCATTTTACTGTTTCAGGTGCTTGAAGTGATGAAAAAATGTATTACATCAATATCATGCTCTGGAAAGTTGGATGAAGCCATCCTGGATAGGTTACTGTCTGATTCTTCCATCCATAGTACTCTCTTTCGGATTGTTTGTACAACCACCCAAGCGCTGGAGGTGGGCTATGCTATGTATCTTTTAATCTTATTTGGTGATGACCTGCTGTCGTTTGTTCTTATCACTAATTTGGGAGCATTTTTCTGCAGAGACTTTATTTCAGCCGGCTTGTTGATCCAACAGAGATTGAAGGCTTACAGATGGCTATATGTTCTGTTTTAGATATTCTTTTCATCATGCTTTCTAAATTTTCTAAGGTATTTGGACATAAGCTTGTTGAATATGCATTTTGACTGTATGCGCTGTTTGAAAGACTTTTACAGTTGCACATGTTACAATTTTTTGGTATTACTTAGATGATGTACAGATGTGGTGTTTTGTTTCTGTTCAAAAGTGAGTTTTCTTGATGTACATTACAAGTTTGAAAAATAAATCCCCTCTAGCTTGCTTTAAAAGGGAAAAAGAGCAGTCAACTGTATAACAAAATCTTGTCTGCTCTTTTCCCTATTCTAGAGTGTTCTGTGTAGTTGCCAACTATATGCATCTTTGAATCTGTGATAGCTATATTTCTTTATTTGTAATATGATGGTTGGTTTTACACGTTGTATTTTTATTCTGTACTGTAGTTGATGTTCAGTCGGGTTTATTTTCAGGATATATCTTCCAGTCCTCCATTTTTTCATCAAGCAGTTTTCTCATCAGCAACGAAACCATTTCCTGTTGTTGCAGCGCTTGTGTCCTTGATATCTTACTTTCGCAATCCTGTATGGCCTCTCCATGCTCAATTGTTGATTACATTCTCTTTGATATGTTTCTAAATACTACAGTTATCCCATTTCGGTAACTGTGTATTTACATATATATTATCAAATTACAATGTTGATTTCTTTATTGTTAGTTCTGCTGGAATAGTTCCCCATTTACTTGTGTCCATTATCTATCTAATTATTGTTTTGTGGGAGTTGCATGTCAATTTGTTTCTGTTTTATATACTTTGTACAACACATGGATTCATAGGAAACTTATAATTGCATTCAGTGGTTTGTTACTCAGACCGTTGGGCATGATAGGCGCGTAATGCTGATTTTTTTACCTTCAAACTGGCATGCACTACTGGATAGAATATAGCATTATGCACATCTTATTTGCATTTAATTATGAAAAGGTTGGGCAGACTATAAAAATGGGGGAATGTGTCTTTGACTCTTTGTTGACCTTAAGTGAATTGCTTGATGGTAGGTGGGATGATATTCTTATAATTGTTTAGCATCTTTATTAAGATTCTCGAGTTCCCAACGCAGGGAATACAAGTTGGTGCAGCTAGGGTTTTATCACTGTTCTTGATGATGGCCGATTTTATGCAACCATATTTGTTTGGTAGCAGCTTCGGTCTGGATGACAAACAGGTAATGTTGGTTTATGTTTTATCTTTTAGTTCCATGTTAATTTCTTGTAAATTCACTTGAGTGAATCAACTGCTTCTAAATCTGTTTGTGGCACTACTGAACCGTCGTAGATTGGAGAGCTGAGGCATTCTATTAGTTACATACTACTTGAGCAGTCGGAATTGAATGAAGATCTCTTTGTTGCTGCAGTCAATCTCCTCACTTCTGCAGCGCGTTATCAGGTTTGTTACAGTAGGTGTTAAGTTCTGTATTTTTTTAATTGTTGGAGTATCACTCATAGACTTAGGAAAGAAAAGAAAGAATGCTAATGGTCCAGTTCCTTCCACTTAATTTAAGGTATCTTCACAATTGTTTGGTTAATGCTTCAAAATTTTAATTGTTTTTTTCAATATCATGGAAAAAAGTACTTTTAAATTCTGTGTTTACATACGAGCTTATCGTTCACAAATATTTAGTTAGATTGGCAAGCATTGTGTTTTAGCAATCGATTGCCCTAATTTACTTAACTCTGTTTCTTTGAAGTGAATGCTGCCTTGTCAACTTCCAATTTTATTGCTTGATTAGTAAGAAAAATTTATGTTGCAAAAAAAAGAGAAAAAAGTGTTTTAGATTGATTTGACCCAACCAAAGAACTAGTTTTTTTTTTTTTTTTTTTTTTTTTTTTAATTAAAAAGAACTAGTTAATTGGATTGCATTGTATTTGTGTGCATATGGTGGCAATTTTAATGCATTTCCTTGCCAAAGCAAACTTATGTAGTTATAGTGAAACCTTTCCCTGGAGTCCTCCACTATGTGGTTTAGCTTTTTCTTATTTAATTGTTTATTCATACAGCCTGCTTTTCTTGTTGCTGTATTACCAACCAAAGCGAATAAGGATGTCCAACTGAGTAATGGTGGCGGTGTGAAGCTGCCAACAAATGATTTTGAGTCTGAAAAGGCAAGCGCTGTTCATGCAGTTTTGCATCACATTGAAAGATCTAATAATCTTATCAACAGGTACTTAGTCCTGATTGAATTCTCCATTTTGTTTCTTAGTCAGTTACTTTCCCTTTCATCATTTACCTTGCAGTCCTGAAAATTCTGCAATTTTTTTTTCTGAGATTGATATGATCATATCTTGAATAGTCGCATTCAGTTTGAACATTTTTTTTTTTTTTTCTAAATCTGCAGCAATCCCCGAATACTGCTGAATGTTCTTAACTTTCTAAGGGCGCTGTGGCAAGGTGCTGGTCAGTACACGAATATTTTGGAATGCCTGAAAAGCTCTGAAAATTTCTGGAAAAAATTGTCCGGTCCTATTTCGATATTTTCTAGTATGCAAGCTCCTCCACCTGAAAATGCTGAGACAGAAGTTGAAGATTTGTCGGTCAGATACCAGTGCCAATCTGCCATATTGGAAATAATAGCGCATGACATGTTCCTGCACAAAAAGCTGTTACATGCGGAGTCATTTGTAAAACAGCTGCCTGAATCACAACAAAATACAGTAAGATCAGAAAAATCAAAAGCTGCAGATCTTGAAGATATTTTATCAGCCTGGTGTGGGAGCTCTGTTTTGGGCAATCTGACTAAGTCACTTACCTATTGTGAGTATGACCCTGAGTTGTATTTGCGGGCGAAGGTAAGTTCTAGTCAGAATTATTTTCTCTACGAGTCTGCTAATTTTAACTAGTGAATTTTGTCTGTGGTTTTGGTCCTGGGTTTTTCTCACTTTGGTTGGCTATTTATCACGTATGATTTCATCTTCATTCATTCTGTGCGTTTTTGTTGGTTGCATTATGTTTTATAAGTTGAAGCATTTAGTGTTCCGCTTACGTTCACTGCTCTAGGAAAGTCCTTTTTTGTATAAAAAGTTTCTCGCTTATGCATTGCTCTGTTCAATCTGCTGTATGACATACATTAGTACTAACTTATTAACGAAGTTGTTCCTTGATAGGATGTTAGACTTTTTCTTATAGGTTCTTAATTTTTAGAATGCAGTATTCATACCTCTGTAACTTAACAGGTTGCTGCGAGTGTAATAACTGCTCGTGTGATGGTAAACTTATCAATTGGTGATGCAGGAAGTTTGTCTGTGTCATTACTTGAGAAGTCTAGAATCCTGTCAAATAAGGTTCGATCCCTTCTTGATTGTGTTACTTAATTTGTAATCCAAGATAATTGTATGTTTAGAAATCCATTAAAGGTTCAGTTTAGTTTCTAATTTCATAGATTCTCATATTTAATACTTTCCGTTTTATTAAAATTGAGATTGTAAAATTTGCATCATATCTGATTGCTGTTACCTTTCTTTTTACCCTTCTTCATTGGCAGCTGAGAAGTCATCCTGCTTTTTCTGAATTGTTAGCTCAATACTCACAGCATGGTTACAGGTGATATGTTTACTATTGTTAATTTCTGTTGGAATTTCTATACTTAGCACCTCCACTTTTGAACAAGGCATTTATAAGTCAACAAACTGCCTCTATACGGCCCGAGGATTCTGGATATTTGTAACTGTCCCTACTGGTAAATGTTTTCTTATAGTGAGAAAACAGTCCTTCCTGTGGTATGAATGATGTGTGAAACTTTAATTTTGAGTCCCTGAAGTTAACAAAGTATAAGTAAAGCATTTAGTTACTGAACCTTGGAAGAGTTATTCAATGCTTTTGTCAAGATGTACAGTATGATATTTTTTATTTTATATTTTTTTCAAAACATTACAAAATATTTTTATTCTCTTGCCTGTATTCATATTCCCTGTATGTCGATTGACTACATATCATCAGCCCATTTTGTCACGTTCAGTAGTTATATTTGGATCCGTTTGTGTGCATGTGCTGTCAACTTTATGCATGTGCATGTAACAGTGTTTCTTTTTGTTATAATGACCGTATATGATGAACATCCCCCCGTGATCTTAAAGTTGATACTGTGTTCTAGTATTTGACAAACCGTTTAAGTGGTGACATGCAATCATAAGTTTGGGTGGTTCAATTTGCATAGGCTTTGAAGACCATATTTGATTTTTGTTATTTGTTTAACATATTACTTTTTTAATAAGATGTGTTATATCTCATAAGAATGCTGAGAGTACCACGTGAGGAAATGGAAGCAATGAATATTGCATGATAAGTATGTGCCTATGTATGAATAATATATTATCTTTTTTCAGTGCAGGGAAGGAACCAAACTATTTGATACTTAGTGATCTCTATTATCATCTGCAAGGAGAGCTTGAAGGCCGTGAAATCAGTGCTGGACCATTCAAAGAACTCTCTCGGTTCCTGATTGAATCAAATGTTTTTCAGACTTACCAACACAAGGATGATGGTGATCTTTTTGTAACCGGAAGAGAGACATACTTGTTTGATCTTAAACGTGTACGTGCTGATTTGGGGTTAGATCTTTGGGATTATTCAAAATGGAAGGAGTCAAAGGCAACTGCAGAAACAATGTTGCATCATATGAAAGCTGCAAACTCAATGGCATTGCTAACAAGTTCGAAGCTTTCTGCACTGAAAGCATTAAAAAGTGTCTTAACTGTTTACGGTGATAATGTAAGTACTCTCTTAGAATTTCTACTGGCTTTCAGTTGCCTTCTCATTGTTAAAAACTTGATCTGTAACTGCTATTTATGGTTGGATATTTTAACGATCATGCGGATGTAAAAGATGTAATGGTTTAAAACATGTTACATCTGATGCTAATTAAAAACAAATGTTGATGTGTAATATTTTACAGAACCTGTAATTTTTGTGTATAAACTATTTCAAACATCTGATTTCTCATTTCAAAGATTTTGGAAGTTGAACAGCATTAGTGACAATTTAGTCTTATGAACACTACGCTATACCTTGTGTCAAAGGTCGTATGGATTTTTTTGTACGAATATATTATTTCTTTTGAAACTAATTCATGTGTGCCTGCTACTGCAGTCGCTGGAGACGAAGAGTACAGCGAGACAAATCCCTGATCAACTTGTTTTTTCGTGCATAGATCACGTATGCCAGAGTTTCCACGACACAGTAGAATCATTAGCTCCAGTACCTGGTGCTTCTGAAGATGTCTTCCACTTCCTTGCGGCTCAAGCAGAATTGCTTCTCTATCTAATGATGTATGCACATAAAAGCCTGCCTCTGTCTGTTTGCATTCTTGTACTAAAAACATCAGGTTCTGGCCTTAAAGCGTTGAGTGATTTCAGAGCATTAGTTACGGGGCCATCAGATATGGGGGTTGACACTGCAGTAAGGCTCTTACTTATGTTGCTTCTCTCGGCGGTGGAGTTCAGTTGTCATAAGTCGCATTTGGTTGGGGCAAGAGATGTAGCTTCTGTCGAAGATGTGGCTAAAATATCTAATGTGAGTCTTAGTCTACTACCAGTTCTCTGTAACTGTACTGCTACTGCTGAGCACGGAACCCTATCCCTAACTACTACGGACTTGATACTTAGAAATTTCTTGACTCCCAGCACTTGGCTCCCCATTATACAGAATCACCTCCAGCTTCAGCGCGTGATTCTGAAGCTTCAAGATAAAGATTCTCTTGAATCTGTGCCTGTTATAATGAAGTTCTTTTTGACTCTTGCCCGTGTTAGGCAGGGTGCAGAAATGCTTATTAATTATGGCTTTCTCTCGTCTCTGAGATTCTTGTTCGCTGAATACTTGGATGGTATGTCTTCTTCCGTAACTATTGATAACAGAAATTCCAACTCATCATCTGAGAAACTGGAAAAGCCTCAGCAAATTTGGGGACTTGGTTTGGCAGTCATCACAGCTATGGTTCAGTCGTTAGGAGACAGTTCTGCTTGTTCCGATCTTGTGGAGAATGTAATACCTTACTTCTTTTCAGAGAAAGCCTATATGATTTCTTACTATCTTAGTGCTCCGGATTTCCCATCTAATGATCATGACAAGACCAGACCTCGGGCTCAGCAGAGACAAACTTCTCTTTCTGATCTTAAAGAAACTGAGCACACTCTCATGCTAATGTGTATGCTAGCAAAACATTGGAATTCCTGGGTTAAGTGCATGAAAGAATTGGATTCTCAGTTGAGAGAGAAAAGTATCCATCTTTTAGCTTTTATCAGTCGGGGAACTCAACGGCTTGGAGAACCTTCGACTCTTAGTGCCCCTCTCTTATGTCCTCCTGTCCTTAAAGAGGATTTTGATGGCTGCAAGAAACCCTCATTTATCAACAGTAAAAGCGGATGGTTTGCTCTTTCAGCCCTCAGTTGTGTGTCAAAACCAAAATTCTCGTCCATCCCTACCACATCTACTGCTCTGATTATGAAAACTCAAGCATCTGTAAATGGCAATCACATTTCTCAATCATACTTCTCCGACTCTATTGCCGTACAGATCTACAGAATAACTTTTCTCCTTCTAAAGTTCCTCAGCTTACAAGCTGAGGGTGCTGCTAGAAGGGCAGAAGAGGTTGGCTTTGTTGATCTTGACCATTTTCCTGAGCTTCCAACGCCTGAGATCTTACATGGCTTACAGGTACGATGATAGTTTTTGTTCTTTGACTAGCTTTTTGTTTCATTATGTAAAACATCTGGTCTACCATAACTTGTAAGTTTCGAGTTGAGGTTCCTTTTTAACATGGATGTGTTATTATCTCCGATGTAGGACCAAGCAATTACAATTGTTACGGAGCTGTGTGAGGCTAACAGATCAAACGAGATTCAAATCGAAGTCCAGAGTATCTGTTGCTTACTGGTACAAATAATGGAGATGGCCTTGCACTTGGAACTCTGTGTTCTACAGATATATGGCATAAGACCTGTATTAGGCCGTGTGGAGGATTTTTCAAAGGAAGTTAAACTGTTAATAAAAGGTAAAACTCCATTTCTCTGAATACCGCCTTCCATTTGCACTGAATTCGTCGTTTCTTACCAAGTTATTGCACATTCAGTGAGTACTCATTTTTTCTTGTAATGTGTTTTGTAGCGACAAAGAGACACGCTTTCCTCAAACCATCTGTGAAGTCCTTGAAACAGATCGTATCAGTCATTTATCCAGGACTGTTACAGGCCGATGAGTTTCTGTGAGATAATCTTGTGCATATAGGCGAAAACCGAAAACTGTAAGGCTTCGGAAGATAATGTAAAAACTTTGTATCTCTCAGATGAATGGCTTCAGAAATATTCCACATTTTGCTTATAAAATTGTGGGATTTCTTTCGGCCATTCCATTTTGTATGTATTGAATTCCTTTCGAGAAAGATGTGTTGTATGATTGATGGGCAAGATTTTGTTGAATCCGTGGCCATTTATCATTGTCGCGTGCGAATTTTCTGTCCTTCCCTTTTCCAAAAGGTCCTCCCTCCATGCTTGATGGTATGATGGGTGTTTATCATTGTTTTTGGTACTAGTGGGACCTAACATGTATCTTTACCGTGGCATTGCATGTAATTTTGGAAAAGTATTTTTGCGAAGTGTCGCGGTTTCATTGCCTCTCTCTTTATTTCTTTCCTCACGTGATTTAGAGTTACAACAAATTTAATGAAATTTGATTTCAAGGGTAAAATAAGCAAGTTAGTGTTTTAAGTTGTTAGAATGGTGGTGAGCTTGTTATTCAAGGTGTAATAATGGCTAAAAGAAGCAACTTATCTAGAACAAAATGATGGGATTGTTGAAGCAATGCTCGTTATGGGACATGTTGCTTAGTAACTGTCACGTGTTGAGTGTTGGGAGAAGATGTGGCCAAGCACTCAACGAAAATTACCATACATGATCACTAGTTCTAGAAGAAATTGGAATAATTTGAAGAGAATCCCCCAACTTTTGTAGAGAAAGTGCCCTCCTCTTTTTGGGAACAATGACCCTATAAAAGCATATTTGACTTGGGATTCATATTTTCCATTGGCATCTCCTATGGTGTAGGTAAATAAAATAGATAAACTATCCTATAATTATTGACGTGGTGAGTTGGCCACTCAATTGCGACATAGAAAAAAGTTTTATCACTTCAATAGAATAGTTAAATTAAGTAGGCAAAATTTTAGTTTATTTCATATTTAACGTCTACTTTTATACTTTATTTTATATTTTTTCCCTCTACATGGAATACTTTATTATAAAAAATAGTGATGCGGGGCACATTTGCCTATAATGTTGAAAGCAGAGTTCTAAAAAACGTTAGGCGCTAGTCGAGCACTAGGCGTTAGTCGGGTGATGTGTTAAGGCCTAGGCAAAATTAAGTTAATTAATTATATATTGTATAAATAAGTGCTTATTTATTCTTAATAAAATACATAATTGTTTTGGGATATATAAATTGTAAAATAAAATGACATATAAATTATAATGTAAAGTATAAAGTATTAGAACATATTAAAAACATGGAAACAAACATATAATAAATGTTTATCTAAGTATTCAACAAGTTCTTACATTTTATTGAAAAATATCAAATGCAAAATGAAAGTTATTGGTTTTCTGTTTGAATGAGAGTCATGACCTAGGCAGGTCTAGGCGAGCGTCTAGGCTGACTAGCGGATGCATAAGCGGGTATAAGCACCATTTCTTAGTTTTCAAACAGTTAGGGATTAATCGGGACGGTAGTCAATCGCCTAGACGGCACTATGCAGAGTTTTTTAGAACATTGATTGAAAGTAGTGAAAATTGCCTACTTTGTAACTTGTGAGTACATGCAAAATTTGCATACGAAATTGACCACATCATTGGAGCAGGTTTTTACCTACGTGATTGTGGCTTATCAAAATAGATTTGACTATCTATTTGCCTACTCCATTGAGAACCGACTAATCTTTAATTTAATCTGATTGTTTTTTTTTTTTGTCAAAATAAAAATAATATTAAATACAAATTGAAATGTTTAGATATCAACCCACGTTTTCCCGGTTGGTGGATCCATGCTCCATGGATATACATTAATTTATCCCTTCTTTTTTTTTGGGCGCATAAAGATTGGCCCCCCGATCCGTAATTTCAGATCTTTTGGCTTCACATATTTGTTGGCATCTTATTAACCCTCGTGACATCTCCACCGTTGGATCTGCTCCAGATGAGGGTCGGTAAAACCAGTCAAAATTGTCAGTGTTTCACTTTTTGATTGAAGAGCATGCGTGCCACGTGTGCCTCAGCAACATGACCAACCGGCCCTCTTCCAAACGGCGTCGTTTCTCTCCTGAGATGTCGACGAACCCTTATCCGGATAATGACAAGAGCATATACCTACTTCAGTAACTTCACTCGGCCATGGGTCCCCATAACTTAACCACGGTTAAAACCCCGACCCAACCACGGTTAACCCATCCCCTTTCGGATTCTCTCCACGTGTTCCCATCCAACGGCTGAAAAAGGCTTGCCCTGGATATCCATCGCAGAAGCCCTTTTATAAACACCCTCGTCCTCGTGACCTCGTCCACGCATCACAAACCCTAATCGTACTCTCTTTCCCCAAATCACTCCTCTCCAACGAACCAATCAAACCCTAGCAATGGCAAATCCTAAGGTTTTCTTTGACATGACGATCGGAGGCCAGCCGGCCGGCCGCATCGTGATGGAGCTCTACGCCGACACCACCCCCCGCACCGCTGAGAACTTCAGGGCTCTCTGCACTGGCGAGAAGGGCGTCGGCCGCTCCGGCAAGCCCCTCCACTACAAGGGATCCGCCTTCCACCGCGTGATCCCCGGTTTCATGTGCCAGGGAGGTGATTTCACTGCCGGAAACGGCACCGGAGGCGAGTCGATCTACGGCGCCAAGTTCGCGGACGAGAACTTCAACAAGAAGCACACCGGACCCGGAATCTTGTCCATGGCCAACGCCGGTCCCGGAACTAACGGATCTCAGTTCTTCATCTGCACCGCCAAGACCGAGTGGCTCGACGGCAAGCACGTGGTGTTTGGGCAGGTGGTCGAGGGGCTCGACGTGGTGAAGAACATCGAGAAGGTGGGGTCTGGACAGGGAAGGACCTCGAAGCCGGTGGTGGTCGCCGACTGTGGCCAGCTCTCCTAGACGATGCCGTTTCGGCTGCTCATCTGTGGATGATGGAAACGTCGTCGTTCTATGTCTTTGTTCTTATGAGTCTTTAAATTTGGGTACTAATTAGGTGGCGTCATATTAGGGTTTGGGTTATGGACCTTATTATGGTTTAATTATCTGATTTTCCGTCTAATGCTCTTCCGGTGGTTTCTCATCTGAGACTCTTTATTCTCTGTCGAACTGAGCTATTATCGTTAAATAAATTAGGCTTTTTCTCAGTTATTTTATCCACTTTTTTTTTTCAGCGCTTTATATTATAATATTAATTATGCTTGCTTATTGCTTGTGATTTAATTATGCAGTTTAATTATGTTTAATTGTTAGTTGTTGAACCGTTTGCTTTTAGGATAATTTTAAAGAGACCGAAATTTTAAAACAAAATTTGTAAGTCAAAACGATTGGAGGAAGGTTGTTGCTCACGTGATTATTTTCTATTGGTGATATAATTTATAAATTTAGTATAAAAAGTAGGTACTTTAGCATGATATGTTTGGTATCTAAATATGGTCAAATTTATGAATTTAGGATTGTTGAGCATATTCATAAACTTTTAGTGGAAAAAAGTTGGAGAAGGACTTGTATGTAAATGGGCCCTGATATGGCGAGTGGCGAGTTTAATAATGTAATGTGACATTGTTATAAGTATGTTTTTCCACGTAGTCTGTAATCAGATTGGGACTTTAGAAATTTATGTACTCGTTGGATGTAAATTGATTTTATCTTTTTAAAATGCAAAGGCAGAGGTAAGAATGCGGGGATTGGAGGATGGCAGATATTTGATGATGCAGATCATTTGAACATGTGATATAAATTATGTACTTTTTTTGTCAGCTTTGTGTGTGGTCCATCCAATGCTATAATCTATATTTATATGTTTTTGTTTTTAGCTATAGGAGGTCCGAATTTAAAGATAATTTTTTTTCTTCTTAAAAAGTAAATTAAAAAATAGATATATGTAGATATAAAACTAAAAGAAAATACACATATGTAGTGGACAAGCTCAATAATCCAAGGAAAATTTTTGGTCTAAATTTGCCCGAAAATGAATTTTGGGTTAAAACTCATATTTGATCCAAGAGTTAAAACAAGTTGGAATAGATTTAGAATCTAAAATTTGAGTTTTAGTCGAAACTCTAATACTATTGGATTTGAATTGTGGCACATAAAAGTCCTTTAGTGATTCTAGAGGCTTTTGGTGAATTTTGTACTTCCCTCAACCCCTTGCTAAATCTAAAAGGTATCGCCACGCACACAATTGAGGTCGTTTTACAGGAGGCCTCTTATTTTGTAAGACAACAGACTATTTCCCGGCATTAAGAACATAATTTCATTAATTTTTTTTTTGTTGTCCTTAGGTGTAGGGGTGGGCACGGTTTGGTTCGGTGCGGTTTTGAGTGAAACCAAAATCGAAACCAAAATTTTTTGCGGTTTGGTTCGGTGCGGTTTTGAAGCCAAAACCGAAATGAAACTAAACCGTTTGGTTCGGTTCGGTGCGGTTTCAAACGGTTTCGGTTTGGTTTTTAAGAAAAAATGTACAATTTGCAATTTAACATATTAATAAGCATTTCGCATTAGCAATAGGAAAAAGACATTTGTTATATAAACAATTAGAATGTTGCATGCAGTTGTGATGTTAAAATATGTTTGTGCAACAAAAGGGTGTCCCGTACAAGGTATAACATAAAATAAGTTGAATAACTTTGAATTCATTAAACATGAGCGAAACTTTCATACTAGAATATGTGATATCATACTTCAAATGAGTGGACTTCATTAGATCATTGTTCGACTCTTGATAACAAGATTAGTCCACCCTTGTACATATATGTGTGTGTGTGTGTGTGTGTGTGATGGTATAAAATAACAAAGGTCATTCAAGTTAATGAACGAAAGAAAGTGATGAATGATGATATTCTAGTGTAGTTGTGTCCATACTAAGTGCATGGATTCTAACAAACAACCAATTAAAACATGAAATTTAATATGGATATTTAATTAAATGTTTATTAATATTTGCGGTGCGGTTCGGTTTCAGTGCGGTTTTCAAAAGCCAAAACCGAAACCAAATCGTTTTCTATGTTGCGGTTCGGTTTCAAAATCGAAACCGTTCCAAAACCACAAAACCAAACCGTTCGATGCGGTTCGATTTGGTTCGTGTTTCGGTTTCGGTTCTAAGTGCCCACCCCTACTTAGGTGTGGTTTTACAAAGGGTTGAATTTGTAACTAAAAATAGTAAAAATTGTTAGGTTTTTTCTTCTTTCACCACAAAGAAGCCTTTCGTTTCAACCTAATACAAAATAAATGAGATGTTTTTATTGTTTCAATTTTTATTTGAGATGTCCAATGCATTACTATAGCAGCTATACCACGTTATGCATTTTTCTTTTTTTTTTTTTTTTTTTTGGGAATAAAGATTTGGCTCCTCAAGTAGGATCCTTGATATTCCTCATCTTCTAAACTTCATCTTCAAATCCTCAAGATTTTTGCACATGTTTGACAATTCCATAAGCTCCAAAACGCCTAGTTCTTGTTCTCCCTCCAATGCAATTCAAAATCAAGTCCAACTCTGTTCCTTCTTGTTCTATTTAATCTCTAATTGTCACTTTACCAAACTGGACCGATAATAAAACGAAAATAACATTAAAAAATCATAAAAAAGGAAAATCAACTAATTAAATAAATAAATAAATAAAATATTAAAGTTGTAGAAATATGATCCTATCTCATAAGTCCTGAAGTAATTTGATAAGAAACTCCTCTAGTTTAAAATATTAAAGTTGAGAAATTTTTCTTTATACTCGTAACACAAATTATACATCATATGTTATTTTAAAAATGGTAAAAAAATATATATTTTATGATGTTAAGCACGGATTGGCTGCTTAAACTAGAGGAGTTTCTTATCAAATTACTTCAGGACTTATGAGATAGGATCATATTTCTACAACTTTAATATTTTATTTATTTATTTATTTAATTAGTTGATTTTCCTTTTTTATGATTTTTTAATGTTATTTTCGTTTTATTATAGATCCTATCTCATATGATGTATAATTTGCGTACCTTTTGTTGACGTGCACCTTCCAGAAGAGGAAGGACACTCTCGTCTTTCAGTGTGGCCCCACAACAAGTCACGGACCAATGAAATCAGCTCCCGCAACATGGTAAGTAGCACGCGAAGCAGGGGATCATTACTTCCTTCCGCACGGCCACGGAAACTTCCGGCCAGACGACGGAACCTGCGAGTCGGGAGACGGAGAAAGAGAGAGAGACAATTTCAGTTTAGCAAAATAAATCAGGAATAATTATAATTAATTAGAAATTAGAAATCGCGATCAGATCTCTCTCTCCTCTCGAGAGCTGAGCTTCACAGGCGTATTGCAATTTGCAGAGAGAGCGAGAGAGGAGTGAGAAACCAGTTGTTCGACTCTGATTGGCGGGAAATCGAAACCCTAGAAAGAGAGATGGGGGTTTCGGAGAATGCGAAGGGGTTGATACTGGCGATGGCGTCGAGTGCGTTCATCGGCGCGAGCTTCATCCTGAAAAAGAAGGGTCTCAAGCGCGCCGGGGCCGCCGGCACCCGAGCAGGTCAGTTTTATATGAATTTTAGTCTCAGATATTGAGAATTTGGAGTAAATTGCAAATGTTTAATCAAAGATTCAATTTTTAAAAATAATTAGTGATGTGTTGATTGAAAATTTGGAGTAATTTACAAAGATTTAATCAAAATTTGTTATGGTGCTCCCTTTGATTTGTTTGAGTTGGGTAGGAGTTGGTGGATATACATACTTATTAGAACCACTCTGGTGGGCTGGCATGATCACTAGTAAGTGTAGCTCCCTCTCTCTTTTTTCTGCAGAAAATTTTACTGATCTCATAACTATATATGATCATGAGTTACTGAAATTATATTCGGTTTTCGATTTTTTCAAATGGGTAGTGATTGTTGGGGAAGTTGCCAATTTCGTGGCCTATGTATATGCTCCGGCAGTTCTTGTAACCCCACTTGGTGCACTGAGTATAATTGTCAGGTAAATGCACTTGTAGACGCTGAGTTCATCGCTGTGTTGATTATTGTTTTGAAAGTTTTTGTTACCGACTTACGTGTTTGTTGGATTTGTCTAGTGCTGTTTTGGCTCACTTCTTGTTGAAGGAACGAATAACGAAAATGGGTATCGTGGGATGTGTTACCTGCATCATGGGATCAGTCGTGATCGTGATCCATGCACCTCAGGAACATACTCTAAATTCTGTAGAGGAAATCTGGGTCCTGGCTACCCAAACAGGTTCGTGACCCCATATCTCTTCCTTTTCTTTTTCAATGCTACTTGTCGTAAAACCTCCATTGACTTGTAAGTTGTAATTAACTTTTTGTGTTTTCCTTTTCTACACAGCCTTTCTGGTTTATGTTGTAGCTACAATTTCCCTAGTGTTAGTTTTGGTCTTGCATTTTGAACCACAATATGGGCAAACGAATATACTAGTCTACTTGGGAATCTGTTCCTTGATGGGTTCACTTACGGTAACTATCCTTTTCTTGTTTGCCAAGCACGTATAGTCATTTTGTTCTTATGTGCTCAAATATTGTTAGGCTTGGCTGTGTACCTCTGTTGTGCTACTTCAGGTTTTAAGCATAAAGGCAATTGGAATTGCAATAAAGCTAACTCTTGAGGGAGTAAGTCAGATTGCTTATCCTCAGACGTGGTTTTTTCTGACAGTTGCTATAATCTGTGTTGTTACACAGTTAAATTATCTTAACAAGGTCAGTTTTGCTCTTTTAATTTTGGCACCTTCCTCCACTACCATCGTCATTGGCGTTTGAATGGCCTTTTTTTTTTTTTTTTGCTAAAAGTGTTTGCTCTACCTGAATGCCTAACTTTTATTGGCTTTCTTAGATCCTGTTCAGCCCATTTGTTACCTTTCAACTACATTGTGTTCCTAGCCTATAAAGGAGGGGAATTTGATGTACTCTACTTTTGCTATATAACTTGTCAATATAAAGCAGTAGATAAAGCATACAGTATTTGCATTCTGATAAATTTGGAAATTTCTCAAAATCTGAAATTTTATTTGGAGTTTGAAAGTAACTTTAAGTTGGCCTACTTATTGAAAAATTCGACTTATCACATGCTGCTTGGATGTTAATCTTGTTGGTATTTCATTTCAGCCATCTGTAACTCAGATCTCTCTAGGAAGTTCAAATTATAAATTATTACGTGCTCAGTCTCATATCACTGATGTTGGTGGCATCTTTGTTTCAGGCTTTGGATACATTCAATGCAGCAATTGTTGCCCCGGTATATTATGTGATGTTTACAACTCTGACCATAATTGCTAGCGTAATAATGTTCAAGGTAGATTGATTGTTCTATATAGTGGGGTTTCCTTCTGATGCCGTCATTTGTTACTTGTTTTCCATGCATTTTTAAGACATGAGATTATGATTTCACATTGTTTTATATATTCTATACAGGATTGGTCTGGTCAGAATGTCAGCAGCATAGCCTCTGAAATATGTGGATTCATTACTGTGCTGTCAGGAACCATCATACTGCATGCAACAAGAGATCAGGAACCATCTGCTCCACAACCACAAGGTATTTATATGGACTTTGTTTCCTTAAGTTGTATTATAGGGGATTTGGGGCTCTTTGTTACCTTTTAATTTGTCCTTTGAATTCGGATCAATATGACAAGTACAAATTCTTCTCTAATAAACGGGTTGAACATAAAACAGATGCATGCTAAATTTGATCCCAATGATGCGAGACATTTGGTTTCCTCTTGATAGGAAAACAATGATCAGGAATAATATTTACAATGTGCCTGAAGCTTTACTCAGTTGTAACATTCCATCATCATTGTAACTGCTACTCTATTTGAGCACCAAAAGAGAAAAAATTTCGGGGGTAGTGTTTCTTTATTGGGTTGAATTGTTTCAGGTTGTGATTAACACATTGGTTTGACTAAGGGTCATATTACACTTACAGTTGGCAGTAATATTTTCCTTCATTGCTTATGATTGGTACGAGGAGATGCTTCTTCCGAGTGCTTTTAAAACATATCATGTAAATCTTTGTATTGAGTATTGACTTGAGCTTACAGTAGTTCTTCTCGTCATAGCAGGAACTGTTACATGGTACATTAGAGGAGATTCAGTGAAGAGTTCTGAAGATGAACGTTTGCTCACTTTACAGAATTCAGATTATCCAGAACCGTGATGCCAATTTGAATCTGAAACAATCATCTTGAAGAATGCAATCCCAAGCGAGGAAGCTGCACTGCAACTATCATTTTGAGTAGGAGTGAGTCTATGGGCATCCAGCAAATTGCTACCCATTTTACCCTTACTCCTTGAAAGGTTGGCCCCCCTCTCCCCTCCCTTCACCATCCCCTTTTGTCTCCTCACCTTTCCTCCCCTTTCCTTGCATCCCCTCAGTCCCATGGCTGGCCTGTTTTATAATTTCTTTTCTTTAGCAATGTGCTGGGTGCCAATAGAGCCACCCTTTAAAGAGTGTTTGTAGAGTAGGGAGCTCCTGGTTTGTCCGAGGCAGACCTTGGGGATGGTAGCAGATTGCGGAGTTACTTTTATGCACTTCACCGGCCAGCAGATGAGACCCTGAGCCGGACACTCAAACAAAGTTAATTTTGTATGGTGTGTTTCTGGAACCCTCTGAATTTCAAGTTCTGAATCATCCTCAGCTCTGGAATGGGGTTGCAGTTCTGTATCAATACCAGGGGATGGAGAGACTTCTTGTCATTGTGGCGATGTCCTATCTATCCGTGATGGCTAATTGCATCTGTATATATTGATGCTCGGCTTCTCATTCACTAGGTTTTCGTTTATGATTCTCGTTGATATCCAGATTGAGTTTGATTATTTCCTCTATTTCTAGTGTGTATAATACCGGCACTGAAGGATCATAGAATAGAGTTGATAGGCACAGTTGCCATGGAATATGTAAATCTTGTATAAACTCTTGAATTTTGGGTTTTGTTGTGGATGAGTTCCATTGGGATCTTCAATTTTGTTTTCTTTTTTGGACGTCTTCAAAATTTTAAGGGCAAATGAAGTGCACTGTTTTTTTGGGCTAATTATATTTTACTCTCTAAGTTAGGTTAATTTTCAAATTTGAGATGAGGTTTTAATTTTTTTTTACATTATAACTAAGGTTTTAAAATTGCATTAATTTATGTCTTTTGCCTAACGAATTATTTGAGTCTGAATTAAATTATAATTACTGAACTTACATAGCACATTGGTATGTAGAGGAATTTCATAAGCCAATAGGAATACAATTTAATCCCTAAACACTATATGCGTGTCGCAAGCCCTAGGAGATCTTTCGTTGGGCGTTGCTGCACCTCCCTCTGCCACTGGGCTTTAGCCCGATTCACTATTATTTTATTTATTTAATTTATTCGGTATTTCCTTTCGAACTGAGCTTTTTTATTTTATTTTAGTTCAAAGAACCAATCTCAAACCAATTAATTAAATATAAGATAGAGTAAATTGTCGGTTTACACCCTGAACTTTCACCTCACTTTCGATTTCCCCCCTGAACTTTTCTACTAGAAAATTAAGGACTCAAACTAATTTTTTTAGCCAATTTGGCCCCTACCGTTAGTTTTTCATATATTTCATCCATATATTCCGTTAAGTGAGACCATGTACACAACATGTGAGGGTAGTTAAGTCATTTCACTCTTAAAAATGATTAAAAAACTGAAAATAAAAAAAAAACAAAACTTTCCCCCTATTTTTTCCTGCTAATTCCTATCCTCAATTTTATTTTTCCCTCTCATTCATATGCATGAGAAATGACATATGGTGTTATTGTCTTCATAAGTAGCTAAGTTAGTCTTTTTCTTGAAATATGTACTACCATTTTTATTTTCTCTAACAAATTAATAATTTGACAAATGCTAATGGTGCAATTGTCTCCAAAGCAGTGCGTTAATATAAGAAACCCTAGTCTTTTTTATGAACATGTTTCTTATATTAATGCACTGCTTTGGAGACAATAACACCATGAGCATTTGTCAAATTATTAATTTGTTAGAGAAAATAAAAATGGTAGTACATGCTTCAAGAAAAAGACTAACTTATGAAGACAATAACACCATATGTCATTTCTCATGCATAGGAATGTGAGGGAAAAATAAAATTGAGGATAGGAATTAGCGGCAAAAAATAGAGGGAAAGTTTTTATTATTATTTATTTTCAATTTTTAATCATTTTTAAGAGTGAAATGACTTAACTATTCTCACATGTTGTGCACATGGTCTCACTTAACGGAAATATGGATGGAATATATGAAAAACTAACGGTAGGGGCAAATTGGCTAAAAAAATTAGTTTGAGTCCTTAATTTTCCAATAGAAAAGTTCAGGGGGAAATCGAAAGTGAGGTGAAAGTTCAGGGGGTAAACCGACAGTTTACCCATATAAAATAAGACATTTAATATAAATAATTTATATTAAATTTGGTGCTCACCAATTTTATCATTTGATATCATTCTACTATGTGTGACTTTGTAGTTTCCAACTAAAGCTGGTAGCGGGTAATTTAATTAAGGAATTTCAGCCAAAATGATCCATAAGATTTGCATAAATCCTCACTTTGATCCTTGAGATTTGAAATCAATAGAAGTGACCCCTAAGATTGTCCACCATTAATCATTTTGGTCCCTGGGTGAAAATTATGTTAAGTAAGGACCAAAATGACAAAATGACCCTCAATTTAATAAACAATAGGCCAAAATGATTTGACCAAAATTGAGATTCTTGTCATTTTATTCTTATTTTACGGAGATTTTTTCACGGAATGACCAAAATGATTGATTGTGGACAAACTTAGGATCCAATTATATCAATTTCAAATCTCAGGGACCAAATTGAGGAGTTATAGAAATCTCAGGGATCATTTGACTAAAAAGCCTATAATTAATAAAATAAAATTAATTAATCTAGTTTTACATAATAAGAAACCATTCCAATTTAACCTTGTAGGAATTTCCACAAACTGAGTAGTAACATCTAGCTATGACTATCGGCTATCCAGTTTAGTCAGAATATGTTTGAATTCATACCATACATATTTAGAATCTTAGCTATGGTTACAATGCAATTTAGTTCCACTGTATTCTATATTCTAGTCATAATTGTAGAGAATGAAACTATTTTCAAATTCTACATGTAAACATGATCACCCATATGTATCTCTTGTACGTTGCTTTGGCCAACGACTTATGGAGATAGATCAAAGGATCTAGGAACATCTACCTTCATGATTACCTAGAAGGTTGCAGATTCTTTATTGTGCATTCACGTATCTTCATGTTAATACATATGACCCCGATCCTTATACTATAAGGCCTTTCTATCGTTTGAGAGCTTTAAGGTGAGGCCAAAGATCACATTCACTAACATGAGATAACCAATGATGCTTCAAAACTAAGAATTAGTTGCATCCATAACTTGGAAAGTGTGGTACGATTGACAACTATGTAATCTTCCATTCCTACACTTCTATGGTTGGCCAATGTTCAGTGAATTCATCTCATAGACGATCACATTTATATCGATTATATGTCACTAGATTTACTACATACAAACCGGCATTGAGGATGTTCGATAGTCCTTTCGGTCATCCTATGACTAGGATCATAGTTTAGGACTTAATATTCTTAGGGTATGTATCTCAGGATTGGAACTTCTTCACAATCTTTTCCCTACAACTCAAGGTATTCCTTGGGCTCATCCTAATCAACAACAAACCTTCCTAATCTGCTATTAGGTCATGTGCTTGATTGAAAGATGTTCTCACTTGCACTTGTCATCGATGGATCAATATTAGGTTGTCACGAATAACCAATTACGTGTGGCCACGTCAATTGCTTTTTGGACATACTCCAACAAAAGAATTTCTCAAAGGTCCTAAGTGGAAGAAGGCAATGAATGAAGATAAGCAAACACTTTAAAAGAATGGTACATGGGAACTTGCTCCTCTTTCAAAAGGAATATGTATTGTGGGGTTCAAATGTGTTTTTACAGATAAAGTCATGCTCAACAGAAAGATACAATACAAGGTTAGTAGCAAAATGGTATATTAAGAAATATGGAATTGATTATCATGGAACATTAGCCAGTGATAAAAATCAACACCGTTAGACTTCTATGGACTTCTATCTTTAGCTGCAAATCTTGATTGGCCATTGCAATAAGTTGTTGTAAAAAATGCTTTCTTGCATGGTGATTAGGAAGAAGTTTATATGGCTCCCCTACTTGAGTGTAACATGGTTTTGAAGAGTCATGTGTGTAGAATGAAGAAATCACTACATGGACTGAAACAATCTCCAAAGCATGGTTTGGAAGATTCATTAAATCTATGAAGGCATTTGGGTACTTTGTTTTTGAAACGTAAAAGACGTAAGACTACTACTTTAATTGTGTATGTTGATGACATGGTGGTAATAGGAGATGATCAAGAAGAAATGGACTCATTACATAGGAGATGATCAAGAACCAATTCACAAATACATTTCTCTACTCCCAAATTGGAAGAGAATCCCCCAAATCTTTGAAGCTTTGAAACTCTAAAGCTCTCAAGGTTCCCGAAGAATCAAGAAAGCTCTTTTCGTTCTTCGTTCTTCGTTCATCGTTCTTCCAAGATCAAGCCCCGACGGCTCTTGGATCAACCTTCCACCAATTTAAGATCAAGCCCCGATGACCCTTGAAGAAAGCACCATCGTTCATCATCCGTTCATCCTCAAGATCAAGCCCCAACGGCTCCTTGAAGATCCGCTCAAATCCACCTTCAAAGATCAAGCCCACGGCCCCTTGAAGAAACTTCCAACAGTTCATCCAAGATCAAGCCTCGACGGCCATTGGATCAACGAAACATCCACAAATCAACACCTTATGGAGATCGAATCAGAGGATCAAGTTAAAAGAGATCGTAACCCAACAAATCATCAAACACAAATATTATTTTGTTCATGTTGTTCTTGTCTCTTTCGTTTCAGGAATTTTCCGTGTTCACAAATTGGCACACCCAGTGGGACCATCTCTACCTCTCATCTCTTTCTCCGTTCAAGAAATTCGAGCACACTTCCAAAATCAATGGCATCAAGGAAGGCTCAAGTTGTTCCCACAACCAACACAAAGAACAAGAGCATCCTTGCTGCAGGCGGCGCTATTTCAGGCATCGTAACTCGAAGCAAGGCAAGAGCTCTTGTTGCCTCCTCTTCCACCCCTACATCAACCCTGCCAAAGGAACAAGAGTACCCGAGGTACGAACCTGTGATCACCCTGGCCACGCTAAGGGCACCAAGGGAGGAAAGCCTGAAGAAGTACTCTGAGTCTTTGTTTTCCGATGCTGACTCAAGCGACATCACATCCATGCAAGTTATGGCTACCGGAGCAACTTCAATCGATGAGCAGCTGGCTCAGATGAATGAAGCAATTGCAAGGTTAACCCGAACTGTGGAAGAAAAAGACTTACAAATTGCAGCACTCGTCAACCGACTGGAGGCGCATGATGGCGAGAAACCCAACCTGAAGATTGATCATCTGAAGAAGGAAGACGATGAAGAAGACGAGCCCCCGGTGAAGAAAATCGATGTGAAGCCGGAGCCATACCAAGCAGCGGCACTCATAGGATCTTTTTCTATCCAGCAGCTGCAAGAGATGATCACCAACACCATCAAGGCACAGTATGAAGGAAGCTCTCATGCCTTCACGTTGTACTCGAAGCCTTACTCCAGAAAGATCGACGCCTTAAGGATGCCGAAGGGCTATCAACCGCCGAAGTTTATGCAATTTGACGGAAAGGGAAACCCAAAGCAACATGTCGCACATTTCGTCGAAACCTGCAACAATGCAGCGACGGAGGGAGATTACCTCGCCAAGCAGTTTGTGCGCTCGTTAAAAAGAAACGCCTTTGAGTGGTACACAGACTTGGAGCCCGAGTCCATCAACAGCTGGGAACAGTTGGAAAGGGAATTCCTCAACCGCTTATACAGTACCCGCCGCACTGTGAGCATGCTGGAGCTGACGATCACGAAACAATGGAGGGAAGAACCAGTCATGGACTACATCAACCGATGGCGTAATCTAAGCCTCGACTGTAAGGACATGCTCTCCGAGATGTGCATCCAGGGCATGCAATGGGGTTTACAATACATCCTTCAAGGTATCAAGCCACAGACTTTTGAAGAATTAGCCACCCGTGCCCACGACATGGAACTGAGCATCGCCCACCATGGAAAGAATGAGCCAATCACCGAATTCAAAAGGGATAAGGTGTTTACTTTAAGAGCAGACAATCATGGGAAAAAGCCCGCCAATGAAGCTTTTACCACCAAAACCATCCCTATCAAGACCTCGTCCACACCCGTCAAAATCTCCTTCAATAACAAAGCAAAGGAGATAACAGAAGGTATACCCTTTTCCGGACTCCGACATGGATGCAATGCTGGACGACTTGCTGGAGAAGAAGGTGATTGAGTTGCCTGAATGCAAACGCCCTGAAGAGATGAATCGTTCCAACGATCCCAAGTACTGCAAGTACCATCGTATCGTGGGTCATCATGTGGGCAAATGTTTCATCCTAAAAGAACTCATCATGAAGTTGGCACAACAAGGGCGGATTGAGCTCGACCTAGAAGACACAGACGCAACGCATACCACTACGATCGTGTTCGAGTCCTTTGATCCCGTGCCTCTTCAAGAAATACTCGACCATTCTTATCAATGTACAAGCTACACGGCACCTTCTGCACAACCATCATTGGGGGCAAACGACCAGGATGCACCTATCGATGATGAAGAAGGGTGGACATTGGTGACCTATAAGAAGACGAGGAAGCCAAGACCACAAGCTATAAAGCCAAAGGGGGAGCAAGTGAGAAAGCATCGTCGCCGCAACAATAGGAAGCCTAAAAGAAGTATAAGAGTTGCTAAGTCAACATATGCTGGGGAACCTATGGAGCAAGAGCCACGTATTCCTGTCTCCTTGCACGAATACTTCCCGAAGGACTTCTTCCAACAGTGCACTATCACTGCATGTCACATGGTCGAAGTAGAAATGGAAGAACCCTCAAAAGGCAAAGTTGTCACCACTGAGGGGAAAAAAACTCCTACAACTGAAGAAGGTCTGCCAACACACTTTAGCATCGAGGGAGCGCTCCGGTTGCCAAAAAAGATGCGAAAAGCACTGGCAGCGGTCTTGGCAAGTTCCGACGACCATGAAGTGCAAGAAAGCAAGAACGAAAGCTTGAAGCTTCAACCACATGAATGTGCCACATGCTGTGCCGCCGAGGACGTAATCCACTTCACCGACGAAGACTTGCTGCTAGGATCCAAGCCTCACAACCGACCTCTCTTAATCTCTGGTTACGTAAGGGAGCACAAAGTCAGCCGCATGCTTGTGGATGGCGGATCAGCCATAAATATCATGCCAAAGTCAACAATGACCACAATCGGCATCAAGGTGGATGAACTATCCCTAAGCCGTCTACTAATCCAAGGTTTTAACCAAGGAGGACAAAGAGCGATGGGCATGATCCGAGTAGAGATGACCATTGGTGAACTCAAGTCAAACACAATATTCCACGTGATTGATGCAAGAACTTCCTACAGTTTGCTCTTAGGAAGGCCTTGGATCCATGCGAATGGAGTAGTACCGTCCACCCTTCACCAATGCTTAAAATTTTACCGAGAAGGAGTAAAGGTGATCTATGGCGACACCAAGCCATTCACCGAAGCCGAATCACATTTCGCAGACGCCAAGTTCTACATGGATGAAGACATGGTGCCCGAAACTCTTCCAAAAGAGATCAAATCCATGGGCAAAGCAACACCTAAAAAACAAGAGTGGCAAGCCGTGCCCAAGAAGCAAGAAGAAGAAGCTATGCCATCTTCAAGCAAAAACGACGATGAGCTTGCTAAACCTGCAACAACCAGAGGGAATAGGACGCCTTCAAATGGACCAAACATACCCGTTTTCCGATACATCCCAACGTCGAGAAGAAAGAATGGTCAATCCCCGTTTGAAACTGCAGCAAGCAAAGCCGAAACACAGCGGCACATGGATAATGTAAAGTTGCTCAAAACAAATGCAGTTTTACCTCTGACACAGCTAAGCGACATTAAGGTTGCAAGGCCATCACAAGGCTTCATAAAAGGCCTGCCAAAGGGGGTAGAACCAAGCTTTCTCCCAACCAAGAGGACCGAATAAGGTTTTGATCCAAACGCCTACAAACTCATGTCGAAAGCTGGGTACAACCTCACCTCCTCTACAAATTTGGGAAAGAAGGATTTGAACACCATCAAAGACAACGAACGTGATCTTACTAAAACTCAGAAGAAGTTGGAGGAGCATGGTTACGGGGTCAACAACAACAAAGCTGGACTTGGCTTCACACCAAATGCACCGGTGAAGATCTCCAGCAAGGTAAAAAATGCTAGCGCTCAACACATCAGCGTGAGCATTATACAAGATAAAGATGAGCCTCGAACTGCCCCTAAGATGTCAGTATTTGATAGAATGAATCGTTCAAGGACCAGAGTTTCGACACCTAAACTCATTGGCGGTCAAAACAGAACTTCCGTCTTCAAAAGGCTTAACACGTCAGTATCTCGAAGCTCTGTTTTCAAAAGGTTATCGAAACCTAAGAAGCAAAGCGATACGACTAGTTTTCCTCCACGACAGTCAGCTATGGAAAGACTTGGAGAAGCCAAAGAACCTTCCAAAAGGAGAAAGACAACACCAGAAGTAGAAAAGATCGATCGTCTGGCAGAAAAGGATGACGTTCGAAGTTCCATTCCTTCAAGAATGAAGCGCCAAGAAATTTTAGAGGTTAACATAGTTGGATAACTGAAAGTGAAAAGGCGCACCACATCATCCACACTGGACAATCTTCATGCCAACAAGCTCGAGAGGTCAACACCGAAGAAGAGGCCCAAGACGTCTTCCACATCACAATCCAATAAGGTGAAGAAGATGAAATCCTCGAGGAAGATGTCATTGCAGCACCGTCACAACTCGAAGATGGGGGGCAAGCCACAGTTGACGATCTCAAAGAACTCAACTTAGGTACAAGTGAGGAACCAAAGCCTATCTTCGTAAGTGCATTACTAAGTGCAGACGAGATAGAGAAGTATTACCAGCTGCTATTAGAGTACAAGGACGTCTTTGCTTGGACCTACAAGGAAATGCCCGGCCTCGACCCGATCATTGCTGTGCATTATCTTGCAGTCAAGCCTGAACGCGACCAATAAAGCAAACTCAAAGACGCTATCGATCCGAGCTCATCCCATAAATCGAGGTTGAGATTGACAAGTTGATCGAAGCAGGCTTCATTCGAGAGGTGCAATACCCTAAGTGGATCTCTAACATCGTCATAGTTCTTAAGAAATCTGGACAAATACGTGTTTGCGTAGACTTCCGAGACCTCAATGATGCTTGCCCAAAGGATGACTTCCCATTGCCAATCATTGAAATCATGGTGGACGCGACCACTGGCCATGAGGCACTATCATTCATGGACGGCTCTTCTGGATACAATCAAATTCGTATGGCTCTTGAAGATGAGGAACTAACAGCCTTCCGCACTCCAAAAGGTATCTACTGCTACAAGGTGATGCCCTTTGGCCTGAAGAATGTTGGAGCTATATATCAACGCGCAATGCAGAAGATCTTCAATGACATGCTACACAAGAATGTAGAATGCTATGTAGACGATGTGGTGGTCAAGACAAAGAAAAGACCAGATCACTTGAAGGATTTGTGAGTAGTGTTCGAAATGTTGCGAAAATACAACCTCAAGATGAACCCGTTAAAATGTGCATTTGGCGTTACATCTGGAAAGTTCCTCGGCTTCATTGTCAAGCATCGTGGCATTGAAGTGGACCAATCAAAGATCAAGGCCATTCAAAGCATGCCCGAGCTAAGAAACCTGCACGAGTTGAAAAGTCTACAAGGACGGCTAGCCTTCATCAGACGCTTCATCTCCAACCTTGCAGGGCGTTGTCAACTGTTCAGTCGACTCATGAAGAAAAATGTTCCATTCGTATGGGACAAAGCATGCAACAATGTTTTTGAAAGCATAAAGAAGTATTTATCAAGTCCACCTGTCCTGGGGGCACCTGTACCAGGGAAACCACTCATATTGTACATCGCTGCTCAGGAAAGTTCAGTTGGAGCACTCTTGGCACAGGAAAACGAATCCCAGAAAGAAGGAGCGCTCTACTACCTCAGTCGAATGCTCACCGGCGCTGAGTTGAACTACTCCCCAATAGAAAAAATGTGCCTTGCCTTGATGTTTGCCATCCAAAAGCTTAGACATTACATGCATGCTTACACCATCCACTTGGTTGCTAAAGCTGACCCGGTCAAATATGTCATGTCCAAGCCAGTTTTGACAGGACGACTAGCTAAATGGGCATTGCTTCTCAATCAATACGAGATCATCTACGTCCCAGCTAAAGCCATCAAGGGACAAGCGCTAGCAGACTTCCTTGCCAACCATCCAATCCCAGCCGATTGGAAAATCTCAGACGACTTGCCTAACGAAGAGGTGTTCTACATCGACATATTTCCGACATGGACGATGTTCTTCGACGGATCTGCACGAGCAGACGGAGCGGGGGCAGGAGTAGTATTCATGTCGCCACAAAGGCAAATACTACCTTATTCATTCCAACTAAGCGAATTATGCTCCAACAACGTCGCTGAGTACCAAGCACTAATCATCGGGCTCCAAATGGCAATCAACATGGAAATCATAGCCCTTGAGATATATGGCGACTCCAAGCTCATAATCAATCAACTCTTGACTGAATATGAGGTTAGGAAAGATGATCTCGTCCCATACTTCCGGCTGGCAACACAATTGCTACAAAGATTTGAGGCCGTAACACTAGAACACGTGCCAAGAAAAGAGAATCAAATGGCAGACGCTCTCGCCAACCTAGCCTCGAGCATAACGTTAGGAGAAGACGAAGCCACAAACGCCAGTCTGCCAAAGATGGGTAATCCCGCCTGTCACTGAAATGGTACTAAGTGATACAAATGTTATTTCCATACTTCCGGTCAACGTTGAAGAATGGAGACAACCGCTGATCAACTACTTGGAGCATGGAATACTCCCAGATGATCCAAAATACCATTCTGAAGTACGTCGACGAGCGCATCGCTTCCTCTATTACAAATGGACACTCTACCGGCGATCTTTTGAAGGAGTACTTCTGAGATGCTTAGGCGAGGAAGAAGCTAATCAAGCCATGGAAGAAGCACACTCAGGAATATGTGGAGCGCATCAGTCCAGACCGAAGCTTCATTTCCAGCTCAAAAGAATGGGTTATTACTGGCCAAGCATGGTAAAAGACTGCCTAGAACACGCCAAAAGGTGCCAAGCCTGCCAATTTCACGCCAACTTCATACATCAACCGCCTGAACCATTACACCCTACAACTACTTCATGGCCATTCGATGCATGGGGATTAGACGTAGTAGGACTAATTGCGCCAAAGTCATCTGCAGGAGAAGCTTACATCCTGGCTGCAACAGATTACTTCTCCAAGTGGGCTGAAGCCATACCCCTGAAGGAAGTCAAGAAGGAAACTGTCGTCCGTTTCATCAAGGAACATATCATCCACCGATATGGCGTGCCTCGCTACATTGTCACTGACAACGGAAAACAGTTCTCCAACTGACTCGTGGACGAGCTCTGCGAGAAATACAAGTTCAAGCAGCACAAATCCTCCATGTATCATGCTCCGGCCAACGGTCTTGCAGAAGCATTTAACAAGACATTGTGCAACCTCGTGAAGAAGGTAATCGGCAGAACAAAGAAAGACTGGCATGAAAGAATAGGCGAAGCACTTTGGGCATACAGGACGACATATAGAACGCCTACCCAAGCTACACCTTATTCTCTCGTATATGGTGTGGAAGCTGTTCTACCGCTCGAAAGTCAAATCCCCTCGCTAAGGATGGCTCTACAAGAATGCTTGACTGACGAAGAGAATGCAAAGTTGTGCCTTCAAGAGCTGGAAGCCCTGGACGAGAAAAGACTCGAAGCCCAGCAACACTTGAAGTGTTATCAAGCACGACTCTCCAAGGCCTTCAACAAGAAAGTTTTCCCTCGTTCTTTTCAAATGGGAGATCTCGTCCTTTCATTGCGTAGGCCTATCATCACAACTCACAAGACAAAGAGCAAGTTCACGTCAAAATGGGATGGACCATACGTAATACAAGAAGTTTACACCAATGGCGCCTACTTAATCATGGCGGAAGACGGCTTGAAGATCGGCCCTATCAATGGTAGATTCTTGAAGCGCTACTACCCCTGAAATGCGACAACTCATGCTCTTTGTTCGCACGAGCCTAAACTGCATGAACCAAAGCTCCTGGCCCGCAAGAGCATAAATTGTGTACGGCAAAATCATCATCAAAATTACTGTTAAATTCATCACTCATTTGAACTACGTTATGGCTTGATCTCTTATTTGGAAGGGTACGTAGGCGGCTCGAACATTCAATTTCGAGTTCAGTCATATCAAAATAAAAAAATATATATATAAAAGTTTTATTAAAGAAAGTCAATTTTATTACAAAAGAATAAATAAATAAATACATATGTTATTATGTATTTACAAAAAAAAAAAAAAAAAAAAAAAAAACAAATGCATTGAGAGAAATAAAGTCCGTTTTTATTTATTTTTTCTGGAAATTTTACATAAATTTGCATTATACATACTTAAAAAAAAAAATCAAATCAAATTTACAAGAGGGGATCTTCAAGGACGATCAGGTGCCGCTTCACCACTCGGCAGAGCTCCAGAAATGAGAGGCGCCGGAGGTTGACTGTTTGAAGCCACACCACTCGGCGGAACTCCAGGAAGAAGAGGAGCCAAAGGTTGATCATTTGGAGCTTCATTACGCGGTACAGCCCCAGAAAACGAAGGCAAATGCTGCTGGAACAAACCCACAAACCTCTGATGATCAAGTAAAATCTGACCATCAAATTCCTGCATCTGGTTAATCTTCATCTTCATGTTTATCGCATAGCTATGTGCGAGCTTATGCAACTGTTTATTCTCCTGCTTGAGCCCTCTAATCTCCTGTTTGAGACTCATCACTTCAGCCGCCAATGATTCAACTTGACGGGTTCGAGCAAATAAGCGTTGGGCCATATTAGACACAGAACCTGCACACTGCACACTGAGAGCCAGAGAATCCTTAACAGCCAACTCATCAGACCATTTGGAAAATAGTCTGTTATCTCTAGGAGTGACAAGGTTTCGGGCCACCACCGCAGCGGTCATATCATTCTTCACCACCGAATCTCCAACGGTAAGAGGACCAGTAGGGGATATGAAGGATGGGCGCCATATGTTATCTGGAGAAGACGGGACTACCTCTTCACCAAGGTTCAAATCAAAACGACGGTCGGAGGGTCCAGACATTTTCAAAGGTGTTGAAGAAAGAAGAGGTCGGACAAATCAAGATCTTAGAAGTGCAAGAAGGGAGTTTCTACAAGCGAAAATTCAAGTGTGCTTTGAAACGAACTGCGTGCCTCTATAAAGATCAACACTCGACGGGATTTCAAAGATCGAAGAGGCGAGCTCAGAATTCGAAGAGGCCAATTCAAAAATCAAAGAGGCAAGCTCAGAAATCGGAGAAGCATCTTGTTTTTCCAGACGCGTTAGCACCCGTCACGCGCAAACTCAGCTTTGCGGAAATCACGGGCAATTTGTTAAAGCGCCAATCCCAGATATCGAAGAGGCGCCAGTCTTTTTCAGCCTTGTCAGCACCCGTCACGCGCAAACTCAGCTTTGCGGAAATCACGGGCAATTTGTCGAAGCGCCGATCCCAGATATCGAAGAGGCGCCAGTCTTTTTCAGCCTCGTCAACACATGTCACATGCACACTCAGCTTGACGAAAATTACGGACAATTTGTCAAAGATTTCTGATAAAGAAGAAAGCACGTGAAGCCATACTGATCAATCACGCATTGGTTGCCGACACGAGTAAAAGAATAGTACCTCTACAGGTACTAAAGAATTTCCTATAACTGTCCACCTTCACCCTCCATAGCAAGGCAGACATACATAACCTTTCTTCATCTCCGAGAACCTTTCTTCATCTCCGAGAATGCCTTCCCAACGAAGCTTCTCGAGTCACTCAGTGTTTCTTATTCCTTGGGGTACCTCTGCAAACAAATGACACCAAAGCAAAAGTATCTCATATCACCAGGGTAGAAAGCAAGATTATCTCATATCATGCGTTCTCCCTGTCCTTTCCTTTGTCCTTGTTCTTACCTACAAAGACAAGGATAAAGAAAACAATATGCCGGAACCTCCACTCAAACTCGGATGCCACATTTGCCTGCAGAATAGATAAGGCAAGTGAAAATGATACCTTGCAGCATGTGGAGACAACGTGCAGAAGAAACAAGCAGAGAAGAATGCAGTTTTCACAGTCAGCTCAGCAGAAGGAGTCCGAGCTGAGGAACTCAAGAAGCTGCCACATCTGCCTGAAGAAACAAGCAGAGAAGAATGCAGCCTGCACAGTCAGCTCAGCAGAAGGAGTCTGAGCTGAAGAACTCGAGAAGATGCTACATTCTACCAGAAGAATAGATAAGACAAGGGAAAATGATACATTGAAGCATGTGGAGACAAGCACAACAAAGCACGTGTCGATTCATCCGCTACTTCTTCAAAATCAAAAGTATCTCATATCATCAGGTTTGCAATCACTCTGGGTGGAGGACTCGTTTTGACCCTCAAATTCTTGGGTCGACTTGCTAGGCGTTGTGGGTTGCATGTGCCGTTTCACCACCCTTGAATCAAGTCCTTAAAGATCAAGTCACCAACTGGAAGAAGAGCCCATCAATCTTGAAGATCATACCGTTGACCAAACTGCTCAGGTGTGAATTAGAAAGATTGAACAAAGCAACAAGTCGTCACCTTCACCTCGTGCCTACTTGCCATGTGTTCGAGTCAATCTTCAAGAATCAAGCATCAACGGCCCTTGAAGAAGTTTCCGGCCAAATTCAAGATCAAGCCTCGACGGCCCTTGAGGAAATCACAAGTCCGATTCAAGATCAAGCGTCCACCATATTTGAATCAAATCCAGTTCAAGAATAAGCTGTGGAAAATCAACAATTGGAGGAATCCAAAAAATCCTCCAACCCAGTTCAAGATCAAAGCTGTGGAAAGTCAACAAAGCGCAAAAACAAATACGTGCCGATTCATCCACTACCAAAGCCAAAGATCATCTACCACATAAAGCTCATTGTGGTCCAATTTCAACCTTCAAGATCAAGCCTCGACGGCCCTTGAAGAAATTTCAAACAAAGTCCAAGAACAAGCCTCAACGGCCCTTGAAGAAATCTCCAGCCCAATTCAAGATCAAGCCTCGATGGCCCTTGGATTGACAACTACATTAAGGGACTTCAAAACGCATCTCCTACATGTAACAAGCACATGTATACAACGCGCCTTGAAGTGGGGGCATTTGTAGACATTGAAATTTCGGTGGCATAAATGTTAGCCATTGCATTAAGATTACATTTGTAAACATTGAAATTTTGGTGAAATAAATGTTAACCATTGTATTAAAATTACAACCTTCATTCACTTCACCTACATCATACACTAAGTTCACCTACAACATCCACCAAGTTTCACCTACAAACATCCACCAAGTTTCACCTACAACATCCACCAAAATTCACCTACAACATCCACCAAAACAAATGGATGGTGGTGATTCGTTCCCAAAGCCTATAAATAGGCTCCTCCATCAAAGAATCAAGGAACCAATTCACAAATACATTTCTCTACTCCCAAATTAGAAGAGAATCCCCCAAATCTTTGAAGATTTGAAACTCTAAAGCTCTCAAGGTTCCCGAAGAATCAAGAAAGCTCTCTTCGTTCTTCGTTCTTCGTTCTTCGTTCATCGTTCTTCCAAGATCAAGCCCCGACGGCCCTTGGATCAACCTTCCACCAATTCAAGATCAAGCCCCGACGGCCCTTGAAGAAAGCACCATCGTTCATCATCCGTTCATCCTCAAGATCAAGCCCCAACGACTCATTGAAGATCCGCTCAAATCCACCTTCAAAGATCAAGCCCACCTCCCCTTGAAGAAACTTCCAACAGTTCATCCAAGATCAAGCCTCGACGGCCATTGGATCAACGAAACATCCACAAATCAACATTAATTCAAGATCAAGCCCCGACGGCCCTTGAAGAAAGCACCATCGTTCCAACCGTTCATCCAAGATCAAGCCCCGACGGCCATTGGATCAACAACATCAACAAATCCACACATCCAACCGTTCTTCAAGATCAAGCCCAAAAGCCCTTGAAGATCTGTTCATCACCGTTATTCAAGATCAAACCTTAACGGCCCTTGAAGAAACACTCATCCTCAAGATCAAGCCCCAACGGCTCCTTGAAGATCCGCTCAAATCCACCTTCAAAGATCAAGCCAACGGCCCCTTGAAGAAACTTCCAACAGTTCATCCAAGATCAAGCCTCGACGGCCCTTGGATCAACGAAACATCCACAAATCAACACCTTACGAAGATCGAATAAGAGGATCAAGTTGAAAGAGATCGTAACCCAACAAATCATCAAACACAAATATTATTTTATGCACGTTGTTCTTGTCTCTTTCGTTTCAGGAATTTTCCATGTTCACAGTCATAACAAGGTATTTTCTTATCTCAACGCAAGTATGTGATGGATTTGCTAACTAAAATTGGGATATTAGTGTGCAAACTTGTTGACACTCCAATTGAGATGAATCACAAAATGTGTGAGCAAGAAGGTCATACATGAACTAATAAGGAAAAATACTAGTTCCTTGTTGGAAGGTTAATATGATTAGCACACATGAGGCCAAATATTTCATATGTTGTGAGTATTGGTAGTCAGTTTATGCATGCACCTAATATTGACCATAAGAATGTTGTGGATCGTATATTAAGATATTTGAAGTCTGCACTGGGTAAAGGAGCTTATGTTTGCAAAGCATGGACATCTAAACATCCCTAAGTATGCTGATTTAACTGGATCCATCATTGACAAACGCACTACTTTAGGTTATTTCACATTCATTGGGGCAAATTATTACTTGGCGAAGTAGGAAAAAAAATGTTGTTGCAAGATCAAGTGTTGAAGTTGAGTATCGAGGTATATCACATAGAATTTGTGAGTTGTTATGAATTCGTAATATAATGTCTTGTCAAATTTGGGTTTTAGACTTGGAAAAGTTATGGAATTGCTCACAATCTGGTTCAACATGATCAAACTAAACATGTTGAAGTGGATAAACATTTTACCAAATAAAAACTGGAAAAAAAATGATTGATTTGTTTTCCTTTCGTAAAGTATCAATTGGCAGATATTCTCACTAAAGTTGTATCAAAGCAAGTGTTTCATAGCTCACTTGGCAAGTTGAGCATTAGTGACATCTATGTACCAACTTGAGGGGAAATGTTAGAGTGACTAGACCTAGTGTCCTGTTCTCCACACTTTTTATGGTATGTAGACTCAAAGGAAGACTCCTATAGTATAGGGAAGAATCTTCATGTAGTTAATTACTTGACTTATATAGCGCACTGGTATCTTCTTATAATCCTCCTCATGAAGAAAAGAAATGCAATCATAAAATTCTCACATATTCTAACAACTCCTACAATAGTTAAAGCCCTTTTATTTTTCTTAAACTGTGGCACTCTGGTTCAGATATTCCAAGTTGAACCAATTAGTTTTTTGTTTAATGATATTTTTCTTCCCATAGTAAATAAAGGTTTCAAAAGAAATACTTCGAATTCAATATTTCACAATTTGTTTTTAGATGTGATGTATCATGAATCGTTATCCCTTTGCTTTTAATCGTGTCCCTCTTTGTTTCATCTAACATGTGTGTTTTTCATTTTCCAATGGATTTACATCATTCATTAATGGAAAATTTCTGATGTAGTGAGTAATAGCTATGGTTGTTCGTTGTTCAAGAATTCTTATTTAGGTAGTTCATACCATCCGTACATAATGTTTTGATCTAAGATTCAATTCTTCTATGTTTCAGCAGTAGTTAGTATATTGTTCCATGGAGCTAAGGTCTAATGGAAGAAACAAGTGTTTCCATGACTCTACCAGCTGGAATTGAGATCTCATTCAAAGCGTTCAACAATACCATCGCCATCGACTGACTCCAATGATACCATTTCAAGAGAAATATATCAAATATCTGAAGTTTCTTTTTGTGTATTATATGGATGGTTTGATCCGCAAGCACCATGATTGGGAATTGTTTGATCATCTTTCTCCGAGGAAAAGGTGAAACATAATCAACTTAAATTTGAGATAGCTATTCGAAATCTTAGTGACAGACTTGATTTGTTATATCATGTTTGCTTTTTGTGAAAAAATATCAATTGAAGCAGAGGATTTCTTCAAACAACAAGGAGCTGGGTTAGCTATTCAATCAAATGAAATTGAGCATGTTTCCCATCTCTTCTTGAGAAACAAGTGGGCTATGCAAAATTGTGCTCATTTTCAGATGCGGCAATTCCGCCAAGATCTCTTCTTTAGTTGGGGGAAAAATCTACATGAATCAGATTTTTTGAGGAACATATCGTGAGAGAATTGGTTAGACAATGTGTGGTTGTTAAACAAGGATCAGTTTTTCTAGCAAGGTACGAAATGCATTGTCAAATATTCAATATGATTCCACAAGATCTAGTTTCGTTCAAGTAACGGGTTTTAGCCAATTGAAAGGATCCTCTGATCGATCCATAGATCATTTCGATTCCATTAGTAATGAGGATTCAAAATATCACACATTGATCAATCAAATAGAGATTCAACAACAAAAAGAAAGATCGATTCTTTGGGATCCTTCTTTTCTTCAAACGGAAAGAACAGAGATAGAATCAGAACAATTCCCTAAATGTCTTTCTGGATATTCCTCAATGTCCTAGTTATTCATGGAACGTGAGAAGTAGAAGAATAAACACCTGCTTCCAGAAGAAATCGAAAATTTTCTTAGGAATCCTACAAGATCCATTCGTTCTTTTTCTTAGAACTTCATCTGGGTTGAAATCCTACTGAGAGGTCCACTACAGATCAAAAACTGTTGAAGAAAGAAAAATATGTTTCTTTTGTCCCATCCAAGCAATCGAAAAATAAAGAAATAGTTAATATATTCAAGATAGTTACGTATTTACAACATATTGTCTGAATTCATCCTATTTCATCAAATTAGGATGTGATATGGTTCCGAAGAATGAATTGGATGTTGACAATTCCAATAAGATTTCATTCTTGAACAAAAATCCATTTTTTGATTTATTTCATTTATTCCATGACTGGAACAGGGGGTACACATTACACCATGATTTTGAATTAGAAAAGAGATTTCAAAAAGGAATTTTCCTTTTCTATTAGACTGGATAAAAACAAAAAAATTGAATGAGGTATTTAACTCCAAGGATGAATCGAAAAAGAAATCCTTATTGGTTCTACCTCCTATTTTTTATGAAGAGAATGAATCTTTTTATTGAAGGATTAGAAAAAAATGGGTCCGGACCTCTTGCGGGAATGATTTGGAAGATCCAAAATAAAAAATAGTGATATTTACAACAACAACATAATAGAGGCAACCAATCAATATAAATTAATCTGAAATATAATTCAAATCCAATATAGCACCTATGGGTATATAAGAAATGTAATGAATCAATTCTTTTTAGATTCTAATGGAAGTGTGTTACATAATGTGGTAGTTTCATGCACAAGAATTTCGGTTGTACACCATTATGATTATGGCCTCTTGAGCTATTTATTTGGGTAGGTTTTTAAAGTTCGAAAATTTGAAAAAACCAAAGTCAGATTCCTTTCCATGTCAAAAACCAAAAAATAAAAGAATAAATTACATTTTATCACATCAATTTTAAGTCACATAAAAAACTCATACCTCATCTTTTGAACATTGCAACTTCATACATGAACTTACGAATTGGTTGGAGTGTTAGACCTCCATAATCTGAACATTGCAACTTCATACATGAACTTATGAATTGGTTGGAGTGTCAGACCTCCGTCTTTTGGTATATCAATTTATCTGTTAATTGCTGATGTGGTCGGCACGAACCGCTTGTTCACACGATTGGATTTCGAAGTTAATTATAATTTTTTTTTTTTGCAACCTTCCCCATAATCCAGTACTGCAACCCAGTTCACACTCCTATACCTTTGTGTATGGCAGCCTTCGTCCTCTATGCTTTGAAAAAAAATTCTCAAGACACCTATCTCGATGTCTTTCACTAAATTTGATCACCGTCCTCATCAATCCATTGCCTCATTGTTCAAATCCAGTTCTCGATCGTCGACTTCGACTCTAATCGCCGCAATTGGGTGACATTAGCGATGCATCGGTGAGGAGGTGAAATTTCTATGAGGTTGAGCCTTTGAGGTATTTGAGGTTAGAGAGGTTAGGGAGGGTGGCGGGAGGGTGCCAGTGAGGAAGTTCTGGGCGATGTCGAGGTGCTCGAGAATTTGACACGTGAAAAGGGAGGAAGAGAGGATGAAGTTGTTGTGGAGGGAAAGGTGGGTGACGTTTGGGAGGCGGCATAGGAAGGTTAGGAAAAAGCCGGTGAGGTTGTCTTTGGGAGGAAGAGGGAGCGGACGACGAGGGAGGCAAAGCTCGACAATTAGACGAAACTCAGTGTCCTCTGGCTCATCGAGTGCAACTTAGTCGGTGCGATTCCCGGTTTGTTAGGTCGACTCAGAATCCTTAAGGATTGGACCGCTCCATCAACAGCTTAATTAGCCGGATTTCTCCGTGTCATTCCTCAGACTTGGTTTTCTTGGACACGAATCCGGATGGAAGAGCTGTCATGAATTTCAAATAGGAATCATAGACAATATGAATGGTAATAAGAGTTTTTTTTTTCATTAACTATAATTTTGTTAAGACAAAAAAAAAATTCTTAATTAATATTTAGTTAACTTCTCAACTTAGTTGAGCAAGGAAGTGGGTTCCTCGCCTCCCACGGCAACAATTAATAAATTAATTCATAGACAATGAAAATAGTTTGAAAATTTTGAGTTTTAACGATAAAGACAAAATAAAAGGTAAAATGAATAATATCAGGTTTGTTTTTTTAGTATAAAAATGTAATTTTTCGTTAAAATATACAGTATCGTAAGCTTTTCTTTGAAACTCCATTAATATAATATTAAAGTTGATGCGGTAAATGTATAATTTACATAAAATAAAAACAAAACCTCACAGATTCCTTCTCTGATAAGGAAAATCATAAACTCCACCAATCTCAACCGTCGGATTAAATCCTCATCCCTTACCTTACCTTACCCTATACATTCGTAACCCCTTCACTGCATCTCCCCTACGCAACCCCCAAACCCACTTCGCGCAAGAGAAAAAAGAAGCGACCATTTTCAGTTTTCCACAGAGCTACCACCGCAACCATGGCGGCCACCGTGTCTCCGTGGGCCAAACCCGGCGCCTGGGCCCTCGCCGCGGAGGAGCAGGAAGCCGAACTCGAACAGCAAGCCAAAGAGGAACAACAACGCGCCGTTGAGCCGCCCTCCTCTGACTTTCCATCTCTCTCAGTAGCCGCCGCCACCAAGCCCAAGAAGAAGAAACCGACCATCTCCCTCGCCGAGTTCAATACCTTTGGGGCGCCCAAACCCAAGCCTGCGGAGCATCCCGTGGGCCTGACCCACGAGGACCGGATGCTTTTGCCGACCGGTCCGCGCGAGCGAACCGCCGAGGAGCTTGATCGGAATCGGCTTGGCGGCGGGTTCAAGACTTATGGGGGCGATCGGGGAAACAGCAGGTATTCCAACGGTGACGAGTCGTCGGATTCGAAGTGGGGTCAGAGGAAGGAAGGTGGGTTTGGGAAGGAATCGAATCGAGATGAACCTTCGAGGGCGGATGAGGTTGATGATTGGGGCGCCGCGAAGAAATCGATGCCGGGAAATTCCTTTGAGAGGAGGGAGAGAGGAGGAGGAGGTAGTTTTTTGGGTGGGTCACAGTCGAAGGCTGATGAATCCGACAGCTGGGTGTCGAATAAGAGCTCCATGCCGTCGGAGGGACGGAGATTCGGCGGTGGCGGGTTTGATCGGGAGAGGAAAGTAGGGTTCCCGTCTAATGGAGGTGCTGATTCTGATAATTGGGGGAGGAAGAAGGAGGAGACTAATGGTGGGTCTGGATTTGATCGAGAGAGAAAGGTTGGGTACGTGTCCAATGGCGGTGGTGCGGATTCTGATGTGTGGGGGAAGAAGAGGGGGGAGAGTAATGGTGGTCTTAATGAGAGTACTGCGAGGCCGAGGCTCAATTTGCAGCCTAGGACTTTGCCTGTGAGCAACGAGACCTCACCAGGGTCGGCCACTGCACCGAAGCCCAAGGGCTCGAACCCATTTGGTGCAGCAAGGCCGAGGGAGGAGGTGTTGGCGGAGAAAGGGAAGGACTGGAAGGAGATTGATGAGCAGCTTGAGTCTGCTAAGATTAAGGAGGTGGCGGAGATAGCTAACAGCGAGTCGTTAGGGAGGAGGAGTTTTGGGATGGGAAATGGGCGTGCTGGTGATCGAACTGAGAGAGCTTGGAGGAAGCCTGATTCACGCCCCCAGAGGTATGTTGTTTTAGTAATATGATCGATTGGGAACTTCAAATACTCGTAGTTAGGATGCTTAGTTGTAAAGTTGATCCTTTCGGTACTTGCATGTTGATTTTGATTGCATGTTAGCAATGCATTGCTGTTGGAATTTTTTGAATGAGTTTTTGGGAAATGGTGCTTGATGGAACAGTGAATTAGCATATTAGTTGTGTGTTGTGTGTGCTGAGTCTTTCAGTTTTTCTTTGTATATAGGGATTGTTTAGGTTAGCTCTATGAACCTTGTGGGAAGTTGTTGGGCATTGATGCACACATCTATGTTCAAATGAAGCTTTTCGAACTCTGAACGCTGCTTCTGTATTCAAAAGAATTTTACTTGGCTGACCATTGCTCGCTATCTTATTATCTTATTAATTGGTAGAGTTTTACGAACTTGGTGGTTTGCAATCCACTTTGTCATTATCTGTCTCATGTAGAAAAACTTAAAGTAAGGGCACTATTATCTCTTTACTGGTCCCTCCTGTAATGTATTTTTTTAAAGCACCCTTCTTTTTCATTTTTTACCTTATTACATATTTCGAAGGCGATGCAGTGATCCATAGATGTTTATCCTTCTGTTTGAACACACACACTCACACACTTAGCTCCCTATCCCGGCAACTGCACAAAGAAAGAAGGTGTTTTATGCACTACTTGCAGTTGCAAGTATTTGCTAATTTCTGAATATTGGGCTAGAAGGATATAGCTACCTTGAATGGAATCATTTAAAGTTTAAGGCTCATGCAACCATGCATTCCTCCTCCGTTAGTTTCAACTTTGTAACGTGTCACTGTGCAATTGCATGTCCTTCAAACTACGTGTTTGCTATTTTCAGATTTTTATTAAAACTTTGATCCTCATTGTTTCATTTGGGTGCAGTGCTGATAAAAGTGAGACTAAGAGCAACTCTGAGGAACCAGAGGGCCATGTTGAACCAGATAAACCAGAGAATGAGCATGTTGATGAGAATTGAAGAGGAGGTTTTGCAGGTTTGGTGTAAGCCATGGGAAAAGATTTAAGGTTACTTGAGATGTTGGATCCACGACGCTGTTGAATTTTCAGTTTTTATAATTTATGCTCTCGGATGTGACTGTTACACGTTGAACTTGAGACGATTTTTGTAGGCTTTTTTAAACAGTTATACTAGTTTTGCTCATAGGATTTGTTTGTATCTTGTATTTAAGATTGAGAACTACTGTTACTCTAATTATTATTTTTGACCCTGAATTCTTGGTTCCCACATTTGTTGAGCGCTTGTGCGCGGTTGCTGAATTTGGTTTAAATTTGTGATCAAGTAAATCTAGATGTTCATGTGTTGTGCATTTGATGATTCACGATTCTTCGTATGTTATCTGTATAACTTTTTCATTGCTTTTACGCGGATGCAGTATAACTTTGTGCGTTACGGTGTGATCGATATGTTGCTGAATGTGTAGGCTTGGTGTGAGCTGAATAGGTAGACAATACTGGAAGAGGGTGTGTTGATTGTTCGTTTATTTGCAATTTTGAATCCGGAAGGAAGAAGTGGGTGTAGCTTTGAAGAAGATGAAGCATAGAAAAGCAGTAGGCCCAGACGATATACCAATCGAAGTGTGGAAAGTTTTGGGAGAGACAGGTATAACATGGCTCACTGACCTTTTCAATAGGATTTTGAAAACGAAGAAGATGCCGAATGAGTGGCGAATGAGCACTTTGGTGCCTATCTACAAGAATAAGGGCGATGTACAAAATTGCATGAACTATAGGGGAATTAAGCTAATGAGTCATACAATGAAGCTCTGGGAGAGAGTCATTGAGCATAGATTGAGGCAAGAGACACGGGTTTCGGACAACCAATTCGGGTTCATGCCAGGGCGCTCAACCATGGAGGCAATCTATCTCTTACGAAGATTGATGGAAAGATATAGAGATGGGAAAAAGGATTTACACATGGTCTTTATAGATTTGGAAAAAGCGTATGATAGGGTCCCAAGAGACATTCTTTGGAGGATTTTAGAGAAGAAAGGAGTACGAGTAGCATATATCCAAGCTATACAGGATATGTATGAAGGAGCAAAGACTGCTGTAAGAACTCATGAAGGACAAACCGAAAGCTTTCCCATAACTGTAGGATTACATCAAGGCTCATCCTTAAGTCCTTACCTTTTTGCGTTGGTAATGGATGAGTTAACATGACATATTCAAGGTGATATTCCTTGGTGTATGCTTTTCGCAGACGATATAGTGTTGATAGATGAAACTCAGGAAGGGGTAAATGCAAAGCTTAACCTTTGGAGAGAAGTGTTGGAATCTAAAGGTCTTCGCCTAAGCCGATCAAAGACAGAATATATGGAGTGCAAGTTCAGTGCAAATAGAGGCCAAAACGAGTTAGGGGTGAGGATCGGAGATCAAGAAATACCAAAGAGCGACCGTTTTCGTTACCTAGGATCTATCTTGCAAAAGAACGGAGAATTAGATGGAGATCTCAACCATAGAATACAAGCTGGATGGATGAAGTGGAAGAGTGCATCTGGCGTGTTGTGTGACCGCCGTATGCCACTGAAGCTCAAGGGAAAATTTTATAGGACGGCAATAAGGCCGGCGATGCTGTATGGCACAGAATGTTGGGCGGTGAAGCATCAACACGTACACAAAATGGGTGTAGCGGAGATGAGGATGCTTCGTTGGATGTGTGGGCACACGAGAAAGGATAAGATTAGGAATGAGGATATCCGGGGTAAAGTAGGAGTAGCCGAAATTGAAGGAAAGATGAGAGAAAATCGGTTACGGTGGTTTGGACATGTGCAAAGAAGGCCTACTGACGCTCCGATTAGAAGATGCGACTATGGGACAGAGGTTCAGGGCCGAAGGGGCAGAGGAAGACCTAGGAAAACTTTGGAAGAAACCCTAAGAAAAGACTTAGAGTACTTGGATCTAACGGAGGACATGACACAGGACAGAACACAATGGCGTTCTAAGATTCATATAGCCGATCCCACTCAGTGACTTGGATTTTCCAAGTCTCCAACCGAGAAGTTTTCCTCACTCGGGAAATTAAGGGAACACTACCTCAACCTATATGCTCCACTCACAAAGCTTCAACATACAAGCTTCAACAAAAGAAAATTCAAAGAACTTAGCGAAGAAGGCATTTGGTGTATTTAACACAATACGTTGAAATGAAGGAAAGCTTATTTATTGATATCCCTGATAAATTACAAATATGTACATATACTTGAGTCAAAATAAACAAACAAGAGGGAGCCTTCACAAAGGTTGCTTAGGAGAAGTCTCAGCAGTCGGTAGAGCCCCAGAAAGAGAAGGCACCGGAGGGGGATCATTCGGAGCCTCAGTATTGGACAAAACCCTAGAAGGAGGAGGCATCAGAGATTGATCATTTGGAGCTTCATTACGCGGTACAGCCCCAGAAGACGAAGGCAATAAATGTCTTTGGAACAAACCTACAAATTTCTGATGATCAAGTAAAACCTGACCATCAGATTCCTTCATCTGGTCAAGCTTCCTCTTCATGTTTGTAGCATAGTCATGTGCGAGCCGGTGCAACTGTTTATTCTCATGCTTGAGCCCTCTAATCTCCTGTTTGAGACTCATCACTTCAGCCGCCAATGATTCAACTTGGCGGGTTCGAGCAAATAGGCGTTGGGCCATATTAGACACAGAACCTGCACACTGAACACTGAGAGCCAGAGAATCCTTAACAGACAACTCATCAGACCGTTTGGAAAGTAGTCTGTTATCTTTGGGAGTGAGAAGGTTCCTGGCCACTACCGCAGCGGTCATATCATTCTTCATCACGGAATCTCCAACGGTAAGAGGACCAGTAGGGGAGACGAATGATGGGCGCCATATGTTGTCTGGAGAAGGCGGGGCTGCCTCTTCAACAAGGTTCAAGTCAAAACGACGGTCGGAGGGCCCAGACATTTTCAAAGGTGTTGAAGAGAGAAGAGGTCGGACAAATCAAGATCTTAGAAGTGCAAGAATGGAGCTTCTACTGATGGATATTCAAGTGTGCTTTGGAACTTAATGTCAGCCCCTATAAAAATCTGCACTCGACGAAGCTTCAGAAATCGAAGAGGCGCCTGCTCAGAAATCGAAGAGGCGTTTGCTTTCTCAAAAGCTGGGCTGCTCAGAGATTCTCAAAAGCTGGGCTGCTCAAAGACCACAAAGGCCGATCTCAGAAATCGAAGAGGCTTGCTTTCTCAAAAGCTGGGCTGCTCAGAGACCACGAGGGCCGATTTCAGAAATCGAAGAGGCACCTACTTTTCCAGCCTTGTCAGCACCTGTCACACGCACACTCAGCTTTGCGGAAATTATGGGCATTCTGTCGAAGATTTCTGGCGAAGTAGAAAGCACATGAATCGTACTGTTCAATCACCCACTTCCCACACGCAACAGTAGCTCATGGGTACCACAGATAACTTTGCCAAAGTTCTCTGACAAAGTTGAGACACGTGAAGCTTGCAGCTCCCACTACATCGCTCTGACCAAGAAGGGTAAAAGAATTGCAAAGAAACAACACTAACAAAGTTTAGACACATAAATTTTGAAGGTCGAGCTACCATATTATTACCCACAAGGGTAAAGGAACAGTACCACTGCTGGATAATTGGAAAGTCCCGGTGTGTCAACCTCTGTGCTTCGTGGCAAGGTAGACTAGCAAACATGCCCAACCTTTACTCACATTCGAGAAAACACTCCTAACAAGATTGCTTGCTCCAAAATCGAAGAGGCACCGCCCTCCGAATCTCGAGAGCCAGACTCCCAACATGATTACTTTCTCAAAAATCGAAGAGAGGGTAAAGGAACAGTACCACTGCTGGATAATTGGAAAGTCCCTGTGTGTCAACCTCTGTGCTTCGTGGCAAGGTAGACTAGCAAACATGCACAACCTTTACTCTCATTCGAGAAAACACTCCCAACAAGATTGCTTGCTCCAAAATCGAAGAGGCACCGCCCTCCGAATCTCGAGAGCCAGACTCCCAACATGATTACTTTCTCAAAAATCGAAGAGACACCGCTCTCCGAATCTCGAGAGCCAGACCCCCAGCAGGATTGCTTTCTCAAAAATCGAAGAGGCATCGTTCTCCGAATCTCGAGAGCCAGACCCCCGACAGGTCTGTAATCTTCACACGCAACATCAGCTTTCCAGATACCACAAACCACTTTTTCAAAGTGCTCTGACAGAGTTAAAACATGTGAAGCTGGCAGCTCCCACTACCGTGCTATAACCAAGCAGGGTAAAGGAATAGCATTATTACTTGATGTTAGGGAGACTCCTATATATGTCGACTTCCATCCCTAACGGACAGGCAGACCTGCAAAAATGCTCAACCCTTTCTCTTATCTGAGAGGGCACTCCCAACAAAGCCTTTCAAAATATTCAGCTTTTTTTCCCCCCGATAATACTTCTGTAAACAAGCTATACTAGAGCAAGAATATCTCATATCATCAGGGTTAAAAGCAAGAGTATCCCATATCATGCTTTTTCCTTGTCTTTTCCTTTGGCCTTGTTCTTACCTGCAAGACAAGGAGAAAGAGAGCAATCAGTCAGCACTTGGAATCAAGCTTCCAGCCAGGAACTGACTGCCTGGAACCCCTTACCTGATTACTTACCTGGCATTGCTCTCGAGTACTCATCTTCAACATCTTATGCTTCCAGGGAAGATACCGCATCTGCCTGAGGAACAGATAGGGCAAGTGAGAAGGATACAAGGAAGCATGTGGAGACAAGCGTAACAGCACACGTGCCGATACATTCACTACTCTATCAAAAGCAAAAGTATCCCATATCAGCAGGGTCGAACGTACTCTAGATTTGATGGACTTGTTTTGACCCTCAAATTCTTCAGTCGGCCTTGTACTCTGGAGGAAACCAGAAAACCCTCCAGCCCAGTTCAAGAATAAGCCTGTGGAAAGTTACTTCTTCAAAAGCAAAAGTATCCCATATCATCTCTCCTCATTTTTCTTCTCTTTATCCTTCATGCTGCCTGCAAGATAGGGAGAATGTGAACAATCAGCCGGAGCTCTGATTGCTTACCTTGTCTGTCACCTCTTTCAGCAGATCCCCCAGCTCGGCGACTTGGGGGACTCCTACTACATGGTTTGTATCTCGCTTGACCAAGCATGAAACTACAAGTAAGCTTCAAGTGAAATTGATACATTACCTTGTGCATCTCCACCAGTTACAGATACCACCCCTGGATGGAGGAAGAGTACTTCCAGAGAAGATGCCACATCTACCTATGAGACAGATAAGGCAAGTCAAGTCGATACCACACTCCGGTACTTAGAAGTTTCGTGGCTACGAGATCATTCTCCCACAATTTTTCCTAATGTCATTTGTACTAAATCATTCACTTGTACTCACTAAAGGAGAGCTTGAACCTATGTACTTGTGTAAACCCTTCACAATTAATGAGAACTCCTCTATTCCGTGGACGTAGCCAATCTGGGTGAACCACGTACATCTTGTGTTTGCTTTCCTATCTCTATCCATTTATATACTTATCCACACTAATGACCGGAGCAATCTAGCGAAGATCACAAAAAGTGACCGTTTTCGCTACCTAGGATCTATCTTGCAAGAGAACGGAGAATTAGATGGAGATCTCAACCATAGAATACAAGCTGGATGGATGAAGTGTAAGAGTGCATCCGGCGTGTTGTGTGACCGTCGTAGGCCACTGAAGCTCAAGGGAAAATTTTATAGGACGGCAATAAGGCCAGCGATGTTGTATGGCACAGAATGTTGGGCGGTGAAGCATCAACGTACACAAAATGGGTGTAGCGGAGATGAGGATGCTTCGTGGGATGTATGGGCACACGAGAAAGGATAAGATTGGGAATTAGGATATCCGAGGTAAAGTAGGAGTAGCCAAAATTGAAGGAAAGATGAGAGAAAATCGGTCCCGGTGGTTTGGACATGTGCAAAGAAGGCCTACTGACGCTCCGGTTCGAAAATGTGACTACGGGACAGAGGTTCGGGGCCGAAGGAGTAGAGGAAGACCTAGGAAAACTTTGGAAGAGACCCTAAGAAAAGACTTGAGTACTTGGATCTAACGGAGGACATGATACAAATGAGCGCAATGGCGTTCTAGGATTCATATAGCCGACCCCACTTAGTGGGAAAAGGCTTTGTTGTTGTTGTTGTTTGTTGTAGTGTTTTGTGAAGTTTAATGCCTTGTGAATCACCCGATTTTTTACCTCCATGGAATGCATGGTAGTTTCGAGTAAAGTATAGCAAGTTGACATTCTGATTGAATGAAATGTAATGTATTGGCAGGGGTGGAGTCATACACTAGGGGCCAGGGCAAGTATTGTATGCTTTATTCTGAGAAAGATGTTTGAAATCATTTTCTTATTTGGCCAGACTCGGTCTTTCTCTTTACTTGGAAATAAGATGTCTTAAGTTTGAATTTCGTGGATGGCGAATTCGATACCAAATTTGGCTGCCCATTGTTTGGCCTAAACGAACTCCCTCTTCCCTTAGTATAAAAATATCTATGTACTAAAAAAAATAAAACATTGTTCATGCATTTGTTCTGCTGCTATAACGAAAACTTTTGGTTCACGTAATTGATATCTAAACCTAAACGGAGCGAATTTGAAGAGTAGAGATTTTCTATGCATGACGTCTATTTTTTCTTAAAAGGCAGACACATCTAGAAAATTTTATTAACTCCAGCTTTTCCGACACAAGAACGACGTCCTGTCTAGAAAAGAACTGAGACATGGACATCAAATGAAAAGTTCACCTTCTCCATGTGCCCTAGCTATCAAATAGACATACCGAAGAGAAAGCCCATATCTTTTGCAGACGTATGAGGAGGTGCAGTTGAAAGACATTAAAGAAGAAATCCCATTCTCTGTAGTTGCTGGCCTTGCAATTCACCACACCCTCTCTCTCTCCCTCTCTCTCTCTCTCTCTCTCTCTCTCATGAATGTGTGTTGCTACTTTGACGGCCAACTAATACCCTCCTCCATCCAACGACCAGCAGGGGCTTGAAATTCATGTCTATATCTGGCAGCAAACCGACCCACGTCTCTTAATACTTCCAACATACGGACCTTTTTTTTGGTCTCTCTCAATGTGAATTCAATGTCCATGTATTGAGTGACTCTTAAACTAAAATGTCAGCCCACCGGCTAGTGTAATTTTTTAGGAAAATTAACGAAAAGTTCAAAAAAACTTATCTTTTAACAAAGTTATTTTTAAAGGTATAGTGAATAGTGCCAGTAAAACGTAAAAATGTAGTTTTTCGTTAAAAGTGAACAGCACCAAAAGTGTTAAAACTCCCTTTTTTTTTTTTTTTTTTTTTGCCAATTATCAAAATTAACAACGTTTACTCATACATAATGTACTTCTACCATCAACTTTAGTTGAACTCCAGATTAAGAATGCAGCGGGTTCCATTGTTGACTTGCGTAACTGGAAGTAACCAGTTAAGTTTACGACGGGTCTTAGATTTCATTAGTACATTAATTTGGAAGTCATGCGCATGGATTTGATACATGTGGATGTGAAGTTATACAAATCATCGACAATAAACATTTAAATCAAAACTAGCATCAGAAGTATACTGTAAGCATAAAATTGATAAAATTACAATCAACACTCAAATTTACTAATTACCATAAACCGTAAGTACCACTTGTGATTTTCAATCAAAGTTTAGAGAAGTCTCAACTTCTTAATTTGTAGATCTAGATGATTTAGGCCATCAATTGTCGGTGTCACACTCGTGATTCCAACAGTAGTTGTAATGAAACCAAGGATATTGGGCAATTACTACCAAGCCTTAAATGTAGCTCTGCAATCTGTACTATGTCCCTCCTAGTTTGAAAATAGTTTTCCCTTTCCACACACCATAAATACAAGGGACGTTGGGGGTGTGTAAAAAGTGCAGTGATAGAGGGTCCCAAAATTTTGACCCTCCTATATTTCACAAATGTATAAATTTTACAATGAAATTTTTTTTTTATTAAAAAGAAAAATCATCATCATATGATATTATCAAGGAAGTTTTAACGAAACACTTCCGACATTGTTCATTTTTAACGAAAAATCATAATTTTACCTTTCTTTGATACTATTCACTACACATTTATTTGTCATTTTTCATTAAAACTAATTTTTTTTTGGAGTTTTCGTTAGTTTTATTTATTATCAATTGATTAAGTGGAGCTTATACTTAAACATTTCTCTAGCAATAGAAAAACTAGTGTATTATTTTCTTTCACTTTTCTTTAGTAATAAAAAAACTAACTTGTGTAATACTTTTTTCTACAATTACAAGCGTATTTCTGTATCAATCTTTCATTCGTGCTCCATTTTTTTTCATAGATGAACCATAAATCATAATGTCATGACAATTGGAGATTATTCAATTAATAAGAATGAGATGTTGATTTCAATTAAATTTGAATATTTATTGTTCAACTCTGTACGAATATATTGTTTAATTTTTATTTATTATTATTTTTAAATAAGGAGGGTCACTTTATTTCGCACGAGCCTCCAAAATGTTAGAGACGGCCTGCATAAATATTGGCAGTTGAGAGTTGGAAATATAAGCCTTTGCCTTCTTCTTCTCACTATTGCTATTGTATTGTAGTTCTTCACGTTCTTCTTACACCAACAACCTTCTCTCTCTCTCATGGATTGGCCGGAGAATTTAATTTTGGCAGCAATTCTGGTTTTGTGTGCAGTCATTGATGGAGCTCAGGCAAATACAATGGTGAGTGGCACTGTCTTCTGTGACCAATGCAAAGATGGTGAAATATCCCTCTTTGATTACCCCATCTATGGTGAGTTCCCTATTCTCTGATTCCTTGTACTACATTCTCTTTTTAAATTTATTTTCGGTGTTTGAAGCCGAAAGAAACTAAGAAACAATCAATCTAGACCGAGCCTCGCTGCAATCTCATCATCAAGCAAACATACTTCACACAATCAAGAGGCTACTCCAAAATGGGATAACCGGTATAAGATCGGTCCCCGTTTTAGCTAGGAAAATTATTTATGCACGCTCGCTAAAGGGACGCGTGTATATAGAAGTGTACAGAAGGATAAAATTTATGTAATTTTCGTGGTAGTTGAATCACATTCTCTATTTAGATTCTTAATGCTAAACTTATATGCTTTGATTTTTTCAGGAGTTAAAGTGCAAGTGGCATGTAGTGACAGTAATGGGCAGATCACAATGTCAAGGGAGGAGACTACAAATTTGTTCGGAAACTATGCCATCAAGTTTGATGGGACACCAGACTTGAGTGGTTGTTATGCTCAGGTTTCTTCAAGCACAGGTAGTGGCTGTGTGGTTAGTGCCGGTCCTGCTCAAAGTCTTAAACTTATGTTTAGGATGTTTGACATGGAGATGTATGCCGTCGACTCTTTGCTCACTCAGCCTGCTCAGCCTATGTCTTTTTGCCCTAAGTCATCTTATAATCCTGTGCCTGCACCCGTAACGCCGGTTAACCCTCCGCCTATACCAGTAGCGCCAACTAACCCTCTGCCTAAACCAGTAACGCCGGCTAGCCCTCCGCCTAAACCAGTGACGCCTTGGATCCCTCCGCCTTTTAGGCTTCCCCCAATGCCTCGATTGCCCCCACTGCCACCACTGCCCTCATTGCCTCCAATGCCACCAATGCCCTTCGTGGAAGCTACAGCATGCCCACATCAGTAAGTTATTCATTAAGTAAGCCGTATAGGATTGTGTCAATCTATCATTTACGAAGCAAGTAGGAACGACTTTTACCGTTCAATTGACTAAGTTGTACTAGACTGTAGAAATATACTGTAGTTCTGTAAGAAGTTTTAAGGTTCTTTAGCACATCAAACACCGAATAATTTAGATTTGTTGCTCCGTAAAAACACAAAATATAAAGTTTACTATGATGTAATACGTTACACATAACTGTATTATAGTTACCAACTAACTCTTGATAGAGCGATACATGTATTCCCAATAATGAAACAAATTTCAAGTTTGAATCCCTCCTCTCCTTTTTACCAATGAAAAAAAGCTGACTATTTGATTGGATCGTGATCTCTCAGGCAGTGGACATTGCGGGAGCACAACTGCTACTGGAGGGCTGTGAACCCGAACACCAAGGTAGCCGTTATTTTCGGACCGCTGGCCGCTAGGAGATATGGGACTGACCTAACATTGTGGCAAGGCCTACAAGGAAGAGGAGACTCTTATAGGACACTCCTAAGGGAAGGGATTACCGCCCTTCTCAACTCCTACAACAGTCTTCAATATCCTTACAATTCAATTGCTGTGGTTCAGCATTTGAATTGGGGCTTGATTGGCTCCAACAGAAATGTCCTCCTCACAGGACTGAGGTTTATTAGGGCTAATTCAGGTTATGGGAAAGTCCCTTGCAAATTTACTGCTTGCAAGTGAGCTTCTTTCTATGTTTATCTTAAGCTACAATTATGTATTTTTTATTCTAGAGAGAGGGAGGCTGAGAGTCGAACTCTAATTATAAGTATAGAGTTAAAAGGCTTTGCTGCTGAAACTATAATCTCTTGCATATTATGATATGCGCAAGACGTTTTTATGTATTTTATTTGAACAATAGTTCATCTTCATCTATATTTTTAGTTAACGAGTTGTAGTTCATCCATCATCCAAATTTTATAATTAATTACAAATTTAAAGTTTTAGACTCATAAGAAAGAGCAAACACTTGAATGCAAAATGTAAAAACAGAACAATTACCACATAACAAGTAACCGGCCTTCCTCCGAACCTAGTGGATAAGTGCCAAGCATTATTCCTCTCGGTTCCGGGTTCGAAGGTTGGTGTCCATTAGGATGGTGAATGTGAAGGCAAACTACATACCAAGCACGATTCGTCATTGGGCTTGGTCAGGCTCTGGCAGCGCCCATCGGGCATTTTTAAATTTTGGGGCCGGGCCGACCCCGATGAGTCATGGACGACTCATCGACGGAGAAACCTTCACAGTTATTGGGAACTCTAGTCTCTACAGGTGCATATGTGTTTACGGGTAAACGATGAACTGATGCTTGTGGCTCACCTTAACTTTGGGGTTACTAGTGGCCAGTTCAATGGCAGCTCCATCAGTCTACTTTCAAGAAACCCGGTAACGGAGGTTGAGCAGGAGTTTGCGGTGGTTGGTGGGCCCAAGTTTAGGAAGGTGCGAGTTAAATACATTTTCTTTAATGAAACAAAGGATGATTCTACACTATGGTGATGAGACATTATTAATAATTTGATAGTAACAGTAAGGCATCAAACTTGTTTATCAAATGAAGCTGCCACAACCATAAATCGGCGACATAATGTCTTGAGATTATCAACATGTCTACTTGTGGTCTTAACTATTTATTTTTTCGTACACTTTTGAGTTTTCTGTCAATTCGCTCCGAAGGATGTAGAATTAGAGCATCGAACTCAAAATTAATCAATTGACAATGAAATATACTCATCTCCACACCAATGTCAACAATGTGACACACATAGTTGATACAATGGGCATGCCAAGGAACAATAACTACCCCACAAAAAAAGAAGAAAGATTTTCACAGAAAGAGATCACAGAGAAATTATTTACACTCTCTTAGCTGTTTTTGGTACCTTTCTCCTTTCGGATCCTATTCCTATATATATATATATAGATGCCGTGGCGGCTCCTGTTCAAGGCGTGTCGCCATTGGTTGCGATTAGCGGCTCCCCTGGTTTGATTGTCCCAGCAGGATATGATGATGGGGTACCAGGTGGCCTTTCCTTTGGGGAGCTGAGGCCTAAAGGGTTGGGAGCCAAAGCTAATTGAGATGGCATATGGCTTTGAGCAAGGAACTAAAGATTAGGAAGCCTCCTTTACTTAAAGGTTTGAAGCTTTAGAGCCACTTTTGATTGGTTATAGCATTATTGCAGAATCCTTATAATTCGTCACTGAGAGTTTGTGGATAAGTAGCGGACCAACAATATCTGTATCTGCAAATACGGTAGCTGTGGCTCTAGTGACAGAGACAGACGGCTTCATCTTCTGTTTTGTTGAGAATAGATCCCACGGGAATAGTGACCTTGCATGAACTTACAAGAGGTTTGACCACTTCTCATCTTATCAATTGGTTTTATAGTAGGTCTTTAATTTTCTTCACTCTATCAGAGTAGGTTGGTCCACGAGATATGCTTTACGCACCCTGTTTGTTGCCATGTGTTATACATGAGGTTAGACTACTTTTTATATTGTCATCTGATACTCGGTAGTAGGCTTCAAACCAACTGTTGGTCTTACTAGTCGAGCCGGAGTCACTGTTCAACTCGATTGCTTGCAATAGGGGCATAAATAAACTTGATTTCTTTGCATAATAATAAACAAAGGGATGTGATATCCACACATCCATTTTTACTTCTTCCATATCTTTTTGATTTTCGATCGTCGGATCGAATGAATTGAAAAAGATCTACGGACATAAATTAACAAAAAGGATGTGAGAATTAAAAAGGGGTGTGTAGAAAGCATATCCCTAAACAAAATGAAATATAAAAAAAATTATGAATTTTAAACAATGGCTGCTCTCTCCTCTCTCCTCTCGTTTCTGCTTATAATTGAACCCCAAATCTCAAATGGGTTCGAAACCGAACCACTCAAAACCCCAATCGAAGAATCCACCATTGACGACCTCGAGCTTGCTTTCAAGGTCAAGACTCTGACTTCACGTCAACTGGTTCAGTTCTACCTGGAAAAAATCCAGACCCTCAACGGCCACCTCAGAGGGGTCCTGGAGGTGAACCCAGATGCGCTTTCCCAGGGCGATTCCGCCGACGAACAACGCCGGGAATGGGAATCCAACCCATCAGCCAGAAGCAGACCGCTGCCGAAGCTGCACGGGATTCCGATTCTACTCAAGGACAATATTGGAACCAGGGACAAGCTTAACACCACGGCCGGGTCGTTTGCGCTGTTGGGTTCCAAAGTTCCGAGGGATGCCGGGGTTGTGGCGAAGCTGAGGAGCTCTGGGGCTGTTATTCTAGGAAAGGGTAGCTTGAGCGAGTGGTTGCACATCCGGTCGTTTTCTGCGCCGGACGGATGGAGTGCCAGAGGCGGCCAAGGTGTGGTGAGTTCTACTTAGACTTGATTACCAGCTCCTTAAATGTTATACGATATCGGTGTGATTAGTGGTGGCCCACTTAACCGTTTCTGAAACTTTAACACATGATATATCTATGCAGTAGCATTATAAAGCTTCGAGGTTTGTTCAGTATCAAGTAGTGTTGTTTATACTCATAGTTGGTTGTTCACAATGCCGAAAACTAGTGATATGTTTTGCTAAATTAGTGTTTGCACCGAGTAGTGATCTCCTTTAGAACGTTTCTGTGTTTTGTTTAAGAGTTGTGATTAGTAAATGTGATTTCCGTTTTTGTGAAATTTGGGTGTGGTATGCATGGATCAGTATCTAAATTGTACTTCATCTGTGGATTTAATAAACGAATTTGGAATGAACTAGAATCAAACTCGTGATTTTGTTTTGATATGCAGAATCCTTATAATCCATCACTGGAAGCTTGTGGATCAAGTAGTGGGCCAGCAATATATGTATCTGCAAATATGGTAGCTGTGGCTCTAGGGGCAGAGACTGACAGCTCTATCTTCTGTCCGTCCAGTTATAACTCGGTAGTAGGCTTCAAGCCAACCGTTGGTCTCACTAGTCGAGCTGGAGTTGTCCCAGTCAGTCCAAGACAGGACACAGTTGGGTACGTGATGCTTATTGTTATCTAGCAAATTTACTCTGTGCCTGAAGTTTTGCAGTTTGATCGTACATTTACACTTTCCGTTGCTCTGGTATTTTGTATTAATTCATCAATAGTAACATCTAATTTATCTGATTAACTCAAAACTGAGAGTAACAAAGTTATCATTTGGAACTTGGAACAGGCCAATCTGTAGGACTGTAGCTGATTCTGTTCATGTCCTGGATGCTATTGTCGGCATTGATAGCAACGATATTGCTACAAATGAAGCCTCACAGTACATTCCGGTGGGTGGCTATGGACAGTTTCTCAGGGCTAATGGTCTCAAAGGAAAGAGATTGGGGATAGTAAGTCGCTTGTTTAGTCAAGTCAAGGACGATCAGTTCTTGAATCAAACTTTTGAGCAGCGCTTTACCACACTGAGGTAACAGAAAACAATTTCTGTGCATTTTCTAGTCTATAAATATGATATACTATTACTTGCTGCAATGTAGGAAACAAGGTGCAGTTTTGGTTGAGAATCTCGACATAGCCAATATTGAAGATATACTGGATTCCTCTTTGAGCGGTGAACTTGTAGCAATATTAGCGGAATTCAAAATGGCCTTGAACCCATACCTAAGTAAACTAGTTGAGTCTCCGGTGAGAAGCTTGAGAGACGTGATAGCATTCAACAAGAATAACTCAGTTTTGGTGAGTATGAGTACTGACTACAAGACTCTTTGTTTATGCATTGACGTCTTCGTCATTTTGTTATCCCAAAATATTGTGTGCAAACAAGTTTAAACTAAGTGCATTTGATAACCATGGACGAACAAATTACGAGTGAAACTAAATGGTCATTTGCAGGAAAAGTAAGTGAATATGGACAACATCTCTTAGAAGCGGCTGAGAAGACTAACGGTATAGGAGCAAAAGAGCAAGAAATATTTTCAAATTTAGCAAGATTGTCTAGAGATGGATTTGAGAAGTTGATGAAAGATGAGAGCCTAGATGCCTTGGTAACTTATTCCAACTCTGCTCATTCAATCCTCGGAGTTGGTGGTTTTCCTGGCATTGTTGTGCCGGCAGGATATCATGACACTGAAAAGTACCCATTTGGCATTTGCTTTGGGGGACTAAAGGGTTCGGAGCCAAAGCTGATTGAGGCCGCGTACGCATTTGAGCAAGCAACTAAGATCAGGAAGCCACCACCTGTTGGTTCTCAGACCAAATTTATGTCCAACACTGCCAATGTCACTCCTGAAGTTGAGTCCTCGAAACCCACCTTCATCACATCTGCAGAAAGACCCCGCCTAGCCACTTGAGAACACCTCGAACACAGTCCCTTGCAAGAACACAGTCAACGTGAGGGGCTCAACAAGGCTGCTTGACCCTCCAAACAGTAAAGTTCACAATCATGCTGTACAGCAAACAAAACAAAAATTATGCGGCTCATGAACAATCAGTGTCTGGTTCTGCAAGTTGTTATGATGTGTGTAATATCAAGTCACAGATTCCACCTACAATTTGTTGATGTATCAAAACCCTAGTAACCATTTTTCCCAAACGCGTGCGAAAGTACAGGACAAATGCCTATCAAATCCCAAACACAAACAATTAAGCAGTAGAAGTTACATCTACTGGAATTGGGACGGCCAAGGCTCTGAATTGGTCATAAAACAAGTGTCTAGCAAAAGATATAATGCTAAAAACCGTGTCTGCATTTATCTGGACTATGTCTTCTACCGGCAACGCCGCAGAATTTCGCCGATTGTTGATTCAATTCCATATGCTCTTAGCCTTTTTCTGCTAATTTCGTTGTTGTATTTGACTGCACAATGTATTTTACTCAGTCTTAGCATGTATTTAAAAAATAAACCATGCCAAATTGGGATTAATTAAATTGCCAGTTGGTCCAAAGTTTTTGTTTATTTAAATGAATTCCAGATCAAGAAACTAGGCAAATTACTTGTCCCAGCAATCTGCTACTCCATTGCCTTTCCATGGCCACAAAACTTCCGTTGTTGCTCTTGATTCTTCTGTCTTTAACTTCATTTGGTTCCCAAACTTTGTATGTCCATGGGTTCTATATTAAGGAAGCTACAATCTCTGACCTCCAACAAGCTTTCAAACAAAACCAACTCACTTCAAGAAAACTTGTTGAGTTCTACCTTCAAGAAATCCGCCGGCTCAACCCTCTCCTCAGCGCCGTCATAGAGGTCAACCCGGACGTGCTTTACCAAGCTGATAAGGCCGACTATCAGCGAAAGAGTAAGGGCCCCAATTATTACTCTGGGTTGCATGGCATTCCGGTTTTGCTCAAGGACAACATTGGAACGAAAGATAAGCTGAACACGACTGCTGGCTCGTTTGCGCTGCTTGGTTCCGTGGTGCCTCGGGATGCTGGCGTGGTGACCAGGTTGAGGAATGCCGGTGCCATCATATTGGGGAAGGCTAGCTTGAGTGAGTGGGCTCACTTTAGGTCTCTTGCAGCACCTGCTGGTTGGAGTCCCAGAGGTGGCCAAGGAAAGGTCAGTATGATGTTCTTGTCAAATGCTTGTGAACTCTGAGTTTTGACTCAAACTATGCACAAACAGAACTGGTTACAAATTTTTAAACCAAAATAAAATTGTAAGGACCCTAAATAGACAATAAAAGGCACTATACCGTGGTTTATATACGGATAATTGTCTGTGTAATGTTGGCGATTCTATATTTTTATTTATTAAAAGTTTGTAATGCTTGTGAACTCAAAGTTTTGACTCAAACTATGCACAAATAAAACCGGTTACAAACTTTTAATCAAATAGAATTATAGAGACACTAAACAGACAATAAAGGGCACTAAACTGTGGTTTATGTACTGATTATTGTCTATGTAATGCTGGCAATTATATTATTTTTTTAACAAAAGTTTGTAACCGGTTTTGTTTATGCCTATTTCTGTAACATTTCGTTATAATACAAATGCACTATGGTTGGTGTTGTGAACAGAACCCTTATATGCTATCAGCAACTCCATGTGGCTCAAGCAGTGGACCTGCAATTTCAGCTGCAGCAAATTTGGTAGCAGTAACTCTGGGGACTGAGACTGATGGCTCAATACTTTGTCCGGCAAGTTTCAACTCTGTAGTGGGCATCAAACCAACCGTTGGTCTCACCAGCCGTGCTGGGGTGATCCCGGTAACTCCCAGACAGGACACCATTGGGTAATTATTTTAATTAATCAGCAATAAAATTGGAGTATGTGATAGATAATCAGATGTCATAAAAATATATTTTGCAAATGTAATGTTCATTACTTGTGTCAACAATATTTGGCAACGGTTACTAATGAATCGCGTTGTGTTTGATTGTATTAGACCCATCACAAGGACAGTGTCAGACGCGGTTGATGTTCTTGACGCCATTGTAGGATATGACTACAACGATCAAGCAACCCGAGAGGCATCCAAGTACATTCCGCGTGGTGGCTATAAACAATTCCTTCAGAGATATGGACTCAAAGGTAAGAGATTGGGAATCGTCAGGAATCCGTTCTTCACTTCTGGCAGCGGATCTCTCCAACTTAAATCGTTTGAGAAACATTTCAAGACTCTAAGGTAAAAACATTTGCTCTTCCCAACTGCTATTCTATCAACCCGTTAGCCTTCGAGGAGCTTATTTGTGAAGAACCCTGTTGTTTTTCGCAAAATTGCAGGCACGAAGGTGCTGTATTGGTAGACCATCTAGAAATAGCTAACATTGATGTTATATTGAACTTCAATTTGAGTGGGGAAGCCATAGCTTCACTGGCTGAGTTCAAACTAGCCTTGAATGCGTATTTAAAAGACCTAGTAGTATCTCCGGTTCGATCTTTAGCAGATGTAATTGCCTTCAACCTCAAGTTCTCGGGTGTGGTAAGTACATTTTTGTTTTTTTTTTTTTTTTGCTCTTTACATGTAAAAAGTCATTTATCCTTACATTAAGGAGGAATGACTTCATATACGTATGGAGCCAAGAATTTTCCTTCATCGACGTAGACTTACTCAAGCCTTTCCTAAATGGTGACCATTATGCTTTGATTGATTTTCCAGGAAATGATCAAGGAATTTGGGCAAGATATTTTTCTTGCAGCCCAAGCAACAAATGGGATAGGAAACAATGAAAAGGCAGCATTGTTGAATTTGGCAAAGCTGACAAAGGATGGATTTGAGAAATTGTTGAAGGACAACAGGTTAGATGCATTGGTGACTCCTGGATCAGATGTTTCACCCGTGCTTGCAATTGGGGGATTCCCAGGAATCAGTGTCCCTGCTGGGTTTGACAAGAAGGGTGTACCTTTTGGGATAACATTTGGGGGACTGAAGGGTTCTGAGCCAAAGCTTATACAGATTGCCTACGGCTTTGAGCAAGCTACTAAAGTTAGAAGGTCTCCTACATTTCAGCCTTGAAGCTTTAGAGTTATTGTTTTCGAATCGTGAACGGTGGTGTATTGTAATATCTATAAATGAGCTAAGAGCATTCTACATTAAAGAATTTAATGAAGATATCATTTTACTAAACGGCTATTCATATGTGCAACCCAACATCTATACATGCTATCACATCACTTGATATGTGTTGTCCACAAAACTAAAGCCTTGCATAATAGTTTAAAGGATTAAATGATGTTTAGTCTTTCAATGCAAAACATGGTTTAGCATTATTCACATTCTAATCTGATATGAGCAGTCCATGTTCTGATATACTATTTTGTTCTGTTTTAGATTGATTGTTCTTATCCATTAGAGGTGAAACCACTTTTTGCCTATTCATTTTTAGATCAAATTATCAATATATCAATATATCTGATCATCGTTACTTGTAAGGCAAGAAAGTTCATCATAAAACTTGCACTTAGGTAAGGAACTCTAGGTTTCAATATCTCTTCATCTTCATCTTTAGGACAAAATTGATCTCGTTTTGCATCCAGAGTTCGGACAACTATGGGAGTACTTGAAAGCTTTGCTTTATCCTTGTTATCGTGGCCAACACCTTTTGGATGTAGTTCAATTGGTGGAACAGAATACCATCCGAACAACGCTCTATCTCCAAGCTAAGACAATATTGAGTTTTTTTTTTCCAAGATCCTTCATCTCAAATTCTGACTACAGGTGCGAGAAATATTTTCAAGCTCCTCTAGAGTTCCAATGAGATTCATCTCATCAACTAAGACTACAACACTTGCAAATTCAGGATATGACTTCTTAATGAACATGCAAGGGCATAACTTGTTATTCACATATCCATGACTAATCAAATACTCGCTAAGACGGTTATATCACATTCGTCTGGATTGCTTTAATTCATACCAAACGTCTAAATCAAATAGAAAAAGTTTTCCTTGGTCGTAAACTTTTTGAACTAGTCAATGCAAGTCCTTTAAGAACTTTCATACTATCTAGATCCCCATAGAGATGTGTTGTGACCACGTCCATGAGCTACATACTTAGTTTCTTGGAAGCTATTAGACTGATAAGGTAGCAGAACGTTATGACATCCTTGTAGTCAACTACAGGGCGTTGAGAGAAGCCTTGCACCACAAGGCGTGCTTTGTAATGCACTCATTATGCTTCCTTACGAACACCCACATGTAGCCAACAAGCTTTACATTAGATGGTGTTGTTAATTAACTATGTCCAAACACTTCAAGCTTCGTTAAGGAATCAAGTCCAAACACTTTACGGTCTACATTGACATTAGTACGTTGTAGTCAATTACAGGGTGTTGAGAGAAGCCTTGCTCCACAAGGCGTGCTTTGCAACACACTCATTACGCTTCCTTACGAACACCCACATATAGGTAACGGGCTTCGCATTAGATGGCGTTGTCAAATATGTCCAAACACTTCAAGCTTCGCTAAGGAATCAAGTCCAAACACTTTACGGTCTACATTGACTTTGGTTTAATTGTTATTAATTACTCCATTAAATCAACCTTCATATTACAAACAAAATATTGCCCTTCAACATTACTCAATGCTCATTTTAATGGTGAAAGAGAGAGACATTATCCTCAATGTTAAAATCATCATTGGGAACATTAAAATAATGGGTCTTGAACTTCACAAACTTTCTAGCCATTCTAAACCTCCATCTGCCTCCCACAATCGCCACCTCTCAATCAGCCTCCTCGTCTGTCACTCGAGTCCGCGAAAACATGTTGAAAGAGCTCCCCTTAAATTTATCCTTAGTAAAACCGAAATGCGACAAGTCGCCCACGCCATGTAGCAGAAGGCCTCAAGCGCACTTCTAAAGTGATTAGAAACGTGCAAGGGCTCTATGTGTCATAAGTCTATGACGATAGCAAGCTAGGGTATGTGAACTTGACATACGCTGATTTTGGTTTTACTGATGGTATATTTATTAAGGAGAGGTTTAGAATCGCTAGGTTCAAGACCCATTATTTTAGTGTTACGAATGACGATTCTATTATTGAGTGTATTCACTATTGAAATGATCAACATTGAACAATTTTGATGGGCAATATTTTGCTTGTAATATGATGGTGGATTTAATGAAATAATTAATTACTATAAACACGAATTTGAAATTTCGGAAAAAATGTAAAGATTGTACTTGGGCCAAGGTTATTTGTGGACATTTTATTCCGCCTTAACTGTCTATTTTGGCTTGGCGGCTTTCATGACAAACTTCCTACCGAAGATGCACTACAAAAACGTGGAATTTCTTTGGCATCCATTTGTTGTTTATGTCATAGCTTTGAGGAATCTACTTTTCATCATTTCTTCGAGTGCTAGATACCTAGGTAGCTTTAGAGGTGGTTAGCATATTAATTTGGTACATCTTGGCCATTTTTAGATTCATTGGCTGTTTTTTGGGATGCCTATGTACGTAAGCCCTTTTTCCAACAGTTGCACAATCTCTAGATTTTTGTGGGCCTTTCTACTATGGAAAGCTTAAAATAGTTTATTTTTGAGGGTCGCCCAATCTATTTTTATCGTCTTTGCATGTCCATCAATTCTGGGATTGTTCATGGTAAGAAGTTTATTCTTAGTTATTCTTCGGGTTTTGACTCTCGTATCATTTCTTCTCTAATGATCCCATCTATCCCTTGCAAGGTGCCAACTATTCTTCGTGTGTTTTGGTCTTCCCCTTGGTTTCTTTGGATTAAACTTGATACAAATGGTTTGTCCAAAGAAAATCCTGGTTCTGCTACTTGTTGCAGAATTTTTTTAGATTGTCATGGACAGTCCCTTGATGGTGTCCGCCAAGGGATTGGTCATTGCAACTTTTTTTTTTTTTGGGTAGAATTATCAGCAATTATTTGGTATAGAGTTTGCATATCAATAGGGTTGGCATTGTGCTAAAAGGAATGAGGTTCGACCAATTATTAATGATATATCTAATAAAAATGTGGTTGCTAACTCTACTGTTGATGCAAGTCCTAAGATGGTTGTGAAAAAAATGAAATTTAATTAGGGGGCTCTTGCTACAAATAGGGAAATGAATATTGATGGAAAGAAGGTTGATGATCCTGTCTCTGTCATCAAGATGCTGGGTGAGCTAGTGGTCAGCATGTTTCTAAAGAGAAATGGGTGTTTATCTTCTGTCATCAACTCCCTAATATCTTGGATCATTTTGTTTCTAATGATGAGGAATTGTCTGAGGGATTAGATCAAAATGAGATTATGGATTTGACGGATGGTCAGCAATGCATTCCAGGTGGGAATTTGCCAGGTTTTGCCTTCAACAATGTTGAAGGTATACCTTTCAGTCTTTGATGGGCTTAGGCCTTTTGTCTTATCTTTTCTTGATTTTGTTTATGATGAATATTGTGTGTTGGAATGCTAGAGGTGAATGATGCACCCAATTTTCTACCAATGTGCAAAATTTAATTCATAATCATCGTATGAAGATTTTTATGTGTGAGCCACAAATTAGTGGTAGTAAAGCTTTATTTGTTGTGAAATCTTTGGGATATTCCAATTATGAGATTGTGGATGCTGTTGGTTTCTCTGGAGGGTCGTGGTTACTGTGGGATGATAAAAAGGTTCAATTTGATTTGATTGGTACTTATGAATCTCTGATTAGTCTATTTCTGTTTGTGTTCAAAGTTATGGAAAGGCTTCTTGGATATTCACTGCAATTTATGCTAGTCCTTGTGTTGCTAAAAGGGATAGGTTGTGGGAGTATTTGGATTTTGTTGTTGAATGCCATCAAATGCCCTGGTTGCTTGCAGAGGACTTTAATGATAGGTTGAATATTAATGACAAAATTGGGGTTGCTCATCTGTGCAGATTAAAGGGGTTTAAAAGGTGGTTGGATAATCATGGTATGATTGACTTGGATTTTACTCGTCCTAAATACACTTGGACCAAAAAAAAAAACATTTCAAAAAATTGACAGAGCTTTTTGTAATTTAGGGTGAAGTTTATATCCTAAGCTTATGTTTGGCATTTACCCAACACGAAATTTGATCACTGCCCTATTAAGATATGCTTGAAGTCTGGTTTCATGTCTTCTACTTCTTTGATGTCTTTTTGGTTTGAAGCATGTGGGTCAAACATGAGAATTTTCTTGAGTAAGTTTCTAATATTTGGGAGAATTCTTGTGGGTTTGCTGTGGACAAAACTTGTACTCTGGTTGTTCCTCTAAAAACGTGGAATTATGAGGTGTTTGGTCATCTAAGATAGAAGAAAAATAGGCTCCTTGCTAGGTTGGAAGGTATTCAGAAGGTGTTATGTAATGGTCCTAATGTTTATCTTAGTAATTTGGAAGATAAGCTGATTGCGGAGTTCAATGAGCTCCTGGCCCAAGAAGCAATTTTCTGGCATAAAAAATCTAGACTAAAGTGGTTGAGGAAGGTGATACGAATATTAAAATTTTCCAACTTGCCACTATCATTCGGAGGAGAAGGAATATAATTGAAGGTCTGAAAATTGATCATGGGGTGTGGGTGGAAGATACCGAAGGCATAAAGGCTACTACTGTTGCTTATTTTCGTTTTTTCATGGTCAGTATTCTCGTCAAGTCCGAGGTCTTCCTAGTCTTTTCCCTATTATTTGTCCTGATGATTGTGCCTCTTTAAATATAAATGTTACTCCTCTAGAAGTGAAAGAAAGCCTTTTCAATATTGGTAGCTTTAAGGCTCATGATGTTGATGGTTTTCCTTTGGGTTCTTATCAGAATCAGTGGTCCCATTATGGAGGTGATTTATATAATTTAGTCTCTGATGCTTTTCATAGAGGAAGACTTCCGGATGGCTTAAATAATACATTGATTGTGTTGGTTCCTAAAGTGGATAATCCTCAACCTATGCTTCAATTTCTGCCTCTCAGTCTATGTAACACTCTCTATAAGATCATTTCTAAAGTTATTGTTCTAAAGTTATTGTTGCTAGACTAAGGCCTATTCTCCCAGATTTAATCAGTTCGAATCAGGTTAGCTTTGTTCCCAGTAAACACATAACTGATAACATTCTGATTGCTTAGGAGGTAATGCATCAGTTTAAAATCTCAAAAGGTCAAAAAGGATTTATTGGTTTGAAGATTGATTTGTCTAAGGCTTATGACAATCTTAGTTGGAAGTTTATCGATTATGTGCTTCATGAGGTAGGGCTACCTCATTCTCTTATTGAGCTTATTATGGCTTGTGTTTCTTCCGATAAGTATCAGATTTGTTTGAACGGGGAGTTGACTGATGAGTTCATTCCTACAAATGGTTTAAGGCAATGAGATCCTCTTTCTCCTTATTTGTTTATGTTGTGGATTGAGAAGTTGTCTCATCTTATTTTTGCTGCATTCGAAGAAGATGGTGGAAGCCTGTGAAAACTTCTCAATCGGGGCCAAGTGTGTCTCATTTTTTTTTTTTTTTGCAGATGGTCTAATTTTGTTTCTGAGGCTACTCCTAATCAAGCTAGAATTATGAAACTGCGTCTGGAAAGGTTTTGTAATGCTTCTGGTCAGATGGTGAATTTACACAAATCTGTCATTTACTGCTAACACTTGCAAAGAAACTGCTAGCAAGATTAGCTCCATTTGTGGCTCTCCTCTTGTTAATGATCTTGGTAATTATTTGGGAGTGTCTATTGTGCATTCTAAGGTCACTTCTTCTACCTATAGCTTTGTTGTTGACAAAGTTCGTAAGAAATTAGCTTCCTTGAAGAGCAAAGTGTTGTCCTCGGCTGGTAGAGCTACCCTTATTCAAGCTATGACTTCTTCAATTCCTGTCTATGTGATGCAAACCTCCAAGCTTCCTTTCAATGTGTGTGAGGACCTTGATAATCTTAACATAAATTTGTTTTGGGGGGGGGGGGGATACTGAACGGCACCATAAGGTTCATTTGTGTCAATGGGACCTTGTTTGTAGACTAAAGAATAAAAATGGTATTGGTTTTAAGAAATATGCAGAAATGAATCAAGCCCTTCTAGCTAAGATTGGTTGGAGGCTTCATTGTAAAGATCACGGGCTATGGGCTAAAATTTATTGATTCTACATACTTGAAATGTGAGTCTATTCTTAGTCATGATGTTTGTGATAAGGGTGCGTGGTCTTCAACTCGGAACGGGGTGCTTTATAGTACTAAGTTGCTTTGTAAAGGTATGACATGGAAAGTTAGGAGGGGTAATAAAGTTCAGTTTGGAAGGATTCTTGGATTATAGATCAACCTTTAATGCATCATGAAATGGCTCTTAAGAGTCAAAATCATAATTGTGTTGTTTCTGATTTTTTTCAAAGATGGGCGGTGGGATATTCCTAAGCTCAGAGCTGTTGTGAGTGAAGACCTTGTTCAACGAATTATTAGTTTTCCCATTGGTATTTTTAATGCCAAGGGTGACTGTCGAATTTGGAAGACTACTTCTAATGGTTCCTTCAATGTGAAGTCTGCCTATAGTTTGTTCTATTAGGTGATTGGTGGCCTAAGGTGGGATGGAAATTTATATGGAATATTCTGCGTAAATTGAAAATATTTTTATGGTTTATTTTCAAGGGGAAACTCCTCACTAATGATCAGGGAGCTAGAAGAAATATGACTACGGATGCTTCGTGTAGTTATTGTTCTTGGCCTGAGGAATCTATTTTGCACCTTTTAAGGGATTGTGGCAGGGCTCAAGGTGTTTGTTCAGCTGTTTTTGTTCTTAATCAGGTTAGTCATTCCTTTAGTCTTGATTTGTATGAGTGGTTGATGGCTAATTTATTATCTAAAGAGAAATGGTATGATCATGCTGCTTGGTGTGACATCTTTGCTTTTGTGTTGTGGAATATTTGGAAATGGAGGAACAATCATATTTTTCATGATAATTTTCAGTTCCCTATTGATCCTAAAAGGGGTTGATTATTTGAATGTCGTGGAGTGGCATAATGCTTACCAAGCTGAGAAAGCTGATATGGTGGTTTCTTAGAAAGTTCATACTCTTCTTAAGTGGGATCCTCCTACGATGGGATGTTTTAAATTGAATGTGGATGGCTCTAGAATGAGTGGGTTAGGTAGAATTGGGGCTAGTGCTATTATCCGTGATTATTCTGATGATTGGATAGGTGGGTTTACTGTCAATTTGGGTCAGGTCAAGTTCTTGAAGATGAAATTGGGGTTTGTTCTTTGGTCTTATCTTGCAACTGATAAAGGGATCTTTCAGATTATTGTGGAAATGGATTCCGCTACTTCTGTGAATCTAATGCAGGCTATGTTGCTGGCTGGGGTTGCTAATTTTCATCATCTTGCGTCTTTTTTGCATAATTGCCATGAGATTTTGAACCAATTCGAATACTCTCAACTCAAGCATATTTACAGAGAGGGATTATGTGACAGATTGTTTAGCCAATTGAAGCTACAACCTTGATCTGGGCTTTTGTTTTCTTGAAGAACTTCCTATTTGGATTGGTGATCTCTTGTCTGATGATATTTTGGGAGTTGCTAAGAACCACCTTGTTTGTACTTCTTAGATAGTTTAGTGTTTTTGGAATGTTCACCCCCCCTCCCAAAAAAAAGATTACCAAAAAAAAAAAAAAAAAGGGTTGGCATTGCCATTGGCTTGAAAGTGACTATTTCAGTGTTATTCGGAAGATGACTTTCTATGCCTCCCACATATATTGCAAATGAAATGTAGTTGCGAACAATTTTGCTATATGGGCATGATTTCCCTCCAATGGCGGTTCGTGCTGCTTTGTTTTCATACTATGTTGGCTTGCTTGGCTTTTGCTTCTCAAATTAATGAGCATCTCGGCATACAGGTTTGTTTCACTTTCTTAATCTGTTTCTTAACCTTGTGATGTTGCTTGTTTTGTTTTGCAGGTGTAGACCTTTAGGTTCGGCTTTAGAGGGGTTAGATTTCATGTCCTCCCCCTCTTTTCCTTGTATCTATGTTGTTTTTGTTTCTAGAAGGGTAAGGTTTATGTCCCCCCTCTTCTTTTCATGTATTTTTTTAATCATTTTTTCTTGTATTATGAGGAGTTAAGTTTACGTTCCCCCTTACTAGGTGTACCTTTTTTTTATATCAATAAAATTCCCTCGTACAAAAAAGAAAAAAAAAAGCATATGTGCGAATAGCTGAACACCATTCACAAAATATAGTTCAGCTCCAAAAACTTAGACAAAGAATTTCACTTTTAAAATTTGGCATTTTATTTTTAAAACTAGCATTTATATTTTCTTAGAAGGAACTTCATAACGGAACCAAAAGTACGAAATACTTTGCGGCATGCGGGTGTCGTCGATTGATTGACACCTATATATTGGTCAAACAACTACATTCTACCGATTGATCGACTGTTACATCTCTCAACTATCCTAAGACGAAATTATTTTTGGTTTTGCAGTAGCTAATTACTTTGGCTACTCAAAATAGTTAGCAATTTGTCATATGTCCTAGAAAAGAAATGGTGACCATTGGTCAAATAATTGGCTGTAATGTTGTTTGTATCTCTAATTTCTACATGCAAGATTGAGATTCACAACGTGATAATATAAGCATTTGTTTTGAAAACTTCTTCAAATCTATGATTATCAAACATTCCTAACTTTTGTTCTTAACCAACATACAATTTTAGAAAAGATGTAGAAGTAAGTGGAAAGAAACTTTATACACTCTTAAAAAGCTTTGTGGGCCTGCTGTCTCAGAATGCATGTTCCGTCTATGTATTCTTACTTAATTTTTCAACACGTGTCTTTACACTTAATAGACCATTAACACTATATTTTTTTTTTTTAACAAACGATGTTTTAGCTACTTGTAGAACCTATTGTTCATGCTAGATCTATCCCTCGCATAGCTCCCCAGGGCTCTTGCCTGTCGGGCAAGGTTTGTTGCTTGGTGTGCTGCAATATGAGTTTGTTGTTAGTTTGAAAGGTGCCTTTGTAAGTCCTTTGTTAGGCCTTGAGGCTTACAATCAAAGCTAACATAGATCTGAGCGTGCCATTGCTATCCTTATATAATAGACTGTCTTATTGATTATTTATTGGGTTCATTACTTGCGCCACAAGTTACTTTAAACTTCTTAATCTTATTGGATTGTCACAGATGAGTTAAGTCTGCATAAGGTCCTTTTTCTTGCCTTGTAAACAAGGACCTTTACTCATGATATTGTATGTCCAAAATGAAGGGGGTTCAAGGTCCTTCCAACCATTTTTTTTATCACAGTTTGCTTTAAAGAAAACAGGTTCATTAGTTTAGCAAGATTTGATCACAAATGAGACTTCAAATGAAAAACAGTTGAAAGTGATTTTAAAACATAATGAGATATGCATTAAACAATAGATCTACTTTATGTAAGTACAAACAAAAGAGACTCGGACAAGATTTAATCTTGTCGGGCAATGTTCAACTTCTTGCAACCACTTTTCTTTGTGTTTATAGGGGTTGTAAACACTGGAAAATGAAATGTAAAAAGGGTTTCCTAAAGGGATTCAATACTACAATACTAGGGGAAGGTAGCAGAGCTTCTAAACTTGACAAAGGTGGCTTTCTATGGGGAATCTATGACTAAAAAGGGCAAAGTCTGGACAAAACACAGCTTTCTGGGTATGAACTTGTCTCTGGTGTCCCTTTATGCTTTTATAGACATTTACCATCCATACCCTTGAAAAGTGTTTTTTTTTGCTGATGGTGAGATGCCCTTATGTTGCCCATCACTTCTAACATAGGCATGTGGCCTATACCTTGCTAAAATGGTTTTAATTCTTCTTGGGCCTGTCGACTTGTCCGAGCCCAATCTTACTTTTGCTTTTGCATTCTTGGGCCTCCATCCTCACAAAGCCCATCATTAAATTTCCATCCAAACACCTATTAACGAGAGTGACAAATGAGGATTTATGGGGATCAGCAGATCGGGGGTGGGAGGGATGTGCGAGCTAGGAAATAAAAAAGCTTGATTATGGAAGCGGGAGGTGTGGGAGGGAGCGTTGTGGAGGTTGGAGAAAGAAAGATTGAGCAAAGGGATGGGATGAGAGGTTGTGAGGGAGATCCGGAAGAAGAGGTTGAGGATGGCAATTATATATATATATATATATATATATATTTTATAAAAGAACCATCCTTTTTATTAAAAGAAAGCCTTCTTTAATTATTTTATATAAATAAATTTTAATATTATAAAATTTAATTTCATTAAATAATCAAGTTAGTTTTACTTTAAATTCGAGTGAACTAGCTTATATAACATCATTTCTACTCCGATCTAAATGGTTTAGTATACAATTTTAACAGAAATCTAATTCTATTTTCTTGTTAATCCAATTTATCCTTAAGCTGATTATGAATTAGTAAACGAGCCAAATAGTATTAACATAGGTGCATGCATATCTCATTTTTAGCATTTTTTTTTCTGGTAAATATATATGTGGATGCATGCATTCTGATTATATGTCTTTATTTTTCCCGATTATCCTAGTTAGGTAAACAAACGTGCACAATAGCAATAGCATCCCATTGAATCCCGGATTCCTTATGTTTGGGTCGGCAAGAATCAGTAGGCCAACCCAGCTTTTTCGTACCTGCAGCAAGCATGAATTTATGGGTGGGTAATGACGGTGAGAACCTGGTGACCAATGCAATTTCAAGACATCAGTTTAATTTGTTTTTGGGTGTTTTTCCAAAGAAGGTATACATACCTTGAATTTCAAGACATTTGTTTTGGTGGAAATCTCAGAGACTCAGACACTCTGACTGGTCAAAGAGGTTGGCCCACTTGATTACTAGTTGGCCCCATCATGAAGAACTTGCACTTTTGAAACATAAAACCAAAGGAAACAAAAATATAACTTGCACCCCAAACACAAACAGCAGGTTAGGAGAGCAATTTGAACAAAAGGAATTTATCCCTTGTATCCTCTCGCATTATTTAACCCTTTGCAAGCCCAAAGATATCCCACAGAAACCCAACACCTTCCTCAATTAGACATCGATTTCTTCTTCTTCGCTAAGAAAAAGAAAATGGCAAACGCAGCCGTGACTGTGATGCTCGTGCTCATCATCGCCGTCGTCGCTGCAACCACCGAAGGAGCTCATAGCAGCTCCACACAACCCAAGTGGGCCAAGAAGCTCAAGACAAGGAAGAAAATGACGTCGTCAGAGACAGTGACCAACCTCCAATTCTACTTCCACGACACAGTCAGTGGGGAGAACCCAAGTGCCGTCCGTATAGCCCAAGCCACAGACACCAACAAGTCCCTCACCCTTTTCGGAGCTCTGCTCATGGTAGATGACCCGCTAACCGAAACGCCTGACCCGAATTCCAAGCTCGTGGGCCGGGCGCAGGGGATGTACGGGTCATCCGGGCAGCAAGAGTTTGGGCTTACTATGGCCATGTGCTTCGCGTTCTGTGATGGCATTTACGATGGGAGCTCGATTAGTATTTTCGGTAAGAACCCGGCTCTGAATCTGGTTCGGGAGATGCCGGTTGTGGCCGGAACTGGCATTTTCCAGTTCGCCCGGGGTTATGCAATTGCCCGGACGCATTGGTTTAATATTATGGGCGATGCAATTGTTGAATACAATGTCACTGTTATTCACTAGAGTTTAAACTTTGAATACTAATTTCTGGTTTGCTTGATTGTTGAGGGTGATGACTATTTTCTTGGATTCTATCTCACGAGATCTTTGTTTTAGGTGATCGGTTTACTAATTTTATTATGATATGTATGTTGTGCATTAGGCATAATGAGAGTAATTATCCCTAATAATCTTTTTTCTATCTCCCTAATTTGATGCCATTTTATTTGGGTTGGTAGCCTAAATTCTAGATTGCAAAATTGGCACCAAAGTCTACAACATTAGTGCTGATATATAATTACGTGCGTGCATGCATGCTCAAGTCCCTTACTTCTGATTTAGCTTCTTTTATGGTTGCTAATATACATCAGGAACTCTAACTTGGGGAAATAAACATGTGCAGATACGATCCTACATTCCTATTCAAATCTCGGACTCCCAAGTCTGAGTAAGTACCGATGGTGTTACATCAAGATGTTATAATATGAGTGATTGACGAGTCTAATTATATGTGTTATAAACATAAATGGACTATAATTTAACAGAAAAAAAAAAAAAACGTGAATAGACTATAACACCATGCGGTATGATGGACACAGCCTAGTAAATCCTTACCAACTTGAAATTATCTGTCCGGATTCATTCTTAATGAAAATAAGAAAAAAAAAGGGAAAATATCCATTACAAAATAATATAATGATGATTATATCGGTATGATTAAGTAGAATGAACCTATCCAAATGTTCTCCTCTAAATATTTTAGCACAAAATATAGCTTTACCTTATTAGCTATTATTACTTTATAAGACTAATTTATTAGCTATATAAAACAACGTCTTTGGTCCTTAACCCCACCAGTTCCTCGCACAACAAAACAAGAGTTAAAAATATGGAACGCGGTAGTTTGGTTCTTAGATTCGCCTTGACTCTCCTAACCGTCGCGGTCACACCAACACATTGCAGCTACCATTCCCACACACTTCCAAATGTCCATCAAGAAGAAAAGGTCACGCGCCTCCACTTCTACCTCTTCGACATCATCAGCGGCGACAAACCTAGTGCTGTAGAAGTCGCACGTCCATACAGCACGACGAATGACAGTTCCCCCACGCCGTTCGGCAGCGTGTGGGCCATCGATGACCCTCTACGAGAGGGCCCTGATGCCACTTCCAAAGTTATTGGGAACGCTCAAGGGCTCTACGTGTCGTCAGTCCAGGATGAGAGCAGGCTGGGGCTTGTAATGTACGTTGATTTCGGCTTTACTGAGGGTAAGTTTAAGGGGAGCTCATTCAGCGTGTTTTCGAGAAATCCGGTGACGGAGACGAATCGGGAGTTGGCCGTTGTGGGAGGGAGAGGGAGGTTTAGAATGGCGAGAGGGTTTGCGAAGCTGAAAACTAGTTATTTAAATGTTACCAATGGTGATGCCATTATTGAGTATAAGGTCACTCTCATCCACTATTGAATATTGAGCAATATTGATTGATTCATGGTTATAATATCGTGCAATTGTTATGAAGGTGGCTTTAATGGAATAATTAAATTAAAATAAATCTGTTTATATTCAATTTTTTTGCCGATGTATAAATAGCAGAATACCATGTACAAAATAGCTCATACTCCAAAAATTGGAGTCAAGTCTACCATTATATTTGGACAACATACGGTAACATTTTTGTAACTAATATTAATTCATTAACGTTTTGTAATATTGTAGACATCGAAATTTCGGTAAATAAATATTGACCGATAAATCAAAGTTTCAACGCTCATGTATTACATAAATTTTACACGTAGCGTGTGTCTAAACAAAAAATCGAAATAAGTTGGAAAAGTCATCAAACAGGACACGTGTCAACACCTGACAGAAACGACTTATTTCATCTGGAATATTATATTCAAAATTAGGCCTTGGAAATTTCTATAAATAGAAGGCTAATTCATTCATTTGAGGAGACCAAAAAAATCATTAGGCAAAATTCTTGAAGCTCTGAAGCTCTGAAACTCCGAAGCTCTCAAGCATCCAGGTTCCCGAAGAATCAAGAAAGCTCTCTTCGTTCTTCGTTCATCGTTCATCCTAAGATCAAGCCCAAACGACCCTTTGGATCAACAATCATCCACCAATTCAAGATCAAGCCCCGACGACCCTTGAAGAAAGTGTTTTTCGTTCTTCGTTCATCGTTATTCCAAGATTAAGCCCCAACGGCCCTTTGGATCAACAATCATCCACCAATTCAAGATCAAGCCCCGACGGCCCTTGAAGAAAGTGTTCTTCGTTATTCGTTCATCGTTCTTCCAAGATCAAGCCCCGACGGCCCTTGAAGAAAACACCATCATTCATCATCCGTTCATCCTAAGACCAAGCCCCAACGGCCCTTTGGATCAACAAACGTCGACAAATCCATACACCCAACCATTCTTCAAGATCAAGCCCAAAAGCCCTTGAAGATCCGTTCATCATTGTTCTTCAAGATCAAGCCTCAACGGCCCTTGAAGAAACATTCATCCTCAAGATCAAGCCCTAACGGCTCCTTGAAGATTCGCTCAAATCCACCTTCAAAGATCAAGCCCACGACCCTTGAAGAAACTTCTAATGGTTCATCCAAAATTCAAGCCTCGACGGCCCTTGGATCAACGAAACATCCACAAATCAACACCTTACGGAGATCGAATCAGAGGATCAAATTTGAGAGAGATTGTAACCCAAAAATCAAAATCACATAATATTTCTTTGTACACGTTTGTTCTTGTTTCAAGAAATTTTCGTGTTCACAAATTTGGCACGCCCAGTGGGACAATCTCTACCTCTCATCTCTTTCTCCGTTCAAGAAATTCAAGCACACTTCCAAAATCAATGTCATCAAGCAAAAGACAAGCCGTTCTCACAAAGGGAAGAAGCCTAAGCACTTCTGCCATGAACGGAGCATCCATTGGCGCCACAACCGCTCCTCAACATGCCATTTCAAAGTTGGTGCCGCTAAAGGAGCAAGGGGAGCATCAAAGGCGCGAGTCCGTCATCAACCTGACCTCGCTGGGGGCACCTAAGCATGATGCTGAGGCACAGAAGATGACATCCCAAAGTAGCCAACAACGTTCTTCGTCAGCATCCTGAATGTCTAAAGGAAAGTCACGTCTATTGGTTGCACAAGTCATGACCATCGGCGTTACCTCAATCGAAGAACAACTGGCTCAAATGAATGAAGCGATTGCAAGGTTAACACAGATTGTGGAAGAAAAAGACTTGCAAATCGTTGCACTCGTCAGCCGACTGGAGCCACAGGACGACGATAACCCCAACCCAGAAGATGATCCACTAAAAAAAGGAGTTGGCGAAGAAGATGAGCCTCCGGTGGAGAGAATCGATGTGAAGCCAGAACCAAACCAAGCAGCGGCACTCATGGGATCTCTTTCTATCCAGCAACTGCAGGAGATGATCACCAACACCATCAAGGCACAGTACGAAGGGAGCTCACATACCTCATTGTTCTACTCGAAGCCCTACTCCAAGAAGATTGATGCCCTGAAGATGCCAATGGGTTATCAACCACCAAAGTTCATGCAGTTTGATGGAAAAGGAAACCCGAAACAGCATGTTGCCCACTTTGTTGAAACTTGCAACAACGCAGGGACCGAAGGGGATTACCTCGCCAAGCAGTTTGTGTGCTTGCTGAAAGGAAACGCCTTTGAGTGGTACACGGACCTAGAGCCTGAGTTCATCAACAGCTGGGAGCAATTGGAGCGGGAATTCCTCAACTGCTTCTATAGCACCCGCCGCACTGTGAGCATGCTAGAGCTAACGAGCACAAAGTAGTGGAAGGACGAGCCAATCATTGACTACATCAATAAATGGCGCACTCTAAGCCTCGACTGTAAAGACAGGCTCTCGGAAACCTCTTCAATCGAGATGTGCATCCAAGGCATGCAATGGGGTTTGCAATACGTCCTTCAAGGCATTAAACCACGGACCTTTGAGGAATTGGCCACTCGCGCCCATGACATGAAGTTAAGCATCGCCCATCATGGGAAGAAAGAACCGATCGCCGACTACAAGAACGACAAAGTTCTTGGGACAAAGGTGGAAAATGCTGCATGGAAACCCACCAAGGAAGCTATGACGGTCAACATATCTCCCGTCAAAATCTCCACACGAGGTAAGGCGATTCAAACCGAAGCTTTTCGTGATCAAGAGATACGTAGACACACTTTGAAGGAGCTTAAGGAGAAGACTTATCCATTCCCCGAATCTGATGTGGTTGCCATGCTGGATGACCTGTTGGACAAGAAGGTGATTAGTTTGCTTGAGTGCAGACGGCCGGAAGAGATGAGTCGTACCGACAGTCCAAGATACTGTAAATTCCACCGCTTCATCAGTCATCCGACAGAAAAGTGTTTCGTGCTGAAAGATCTCATCATAAAGCTGGCTCAAAAGGAATCATCGAGCTAGATCTTGACGATGTGGTGAAGTCAAACTATACCACTGTCACTTCTGGCTCTTTCAATTCAAAATTTTCACCTCAATCGCTGGGGGCATGCTCCAAAACCACGTCAGTTAAGTCAAGTGAAGTTGAAGGATGGAAGCATGTTACTCCAAAGAAACTGCGCAAGAAGCATACGTCTCATCCACAAGTTCACCAATTGGAAAGGGGGCAAAGCAGCTCTCGTTAACCTCCAAAGCTACACGAAAGTGTTGAGGATGATGAAATTACGACACAAAGATCGTCTGTTGCCATCACGATGCGCGACTTCTTGCCCGAAGACTTCTTCAATCACTCGGTCAAGGCTCCTTGCTATGAAGATTGTGAGGAGCGCCTCTCCAAAATTGCTTGACAAATCTACCAAATTCTCCTCGCCCGCACGAGTCTAAACTGCATGACACAAAGCTCCTGGTCTGCACGAGCATAAAAGGCAACACCAACGCTCCTGATCCGCATGAGCATAAAAGGCGATACCAACGCTCCTAGTCTGCACGAGCATAAAAGGCAACACCAACGCTCTTGATCCGCATGAGCATAAAAGGCGATACCAACGCTCCTAGTCTACACGAGCATAAAAGGCAACACCAAGGCTCCTCACCTGCACGAGCCTAAACTGCATGGCACTAAGCTCCTGGTCTGCACAAGCATAAAAGGCGACACCAACTGTTCCTTGCCTGCATGATTTGAAACTGCAAACGGCACCAAAAGAAAATACCAAAAAAAAAAATGTATTTGAACTACGTTATGACTTGATCTCTTCTTTGGAGGGGGTACGTAGGCAGCTTGAATATTCACAATTTGAGTTCAATCACATCAAAATAGAGAATAAGAATTTTTTTTTTTTAAAGTTTGATGTTATTACAATTTCTTTGTACAAAATTAAATTACAGTTCCTTCGAAAAAAAAAATGAATACATATGTTATTATGTATTTGTTTTTTTTTTTAAAAAAAAAGGGAAACATATATATATATATATATATATATATATATATATATATATATGTGTCTCGGCCCAACACTAAGCTCCAGCATCAACAATGCTATTGGGCCAACAATGGTCCAGACAAGCCTAGTTGCCTATCCTCACTCGACTCCAAGCCTAGCCAAGGCCCAGCTCTTGTAGCAGCGCAGCAATAGCACCCAACCCACGTTCTGGTTCGAGAAGCTACCCTCTCCCATCCGACAATACCTCCGTCAATGAGCTCAGCGATGTCCTCACAGCCCTCGAACTCAAAGCTAGGACTCTTATTCCTCAACGTTCACACAACTTATATTACCTTCATTTCTCCCTCTCTGAAACTTTGAAACTCTCGCGCTGCTTCACCAATGGCTGCGGTGGCTACCGATCACGTCGACATGCTCAAATCTGACGTCACTTCTTTGAGCCAAATCAGTAAGAATAAGAAGAATGAATTCATCAACCTCGTCTTTCGCTACATCAGTGGAGAATGAGCACAACATGTGGAATGAAGTAAGATCCAGACTCCTATTGACAAGGTAGTCGTTCCTTGCTCGGACTCGGCACCAAGCTCTTCCAACGCCTCATCTTCCGCTCTACAAGCAGCGGTCGTGGTCCCCGGACGACGAGGTGTGGCACCACTACAAGAAAATCAGCGGCAGATCAAACCTCCTTCACTCACCCATCGACCTCAGAGACCATGTCAATGGAGTCCGACCTTAAGTTGAAAGTCAAATCTAATTTGGAGTCGTTTCTCAAGGCAAAGCAGTGCTATCACTGACCGAGTCGGGTCTGGAAATAGTGCTTTATGCTATACGGGCCGTCAGGCATCGGAAAATCAAGCTTCATCGCCGCCTTGGCCAAGTTTCTCGGTATAATTTAGTGCCAATCCAACTGTCTTGTTCCCAGCCCAAACTACTTTATCAGTGAAGCTGCGAGGCCGCCATTGGAGCTGGAAGTTGATCCTCCGAGACTGTCAGGTTGAGAAACGTTAGGGTTTGAATCGGAAAGAGAGAGAAACTATTTGTTTAGTGGGAAGTCCAGTCAAGCAGAGAAGATGAATGGGCTTGGATAGCATGAAAGCATTTCTCGGTTTTGACCTTCCAAATACGCATTGTTTCGTCAAAAGAACCGGAGACAATAAGGTAAGACCGGGAATTGAAATTGACGATCGTCGGATTGATGAGTCGTGGGTGGTGTTCGTGGCAGGGCCTGTTCAGTGCTTCGATAGGTATTTCTTCCTTTGCCTCTGCGAGCTCCTCCTTTGTTTTCACTCCACTACCTCTGACCCTCCAAGGTTGGACCGCTCCTCTCTTGGATTCTCTGCCCTCTCTGCCTCTTCTTCACCACCGCTTAGCTCTCCCTCATTTTCTCCATGATCATCAAAGGCGTCACACGTTCGGACTTGTTCCCTCGGCTTCCCCACGCGCTTCATCTGGGAGTTCAACTTCAACGACTTCGACGTTGCGCTGGACCAAGCTCGTCCTCTCCACGGCCGTGCCCTCCGTGGCTGAAGCATCGGTGCTCCAAAGCTCTGCTCCATCCTCTCCTCCTTGCTCCGCCATGGCTGCTGCCTAAAGCTCTCCTCCAAGCTCCTATCCTGCACCCTATATATATATATATATGTATATGTATGTACATATGTATGTATGTGTGCATGAAAAAAAAATTAAAAAAAAATAAAATAATTAATTATAATATAAAAAATGAAAAAAGAGGAGACATGGTGCATCTGGCACCGAAAGAAGACAGAAAAGAAAAAAAAATATATATATAATAATAAAATATAAAAGTTGAAAGGTTCATGATGGTGGTGGGTATGAGCACCACCGAACGAAAAAAAAAGTTACAAAAGTTTCTGGAGGTGCGCATGTGCACCATTCTGAAAGAAAAAAAATATATATATATATATAATAAAAAAATGTACCATGATTAAAGGCAAAAAAAAAAAAAAATAAGAAAGAAAAGTTTGGTCTTTTGGTGCGTGCACCATGTGAAAAAATGGGTGCACCATGATTAAAGAAAAAATATATATATGTATGATTAAAAAAATAATAAAATAAAAAAAAAAAAAAATAAAATAAAATAAAATAAAATTTGGGTGCTTCCTGCACGATAGAATATATACATATCAAAATTATATATATGTATATAGGAAAGATGAATGGGTGGCATTTAAAAAAAAAAATTTACGCTTTAATAAAATAAAGCTCGTTTATTGATTTCTCCGAAAAAATTTACATAAATGTACATTTTACATCAGTCAAAAAAATAAAAAAAATAAAAAGCAAACAGGAGGGAGCCTTCACGAAAGTTACTCGTGTGAAGCCTCACCACTCGGCAGAGCTCCAGGAAGAAGAGGCGCCGGAGGTTGACTGTTAGAAGCCTCACCACTCGGTGGAACTCTAGGAAGAAGAGGAGCCGGAGGTTGATCATGTGGAGCTTCATTGCGCGGTACAACCCCAGAAGACGAAGGCAAATGCTGTTGGAACAAACCCACAAACCTCTGATGATCAAGTAAGATCTGACCATCAGATTCCTGCATCTGGTCAATCTTCCTCTTCATGTTTATAGCATAGTTATGTGCGAGCCTGTGCAACTGTTTATTCTCATGCTTAAGGCCTCTAATCTCCTGTTTGAGACTCATCACTTCAGCCGCCAATGATTAGCTCTTTGTCGTCCAATTTCAACCTTCAAGATCAAGCCTCGACGACCTTTGAAGAAATTTCAAACAAAGTCCAAGAACAAGCCTCAACGACCCTTGAAGAAATTTCCAACCCAATTCAAGATCAAGCCCCAACGGCCCTTGGATCGACATCTACATTAAGGAACTTCAAAACGCATCTCCTACACGTGACAAGCACATGTATACGACGCGCCTTGAAGTGGGGGCATTTGTAGACATCGAAATTTCGGTAAATAAATGTTGACCGATAAATCAAAGTTTCAATGCTCATGTATTACATAAATTTTACACGTAGCGTGTGTCTAAACAAAAAATCGAAATAAGTTGGAAAAGTCATCAAACAGGACACGTGTCAACACCTGGCAGAAACGACTTATTTCATCTGGAATATTATATTCAAAATTAGGCCTTGGAAATTTCTATAAATAGAAGGCTAATTCATTCATTTGAGGAGACCAAAAAAATCATTAGGCAAAATTCTTAAAGCTTTGAAGCTCTGAAACTCCGAAGTTCTCAAGCATCCAGGTTCCCGAAGAATCAAGAAAGCTCTCTTCATTATTCGTTCATCGTTCATCCTAAGATCAAGCCCAAATGGCCTTTTGGATCAACAATCATCCACCAATTCAAGATCAAGCCCCGACGGCCCTTGAAGAAAGTGTTCTTCGTTCTTCGTTCATCGTTATTCCAAGATCAAGCCCCAATAGCCATTTGAATCAACAATCATCCACCAATTCAAGATCAAGCCCCGACGGCCCTTGAAGAAAGCACCATTATTCATCATCCGTTCATCCTAAGACCAAGCCCCAACGGCCCTTTGGATCAACAAACGTCGACAAATCCATACACCCAACCGTTCTTCAAGATCAAGCCCAAAGGCCCTTGAAGATCCATTCATCACCGTTCTTCAAGATCAAGCCCAAAAGCCCTTGAAGATCCGTTCATCACTGTTCTTCAAGATCAAGCCTCAACGGCCCTTGAAGAAACATTCATCCTCAAGATCAAGCCCCAACGGCTCCTTGAAGATCCGCTCAAATCCACCTTCAAAGATCAAGCCCATGGCCCTTGAAGAAACTTCCAACGGTTCATCCAAAATTCAAGCCTCGACGGCCTTTGGATCAACGAAACATCCACAAATCAATACCTTACGGAGATCGAATTAGAGGATCAAATTTGAGAGAGATTGTAACCAAAATCATCAAATACAAATATTATTTTGTGCACGTTGTTCTTGTCTCTTTCCTTTCAGGAAATTTTCGTGTTCACAAATATATATATATATGTATGTATTTTTCAAGACGGAATAATTACTGTGAAATGTGAATCCTGATCGACCAGAGATTTTTTGTCGTTCGATCGGCTGCTATGTGCTGATATACCAACATTCAAATTGCAGAATCATTCATATATATGTTTTCAGTGTTGGAAAATTTAATATTATTATTATTATTATATTAAATTTATTAATTGAATGAAAATTAGAAGTGATGTCTTTTGGTAGAAAGATGTGTCTATTGTAACGAAAGAGTTGCAACTTTTGACTCTTCGTGAATAATCACATGCTTTCTAAAGAGGTATCTCAAATTCTATAAACAGGGAATCCCCTATAGTCATTAAATAATTTTTCATTGTTTACATAATTATTGGAGAGTCTCACTGAGTCCATATATATGAAAGAGTTTTCAATACAATTGTGGTTCATGGAGCCTTGTGATTTGGAGTGCTACTATTACAAGGACATGGTCGTTGTATCTTGAGAGACAAGCGCCGATCAACCATGAGCACCATAGTAGGGCGTAAACTTATCTCAAGATTGTTAGAAAAATTAGGTCTAATACTATCCCATTAAGAATATCCTGCAATACCTCACTTGTTATTTCCAAGTATGGGAATCATTAAAAGCCAAGTTTATCCTAAACACGCTGTGGATAACACTGTTTCATAATAGGACATGGGTAGGAGATTATCTCCGCATTGCTCCCATTGAATCATCAACAATTCGGTTGTCCCTTTGAACATAGATCTTGGGATCTCCAGTGAGCTAGGTTGGGTTGCCATTATGGCTATTTTTAAGATGTAGGCTTTTAACTCATTCCCCTTGATAATACAACTTACTCTCTAGTCAAACCTTTAATTAATTGGATCCATTAGGTCGGTGACTATCACTTATAGTGTAGACTTCCATTTATAAAATTATATTTCATTCAAGAGTAGTTGTTTTCCAACGTAATTCCTCCAAACATGCGTTCGGACTTGATAAGTAATTTGCCAACACTTGAGTAAACTCCCCCATATTTCAAGTAATATTTGTAAGAAGGTCTCCAACCTTGCCATACCTTAAACAATTACTCATTACAAGTTTATGGTTTGATTACTATGTTTGTTTGAGAACAATATTCTATCATATATGTTTCTGCGTGCATTTTCTTTTTCATGATAGAATCTTTTGGTTTGTAGTTTTACATAAAGAAGTACATATGTTAACTGCTTCCAAATGTAGTGCAAGTTAATTTGATTCAAAAGATGCCAACCTGTAACCTTTCACCATTATTTTGTTCGTTTTGTCTTATGCCTTGTGTAGATGGTATAGTTATAGTTAATTGAACTAAATAACCGTTATAGATTTATTGGTTTATTTGCTATATTTGATTAACAAAGGTTGGTTTGAGAAACTGAATTTATTTCTTTGTAACAATCATTCATATATGTATATGTGTGTGTGTATATATATATTCTATTTTAATAGTTACGCATGAAAGGGCTTATGTATTTATTGAAAAGTTGCATCGTTTTAGTTGCATGCATGTCACCATTTATTTGACAATTTTGCTATATATAATACTGATAACATAATTGTCTTCTTTTAATAATTGAATGTTTCTTGGCATATACACTGTGAGTTTATTCTCGTTAGTTTCTGATTTAGGTGAGAAATAAATATATATTTTTGTGGATTGTATCCAACAGTGTAAATATGGGTATGTGTCAAACATGTTATCTCATAATTGAAAAGGATTTGATACGGATATGTCTCAGAAGATGCATAACTGCAAAAACACAACCTTTCTTGTTTTAAACAAATGAACAGACATGGCTATCCAAACATCATTGTGATATATGATATGTCACTGCGAAGTGAGTTTCAATTTGACATTCTGTTGTGACAATAAAAATGACATTTTAAGTCAAAACACTTGGTCTTTGGAAAGGAAAAGACTAGACACTAAAATGTGAGATTTTTGAAAAAATTATTAGACATGATGATGCTTATTAAGTAAGCATATGAATGGTCATGCATGTTAGTCCTAATAAGGAAAAAGTGTCTAACACTTGCCTCAATCGTGGTTCATTGAGTCCATATGAGAGTTTTCAACACAATCGTGGTTCATGGAGCCTTATGATTTGGAGTGCTACTATTACAAGGACGTGGTCGTTGTATCTTAAGAGACAAGCACATATCAACCATGAGCACCGTAGTGAGGCGTAAACTTGTCTTAAGGACAACGTGTCTAACACTTGCCTCAATCGAATTTTCAGATTTTCTAATCCATTATGTCATGTTCATTTAACATTGGTTACTCATGTGCACACATTAATTTTGATATATAATTGTATGAATTATTTCTTAATTTTTTATGTGATTTAATATAACAATTAAACCTAATTTTTCTAACATTCTAAGCTATAGAAAATTTCTTTTATCATATTGATGCCTACCTTGAATGCGTGGTCAGAGACTGAGAATCACAATGTGACAATATAAACATTTGTCAGGCAGTGACTACTTCATGTATCAAAAAATTGAATTTTTTTTAATATCAACCTACCAAAATATACCATTAATTTTATCAGACCAAAAAAAAAAAGAATTGTTGTAGGCCTATTTGATTGAACGATCTAGGGTTTAAAGAGAGAGGGAGCCGGCTACACTTAGAGAGAAGAGAGATTGATTTAATTGTGAGGTGTGTTTGATTGACCCTATTGTGTCTTTATTTATAGTAGTATGATAGGTAAAAACTTTTCTCTTTAGGATTGCAACATTTAATAGGTAATCAACTCCTAATAGGAATATAAGATACATTCTCATATCTACTAGGATTTACACAATCACATTCCTATTCTAAATATGACTGCAACACTCCCCCTTGAGTGTGTAAATACTCAACAAACCATCGCATCAGATCTTCAGTAGACAATGTAGAATAGTTGATGAAGTCATCGGCACAATGGGTGATAGCGAGTCTCAAATTTAAGTGAAGTATGCATTTGTAGTAAAACTCACAAAAACCTTGCTATGGTAAAACCCAAGGCATGGGGAAAACCCATAGACTAAGGAGAAAAGTGAGAAGTATGCATAATGTCTAATACAAACATCAAATATGACGAAACTAGTGAACTCAACGGAGTATGATCATCCTAGGATGGGTGCCTCATTAAAACCTAGTTAGGTAGCAAAAACCCAGTGGGAAAACTGCTCATAATTGTAGGAAAAAGAGTACATTAAGATCATGTGAGCATACTTCTAAATACTCCCCCTGAGTTAGATATAACTTCTGAATAAGAGAACTACAAGTGATTCAACTCAGATAATTTACACATACCGATTCCTTGGACGAGCTTCTGAAATGTAGACTTGGGCAATGATTTGGTGAAGAGATCGGTCAGGTTGTCCTGGGAATGGATTTGCTTGACTTCAATGTTCTAATACTACTGCTGTTGGTGTGAGTAAAAGAACTTCGACTCTATGTGCTTGGTGTTGTCTCCCTTGATGTATCCCTTCTTCAACTACTCGATACATGCCGCATTGTCTTCAAAGATTGTCGTAGGAAGGTCAATGACTGATGTAAGACCACTAGTGCTTCAAATATGTCTTATAACTTCTTTCAACCAGAAGCATCCACGCGATGCTTCATGCAGGGCGAGAATCTTAGCATGGTTAGACGAAGTCGCAACTAGCGTTTTCTTGGTAAACCTCCAAGATATAGTGGTGTCTCCAACAGTAAAGACATAGCTCGTTTCAGAACGTGACATATGTGGGTAAGACATATATCCAGCATTTGCGTAACCAATAAGGCAAGAATCAATCTGAGGACTATAAGGGGTGGCAACATTTGGAGATTCGCGGGTATAGAACAAGCCCAAATCCGTTGTACCTTTGAGGTAGTGGAAAATGTCTTTAACACCATTCCAATGCCTGTTTATGGGTGCATTGCTGTATCTTGCCAAAATATTAACAATGAATGAGATGTCGGGTTTAGTACACTGAGCCAAGTACAATAAAGTCTCAATTACACTTAGATAAGGAACTTCGGGTTCCAAAATCTCTTCCTCATCCTCCTTTGGACGGAAGGGATCTCGTTTAGAATTTAGAGTCCTAACAACCATGGGTGTACTCGAAGGCTTCGCTTTATCCTCATTAAAATGACTCAACACCTTTTGGGTGTAATTTGATTGATGTACTAGATCAGAACAATGCTCGATCTTCAGGCCGAGACAATATCGAGTTTTCCCAAGATCCTTCATCTCAAATTCTGATTTCAAGTGTGCAACAATTTCCTCAAGCTATGCAGGAGTCCCAATGAGGTTCATATCATTGACATAAATTGCAACGATTGCAAATCTAGAATGTGACTTCTTTATGAAAACACATGGGCATAATTTGTTGTTCACATAACCCTAACTTGTCAAATATTCACTTAGACGGTTATACCACATCCGCCCAAATTGTTTCAACCCGTAGAGTGACATCCTCAACCTAATTGAGAGAGTGTTTTATGGTCTAGAACTATTTGAACCAATCAATAGAAGTCCTTCTGGAACTTTCATGTAAATTTCTGTATCTAGATCCCCATAAAGATACAATGTTACCACGTCCATAAGTTGCATATTCAGTTTTTCAGAAACTACCACTGATTAGGTAGCGGAACGTTATAACGTCCATTATGAGGGAATACGTCTCCTCGTAATCAATCCCAGGATGCTGAGACAAGCCTTGCGCTACAAGGCGTGCTTTGTATCACATTATTTCATTCTTCTCATTATGCTTCCTCATGAAAATCCACTTGTAGCCAATAGGCTTCATGCGTTGTGGTGTAGGAACAATAGGTCCAAACACTTTACGTTTCGCGAGCGAATCGAGTTCGACCTGGATTGCTTGTTTCCAGTTTGACCAATCGGTTCTATGTCGACATTCATTGACGAAACGTGGTTCGATGTCATCGCTTAGAATGATGTTAATAGCTACTGAGTACGCGAATGCATCGTCGACGATCATCTCATTCATATTTCAAACCTCATCCAGTACTGCGTAGTGGACCGAAATCTAGCGATTCTCGGAAGGCCGACATGTTTCGTCTGAAGCATCACCGTAATCTAGAATATCCTCATATGTTGGAACGGATGAGTGAGCGATGGTCGGATTCAAACTAGGGTCATTAGTTAATGCTATTTTCCTCTTTCGGGGTTGTGAATCCTTTGAACCAAAGGGTCTGCCATGCTTTAGGGTCGGAGTAGATGATTGGCTAGCCACCAATGTACCTTGCCGCGTGGAGGGTGCGGCCTCCCCACCTTCGGGGACGGTCCGGCTTTCCCAGGCGGGTTGTTGACGTAAGCGGGGTACATCTATCCTTGTAGGTGTGTTTGCAGTAGGTATATGTGATCTTGTCACCTTTGCTAGATCATTAAAAGCATCTGACATGCTTTAAGCAATGCTCTAAAAATTTATAATTTGTCGCACCTCAGTTTTAGACTGGGCAGTGCAGGGATCTAAATGAAACATAGTAGGAGCATACCATGACAATTCGCTGTGTTCTACGGGAACATTAGTATGCTTATCTCCCCCTATTGATGAGAAAACTGTCTTATCAAAGTGACAATCCGTAAAACGTGTGGTAAAGAGATCTTCTGTCAAGGGTTTTAAGTATCGAACAATTGATGGCGAATCATAACCGACATAGATTCCCATTTTTCTCTGAGGACCCATTTTGGTACGTAGCGGCGACGTTATTGGCACATAAATGGTGCACCCAAACACCCTTAAATGCGAGACGTCAGGCTCGTATCCAATGACCAACTGTAACGGTGAATGTGGTTGAGTAACGGTGGGCCTCAAAAGGACCAACATAGCTGCATGCAATATTGTATAACCCCAGGCAGATACCGGCAATTTGGTTCTCATAACCAAAGTCTGAGCGATCAATTAAAGGCGCTTTATGAAAGCTTCTACCAAGCCATTTTGGGTGTGAACATAGGGTACATGATGTTTCACATCAATCCGTACTGACATGCAATAATCGTCAAAAGTCTGTGATGTAAACTCTCCAGCGTTATCCAATCGAATCAACTTAATCAGATAATCAGGGTGGTGAGCCCTTAGCTTAATGATTTGAGCTAAGAGTTTAGCAAACACGGCGTTACATATGGACAATAGGCAAACATGTGACCATTGTGTCGATGCATCAACCAACACCATAAAGTATCTAAATGGTTCGCAGGTTGGTTAGATACGTCCACAAATGTTCCCTTGAATCCTCTGAAGAAATTTAGGGGGGTTGTGAATAATCTTTGTATGGGAGGGTTGAGTATTCTACTTCCTTAAAGAACACGCTTTGCATGGCGGAACTCCGATATAGGGATGTAACTTATGCCCCGTGAAGATTTGAGGATATAGCGCATCATCACGTCCAGGATGTCCTAAACGGTCATGCCAAAGCAACAAAGTGTCCTGGAACTCAGGCATAGGGTCGGCCACACTGTGGGCTTCTATGCCGTGAATGGTTATGATGTACAACCTACTTAGCAAACATTCCAACTTCTCGTGAATATGCTTTTGGCCATATTCATATGAAGTGATACAAAGAAATCCAGAACAATTATCTTCAGTGGTTTCAATATGATATTGATTATCTCGAATATCTCTAAAATTCATCAACGTTCTTCCGAAACGTGGAGAATAGAATGCCTCCTTAATGGTCAAAATTGTACCATTAGACAACATGATACGTGCCTTTCTTGGGTATTTAGTAAAATAGTGTCGTTCACACAAGATGGTGTGCGTGCTTGCACTATCTGCCATACAACTAACTTCCCTACTAGACATACCTAGAAATAAATTGATTGAATTGGTCACATGTACAAAATATAATTCCATTCATGTAATTAAGTAATTCGAGAAAATAATATCCATTTAAATAACCATCCATAATTCAAAACAAACAAAAACCAAACAAAATTTTCCAAATATTGAGAAAAATTGTTCAAAATTAAACCATAAATTTAGAAAATAGGGGGTAGGGGCTGGCCATTTCTAGTGGGTTCGGCCACTAGGGGTAAACACCCTAAAAACATGGCTAATTTATTCATCCATAGGTGCTGACGTCTTCTGAAAATCCGATATCTCCATTGATATAGTTGCATCTTCCGAATGATCCACATGTGCAAAGTTAGACTCACAACGAGAATGATACTTGGCAATAGCCTCAGGGGAAGCTCGGCATACACGTGACCAATGATCCATTGATCCAAAGTGATAGCATATGTCCAGTTTAGTAGAATCAGGCTGAACGGGATCTTTGCCTTTGTTCTTGAAGTTTGAGGCCTTAGAGGTGAGTGATAGACGTTGCTGGGTCACATTTCTTCCTTTTGGTGCGGCACTCTGTTGACCTTGGGCCCATGGTTGGGTTTGCTGCCTATTACCACGGCCATGACGATGCTTTTGTCGTTTATGGCTGCTAAAATGGGTTGCATGCTTCAGGTGCGACGTTTGAGCCAGTTGGTCGAGCTTGATAATTCTTCATCAAAAGCTGGTTCTGCTTTTCAGCAAGAAGTAAAACAGAGATCATATAAAAAAACTTGGTGAATTTATGTGCCCTATATTGTTGCTGCATGACAATATTGGTGGCATGGAAAGTTGAATAGGTCTTCTCCAGCGGATCTGATTCGGTTAGTTCCACTTTGCAGAATTTCAATAGTGAACGGATTCTACAAACTTCAGAGTTGTATTCATTCACGGACTTAAAGTCCTGGAAGCGAAGATGCTACCAGTTGTGTCTTGCTTCAGGCAAGTATATGTCTTTCTGATGATCAAAACGGTCAGCTAGAGCAAGCCAGAATGTGCGTGGGTCCTCCTCAACAAGATACCCAGTCTGCAGTGCATCATGGATGTGTCTTCGAATGAAGATCATTGCAATAGCCTTCTGAGTTTCATCAATAGGTTTGTCGGCGATAGGTGTCTCGATGGTGGCTCTAATGCCCTTTACAGTTAGATAGAGCTTCACGTCTTGAACCCACTTCAGATAGTTTCTTCCAGAGACTTCTATATCAGAGAAATCGAGCTTGTTCAAGTTCAACATGTCCTTAAAATGAAGGGAAAAAATGTGATTAGTCATATGGTAAGCCATAGACATATATCGTAGAACATACAGATTCTATAGACATGTATTGGTTTAATTTATGCATAAAAGTACAGGTTTCATGTGGTATGTTTTGAATGAAAACTTTGGGTTTCAAATGCACTAAATTTGAAACTACAGGTTCAATTCAGTTTTATGAACAATTAGTTCATAATGAGAGGTTCCTGCAAGAAACATAGAATGCAATATACTAATTTAAATATAATGGATTTGAGGTTCTTCGCGAACTCAAGTGTGAGAGCTTCGCTACTACGAAAGTATGTTACAATTCAAAGTATAAAGAATAAATTATTAAATCGTTAATGTCCAAAAGTGATATTCAGGTCAATAATTTTGGATTCATTATCAGATTAATGGATTGCAGATCATTTTTAATTAATTCAATAAATCGAGCCATACATGGTCGATTGTAGAAGCTAAATAATATTAAATAATATTATCGGGTCGAAAACATTGCCCCAAAAATAATTAGGCTCGGGTTGGGTGCCTTGAGTAATGGGCAGGGCACTGAAAGGACCTCGGGAGTGGACTGTAGGCCACGGGGGGTGGGAGAAACCCCAGCCGCAGCTGGGTTTCATGTCTGGGCCGATAGAGGGCACGGGTTAGGTCCAGAGAAAGCTAGCCTGTGGGTTTGGGCGCGCGAAGGCTAAGCCCAACCTTGTGGGGTGGTTGGTGCGGGCCGTGGGAAAAATCCCAGCCAACTGGGCTGGATTGGATAGCTACAGGTCAAGGCAACGATTGGGTTCAGGGCTTCAAGCCCTGCCGAGGTTAATTTCAGGCCGAGGCCTGGTTGTTGCTTCCACAGTGATGGTGTGGTGGATGTGCCGCACCATGTCCAATTCCTTTTTTTTTTTTTCGAAAATCCCCTAGGTTTTAAGTGACACATCCCGACGAGATCGAGGCATGCTGGCCGTCACGTGAGGGTGACGTAGCCATGTGCATAGTGCGGAAGCAATTAAGATAAGAAATATACGAATAAATAAAAACCAAAAACTACTAATGTGCACTAATAAATAGGAAGTGCTAGGAGTGAGATACAAGTGTAAATACTCCTAATCAGAGCATAGAAAGTCTAGGTGCAGTCCAATAGGACAAATACTAATTATACAGCACCAGAAGATGTCCTACAACTAATTTATTCTGTCAGAACCGCCGAGAACCTCAATGCCACCAACAACAAACTTACATAAAACCTGGAGGGGCGCAAAACAGAAAACGTGAGTGGGCAAAAACAAATGTTTTCAAAATCATTTCATTTCTCAAAAGTTCTAACCCTTCGCCGTAAAACATGTCTAATTTTCCCATAAATAGAATATAAACATAAATATGTATATATATATATATATATATATGTCAATTCATGCTTCATATATTCATAATCATAAGTATGTCATGCCAAGATAAAAACAAAATAAGTAACTCAGGTGAGAATAATTTCACAGAAAATAACATATTAGCCGGAACCCTTGTAGAAGTATGTACGGCTGAATTCGTAGCTCATTAGTCAATCTAGCTGGTGTCACTACAATGACCTATACGGCACTACACTGCACACAAGTCGGAACCACTAAAAGGGTCTATACGACAAGACTGGGTGTAATATAATTATGCTCAATACGACACTTTCATGATAGCTGTGTGATAAATCTCTAGTTACCTACGATTCAGAACCACCTATGATGGTCTGTATGACAAGATTGTGCACCTAAATTGGATCCAATGTGAGCATATGGAGCGGGATGTGACATTATATTCAGGCATGTGCCATATCTCTGGCTAATCACTAACACTGGGGTGCATGTTTATGAGCTATATGCTTCTCAATTAATCACAAACGTTAATCACATTCACAATTCATAAACTCACCTGGGGTTACCTGAGCGTCCACAACACCACAATTATATATTATGCATATATGCATGGCATTTCAAAGCATACTTTCATTTAAACGCATTTTTTGGGAAAATATCAAGTATATAAGTATATACTGAAAACCAAAAGCCCATTCACTGGTATGTCGAAGGGTCGTAGCCCCCAAGTCGCCCTTGACTGCACTCGCCCTCGGGATAAGTCTCACCTATACGCGAAATAACTGAATAAACGTTAATTTAAAGCACATAACCAATACTAGCTAATAACTTCTCATACATTGCTCAAATGGGATGTTTGAATATACCAACGTGATCTACACAACCTCACGAACATCCCCATATTTTTAGAAAAAATTTCGAAGTCCCACGAATCGACAAAGGCACAGCAACACGTGTGGCCATGCGCAGTGACCCTAACAGAATCCCCTAACCCCATTAGGAATATTCCGTCATCCTCTACATTCGAATTCCGGCGATCGTCGTCATCATCGGAAACTGCAAAATTTTCAAACCTTCATTTCTCATTTGTTTCTCAACCAAATTGCATGAAACTTAAACCAATTTAAAGATTAGTACGTGTAGAATATAACCATACCTTTCAAAAGCCTTAAAACCCACGGAACTTGTCAGAAAATTCCTCGATAATCCGGCTAAACCTGCAACTCATCGAAACTCAACTTTCTGACGTCTAAATCACTTCATTTTTCTTCTCCGAGCTTCGTGAGGATGTTTTAAAGCTTCCTATAAGCTTCAAATCACCTGAAACATCCATAACTACGACCATGTGAACAGTGCTCTAAATCGGGTTCTTTGGTTTTTCACAATCCCGACGTTAAAACTATTTCAAAACTACTCCAAAATGTCAAGGGAGTTAGGATAATACCTTTTTGAGTCCTCGAACTTCCTAGATCACCCACAATCATGATCGAGTCACTATTTACCTTGCCGGAGCTTATGAAAACTCAGGGTTCCCGACATCCTTTCTTGAGAACAAAGGTATCTCCCGACTCAAGAGAACGCAAGGGACAAAGTGATGATCTTAGATGGTTTGATCTGTGAGGTTTTGATGTGGTTTGAGGGATTGTCCGTACAATTGTACGGACAATGGAGGAATTCCGAGAGGAATGAGAGAGTACACGGGAAGGAGAGAGAAAAGGTTGGAGTGTGTGTGTGGTCCAAAATTGTTGACTTCTAATCCACTACAAACCACAACAACTTTGAGTCCTAATTGGTTCCAAATTATTAGGGGCTTAATGCATTAGTCCACTTCCAAACTTAAACCACACCACCACACAAAACGTCCAAGGGCAATTTTGTCTTTTCACATCATCGATAGTAATAATTTGGGACGGGCTGTGACATTAAGAAACCTTAAATATGCTTCTAATTTAATTTTATACATTGACTCACATATTCCACATAACAATTTAATTGTGCGATGCATAAAACAAATATATATATTGACAAATATATGAACATATACAATATATATATCGTAAGGAAAATATAAACATAGAGAGGTTCATGCATCATGGAGAATGTTTTCATGCTTCGTGGACTTTTCAAATATCTTCTTTTATTTTAAGTGTACCTGATTAGCAGAAAACGAATAAGCCTTTGAATTTTTGTGGAAGATCGCCTCCTCCTACGATACATCAATTCCTCAGCATCTGGCAAGAGCATGCTGATAACGTGTTATAGGCCTATTTGATTGAATGATCTAGGGTTTAGAGAGAGAGGGGGCCGGCTACACTTAGAGAGAAGAGAGATTGATTTAATTGTGAGGTGTGTTTGATTCACCCCATTGTGCCTTTATTTATAGTAGTAGGATAGGTAAAAACCTTTTCCTTCAGGATTACAACATTTAATAGACAATCAACTCTTAATAGGAATATAAGATACATTCTCATATCTACTAGAATTTACACAATCACATTCATGTTCTAAATATGACTGCAACAAGAACCAATATACGATTTTAGCAAAGTGGAAGTAGCAAGTGAAAAGCAACTTTATCCACACTCAAATTAAATGACCCGTCACCATTATATACACTAATATCTCTCTAAAGTTATATAGTTGGGATCAAACCAATTTTATTACTTGAGGGAGGTTAGTACTTAATAGAGATGTAGTTAAAGGATATTATTAATTGACTTACATATCCTTAATGAATGTTGCATTTCCTAAATAAGATTAATTGGGCGTTAAGTATTTTATTTCTTGCATATTTTTGTACTCATTGACAATTATAACTATGTGGAGGCATGTTTTCTTATAATGGAACCAAGAAAAATTATAACTTATTACAATATAGAGTTTATTCCAATACATAACTGAAATATTATTTATTTACTTATCTATCCTTAATGAATGTAGTATTTTCTAAATAGGGTTCTTTGGGCGATAAATATTTTTTGCTTACATATTTTTGTACTCATTGACAATTATAATTATTTAAAGACGTGTTTTCTTAAGATGGGACCAAGAAAAACCAATATATAACCGTTCCCAAGTTAGGACTGAAATTTTTAAGAATTTAAGAATGTTATTCTATTATAAGCATTGTCCTTATACATTGTGGGCCAATTATCTACCTCCATGAATAAAATTAGTATTGAGGTTTTACTGTAAAAGCATGAGGACGAAAGGGGGAGACGTGTGGGAGAGCTGTGGAGGTTGGAGAAATAGAAAATTGAGCAAATGGATGGGATGAGAGGCTGGGAGAGAGATCGGGAGGAAGGGGTTGAGTTTTATTATAGCTAGGGAACCTTCTTGAACTCTTTTTTATAGACACATTTTATTATATAAAATTAAACTTCATTAATTAGCATGAAAAATTATTTATTTTAAACGAGAGCAGTTTAGTAATAAAGTTAGTTTTAATTTTGATTCAAGCAACTAGTAAGTAACATTATTTCTACTCCGATTCTAAATAGTGTAGTAAACAACTTTAAAGAGAATTTAATTTTGTTTCCTCCTCAATCTAATTACGGATTACTAAATGAGTCAAATTAGTAATTGATGTATATATATGACGGATGTAGATGACATTTATTTTATGTAGTGTTCATTTTAAATTGATGTATATATATAACGGCTATTATTTTACATTGGCAGATATTATGTTTGTTATGGTGGATAATTATTAGTTTTGGTTTTTTATTTTTATTCAAAACATAATTTTAGTTTTTATATTTATTTTTTATTATTAAGTGATTTGTGGCAGTATATATGACAGTTTTTTATATGGACTTGGATTGTCTGCCCTCTTAGTTATGGTGCCCTTCCATGCCCTTCTATTTTGTGCGGTCACGGTTAAGCCACGTCAATATTTTATATTAATTTTTTAATAAGATAATAAGATAAAAAATAATAAAAATATAAAATATTGACGTGACTTAACCGTGACCGCACAAAATAGGAGGGCATGGAAGGGCACCACACCTAGGAGGGCAGACAATCCAAATCCTTTTTATATTGGCTATGGACGACATGATTGTCTCTGTATGGGCGGGATTACTTAGCCATTAATGTCACCTGCATTAGACGGGATTGCTCAGCCATTACTGTCATTTCGGCCGACACTAAATGTCTTCTAATTGCTCTTATTTTAATTTAATGTAGTTTCCTTTTTCTTGGCAGATTAAGAGTACTATCCGACATGGAAAGCTTTTTTGTGACGATAACATTCCTATCGCTTCTCTTAACAGACATAGCATCTATTTTTTTTATCGAATTTTACATAATATTCGATAAAAATAAATATTTTCTTGTCATTTTTGGAACGTCAATAATGTTTTGTTATGTTAGTAGTGAAACTTCATTTTCAGCATATATATTCTGGTAAATATATATGGGTGCATGCGTTCTGATTATATGTCTTTCTTTTTCCCGATTATCCTAGTTAGGTAAACAAGCATATATAGCATCCCATTGAATCCCGGATCCTTTGTTTGGGTCGGCAACAATCAGGAGGCCAACCAAGCTTTTTGGTCCATGCAGCAATCATGAATTAGTGGAATGGAGAGGGTTCGGTGGGTAATGGTGACCAATGCAATTTCAAGACTTCAGTTTAATTTGTTTTTGGTGTTTTTCCGAAGAAGGTATAAGTTACCTTTCTGTTTTGGATGGCAAAGTTAATTAATTTATGTTTAATTTGATACGACTTTTATGCTGGCCTTTTTTTTTTTTTTTTTTTGCTCCTTTAGTAATTCGTGTGTGCAGTCCTTGAATTTCAATATTTCCCCCTTTTTGATTTAGTCTTTCCACCCAAACTCCCTCTTAAAATGATTACTTTTTTCATGTTTTTTTGGAGAGATTCAATAAGGAGTAGTTTCAAATTATTGAATTCAGTGAGTAATTTCAAGTTATTGTATCTAGTTGACTATTCTGCTACCTTTTTTTTTTATTTTTTATGCAAATGGTATTTTTTATTTTTGAGTATAATGATATGTTTTATATTAAGAAAATGGCAAGTTTGATCAAGTCACACAATGGGCAATACCTAATTTAGTAGTTAATTCGTCATCTACGAGATTCGAACTTAAAACATCTCACTTACAAATAAAAAGAAATACCATCAAACCGCCTTATTGAGTGGAGAAGAAGAAAAATCATATTTCAGATCATGGATGAAAAGAATAAATGTTGTTAATTACTTTTATTCGTATTTGTTATTCTTGATAACACATAAAATGGCCAGCTTTAGGATTTGAAATTGCAACCTAGCTTAATATTTAGGGAACTTTAACGAAAAGTACCTGGTATTGTTCACTTTAACGAAAAACCACATTTTTACACTAAAGAGTCAATCCTGGTACTATTCATTTTACCCTTTATTTTGTCATTATCATTAAAACTCAAAGTTTTCAAACCTTTTTTATTAGTTTTCCTTAATATTTATAATCGTCGCCGATGAAATTACAAAATCTGTCCAAATTATAAGGTCCAAGTCCTACCGTACCAGATTGTGATTTTGACTTTCTTTGTTTCGGTGGAAATCTCAGACACACTAACTGGTCAAAGAAAGTGGCCCACTTGATAACTAGTTGGCCCCATCATGAAGAACTTGTACCTTATGAACAAAAAAAACCAATGAAAAAAGAACTTGCACCTCAAACAGTAGGTTAGGAGAGCAATTTGTGCAAAAGGAATTTTATCGTTTCGTAGCGTTTTTATTTGATAATACAATAATGTAAAGTATATTTACATAATATTATATTATTGAATTGTAATGAGTAGTAATAACCAACCAGTGTCAATTTTTTTTTAAAGATTTTTCAATGTATCTTGTATATAAAACATAAGTTATATATCTTTATATAAATGGAAGAGCATTTGAAAAAAAAAATAATTTTCTTTTACTTACATAATAACATGACATACAACTCGGTGTCCAGAAGATATTGTAAACTCTCTTTTTTCCTGGGCCCCACTTAATATCTCCTTAAGACTTCATGTGGTAGCTTACCTGCCCTTGAGTCCTCTCGCATTATTTAACCTTTTGCAAACCCAAAGATATCCCACACATACCCAACAACCTCCTCAATTAGACATCGACTTCTTCTTCCCTAGAAAACAAAAAATGGCAAACGCAGCCGTGACTGTGATGCTCATGCTCATCATGGCCGTCGTAGCTGAAACCACCGAAGGAGCTCAGAGCAGCTCCACACAACCCAAGTGGGCCAAGAAGCTCAAGACAAGGAAGAAAACGACGTCGGAGACAGTGACCAACCTCCAATTCTACTTCCACGACACAGTCAGTGGGAAGAACCCAAGTGCCGTCCGTGTAGCGCAAGCCCCAGAGACCGAGAAGTCCCTCACCCTTTTCGGAGCTCTGCTCATGGCAGACGACCCGCTAACCGAAACGCCTGACCCGAAGTCCAAGCTCGTGGGCCGGGCGCAGGGGATGTACGGGTCATCCGGGCAGCAAGAGTTTGGGCTTACTATGGCCATGTGCTTCGCGTTCTGTGATGGCATGTACAATGGGAGCTCGATCAGTATTTTTGGTAAGAACTCGGCTATGAATCCGGTTCGGGAGATGCCGGTAGTGGCCGGAACCGGCGTTTTCCGGTTGGCGAGGGGTTATGCGATTGCCAAGACGCATTGGTTTAATACTATGGGTGATGCAATTGTTGGATACAATGTCACTCTAATTCACTAGAGCTAGCTAGCTAGTACACTTACGAGATCTTTCATATATATATATATATATATATATATATATATATATATATATATATATCATATATAGTTTGCTTTTCTTTGTTGGTTCAATTAAACTTTGAATTCCTAGTTTCTGGTTCGCTTGATTGTTGAGCGTGGTATGTTCTTGGAGTTCTAGTGCATCTTACGAGATCTTGGTTTCTCCTCGTTACCATTTGGTTTTAGGTGATCGGTTTACTGATTTTATTATGTATGTTGTGTATTAGACATAATAAGAGTAATTATCTCAAATAATGTTTTTTCTGTCTCCCTAGTTTGATGCCATTTTATTTGGGTTGGTAGCCTAAATTCTAGATTGCAAAATTGGCACCAAAATCTACAACACCAGTGAGCTTATATCATTTAAACAACAATGATTATGTTTACACACAAGACATACCTCATAATTAAAATCGTCTAAATGTGAGTTGTGCGTATCTGTATTGGAGAGTGTATTAGTGACGAGGTCAATTTTAAATAATTGAGTTTGCCTGTAATAGCGACACTCCTTTAGAAAGTTTCATCATTTAAATACAACAATGATTGAAATAGTTTTCTGTTGTCTTCATAGTTATATGTGATTGAAATATTTTGTAGCATAAAACAAATTCTCATAACGTTTGAGCCCACACATTTTCCAGTTAATTCTTTCCACGGCTTACTCGAGTAATAGGGAATAAGCCATTTCCCCGAATTATTCAACCTTTTCCTGTGACATTGAGATTGAATGGACATTTCTCAAAACATTATAATAAAAAAATAAAAAATCATAGCTAGATATTTGGTTATAATTTAGCTTTACTGTCTCTTTCATTTGCTGTCACGAGGAATAAAGGGAAGATGGTGATTTGTCCATGCAAAAAGAAACACCTTTTCTTTGTTTTTTGCCTCGTTTATTTATGGCATTGAGAGATTCCTTGTAAGATATGCCGTCCCCTTATGCAGAGATTTTTTTTTAGTACAAGTAAGGTCTAAAATATCGATGATATCGGAAATATCGGTAGTTTAAAAATATGGAAGTTGTAAGAAAAACTTAATTTTTATTGAAACTTTGCAGGATGTTTATTTAGTCAATTATCTATTAGTTTATCACAAAAAATTGGAAGGAAATGCATTGCATGATGAATTTAACTGATTTAAGTTGATTATATAGCGAGCTGGCAAACATTGTGAGTGTAGAAAATATGTAGTAATTAATGAAAAAAGTTTAAACACACCATAATCATTTATATATAATGAATTAGTACAATATTTTACACTTTATACATTGCATGGTAAGATACATGAGTGACTTAGTACCAAATAGAGTTCCTATCAAGGTCTAAAATATCGATGATATCGGAAATATCGGTAGTCCAAAAACATAGAAATTTTGATGAAAATATCTAATATCGATATTTTAGACCTTGAGTTCAAGAATATATTTTATATTAAAGAAATATGATAATTTGGTTAAGTCATACAATGGATAATTTCATTGCAGAGATATTTCTATGTAATAAAAATATAAGTCGGTTTACCATGTATTATAATGTACGTAGAAAGAAAATATTTCACTTTCAATCAATTTGTGTAAAGTAAATTTACTAATTTATATTATAACACGTGATATGCTGATTTGTGTTTTAAACACACTGAAAAATTAATCTCTTCTCGTGATGACATATTTATTTCACCTTCAATCAATTTGTCTAAAAGTAAAGATACATCACATGGTATGGTCCCATAGATTAGGATTATAAAATATGTTTGCACTATTAATAGTTTTGATTAATATTTGAAAAGAAACATGATAAATGGTTTGTATCCAAGTTCTTTCTCAAAAAGTACTTTTTGCTATAAATTAGTGTTAATTTGGAAATATTTTTAAAATGATTGGAAAAACTTTCAGTAGAATTGGTTTTGGGTTCCAAAAGTATTTCAAGTGCTTTTTCCAAGAAGCACTTCAAGTACTTTTCCAACATCCATTTGAATTTTTACTAAGAATTGATTTAAAAACCATTTTCACCAAAAACGTTTTTCAACATTATAAAAACACTTTTTTGCTGGCCATAGATGCACTTGCAAGAAAGTACTAAAAATTTTCTTATAATTTTCTTCTTGAAATTATAAGGAACATTTTTTACTATATATCTGAAAGCCCTTATAATAATTTTAAAAAGGGTTATTGGATTTTTAGTGACCGTGGTGATACGATGATTGAAAGATAGTCCATGAGGTAAACAAAACAAAAAAAGGAAAGAAAAGAAAAGGATTTAAGCCCCTTTTGGTGAAATCTGTTAGGATTTATGCTCAAAATTGAAAATTTGGTCGATTCTCCGTTAATTATTAGCATGTGAGCCAAACATATTAAGCCAAAACGAAACTCTCCCTTAATTGTACATGTGAGGCTAACTTCATCATTTTAGTCGCACATATGAGCCATATGTGCTAACAATTAATGGAGGGTTGACGAAATTTACAATTTTGGGTCTAAATCCTAACATATTTCATCACAGGAGCTTAAATCCTAATTTTCTTTTACCACATAAGCTATCTTCCAACTATCCTATCATCACATACACTATTAATCCAATTAAGCATTTTAAAAATATTGCCAAACAAGTGTTTACACATTTCTCTCACAAAACGCATCACATTGACATAGTTAACAAGACTGGCATGTTACTAATTCCGAGGAGTCGAGTGTGAGAGAAGTTGTGTAGAGTTTCTACTTAACAAGTTTACTATGCAGAAGTTTGAATCGTAAATTTGAGATGCTCTAACTTGTTTTGTTGTCAAGGCACCCCTTACTTTTGTTTCTTAGGGATCACCCTAACCAAATTATATGGGTGTAAGAATATAAATAGAATATTAAAAACTTTGAGCAACTTTTAAATAAAAATTTCTCGTTTTAATATCTTATTAACCCTTCAATGGTCAAGACTATAAAACACATGGAAGGGTGAGAAGATAATTTAGTCTCAACTCAAGATAACAAAACAAAGATCGTCACAATATAAGGCCGACAACAAGTACAGTAAGTATTTTATTTATGCTATCCTTATAATCCCACTCCATTAAACAAAAAGACGCAAAAAATCAAAAGCAATTTGGTAAACACGTACTAATTAACTGCATGCTAGGATCATAGCTTCAATTCTTTTTGAGACAAAAAATGCATTGGATTGTATTGATGAGCCATAATATTAATTATTATGGTTACCTCTCTTAGTACGGGACCAAATGCTTTCTTTATGAGCATTATTTTCCTATACCCATGAAATAGGGAACAGATCAGTAGAACGTGCATTTAATTCTGCTAATTGAAATTTTGTGACAAAAAAACTATATATAAAAAAAAATGTATAGCTAATGGATTCTAAATTGATCATCCAATTACAAGTAGACATGTGCATAGTGTAAGAATATGAACATGAGATTGGATGTTTTGACGTTGAATGATTAAGTCCAATAGGTATGAGAAAGCCTTATGAATGAAGGATTGTGTTGGTATTAAACTGATATGGATTAGAAAACAAAATATGTTTTCTATAAGGATTTTAATAGGGAATCCTTATTGGATTATGAGAGATATATGCCTATATATATATATATATATATTGTGACCTTTGCTCTCACATATGTGCGCTCAATTAAGAACTAAGTCATATTCTTGGTTAGAGCATTAAGTAATCTGACAAAGAGGAGAAGGATTGCAGTGCACTGAGTTTGGACTACAGCAGCCGTGGCGTTTTCGAATGGAGGTACATCAGGTTAGTGTAATTGCAGTGTTTTACATGTGATAGGATTTCTTGATTGTGATTACTGCAGTTTAATCTTGTTCTTGGCTATATAAGTTCAACATGTGGTATCAGAGCCATAGGTTTAAGTTCTTAAATTCAATCAAGCAAAGTCAATAAAAAAATAAATAAAACTCATAAAATTGCCATGATCAAGTTTCGAAACTGATCCTAGGTCTTACGACAAAAGACTTCCTCACTAAATGGTGCGTTTCAATAACTAATTCTTGTGAGATACCTGTTGATTCTTGGTGGTTTGATATTGGTTGCTCAGTACATATAACTAATTCTCTGAAAGGTTTTCAAAAACAAAAGGAAGTTGGAAATGCCTTGTATAATGTTTATGCAGGGGAAGGGACTAAGGTTGCAGTGCATTCCATAGGGATAGTGAACTTGAAACTGACTTTTGGTTTTGTTTTACAAATGAAAGATGTGCTCTATGTGCCCAAAATGAGAAGAAACTTGATCTCTGCTTCTAAAATAGTAAGGGATGGTTTTGCATTCTCTGCTAATGATGTATGTCTAAAACTCTTTAAGAAAAATTGTTTTGATGAAATTTTGGGAACTGCTCTCTTTTCTGAAAATCTATGGTGTCTAGAGTGTATAGTTGAGTCTGTTGATCACTCAGTTTTAAGTATCAGCTCAAAGAGAATGCTAGAACATGATACATCTTATATTCTTTGGCATAAAAGGTTAGGACACATCTATAAAGAAAGATTTTTTCAACTTTCCAAAGCTGAGTTAATTCCAAAATTGGATCCTGCTGCTGCAACAGAGTGTGTTGACTGCTTAAAGGGTAAAATGAAAAACTTTAGGAAATTAGATGACAAAAGGAGTCAAGGGTTACTTGAAATCATACACATTGATATATGTGGTACTTTTCCAGTCAAAACAATATGTGGAAACAAGTATTTTGTTAACTTTATTGATGATTTTTTCTAGACTTGGATATACTTTTCTTATTAGTGAAAAATCCGATGCCCTTAAGTGCTTTATAATTTACAAAACTAAGGTTGAAAAACAGTTAGGTAAAGTCATTAAAATTGTTAGATCGGATAAGGGAGGAGAATACTTTGGCATGTACACTAAATCAGGGCAACAAAAAGGACCATTTGCACTTATTTGGAGCAAAATGGCATTATGACTCAATATACAACACCAGGGACACCTCAACAAAATAGAGTCTTAGATAGGAAGAATAGGACTCTTATTGGTATGGTGAGAAGTATGATTTCAAGATCTAAGTTGCCTGGTTTTTTGTGGGGAGAAGCTTTGAAAACAGCCAACAATATATTGAATCGAGTTCCAAGCAAGGCAATCTCTTCAACACCTTTTGAGTTGTGGTATGGGAAAGTTCCAAGTTTCACTTATTTCCATGTTTGGGGTTGTAAAGCAAAAGCTAGGTTTTATAATCCTAATGAAGGAAAACTGGATTCAAGGACTTAGTCATGTTACTTCATAGGCTATCCTGAGAAATCGAGAGGGTACATGTTCTATGTCCCTTAAAGTCACACTCGGATCCAAGATACACATAATGCAGCTTTTATAGAAGATCAAGATGTCTTACATTTGTTAAGGGAAAATTTTGTATTTGAAGAATTGCATCAAGTTGGTGATAACCATGTAGCAATGGATTATACTCAGGTTCCATTATTTTCTCATCAATTATCACCTACCACTAAAGATATGAGTGAAGATTTAGGGGTTCAAGTTGATAACACTATGGAAGTTGACCAATTGACACAGCCTACAACATCGATTCCTCTTGGGAAATCACAAGTCTCAAATCCACCACCAAATGAACTGAGAAATCGAGAGGGTACATGTTCTATGTCCCTCAAAGTCACACTCGGATCCAAGAAACACATAATGCAGCTTTTATAGAAGATCAAGATGTCTTACATTTGTTAAGGGAAAATTTTGTATTTGAAGAATTGCATCAAGTTGGTGATAACCATGTAGCAATGGATTATACTCAGGTTCCATTATTTTCTCATCAATTATCACCTACCACTAAAGATATGAGTGAAGATTTAGGGGTTCAAGTTGATAACACTATGGAAGTTGACCAATTGACACAGCCTACAACATCGATTCCTCTTGGGAAATCACAAGTCTCAAATCCACCACCAATTGAACTTAGAAAATCTACAAGAGCTCGAAAACCAACTGCAATAAGTGACTGTGTACTTGCAATAAAGTGAGTTCGACATAGGTGACATTGACGACCCTCTCACATACACTCAGGCAATTGAAAGCCCTCAATCAATTATGTGAAACAATGCTATGAAGGATGAGTTAGATTCAATGTTCAAGAATCAAGTTTGGACATTGGTGGAATCAAATTCTAATATTAGGCCAATAGGTTGCAAGTGGGTGTATAAAACCAAGAGGGATGCTAATGGAAGAATTGAGTTATATAAAGCACGGTTGGTTGCTAAGGGGTTTACTCAAAAAGAGGGAATCGACTACAATGATACTTTCTCTCTAGTTTCATCTAAAGATTCCATGAGAATAATAACGTCTTTAGCTGCCCATTTTGATCTTGAATTACATCAAATGGATGTAAAACCAGGTTTTCTTAATGGAGACCTACAAGAGGATATTTACATGAAGCAACCTGTTGGATTTGTTGAAATGAGGAAAGAGAATATGGTATGCAAACTCAATAAGTCAATATATGGCTTGAAACAGGCATCAAGGCAATGGTACCTGAAATTTGATCAGATTGTCTTTGCACAAGGTTTTGTAGAAAATAAGCTGGATGATTGCATATACATTAAGTTCTCGGGTTCCAAGTTCATTTTCTTAGTGCTTTATGTTGATGATATTCTTCTTGCGAGTTCATGTCCCCAATTGCTTCAAAGTACTAAAAGCACGTTGAGTGACAACTTTGAGATGAAAGACCTTGGAGAAGCACATTATGTATTGGGAATAGAAATTGTTTGAGATAGACAAATACGGCTTCTTGGTTTATCCCAAAAGGGATATATTGATAGAGTACTGGTGAGATTCAATATGGAAAGTTGTAATAATGGTCAAGTTCCAGTTAACAAAGATGATAAGTTCTCAAAGAGTCAGTGTCCGAGAATTGATTTAGAAGTGAAGAAAATGCAGTCTATGCCTTTTGCTTCATTTGTTGGAAGCCTCATGCATGCAACTATATGTACAAGACCAAATAGTGTCTTTATTGTTGGCATGCTAAGCAGATTTCAAGCAAATCCAGGTGAAGCACACTAGGTGGCAGCCAAGAAGGTTTTGCGATACTTGTAAAGAACCAAAAGTCATATGATGGTGTATGGCAGAAGCAATTCTTTGGAACTTATGGGATATACTGATTCAGACTTGGCTGGAGATGTGGATGATAAAAAGGCAACATGAGGTTATACCTTCATGCTCAATGGAGGGGCATTTTCATGGAAAAGTGCAAAACAAACTGTCATAGCTACATCTATTATGGAGGCTGAATTTGTGGCTTGTTTTGAAGGCATGAAACAAGCAGCTTGGTTGAAGAATTTCTTAACAGATTTAAAGGTTGTGAACTCAATCCAGAAGCCTATTAAGATGATTTGTGATAATAGATCGGCTGTATTCTTTGCCAAGAATAACAGACGCACTTCAGCTTCACGTTTGATGGATGTAAAATTTCTTAAGGTCAGAGAACAGGTCAAGAAATGAGTTATTGAAGTGCAACACATAAATACTGCAATGATGCTTGCTTATTCGTTAAGTAAGGCACTACCTGTAGGAGAATTTAAAAACCATGTTTCTTTGATGGGAGTGCTAGAAGGGTTTGATCAGTGGGAGTAATCAATTATGTTTTAAGACCTCGGGGTTGTAGTTGCAAGGGACTTAGATCAATAAGTGCAGTTCAGTCAAGCTGAGGTTGAGATGTAGTTAGTTTGTTAGTTTATTTTGTGTTTTAATAAGTATCCTTGTCTTGAGACTCAATGCTTTAGTTGTAAGGTATTGTAGTTTTGGTAATGGACCATGTTAGAAGTTGGATTCATTTGATGCTTTGGAAAACAGTTGTCTGTTTTAAGCTTATGGTTAATGAATTGTGTTTAGTCGATGTTATGTTGCTTTTCTCTGGGATTGTTTTATTTTGGTCCTTTTGAAAAGTGGGAGCATATTTATCATTGGCTATATATATCAGTTTAAGTTATGAGTCATGTTTGCGAATTGGATATGTGTGAACTTAGAATCAATACTGCATTGTGGTTATAGTATGAGGTTCTTAGTTTCCATATTTTGAAATGCAGTACGATGATGGTCATAATGGTGAATTCTCAGATAAGGCTTTGTGATTGTTGATGCACAAAATCAGTGAGGACTTTGGTACAACAGAAAGTGTTAAGTTTGTGACCTTCGCTAGATTGCTCCGGTCACTAGTGTGGATAAGTATGTATATGGATACGGACAGGGAAGAAAACACAAGATGTACGTGGTTCACCTAGATTGGCTACGTCCACGGAGTAGATGAGTTCTCATTAATTGTGAAGGGTTTACACAAGTACATAGGTTCAAGCTCTCCTTTAATGAGTACAAGTGAATGATTTAGTACAAATGACATTAGGAAATATTGTGAGATAATGATCTTTATTTATAGAATAGAGTTTCTAGTTTCATTCTGACATTGACACGTGTCGTGTTATGATTGGCTTCTGATGTTGACACGTGTCGCGCTATGATTGGCTTCTGATGTCGACACGTGTCGCGCTATGATTGGCCTCCTGGTTGGAGGGAAACTCTTCTGGGTCCTTGACGGTATAACGTTGACCGGTGCTCAGGAGTTTCGCGATTGGTCAAGTATGGTACAAACAGTGCTCCCCTAAGTTCCTGAGTGAGGGAAGCTCCTCGGTTGGGGACTTACAAGATCTAAGCCATTGAGTAATCACGAAACTTCTAAGTACCGAAGTGTGGTATCATTTTCACTTGCCTTATCTGTCTCATACGTAGATGTGACATCTTCTCTGGAAGTACTTTTCCTCCATCCAGGGGTGGTATTTTTAACCGATGAAGATGCACAAGGTAATGTATTAATTTCACTTAAAGCTTACTTGTAGTTTCGGGCTTGGTCAAGTGCGATACAAAACCTTATAGTAGGAGTCCCCCAAGTCGCCGAGCTAGAAGATTTGCTGAAGGAGGTAACAGACAAGGTAAGCAATCAGACTTCCAAGCAAGCAACTTGGATCCGAGGTTCGACTTCGGCTTCCTGTTGATTGTTCTCCTTCTCCTTGTGTCGTAAACAACAACAAGGATAAGGAGAAGCAAATGGAGAATAGATGATATGAGATACTTTTGCTTTTGAAGAAGTAACTTTCCACAGGCTTATTCTTGAACTGGACTAGAGGGTTTTCTAGTTTCCTTCAGAGTATAAGGCCGACTCAAGAATTTAAGGGTCAAAACAAGTCCATCAAATCTAGAGTACGTTCGACTCTGATGATATGGGATACTTTTGCTGTTGACAAAGTAGTGGATGTATCGGCACGTGTTTTTGTTACGCTTGTCTCCACATGCTTCCTTGTATCCATCTCATTTGCCCTATATGTTCCTCAGGCAGATGTGGTATCTTCTCTGAAAGCATAAGATGTTGAAGATGAGTACTCGAGAGCAATGCTAGGTAAGTAATCAGGCAAGGGGTTTCAGGCAGTCAGTTCCTGACTGGAAGCTTGATTCCAAATGCTGGCTGATTGCTCTCTTCTCCTTGTCTTGCAGGTAAGAACAAGGCCAAAGGAAAAGACAGGGAAAAAGCATGATATGGGATACTCTTGCTTTTAACCCTGATGATATGAGATACTCTTACTCTGTTGAGAGTGCCCTCTCAGATGTGAAGAAAAGTTGAGCATTGTTTTTTATTTGCATGTCTGCCTGGCTGTGGAGGATGGAGGTCGACATATATAGGAGTCTCCATAACAACAAGTAGTAGTGATATTCCTTTACCCTTCTTGGTCATAGCAATGTAGTGGGAGCTGCAAGCTTCACGTGTTTTAACTTTGTCAGAGCACTTTGAAAAAGTGGTCTGTGGTATCTGGAAAGCTGATGTTGCGTGTGAAGATTGCATATAAGCTTTATCCAAGGAAATCTGGCTCTCGAAGTTCGGAGAGCGGTGCCTCTTCGGTTTTCGAACAAGCAATCTTGTCGGGGATCTGGCTTTCGAGATTAAGAGAATGGTGCCTCTTCGATTTTTGAGAAAGTAATCATGTTGGGAGTCTGACTCTTAAGATTCGGAGAGTAGTGTCTCTTTGATTTTTGAGAAAGTAATCATGTTGGGAGTCTGGCTCTCGAGATTCGGAGGGTGGTGCATCTTCGATTTTTGAGCACGTAATCCTGTTGGGAGTCTGGCTCTCGAGATTCGGAGGGCAGTGCCTCTTCAATTTTTGAGCACGTAATCCTGTTGGGAGTTTGGCTTTCGAGATTCGGAGAGCAGTGCCTCTTCGATTTTTGAGAAAGCAATCCTGTTGGAAGTCTGACTCTTGAGATTCGGATAGCAGTGTCTCTTCGATTTTTTAGAAAGTAATCCTGTTAGGAGTCTGACTCTCGATATTTGAAGGGCGGTGCCTCTTCGATTTTTGAGCACATAATCCTGTTGGGAGTCTGGCTCTCGAGATTCGGAGAGCGGTGCCTCTTCGATTTTTGAGCAAGCAATCTTGTTGGGAGTGTTTTCTCGAATGTGAGTAAAGGTTAGGGATTTTTGCTAGCCTGCCTTGCCATGGAGCACGGAGGTTGACACACATTGAGACTTTCTAGTTATCAAGTAGTGGTGCTGTTCCTTTACCCTTGTGGGTAATAGTAGGGTAGCTGAACATTCAAAATTTATGTGTCTAACCTTTGTCAGAGATCTTTGGCAAAGTTATCTGTGGTACCCGAGGAGCTGATGTTGCATGTGGAAAGTGGTGCCTTTTCGGAATCAGGAGAGTGGTGCCTTTTCGATTTTTGAACCAACGGCCCTATTGCCCTTTCTTTTATAAGGGCACTAATTGTGTGCAAGAAGTACATTCAAAGAGTTATTGCTTGTAGGAATTTTTCCCTTAATTCAGAGATTTATTGCACCTCATTTCTCCTTCATCATTTCTGAGAATGTCTGGCCCATCCGACCGTCGTTTTGACTTGAACTTTGGTGAAGAGGCAGCCATGCCTTCTCAAGATAACATATGGCACCCATCCTTCTTATCCCCTATTGGTCCTCTTACCGTTGGGGATTCAGTGATGAAGAATGATATGACCGCTGCGGTGGTGGCCAGGAACCTTCTCACTCCCAAAGATAACAGACTACTTTCCAAACGGTCTGACGAGTTGGCTGTTAAGGATTCTCTGGCTCTAAGTGTTCAGTGTGAGGTTCTGTGTCTAATATGGCCCAACGCCTATTTGCTCGAACCCGCCAAGTTGAATCATTGGCGACTGAAGTGATAAGTCTCAAACAGGAGATCAGAGGGCTCAAGCATGAGAATAAACAGTTACATAGGCTCGCACATGACTATGCTACAAACATGAAGAGGAAGCTCGACCAGCTGCAAGAATCTGATGATCAGATTTTACTTGATCATCAGAGGTTTGTGGGTTTGTTCCAAAGGCATTTATTGCCTTCATCTTCTAATGTTGTACCATGTAATGAAGCTCCAAATGATCAACCTTTGGTGCCTCCTCCTTCTTGGGTTCTGCCTAGTACTGAGGCTCCGAATAATCACCCTCTGGTGCCTCCTCTTTCTGGGATTCTGCCAATTGCTGAGACTTCTCCTGAGCAACCTTTGTGAAAGCTCCCTCTTGTTTGTTTATTTTGATTCATGTATATGTACATATTTGTAACTTATCGGAGATATCAATAAACAAGCTTTTGCTTCATTTCAACGTATTGTGTTAAATACACCAAGGCCTTCTTCACTAAGTTCTTTGAATTTTTCCTTTTGTTGAAGCTTTGTGAGCGAAATATGTAAGTTGAGGTAGTGCTCCGTTAATTTCCCGAGTGAGGAAAACTTCTCGTTTGGAGACTTGAAAAATCCAAGTCACTGAGTGGTCGTGAGACTTCCGAGTATTAAGGTGCAGTAGCATATGGTAGGAGTCCTCCAAGTCTTCGGTCGAGGGAGTTGACAAATGAGGCATTTCCTTTCTAAGCGGTAACCCAAAACTCCTTCTTCATATATATTTGTTATGAAAGTTGTTAGGCCCAAATAAGAGGAGGCCTAGGCTTTTTTTTTTTTTTTTTTTTTTTTGGAAAATGTTTTTTTGGATTTTTTTTTTTTTTTTGAATTTTTGAATTTACTAATTTACAAATTTTCAAATTTCCGAAAAAAAAATTTAAAAAAAAAAAAATATATATATATATATATATTAAAGCTTTATAGGTGAAGCTTTGAGGTTGAAGTTTAGTTGGGCACCATGAATTGATTTTGCTTCACACTATCTTGATCAAGATAGTGTGAAGCTTTTGTAGGTGAAGCTTTGTAGGTGAAGCTTTTGTGGGTCAAGCTTTTGTGTTGAAGCTTTTGTGGATGAAGCTTTTGTGTTGAAGCTTTTGTAGGTGAAGATTTGGAGTTGAAGCTTTGTAGGTGAAGTTTTGGAGTTAAAGCTTTTGTTGGGTACTATGAATTGATTTTGCTTCACACTATCTTGATCAAGATAGTGTGAAGCTTTTGAGAATTTGTAGTTGTCCTCCATTGATGAAGCTTTTGTTGGTGAAGCTTTTGTGTTGAAACTTTTGTGGGTGAAGCTTTTGTGTTGAAGCTTTTGTAGGTGAAGCTTTGGAGTTGAAGCTTTGTAGGTGAAGCTTTGGAGTTGAAGCTTTTATTAGGTACCATGAATTGATTTTGCTTCACACTATCTTGATCAAGATAGTGTGAAGCTTTTGAGAATTTGTAGTTGTCCTCCATTGATGAAGCTTTTGTTGGTGAAGCTTTGTAGGTGAAGCTTTGGAGTTGAAGCTTTTGTTGGGTACCATGAATTGATTTTGCTTCACACTATCGTGATCAAGATAGTGTGAAACTTTTGAGAATTGTAGTTGCCCTTCATTGATGAAGCTTTTGTTGGCACCATAAATTGGTTTTGCTTCACACTGTCTTGATCAAGAGTGTGTGAAGCTTTTGAAAGTTGTGGTTGAACTCCTTTGATGAAGCTCTTGTTGGCACTATAAATTGGTTTTGCTTCACACTGTTTTGATCAAGAGTGTGTGAAGCTTTTGAGAATTGTGGTTGCCCTCCATTGATGAAGCTCTTGTTGGCACCATAAATTGGTTTTGCTTCACACTGTCTTGATCAAGAGTGTGTGAAGCTTTTGAGAGTTGTGCTTGTCCTCCATTGATGAAGCTCTTGTTGGCACCATAAATTGGTTTTGCTTTACACTGTCTTGATCAAGAGTGTGTGAAGCTTTTGAGAATTGTGGTTGCCCTCCATTGATGAAGCTCTTGTTGGCACCATAAATTGGTTTTGCTTCACACTGTCTTAATCAAGAGTGTGTGAAGCTTTTGAGAATTATGGTTAAATTCCTTTGATGAAGCTTTTGTTGGCACCATAAATTGATGAAGCTAATGTGTTCACCTCCTCCCTCCCTTTCTTTTTTTTTTTTTTTTTTTTGAGGGGGAGAGGGGGTGCTGCAAGTTTGAAATTTGAAAACTCCCTAGCTTGTGTGGAAGTTTGAAGACTTTCCTTGTGGGGTTTTCTCATGGTTTGAATTTTGAATTTTGAATTTCTTTGGCCATGTTGAACCCTATAAGAATGAGAAGTTTCCACTCTTTTCATTGTCTTCATTTGCTCATTTTGTAGTGATTTTTTCTTGCTTCTAACATTTTTTCTTCGTGTAGTAACGCGAGGGACCATCAAGCTCTTTGGATGGGAGCTAGCTGACATAGAGAAGGTGTTGAGGGTGCCCAAAGAGGATAGATATTTGGGTAAGCTACGACCCTTATTTCGAAAGTACGGTTTCCAGCCCCTAGTGTCAGAGTGCCAGAGACGAGCAAGTAAGTTGTGTCTTTCATTTCGCCCCCTCTTTCTTTTACAAAGTTGCTTTCCTTACTTTGATTTTTCTTGTTCAGTGGAGAAAGTGGGCAAGAAAGGGGAGACTAATGCCAAGAAAGGGAAAGCACATATGTTAGTTCCCGTAGACGACATTTTGTTTCACAAGGGAGCTCGTAAGCACTGGGTGAGGCCAACCCCTAAACCTAAGTCGCAAGAGGAGGTCCTCAAGATTGCTGCCTTAAAGAAGGCTGAAGCTAAGGCCATCGGGTGTGCTGCTACCATAGTTGCAAGGGAGGAGAGACAACTGTTGCCTCCTCTTCCTACCATAAATCCCATATTTCCTCCAACCATAAAGTCTACTGACCAAGAAGGTGGCCCTAGCTGTAGCCATAAGAGAAAGTACAAGGAAGAGGTTGGCAACATTCATTGGAAAGACTTGAAGGTTGTCATGCAGCCAAGTAGTTTTAGGTATATCAATAATTGCCTGGCAGGACGTCGATCCACTGTTGATGAGATTGGCGAGCCGCTAGATAAGAACGAATTAGATTGTGACCGGATGATGAGGCTATCTTCTTATGTAAGTGTTACTTTGTCTTTTCTTTGCTTTCTCCCCTCTTTTTCCTGGTAGTGATGATTATCTTGTCATGTAGGTCATGACCGAGTATGATGACAGATTACGAGAAGTCGAGCGGTACAAGGCAAAGTTTAAAGAGAATAAGCAGCTTGTGAATGACGCCAGAAAAACGAGCAAAGCTTTGGGTGATGCCATCCGCCTTAAGGATGAAAACTTTGAGAGTTTGAAAAGGCGGAATGATGAGAACGTGAGGCTTAAGAAACAATTGGAAGCGACTAAGGAACAGTTGGAGACAACCATCCTTGAGGTTTCCAAGGTTAAAGGGGAGTTAGATAGTGCCTTGGTTGAGGTTTCTGGGCTGAAGATGAGTATCCCAACTGAGAGGGATGCTGCTGTGCAGGAGTTTGTAGGTTCCCAGGCATTTCACGATGATTTTAGACCTCACATTCGAGCAGCTAATTTTGAGAAAAAGAAATGGATAGCCGTCCTTGAGCGTTACGACAATGGAAGCATTATCCGAAAGTACCGTGATGAGATGGATGAGTATCGATAAAAGGGTGAAGCTTTCGTCCTTGTAGTTGATCCTAATAGTGATAATGACTCTGATAATGAGGCTAGTATCAGTGAGTAGTCTCAGGAGAGTGAGGATCCTGGAGATGCTGAGAAAGGTGGTGATGACGATAGGGTTGAAATGCAGAGTGATTTTGTCAAGGGTTCGGCCTCAGATGAGGATGACTTGTAGTGCCCTCTTTTTCTGCATGTACTCTGGATGTACAAGTTTGTTGTTTGTGTGGCATGTGTCATGTACTCTGGATGTACTAGTTTGTTGTTTGTGTGGCTTGTGCCATGTACTCTGGATGTACTAGTTTGTTGTTTGTGTGGCATGTGCCATGTACTCTGGATGTACTAGTTTGTTGTTCATTACCAAGTATTTGCACTATCATTGATGAATGCCTGGCTATGTTTGAGCAAATCCTTTGTTTAGATATAAACCATAACTTGGATGTACTAGTTCTGTCCAGTACTGTTTGTTTATTTGTATAGTCTTGTTGACATATACTTAGACTTGATTTCCTGTTGGAAGCATTCATGTTGAAGCTTTGAACCCGAGTCTAGGAATGTAAGAGGATTAGGACCGAGTTGTCTAAATCACCTCTTTATTGAATTCATGCCAAATAGTCTTCGTTACAGAGGATGCCGAACGGCTGAAGCTTAACACTTGTACAATGTGAGTTTACTTGTAATAGTACTTCAAGTGATCAGCGTTCTATGGATGGCCAAAGGTCTTGCCATCGGAGCTTCTAAGCTTGTAGGAGCCAGGGCGACTGATGCCAACAACTTCAAACGGTCCATCCCAGTTTGGACTAAGTGTTCCTTCACTCGGGACTTTGTCGCAGAGTAACCTTTTCTTCAATACCCAGTCCCCCACTTTGAAAGAACGAGGTTTAACCCTGGAGTCATAGTAGTTGGAGATGCGCTGCTTGTAGGCGACATTCCTCAAGTGAGCCTGGATTCTGTGTTCCTCGACTAGATCTAAGTTGAGGGTAAGTTGTTTGTCATTTTCGCTTTGCACGTAGTTCTGGACTCGGAACGTTGCTTGCTCAAGCTCAACTGGGACAACTGCCTCTGTACCAAAGGCAAGTGAGAATGGGGTTTCTCCTGTTGATGTCCGATACGAAGTGCGGTATGACCAAAGAACTTGGGGTACAAATTCTGGCCAACAACCTTTAGCCTTGTCCAAGCTGGTTTTCAAAGTTCGCTTGATTATTTTGTTGTTGGCTTCAACTTGTCCATTAGACTAGAATGAGCTGGGGAGGCAAAACATAAGTTGATGTTGAACTTAAAGCAGAACATCCTAAACTTATTGTTGTCGAACTGTCGCCCATTGTCAGTGACTATCGCATTGGGAATGCCAAATCTGCAAAGGATGTTCTTCCATACGAAGTCTTCTATTTTTGCCTCAGTAATGGTTGCCAAGGGTTCTACTTCGGCCCATTTTATGAAATAGTCAACTGCAACGATTGCATAGCAGACCTTGCCCTTCCCTGCAAACATTGGGCCGATCAAATCAAGTCCCCATTGGGCGAAGGGCCAAGGGCTGATCATGGGAGTGAGCGGCTCGGGAGGGGAGTGAGGAATAGTTACGTAGCGTTGACACTTATCACATGAGCGGGATATTCTGATGGCATCTTGGTGGAGTGTTGATCAGTAATATCCTTGGCGAAAAGCCTTGTGTGCTAGGGATCGAGATCCAGCATGATCTCCGGAGACTCCTTCATGTATTTCTCGAAGGATAGTTTCCGCCTTTGCTGGCGTAAGGCATCTTAGGTATGGTAGGTTAAAACCCCGTTAGTAGAGTTGGTCAATAATGATCAAGTAACGGGTAGCCTTGTATCAAATCTGCTTAGCTTGGACTTTGTCATTTGGAAGGGTGCCATGAGCAAGGTATCTATAAATCGGGGTAATCCAACTATCCCCCTGTTGTAAGTTGCACACTTCCGCAACCATGGTGCTTAGTGCTGCCACCAATTCGACTTGAATTTTTCTCCCAATCTTGTCTTCCACCGTTGAGGCGAGGCGAGCCAAAGCATCTGCATGACTGTTTGCAGCTCGAGGAATTTAGGTGATCTGGTAGTAGAAGTGTTGAAGCAACAATTGTGTTTGTACCAGATATGCTGCCGTAGAGCTATCCTTAGCATAAAAGTTGTTGGTGACCTGGTTAACCACCAATTGGGAGTCACTGAAGATATCAATTCGTTTAACCCCAAGGTGTTTGGCCAAACGTAAGCCTGCTAGGAGGGCTTCATATTCGGCCTCATTGTTCGACGCCTTGAATTTGAAGCGAATAGCATACTCCATTGCCACTTTGTCAGGGATTGTAAGGACTAGTCCTGCTCCATAACCTTGTTGGTTGGACGAGCCATCAACATATAAACTCCATGCTGAGGTTGTTGGTTATATTTTCTTAGCTTCCGAGGGTAATGAAACCACTTCTTTAGGCGTAGAAACAATGTCAAAAGGATATATGAAGTCGGCGATGAAGTCTGCCACTGCTTGGCCCTTCTCAGCTGGCTTTGGTTGGTAAGAGATGTCAAACTCACCCAATGCTATCGCCCATTTGATCATTCGTCCAGAAGTGTCAGGACTTTGGAGTATCTGTCGAAGAGGATGATTGGTAAGCACGATGATGGAGTGTGCTTGGAAGTAAGGGCGAAGTTTTCGAGCAGACATGACCAATGCTAGAGCCAATTTCTCAATGTTGGAGTATCGTGTCTCTGCATCTTGTAAGGCCTTGCTAGCGTAGTAGACAGGCCGTTTGACATTACCATCATTTCGAATGAGAACAGAACTTACTGCTGAAGCCGATACCGACAGATAGATAATGAGAGTGTCACCAACCTCAGGTTTGGAGAGTAGAGGGGCTTTACTCATGTAGTCTTTAAGGTTCTTGAATGCCTCAGCACATTCATCAGTCCATGTAATGCACTTCCTACTTCCCTTAAGTGCTTTGAAGAAATGAGCACATCTGTTTGTGGCCTTAGAGATGAACCTAGTTAAGGCTACCACATTGCCAGTAAGGCTCTGGATGTCTTTTAAAGTTACCGGTTCCTTCATGTCGAGGATTGCTTTGATCTTCTCGGGATTAGCCTCAATGCTTCGTTGGCTTATCATGAAGCCTAAAAATTTGCCAGAGCCTACGCCGAAGACACATTTGTTGAGGTTCAACCTCATTCGATACCTCTTCAGAATGGTGAAAGTTTCAGATAGGTTGGTGATGTGTTGGTCAGCATGTTTGCTCTTGACTAGCATATCATCAACGTAAACTTCCATGCTCTTCCCAATCTGTTCGGCAAACATTGAATTGACCAGTCTTTGATAAGTCGCTCCTGCATTCTTTAGGCCAAAAGGCATGACTTTATAACAATATAGTCCTCTGTTAGTAGTGAAGGCTGTGTGTTCTTGGTCCGGAGGGTTCATGAGGATTTGGTTGTATCCTGAGTAAGCATCCATGAAGCTTAGAAGTTCACACCCTGCCGTAAAGTTTATAAGTCTGTCTATGAGAGGAAGAGGAAAACTATCATTCAGGCATCCTTTGTTTAGGTCGGTGTAATCGACACACATTCTCCACAAACCTTTTGGAGCAGGAGACTTTCCTTGGTCGGATTCTTCTTAACAAGGACAACATTTGCTACCCACGTTGGATAATTGACTTCGCAGATGAAGCATATGCCTTTGAGTTTTTCAACTTCTGCTTTCATTGCCTCGTACCGTTCAACGTCATAAGATCTTCGCTTTTGTCTCACTGGTTTGGTCTTGGGGTCAATACTTAAGCGATGACAAATGATATCGGGAGAGATGCCTAGCATGTCCTCGTATGACCAGGTGAAGACCTCAATATTCTCTTGCAAAAAAGAGATCAATGCCAACCGAATGGGTGGTGACAAGGTGGTGCCAATCTTCACCATGCTATCGAGATAATCTTTTGAGATAGAGACCTTTTCCAACTCTTCAACGGGTTTTGCTTGCTGGGTGAAAGAGTCATCTCGAGGATCGTCGGGTTGACTGTTGCGACCGTGAAGATCCAAGTTGGCTTCGTCTGGGCTGGTCTTTATGACTTGGTCATGTATAGAAAGGGTTTCCTTGGGCACAAATAGGTGATGTTGCTTGACCGAAGTGTTGTAACATGATCGTGTACTAAGTTGATCTCCTCTGATGTAACCATTGCCATAGGGTGTTGGAAATTTCATCAACAACATATGTGTGGATACCATGGCCTTAAGATCATTGATGCCTGTGCGTCCGAAGATGACATTGTATGCCATTGGGCAATCAACCACCAGGAAGTTAGTGGTAATGGTAGCTGTGTAAGGGCCTGTACTAATGGTGAAAGGTAAGTATATGCTCCCCAAAGGTTGCACGATATCACCGGAAAAGCTTATCAGAGGGGAAATCGAGCGATTGAGCAAGTGTTCAGCTACATTAAGTGCCCTGAAAGCTTCAGCAAACATGATATTGACCGAAGCCCCTGTGTCTACTAGGATTCGGCATACTTCAAAGTTGGCTATGTGAGCTTTCACGATCAGTGGGTCGTTGTGAGGGTAGATGATACCTCTTTCTTCCTCAGGGTAGAAACTATTGGATCCTAGTTAGGTTTTTTATGTTTACCTCCCCTGATGTCTTCCACGTGAAACACTTGGTGACCAGACCTTAAAGCTCGTTCGCTATTTTTCATGGCCCTGTTGGAAGATTTAGATATGGGTGTGCCACCACTTATGGAATATATCACATTCACTTAGCATTGGTTACGGTTACCCCTTAGAGGGTGAAGGAGGAATTGATCAATTTTTCCTTCACGTGCCAAAGCTTCAATATGATCACGAAGGGTGATACACTTATCGCCGTCATGGCTGTTATGCTCATGGTAACAGCAAAATGTGCCCGTGTTCTTCGTGGACTTGTAATCCGGGTGCCTTGGCTTTGGCTTCGGTATCAGGTGTGCTATACTGGGGTAAATGGCTACCCATGTGGCGTTCAAAGGTGTGTATGCCTATACCTTGGGGTAAGGGTTGTCCTGACACATGCTTGATCTACTGTGTTGACTGCCTGAGGTCAAGAATTATCATGGCGATACCCTTGGTTATCACGGTAGTGTCCCTTACTCCTTTTACTAAAATGAGATTGGTGAGGATGAAAATCTTTCCTTTTTGCCCTGAGATTGATATGCCTATTGACTTGGCAAAGTATTAAGTAAGGCAGAGGGAGGCACTGCTGGCGTTTGAAAGGTCGAGGTCATCTCATTTGGTTGGATCTGGCTTCCACTCCCTACTTGCTAATAAGGGGTGGCTGTGGGAGGTTTCCCTTGATATGTCCTTACCTCGGCGGAGGCATGGTTGTAAGCTTGTGCCATCACCTCAGAGTAAATCTTCCAAGTGTTAGCATTGATCATGTACTTGAAGAAACAATCACGTAGGCCTATCGTGAAGACCTTGAGGGCGGTCTTGTCATCTGCCTCAGCGCAGCGAGAATACTCATGGCTGAAACGACCGGCATACTCTTGTAGTGACTCGTCTGCCTTTTGGCGAATAGTGTATAAGTCATCTGCAGAATGCAAACGATCGGTCTGAAAGATGTGTTGAGAGACAAACAGTTTCCTCGTATCCTCAAATGAGTCCACTGTCTCAGGTGGAAGATGGTAATACCAGTTTAGAGCTCCGCCAGAGAGGGTGGAGGGGAAGAGAAGACATCACTCTTCGTCGGTGTGCATCTGATATACCATAGTGGACTCAAAGAGGTTAAGGTGTTCAATTGGGTCTTCCTTTCCAGTATAGAGTTGTAAACCAAGCTTTTGTTTTGTCTTTGCTTGAATGAGGGTGTCGAGGATCTTCCTTGTGAGAGGGCCAGGCCTAGGTTGGTTCCAGTTAGGTATCTCGGCTTGACGTTCGGCCTTCAACTTGTTTACTTCCTCAAGGAGCCGTAGGACAAGGGGGTCCTGAGTGAAGTCGTATACCACTGGGATTTTCTTTCGTAAGTCTCCATCGCCTCTTGGAAGTAGGAAAGTTTGAGCAAGGGCGTGTGATTTTTCCTTAGACTTGCCGTACTGACTTTTAGGGCGAGTCTGTCGGAATACCTCAGAGTCCCATGTACCTTCATGTTCCTCTGGGACCTGTCGTTCCTTCCCTAGATTGGCAGCTGGCCTGAGTCGTGGGAGGGGACTGAGTCTTTCAGAAACCCTTGGGTCATTGATCTTCGAGCATATGTGGAGGGGATTCTCTCGACGTTGCTTTAGAAAGTCTCGGCAGTCACGATAAACGGCTTTCGATCCTTCCAACCCTTCTGCAATGAGGTGTTTTCCTCCACTTCTCCTGCTTCGGGTCGAAGCAGCTGGGTTGAGAGAAGTCTCACGTTGATCAATGTTTTGATGATTATCTCACTCCTCGTCAAGGATACCTATCTCGAAGAAAGGTAACCCTCCGTGTTGGGGGGCACCCAGATGATGGTTGATATCCACAGGGGCAACAAGCTCGCATGTTTGAGTACGCCTAGTTTCGTGGAACGTCTCAAAGAGCTTCTCATACTGCTCCTGGAGGACCTCATTGCTATCTTGTTGTTCTGAGCTTCTAGCTCATCGGCTTTAGCTTGAAGAGCAACCCTTTTTCCTTCCTTCGTTCGTTGCTTCGCACTAGGTGCAAGAGGGGTGTCATTATGTGTGTTGTGGCTTCCTTCGCTCCCCATGTTGGAGAGGGATGCCTGGTCAAAAGAGAGTGTACGAATGGTGGAAACCAGCTTGACAAAGCTGAAGAAAGTGGGAATAAGTGTCGTTCCCACAGACGGCGCCAAATGTTGATGCACAAAATCAGTGAGGACTTTGGTACAACAAAAAGTGTTAAGTTTGTGACCTTCACTAGATTGCTCCGGTCACTAGTGTGGATAAGTATGTAAATGGATAGGGACAGGGAAGTAAAGACAAGATGTACGTGATTCACCCAGATTGGCTACGTCCACGGAGTAGATGAGTTCTCATTAATTGTGAAGGGTTTACACAAGTACATAGGTTCAAGCTCTCCTTTAGTGAGTACAAGTGAATAATTTAGTACAAATGACATTAGGAAATATTGTGAGAGAATGATCTCTATTTATAGAAGAGAGTTTCTAGTTTCATTCTGACATTGACACATGTCATGTTGTGATTGGCTTCTAATGTTGACACGTGTCGCGCTATGATTGGCTTCTGATGTCAACACGTGTCGCACTATGATTGGTCTCCTGGTTGGAGGGAAACTCTTCTGGGTCCATGACGGTATAACGTTGACCGGTGCTCAGGAGTTTCGGGATTGGTCAAGTATGGTACAAACAGTTATCACTTCTTATAATCGGAGACATTCTTGTCAAAAGTCGATCTCATGTTCAAGTGGGAGAATGTAAGAATATGAACATGAGATTGGATGTTTTGACGTTGAATGATTAAGTCCAATAGGTATGAGAAAGCATTATGAGATATGGTGTATCAATCCTTATGTATGAAGGATTGTGTTTGGTATTAAACTGATATGAATTAGAAAACATAATCTGTTTTCTATAAGGATTTTAATAGGGAATCCTTATTGGTTTATGAGAGATATATGCCTATATATATTGTGACCTCTGCTCTCACAGATGTGCGCTCGATTAAGAACTAAGTCTTATTCTTGGTTAGAGCATTAAGTAATCTGATAGCGAGGAGAAGGATTGCAGTGCACTGAGTTTGGAATACAGCAGCCATGTTTTCGAATGGAGGTACATCAGATTAGTGTAATTGCAGTGTTTTACATGCAATAGGATTTGTGCTTTCTTGATTGTGCAGCTTAATCTTGTTCTTGGCTATATAAGTTCAACACATAGACGTATAGGATAGAGTAAATGTATCTATATACATGAATTCGAATCTGCTTTTCCGCCATTTAGCTTCAGGGTTGGGCTTATTGTCTAGAAATTGAATGGGAAAATTGTATCTCTGCTATTGAATCAATACAAGGTTATATACAATACATAGATGAATTAAGATTCTAGAAATTGAATGGGAAATTTGGGCTTAGTGAACATGTCAGCTGGTTGTTGTGATGTTGGTATGTGAGCTGTCTTGATCATTTCGCTTCGAACCTTTTCTCAAACAAGATGACGATATATCTCTATGGGTTTGGTCCGTTCATGAAATACAAGATTCAAGGCAATGGGGAGTGTAGCTTGGTTATCACAATATAGCTTGACGGGATGCTGTGTGCAAGATCCCCAAGTCATGTATTTTAAACAAACGGTTTCGCAACATCCAGCAACCATAGGTCGACACTCCGCTTCTACATTTGACTGAGATATGGTGGCTTGGTTCTTGGTTTTCCAAGAAACTAATGATCTCCCAAGAAATATGCTTTACCTGGTGACTGATCGTCGAGTGTCACAACATTGTGCGCAATATGCGTCGCAGAAAACATTTAATTGGATGGAGCTTTGTGAAGGAAAAATAGACCTTGCCAAGGTGTGCTTTTGATGTAGTGTAACACCTGATGTGATGCCTCTATGTGTATTGTTCGTGGCTTGTCCATTAAGCGACTGAGTACGTGAATCGAGTAGACAAGGTCGGGACGTGTGATGGTTACGTAGATGAGTAGCCCAACTACTCTTTGATACGATGAGGCATCAGGTAGGCATTCCCTGTGTCTTTAGAGCAAGTCCACCCCTAAGGACTTTGCGCCAACACCCAGCGCATTTATCCACTCAAGTGAACAGTAATAGACTGGAGTGAACAGTAATAGGCCAAGGCATCTCCACCCCTAAAAAAATGCGCTGGCACCCAGTGCATTTATTTGGTGTGTTTTTTTTTAAGTTTATTTCGGATAAGATTTTTAACCAATTTCGGATAAAATTTCAAATAAACTTAAAAAAAAATACACTCTAAAATAAAATTACATACTCATCAAATAAACTTAAAAAAAACACACTAAAATAAAATTACATAAACTCATCAAATAAATTAAGGATGAGCTTTTTGGTATTTTTTTTTCACACAAAAAGTATATGAAAGTTTTGGTAGAAGGTCTAGAAAATATTGAAATGTGGTGTAAGGTGGAAGATGAGGGTTAGGTATTTATAGAAAAAAAAATAATAACTTTTTTAAAATTTTACTGTATTTTAAAAAAAAAATCTGTATTTTTTTATATTTTTAATTAATTTTAATGTAGTTAATTAATTTGGACCGTTGGATTTGAAAAATATTCAAATCCAATAGCCCAGGATCGGCCACGTGGCCAACGCCAGCAAATGGCCCAGCTTCTTGGTCAGCCTGTTTTGTGCTGGCCCAGAGACCAGCTTGGGCTGGGTGCCAGTCTGTTTTGTGGGCTGGAGTAAATGGACAGGGTCCCAGCCTGTTTTTTGTGCTGAGTGCTGGCCTAATCCACCACCGGTGGACTTGCTCTTACTGAGAGACAGATTTTCTTTTGTGGGACTCAGGACCAGTGTCACTCCGGATAGTTTTTATCTGGGAACTTTAACGAAAGCTCCTAATACTGTTCATTTTAATGAAAAAACCGTTTTTTTACACTAAAAAGTCAATCCTGATACTATTCACTTTACCCTTTATTTTGTCCTTATCGTTAAAACTCAAAGTTTTCAAGCATTTTTCATTGGTTTTTCTTTTTTAATTTTTAATTATTTAAATTAAAAAAAAGTAAAACCAGTTCATTTCCAACTGTACAAAATAGGAACACAGTCAAATTTTAAGTGGGAGTATTACAAGTTACATGGTATTACTCTACCACACTATAATTTTTCCTGTAATACAAACAGATTTTCAGCAAATATGGCAACATAATTCGAGTATTGGACCAGCTTGCTGATAGAAATCAAATTCAATTTGAACGAGGGAATACATAGGACATTATGCGATATTAGGTTAGAGGAAAAACGGATGCCTCCAATGTGAGTCATGGCAACAGCTATGCCATTTGGTAATTGCACAGTCCGATTTTGTACTGGTGAGCATGTAGTGAACAAAGCAAGAGAAAACGATATGTGGTCAATCGCCTATAAATCAAGGATCCATACTAAATCTTTCCAAAGAGCGATGCCTCGAAATGATTTACTTGAGAGGCTATGGGGACTGGAGGAAGCACCTACAAGATTGACCGTGATTGGTGACTTATTGCTGCCATGTAAAACCAAAAGGTTTTGGTATTGTTCTATAGTGAAAGGAATAGATTGTGTGCATGAGGCCTCGTTGGTCTGAGGAGCATGATTCATTTTGGGTGTGCGCAGATCCATGGGCTTCTGATAGGTATCAATTGTGTGTCTTTGGTCTTCTTGGGTTTCTGACAGGTATCAATTATGTGTTCTTTCAAATTACAAAAACCACACTTGAGATGTGATCGACAGGTCTTGGCGAAATGTCCAATCATGTCACATTTGTCACACTTCAGATGGAGATTGCGCGGGGCTCTACTAAATCCACAGTTACCATGTCGAACCGCAAATGCTGCTGTCATATCGAGTGTGGCTGTGGAAGCAGATGAAACATTGCGTGGCTTCTCGTCTGGTAGGATGTGTGAGTAGGTTTGATTAACTGGAAGAAGCGGGTCCGTTAGAAGAATTTGGCCACGGGCAGCAGCATATGTATCGTCTAATCCCATGAGGACTTCATACTCTTCTGGTTCTGGCGGTATTGCTTGACTTCCCTTATGGTTCCACATTCACAAGGTGGGATAGCTTGTATTGCGTCTGTAAGATTGTGAGTATGAAATATAAGTTGGGACCGGTTATATCATTTAAGATTGATATAGAAAAGTCTTTTGTTTAAAGTAGTTAAGATATCCTTATTGATTTGGGTTAACAGGATTGAGAGAAGTTCTAATTGGTTTTGGAATAAGACTCGGTATTGGAACTTTATAGTGTCTCATAATTCTGTTTGGTTTGTAGCTTTGAGTCTCAGTCCGGTTCTGATAGGGAATGGACAGAGGAATGCTATATATATATATATAACTCAAACCCCTGCTCTTGCGATCGTAAGCTTGTAGAGTTCTAAGACCTATTGATTAGAAGAGCTTTTCTTATCGTTAAAGAGGAGAAGGTTTTGAGCAAGAAGACTGGAATGGCTTCTTCATCAGGATCAAATAATGCAGGTATGTTTCAAAGAACTTTGACTCTCATATCTGTTTAAAATACAAAATTTGTATCGGCTGTGGTTCAATTGGATGAATCTTTGATTCTTGAATAAGGTGTTATAAACTTGTTCTTACAGCGTCATGTTAATCCAAAAAACCCTTGAGTTTGGTCGTCACTCAAATTTGTCTTCTCTTTGTAAGTTTGGTTTTGCGTGTTACCTGCACCTAGAAGCTTATACTACTGACAAACTGGGACCTTGTTCCAAAGAATGTGTTTTTGAAGGTTACAAATTGCAATATAAGGGATACTGATGCCTTGATCCAAGGACAAATCGAGTTTCCATCTCCCACCATGTCACATTCAAAATGACATTTCGTCTTGCTCGCCCTACTACCCTTGCAGCCCTGTCTACCGTCGTGCTTCTCCTCATGGAGCCTAGCTGCTACTCAGCCCTTGCTGTCCAGCCCACTTCCTTAGGCCTGGTCCAATTCTAGCCACCATACTACCATCCTCAGTCTTCCAGCCGCTGGCTTGCAGCAACCCAGCCACTGGCTTGCAGCAACCCAGCCACATGCCTATTCATCATTAGCCCAATCCAGCCACTGGCGTGCCCCATCCAGACCATGTCGTGCCTTCTTCCCTCTATCCCATGGCAATCCGCTCTTATACACTTCCACATGCCGTGCCCCATCCAGACCATGTCATTCCCTCTATCCCATGGCGCGCCCCATCCAGATCATGTCGTCCCTTATCCACTTCCACATGCACTCACTGCTTTTGTCTCTGATCTTGTCAAGCCTACCTACATTTCCCTGAATAGCGTACAACAATAACAGAGGAATTTAATGCTTAACTTAAAACTGGTACGTTGTTTCTTATTCTGTCACACCTTTCTCAAAATTTAGTTGGATGCAAATAGTTTTTTCTGATTAAGCATAATGCAGATGGTTCTATTGAGAGGTATAAAGTCCATTTGGTTGCTAAATGTTTGCATCAACAACATGGGTTCGATTATGATGAGACTTTAGTTTGGTTGTTAAGCCCACTACCATTCACCTTGTTCTCGTTTAACAGTTACTCATGGTGGTCCATTCGTCCAACTACCGGGTTTTGTGGATCCTCAACGCCCTCATAAGGTTTGTAACTTCCTTAAGGCACTCTATGGTCTCAATCAGGCTCCTCGTCCTTGGTTCCAGCGCTAAGTCCTTGTATCATCTGTCATGGTTTTGTCCAAAGCATGGCCGATCCTTCTCTCTTCACTTTTCATTGTTTTACGACTCATCTTATCACTTTATGTGGATGACATTGATGACATTGTTTTGACTGGGAAATCATACAATTACAATTCTACACATTCCTTTAGTTTCAACTTCAAGTTTTTAAAAAGTGAAAAGGAGAAAGAAAATGGTTATCAATCAACTCCCTTGTTAATTCTAATTGGTCATGCAATAAGGTCTCAATTAATGCAATATTTGTTAAAGAAAGAAAAACCTCTCACATCATCAAAAAACTGACAGCACAAATTATAATACAAAATAAACATTTCTACTACTAGTTGAATTGAAGTCTTTTGTGATACAGGTTCACAATTGTTGTGTTAGTAGGTGGTAGACAATGACGGAGCTAAGAATTTTTCACCAGATGGGCTAGCCCTTAACATGGCTCCGCCAGTTGTGGGAAGTTGGGATCTTATCGTTGAAGGATGAAAATGTTGGTCCGACGTATAAAATCTTAAACACCATAATATTTGAACAAATACAAAACTTTAAAAAAGGGCCTCCACCAATGGGCAAAACAATTAAAATATAGCTATAGAAAACAAAATATATATTTTGGATGCTTCAAGAGTTCCACTATATAATGCCTCCCTGCCCTTCAAGCTTTGATATATACAGCGAACAATGGCAAGGGTCGGTACAATAATATTTCTCAACCTTTTGTTCATAGCATGCTTGTCCACGCCATTAATGGTACAGAGCGCCATTGAAAACCCTAGGGAGAACATTGACCAGTGGTATCAAAACCTCCCCCATGCACAACAGAAGCTGACCATGCTGCACTTCTACTTGCACGAGGTCGTTTTGGGCCCGCACCCGACCTTGGTGACGGTGGCCAACGCATCCAACACCTCCACATCACCACCCTACTTCGGCCTAGTCAACATCTTCGACAACCCCTTGACCAAGGGACCCAAACCCGGTTCCAAGCTGGTGGGTCGCGCGCAAGGTCTATATGGGTTTAGCTCACAGGAGGAAGTGAGCCTGCTTACGGCTATGAACTTTGTTTTCACGAGTGGGAAGCACAGCGGCAGCAGTCTCACCGTTTTGGGGCGGAACCCGATTGGGCAGTTGGTAAGAGAGTTGCCCATCATCGCCGGAACCGGTGTTTTCCGGTTGGCGCGTGGATTTGCATTGGTCAAGACTTATTTCCTTGATACTAGTGGTGCCATTGTTGAATATAATGTTACAATTTTGCATTATTGAATGCGATTTGTGGTGTAAATCGTGGGTTTGTGTTTGGACTTTGCTTTCAGACCGTGAATTTTTCATATTTAGTTCATTTGTGTTTATTTTGTCATTCCCATTAAATAAAGTATGTTGAATTATTTATTTTTTATGGTCAAGGAAGATTTTATTAACATCAAAGACACATATTACATACAAAAGACCACAAACAAATAAACATAAACAGGGAAAAAAAAGGGGTCAACCAGACAATCCAACAAGAACACAGCCAAACAACTAAGGCCCAACCAGACAATCCATCGAAACAGTATATCTCGATCTGCACAAATCCACGCCCATCACTGAGCATCGCCTCACCAAACTCATCATCCAAACTTGAACAGCTTCTCCGAGCACAGCCACAAAGTAGGGATAACCAACTAAAAGAAATCAGTCGGCTACCAAGAGAAAGAAGCCCATGGAAAACCATGAGCAACAATGCCAGAAACGGTAGACAATAGAGAGAAGGTGGCTGGTTGAAGAACCGGAACTCTACACACCATGTCGACGGAAAGTATGGCTGATATATGAATATCAGAAGAAGGAGATCGAAACCCAAATGAACAAGAGGAAGGGATGTCACAAAGATAAAAAGAGGAGGACATATTGAGATGGAGGAGGAAAACACAGCATAAAAGGGGAACAAAAAAGACAAAAAAGAAAAGAAAAGGGAAATTGGCAACCGCCTCCAGCCAAAACTAGAGTTGGCGCCACCGATTTTAAGCAAGATTGGAAACCTTTACATAAAGAGGGGAAAAACTTTCACAACAGAGTGAAGCTCTCTCGTGGAAGGAAAGAAGTATGTTGAATTATTTGGGCAAAGAATAAGTATATAAGAATTATTTGGGTAAAGAAAAAGTATATAAAACCTATTTTCATAAAAGCTCTCTGTATTTTACACTTAAGCACATTACTCTCGTATAATACACGTAAAATGTTACAAAATGTGGCAAATATTCCGCACACAAGAAGTTGTAGGACCCTGCCAAATGACAAGTAGCTAGCCTTGTGGTTTATGCTGCCGAAATTTTGTACTTTGTGTTTGGATTTGGTGGGCAAACTTTTTATTCTTTGCCGGCGATATAAAATACTTATAAGACAATAAATACTATAATCATCACAACTTCTTTTTTTGAATTAAAATGATATGGCAGCAGAGTTGGATGTATGTTGTTAAAATTAAATAAGGGTTGAAAGTTGAACCAAATTAGAAAATGAAATCGTAGACCTTTAACGTTGCTCTTTACACTAATAAAGAACGGGATGTGATATTCACACATTTTTTTACTTCTCACATACCTCTTATTAATTTATGTCTTTTGATATTTTTCAATTCATTTAATCCAAATGCCGAAAATTAAAAGGGTGTGTGAGAAGTAAAAAGGGATGCGCACATCCCTAAAAAACAAGTTACAACTTTGATCTTTTTACTATTTCATTGAGCAAGTTGAAGAAATTCCAAACGGAAAATGACGGAGTTTCAAGTTTGAGTTTTAAAGTTCCAGAATTAATAATTTAACTTGATGGAGGTATAAATCTAGAAATGAGTACAGTTGTGTTACTAACTTACTAGTGGAGGAAACGGCAATGAAGGTTGTGGAAACGGCGATGGTAGTGATGGGAAAGCGGTATTCATGGTGATGGTGGCGGCATAAGAGTGAGAGCGGTGGTGATGGCCGTGGTAATGCGGTGGTAGCGGAGGTGATGGTGATAATGGTTATCCGTTAGTGCTCAAAATAATTTCGTGGGATAATTCAAGACACTACAATCAAAATCTTAATATTTCTAATGATAATGCGAAAGGAAATTTTATTTAACTCATATAACATCTTTCTATCATCAACTTACCTTTTACACCCATATTATTTTTAATTCAAGAATCAACTTCTATTTAAACAAAATTTACTACCTAAAATATCATCGCAACTCAATTCAGTATGTAAATTTATCTTTACACTAATTCAGAAAATAAAATTCCAAAACCAAAGAAATGTTGTGCAGACCAGCGAAGTTTGAATATTAAACTGTAATTCCTCAAGACAAACTAAAAGGCTCGGAGCTCAAGTAATTAATAGCATTTACAAGCATCTGATGTGCTACGTTCGATTCCCCACCCCCAAGACCGTCGCCTTCAATGACGTATACAAAATTTCAAAACAGTATGAAAACACCTTTTGGCACCTTGCGAGTAGAACCTAGCAATTGGCAGGCTTCTAATATCACAGTAAATTCTAAATTATGAGCCACACACTGCGACAGGAAAACCGAGCCAAGGCAAGGCAAGGCAAGCATTACCAAGACCAGTAATGGTAAGTACATATTCTGCGCTGCCTGTTTTCCAAAGAAGAAAATGAAACCTCGTAACTCCGATCTAATCACTCGAGCAATGGCACAACTCTTAGAAATCTACACGGAAAAAAATAAGTCCCGGTACATTACAAAGAAGAGTTTACAATAGTCTAACTGATGCACGATTCTTAAGTCTGTCAAAATTGCATTACAAACACGAGAACAAGAAAAACAGCGTTGAGCAAAAGATAACCTCGTTATTTTCCACCATCCTGCGGATGACTCCCCCTACTAGAAGAGAATCTGAGGGATGCTATTGGTGCTGCTCTCTTCCTTCCCTCCCAAAAACGAGTGGAAGGACAGGGTTAAGCAGAAAATTATTCATACTCCAGGCTTCCTTTAGGTGCAGCTCACATTGATCAAACACCAACAGCAAAAGACTAAAAACTTGGTCATTTTCAAAGCCCTCTGCCATGCACAAACAATATCAATGACTGGAAGTAAACACTCGGTTTCATATTCAAGGCCCTCAACCATCCATAAACAATATAAGGTAAATGAAATGCGTATTGAATTACAAGCACAAGAACCTAATTAAGCAGAGATTGGAAGAGATACCAAGCAATCAACAACTTTGGCAATATAAATGAATTTTCACACTCATATAGATAATTAAGACAGAGGTCGCACTTGGTGCGATGGCAAGTGCCTTCGCCCATGAGCGGTAGGTCTCGGGTTCGAGACTTGGGAGCAGCCTCTCCATAAAATGGGGGTAAGGCTAGCCGACATTCACCTCTCCCAGACCCTGCGTAAAGCGGGAGCCTTGTGCACCGGGTACCACCTTTATATAGATAATTAAGACAAAGGCCTGAGTGAAATAGAAGCAACACCGAGTCCAGTACCTTAATTTAACAACTGCCAATATTTAATTACGAAGCTAACCTCACTATGATCAATTAAATACTAGATTGAAAGGCCTTGAAACCAGCAGCTTAGAATCACTCACTTGTGGTGATGGCCATCACAGGATGAACTCCTCACTCACTCTTGATGACGACCTATACCTCAACGCTGCCACGGCACATTTATTATTCTAATTTTCATCATTGTCCATACTGCAACTGTTGAGGAAAGGTGAAAAACTTTCTGAGCAGAGGAACAAGGCCAATCAAAGCTAACTGAAGCTGTTCAGAGCTATTTAAGCGCAAGCTGAGTTGTCCTGCCCCCCTATTGTTCAAATTGGCACGAGCAATCAGGTTCGTATGCCGTCCAACTGGAATCTGAGACTGTATATTGCACCCTATGGCAAGATCTCCATGCCAATCCATGACAGAGAGCCCAAGGGTTGATAGGGAACGACCCAAAGGATGGTCTTTGTCTCTCAACTGAGCCTCCAAACTACCACCATAGGCAACGTCACCACGGGCAGTCATTGCGCCACCAGTCATAACCAATTGGAACCGTTTATTAGCAATAAATTTGTCTTCAACTTTCATACCAGCCGATAAAGCATCACCCAGGAGAGTAACTGAGAGACCAGCAGTAGCCTTATTCTTCCTAAAATTACTGATCCTTGTGTCACTTCGTAGAGTATAAGCCAAGTCCTTTCCAACAGTCTGCATATCAAACCCAAATGAAGTCGCTTTCCCTTCTCCATGCTTTATTGAAGTAGCAATTTCCATTTGGACATTGGCGTCCTTCTTATCCTTGGTAACCTGACCAGAAAAAGATAAGGGTATCTTTTCTTTAACAACAAACAGTCTTTCTGCATTTATACCCTCATAACCAACATCATGATCCCAACCATGCTGTTCCAGAACAGGTCTTACGAGCCACTGGTTGGAGGAATCTAGGTACCGGTAACGGTGAGTTGGATTATCAGAATCAAAGGAAGCAGGCAATGCCAAATCTGGCATGGGAATCGGTACAGATGCTGCACCAGAACTCTCTTCTTCAACATTTTCGACATAATCACTTGGCAGTTCCTTTGCTGCAGCTGCCATTTTTTTCATCAACTTCCGTCGCTTTTTTTCCTCCTTCAATTGTTTCTTCATAAAGAGCTTTTCCCTGTACTCTAGCTCATCAAAATATGCCTTTTTCTGTGCTTTTGAGAGTTTTTCCACCTGGGCCTTGGTCAAACGTCTGAATAAGGGCAATTCATCAAATTCTGATTCATCATCAGAATCTGAAGATTCATCCAGATCATCATCTAGACTGTCATCCTCACCAAACTGCTCCTCAGGCAGCTTCAACTGTGGTCTTGACTGAAGGAGTGATGAAAGCAAGAAAGGTAAAGGAGGTGCCCTTGTTCGAGTTGCAAAAGGTTTTCCGGGTGGACTATCTTGCAACTTCAATAATGCATTTGCTTCGGCCAGAATCTTGGATGCAAAGGAGAGCAACAACAAATGAGGCTTCCAAACCTGACCATTTGGCAAGACTCTTTGCCCAGCCCTATTAGTTCTGCAAGCGGAGTGGTTCTCTACTAATGAAACAGGATTCATGAGGCGCATATCCCCGGCTGCCTGACGAATGGCTTGCTGAACAACATGAGATCGTGAAGTGACAAACATGTCATAACTAGAAGCGGCACCATTTGGGCCCTCAGGTGGAGCTGATCCAGCATGAGTCAGAACCACAATTGCATTGAACCAAATAGAGGCCCCGAAAATGTCTGTGATGGTGCGCAAGAGTGGCATATCACTAAAATCTCTGCTCTGCATGTCCAACCTATCAAAATACAACACAATATCTGGAGGTGTTTTCTTGATAAAGCGCTTAACATTGAGGAGAGTCTTCTCATTCTGTCCCTGGTCTGACCAGGAAGGTAAAAGTCCAGGTGTGTCAATGACCCGTACCTTAATCCCTTGCACAGTACCCACAACATCCTGAACTTTCTTTGTTCCCATCTGAAAAGCATCAGTAGTGAACTTCTTTTCATCAAATATAGAATTGATAGTTGCGCTTTTACCAACTCCTGACTTTCCAAGAACCATAATGGTACAAGCAAAATCAAGGGGTTCATTCCCCGATGCCTCAAGCTGTTCCGCCATGGCACTTGCACGGTCAAAACTAAAGGCACCAACACGGCCCCCATTTCTACCACGCAGCTGCTCAGCTAATCCCAATCTGTACAAAACCTGAGCCACAACAACATTATGCGGAGTCTGCCCAAGTCTATGTGCAAGACGTAAAAATTTCACTCTTATCATCTGAAGCTTTTCACGAGTCTCATCAGACTCCTCTGCCTCTCCATTAACAGGGTCCTCAATTTGCTGGTTTTGCACATGAGATATTGTACCATTTACTCGAGGATGTTGTACCACCCTAGGAGAAGGTTCCAAAAGTGGGGCAGCACGCCCAAGGCCAGCTGGACGAGCAGGAGGGGGACTTCGTTGTGTAGAATTTAAAGATGAAGAAAGAGCTGGTGCAGGCCGAATCTCTTGTTCTTTGTTCACTTTAGTGATTCCCTTTTCCCCCGGAATGTTTTCTTTCTTTTCAGGCTCTTCAGGCACAGCAATGTTGTCACGAACTTCACATGCAATTTCACCAGCTCGCTGAGGTTGATCAACTTTGTTACTTTCTGTTCTCAAATTAGTGGCCCCATCCTGAATCTTCTCTGTTTTCTCAGTTGCAGATGTTTTAGAAAGAGCTGAGATCTCCCTTTCTGATGTCACAATCCTTTCCTCACCACCCTCCCCAGACAGCTGTTTAGCAGATGAAACGCTTTTTGGTTCAGATTTTTCCTCGTGATGCTCTGAACCTGGCACAGTGAAAGAATCCTTCACTTCCCCATTACTGAAACCTTGATGTTCTGCATCTGTAACAGTCAAAGTATCTTTCGGTTTTTCAGTCTTATTATCCTCCTCCTGCTTTTCTTCAATGCTAAGGGTGGCATCATTTGATTCAGCACTATGACCTTCCTGATGCACTGTATCCATGTTTCTATCATGCAGTTCCACACCGTTATCATCTTGAAGCTTCAAAGGAACACCATCTGAAGCACTTGCTAGGTCCACAGTCTTCTCATCTTGATTCTCAATGCTCAAGGAATTATCCTCTAACTCCTGACTATTACCAGCTTCCTTCAAAATCTCCTTAGTAAATTCAGTTACTTGAGGAGAATCAAGATCTTCAGTATCTAATTTTTCATCTGCAGGCACTGGCTCTGAAGTTGAACATTCAATATCATTCCTCTCAGGCTCCTCATTCTTAAGAACTGCATCGGGCTTTGAATCAACCTCATCCACATCTGTCAAACCTGCTACTTCCGCACCAGTAATAATCTCAGAAACTTCTTTCACCTCAACGTCTTGGCTACCCACCAATCCATCATCCGCAAGTCCATTTGATTCAAAATTGACTTTTTCAAACTTCACATTCTCAAGAACTACAGACTTTACATCAGCCTCATCCCCACCTGTCAATCCTGCTATTCCTCCACCAGCCCCAACCTGAGTAACCTCTTTTACTCCATCTTCTTGGCTGCCCACCAATTCATCATCTGTCAATCCATTTGTTTCCTCACTGACTACTTCTTTTATAGTCTGTCCATCATCAATTCCGCCTGGCCCTCCACCCTCATCAGCGCTGTTCTTACCCACCATGTTTTCCACCTTCACTTCACCAGCCACGATTGCCACCTCCCCATCATCACCATCAGATTTCCCAGCCTCATCATGAAATTCAATTGCCTCTTCAAAGTTTTCGACATTAGGACTCTCTATAAGAGAGTCCAACCCCAAACCACCAACCATCTCAGCCTTTCTTTCTTCACCAACAGCAGCAGCATCCACTAAATCATTTTTGCTCCCCTGCTCCTGCAAATTTTCCTGTGTCTCTATTGCCTCCTCGAAAACCTCATCTTCGGCGTCATCCTTGAGTCCATTAGACCCCTCGACAACCTCAACTTCCACACTCTTGTTCTCCCCCACTTCAGACCCACCAGCAATCTTATCACCATTTTCCATCCCCAAATCCTCAAAATGCAGCCTCAAAACCCTAGATTCACAAAAACGCGGAAAAACCCAATTATCAAACTTTGGAATGAACATATAAAAACCATTTTAGCATCAGATTATTCAACTTATATCCCCAAAAATTTAACATTTCCAGTATGTATCTATCAATCACTATTAACAAAAACCAATTGAAACGAAAAACCACAGATCCTAGCTTTATTTTTTATTAGGGTTTATGCAGAAAAAAGAATTTAAAAAAAAAAAACCAATACGAGACAGAAAAGGAGAGTCATTAGAAATAATGCACAAAAGGAGAGCAATTATAAAATAATAAATAGCAGATAAAAAGCTTACCAGGTTTTCTGGGTTAACAGAGATAAAGGCTCTCTGCCTTTCGCCTCGCTTCGATTCAGAGAGGAGAGAGAGAGCGCGCGAGAGAGAGAGAGGAGAGAGAGGCTGAGGCTCGAGGATTTTCTTCTAGTTTGTGAATCCGATATCTGTACTAGGCTTCATTGCTTCAACAGCAGAGTAATTAAAGGATAAGAGTCTGATGGACGGTCACAAATGATTCTGGGGATTTCATCTGACGGTCAAGAGTTTTTCATCGGTATCATCGTGAAAGTCGTCAATCAGGATGACGTGGACGGGAAACTGGAAAAAGGGTTTCTGTTGGGTCTACTATTTGCCCTGTGGGCTTTTCGCACGTGCGGATCAGCGGCGGGTTTGGTGGCTCCTTCATTTGTCACGTGACTTGTGCCCACCGTCCGATTCGACGACTAGATGATCATCATCATTAACTCTTTTGATTGATCACGATGACGGATGTGGGTAAGTGTTCGTTTGCTTGTCCAATTTTTTACGAGTGATATCACGTGACGGTCACGTGGTAATTTTAGGGCACTACTTTCCAAGCATGTTGCACGAGCCTCTCTTTTCCTTTGGATCGATGGTTGGATTTTTGAATAAAAAATTGTGGTTGACGAAATGATTTCTCCTACATACTAGAAAAAGAAAAGATTTATCTAAAAAGTCCCTCCAATCAGATCTTTGCATTAAAAATTTATGTAGTTTTCAATCCTTTTTTTTTTTATCCTAGGAATCTTGTGATCGTGTCCGCTCATCATACATCATATAGTCAGCTTTTGTTAGGTACTATTTATATTTAATTTTAAAGTTTAAATGATTTATGATCGCATGATGTCTGATGAAATGACACGATCACTGGATCCTTACAATTCTGTTGATCCTAAAAACTACCAAGCCTACATGGCGCGCAGGTCGAGTAACTAATGAGCTAACTACGTCCTTCAGCTGTATGCGGGGCGTGCCAACTCGTCGGCCGAGCTTGGCCAAAGAGTAAAATGTGTTGATGTTGCGTTGGATGCGCTGTTGACTTCTTGATCTCGCGACTGCGGTTGAGGAAGGAACACGTCTTAGCCTTCAGGTTCTAGAGCCTAAAGACAAGGCTACTAGTTCTGCGAAGTTCACAAATCATCGGCGCTGGATTCGGTCACGGTGATTATATTCGTTAAAGTATAAGCACGCCAAATCAACACCAGACTATACGGGCACAAGTACTCAAAACAAATGTACGTCTTGATTGTGAAAGTGGTTCAATCGTCAGAATGCCGAACTCTAAAACCCACTTGTGAATAACCAATCATAAACAACTTGGCGTTTAATGTGCCGAGCCCAGTAATTTGTAACACCTCACTTCGCCGAGAAGGTTAATGAGATGACTTCTGCCAATAAGGATTCAAAAATCCTTCTCGATTGAGACTTGGATAAATAACCAATCAGCCTCAACGCAATGCTATTTATCCAAACTGAAGGTGTTCCACGGTCGGCTGATTCTACAGCAACAATGTTGTCTATCCAAACTGAAGATGCTCGCCAGTTGCCTTCACAATGCTGTTTATCCAAACTGAAGATGTGTCGACGAAAAAGGGAAATAAAAATCTCAAGGTTGTTGAGAAGTTTCGCGAAAGCGAGGGTTTGTGCAGGGCAGTTTGTGTGTTGAATTGGAGCGCCCATTTGTGTTGCACAGTTTCTCATATTTATAGGGATGAGTACACTGTTGATAAGTTCTGAAGCTCCACCATGCTACTAAAATTCTTCCACCGTTCAAGCTTTTGGTCAAATCCTAATCTCTTTAGTATAATCCAGTGTTCTAAAAAACGCCTTAGGCGGCCGCCTAGGCGCTGGGCGGGCACCAACCGAGGTGATTTCTAGCAAAACGGATTGAAAAATGGGCCGAGCTCTAGGCAGCGCCTAGGCAGTGCTAGGCGGCTGGGCGAAGCTAGGCCTTTTTTTTTTTTTTTTTTTTTTCTATTCTAAGTTTTTACTTCTAAATTGAATTCTAATTCTATCCCGTGACCTGATTTCAGAATCTGCACCGCTGCGTCTCTTCTTCGCCGTTCGCCCATTTCGTTTCTTCTTCGTTCTTCCTCATCTGCACTGCAACCTGCACCGCTGTACGACTTCGTCTCTTCCTCGGTTCTTCCTCATCTGCACTGCACTCGCCTGCTGCACCGCTGCACGACTTTGTGTCTTCTTCTTCTTCCTCATCTGCTGCACTGCACTTACCTGCTGCACCGCTGCACGACTTCATGTCTTCTTCTTCTTCCTCATCTGCTGCACTGCACTCTGCAGCTACAGTCAACAACGAAGGCTGCGAAGCCCCCAAAAAGTGAGTTTTTGTTCTACAGATTTCAAATTTGTAAATGTTGAATTTGTTAAGGTATTGGAAAAAAAAATTACAGAGTTTTGGATTTGAAACCAATTGTATTGAGGGGAATCTGACAATCTGTTAACTTATTTGTCTATTGATAATTGAAAGAAATTCTGATAGTATTATTTTCGTGCTGGTTGTTTGCTAGATCCAGGTGCACATCTTACTATCTTAGATTCTTAGCCTAATTGTGTATCAATTAATAATTATATATAGATGCATGCGAGGACCCAATCTGCATATATTTATAAACAAGAACATTGTCTGTCACAATTGTTTGTATAATTGGGCATATACATGAACCTTTTTTTAATATAGACTTTTGTTGAATGAGCTTTCCAATTTATGATGGCTGCCTTTAGAGTTAGATTGGTTTAGTTAGCTATTCTCAGAGCTATGACAGCAATATGCATCAGTTGAGTGGAATTCTGCATCAGCAATTTGGTTTGGTTAACTGGCAGGTTCTTGAACTATTTTTCCATTTCATTTAGTTATACTTCTGAGTTCTGATCATCAATCTGAGTTGGCTAACTAGGCTTATAAGTTAATATACTATGATAATTTTTTATGGGAGATTAATACCTAAAAGTTTGTAATGTTTATTTTATATGAATTTTAGGATTGTTTCTTCTCTTGCGTGATGATGATTGGTACTTTATCTTCTGGAGCATCTACTACAATGTCATCCTCCTCCCAATCTGAAAATGTGTTGAAGCGTAGCTCGGAAGATGTGGGATGGGAATATGGGATCTTGGCAAATCCTACAAACTCAGATAAGGTGAAATGTAAGTTGTGTGACAAAATCATTAGTGGTGGAGTACATAGATTAAAACAACATGTAGCCAACATAAGGGGAAATGTAGCGGCATGCACAAAGCCTTCGGATGAAGATAAAGCCAAATGTCGAGCCGCATTAGAAGAAGCAAAAAATAAGAAGAAACAAAGGGATAAGCACATTGTGGAAGTGAGGGAAGAGGTGCAACTTCAACAAATTCAAGAAAAAGAAGACATTGAAGTGATTGGGTCAAGGAAAAGGCCTCTCACTCTTGGACCTATGGATAAGTTTGCATCATCCATCAATCCCAATTCTTCAAATGAGGGAAGTAAGAAGACTCGGCAATAAAACATCCATGATGCAATTTGGAAAGAAAGAACACATCAAGTGGATCAATATGTGGCTCGATGGGTGTATGAAGCCAGTATTCATTTCCATGCTATTGATAATGATAGCTTCAAGCGTGTGATGGAAGCAGTTGGTCAATTTGGCTCGGGTTACCTACCTCCAAGCCAATATGAATTAAAGGAGCCATTATTGAAAGAAGAGGTAGAAAGAGTAAAAAATTCACTCAAGAAACATGAAGAAGAGTGGGTTTTGAATGGTTGCTCAATCATGACCGATGCTTGGAGTGACCGAAAAAGAAGAAGCATAATGAATTTATGTGTCAATTGCAAGGAAGGCACCATATTTCTTTCTTCTAAGGAATGCTCTAGTGAAGCACACATCGGGGAATATATCTTCGAATATGTTGACAAGTGTGTTGAAGAAATTGGGCCTCCAAATGTGATTCAAGTGGTAACCGATAATGCTTCTAACAATATGGCGGCGACAAACATGATGAAAAAAAAGAGGCCGAATATGTTTTGGACATCATGTGCCACTCATACTTTGAATCTCATGCTTCAAGGGATTGGTAATCTCCCTAGGTTCAAAGGAGTTATTGACAAGGCAAAGGCTTTCACTATCTTCATTTATGCACATCATAAAACTTTGGCATTGATGAGGAAGCATACCAAGAAAAGAGACATAATAAGGCCCGGAGTCACTAGATTTGCAACTTATTTCCTCACATTGCAAAGTTTGATGGATAAGAAAAAAGACTTGAAGGTTATGGTTGCTAGTGAAGAATGGGAACAATGCAAACATGTCAAGACTACAAAGGGGAAAGTGGCATATGCTACTGTATTGAGTTCACATTTTTGGAGTGGGGTCTTACTTTGCTTGAAAGTGTTTGAACCTTTATTCAAGGTGCTTCGAATTGTGGATGGGGATAAGAAGCCATTAATGGGGTTTTTGTATGGAGAGCTACAAAAAGCAAAGATGGAGATTAAAGAGACATTCAAGAACAATGAGGCCAACTATCAACCAATTCTTCAAATTATTGATGAAAAAGCTCGTGAGCGGCTTGATAGTCCATTGCATTTGGCGGGCTACCTCTTGAACCCTTATTATTTCTTCAAAAATCAAAGCATACAACATGATCCAATTGTCATGGAGGGGATCTTTACTTGTGTTGAGAAGTTCTTCCCCGATAACTATGAGGTTCAAAACCAAGTGATAAATGTTGAGATGCATAAGTATAGAGTAAAAGAAGGTGGATTTGGAAGACATTTGGCCGAACTTGGATGCGCTGAGAATGATGAAAACTATAATCCGGGTATGAATATTCACATATGCTTATATTTTATTTATTAAATTTGAGTTTACTACTTATTTTTCATTACTAATTGTGTGTTTTTTTTCTTCATTAGTTGCATGGTGGTATAATTATGGAAATGGTGTGCCTAATTTGCAAAGGATAGCTATAAAGATACTCTCATTGACTACAAGTTCATCCGGTTGTGAAAGAAATTGGAGTTCTTTTGAAGGTATACATACAAAGAAAAGGAATAGACTAGATACAACAAGGTTAAATAATTTAGTCTATGTCCAATTTAATGCAAGGATTATGAACAAGAAGAAAAGAGAGAAGGAGAAGAAGGTGGACATATTGCTTGCAAGTGAAGCTAGTATGGCTCAAGGATGGATTGTGGAGGGTGGTGATGAAGAGCTTGAGCTTGGCTTGGGAATTGGAGAGACATCGGAGGTAGGTAGTTCCCTAGAGCCTAGGGGGAGTTCTAAAAATATTGAAGTAAGAGAACTTCATGAAGATGATTTTATATTGGATGAGGACACGGAAGAAGAAGGAGATGATGAAGAAATTGAGTTCGAGTCCGACACGGAGAGAGTCTTGGAGGGATATGGTGAAGAAGAGTTTGATGCCTAGTAACTTTCGTAGCTCAATTTTCTTTTATGTCAGTGTCTGCATGTGTAGCATTCGAACATTTGACTCGTTGTTAATTCTATGAAATGTATGCCCATCATTCGTACTCACTGATGTTAATTCTATTATGTGAAATGTTTGTGCAACATTTGTACATTTGACTTAGTAGTGTTGGACTTGAATGTTTCTATAGTTCTAGTCTTCCATACTTACAAGTTACAAGCAGTGTCTAATTTTGAGAATGCTCATTCATTGGACATAAGATTGGAAATCACATTTCACTTTAGTGGTCGCAAGCACTGCCTTGTTCTCAAGTATACCATATGATTATTACTTCATTTGTTGAAAGAAATATTTCTTTTGTACATTTTCTACATGTTTTGTAAGTGTCAATATACACTTATTCACAGGATATACAAAAAATTTACCTAAATCCGCCTAGGCGCCGCCTAGCCGCCTAGGCGCTAGGCGCTAGCCAACCGCCCGACTAGCGCCTAGCGTTTTTTAGAACCTTGGTATAATCTGCATGCATCTTTATCATGTGCCTATGCGAAGCCAAACAGTATTTCATGATGAGATCACGTGTTTAATGAGACGTATTTATCTCAAATGGACTTTGGGTTGATATGTGCTTGGTTGACGGTGTTCAACTGCGACTTAAACTCTAGGAAGAAAACTGATCCGTTTGTCATCTATGACTTTTCAAACAAACTGAAAAGCCTATCTAGGAATCACATCATCACCAAAAGCCTAGCTTTCCTAGACTTCCTATCTCATTCATCACCCAAAACCATCATTTTTATTGTTGCATGCATCCTGACCCCAACTAAATGAATTTTAAATTCATTTTGAATTGTGCTGCACATCCACATCCAAACATCCGCATTAATTTGAATTGTGCCGCTTTATTTGAGATATAAATCGCATCCTATTTATCTGGTTTAAGAAGATACCGAGAAGATAATTATTATGATAAAATCCATAATATTATCCTTTAGGAAAAATATCTCCATTTTTCCATTCGACGGTTGAGAACCATGCTCACTCAACGGCCTCGATTACTCGGGCCGATGGTGTAAAATTGGGTCCAAACATTGCCCCCCAATTTCCTTGAACTTCGGCTCATAAGCCGAATGGTTAAGGAAATTATGCAATCGAAGAACTCTCGTATCGCCGATAATGAAACTTTTTACTCAGCAACAACATCTGTGTATTGCCAACGCTACGATCTTCCTCGGCTGCCACAATTCTATACAAGGCTCAGCCACTTTAATAAATAACCTCTTCGACCATCTCGAAAAATTTGGACCGAGGAAAACCAAATGGCGTCGAGGGCCGAGATATATAGGTAACCTGATTACCTAATATAATTTGTCGGCCATGCATATATATAACCCATTGTCAGCAATCATGACTAAATAGGTAACCTGACTTATGTGATTTGTCTATCGTGCCTTTGGCGCGCGCACACACACACACACACACACACAAAACAAACTTGTGCCGAGCACCATCTCATCGAGCTCGACATGTGTGTGCGTGTATATATATGTTAGCGACTAATAAAAGTGGCTAAACCATATGGGGCCGAGAAAAAAGAGCGAGTTCGAGAAGCATTAGGCCGAAGTCACACCATCAAAACCACCATCATTCGGCTTTAAGGAAATTCATCAGTTTTCCATTAATGGGCTCCACGCCAATCATTTTTTCCTCTTTTTCAAATAAGGCCTTCCATGAATACAACATGGGGAAATGAAGAAGAATTGGCATCATGTGGCGTGTCAAAAATCACAACACAGCCCTTATCTTCTTATACGCAGCATGTGGCGAATAATCTTTCTCGGCGAGCAATCGTCGATTATACCAGATAGACTTATAAGTCCAAAATTGGCTCGGCTAGAAACAACTTTTAAACCGAACACATTATCTTCTGGATTGCCACACCATCTTGTCATGACTTGGAACAGGTGTCGACGAAACTTTTATCTTTACCAATGGTATTCTGACATAACTTGGAACTGGTCATAACTCCACACTTGCAACCACACGTTCATAGGCTGAAGCCTACTACCTTCCTTATTGGTAATGGCATCCTGATGTAAGCTACCTTCCTTCAGGTCCATGGTTAGGATGCTTGTTGCCCCTCTATTTTCTTCTACATCGGCCGATGAGCCGAATGGTTAAGAAAATAATTTATTCCCTTTTTTTTTTTAGCAAAAGAAAACAAAAGTGGCCGAACGATAAAGTAGAGGAGCCCAATGATGTTTTATTCTAAGCCGAGATTTCTTTATATCAAAAGTCTCAATTTGATTTTGCTTTAGGCCGAACAAAGAATAATCTTCAAATACTTGTGACTTGGTGAAATTTTTTTTTTATTTTCAGCCGTCGAATGCATTGAACAATTATGAAGCCCCCTGACATTTTAATTTGGGCTTTTAACTTGAATAACTTAGCCGAATGGGATTTCTCCATATCGGCTTTATCACCAATAATCATATCGATTGGCGTGGTTTTTTCAGCTAGGCCTATGTCTCAGCCTTGTTCATCATTAGGGCACTCCTCTGACGAATCATTTTCTAAGTCGATTTGTGACTCAGAAACTTGAACTTTTGCTTCTAGGCCTACCATAATTTCAATCTCGATCGAAAAAATAGGTGGCCTAAGTTCTTCTTCGGCCGTCTCAACAATCTTCTTAGGCCGAATGTTGGTTGTGGCCAAAGTGAAAAATTGCCCCTCGGCCTTTTGATCCAACCATTCTTCAAATGGAATTAATTTGAACCCAAATAGCGTTTTCTTATTGAGCCACTCATCAAATCGAGCTCTATCTTCTTTTAACCATTGATCTTGTAAGTTGTGATGAACCTTCACATTTCTCATTTGAGAGAAAGATTTTTGCCTTTCTTCATTTGCTTGAAGGATTTGGTCAAGGAGTTTTTGTTGCTCGACAATTTCCTTGAATAGGTTCCAAATCTCATCCTGATTGTGATCTTGATATATCATGTGAACTTCGTAGTTTTAGAACTTGGTCCCACCGAGAGTGCCAAAATGTTGACCCTAAAAACTACCAAGCCTACGTGGTGTGCAGGCTGAGTAACTAATGAACTAACCACGTCCTTCAGCTATTTGCGGGGTGTGCCAACTTATCGGTAGAGCTGGGCCGAGGAGTAAAATGTGTTGATGTTGCGTTGGGTGCGCTGCTGACTTCTTGATCTCGCGACTGCGGCCGAGGAAGGAACACGTCTCGGCCTTTAGGTTCTAGAACCTGAAGACAAGGCTACTAGTTCTGCGAAGTTCACAAATCGTCGGCGTCGGATTCGATCACAGTGATTATATTCGTTAAAGTATAAGAACGTCGAATCAACATTAGACTATACGGGCACAAGTACTCAAACAAATGTACGTCTTGATTGTGAAAGTGGTTCGGCCGTCAGGATGCCGAACTCTAAAACCCACTTGTGAATAACCAATCATAAACAACTCGGCATTCAATGTGCCAAGCCCAGTAATTCGTAATACCTCACTTCGTCGAGAAGGCTAATGAGATGACCTCTGCCAATAAGGATTCGAAAATCCTTTTCAACCGAGACTTGGATAGATAACCAGTCGACCTCGACGCAGTGCTGTTTATCCAAACTGAAGGTGCTCCGCGGTCGGCTGATTCTACGGCAACGGTGCTGTTTATCCAAACTAACGATGTTCGCCGGTTGCCTTCACTTTGCTGTTTATCCAAACTGATAATGTGTCGACGGAAAAGGGAAATAAAAATCTCAAGGTTGTTGAGAAGTTTTGCGAAAGCGAGGGTTTGCGCAGGGCAGTTTATGTGTTGAATTGGAGCGCACATCCACATCCAAACATCCACATTAATTTGAATTGTGCCGCTTTATTTGAGATATAAATCGCATCCTATTTATCTGGTTTAAGAAAATACCGAGAAGATAATTATTATGATAAAATCCATAATATTATCCTTTAAAATATCTTCATTTTTCCATCCGACGGTTGAGAACCATACTCACTCAATGGCCTCGATTACTCGGGCCGATGGTGTAAAATCGGATCCAAACAAATCCCTAGAAAAAAAATCCGGTGAGGATCCTTTTCCGTTTTCAAGAATTTGCTTTGGAGTTTGGGCCGTTCACATTTATAAGAGGATAATGCTAAGACATATTCTAACTCTTAGAGTAAAACTCAAATTTTAGATTATAAATCTACTTCAACTTGCTCCAATGATCCAACCCATGAGTCAAATATGAGTTTTACCCAAAACTCATTTTTGGGGCAAATTTAGCCTAGAATTCACCCCGGGTTAGTGGGTTAGTCCACCATATATATGTACTTTTTTTTTGTTTTATACTAGCATATGGGCACACACAAAGTGTGTGAGAAAATTTTTTATTTTTGTTTTTGAAATAGAAGGAGAGAGGAAGAGAGTGATAGAGAATGTGGGAGTGGGAAGTTTTTTTTTAATTTTTTAATTTTTTTAATTAGAGATATGTTAGTATTACATGTAGGTGAGGCTTTGCAAAAAAAAAAATGCAAAATTTGGTTGTGTGAAATTACATTTCTACCCTATATTTCTTATTCATATTCTGTTTTAATTAGAGAGTTAAACTGGTAATTTCATAGGGTTTTGGTTGACAATGAGTGTTTTATTAATTAGTAGAGATTATAAATTCATTGAATTCAACCGCTAAAATCTAATATGATCAAATCTAACGGTTACGAAAAAAATATAACAGTTCAAATTTAAATCCAATGGCTAAAATAATTTTAAAAAATAATTATTTCATGTATTTCATATTCTTTTCCACGAGTTTCATGGTGTGTAACAGCCCGTCCCTAAAAGTTATAGTTTTTATAATTTTAATACGTGAAATTACGAAAATGCCCTGGGGGCAAAGCGTGATTTTTCGAGGACATATGTGAGTCTCATATATTTTGTCATGTTTCTTGACATGTTTGGATAGAGTTCGACCTCATGGACGTGTAGGCACAAACCGTTCGTGATTTGGAGTTATAACGAAGAAGTTATTAACGTTTAAAGTTAGGGGCATTTTTGTAAATTGGTTAATATCTATAAAATTCTAGATTTTTGGAGCAAAATCTGGAAAGCCACGTGTGTGGCCCAGATTTAAAGAAATATGAAATGGGTGGTAGAGATGGTGTAAAAAGGAGGGAAAGGAAGGAGGAACCGACCAGTGGGGAGAGGAGAGAGAAGAGGGTGACCAATGGGTGAGGGGAGAAAGGAGAGAAGGGAAAAAACGGAGGAACTGGCCGGGTTCCTTTCGACCCACGACCTGGGTTGTAAACGGTGGGTTCTCCAGTGAATTTCACCATTTTTCCGTCGAATTAGGCCGATTCATCAATCCCATTCATCAATTATACTCCTCATTTACCATTTCCACTTCAAATTTGAGAGAATTGGGTTTGGAATTGAGAGGTTTTGCGCCCGTGGGTGTCGTGAGACCCGTGGCCAAGATCCATCAAATCTGAAGCGTTTCCATTCAATTACCACCACCAAAACACCCCTCAAGAGGTCAAGAACAAAGCCCAATCAGTGGTTAGAGCATTAGAGTTCATTTGAGGACGAATCAAGAACCACCCATATCTAGGGTTCCGGCGGGTTTTTATGAAATTTGGGCTTTTGCCGGCCAAATTGGCCGTAGTCATAGGTATGAAAGTTGCTCCACTCACTAAGATATTCATTTATATGTGCTTTGATAATTGTTCTAGGCGCCGATCATTTGTGACACCTCGATGTTCGTGCTAGGGAATACTAGTGGTGTAAACAGACAAGTTGTTTGATGAACAGTACTATGATCATTAAGAAAGGTTCAAAGATCATTATTTACGTATTCTCAGCCATTATCACTACAAAGTACCTGTACCTGTGCTTTTATATTGAAATGTCTCATTTTATGGAATTTATGAAATGCAGAAAACATGTTGCTCTTGTTTTTCATCAAAACAACCCACGCCATGCGAGTACAATCATCAATAAAGGTTACAAACGAACAGGCACCGCCTAAAGTAGCAAGCTTAGACAGACCTAACTATCGTAATGAACTAACATAAATGGCACCAAACTTTTAGTCAAACTGGGTGAAACTGAAAACATCACATTGGCCATAAGCCAGTTCACAAACATCGCACTTATGTTGAGAGTTGTCCCACATTGGTGAGGGACAAGGTTTGCTATGTGTTTATATGATCTTGGGCTACTCCTCATATTGCCAATTGGTTTTATGGTGGAACACATTAATTTCATTATGGCATCAGAGCAAGGTTGTCCACGTGTGAAGCCCAACGACCACACGCGCTTCACGTCACCCAGTTATTGTCTACGTGTAGGCTTGAAAATCCGCCACACGTGCAGGGGCGTGACTAAGGCATTGCCGATTGGAGTGTTTAAAGCTCATGTCTCTCGGATGGGAATACTTGAATCATTTGATCAGTGGGAGTGATCTGTTACAATTTGGTTGTTTGTTTGCTGCTGTGAAGTTCAAAGAGCTGGTGCAGTGATATAGACAGGTTTCAAGTTTAAATTTTAAAAGCTTATGGCTGAATAATGATAGTATTAGATTTGTAGTCTTGTTTTTTGTTTATTTTGTCGAATTGAGATTAGTAATGATGGTCTATTGTTTCGAGAAACAAAGTTTGATATAATTCATTTGTTGCTTTTATAATGGTTAGTCTGTTTAAAGCATTTGTTGATGAGTTGTTGATTCATGCATTGTTTTGAAGCAAAGATTTATTTTAAATTTTGCTGACAATGGTGTGAAATAGTGGGAGCAAATTATTTTGCTTATTTGCTGATATTGATCAAGTTCACAACGTTGAGGATACAAATTGAATGTATGTGACTCTTGCAAAACTGTTTGCTTTATTGTGGTAATACAGTTACAAGCGTTCTGCATTTTGAGATGTATGATAGTTGGTTGTGATTGAAAAACTTTTGTTAACAGGCTTAGTGATCACTTCTATCTGAAAATGGTTGAATAGGCTGAGTACTTGAAATTGTTCTCATGCTCAGTGGGAGAATGTAAGAATATGAGTATGAGATAGAGAAATTTTAGGACCGGCTATAGGTGTTCAATTAGATAGAAAAGTCTTGTTAATAAAAGGAATGCTAATCCTTTTTAAAAAGGGATTTTGTACAGCATTGAGATCAGAACAAGGAAACAAGCTTTGTTTCCTATATGGATTTTGATAGGGAATCCTAATCAGTTATGGTAAAGATTATATGTATATATATAGTGGCCTCTCTTCTCACAGAAAATACGCTCAGATTTTGGACTTAATCCTATTAGTAAGTCGAGCTCTTGATAATCTGCGAGAGAAGAGAAGGCACACTGAAAGCTTGCGGTTATGGCTTCGGGTTCTGCAACAGGTGCAGGTATGTTCTTCTTGCTGATTTTCTCATATACATAAACTGAATATTTCTCTCTAAGTTGTAGTTCATGTTTTGGTCTTGGTGATTATGTTCTTTATTCTTACAGTGGCTAGCCCAGCCATAAGTTCTGGTTCATCCTTTGTCTCAGCAATGGCAGCACGTTGTTGATTGTGGTGAGGATCACAATTTTTAACTCGCCCTTCGGGATAACCAATTAGCTCGTAGCATATAGCTTTTGAGTGACAAGGAAGATTGCAATGGGCATACTTGCTACGCACAGTGCGTTCAGATGAATCAGTGTACGGTCGACCCCCTGAACCAGATGAATTAGACTGATTCTGAGGCGATTAGGAACAACCATTGCTTCAGTCTTCTCCCTCTCACCCTTCATAACATCCTTCATGTTTGACTTGCAACGTACATAGGCATATGATGGTTGAAGGCCTGAGTTGGTTCTTTGCGTGAAACCTCACTAGGAAATTATTCCAATTTATCAGCAAGGCATCCTAGGAGAAGTTAAACTCGCTACCGCTCATGTGATTCATGATAAATCTTAATATCTTTTTCACAAAGCATGGATACCTTAACCTTACTGTAATGATCTAACTCTTGAAAAATTTAAGTGAGTTCACCAAAGTAGGTAGACACAGGTCATCCATTTTTTCGGAGGCGAGATGCCTTCTAACTCAAGGTATAAAATCGCACTTCTTTCTTTTCATCAAAGAAAGCAGTCTTCAAGGCTTTCCAGATGTTAGTTGCAGTCAGTAAGCGAATATATCGCTTCCTCAGTTCCGGCTTCATGGAGGATAGAAGCTAACTCCTGACTTTCTGGTCCTCAAATTACCAATCATCGTACTTGGGATCGTCTTTGGCTGGAACCTTACTCGAGCCACAAAAAATATCCCATCTTCTTTCGTCTGGCTATGTGCATCTCAATGAGAGGTGCCCATTTGTCATAGTTGTGTTCATTTAACAACACTCCAATATTAAAATTGAAGTTGTCAGACTGAACAACAACTGGAGCAGCGAAAGGCTTGGTTTCGGTGGTAATATAATATCGGACAATAAGGAAAATAAAACTAATTACAAATGTCAACATATGGATATGTTGGTCTATCTATTTTCCCAAAACAATTTAGGAAATTTACTAAACTGTATGCTATATATGTGTGTGTGTGTGTGGAGATACCGGAGAAAATTGAAATCTAAATATATCAAGATCTAAATCCACTGCCTTAGTAGTTAGCAACGACGTGCTGATCAATCTAGTTCTCCGACTACCATGATGAATACTGCCAAGAGGTTATCCGTTATCTGGGTAAATTATGTCCCCCTCAAGACCTTAAACCAATCCATTACTTCCTTGGTCATGAGATCATATAAAGGTGTTTTCATTTCACAAGTCAAGTATATGAATACGGATTGTTGAAAGTAACTTGCATTTTTGGAGCTAAAGTATGTTTTATACCTACGGGATTCTAAAACTCTCAGAGAGATTACTTAGTTTATTCGACATTTTATAAGTTAACAATAAGTGCACTGCCATACCTCAACTGGACAACTCCATATTTTTCATTTGCAGTCAATCAAGCCTGTTAACATATGAACATGCCTCAGGAATGTCATTTAGGAACTAAAAAAACGAATTCTATAATATTTCAAAGGGATTATGGATCATGATAATTGGTTTCACAAAGCCACTTTTGGGATTCAAGCTTTCTCCAATGCTTACTGGATTAAGCATCCCACTGACAGAAGAACCACAAGTGAATTTTGTGTGGTTTCTAGTGCCAAATCTTATGTTCTTGTATGCTAAGAAGCAAGAGTTTATATCTTTCAGACGTGGTTCTTTTCTGTCAACTCCTTATGATTTATGGTATAACTATCAGTTTGCCATAAGATTAGCATCTAATTCTAACATTCATGCTCATATGAAGCATGTACATGTTAGGTTGTAAGTTTATATAATGAGTCCATGGCATGGTAGGTTGTAAGTTTTGAGTCGTCATTCAAGACCCATATATGTTGCATTTTTCATATGAAAGTCAAAATCAGTACATAGCGTGAACTTCTAATAACAGAGAGTTGGAAGTCATTTGTTAAGTTGTACTAATTGGACTAAATACAAGTAGTCAAATGTATGTTCTAATATGTTTTGTGTTTTACATATAATAGTGTTATTGAGTTAAATTGTCAGTTGTTAGAAGACACGGAGATCGAATCTGCATCAGGGTGCATATACATGTTTTTTTAAGCTTTTATTTAAAATATTATTAAAACAATAGTAATCAATTCTAAAAACTCTTTTTACATTTTACAGATTTATGAGCTCATATAGATTTTGTTATCCTAGAAGCAAGATAGGGAGTGTGAACGTACATGAAATTTTCTGAATTCTTACTGTCTTTTGGCTAGGAGCTTATTTAAAATGCCCATTAGAGATGTTTAAGGCCTACATTTGCAAATGTAATTCCCGTATATTTGATTTCTATCCTTAGTCTTTTAACAATCATTATCTTAAAACTACTCTAACTTACCCGGATGAAATGGTTGTGTTATTTAGCTGGCTTAATTCACGTCTGATTGATTTTTTATTATTATAATAATAAAAAAATTAAATAAATAAAGGAGCAGTTGGGTCACCGGGTAAGGCCGAACCGAGTTAATACGGGACGGATCAAAAAACAATGGTCGGATCAATGTCCAGAGGCCCATTGTCAGTTGTCACTGTCGATTCAATCATCACCACTATCCACTATCGGAAATGCTCGCCGGAGCTGAATCCTCAAGACCCACCGATCCAACAACTGCCGCCACAAACTCACCATAGATGAAGACTTCAATCCAAACCTCTCATGGTTTCACTCTGTAATGCCCTCTTTCTCCTCCCCCTCTCTCCCTCCTCTGACCAAGCCTAAACTCCTCGCCGCCACCAAGCCTCCCTGCGTCGTCCAGTCTCTCCTCAAGCTCTGCTCTCAGGGAAATCTCTCGCAAGCCCTCTCCACTCTCGATCTTCTAGTCCAAAAGGGTATCCGCTTACCCGCCAAGACTCTCGCTTTCCTCTTGGAACAGTGCGGCGCCGCCAGGTCCCTCCGAGAAGGCAAATGGGTTCACATCCATATGAAGCTCACTGGATTCAAGCACCCCTCTACGTTTTTAGCCAACCATTTGATAAGTATGTACTTTAAGTGTGCCGATGATGTAGAAGCCCGCAGGGTGTTTGATAAAATGGCTGTGAGGAATTTGTACTCTTGGAACAATATGCTTTCTGGGTATGCTAAGATGAGGAAGTTGAGTGAGGCCAGGAGTTTGTTTGATAAAATGCCGGAGAAGGACGTCGTGTCGTGGAACACCATGGTCATTGGTTATGCCCAGAGTGGAGTTTGTGATGAGGCTTTGAGGTTTTATAGAGAGTTGAGAAGGTTGTCAATTGGTTTCAATGAGTTTAGTTTTGCGGGTGTTTTGACTGCTTGTGTGAAGTTGAAGGAATTGGGGCTTACTAGGCAAGTTCATGCGCAGGTTTTGGTTGCCGGATTTTTGTCAAATGTTGTGCTTTCTAGTTCGGTTGTTGATGCTTATGCCAAATGCGGGGAGATGGGAGATGCGAGGAAAGTATTCGATAACATGCATGTGAAGGATGTTCTTGTTTGGACAACACTGGTTTCGGGGTATGCAAAATTTGGTGATATGGAATCAGCTAGTGAATTGTTCAATCGGATGCCCGAGAAGAACCCTGTATCGTGGACAGCTGTGATTTCCGGCTATGCTAGAAATGGTTTGGGGCATGAAGCCCTTGCATTTTTTACAGAGATGATGTTCTATCAAGTTAGACCTGATCAGTTTACGTTTAGTAGTTGCCTTTGTGCTTGTGCTAGTATAGCCTCACTTAAGCATGGTAAACAAGTACATGCGTCTTTAGTACGAAATAATTTTAGACCCAACACAATTGTTGTGAGCTCTCTTATCGACATGTATTCAAAATGTGGGGATTTAGGGGCAGGAAGGCGAGTTTTCGAGCTCATGGGTGATAAGCAAGATACTGTATTATGGAACACGTTGATATCTGCCTTAGCACAGCATGGTAAAGGTATAGAGGCAATGCAGACGTTTGAGGACATGGTCAGATCAGGCATGAAGCCGGATAGGACCACCTTTGTGGTCATTCTCAATGCATGTAGTCATTCTGGTCTAGTGCAGGAAGGGCTTACTTTTTTCGAGTCCATGACTAGTGATCATGGCATTGTTCCTGATGTAGAACATTATGCATGCCTAGTTGATCTCTTGGGTCGAGCTGGACGTTTTGACGAGTTAATCAACCAGCTCAAGAATATGCCAGGTAAAGGTGGGGATCAAGTTTGGAATGCATTACTTGGTGTTAGTAGAATTCATGGAAACACAGAGATGGGAAGAAAAGTGGCTGAATACCTTATTGAGATGGAGCCTCAATCTTCTGGTGCCTATGTATTACTTTCAAGTATATATGCCGAACATGGGAAATGGGAGTTGGTAGAGAAGGTGAGACAGCTTATGGATGAGAGACAAGTGAGGAAAGAGCGAGCCCTTAGTTGGATAGAAGTTGAAAATAGAGTGAATGCTTTCACTGTATCGGATCGGTTGCATCCTCTGAAAGAAGAAATATACTCAGTTTTGGAACAGTTAGCTGGCCAGATGGAAGAAGATGTTTCAGTACCTAATTCCTTGAGGTAAAAGTTTGATGATTTGTTACCTTGCGGGGGGTTTTAATAGGGAGAACTGGTGATATAACATATCCATTCAATTTTTGTAGTTCATAGCATTTTTGTAAGCTACCGTTTTCAGATTCTTTAGATTTGAATCTCAAAAAATGATATACGTGCGAGAATTGTTCAATAAAATCTAAATTTCTGATCGCATGGAAGGTATTATGTTTAGTTTTTGCATCATTCACTTCTCTTTATTCATAAGGGACTACCACACTTGAACTTGCATAGTATGCTTATTTCTCATTCCGATCACAAGAAGTGAACATGGGTGGAAACTATTAGGTTGGATTAATGCTGCTAAAACTGTGCCAGCTCATGTTATGCTAAACCTCTCAAGAACGTCTCATAATCTCTTTAAACATTTGCTCATTGCTTCTGTACCGTTTCTATTTCGATCGAGACTGCAAGTGATCCGTATCCTGAATACGAACTTACTCTATAGAGTTCGGATCCAACGGGAACTATTTTCACACGGCAGGCCCCATGAAACTTCATGGTTTTAGCTTCTTGTCAATTTCTTGCTTGTCTAATTTAGGAATGTGGTTGCGGACCATTGAAATTGAATTGTTCAGATGACCTTCCAGTTCATTCATGTCTTTTCTCTGACTACAACGTTTTCCAGATGCAGTGAAAACCGTCCGATCGGATGATGCTTTAGTGATGATTACTGATTAGATGACAAGTAAACATTGTTTTTACCTTCAAATCAGTGTTTAGAGTTCGCATTCAACAGATGTAGTGATTATCTTTGTCAATTTCAGTGGTGTTAAATCCGCAATTGTTGCAATTTCCTTCAATTATTTGGCATTTGGTGCTCTGACTTTATCAGATGGGTATCCTTCTTGGCCATAGTTTATGGTTAATCCAGACGGTTCTTAAACTTACAGAGATGTCCTAATGTTACTATTCGACTCGATATCTGTCATGTGTACCAGGGGATTTTTTAGCTAAAATTGTCTTTGAGATTGACATAAATTATCAGTTTGGTCTTTAATATTTAAAATCGATAGAAGTGTTTCTGAAATTGTCCATCATCAATCATTTTGGTCATTCTATGAAAAATCTCCGTTAAGTTGAGGGTTTAGTTGTCAAATTAATTCCTGTACTTGAACTGGTGGTTTCTTCAATTTAAAGAAAATTTTTAATGATCAAAATGATTGACGGTCGACAATCTCATGAACTAAAGTATGAAGTTATGAGTAACTTTTATATATATAGGTCGCATAATCGAGTGGCATAGTAATGTTACACCCTAGTTAAGAATGATAACAGAATTGAGTGGCATAGTAATGTTACACCGTGATCAAGAGTGACGAGCAAAAACGTTCTAGAAATGTTTTAGGTACTACAGTTCTTGTTAACAGATAAACAAAAGATATCAAACCCAACAGCGAAAAGCTATACAGCTTAGGACAACCATACAATTGTACCAACCGATTAAAAAAGACACATCGATCATGACTCTCCACCAATAAAGATAATTACATTTCGCCCTCTTCTTAATCAAACCTTGAAGATATATTTTTTATTATTATTTATGCACGAAAACAAAGAAAACAATTTCCTCAAGCCTTTTTCTCACTGTTTATTTTTATATTTTTGAATTGAATAAATTAAAAAAAAATTAAAGAACAAAAAACAAACAGCTGTACTGAAAGAAAAAAAGAAAGAATAAAAGATGAAAATCATTTAATATAAACAATAATCAGTTTTTATACACATCAATAGGTCCTGCAACAATAAAGTCTTTTCTGCACAACTTCCTCCATTTACAACCAAAGGGTAGAAGAAAAAGAGTTTTCTTCTTCTTCTTCTTCTTCTTCTTCTTCTTCTTCTTCTTCTTCTTCTTCAATTTTCATATTGGAGATGGGTTCCCATGTCTCGAAGCAGGTAGAACGTCGGAAGGCGATCGCGGTGGAAAAACACACACTGTGTGATCTTCACCAGAGCTGTGGTGAAGAGTTTCCATCATGTGCCTACAAGCCTTCGGACAAAAAAAACTGGATGGCTGGGATCAACCCTGAGAAACTTCACATAAACAAGATTGTATGGCCTGGAACTCATGACTCTGCAACCAACAAGATTGGATTTCCGTTCATCACTAGGCCTTTTGCTCAGTGTCAAAATCTGTCCATCTACCAGCAGCTCGAGAAGGGCGCCAGAGTTCTCGATATTCGAATCCAGAAGGACCGAAAAGTCTGCCACGGAGTCCTCCTCACTTACAACGTTGATGCTGTGATCAGCGACGTCAAGAAGTTTTTGTCCGAAACGCAGTATGAGATCATAATACTCGAAATCCGAACTGAATTCGGCCACGAAGATCCTCCTGAATTTGATAAGTACTTGGTTGATCAGCTCGGCGAGTTTTTAATCCCCCAAGATGATCATGTTTTCGACAAGACTATTTCGGAACTGCTGCCGAAGAGAGTGATATGCGTGTGGAAGCCGAGGAAGTCACCTCAGCCGAAGGCAGGGAGTCCTCTGTGGAATGCAGGGCATTTGAAGGACAACTGGATCGACACTGACTTGCCATCCACGAAGTTCGAGAGCAACCTGAAACATTTGAGTAATCAGCCGCCGGTTTCATCAAGGAAGTTCTTTTACAGGGTGGAGAACACGGTCACGCCCAAGGCTGATAACCCGGTTTTGTGTGTCAAGCCTGTGACGGGACGGATTCATGGATACGCGAGGCTGTTTATAACTCAGTGCTTCTCTAGAGGTATTGCGGATAGGTTGCAGATCCTTTCTACAGATTTTATAGACGAGGATTTCGTGGACGCTTGCGTTGCGGTTACATATGCAAGAGTTGAAGGGAAGGCATGAAGTTTCCATGTCTGTGCAGTCTTGTTCTTGTTTTCTGGTTGATTAATCTTCCATCCCACAGTAACTCAATCCTTTTTACTTTGTTACTATTTTCTACATCCATAGAGTTTGGATTGTTATTCTTAAGGGATAGCGGGAATATCAAGGTGGCGGAGTTCCAAACGTATCACGCGTCGTTCTGCTGTTAGTGTGATTATCTGCAGGTTTATTTATGTGTTTGTAATGTAAAATATGAAGGGTGTAAAGTAGATGTAGTGATCGCACATTCTTGCTGGAGAAGAAACCTTTTCTGTGAATAAAAGTTGATATGTCTCTGCAGTAAAGCTAAATATTCTAATGAATCTAATCAGCTGCAACATGTAAGCTTGAGCATGCCAAGGAGTCCAAAGACAGCATAAAGATCTTCAAAATAAGAATTTCGAGTTCACGACTAGCCCAGGCCTGTATTTTGAATGGCTAAAAACGCTTTCAGATAATCATTCATTTGAAAAATTGATGACATGAATCAAGGCCAAATTTCTTCGTCTACATGAATCATAATTAACCGAGGTAAATAAATGTGAGAAAAACTTCCCACCCACTAGCTTTTCGTTATTTCCGACCATCCAACTTTTGATCTAGTAGTAAATCCTCCTTCCAAATTATAAGAAGCTCCGAATCCCCTCTTCCACGATGATAAAAATAAAACACAAAAATGCGGGTCCTTCTTTTTCCCGGGATTCACTCTCAACATGACTACAATATATATCAGATTTGACCTACCAAAGAGACGACATTGATGGGTAATGATGCAGCTTCCCCTTTCATTGGCATCTTGAGAAACACTTGGTTGCCAAGAAGAAAACTTTATCACTTTTCTAAAAGAAAGAAAGTAATGTCTGCCACATTAATTTATTCATGTTAGGAGTATGGCATACAATACAACACAAAGTGAAGAGCGGCACAAGATGTGTTCAAGTCAGTACCATCAATTACGAGTGCGATATACACATCATTGCAGGTATGTTTTACGCGTTTGGGGGCATACAAAACAATGGGAAAACTACAAGGGGATGTGAAAAATGGACCGGAGATTACAAGGGAAAAAGCAGGGCATGCAAAAACAAAAATATTCTCTGCTCAATATCTTCTAGTTAAGAACAAACCACTTCAGATATGCCTGTATATCCGATGCTGCTATGTTGCTGGAATTAGACAAGGAAAGCTCTACCGTGGTCTACTTCCTTCTACAAAATTTCTGTTTCAGATCTTCCTCAAGTCGTTGGAATATTGGTGAGAATGCTCCTGCAATTAAAATAGAACCATATCTTATACATTTTACATCCAAAACATTTGGAGAGAGTTCCTGCAAGTTAACTGTGTTGGATGTAATGAACTATTCTTTCTTTGGGAAAGTAAACGAAAGATACGAATGTTGTTTTGCTGGCCAAATGGTGAAAAAAAAAACATAATGCTGTGATCATCACTATCATTCTTAATGAGAGTGTTTAGCATATTTTTTTTGAGCTGCCTCCAAGTTGAAAAAATACAACTTTAAAAATTTAGCGACATCCAACCGATTATAACGGAAACTAAAGTGGATGAGAACAAGTAACATATGAAAAAGTTATGGCGATAATTCATAACAGTATGAATGCAAGGCAACAAGGCAGTTGAGACATCTGTAGGTCAATCATTTTGGCGATCCAAATCATTCACACGCACAAGGAAAGATAGATTGCACTAATGTTGGTGACAGCTCAAAGCTAGTAAAAAAACATGTAAAAGCATCACCAGAGTGTAGTACAAATGTTTATATTAATAAAATTTATAAACAAAATTTAAGAAATAGGTAGGCGAAAACCTGAAAGTTGACAATCTCTCTGCTGTAGTGAGCCTTTCACCAGAAGTGTCCCTGGGTTTTGCTGAAAGACCTATAAGAAAGAAAACTTGTAAAAGTCAAGCACAAATTCTAAAGACAATGTCACCATATACAAGCCAACTAATGACATCACCGTACCGAAACACGAAAACCTAGATTATTTGAATGCAAGTTCAAACAGCTTGAGCTTGTGGATGCCTGTTGCTTATCTTCACAACTGAAAACTCTATCATAATCTTGTGGCCCACCCTTCAAGATTGCATCTGAGTGATCTTTTGTCACGGTGATCTGTTAAAAGTTAGAAAGTGCTGCTTGTAAGTACACACCAATATCACTTGATAAATAAACCGAAAAAACAAATTAACAGATAAGCATACGTCGAGTGTAAATGAGGATGTGTTCAAGTTACACGATGCACCGCTACAGCTGAAAAAGGATTTGGTTGATTCCAATACATGTATAGCACCAAATTTTCGGTCGAGGCCCTGCAAAGCAGACAAGACAATGACAAAATGCAAGAGATAATGGAAATTATGAGATGAAACTATGTAAGTCAGTCCTCTCGGTCCTCATAGATGCTTACTGTATTCCTAAATAAGCACGAATTTGCATATTATAGAAACAAACGATATATGCTAGTGCAAAATGTGGCATAAAAAATGGAAGGAATTTTAAAATCTTTTCAGCTCACTGCTCCTGGAATTGCAACTTTAGGGAAGCCGCAATGTTGTACTAGTTATTGCAGAGAAGGACTAAGAAGTATTCATCTTTCAAAAATTTGAATTGTTCGTAAAAAAACTCAAGAATATCAATCTTGTAGGTCTCCAATTGACATTAGAATAATGGCATAATTGCCACCGACCTTTATACCAAAATAGTTCCTAGTCTTCTCTAAAAGCAGGTTTGTCATTCAAACAATCAAATGGATGGGTATTTGTCAGGGTGGGTCATTGGGTTTAAGGGAATCCTTGACCTCTTGTTGATAACTCACAACTTCTGATTTGCAACGTTCAGAATATCAGGTAGGTACATTTTTTATATTGGAAAAATAGAGATCGTTGAAACAATATAAAAGAAAGACAAACAAACCTCAAGCATGAAAGAGAGGTTGTTCTTCACAGCCATATGAGATGACACTAACTGCTTGGCAGGAGGCAAAAAGGACCAGGCCAGCCCCCATCGAGAAGTTTGGCCTTGGACAAATTCAGTTGTCTTTACCATGGTGACTCCAACTTCCCAAAGCTTTGATGTTAGGATTTTGACATTCAGTTTCCTACCAACCATTGATGTGTACCACCTGCAAGTCAATGGAGAGACATAAGAGCTAAGTTTCTGAGAAGATTACCCTGAGACAGAAGAGATTTGGAAAGAACATAATGGGTAATAAAGAACATTACCGAAAAGTATGCTTCAATGTGACGCTATCTTCAATAATGCGAGTGATGAAAGCCTTTTCTCCACCAGGACAAACCATCTCGGTTGGGGTCCCACCACATGCAGTTTTTGGATTTAGTCCTGCTTCCTCCATGGTCTCGAAAAATGGAGGGTTACACATGCAGAAGTCAAACTCCTCACCATCCTTAACCACACCAAGGAGAATAGGTGGCCCGTGATATGTGGATGAAGAGGAGGGCAAAGTCACTGCTTCACTTTCCATATTCTCAGTCAATTCTATTTTTCTTTCAGTACCATCCAACATCCCATTTGGCGATCCTTCCAGGGGAAGGGTCTCTTTAACACTTTCAACCTTTCTAATTTCAATAAGTTCCGCAATATGTGGATTATCTCTAACATTTTTTTCTGCCCACTCTAGTGCTACATCACTCACATCTACAACCAAGGTCGGTGAAAATGAAGCTTTGTTAGGTTGTAAAGTATTGATGTATTCAAAAAACCAAGTATGAAAACGCTAACTAAAACAACTAATAAGCAACCTGACCCAACAAAGCTCCAACCCAGAAGAGAAGCACCAAGAAGCGGATATATGCAGTTTGCTCCAGTTCCAATATCAAAGCCCCTAACTTTATCACCATTGCTTGTAGTCTTCACAATGATGTCAGATGAGAGAAGATCTTCAATCCAATGAATGTAATTCGATCTATTGGGCACAGTAGGGCACAGCTGCCCATCTGGAATCCACCTGGGAAATCAAATTCACATTGAACGTCCTACATTATGAACCCCCATGAAAATGCTTCTTCATTAACTGAATAGACTTCAGGAATCAAGTATTCAACTGGGTTTACACACCGTAACAAAAAGGCGAGACTTGAGAGGGAACTATACAATGAGTTAGGAGTTACAATAAGCTGGGACTTGGAGATATAAAAGCTAAAGCCGCAATAGCTTTATCACATTACTAAGCTAAGTATAATTGTGTCCTCAATGTAACATTAAACCTACGATTTTATCTGCGTAACGAAGATGGTACCAAGATTAGGAACCTTTTTAATTTGATCGTCCAAGTAAACCTCACAGGCTGCAATGTTTCATACTTTCATGCCTACTGGGATCCTAGTAAAACTTTTGAAGCTAATTAAGGTGGCATGGTTATAAATTCAGTGACAGAATCAGAAGTTTTCGACACAGCCGCTACACAAAACAAGTAAACCAAAGAATATTCAGCTAAAACAAGAAACTGGGTAACCTCAAAAATCGAAAAAGATACAAACTTTCAAGTCAAAACCCCTGTATTCCAAGTTCTATGAGCTGCCCAATTAAGCAAATGCAGAATTGGATGAGAAAAAATTACCAATTGAGGCGGTGGTCGTGGAGGAGGAGGACCCGAGTGAGTTCCCGGGTGGCGTTGAAGTCGGTCCAGTCAACTCTGGGCCGATCGTCTCGGGAGAAGAAGACGAAGGGCTCGAAAGAGGGGTACAAAGAAGCCAAGTGAGCGAAGTCGGGTGTGTTCTCGGAGTATTTGTTTCTCAGGTGGGTCGCAGGTCGCTCCTCCTTTCTCTTCCTCTTCTTATTTTTGTTCATCGACATTTGAGAGTGAATTATGCTCCAGGGATTTTGCGTTCTGATACTTGTGGATTAGCCAGCTGAAATTTGGGCTTACCCATCACCTACATTTTTGCCTGCGACTTTGAAGGCCCATGAGCTGAGTTACATTTTCTTGCTCTATTTTCAGGACGACGAAAAAATCCATTGCTAAAACATAAGAATCAAATTGTGTAGAAACTAACCACCACGGAGTGGTTTAGTGGTTAAAAACGAATGTAAGCATATATTTCACACAGCACGTCCTAAGTGTGATTCTTATCATTGGTGAATCGCACGATAGTGGCTAGAGAAAAGTTGAAATGCCTATGTGAGTATTCCCGGTTTCCGAAATAATGGATTGTCATGACGAAGCCACCAACTGGTCTCTTTTTAAGAAAAAAAAAATTGTACAGAAACTATCAAACCCTTCAAGAAACTCTCATAGTTTGGAAAATTGTTTTGATATACAATCTCACTACCAATAAACAAGACAACAAATATAAATGAAAAGCACCGAATATCTTGTCCAAACAGGGGACATGCCTTAATATTATTACATAGGGTAATTAGTCACAATAAAGATGTTTTGGCATTTGGGTGCACTTTTGATCACACTTTCTAAAATTGTTCTTTTAATCAAATTTGCTTGTGAGAAGTGCGTATTGTTCTTCGTTAATCAGAAAAAGAACAAAAACACATCGTCGTTCTAACGACACTCTCCCTTTTTGCTGCGTTTGTTCCCTTTCTAAAAAATTGCACGCAAGTTTTTACAATATAAAGGACGCTATGGACTTTTCAAAGGCATAATTGACGAAATCATCATCAATTTTTAGAAAGTGTGATCAAAAGTGCAACTAAATGTCAAAATATGTATATTATGGCTAATTGCTCCATTATATATTGACTTTGCTTTATAATTTTTGTCCTAGCTAGACAAGACCCAAATCATTGGGAATATTTTTTACTCACTGCTCTGATAATGCTCACCACTCATCCTATTTATCATCGTCAGATGAGTTTAAAATTCGAGATTTGTGCAGTGGATAGACACAAATTTCAAAATTTAAACACATTCAACGATGATAAAGAGAATAGTGAGCATTACTATCACTTAAGGACAGTGAGCAAAAACACAACCTAAATCATTTATGAGAAACAAAAGTTTGACACACAAATGGTTGATGAAAAGCTCCCCACAATAGTTGCTCAAATGTTCTTATCAATATGGTGTCTCGTGCATGCCTTTTTTTTTGGGTCGAATTTCATGCATGTTTAATGAACTTATACATTCAAAAATAGAGAGACAATATAGGACTAGTGTGACGACACGTCCCTAGTTTTACAATTTTATTAATTTTAAAAGAGTGAATTTACGAAAATGCCCTTATAGGCAATGATGTTGACCTTGGTTGACCAACGTGTTGTGAAATATTATTTTAGTGAATCATCCTAGTGCTCGTCACTACAAACGCGTGGGTGCAAGCGGAATTGAATTTGGAGCTACGATAAAAATTTTATGGACTTACGAAGTTCAAGGGCATTTTGGAATTATTCTAGATAAACATCCTTCATTATTTTATTAATTTTTATGTGTAGATTTTCTGCATGATGGGACCCACCCACGTGGGTCTCCAATCACCCTTGTCCCCACGTCCTCTCACTCCCACTCTCCTGAACCTTTTTCTGTTTCAAAAACATTTTTTCACTCTTTCTTTCTCTTATCTCTCCCGCACCCTCATCTATCTCGTTCTCCTTCCCATGAACCACCGAGACACCACCCCCACACAAACATCACGCCACTCCGGCTAGCTCCATCATCGCTGCTAACTGGGTTGCTCTGAAGAGATATGCAAGTTTTTAGCCCAAAAACTAGGACTTCCACTATCAATGGCCACTGCCACTTTTTATCTTCCTTCTCCAGCGAGTTTTTGGATTTCCGACGATTGTAAGTTCCAAAAACCACCTCAAATTGTTGTGGATCGTGATGTGGTGTGTGATTCTAGTAATTTTATGGACTTTTGGTAATGTTTTGGCACAGAAACACCTCGGGTGTACTTTTCCAGATTTTCTGGAGAGAGCTAAACGGTTTCGAGCCGTTTTCCGGCAACGATTGAGGAAACCAAAGGTATATTTTGATTTCTTGTTCTTCGAGCTTTGATTTGATAAATTGGAAGGCTAGGTTTAGTGAAGAAATTAGGTGGTCGGAGTTGGGCTTTACTCAACTATTGCAGCGACAACCGGCCGGAGAAGAAGAAAAAGGGAAAAAAAAGAAAAAAAAAAGGGGGCCTTAAACCCAAAACCCAGCCCAAACCTTTGGGTCGTTGGCCAATGGCCCAAGCCCAGATTCGTGGGCCAGATCCGGCCTAGACCCATTTCTGAGTTAGGTTTGGAATATTCTTGGAATATTCCTTATGTTGGCATTTTCGAAAATTTCTCGGAAACCCTTCTAGGATAATTTCGATGCCCTAAGTCCATTTTTGGCATCCATTTTGTGAAATTCTAAAGTTTAATGTAATTGACCATCGAGGCGTCTCGGTTGACTTTTTAGGATTGACTGTTGACTTTTTGTAAAATTTGTTGGGGACCCTCCTTAGCGTATTTCGACGCCCCGATTCCAAATCCACACTCCGTTTTCCCAAATTTAATTATTTTAGTGGAGCTTTACTAATGAGTCCTAATATTATGCTTAGGTGCGATTATTATTGGTGACTTCAGCTATTCTAGTTTAAACGGGTTCGACTCGACAACATGATCTGAGACTGGGTCTTTACTTTTAAATATTATATATTTATTTAGTTTCCAATTATACATTTGAAAAAAACTTTCCTACACATGCCTAAATTAGACTAATGCTTATAAGAATTAGCGAAATAGGAAAAATTTCAAAATTATTAGAAATCCTCTAGGATGCATACGTATGCGCACTTTTATGGGGTTTTAATTACGGCCATGAGTAATATCTTATTTATTACTATTATGTTGACTAGAATTATTGAATTACTAAGGCATGACTATATTGATGTTATCAGCTTATCGTTTGCTGCACCAGTGTTGGTACTTTCTCGAGCCAGGGCCAGTCTTTCACTTTGATGTGCACATCGCACCGTACACTCACTTTGGATCCATTGTAGGTGCCAGTCCTTTCGTACAAGTTGCCATAGGCAACTCTGACTCGTATGTGTTGCGCATAGCGCCAGTCTTCACATGATTGTAGTACTAGAGCGTATATCATTGTTACACCCAGTCATGTTCATGTCAGAATACCTCTGCATGAACTTGTGTGTTAGCATGTGTCAATGAGCACTCAATATAATATGTTTGCTTATGCGAGATTTTGTGATTATGGTCGTCATGCACTTATTTACGAGATATTGTGCCGAAATGAATTCTTGAGATATTGTAGGCTATAGTAAGTATTTTCTTACTATACGTAGTATGTATATTTTGGAAACTACACTTGTTTTACAGCGAGGGGTTATTATGTTTTCGAAAAAATTTGTACAAAACTTTATTTTTAGGCCCACTCACCCTTGTTTTTCGCCCCTCCAGGTTTTAGTAGCTGAGCTTTCTTGTCGACGAGGATTCTTAGCAAATCTTGGCATAAGTGGTTAAATTCTCATCCTACTCTGCTGTACTTATGCTTTCACATCATGTGTGAAATGGGTTCATTCCCGCTCACAAGCGCACTTTTAAATTAGGTACTTTTAGGTTTAAATTTATTCACATATTTCACTACACTACACTTTATGGTTTCGTTACCTTCTAGGTGTCGGCCAGCACAACTCGATTCGGAGTCCAAGTGGACATTCCGGGTCGGGGTGTGTCAACTAGACCGAAATTATTCTCAATTTTTTCGTCAAAGAAAATGAGATTTTATAGGACTAGACTAAATTTAATCTCAATCTTATTCCATACACTTTCTATTTGTATGATTGAACTATTAACTGGTGATCAAGAGATATTACTGGTATGGAATAATGTAGATTGAGATATTAATTAAGGTTGTGTGTCCACTTCCTTACATTCGAGTTCGCTAACTCTCACATAAATTAAAATGATTTAAATAGAATACCGATTATTGTCAAAAATTAAAAACTTGTTAAGAATGAACAAATTTCAGAACTCTCTCCATAACAATTCACTAAATTACATGAGGATGAACCATCTTGGGCCTTAAAACATACATTTTTTAATATTGCTACGCGTTCTTCATATCCAAAACTTTGGCCAATACAACACACAAAAATATTTAGAATTTTAGAGAATCCTGTATAGTGCATTGAAGAGAAGAGTTCAATGTTTTAACCTTTTTTTGGTCAAATCTCATGCATGTTTAATGAACTTATACATTCAAAAAATGGAGAGACAATATATGATTGGATCGAAATTAATCTCAATTATTTCGTCGAAAAATGTGAGATTTTATAAGACAGTACTAAATTTAATCTCAATCTTATTTCATACACTTTCTATTTTATAGGACCGGGCTAAATTTTTGGATGAAATTACTGTGGAAATCATGGAATTCCATTTAAGAAACCCTAAAATGAAGTGACCTTCATCAGTTCACGTTTAGTGCAATTATATAGAACAAAATGGTTGTATTTCATTTAGGACTTATAGGTGTGACTCGTACAAGATTAGAGCCTCACCTGAAGTTATAATTATTTAAATTAATTAACAGTTAAATTGATAAATTGCTTGTAATTGCATCCTTGATGGGAGGATGAGTTGTAGTACACACACACACACACACACACATATATATCACTGTGGTCTCTCTTCTCGGGTATGTATGATCTTTCATGCTAGAAACAGTCCCATTGAGTGTTCTTGGATCAGTTTCATAATCAAGAGAAGAGAAGACAAGTGATTAGCTTGCTATCAATGTCTTCTACTACAAGTAAGTAAACCCTTATTGTTTGTTGTCATTGTTGCATGCATGATACTGCAATAATTGCAGTAGTTATCATTTAATATTAAATTGTCAAGTTTTTGGCTTAGGGTGTGATTGTCAACGATCCTTATATATATTCATCATGTGTCATCAGAGCCACACAATTTAAACCATATCTAAACTCATACTTGTTTCAAGTATTCCGCTATGCAAAGTTGACATTTTTATAACCTCCTGATTCGTTGGTGACTGCATGCTAATACGATTAAGTTCAACACATTGACTGCTCAGATAACTGCTACATGTACTATGCATGCATGTATTTCTTAATTTTGTGTAAATTTGGATCTGTTATTTTTACTTGAGTTAACATGATGTGTTTAAAATATTATTCAAAAACAATATTCTTATCACTTTTTAGTAATGTGTCTAGTTTGCAATTGAATACGATTATGATAATAACTCTGTGAAATATGCATCTGCAAACATATCAGACAAATGAATTCTGAGACTAATTCAGTATAACACCAAAGTGTAGGACTAAATTATCATCTCAGGATATAAATTATCATCTTAGGATACGTAGTATCATGGATCATGGTGATATGCAAATATTAACAAGTTAAACACTTCCAAATAAGTAATTTGTTGGGTTCATTTGTATAATCAGTGTATAGGGAGTCATGAAAAACATGCTATTTGTGTACTCAAACTCACCCAAAGGTGAGATTTACATCTAGTATTGGATTTTTTTTTTCTTCATGATTTGGTAATGCAACAATTTTGGAACTCATAGTTATGTATAGTCAGTTTCTTGCCCAAAGGTGTAACTGAAACCATAATTGAAGTGTGACAAGATGTTAAGTATTCATTCTTGGTCATATATTTATGAGATCTTTTCCAAATTCCTTTTGATTTCAAACATGTTTCAATATGATGAGCCTGGTAAATATGGAGAAATTGAATGGCAACAATTTCAAAACATGGAAGCAGTAACTCGAGATGAATCTTGGCATGCTAGAGTTTAGTATTGCATGGGAACAGAGCTGGAGATGAGCGCTAGCCAATGGTTAATACTTCAGAAAGCACCTTAGCAATTACCAGTAATGCCCGACCTCAGTCTTGTTTTTTGCTAGCTTGAGTCTAGAACTTTACTATCTCATTAATATTCAAAGTTCCTCAACCTGCAACCTTGACAGATGAAAGTACTACACAAGAAAATGAGCATTTCACAAAATGGGAAAGGGCAACCAAATGTCTTTGCTCATAATGCAGAATGCAATGGAAGAGCATGTGAGGGGAGGAATTCCTAGTTGTGACTTGGCTAAGAACTATTTGGACAAAATAGAGGAGAAGTTCAAAAGATCAGACAAGGTTGGGATTGGTATTTATCTATCAACATTGATAAACACTAAACATCATGGATAAACATGATGGATCAGGGAGTGTTTGTGAACACTTACTGAAATTGGTTAACATGGCCAACAAATTAAATGCCTTGGATATTGGTATCACTGATCATTTCCTTGTGCACATGGCTCTTTACTCACTGTCCAATGATTATGAGCAACTGAAAGTGAGCTATAACGCTCAAAAGGAGATTTGGAGCATTAATGAATTGATAACCATCTGTTGTCAAAAGGAGAAAAGATTGAAGAAAATGAGGTCTCATACCAGTAAGTTTGCTAACTTTGTGCATGCTGGAAAAGGCAAGAGGAAAGTCATTGGTGTTAACAGAAATGAGATTTACAAAGGAAAGAAACTGCTTGCATTCAAAAAGTCAGTATCAACTGCTAGAACAACTTCTGGTTCCAAGAAGCACTGCAAATCCACTATGTTAACTATGAAGACAAATGCACTTTCTATTGCTTCTGGACCAAAGTACAATCAGAATAGTGTTAAAAATGTCATTTCTATCATTCTGAAGATCACTTGAGGAAGGATTGTCCTGGCTTTAAAGCTTGGTTGATCAAGAAAGGTAAAACAACAATAAATGTTTTTGTGACAGTAGAGTCAAATATGATTTTTATTCCCCAGAATTCTTGGTGGTTTGACACAGATTGTTCTATGCATATAACAAATTCTTTGCAGGGATTTCAAAACCAGAAGAGAACAAGTAATGAGATCTACAATGTTTATGTTGGAAATGGGAATAAAGTTGCAGTTGAATATGTTGGTTCTGTCAAACTGAGATTGTCAACTGGATGTGTTTTAACTTTAAGTAATGTACTTTATTTCCTTCAATGAGAAGGAATTTGTTTTCTATTATACAATTTGTAAAAGATGGTTTTTCATTTGTAGGGGATATTAATCAAATTAAGTTTTATTTTCAAAATCAGTTTGACAATCTACTTGGTTATGCATTTCCAAATGGTGATCTTTGACAAGTTGAATGTTCTTGTCACCAGGAATGTCTCAGTGTTAAGCATTCTGCTTCAAAACGTATGTCCCTAAATGACAAGTCTTACATGCTTTGGCATCAAAGACTTGGACATATTTCGAGAGAAATGATGATAAGGTTAATTAAGAATGGAATATTGCCAAAGTTGAATACTAATGATACTGTGGAATGCATTAACTATTTCAAAGGGAAAACTAACACCTCAACAAACAAGTGTGCAACAACAAGAAGCAATGATCTCTTAGGGATCATACATACAAATGTATGTGGACCATTTCCAACAAGAACCATTTGTGGAAATTCATACTTTGTTCTCATCATTGATGACTTTTCAAGATATACCTTTAGATATTTAATTTCTGAGAAGTCCCAATTTTTAACTTGTTTTAAGAATTTCAAATTAGAAGTTGAAAAACAATTGGAAAAATCAATTAAGATTGTGAGGTCTGATGGTAGAGATGAATATTATGGAAGGTACACAGAGAAAGGACAACAAAAGGGTCCATTTGCCATATTTCTGGAACAAGAAGGCATTGCAACATAGTATACAACTCCTGGGACACCATCACATAATGGTGTTGTTGAAACAAGAAATAGAACACTGAAGGAAATGGTCAGAAGCATGTTTTCTCATTGCCAGCTTCTAGAATTTCTTTAGGGAGAGGTAGTGAAAATAGCTAATTACATTGGAATAGGGTTCCAACAAAAGCAGTGGCATCAACACCATTCAAATTATGAACAGGTAGGAAGCCTAGTTTATCTTATTTTCACACTGGGGGATGTAGGTGTGAAGCTAGACTTTACAATCCAACTGAAAGAAAATTGGACATAAGAACCACTAGTTGTTATTTTGTGAGTTATGCATAAAGGTCCAAAGGCTTCAAGTTTTACAGTCCTAACACATTTACTAGGAAAGTGAAGAGTAACAATGCCAAATTCATTGAAGATTGCAGTGATGTGCATTCTTATTCCAAAACTTCATATGTGTTTGAAGAGAAATGAAGAACCTCCTATCACTGAGAGTGAGTTGACTAAAAATGCCATTATGAATGTTTTGATACCTATGCCAATGGTGAGTTCACAAACAGGGAATATTGCACGTGTGCCTTCTTCATCAAGTCATACAGTGCAAGATGTTGTTACAAATCCATTGCAGCACGATTTTCATGATCATACATTACAACAATCCCTTTTTGTATCAATTTCCAATTCTTCTCAACAAGTACCTGCACCTGCATCCATTTTAGCACATGTGCTAGAGACTTTACCAATTCAAACAAGAAAGTCTAGTAGGCCTAAGAGGTCTATTATTCCCAGTGATTATCTATGTTACTTGCAGGAAGTAGAATTTGACATTGGTGATCATGATGATCCAACCACATACCTCCAACCACATACCAAGTAGCAATGGAGAGTTCAAAGTCTTCACAATGGCAAGCTGCCAAGGAGGATGAATTGGAATCAATGCACAAGAACAATTTTTGGACATTGGTTATGCCTGCAACAACTGCTAAACCTATTTGATGTAAATGGGTGTATAAGACTAAAAGAGATTCACAGGGAAGGATTGAGAGACATAAAGCAAGGTTGGTGGCAAAGGTTTTTACACAAAAGGAGGGTCTATATTATAATGAAACATTCTCTCCACTTTCAACCAAAGATTCATTTCGAGTGATCATGGCACTCATTGCTCACTTTGATCTTAAATTGCACCAGATGGATGTTAAAACAGCTTCTTAAATGGTGGTATTGATGAAGAGATATATATGAAACAACCAAGTGGATTCATTGAAAGGGGGAAGGAAGATATGGTTTGTAAACTTAACAAATCAATATATGGACTCAAACATGCCTCTAGACAATGGTATAAAAAGTTCGTTTTGTAGAGAACAAGATTGACAACTGCATTTACTTCAAAATGGTAAAGTCCACTTTTATCTTTATGGTTTTCTATGTGGATGACATTTTACTTGCCAGTTCTAACGTTCATTTGCTTAAAGAAACCAAAAGCATGCTTTCCAGTAGCTTTGACATGAAAGATTTGGGTGAAGCACACTATGTTTTAGGCATTGAGATTGCTAGAAATCGGTCTAAAAGATGGTTAGGCTTGTCACAGAGAGCCTACATTGATAAGGTTCTCAAAAGGTTTAACATGGAGAATTGTAGTGGTGGAGATTTACCACTTGGCAAAGGTGATAAGTTGTTGTTTGTACCATACTTGACTAATCCCGAAACTACCGAGCACCAGTCAATGTTATATTGTCAAGGACCCAGAAAAGTTTCCCTTTAACCAGGAGGCCAATCACAGCGCGACATATGTCGACATCAGAAGCCAATCATAGTGCGACACGTGTCAACATCAGAGGCCAATCACAATACGACACATGTCAATGTCAGAACAAAGCTAGAAACTCTCTTCTATAAAAGGAGTTCATTCTCCCACAATATTTCCTAATGTCATTTGTACTAAATCATTCACTAGTACTCACTAAAGGAGAGCTTGAACCTATGTACTTGTGTAAACCCTTCACAATTAATGAGAACTCCTCTACTCCGTGGACGTAGCCAATCTGGGTGAACCACGTACATCTTGTGTTTGCTTCCCTGTCTCTATCCATTTATATACTTATCCACACTAGTGACCGGACCAATCTAGCGAAGGTCACAAACTTGACACTTTCTGTTGTACCAAAGTCCTTGCTGATTTTGTGCATCAACAATTGTCATTATCTTAGTATCCTATAACTGACTATGAAGTGCAGACAATGAAGGATAAGCCTTATGCTTCCTTAATTGGCAGTGTGATGTATGCACAGGTTTGTACCAGGCCTGATTTGTCTTTTATGTTAAGTGTTTTTGGAAGATTTCAATCGAATATAGGGTTGGCTCACTGGTATACAGGGAAAAAAAGTGTTGAGATACATGAAAATGACTCAGTTGTATGTGTTGTGCTATCATTATGTAGACAATCTGGAACTCGTATGTTATACTGATGCAGACTTAGGTGGATGTATAGATGACAGAATATCTACCAATGGCTATATTTTTCTAATGTGTGGTGGTGCTGTCTCATAGAGGAACAAAAACAAACTACAAGAGCAATATCCACTATGAAGTCTGAATATATTGGTTGTTTTGAGGCAATGAAATAGCGTAACTGGATAAAAAAAAAAAACTTAATTTATGAGATAAAGATTGTGAGAAGCATTGAAAGACCACTCAAGCTTTACTGTGATAAACACATCTGCAGTATTCTTTGCTAAAAACAACAAGAGATCAGAGGCATCAAGACTTATGGATATTAAGTATTTGAAAGTTCAAGATAAAGTTAGAGAGGGTGTGATTGACATTCAACATATCAGCACATATGACATGGTTACAGATCCAATGACAAAGGCTTTGAATGTTACAATCTTCACTAAACATGTACAGAAAATGGGTTTGCAGTCAACATTTGATGTTCTTTAAATGTAGGAGTAAGCTACACAAATCTGTATGTATTGTGTTAGCCATCAGTAAAGTAATAATGTTAATACATGTGTTGTAATGTTAAAGATTAATGTTCTTAACATGCTTAATGATTATTCAAGTATTCAAGGTATCTACAGTACCTTGTGACCAAAGAAATGTGGGAGTATTTGACTTGCATGCAATCATGTCCCAAGAATTTTTTTCTCTCGAATACAACATAGATATATTGAAGGTTAATCAGTTTGTGGTTTTAGAGTTCTGATATTGTATCCAATGTTGAATAGCTCTAAAACTCAACTAGTGAATTTTCAATATATAGTTGTTAAAGTCATTGAGAAAATACAATCAGCGATCACATTTGTATGTATATTAGCAATTAAGTTTAGTGTAATTATATAGAACAAAATGTTTGTATTTCATTTAGGACTTATATGTGTGACTCGTACAAACTCCGCCGTGTAAGTTTATCTTACATTGCCGGTCCCAAGCCCGGATAAAGGAGGAGGGGGAGGGCGTCAGGTAGTCGACAACCGGCACTCCATGATCACGTCGAATCTTTATGAAAATGAATCCAGAACGAAATCGCGCTAAAGCTAGGGCGTCACCCGTAAGTGGCGCGCTGTGTGGCCTGAGCACAGTGATAAGTAAGCAAGGGTCGCTGTATCTCCATCGGCACCCGGATACAGTGTTAAATGAACAAGGGGGCTATAGAAACTTCTTTTCGAACGACTCCACTCAAAGTTGTTTGGGAGCATATGCTCCTATCAACTTTACACGGGACACACAAAAGAAGTACTTTGATCCTATTAGACGGGGAAGGGTGAAGAAGCTAGGACATAAGGGTAGAGTTCAAGAGAGCAAAATGCGTTTAGGAACGTGGAATATAGGAACCTTGACGGGAAAATCTATGGAAGTAGTAGAAGTTATGGTGAGGAGAAGGATAAATATTATGTGCCTACAAGAAACTAAGTGGGTTGGTCGTAAGGCAAAGGATCTAGAAAACTCAGGGTTTAAACTATGGTATTCGGGCACAAATAGAACGAGAAACGGTGTTGGCATCATCGTGGACAAGACCTTGACACAAGATGTTGTAGATGTCAAGAGGGTAGGAGATAGAATCATGGCAATCAAGATTGTAATAGGACAAGAACTTATCAATGTGATTAGTGCGTACGCACCTCAAGTAGGGTTGGATACGAGTTCGAAGGAGAAATTTTGGGAAGACCTTGGAGACTTGGTGCAAGGAATTGCTCAGACGGAGAAGTTATTTATAGGAGGAGATTTAAATGGACACGTGGGCAGGGAGACAGGCAACTATGGAGGTTTTCATGGTGGCCATGGTTTTGGGGAGAGAAACGAGGATGGGGAAGCTATCTTGGATTTTGCAATGGCATATGATCTCTTCTTAGCCAACACCTTCTTTAAGAAGAGAGAAGAACATGTGATCACCTACAAGAGTGGGTCGTTAAAAACACAAATAGATTTTCTTCTAATGAGGAAAGGGGATCGTATAACTTGTAAGGATTGCAAAGTTATACCAGGAAAGAGCGTGACTAATCAACATCGCTTGTTGGTGATGGATGTACATATCAAAAGAGTGAGAAAAAAGAACAAGACTGGGAAGTGCCCAAGGACTAGATGGTGGAATCTAAAAGAAGAAAAACAAGCCATTTTCAAAGAGAAAGTAATCACCCAGTGTGTGTGGGATAGATAGGGGGAAGCTAACCAAATGTGGGATTCCATGGCTAGTTGTATCCGAAAAGTAGCAAAAGAGGTATTAGGAGAGTCCAAGGGCTTTGCCCCACACCAAAAGGAGTCTTGGTGGTGGAATGAGGAGGTACAAGCAAAGGTGAAGGCTAAGAAGGAATGTTGTAAAGCCTTATACAAGGATAGGACCGATGAAAATGGTGAAAGGTATAGAAAAGCGAAGCAAGAGGCGAAGAAAGCTGTGAGAGAAGCTAAGTTAACGGCTTATGACGATATGTATAAGCGACTAGATACCAAAGAAGGAGAGTTGGATATCTATAAACTAGCTAGAGCAAGGGAAAAGAAGACAAATGACCTAAACCAAGTGAGGTGCATCAAGGATGAGGATGGAAAGGTTCTTGCTACAGAGAACGCGGTTAAAGACAGATGCAAAGGTTATTTTCATAATCTTTTCAATGAAGGACATGAAATGAGTGTTTCTTTAGGGGAGTTGAGTAACTCAGAAGAGTGTAGAAACTACTCTTTTTATCGTAGAATCCGGAAGGAAGAAGTGGGTGTAGCTTTGAAGAAGATGAAGCATAGAAAAGCAGTAGGCCCAGACGATATACCAATCGAAGTGTGGAAAGTTTTGGGAGAGACAGGTATAACATGGCTCACTGACCTTTTCAATAGGATTTTGAAAACGAAGAAGATGCCGAATGAGTGGCGAATGAGCACTTTGGTGCCTATCTACAAGAATAAGGGCGATGTACAAAATTGCATGAACTATAGGGGAATTAAGCTAATGAGTCATACAATGAAGCTCTGGGAGAGAGTCATTGAGCATAGATTGAGGCAAGAGACACGGGTTTCGGATAACCAATTCGGGTTCATGCCAGGGCGCTCAACCATGGAGGCAATCTATCTCTTACGAAGATTGATGGAAAGATATAGAGATGGGAAAAAGGATTTACACATGGTCTTTATAGATTTGGAAAAAGCGTATGATAGGGTCCCAAGAGACATTCTTTGGAGGATTTTAGAGAAGAAAGGAGTACGAGTAGCATATATCCAAGCTATACAGGATATGTATGAAGGAGCAAAGACTGCCGTAAGAACTCATGAAGGACAAACCGAAAGCTTTCCCATAACTGTAGGATTACATCAAGGCTCATCCTTAAGTCCTTACCTTTTTGCGTTGGTAATGGATGAGTTAACAGGACATATTCAAGGTGATATTCCTTGGTGTATGCTTTTCGCAGACGATATAGTGTTGATAGATGAAACTCAGGAAGGGGTAAATGCAAAGCTTAACCTTTGGAGAGAAGTGTTGGAATCTAAAGGTCTTCGCCTAAGCCGATCAAAGACAGAATATATGGAGTGCAAGTTCAGTGCAAATGGAGGCCAAAACGAGTTAGGGGTGAGGATCGGAGATCAAGAAATACCAAAGAGCGACCGTTTTCGTTACCTAGGATCTATCTTGCAAAAGAACGGAGAATTAGATGGAGATCTCAACCATAGAATACAAGCTGGATGGATGAAGTGGAAGAATGCATCCGGCGTGTTGTGTGACCGCCGTATGCCACTGAAGCTCAAGGGAAAATTTTATAGGACAGCAATAAGGCCGGCGATGCTGTACGGCACAGAATGTTGGGCGGTGAAGCATCAACACGTACACAAAATGGGTGTAGCGGAGATGAGGATGCTTCGTTGGATGTGTGGGCACACAAGAAAGGATAAGATTAGGAATGAGGATATCCGGGGTAAAGTAGGAGTAGCCGAAATTGAAGGAAAGATGAGAGAAAATCGGTTACGGTGGTTTGGACATGTGCAAAGAAGGCCTACTGACGCTCCGATTAGAAGATGCGACTATGGGACAGAGGTTCAGGGCCGAAGGGGCAGAGGAAGACCTAGGAAAACTTTGGAAGAGACCCTAAGAAAAGACTTAGAGTACTTGGATTTAACGGAGGACATGACACATGACAGAACACAATGGTGTTCTAAGATTCATATAGCCGATCCCACTCAGTGACTTGGATTTTCCAAGTCTCCAACCGAGAAGTTTTCCTCACTCGGGAAATTAAGGGAACACTACCTCAACCTATATGATCCACTCACAAAGCTTCAACATACAAGCTTCAACAAAAGAAAATTCAAAGAACTTAGCGAAGAAGGCTTTGGTGTATTTAACACAATACATTGAAATGAAGGAAAGCTTATTTATTGATATCCCCGATAAGTTACAAATATGTACATATACTTGAGTCAAAATAAACAAACAAGAGGGAGCCTTCACAAAGGTTGCTTAGGAGAAGTCTCAGCAGTCGGTAGAGCCCCAGAAAGAGAAGGCACCGGAGGGGGATCATTCGGAGCCTCAGTACTGGACAAAACCCTAGAAGGAGGAGGCATCAGAGATTGATCATTTGGAGCTTCATTACGCGGTACAGCCCCAGAAGACGAAGGCAATAAATGCCTTTGGAACAAACCCACAAATCTCTGATGATCAAGTAAAACCTGACCATCAGATTCCTTCATCTGGTCAAGCTTCCTCTTCATGTTTGTAGCATAGTCATGTGCGAGCCGGTGCAACTGTTTATTCTCATGCTTGAGCCCTCTAATCTCCTGTTTGAGACTCATCACTTCAGCCGCCAATGATTCAACTTGACGGGTTCGAGCAAATAGGCGTTGGGCCATATTAGACACAGAACCTGCACACTGAACACTGAGAGCCAGAGAATCCTTAACAGACAACTCATCAGACCGTTTGGAAAGTAGTCTGTTATCTTTGGGAGTGAGAAGGTTCCTGGCCACTACCGCAGCGGTCATATCATTCTTCATCACGGAATCCCCAACGGTAAGAGGACCAGTAAGGGAGACGAAGGATGGGCGCCATATGTTGTCTGGAGAAGGCGGGGCTGCCTCTTCAACAAGGTTCAAGTCAAAACGACGGTCGGAGGGGCCAGACATTTTCAAAGGTGTTGAAGAGAGAAGAGGTCGGACAAATCAAGATCTTAGAAGTGCAAGAATGGAGCTTCTACTGGTGGATATTCAAGTGTGCTTTGGAACTTAATGTCAGCCCCTATAAAAATCTGCACTCGACGAAGCTTCAGAAATCGAAGAGGCGCCTGCTCAGAAATCGAAGAGGCGTTTGCTTTCTCAAAAGCTGGGCAGCTCAGAGACCACGAGGGTCGAGCTCAGAAATCGAAGAGGTGTTTGCTTTCTCAAAAGCTGGGCTGCTCAAAGACCACAAAGGCCGATCTCAGAAATCGAAGAGGCTTGCTTTCTCAAAAGCTGGGCTGCTCAGAGACCACGAGGGCCGATTTTAGAAATCGAAGAGGCACCTACTTTTCCAGCCTTGTCAGCACCTGTCACACGCACACTCAGCTTTGCGGAAATTATGGGCATTCTGTCGAAGATTTCTGGCGAAGTAGAAAGCACATGAATCGTACTGTTCAATCACCCACTTCCCACACGCAACAGTAGCTCATGGGTACCACAGATAACTTTGCCAAAGTTCTCTGACAAAGTTGAGACACGTGAAGCTTGCAGCTCCCACTACATCGCTCTGACCAAGAAGGGTAAAAGAATTGCAAAGAAACAACACTAACAAAGTTTAGACACATAAATTTTGAAGGTCTAGCTACCATATTATTACCCACAAGGGTAAAGGAACAGTACCACTGCTGGATAATTGGAAAGTCCCGGTGTGTCAACCTCTGTGCTTCGTGGCAAGGTAGACTAGCAAACATGGCCAACCTTTACTCACATTCGAGAAAACACTCCTAACAAGATTGCTTGCTCCAAAATCGAAGAGGCACCGCCCTCCGAATCTCGAGAGCCAGACTCCCAACATGATTACTTTCTCAAAAATCGAAGAGAGGGTAAAGGAACAGTACCACTGCTGGATAATTGGAAAGTCCCTGTGTGTCAACCTTTGTGCTTCGTGGCAAGGTAGACTAGCAAACATGCCCAACCTTTACTCACATTCAAGAAAACACTCCCAACAAGATTGCTTGCTCCAAAATCGAAGAGGCACCGCCCTCCGAATCTCGAGAGCCAGACTCCCAACATGATTACTTTCTCAAAAATCGAAGAGACACCGCTCTCCGAATCTCGAGAGCCAGACCCCTAGTAGGATTGCTTTCTCAAAAATCGAAGAGGCATCGTTCTCCGAATCTCGAGAGCCAGACCCCCGACAGGTCTGTAATCTTCACACGCAACATCAGCTTTCCAGATACCACAAACCACTTTTTCAAAGTGCTCTGACAGAGTTAAAACATGTGAAGCTGGTAGCTCCCACTACCGTGCTATAACCAAGCAGGGTAAAGGAATAGCATTATTACTTGATGTTAGGGAAACTCCTATATATGTCGACTTCCATCCCTAACGGACAGGCAGACCTGCAAAAATGCTCAACCCTTTCTCTTATCTGAGAGGGCACTCCCAACAAAGCCTTTCGAAATATTCAGCTTTCTTTCCCCCCGATAATACCTTTGTAAACAAGCTATACTAGAGCAAGAATATCTCATATCATCAGGGTTAAAAGCAAGAGTATCCCATATCATGCTTTTTCCCTCTCTTTTCCTTTGGCCTTGTTCTTACCTGTAAGACAAGGAGAAAGAGAGCAATCAGTCAACACTTGGAATCAAGCTTCCAGCCAGGAACTGATTGCCTGGAACCCCTTACCTGATTACTTACCTGGCATTGCTCTCGAGTACTCATCTTCAACATCTTATGCTTCCAGGGAAGATACCGCATCTGCCTGAGGAACAGATAGGGCAAGTGAGAAGGATACAAGGAAGCATGTGGAGACAAGCGTAACAGCACACGTGCCGATACATCCACTACTCTATCAAAAGCAAAAGTATCCCATATCAGCAGGGTCGAACGTACTCTAGATTTGATGGACTTGTTTTGACCCTCAAATTCTTCAGTCGGCCTTATACTCTGGAGGAAACCAGAAAACCCTCTAGCCCTGTTCAAGAATAAGCCTGTGGAAAGTTACTTCTTCAAAAGCAAAAGTATCCCATATCATCTCTCCTCATTTTTCTTCTCTTTATCCTTCATGCTGCCTGCAAGATAGGGAGAATGTGAACAATCAGCCGGAGCTCTGATTGCTTACCTTGTCTGTCACCTCTTTCAGCAGATCCCCCAGCTCGGCGACTTGGGGGACTCCTACTACATGGTTTGTATCTCGCTTGACCAAGCATGAAACTACAAGTAAGCTTCAAGTGAAATTGATACATTACCTTGTGCATCTCCACCAGTTACAGATACCACCCCTGGATGGAGGAAGAGTACTTCCAGAGAAGATGCCACATCTACCTATGAGACAGATAAGGCAAGTCAAGACGATACCACACTCCGGTACTTAGAAGTTTCGTGGCTACGAGATCATTCTCCCACAATATTTTCTAATGTCATTTGTACTAAATCATTCACTTGTACTCACTAAAGGAGAGCTTGAACCTATGTACTTGTGTAAACCCTTCACAATTAATGAGAACTCATCTATTCCGTGGACGTAGCCAATCTGGGTGAACCACGTACATCTTGTGTTTGCTTTCCTATCTCTATCCATTTATATACTTATCCACACTAATGACCGGAGCAATCTAGCGAAGATCACAAAAAGTGACCGTTTTCGCTACCTAGGATCTATCTTGCAAGAGAACGGAGAATTAGATGGAGATCTCAACCATAGAATACAAGCTGGATGGATGAAGTGTAAGAGTGCATCCGGCGTGTTGTGTGACCGTCGTAGGCCACTGAAGCTCAAGGGAAAATTTTATAGGACGGCAATAAGGCCAGCGATGTTGTATGGCACAGAATGTTGGGCGGTGAAGCATCAACGTACACAAAATGGGTGTAGCGGAGATGAGGATGCTTCGTGGGATGTATGGGCACACGAGAAAGGATAAGATTGGGAATTAGGATATCCGAGGTAAAGTAGGAGTAGCCAAAATTGAAGGAAATATGAGAGAAAATCGGTTCCAGTGGTTTGGACATGTGCAAAGAAGGCCTACTGACGCTCCGGTTCGAAAATGTGACTACGGGACAGAGGTTCGGGGCCGAAGGAGTAGAGGAAGACCTAGGAAAACTTTGGAAGAGACCCTAAGAAAAGACTTGAGTACTTGGATCTAACGGAGGACATGACACAAATGAGCGCAATGGCGTTCTAGGATTCATATAGCCGACCCCACTTAGTGGGAAAAGGCTTTGTTGTTGTTGTTGTTGATGTGTGACTCGTACAGGATCAGAGCCTCACTTGAAGTTATAATTATTTAAATTAATTAGCAGTTAAATTGATAAAATGCTTGTAACTGCATCCATGATGGGAGGATGAGTTGCAGTACATATATATATCACTTTGGCCTCTCTTCTCGGGTATGTATGATCTTTCACGCTATAAACAGTCCCATTGAGTGTTCAATTTCGTAATCAAGAGAAGAGAAGACAAGTGATTAACTTGCTATCAATATCTTCTACTACAGTTAAGTAAACCCCTATTGTTTGTTGTCATTGTTGCATGCATGATACTGCAATAATTGCAGTAGTTATCATTTAATGTTAAATTGTCAAGTTTTTGGCTAAGGGTTTGATTGTTAACAATCCTTATATATATTCATCATTCCAAAGTTTTTAGACTTACCACTTAGTACTATAGTCTAATAGTATTTCTCTTCACTTGTAAGTGAAAGGTCTTTGTTTCGATTCTCGCCAATAGCGAATTTTGATCCACACTATTGCTTGCCCATTGTGAGGTTAAGCCCACCTCTTCCTCCTTGGTGTGGATAACATCATTTGTTAAAAAAAAAAAAATAGACTATGGATTGTGTTCAATGTCACCTACTCAAGACTTTTACATAAGATTAAGGGGTGAACAAGAAACTATTGAGCTGAAATTCATGTGCTAAAAAAATTGTAAGCGGAGAACTTTGAAGTCTCAAGTGTCATATGAGAGATTCCTTCATTACACAGCTAACGAACAGAAATGAATCGAACTATGCCCCATATACTGTAAACAAAACAAAACCATACAATGCAGCATCCAATGAATCGAACTTCTTTACACTGCTGTACAGCTGAAACCTAGGCCAAACATCCACAAATATACATATTTCATCAAGTGGCTGCAGAAGAAGGACAATATTAATTAGATTATTTAGTGATAATTTGTAATCTCCCAATATAAGCTAAGATTAAGATGTGTACAATGCAATGTTGCTGTTCATGGAGTCCAAAAACAGTTTGGTATCTTGTATACTCCTGATAAATCATCCAACATGGCTCAAACAGGCCGACAAAAAAAGGATGAAGAGGAAAGTTCGATAATTCAATGTCAGCATAAGAAAAAGCTCTTGATAAAGCATCCAACGTTTTATTATGGTTCAAACAGGGCGACAGAAAAAGGATGAAGAGGAAAGTTCGATAATTCAATGTCTGTATAAGAAAAAGCCCATGTGACCACTGGTTGTGGGGCGCCCCCGCGGCGGCGGGGGGGGGGGGGGGGGGGGGGGGGGGGATCCATTTACAACGTCATTTTTTTGTCTCAAGTTTTAGCTCCCTAACTTTAGCTTCCCTCAGTAAATGCATCAAGAGTCACTTTTAAAGCCACTAATTAATCACATATATTTTACCACAAATTTTTTTTCTCTCATAATCATCATGCTTTTTTTCTTATATCTATGATGACTTCCAACGCATATGTGTGAATAGTTTAGCAAGTTTTCTTCGTGATGACAACCACAATAAAATCGACTTCGCTATTCTTTTTCCTTTTTCTTTTAGTTTTTATAGATGAACGAACTATATATTCATTGTTCAAAATTATACGATCGACTAGTAGAGTCAGTATACATGCATGTAAATTGTGTGTGTATGGCATTGCCCTAGTCCGAGTAGAGCACGTACAAGAGAATCATGCAATGCAATTTAGCCTTGGCCTTCTTGGAATGTTCATCGCGCTTTCCATAGATTACATGTGATGGCCTGTAGCTACATGAAGGAAAGGATTTCATAATATCCAAACAAACAGCAAACAAATTAACCAGAAAAGTTTGCCTCTTCTATCAATCATCACCTTTCATACCAATTTTCAACCGGTGGTACGCCTGTCCTCTCCAGATCTCTTCCACCAAAGCCACTAAATTAAGTGATTTGGGCATTTCAAATTTCATCTAATGGCCAAAAATTATTACAGCTTTTAAGGGGTCAAAACAAGTGGGTTGTTGGATGAAATTTGAAAGACCCCGTATCACTTGATCCGGTGGCCTTGGTGGAAGAGATCCGGAGATGATCTTTTTCCTTTCCCTCCCACACAAACACACACACTAGGTGATCTATGGCTGTATATTTGCAAGAAATCGTAGGTGAAACATGTATCTAACCATGAATTTATCTCTTTTATTACGTAAAAGAGACCGCTACACTCATAGTTATATATACAACTGAGGACATGTATGGTAGAGAAATCGATCAGCAGTGAAAAATCCAAAAGACAAAATGTTTGCTACATGGGTATTTGAACAATTCGACAATGCATGTCATAATACAATTCGACAATGCAATACTGCATATTATGGACAAATTCATGTAACAAAATATTATTTGAAAAAAACTTTTATTACATTCCCTAATAATGTGAATCATATGATTACCCTTTTGTGTTGATTTCGTGCTTGTATTCAAAATGATGTTGTTTTGTGTTTTAAAAAACAACATATATATTTTGGACATATTGAGGACAAGAATTAGGAGAATAAAAATTATTATTATTAAGGAGAGAGAGATGATTCGGAACTTTTTCATTAAATTACAAGATAGGGAGTTTTGCACTTGGGACAAATGGATAGAAACTCAACATCTTATTCATTAGAATATTGGACCACACGCAACTATGATATACACCACATGGCAATATATCTTCACTATTTTAAAGAAAAAAATATATAAGTGTGCAAGAAAATTTTGAAATTTTTTATCATTCTTGGAGATACACCACGTGGCAAGTGGTGTAACTTGAACTAGGGGTGGGCACGGGCCAGGCCAGGCCCAAATTTGAAGGGACCGGACCGGACCCGTTTTAAAATACACCAGGGCGGGCCGAGCTGGGTAAAAGGATTTTGAGATTTGGAACCAGACCCAACCCGACCCGTTTGAAACAGACCGGTTCGGGACGGGTTCACGGGTCCAACTCGAGGGACATCTCTGTTTCTTCTGCAAATCCACTAGAAATCCACCTTGTTTCTTCCTCCCAATTCCGAGAGACCACCTCTTTTGCAACAATAAAAATTCATCAAAACCCACTTTTCTCTTCCTTTAAATGCAGCAATTGTATGCTTTACAAATCCATACCCATTCAAGGTGTTTGTATGGATGTTAACTATTAAGATCATAATTGATATTTGAAGATGAAACTCGTAAATTAGCCTATAAGACCAAACATAAAAATAAAGAATATAGCACCTGGACCTGAGCGTCATATTGATCTCCAACAGCCAAACAATTGTCGATTGCAGCATGAGTGCTTCCCCAGTCCTTGTTCAACTTCAGTTCCATTGAAACTTAAGACGCGCGATGCCGATGTTGGCCATGGGAGTCCATTTTAGTCTTGAATCGTGACGGCGGCTCAGTCGTTGTGGTCATGACGACGATGATGGTCTCGGTGACTTTTGTGATAGTGGTTTCGTCGAGAAGGAGAATAGTGGGTGGGAGGGAATCTCGATGCGAGTAGGTGGGAGTGGAATGGTAGGAGTTTTCTAGAGTCCAACTAAGTTACTAACTACCATTTAATGGGTTGGGTCTCGGGGGGAGTTACAAACGGGCCTTCCGAGGCCCCGTTTTTCTATACATTTGGAATCGGCCCGCCCCTAAAATTTCATCGCCCCATCCCGCCCCACCCCGTTTCTATTATTAAAAAATTGGAACCGGCCCATACCTGCTCCAAACCTTGATTACCCGCCCCGACCCGCGGTTCCTATACCCGTTTGCCCACCCCTAACTTGAACACCTAATCATAAGTTTCAAATATTGATCCCTTGACCATTACATGTGACTAACATGTTCCACTTTTAAGGTATATTAACACAAAAGCACACACCTGTTATAACTGGAATGAAAACATAAGTTCATTAAACATGCATGAAGGCTTTTGCTTGTTAAAATTGGACATTGTTGATGCACAAAGCATAATTGTTATAAATGAGAATTAGGAAACGTAGCCAATTAAATGAAATGCTGGTTTTTAGCCTGCAACTATTTGTCTATGATATTGACAATTAAAGCACGAAGCTTTGGTCTCGTGCATATTTAATGAACTTGTGCATTCAAAAATGGAGAGACAATATAGAACTGGACCAGAATTAATCTCAATTATTTCGTCGAAGAAAGTGAGATTTTATAGGACCGGACTGAATTTAATCTCAATTCCATACACTTTCTGTTTGTATATTGAAATGTTAGCTGGTAATCAAGAGATATTACTAATGTGGAATAATGAAGATTGAGATATTAATTAAGGCAGTGTGTTCACTTCCTTACATTAGCTCGTTTTAGGCCTCTGGTCCTCCAAGATTCTCCAAAATATTAATATTTTAATGAATAGTACAGTGCCATATTTGCCTCCGTCTCCAACCGAGGGCCAGAGGGCTCGTTTTAGCCCTATCACAAAAAATGGTCTCCAACCGAGGGCCAAAAGACCATAGGGCCAAACATAATTTATTATTTAAAAACTACAACTTAAATTCAAATCCAACGGCTAAGTGACGTCAGCTAGCCGTTGGATTTGAATATTTTTTTTTTTGCTATAAATAGGGTGGATATTGGGATATAATTCACACAACTTTGAATTCAATCTATTTCAATACATTCTCTTTCAATTCAAGTTTGCAATGAATCCCAACTTTGGATCCTCTTCAGATTCCAACTGGGGGTCCTCATCCAATTCCAAATGAGAAGCAAAATAGGCGCAAATGAGACAAGAAGATGAGGAGTCTGATGAAGAAGTTCAAGTAAGGCGCAACAAACAAAAAAGAGCAGCGGCCATGGCTATGGCCATGGTGTGTCAGCCAACTGAGGAACAACCTCAATGGGGTGGCTCTATTGCTGGTCGCTCTTACAAACCACGAAACAAAGCAATGACGCATGCCAATCTGATGAACAACTACTTCGACCCCAACTCAGTGTACACATAAGAGGATTTCAGACGTTGCTTCCGGATGAGGCGTCATGTCTTCGAGTGTTTACTTTGTGATGTCCAGCAGGTCCATCCGTACTTTCGACAGAAGCGGGACAAAGCAAGCCGCCCTAGTTTCTCACCTCATCAGAAGGTTACTGTTGCACTCCGAATAATTGCCTATGGCTCCCCAGCTGATTCGATGGATGAAACACATGGTATGTCTGAGTCTACATGCCTTGATACTCTTGAAGAATTTTGTGACACAATTGTTCAGCTTTACAAAGACGAGTACCTCCACAAGCCAAATCAAGAAGATCTGAATCGGCTCCTTTGCAAAGCTGAAGACCGTGGGTTTCCAGGCATGATAGGGTCATTAGACTGCATGCATTAGGATTGGAAGAACTGTCCTACCAGATGGCAATGAGGCTTTAGCGAAAGGTCGAGAAAGCTAATTGTTGTGTTAGAGGCGGTTGCCTCATATGACACATGGATCTGGCATGCTTTCTTTAGAGTCCCTGGATCCCAAAATGACATTACAGTTCTTGGGCATTTATCCCTCTTCAATAACTTGACAGAAGGTAAAGCACCTCAACTTGACTACTATATCAACAACCTTCAATACAATATAAGGTATTACTTGGCAGATGACATATACCCAAAGTGGGCGACACTTGTCCAATCAATTCCAAACCCTAGGAATGACGCGGAAAAGTTGTTTACCTTACACCAAGAGGCATATCGAAAAGATCTTAAGAAAGCTTTTGGTATTCTACAAGCACGATGGAAGATTATCAGCGAACCGGTAAAAAGGTGGAGTCGAGAAAATTTGGACTCCATCATGATGTCTTGCATCATATTATAGTTCTGTTTGGACCCGATTTTACACTATTGGCCCGAGTAATCAAGGCCGTTAAATGAGCAGAATTTTAGACCGTTGGATGATGAAATGGTTGAAATGATTTTTAATTAATATTGAGAAATAATATTGTGATAATCATGATATTATCTCTTAGTAATATATTAAATTATCTAAACCTATTTATCTAAATCCCAATTGAATTCAAATAATGAAGCATCCAAGGTGGGATGATCTTCATAGAAGTGCAAATGATGTGCGCCTTTTGATGATGTTTTGTTTTTGGCTACATGGATGCATCTGAGTGAAAATGAAGGACGCCGTATGCAACGACATATTCCAGTAAATGGGTGATATGATTTGCATTGATTGCGTGTGAGTTGGAAGAAAGCATGTGGCATGCATGGCTGCACTCAGACAGATAAGGGGGCTAATTAAAGAGAAAACAATCGTCTTGGATAATGATGACAAGCCTACGTAGGCTAGGCTATAATGATAAGAAAACTTTTAGTTAGATAGGCTTTTATGAGGTTTGGAAAATCACGAACATCTATCTGAAGGATATGTCTTGGTCTCTGACATGAATTAATTTCAGTTCCGCGAAATAGAGTTGCAGTTGGACTTTAGGAAATTATCTGGCCGTGCCAAGCAAGTACATCAACCCTATAAAAACAAAGGTAGTGGCAACGAGAAGACCCTTCCAATTTAACATACGAACTGCCTTATGCAAACTCTCGCTCTACGCGAAACCTCTCAACAACCTTGAGATCTTTATTTTTTTTTTCGCCGACACATCTTCAGTTTGGATAAACAGCATTGTGAAGGCAACCGGCGAACACCTTCAGTTTGGATAAACAACACTGTTGTCATAGAATTAGCTGACTGTGAAGCACCTTCAGTTTGAATAAACTGCACTGCGTCAAAGCCAACTGATTATCTATCCAACTCTCGGTCGAGAAGGATTTTTGAATCCTTTTTTACAGAGGTCATCTCATTAGCCTTCTTGGCGAAGTAAGGTGTTATAGATCACTGGGCTCGGCACATCGAACACCGAGTTGTTTTATGATTGGCTATTCTCAAGTGGGATTTATAGTTCGGCATTCTGACGGCCGAACTACATTTATGATTAAGACATACATTTTCTCTGAGTACTTGTGCCCATATAGTTTGGTGTCAATTCAGCGTGCTTATACTCTTACGAATATAATCATTATGACTGAATCCAGCGCAGACAATTTGTGAACTTCGCAGAACTAGCAGCCTTGTCTTCAGGCTCTAGAACCTGAAGGCCGAGACGTGTTCCTTCCTTGGCCGCAATCATAAATTAAGAAGTCAGCAGCGCGCCCAACGCCACGCTATACATTCTACTCCCCGGTCGAGTTCGGCCGTCGAGTTGGCATGCCCCGCACACAACCGAATGACGTAGTTAGCTCATTAGTTACTCGACCTACGCACCACGTAGGCTTGGTAGTTTTTAGGGTCAACATTTCGGCATGCCCGGTGGGACAGGTGCTAAAACTATGAAATTCACATAATATATCAAGATCTCAATCAGGCTTCAGTGGGGTGAAATTTGGCACCTATACAAGGAAAGTGTCGAGAAGCAAGGAAAATTCCTTAACCGGATCCTTGAAGCATATGAGGAAAGACAAAAATCTTTCTTTCAAATGGTAAAGGTGAAGGTTCATCACAGCTTATAAGATCAATGGTTAAATAAGATAGTGCTCGATTTTATGAATGGCTCGATAAGAAATCGCCTTTTTGTCTTAGGTTTATATCAATTCCATTTGAAGAATGGTTGGATCAAAAGACCATGGGCCAAATTTTCACTCCAGCCACAATCAAAATTCGTCCCAAGCAAATTGTCAAGATGGCCGAAGAAGAACCTAGGCCACCTGTTTTTTCAGTCGAGACTGAAAGTTTGGTAAGCCTAGAAGAAAAAGTTCAAGTTTCTGAGCCAAAAATTGACTCAGAAAATGATTCATCAGAGGAGTATTCTAATGACGAACAGGGCCAAAACATGGTTTTAGATGCCGAAATCATGACAGTCGATATGGTTATTGGCTATAAAGCCGATATGGAGAAATCCCGTTCGGTTAAGTTGTTCGAGTTAAAAGCCGAAATTGACGAAATTATTGTGCCTGGGGGGCATAATAATTGTTCAACACATTCGGCGGCCAATGAAAAATATTTCACCAAGTCAAAAATATTTAGAGGTCATTTTTTATTCGGCTTGGTGCAAAATCTGATTAGCAATATTAGTATTGAAAGATCTCGGCTAGGAATAAAACATCGTTGGCCTCCTCCACTTTATGGTTCGGCCACTTTTGTTTTCTTTTGCTAAAAAAAAAAACAAATTAAATAAATTATTTTCTTAACCATTCAGCCTTTTAGGCCGATGCATAAAAAAGTAAGTGGGGCAACAAGATGATGCGATAGCCCAGGGCCGGCCCTAAGAATTTGGGGGCCCTAGGTGAGTCTTCAAAGTGGGGCCCTAAAGTTCTCGGACCTCTGACTATTTGTATATTCGCATGTAGTAAAAAAAAAATCGCTAATTACATAAAAATATATTTCTTCATCGAATATCATTAAAAATAATATCAAAAGAAAAAAGATATACTAACATTACTTAATATTACATGTCACATGTCTTTAGACGCAAATGCACTAAGATTGAGATTGAAGAGCAATAAAACTTGATGATCAAGAGAGTAAAAAACAATAAAATTTGATTGACGAATATAATAATTCAACAACGCAAAGTGGTTCTCTTGTGTTCTTTCTAAAATCAACACACACTAGCGAATCAAATTTTTGAATAACCTAGTTTAACAATAAATTATTGAAAAAGAAAATTTAAATTCAAAGTTATGGTTACCTCAAATTACAATCTTCAGGATCACGTGATAGTTTGACATACCCCGACCGGGATGTCCACTAAGACTCCAAATCGAGCTATGTTGGTCGACACCTGGAAGGTGACGAAGCCATATAGTATGATGATGTGGAAAAATGTGAATAAATTTAAACCTAAACGTGCCTAAACACCAGAGTGCGCTGGTGAGCAGGAATGAACCCACTTCACACGTGACGTTAGAGCATAAATAAGGTCCAATTAAGTGGATTGAAGATCATACCATTGAAGGTAACCTCCAATACTAAAACTTGCCACGAATCCTCGTCGATACGAAAGCTCTGCTACTAGCCCTGGAGGAAAAAAAAATAATAATGAGTGGCCAAAAACAAAGCTTTAATAAAGACCTTCTAAACGATATAATCCCTCACTATAACATTTGTTTAGCTTCCAAAGAATCATACTACGGATAAACAACAACAACAAAGTCTTTTCCCACTAAGTGGGGTCGGCTATATGAATCCTAGAACGCCATTGCGCTCGGTTTTGTGTCATGTCCTCCGTTAGATCCAAGTACTCTAAGTCTTTTCTTAGAGTCTCTTCCAAAGTTGTCCTAGGTCTTCCTCTACCCCTTCGGCCCTGAACCTCTGTCCCGTAGTCACATCTTCGAACCGGAGCGTCAGTCGGCCTTCTTTGCACATGTTCAAAATCACCGGAGCCGATTTTCTCTCATCTTTCCTACAATTTCGGCTACTCCTACTTTACCTCGGATATCCTCATTCCCAATCTTATCCTTTCTCGTGTGCCCACACATCCCACGAAGCATCCTCATCTCCGCTACACCCATTTTGTGTACGTGTTGATGCTTCACCACCCAACATTCTGTGCCATACAACATCGCTAGCCTTATTGCCGTCCTATAAAATTTTCCCTTGAGCTTCAGTGGCCTACGACGGTCACACAACACGCCGGATGCACTCTTTCCATCCAGCTCGTATTCTATGGTTGAGATCTCCATCTAATTCTCCGTTCTCTTGCAAGATAGATCCTAGGTAGCGAAAACGATCGCTTTTTGTGATCTTCGCTAGATTGCTCCGGTCATTAGTGTGGATAAGTATATAAATGGATAGAGATAGGAAAGCAAACACAAGATGTACGTGGTTCACCCAGATTGGCTACGTCCACGAAATAGAAGAGTTCTCATTAATTGTGAAGGGTTTACACAAGTACATAGGTTCAAGCTCTCATTTAGTGAGTACAAGTGAATGATTTAGTACAAATGACATTAGGAAATATTGTGGGAGAATGATCTCGTAATCACGAAACTTCTAAGTATCGGAGTGTGGTGTCGTCTTGACTTGCCTTATCTGTCTCATAGGTAGATGTGGCATCTTCTCTGGAAGTACTCTTCCTCCATCCAGGGGTGGTATCTTTAACTGGTGGAGATGCACAAGGTAATGTATCAATTTCACTTGAAGCTTACTTGTAGTTTCAGGCTTGGTCAAGCGCGATACAAACCATGTAGTAGGAGTCCCCCAAGTCGCCGAGCTAGGGGGTCTGCTGAAAGAGGTGACAGACAAGGTAAGCAATCAGAGCTCCGACTGATTGTTCACCTTCTCCCCATCTTGCAGCAGCATGAAGGATAAAGAGAAGAAAAATGAGAAGAGATGATATGAGATACTTTTGCTTTTGAAGAAGTAACTTTCCACAAGCTTATTCTTGAACTGAGCTGGAGGGTTTTCTGGTTTCCTCCAGAGTATAAGGCCGACTGAAGAATTTGAGGGTCAAAACAAGTCCATCAAATCTAGAGTACGTTCCACCCTGCTGATATGGGATACTTTTGCTTTTGACAGAGTAATGAATGTATCGGCACGTGTGCTGTTACGCTTGTCTCCACATGCTTCCTTGTATCCTTCGCACTTGCCCTATCTGTTCCTCAAGCAGATGCGGAATCTTCCCTGGAAACATAAGATGTTGAAGATGAGTACTCGAGAGCAATGCCAGGTAAGTAATCAGGTAAAGGGTTCCAGGCAGTCAGTTCCTGGCTGGAAGCTTGATTCCAAGTGCTGACTGATTGCTCTCTTTCTCCTTGTCTTGCAGGTAAAAACAAGGCCAAAAGAAAAGACAGGAAAAAAGCATGATATGGGATACTCTTGCTTTTAACCCTGATGATATGAGATATTCTTGCTCTAGTATAGCTTGTTTGCAGAGGTATTATCGGGGGGAAAGAAAGCTGAATATTTCGAAAGGCTTCGTTGGGAGTGCCCTCTCAGATATGATGAAGGGTTGAGCATTTTTGCAGGTCTGCCTGTCCGTTGGGGATGGAGGTCGACATATATAGGAGTCTCCCTAACAACAAGTAGTAATGCTATTCCTTTACCCTGCTTGGTCATAGCACGGTAGTGGGAGCTGCCAGTTTCACATGTTTTAACTCTGTCAGAGCACTTTGAAAAAGTGGTCTGTGGTATCTGGCTCTCGAGATTCGGAGAACGATGCCTCTTCGATTTTTGAGAAAGCAATCATGCTGGGGGTATGACTCTCGAGATTCGGAGAGCAGTGTCTCTTCGATTTTTGAGGAAGTAATCATGTTGGGAGTCTGGCTCTCGAGATTCGGAGGGTGGTGCCTCTTCGATTTTGGAGCAAGCAATCTTGTTGGGAGTGTTGTCTCGAATGTGAGTAAAGGTTGGGCATGTTTGCTAGTCTACCTTGCCACGAAGCACAAAGGTTGACACACAGGGACTTTCCAATTATCCAGCAATGGTACTGTTCCTTTACCCTCTCTTCGATTTTGAGAAAGTAGTCATGTTGGGAGTCTGGCTCTCGAGATTCGGAGGACGGTGCCTCTTCGATTTTGGAGCAAGCAATCTTATTGGGAGTGTTTTCTCGAATGTGAGTAAAGGTTGGGCATGTTTGCTAGTCTACCTTGCCACGAAGCACAGAGGTTGACACACAGGGACTTTCCAATTATCCAGCAGTGGTACTGTTCCTTTACAGTTGTGGGTAATAATATGGTAGCTAGACCTTCAAAATTTATGTGTCTAAACTTTTGTTAGTGCTGTTTCTTTGCTATTCTTTTACCTTTCTTGGTCAGAGCGATGTAGTGGGAGCTGCAAGCTTCACGTGCTCAACTTTGGCAGAGAACTTTGGCAAAGTTATTTGTGGTACCCATGAGCTATTGTTGCGTGTGGGAAGTGGGTGATTGAACAGTAAGATTCATGTGCTTTCTACTTCACCAGAAGTCTTCGACAGAATGCCCATAATTTCTGCAAAGCTGAGTGTGCGTGTGACAGGTGTTGACAAGGCTAGAAAAGTAGGGCCTCTTCGATTTTTGAGATCGGCCCTCGTGGTCTCTGAGCAGCCCAGCTTTTGAGAAAGCGAGCGCCTCTTCGATTGATTCGGAGAACGATGCCTCATCGATTTTTGAGAAAGCAATCATGCTGGGGGTCTGGCTCTCGAGATTCGGGGAGCAGTGTCTCTTCGATTTTTGAGAAAGTAATCATGTTGGGAGTCTGGCTCTCGAGATTCGGAGGGCGGTGCCTCTTCGATTTTGGAGCAAGCAATCTTGTTGGGAGTGTTTTCTCGAATGTGAGTAAAGGTTGGGCATGTTTGCTAGTCTACCTTGCCACGAAGCACAGAGGTTGACACACAGGAACTTTCCAATTATCCAGCAATGGTACTGTTCCTTTACCCTCTCTTCGATTTTTAAGAAAGTAGTCATGTTGGGAGTCTGGCTCTCGAGATTCGGAGGACGGTGCCTCTTCGATTTTGGAGCAAGCAATCTTATTGGGAGTGTTTTCTCGAATGTGAGTAAAGGTTGGGCATGTTTGCTAGTCTACCTTGCCACGAAGCACAGAGGTTGACACACAGGGACTTTCCAATTATCCAGCAGTGGTACTGTTCCTTTACCCTTGTGGGTAATAATATGGTAGCTAGACCTTCAAAATTTATGGGTCTAAACTTTGTTAGTGCTGTTTCTTTGCTATTCTTTTACCCTTCTTGGTCAGAGCGATGTAGTGGGAGCTGCAAGCTTCACGTGCTCAACTTTGGCAGAGAACTTTGGCAAAGTTATCTGTGGTACCCATGAGCTATTGTTGCGTGTGGGAAGTGGGTGATTGAACAGTAAGATTCATGTGTTTTCTACTTCCCCAGAAGTCTTTGACAGAATGCCCATAATTTCCGTAAAACTGAGTGTGCGTGTGACAGGTGCTGACAAGGCTGGAAAAGGCTGGAAAAGTAGGTGCCTCTTCGATTTCTGATATCGGCCCTCGTGGTCTCTGGGGAGCCCAGCTTTTGAGAAAGCGAGCGCCTCTTCGATTTTTTAGATCGGCTTTCGTGGTCTTTGAGCAGCCCAACTTTTGAGAAAGCAAACGCCTCTTCGATTTCTAAGATCAACCCTCGTGATCTCTAAGCAGCCCAGCTTTTGAGAAAGCAAACGCCTCTTCGATTTCTGAGCAGGCGCCTCTTCGATTTCTGAAGCTTCGTCGAGTGCAGATTTTTATAGGGGCTGGCATTAAGTTCCAAAGCACACTTGAATCTCCACCAGTAGAAGCTTCATTCTTGCACTTCTAAGATCTTGATTTGTCCGACCTCTTCTCTCTTCAACACCTTTGAAAATGTCTGGCCCCTCCGACCGTCGTTTTGACTTGAACCTTGTTGAAGAGGCAGCCCCGCCTTCTCCAGACAACATATGGCGCCCATCCTTCGTCTCCCCTACTGGTCCTCTTACCGTTGGGGATTCCGTGATGAAGAATGATATGACCGCTGCGGTGGTGGCCAGGAACCTTCTCACTCCCAAAGATAACAGACTACTTTCCAAACGGTCTGATGAGTTAGCTGTTAAGGATTCGCTGGCTCTCAGTGTTCAGTGTGCAGGTTCTGTGTCTAATATGGCCCAACGCCTATTTGCTCGAACCCGCCAAGTTGAATCATTGGCGGCTGAAGTGATGAGTCTCAAACAGGAGATTAGAGGGCTCAAGCATGAGAATAAACAGTTGCACCGGCTCGCACATGACTATGCTACAAACATGAAGAGGAAGCTTGACCAGATGAAGGAAACTGATGGTCAGGTTTTACTTGATCATCAGAGATTTGTGGGTTTGTTCCAAAGGCATTTATTGCCTTCGTCTTCTGGGGCTGTACCGCGTAATGAAGCTCCAAATGATCAACCTCTGATGCCTCCTCCTTCTAGGGTTCTGTCCAGTACTGAGGCTCCAAATGATCCCCCTCCGATGCCTTCTCTTTCTGGGGCTCTACCGACTGCTGAGACTTCTCCTAAGCAACCTTTGTGAAGGCTCCATCTTGTGTGCTTATTTTTACTCATGTATATGTACATATTTGTAGCTTATCGGGGATATCAATAAATAAGCTTTCCTTCATTTCAACGTATTGTGTTAAATACACCAAAGCCTTCTTCGCTAAGTTCTTTGAATTTTCTTTTGTTAAAGCTTGTATGTTGAAGCTTTCTGAGTGGAGCATGTAGGTTGGGGTAGTGTTCTCTTAATTTCCCGAATGAGGAAAACTTCTCGGTTGGAGACTTGGAAAATCCAAGTCACTGAGTGGGATCGGCTATATGAATCTTAGAACGCCATTGTGCTCGATCCTGTGTCATGTCCTTCGTTAGATCCAAGTACTCTAAGTCTTTTCTTAGAGTCTCTTCCAAAGTTTTCCTAGGTCTTCCTCTACCCCTTCGGCCCTGCACCTCTGTCCCATAGTCGCATCTTCTAATCGGAACGTCAGTAGGCCTTCTTTGCACATGTCCAAACCACCGTAACCGATTTTCTCTCATCTTTCCTTCAATTTCGGCTACTCCTACTTTACCCCGGATATCCTCATTCCTAATCTTTTCCTTTCTCGTGTGCCCACACATCCAACGAAGCATCCTCATCTCCGCTACACCCATTTTGTGTACGTGTTGATGTTTCACCGCCCAACATTCTGTGCCATACAGCATCGCCGGCCTTATTGCCGTCCTATAAAATTTTCCCTTGAGCTTCAGTGGCATACGGCGGTCACACAACACGCCGGATGCACTCTTCCACTTCATCCATCCAGCTTGTATTCTATGGTTGAGATCTCCATCTAATTCTCCGTTCTTTTGCAAGATAGATCCTAGGTAACGAAAACGGTCGCTCTTTGGTATTTCTTGATCTCCGATCCTCACCCCTAACTCGTTTTGGCCTCCATTTGCACTGAACTTGCACTCCATATATTCTGTCTTTGATCGGCTTAGGCGAAGACCTTTAGATTCCAACACTTCTCTCCAAAGGTTAAGCTTTGCATTTACCCCTTCCTGAGTTTCATCTATCAACACTATATCGTCTGCGAAAAGCATACACCAAGGAATATCATCTTGAATATGTCGTGTTAACTCATCCATTACCAACGCAAAAAGGTAAGGACTTAAGGATGAGCCTTGATGTAATCCTACAGTTATGGGAAAGCTTTCGGTTTGTCCTTCATGAGTTCTTACGGCAGTCTTTGCTCCTTCATACATATCTTTTATAGCTTGGATATATGCTACTCGTACTCCTTTCTTCTCTAAAATCCTCCAAAGAATGTCTCTTGGGACCCTATCATACGCTTTTTCCAAATCTATAAAGACCATGTGTAAATCCTTTTTCCCATCTCTATATCTTTCCATCAATCTTCGTAAGAGATAGATTGCCTCCATGGTTGAGCGCCCTGGCATGAACCCGAATTGGTTGTCCGAAACCCGTGTCTCTTGCCTTAATCTATGCTCAATGACTCTCTCCCAGAGCTTCATTGTATGACTCATTAGCTTAATACCCCTATAGTTCATGCAATTTTGTACGTCGCCCTTATTCTTGTAGATAGGCACCAAAGTGCTCATTCGCCACTCATTTGGCATCTTCTTCGTTTTCAAAATCCTATTGAAAAGGTCAGTGAGCCATGTTATACCTGTCTCTCCCAAAAGTTTCCACACTTCGATTGGTATATCGTCTGGGCCTATTGCTTTTTTATGCTTCATCTTCTTCAAAGCTACAACCACTTCTTCCTTCCGGATTCGACGATAAAAAGAGTAGTTTCTACACTCTTCTGAGTTACTCAACTCCCCTAAAGAAGCACTCATTTCATGTCCTTCATTGAAAAGATTATGAAAATAACCTCTCCATCTGTCTTTAACCGCGTTCTCTGTAGCAAGAACCTTTCCATCCTCATCCTTGATGCACCTCACTTGGTTTAGGTCCCTTGTCTTCTTTTCCCTTGCTCTAGATAGTTTATAGATATCCAACTCTCCTTCTTTGGTATCTAGTCGTTTATACATATCGTCGTAAGCCGCTAACTTAGCTTCTCTGACAGCTTTCTTCGCCTCTTGCTTCGCTTTTCTATACCTTTCACCATTTTCATCAGTCCTCTCCTTGTATAAGGCTTTACAACATTCCTTCTTAGCCTTCACCTTTGTTTGTACCTCCTCATTCCACCACCAAGATTCCTTTTGGTGTGGGGCAAAGCCCTTGGACTCTCCTAATACCTCTTTTGCTACTTTTCGGATACAACTAGCCATGGAATCCCACATTTGGCTAGCTTCCCCCTCTCTATCCCACACACATTGGGTGATTACCTTCTCTTTGAAAATGGCTTGTTTTTCTTCTTTTAGATTCCACCATCTAGTCCTTGGGCACTTCCAAGTCTTGTTCTTTTGTCTTACTCTTTTGATATGTACATCCATCACCAACAAGCGATGTTGATTAGCCACGCTCTCTCCTGGTATAACTTTGCAATCCTTACAAGTTATACGATCCCCTTTCCTCATTAGAAGAAAATCTATTTGTGTTTTTGACGACCCACTCTTGTAGGTGATCACATGTTCTTCTCTCTTCTTAAAGAAGGTGTTGGCTAAGAAGAGATCATATGCCATTGCAAAATCCAAGATAGCTTCCCCATCCTCGTTTCTCTCCCCAAAACCATGGCCACCATGAAAACCTCCATAGTTGCCTGTCTCCCTGCCCACGTGTCCATTTAAATCTCCTCCTATAAATAACTTCTCCGTCTGAGCAATTCCTTGCACCAAGTCTCCAAGATCTTCCCAAAATTTCTCCTTCGAACTCGTATCCAACCCTACTTGAGGTGCGTACGCACTAATCACATTGATAAGTTCTTGTCCTATTACAATCTTGATTGCCATGATTCTATCTCCTACCCTCTTGACATCTACAACATCTTGTACCAAGGTCTTGTCCACGATGATGCCAACACCGTTTCTCGTTCTATTTGTGCCCGAATACCAAAGTTTAAACCCTGAGTTTTCTAGATCCTTTGCCTTACTACCAACCCACTTAGTTTCTTGTAGGCACATAATATTTATCCTTCTCCTCACCATAACTTCCACTACTTCCATAGATTTTCCCGTTAAGGTTCCTATATTCCACGTTCCTAAACGCATTTTGCTCTCTTGAACTCTACCCTTCTGTCCTAGCTTCTTCACCCTCCCCCGTCTAATAGGATCAAAGTACTTCTTTTGTGTATCCCGGGTAAAGTTGATAGGAGCATATGCTCCCAAACAACTTTGAGTGGAGTCGTTCGAAAAGAAGTTTCTATGGCCCCCTTGCTCATTTAACACTGCATCCGGGTGCCGATGGAGATACAGCGACCCTTGCTCACTTATCACTGTGCTCAGGCCACACAGCGCGCCACTTACGGGTGACGCCCTAGCTTTAGCGCGATTTTGTTCTGGATTCATTTTCATAAGGATTCGACGTGATCATGGAGTGCCGGCTGTCGACTACCTGACGCCCTCCCCCTCCTCCTTTATCCGGGCTTGGGACCGGCCATGTAAGACATAGGCGGAGTTATACTACGGATAAACATGAAATCCAGAAGTATAGCACATCACATCATCTCACTAGCAATATAATTAATCAAGTGCTTAATAACCCATACTAGTACGCCAGTCAGAGTCACCTATGGTGACCTGTACGACTACAAATATCTCATAAATCAATGTTAGCTCATAAGTCGGAGTCACCTCTTGTGACATGTACGACTTATCCATATCTCATCACATATGCTAGCTCATCACATATCTCGTCATATATGCTAGCTCATCACATATCTCGTCATATATGCTAGCTCATCACATATCTCGTCATATATGTTAGCTCATTACATATCTCATCATATATGCTATCTCATCATATATCTTATCATATAAACTAGCTCATCACATATCTCATCATATATGCTAGCATCTCATAACATATCTCATCATATATGCTATCTCATCATATAAGCTAGCATCTCATAACATATCTCCTCATATATGCTATCTCATCATATAAGCTAGCTCATTACATATCTTATCATATATGATAGCATCTCATACATATCTCATCATATATGTTATCTCATCATATATGCTAGCATCTCATAACATATCTCATCAATCATGGCTAGCATATAAGTCGGAGTCACCTATAGTGACCTGTACGGTTGAAATCATAGCTCATTAATCATTGCTAGCACATAAGCCGAAGTCATCTATAGTGACCTATACGGCACTACACCTGCACACGAGTCAGAACCACTGTAGTGGTATGTACGACAGAACTGGGTGTAAATGAATACGCTCAAGTGCTACGATCACGTGAAGAGTCACCTACGAGTCGGAACCACCTATAGTGGTCTGTATGACAAGCATGTGCACCTACCTTGAATTCAAGGTGAGCGTATGTACGGGAGGTGAACAATACGTGAAGGACTGTGCCCTGGCCACGAGCGGAAGCACTAACACAGGGGTACAGGTTTATAAGCTTTAAATGCCTCTAATACAATATGTACGACTCATAAGCAACCTGTACGACAATGCCGGAGTTGCCTATTATTGCAACCTGTACGACAATGCCGGAGTTGCCTATTTATGCCGGAGTTGCTTAAAACATAAATGTAGTCATACCATAACTCTATCAATTCAACTAATATTGTATACTTACCTGAACTTACCTGTGTGTCTTGCATTCACCTTTGTAATTCAGAGCATTCGCAATAATTATGTGCAAGTAATATACATATGGATATACCAGGATGTAAATATGAACTTCAACCATATCATAATATTTCCAAATATATAAACGTATATACAAATAACATAATATGCATAAGCTGTAACATCCCACTCCCGAACTATTTACCTTCGAAAATAATTATAGGTGATAAGCTCAACTAAACATTAGTTTAACTAACTATCATTACTAACTATTTTTCACTTCAATTTCTTGCTTCATCACACTTTAATTTATGACCAACATTTATTCACCTAAACATAAGTTTAAATTTCACATTTTCTACCAATGTCCTTTACGTTATTTCATTTCTCCAAACAAGGCTATAGTCCTAATTATTTAGTCTCATTATTATATGGCTGCATCTAATGTCTCGTTAGACTGCCTACGTACCCTAAATAGGGATCAAGCCATTCGTAGTTCGCATAAGTACTTCAAAGTATTCACAGTAGTTATATGCAATAATCAATTATAAACGTTTGTGAAATTGTCAATCTCATATATATATATATATATAATAAGCAGGAAAAGATCCACTCACCTCACGTCTGCACTACGACTCCCTCGTATGCATATCGAGACATCACGAACCAATGTCGCCTATAACAATTATCAAGTCACGTCTTAGGGTTCTTACCGATAGAATACATAATTTACATAATCACATCCCTACGTAATTCAGTTCGGAAGATCAGTATCATGAATTTCTGATCCGTTACTTCCAAGGGTTCACATTATGTTCCTAGAACCATGTTCTAATGTTTCATTATGATCCAAAGGTCGGATCTCTGCCAATTGCCAAAATCAAGTGGCGGTCAACATTTTATTTTATGAACTTACAAATCCAATTCAGGAAGATCAGTACGTCAGATTCCCAATCAGTAAATTTCTATGGTCCTCAAATATTATGTACTATAACATATTAAAGTTTGGTGACGATCCAACGGTCGAATCGTGAATTTAAATAATGACCTATTAACATATCGAAATGAAAGTAAGTCCAAACAATCAATTTACGTCATACGGATATCAAACATGAACTCAGGGTATCTAACAGTATTTAAAAAGACATCATCGGGCCACAGGTCACGCGCCGGCACAGGTGGCGGTCGGTCGCCCCGACTCGCCTGAAAATTCAACTATTTCTAAAAATTACTAAATTTTACAGAAATAAAGATCTCAAAGAGTAGAGCAAACTTTATACCTGCGGCCAAGGCCAATTTGGCAGGGAAAAGCCCCAATTTCTCTCGAATCCGCCGAAACCCTAGAAATAGGTGTGCCTCAATCCGTCGATTCCATAGCTCCACCACCCCCAAACTTGTTTGGGATTTCATCTAGACCTTAAGGGGAGTTGAACCATGGTGATAGTCAATGGTTTTGTCTTCACAAATGGGGGAATCACCATTGGCCACCCCACCACCCACCGATGTATATCTCACAAACACAAGGCCAACTTAGCTCGATTTTTGGTGGAAACATGAAGAGGGGTAAACATAGTGATGATTAGTAGTGATAAGTCATCACAATTCGTTGGAAAATTGACGATTTTCACCGGAAATTATACCATGTCGCGATGGGTCAAGGGGAAACCGGTTTTCCCCCTCCTTTTCTCCTTCCTTCCTTTCTCTACTTTCTCCTTCTCAGATTCATCACTTCCTTTCTCTTTCCTATTCTGATTTGTCCCTCTCTTCCCTCCTTTCTCTCCCGCACCCTTTTCCTTTTCTTCTTCTTCTTCCTCTTTCCTTCGCTGTTATCCGGCAGCTTCTCCATCTTCCTCTTCTTTCTTTTTATTTATTTATTTTCCACTTTAAATTAACTAAAAGAATTTAATGTAAATATTATAGAAATATATATATATATATATATATAAATAGTAACCAATACAAAAGTACTTCTCGGGTTTACAGTTCCGTAAAACTTTAACCGTAACCCCAAATCCTCTTCTACTTGCGCTTACGAGTCCGTAATGTCAAGTACTTCAGGAAAACGCTAAGGATTAATTCATACACCTCACTATACGCTGATCAATCAAAGTCAATATCCTCGCCTCTAAAGGCATTTTCATAAATTCACGTTTTTAACCTTTATAAAATTGTAAAATTAGGGACGGGTTGTCACATAGTTGCTTAAACATTCAACAGAAATAGAAAGACTGGGAAGTTGAAAGAAAAATAATTACAAAGTTATGATTATTCTGGTTTTTGTTATTTTTTAGGTTATTTTCAAAAGCAAAAGAAAAAAAATGCATTTGGACAGATTGAGGCCACTAATTTCACTAGCTTCTTGTCACACCTGTAGCCTTTGTATGTTTTTTATTTAAGAAACTCAAGTTTTTTCTATTTATACAATTTTTATTTAAAATATTTTTGAAAATAAATAAGTATTTAAACATAAACGGCCCACTAACATGAGGTTTTGTTATTTTTTTTCTAAAGTCGAAATTTTTAAATTCATTCAAAATTAATATTTGTTGAATTATTTGAACTCCTTTTGATTCTTGTAATTTTAAAAATTTTAAAGAGCAATTTATTTTTAATTTTAATCTTTAATTTCATAGTTATTTTTTAGGTTATTTTCAAAAGCAAAAGAAGAAAAAAATGCATTTGGACAGATTGAGGCCATTAATTTCACTAGCTTCTTATCACACACGTGGCCTTTGTATGTTTTTTATTTAAGAAACTCAAGTTTTTTCTATTTATACAATTTTTATTTAAAATATTTTTGAAAATAAATAAGAATTTAAACATAAACGGCCCACTAACATGAGGTTTTGTTATTTTTTTTTCTAAAGTCAAAAATTTTAAATTCATTCAAAATTAATATTTGTTGAATTATTTTAACTCCTTTTGATTCTTGTAATTTTAAAAATTTTAAAGAGCAATTTATCTTTAATTTTAATCTTTAATTTCATAGATTTGAAAAAAATAAAAAACTAATGCCTACAAGGTATTTCGAACTGCCCACCCACCCCAATGACAACGAAGTGGAACCATTTCCACTGAACCAACGAACTAATTGTGATGTTTCTTACGTTTTCTTTATTTATATTTTATATACATGTATAAAAAAATTTGGGGGCCCCCCAAACTTGGGGGCCTTAGGCGACCGCCTACCTCAGCTACCCTCAAGGCTGGCCCCGGACAACCAAAAGATGGTGTGCTCAGCTTTAAAAGTTGCTCCTTAGCCGAGCCAAGACAATTTTGGTCGAATGAATGGAATTTTAAAGCCGAATACATTTTTATTTCGTGGTGGTTTCTCAGTAGTCCTCGACCACATGGCTCGACCAATTCTCACATCTTCTGAATCGTTTGTTTACTTAATTATTAATGATTGGTGGTCTTTGGTAGACTACTTTCGGTCGAAACCCATAACACAAACGACTGATAAGATTACGTATCCTCGATGGTTAAAAATAATATTTGCAGCATGCTCTACACCTACCTATCTTCGATCCTTCTTCCTTCCCATCGCTCAGCCATGGGAGTTCAATTTTTCCATTCGGCCAGCACACACATTTGGGGGTGTTTAGTCACTTGATTGAGACAAAATGAGCAAAAAGCTACATTATTAATGGCAGGTTATTGATGAGAACCAGGTAGGGACTCCACAATAAGGTTGAAGGTACTAGGCCAATGAGGAATCGTGATTGCTTTCAAGTTGACCATTGGAAAGACGAGTTTTCTATTTTTTTTTAAGGAGCTCAGCCAACTCGTCGAGGTATACTTTCCAAGTTATGTAACCAACTTTTGAGGGTCAAGAAATTGGGCCCAAATTTAGAAAAACTTTAAGCCGAGTACATTCGGCGGTGGATGTTCATTTTTCCTTGACCATATATTTCTCTTTGTCACTTGGAGGTGCTCAGCGGTCAGAGAAAGAAAGTCCTCTGCTTCACCGAGTCACTTCATTTTCGATGATACCGGGGGTTCTTGAACTGCGCTAATTTCCTTAATCATTCGGCTTACGAGCCGAAGCTCAAGGAAATTGAGGAGCAATGTTTGGACCCGATTTTACACTATTGGCCCAAGTAATCAAGGCCGTTAAATGAGCAGAATTTTAGACCGTTGGATGATGAAGTGGTTGAAATAATTTTTAATTAATTGATGTGAAAAATAAGTTAACACACAAAATTAAACCCTCTTTTTATCAATTGTAGTAAAGTATGTAAGTAGGGATCGTTCTAGGCCGGGGATTAGGAGGGATTGCTAAATCACTTGGAAACTGACTTGAAAACGTAAAAACAAAGTTTAAAACACTAACTAGACTCAAAGAATGCAAAACTATACTTTAAAACACTAAAACAAACCAAAAGACTCAAAACAGCCCCTAAACACTCAAAACTACCTTAAACACACAATCTGGGCAGTTTTGGGACTCTAACACAAACTTGGACGAATTTTGGTTTTCTAATGAACTAAAACACTTAAAAACATAATCTAAGACAAGTTCTAATTAATATGACTCAAAGAAATAAGATGGGGTTGATTTTGGACGAAAATAATTAAATTAAGACAAGAACAAAGTAAACAAATTCTTAGACAAATTTAAGTGAATCAAAATAGATTGTAAAATGAATTTGAATGAAACTTATGGATGGAAGGCTAGCTAGGAGGTTCTTCTCCACACATGTCACACTTGCATACAAAACGATTTCCAGTTGCTTTTCGATAAGCTATGAATACTCAACGCCCCAAATTAACCGTGAATTGCACTAATTAACCTTCAGTTTTTCCACAAGTTATTGGATTGGATGATTGCATACGACAACCCAAAACATTCCCTACAAGTTCCCTACATGAATTGCATAATAGAGATACAAGCAAGAATCATTAAGTTCTATGAAAAACATAAGCATTGACGAGGCACTCGTTACTATGAATTGCATGAAACTTATGCCAAGAATTTACTTAACGTGATTGTGACTAGCAACCTTCACTACTTGTGAATATAAGTTCATAACGATTAGGTGAAACTCCCTTATATTCTAGCGTTAAATTCATGCATGAAAATTAAGCGTGCACTCTCAACCAACATACACAAATCATTTTTTATACGATCGGATAAGTAAATTGAATTCACAACTTATGAATCACAACTGGATGTAATCAAATCATATTGCAAGTATGAACATAGTTTCGAATCACCCCCTAACTAAGAGGGGTTTAGTTCCTCATACTCACAAAGCAAAGATACATAAAATTAGACATTAAAATCAAAGGAAAGAAAACACCTAAAATGCTCCAACTTGGCAACAAGTGCATCCAAGAATTCTCCTTTCCCTTGCTTGCGGCAGATTGCTTTGTGGACAGTTTTTGGGTAGTTTTATGACGTAGAATGGATGGGAAGGTTTAGGGTGAGTGTGGAGGAGTGTTTGATGTTTGGAGGGTGGTGGAGAACTAGGGAAAGAGGGTGGAAGAAGGTGGAGTGGCTGTTATGTTTTCTAGGCACTAGAATGGTGTTTTTGGGATGTTTTGCTTCCTAAGGTGTGTATGGACGAATTTCTGTGATGAATGGTGAATATGAGAGTGTGAACCCTTTGCCAAGGGGTGTAAACATGTATATATAGGCCCCAAAAACCTTAGAGAATCAGGTTAGGCTAGGGAGAATGCATGGCAAAGAGTGTATGTGGTGTGCAATGGTCCAAGGGTGAAAATGAAGTGATGATGCAAAGTGTGAAGGGTAAAATGGAGTGGTCTTGTAGCTAGGGGGCATGAATGATTGTGTACATTGCATAGAGATGGAAAGGGAGGTGAAAATGTGTCAATAAATGGGTCAAAGGTGCAGCAACATGTGGTACACAAGGCATGGGATTCCAAATGTGAATGATGGAGCATCAATTGGTGCATGTTATGGTTGTGAAAGTTGTATAAAATTTTGTGGGTGAAGGGAACAAGAAGTATCAAGCAATTAAGTGTAATAATTAAATGAATTGAAGCATGAAATCAGAAATTATGTAGGGGACAAGAGTGATCAAGCATGGCATGGGAATCCAAAGGGAATTCTATGTTGTTTTGCATGGCAATGAAGGCAAGTTGGGGTGACAAATTTTTGGGCTGAGTTCTTCATCTTTTGGACCATAATTCTTCACATTTTTGGCCTCTTTAGTTCTCAAATTCGTCCATCCATTTTGGCCCAAATATGTGACATGCATTCCAAGCTCCATTTTGCTCCAAAATGCTCCAAAATGCATCTTCTTGCCTACTTTGTCCATAAAATCTGAAAACACACGAAAATGACTTTAAACATTAAAATAACTAAGGAAACACGACATAAATGCACAAGAACAAGCCAACTAAGTCGCATAAATATGCTCCTATCATTAATATTGAGAAATAATATTGTGATAATCATGATATTATCTCTTAGTAATATATTAAATTATCTAAACCTATTTATCTAAATCCCAATTGAATCCAGATAATGAAGCATCCAAGGTAGGATGATCATCATAGAAGTGCAAATGATGCGCGCCTTTTGATGATGTTTTGTTTTTGGCTACATGGATGCATCTGAGTGAAAATGAAGGAGGCCACATGCAACGGTATATTCCAGTAAATGGGTGATAGGATTTGCATGGATTGCGTGTGAGTTGGAAGAAAGCATGTGACATGCATGGCTACATTCAGATAGATAAGGGGGCTAATTAAAGAGAAAATAATGGTCTTGGATAATGATGACAAGCCTAGGTAGGCTAGCCTATGATGATAAGAAGACTTTTAGTTGGATAGGCTTTTATGAGGTTTGGAAAATCACAAACATCTATCTAAAGGATATGCCTTAGTCTCTGATGCAAATTAATTTCAGTTCCGCGAAATAGAGTTGTAGTTGGACTCTACAAAATTATCTGGTCGTGCCAAGCAAGTACATCAGCCTTATAAATACAGAGGCAGTGGCAACGAGAATACCCCTCCAATTCAACATACGAACTGCCCTGCGCAAACTCTCGCTCTACGCGAAACCTCTCAACAACCTTGACATTTTTATTTTCTTTTTTGCCGACACATCTTCAGTTTGGATAAACACCACTGTTGCCGTAGAATCAGTTAACCGTGGAGCACCTTTAGTTTGGATAAACAGCACTGCGTCGAGGCCGACTGATTATCTATCCAAGTCTTGGTCGAGATGGATTTTTGAATCCTTATTAACAGAGGTCATCTCATTAGCCTTCTTAGCAAAGTGAGGTGTTATAGATCACTGGGCTTGGCACATCGAATGCTGAGTTGTTTTATAATTGGGTATTCTCAAGTGGGATTTAGAGTTCGGCATTCTGACAACCGTACTCCATTTACGATTAAGACATACATTTGCTTTCAGTACTTGTGCCCGTATAGTTTGGTGTCGATTCGGCGTGCTTATACTCTTACGAATATAATCACTGTGACCGAATTCAGTGTCGACGATTTGTGAACTTCACAGAACTAGCAGCGTTGTCTTCAAGCTCTAGAACCTGAAGGCTGAGATGTGTTCCTTCCTCAGCCGCAGTCACAAGATTAAGAAGTCAGCAGTGTGCCCAACGCCACACTACACATTCTACTCCCCAGCCGAGTTGGCACGTCCCGCACACAATCGAATGACGCAATTAGCTCATTAGTTACTCGGCATGCACGCCACGTATGATAGGTAGTTTTTAAGGTCCCCTTACATAAATTAAAATAATAAAAATAGAATATCGATTCTTATCAAAAATTAAAAACCTGTTAAGAATAAACAAATTTCAGACCTCTCTCCATCACAGTTCACTAAATTACACGAGGACGAACCATCTTGGGCCTTTAAACATACATATTTGAATATTGCTACTCGCTCCGCATATCCAAAACTTTGGTCAATACAACACGCAAAATATTTAGAATTTTAGAGAATCCTGTATAGTGAATTGAAGAGAAGAGTTCAATGTTTTAACCTGCAGCTTAAAGTGTTAGGAAAAGTTACTCATGTATCGGAAGTTCTTTGTTCTCGTATTCATCACTTTGTATTTTTAAAAAACATATAATTATAGTCCAAAAAAGAACACATCTCATTTATATATCTATGCTAAATTTTTGGTTCAAATTATTGTGGAAATCATGGAATTCCAAAGTTTTTAGACTATGGATTGTGTTCAATGACCTACTCAAGACACTTTTACATAAGATGAAAGGGTGAACAAGAAATTATTGAGCTGAAATTCATGTGCTGAAAAAAGTGTATGCAGAGAACTTTGAAGTCTCAAGTGTTGGATGAGAGATTCCTTCGTTACACTGCTGACGAACAGAAATGAATCAAACTCCATATGCCCAATATATTGTAAACAAAACAAAACCATACAATGCAGCTATCATATTACATGCAGATGCAGAGTAATATAGTATTTGCTGTAAAGCTGAAAGCTAGGCCAAACTTCCACAAATAACATATTTCATCAAGTGGCTGCAGAAGAAGAAATATTAATTAGCTTACTTGGTGATTAATTTGTAATGTCCCCTTCTAAGCTAAGATTAAGATACTGTACGATGTTGCTGTTTTTGGAGTCCAAAAAAAGTTTGGTTTCATGTATATTAATTCTTAATAAAGCATCCAATTTTTCATTACCTATGCTGGTCCAAAAACAGGCCAACAGAAGAAGGATGAAGAGGAAAGTTCTATAATTCAATGTCTGTATTAAAAAAAATTATAAAAAAATTAAAAAAAATGTCCATGTGACATAAGTAGGGATGGACAACGGTTATGGCGGGCGGGTAACTACGGTTATTTATCCATAACCGTTTATTCTTATACCCGCATAACCGTTTACCCGTTGGGTAATTGTCTAAACGGTTATATTCACACCCATAACCGTTTATAAATGGTTAACCATACCCATAACCGTGTACCCATTTAACCATAACCGTTTAGTACCCGTTTACCCATTTATCATTTTGAAACCCATTTATCCTTTCTTTTTTACCATCTACTCCTTTTTCACCCATCTACGGGTTTTTTTAACAACTTGAAAATTAAAAAAGAAAAATTTGTCATAAGTTTGTTTTTCTAACAATCAAACACCATTATTGGTACATTCATCATACATTTTCGCATTTTAATTTTTTAAGTCCATATATCATTCCAATAATTTAAATAATAGTTTACTGAAAATATTTTTAATTGTTAGCAATGAAGGTAATATAAAATTTGCTAAGTATTCTTGGGTTACGAAAACTGTTAAAAGACAGTATTCTTGGGTTATTTGACTCGGAATGTAAAATATTAACATAATATATATAATGAACCATGAAATTTAAAGTGGTTAAGGAAAACCATATTATATTAGCTATAGAAATCATGCATTATAATCAATAGCATTGATCTAAGTTTTGTCCGATAGAGAATATGGTTTGTGTTAATTTTACATATATAAAATAAATGGGTAAATGGTTACCCATTTATAACCGTGGTTAATACCCATAACCGTCCATTTAAATTTCGTGGGTAAACGGTTATACCCATAACCGTTTATTTATCTAAACGGTTACCCATAACCGTAACCGTGAAATTTAAATGGGTGGGTATTACCCATAACCGATGTGCATTTGCCCATCTCTAGACATAAGAGCATCTCTCTAGTTATAGCGTATAACTGGTAGCGAATACATGTTTATTTTTATAGCAACCCCGGCAAATGTCGTATTTACAGCTTGTTGATGCTTCAACCGAGAGGAAGGGGGTGGGAAGTGCGTGAAGGGGGAATCTGCTAAGATATAAGAATGAGTAATGCTAGAGAGACCAAATTTGAAGAGTAAATTTGCAAACTAAATTATGTGTCATCAATAGGAATAAACACGTTTATCAACGTTTAAATAGTAAACCAATCATCAACTTCCATGTCTTTTTGTTTTCAAAACTTTGTCTTCAAATTTAATCTTCCTAACACTACCTGTGGAGCCAAAAATATTCACTAGGCGACATGTGGACTTTTGGACAAAAGAGGACAAAAATACCCTCGAGGCATACCGGGTTTCCTACACACGAGCAGTGGAGAATCATCCATCAACCAAGTCAGTAGTACCCAAAATGGGTAACAATTCAAAACCTATTTCATTCTGTATATGTTTTTACCTCATTTTTTCCTTATTCAATTAGCCATTTATTTCAAACATTCCATAACATCCTCAACCAATTAATATAATCAATATATTAAAGGCTAATTACATCACCAAATTAAGCCCAAAAATCACCCTAAATGCCGGTTATCCCTTCTCCAAAGGGAGCGGGCCATTTCCTTCTTTTTTCACCATAATTTTCCTTTTTTGTGACATTGATTAGCCAATTATACAAAAAACCACCAAAACATACATTTTATGTTTAATAGCCAAATAAATTGGCTAATTAAACCTAAATCAAACCCAAAAAACCCTAGCCACCTCCTATCCTTATAAATATACTCTTATTTCTCACCAAAAAGCCAATTCCAACACTTTGGCAAAAATCCCAAAATTCTCTAAACACTTTTTCTCTCTAAATTCTAACTTTGGCATCAGAGGTTCTTCGGCCAAAGCCCCCTCATTCATCATGGGCGCGTGAGGCTCTTGGCCTTAACCTAAGGTGTTAATTGTTTTGTAGGTATAAAATCGTCTAAGATCGAGGAGGAAGAAATTTGCATCCACACTACCCTATAAGAATTGAAATACCCCTATTAGCTCTCCTTTATCCGAGCAAAATTCATTTACAACGCCTTTTTTTTTTTTTTTTTGTGTCTAGAAGTTTTAACTCCCTGAATTTGGCTTCTCTCAATAGATCGATACTCCAAGAGTCACTTTTAAAGCCAATAATCACATATTTTATCATAAACTTTTTTCTCTCTCATAATCATTATGCTTTTTTTTCTTCTCATATCTGCGGTAACTTCCAACACTTACGTGTAAATACTTGTAGCTAGTTTTCTTTGTGATGATAACCAAAGCAAAACTATACGAGGACTAGTAGAGTCAGTATACATGCATGTAAATTGTGTCCATATGGCATTGCTCTAGTCGGAGTGGAGCACGTACAAGAGAATCATGCAATGTAATTTGGCCTTGTCCTTTTTGGAATGTTCATTGCACTTTCCATAGATTACATGTGATGGCCTGTAGCTAACAGGAACGAAACGGATTTCATAATCCCAACAAACTGCAAAGAGATTAACCAGAAAAGTTTGCCTCTGCTATCATTCATCACCTTTCATGCCAATTTTTAACTGGTGGTACGCCTGTCCTATATTGTAGGTACACCATGGATTTTTTTCCCCCACACAAACACCACACTAGGTGATCTATGCTGTATATTTGCAAGAAAATCCTAGGTGAAACATGTTGTATCTAACCATGAATTTATTTATTTTATTACATAAGAGAGACTGCTACAGTCATATAGTTATATATACAACTGATGACATGTATGCCACAATGTACATATGAGAGAGGTGTCAAGAAAACAAATGTACATATAGTAACCACCACAAAGTTACAAACATCCATAGCGCTATGGGGCGAACAGAGTTGCTCTCCTAAGGTCATTTTGACAACCTGTGAAGAATTCTTTTATATGAGCCATTAGATTAATCTAACGGTAGCAATACTAATATGATTATATAATCCTGTTACACCTAAACAAAATGAAGCTCCACAAAAATAGGGTTCACAACTTCAGATTTCTTAGGTTGAAGGAGAACAGGCCGTGATTTCAGATTTCGCAGGATCCTCGGACTTGGGAGAGCAGCCATGTCTTCTTCTCCCTCGTCTTCCCTTTTTCTCTCCTCTTCTTTCTTGTTTTTGTCATTTCTGGCATTCATTCTTCCATAATCCTTACTCATTAATTAATCTCAAATCTTTCACATCCATCGATCGATCTAGCATTGCATTGCATCTGGGATTCTGTTATGGATTACAATTATCTTCTCCTTCTCTCATCAGGAAATAACACACAGATTAAACAGAAAATAAAAGGAGGAAAAGAAAAAAGCCTTCACAGTTTGGATCAGCCTTGATCAAGGAAAGGGGAGGTGGTGGTGGATTTATCAAATTATGCCGCCTGACTATTATTGTTGTACAAGGGAAAAGAAAAAACCTTCACAATTTGTTGCTTCTTTGACTCGATAACTAGATCGTTTCGATTTCGAATATTAGTTCTATAATTTCTGCGAAATCTGCCGACTGCATGATTTTTTTTTTTTTTTTTTTTTTGGCATTTCATTTTGTTTAGGTGTAAGTTACACCGTGTAACAGGATAATATAATCTCATCAGTTTTGCTACCATTAGATTAATCTAATGGTTCATATAAAAAGATCCTCACAAATCCTTAAAAAGAAGACCTTAGGAGAGCAGCCCTAATAGAGAAAAATTAATTAGGTCATTTATGGTAGAGGAATTGATCGGCAGTGAAAAATCCAAAAGAGAAAATGTTTGCTACATGGGTGTATATATGCATCTGTCATAATACAATTCGACAATGCAATACTGCATATTATGGACAACTTCATGTAACAAAATATTATTTGGAAATCCAAGAGTGAGTTTTTTCTTGGATAAAATAAATCCAAAGAGAGTTTAGACCAATCAATATTCACTTGCTATATATAACGTACGTCAACATGAATTGTAGGTTTTTCACATGTAAGTTGGAGAAAAACCCGTTTCACCATAATAATTAACTCCTCTTCCTCCTCCTCGTACCGGCGGCGCCACCCTCCTCTTCCACCCCCAAAACCACCATCACCATCACTGATACACAATTGGGAATGTAAACGCATCCATAATCTTCCCCCACCCGAACACCAAAGAAACTCCATCTGCCATAAAAATGATCCCATTGTTACGTTAATGTTTTGATTAAATAAACATGAATATATGATGATTAAAGGAACAATCGCATTGCATTGTTGACATCGTTGAAGGACAAAAACCCATCTCCGATTGGGATTTTCTGAGGTGGGTTTCTTCAGTTTAAGGGTGTTTCAGGTTTTGGGGGGCCTTGGCCATGGCGGCGATTGTGAAGGAGATCCTGGCAAGGCCAATACAATTGGCGGACCAGGTGAGCAAGGCCGCCGACGAGGCACAATCAAACAAACAAGAGTGCATGGAGCTCAAATCCAAGACCGAGAAGCTCGCCGGCCTCCTCCGCCAGGCAGCGCGTGCGAGCAACGATCTCTACGAGCGCCCCACGCGTCGCATCATCGACGATACGGAACAAGCCCTCGACAAGGCCCTCACCCTCGTCATCAAGTGCCGAGCCACCGGCCTCATGCAACGCGTCTTCACCATCATCCCCAGCGGCTCGTTCAAAAGGATCGGTCAGTCCCTCGACAACAACATTGGAGACGTGTCGTGGCTCCTCCGAGTCTCAGCCTCCTCCGACGACCGCGACGACGAGTATCTGGGGCTTCCCCCGATCGCCTCCAACGAGCCCATCCTCTGCCTCATTTGGGAACAGATTGCGACCCTCCACACTGGCTCGATGGAGGAGCGATCGGATGCGGCAGCTTCTTTGGTGTCGTTGGCAAAAGACAACGACAGGTACGGGAGGCTGATTATTGAGGAAGGCGGGGTGCCTCCGCTGCTGAAGATGCTGAAGGAAGGAGGAAACGAAGGACAGGAGAGCGCAGCCAGGGCAATTGGGTTGTTAGGAAAGGACCCCGAAAGCGTTGAACAGATTGTGAACGCGGGAGTCTGCCCAGTGTTTGCGAAAATCCTCAAAGAAGGCAACATGAAAGTCCAGGCGCTTGTCGCCTGGGCAGTCTCCGAAATGGCGGAGAATCATCCGAAATGCCAAGACCCTTTTGCGCAAAACAATGTCATCCGATTGCTCGTGAGTCATCTCGCTTTTGAGACGATTCAGGAGCATAGCAAGTACGTCATACCGAGCAAGCAACAAATGTCGTTGCACTCGATTGTCATGGGGAGCAGCAAGAACACCGAGCATCAGACGGCACACCCTATAACGGGGAATCAAAACACGTTTAGTCAGATGCAGAATCTTGTGAGTAGCGCAATGACTATGAAGAATCAGGGTTCGGCTCCCCCTGACTCTGCTCATGGCCAAGGGAAGCCGACTCAGAATAGCAATCACCAGAACCTTCATCATCCACCTCCAACTCACCACATTGTGAGACCACACAATCACCATGTGGCGCTGTCCGGGGCTAGCATCAAGGGGAGGGAGTACGAGGACCCCGAAACCAAGGCGGAGATGAAGGCAATGGCGGCGAGGGCACTGTGGAAGCTTTCCAAGGGGAATGCGAGTGTTTGTGGCAGCATCACGGAGTCAAGAGCGCTTTTATGTTTCGCAGTTTTACTAGAAAAAGGTTCTTGGGACGTTCAGCAGAATTCGGCCAAAGCACTGATGGAGATAACCGCAGTGGCTGAGCAGAATGCGGACTTGAGGCGGTCGGCTTTCAAGCCAACATCCCCCGCCTGCAAAGCCGTGGTCGAGCAGTTTCTGAAAATAGTCGAAAAGGCAGACTCCGACCTGCTTGAACCGTGCATACAAGCGATCGGAAACTTAGCAAGAACTTTCAGAGCAACCGAGACGCGATTCATTGGCCCATTGGTGAAGCTGCTCGATGAAACAGAAATGAGTATTTCTACGGCGGCTGTGATTGCACTGAACAAGTTTGCATGCACTGAAAATTTCCTCCACGTAAATCACTGTAAAGCGATTATAGACACTGGGGGAACCAAGCATCTGATTCAACTGGTTTACTTTGGGGAATCCGGAGTGCAGATTCCGTCGTTGATTCTGCTGTGCTACATTGCACTGCATATTCCGGACAGCGAGACGCTTGCTCAGGAGGAGGTACTGATTGTGCTAGAATGGTCGACAAAGCAGGCTCATTTGGCGAATGATGAGTCAGTCGAACAATTGTTACCGGAAGCTAAAAGTAGGCTGGAGCTTTATCAGTCTAGAGGATCAAGAGGATTTTATTGATGTAATCAAGGTGTACAATATTAACTTTTTAGGGGATATAGCCAAAAAAGATTTAATCTCAGTGTTAACTGTTTTGTTTTCGTTTCTTCGTTATCTAAAGATGTACATAACATATAGGGTTAATCTCTGTTTACTATCTTGAAGTTTTGTGGCTTTCAACATTTAGTACATGAAGTTTTTTTCATCCCAGAGTCATACCTCAAGTCTTAATTTGGGACAGTTTCGTACATCCGTTAGTTTTCCTGTTAACTGATGATGTGGCATTCACGTGGACAATGACTGGGCGCCACGTGGATATTTAAAAATTTAAAATTAATAAAATAACAAAATTAAAATTAAAAAAAATTTAAAAAAAAAAAACACCCCCTCTCTCTTTCTTCCCCCTCTTCGCCCTCTCTACCAAACCCTAACCCCCAAATTCAAATCTCCCACACTTCCTGCAATCAACCCTCATCGCCAGCCACCCTCCAATCCAACCCCATCGCTTTCGACTGCAACTAGTTCATCATCTTCGCTGTAACTTTTTAAATGTACCAGAAAATCAAACGAAAAACCAACCCCGCCTGCAAAGCAATCCGATACCGATATCTCTTTCTCCCTCCTATTCATCATCTTCGCTCCGGATAGTTGAGATATTCTCGGGCCAACTTGAGCTACTTGGGAAACCATAGGAGGCAGGGTTGTGGGAGCAGGCAGGGCTGCAGGAGCAAGCTGGATTACAAGAGCAGGCTGGGTCGCGAGAGCAGGCTGGGCTGCAGAAGTAGGCAGGGATGAGGGAGCAAGCTGGGTCACGGAAGCAGACTGCTCAATGCGTGGTGCATGCTAATGCGAGGCTTGGGCTCGGGCCCGTGCAAGCTTGGATGGCATGGCTTGGGCCATGGTGGAACCTTGTAGTGGTGGTGCCACTCTGCTTACGACCTCATTTTACCTCATGGATCTCGGTGATCCCATTTCTTGAGTATTGGAATTTTCACTTATGGAATTTTCTAAATTTCTAGCCATTATATTTTTCTTATACGTTTTATCAAAGAACCTTTGCAAATAAAAAATTCTAATAATAAGAACGTATGAAAAATATTCAAATGGACTAGAAAATAGAGAAAAAAACCTTTTTATGCGAGAGTCTTTTATGAGTGTGAATTTCAACTCTTAATGAAAGCACCAATTTGTGGATGCAAATTTCTTCCTCCTTGATCTTGAACAAAATTGCACCTACAAAACAATTAACACCTTTGGTCAAGGCCAAGAGCCTCACGTGCCCACGATGAATGGGGGGGGCTTTGGCCGAAGAACCTCCGATGCCAAAGTTAGAATTTTGAGAATTTTGAGAATTTTGAGATTTTTGCAAGAGTGTTCGAATGAGTGTTGGGTGAAAATGGGAGCCTATTTATAGGGCTAGGCCGGTCCACTTTGGAGAGAAAGTGGCCGGCCAATTGATGGGTGTTTGGTTGAATTTTTGGTTTAATTAGCCAATTTATTGGCAAATTAAACATAAAAGAAATAAATGGGGGGTTATAGAATTAATTGACTAACTTAATTTGGATAATAAAGTGAGAAAAGACAAAAAATGTAAAGAGCAAAGGGGATGGCCGGCCTTTGACTAGCTTTGGGGTTAAAGTGGATGTATTTTGTGGTTAATTGGATCATTTAATTGATATTTAATGGATTAATCCATTAATTAACCAATTAACATAATTTTGGAGTGAATATTTTAGAGGTTACCTTGCAAAAGGGGATTTGATGAGATGAATCTTGAATTGTTACCTTTTTTGGAGCATTCTTTCTGCTGCTCATATGTAGGAATCCCAGTGTGTCTCAATGGTAGTTTGGTCATTTTTTACTAAAAATCCATGTGTCGCCTTGTGATTATTTTTGGCTCCACAAATGCCCCAACACCTGCTGGGCTGCTCGTAGGAAAGGGTAGCAGGTGTAGAAATCTTCTTGCTCTAGGAAGCTTAGGACTGCTTCCTATTTTGATGTAGATTCCCTCTTTAATATGAAATTATATCCTTCTAGGAAAGGGAAATAAATTTCTCTCAAAGCCTATTTAAGTCCACCTTAAGTGGGTTATTAAATCAACTTTGGAGAGTGATTTATTCTACCCTACAAGAGAGAGAAAGCTTAGAGGATATTTGTTCCCCCTTCCCTAGCAATCTTCTACACTTGCCCGTGCAAAGGACCGTCTTTCGTTGCTTTTTTTTTCTTCTCTGCGCCGCACCGATGTAAGGAAAACTTAACTCTCCTTGTCTTCTTCTTGGGAGGTGCTGCCACGGGGTAGCCATCGGGATGGTGCAGCACATCGGTTGGCAGGGGCCATGAGTCGACTTGTCATGGGCCAATGAGGTGGTGCGGCAGGGGCCATTGCTTGTGCTGCTCGGCTTCATTGCAGCCAAGAATTGGCTCGTCATGGGCCGAGGAAGTGGCGTGGCATGGGGAAAGGGTTTGGGCTGCCATGTCTGAGCTGTTTGCAAAAAATGAGGAAACTACTTGAGATTGATTTCTCAGCTGCCGTAAATGGAGCAGTCAAGGATAAAGCTGTCAAGATCGAAGTTGCTGTAGATGAAGTGTCGAATGAGCGAACTGTTAAGTGCAGAAGTGGTTGTTGCCGCTAGACCATTTGCTGCCTAGTTGATCTTCAAGCATTCGATCTTTTAAGCTATGTGGCCTTCTTACACTGGAAAGCTTACCCAGATGGGTGTCAGGGAATTAGTTTACCCTCTCGCACTGGAGAGCAATTAGTTTACCCTCTCGCACTGGAGAATAAACCTATATAGGTGTCGGGGAATTGGTTTACCCTCTCGCACTGGAGAGCAATTAGTTTACCCTCTTGCGCTGGAAAGCAATTAGTTTACCCTCTCGCACTGGATAGCAAACCCATATGGGTGTCGAGGAATTGGTTTACCCTTTTGCACTGGAGAGCAATTAGTTTACCCTCTTGCACTGGAGAGTATACCATTTTGGGTGTAGGGGAATTAGTTTATCATCTCGCACTGAAGAGCAATTAGTTTATCCTCTCACACTGGAGAGCAGACCCTTTTAGGTTTTTAGCAATCGTTGTGGACAGCAGTTGAGTCATGCTTGTGAATAACTTTTTGAATCTTCATTGAGAATAAAGAAATAAATCTATTGTTCTGGAAGGCAGAAACTGCATAACAAACTAGATAATCTTCGGCTTGTGAAGCCTTGTTCGTCGAGACTTCAAACTTATTTGGAAAAAACCCAAACGAGGTTTAGGGGGTGATGGAGACTTCCCCTGCTTGTGTAGGCTGTTTCGTTGACTTGTCAAGATACTTGTCACATCGGCCCTCATTTGTCAGCTTCTCAAGATACTGCTTCCACTTCAGGCAATCGTTAATAGTGTGGCCTGGTCCTTGATGAAATGCGCAATATTTTGTATGATCCAGCCTGGTAAGATCGTCTTTCATGGGTGGCGGCAATTCGAACCAAGGTTCGTTCTTGAGCTTGTGGATAATTTGGCGATTGAAACTGTGAATTTGGTGAATGTTTTAGGCGTTGAGTCTTCTCTGGTTGGGGAACGTTCCATTTGCTTCTTTTCTGACTCGTTTTTGTTAGACTGCTTAGCCTCGTCCCATAGTGCATGTTTTTCTGCTAAAGCATACGAAGCTACTAGGGTTAGTTCTTCTCCCATGATCAGTTTTTCGAATAAAGGATGTTCGGCGGGAAGTCCATTTCTGAATGCTGCCGTTGCTATGTTTTCATTGCAACCAACAATCTTAGCCTTCTCCGCTTTGAATCTCTTGACATAGTCGTGAATTGTCTCCCAATGGTCTTTTACGATGCTGAAGAGATGGTCGGATGTCCTTTTGATTGAGCGGTTAGATGAATACTCCTTAGTCAAAACAAAACAAAGTTCGTTAAAACTCCGGATCGACTGCGACGACAAAGTGTGAAACTAGTCTTGAGCCTCGCCTTGTAAAGTTGTGGCAAAAATTTTACATATAAGCTCATCGGTGTTCCTGTAAAGGATCATGGTACTGCGGTAGTGCTTGAGATGTCGATCTGGATCTTCGTCTCCCTTGTACGGAATGAAGTGAGGCATAGTGAACCCGCGAGGTGGATCTGTCCGCTCGATCTCATTCGTGAATGGTGACATGCTTATGTTGGTCATGTCTCGTCGAATCGCATCGTCAGCAGGCTCGTTATGTTGGAAATTATACAATTGTTCGGTTATGAGTCTCTCAACTTCTTCTTGAAATTGCCTATGCTGAGGCAGTGGAACTTTCGGCTGTTTCCAATCGTGACCTATGGGTCTAGGCCGCTCTTCCCTATGGTCGACTCATCCATGTCACGGCTGCAGCGCATGTGGCATATACTTGGCAGGCGAACGGGCCGTTCACAGGCTGCCGGTTGAACTTGAGTCAGATTGAGTGACTGCTTCTATCTGTCTACCGTGCTACCTATTCCGATGTGAAGTGGAGAATGCTTCTTACGAGCCTAGTTATGAATGAACATTTCACATGGAAGGTTGTCCATGTTGATAATCGAAGTGTGACCTCAATGGTGAACGTATGCTCGTCCGTGGGCTTGATTGGGAATGCACGCTCCTCTGCGCGCTAAGACAAGAGTATACGCTATCCCAATGACCCAGACGGGAGCGTAAACTGCCAGAATGCTTGGAATGTGGCTGGTTAAGGGGATGTTTACCGGGACGCTGGTGGAGAGGTTCGTCTGCCCTTGTCCTACTTCGGGACACCTCGTCTGGGGCTCGTTGGATCTTAATGTGTTGTAAGAGTTGATTCACCAAGGTTGTTTGTTGTGCAAGGGCGCTCGTCAACTTTATGACTTGTCGAGACAAGTGTTGTTCGCCATTTTGATTAGAAAAGCTTGGAAAGAATGTGCCTCCTTGAGCAGTGGAAGTGTGGTAGACTCCGGGTGCAAGATTTGAATTGGGAAATGTCAAATCCGCGGAGAAATATGATGAAAATGCCCCCGGCTCGATGGTTGCTCTGGATATTTGAGATATTCTCGGGCCAACTTGAGCTGCTTGGGAAACCATGAGAGGCAGGGTTGTGAGAGCAGGCAAGGCTGCGAGAGTAGGCAAGGTTGCAGGAGCAGGCTGGATTACAGAAGCAGGCTAGGTCGCAGAAGCAGGCTGGGCTGTAGGAGTAGGCAGGGCTGCAGGAGTAAGCTGGGTCACGGGAGCATGCTGCTCAATGCGTGGTGTATGTGAATGCGAGGCTTGAGCTCGGGCCCGTGCAAGCGTGGATGGAATGGCTTAGGCCATGGTGGAACCTTGTAGTGGTGGTGCCACTCTGCTTACAACCTCATTTTGCCTCATGGATCTCGACGATCCCATTTCTTGAGTATTGGAATTTTCACTTATGGAATTTTCTAAATTTTTAGCCATTATATTTTTCTTATACGTTTTATCAAAGAACCTTTGCAAATAAAAAATTATAATAATAAGAACGTATGAAAAATATTCAAATTGACTAGAAAATAGAGAAAAACACCTTTTTATGCGAGAGTCTTCTACGAGTGTGAATTTCAACTCTCAATGAAAGCACCAATTTGTGGATGCAAATTTCTTCCTCCTTGATCTTGGACAAAATTGCACCTACAAAACAATTAACACCTTTGGTCAAGGCCAAGAGCCTCACGCGCCCACGATGAATGGGGGGGCTTTGGCCGAAGAACCTCCGATGCCAAAGTTAGAATTTAGAGAGAAATAGTGTTTAGAGAATCTTGGGATTTTTGCAAGAGTGTTCAAATGAGTGTTGGATGAAAATGGGAGCCTATTTATAGGGCTAGGCCGGTCCACTTTGGAGAGAAAGTGGCCGGCCAATTGATGGGTTTTTGGTTGAATTTTTTGTTTAATTAGCCAATTTATTGGTTAATTAAACATGAAAGAAATAAATGGGGGGTTATAGAATTAATTGACTAACTTAATTTGGGTAATAAAGTGGGAAAAGACAAAAAAGGTAAAGAGCAAAGGGGATGGCCGGCCTTTGACTAACTTTGGGGTTAAAGTGGATGTATTTTGTGGTTAATTTGATGATTTTATTGATATTTAATGGATTAATCCATTAATTAACCAATTTTTTGGAGTGAATATTTTGGAGGTTACCTTGCAAAAGGGGATTTGATGAGATGAATCTTGAATTGTTACCTTTTTTGGAGCATTCTTTCTGCTGCTCGCATGTAGGAATCCCAGTGTATCTCAATGGTAGTTTGGTCATTTTTTACTAAAAATCCACGTGTTGCCTTGTGATTATTTTTGGCTCCACATCGATTCCGCTGGTGGTCTGAGTAAGGGGTGTGCGGGAGAAGGATCTAGGAAAGAAGACAAAGATTACGCATGTATTTGTCGACAATAGCATTTAAAAAAATTAATTTTATTAGGAATAAGAATTTAATTTGGACTTTAGGTACTTATTTTGTTTTTGTCTCGAAAATAGATTCTTAAAGTACTATTATTGACATGTCATCAAACTTTGGAGTCAACTACCTTCTTCAAGTAGCACATATTTGCTAATCTGTGCTACTTGGAAAAGTTAGTTAATTGCAAGGTTTGATGACTTTAGTATTTTGAGAAACTGTTTTTGAGATGAAAGAAAATAGATATTTACTTTTCGTCGCGCAACTATTTGGTCGACAAATAATTCGTCGCATGAAACACTTCAAGTAAACATTGTGCGACGAATATTTCATCGTGTAAAGGGACTCTGAAATGGTCAATGTGCGTTGAAGTTGTCGTATTTACTACGTATTTTATGCGACGAAGGATTTGTCGCACAAGTTTTTGGGACCAAAATGCTCGACCAAATGTTTGTCACACAAAGTCCTCTTGGTTCTTTATAAGCTCAATTTCACTTTCACTTTTTTCACATTGTTTTCCCACAACCCTAAATTTTTTCCCATTTTCTTCATCCCAAAACCCTCTTGTTTTAATTTTGGTGAGATGGCCAATTCCGGTGCTCCTACAACTAAGTGATTTGAGGGAGAAGGATCTGAGACAGGTAAAAATTCAATTTATGTGAATCTAATATTTATATTTTTGGAAAAAAAACAATTTTAGATATGTATTACTTACTTTGATTTTGAAATATATGTTTGTTTCTGGAGATAAAAAAAATTAATTTAAAAAAAAAAAAAAAAAAACTGGGAGAGTGTCAGTGCAAGCTCGAATGGAGTGCGCAGCATAAGCGAATCTTTTACTATGGTATGAGAGGAATGAGTACACCGAGATGTGCAGAGTTTATGCATGACGTTAGGGTAGTAGTGCAGATCAACTGTTCTACGAAGTGGGTGTCTTGGAAAGATGTGCCCGAGGACTGAAGAAGTCTATGCTGGATGAATTATCAGTAAGTGTGGATTAGTAAAATAAGAAGGGTTTTTATCACAAATGGTCCTTCAAATTGACCAACCCAATCAAGATGGTCCCTGAAATTGAAAATCGATCAATGTAGTCCCTGAAAATGGCTATTGCAAATCAATGTGGTCCTTCTGTTACAATTCCGTTAAAATTTCTGTTAAGTGCTGATGTGACACTTAAATGGGTCCCACAAATTTAATTAAATATTATTATGTGAATAAAACTATTTAAATAATAAAAACCAATTGTTATTTTTTATAATTAAAATCTTAAAAAAATAAAAAAGAAAAAAGAAAGAGATGATTGAACACTGTTCATCATCTTCTTCCTTTCTTATTCACATAAATGATGAAATTAGAAGGAGAAATCCCAAACTTTTTCATGGTGTGGATTTTGGTTGTGGCATCACTATCCTACTTTCACACCGTCGGCAAGCTCACTTCTCCGGGCACCACCAGACTCCTCGCCATCCTACCCATCACATTCTTCTTCTTCTACCTCCCTCTCAATCTGACCACCATTTTTCTCGGTGGCCTATCCTCTTTCTTCCTCGCTTGGCTTGCCAATTTCAAGCTTGGGATTTCTCCTTCCAATGTCATCATTGATGTGAATATTTTTGTGAATAGGAAGGGAAGAAGATGATGAACAGTGTTCAATCATCTCCTCCTTCTTTTTTATTTTTTATTTTTTATTTTTTAAGATTTTAATTATAAAAAATAACAATTGTTTTTTATTATTTAAATATTTTTTATTCACATAATAATATTTAATTAAATTTGTGGGACCCATTTATATGCCACATCAGCACTTAACAGAAATTTTAACGGAATTGTGACAGAATGACCATATTGATTTGCAATAGCCATTTTCAGGGATTACATTGATCGATTTTCAATTTTAGGAACCATTTTGATTGGGTGGGTCAATTTCACGGACCATTTGTGATAAAAACCCAAATAAGAATTATTTTTGTTAAATAGTATATTATAATGTATAATTTGTAATTAGTTTTTTTTTTTTTGTAACAATATAACTGTGACAACCCGTCCCAAAATATTTATTTTCAACGGCATGAAATTACTTATATACCCTTGGACATTTTGTGTGGTGGTGTGGTAGGTTAGATTTTGGACCAATTGGTGCTAAGTTCTATTATTTTGGAACCAATTAGGACTTAGATGGTATTTTCTTTGGTTTTGGTTGGTGACCCACGTGGACCACACACACACACACTCACTCTCTCTCTCTCCCGTGTACTCTCTCTCTCTCTTCCCTCTTGGATTTTCTTCATTATCCATACAATCGTACGAACGATCTCCAAACCAACCCATTTCTTCACGAATCAAGCTTGTAGACACCATCATCATCTTCATCTCATCGTCATGAACCTATCCATACCTTTCTTTGGACGTGAAACCCTCGATTTCCTGAGAACCCAGATTTGAGGTACTGTTCATGCACACGTAAATGTGAAGTTTTTATAAGATTTTAAGCTCGTAGGAAGCTTTAGGGCGTTCTTACAAAGCCCGAAGAAGAAAAACCAAGTAATTTGGACGTCGGGAAGTCGAGCTTGACGAGTTATAAGTTTTGGACGGATTATCGTGCTTTCTCCAGTGAGATCCCGTGATTTTTGGAGCTTGAAATTGGTAAGATTGTGTTCTTCTAGTCCTAAGATTCATTTTGGTTACGATTTCATGAAATTTGGTTGAGAAATGGAAGTGAAATGAAGGTTTAAACATTTTCCAGTTTTCCGGCGACGGCGGCGACTGGCAAGGTTCACCGGAGAAGAAAGAAGAATATTCCGTCAAAGTTGGTGGAATATTCCTAACAGACGGTAACGGCGTCAGGTAATTTGGACGGAATATTCCTTTATTTTGACAGAATATTCCTAACGGCAGTTAGGGATTCTGTTAGGATTCCCTGTGCGTGGCCACTCGTGTTATCGTGCCTCCGCCGGCGTGTGGGTGGTCAGAAAATTTTTCTAAAAATATGGGGATGTTCGTGGGGTTATGTAGATCATGTTGGTATATTCAAACATCCCATTTGTTCAATGTATGAGAAGTTATTAACTAGTTTTGTCTATGTGCTTTAAATAACGTTTATTCAGTTATTTCGCATATAGGTGAGGCCTATCCAAAGGACGACCGCAGTCAAGGGCGACTCGGGGGCTATGACCCTTCGACATATCAGTGAGTGGGCTTTTGGTTTTAAGTATATATGTATATGCTTGGTATCTTTCCTAGAAAATGCGTTTAAATGAGTTATGAATTAAATTGCCATGCCAAATGTCTTACATTTAGAATATGCATATGATGTTTGCATATATACATAATTGTGGTGATGTGGACGCTCATGTAAGCCTCAAGTGAGTTTATGAATTGTGAATGTGAATAACGGTTGTGATTAATTGAGAAGCATAAAGCTCATAAACCTGCATACCGGGTGATTGTGATTTAGTCAGAGATATGGTACAAGCCTGTTTATAATGTCACCTCCCACACCATATGCTCACATTGGATCCAATTTAAGTGCACATTATTGTCGTACAAACCATCATAGGTGGTTCCAACTCGTAGGTGACTAGCGATTTATCACACAACTATCATGAGAGCGCAGCATTGAGCATAACTATATTACACCCAGTCTTGTCGTACAGACCTTTACAGTGGTTCCGACTTGTGTGCAGTGTAGTGCCGTATAGGTCACTTGCGGTGACTCCGACTAGATTGACTAATGAGCTATGAATTCAACTGTACAAACCTTTGCAGGGGTTCCGGCTAATATGTTATTCCATTTCTAGGAAAGTTATACATGTTTTACGGCGAGGGGTTAGAGCATTTGATAAATGAAATGGTTTTGAAAAGCTTTGTTTTTGCCCACTCACACTTTCTGTTTTACGCCCCTCCAGGTTTTAGATAAGCTTGTTCGTCGCTGGCTCACGAGGATTGATTGGAGGTTCTGACAGACAATCGCAAATGTAGGGCATCTTTGGGTGTCATTTAATTAGTACTTATTTTCTGGACTGAACTTATGCTACTTACACTCTGATTGTGTAATCACACATATTCTAGCACTTGTCTTAACTAGTACTTTTATGAGTTGGTTTTCATTTATTTGTATTCTCTATTATCATTATTGCTTCGACACTGTGCACATGGCTACGTCACCCTCACGTGACGGCCAGCATGCCCTGATTCGGGTCAGGGTGTGTCAATAACTATATTATTGAAGTTACAAACCAAGACTTGATGAAGTTTATCGATGAGATGTTCAAGAAGCGTTACCAGCAGTGGCAGTCCTGACGGACCAATGGAGTAGAAGTGTTAATTAAGCGTTATGGACGAATAACATATTTTTATATTTATGTATTTGAGGACAATGTTTTTAATTATCTCTTTGTTATGTATTTGGATTAAATTTTTAGTTTAATTGGTTAGTTGATTAATTTGGTTAATTTAATTGAATTAAGTTTTATTATGAAGTTTATGTAAACATAGACAATATACTTTGTTTACATAAACTTCGTAATTAAAAACAAATACTTAAAATCAATGTCCTTGGTCGCTTCAGTGTTTATGCGACGAATTTGTTATCGCACAAAGTCTACGCGATGAAATTAATTTCGTCCCATGAAGTGCTATTGCGCGACAAACTATTTGTCGTGCAAAGTGAGCAAAAAAGGCGGTTAGATTTGCTGCCAATTTTGAGGGTATATGTTTTTCACCCGCACAAGGATTATATACAAGTATGCACACCAATACATCTTTCATACAATGAACCTAACCTATAAGATAACAAAGAGATTGTGGGAAGTTAGATAGTCTTCTCAATACGAGGGATTGACCTATACTAGAATAAGGTGAGAAATGCTAAAGATATTCTTTTGAAGTATGACTTTTCATAGACTATCTGCCACTTCATAGTTTAACGTTAATTCTCACGCCAAAATTTAAAAAAAAAAGTTCCATAAAATACAAGGTGGCAGAGAGTGCATGAAGAGTCACACTTTTGAAAGAGAATAATATTCTTAGCATTTCTCAAGTAAACAAATATTATACACTAATTACAACAATTATTTCCTTTATAACCAGAGCAACCTGGGAATGATTATTGAATCTGAAAATGGAAGCACCCATAACCTCCAAAATAAATGATATGAATAAATTACAAAAAAATACATGCCGCCATGGTGTCGACACTTATTCCATGAGATGTCGACACTAATTCCATGAGATGTCGACACTAAATCAATGAGTTACAATTTTAAAATTCAAAAGTAAAATTTAAACAAATCAAAACTGAAAATTCAAAAAAAAAAAAAATTTAAAACCTTTTCATTACAAAAATACATGCCATGGTGTCAACACTAATTGATATGATGGTGATTTGGTGAATCCTCTTGACTAATTTAAAACCTTAATCAATATATATAGCGTCCCTGCTCTCACAATATACGTTCTAAATAGCTAGTATATCTCGATTGCTGCCTTGTGATCCTTGGAAGCCATGCATGTCTTCTTCTTCTGCAGGTAACCAAAATTTTAGGTCTTTTTTGTCTCATATTTACATGTCTGATATGATCCTAAATCTGTGTTGTTGCTCGTTAGTTATGTCTTACAGTAGGTGACCTATATTTGATCGGATTTTGGTTTTACCCTAGATCGTGGCCTTAAAGCATCAACAATAAGCTTAATTGGTTCACCCGTATCACCTTCTTCTTGTTCTCCAACAAATATACATGAACACATCAAACTTTAAAGTTTCTACATTAAAATAACCAAATTTGTAGAGCCTGATAGAGCGAAAATTTGAGAAGCCGTAAACTTGAATTTTTGAAGTGTTGCATACTGTTTTGTTTATAAGTATTTTTCTTCATTTGTAAGTAGAGATTTTAGGTTTGATTTTCGTTAAAGACGAATTTAAACCAAATTACTATGACTAACTCATTGTAAGACTTACTTCATTCATGTTGCTCTTAGTATAGATAATACTGTATTTATGAAGAAGAAAAAGTGCCACATAGGCCAGCGAAGTGGCGTTTGTAGAAGATCCTACTACATACCCAACTACCATACGTGGGAACCCATTGGAGGTAAAAACCGTAAAATGTTAGGCCATCAGATTCCCTAATGAGTCCGTAGAAAACATATGAAAGCCCACCCATTCATATTTCGGCCTCACTATCAAAGCTCATAAACTGGTCTAGTAAAGCAGGTCCACATTGTGTATAAAATAAGTTTGAACTTTTGGGTTCATGTCGACGGTGGAGCACACGTAAACCTTAAACCAGGCAAAAATCATTACTAATCCATCTTATTTGCTGTCCACTTCTTATTTAATTGTCCTCCACACGCTCCCAAATTTCTTAACTCTAAATTAAACCCATCACTAACCCCACAAATTTCCGAGTTCACTTGCATATATGCATGGAAATCCAAAAAACAGAAACTTTGCTGTTTTCTTCAAGGTAAAAATTCACCCAAATTCTGTTCGTTACTACTTCTCAACTTGTTTAAAGTCTAGATTCTCTTTTGATTTACCCAATCACCAGACATCACTGTTTTAAAAATCTCCGCTTAACACAACCTAGGCTAGGCCCTAGGCGGCTAGACATCGTCCCGATTAATGCATAGGTGTTTGAAAATTAAGACAGGGCGCCTGCCCAAACTGTCTAGCCCACCCAGACTCGCCTACGTCGCGACTCACTTTGATAGAAAATAAATAACTTTAATTTTGCATTTTATTTTTTTTCATTAAATTGTAAGAGACTTGTTTAAATGAACACATACTATATGTTTGTACCCCATGTTTTTATTATATTTCAATACTTCATAATAGAGTCATTCTATTTTATAATTTATGATGAAGTTATATATATTCAAGTATAAGTAGACACTTATTTATACAAAATATAATAGATTTACTTAAATCTGCTTAGTTCGCTTAGGCGCTGAACCCCAACCCTCCGCCCAACGCTAGCCTAGCATTTTTTAGAACATTGCCAGACATTGTCACACGCTCAAAGATTTGTTTGCACACATGAACAATTTTTTGGACTCCTTTGACGTTCATGATTGGATTGAATTACTCACTAATAAAAGTTGAATTGAATTACTCACTAATTGGATTGAATTTAACATTTTGGTAAGATGGGAGAGATTGGAAGAAAACATATCCCTCCATGTATTCATCAATGTTGATGAAAATATTATATTATCCAATCCAATCCTTGATCATAGATTGAATCTAGTATATTATCCGATCCGATCCTTGACGTCAATCAAACACCTAATCCAGTCCTAGACGCCAATCAAGGATTTTGTGCTTTTGCGTTAACGTCCGCTAAATGTTAATTAGGGTTGGTCGATATCAACAAATAATCTCCTCCTTGGCGCGAGTTGGCCAGAGAAAAAGAATCTGACCCAAAAAAAAAGTAAATAAGCAATTAAATGTGTAACGCACTGAGTAGACGCTTTCCACTCACCTACCAAACCAAATGACCCAACCACAGCATAAGCGTGGCCACCCGCCACAGTCCCATAATAGTACGTTTCTGTAAATGGTTAACAATCACAGGTGCATTATTGTCCTTTTACATCCGATTTAGGTCAATTGAAATTTCCCAAATCAGATAAACCCTAAAACCACAAGGATCCAGTTCTCGCGCAGCTTCCAAGACAGCGCCAAACAAATCAAAATAATCGGAAAGCAAAACCATGTCATTAAGGAGGAGCAGAGTATATTAATGTGTATGAATCAACATCCAACCACTAACCACAGATCCACATTTTCTGCCAGATTAACACCAAATCCTCACTAAAAAAACCTTAACCAAAAAGAAAGAAAGAAAAATTACTACATCAAAAGGAATCATCGTTTACTTCATGTTTCCATAGATTGAAATCAAAAGAGATGATCCATAAAACCGCAAACCACGACTACTCGAAACGAGTTTTTGATTCATAGAAACCAAGACTTAATTAAGCAAAAACCAAACACACCAGCACCACCCACAGGCAGAGAGACGCTGAATTGGAAACGACTGCTTTAACCCCTGTTCGGGCACTCCCGAGCGAAATGGCCCGACTCACCGCACTGGTAGCACCCTCCAGAAGCACCTCCGCCTCCACCACCGCTACGGCCGCCTCCTCCATAGCCGCCTCCACCGCCTCCGTACCCTCCACCTCCCTGAGAGCAGTCCCTCGCCATGTGTCCAGACTCGCCACACTTGAAGCAAGCACCACCACCACCGCCTCCACCTCCGTATCCACCGCCTGAGCTGTAGCCACCACCACCCGAGCCGTAGCCTCCTCCGCCATACCCACCGCCTCCTCGGCCACCTCTACCGCCACCGCTACGTCCTCCAGAGCCACCGTTAAAACCGTAGCCTCCGCCGCCGCCGCCTCCACGGCCTCGTCCACCACCCCCGCCGCCTCGGCTGCCCTGAACGGGCCCCTCCTCTGGGCCAGTCACGTCAACAGCCTTGGTTCGGCCACCGGCATCCTCCTCGACGGTGTACTCGACCGTCTCGCCGTCTCCCAGAGTGCGGAAACCTTCGGATCGGATCGAGGACTGGTGAACGAACAGATCCTCGCCGCCGTCGTTGGGGGTTATGAAGCCGAACCCCTTCTGGTCATTGAACCACTTGACGGTGCCGCTCAGCCTCTCACTCATCTTTCTCGCAAATCTCAGAACCCTAACCCTAGAAATTCCCCTTTCTCTCTCTACCACTGTGGGTCTTTCGGCCTCAGGGTTTGACAGCTACTTATACATCCAACTCGAACGAAAAAGTCCGACTGCCACGTGGCACTCTAGAGAACTCAACCCACGGCTCCCTTTTGCCCATCATCCATCCGACGGCTGGGATATTTTTAATTTTCACGGATTTATATGGGCCGCTGGATTCGGCCTTGGGATGGCACGATGGAATTCGAATAGTCCGTTTCCAGTGTCCTTTTCGTCTTTTCATCCCCACCCAAAATATCTTACTCTTCTTTCCTCCATTTACTTCTTGTTATTTACCATTTAACCCAAGGTGGAGGGGCAGTTTCGGGAATGTGTAACATTGTGGTGCTTGGTTTCAATAAAAAATGTCTAATTAAGGTAAGAGTGCTGATAAACTCATTTCATTATCTTTATTTTTTCACTCACATTCTAGTATAAATTTTAATGTTAATTTTACCCTCTTATAAAATGACATTTAAGGACCAAAATAAAAATGTACTGCAGATTGCCCATTTCCTTATTCCCATGCACCATCTTTGTAAAAGAAAAAAAATTTCTCTCTTTCAATTTAATTATTGTGTCTTTTTAAGACGAAATCTCATCTCTTGTAAACAAGTATTTCTACTTCCATTTTTTCTTTTTCCAAAACCTTAATTTCAGGGATCTAATCAAATACAAAATCAATCGATCATATATCACTCATCACTGCTTCATAACATCCATAGCTTTAAACTCTCTATCCTCTCAACCCCTTCTTTGGTTCTATTCCCAACCCAAACCTCACCTCCCTTCTCTCTCATTTCCCTTCTTTCTAAAACTTTAAATACATAACCCACCCATTGAATTCCATTGCAATCCGCAATACTTGAAATTCATAAGAAAAATAAAATATCTAGACTATGCAGGGAACAAGAAGATGGGTGGTGAGGCAATTTTGCTGCAATGGTGGTGTTCCGATGGTTGGGGGACCTGGGTTGGATGTTGGCAGTTGGTGCGGCACTCTAGCAGAGTAAGGGTGTCTAGGGCTAAAATCACATTAGGGTATTTTAGGAATGACGGGAGGTGAGAAAAGAGTATTTTCTTCTTTTAATACTTTTGAAGGTTAAAAAATAAAATAAGGTGAGAAAATAAGACTGTAAGGTGGTATTACTCTTAAGGTGATTTTCGGGGAAATATAGCATTAAATTACGATGCAATCCCCATGTCCTCACGTGGAACAAAAATGAGGTTTTTCTTTTTCTGGTGAGGTCCACTGGTCAAATTGATGGTCAAAGCCCCTAGACTCTTATCTGCTGCGTCTTTCCAACGATAGGGTTCATGCTTTGGGAGAGTAATTGGAAAAGCTGTACCATACAGTATACACACTTTTTTTTATAACGACATACTTATTTTAATTTGCGCTTGTCAAGCAAATAAATTGAAGAATATTAAGTGATAAAATAAATAAATAATGTGTGAGAAGTAAAAAAACGTGATAGCATCATTTTAAATGGAATTGAAATAATTTTTCTCAAGAAAATTATCAAGTAATTCATTTATCTTATAAGACTTTATGTTCCGATTCTAAATGTGTAAACATAAAAGTTACTTAGTGTTACAGTCTAATGGTATTCTTCTTCCCTTGTAAGTGATATGTCTTAGATTCGATTCTCGCCAAATGCGAATTTGAAACACATTATTTCTGGCTCATTTTGAGGCTTAGCTCACTCTCTTACCTCTTAATGTAGATAATATCGTTTGTTAAAAAAAAAAAACAATATGTGTACATAAAGAACTAATTTAATCTAACACGACTTATATTTTATTCTAATTTTAAACTTTATCACTCAACTAGGTGTGTAATAAAGCGACACACACTAGTTTAATTATTTATAAAAGGTTGTGGCAGTCGGATTAAATGAATGAAGAAGATCCATGGTCAAAATTAATAATAGTGTGTGGAAGGTAAAATAAAATATGTGAATAGCACTATCCTTGGTAAAAAGAAATTTTAAAAATGTATATATGACATTAAAAAAAATCCTTTAAATTCAGGGGTGGGTAAAATTTTAATGCACCTTCATACACTTCATGGGAACTCTGAGTGAATTACTTCAAAATCTGAGTGGGAGATGCTAGATTTACCAAGGGCATCTTCAATGAAAAATGCCTTAAAATGGACTCTCTTTTTTTTTGTTGGCTCAAAAATGGTCAACACTCATTTTAAGTAAATAAATATATTCAACTTGTTTTTACATATTTTGAGGGTGAACTAAAATAGGATCTTTAATTTACATCTTTCTTGTTGAAGTAGAACTAAAATATACATCTTTCGAAAATATAAAGGAAGATGTAAATGTGGCTTTCACATCTCAAATTTATATCTCAATTGTAAATGCTTTTAGGCATAGAATTCACTTAAAATCCCTCTTAATCTAACAAAATTAATTATTTTTTAAAATTATAATCAAATCTTGATTTTTTATAATCGAATTTGATTGAGTATACTTGGATTTGTATAGACATTTAGAATCCAAATTCAACATTCTTAACTTATCTAGTTCCTAGTCTCCAATTCTCTATGACTCAATAGAGAGTATTTTTGCTCATCACCATAACTATAGTGTATGTTCATCATACACCTAATCTTTTGTCATTTGTCATTTTACTTAACCTTGTTGAATTTCAATTTATTACCAAAGTCCCTTGACTGTGTAGGCATTAGCATTTTACTTCTCACATACTTCCCTGGCAGCTTTATTTTATTTTATTTTTAATTTTAATCTATAATTTCTCTCCCCATCTAACGGAAGACGTGGCACGGGACTGAACACAATGGCGTTCTAGGATTCATTAAACGGACCCCACTTAGTGAGAAAAAGCTTTGTTGTTGTATCTTAGGAATACTAAGAGCATTTGTAACTAAAATTCCCAAATTTCTTTCACTCGCTTCAAGTTATTCAGTTTCTGGTATTTATGTTTATGTTTTCATTCAAATTCATTAATATCAACGTGGATATCTATCGTCCAATTCCCAGAATTTGAGTCGGACCCATTTTCCCTCCACGATCGTTACGCATATTTTGCAGAAGATTTTGAAGATACTGCGTCGGTTTTCGGACGGTTCTCCGCCGGCGTATCGTCTGTGGAATTACTGCGTTTTCTTATAAGAATTAGCTCTAGCCCTCGAAACTGAAACAACCGATACTAGCTACTTCACTCAGGATTCTTATATTGCGGAAACTTTGTTAAGATTTTTACTCGGGTAATCTTTGAACCCATAGTTCTACCGAGTCGGAGGTATTTCAAGCGGGGAAGAATTACGCATGCATTTGCAGAGGAAGCTTGGAGATCCTACGACCAGTTCGAGGTATATTATTTTACTTTCCTTTTCTTTTCTTTTTTACCAGGCGTTTTGTATCTTCATTTTGATTATGTTTTTGCTTACGATGCACAACAAGTGTTTGTAAAAAATGCGTGAATTAAGTTCTTTTTCCTTTTACAAGGCCATGCGTGGGTGTGCAATATTATTCATTTTTTTGTATTTGTATGCATATATGGTGACTGCAAAACCAGCTTTTCGATCAAACTAAGTGAACTACAGATACTGCATTCATTTCATATATGCAAAACCAGCTTATTTTGGACCTTTTTTTCTTTTCTTTATTCATTGCATATGGAAGGTGCTATATTCGGGAGATGCACTCATCAAGGTATCACTATATCTTTCCCAATTTTTTGCCACACTGCCTTCTTTGAAGTGTGCCATGAAGTTTGCTCAAGGTTTAGTGATTTGACTTATAGCTCATTCGATAGCGTAAACCTTCAAAATTTTGATGATTTGGTACATTAAACATCAAGTCTGGTTTGAATGTACATTTACTTTGCTCAAGTTTGATTTTGGTACCTTTAAATCTAATTTGGTACATTCTTTATTCATAAATTTGGTACATTTTTATTCAGAATTTTGGAAGTTGAACCGCTTTCTTATGTTTGGAGATGGAGGCTGAGGTGATTGCATCTATAGAGGTTGGGAGGCATTGGCAAATAAGAGGCTTCCCTTGCTCATACGCACTCGCTGCAATCTTGAAAAATGGTGCAAGCTCTTTTGATTACACTGAGAATTATTTGAGCACTGATTACTACAAGTTGTCCTATTCATTTTCAATTGAACCTATTCCTCAAACATATAAGCCCCTTATGAGTAAAGATACAAGTTTATAGTAAAACCTCATAAGACAAGGAAGCAACCTGGCAGACCAAGGATCAAATCTGCATTGCAGGAAGCCAGACCATTAGTATGTCATCATGTGGGTCATCACAATTAGAGGACTTGTTCGATTCTAATATAAGTTTATGCTACTCCTATTTTTATTCAGACTTTGAAGTTTGTTTTTACTTTTAAAGTTTGTACCCATTTTGATTTTGGAATGATAATTTTGCAAATTTGGTACAATTTTTTATTCAGAAATTTGGAAGTTTAGCAGTGTGTTGGGCATGCTAATTTAAAGTTTGTATCCTTTTATTGTAGTATTTTAATTCGGCTCAAATCTTGATGAAATTTGAATTTGAAGATTCATATTAGATAATAATGATGAATTTGAAGAACATGTGACATTATTTTGGAATTTTGCAGCTACAAAAATTAAAATCCAAAAACTGAAGAACTCCAATTGAGTGAGATTAATCATGAAGCATTGTTCATTAATTTTTGAAGATAAATATATGATTATCATTTGTCCATTAGTATTTGCTCCAGATTATTGTTCATAAATTGGGGAGATAAATATCCAATTGTGATTAAATAAATAAACACTTGTGAGATTGGATCTCGGGGTAAGGATTTTTTTTTATTTTTTATTGTCGAATCGGGGTAAAGATTGATGAGGGTGCTAATTATTGGTCAAGTATACTTTGCAATGCTAATGTACACAAAAGGGTAATACTATTCATATACCTTTTTTTTTTACTTTTCGCACTTTTTTTTTTGTCTATTGATATTCTCTAATTCATTCGATCCGACGATCGAAAATGTCGGTTGAAATTAAAAAAGGTAGTGTAAGAAATAAAAATAGGTGTGTGGAACCTTGTATAGCATTACTCTTACAAAATAAAATTGCAGTATCATATAAATTCATAAATTTTTTTTTTTTGTGGTTGAGAAATAAATTTATGTATTAAACTGTTGACCCTAAAAACTACTGTGATGGTGGTGATGTCGAAAGCGTTTCTGACTTCTACGTCTTACGACTACGGTTGAAGAAGGAACTCGTCTTGACCTCTAGGTTCTAGAGCCTGAAGACAAGGTTGTTAGTTTCTTCGAATTTCATGAATCATCAGCACTAGGCTCGACTGCTGCAATTATATTTGTGCAAATATAAGTGCGCCGAATCAGTAACAAACTGTACGGACACAAATACTCAAAAGAGATAGAAGTCTTGATTGTAAATGTAGTTCAGCCAGCGAAATGCAGAACTCTGAAATTTACTTTTGAATATCCAATCATAAAATAAGTTCGGCTTCCAATGTGTCGAACAATGTAACCTAGTAACACTTCACTTCGCCGAAAAGGCTAATGAAGTGACCTCTTCCAACAAGGACTTGGAAAATCCTTGTTGACCGAGACTTGGATAAATAATCATTCGGTCATGAAGCAGTAATGTTAAGCCTAACTGAAGGTGCTCCTAAGTTGCTTGATTCTATGGCTCCAGTGCTGTTAAAACTAACCGAAGAAGTCGTCGGTTACCAACCACAGTGCTATTAAACCTAACTGAAGAAGTATTTGACGAAAGTGTGTGATGAATTTAAGAAAGGTCAATGTTTTCTCAAGGATTAAAAGATTTTGTGTAAAGCAAGAGTTTGCGCAGAACAATTTTGTGTATTGATTTGAAGGGACCTCTTTTTGTTGCACAAAGTCTTGTATTTATAGGGTTGAATAATTGCTTGGCACGGCCTAGTGTTGTTTGTAGAAGGGTGTGTTATTTACACATCTCATTTTATTTCTCATCCACATTTTTAACTTTTGGCTTTTGACGTTTAGATTAAATGAATTGAAAAAAATTAAAAAAACATAAATTAACAAGAGATAGAGAAAAGAATAAAAATGAGTGTGAATAGTATAACTCTTTGTAGAATTCAACTGCAACTCAAACTCTAGGAAGGTCATCTATCCTTCAGATGGCTATTCGTGACTTTTCAAACAAAATAAAAGTCTATCTAGCCTTATCGCATCATCCCCAATAGCCTAGCTTACCTAGGCTTCTTATCTCATCATTACCCAAAGCCATCAGCCATCATCTTTTACCCTGTCCAATGCATGCATCCTGATTAGAGATGGACAAAATATCCATAAGTATGGGTACTTCTTGTTATTCAATCATTTAAAATTAGAGTTATGGCTATGAATAATTATTTAGACAAATAAATTGTTATGAATATAACTGTTTATCGATAAAATTTAAACGTGTGGTTATAAGTATTACGCGCGGTTATAAACGGCTATCTATCTATATAAGCGTTTATTTTAATACATGTAAAAAATTAAAATAAAATAAAAAACTAAAAACCCTAAAAGTGTTCAGATTAAGGAATTAACAGGTTCATAAAATTGGGGAAATGTCATAAAATCAAAGGGGACTGTATAATGTTTAACCAACGAAAATTAGCATAAAATTTCATCCCACTGCATTTTTCATTCTTGGGTCTGTGCCCGTTCTACATTCTAACATGCAGTTCCAAATGTCACTGCTGGTTTAATTTTTAACATACACATTAGCTTGAATATTGACATCGAATATTTGTTGTTGTATATGAGAACATTCTGTGGAAGTCAAAAGAAACCGAGTGAAGCAGGAGCTCGGTTGTTCCACAATTAGACACATTTTTATACTACATCCTAGGATAAGTAGACCTTTCACTCATAATTAAAACAACCATATTATCCATTACTTGTTAGGCCATCTCTAACCGAATGAGAGTCAAATGGCTATATTTAGCCCTATAGTCCTGCAAGAAATTATATTTTAATAAATAGTACCAGACCATATTTTATATCATCTCCAACCAAGGAGGGCAAAGAACCATAGGCCAAACATAGCCCTTTGACAAAAAAATCATCTCCAACCGAGAAGGCCAAATGATCATATGTCAAACATAATTTATTGCTTTAATTGAATTAATATAGTTAATTTAATTAAACTACCATATTAAAATAAGATTTTCGGACATATTGGAAGATTATTTGAAAGTTGTGGCCGGTGACGAAGTCAGGAATTGACGGGCGGAGGGGTGAAGTTAAAAGATTGCAAGGTTCAAAAGAATGACAACAACCAAATCCTTTTATATAGTAATGTCTTCCATAATTTATCAATACAAACAAATTACAATTGTTGCCGGCGAAGTTTCATATCATGAAAACGTCGCATAATATGTTCATTATCAATAAAAGCAAATACATCTCTCTCAATGTAAACAAGCATGCTATCACTCAACTATTGATCTCCCATTTTGTTACGCAATGGTGTTTTCACAATCTTCATAGCAGAAAAAGCTCTCTCCACCAAAGCGGTTGCAACCGTTAACACCAAAGCCAATATAAGAAAATTATACACTAACATATAGCTTGTTGTACAACTTTATTATGAAGACTTCCAACACCTCCCTCATGGACTCGAAGATTTTGGGGTCCTTTCTTCCAATTTGTAAACCCTTTCTTAGCGAAGACCTCACTTCCAATGCTACCCATTTCATCGAAATCACATTTGAAAATATAGCAATAACGGCAAAATGCAGCATTTTTGATATACTATACTCCAACCACTTAAACTTATCAAACCAACCGATGATAAAACATCTTTTGTCGCTAACTTTTCTTGGCATGATGTGGTCTCTAGGTTGACAATGATCATTTTGAAGATAGTGTCTACGAATTGCTTCACGATAATTAGGTGGATAATCAAGCATTTGACGTCTATGTCCAGGGTCTGCAGGAAGATTAGCCAATATTTCATCCAACTCAATGACCTCAAAATTCATATTAAATAATTTATTAGGGTTAGGATTATAAATTTAGAGTGCGTTTGTTGCACTAGACTATATCGGACTGGACTAACTTATTTCATAGACTAAGCTGGACTGACTTAGCATGAACTAACTTGTATAAGAATAATGGAACATTTGGTGTAGTGTTGGACCACGTCATGGACTAAATTATTTTGTCATTTTTTAAATTCTCTCACCTCTCTCCACCTTTTCTTTTCCTTTTTTTTTTTCTTTTTTTTTCTCTTGCCTTTCATTTCCAGAGGGTTCTAGTTTTCTCCTCTTTACTTTTTTGTTTTTCTTCCTTCGAATTCGGGAAATGGGCACAACCTGGTTGAACCCCAACCAGAACCTGAAAGACTTGCCGATCAATTCATGAAGGAAGGTACATAATGCGTAGATCGGTAGCGAGGTTTTCGTGATAGAGTGAGATCGATTGTGGCGCCGCCTTTGGACTTGAGTTGCAGATGATGCAAGCATTGGAGTTTCAGAAAATGCAGGCGTTGGACCTGAGTTGCAGACAGTGGAGTCATTGAAGGTTTTGGCATGGGCGTTTTGAAAAAAAATTGAAAGCAGCTCTGCTGCACGCAGGGCAGAACCAGACAGCACTGGAGGAGACGAAGAGCAGCAGCAGCAAGAGAGGAGGGGCTGGCCAGCACTCCAGCCTTGTTTTTCGGCGAAAGGAGTGGCAGCCGCCACTCCTTGCCCTCACGTGGCTTCACCACTGGTGGTGGCCATTTGAAAATTATTGAAAAAAAATAAAGGAAAAATTATTGGAAGAGAATAGAATGTGAATAATTGAAATAAAATAAGGTAAGATAGTATGGAATGGTGAAAAGTATGTGAGAAATGGTGTAAGAAAACAAATTAGAATTTTTTTTTTTGAAAAAAAATTAGTCCAAAAAAAAAAAAAAAAAAAGGGCTGGGCTCATCGGGCTGGCTAGAAATGGCCAGCCCCTTGGCCTGATTTGGTGGTTTTGGCCCGATGGGGCATACAAGCCCTTTGGCCTAGCCTTCGGTTGTCATTTCGAGTTATTTTTAGCCCTATAACCCTTTGGCCGGGTCGGTTGGATCGCCTTATCACCTCTACATATAAGCAAGAGCTCGGTTTGTTGCCCATTTTAGGTCCCAATATAAAAAATGGTACAAATCCATTGCTTGTTAATGGCGTAATGCATTGCTTGTTAATTTGCTCAAGCAATAAGAGGTATTTTGTTAGTAAATAAATCAATTCTTAGCAAATATATATATTACGTTCATTGATAACAGATAAAAATATTGTCCGTAAACTTAATTGGCATGGTACGAGGACTTAAAATATTGAAATACGGAAATGTATGTTAAATGTACTTATAAATGGGTAAAAAATTGTGTAGACGGGTAAAAAAATGTAAATGGGTAAAAAATGGTAAATGGATTAAAACCAGGTAAACATGTAAATAGGTAAATGGGTATACGGGCAGCAACTTAAACAGTTATGGTTAAATAACCGTAATTATCTGTCTGTCATAACCGTCGCTCATCCCTAATCCTGATCCACACTTGCATTAGGAGTCAAATCTCCTCTGATGATTACCCACCTGGCCAAAACAATATCTACAAGCATATGCCATTTTCATTCATGTGATAATCATCCCATCTTGCATGCTCTATTATCTGATGCCGTGGATATCCTCCATGTTAATCATCCGAAATAGAGTCCCATATTACTTGTCCATCTCATCTTAAAAAGATTTCATGATATTCGTCAACTAGAAATAATTATTAGGATAATGCCATAATAATGTTTCTAAAAATCATTGACAATTATCCTGAGTCGAACGTGTAAAATTGGAATTCTTCTTTCATCGAACAGCTTCAATCGGATGGGCGGATAGTAACAAAATCAAATCTAAACATAACTCTTCTTGAAATCTCAAAAGGAAAGGTGTGAAGTTGGAATCTCGTTCTAAGTAAGGATTCTTGTGGTTCTGGAGGATCTAGCTACAGGAGAACCAGGAACGGAGAGCTTTCTCCCATTTTTCCACCCGACCTTTTGGTCTTAAGAATGAGTGATTGCCATTCTCCAACCCTTACTACCCAACCTAAAAGCGGACAATAAATGTGGTCCACTTATTGAACAGTGTTCTATGGTCGGTCCGCAATCCTTGGATGCCGAAGGCGTCCTTGAGGTGATCTTGTAGTTCTTACGGAATGGAGACAATGTGGTTGGTCCATGAATTTTTCTTCCTTTTACAGTATTTCGCCCAAAGAATTAAAGGAAGATGGTGCATCCGATAGTTACAAAATCAGGTCCAAACATAAACAACAATCAGAAATTCACAATAAAAAAATTCTTCTTATCTATCTTTGAAGTTTCATACAAAGGTGAAAGAAATGATAAAAGACACGATGAGAAAGCTTCATCCTTTTCAGAAGATTATTGGACCAATTTCGGGTAATGTTTTTACTTTCGGTTTTTCGTTTGTCAGTCAAATATTTTTTATTCTTTTCAACTACTCACTCACCTTTTGGGTTAGTGCACTCAACTTTCATGATATAGTTACGACTCGAAGATAGGTAGGGTCGATCATCGTTAAATCTTAGAACATAAGTTGGAGTCCATTAGTAATTCTAATTTGGAATAAATAAAAAATTAGAAAAAAACTCTAAAGTCTGTTGATAATAATACGAATGAATTATTAAAATACAACCCTAAAAGTTGTTTATATAACTATAGCTCCAAAAGCAAAATAAAGAGTTAAGTAAGAATAACGATCCAACATTTGAGGGTGATTTCAAGTTAATTTTAACCTTTTAAACATTTTAAATAACTAACTAACGTTTTGAAAGTTAGACATTTGTTAGGTCACTAACATTAAGTGAAGACTTTGTCAACATTAAGTGATGACGTTACTAGAATTAAATGATGAGGTGGAAACTAAAGTAGGTTTTCACTAATCGTTGTCTTTTGAGCTCTAATCCCCCAAATCGACCACTTTTAACCAAGTTAAACCGTAAATTCGCTTAGCTAATTGCATTGGTTTGGAGATTTAAAGCACCATAGATGACTTGAGAGTTAAAACATGCTTTGGTATTTGTCCATGTCATCAGTTAATGATAGTGAACTTAACAAATGTCCATTTTTTTTTTAAACTTTAGGTAGTTATTTGAATGTTTTAAAAAGTTAAGACCAATTTAGGATTCCCACAAAAGATTGGGTAATTATCCGGACTTAACCCAAAAATAAAATAAGAATAATTAAGTCCCAAATATTTCCTCAAATAGGTAAAATTCGAAATATAGATTTTTTTTAAAATAAGTCTCAGGTAATCCATAATACCGACAATAGATCTCTAATTTATGAAAAAGAAGTCTTGAGATTAAAAATCCAGATTTGTCAAAATTGACTCTTTGTCTTTTTTCCTTGTTGAGTTACTCAAAAAGTCCAGAACATTAACTCTCGCAATATAATAGCATCAAATAATCTTCTAACTCTAAAATTTTCAATTCTTCAATCACTTTCTTCGTTAGACGCGGCTTCTTTCTTTTAATTTGTTACATGTCAAATAACTCAATTTCTATGATACGTCAAATGTCTTGAATTTTGATAACTCTTGTACCGAAAAGGACTTTTCTTTAAAATAAAAAAATATATATAAAACCCAAATTTTCATCCACCACATTTAGGTATTGCCATGACATCCGTCCAAAGGCCTTTCCTAAAACTATCCATAGCATTTGACCTGAATTAGCCTATGTATTTTGTCTTGTATAGATTGTTTTTGGGTCAATGTCTTGTATAGATTTGGACGCCCGCATATTAACTTCGTGAAAGTGTGATCTTTCGAGGCCCATAGAGAGCAATGGTTAGACCAAACAAACAGCATGGTTGACATGTTCTATGGGCTTGTGCAAAGACGTTTACTTCTTATGTTTGACTTATGTTTGAGAATCTTTAATAAATATTTTGAGATTTAAAAGTCACTATCATTTTAAGGTGCATTTGTCTGTCTTTACCAGACTTCACTTAACTGAATTGGACTATAAGAGAAATACTAAGAAAACTCTCTCAAAATAGGATTTTTCATGGACTTTTTGTTATCTCACAGTTTAATGTTAATCTTATGTCAACATTTTAAGGTGCGTTTGCATGTCTTCACCAAACTTCACTGAACTAAATTGGATTAAGAGAAATGCTAAGAAGACTCTCTCAAAATGAGACTTTCCTTGGCACCTTATAGTTTAATGTTAATCCTCTACCAACATTATAAAATGTTGAACAAAAAACATGAGGTGGCAAAGAGTCCATGGAGAGTCCCATTTTTGAGAGAGTCTCCTTAGCATTTCTCTTAAGCATGAAACAGATTACATGCCATAAAGAAAATATCCCTACCAAAGAAACCTTTCAAATTGTTCGAATATATGGAGACTTTGGAAGCGGTCTCTGTCCACCTCTATTCTTTGACCAAAACCTTTTTGTTTTGGCTTTTTTTTTTCGAAGTCCTTTGACTTTGTACAACTCAGCATACTAATATTAGGAGAAATGCTAAGGAGACTCTCTCAAAAGTGGGACTCATTGCCACCTCATATTTTGACACACTGTTTTATAATGTTGGCACGAGATTTATCCTTAAATTGTGAGATGGCAAAGTACAGAGTCCCACTTTTAGAAAGTCTTCTTAGCATTTCTCTTCATGAGAAATAAGAGTTCATTTAGTTCGACAAAATTAAGACTCCACGATTCTTGCTCAATTAGGGCTGCAAGATCACTTGATAATCAAGTTACGAAAGGATCAAGTGACTTGATCGACAAACCATTGACATACACAATGAGCTAGTCGTACACCTACTGCGTCTGGTAGCTCTCTTGAATATGTGATATCTCATCTTATTGTATTTTCATGGTAGCTAGCTATGCATGTTAGAAGTTACATCAAGTTAGAACTATGGGGATAAAAAGGTTATGGTAAGTTGGTAACCATATATAAATAAATAATGTCGACTTTAGAAAAGCTATGGACCAAATTCCACCAATAATCTCCACTCATATATCACAAAGCTTGCATGTCTTCCAGATTGAATCATTGTCTTGTTTTCTAGCGAATAAAGCAAGAACAAAACCATGTAAAGAAAGACCCAAAAAATTAGGGCTTTTAACTGAAAAGGTACAAAGCTTTTGTTTTTCATGGGGGACCGCATGCTAATCTAATGTTTTTACACATATGGTCTCTCAAAAAAGTGAACTTTGTAGCTCTCTCTTCTCCGACACTTCTCTCTGCGATCAGAGTTTTTAGATTATTAGATTCTCACACCACACCCACCAATCCAATATATTTCATCTCCACAACCAAAAAAAAAAAAAATGCAGCAATGCATGCAGCCTTATCAGTTGTATCATAAATTTCCCTTACGTCAGGCACACTTCTTTTTTTGGTTTCATGTTCCTTTAATCTGTATTGTTCATTAGGGTTTTGTCTTTGTGTGTGGCTCAGGGTTTTTTTTCTCTAATCATGGAAACTACTGGGAGCTGGGAATGCAGAATTTTGAGTAAAAAGAAAAGAGAGAGATGCTTTCAGCTGTTTCAGCAATATTCTGTGACTGCTGGATAGCTTGCATGCTTCATGCAAAGTGCTTTTACTAGATGAATTTTCGTTTTCAAGGTCTGAGTAAAGTGGGAGGCATTGGATTTGGAATCCCATGAAATTTAAAATCAAAAGCGATATGCTGGAAACTGTACAACAGAATCTATTAGGTTAATGTCATAAGCTCAAAGAGGACAACCCACATACGCCCAAGCTAAGTTGTTGAATGACCAAAATAATCAAAGGAAATCGGTCAAGAATATGCAATCGATTGAACTAAATATTTTATGCATATTCCTATGTTGTGGTCCTATATTGTGATTTGTCTACACTAGCTAAGATGAAAATCCACATTCGCAACACAAATACTTTTATTGTCATATTGTGAATTTTGATTAGATTGTTATTGTTAAAATGTTTGGTTATCATAATGTATGTCACGTCCCGATTCCGAGATACGCTCAGGATCGACATATAATAGCTAAAAGTAGCCGTATAATAATACATAGAGTTCACTGGGACTTATACATAATGTACATCAGATATTTAATGGAAATGAAATTACAATAAAGAGTTATAGCCCTACACCTTGGAAATAGTGCACAGCCCAAAGCAAAAACCCAAATAAGCTACAAAGCTTGGTGAGTGATAATAATACAAGATATGTAAAAGCCAATCGATATCAATAGAAAACATTTCATAAAATCCCTTGCATATATAAAATAATCCTCACGCACAAATCTCGATTGGATCTACCCAAGCATCTAACTATCTTTTCATGATTAATCCACACAGGCATTCAATCATCTATTTCTTATCTATAATAAAATAATACGACTGGTAGGCTAGCAGAAATCACAACATTCCACAATCCAAACGCACCTAAAGAATCAAACAGAACTAATACACAAGATGAGAAGTAGGATTCCAGACTCACTCCATGGAATCCATAAGAGATGAACGATTCTAGACACACTCAATGGAATCGAGCAGAATGTAGGGATCCAGACGCACTCAATGGCATCCATACATTGAGTATTAGTAGGGTTCCAGACGCATTCATGAAATCAGAAAGAAAGGTAATGCACTAGGGTTTTAAGATCCGCACATGAAATCATAAAGAAAGTATTCCAGGATTCAGTCATCTACTAGCCCTCTTAGTTTGCAAACCTTTCAAACATACATATGTATACATTTCATAAAGTAATTGATGATTGGCATTAAACACATTTATAAATCCATGCTATATCCACAAAGTATACCAACATGGGAATTTTCATAGGCAAAATATTTGTCACATAATATTAAAATCACTAACCTAGAGCCAGACGCAATTTCAAAATCAACACAATTGAATCATCACGCAAAACGATGTGCACGCCAATGAGACCTCACATGTAATAAACCAACAATACTTCTTATAAAACTTAATATCGTACACAACACTCCACTTAGGAATCTTTTCAAGAATGACACGCAAAATGAAGCACAATGATACTTGCACATGAGTTGATATTCACATCTCAACAGAGATCGAAACATCATCATGATGAACAAACTAAGCTCTGTCAACCCTAAAAACATCATATTCCAATTTCGAGACTATTTAACTGTCGAATTATCGTTAATTACGAAATCGAATGGCGATACAATGAATTCAAAAACTGAATACTTGAACCATCACATTGAGTTTCAATAAACAGACATTGGACATGGGCTCAAAGCATCACAAACACCTAGATGCCTAAAATACAGTCACCTGAATTCCTCACGCGTTGCTACGCGCGGAGGTTTCTAGCGAATGGAAACTCAATTTTCCAACCAACTCTAAATCCTACCAAATTTTGTGAGCATGTATCACTCAACAGGAGGAACAACTTTTATACCTACCACAAAGTCAGGGTTGGTCAAGTTTTACTCTTGGGATGATAGGCTACAAGTTTCAAATGGTGGCATTGGTCGTTGCTTAGTCGATCTGCCTGAAAAAGAATAGGGTCTGTGTAACCCTAAAAAATTGTGGCCTTACACTAGGGGTGGGCAAACGGGTCCTAGACCCGCGGGTCGGGGCGGGTCTAAAAATTATAAATACAAAATAGGGCGGGGTGGGCCAGTTTCTTGTAAATAATGGGGCAGGCCGATTCTAAAAATTGGAGAAAACAGGCCCTCTGCCTGGACCGTTTAAATCAATACCCTCTAATTCTATCACCATATCTCTCATATCCTCAGGCCCATACCCATTCACTCAAGACTCTACTCTCCCATCACCCTCTCTCTTTTATTCTCAGGCCCATATCGATTCACTTAACTCTCCCTTTCACCTTATCTCTCTACTCTGAGTCTCCGACCGACACCATCTAAGTTTCCTCCGTCAATCTCTCCTCATTCTCATTTCTTCTCTCATCTCAGACCTCAATCTCATGCCCAAGCTCCCATCTTAGACCTCAATCTTGAGCCCAGACTCCCAAATCATGGACTGCGCGGAAACCATCCAACAAAACAACTTCAACCTCGCCAAAGCTCTGGTGACCCAGATCGACTACTTGGCAGGTTCACAAGCAGATGCCATGTGTAAAGTCACCACCTTCTTTGCCGAAACCATGGCCCATCGAATCTTCAGAGTCTATCCTCAGTCACCGATCGACCACTCTTTTTCCGGCATGCTGTACATCCACTTCTACGAGACCCGACCCGACGCGATTGAGAATGTGCTATTAGTGGTGAAGCAAATGAAGCCAAAGATTGTGACCGTGGTGGAGCAGGAGGCGAACCACAACGGTCCGAGTCGAAGATCTGAAGGATGAGCGAGTCGGGAGACGATCAAAACCTTTTAAAAAAAAACAAAAAAAAAACAAAAAGTAAGAGGACCCGTGGACTCGGCCCGAACTGGCCAGTTTAGGTCCAGTTCTAGTGATCAGAATTGCAATACAAGGCCTAGCCCGTCTCTTTTTCTTTTTAAGTGGGTTCAGTTCGGTCCTTCCAACTTTGGGCCCGGCCCGGCCTTTGCCCATCCCTACCTTACACCGTCCCATGAGATGGTTTATCGGGGTGGTTCTAGGTTGGGTTTTGTAAGGGAAGTGAGAGCTTCAATTCTGGATAAGTGGTGCTGACTAATTCCGCAGGAGATGACAGGAATTTGAGTTAGAAAATTCGAAGGGAAAACGGGTCGGTAAGGGTTACAGGTCAATGGTCTGGGTTATAGGTTGGCTTTCCTGAAATGGATAGTTCTATTTCTATCAAGTACCAAAATGGAAACTTACTATTTATGGTTAGTGCAAAGAACCAAAATGCCCCTCACTTTGGATGCTTGTTATTGATGCACAAAACCGGAGGTCTTGGAACAACGTAAATTCGACCGTGAATGTGCAAGTAATGTACATAACACAAGATGTATTGTGGTTCACCCCAAGGTTTGGGCTACGTCCACATTGATTATGTATTTCTCTGAGAGGATGAAGGAGAGAACCTCTGAATATGAGAGGGGATGTGAGAGGGGTGAGAAGGCTTCAGAAATGGCCTCTCCTAATTATGAGGGTGATGAGTCCTTTTATAGAATAAGGGCTCCTCACTTATTACATATTTGCCCATTCCTTTATCACATAATTACATTTAAGTCCCCCGAGTATTTATACGAGATCTAAGTACGAGGCCCTAAATATGGTATAAACATTAGTCCCCCAAGTCTTCAGTCAAGAGAGTCTTTGGCTGGAGATTTGAAATTCAGTCCATGTGTGGGCCGAAGTAACTAGATGTTGTCTTGAACTTGATGCTTGATATGAGGCGGTGCTCAATCTAAAATGATGCTCAACTAGAAGTAGCACATGCTGCGAGGTTGCTCGGCTCGTGGCTTATGTTGCCTTGGTTGGCTCGGTTTGTGGCGTTGAAGGTGAGAGAGTCCCTTTTATAGAATAAGGGCTCGCTCCTCAATACATAAATGATGGGCTAGAGTTGATGCTCTCTAATGGTGGTGAGGGAGTCCCTTTTATAGAATAAGGTCTCGCTCTTCAATACATGAATGATGGGCTAGAGTCCCCCAAGTTTTTTTCATGAGGCCCAGTTGAGGCCCAATATATGGTACGTAATGTAGTCCCCCAAGTCTTCGGCCAATAGAGTATGTTGGCTGGAGACTTCAAATTGAATCCATGTATGGGTCGAAGTGGTGGTTGTTCGGAGGTGGTACTTGTATACCCTGCACTGAAGCTTTGTAAGTGAAACTTTGCAAGTGAAGCTTTGAAGCTGGGACTCTGTGAATGAAGCTTTTGAAGCTAGAGCTCTATAAATGAAGCTTTTGAAGCTAGAGCTTTGTAAATGAAGCTTTTGAAGTTGATTGACATGAGTGATGCTCATGAATGTTTATGTTGATTGACATGAGTGATGCTCATGGATGTTGTCATGAGTGATGCTCATGAATGTTAACATGAGTGATGCTCATGAATGTTGACATGAATGATGATCATGAATATTTATGTATGATTGTCATGAGTGATGTTCATGAATGTTTATGTATGAATGACATGAGTAATGCTCATGTATAACTTGGAGTATTGGGCGTACTTTTGATCACCTGGTTGGTGGCATGAAGGAGAGTACGGGTTGTACATTTCATCACCTGGCTGGTGGTATGAATGGCTAGTTGCCAAATGATATTTAGAGTACGGGTTGTACATTTCATCACCTGGTTGGTGGTAATAGCGGCAGGTTGCCGAATAATTTTTGGAGTATTGGGCGTACTTTTGGTCACCTGGTTGGTGATAATAGAGGGCCTGGTTCTTTTGGGTATATGGGTCTTCGCCCACCACATGACATTGCAGCTCATTATTTTAGGCTTGCCTTTTTTTTTTTTTTTTACTACCATCTGATGGGGTTTATACATATTACCCTATGATGGGGTTTATACATATTACCCTCTGATGGAGTTTATATAGATGTCTCCGAAAGACAATAAAAATAAATTACATCATTCAAAAAATAAATAAAGCAGTCTGCGTTGCTTTTGCTTTCGCTTTCTTCTTTTGCTTTCTTCTTTTGCTTTCTCTTTTCCTTTTGTTTCTCATGTGCTCCCGAGGCCCCTTTTTCTTTTTCTTTTTCTTTTTCTTTTTCTTTTGCGTTGTCCCCCATATGCTTTCGCATGATTCTCCATCCCGTTCAAATGATTCTCCTCGCTGGTCTCCACATGCATGCTCACATGAATGAGGTACAGGACCAGGCAAAGATTGAATCTGGTAAGCTGGAGCTTGAGGCGGTGTGTTTTGATATGCGAGCTATTTTATGGCCTACGAGGGTGAACTATTACTGCTGCTCTTGGAACTGTTGACTTACAGATGAAGAACAGTATTCTGCTACATACTCTGCCTGAGAAGGAAACCCTTCTGGAACCCCCAGTGTGTTCCAAACCTTCACCAACTTCAGCCACCATGTCCACGATGTAAGGCAAATAACTATCAGCAACATCACACATTTGATTTCCAAAAGTAGATGATTCCCAGTCGAGAATGCCAATCACTCGATCCTCTATAGGATGAAACACGAGATTATCAATGCGAAAGTCCCCATGAACTAAGCCTGCTACTGCCCTGACCCAAAGGCTTGCAGCCAAATTGGGCTGGGCTGACTTAATCAGACAGCAAGATATCTGACAGAGACGATTTGTGACAGAGACCAGAAATTCAACCTCTTGCGGCACTTGATTTGCCCGAAGAGACCGAGGGATGAGTCCGGATTTTCTCCGAACCTGTCGAAGTGTTTAGCAGTTGAATCTAGGGGCTTCAGGCGATTCGGTCTTGGGGGAACCTATAGCTCGCGGTTTCGGATCTTGAGATCCATGAAATTATGGAGAATGAGAGGCTAGGTTGAAGACAACCCAGCTTTTGGGGGTTGTCGGAGAACCGGAATCCAGCACCAGCTCCAGCGACAGACAGAGTGAAACTATCTTCAGCTTCCCTGGCGCGAGCCAAACGCAATCTTTACAATTCCCTGGACTTCAAATTTTAGTTCTTGCTTCTAGGCGCTTGCCAAAAACACCTGCAGTGCAAGCACTTATGAGGAAAAATCGTCATGGGACTTTGACAGAGCCTAGGTTGAGGACAGCCCAGCCTTTGGAGGTCGTCGGAGAACCGGAATCGAGCACCAGCTTGTGATGATGTTGTGATGGACGGTAGAGATTGAAGTAGCAGAGAAGCTCATTGTGAAATAAACAACGATGAGCTGAGGTTTTCTTGAGTTGTGTTGAGTGGTGTTTGGAGATTTGAAACGGATTTTGCAGATTCACGGCGGAGGTGAAAAAATGAGAGAGAATCGACACAGCTTTTCGTGTCGATTCCCACAGACGGCGCCAAATGTTGATGCACAAAACCGGAGGTCTTAGAACAATGTAAATTCGACCATGAATCTGCAAGTAATGTAAATAACACAAGATGTATCGTGGTTCACCCCAAGGTTTGGGCTACGTCCACACTGATTATGTATTTCTCTGAGAGGATGAGGGAGAGAACCTCTGAATATGAGAAGGGATGTGAGAGGGGTGAGAAGGCTTCAGAAATGGCCTCCCCTAATTGCGAGGGTGGGGAGTTCTTTTATAGAATAAGGGCTCTTCACTTATTACATATTTGCCAATTCCTTTATCACATGATTACATTTAAGTCCCCCGAGTATTTGTACGAGATCTAAGTACGAGGCCCTAAATATGGTATAAACACTTGTAATTTCTTCGTTTCAACTCTGATTCGCAAACAATTTGCGCCTAAATACTTTGTGCTCTATCCATCTATTCTAAACCCACCTCCAAACACAAAATCAAAATTTAAAATGACCAAAATGCCCTTGAAATCAATTTTTTTCAAACTGTAAAATAAATAAACAATAAATTTCGAGACAAGATGTATGCTTTTTATTACATCATAATTATGACAAACAAAAACATTACTCGTGATAGTCAGGGTTCAAGGTTTTAAGTATTGTGAATTTAAACCCTAAATTGAGTTGATTCTTACTATAAACATCTGATTAATTAGTCTCGAATTCTACGTATTTTCATGACAACATAAGACATACAAGAGAACATTACACCATAATGTATCGCATTGGTTTTGGTTTGTGAAGATGAAGGAAGGTTGTTATCTACTTATAACTCTTGCATTATGTGTCTCAATTTATTGTAGACTTACCTTCTGTTAAAGTGTCAACTCCATTAAATTTGATTATATGACAGTAGGGTACTGTTCAAATTAATAAAGAGAAATGCTAAGATGACCTTCTCAAAAGTGGAACTCTTTATGGACTCTCAATCACCTCATGTTTTTGCACAATGTTTTATAATATTGGCTCAGGAACTGATTTTAGACTCTGAGGTGGCAAAAAGTCTATAGAGAGTCCTACTTTTATTTCTCTTTTAACAAATTACATCTAAAAAGATCTCAGGTACTGTAAATAATTCATTTCATGTTATTAATGGAGGGAAAATGGGAGGATATAAACATTTTGATCATTAGTTCTTCCTCTTGTACTGCTCATTTTTCAACTTATTCTGTTTTGAAAAAAGATTAACAAAGTGTGCTCATGAGTCATGACGGTTCGTGAAGGTGCCTTCATGATAACCGTAGCCCTAGTATGTGTTTCACTTTCATAATTGGCATCCATGATTATCCTCTTTCCACATTGTCACACTAGATTGATTTTGTTATTTTTTTACAAGGCGGGTATTCTAGATAAAATGAAATCAATCGCATAAGTTCAGATATATACAAATAATGCTTTGAACCATTTGAGTTATAGATCTCTTTCATCATTAGATTTTTTTATTTTTTAGAAACCGTAACGAAATACCATTCTGAATTTGAAACTTGAAAGGACTTAAAAGTTTCTAATGAAATGGTAATGCAATCCAAATAAGGATTTGAAGGACAACCAGTTGATCATTGTATAACAAAGATAAGAAATTTAAGTTCAAAATATTTCATACATTTTGTTGCCCCTTTTTCTTGACTCATGGCAATAACCCTAAACCCTAAACAACCAAGGCAGAAAATTTAAAAAGAAGAATAGGGGTTGTGTACTTGGAAGGGGTGGAAGTGGTAATTTAGGCCACAAACATCTCTCTCCATGGGTTTTCACATTCAACTCTAAGTCTGTTGTGTCCATTGGGGCATACTACTTGGGACGGAATAATCAAAAGTGGGAGTGAATGAATTAAGGGGTATGGGAGTGATTACGAGGCAGAAGGTGGTGGAGAGGAGGAGGAGCTGAGGTTGTGTTGAAGATCGTGGGCGGCGGCGGCAGAGGGCATTGGTAACACTTGGTGAAGAGGCCAAATGTGTCGATCTGGTGTACAAAGTTCGTAATGCTCGCCCACCCACCGAATCCAAATCCAACTACAAACACCCACACCACCACAAACACATTGATTGTGTATGATCCTATCCATCCTCCTAGGAACCTTGGGGGACTCTCCACAGCATTCTGCATCATCACAACCGTTCATCACAAAAACATTACTCAAATTGTGATTAGTAAAAAAAACCATTGCAAAAAGCTTGTTGCTCTATCCGAGTTAAGCATACCAAAAAAAACACTGTATACACAGTTACACAAAAATGGGTCTGAGACTGGTACCGGATATCAATCTACACTTTTTTATACATTTTCAATACATTGATCATATTAGCAAAACATAGACATATTAACCCTAAAACCGTCACATGATCGATAATGCCAAAGTATAAACCGCTATTAGGGTTTAGGAATTTATGGCCGTAAACCCTAAACCCTACATGCCGTAAACCCTAAACCACATGCTGTAAATTGGTACCGGTAACCAACAAAGTGATTTTACCCTAGAGAAGAATCTCTGCTTGAACACAAAGGGTCCACATACAGTTGGCATGGGTATTTAACTGTGCAGAGAGTACGGCACATGTAATGCATCAACTATCAATAAAAGGCAAAACCCAGTTGGTGATTTTCAGAGTACTCCCCAGAGTAACTGTATCATTTCATGAGCTCAGGATGGGAATCCTCATGAACAGTTTATACGGACCGTTCAAATTTAATTCAACGGTTGTAATTATTATAACTTTTAGATGAACTCTTTGTTTAGAGTCGTTGAATCAAATTTCAACGGCTCGGATAGGCTGCTCAGGAGGATCCATATCCTGAGCTCAGAAGAGGATCCAGTTCCCTCCTCAGATAAAGGAGCATCAATGCAATACTGTATCAGGTACGATACCGATATTCTGACCCTTGGTGCAGCAAGAATCTCGTGCCTTTTCTGAACTCTACGCACACACATATTCATATTTATTATTTATTGCTTTTTCTCTTGGATTAGGAAATCGAAAGTAGAAAATAATGAATTCCCCTGTTATCCAAATTGATCATACAATTTACAGGTTAAAATATGGAGGAGAGATAGCCGGGTCTGGTCTGCTAGACTGTGACCACACGCTACCTCTCTGTTCCTCTCTCTCTCTCTCTCTTTTTAATTAAATTTTTATTCTTTTAATGATTATCTTATTGATTAATGGCTTTATTTTTTGAAGTAGTATTCTCATTTCTATTTTTTTAAGAATTTTAACAAAAACAATTTTGTACGGTTTATTTTAACGAAAAATCATATTTTTACATTAAAAAATTATTTTTAATACTATTCATTTTAACTTTTATTTCGTTATTATCGTTAAAACTCAAAGTTTTAAAGTCATTTTCATTAGTTTTCTTTTTTTTCCCCTCCCCTTCCCTCCCCTCGCATTTGAACGATGACAGTTAAACCACGTCAACATCTTCTATTAATTTTTTTATAGATAAAAATAAATAAAATAAAGAATGCGAGAGGAGAAGATGGAAGAGCATGAAAAGAGGAGGGAAAAAAAATTTAGTCTTTATTTTTTTTGTTTCTGAAAACAGTCCTTATTTTTTTGTTTGGTCAAAAATTTCAATCTGGTGCTGCAGATTTGGACATCATACATGCTATGCAATGCAGCTAAAGGTGGTAAATATGTACATGCAAAGCATGTGTGAGGGTGTAATGGGGTACCTCTCTTGCAGCAGCTGATCTGTAAGTGAAAATATGGGCCAGAGCTGGGATGATGTAGACTGTGAAGCTGACTAGGAGTGATCCAACGGTGGAGTTGATAGGTCCAAAGAATGGGAAGATGATGGCCAAGAACCAGATTGGGATCACCACAGGCAGTCTTGCTGCTGCTCTCTTGCACAAGCTTTTACATTCATGCATGCCTATGGCTTTCTCCCACACAAAGTATAGTGGTGTGCATGCAAACCCAAATGTTATAAACTGCAACACACATCAAAACCCATAATTTAGATCACACGAATTCAACAATAAACACTCAAGCAAATGTTCTCTCGTAAAGCGCGAATCTAGACTGCAACGAGTCAGATTTTACAACATAAGTGTATCGGGAGAGCGTAATGAGTTATGTGTATGTGTACATGCCTGGTGGATGAGCATTAAAATGACAGCCATGTCTCTGAAGGGAGATTTAGGGAGGAGAGAGAAAGCGTTGGAGTGGTTAAGAAGCAAGTCTCCAAATGCCCAATACACTGCTGATGCAGAGGGAAGGGTCAATGTCAGCACATACAGGGTAGCAAATAAATATATGGCCTTGAACTTCTGAGGTTTCCACATCGCATGCATGATCTCCCTGCAATTTCAATTTCCCCCCACCAAAATTAATCAAATAAAATTCTTCATCACCATCAACAATTAATAATCATTTTCTAAAAGAAATGAGGGTATCATGGGAAATTTCTGAAAAAATAGTGGTCAATAACTAAATACTGTGCAGGGGAAACAAGAAGATTTGATTTTTCTTGAAAAGGATTGGTCATTAGATCATGTCCCCTTGTTCTCTGCTTATTTTTGTCCCATCAAATAGTATCAAAAATTAAAAAAAATTAGATAGACATATGTAAATTTTGTAAATTAAAAAAAAAAAGACATGGGTTTTTCTTTTATCAGTAATTAAAAAACAGTGTAATTTGTTTACTACATTTCAAGTTTGTCCTGGGCTGGATTGATGTTGAAAAATTAAGATTTAATTAAATGTGTAAAACATAAATTAAAATGCAGAAAAAATATAACCCAATATCTGAGGGTTGTGTCTTACACAGTAACAGCATGTCCTCCAAAAGTGTAGAGAATGTTTGTGGCCCCAGTGAAGTATAGCACCACCTTAGTCGGACCAGAGTGCTTCACTCCCTCAACCTAGCATCAAAATTTTCACAGTTTTACTACACCGAAATTACCATGAGCAATGAACGCGTATGGAGTTTTTGTAGGGTAATTAGGTGGTTAAAGTTACCAAATTTATTTACCTGGCCATGGAGGAAGGAGGCAATGGTAAGGTACCAAGCAGTGTAAGTGGTCATGACAAGGCCCAAAAATGACCAAACTCTGTAGTTGTGAAATGAAGGGATAAAGACAGTGGTGGCACAGCAAGCTCCGAAGATGTAAGTCCAAGTCCTCTTGTCCAGATTATCATTTATGTAATATATATTACTGCAAATTAACAACAACATTTAGAAAGATGCCCACACTTGCATGGAAATTATTAAAAAAAATTAGATATTTAGTGGGAGATTTGATTTAAAAAAGCAGATGGAATGAAAGGTAGGGGTCAGAGATGCTTGGGTACCTTGCACAAGCTATCAGCTGAATGACAGATCCAAACAGAAGAAATGTGCAGTTAAATGCCAACCCCACGTTCCTCCAGTGTTTCCCAAGCAGCCCATCAAGAACTTCAAACCACTAAGCACCATAAAAGAATTTGACACCAAAATCAAAAACCCATGTCAGAATTTGGCCAAAAAACTTGTCTGGAGCACGTCGTAAAGATTCACAGTTTAGCAGCATAACATCAGACGACGCGTTATTGGAAACATTTGTGAATAGAGAGTGAGTTGAAATTTGTACCTGGATGACATGGTTTCTGAAATCAACCTTTTCTCTTTCTTTTCTTGTTCTGTATTCAATATAGAGTGTGCTAATAAGGTAAGCAGTCCAGCTGCCCAGCAAGCCATAGAAAAGCTGGAAGAGAATCCCAGAGAGCATTCCCAGCTGCGAGAACGAGTACGGCAAAGTAAGCAGAACTTGAGCCACCTGCAAAACACACAGACATTAACACAAACACCTCACAAACATAAAAATAAGGATAACCTCTTTCCTACAAAAACACAAACTTTTCACAAACCTGATTAGAAGCACAGCTGAACCAAGCATCATAAGCAGACCCACCATCCCAGAAGAACTTGGAGAGCTTGCTCTTGAAGCTCTTGGCCTTCCCATCTGCCTCCATTTCTACATAATTTCCTACTATCACTGTTTCCACCACCTTATCTGATGACTCCATTGCCTTTTCTCAAATGGGTTGAACTAAAAACTGGGTTTTTGTTATTTGTTCAATGCAGGAGTGAGGTGGGTTTTGATTTAAATGGTGGGTAAGTTGAGTGACGGTAGGGGTATATATATACAAGACACGAGGTGGGTTCTGGTTCTCGAAGCCTGAGAAAGTCCCCCCCTCTCTCTCTCTTTCCCTCCCTCCCTTATCTCTACCTTTCTCTCTCTTTGACGAAATCTGATGGTTCTCGGGCCCTTTTTGGTAATAAAAATTTGGGGAATTTTTGTTGTTTAGTTCATAATATTTAATTAATATGTGGTGTTAAGTTAATCAAAATTTTGTTTTTAAACTAATTAATTATGTGGAGCGTGAGTGGCTTGTCCGCACGAGCGGGTCTACCCGCTTCCCGAGCTGGCTAGATAATTATTACACTTGTTTAATTACATAATCACCTTGTTTACTATCCATAATCACCTTCATGCCATACAACTTTTTTACACTCACATTTTATATTAGAGCTTAAATATAATGTGAACTTACATGTCACCAGTTCATGTCTACGTTTTCATTCTACAACACATTGCATGAAGATAATGTTAACTTACATGAAACTAGTTTATGTCTAGGTTTTATTTCGTGTGGAATGTGCTCTCTCATGTACCCATGCATGCATTTCTTACTATTCATTGAGATTGGAGAGCCAATATTGGATAAAGTACATACTTTTTAGAAGTGCTTTTAGAAGGAAATTAAAATGAGCAAAGATATGGTTTGGTAAAAGGGTAAGATGGTAAAACCCAAAATGCAACTAGTGTTATTTTTTCTTTTTCTTTTTTCATAATTGTTGTAGAAGATCAAGGTGCTTAGGGAGGGAGGTGGACATGGGGCAAGGGAAAGAGTGAAGGGAGGGAAATTATAACAAAGTAGACCACATGATTGCAGCCAAACGGGCGTGGTCTCATTACAAGAAGAAGAAAGCTGCTTTTTTCACATGGCTCTTATGCTGCTATTGGCAACCTCAAAACCTCCTCTTCCCTCAATTGCTTTCTGGTATGGTGTGGTGGTGGACTCGAGAACAGAACCTCCCCACTCCCACTCCCACCACCACCGCTGCTACTCTTAAAAAAAGTCCAAATTCCAACTGGAAATCTCACCTCTTTGCAGTTGACGAAACTTATTTACTCACTCCACAATGTCTCTCACATGGTTCCTTATTGTTTTCACTAGATAATTCACTTTGTGGACAAAATATGTAGCCAATATAAAAACCACTCTCCACAGTTTTTCTTGCTGCATCATGTGCATGCGCTTGGAAAACAGCATCTCCTTTTATATTATCACTCCTAATTAGTTAAGTACTGCTGCATTTTTCTCAATGGCTTGCGGGAATTAATATCTTAAGACTTCTTTTAACATGAGACGAGAAGTATATTTCTAGATTAATAAATAGCTTATCACCTATTTTAATTTAGTTAATTATTCAACAATTGTGAGCTAAATGACTTGAACGGAAGACCTTCTCCAGCAAAGTTAAAACAACCTACCTATTTGAATATATGTTAGATTAGTAGTCCGACAATATAATATGTAAAGCATTTGATGGAAGAACACAAATCTTTGATTTGTAATATGTCTAGACTCTGTGTAAGATTTTATTTTTATTTTTCAGCTCTTTGTACTTGCAAGAGGAACTACGTACCAACTAGATCCTTTTTTATTTAGTTGATGTATTTTACTCAAAATATAAGAAAACTAGGCATATATTGCACCCCGTGATGACCGACCAAATTGCTGGCTAACCTAGCAGCAAAGTATTTTAGCATATGAACATATATATCAGGTTCTGATACGTCAATGAGATTCTTTGACCGTCCTTTAATTTCCCCATTAACACAAACATGTGAATTGAAACAGACAGCCTTCCTAAACCATGCTTGAATAATACATAACAAAAACAAAACATATAAAGACTAATATTAAATAAACGAAAAATAAAAAAGGAATATTAAGAAATATATATTACAGTGTTTTAACCAATTGAGAAACATTAATTTCGGTAACTATCAGTAATAATATTACACCAAGAACATATATAATTTTCTCAACTTTTTCACCCTTTTCAAAGCAGTGTGAAGATTTTGAATTCGAACAACAGTCACCTGGAGAGATTATTGATTATCTTCCACCAAATAATGATAAAACCCATTTATGCAGTATGCTACTGATATTAAGAAATCACACCACGTTATTCATCAGGTGTAAAAAGTTTTGTTTGGGTGCAGGGCAACATATTCATGGGTTTTGTTGGGCACCCACGTACATCCTATTCCTTGTTTGGGCATGCTTTCTAGTCTCTAGGACCAGAAACATTCCCTGTGATTTGTGTCTCCTTTGACTGTGAGCCCTCGGCACCATATGATTCTGCATATATTCTACAAGATTATTCTCACATATTACATCTTATCATCCGGACCCTATGATGGTATCCGCTGTTCATCGTATGATTTGAGATCTAGGAGTACTGTATGCAGATGGATATCTAGGGTTTGCATTCCCCTGTCAGATCAACAAGCAGTGCTAGCAGTCGAGTACTGGTTTGATAGAATGTTTGAAAGCAACATCAGATCAAAAATCATGCCCTAGTTAGGTGGCCATTATAGTTTTGTTATGTGAAATTAACAAAAAACTCCAGCCAAGTGCCCGATAAGACATCCCAGGTCACAATTGCCAGTTATCGATGTATATTACTGAATTCATCAATTGTGAGATCACCGTGCTTGCTCGATTGTATTTAGCATTCATTATTCGTATAAGCATGTCCATTATCTCAGGTTACCGACTCAGACTAATTCTAATATTCGTATAGCTAGTATGACGAGAAGCTAAAACCCAGACAAAGGCAGAAAGCATGTTTATCCCTTTTAATTTTGTCTCTGAAATTCTCCTCTCTTGAAACGTCACATGTGTGACAAATCTAGAGACAAAGCATGCCAATTGCTATGAATTTTGTTGCCAAGAAATGTTTTGGAGTCTTTAAGGTTGGGGACCAAAACACAAAAGCCATATCATTGAGATTAATTAATCAGTAATGCTGATTAAGAAGAAACCAAATCTTTCAAAATGTTGAGGAACACCAAAATTGGCAACTAAGTAATTCAAAGAGTGGTAAAGTTTCTTAGCACGCGAGCTGGTCCTTGTAGCTTAAGTCAGCCTATCATGAACAATAATTTCTTGAACCTTTTTTAGTTCATGTTGCATCAACTATGCAAGAACTGGGTTAACATACTATCATATCAAGTACGTACTTAGCTAAGTATGTGTCTCGAAATACGAAAAATATTGACCGCACTTTATGACAAAACTCAACGTGATTAACAATTTATCTAAAATTTTGAAACTAGATCATGTCCCTCCAAATACAATAGTGAATTGTTATTAGCACGTCAAAAATCTCATTCTACACCTCTCACAAGTGTATTTTTCTTTCTAATTATATAACGTTTGAAGTGCCAAATGAGATTTTTGAAATGCTAATAACAATTCTTATACAATAACACCATTAATCTTTGTATCTCTATGAGCAGAAAGCATGTTGCATGAATGTGGTATTCTTCTGTTTTTTTCTTTTTTCTTCCAAGATTAAGGGAAATATGCTTAATTAAACTCTTACATACGGATTATCCTTACAAAATGATTAAAGCTCCATAATTGGTCAAACTTTTGCTCTTCTTTTTCTCGTTCTGGTCATGAACAATTCTTAAGGTTGTCTTTTTGTGCTCATCGGAGAATATCCTTGGCTTTTTGGAAACCCTACAATATTGACCTGAAATTCAACTAGAACAAGTGGGTCCCTTGGTTTTGTGCTAACGATCAATTGAAAATATGGGTCAACCCCATTAGCAAAATACAAGAAGTGGGTCAAATTTTATTATTATTGGTGCAAAATAATTGAATTGAAGATAACATAATATCCAAAACACAATAATGGTAGATCGGCTTTATGGCCCTCCCTTCTGAGAACAATTTTTGGGGCCAAAGAACCCTTTCTTTAAAAGAAAATGTGTACAACTTTAGTGCCACCTTGGGCTGTGGGCAACACATTAAAGCTGCAATTTGACATTGCACAACCATGAAAAGGGGAAGGAAAAGTATAAGGGTATGTTGGATCTAATATTTTTGTTGAATACTCTTTATATTGTTTTGAGCCGAGTCTCTAAGCTCAGTAGTGGCCTTTTAGTTTGAATTTTTTGGCCCAAGGTGACAAATGTATACACAATCGTACATTTGGTATGATGTTGCTAGTGGTTTTTGACATAGATACAAAAGGTTTGTGCAAGAACATTGTCCATTTTGGCTTGCAGTCCAAAATATAATTATTGGATCAATGGAATTAGGAAGCTTGAAAAATTAGACGGTAATCCACATTCGTATTCTAATATAGTTTGTGACCTTAATTTACTGAAGAAAAAGAAAAGAAGTAATTGAGAATCGTCGATCGTTGGGATAAAACGATAATTTATCCCAATTAGAAATACTCCACCTTGATCACTTTTTAAGGTTGGAAAAAAAAAATTTCACACTCCCATTTCTCGTCGTTCTCTTTGCTTGTGTTTATTAATTCAATCACGTCGATATAAACAAAAGGAGTAGTGCAAAAGGATAAAAGAGTGAGAAATTATTTTTCTAGCTTTTAAATTTCCTGTAAGGTGATACTACGAAACTAAATTCAGTATGGCCCAAGACCCAAATTTTCATAGGCCATTTTGTGAAGCCCAATTGAATAGGCCTGTGATACACAGCCCATGAAAAAGAAATGTATTGGACGGCTGAGATCATCTAGTTATTAGCGGTCCAAGTGTGAAATAAACCGCGCAACATTTCTCTCGTTATTCTGCGCACCCACAGCAACCCCGCCCACGGTGGCCTACCCAGTGGCCCTTGGGCCTTTGCACTTTACTTGGCCGGAGCTCGGGTCTCTGATCAAGCGAGTCGTCGTCGGCCAGTCCATTCTGTTCAGATATCTGCTCCAACCGGTTGGGCTAACTCGAAATCAAAATACCATCATTGATTATAAAAATTGACCTTAAACCACTTACGGAAAGTGACTTGTATTTATTGTTTGGGTAGTGAAGGAATGAATGTGGCATTTACTAATTGAGATATGTCATATATGCAGATGATTACAGAATCCTCTCGTACCATCGCACCATGTGCCGCTTCATGCTTGCTTCTCTCACAACTGCATTTCTCTCTTCTTCTTCTTTTCTGGGTCCCATACAATGCCAAACGTTCAAAGCCTGGTTGAACCAATACTCACACACACACACAATTTATCAACAAAACCAACGATGACTTACATAAATCAAGAATGATAAAATGGTTGTATCTCAAATGAATTTGTGAATTATTTTTGTTTTTTTTATAAATTTATTTGAGACATTGTCGCCTTAACGTTTCCTTTCATTTTCGTACAAATTTCTCCCACCTAGCACATTGGTCCATTGTGCACACGAAGACAGCAGAGTGATGCGATGGTGCTTTAAAAATGTCACTAAAAATGGATAATCACAAGCCAAATATAATAATGTATTGCCCAAATTCACAAGTCACAATACCGTTCCAATTCTTTAACCGAAAATACCCAAAAAGCAAAACAAAAATAAAAATAAAAATAAAAAGAAAAAAATATATATCATCCTTCTTGCTTTGTGCCTACTCTCCTCGCAAGAAAAGTAAAGTTCTTTGGCATTCTTCTTCGATGGATCGTCCTCTACTCTCTGCCTCTCTTGTCGCTCTCGTCGCCCTCTCTTTCTTCTCAGGTAATTAACTCTAAATTCAAATTCTCTCTCCGACCCAATTCATAATTTTCCATGAACATCAAAACCCAATTCTCAAAATTTCATTTTTTATTGAAAAATTTTTGGTTCTTGCAGAGGTGAACTCAGCTTCTTTCAAACTAGTCAACAAGTGCCGCTACGAAGTATGGCCCGGAATACTTTCCGGCGCCAACACGGCTCCGCTCTCCCCCACTGGCTTCGCGCTCAAACCCGGCAAGTCCCGGACCCTTTCCGTACCCAAATCTTGGTCGGGTCGGCTCTGGGCTCGGACTCTATGCACCGGATACTCGCCCGGTAACTTCTCCTGCGTCACAGCCGATTGCGGCTCGGGAAAAATCGAGTGTGCCGGAGGTGGCGCGAAACCGCCGGCTACGTTGGCCGAGTTCACGCTCAACGGCACCAACGGATTGGATTTTTATGACGTCAGCTTGGTGGACGGGTACAACTTGCCGATGCTGGTGGTGCCACGTGGAGGTACAAGAGGGGGATGCAGTCCGACTGGGTGCCTCGTCGACTTGAACGGCAAGTGCCCCAGGGCGCTGAGGGTGCGTGAGAGCGGAAGGGGGAGCGTGGCGTGTAGGAGCGCGTGCGAGGCGTTTGGGGATCCGCAGTTTTGTTGTAGTGAGGCGTACGCTACGCCCGACACGTGTCAACCGTCGGCGTACTCGCTGTTTTTCAAGCATGCTTGCCCACGCTCGTATAGCTTCGCGTACGACGACAAGACGAGTACGTACACGTGCGCCTCCGCCGACTACGTCATCATTTTCTGCCCCTTGCCTTATACAAGGTAACCTTTTTCTAATATGTGCTTTAATACAATTAATTTGCTCATGCCATACATAACATGTCAAACTATCAAAAAAACGTCATTATAACCTAATATGTATAGGGTTTTAGGATATAGGAGGCCTTTGGAAGGGATTCCCATTTTCTTTTTAATTGGGGATTTGTTGTGGGCTCACTGTTTATTTTTTAAGTTGGATCTCATATATCATCTTTGTAAAATATTAGCCAAATTGGAAATATTTGAGACATCTAATTGAGTTCAAAAAAATTGACGAATAATTTGTTCTACCAGATACAATGAAATTTTATTATGATAATTTAATAGACAAATAGTTTCGGATTAAATTGAATTTTTGCAAGGATGATATATGAATCAAGACTTACAAAATAGATTGTTCAGATCGTTGAAGTTCGACGTGGAGTGGGCTCTATAAGTAGTCACCATTTTTACTCAAAAATGGGGTTCCCTCTGGAAAGGGCCTGTTAGGATATAATTCAATTATCTCCATGAATTATTGGAGCTGTGGAATGAGATGGGATGTTGAAGGTGCGGGGTGCAAGCTCCCTAATTTGCACCTTTTCATGCGCCAAAGGTTGCGTAGAGCTAATGGCAGCGTTTTTGGCGGCCTCGAAAACGTAGCAATATGTTATTTCAATGCCACAAGAACATAAAATAAAATTAAAGACGGACAACAAGCTGGAAGTAGAAGTGGGGTTGTTTCTAAATGAACAAAACTAGTTGGTTAGTTAGGGTTTAAGCTCTAATTTTTATGTTTACAATGTTGTCAGTACAGCAGAAGGTATAATACGGTTTAGACATTGTAGTTACATGTAGAAATCTCTGCATCTGAGACAAATGCATCATTTTGTTTATTTGTCTGGTTTGGCACTACTTGATGTAATGAACTGGCGCTGCGATATCTGTGGTAAATTGATCGAAGGAGTAGAGGAAGACCTAGGAAAACTTTGGAAGAGACCCTAAGAAAACTTTGGACATGACACAAATGAGCGCAATGGCGTTCTAGGATTCATATAGCCGACCCCACTTAGTGGGAAAAGGCTTTGTTGTTGTTGTTGTTGTTGTTGTATAAATTGGCGATGTACGATTGTGCCCTGTCTATTGTTTATTTGTGATTTGGGGATGTTGTGTAAGTCAATCTATAATATGCACACTAAAAGTACAAAGTTTGAGAAGCCATTATACCGAAGCACAAGGATGAATCATGAACGGCAGCAACAAGCAAGGATCTTCCACTCTCTCTACACGCCTTATGCACTCCTATATGGGGTAGGGTTTTGTGCTACAATATTGTGTATAAGAGCGGGGACCTAAGGCTTATATTTATAGATGAGAGTATTAGGTTTCTTGCCCTTAAAGAAAACCCTAGGACATATATTTAGCACCTCTAGAATCCACGACCTAATCGGATAGATATTCCCATTAATTATTTCTTTATTTCACCATCAAGTAATCCTGGATAATCAATTATTACTTCCTATCCCGTATTCTTAATCACTTAGGACTCCTAAATAGATGTAAGCCCAATAAAAGTCTGACATGTTGCACAGTTGCACTAGTGTTCGTGAGGAAAACACTGAGACCTATGGACCCTTTGAGCATCAAAATTAATGAACCCAAAAAACAATGCAACTACACCATTGGTTGTCTGCGATTCAGTGTTACTCGTATTCAAATTCGCTTCATCACATTTTCCCTTAGGATCGTTTACTCTTTTTTATTGAAGTCGTGTTTGCTCTGTTCTTTTACTGGCTGTAATCTGGAAGATTTTGTTTGTATTCGTACATTTCCTCTTGAAGCTGCAACTTACTGCATTGTACTTGAGACAGTTAAAAGAACTCTGTTATTTCGTCTATAATAATACCTTATGGATATGTTGAGTTCATCATGTTACGCAATTGAGTAAGGCTTCATGACATAACTGGTGCCTTGTTCGGAACTTTCAGTCTAAAGGTGTTGGGAGCTCGAAAAGATGGGGCCCCACTACCACTGGTTAACAAGACCATGATGTACCTCTAAGGAGCCAACATGCACGGGGTGCTTCCACAGGTCAGATTTGGATGCCTCTAATCGTTCATTCAGCCTCTACTGCATGTGCAGCACCACATATTTGGTGTTTCCAGTTTCGGTCTCTTTTACGTGCTTTATGACTAACCTTGTTGCTCACATTTTCAGGAAGGCAGTATTGCAAATCCCAGCTGGGCAGGTTCGAAGGTCGATGACTAGCTTTCCGCCTGACCTTCGTCGTTGCATTTGCTATTAGTTCACTGGTAAGGATTAATGGAAAAAAATTCTACCGTCCCACAAAAATCTTGTAGATAAGTTTTGTGTAGTTGATCACTCCTATGAAGTCATATATATACATAGGACTGTTCGAATTTTGCCTCTGATGACTTGTTACTTCAAAACATCAGTTGTAATATTGGGAGAAACTCGGAATTTCTCAGTTGAAAAGCTGCAAATTTTTGTGATGCACTTGTGCAGTTGCCACGATTGGATGGCAATGTACATCGAAGGATGCACATGGCGTCTTGGGCTTTCTGGGCCCTAAAACTACTCGTCTCAAATATAACAAGATGAAAAGTGGGTGACCCAAAAAAAGAAGTTATTTTCTGTTTTTTATTATTTTTTTATTATTTTTTTTAATTTTTTTTTAAGTCGAAAGAAATGTGTTATACTAGTTAATGAAATAATTTTTACATATTTATATAAAAAGGAAAAATGATATTACAAAACAGTGCAAGAACCACTAAATAACAGTACCTTTTGTTGTTACGTTAGAGTAATGTTAGGGAGAACTCAATTTTTAACCTCATTCATGTATAATGAATGTGATCTTGCAATTGAAACACAGCCAATGATTAATGAGATAAACTCATTAATTACATGGCATGTATATATCTTGTCACATCACGCGGTGCATAAATATGGCTTGAAATGTTGTTTCCCTATCATTTTTTGTTACGGAATGAAAAATAAATAGCCAATTTGTTATGTTAGAGTTAATTAATCCGGCATCATCCGTGTAATTATTACATGGTATCATTCATCTAGTTTTCTCTTAGGTCCTAGGGTTTTTAACGTGCCTACCAAACTAAAATCTACCAACAAACCTAACGTCCCCTTCTTTTTGTAGGGGTCTTCCTCTTATAGTCATTGTACTTAATGTAGGTAGCATGTTCACTCGTATTATAACTTGTGGATTGGTTATTAAGGCTATAACATAATTGATTATTAAGTTTAAATTCATCCGTTATAACACGTGAATCAGTAATACTACATGAACGTGTTTCACTATCATATATAAAAGGGATCCTAAGTTACATGTGAATGGGGTCACCATGAACTGCTCAAATTGGCTAAGAACATGTGATAGCCTTCAATAAGAGAAGGGAAACGATTTCTACAGCCCTTTTTTCTCCATTTGCACACCGTGGAACCCATTTATACGTGGACCCCTTTGTTTTTACACCTCGTGAAAAAATCACAATTATTTGCAATCTGAAGTTTAGTTTAATTCGGATGTCAAATAGGTAACAGTAGTCCTTCACTCTTTATTTCAAAATTTAGGATGCAAGCTAAGCTTGTTACATGAATCTAGACACTGCTAATTGCTAAAGCAGTAAGGACATGTGAAAGGTGGCAAGCTTTTGCTAGTTAAAGTTTGAAAACGTAAAAGACCACCTTATGGCCAAAAGAAGAAGACAGCCCACAACAGAATTCAGAGTTGTACATAGTATTGTGTGTCCTGTTATGCAATGGAATTGATATGAAACAATATTAGATTCTTTCACGGAATGGATTTTCATTTTTTTCAAAAATAGGGATAAGTTGTGGAATCCACATCACATCGAAATTCAACGATTTAAACAGTATATTTTTCAAGTTGCACCTTATAGATAACCTTGCAAAATGTTAGCCAAATCGGAAATATTTAAGTCATCTAATTGAGTTCAAAGAAATTGACAAACACTGCATTCTAATAAACATTGAAATTTCATCATGACCATTAGAGGGGCAAATGGTTTTGAATTGAATTAAATTTTTGCATAGATGATCTATGAATCGAGACTTCAAAATAGACGGTTTGGATCGTTAAAGTTCGATGTGCAATGAATTCCACACGTAATCTCCATTTTTTGAAACAAAAAAATAGGGATCGCTTCATTTAAAAGGCCTGTATGAAATATTCAATACTATATATGTGATTGTTTAGCCTCTCATAAGTCATATATTCCAACTTTTTTTTAATTTGAATACATTGATAGAGGCATATTTATATGTTATCCTAATACTCACGATATTCAGCGCCTCTGTTAGGAATAGCAGGCAATCTAATATCAGAATAAGGATTCGCAATCGAGACATATATTGAATTAACAAAGGAAGGAAGAAGTAAGGCAAGGTAGTGGTTGAGATGGTAGGAATGGGTATGCCATCCGTGGATCCATATGCTTTGTATAAGAAGGGGCATAGAAGGGGCTACTAAAATGCAAGTAAACGCAATTTTAGTTGTTTGATTGGATAGATTATTCTCTGTTAAAGTATAAATCATTATCAAGTTACATACATATCGTGATTGCATTCATTACGATCTCATATGGTAAACGAACCTCGTATAATATTTGAACTAATGACTAAATAAATTTTTAATCCAATCAGATAACAAATTAAAACAAGCTAAAGTAATAGCTTGTGAGCATACTAAACCACTCATTTTTATTCCTCGAAAAGTATGCTTTTGTAATGAAGACAAAGGAAGGACCCTCTTCTCTGGCCTCCTTTGTACCCAATAAAGAAGAAAGAAATTCACTTTTAACATAAGGTAGAAATCAAAAACAACATCACTTTACTTTTTCATATTCCCCCAACACCAAAGCCCCTCATCGACAAATTATATTACTCAGAGCTCACAGTGGGTGGTTCAATGGTCTCTGCAATCGTGCAGTTTGGACCCCATTCATGCAAACCCTAGATAGAAGAACATAAATCATCACATGCAAAAGATACCATTGCTTGGATCCAAATACAAGTTCAAAATAAGTCAAATGATTGATGCAATTAGCTTTCCCTTGTTTAGTAAAAATTAAAAATGCAAGCTTGGCCCTTATATTTTACAAGGAAAATGTGACCGACGGGATAAGATCAAGAACCTACAACACACTTCTTTATTCTAGGATGAGTGATTTGGTACGTTCTTATTAAACTACAATAAAGAGAGAATGAGAGTTTGAATTCAAGACTTAGTATGTTGAAGAGAAAAATCTTTCCACCACATGCAATCGAGATGTATTCTAAATATTGACAGGCCATTTTTCTTCTGGCATACACTTTATTTAGGGAAAAACGAATAATTTAGACGTGTCTTAAAGAACTTAACATCATCCTACACGATTTTATGAGAACACTGTTCTTAATTAAGTTGCATTGTGCACTTTTAACTTGACAACAATTATAAGTGCATTGCTCGATATGATTATTTGTAAATTTTAAGTGGTTATGACTTTCGTAGTACTATGAGAATAATCAACTGTAAAATAAATTGTTTAATTTACAATGAAGCTACATCGCTGGTTTCAAATTTTCGTATACATAAGATACCTTTGGAAAACGGGTCAATGAAAATGTGTGGATCGCATTTGAGATGCACTTTATCATGAGTGCCGTGCAGTGCTGTTTAGTGCGTTAATAGGAATTTGGCCTACCCTTCAAATTTATTAAGGTCAATATTTCTCAGCTTCTAAATAGTAAAAAAATGAATAGGAAGAGAGGTGTAGGGAATCCAATGCCCTCCCCCATAATTTGCTCTAGCAAGTAGCAACTGGCAAGGACCACGAGCGCCACTGTCCCACGTGGAACATATCAACGGTCACTTTATCAGACGTGGCAAGAGATTAGATGTTCCTTAAGTAGGCCCCACCGCACGAAATAGTAACCGGATGAAATCATTATTTTTTCTATAAAGTAGGATTCTCTCTTTTTTTTTTTTTTTTTTTTTTTTTTTTTCCTCCCCTCCTATTTGAACGGTCACGGTTAAATCACGTTAACATCTTATATTAATTTTTTGGGTAAATTACATAGTAGCCCCTCAGGTTTGAGGTTTATTACAACCCCATACAACATCTTTAAAACATTTCACTTTCATACCTCACGTACTCTTTTATTTCAAAATAATACATCCGTTACATTTTCCATCCGTTGATCTGTTAAGTGCTGACGTGGCTGCCACATTTGTGCCACGTGGCTGCCAAATGTATGCCACGTGGCAAAAAAAAACAATTAAAAAAAATCTTAATCTTCTAAATTTAAAAAAAAAAAAAAAACACACACACATACGCATAACCTATCCCTTCCCCGCAACCCATACCCCTTTCTTCAACAATTTCCATATTCAACCTCTCCTTACCTCTCTCAACCTCATACTCCACCTCACCGCCTCCCCGATCCTCCGCACCAGATCCTCCCCCTTCGCTTTCACCCACCTCTTCGAGCTTCTTCACGCTAACCACCGTCCCTGCCTTCTTGTTTGAGCCCCCATTGAATTTCTTGATGGTCTGGACCGACGCACCTGACCGCATCACGTGGTTCACCGCCTTCGGGTCACGGAGGGCGCTGACCTTATTGGGCTTCTTTTGGAGGACCACCGGCTCCCAGTTCTAGGCTATGACTCCTCAGTTTCGGCTCGGCATCGTCGGAAATCTAGAGATATATAGAGAGAGTTTCCTAGATTTTTGTTTGTGTTTTTTGAGGAGAAGATTATCAGGGACGATAAAGTTTGGTGCACAATTTATGGGTTTAGGGATTAGAGAGAAATAAGGGTGTGATTTGGGGGCGCCAGAGTACTAGTGCACAAATGGCAGTCGATTGGAACAGAGAATTGAAATTAGGGTTTGCAGAGATTGGAACAGAGAAAGAAGATGGCAGGAAGTGAGGGCAGCGGAGCCGGCCCTTTAGAAGTACGATGGCAGAGGTGGGGGTGGGTTTTTGGATAGGATGGGAAGTGCATAGAGTGGAGGAGAGTGAGGTGGGGGTCGGGGGGGGTGGTGGGAATGGGTTCCGTGTACTCCGCTGAGGTCGTCTTTAGAGCTGTAACGGCTGTGGAGGAGGTGGGTGAAGGTGAATGGGAGGATCTGGTGCGGAGGATTGGGGAGGCAATGATGTGGAGTGTGAGGTTGAGAAAGGTGAGGAGATGTTGAATCTGGAGATTGTCGAAGAAAGGGGTATGGGTTGCGGGGAAGGGGAAAGGATGGGTTCTGCATGTGTGTGTGTGTGTGTGTTTTTTTTTTTTTAATTTAGAAGATTAAGTTTTTTTTTTAAATTTTTATTTGCCACATGGCATACATTTGGCAGCCACGTGGTACAAATGTGGCAGCCACGTCAGCACTTAACGAATCAATGGATGGAAAATGTAACAGATGCATTATTTTGAAATAAAATAGTACGTGAGGTATGAAAGTGAAATGTTTTAAAGATGTTGCATGTGGTTGTAATAGACCTTAAACCTGATGGGCTACTATGTAATTTATCTTAATTTTTTTATAACGAGAGAAAGACAAAATAAGAGAATGTGAGACAAGGGAATGAAAGATGATGGAAAGAGAAAGGAAGAGAATCCTAATCTTTTTTCTATTACCTTGGAGTGGCCAATGATTGAAAACGAATTTCAAACTTATATTTTACACGATACATTTCAATTCGTAACGATGTGAGATACTAAATGTTTTTATAAATCCTTCCAGCTCTTAAAATAATAGACTATCGTCGTGACAAAGTAAATTCCTTTTCTTAAAAAAACAAAACATTATTTTTTACTATGGATTTGATGTGACAAGTAAGCAACGTAACAGGACTCGGCGGGCCCCATTATTTCCCAAAGGTTCGACTCTTTGTTGACTTTACTCGAGTAGTTAAATGAAAATAAGGACAATAAATATAATGCACTGCCCTACTCATGAAACTGTAAGGACAATAAACAAACACCAAATTAAAGCGGGAGCGAAGCCGCTCCAGAATTAATTTGGTGTTTTGTTTTTTTCGGTGTAAATAAAAATGATTTTGTATGGTATAAAAAGAAAAAGCATTCCATTTCATCTTTCGCAACATAAACATGGGTTAACTCTTCTGCTAAAGGGCACGTGTTAATTGCAGGGAATTCGTGTCCAATTTTGAATGTTTGAGAACTAGTTCATAATCTAGATTACATTCTTTGCAAACATATACCCATAAGCCGATAAGTAACGTTAGAATGACCAAAATTTTAAAATAAATTTAATAAGTTTGGGGTGGTTAGACATTCGAATAATACTTGCATTCACTCTAAAAGTACATATCATTGTCCACCTATTTATGATTAATGAATTTTCACCGTATAGATTTCATAATCATATTCATTTATTTCCTTTAGGAAATTGTTATTAGCATTCCAAAAATATTATTCTATACTCCAAACTTTCTATATTAAGAAGAAAAAAATACACTTGTGAGGAGTGTAAAATGAGATTTTGAAATGCCAATAATACTTCTTTTCCTTTATCATTATCTAAAGATCATTTATACTAAAATTTAGTTGATGTAGAGATCGTTTAGTTATATGTACTGAACGAAGTGATATTTCAATAACAATTGAGATCATCGTGGTGTACTATGCATTGATTTAATGAATATTAATAACTAAATGGTTTTAATTGGCTTGGGGTACATATAATCTTTGAATGTTGTGATGAAAATAAAGAAATTATATCATGACATAATCATAGTTAGGTGGACGAATATGTGTATCCTAAGTGAAACAAGTTCACTATTATTGTGGAGTTCCCATCACCCCAATCACTAATATATGGCCCTATGCAGTGGCGAAGGTAGAGGGGCGAAATGTAAAAGGATAAAAGGTCTCAACAAAATTTAGACAACTAAATCCTTTAGATGGTAGATAATAATAATGTCGTTCATAATTTATCATTACAAACAAGTTATAATTGTTGCTAGCGAGGTTTCATGTCATAAAAACGTCACATAATAGATTCATTATCAACCTAGTGACCTCACTTTTTTTGTTTTTTTTAGTAATGCTACATTTAACACATATTTGTATCATCTCTATAACAGAGGTAGAATCTACCAACACATGTGAATTAGAGATGATACAATTTTATTTTTTTATTTTTTTTATTTTTTTGTGAAGACACTTATATGGTATGAATATACAATTATTTTGATATCTCATATCAATAATACAATAAGTACTCTGTTTGTATCATATTTGACCAATCCCGAAACTATTGAACACCGGTCAACGTTATACCGTCAAGGACCCAGAAGAGTTTCCCTCCAACCAGGAGGCCAATCACAGTGCGATACGTGTCGACATCAGAAGCCAATCATAGCGCGACACGTGTCAACATCAGAAGCCAATCACAACACGGCACGTGTCAATGTCAGAATGAAACTAGAAACTCTCTTTTATAAATAGAGATCATTCTCTCACAATATTTCCTAAGGTCATTTGTACTAAATCATTCACTTGTACTCACTCAAGCAGAGCTTGAACCTATGCACTTGTGTAAACCTTTCACAATTAATGAGAACTCCTCTACTCCGTGGACGTAACCAATCTGGGTGAACCACATACATCTTGTGTTTGCTTCCCTGTCTCTATCCATTTGCATATTTATCCACACTAGTGACCGGAGCAATCTAGCGAAGGTCACAACTTAACACTTTCTGTTGTACCAAAATCCTCACTGATTTTGTGCATCAACATTTGGCGCCGTCTGTAGGAACGACACTTATTCCCACTCTCTTCAGCTTTGCCAAGCTGGTTTCCACCATTCGTACATTTTTTTTTTTACCAGGCATCCCTCTCCAACATGGAGAGCGAAGGAAGCCATAACACACAGAATGACACCCCTCTTGCACCTAGTGCGAAACAACAAAAGAATGAAGGAAAGAGGGTTGCTCTTCAAGCTAAAGTCGATGAGCTAGAAGCTCAGAACAATAAGATAGCAATGGAGAATGAGGTCCTCCAAAAGTAGTATGAAAAACTCTTTGAGACGCTCCACGAAACTAGGCGTACTCAAACATGCAAGCTTGTTGCCCTTGTGGACATCAACCATCATCTGGGTGCCCCCTAACACAGAGGGTCACCTCCATTCGACATGGGTATCCCTGATGAGGAGCGACCTAATCATCAAAACATTGATCAACATGAGACTTCTCTCAACCCAGATGATTCGACCCAAAGTAGAAGAAGTGGAGGAAAACACCTCCTTGTAGAAGGGTTGGAAGGATCGAAAGCCGTTTATCGTGACTGTCGAGACTTCCTAAAGCAACGTCGAGAGAATCCCCTCCACATATGCTCGAAGATCAATGACCCAAGGATTTCTGAAAGACTCGGTCCCCTCCCACGACCCAGGCCAGCTGTCAATCTAGGGAAGGAACGACAAGTCCCAGAGGAACATGAAGGTACAGATGACTCTGAGGTATTTCGACAGACTCATCCTAGAAGTCAGTACGACAAGTCCAAGAAAAAACCACACGCCCTTGCTCAAACTTTCCTACTTCCAAGAGACGATGGAGACTTACGAAAGAAAATTCTAGTGGTACATGACTCCACTAAGGACTACCTTGTCCTACAGCTCTTTGAGGAAGTAAACAAGTTGAAGGCAGAACGTCAGGCCGAGATACCTGACTGGAACCAACCCAAGCATGGCCCTCTCACAAAAAGGATCCTCGACACACCCCTTCAAGTGAAAACAACACAAAAGCTTGGTTTACAACTCTATACTGGAAGGGAGGACCCAATTGAACACCTTAACCTCTTTGAGTCCACCATGGCATATCAGATGCACACCAACGAAGAGCGATGTCTTCTCTTCCCCTCCACCCTCTCTGGCGGAGCTCTAAACTGGTATTGCCGTCTTCCACCTGAGACAGTAGACTCATTTGAGGAATTGAGGAAACTGTTTGTCTCTCAACACATCTCCCAGACCGATCACTTGCATTCTGCAGATGACTTGTACACTATTCGCCAGAAGCTGGACGAGTCACTACGAGAGTATGCCGGTCGCTTCAGCCATGAGTATTCTCGCTGCGCTGAGGTAGATGACAAGACCTCCCTCAAGACCTTCATGGCAGGCCTACGTGATTGTTTCTTCAAGTACATGATCAATGCCAACACTTGGAAGACTTACTTTGAAGTGATGGCACATGCTTACAACCACGCCTCCGCCGAAACAATGACATACCAAGGGAACCCCCATATGGTTAACCCCTATCAACAAATGGGAAGTGGAAGTCAAGTTCTACCAAGTGAGAAGATATTGGCCATTCAGACACCCATTGCATCATCTCCTGCCTCATTTAGCTACTCGCTAAGTCACCAAACGTATCTGTCTCTTGGTAAGATGAATGATTTTTATTCTCAGCAAGCCCATTACAACAAGAGGGATAAAAGTTCTTATCAAGACAACCAGGGGTGAACGTACCATCGACTATTCTGACTATGGGGCCAAGCCTCACTCTTTCAAAGTGGAGGACTAGGTACTGAAGGAAATGCTATTATAAGAAGGCATACACATTACAAATGTTTTGACTTTCAACCGCTTGAGATCTTTTGTTACACAAGCCATTTGGCAAATATTTAAAGAAGAAGGAATTCAGACAACTTCTTCTGAGTCTTTTGCGTTCCTAACATTGGAACACTTGGCTTACGCTGACCTACCCTTATACTCCAACTCAGAGCTTCAACATGCGTACTTTGACACAAAGTATGTGATACTAAGTGTTACAACCAACATAGTTCACATATCAAAAGCATGGATCCCTTCATGCATGCAAAACATTCATAAGCATCACTCATATCAATCAACATAAACATTATACATTCCAACACATTCATACATAAACAGCATACATTCCAACACATTCATACATAAACATCATACATTCCAACACATCCATACATAAGCCAATTGTGCTTCGAAAGGGTTCAACATACTTTGTGTCTTCGACACTTCCTACATTGTGCCTCTACACCTTGCCCTTATTCTCACCAACCAGGTGATGAAATGTGAAGAAGAAACTCATCTTCATGCCACCAACCAGGTGATGAAATGTACAACCCGTATTCTCCTTCATGCCACCAACCAGGTGATGAAATGTATAACCCGTACTCTAATATCATTTGGCAACTTGCCACTCATGCCATCAACCAGGTGAAGAAGAAACTCATCTTCATGCCACCAACCAGGTGATGAAATGTACAACCTGTACTCTCCTTCATGCCACAAACCAGGTGATGAAATGTACAACCCGTACTCTAATATCATTTGGCAACTTGCCACTCATGCCACCAACTAGGTGATGAAATATACAACCCGTACTGTCCTTCATGCCACCAACTAGGTGATGAAATGTACAACCCGTACTCTAATATCATTTGGCAACTTGCCACTCATGCCACCAACCAGATAAAGAAGGAACTCATCTTCATGCCACCAACCAGTTGATCAAATGTACAACCCGTACTCTCCTTCATGCCACCAACCAGATGATCAAATGTACAACCCGTACTGTCCTTCATGCCACCAACTAGGTGATGAAATGTACAACCCGTACTCTAATTTCATTTGGCAACTTGCCACTCATGCCACCAACCAGATAAAGAAGGAACTCATCTTCATGCCACCAACCAGTTGATCAAATGTACAACCCGTACTCTCCTTCATGCCATCAACCAGATGATGAAATGTACAACCAATACTCTAATATCATTTGGTAACTTGCCACTCATGCCACCAACCAGGTGAAGAAGGAACTCATCTTCATGCCACCAACCAGGTGATGAAATGTACAACCAGTACTCTCCTTAATGCCATCAACCAGGTGATGAAATGTACAACCCGTACTCTCCTTCATGCCATCAACCAGGTGATAAAATGTACAACTCGTACTCTAATATCATTTGGCAACTTGCCATTCATGCCACCAACCAGGTGAAGAAGGAACTCATCCTCGTGCCACAAACCAGGTGATGAAATGTGATGAAAGGTGATGAAGGAACTCACCTTCGTACCACCAACCAAGTGATGAAAGCAACTCACCATTCATTCCACCTACCAGAAGACGAGTGGTACAACTTGTACATGTGAACTCTTAGCATTCACAAGTAATAAAAAACCCTCAAGCTTGACAACTCAACTAAGGGAGCACTTTTGCCCAATAAGAGTTATGGTCACCAACAAAGTCTTATTGCAAGTCAACAACAACTTCAGTGCATGGCATACGAAGATCAAGCTATTCAGCCCTCTTGCATCTACTTCAGACATTTCCCCTCTGTAACAATACAAACACTACAACTCGTAGAAAGCTTCACACTCTTAATCAAGACAGTGTGAAGCAAAACCAATTTATGGTGCCAACTAAAGCTTCATCAATGGAGGACAACTACAAATTCTCAAAAGCTTCACACTATCTTGATCAAGATAGTGTGAAGAAAAATCAATTCATGGTACCCAACAAAAGCTTCAACTCCAAAGCTTCACCAACAAAAACTTCATCAATGGAAGACAACTACAAATTCTCAAAAGCTTCACACTATCTTGATCAAGATAGTGCGAAGCAAAATCAATTCGTGGTACCCAACAAAGCTTCACTAACAAAAACTTCATCAATGGAGGACAACTACAAATTCTCAAAAGCTTCACACTATCTTGATCAAGATAGTGTGAAGCAAAATTAATTCATGGTACCCAACAAAAGCTTCAACTCCAAAGCTTCAACTCCAAAGCTTCACCTACAAAAGCTTCACCCACAATAGCTTCACCTACAAAAGCTTCACCCATAAAAGCTTCACCAACAAAAGCTTCACCCACAAAAGCTTGCCCCACCACAAAAGCTTCACCCACAAAAGCTTCACCCATAAAAGCTTCACCAACAAAGCTTCACCCACCACAAAAGCTTCACCTACAAAAGCTTCACACTATTTTGATCAAGATAGTGTGAAGCAAAATCAATTCATGTTACCCAACAAAGCTTCAACCTCAAAGTTTCACCTACAAAGCTTCAACACCAAAGCTTCACCTACAAAGCTTTAATATATATATTTCAGAAATTCAAAAATTCAAAAATTCAAAAATTCAAAAATTAAGAAATTCGAAAATTTAAAAATAAAAAAAAATCAAAAAAAATAATCGAAAAAAAAAAAATTGCCTAGGCCTTCTCTTCTTTAGGCCTAACAACTTTCATAACAAATACATATTAAGAAGGAGTTTTGGGCTACCACTTAGAAAGGAAATGCCTCATTCGTCAACTCCCTCAACCAGAGACTTGGGGGACTCCTACCATATGCTACTGCACCTTGATACTCGGAAGTCTCACGACCACTTAGAGACTTGGATATTTCAAGTCTCCAAACGAGAAGTTTTCCTTACTCAGAAAATTAAGGGAGCACAACCTCAACCTACATGCTTCACTCACAAAGCTTTAACATACAAGCTTCAACAAAAGGAAAAATTCAAAGAATTTAATGAAGAAGGCCTTGGTGTATTTAACATAATACGTTGAAATGAAGCAAAGCTTGTTTATTGATATCTTTGATAAGTTACAAATATGTACATATACATGAATCAAAATAAACAAACAAGAGGGAGCCTTCACAAAGGTTGCTCAGGAGAAGTTTCAGCAGTCGGCAGAGCCCCAGAAAGAGGAGGCACAAGAGGGTGATTATTCGGAGCCTCAGTACTAGGCAGAACCCCAGAATGAGGAGGCACCGAAGGTTGATCATTTGGAGCTTCATTATGCGGTACAGCCCTAGAAGACGAAGGCAATAAATGCCTTTGGAACAAACCCACAAACCTCTGATGATCAAGTAAAATCTGACCATCAGATTCCTATAGATGGTCGAGCTTCCTCTTCATGTTTGTAGCATAGTCATGTGCGAGCCTGTGCAACTGTTTATTCTCATGCTTGAGCCATCTGATATCCTGTTTGAGACTTATCACTTCAGCCACCAATGATTTAACTTGGCGTGTTCGAGCAAATAGACGTTGGGCCATATTAGACACAGAACCTGCACACTGAACACTGAGAGTCAGAGAATCCTTAACAGCCAACTCATCAGACCGTTTGGAAAGTAATCTGTTATCTTTAGGAGTGAGAAGGTTCCTAGCCACCACCGCAGCGGCATATCATTCTTCATCACAGAGTCCCCAACAGTAAGAGAACCAGTAGGAGATAAGAAGGATGGGCGCCATATGTTGTCTTGAGAAGACTTGGCTGCCTCTTCACCAAAGTTCAAGTTAAAACGATGGTCGGATTGGCCAGACATTCTCAGAAATGATGAAGAAGAAAGGAGGTGCAATAAATCTCTTAAGTAAGGGGAAAATTCCTACAAGCAATAACTCTCTGAATGTACTTCTTGCACACAATTGGTGCCCTTATAAAAGAAAAGGCAACAGGGCCGTTGGTTCAAAAATCAAAGAGGCACCACTCTCCGGATTCCGAAGAGGCACCACTTTCCACACGCAACATCAGCTCCTCAGGTACCACAGATAACTTTGCCAAAGATCTCTGACAAAGTTTAGACACATAAATTTTGAAGGTCCAGCTACCATACTATTACCCACAAGGGTAAATGAACAACACCATTACTTGATAACTAGAAAGTCCCAATGTGTGTCAACCTCTGTGCTCCGTGGCAAGGCAGACTAGCAAAAATACCCAACCTTTACTCACATTCGAGAAAACACGCGCCAACGAGATTGCTTGCTCAAAAATCAAAGAGGCACCCCTCTCCGAATCTCGATAGCCAGTCTCCCAACAGGATTACGTGCTCAAGAATCGAAGAGGCACCGCCCTCCGAATCTCGAGAGCCAGACTCCCAACAGGATTACTTTCTCTAAAATCGAAGAGACGCTGCTCTCCAAATCTCAAGAGTCAGACTCTCAACAGGATTACTTTCTACAAATCGAAGAGACACTGTTATCCGAATCTCAAGAGTCAGACTCCTAACAGGATTACTTTCTCAAAAATTGAAGAGGCACCGTTTTTTGAATCTCGAGAGCCAGATCCTTTACATGATTGCTTGTTCGAAAACCGAAGAGGCACTGCTATCTGAACTTTGAGAGTCAGATTTCCTTAGATAAAGCTTGTCTGCAATCTTCACAAGCAACATCAGCTTTCTAGATACCACAGACCACTTTTTAAAAGTACTCTAACAAAGTTAAAACACGCGAAGTTTGCAGCTCCCACTACATTGTTATGTCTTGTAAAGGAATATCGCTACTACTTATTATTAGGGAGACTCCTATATATGTCGACCTCCATCCTCCACAGTCAGGCAGACCTGCAAATAAAAAAAAATTCTCAACTTTTCTTCACATCCGAGAGGGCACTCTCAGCAGAGTCTCTCGAAATACTCAGCTTCCCCCCCCCCCCCCGATAATTCCTCTGCAAACAAGCCACACCAGAGCAAGAGTATCTCATATCATCAGGGTTAAAAGCAAGAGTATCTCATATCATGTTTTTTCTCTGTCTTTTCCTTTGACCTTGTTCTTACCTGCAAGACAATGAGAAAGAGAGCAATCAGTCAGCACTTGGAATCAAGCTTCCAGTCAGGAACTGACTGCCTGGAACCCATTGCCTGATTACTTACCTGACATTGCTCTCGAGTATTCATCTTCAACATCTTATGCTTCTAGAGAAGATACCACATCTGCCTGAGGAACAGATAAGGCAAATGAGAAGGATACAAGGAAGCATGAGGAGACAAGAGTAACAGAACACGTGCCGATACATCCACTACTTTGTCAACAGCAAAAGTATCCCATATCATCAGGGTCGAACATACTCTAGATTTGATGGACTTGTTTTGACCCTCAAATTCTTGAGTCGGCCTTATACTCTGGAGGAAACCAGAAAACCTTTCAACCCAGTTCAAGAATAAGCCTATGGAAAGTTACTTCTTTAATAGCTAAAGTATCTCATATCATCTCTTCTCCATTTGCTTCTTCTTATCCTTGTTGCTGTGTACGACACAAGGAGAAGGAGAACAATCAACCAGAAGCCGAAGTCGAACCTCCGATCCAGGTTGCTTACTTGGAAGTCTGATTGCTTACCTTGTCTGTTACCTCATTCGGCAAATCTCCTAGCTCGGCGACTTGGGGGACTCCTACTATAGGGTTTGTATCGCACTTGACCAAGCCCGAAACTACAAGTAAGCTTCAAGTGAAATTGACACATTACCTTGTGTATCTTCATTGGTTAAAGATACCACCCTTGGATGACGAAAAAGTAATTCCAAAGAAGATGCCACATTTACATATGAGATAGATAAGGTAATTGAAAATGATATCACACTTCGGTACTTAGAAGTTTCGTGATTACTCAATGGCTTGGATCTTGCAAGTCCCCAATTGAGGAGCTTCCCTCACTCGGGAACTTAGGGGAGCACTGTTTGTACCATACTTGACCAATCTCAAAACTACTAAGCACTGGTCAACGTTATACCGTCAAGGATCTAGAAGAGTTTCCCTCCAACCAGGAGGCCAATCACTGGATGACACGTGTCGACATCAGAAGCCAATCATAGCCGACACGTGTCAACATAAGAAGCCAATCACAATACGACACGTGTCAATGTCAGAATGAAACTAGAAACTCTCTTCTATAAATAGAGATCATTCTCTCACAATATTTCCTAAGGTCATTTGTACTAAATCATTCACTTGTACTCACTCAAGGAGAGCTTGAACCTATGTACTTGTGTAAACCCTTCACAATTAATGAGAACTCCTCTACTCCATGGACGTAGCCAATCTGGGTAAACCACGTACATCTTGTGTTTGTTTCCCTGTCTCTATCCATTTGCATACTTATCCACACTAGTGACCGGAGCAATCTAGCGAATGTTACAAACTTAATACTTTCTGTTGTACCAAAGTCCTCACTGATTTTATGCATCAACATACTCCATTCTCGAAAACCTTACTTCAATATAGAGCTGCTGATATGAACTGTAAACTGTAAACTCTTTATGTGCTGCTTCAATAACCCAACCTTGGATTGAAGCTTCACCATTCTCCTTTGCCATTTCCTTTCTCTCTCATCTCATCTGCCCCTTCCCCCAACAGTTTCCCACTTCATCTTCCTTCCTGCTTTCCAGTCTTCTTCATTCTTCTTTTATTTCAGTTTTTTTTTAGTTTGGTCTCGATTATCCCCTGAGCTTGTCTCATATTTAGGCTTCATGCCCTTTATCTGGCTATTTCGCCTCCTTTTATTGCTTTTTGTTATTTACTTTTCCTTCTTCTCTTCCGTAAACCTACTCCAACCCTTGGAGTAAAACTTAAATTTTGGGTTCTAAACGCACCCCAACTTGATCCAACTATTGGGGCGAATATGAATTTTAACCCAAAACTTATTTTTGGAGCAAATTTAGGCTAAGATTCCCCCTGAGTTAGTGGGATGGCCCACCGTATGACACGCCTCAACCCCAATATCCCCAAATTGGCTTCCCTCATTTCTGGGTAGACCCGATTGGCTTCGCGGGTCACCAAACCCCGGGAAGAAGAACACCGGAAATCCAAAGGTTTTCGCTGGGAAACTTCCTCGGCTCCAATCTAGGTCAAATCTCCACCATTCCCAGTGATTTTTGAACCACAATGATGCTAAAGAAGAGGGGAACAAGAAATTACCAATAATTTAAGGGTTGACTGAGGTCGTAGTTGGCCGGAAAAGGGTTCGAAGCCACAGGATTCCTAGCCGAAAAACTGAGGAAATCTATCCTTGTATTTTCTGCATCCCGAGCTCACCAAAATGAGCACATAGACTTAGGAATCAAACTAAATATCAAAAGGAAAAAAGAAGATGAACCTCAAAGCTTACCTGGCCTGTGAACAACGAAGGTTTCACCAGAAATGCTCTGTGATCATTATAGAGGCCAAAAGTCCTTGAGTTGATTTTCCTACGAGTTGTAGTCCTCGCTCTAGAGCTTAAATATGATGTGATGGTGGTGATTTGGTAGTACGAAGACTTGTGCGGCGAATATGGCGAGTAGGGGTGGCCGATGATGGTTCAAAATGAGAGATGCGAGAATGAGAAACAGAGAGAAAGGGGATAGTCTGGGGAAAAGATAGCCGAGAGAGAACTGGGAGTTAAGGTGGTAGTTTGTAGGGTGGGTTGCCGGAGAAAGGTGCGTGGGTGTTACTTAGGGGAAAAGGAAGACGACAGAAAATGAGGGAAAAAGAGTTCCAGAGACTGGGGAAGAGAAGACACGTGGTAAAAGGAGAAGTGAAGTGTAGGCCCCAAATGCCAGAAATCAATTAAATAATAAAATATCAAAACCATAATATCTAGAATAGTGGAATGACTATTTTGCTCTTCGACTTCGTAGTTTTGTACAACGTTTATCGTAACTCCAAATCCAATTCCGTTTGTGCCTACACGCTCGTAGCGATGAGTGTAATAAGGATATGCTAAGCGATCGGACATGGCAATGCGGTCAACAAAAGTCAACATTTTTTGCCTCGAAGGGCATTTTTATAATTTCACGTTATAAATTTATAAAATCCGTAATATTTGGGGACAGGTCGTTACACCATATTTGTGTACTTCTTTCTAGTTTTATCTTTATAAATTCATTGCATCCAATAGGTAAGATATAATATGATTAAATCCAACGGCTAAAGTAATTAAAAAAAAATTCTTTCATGTGTTTCATATTCTCATAGTGTTCCACGAGATTCACGGTGTCAGTTTAGTGAACTTTCAATATTTATCAGAATGTAGATATTTTTAGGTTAAAATGTCCATAAAATTAAACCAGGATAGTCTACATAATTTTTTTTAAGGTTACTTTAAGAAAAAAAAATAATCCTAAGTTCATTCTTTAATAATCTTGGGCTAAAAATTTAGCCCAGAAGGTTGGAGAAAAAAAAACTGTTTCTGGATTAAAATCTAAATTTTCTGAGTTAAAATTTTTAGGTTTTAATTCAAGAGTTGGAGATGGTCTTAGCGGTGTTATTCCATCCCCACCGCATCCCGTGTTCGGATTTGCCTGCTCCGATCACACATTGGATATCAGATCCACTTTCTTCCCTCACCTCCCTTCCTGTAATTAACATGTCGGATTCCCATCGAGGCCAAGTATTCCGAGGCCTCCACCGCAATATGGGTATTTTACATACCCCTTAGTCTCACTTTCTATAAATAAGGTACTCTGTTTGGATATATTTGTAGGGGTTCGTGAAAGAGACTTGGATTCATTATCTACTTTCTCGGTTTGGAGTTTGGTTTCCTCTGAGGATGGTCGCGGCAATTTGGTTTATGCTGGATGAGATTAGGTTTTTTTTGTTGTTTGTTTTTGCCTCTTTCAAGTCTAAGTTTGTGTGGATCTCTCGTTATATTTTGGGTTGCAGCGCTCTTTTTGCTTGGACATGTTAAATAATTAATTTCCAAACTTTAAACTTCGTAACTAGTTTAATTGAAATCTAAATTCAAATAAATTAATATAAATTCCCGAAAAATAATATAAATTCTCAATAATACAAATACGTAGATTATAATAGTGAAATCCAGGAACGGAATTTCACAAAAAATTTAGCCCAAAAGGTTGGAGCAGAAAAAAGTGTTTCTGGATTAAAACCTAAATTTTCTGAGTTAAAATTTTTAGGTTTTAATCCAAGAGTTGGAGATGGTCTTAGCGGTGTTATTCCATCCCCACCGGATCTCGTGTTCGGATTTGCATGCTCCAATCACACATTGGATGTCAAATCCACTTTCCTCCCTCACCTCCCTTCCCGCAACTGACATGTCGGATTCTCATCGAGGCCAAGTATTCCGGGGCGTCCACCACAATATGGGTATTTTACATAACCCCTTAGCCTCACTTTCTATATATAAGGTACTATGTTTGGATATATTTGCAGGGGTTCGTGAAGGAGACTTGAATTCGTTATCCACTTTCTCGATTTAGAGTTTGGTTTCCTCTGAGGATGGCGGCGGTAATTTGGTTTATGCTGGATGAGATTAGGTTTTTTTTGTTGTTTGTTTTTGCCGCTTTCAAGTCTAAATTTGTGTGGATGTCTCATTATATTTTGGGTTGTAGCTCTCTTTTTGCTTGAACATGTTACTTTATTTGTTGTTATTTAGCTAGATCTTTTTGGACCTTGTACTAATTTTTACGGAAGTAATCCTGTTTGAAAAAAAGAAAAAGAAAAAAAAATGTACTCTATTTTCTTTCCCTAAATAATCAGTATAATATTGTTCGTCATAATCTTGAGGAAAAGAAAAAAGGAAACATAAAGGGTCAGACCGTGAGAGAGACTGCATAGCTAGTTAGCTACTGTTTTATAGTTGATTTGTGTCTCTCATGCTCAGTCCCCCATAATAACATTGTCGTTTTAGCTGTCATATTGAACCCCATTCGCCATCCCCTCGCAAGCGCTCCCTTCCTTCCTCCAATCACTCGCTCTCTCTCTCTCTCTCTCTCTCTCTCCCCCCCTCCCTAAACCCCTGCATTGTCCTCACTCCCAAAGCCTCCCACATCACCGCCATCCTCCCTCACAGGCCGCCGCTGCTCATTCCCACTCTCCACCTCCTCCCTGTTTTAGAAAGAGGTCCCAACTCAGAAAAAAATCATAAGTCACTCCACATGGATCGCTTCTTTACATCTTCACCTTCATTCACTTTCAGCCTTCTTCTCTTACTTGCCATGGCTTCCACAGGTAAAGCTCCAAACTTCCACTCTCTCAGCTTCTCTGCTTTCATGGGTTTTCCGTAGTTTCATCCGGGTCTCTGTCAAAACTCACATTTTCACTAACAAGTTCACAACTTTCTCTCTCCTCTATCTCTCCCTCCTATGTATTTTGTGTTTCAGGTGTTTTAGCGACGACATTCACATTCGTCAACAGATGCGACTACACAGTATGGCCCGGGATTCTCGCAAATGCGAACAGTCCTACGCTCGACTCTACCGGATTCGAGCTCCCCCAACAAACAGCCCGCACATTCCAAGCCCCGACCGGCTGGTCAGGTCGTTTCTGGGCCCGAACAGGCTGCAGTTTTGACGGATCCGGTTCCGGGTCCTGCACCACCGGCGACTGTGGCTCCGGCCAGGTGGAATGCAACGGAGCCGGAGCCGCCCCGCCTGCGACGCTAGCCGAGTTCACTCTTGGTACCGGCGGTCAGGACTTCTACGACGTCAGCCTAGTAGACGGGTACAACTTGCCCGTTTTCGTCGAAGGGACTGGCGGGTCGGGTCAGTGCGCTTCGACCGGGTGCTCCACGGATCTGAACAGGATGTGTCCGACCGAGTTGAGGGTTGGCGATGGCGACGCGTGTAAGAGCGCGTGCGAGGCGTTTGGAACTCCCGAATACTGTTGCAGCGGCGCGTATGCTACACCCAACACTTGTAGCCCGTCGGTTTACTCGCAGATGTTTAAGGCGGCGTGCCCCAAGTCATATAGCTACGCCTACGACGATGCTACGAGTACGTTTACGTGCACCGGTGCTGATTATACGGTGACGTTTTGCCCCTCTTCTCCAAGGTAAAAAGGTTAAAGCTATATGCTTTTGCTTTATTGCTTCACAAACTTTTGTTGAACGTATTTCATCATTCAAGGATTTACATTTAAATTTTTATGAGCTGAATTCAAATACGAGACCTTATAAATTTTGACATGTTATAAAATCCCAAAAAGCTAAAGATTATTCCTTGAAAAATTAAAATATAAATATGATCTAATATTATCTCTTTTTGTGATTTTCATTTTGTTGTGGGTGGTTTAATGGCTAATTGCCAATGCCATGCTGCCAAATATTCTCTTTTTAATGTTTGATTAAGTTTTGGAGTATTTTATTTATAATATTTGGGTTTTTATTTAATTAATTTAGGTTGGTAAGATTGCTTTTGCATGTGATTATGTATTATTTTCATCACTTTGGACTGTCACTTTGTAGGGTTTCTGATTAATTAGCTGGTTTTATATGGTTTCTTCTAACATTTGATCATGTGGGTATGCAGTCAGAAATCTTCTAGAGATTCAACAACACCAATGACAGCAACACCATCACAAGGGGCTGCTACCGCCGGGTCGGATCCCGGGTTTACTTATTCGAATTCCGGTGCCGGCTTAGGCGGTGCAGTGTCTGGTTCTGGTACGGGTGCGGGTACGGGTACTGGGGCAGGTTCCGGCACGGGGGCTGGTGAAGCAATGCTGGCAGATGGGTCATGGTTAGCCGGTTTGGCCATGGGAGACTCACCTAGGGCAGTACCTCTCCCCACTCTACACTCACTCACTGCCTCAGCAGCTTTATTTATCCTCTTGTCCTATCTCTACCTGTAGCCCTTGACTTTCATGCACCATGGGACGAGTGTCGAACATTTGATCCATGTGAATAGCACGTGACCATAAATGTAAGACAATGGGAAGTTTTCCTCCGACTCTATGATTCCTTGGCTTGTTGGTCCTCAATGTAAATTCTTCACGAGGTTTTGAGTGTTTAAGTGGTCACCGGAGTTTTGCCTTTGGTAAGAAACGCTGTCAGATTCATCAAGATTGTAAAATCCATCAACGTTCCCTCCAAATATCATTGTGTAACATACACATCAGAAAAAGTTGTTCATTTTCCTTCTCTTTTACCCTTTTTTTCCGCAGTGAGCACACATGTCAAACAAGAATGCTAAAGTGTCAGTCTCTCAAAAGCAGTTCGATCTATGCCATGATATATCGATCATTCAAAGATCTTAAAAATATCCCTCCATTCAGCAGAGCACCTTAGGGGATGACATAGCCTATAAAAAAAAGTTAAGGGCGAGGTTCTAACGTGGAAATGCTTGGATTCCTAGGTACCCATAGACAAGGAAGGGCGTAGTAAGCGACAAAATGCTTTAGGGAGTTGAAAATAAACGTAGATCCGGAGATTCCCGAATAGGTTAACATTTCGAACTAAATTAATTATGCAATGCTACGTGAAAAAGTTAAAATATTAGCATCATGTATTTAGTTTGGAATGTCACACTGGTGTTCCGAGGTGTAGTTCAAGACCTTCATGTAGTAGTAAGTGCCCTTTTTCTTTCCCGCTTAAACCTTGTCTGAACTCTGAAGGTTCTGCCGCTATGTACTTAGTAAAGCAACAAATGAGGATTGAAAACCGTTCTTTTGGTCTTCGACTGCCTTTTTGTTTTTGGGTTTTGTTTCTGCTTTGATTTTGTATCAAAAGAAAGAGAATTTGTGTGTGGCTTGTGAAGGTTTCTCTTGAAAAGGAAGTGTATAATCGAATGCGTGAGTAAAACTGTAGGCTGCTTTCCGTTTGAGAGGCACCACTTTGCGGGCATTTCAAGTTTATGTTTAATCTCTCTCTATTTTTTTTTTCTTTTTCCTACGACTTGTGAGAGTTCAAGCCTTCAAGGTTCATATTTTTGGGACAAGACGTGTTGAAGTAAATTTTGAATACGTGCAATTACAAGATCAGAAAATATGTCGTGTTCATGGGAGTTATACTGAGTTTAGAACTCGTGTTTTTGCTCACTCATTCCTACTCAATATCGAGCAAAACTTATGTATGACAAATTTTCATACCACGTGTTGGAAATTTAAATAGTTTGAGTAGACATTTCATTATCTCACATTGGCCATTCCCAAAAGATTTTATCACTTTATAAGGCTTTGTCCTTTATAGAAAGTGATTGAAGTAATAGGCCTGGAGACTAAAATTGGGCTCATCCTTAGGGCTGGGCTTTGAGGTGCATTAATTAATTGGTAATTAATATATAATTAATTATAATTAATATATAATTAATATATAATTAATTATCAAAAGATGGGCATTGGGCTCGGGCTCTAATAATTAAATTATTTAATTAATTATTTTTCGGATTTAATTAATTATTTTTTTAAATTCGAATTTGAAGTCTGAGAGTTCTTTCTGAACACAGAGCAAAGCACCCCTTGAAGAGAAGTCTCCCAACAGTCACACCCCATTCTCATACCTGTTGCAAACAGGCATCCATCTGCTATATATACATCCATCTGCATGGCATTTAGTAGACAGAAAATAATCAACTTCATCTTCTACATTCCTAAACCTTTTTACTGAGAGAACCACACTAAATTCGCCAGAAGTTAAATTTTCCGGTGCTGGAATTTTAACTTGATCGTTGAATCCTGGTGAAGCAGACGTCCGTAGAACTACAAGCACAGAGTAGGGACGAAATTTCTGTTTCAAGGACATTGCGGTATGCAAGCCTCGATCTTCAAGTTGTTTGTTTTTATAATTCGTATTCTAGTTTAAATTCTATTAATTCCTATTGCATTTATTATTTATTAGCATATATAAATTATCACAGATTGTTGACATACATCTAACATCACGTTGCGTTCATACAATGAATGTTATAAACATGAGGTGGTACGAAACCCTATAAGTTATTTCCATGTTATTAATTTGTTTGGTGAGATAGTGCATTGGGGTTGAAGTCGTAGGTCGGATTTTCAAGGGGCAATAACCTAATCGTCAGTGGGTTTTGGGGACCCAAGAACAAATGCAAAACAAATCTTTACAACTAAAATAAAGAGGGATTTGGAGCAAAAGTGATAGATTTGTGCAAATGCATAATTAGCTACCTTCTAATGTTTGATGTAATCATAGACCATCAACTTTTCTTCCGAAAATTTGCATAAAAGGAACATGATGTTGACATTGTTGAGATGAGAATATAGGCTCTTTTTGGCCCACCTTTGAAAATTTTCATAACCACTTTTTGGACCAATCTTAGCAAAATTGCTTAGTGATTATTTAAACTGGCGTAAGCGGACAACTTAATTAGTCCTAATCGAAGTTTTTCCGTCATTTCTTCTGATACAAGTGATATCAAGCAGAGAAAACCAAAGATGACAATATAAATGATTTTAACCACTTGAGTTACAAACTATTTATGTGCTGACGGAAGTTACTCAAGGTGGCGTATGTTGATCTACATCCTATCAGATTTCAATGAACATGGGGACTTATAATGCTATAGATTTCAATGAACATGGGGACTCATAATGCTATAGTATTAAGCAGTTTCTCCATTAAGTAAAGGGATGTGCTATATACATACCTCATTTTACTTCTCACACACCCTTTGTTAATTTCTGTTCGTTGATCTTCTTCAATTTATCCGATCCGACGGTCGAAAATTAGAGAGGTGTGTGAGAAGTAAAAAAGGATGTGTAGATATCACACACCTTGAGTAAAATGTGGGTCCTTCCCTTCCCACCAGAATCATATCCTCAATTTATTGCATTCTAATGATCCCTCTTGGTGCCTGGACAAGTTTTTCTCAAACAATAATGACCCTTCAATTATATCCTAACCATTGTTTGTGTAGGATGCACTAACATTATTATATTATTAGTTTTTTGTTTGAGTGCATAATTACAAGTTCAAACTATAATTTTGGGCCAATGTAGTTCGGGCGAAGTTCTAATTTGATGCATGTAGTTTTAATTCGCATTTTTTATGAATTTTTCAGCAAAATATACATGTTTTGGTCACATATGAGGTGTTTTCATACTTACAAAAAGTTTGTATTATCCGTCACATTTGTCACTCGTGTGCTACTTTTGTCGACAAACTGACTTAACTTCAGAAAGCAGATTCGCCAATTTGGCCTAATTGCAATTGTTACACAAGTATCAAAAGGTTAGTCTGCTGGGAATCATGGCATCTTAGAAAAGTAGTAAAGAAGTTGGTGTGGAGTAAATGTGAGATACAAGCTACACAGGGGGACAATTTCTGCAGATTAAAGCAACAGCACCAGACGAATCTAAGATGGGCAACTACGGATTCTGAATTCTTCACAGCCTCAGGAGTTAATGTTCTTCTACTTAGTTAGAATTATTGGGTAAGCTGTAGGTCTGGCAAACGGGTCGTGACTGTCATGTTTGTGTCATTTTCGTATAACACATGTTATCTTAACGGGTCGTGTCGTGTCACACCTGTTATCTTAACGGGTTCTTAACAGGTGGGGTAAAGTGACCCGACCCGTTATGACCCGTTAAGAAAAAAATATTTTTTTCTTAAATTTACACATATCACACATTACCATATAAATATTACTTCAAAACATTAAAACATATTTGCCATTTAAGTACTACATCTACACTCGAAAATAAGAGCCTAATAAAAAACAAGTTTGACGGTTGGATCGTTAAAATTAGTTTCATAGAATTCGTATCCCATCAAAACGATAGATTTACTAACACTTAAAGTTTATTTATATTTTCATTAAGTATAACATAAGATTTTGTGGTATCCACTTATGTAAATATTTTAAATTGATGATCAAATTTATTCATTGTATTCGTATAGGGTCAAGGAGTGTAGTTGTAAAAAATCATCAAAATCGAAGTTAAAATAACCGTTAAATCGTGATTTTTTGTTTTATAACTGTCGAAAATTTTGTCTCATTTCTTGATCTCTGAATGTTTGTTTTTTGTGATTTTTGGCGTATGCGATCTCGAAGCATATAGAAACAAGTTTGACGGTTGGATCGTTAAAATTAGTTTCATAGAATTCGTATCCCATCAAAACAATAGATTCACTAACACTTAGAGTTTATTTATATTTTCATTAAGTATAACATAAGATTTTGTGGTATCCACTTGTGTAAATATTTTAAATTGACGATCAAATTCATTCATTGTATTCGTATAGGGTCAAGGAGTGTAGTTGTAAAAAATCATCAAAATCGGAGTTAAAATAACCGTTAAATCGTGATTTTTTGTTTTATAACCATCGAAAAGTTGTCTCATTACTTGATCTCTGAATGTTTGTTTTTTTGTGATTTTTGGCGTATGCGATCTCAAAGTATATACAAACAAGTTTGACGGTTGGATCGTTAAAATTAGTTTCATAGAATTCGTATCCCATCAAAACAATAGATTCACTAACACTTAGTTTATTTATAATTTCATTAAGTATACCATAAGATTTTGTAGTATCCACTTGTGTAAATATTTTAAATTGACGATCAAATTCATTCATTGCATTTGTATAGGGTCAAGGAGTGTAGTTGTAAAAAATCATCAAAATCGAAGTTAAAATAACCGTTAAATCGTGATTTTTTGTTTTATAACCGTCGAAAAGTTTTGTCTCATTTCTCGATCTCTAAATGTTTGTTTTTTGTGATTTTTGGTGTATGCGATCTCGAAGCATATACAAACAAGTTTGATGGTTGGATCGTTAAAATTAGTTTCATAGAATTCGTATCCCATCAAAACGATAGATTCACTAACACTTAGAGTTTATTTATACTTTCATTAAGTATAACATAATATTTTGTGGTATCCACTTGTGTAAATATTTTAAATTGACGATCAAATTCATTCATTGTATTTGTATAGGGTCAAGGAGTGTAGTTGTAAAAAATCATCAAAATCGGAGTTAAAATAACCGTTAAATCGTGATTTTTTGTTTTATAACTGTCGAAATGTTTTGTCTCATTTCTTTATCTCTGAATGTTTGTTTTATGTGATTTTTGGCGTATGCGATCTTGAAGCATATACAAACAAGTTTGACGGTTGGATCGTTACAATTAGTTTCATAGAATTCATATTTCATCAAAACGATAGATTCACTAACAATTAGAGTTTATTTATACTTTCATTAAGTATAACATAAGATTTTGTGGTATCCACTTATGTAAATATTTTAAATTGACGATCAAATTCATTCATTGTATTCGTATAGGGTCAAGGAGTGTAGTTGTAAAAAATCATCAAAATCGGAGTTAAAATAACCGTTAAATCGTGATATTTTGTTTTATAACCGTCGAAAAGTTTTGTCTCATTACTTGATCTCTGAATGTTTATTTTTTGTAATTTTTGGCGTATGCGATCTCGAAGCATATACAAACAAGTTTGACGGTTGGATCGTTGAAATTAGTTTCATAGAATTTGTATCTCATAAAAACGATAGATTCACTAACATTTGGAGTTTATTTATACTTTCATTAAGTATAATATAAAATTCAGTGTAAATATTTTAAATTGAAAATCGAATTCATTCATTGTATTCATATAGGGTCAACGAGTGTAGCTGTAAAAAATCATCAAAATCGGAGTTAAAATAACCGTTAAATCGTGATTTTTTTATTTTATAACTGTCAAAAAGTTTTGTACCGTTACTTGATCTCTGAATGTTTGTTTTTTGCGATTTTTTGCTGATGCAATCTCTAAGCATATACAAACAAGTTTAACGGTTGGATCGTTGAAATTAATTTCGTGTATCCCATCAAGTACAATGGTGTATATATATATATATATATTATGTAGATTTAAATCTATTTATTTGTATGTATAATTATTATAGTTTTTAGGGGTATAAATTTAATTTAAAACTTAATATATATATATATATATATATATGTATATAATTATTATAGTTAATATTTTGGGGGTATAATTATTATAGTATATATAATTATTATAATTATTTTAGTTAATATTTTGGGGGTATAATTATTATAGTATATATAATTATTATAGTTAATTTAATATATATATATATATATATATAATTATTATAGTTTTAAACTTTGTAGGGGTATAAAATTGTGAAATTAATATATATAATTATTATAGTATTTTTTAGGGTTATAAAATTATTAAATTAATATTCTGCTTATCGTGTATCGTGTTACCCACGTGTATACCCGAATCAACCCGTTATCTTAACAGGTGCTTATCGGGTTACCCGATAACACCCGATTCGTTATCGTGTCGACCCGAACACCTGTTAATTTCGTGTCGTGTCGTGTCGGGTTATTGGATCGTGTCAGGAATTGCCAGGCCTAGTAAGCTGTCATTTGATCTCGTGAGTTATTATTCCAGTTAAAATTGATCATTTGGACTATTTTTTAGGAAAATTAATGGAAATGACAAAAATGTGTTGCAAGTGAATAGTATCAGGATTGACTTTTTAGAGTAAGAATGTGATTTTTCGTTAAAGTGAACAGTACATAGAGCTTTTCTTTAAAGTTTCCCTATTTTTTTGGTACATTAACTCCCTGAATTATTTTAAATTAGTCAATTAACCCCTCACCGTCAAATTCGATGAAATTCAATCTATTTTATTGTCAAATACTAGCACATAATTAACTCTTGAGGGTAAAACCGTGCCAATATTTGACGGCAAAGTAGATGAAATTTCATCGACTTTGACAGTGAGGAGTTAATTTTCTTATTTCAAATAGTTTAGGAGGTTAAGTTATCAAAAAGTAGTTCGGAAGGTCAATTTTAACTGGAGTAGTATTCAAGGAGTCAATCTGTAGTTTACTTAATAATTCTAACCGTGTAGAAGAACATTAACGCCTGAGGTTCTAAAGAATTTAGAATCCTTAATTGCCCTTCGAGAAATGCTAAGGAGACTCTCTAAAGTGAGAGTCTCCACCACCTCATGTTTTTGATATAATGTTTTATAATATTGGCATGGGAATTGTGCAAAAAAGATGAGGTGGCGGAGAGTTCATAAAGAATCTGACTTTTGAGAGAATCTTCTTAGCATTTCTCTTGCCCATCTTAAATTCTTTTGGTGTTGCTTTAATATGCAGAATATTGTCCCCCTATGTAGTCTACATCTCACATTTAGGATGACAAATTTAACTTGAGTAATAGTTCAGAGGGTCAAACGGTAGGTTATCTAAAACCATTTGTATACAAAATTATATATTTTTCTTATTAAATTGTGGATTTTCTACTTTTTTGCTGAAACTAAATCTCTATATAGTTAGGAGATATGGGCGTAGCCAAGTTCATCATAAAATAATGTTGTCCGTTTTGCACCTAAGTTTGAATGATATATAACACAAAACTTCTCCGTCGATTCCTTCTAGTCAAGCCTTTCGGTCTGTCATTATACCTTTTCTTATGTATTTCCACACCCCTAAGAGACCCCAAAAATGGGCAGCTTCCTTTTCTTAGGAACACATACAAGATTTGTCACTACAAATGGTAACTCCACCATTAACTACTTCATTTCTGAATTTCCTAGTAATAGAAATACATGTCCTAACGAGACAGAATTTTTAACCCATTTTATCATCGGGTCGAGGTAGAGACCAAATGTCATGAGCGACCGATCTGGTAGAACAATTCAAAAGATAAAGAAGTATCGTTAATTTTTTAGTACCCTTTTTTAGCTTCTAGAATCTATTTCTTAGTTCAAGATCCCTCTTACTAACTGGAATTAAAGAATTATGTTGGTACCACACATATTGGGCCTCAGACTTTGGCACATTGGGTCTTATTACCCAGCCTATAATTATGTAAAAGGAGGAGCCCCTTATTCTATAAAAGGGGACTCCTCCCCCTTCACAAATTGGACTCGGTGAACCCAACAGAGGGCAATACCCTCACAAACTCTCCCAAACTCTCTCTTTCTCTGGGGGACTCCCCCTCACCCTTATAACCCATACATACAATTAGAGGGAAATACAAACAATATCAATGTGGACCCCAAATATTGGGGTGAACCATGATACATCTTGTGTTTTTTACTTTCTTGCAGATTCACAGTCAGAATTACGTTGTTCCAAGACCTCCCGGTTTTGTGCATCAACAAATTAGTAAGCTAAAAAACCTATTTTCTTAGGATTACGAGGTTCATTCGAATATGATATCCAATTGTATCACAATTGAATGCTAACATGTCTGGTTTCTTCACCTTGGCACAGTGAGAATGTTGAGCTTGAAGTCCTATTGCCATACTTGATACTTACTCTATATTCACCCAAGAAACCATAGAAGCTGTATGATCCATGCTCATCTGTCTGGCCCTCTACCTCCCCAGTTTGCCATTCTTTCAAGAGTTTGTCCACCACATCACCAGCAGGTAGGTTTTGAAGGTTATCGTCTGTTAGGCACATTTGGTAGCACCCATTAGGATGCAATGCAGTCCAAAGCATTATCCCATTCACCAATGGATGTGAGAAGCCTTCTCGTAAAACTTGTTCTAGATAAATTGCCTATACACAACAACAGAAAATATAGTAGGTTAGTCCGGGAGTAGAAAATAATTTTACATGAGATTGTTTCTGTCGAGCCAAATGCTTCGCTTAAAACCCGAACATTAAACTTGAACACATGTCATTTTGTAACTAGGCAAGTGGTTGGAACAACTCCACGTAGTTTTTCGTGCCCTTTATGTAGAGAAAAACTTGAGTAGGAACACCCAACCTCGTCATATGTATGACACTCTCACAAAAGCATGGGATGTTGATCCCTTCTGGTGTGAGAGCTATCCTAATCAGGCAGTCCTACCGTAGTTTCTGTTCCTATGTGTAACAACTTATTTACCTGTGTTTCTTTGTCTAGAGTGCTGCTGATATCAACCTCTGTGAGCCAAATGGGAAGGCCTAATGTGGCCAACTTGTCAAGGATTGCTCTCATTAGAGGGAGGTTTGGTACTGTAAAATGACCCTCTAGTCCAATCCCATCCATCAATGCTCCACCATGCCTAAGTTCCCTCAACCTTGAAATGTAGGAATCAACGGTTGAATTTAAATCGCTGCAAGTCTCCAGCACATTAAAATCATTCATGAAAAGGGTTGCCAAAGGGTCAGATTTGTGTGCCGTCTCGAAGAAATGCAATGTGGCATTGGGGCCAAGCTTCTGCTCATAGAAATCAAAGTGAAGCATTTCATTGCTGACGTCCCAATGGACGAACTCTTCTCTGTACTTGCTCATTAGGCTTTGGATTCGTGAGTTCACCGCCAAATGCAGCTCGCTGCCGGTGAGGTTTCGGACCCATGGCGGCGTGTATTTGGGATCTTCCCAGAATATGTTGTGACCTCTAGCAATGACTCGGTTGGCACGCACAAATTGCAGCATTTGATCTGGAACGGTGTAGTTGGTTTTGCCCTGTTCAGGTTCCGTTGCGTACCACTTGAGTTCGTTCTCAAACACCGCGGCATTGAATCGTTTTGCGAACCAATTCTGGATTGTAAATTTTGTTCTTAGCTAGCATTCTCAATGTAATTATGTTGATGCATTGCATAAACAACATAAGACTTGATTTTACGAGAAAAATTTATGTTAGGTTGTTCATGTCACGTGACAATGATGAGTGACATAACAGTCTAGTTAAATGATAGGATCAAAATTTTTATTTCCTGAACACAAAATATCTATTCTTAGCTTAGCATTCTCGTTGTTGTCATGTTGCTTATAAGATTGGTTTTTGCATAAAGGGCAATTCTTTCAAGCGTAAGGCTCAATTGTATGAGAGAAACTTACATCGGTCAATTATTGTCATGTAACAGTGTTGAGTATCAGAACAATTCATTTAAAATTAAGATAACATTGGTTAAATTTGATGATCAAAATTATTTCTTAAATACATGTCATCTTTTAACTGAACTATTATGCTGCTCAACAATGTCACACGATAGCATAATGATGCAGAACGAAAGTGGTGGCTAGAGTAATTCCAATTATCCTTTACCATTGTTTTAAGATAAGTTTAATGTGTTTTTGCTTCCGCTAAATTATTTAAATTCCGCTGCCATACTCTGTCCTACATGAAATATCCACGCAAGTTTTTCTGAGTATGGACTGCATCCTAACCTGATAGGGCAGATTGCCTAGAATGGTCTTTGCAATTGCAGATCCAAATGGGAAATCCTTGGAGACTTGCTCTACGTCAATTGCCGCTCCTTGCAGCCTCTTTCCCTGCATATCTGAGACATGAACCGTCACGGCACGCTTCCGTTTCTATTGAAAAACAAAGAAAATATTACACAAAATTAACAACTTTCAGTCTTTCATAGTTAAATTAACCAGAGATCCAAATCAAATGAAAATATATATACTTACGGTGTTGATCATATATTCCTGATATGCATTCCATTGTTGAACACTAAATGGCTGCAAAGAAGAGCTGGCAATTTCTATGTTTACAGCACTGTCATCTGCATTCTACATACAATCGAAACAAAAATATTAAAAATTTACATTAAATTTTGAAACTTTTGGGGGGCAGTAAAAGATGAGTAGTGAAAATATGTTGAGAAGGAAAAATTACCTGAAAGAATAAGATGGATAATTGGGATGGCGAGGTTAGGACAAAGCCACCCTTGAGAAATGACCAGCATCCATGCTTAGCCAAAGCAGTTCCTACACAGTTATATATTTCATTTTCTGTCTGTAGGCTTGCCCTTATGAGACCTGAGCCCTCACCCTCTATCTTGACCCAACCTGTTGGATTAAGCCCAGACCATATGAGCCTAATGTCATTAGATATCGTAGATTCAATTCCCGTTTAGTGCAGTGCAGTCACGCGTGTGTGAGGGATTTTGTTTTCCTTATGCAAAGGACTTTAAGCGATCTACAAGTGACCTCAAGCCTTCGACACTGGTTTATGCAAGTTCAAGAATCAGGGTTACCTGAGTTTTATTCCTATAACGCTTATGCTTGCTTTTGTCGGTTTTTTTAGACACAATGGGCTGGGCTGGGCTGGGCTGGGCTTTGGTGTTTCTGGGTAATTTTAGGGTTTAGACCTAATGCCTAGTTAAGCTTAGCCCAGCCTGCGCATGGCCCATCTATTATATTAAGAAATAAGTTGAACAAGACAAGCATAACAGCAATCCGTTGTAGTCTAGTTGGTCAGGATACTCGGCTCTCACCCGAGAGAGCCGGGTTCAAGTCCCGGCAACGGAATCTTTTTTTCTTTCCCCTCCAATTTTTTACCCTAAATTAACGAAAAATGAATAGATAATTAACGAGAAGGGTAAAAAGTTGAGAAACCCAACTGGAGAAACAGTAAATGGTGCCCTGGGTGAGATTGTGCAGTATGAACGATGGTGAATAAACTCCACTACTTGCAGTGGTTCCCAACTGATCAACGATGATCCCGCCGCCGTACAGAGGCTCCTCCGGCTGCAACTTACACTGCCCAAACAAAACAATTGATCCGGGTGATGAAAACACAATTCCCACATATAATTTGTTCGCATTTATCTTTTACCTCAGTGTAAGCAGTAGGATCATACAGTGGGCCGTCTGCAATGTGGAAAAACAGTAAAAAAAAAAAATAGTAACATGTGAAAATTGGACATCTCTGCATTGTTGAAAAACCAGACGAAATGAGAGAGGAAGGGGGAAGAAGAGCGAACCAAATGAAACAACGAAGGAGGAGGAGCCCATGAGGAGAAAGAAGAACAATAGGAAGCTAAATGTGATATTTGTGTCTTCCATTTTTGCTTGGAGGTTGGAGGCTGAGTTGTGTAATGTTCTACTACTGCAAATCTGAAACGGATTTTATAAAGGATACTGCTTCGCTCCTTTTTGAGTTAGTGTCATTTATGTTTCTTCCAAGTCACATTTTGATACGCATATACAAAAATAACTCACTAAACACACGTAAAGAAAAACATATGCAAACCCGCCCAATATATTACTCTTTTTGTTAGACCAACTCCAATGGTGGGCTAAAAGCCAAATTACCCCTCAAAATTTCCCCCCAAACCCACTCCAACCCAAGAGGAAAATTTGGGCTAAATGCTAAATGCTAACCTAAGGCTAGAGTCCCTCCGCAATTTAGCCCAGAAATCAGAATTTAAATTTTTCAATATTTATCGGAATTTAAATTTTTTTAGATTAAAATGTTCATAAAATTAATTTACGATAGTCTACATATTTTTTTGAAAATTTAATTTAACAAAACAAAAAACCTAAGTTTATTCTTTAATAATCCCGGGCTAAAATTTTAGGCTAGAACGGTTGGAGCAGAAAAACTGTTTCTAGGCTAAAATATTTGGTTTTTAGCCCAACCATTGGAGATGGTCTTAGAATGGAATATGAAAATTTGAGGTTATGGGTTTAATTTATAAGTAAGAAGAGTTTATATTGGACCACTTCCTTTATTTTTAGGTAAAATATTATCCAAAATAATGGAAGGTTCAAATAAAAGAATGTAGTTAAAAATGAGGAGGTGGAGGTCACAAGGGTTACAGTGCCCGAAGGGACACTGAGGAGTCCGTGGGCTGGTCACATGTTTGCGTGAGAGTGAGAGCTTCATGTGATGGCCATTAGTTCATGGACGCATCAAACATTCCAACCGTGAATTCATTCTTGTTTTTTATGTGGAGAAGAACATGGTCATGATATTTGTTGTTACTCGTAACATCATCACGTAGTGTTAGTGGTGGATTCAATTTTTTTTTTTTAAAGGGTAAAGATGTAGTCCGCTTCTCTTGTTGCTAGTTACCATACATCAGTCTCTTTAAAACATTTTGTCAGACATCTTATCTTTGTAGTAGTGACGCTTAAGGAGAATATCAAAATTGTTAGTAAGTTTCATGCGTAGCAATACAGGTAGACAGGGGCAACTAAGTACACTCACTAACTAGATGAATTGGCCTAGTTGAGTCATGATATATCATGTTTTAATGTATTAATGTCACATATAAAATATAAACTCATCACCCAATGCCAATATGAATGAGTAACATAAGTTCATGTTTAGTCTACATAAGTTCATGTTTAAACTACTTAAGAACTTATTGAGGGGATTAGACTTGGCACCCAACCGCGTACGGAAGACTCGTGATATGTTTTTTGGAGTCTTTGTAAGTATTGGATTGGAATTAGCAGTGCGTAGCAACTAGGTTGTATATCATAAAAAGTAAAGCTTTATGTCACTCTTACAATTTAACAGTTAGCTACGTATAATTACAATAATAAGGTAATTGTGTCACAATTAGTGACCTCTTTTTACTAGCGGCTTGGCCTATTTGAAAAATACAAACCAAGGGTGTGGCTAATTATTTGTGCCAATTAAGAATATAATGACTTGTGTGAGAAAATGTACAACAAATCCAAAATTATTACATAGAATGACTTTAATTAGATTAGGAGAGATTCTCTCCCGCAAATAAGTTTTAGTTTTAATGACATTATTGTTCAATAATTTCTCGTTGAGAGGGGGACTCAAAATCTTAGGGTTCGTTTGGTGGGCTAAATGAACTTGGACAATAGGAATAAAATTGGATTGGTTAGCACCAAAATGTTATATCTATCCTCATAACTACGAAAATTAATTATATCCATAACCGCAAATTAACCATCAGCGATTATCCATAACCATACCCACCGTGTAATGAATTCCCCAACGGTTAATGGTTATATCTATCTTTGTCAATACTAAAATTATATTCGTTCAATTGAGGTATTATAATATGATACATACTAATTTCGTCATTATAATAATAGATACATTGATGATGTTGGCTTATGTTTGATCTCTCCTATAGGAAAGGGATCCTCTTCGGATCCCTTTCATCAAGTCTACCAAGTCAACTCATCTGAACTATTGAAATTTGATCTAATGGCTAAAGTTATTATAACTTTTAAATGGTCATCTGTTTGTAGTCGTTGGTTCAAATTTCAATGGTCCGGATAAGTGGACTTGGTGAACTTGGTGAAAGGGATCCGGCCCATAAGCACCTTGGATTCTTATTGGTTTTGATTCAAAACTTTTGAACTTTCTCACAAAATGCAATTTTTCTAATTCTCAAGTTAATGGGTTCGGTAAATATACATATATATATATATATATATATTATACAATACTATATTATCTTATATATAATATCTATTATTCGGGTTAGTTTCGTGAGCGGATATGGATCAAGGATCTCTATAACCATATCCTAATAATATTTTCAATTTTTTCCCATATCCGAAATATAACCAAATTTTCATTCTTAAATCTGTTTCATTCAAGCGGTTATCCACGATTATTGAATTTAACGGTTTGAATTATCATCCATACTTTTAATATTAATCTATTATTTGGTGAAACACTAGATGAGACTAGACGTTCTCTCACCCCATCCTCTCTCTCCTCCTCCATCTCTCCCAATTTCTGTCCTTACAATCCAACCAAACCAAATAGAAAAAATAAAAAACCCAGCAATCATCGCTCAGCCATTAAAATTCCACCATCTCCCAATTTTTGTCTTTCCAATCCAACCAAAACAAATAGAAAAAATCAAAAACCCAACAGCCATCACTCCGCCATTAAAATTCCACCGTCTCCCAATCTGTCTTTCCAATCCAACCAAAACACACAGAAAAAAATAAAAAACCCAACAACCATCAATCCACCATTAAAATTCTACCATCACTCCGCCTTTAAAATTCCACCATAAAAACAAACCCAAAACCAAAAAACATCACTCCGCCATTATAATTCTGTTTGTACCATACTTGACAAATCCCGAAACTACTGAGCACCAGTCAACGTTATACTGTCCAGGACCCAGAAGAGTTTCCTTCCAACCAGGAGGCCAATCACAGCGCGACACGTGTCGACATCAGAAGCCAATCATAGCGTGACACGTGTCAACATCAGAAGCCAATCACAACACGATACGTGTCAATGTCAGAATGAAACTAGAAACTCTCTTCTATAAATACAGATCATTCTCTCACAATATTTTCTAATGTCATTTGTACTAAATCATTCACTAGTACTCACTAAAGGAGAGCTTGAACCTGTGTACTTGTGTAAACTCTTCACAATTAATGAGAACTCCTCTACTCCATGGACGTAGTCAATCTGGGTGAACCACGTATATCTTGTGTTTGCTTCCCTGTCTCTATCCATTTACATACTTATCCACACTAGTGACCGGAGCAATCTAGCGAAGGTCACAAACTTAATACTTTATGTTGTACCAAAGTCCCCACTGATTTTGTGCATCAACATTTGGCGCCGTCTGTGGGAACGACACTTATTCCCACTCTCTTTAGCTTTGCCAAGCTGATTTCCACCATTCGTACACTCTCTTTTGACCAGGCATCCCTCTCCAACATGGGGAGCGAAAGAAGCCACATCACACAAAATGACACCCCTCTTGCACCTAGTGCGAAGTAACGAAAGAAGGAAGGAAAAAGGGTTGCTCTTCAAGCTAAAGTCGATGAGTTAGAAGCTTAGAACAACAAGATAGCAATGAAGAATGAGGTCCTCCAGGAGCAGTATGAGGAGCTCTTTGAAACATTCCACGAAATTAGGCGTACTCAAACACGCGAGCTCGTTGCCCCTGTGGATATCAACCATCATCTGGGTACCCTCCAACACGGAAGGTCACCTCCATTTGACATGGGTATCCCTAATGAGGAGCGAGCTAATCATCAAAACAATGATCAACATGAGACTTCTCGCAACCCAGATGCTTCAACCCGAAGCAGGAGAAATGGAGGAAGACATCTTTTTGCAGAAGGGTTGGAAGGATCGAAAGCCGTTTATCGTGACTGCCGAGACTTCCTAAATCAACGTCGAGAGAATCCCCTTGACATATGCTCGAAGATCAATGACCCAAGGGTTTCTGAAAGACTCGGTCCCCTCTTACAACCCAGGCCCACTGCCAATCTAGGGAAGGAACAACAGGTCCCAGAGAAACATGAAGGTACATGAGACTTTAAGGTATTCCTACAGACTTGCCCTAGAAGTCAGTACATCGAGTTCAAGAAAAAATCACACGCCTTTGCTCAAACTTTCCCACTTCCAAGAGGCGATGGAGACTTACGAAAGAAAATTCCAGTAGTACATGGCTCCACTCAGGACCCCCTTGTCCTACAGCTCCTTGAAGAAGTAAACAAGTTGAAGGCCGAACGTCAGGCCGAGATACCTGATTGGAACCAACCCAGGCATGGCCCTCTCACAAGGAGGATCCTCGACACCCCCTTTAAGCGAAGACAAAACAAAAGCTTGGTTTATAACTATATACTGGAAGGGAGGACCCAATTGAACACCTTAACCTCTTTGAGTCCACCTTGGCATATCAAATGCACACTGACGAAGAGCGATGCCTTCTTTTCCCTTCCACCCTCTTTGGCGGAGCTCTAAACTGGTATTGCTGTCTTCCACCTAAGACAGTAGACTCATTTGAGGAACTGAGGAAACTGTTTGTTTCTCAACACATCTTCCAGACCGATCGCTTGCATTCTACAGATGACTTGTACACTATTCGCCATAAGCTGGACGAGTCACTACGAGAGTATGCCGGTCGCTTCAGCCATGAGTATTCTCGCTGCGCTGAGGCAGATGACAAGACCGCCCTCAAGGCCTTCACGGCAGGCCTACGTGATTGTTTCTTCAAGTACATGATCAATGCCAACACTTGGAAGACTTATTCTGAGGTGATGAAATATGCTTACAACCACGTTTCCACCGAAGCAAGGACATACCAAGGGAACCTCCATATGGTTAACCCCTATCAACAAGTGGGAAGTAGAAGTCAAGTTCTACCAAGTGAGGAGATCTTGGCCATTCAGACACCTATTGCATCATCTCGTGCCTCATTTAGCTATTCACTAAGTCACCAAACGTATCTGTCTCTTGGTAAGAGAAATGATTTTTACTCTCAGCAAGCCCATTATAACAAGAGGGATAAAAGTTCGTATCAAGACAACCAGGAGTGAACGTACCGTCGACTATTATGACGATGGGGCCAAGCCTCACTCTTTCAAAGTGGAGGACTAGGTATTGAAGGAAATGCTATTATAAGAAGGCATACACATTACAAATGTTTTGACTCTCAACCGCTTGAGATCTTTTGTCACACAAGTCATTCGGCAAATATTTAAAGAAGAGGGAATTCAGACGACTTCTTTTGAATCTTTTGCATTCCTAACACTAGAACACTTGGTCTACCCTGACCTACCCTTATACTCTAACTCAGAGCTTCAACATACATACTTTGACACAAAGTATGTGATACTAAGTGTTACAACCAATATGGTTCACATATCAAAAGCATGGATCCCTTCATGCATAGCAAAACATTCATAAGCATCACTCATATCAATCAACATAAACATCATATATTCTAACACATACATACATAAACATTATACATTCCAACATATTCATACATAAACATCATACATTCCAACACATCTATACATAAGCCAACTGTGCTTCGAAAGAGTTCAACATACTTTGTGTCTTCGACACTTACTACAAGTGCCTTGACACCTTGCCCTTATTCTCACCAACCGGGTGATAAAATGTGAAGAAGGAACTCATCTTCATGCCACCAACCAGGTGATGAAATGTACAACCCGTATTCTAATATCATTTGGCAACTTGCCATTCATGCCACCAACCAGGTGAAAAAGGAACTCATCTTCATGCCACCAACCAGGTGATGAAATGTACAACCCGTACTCTGCTTCATGCCACCAACCAGGTGATGAAATGTACAACCCATACTCTAATATCATTTGGCAACTTGCCACACATGCCACCAACCAGGTGAAGAAAGAACTCATCTTCGTGCTACCAACCAGGTGATGAAATGTATAACCCGTACTCTAATATCATTTGGCAACTTGCCACTCATGCCACCAACCAGGTGAAGAAGGAACCCATCTTCGTACCACCAACCAAGTGATGAAAGCAACTCACCATTCATTCCACCTACCAGAAGACGAGTGGTACAACTTGTACATGTAAACTCTTAGCATTCACAAATAATCAAAAACCGTCAAGCTTAACAACTTAACTAGGGGAGCACTTATGCCCAACAAGAGTTATAGTCACCAACAAAGTCTTATTGCAAGCCAACAACAACTTCAGTGCATGGCATACGAAGATCAAGCTATTCAGCCCTCTTGTATCTGCCTCAAACATTTCCCCTCTGTAACAATGCAAACACTACAACTCGTAGAAAGCTTCACACACTCTTGATCAAGACAGTGTGAAGCAAAACCAATTTATGGTGCCAACAAGAGCTTCATCAAAGGAGTTCAACCACTTCTCAAAAGCTTCACTCACTCTTGATCAAGACAATGTGAAGCAAAACCAATTTATGGTGCTAACAAGAGCTTCATCAATGGAGGGCAACCACAATTCTCAAAAGCTTCACATACTCTTGATTAAGACCATGTGAAGCAAAACCAATTTATGGTGCCAACAAGAGCTTCATCAATGGAGGGCAACCACAATTCTCAAAAGCTTCACATACTCTTGATCAAGACAATGTGAAGCAAAACCAATTTATGGTGCCAACAAGAGCTTCATCAAAGGAGTTCAACCACAATTCTCAAAAGCTTCACTCACTCTTGATCAAGACAGTGTGAAGCAAAACCAATTTATGGTGCCAATAAGAGCTTCATCAATGGAGGGCAACCACAATTCTCAAAAGCTTCACACTCTTGATCAAGACAGTGTGAAACAAAACCAATTTATGGTGCAAACAAGAGCTTTATCAAAGGAGTTCAACCACAATTCTCAAAAGCTTCACACACTCTTGATCAAGACAGTGTGAAGCAAAATCAATTTATCGTGCCAACAAGAGCTTCATCAATGGAGGGCAACCACAATTCTCAAAAGCTTCAAACACTCTTGATCAAGACAGTGTGAAGCAAAACCAATTAATGGTGCCAACAAAAGCTTCATCAATGAAGGGCAACTATAGTTCTCAAACCTTCAAAGCAAATTCAAGACTGTTCGAAGCAAATACAATTTATATGGTTCATCCAAACCTTCGACTACTACAAGGTGTGACTTGCATCATAATCTCTTGCTCAACAGTGTGGAAGCAAAATTTGTATATGTTGTCTCTCCCACATTTTCAAATTTCTAGTTTCCAAAAAGAAGAAAAAAAAAAGGAAATTCAACAAAGTTTTATCGATGGAGGACAACTAAAAATTCTCAAAAGCTTCATCATATCTTGATCAAGATAATGTGAAGCAAAATCAATTCGTGGTACCCAACAAAGCTTCACCAACAAAAGCTTCATCAATGGAGGACAACTACAAATTCTTAAAAGCTTCACACTATCTCGATCAAGATAGTGTGAAGCAAAATCAATTCATGGTACCCAACAAAAGCTTCAACTCCAAAGCTTCACCAACAAAAACTTCATCAATGGAGGACAACTACAAATTCTCAAAAAGCTTCACACTATCTTGATCAAGATAGTGTGAAGCAAAATCAATTCATGGTAACCAACAAAAGCTTCAACTCTTAAACTTCACCTACAAAGCTTCAACTCCAAAGCTTCATCTACAAAAGCTTCACCCACAATAGCTTCACCTACAAAAGCTTCACCCATAAAAGCTTCACCAACAAAAGCTTCACCCATAAAAGCTTCACCCACAAAAGCTTCATCCACCACAAAAGCTTCACCCACCATAAAAGCTTCACCTACAAAAGCTTCACCCATAAAAGTTTCACCAACAAAAATTTCACCCACAAAAGCTTCCCCCACCACAAAAGCTTCACCCATAAAAGTTTCACCAACAACAGCTTCACCCACCAAAGCTTCCCCCACCACAAAGCTTCACCCACCAAAGCTTCCCCCACCACAAAAGCTTCACCTACCACAAAAGCTTCACCCACCACAAAAGCTTCACCCACAAAAGCTTCACCTACGAAGCTTCAACACAAAAACTTCACCTACAAAAGCTTCACACTATCTTGATCAAGATAGTGTGAAGCAAAATCAATTCATGGTATCCAACAAAGCTTCAACACCAAAGCTTCACCTACAAAGCTTTAAATATATATATATATATATATATATATATATATATATATATATATACACATATATATATTTTTTTGGAAATTCGAAAATTCAAAAATTCGGAAATTCAGAAATTTGAAAATTTGAAAAAAAAAAATTGCGTAGGCCTCCTCTTCTTTGGACCTAACAACTTTCATAACAAATATATATGAAGAAGTTTTGGGCTACCACTTAGAAAGGAAATGCCTCATTCATCAACTTCCTCGACCGGAGCCTTGGGGGACTCCTATTATATGCTACTGCACCTTGATACTTGGAAGTCTCACAACCACTCAGTGACTTGGATTTTTCAAGTCTTCAAACGAGAAGTTTTCCTTACTCGGGAATTTAAGGGAGCACTACCTCAACCTACATGCTTCACTCACAAAGCTTCAACATACAAGCTTCAACAAAAGGAAAAATTCAAAGAATTTAGTGAAGAAGGCCTTGGTGTATTTAACATAATACGTTGAAATGAAGCAAAGCTTGTTTATTGATATCTCTGATAAGTTACAAATATGTACATATACATGAATCAAAATAAACAAACAAGAGGGAGCTTTCACAAAGGTTGCTCAGGAGAAGTCTCAGCAGTCGGCAGAGCCCCAGAAAGAGGAGACACCAGAGGGTGATTATTCGGAGCCTCAGTACTAGGCAGAACCCCAAAAGGAGGAGGCACCGAAGGTTGATCATTTAGAGCTTCATTATGCGGTACAGCCCTAGAAGACGAAGGTAATAAATATCTTTGGAACAAACCCACAAACCTCTGATGATCAAGTAAAATTTGACCATCAGATTCTTGCAGCTGGTCGAGCTTCCTCTTCATGTTTGTAGCATAGTCATGTACGAGCCTGTGCAACTGTTTATTCTCATGCTTGAACCATTTGATTTCTTATTTGAGACTTATCACTTCAGCCGCTAATGATTCAACTTGGCGGTTTCGAGCAAATAGGCGTTGGGCTATATTAGACACAGAACCTGCACACTGAACATTGAGAGCCAGAGAATCCTTAACAACCAACTCATCAGACCGTTTGGAAAGTAGTCTGTTATCTTTGGAAGTGAGAAGGTTCCTGGCCACCACTGCAGTGGTCATATCATTCTTCATCAGTCCCCAATGGTAAGAGGACCAGTAAGGGATAAGAAGGATGGGCGCCATATGTTGTCTTGAAAAGGCATGGCTGTTTCTTCACCAAAGTTCAAGTCAAAACGACAGTCGGATGTGCGAGACATTCTCAAAAATGATGAAGGAGAAATGAGGTGCAATAAATCTCTAAAGTAAGGGGAAAATTCCTACAAGTAATAACTCTCTTAATGTACTTCTTGCACACAATTGGTGCCCTTATAAAAGAAAGGGCAACAAGGTCGTTGGTTCAAAAATCGAAGGGGCACCACTCTCCGGATTCCGAAGAGGCACCACTTTCCACACGCAACATCAGCTCTTCGGGTACCACATATAACTTTGCCAAAGATCTCTGACAAAGGTTAGACACATAAATTTTGAAGGTCCAGCTACCCTACTATTACCCACAAGGGTAAAGGAACAGTACCACTACTTAATAACTAGAAATGCCCAATGTGTGTCAACCTCCATGCTCCGTGGAAAGGCAAACTGGAAAAAATGCCCAACCTTTACTCACATTTGAGAAAACACTGCTAACAAGATTGCTTGCTCAAAAATCAAAGAGGCACCACTCTCCGAATCTCGAGAGCCAGACTCCCAACAGGATTACGTGCTCAAAAATCGAAGAGGCACCGCCCTCCGAATCTCAAGAGCCAAACTCCCAACAGGATTACTTTCTAAAAAATCGAAAAGACACTACTCTCCGAATCTCAAGAGTTAGACTTCCAACAGGATTGCTTTCTCAAAAATCGAAGAGGCATCGCTTTCCGAATCTCGAGAGCCAGACTTCCAACAGGATTACGTGCTACAAAATCGAGGAGGCACCGCCCTCCGAATCTCGAGAGCCAGACTTCTAACAAGATTACTTTCTAAAAATTCGAAGAGACACTGCTCTCCGAATCTCAAGAGTCAGACTCCCAATAGGATTGCTTTCTCAAAAATTAAAGAGGCACCATTCTCTGAATCTCGAGAGCCAGATCGCCGATAAGATTGCTTGTTCGAAAACCGAAGAGGCACCACTTTCCGAACTTCGAGAGCCAGATTTCCTTGGATAAAGCTTGTCTGCAATCTTAACACGCAACATTAGCTTTCCAGATACCACATACCACTTTTTCAAAATGCTCTGACAAAGTTAAAATACGTGAAGCTTGCAACTCCCACTACATTGTTATGACCAAGAAGGGTAAAAGAATAGCACTACTACTTGTTGTTAGGGAGACTCCTATATATGTCGACCTCCATCTTCCACAGCCAGGCAGACCTACAAATAAAAAAATAATGCTAAACTTTTCTTCACATCGAGAGGGCACTCTCAGCAAAGTCTCTCGAAATACTCAGCTTTTTTTTCCTCCCGATAATACCTCTGCAAACAAGCCACACCAGAGCAAGAGTATCTCATATCATCAGGTTAAAAGTAAGAGTATCCCATATCATGCTTTTTCCCTGTCTTTTCCTTTGGTCTTGTTCTTACCTGCAAGACAAGAAGAAAGAGAGCAATCAGTCAGCACTTGGAATCAAGCTTCTAGTCAGGAACTGACTGCCTGGAACCCTTTGCCTGATTACTACCTGGCATTGCTTCGAGTACTCATCTTCAACATCTTATGCTTCCCGAGAAGATACCACATCTGCCTGAGGAACAGATAGGGCAAGTGATAAGGATACAAGGAAGCATGTGGAGATAAGCGTAACAAAACATGTGTCGATACATCCACTACTTTGTCAACAGCAAAAGTATCTCATATCATCAGGGTCGAACGTACTCTAGATTTGATGGACTTGTTTTGACCCTCAAATTCTTGAGTCGGCCTTATACTCTGGAGGAAACCAGAAAACCCTTAAGCCCAGTTCAAGAATAAGCCTGTGGAAAGTTACTTCTTCAAAAATAAAAGTATCTCATATCATCTCTTCTCCATTTGCTTATCCTTATCCTTGTTGCTGTTTACGACACAAGGAGAAGGAGAACAATCAACCGTAAGCCGAAGTCAAACCTCCGATCCAGGTTGCTTGCTTGGAATACGATTGCTTACCTTGTTTGTTACCTCCTTTGGCAAATCTCCTAGCTCGGCGACTTGGTGGACTCCTACTATAGGGTTTGTATCGCACTTGACCAAGCCTTAACTACAAGTAAGCTTGAAGTGAAATTGATACATTACCTTGTGCATCTTCATCAGTTTAAGATACCACCCCTGGATGGAGGAAAAGTACTTCCAGAGAAGATGCCACATCTACATATGAGATAGATAAGGCAAGTGAAAATGATACCACACTTCGGTACTTAGAAGTTTCGTGATTACTCAGTGGCTTGGATCTTGCAAGTCCCCAACCGAGGAGTTTCCCTTACTCTAGAACTTAGGGGAGCACTGTTTGTACCATACTTGACCAATCCCGAAACTACTGAGCACCAGTCAACGTTATACCGTCCAGGACCCAGAAGAGTTTCCCTCCAACCAGGAGGCCAATCACAGCGCGACACGTGTCGACATCAGAAGCCAATCATAGCGTGACACGTGTCAACATCAGAAGCCAATCACAACACGACACGTGTCAATGTCAGAATGAAACTAGAAACTCTCTTCTATAAATAGAGATCATTCTCTCACAATATTTCCTAATGTCATTTGTACTAAATCATTCACTAGTACTCATTAAATGAGAGCTTGAACCTATGTACTTGTGTAAACCCTTCACAATTAATGAGAACTCTTCTACTCCGTGGACGTAGCCAATCTGGGTGAACCACGTACATCTTGTGTTTGCTTCCCTGTCCCTATCCATTTACATACTTATCCACACTAGTGATCGGAGCAATCTAGCGAAGGTCACAAACTTAACATTTTCTGTTGTACCAAAGTTTTCACCGATTTTATGCATCAACACCCTCCACTCACTCCTCTCCATGCTCTTCAATTTCAAACACTCACTACAATTCACAGAAGAAATCTCCACCAGCCTCTCACGATGGAAGACGATGCGGCGTTGAACCCGAATTCGATCTGCAGTCGCTGTTGCAAGTGAACCAGTAGTCAATCTCTGTACCCTCTGAACTAAATTGCACCAAAATATCGTCGGTCACAGCTCAGGACCCGCACACGACTCTGCTTACAATAACCTATCCAGAACGCCGCTTGTGAAGAGAGAGAGAGAGAGAGAGAGAGGAGGCCTGGAGAAAGAGTTGATAATGATGACAGAGGGAGGAAAGGAAGATCGAACGCCGTTGCCTCGAAATGGGATTTGTAACCGTGTCAGGATTTGTTAGAATCCACTCTATTGTGGACTCACCAACTCATCCTGTCCAAATTCTATTATGACTTAGTAGAGCAAGTCTATTTTAGGTTCGATGGTGTCGTCAAAGATAAATTTGAATCAAATTATTGTTAGTTCATTGTAAAGTTAAGTTCATCCTTCTTAACCTTAATATAGATAATACCGTCTCTTAAAAAAAAACTATCACAACTTATCTTAACCGGCTCACCAAACAGCCCTTTTTAAGGGATCAAAGTTCCATATATGGCAGGATGCTTTGGCTGCAAGTCTTGTGATATGTATGTTTCTATGTGTTTATGCAGAAAGCCTTCACCGGTTGACCAATGATGGCTTTGACCTGTCACTCGTGCATCGTATATAAGAGAAAACCATAGATATAGATCTACATGCTGTATTGTATTGTTTTTCTACGTTGCATTTTAAGTGGCTCAAAATTCTTTTTGAGTTTTTTGAAACACATACAATTGTTAATTTCCAAATGTATGTCACAACAAATGCAATAAAAATGACATAGATTAAAATTTCACAATTGGGCTTATATGTAATTCGGCCGAATGTTGAACACGAGGAGCGGATCCTGTGATGGTTGGTTAAGCAACATAATAAGTCAATCATAATTTGGTATAGAACTCGACATTAATTAGAGTTGAAACTAAGACTAGCGTTAGTGGTAAGTCATCGTCTACTTTAACTAATTTAAATTGAGGTGAAAGCATTTCCAACTGAACTAAAACTTAAAAACAAAAATGTTTAGTACGTATTTAAGATGAAAATAGCATTTTTCATTTGGTATTTAATTTAGAGAAAATTGGAGTATTGGTTTTTAAACTTTGTTTCGATTGGAGCTTTGGCTCATGGATTAAATTTTTTGAATTGGTTCCTAAACTTATCGAAATGTGGTGCAATGGTCTTTTTAGACAGCTTTGTAAGAATTATGTCCTTGTTTTCCATTAAAACCTTTTAGGCTTTTTAGCCAAAATAGTCCATGAGATTTGTATAACACATCATTTTGGTCCCTAAGATTGAAAATCAATAGAAATGGTCCTTGAGATTGTCTACCATCCATTATTTTGGTCATTTCGTTAAAAACTTTGTTAAGTGTCTCGGAGCTCTTGGTCGAAAGTTTGGGCAATTTTCAAAGCTTCGTAACTCAATCATTTCTTAATCAAATTCGACCCATAATATATCAAAATGAAGATAGGAAAGTGTAGAAAAGATTATACCTATTCGGAAGCCCAATGGTTGCCAGAGATGGTCGGAAAATAGCTTGAAAGGTGATTGGTTCGCGAGAAAGCTAGAAAACTCGCCAGAAACTGGGTAAACTTTAAACGTTCATAACTTCTTCAATACTCAACGAAATCGAGTTATTCAAAAACAAAAATTATACTTCTCGATGAGACGAAGAGAATAGTACCTTTTTGACAGATAAATCGTTGTTTTTTGGTCGGAAAACGGCTTGAAAGTGGTTGTATTGGTCTCGAGTTAGCCACTTTCGAGCCGTTTTCCGGCTAAACCATGGTGAATTAGCTATCGAGAAAGGTACCATTCTTTTCGTCACGTTGAGAAGTATGATTTTCGTTTTTGAATCACTCGATTTCTTTGAGTATTGAAGAAGTTATGAACGTTTAAAATTTACCCAGTTTCCGGCGAGTTTTCTAGTTTTTCTACAGACCAGTCACCTTTCAAGCTATTTTCCAGCCATCTCCGGCAACCATTGGGCTTCCAAATAGGTATAATTTTGTTTTACACTTTCCTATGTTCATTTTGATATATTATGGGTCGAATTTGTTTAAGAAACGATTGAGTTACAAAGTTTTGAAAATTGCCCAAACTTTCGACCAAGAGCTTTGGGACACTTAATGGAGTTTTTCACGAAATGACCAAAATAATGGATGGTGGACAATCTCAGGGATCATTTCTATTGATTTTCAATCTTAGGGACCAAAGTGATGTGTTATGTAAATCTCAGAGACCATTTTGGCTAAAAAGCCAGCCTTTTATTTTGAGCAAAAGTTGTAAAACAATAACTCGGAAGGATCGTTACTCCAGACAAAATCATGAATCAATACTAACATATTGTAATGTTAGATAGAGGCCAAAAAAGAAACAAAGAATGGTTGGTAAATACGTAAAGCCCACCCATTGGCTATTGGTAGGAAAGTAATCCGATTATAAAAAAAATTACAGACTAAATCCAACATCAATACAAATTTCGCAGTCCAAGGAAGCCCATCAAACATAATGCAGGCCTCAAAAATTCACACATCCAACTTAATTCTAATTCTAAATGGAGGATATCACTGGGCTAAAATTAAGCCCATCAATCCTCAAATTCTTAGCCTCTAAGTCCAACATTTTCTAAAACTAATAGGAAGGAGATTCGAACTTGAAATAAACTCGAGTAGACTTAAGAGCTAATTGGTGCCCAAGTGCTACATTTGTTTACCCTACTGTGTGCCATCAACCACTCTCTTTGTTTTCTTGCCAGCTTGAATCCTCGTGTAGAGATTCTTGGTTCTAATGGACAGCAAAATGTCCAAACCAAACCCAATAACACAGGCAATGGCCATGATGACGAACACGAGCCGGTAACAATGTGCGCCGACGCAGGTGTTGCCACCTCCTTCCGTGGTGGTAGCCTCCATGTCGTACAATAGTCCGGCAAGCAGGCCGGAGAAGAGGAAGGAGCCGAGTGGAAGGTTGAGGATTAGAATGTTGTAAATAAGTCCGTAGTACTTGAGACCAAATAGTTCAGAAGCGACGGGTACTGTGACGGCAAGACGAACTCCATAGCAAATGCCAACGATGGTCGAACCGATGTATAGCGAACCGGGCATGGCAATGGCCATGAGGATGTAGCCAACAGCCATTAGAATCTGAGAAGCAGCATTCCATAGAGGTCTTGGTATTGCAGCTTTCCTGTCATTACAAATTTGGGACAAGAAAGTGTTAAATGTTGGTTGATTTTCTTAGGCCAAAATAGTATGCCACCAAGAAAGTTAGTTGGCAAGCATTTTCAGACAATGAAAGCTTGTAGATTTTCCAAGCATAGATGTTATATACAAAGAACCAAGAGATTTAAAGACACACTGAAAATTGCATAGACTTGTCCATCAAGCAATTTAAGTTAGGACCACAATATAAAGCAAGGGATGGCCCTCATGAAAAAAGTTCAAAAACGTAACCAGAAGTACAAATATATTTATAGAAAACTAGATAAAGAACCCTAATAATTACAATGAGAAAACACGAAAAAAGGAGAAAAGAAAAGAAAAGCCCGTCGGCTATCTTCTCAATTGTCATGTTCTAATTAATTCCCAGTTTGAAAATTCTTATGGTGGTCATCTCCAATCTAAAGTGGGCATACTGTTTTTCTACGATATTGAATTTGAAGTGTTTTTTTTTTTTTTTCCAAAGAGTAATGTTATTAAGGACTTGCAAAACTATTGTATATAAAAAGGAATGAGTTAGCTACGCACATTTATGTATGCAATCTGGAAGAGAAAAATAAGATGGACTTTGTGGGGAAAAACTCCAACAAGATATCTTAAATCCGGACCGTGTATGCTGCGTTGCTTGAATTCTAATCAACTTGTCCTTAAATGTTCACCCAAAGGGTATGTTACCTTTCATATTTCTCAAAAGCCATGTTCCCTTGATATTTGAAAATTACATATATTCGGCTATAATATTTTTTTTTTTAACAAACAATATCATCTACAATAAAAAGTGAGAGAGTGTAACACTTACATATATTTAACATAATCACTATCTCGGCAATCAGATAATAAATATATTAAATACATGTAAGTAGTAGTCTGCCAAAATTAAAATAAAAAAAATCTCGAAAGCAATCTTAAAGCACATTTTTGCTCTTAAGTGTGAATCGGAAATTCCGGAATCTAAATAATAATAGAAAAAGAGGAGTGAGTGGGGAGGATGCACAAGGAGACAAATATTTCCGACAATTATTTACTTATAAAAATGAGTAATTCTATTCGTATCATGTTTTTGTACCATATTTTCATATCATTTTAGGTGGAATTTGATGTGGACAGCCACATCATTTGAATTAATCAGATATTTAAACTTAGTTCATTATTTAATAAACTAATAATTAAGAAAAACTAGTTAATTAAATTATGATTATGGTATACGATGAGTCTTTCTCCTTCATTTCCTTGAGTTTTGCAAATTTTTCAAATGATGTGACTGTCCATATAAGATGGTATAAAATATAATATAAAAATATGATATGAATAACATTACTTTATAAAAATACACGAAGCAATTCTTTAAGGGGAAGTCAAAAGAACCCAAAAGCAAATTAAACAAAAAAAACGGTTTCTTATTAAAGAAAATAAATTATTCCAAAACCGAATCTAACTCTGTTTGGAAGCTAACATGTAGATTATTGAAGTACACTAAAAATAAGAATCGTTAAATATTTTATTGGAAAAATCCGAATCTTCCTATACTTCTTCAGAATTATACCCCAAAAGATACTACATATAATTTCTAACAAACACTTCTGAAAAAGGACAATTCTGGTTTTACTTGATATTTTCAAAAATAATTTAAAAAAAAAAGGAAAAAAAGCATAGCAAAACAAATATGAATAATAGTTTAATTCTTAATAATATTCGATGAGTATACATAAAGAGGAAGAGTGGGTGTTAAGTAAACCAACCTGATGAAGTACTCCGAAATCATACCCGAACCGATCCGCCCGAAAAAACCCCAAATGCTCGTCAGCGAAACGAAGATCGACACGTCCACGTATCCGAGCGCCAATCCAATCTGCCCCATATTGTTCATAACCGCCAGACCCGTCCCCACCCCGCACAAAAACGACACGAACAAAATCCAGAAATCCAACTTCACCATCGCATCGAAGATGGTGTGGTCCTCCCCGAGCACCGGCCTCCTCTTCGCCTCCACCACCTCCGCCGCCGCAGCAGCCACCTCTGGCTTGTGCTGTGTGTCGTCCGCCGCCGTCTGCCTCAAAAGTGGCTCGTCAGATCGGGTGTTCGGATCTGGACCCGACTCGGACGCGACCAGGTCCGGCTTCGAGGCCCACGCGGTGAAAAACGCATACGCAGGAATCGCGAGCGGCGACGCCAGGAGGATTAACAGAATAACGGAGAAGATTAGGGACAAGAGGTTCGAAGGGTTTGGGATGAAGTCGTAGGCGAGGAGGTAGAGTGCGACGCAGATGGCGACGGCGTTGACGACCCAGAAATATCTGGAGTCGCGGTTGTCTTCTGAGGAGGAGGAAGAAGGGGGGACCTCGTGGAGGAAGAGCATGGCGGTTAAGCAGACGGCGAAGGGGGTTACGGCGAGCATGAGGAGGAAGCTAGCGGGGTCGTTGTTGAAGAGAGCGGCGCAGAGGTCGGTGAAGATGGCGGTGCTGAGACCCACGTAACCCTTCAGAATCCCCGAAACGGGTCCCCGGTTTCGCCGGAAGTTTCGGATGCATGTGACGAGAATCGCCGTGTTCATCCACGTCGTGCTGTTGCCGCCCATGCAGAGAAATATACACATCTGAGAGAAAAATTAAACTAATCGTTAGTTTGATTGCACTCTTTAGTGTTCCACGAAAGTGCCGACTGAGTTTTTTATTTACCTGCCAGTAGGAGAGGGGCTTGATTCTTTCGCTGACGACGAGCCACTGGGCGCCGTAGCCGACGAGACCCTCGACGGAGCCGATGAGGAGGATGACCCAGGTCGGCAGTTTATCAGAAGCCAGCCCGGCTAGGAGACCGAAGGCTTTGCCGACGTCTTTGGCGACGGATAGGTTGTTGAGTTCGAGCTGGGTGAGGCCCATGAGGGTTTTGAGGGCGGCGGAGTAGTTGGAGAAAGTGTAGTTGTTGCCGGAAATAGATTGGACCCAGACGGCGGTGACGAATCCCAGCCATTTGGTGGCAGAGGAAACGGAGGAGCGGTAGGAAGCAAACCCCATTTCTGTGTCGGTCTGAAAAAAACGCAGGGAGAGTGGTGAGATTTGTTAAAGGGTGAGGTGCTACTGCTAAGGGACGGGACCAGTATTTAAAGAGAGTTTCTGAATTAAAAATAATAAAAATTGCTTTTTGTGGTTGAATAAAGAAGAAGAAAAGTTTTACAGGCGGTGGGCGCTGTTTGGTGCTTTTGGCGTCGTCTTCCCAGCCCCGCTTCCTGTTCTCCTAATGTCTTTTTAGTGAATATTGTTTTACTACTATACTTATATAATATTGAGGTAGAAGAATTGTATCGAAATTATAATTTATGAGAGTCGAACCTATTAGGATTAAGATTTATTATAGGATTAGGGTTTATTATTGAGACCTTTAACTTGTAAGCGAAAAAAAATATTAGTACATCGTAATGATATAGTATAAAATTTGAGAGAAGAAGAAGAAAAGTAAACTCAACTAATAATGGGAGAAGATTCAACTTGTGTTTGAATCACTCTCAAAACCTAACTTCTAATGAGTAATGCTAGAGAAACTAAATTTATAGACTAAATTTGCAAACTAAATTATGTGTCACCAATAAGAAATGAGCACGTTTAAGTAATAATCCAATTATCAACTTCCATACTATTTGGTTTACAAAATTTAGTCTACAAATTTAATCTCCCTAGCATTACTCAACTTCCAATTACATAGTACTCACTAACACATATAAGTAGGAAGAGGAAGACTTATGAGAGGCCTACCTAAGAAACAATCCGGAAGGAAATTCTCTCCACATGGCTTGTATCATTTGGACGGGAGGTCATGATGATGATCTGTAAGTTGTTTCCCACGTCTATTACACGCTTGAGTTTCGAATTTTTCTTTTGGTTTTAATAAAACTATTATCCAAGTTAAGATTAATCCAGTATGGTGAGTTTGTTTGAATTGTTTTGAATCATGCAAGACAATATCCCATAATATCTTGGACGATGATTACTAATATTTGAAAGGAATCTTTCAAAACGAAACCCGGATTGTACCAAGTATTCCAATTTGTAATTTTCTCCATAACGAAAAATGTTCATTGCTCGTAGTTTCCTTGCGGGGTAGTAGTGCAAAAGCAAACAAGGCAAAATCCAAATCGAATAATGAAGCATTGGAAAAGTATCCGATGTAACGCATAGTATTCGCCGGCATGCAAAATCCAAGTTCCAAGACAAACTTTTTTTCTGGGAAATAAACGAAATGAATTTTATTTTGTACATGTACGTAGTTACGATCACGAAAGGAAAATAAGATGTAAAAGGCAAAAACTGGAAAACGTAGACTGATTTCGTCGCGTGATGTACCAACAAGCGAGTTGGGTTGCCATTTGCCCAACCTCCACGTCACGTGACGTACGAGGAGAAGATTCTTTAGCCAGGGTTTCATCGAGTCAAACGTCATCAATTTCCAACCTTCTTGTACATGGAATATTGGAGAACAAAGTTCTTAATTAATTGAGTTACAAATTGGTTAAACATGCGCGTAATGAGAGGCGAAAAAACCATACCTTTTCTGCAGATGTTTCTCCATGTATTGGACCTGCATTTTCGTCAAGTTTTCTTTCCTGTAATTCGACGTTAAAAGTTGGTAGACGACCAAAACGCTCCTTCTCTTCTCTTTTTTGCCTTTCAATTCTTCTACTCCCCAGCAAAGGGTCGGAGTCATCTTCCTCCGTGGCTTTCATATATATCTTTTGTCACACCCAAACTCGCATCTTCTGTTATGGGACGGCTTTATCTTTTAGTAGAAAATCGATCAAGTAACGAGGTGGCGGCTTTCGGGTATTTTCATGTTTCAAATCACCAAATTTTCTTTTGATGATTAAATTTTCATGCACCAGTTTGTTCACAATGCTCATCAAGTGATGAGTTTCTGGTTTTCGAGTTTTACTAGTAATTGGGTCACCCATATGATTTGTGAAAACTTATTATATATTATAATGGATCTAAACCACTCAAACCCATAGAAAGAACTCCGCAACTTAAGCATTGCACATGAGAATTATTGTGGGCAAGAATAAAACTAGCAGATTAATTAGGGTTATCATGAAATTAAAATATCTAGCAACATTTTTCTATTCTTAATAATTATTTCATATAATGTGGATTAGGTTTTCTAAATATGATACATTTGGCACTCCAAACTTTCTTATTTTGCACTCCAAACTTTCTATATTTATAAAGAAAAATACACTTGTGGAGAGTGTAGAATGAGATTTTTGAAGTGCCAATAACAATTTCCTTTTTACAATAAAATTATTTAGACACACAAAACTGTGCACTTTGTAATAGAAGTGAGACCCACAAGACTGGACATTTCTTTATTTTTGAACCCTTGTCATGGATCCGATTCAAGAGACAAATGAAGAAAAATACTTGGATACTCAAAGTTTTGAAGGAAGTCCTCCTCAAAACACTTTGTGATCGATTTACTTATGATCAGAACCGTTCACAGTATAAACTCAAATTAAGAGACCATTTGCAATAAAAATCAATTAAAACTAAACTCATTTAGTAACTATTCATTGCCGATCTATAGAACTTCGTGTTTATGATCATAATCGTTTATATTATAAATCAATCTATAAAGATCGCCTTTGCAAAAAGTCAATTAAAATTAAGGTTGTTTAGTCTTCAAATTGTATAAAAATAGATGAATGAAATTGGTAAAACCATTATGAACCGTTTATATATTTGTTACAATAGATTGACCAAGCAACTTTAGTTATAATTCTTTTTTTTTTTTTTTTTTTGCAGAGATAATCTTTACAGAATGATTTATAATATGAACGATTCTGAATATAAGCACAAACTTCTATAATTTAAACATGAAGAGTTTTGAGTAAGATTTCCTGCTCATTATTGAGTAGCTAAACATTGTTCTTTTTATAATCACCAATCTTGTTCTCTTACTTTGATAGTTTAATTAATTTTCAATAAATAACTAGTTCTTCTCACTTATCAAACTTATTTCAACACAATGATTTGCTTAAAGCATGTGGTAACCTTAACGAAAAGTCTTACTTTTACCATGTTGAGATTTTATATTCACAGTTTCACATGCTTGCACCATCACTAATAATATTGTTTCTTGACTACTTTCATTACCTTTGCAGACAATGAAACATCGAGCAAGCATGTGGACTGGTTGATAACTTGGTAAATAAAAAATAAAAATGGAGTATATATATGATGAACGTGATAATCTCGGACACATCCCTAAACTGAAAATTAAAAAAGACCACTTTTTTGTGAGCATAGATTCTAAAGTCTTCTGTGTGTCCGACCCAAAAAAAGGCTCTTATAAAAACTGAATTCTTGAAAGCTCGCGTGTATGTGTGGGTGATAAGACATCGACCATGTGGCATGTTAAGTTGTCGCCGGCTTATCAATCATATAATAAAAAACACAGATAAGATCAACTTGATAAGTTTGGTTAGTATTCATGTTAGTACGGTCATTTCTCTTCTTGTCAATTAACTGTTTGTCCAAGACTTTCAAACAAGTGGTGGCATACTCGTTAAATTGTTAGGTAATTATTAAAACCTATTTAATTTAATTTAAGTTCATCATTATTAATTTTATTTTTGTATTATAGTGATATCAAATTAATTTTTTTTGACAATTATGTCACATCCCGGCCGGGGTCCATCATATCCCAGGCCCGCTCTACCACCGTAGCACGATATTGTCCATTTTGGGCTTATCATTCCCTCACGGTTTTGTTTTTTAGAACTCATGAGCAACTTTCCAGTGGGTCACCTATCCTGTAAGTGTTATAGCCTCATTCTTGCTTAACTTCGAAGTTCCTACAGAACCCGAAACCAGTGAGCTCCCAAAAGGTCTCGTGCTAGGTATGGATGAGAATATACATTTAAGGATCACTGCCCTGGGCGATGTGGGATGTCACAATTATCTATAAGCAATTCAATAAATTAATTTATCACATCTATTTTAAGGTACAATCAAATTACGCTTTTGAGTTTTGAAAGTTAAGTTACTCTCTCAAAATTCATTGAGTTTTATAAAAATACATGAAACTCTAATATACAATAAACACTCCTAAAATTCATGAACCTGCTCTAAAATTTACAATTTTTTAACACCTACTTAATTTTTTAATACAAACAATTTATAATCTTTGGTTTAAAGTTAAAAATCATAGCATATATGTGAAGCTAAATTCTAATATATTATGTATAAAAGTCTTATATCTTCGTTACTCATAAATAAAAGACAAAGCATAAAAAATTCCTCGAAAATTTTCGTATTTTATTCTTTCGACCGATTTCCGTCTCTTCTATCTCTAAATTTATGCCACAACAAAAACATCAATTTGATGACAGGGTGTGCTATTTTGGCACTGTCTGCACGTGGGAAGGACCACTCCGTGTGTGGGTTTTCTTATCACTCATTTTTAAAAAGCAAGGCTGCGTATCATCCAGTCATTCTGTACTTGTAAAGACTTTGTCTAATTCTTTAATTACTTTATATTTCCTTGTTTTCTTATACATAAACATAAACATAGAGTTTGGGATCGCACAAACTCGTACAAGTTGTGTGGTCTGTATAAGGTAAGCATGACAGATGCGCTTCAATTCATGAACATGATTTCTTAATTCCAACTTACACTGTTTCCAAATACAAGATTTACATTTTATGTCATGTAGTTTCCAAATAATTATGCATTTCTAATCTTAATCATAAGATCCTTTACTCGATAAGCGAGGAGAGCTAGAAATTTTCACATCAGTGGACTATAATTTTTATTTTAGGAATTGTCAAGGTGAAGTGGCGTTAATTTTTTAATTGGGTGAGGTAGGCTAATTTTTACTAGATGTATGAACTTCAAAAGAATTAGCAACACACGTTTGGAGTTCGTATTGATCTTTCCCTTTTCAGTAATTTAGATGAAATTACTGTAGGTTATTATATCGTTCTTAAAAAAGAAAAAGGAAATGAGCACCAAAAAATCAATTACCCAAGTTGCACTAAGCTGAAGCCCACCCTAGCCGAAAGGTGGCTCTCGATTGTGATTTGTGAATAGTTTCCAAATATCTAAACTATAATTATTGGTGGTAATTTACAATAATAATAATTGTTGAGGATTCAACATCAAATCATAAAAATCCAGTGTAACTCCTATAAAAACTTAGAACTTCTTTATTTACTGAGAATTAGTTTTGAATTGGATAGTCACATTTTAAAGTAACTCTTATGTTTGTAGATTTTGTCAAATCAAATAGGATCGGAGTTGTAACTTGTATTTCATAATACCTCTAGTTTTATCTTGATATGCCTGAGATATTTTCTTTGTAGTTGATGTTTATGCTTGATAAATTTACTGAAATTGAACCAAGCACTAATCGAATTTTATCTAATTCGATTGATCGATCATATTCGGGTTATTTCCTTTCTTCGAAATAGAAGCAGACATGAGATATGTTGAAGACAAAGACAGATGCTCTTATCGCTTTTGGGTTTATATTGCAATTTAGAATTCAGTTCATAAACCCCACCATTCACCATTATTAAGTTGCATGCAATTCACGTTATTGATTTAACATGCTCTCTACTCCACAACTTTAGAAATTGAATTTTTAAAAAACCAACTTCAGAAATTAGATCATGATATTTTCTTCAGCAGCTTTGCAGCTAGCCATATACATATCATTCGAGACTTAATTATAAATCACACTAGTGGCCCGTGCAATAATGGTAGCTCCATTTGAAGTGACTCCTCCTTTTGGACTTTTTTTTCCGACATGTTTCATATCTCGTAGCGCAATGTTGAATGCTCATTGAAACCTTTCAATTCCGAAGACATCTTATAGGGATTTTTCTTGTAAAAATATCATTGAACTGTTTGATTAACAATTCAATTCCGAAGTCATCATTTCAGCTTTTTTCCACCTCTCTTGCCCGTGCTTATCTTCCACCTCTCTTGCCCGTGCTTATCTTTTTATCCGACATGTTTCGTTATCTCATACTTGAATGCTGATTGACCGTTTAATTAACGTTACGTATAATTGATTATCCACACGTTGTATATTTATTATGAGTGAAACAAAATATTATATCCGCTGTTATTTTGGTTATGTTTTTTTTTTCTCTCTTTCCAAAATCGTTATTTTCATGTTGAATAGATATGCACTGAGGGTGTGTTTGGTACGCAGACGGGACGGAACGGGACGGGACGGGACGGGACGGGACGGGAAGGAACGGGACGGGACGGAACGAAGGTGTAATTTTTGAAAAAGACATGGGGTATATTTGTCTTAAAATGGTAAAACATTGTGTTCCACAGACGTGGAACAAACCCGTTCCAGGGGGTGGAGGTGGGACGCAAAAACACCCAAAATCTGTCCCGTGGAACAGCCCGTTCCACCCATTTTTGGCGCACCAAACGCGGGACGGAACGCCTCGTCCCGTTCCGTCCCGTCCCGTCCCACGTACCAAACGCACCCTGAGTGAACTGTAATAATAGCAAATGTACCGATTCTGATAATATTAAGATAAGGGAGGTCCACTTTAGCCATGAAAGATGATCCCGTGTTTGATCATGACTAGTCATGAGATTCCAAAGCGATGCATGATTTATTTAACACGTTTTAAAACAACTGGAAGATAGAAAATGCCAAACGAATTTTAAACGAATATTATGCAACTTAATCACAAGCATGCTGCATGCTGCACATATATATATGTATATATGTATGTATGTATGTATATATATCTATGTATATATCTATGTATATATATATATATATCTATGTATATATATATATGTATGTATATATATATATATATATCTCTGTATATATATATGTATATATATATAGAAGGGCCTGAACCATGCATGTCCCAACATCTTAATTGGTCACTCCATTTAGCGAGGACAAAAATCTTGTGTTTATTTAAACATAAGTGAGAGGTTTTATGTTTATTTTTATCAAAAGATGAATTTGAACCACATTGTTATTACTAAACTATTATAATGCTTAGCTCACTCTTAATCCACTCTTTTAGTGTAAATAATATTACTTGTTAAAAAAAAATAACATATTATTTCGAATTCATTAAAACTGGCTAATTGAAACTTATATTAGGATGAACTTAACGAGAGGTATTGCTGACGCGGATTAAGTTAGCTACAAAGCTACAAAAGTTCAAATTCATTTTCTCATTAATTGCAGAATTTTATAATATATATCATCTCATCAAGAAGAAGTAACAAGATAAATGATGAATTCACACTATTTTTTCTTTGGGATGCTGCTTTTGTTTGATAATTTAAAGTAAATTGTAGCAATGATCAATCAACTAAAAATCTATTAGCATTGGTTCATCAACTCATCAAAATGTGTAGCTATGGTCTTTTTCATCAACTTAGTCAGAATTTTATCAAAATGAGTTATGTTGAAATAACTATTGCTACAATTGGGGTCCCTCAATTCATCAAAACGTGTAGTTATGATCATTTTCATCAACTTTGTCAGAATTTTGTCAAAATGATTTATGTTGAAAGGACTATTGCTACAATTGAGTTAAAGTTGAGTGAACATTGCTCCAGTTGGGTTAAAGTTGAGGAATCATTTCTTCAGTTAAATTAAAGTTGAGGGACCAATAATATTTGATTTTTAGTTGAGGAACCATAGATGCACGTTTCGATGAATTGACGGATCAATGGTAATGAATTTTTAATTAAAATATCATTTTTCCAATTAAATTAAAGTTAAAAAAATATTACTACAATTTACTCGATAATCTAATCTGATAACCTAAAGTAAAGATAAGTGTGTGTTAGACTAAAAGGAGTGTAAACATAAGTTCCCGAAACAAAACGGAAGCAACTTTGAACGAATAGCTAGGAATGTAGCTAATAAAAGACAAAAATAATGAAAATGAAATTTCGCAGAATCCCACCGAGACTTGAAGACGTTGAAAATAATATAAAAAAATCCAAATCTGTAGGGTCTATGACATTGTCATAATTGAAAGACTTTGATGATGGCTGGCACGTGAAAGTAACGTGAAAGCTACGAGATTCGTCCAAATTCCCAATTTCGGATCTGTGGGCAATGCAGGTAGGATAGTTGGTGGGTACGGCTGCGGACGCCGTACACAGGTTCTGTAATTGCACTTTCAAGTTGATGACCTAAATATATTTGACAAGTCTTACGTTCAGATCTTCTCTCCTAATTAAATAATTAGTAGTGATAATGACAATTAAAGAATGGTAGAAAAAGGTTCGCTTTTGTTTAAGCATATGCTGTTTTTTTTTTTTTTTTTTTTTTTAACAAATGATATTATTTATACTAATAAAATAGAGGAATGAGTTAAGTTTCATAATATGCTACGAATAATGTGGTTCAAATTCGCTTTTGGCAAGAATCGAACATATAACCTCTCATTTACCACCAGTAAAGAGGATTACAATTAGATAGTAGTACTAAGTGACAAACATATGCTGTTAAATTTGTTAGAAAATGTAGCTTTGTAAATTGTATAGTCTATATTCTATAAAACAAAAATGAAGTTTAATTTCAAATTTTGATTTCTTATTGTTTCTCACTCAAAAAACTCATCTCAATCCTAGCACACTCCACACTCCACACTCCACATTCATATACCAACTGGTGGCTGTTGTAATAGTAGTTATTTATGATGAAATAAGTTTTAAATTTGAATCATATGGATGGCAAAACACTATATGTGTGTGTGTGTATGTATTATAGCTGTGAGTTCCAAACCTAGATGTATTTTCCTTTTTTTCATGGTTAAACTACGCTAAGTGTTTATCATGTCATAAAAGTGTCTTTGGTAAATTTACACTGTTTAAAAAAATGTGTTTGCCACTTACTAATAAGGTACAGTGGTAGTCTTCTACACTTATAAGAGAGGTTTTATGTTCGAATCTCATAAATGACGAGTTTGAAACCAATTTATTTTCTCATCCCTTGGTGTAAATTGTTGTATAAAAAAAATTACTTTTATGCATTAAATTTTTTAAAATTTTAAAATTTGTCTTTGTAAATTTAGAGAGATTTTTTTAGAATAACTGGAACATGGGATGATACACCATATGTCACTATACAAATGGTGAGATATGTGTGTCAAAAAGTTAATAATTTAAAAATAAAGTTTTCCACTACTTATATAAAAACACGTTGTGTACCACCCAATTCTGCTCACAATAAAAAAATTCTTGTAAATTTACATTTGTTTGGTTATTTAAAAAAAGAATTGTCATTTTTACCGAACATGTTTTTTTTTTTTGAACGAGACCAAACATGTTTGGTTGTTAATTATTTTGTACCAGGAAAACCAACAAAAACCTTTATGTCGTATTTTCATATGCAAATGCAACTATGAGTTGGTGGTTTAGTGGTAAATGACAAATTATGAGGCTTTCATAAAACTAAAAACTAGAGGTTTCGGGTTTGAAACCTGCTGCTAGTGTAGAAGTCATATTTGTGGCCTGGGAGAGGCTGAAATGCCTTTGTGAGTCTTCCCGGCCCCCCGGGATGGATAACCGTGACTTGCCACCAGTTGCTCTCCTTTAAAAAAAAATTCATATGCAACATGACACACCCCGATCCGGAGGATCCAGGTGTGCTGGCCGTCACGTGACGTGACGGCCAGCACACCTGGATCCTCCGGATCGGGGTGTGTCACAACATGTTGAGAAGAGAGGTTTTAGGTTCGAATCTTATAGATGACAAGTTTGAAACTAATTTATTTTCTCATCTCTTGGTGTAAATTTTAGCCAAAATGGTTAATGAGATTTGCATAACTCCTCCTCACTTTGATCTCTGAGATTTGAAATAGATAGAATTGGTCCATGAGTTTGTCCACAATCAATTATTTTGTTCATTTCGCGAAAAATCTCCATAAAAGAAGAATAAAATGACAAAAATACCTTCAATTTTGGTCAAAATATTTTGGCCTATTGTTTATTAAAGTGAGGGTAATTTTGTCATTTTAATCCTCATGTAAAATAAATTTTCACCCAAGGACCAAAATCATTGATGGTGGACAATCTCAGAGACCAAATTGAGGAGTTATGTAAATCTCAGGGAACATTTTAGCTAAAAATCTTAAATTTTTAAGTTTGAAACTAATTTATTTTCTCATCCCTTGGTGTAAATTTTAGCCAAAATGGTCAATGAGATTTGCATAACTCCTCCTCACTTTGATCTTTGAGATTTGAAATAGATAGAATTGGCCCATGAGTTTGTCCACAATCAATTATTTTGGTCATTTCGCGAAAAATCTCCATAAAAGAAGAATAAAATGACAAAAATACCTTCAATTTTGGTCAAAATATTTTGGCCTATTGTTTATTAAAGTAAGGGTAATTTTTTCATTTTAATCCTCATATAAAATAAATTTTCACCCAAGGACCAAAATCATTGATGGTGGACAATCTCAGAGACCAAATTGAGGAGTTATGCAAATCTCAGGGAACATTTTAGCTAAAAATCTTAAATTTTTAAAAAATTTAAAATTTGTCTTTTCAAATTTAGAGAGATTTTTCATTGTGACCGAAACACAAGGTGGTACACCATGTGTTACTATATAAATGGAAGGATATGTTTGTTAAAAAGTTAATAAATTAAAAAATAAAATTTTCCACTATGTATAAAATATGTGATGTATTACCTGTATTCCTTTTATAATGAAAATTTTATGTAACATTTGTTAGGCTATCTAATAAAGGAATTGTCATTTTTACCAAACATGTTTGGTTGTTAATTATTTTGTACCTGGAAAACCGAAAAAAACCTTTGTGTCATATCTTCATACGCAACGTGTTGAGATTTCTACGCTATCTAGCTTGAATATGAAGCTTCGGCCGGCCCAACTTGCAAAACAAAGGACGGTTTCAAAACGAGCAACACAACAACCAGACTTGTACTTTCATGTTCTTTGACTAATAATTACACGAGTAATATTAGAGAGATCAAAATTTTATTAAATTTTATTAAATTTTATAAATCAAATAATGTGATTATTGATGAATGTATTATTATTTAAATATGGATTAACATGCTTATTTTTTATTGGTGATATAGTATTTGGTTTTCAAATTTAGTTTTTAAATTTAGTTTAAAAATTTAGTCTCTTAACATTATCCTAATTACACTAAAACTTATTCAACTTCTTCTCCATAAATATATATTCTGGTTGTTCAACTGTAGCGCATAAAATTTTGAATCTTGTAGAGTATATTTTCATATGACTACCATAAAAACACAAATATTATGTTGTATTGAATCGCCTGCTAATTTAGTAAGTTTGAGGTTTTATCACAAAATATTTTTGATATAATTAAACATAAATGTAAAACTACTTCATATAAATTATATTCTTATGATGTCAAATTTTCAATATGAGATTTTGTTATGTTCTCTACATTAATTATCACATACTAATTGACAGATTTGGGTCATATTCAGGTAGCTAAGGAAGATAAAGTTTGTGTTGGTCAAGCATATCCATGATGAACTCTATTGAGTCATGGGAATGGATTAAAATAACATATCTAGGGACCAAAATTAAGCACGTTTTCTATAATTTAGAGAGATATTCTGTCAATTCATATTGTCCGTCAACCTTTTCTTTTGATGATACATGGACCCGAACGAAGTGGTGTTATTCAACTTATATTAATAGACCCTTCATGCACATACTCCAATCAGTATTGCTACAGAGTAGAGAGAGATATACACAAATTGAATATGCTGCGTGTGCATGCATGCATGGATGTTTAATGGCCGCCAGATTCATATATAGTATATACTGTGGTAATTGAAGCTTTTATAGTCCAAAAGTTGAAAAAAAAAGCTCGTGGTTTCTGTGGTGACGCTTCCATTATGGTAAAGAAAATTGTTAATCATAGTCTGGTTGTGGAGTTTGTTATCAATTATATTCCCAATTTAAATTTTTATTAAAATCCTATCCCATGTAGGGGCAAAAAAATCATTCTCTACCTTTTTTTCTATTAGCAACAAAAATGGAAAAAAATGAATCAGAAAAAAGAAAAGAGAGTTATAAACATACACCCACTACTACAAAAAATACTTTGCGCGACGAAATAAGTTTGTTGCACAAAGTACAATTTCGTTGTGCAAAACCTTGCGCAACAAAATTTTGGTCACACATGGTTCGTTGTGCAAAGCTCATGAAGATAGGGTTTGCGCGACGAAAATTAATCTTGGTCGTGCAAAGCAACTTTGAGCAACGAGGATTATTTTTTTTTAATTTTTAATTAAAATAAATTAATTTAATATTTTGCGTGATGAAATATTTTGTCGTGCAAGGTTTTTGACTTTTTGTTTTATAATTTCTCTTATATTAATTGTTTACACAACGAAATATTTGGCAGTGCAAGATTTTTCGAATTTTTACTTTTTAAATTTAATTGTATGATTTTATTTTTTTAATTACTTTAATTTAAATTGACATATTCAAAATAAAATTACATATGAAAATTAGTGATTAAATTATCCAATATATATAATATATTCAAAATGTTCACATAAATTAACAAAGTACAATAATAAAATCCTAATACAAGTCTATTGTGGTGGTAGTGGTGGGGATATGTTTTGATAGCATCCTAATCCTCCACTTTAGCCGTCAAAGTCTCAACGATTCCCTACAAAAAAAAAATATGGTCAAATAACTCCCCTAAAATTGGTATACCCCAAATCCGACCCCAAACTCCACTCCTCACCAAATCCCGCACCAAACTCAAAACTAACTCCAAAAACACATATTAATGAAAAAAAATTAAAATTTGGGGAGAATATACCTTTTGGCAAGATTGAGAGTGAGTGAGAATGAGAGGGAGGAGTGAGTGTGAGAGAATTATAGGAGATAGTGAGAGAGAGTGAGAGTGAGAGATAGTGAAGAGAGAGAAGAGAGATTAAATGAGAGAGAGGGTCGGATTTGAGGAGAGGGAAAGAGAGAGGAGAGGTAAGAGTAGAGAAAGACATTGAGAAAATGGTGGAGGAGTTAATTTGGTTTTAAAAACCGTATCACTTTGCGCGACGAAGGATACGAGTTTGCTCGACGAATATTGGTCGAGCAAAGTCTTAAAAAAAATTTCTCACATCCTATTTTTGGTGCCCCTCCAAATTTTTAGAGTTTTGTGCGACGAAGTGTTGGTCGCGCAAAGTCTTTAAAAAAAATTCCCACGTCCCATTTTTGGCTCTTGTCCAAATTTAAGGATTTTGCGTGACGAAATATTGGTCGTGCAAAGTCTTTTTTAAAAATAAAAAAAATCCCATGTCCCATTTTTTATGCCCACTCAAATTTTTAGAGTTTTGCGCGATGAAATATTAGTCACGCAAAGTTTTACACAACAAAGTGTTGGTTGTGCCAAACTTTTTGCACAAAAAAGTGTTGGTCACGCAATGTTTTGCGCGACAAGCCTTAAAAAAAAAAAATTAATTCCCATGTCCCATTTTTTGCTCCCATCTAAATTTAAAGGATTTTGCGTGACAAAATATTGGTTCGTCGCGCAAAATTTATAAAAAATAAAAAAAGTTTATTTTACAATTTAAAATATAAATAAATTAAAATAAATAAGGTTTAGGCGACCAAATGTGCATTCGTCGCGCAAAGAAAATAATAAAAAATAAAGAAATAATTTAGTTTAACAATATAAAATAAAAAATAAGTAAATAAGGGTTAGGCGATGAAATATTAATATTCGTAGCGCAAAATTAAAAAAAAAATAATAAAAACTTATGAAAACGACTATATTTTAAAATTTATAATATAAAATTAAATAAAAAAAATTGGTTTATGCGACTGTTTGTGCCTAAAATATTGGTTTGGGCCGAGTTTAGAATTGTTCTTGTCCCAAAATCTTTGCTTAGGGGCCATCAGGATGAGGTAGTTGAATCATGTACAATAAGGAGTATCGGCACGATAAGGATGCTGAAACTTGGGAATAAATGTGGCCTGATAAGGGGTTGAGTTCAAAGTTCTAATAGGAGTAGGTGTGGCCGAGATAAGATTGGATCGGGGTAAGGAGTCCTTGAAGGGTAATCTATGAGTTTCATGTGGGATTTCTAGATGACTAGCATGCATATACAATTCAAAATTTATATACATGAGCAACGGAAGCATGTTATCATATAATATCAAAGCTCTAGTCATGCAAATCCCCTTCAAAGTTCATAGGTTTATATATAATGCATCAAAACATTTTATAGAATCAAGAACAAAGTGAAGGTTAGTCTTATACCTCTTGATCTTGATTTTAGACCAAGCATGGACCACCTCCAAGCTCTTTGCTCCTTGAAATCCTTGATGCTAGCTTCCCTCCTTGCCTCCTCCACTTTGTTAGAATGAGTGCTCCTAGGTTCTCTTCAAGTTTCCAAAGTAGGAAACCTCTAAAGATCCTCACCCACAAATATAGTGAGAAGGATGAAGGAATAACCAAAAGAGTGAAAGATTGTTAGCTAAAACACTCTCTTTGGTGGCCGGCCCTTTGTATAGTTTTTGGAGAGATATTCTTTTCTCTTTTGTTGTTCTAAACACCAAAATAATAACTTAAGGAAAATATCAATATAAAGTCCCTTATATATCAAAGAAAACCTAGCCAACAAATTGACTAAATATCTCACCCAATCCACACCTATATGGCCGGCCTCTTTGTTGTTCTTTTGGGCTTTGGGCTTTTACAATTTCAAGTCATCCAATGCTTGAATAAAAGCCCAATGGGTTTAGGCCCAATGGGCCCAATTAAACCCGAACGTTTCTTTAAGCCCAAAACGATCTTTATCGCTTTTATGATTTCTTTAGACTTTCTAAATTAATCACAACAATTAATTAATCCAATTAATCATTTCCATCATCCATTAGTTACTCACTACAATAGTGTATCGGTGAACAATCTTTTAGGTTCTAATTAGCAAGGCAGTGAGGTGATCGGAACCAATCCAATTAATTCAATCACTTATTGAATTGAAACTTCATTTCAATTCACCATTCTTCTTTGGTGGCTACATTTAATCATCTAGAAGAACTCACAAGCTATGATTGACATCTAACCATATGTCATAGCTACCCAAGCTAATGTAAAAGTTTAATCTAAGAACCTATTCAGTTGGAATTACAATGTAATTCGATCCTTCTCTAATACAATACTCTCAATCACATCATTAGGATATGGATATTATGTCAAACCCCTAATGTGATTATTCCTTCATATATGATTCATTTGAGTCGTATAGGAACGCTTTCCTTTTAATACGCTCGATACTTCGGCCGAAGATTCCCGAATCATATCTTAGAGTATTCTTCCTCTCTTATCGAGGATTAGAGATTCCTTGTTGCGCATACACTTGCCTTCATGACTAAGTGGCTTAACCCCAATCATGCCGTGGACACCCTCGAATGGGGAGACTTTGACATAATCAAAGATTAAGTACTTAACCACAAGACAACGACGATGCCTCAGGTCTAAGGATTACTTACATTATTCCAACCATTAGAGTTACTTGCTTGACATGTGAGTAGACCTCCATGCAAGTACTCTCGTTCGATTGTGTTCAGTGAACTCATTCCCCTAATGAGCACCTACATACTTGTCTTAGTGTCACAACACGAATGGGATGAGACTTTCCATCCTTCCATTTGAAGCAGACATAGTATGTACTGGTCTAAGCATTGTCAGTTTCCCTCCGACAATCCAATGACCAGGAACCTTTTGGACATCTGGTTATATGAAGAAGGTCTCTGTAGTCTAACATCATTAGATTACTTCTTCAATCGATCCATTGTCCATGGATACACTATTAAGGACATATTTCGTCTATTGAGATAGTCCTAATTCGTGTCTTTGCCTTTGATGTATAAGATTCATCCATACATTCATTTATTTGTCCTGAAAGATTTCTTCCAAAGATTGACTTTCAGGGCATATTTCCAACAATCTCCCACTTGCACTAAAGTCAATCACTAGTGTATCTCATACATCTTGTCGAGAGAGTTTATGCTCGTAGGTTAACTTGGTTATGTATTAATCCCTTTTTCATTTAAAAGGGATTTACTTATGAAATGTTTCCAAAACATTTGATGATGTCTCTTTATTGTGTTCGAATACTTTGATGAGACCTTGATTCCATGGCTTGAGCTATCGCCCCATTACGTCGTAGTACCCTACTAACGACCTTATGGTTTGGATTCAATCATTGGTTCTAAAAGAACCCCTTCCATTCAAAACACTCTTTTGAAGCAGTTTCTAAAACTATATATCAACATATATTTCGTTTGTATACTTTATACAAACGTTGCTCCAAGCTAGAGACCATTGTAGTACAATACTTACAATTCATTTATATGATTAGTACTTCATCCATTATGAAGTTCCATTTGTTAAAATGGCTTATTTTTCACTTTGGTTAACAACCTAAGTGAATGCACGCTTCCAGAGTCCCACTCTGATGTTTCTTTCTTAAAGGCAATAATACTCTATCAGTTGCTTTGGTTCTGATCCTGGGACATAGTAATATCTTAAAGTGACAACCCATGTGGATCTTCACCTTTGGATATCTACTTCACAAGTCCATACATGTGTCCCTTTTGTGATTTTATGACACATTCATTATAAGGGTTATGAAAGTGATTTCCTATCACATAGGAAAATGCTTTCTTAAATCTACAACATTTGAGATTTATTTCCCATATAACATTATTGAGATAGCCTTGCTATATCAATAAGTCCAATTTCAAGTCTATACTTCAAAATTGACCGTGTCATATATTGTCATTTTTCGAGTAACATCTATGTTTTATTAAGTCTATCAAATAGACTTTATTCACATCTTGTTGCTCAAATTATGACATCACTCCCACTGGCCTTGTTGTAACTTAGCATTCATTCAAAAATAACAATTATATTTTCTTGATTTGAATGCATATTGCTCCCACTAACTTAAATGAATCATACACAAAAGAATTCCTTCTCAAGTAATTCCATGAAATGTGTATGACTTGCTTTATCAAGTCAATCCATTTAAATTATATGGTGTCATACACCATACTTCAAGTTTTAGTCATACTAAGACCTTTAATGTAGTCATATAAGAATTATCCAAGTCTTTAATGAAGCATGGCTCCTAGAAACTCAACCATTCCTTCTAGGTGGTTGATATAATTCTTTACCAAAACTACATAGAGCAATATCGTTACATGAGATGTTGAATTTGGATTGTCTTATTGTTAAACCATATGTTGTGACTCATTTTGAAATTTATTCCCTTTTGTTTCATCAACTTGTCCATATGCATTGTTTATTAGCTTGTTCTCATAAAAGAGAATGATGGACAACTCCCAACATATAACCATTTTATGTTAGGTTGACGAAACCAACATTCAAAGACTATTCTTTAAATGTCTCACAACATAGAATTTTAACGTTTGAAGAGCTTGAGTCCTTTTAACAATTAAAATTACAAACTCTTAATAATAGTCAAGTACTATTATTCTTTAGACAACTATAAACCAATCCCATTCAAGTTTATATCCATTTTCACACCTCCCACTATTTCTCATGACTTTAATGAGAAATCATTTCATACATCCAAAATGTATAAAAGTGGATTATATTGGAAGAAGACATTGTGTAGTAGCTTTAAAACATTTCAAGCTTATTTGTTTCAATCTTCACTAAGTTAATGTCTTGTTATTTAAGTGACTAAAGTCTTTAAACAATTTATAGATTTAGACACTTCTTTCTTGGTTTAGTCACTAACACAATTGACATTTTAAAACAATTTTAAGAATGCCCAATTAATTGTTCAAAACTACTAATTGAATCAAGAGTGATCTTGATCATTGTGTTTCAAGTGATAACCATATAAGAAACAATTTTCTTATTACTTATATCATTATAATGTGATCTTCCTTTTCTTCAAGAAAGGATTCTCTAGACTGTTGTCAATTCATATAGAACTCATAAGTAGACAAATGGAACCGAATCTAAAGATTCATTGTATCCTTTTATGTCCTACATGTGAGATCTATCCTTAATTGATAAATCTAAAGTTTGGTTATCACATTACAATAAGTGATATAACTCTTGTATCTCATCTAGGATACAACAAGACAATTTTCAATTCATAACACTACTTTAAGGAAAAAGGCATATTTCACATTACATTAATATGATAGTTCAAACATTCATAATGTTTAATACAAAAAGTATTAGCTCTATACATTTAGAGACTAATAGAAATACCTTTATACATTTAGACATTAATAGTGGTCATCCATCATATGAAGCCACATAATAAGTTCTTATCATAATAAGAAAGTTTAAAGACAATCTTTAATGCCTAACAAACTTCCTAAGTAGTGAGCAAAAACATAGTGGCTGAACCCTTCACCATATTTTCTTTGCTTGTTCTTCTTCTACTTGGCTTCTCCACCTATATACAATTATACAAGTGATTAGCCCTTTATATCAAATATAAATATTTAGAAGATCTAACATTTAGAATTGAAGATAAGGACATAAACCATACCTTGTGGCTTGTCCTTAAGGCTTGCAAGGTATAACCTGCAATTCCTCCTCCAATGCCCCTCCTTTCCACAGTGGTGGCAAGTCCCTTTGGGCTCTTTTGCCTTCTTTTTCCTCACTCCTCCTTTCGGTTTAGGAGTGGGTGACTTCTTCTCCTTCCCTTTGCCTTTGCCTTGCGGCATGGCCTTGGAAGAGGATGGCTTGTTGTAGGCTACTGCAACAGTCCCTACACCGCTCTCTTTCTTCATAGTCTTCTTAGCAGTTACTAACATGTTTAGTAACTCAGAGAGAGTACTATCCATCTTATTCATATTGTAGTTCATTACGAACTGCGCAAATGAATCAGAAAGAGAAGCCAATATGAAGTCCTGGGCCAATTCCCCGTCAAGTGGAGTACCAAGGTTCTCCAATTGTTCAATGAATCCTATCATCTTCAGTACATGTTGGTGTACTGGAGCCCCCTTGACCATCTTGGTCTTTACAAGTTCACAAACAGTGCTAAAGCGACGGTTGCGCGTCCCTTCGCCATATAACTCCGTAAGATGGAGTATTATGGAAAATGCACTATCCATGCCCTCGTGCTGTCTCTGTAGCTCCTCATTCATGGAAGCCAACAGATAGCACTTGGCTTGTAAATCATCCTCAACGTGCTTGTCACACTTAGCACGTTCATCCTCAGTAGCCTCAGGGCCAAGAGGTATGTTAGGTGGAGGCTTATCTAGTACGTAAACAATCTTCTCCAATGTTAGGAGAATCTTGACATTACGATACCATGATGGGAAATTGTGCCCCTCTAGGCAATGTTTGTTGAGTATTTTCGCGAGTGTGCTTCCAACCATATCTATATACATAAACAAATAAAATAATCAGATTGATTGTTGATTAAGTCAAACGATTCGGGTCTTTAAACCGAATGACACCACCCACCATTTTTGGCAAATTCCATATCCCCCATAATGGAATCCGGGAGATTTCAAAGAAAGCTCCTAGCGGGTTATGGGAGACTCACTATTACCAAGCCCACCTCACGATTATACGATGTCGGCTAGCAACAATAATAATGAGAGAGTACGCTTACTCATTTGCAACACCTCTTGCAATTACCCATCTTTTTGGCCTCTAGAAAACAATGCCTCATGATTATACAATGTTGGCATCATTTCTCTTAGTTAAGTTCTTTCCCACCATGCTGGTTTAGATAGGGGTTCAAGCATGACCTCACGATTATACGATGTTGGCCACACTCGTTGCCTACCTTAACCTCATCAAATGTTTTAAATAAGCTCCTCCTGAATATAAGCATGCACTTTGTCACTTCCCCATTATAGGGTGAAGGCGGTGTACAAGTCATAAACGCTTGGAGCCTACCACGGTGGAAGGCCACGAAAAAGTGTTCAAAGCACTCTTACGTTTTCAACTTAATATTGAGTGGTTGAGGGATTTTAAGGTCTCATCAATTTTATTTATTTAATCACAATCAAATAAATAATGTCCTATTTACAACTACTAGTCCAAAGTTAATGAAATTAGTAGCATATGATATCCCCACTATTCGTTTTCATAAAACAAATCAATATCAAAACATTTTTCAAAATATTGGAGATATATGTAACTACTAATTGTATTCATTATAGTTTAGTAGCGTATGATACTCCCACTATTTGTTTTGAGAAAAACAAATCAATATCAAAACATTTTTCAAAATATTGGAAGTAACTACTACTACTAAGGTTTTTGCATTCCTTTGAAATTGGACTTTATAGTTATCTTAGGCTCTTGGATGACCATGGACTTATAAGGTTATTGCAACAACGAGCCATCATTGTTGAATATAAACTCGGGGAGGTTGTGTCAATTTAATTACGTGCTTATCAATCCAATTAAAACCATTTTCATTGATCCATTAGAAATGAAAGACAATCATTCATTGCTAATTGGGGCATTGGACCCTTTTAATCTTTAATCTCATGTCAAAACCCTCTTTTAGTTATGTCTCCTTACCAATAGTTAAAGAAACTCTAGTCTAACACTAGAGGAAATCAACTAACGAATAGAGATTAAGAAGTAATAAGAATTACAAACCGATTTGTACAAATTCCTACAAATTACATATACTAAAAGGGGAGAGATAGATTAACGTCAAACGTGACAAGGTCCAATTAAATAGTAATTAAAACACATTCCCAAGGTTCAAACAATTTGATTTTAGTGCCTTATCTCATAGCTCAATTATCGTTTAAGGCATAAGTCCAAAGTCATCCATTTTACAATTACTTAAACACATTTAAATAATCATAATGGAATGCAACATAAACATTTAGATTTAGTGTATATGGGCATAATATAATTATGAGTTTAAACAACTAACAAAATTAAAATCAAATATTTTAACTTTCTAGTTAGTAGGGGCCTTTTTGCAAATATGAAAAAGTTAGGGGTCAAACCGTAAATACTCAAAAGTATAAAATATCTTTTCCAAATTACAAAATACCCCACAAGTGGGTATACAACTAGGGGAGGCCGGCCCTTGAATTGGGGAAGGATAGAAAGTCTTACTTATCTTCCCTTAAAACATGTAAAGTAGAAAAATCATAATTTTTACTTGTCACTTGGTTTTGGTTTAAATGATTTTATTTCAAAAGGTGATGGAAATCTCTTAGATAAGCTTATGGTTTTATAAGTTTTAATATGATTATGGATGGTAAGAACATCATCCAAAACCATAAAACTTTGCATGAAAACCAAATAAAACACTTTCACCCAAAACCAAACCATGAACACCAAGAACAAAACCATGAACATATTTTCAAGATTTGTGTATTCTTGGTGATTTTTCAAACCCAAAAACAAAAGTGACAAGGTTTCTACTTTCTAGCTTTGAAATGATGTGTGAGTGTCTTACAATAAAACACAAACACATGCTCAAAAATTCCCCAAAAACGTGCCAACCACAAAGAACAAAATCCCAAAATTTGTTCATGACTAATTCTTCATTCCATGCATACAAAACAACTTTTACATGCATATCTTTTTCAACTCTTGATTTACATTTTTCAACCATTGAAAAACAAAAGATAAACATACTTTTAAATGAAGAAATCATATATCAAAACTCATCTTTCATTCATGCATACAAAACAACTTTTGCATACATATCTTTCTCAACTTTTGATTAACATTTTTTCAACTTTTGAAAAACAAAAGATAAACATACTTTGAATGAAACAATAATATGTCATACATAACATTAATACCCATATGCATAAAATCCAAAAGGACACATTATACATAAACCCTTGGCTCTGATACCAATTGAAGGGTAATCTATGAGTTTCATGTGGGATTTCTAGATGACTAGCATGCATATACAATTCAAAATTTATATACATGAGCAACGGAAGCATGTTATCATATAATATCAAAGCTCTAGTCATGCAAATCCCCTTCAAAGTTCATAGGTTTATATATAATGCATCAAAACATTTTATAGAATCAAGAACAAAGTGAAGGTTAGTCTTATACCTCTTGATCTTGATTTTAGACCAAGCATGGACCACCTCCAAGCTCTTTGCTCCTTGAAATCCTTGATGCTAGCTTCCCTCCTTGCCTCCTCCACTTTGTTAGAATGAGTGCTCCTAGGTTCTCTTCAAGTTTCCAAAGTAGGAAACCTCTAAAGATCCTCACCCACAAATATAGTGAGAAGGATGAAGGAATAACCAAAAGAGTGAAAGATTGTTAGCTAAAACACTCTCTTTGGTGGCCGGCCCTTTGTATAGTTTTTGGAGAGATATTCTTTTCTCTTTTGTTGTTCTAAACACCAAAATAATAACTTAAGGAAAATATCAATATAAAGTCCCTTATATATCAAAGAAAACCTAGCCAACAAATTGACTAAATATCTCACCCAATCCACACCTATATGGCCGGCCTCTTTGTTGTTCTTTTGGGCTTTGGGCTTTTACAATTTCAAGTCATCCAATGCTTGAATAAAAGCCCAATGGGTTTAGGCCCAATGGGCCCAATTAAACCCGAACGTTTCTTTAAGCCCAAAACGATCTTTATCGCTTTTATGATTTCTTTAGACTTTCTAAATTAATCACAACAATTAATTAATCCAATTAATCATTTCCATCATCCATTAGTTACTCACTACAATAGTGTATCGGTGAACAATCTTTTAGGTTCTAATTAGCAAGGCAGTGAGGTGATCGGAACCAATCCAATTAATTCAATCACTTATTGAATTGAAACTTCATTTCAATTCACCATTCTTCTTTGGTGGCTACATTTAATCATCTAGAAGAACTCACAAGCTATGATTGACATCTAACCATATGTCATAGCTACCCAAGCTAATGTAAAAGTTTAATCTAAGAACCTATTCAGTTGGAATTACAATGTAATTCGATCCTTCTCTAATACAATACTCTCAATCACATCATTAGGATATGGATATTATGTCAAACCCCTAATGTGATTATTCCTTCATATATGATTCATTTGAGTCGTATAGGAACGCTTTCCTTTTAATACGCTCGATACTTCGGCCGAAGATTCCCGAATCATATCTTAGAGTATTCTTCCTCTCTTATCGAGGATTAGAGATTCCTTGTTGCGCATACACTTGCCTTCATGACTAAGTGGCTTAACCCCAATCATGCCGTGGACACCCTCGAATGGGGAGACTTTGACATAATCAAAGATTAAGTACTTAACCACAAGACAACGACGATGCCTCAGGTCTAAGGATTACTTACATTATTCCAACCATTAGAGTTACTTGCTTGACATGTGAGTAGACCTCCATGCAAGTACTCTCGTTCGATTGTGTTCAGTGAACTCATTCCCCTAATGAGCACCTACATACTTGTCTTAGTGTCACAACACGAATGGGATGAGACTTTCCATCCTTCCATTTGAAGCAGACATAGTATGTACTGGTCTAAGCATTGTCAGTTTCCCTCCGACAATCCAATGACCAGGAACCTTTTGGACATCTGGTTATATGAAGAAGGTCTCTGTAGTCTAACATCATTAGATTACTTCTTCAATCGATCCATTGTCCATGGATACACTATTAAGGACATATTTCGTCTATTGAGATAGTCCTAATTCGTGTCTTTGCCTTTGATGTATAAGATTCATCCATACATTCATTTATTTGTCCTGAAAGATTTCTTCCAAAGATTGACTTTCAGGGCATATTTCCAACAGTCCTAATTCGAGTATAGTTTTGATTCGATCAGAAGCAGGTTTGCTACTATAAATAGAGGGATGAGTGCATCATTCAAGCCCCTTCCAATTCAACACACAAACTGCTTTATGTAAACTCTCGCTCTACGAGAAACCTCTCAACAACCTTGAGATTTTTATTTCCTTTTCACCGACACATCTTCAGTTTGGATAAACAGCACTGTGAAAGCAACTGGCGAACATCTTCAGTTTGAATAAACAACACTGTCGTCGTAGAATCAACCGATCGCGAAACAACTTCAGTTTGGATAAATAGCACTACGTCAAGGCCGACTGGTTATATATCCAAGTCTCGATCGAGAAGGGTTTTCGAATCCTTATTGGCAGAGGTCATCTCACGAACCTTCTCGGCGAAGTGAGGTGTTACGAATCACCAAACTCGATGCGTTGAACGTTGAGTTATTTTATGATTGTATACTGATAAGTTGGATTTAGAGTTTGACATTCTGACGGCCGAACCACATTTACGATTAAAACGTATATCTGCTTTGAATACTTGTGTCTATATGGTCTAGTGTTAATTCTGCGTGCTTATACTCTTACGAATATAATCACCGTGACCGAATTCAACACCGATGATTGGTGAACTTTGTAGAACTAGCAGCCTTGTCTTCAGGCTCTAGAACCCGAAGGCCGAGAGTGTTCATTCCTCAGTCGTAATCGCAAGATCAAGAAGTCAGCAAAGCACCCAACGTAACATCAACATATTTTACTCCACGGTCGACGAGTTGGCACGCCCTGCATTAATCGAAGGACGTAGTTAGCTCATTAGTTACTCGGCCTGCACGCCACGTAGGCTTGGTAGTTTTTAGGGTCAAACCAAGTGCTAAAACTACGAAGTTCATGACCATTAAGACACGATCGGTTAAAAAGAAAACAATTATGGGAAAGTCAACGATCGATCTGCCAGTATAGAGTCCTAGACAAGAAGTGTCACATGTGCAAAATCCCCTCGTTGCTGTGACCCTTGAGGTTGCAAGTGTGACACACTGAAAAAATGAAGTTTGTCTCGGTACCCAGCCTTGAAACACAGAAGTACCCAATTGAATTGCAGGCGTTTTCATTGAAACAATAGTGGAGGACTGCGACGAAGACGGTGGTGAATGCTCTGACCCTCAAACTAGGTCGTTTCTTCGAAGACGACTTGACGAGCAATCTTGGTAGGTTGAACATACAGTTATCCAAAAAATGAACAGTTTGCTCGAGGTAATACAAAGTAATGGTGAAACACACACCCAATTGCTCGAATTATTAGTTAGCAGGTTCTTCGTAGGGGGACCTGTTGATCAGTATCGACAATTTCCACTCAAAAGTAATCCACTACAAACCGAAGTAGGATCTACTCGGCTCAAAACAATTGACTTGAAAAAAAAAAGAATCAAGTAGCAGGTCAGATGGATCTGACCAGAGAATGAAAGTAGCATCCGTCGATATGATCGAGGTCCAAAGGATGATCGATTTGACCATGAAAAATGGGCCGAAGTTTTTGAAATTCATTCATCCATATCCAGCTTATGTGGAAAAATTCGAATATCCTAAAGTCTTCAAGATCCTAGATTTCAGCCTTTTTGCTAGAAAATCGTCCTTGTCCTTGTTAGAACATGTGGCCCGGTTTAATACGCAATGCGGAGATGTCAATAGTGATTTCCATAAACTATGACTATTCAACTTTTTGTTGATAGGCTCAACATTCGCATGGTATATCAACCTCCCACTTAATTCCATCCAAAGTTGGGAGGAGCTGGTCGAGAAATTTCACGAACAATTTTATCGGCCGGGGATGGAAATGTAAGTTTCTTCATTGGCTAAGATGGCTTAAGCATCCGATGAGTCACCAATTGACTATCTTACAAGGTTTAAATCGGCAAGGAATTGGTGCTGAGTACCTCTACCCGAAGTCGAATTTGTTAGGTTTGCTCTGAATGGGCTAGACGTGGAGTACAAAAAGAAATTCCTGGGGGCAAACTTTCGAGATATGTACGAATTAGCCCAACATGTCAAGAAATATGATTATTTGCTTAGATAGGAAAAGATCTCAAAGTCCCCATCCCGAGGAACGATTTATAAAAATCCCACAGTCAGCTACGCATCGGCCGAATGCAAAGATTCCCAATACATCAGTGTGGACGCGGCCAAGATAGTAATAGATAAACCATATGTATGCAAGGCATTGACTCAAATTAATTTCAAGGGTGCCAAAACCCATTCGGCCACTGAAGAGACGACGAAAACATCAAAAGTTTATCTTTTTTATATCACTAAGGCCGATGCAATTTTCGACCAGTTGTTGTTAGCAAACATTATCAAACTTCGGCCAGAACATAACATTCCTAAGGCCGAAGAGCTTAAAGGAAAGACGTATTGCAAGTACTATAACTCGACTAAGTATACCACGAACAACTGCGTCGTGTTCCGTGATGATATTCAAAGCTGGATTGATAAAGACAAGCTAAAGTTTCCTGAAAAACAAATGGCGGTCGACGTTGATCCATTCCCTTCGACAACAGTTGGCCTGGTAGATGTCTATTTGCCCAAGCGCAAAGGGAATGCCGAGTTTGTCCTAATACAACACGTCCCAAAGCAAAACTTTCGGCCACGACTCAAAATTGATCTATTTTCCAATGAACTGCCCACTGAGTTTTTGGGATCGATCGTAGTCGAATCTATGTCAGACTCTAGTGTAGAAGAAACTGACGGGCTGATGGTTTTGTGCAGCAATTGTAAGGCACGCGTCGTATTAACCTAATCGAATGAGAGATTGCCTCAGACTTCAACATTATGGCAACCATCCAAGGCCGCGACGACACCTCCAAAGGAACTTGGCAGAGGCCAGCGCCAGAAGTGTTTTATAGGCTCGGCCTTTAAGAATGAACATACGGAACTACCTTGGCCAGACAACGTCTTGATTTCAACGCGCCGTTTTATAACGAGGATTATTACTCGCGTAATTCCAGCAGTTCAAGTTCAATGGTGAATAAAAAAACCTTCAAGCCGCCTGAGCCACGCAACCAACGTTGGTACAGTTATAACTCTCCCACTGTCATGTATACTGCATTATCCAAATCTCAAAAACGTCGACGCTAGTGGATAAATTGCATGGCTCGACGACAGGCAACCTAGACCGTTTCGACCGCTAAATGGCAACTGAAAGAAGCTATAAGAATCGGAGATGACCGACAAACCCCAACAATCATGGCTGAATTACAAGGGCAAAAGGGAATCGATCACGACTTTGAAACCACCATTAAAGAGTCCGAGAAGCTCATCAAACTCCTCCTTCAGCCTGGGGAGATGAAAGTTCATTTTGAGCAGTTTGGGAAAGACACTGAAAGCAAACTTCCCCTGTTACCCCTGAAAGAGCCGTTAATAAGAGTTCGACGGAATCTACACCCTCTATTCCTCGGTGAATCCTTCGAGTACACGAGAGAGTTACATACGAAATATTCTGCCAACAATTTGTACGGCCTACCCAAGGCGTGTTAAGAAGCTCTCGTCCTGGCACTAACTTGTCCTGATGCTGAATAGATTATCCAAAAAACCACCGATCCAGCAATGAAGGCCAGGTTCCAGCACACACGAGAAGCTAAGGTCTTTGGCTTTGAGGTCGATCCATACACAGACATTGATATGGCTGAGCTTCATTTTTCTCTTGAAGACTTCAATACTTACGACACCACTTCGAAGTCTTCTCGGCCGTATCTCTCTTCGGTCTTACGGTCGATAAAAAAGATCATGTGGCATGTCTGAACACCTACCTAGACATAAGGGACGCCTGGATCGCATATGAAGAACGAGCCCGTAAAACACTGCATGGGCAAAGTAAGACACCAGAAATGAACGGGCTTGAAGACGACAGTCAGAAGGAAGCAAAGTCAGGTTACATATCACAAGAGCAAGTACCTGTTGAGGCATATGATGATCAGGCCGAGGATGTTGTAATGCACGATGCTGCAGTCTTCAATAACCCGGAAGACGACGACCAATATCTGATGGGCCATTCATTCCTTGAAAACATGGAAATTAGCATGGTTCATGTTTTAACTGCTAAATTTCAGCCAACTGCACACCAACCAAATTTCTTGGATGGTGATGTGGTTGCCAAGAAAGTAACACAAGTCGATTTCATCGCCATCGCCAAAGATGGGCAAGCAAATAACAACGACAAACTTAAAGCAGCTCTGGCCATATTGTTTCCCTACTTATCCTCAGTTAATCTTCAACATTTAAAGCCGTTATATGTCATGGCTCACATTGAAGTTTATCCAATCTCTAAAATTTTCGTCGATTATAGGGCGACGGTCAATATCATCCCCATATCCATCATGAAAACATTACGACGATCCAATGACGAACTCATCCCATCAGGAATAACCATGAGCATCTTCGTTGGTGATAAATCCCAAACCAAATGAGCGATCCCTTTGGAGGTAAACATTGCAGGTTGCAATCACATGATCGTATTTTTTATCGTCGACTCCAAGACTGAGTATAATGCATTGCTCGATCAGGATTGGATTCATCAAACGAATTGCATTCCCTCTTCTTTATCTCAAGTTCTCTTTTTTTGGGACGAAAAATCAGTTGTGGTTCATCCGGCCGACAGTCAGCCTTTCAAAGTCAATATGATTTAGGCACGGTATTACGATGATCATGTCGGTTATATTACCCTACATGGTTTGAATGAGGAAGGGCGCCTGACTCAAATTTTGGTCTAGAAAGTGATCGAGGTAGGCGCCGAGACTGTCCATCACGAGTCGGCGAAACTGGGGTTGGCCGATCTGATCGCTGACATTGATGCCTGAAGAAAGACAGGACAGACGTCGAGCCGCGATTTCATCTACCATAGAACGACTGCTGGCCCACTATTATGCTATTTCCAAACACCCAAATTCGGGCGTCAACTTAGTCAAATTTTTGGTTGAATGAGACAACGGCCCTATACTATCACTAGACAAAGTTCAGGCTGCACCGGCCGAGCTTGAGGATAGTCAGCCTCAAGTTAAAGATCCATTAGAGGAAAAAAATGTTGGAACGATCAAAGAGCCACGGCCTTTGTTCATTAGTACTTTGTTACCCCAACATGTAAAAATTGAGCTTTGTAATTTGCTTAAAGAATTTAAGGATTGTTTTGCTTGGAGTTACCATGAGATGCCTGGTCTAGATCGTACAGTAATTGAACATGAATTACGCATCAAACCTGGGTGTAAACCATTCCGCCAACCACCTCAACGATTTTCGACCGAAGTACAACTCAACCTAAAAGATGAACTCGTTTGACTTTTAAAAGTTGGGTTTATTCAGACAGCTCGATAAGTCGAATGGCTAGCAAACATCGTCCCCGTTTTAAAGAAAAGTGGTGCCCTGCGCATCTGTATTGATTTTCAAAATTTGAACTTAACAACGCCTAAAGACGAGTATCCAATGCCAATTTTAGATTTGTTAATCGACTCAGCGGCACACCACGAGATCTTATCCTTTATGGATGGACATGCTGGTTATAACCAAATTTTCATCGCCAAAGCTGATGTCCATAAAACCGCTTTTGGTTGCCCCGGGGCACTCGGTATATATGAATGGGTCGTCATGCCATTCAGCCTCAAGAACGCCGACTCCACATACCAACGAGCCATGAACACTATTTTCGATGCTTTGATTGGTACCATCGTCGAAGTCTACATCGACAATGTTGTAATCAAATCAGAACGTTGGCAAACACATTTGGATGACCTTCGTCGGGCTTTCCTGCTAATGCGCCGGCATAATCTGAAGATGAATCCAGCCAAATGTGCTTTCGGCATATCAACCGGTAATTTTTTAGGATTCTTCGTAAATCATTGTGGTATTGAGGTAGACGACAACAAGCCTCGCGCAATCATCAACGCTCCATCCCCAACGACTAAGAAACAACTACAATCGTTGCTCGGTAATATTAACTTTCTTCGTCAATTTATTGCTAATTCGATCGAGAAAATGAAAGTCTTCTCCACGCTTTTGAAACTTAAGGATTCTGACATCTTCGAATGACGTGCAGAATACCAAGAGGCATTTACGCAGATCAAGGTCTCCCTAACAACTCCACTTGTCCTCGTCCCACCACGACGTGGCAGACCTCTTAAGCTATATATGTCGGCGGTCGAAGAATCCATCAGATGCCTTCTTGCACAAAACAATGACGTTGGGTGAGGACATGCCATTTTTTTCCATAGCCGAAATCTTAACCTATAAGAGATTAATTACTCCGTTGTCGAGAAGCTTTGTCTCGCCCTATTTTTCGCTACATGAAAACTCAAACATTACATGCTCCCGTCAGTCACTCAAGTCATCGCCCAGACCGATGTCATTCGTTACGTGCTCACTCGGCCGATCATAAAGGGCCGAATGGCAAGTGGACGATGGCCCTCTCTGAGTTCAGCTTGCAATATATACTCCAGAAAGCTGTCAAAGGCCAAGCGTTGGCCGATTTCTTGGCCCAACACCTTTTCCTGTATGACGGGCGACTTGTGTCCTTGTTCTTGGTTACTCCGAACTTGTAATTAATCAACTCAATGGGACTTTTTGTTGCATGAGTGGTACTCTGGTGCCCTACCACATGGTTGCCAGCTATTTGGTCAAGTCTTTTAACGACGTTACTTTCAAACACATTTCACGAGTTCATAACATCGATGTCGACGAATTAGCTTAAATAGCCTTTGGAGCACAACTCCTGGGGGGTAAATTAGGTCGAGAAATACCTATGTCACGACAAGCACACTCGACTTTGATTAATCAGAAAGTTCTCCAACGCGATTGCATGATCCGTACACGGGTCATGTCTTTACCTTCGCTGGTAGAACGGAAGGACATTATTGAGGTTTGTGTTATTGAGGCATTACCAAACCATTGGAGAAGGGCGATTATGCGATATATTGACAACCCCAGCGAAAAACACGACCGACGGACAAGGGTCCTTGCCATAAACTACGTATTATACCGAAAAGGCGAGGATGATGTATTACTGTTATACCTTGGACCGCAAGAGGCTGCCCAAGTAATCGTAGAAGTTCATAAAGGAATTTGCAGGGCTCATCAGTCCAGCCGAAAGATGCAATGGGTTGCTTCGCCGACACGGTTATTTCTGGCTAAGTTTATTGAAGGATTTGATTGAGTTCACCCGAAGATGTGTACAGTGCCAAATTCATGGCCTATACAGAGGGTCCCGGCCGAATCACTAATTTGGTCACTAAACCATGGCCGTTCAGAGGATGGGCCATAGATGTAATCGGTAAAATTACGCCATCTTTCGGGTCCGCAAAGCATGCATGGATACTTGTCATGACAGACTACTTCACTAAATGAGTCGAAGCGAAGTCATATGCCGAGTTAACATCTAAAGAAGTTTGTAATTTCGTAGAAGAAAACATCGTGACTATATTCGGCATACTAGAAACAATCATAACAGATAATGGTACGATCTTCACATTCGACTGGTTTAAGGGGTATACGGCGCATTTGAAAATTCGACTTGAGCAGTTTACGCCATATTATTCGCAAGCAAACGGGCAGGCTGAAGCAAGTAATAAAGTTTTGATTTGTATTCTTGAAAAAATGGTGAGAGAAATACCTAGTATGTGACATCTAAAGCTAAACGAAGCGTTATAGGCCTATCAAACTTCTCTTCGGTCAGCCACTGGAACGACTCCATACGCGTTGACTTATAGACACGACGTAATGCTGTCGATCGAGCTAAGTATAAACTCGTTGTGAGTAATCGAACAAAGTAGTTTGTTCAGTGTCGATTACAGTCGGGTCATGAGATAAGGGTTAGAAGATTTATAAAAAGCTCGGTTTGATGCTTATAACTTATTAGTAGCACAAAAGAAGATCGTGAGGGAGCTTATAATCAACGAGTCAGATAAAAAATGTTTTGCGAAGGGGAGTTGGTTTGGTAAACCGTACTATTTGTAGGAATTAAAGATCCCAGGTTCGGCAAGTGGTCACCGAATTGGGAAGGGCCAGTCGTTATTCATAAAGTTCTTGACAAGAGGGCATACCATCTTATGGATCGAACTAGTGTAATTTACAAGTTGCTAATCAATGGGAAGTTTTTAAAGAAATACTATCCAGTCACATGGGAAATGCAGGAATAAAAGTTCTTTTCATTAAGTTTGCAAAAGGGTGTACAAATAGAGTTGGTCGATCAGTTTACAACTAAATAATTCTAGGGTGATGAAGGAATGAGAGATTTAAGAACGACCTTTAACTCCAACCACTTCACCTAGCCTATAGTGACCTCAGCTTGCCGATGCTTCTTATCCATCTTTAGCTGTTCGACTCGCTTCACGCTAGCAAAGTATTTGGTTAAGCAAGATTTACCGCTTAACTTAAAATCCTTTGCAATCTCAGAAGTAACTGCCGACCTTCGATTTTGGAGTTCAGTAATTTGACGGTCAAGGTCGGCCAGTGTTTCTTTTTTCGCCTTTAAAACTTTGACCTTTGGAAGTAGAGCTTCTCGAACGACCGTTGCAACTTTCAAGTTGTCTTCGGCCCGAAGAGCTTTCTCAAAAATACCAAAATATTCTCAGGTTCATTCCAGGGTAGAAGACGCTCGAGTGATAGCTTTAGTGCTTAATTGACCATTAGCTGCGAGATCGTTCAAACATGCACCCACTGAGTCGATGCCTTGGTATTCGAGAACTTGTAAAGTTGAGAGAGACAAGAGCTCCTGCAGCCTAACAAGAGCATTTGATCCGGCCGTTGATATGGAGGACCCGGTTGTAGCTACCAAAGGGCCGGCCACTCCCGAAGTATTCAAAAGAAGAGCATCGAACTCGACTTCCCATGAAGGCTGCACATGAAAAGAATTTAGGTAAAAGGAAAACGTAAAAGAATATAACAGAGAGAATTTGTTTTTAGACTTGCCGATAGGAGACTTCGGCCATGTTTCCTGGTTCATTGCTCAAACCTAGAAAGCTTAATGACCGAGCCTAGTGTTTTAGATTGCTTCTCAATTTACGCAGCCGATGACGGTTATCTACGTTTGACGGCCACTGATGTGGCCAAGAAATATAGATAACACCTTTCGACGCATAAAATTTTCGGTGAAATGAATAATTGGGCACCTGACGTGTAATATTTTTCTCGGTTCATACTCATTATAACAAAGTTAACAAGAGAAAGTAATTGAGTTTTACAAAAGTCGAAGTCGCTTCTTGAAAGGGAATGCCGAGGTTTTGATCCTGCCGGTGAATTGCTTTTTCTGTCGTCGCTTTAGGCTGAACATGAGGCCTTTTTCCACGATCGGTTGCAAGACAATCGACCTGGTCAGTCGCCTCAACCACAGAGGGAGGCTCAATGGAAGAAGGTTTGGTTATTGGAGGGCGACTCGCCAGCAGAATCTCGTTGTTCTCGTCATCTTGAAATAAAAAGCTGTTAATACTTTTGAATTTAATGAGAGAATGGAGTTACCAACAGCATAATCATACCTCTTCCAAGATGATCTATGATTGTTTTGGATTTTTGGAGAGATTTTTCCTAACCGAATGGGTTACCTCCTCCAAGACGGGTGCAACAGTCGACCCCGGAGCTGCAGGCTTTTCGACCAGCGGTGCAGCAACTCGTTCGACCACGGCCTCAGGAACATTAGGGACGAGTTACATTTGAGGTGATGGTCTAGTTGGAGATGGCCACTTCTCCGTTGAAGCTTGGATAACTGGAGCAGGAGGATAGACACTAGGAGTGGTCACTCCCGTGATCTGGCTGGAGATAACGTGAATCTCCCGTTCTCCTTTCTTCTCCAATTTCTTGACTCATTTTGTGGGACGAAGAGCTTCACCTGCCGTCTCGGTTTCCTGGCAATGCCGTTTGCTCGGCGGGGTTTGCGCGGCATTTTTAGTTTTCTTGGAGGAAGGGGCAATTTTTTCCTGGCCACAGCCGCATCGATCACATCTGCTTACTTCAGTACTCGACCGCCTGAGAAAGCAAAATTAAGTTAGTAAAATCGAGTAAGTGTTTAAAGAATAAAGGTAGAGATAACCATATACCTTGGGTCGTCTCTTTGGATTGAGGGGCATAAGTTTTTTTGGGTCAGTCGCCAAAAATTTTGTTGACCATGTCTTCGACTGAAGCGCCAAAAAATTCATGAGTATATCATTCCCACCAGTCGCCGAAGGTTTCAATGCTGAGAGATTCAGGAATATTTGGTTGGAGACGAAATTTTTTGCACTATTTCTGAAACTCTTTCTTGGTATCTTTGCACTCCCTCTCTGAGGAACCAGAGAGGCATCCTCAGCTTAGGAGGGAGCGGGAAGTAAGTAGAGGCACCGGGCAACCTTGGAGATAGCCAAGCTGTAGGGCAGCAAAGTGGGGGAGGTAGACCTCCCAGCTCGCTCGGCGAGTGTCGCAGCCAAGGGGAAGGTCACTGTGGATGTAAATTTTCTCCTCCTTGATCTTGGACGATTTTGCACCTACAAAACAAATAGCACCTTAGGTTAAGGCCAAAAGCCTCACGTGCCCACGATGAATGGGGGGGCCTTTGGCTAAAGAACCTTCGATGCCAAAGTTAGAATTTTAGAGAGAAATAGTGTTTAGAGTATTTGGGATTTTTTGTAAGAGAATTGGAATGACTTTTTGGTGAGAATAGGTGCCTATTTATAGGATTAAGCTTACCCATTTTTCCCCTTGGTGTGGCCGGCCTTGATGGTTTTTGTGGTTATGATTTTGGCTTAATTAGCCAATTTATTGGCTAATTAAGTATGAAAGAAGTAAATGAGAGGTTATAAAATTATTTATTTGTATAAATGGGGTAGTAAAATGAGGAAAAGTAAGAAAGACTAAGAAGAATGTGAGGTGGCTGGCCACTACCTATTTTTAGGGTTAATGGGATATATTTTATGATTAATTGGGTAATTTAATTGATGTTTAATGGATTAATTGGGTAATTAATCCATTAATTAACCAATTAACATCATTTTGTAGGTTACCTTGCAAAAGGGGATTTGATGAGATGGACTTTGAATTGGTTACCTCTTTTGGAGCATTTTTTATTTTGTTGAAAGATGATTCTCCGCCACTCGCGCGTAGGAATCCCAATGTGCCTCAAGGGTATTCTTGTCCCTTTTTATCCAAAGATCCACGTGTCGCCTTGTGATTATTTTTGGCTCCACAAATGCCCCCACACCTGTTGGGTTGCTCATAAGAAAGGGCAGCAGGTGTAGAAATCTTCTTACTTCAGGAAACGTAGGATTGCTTCCTATTTTGATGTTGATTTTCTCTTTAATTGGAAATTAGGTCCTTCTAGGAAAGGGAAATAAACTTCTTTCAAAGCATATTTAAGTCCACCTTAAGTGGGTTATTAAATCAACTTTGGAGAGCAATTTATTCTACCCCACAAGAGAGAGAAAGTTAGAGGATATTTGTTCCCCCTCCTTTAGCAATCTTCTACATCTTGCTCGTGCAAAAGACCGTCTTTCATTGATTTCTTCATCTTCTCCGTGCCGCACTGATGTAAGAAAAATTTAATTTTTCTTACCTTCTTCTTGGATAGTGCTATTGTGGGGCAGCCGTAGGGATGGTGCGGCACGTCGGTTGGCAGGGGCCAGGAGTTGGCTCGGCATGGGCTGAGGAGATGTCGTGGTAGGGACTACTGCTTGGGCAGCTTGGCTTGGCTTGAGCCAAGGGCAGCTTATGCGGCTGGGGTCGCGGATTGTGGTGTTGGGGCGCAGTACTAGGTGAGCCGCATGGCACATGTCCTTTGGGCCCTTAGACCTGACTCAAGCCAGGTTGGCAATTGAGAGAAATGAGGAGATTGTGGGTTTCATGGGCTGCTGGAATGTTGGGTATGCAAGCCTATTGCTTGCTGGTCCGAAAGGAAAAAATGAGGGATAAGCTAGTATAGGTTGAGCTCTCATGCTGAGTATCGTGATTGGCATTGTTGAAGGTGGAAAGAAGAGATCTTCCCTGCCTTAGATTCAAGATATTAAGCATGTCGTTTCTGAGCTTCGTTCTGCTGCAAAAGACGAAGAGTTGATTGTTGCTTATAACCAAGTGATCCACTTCAAGAGAATCGTCGATAGGCTTGAACCACAAGTGTTGGAACTTCAAGGCGTACTGAAGATCAACGAAAATCTGAAGAAGGAAGTGGATGAGCTGCAGAGCATCCACGTTGGTCTACTCGAGGAGGATGAGCAACTGAAAGGTGAAAAGGCTAGGCTTGAGGTTTCGAGACCTTCTCTATTTCTCCGGAAGACTTGCTTGATTTTACTTTTGAGGCTTCTATTGGTGAAGTAGTTGGAGAAGTTAGTGCCCAGGCTGGGGAAGCTGGGGGTGAAGCGCCGAATGATACCGCTGTTAAGAACGTCGCGGCTGCTGAAGGTGTGGCGACCGAGTAGTCGTGGGATGTCCAAGCTGCTATAGTCTTCTAGGTAGCCTTTAGGATTTTATTTGTTTTTCCTTGTAGCTCTTGTTTTGTTTGAACTCATTTGACCCTTGCTAGTTGTTTATAAACATGTTTTCCTTCGCTTTTCTTCATCTTCGCTTCTTTTGTTCATGCCCTAACCTTTAGACTTGATAGACCAGTGGCAGGCATGCTACTTTGTTATAAGCAGAGAAGCCCGCTAGCCTATGCAGCCGTAGGTGTTGGTGTAGAACTTTGTAAAGTTGTTAGCCATAGGGTTGGCAGCCGGATGCCTTACTTACAGAAACAGACAAGTCCGCGTAACCACTAGGCTGTTAACCTTGGCTTTTTCCAATTCCGTAGGTTGCGTAGCAAGTATCACAACACTTTAGGACTTGATGTAGGTTGTTCCGCGCTTGGCAGAGGTGAAGTTTATTGACTACGTAGCATGTTGGCAGTGGATAAAACTTCATATATGCGTGCTAGCTTGTTTAACTTTTCATAAGAATGTACGGTTGTATAAGTCTAGCGCGGTTTTACTGCTCGAAGGGCAAGCTGTAGGCAGTCTTCCAGAATCCATAGGCTACCTTAGTACACTCAGTAACAGCTTTAGGGTTCCAGGGCAGCCGTCTGTAGGGCGTATTGCATAATATGCCCCCTCCATCTCTAGGGTCCGGTTCCCCACGGATTAGGCCAATAGACCCAAAATCCTTTAGTTAGCTAAGCCTTGAAAAATACCATTGTAGCTACTTCTAGGAATCCCGGCGCAAGCCATCGTGCATCTAGTTATACTAGGGCAGGGCTCATCCACGTTTGGATATTCGGAGTGTAAAGTTTATCCTCCCATCTTGGAGAGCTAACCTATATGGGTGTCGGGGAATTGGTTTACCCTCTCGCATTAGAGAGTAATTAGTTTACCCTCTCGCACTGAAGAGCATGGTTGGTCCCTCGGGGGGTGCAATTCCTGCGATGAGTTCCTAAGTAGGGCGCAGTCTTCTTTTGAAGTGCATGAGTGATCAATTGTTGTAAGCATGCAGCTGAGCCAAGTTGTGATTACTTCTGAATTCCTCATTAAAAAAATGAGTGAAACGAACGAGAACTTAGTTGTAAGGTAGGAACTGCATAACAACTGGATAGTCATCGGCTTGTGAGGTGGTGCCGGTCGAGCTTCTTGAGTCGTCGGGTTTTGTTGTAGCTGGGGAGGAGTTGCTGCTGGTAGGCTACTATTCAAGTGATGGTCTGCTCACACTTCTCATCTGCCAGATCTAAACTTGTGGCCATTTCTTTACCGTTTAGTTGTTCGTCTTTTGGTGGTGCGATATGCCCATAGACATTCGAAGAGTTCATTTAGCCATTTTCCCTTCTTGTTGGTAAGGGATTTCTTGAGGCAGTCGATGATCATCTTGTTGGATACTTTGGCCTGCCCATTGCCTTGAGAATATCTCAGCGTGGACATGTGCTGGTAGATGCCATATTCTTAAGGCACTTTTATACTAATTCCTTAGCATATTGGTGCATGGTATGCCAATAGTAGCCTGCGTTAAGAGCCTTCTATGCGAAGGATTGGCCTTCAGAGTGGTTTCCACATACACCTTCGTGGATTTGATATTAGAACTTTCAAGTCATTGGGAGGCACTAGGCAGCGGATATGTGATCTGGTGTGGGATCTTTGGATGAGAATGCTATGACACTTAGGCTATTGGCTCCATCTCTATGCTTGGCTTGTCAAGATATTCCACCGGAATAGAGCGTTTTGAGTTGGTGATCGAGTGCGGAGCCTAGGTCAGCTAGTACGTCTGCATGGGCGTTGTCTGCCTGGGGAACTTGAGTGAGAGTTTAGGTCTGAAATGCCTCAAGCTACTTGCATACTTTCTCTAAGTATTACGTCATCGACATGCAAATGCCAAAAATCTTCATTGAGGGAGCAGATGCAGCTAAAATGTGCTCGGCTGCCTTCGGGGAACCGTTAGGCCGCTCTGTTGCATTGTCAAGGCTAGGTATGAAAGCGCGGTAGGGAGCCGTGAGGTTGAGGCCATGTTACATGTAGCTGGAAATGCTCAATTTCTGGTATTAGGCCACTCTAGAGCTGAATAATGGAGCAAAGGTTGGCTAGGGCCGTGTGACGCGTAGCAGGAGGTAGTGCTCAACTGCCTGTACATGTTGCTTTTATGTAGAATCTTCTGGGGCGACGAGGACAAAACTTGCTTATGAATGTTCATTCTAGTGTTCGTCTACCATTGACATGTCTTTTGGGCCTAGTTGTTGCGTTCGTCAGGATTCAGTGGAATAGTGCATCATAATGATGATTGCGTACGTTTGAGGGTAAAACTTGAGCTTTTAGGTTACAACAACTATCACCACAGTTAGCTTCTGAATTTCTGATCACATCAATGAGAGCTTTTAAACTGTGGAATACAACTAATAGCATCGATGAGAGCTTTTAAACTGTGGAATACAGGTAGTCGGGCCCCCAGCTCTTCTCGTATGATGGTAGAGCTTATTTCTGCTTCAGATGCGACTACTCGTCCAGTCAGACTTTGAATCTCCTTCAGAGTAGTGGGGAACTTCATATTCAAGATTGCTTGGATTTTCCTTAAATGGGCATCGGCGAACTTCATCCCAAAGTGCATGCTTCTCTGCCAGAGTGAAAGAATCTGCCAGAGTTAGATCTTATTTCATTATCAGTTTTCCGAACAGTGGGTGGTCTGCTGGAAGTCTTTTTTGGAAGGCTGCTCTAGCTATCGAGTCGTTATATCTGACATTTTTGCCTTCTCTACTTTGAACCTCCTTACATAGTCGCGAAGCGACTCCTTTGGGTTCTTCTTGACGTCGAATAAATGGTCAGACTTCTTTTTGATGGAGCGATAGGATAAATATTCTTTGATGAAAACCAAAGAAAGTTTGTAGAAATTCCGAATGGATTGTGGCAGCAGGGTGTAAAACCAATCTTGCGCCTCGCCTTGTAGAGTGGTGGCGAATATCTTGCACATGAGATCATCGTTGTTTTGATAAAGGATCATTGCGCTTCGGTAGCGCTTTAAGTGTCTCTTCGGGTCTTCATCCCCTTTGAAAGATGTGAAATATGGCATGCTGAACTCGCGTGGAGGCTCTACCTGCTCGATCTCGTCCATGAAGGGTGACCTGCTTATGTTGGTCATGTTCCGTCGTAGTGCCTCGTCGGTGACCTCGTTGCATTGGAAATCGTGGAATCGCTTGGTCAAAAGTCTATCTACTTCTTCTTGAATTTGCCTTTGTTGGGGGTAGTGGAGCTCTCGGCTGCCCCCAGCCATGACTTGCTGGTCCAAGCTGCTCTTCCATGTGTTTGGCTCGTCTATACCGCGGATGCAGTGCATGTGGTGCGTTCCTAGTAGGTGAACGAGTTCTTCGCAGGCTGCTGGTTGAACTTGAGCTGGATTGAGTGACTGCTTCTCTCCGTCCGTCGTGCTGTCTATTCCGATGTGAGGTGGAAGATGCTCCTTGCAGGCTTAGCCGTGAATGAACACTTTGCCCGGAAGGTTGCCCATGTTGACTATCAGAGTGTGACCCCCAACCATGAATGTATGCTCATCCGTGGGCTTAGTCAAAAGTGCACGTTCTTCCACACGCTAAGAAGGGAGTATACGCTATCTCGGGGGCCCAATCGGGAATGTACACTACCCGAACGCTTGGCTCGTGGCTGGTCGAGTGGCTGCTTTCCGAGACACTGCTGGAAAGGTTCGTCTGCCCTTGTCCTACTTCGGGATACCTCGTCTGGGGCACGTTGGATCCCGATGCGTTGCAAAAGCTGATTCACCAAGGTTGTCAGCTGTGTAAGGGCGCTCGTCAACTCTATGACTTGTTAAGACAAGTGTTGTTCACCATTTGGATTGGAAGAGCTTGGAATGAATGCGCCTCCTTGGGCAGTGGAAGAGTGGTAGAATCCGGGCGAGAGATTTGAGTTGGGAAATGTCAAATCCGTGAAAAAATATGGTGAGAATGCCCCCAGCTCGATGGTAGGTCTGGATAGTTGAGATAGTTTTGGGCCAACTTGGGTTGCTTAGAAATCCACAAGAGCAGACTGGGCCGCGGGAGCAAGCTGGGCCATAAGAGCAGGCTGGGCTGCGAGAGTGAGCTGCTCAGCGGGAGCAAGCTAGACCACGGGAGTGGGCTGCCCGTCGGGAGCAGGCTGGGCCACGAGAGCAGGCTGCTCGGCGGGAACAAGCTGCTTGGAGTGTAATGCACATAGGTGCGAGGCTTGGGCTTGGTTTGGCAACGCGTTGGGCTTGGAGTGACATGGCTTGGGTCGTGGCCTTGGTGCCATGAGCCTTGGATGGCAAGGCTCGGGCCGTGGTGAAGGCACCATGGACCTCGCCACAGGTGGCTACCGAGGTAGCCACCGTGGTGGTTCCCGTGGTGGAAACTTGTGGTGGTGGTGCTGCTCCACTTATTGTCGCATTTAGCCTCACGGATCTCCGCAATCCCATTTCTTGAATATTAGAATTTTCACTTGTGGAATTTTCTAAATTTCTAGCCATTATATTTTTTCTTATACGTTTTATCAAAGAACATTTGCAAGTAAAAAATTCTAATAATAAGAACGTATGAAAAATATTCAAATGGACTAGAAAATAAAGAAAAAACCTTTTTGTGCGAGAATCTTCTACGAGTATGGATTTCAACTCTAAATGAAATCACCAATTTGTGGATGCAAATTTTCTCCTCCTCGATCTTGAACGATTTTGCACCTACAAAACAACTAGCACCTTAGGTTAAGGTCAAAAGCCTCACGGGCCCACGATGAATGGGGGGCTTTGGCCGAAGAACCTCCGATGCCAAAGTTAGAATTTGAGAGAGAAATAGTAAGTATTTGGGATTTTTTGTAAGAGAATTGGAATGACTTTTTGGTGAGAATAGGTGCCTATTTATAGGATTAAGCTTACCCATTTTTCCCCTTGGTGTGGCCGGCCTTGATGGTTTTTGTGGTTATGATTTTGGCTTAATTAGCCAATTTATTGGCTAATTAAGTATGAAAGAAGTAAATGGGAGGTTATAAAATTATATTTGTATAAATGGGGTAGTAAAATGGGGAAAAGTAAGAAAGACTAAGAAGAATGTGAGGTGGCCGGCCATTACCTATTTTTAGGGTGAATGGGATATATTTTGTGATTAATTGGGTAATTTAATTGATGTTTAATGGATTAATTAGGTAATTAATTCATTAATTAACCAATTAACATTATTTTGTAGGTTACCTTGCAAAAGGGGATTTGATGAGATGGACTTTGAATTGGTTACCTCTTTTGGAGCATTTTTGATTTTGTTGAAAGATGATTCTCCACTACTTGCGCATAGGAATCCCAATGTGCCTCAAGGGTATTCTTGTCCCTTTTTATCCAAAGATTCATGTGTCGCCTTGTGATTATTTTTGGCTCCACAGTCGCGTGTTATCACGAACGACCCCCAATTTTGATGAAATCCAGCATCTTCACTTTCACTCCATATTGATGTTGGAACATTATGGAAAAAGGGTACTCTTGACGACGACATATCAAAAATTCGTCTTCTGAAAGGGCATCTAGGCCGAAGAAGTATTTTAAGACTTCTTTGGCCCGATGATGAGGCGCCGGTTGAGAGGCAAACTAAAGGCCAAGCGCTGCAGTAGACTGAAAGTTAGGGATCTTTGGCCGAAGTGTGGAAAAAATAGACCTGCAGCCAGAGTTGGAATACCCAGAGATATCCGTTCTGATGCGGGTTGATCTTGTTGATGGTCGTTTCGGCTAGACAGCGCAAAAGGTTGGTTAGGATAGCTGGATTGAACGCCAATGAGTGACTACTAGCCAGGGCTTCAGCCACGGGCATATTTTCGACCAAGCACTTATTTGACTTGGTACAACATATAAACTTGTTGTACTAGTAAAATAGGAAAGCTTCGTGCTCTCCCTTCTGCAGACTCAGCTCCCCTCGGCCATCAAAATGAAGGATGAGGGTGTTGTAGTTGAAGAAGTTCTTGTGCAACTTTTGAAAATCTTCTTTTGAAAGCTCTTGACCTTTTTGGCTCAGCGTCTCAATGGCCCGTTCATCAAATAGTGCTTTAAGGTTGAGATTCGACGGGTACCCAAAAAAGGCAGCATCTACTGGGATGCCAGAGGGAGAAGTTCCAAGGATAGCTGAGATGTCGAGGATGGTGGGGGTGATAGGGCCGAAGGGAAGGATTATGGTGTTGGTGGCCGAGCACCAAAAGCTCAGAGCTACCATAAGGAGCTCTTTATCCATAGCAATCTCTATGGTCAAAAGTTTAATGGTGTCGTGGATGCTAAGAGCCTTCCATTCTTTGCTGAAGAATATTTCCATCTGTTCGACCCAGGCCGCCTAGGTCATGTTGGTCGAAGGCCAGGCGCTTTGGGGCTTCGTCAAGCACCACTTCGGCCAATCAAACCCTTTTATAAGGGTGTCAAGCAGTGGTCTTTGAAAAGGTTGGTGATGGATGGTGGCACTGCATCCTTGAAAATTGGTCCCAGGATTTGATGGGTGAGGCTTAAATCACTCTCGAAGCGCAGAGTCTTGATGACGCTTCGGTCGATGAAGTCCTTGCACTTGATGCATTCGTCGGAAAGTTGGGAAAAGAAGGGGCGATTGATGAAGGCTAGAGGATTTCTGGGTTAAAAGCTTGGGGGTTTTTTGAGATTTTGAAAGCAAAATGTCAAAAAGGTTTCAAGGGCTTTGGAAAGCATAAAGTACGAGTGGAAAGGATTCAAGTATTTATAGGCATTTTGGAAAGAAGGTTAAATGTTTAATTTTCAAAATTGGGGGTAGAATCGAGTGGGAAAATTGCTAATCATTGTGGATATTCAGAGAATCCAGGCGAAAAGACCGAGGTTTTCGTGGTTTGAGGATGCACAATTGCATGTTACTGCGAATTTAATGTAAAAGAGACGTTTCAGCTGCCATACGTTTTCGAGGGTCATGATTAAGGGCTGCTAGGTTAACTAAGGGACCGACACGTGGCATGACGGTTAAGAGAATCAAGATCGTGAGATCATGTCTCATAAATACGCATGGTGGTATTTATTGAGAGGGTTCAATGTTTGTTTTAGGTTGGTTTCGCTTCTTCAAGGCCGAGGCTCGAACCAAGGAATGTAGGTTAACGACCTTAGAAGCGAGGGGGCAATGTTTGGGCCCAAAATACTGGTTTAGGCCGAGTTTAGAATTGTTCTCGACTCGGAAACTTTGTTCAGGGCAGGCCGTGTCCTATCAGGATGGGGTAGTTGAATCCTGATACAATAAGGAGTCTCGGCAGGATGAGGATGCTGAAACTTGAGAATGAATGCGGCCTGATAAGGGGTCGAGTTCAAAGTCTTAATAGGAGTAGGACTGGCCGAGATAAGATTGAATCGGGGTAAGTATAGTTTTGATTCAATCAGAAACATGTTTGCTATTATAAATAAGGGGAGGAAAGCATCATTCAAACCCTCTCCAATTCAACACACAAACTGCCCTGCGCAAACTCTCGCTCTACGTGAAACCTCTCAACAACTTTGAGGTTTTTATTTTCTTTTTCACCGACACATCTTCAGTTTGGATAAACAGCATTGTTGCCGTAGAATCAGCCCACCGCGAAGCACCTTCAGTTTGGATAAACAACATTGCGTTAAGGCCGACTGGTTATCTATCTAAGTCTCGATCGAGAAGGGTTTTCGAATCCTTATTGTCAAAGGTCATCTCACAAACCTTCTTGGCGAAGTGAGGTGTTACGAATCACCAGACTCAATGCGTTGAACGCCGAGTTATTTTATGATTGGATACTCACAAGTTGGATTTAGAGTTCGGCATTCTGACGGTCGAACCACATTTACGATTAAAACGTACATTTGCTTTAAATACTTGTGTCCATATAATCTGGTGTTGATTCGGCGTGCTTATACTCTTATGAATATAATCATCGTGATCGAATATGACGCTGACGATTTGTGAACTTCGTAAAACTAGCAACCTTGTCTTGAGGCTCTAGAACCCGAAGGCCGAGAGTGTTCCTTCCTTGGCCGCAATGGCAAGATTGAGAAGTCAACAACGCACCCAACGCGACATTAGTATATTTTACTCCTCGGCCGAGCTCGGCTGACGAGTTGGCACACCCTGCATCAACCGAATTACGTAGTTAGCTCATTAGTTACTCAGCCTGCGCGCCACGTAGGCTTGATAGTTTTTAGGGTCAACAGCGACACATGTATACATTATGACGTCGTGCCATTGGTTTTTACGCAACGACTCATAATGTATATTTATTATTGTAGTTTGGATCCAATTTTTGTTAGAAAAATATATCATTTAATTTCTTAAGTGTTAATCGTACAAAATAAATAAATTTAAAGCTACTTAATATATATATGTATATCATTCAATGATCCAACCGTCAAACTTGTTTGTATATACTTCGAGATCGTATACGCCAAAAATCACAAAAAACAAACATTCAGAGATCAAGTAACAGAACAAAATTTTTTGATGGTTATAAACAAAAAATCACGATTTAACGATTAATTTAACTCCAATTTTGATGATTTTTTACAGCTTCAGTCCTTAACCCTATATGAATACGATGAATGAATTCAATCTTCAATTTAAAATAGGGAACTTTAACGAAAAGCACCCGGTACTGTTCACTTTAACGAAAAACCACATTTTTACACTAAAAAGTCAATCCTGGTACTATTCACTTTACCCTTTATTTTGTCCTTATCATTAAAACTCAAAGTTTTCAAGCCCTTTTCATTAGTTTTCCTTTTAAAATATTTATACTATATACTTAATGAAAGTATAAATAAACTTTCAGCGTTAGTGAATCTATAGTTTTGATGAGATACGCATTCTACGAAACTAATTTCAACGATCCAACCGTCAAAATTGTGTGTATATACTTTGAGATCGCATATGCCCAAAATCTCAAAAAACAAACATTCAGAGATCAAGTAACGGGAAAAAACTTTTCGACGGTTATAAATGACAAATTACGATTTAACGGTTATTTTAACTCCGATTTTGATGATTTGTCACAACTACACTCCTTGACCCTATATGAATACAATGAATAAATTCAATCTTCAATTTAAAATATTTACACTTGTGGATACCACAAAATGTTATGTTATACTTAATGAAAGTATAAATAAACTCTAAGTGTTAGTGAATTTATTGTTTTGATGGGATACACATTCTACAAAACTAGTTTCAATGATCCACCCGTCAAACTTATTTGTATATACTTCGAGATCGCATACGTCAAAAATTGCAAAAAAAAAAACAAACATTCAAATATCAAGTAATGGGACAATACTTTTCGACGGTTATAAACAAAAATATCAACGGTTATTTTAACTCCGATTTTGATGATTTTTTTTACAGCTACACTCCTTGACCCTATATGAATACAATGACTGAATTCGATCTTCAATTTAAAATATTTACACTAGTGGATGTGGATACCACAAAATATTATGTTATACTTAATGAAAGTATAAGGAAACTCTATGTGTTAGTGAATATATTGTTTTGATGGGATACGCATTCTACGAAACTAGTTTCAATGATCAAACCGTCAAACTTGTTTGTATATACTTCGAGATCGCATATGCTAAAAATCACAAAAAATAAACATTCAGAGATCAAGTAATGGGACAAAACTTTTCGACGGCTATAAATGAAAAGTCACAATTCAACGATTATTTTAACTTTGATTTTGATGATTTTTTTACAGGTACATTCCTTGACCCTATATGAATACAATGAAAACCGTTGAAAATATATTTTTCTATCAAAAACCCGATCCAAACTACAATAATATTTTTTTCTAATAAAAACCCAATCCGAACTACAATAATAAATTTAAAGCTACTTAATAAATATATAAACTGTTCAATTTCTTAAGTGTTATACGTGCAAAATAAATAAATTTAAAGCTACTTAATAAATATATATACCATTCAATTTTGCAAGTTTATATTAATCCTCATCTGAACTCCAATAATAACTATTGCTATCCTCACTACTTAATAAATATATATATACCATTCAAATAGTCTTTAAGCAACGGTGAACCAAAACGTTGTGCAAAGGCGATTTGTGTGACGCGATTGGTCTGTTGCGCAATTTTCTGGCGCCAAATCAAGGCTTTTACCTTCTTTTTTTTCCCAACATTTGCACGACGCGGTTGGTTCATTGTGCAATTTTCTGGGGCCAAACCAAAACTTCATAATAATAACTTATAAAAATAATTATATTTTAACATTTATAATATAAAATTAAATAAAAATGAAAATAAATTGGTTTAGGCGATGAAATATTTGGATTACGTCGTACAAAGATTTAAAAAATATTAATTTTTATATTTTATTAATTTTTTTAAAGACTTTGCGGGATGAAGTTTAATGTTTCGTCGCACAAAGTGACTTTGCACAACGATATGGGTTTCGTCGTGCAAAGTTTCGTCACTTTGCGCGACGATGTGTGTTTCGTCAAGCAAACTTTCGTCGCGCAAGACTTTGCACAACGAAGTTTAGAATTTTGTTGTGCAAAGTGACTTTGCGCGATGATGTGTGTTTCATCGCGCAAAGTGTTTTTGTAGTAGTGACCCTTTTTAGTTTCTCAATCATCTCTATTAAATCTTGTCCGTTATTTTCATTTCATTTATCTAATCCGAGGGCTAAAAATAATGAGAGATGTGAGAAGCTAAAAGTGGTGTGTGGCTACTTAGTATTACGGTCCAGCGGTATTCTTCTTCACTTGTAAGTGAAAAGTCTTAAGTTCGATTCTCGCCAAAAGCAAATTTGAACCACATGATTGTTAGCCCATTGTGAGGCTTAACCCATTCCCCCACCTTAGTCTAGTTAATATCATTTTCAAAAAAAAAAAAAAATTGGGAAAAGTAAGGTATAAAATAGAGAGACACCATAGAGAAAGTAGGAGGAGAATCATATTGTCATTTCATTATCATTAGTGCAAGGATAACTCGGAGGAGAAGTCCAATTGTCCAAGTGTTCTTATTTACATCAATAATTTAAGGAGTAATTAGAATCCCTAACAAATTTTTTGTTTTTTTTTACTTGTTTAGATTAAACATTTGTTGCTTTACAAAATTTTATTAACATGCTTTGATCAACGATATATTTTAATTGTGAAGAGGGAGGTCAGCTAAGCCACAAAATGTGCAGCCTAATTTGGTATCCAATCCACTTAAGCTAGCTAACAACTAATTTCTTACAATTTTTTATTTTTAATTGTGAATTTATTAAAAATATTAATTTAACTAATTCCTCATTATTCCTAAAAAAAAGTAACTTTTTATTTCCATTGTTTATTGACACACCCCGACCCGGAATGTCCACTAGGACCCCGAATCGAGCCGTGCTGGCAGACACCTAGAAGGTGACGAAGCCATAAAGTGTGATAATGTATAAAATGTGAATAAATGAATTCTAAAAGTATCTAAGTACACAAGTGCACGGTGAGCGGGTCTGAACTCATTTCACTCGTGATACAGAGCATAAGACAAGTACAGTGAGCAAAGATAATAATTATACCATCATAAGGAGCCACCAGAACTGGGAGTGCCACAAGTCCTCGTCGATATGGAACCTTGCTACTAGAACCTGGAGGGGTGCAAGGATAGAAAGTGTGAGTGGTCAAAACAAAGATTTTCAAAGTCATTTCCATTATCAAAGGTAGTAACCCCTTATCGTAAAACCTGTATAGTTTCCAGCAAATCATACTACGTAGAAGTATGAAGTCAAAAATATACTAACGGTAAACCCCGAAGTATAATACTACTTAGCAACTCATTAGCAATATAAATAATCATGTGCTTAAACTATATTAGCATGCAAGCCGGAGTCACCTATAGTGAACTATACTACTCATTCATATCTCATCACATATCTCATCAATCACGGCTATCATATAAGTCGGAGTCACCTATAGTGACCTGTACGACTTATTCATATCTCATCACATATCTCATCAATCATGGCTAGCATATAAGTCGGAGTCACCTGTAGTGACCTGTACGACTTATTCATATCTCATCAATCATGGCTAGCATATAAGTCGGATTCACCTATAGTGACATGTACGACTTATTCATATCTCATCATATATCTAATCAATCATGGCTAACATATAAGTCGGAGTCATATGTAGTGACCTGTACGACTTATTCATATCTCATCACATATCTCATCAATCATGGTTAGCATATAAGTCGGAGTCACCTATAGTGACCTGTACGACTTATTAATATCTCTTCACATATCTCATCAATCATACCAACATTATATACTCACTTGAACTTACCTTAGCCTCTGCATTGGTGTGCAACACTGTGCAAGGTTGTACTAAATCACATACTAAAATGTAAACTAATTATGGCATGGCATTTATAAAACATAAAACCACAATTTCTCATTTCATCGCACATTGATTTATAACCAACATTTATTCACCCAAAACATAGGGTTAAATCTCACGTTTTTCACCAGATTCCTTCACATTGCTCATTTTCCCAAATAAAGCTTTTGTCTCGATTATTTAATCTCACTTATTGTATGGCTGCCTACGTACCCTAAACAGGGATCAAGCCATTCGTAGTTCATAATAATTAATTGTAGGTAACATGCATAAATCACTTTAGAAGCGTTTGTGGAACTATCAATTATATGCCTATAATAAAAGGAAAAGACCCACTCACCTGGAGTCCACGCTATGATTCTCTAGCACGCGTATCAAGCCGTCCCGAATGATTGGCGCCTAGAATAATTATTGAATCACATCTCAAAACTCTTATCAATACAATATGTAATTCACATAAAATCCATCCTCAAGGACATTCTAAAATAGTTTGAGACTCATTGGCCATCAGTCAACCGTCGATCATAAATCGACGGTAGGGTCTACAACCCTGTATAACTTGATCCGAAAGATCTGCATATCAGATTTCCAATCTGTAAGTTCCAAAGATCCACACTATGCTTCTAGAATAACATATTAAAATTTCATTACGATCCAACGGTTGGATCTCAGCCAATTTCCAAAACGAAGTGGCGGGTAACATTCTATTTTATGGACTTACAAAATCAATTCGGGAAGATCGGTATATCGGATTTCCAATCCGTAAATTCCTACATTCTTCAAATATTACGTACTACAATGTAACAAAGTTTGGTGACGATCCAACGGTTGGATTATTGATTACTATTCTAATCAAGTGGTGGACCTTAATGGAACTTTGCCGGATTCTGCAGATTTCGTAGATTTCCAGGCAATCTTTAGAACTCCATATCTCACTTGTTTCTCAACCAAATTCAACCCATAATATACCAAATCGAAGCTAGATAAATGTAGAACAAATTATACCAACTTGGAGTCCAAATGGTGGCCGGAGGTGTCTGGAAAATGGTCTGAAAACGGTTGTCCATGGGAAAACTGGTAACTCGCCGGAATTTCTAGGCAACCTTTCAACGTCCATAACTTTGTCAATACTCCACGAAATCAAGTGATTCAAAAATGAAAATCTTATTTTTCGACGAGAGAAAGAGATTGATACTTTCTAGAAGGCTAACTCGCCGTGGTTTGGCCATAAAATGGCTTGAAAGTGGCAGAGGTCTCCGGAAACTGGGCAAACTTTAAATAGTTATAACTTTCTTATTTTTCAACCAAATCACATCATCCAAACATAAAAATTTATCTAATCGACGAGAAGAATTGATCTATACCTGTGACTAAGGCCAATTTGACTTGGAAAAGCTTCAATTCTACTAAAGCTGTACGAAACCATTGAATTTGGGTGTGTTCGATCCAACTCCAAAACAACTCCGCCGCCCCTAAACTTGTTTGGGTTTTATTCTAGGCCTCATGATGATGTTATGGGTGGTGGTGATGGATGTGGTTAACTTCGAAATTCTGTGGTTCGAACCCAAAACCGCTGCACCCCACCGTGCGGGTTTGTGAAATCAATGCCAAATCCCTTGATTTTTGGGGTGAAATAGGAAGAATTATCGAATGGCCTCGAGCTAAGGATCATTTTGACACCAACCTCACCGTCTATGGTGGTCGGAATTGGGAGATGGAATTGGGTCGGGTCACGGGTCATGCTGAACCCTGCCGGTTCCCTCCTCTTCTTCTTTTCTCCTTTCTCTCCTTTATCTCCTCCCTCATTGGTCCACCCTTCTCTCTCTTCTCCTCATTGCTCCACTTATATCTTATCTCTCTTCTTGCCTTTCCCTCACAACCATCCATATCCTTGTCTTTAAATCTGGGCCACCCACGTGGCACACCAGATTTCATTAAATTTTTTTTTAGAGTTTTCTAATAATAACCAAATTATTAATATGCCCCAAACTTCAAACATATCTCCCTCGCTATAGCTCTAAATAACATCCCGTTTGCATCCACACGTCCGTAGCGACGAGTACTACAAGAATATGCTAAAAGAATAAATCATATATTTCTCTAACCGATGGTCAACGAAAGTCAAATTCCTTGCCTCTAGGGCATTTTCGTGAATTAGCGCTTTTAAAGTTAATAAAAACGTAAAATTTGGAACGGGCTGCTACATTTATATTTAAGTAGTATCTTCCTTCATTAAAAAAAAAACAAAAAAACAAAACTTTCATAAGAAAACTTCATTAATTTGTTATAATTTTACGTATGTGATATAAAAATGTATTTAAAACTTATGCTACATTTGAAATAAATGTACAGACTTTTGATTTGTTTAGATTCTAAACATACTAAGAAACAAAATGTATCATAAATTTAAATGAACAATAAAATCAATTGTACCCATATTATAGGTGATCAAATGTACCTTTAATAAAATTGTAGAAAAAATCAAATTCTTAAAATGAACAAATGTTTAATCAATGAAATTAAAAAAACAAAAACGAAATACCTATATCAAAACGGGTGCATTCTTACTTACCCACATTAACTTTGGTGCTTTTTTGTTCGCCTTCAAGTAAAAATGTATGTTTGTGACTCATTGGATGTGTCAAGGGACATATCCCATGTTAAAAAAGGTCAACTTTTTCAATTTTTTTAATATTTTTTTTATTTTCTACTTTTTTGTCATGCGAGTCATGCTTGTTTTGTTCTATATAATTCGAGCATGTTCGCAGTCGAATTTTGAGTTAGTAGAAGTAAATATAATATAGGGTAAAGTATAAAAAATACTTCAATTATTAATGTCACGATACTTTCATACTTCATCTTTTAAAATTGACAATGTCATACCTTATCTTACAAATTTGTGCCAATGTTATACCTTCCGTTAGGTTGGTGTGAATTTATCAGTTAAATGCTGACGTGGCTTGATCCGGAGCCCATTTTCTATTAAAAAATTATAAAAATATTATTAAAAACTAAAAAAAAACCAACACTCAGTCAATTCTTCCCCTCCCCCCTTCTCTCTTTTCTCCCCATCATCATCTTCTTCCCCCTTCTGCAACTCCAACCTAGAAAAAAGAAGAGAGAAAAAAAAAAAAAACCAATTTGTCTTCCCCCCTCCCCACCCCCCTCTTCTCCCCGCACCCACTCTCCACACCCAACCTCCCCACCTTCGCACCCAACCTCGCACCCACTGCCTGCAACCAAAAAAAAAAAAAAAAAAAACCCAGATCCCGTTGAGGTGGAATCGGGAAACCTTCGCCAGGCCGATTCCAAAGGTTGAGAACCTGGGCGCGAAGAAAATGGGGGGAATGGGTGTGGAGGGAAAAGGGTGGGTGCGCCAGGGGGGGGTTTCGGATGAATTGGGTTTTTTTTTTTTCTTCTCTCTCTTCTTCTTCTTCCTCCTTCTTTCTGGGTTTGTTTCGGGGGGGGGGGGACTTGGTTGTGTTGGGTTTTTGTTTTTTTTTTCTTCTTCCTCCTCCTTTTTTCTGGGTTGCAAAGGGTTGGGTTTGTGGTGGGGGGAGGGGGGACGAACTGGGTTTGGTTTGATGTTTTTTTTTTTCTCATCCTTCTTCTTTTTGGGTTTGTTGTTGGGGGGGGCAGGGGGGAGGGTTGGGTTGGGAGAACTGGGTTGCAGGAAGATGGGGGGAGAGAGAGGGGTGGGAAGGACGAACTGACTTGAGGGTTTTTTTTTTTTTTTAATTACTTTTCTTTATTATTTTAATATTTAAAAAATATTAATTTTTTTTTTGTTTTTAATAATATTTTATTAATTTTTTAATAGAAAATGGGCCCCGGATCAAGCCACGTAGCATTTAACTGAGAAATTCACGCCAACCTAACGGAAGGTATAACATTGGCACAAATTCGTAAGATGATGTATGACATTGTCAATTTTAAAAGATGAGGTATGAAAGTGTCGTGACATCAATATGTTTTCGTACTGCTTCTGTTAGAAGTTTGTCCGTTCATATATTTCTTGACATGTTGATGTTGGTGAATCACATAACAACGTTTTGCCCTAAAATTTATACAAAATCCACTGGAATATGATGGTTTGATTGCTATGGGAGTTTGACTATTTCCTCATCGTCGTCCCGTTGTCTACGCCAAGGGGCTTCTTCCATAAAATATGCCGTAAATGAGCAAAGTCACAGGAAAAATAGAAAATAAAAGGATGGATACCTGCAGAATCATGCAAGTTGCAGAGTGAATCTTGGCCTCCATTTTCATTTCCTTTGTTCTGAAACCAGTTGGTGACATGGTGTACCCCTTGAATTCAGAAAAGGTTTCTCATTATTCAAAGACCATATGCACATAACACGTCGTTATATATTATTGTTACTAATGATAGTTATTACTATTTTGGTATGGATGGGTGTTAAGAGATGCGCATATATGATAAGCAAAGATTCAATTATATACCCAAGGCCAACTACATTATCCACTCTTAGGTTTGAAGTTGTTATCAAAATTAGTTATGAGGTTTCAAATTTTTTGCATTATACTTCTAGGTTTTAAAACTGTATCAGTTTATCTATTTTGTCTATTTGAACATCTAATATTCCATTAAATTAGTGACATGCCATATATAAGACGTTGTTAGGCTAACGTATACAATTTGGACCACACTGAATGGTTGGATCCCAAACCATTGGTTTAGAAGAAGCAGAAACTCCATGATGAATGTTTTATATATCACGTTAGCTCATAAAGAGGTCGGACACTTACCATATCATTTTGTTGAAGAACAAGAAGTTGACGGTCATACAACTTAATTAAAGTCATAAACTGATGCGATTTCAAAATTTTATGATAAAATTGAAATCATATGTGCCATATTTTAAAGGAAATCTTAATGAAACATTCATGGTACTATTCACTTTTAATGTTAAAGACATTTTTATCTTGAAAAGTCACTCCTTGTACTATTCACTTACACATTTATTTTGTTCTTTTGATTAAAACTAAAATTTTTGAGGACTTTTGGTTAGTTTTCCTTATTTTAAAAAATCACTCTAAACTTCAAGATGCAAAATGGGAAGCTCCGAAGCGCTGGTATAGTTATTCGGAATGATAAAGGAGAGTTTAGGGCAGCTTGCTCTATACCACTTCAAACACACCTTAGTGTGCGTGCTACTGAAGCCATGGCAGCAGTGATGGGACTACAATCTGCCAGAGATCTGGGATTCTCTAGTGTGATACTTAAAATGGATTCCAAAGCAGTGGTGCAGATGATTAATGAGGATAAGGACTGGTATGCTATGCAACTGAAGCAGTCTGATTGAGGAGATTAAATCTTTCTCTTAATTTTAGAGAGTTTTGGTGTAATTTCCAAAGTCTGAGGCCAACAGAGTTGCTCACGAACTGGGTCAATTTGCTTTAAAATTAGATAGCTTCTTTTTTGGATTGAAGAGCAGCCATTATGGCTGCCTATTTTCTCCATACCGACGTTGTATCCCTTTGGGTTTTCAATGAAGTTAGTTTTCCATCGGAAAAAAAAAAGCCAGGTAGCTCGTAACTATAATGTTTCCACCTGCCTCTATCAATATCATGCATGTTTCATGACTCATGAGCGTTTGGTATATACAAATCGATTAAATAATCAAAAGATAGGTACGGAAGTTACATAACAAATATAGTACAACATAGGATTTTGGTTAGGGTTACGTCATGGCATACGAAGTATGAAGTTTCTTGCGGTACTAATATGTTAAATAAATGGTACTTCATAACTTGGATCCAGGACAGGGTTGGTCTTGAGTTTTTGGATGTCCAGGACAGGGTTGGTCTTGAGTTTTTGGATGTCCAGTGCGAAAGCTCAAAATGTGCTCTTTTTTAATACTGAAATATATGTTTAAAAAAAATATTCAACGAGGGTTGGAACCCAGTCGAAATTGGGGGGCTAGGCCCTCAAGCCCAAATTATATTACTCGAGAAAATATACAACGGGGGGACATAGTACCTAAACCCCGACAATCAAAAATACAATCATATACAACCATTCCTAGCAAAGCTCCTTGAAATTTCAACCTTTAAGAAATTGTCTTCTAGCACTTTTTGAAGCAAAATCATTAATTATATCATCATACTCCAAGTCTTCAATCTCATTCTTTTCAATGCATAAGATTGCTAATCCATTTAGCCTATCTTGAGTCATAGTGGTCCGCAAGTAAGATTTTAATAATTTCAATTTTGAAAATGTTCTTTCTGCAGATGCCACAGTCACAGGTACAATCAACAGTACACGATAAGCAATCAAGACATTAGGACACATGTCAGTTTCTTTTACAAAGTTTGCTATTTCCATGGATGTCCAAGGGTTATTAGAGAGAAATGCTTCTTCAGATAACATCATATGCAACACCTGTAATTCAGAACATAAGTCGGCTCCATATACATCCATGGTATTTCCATGTTTCAAATGTGCTTCAAGATTCATACAATTTTCTTTTAACTGTTGATCATCCAATGAAATTAACTTCAATGCATCAAACAAGAAGCCAAAAATAGATTCAAAAGTCTTTAACTGTTCAAACTTGTTTTTCAGTTGAGAAAGAGCAATATCCACTATAACAAGAAAATAATCTGTTCTAAATGATTCTTTAGCAGACTGTTGTTCCCTCTAATTACCATCAACTTCATCATGATGTCTTTTTCTAGGTCTATGACGTTTAATTTGAAAAACAAGGTCAATTTCCGAATCCAGTGCAATTTCTTTAGCATCACACATAGCAGAAGCGAAACCAGTTTCTTTGTAGTTTTCAAAAAATGTAACAAGTGCTTCCAATGCCTTTACAGCAACATCAAGACGAATGTTTTCAGATTGTAATTTTGTACTCACCATGTTAATCTTCAACAAAATGTCATACCAAATAACCAAACTTAATACAAAATCAAAACTGGAAAGTTCTCCTGATGCTAAACATCCTGCATCCCTACTCAATTGGGGATTCGCAGTAATTTCCACCAACGTAAACAAAACATTTCTAACTTGGGCTACTTGGGATTTAATTGCTTTAACACTTTCAATGTGACTTTCCCGTCGAATAGTTGACAATGATTTCAAAGTTAAACCATCAATATGTTCAAGCAAAATATGCCAACACTTTGTAGAGTTGGAAAACACCGTATATATGCATTGACATGCTCCAAAAAAAGATTTTGCTTTAAGACATGAACTTGCCATATCACAAACTATTAAATTAAGACAATGAGAACCACATGGCATGTAAAAGGCTCTGGGATTTATGTCTAGCAATCTTTTCTGGACACCTTGGTGTTTTTTTTTTCATGTTAGATCCATTATCATAACCTTGTCCCCTCACATTATCAATATCAAGATCAAGAGACTTTAGGACATCTTGCAACTCATTAAAAAGTCCTTGACCTGATGTATCTTCCACACTTAAAAACTCCATGAAATACTCCCTTATATATATTGACCTGCTTGACAAGTCAACACATCTCAAAATTAAAGTCATCTATTCCACATGACTTGCATCAGGAGTTCAATCAAGAATGATAGAAAAAAAAATTGGCTTCTTTTACTTTTTTAATGATTGCGGTTTTGACTTTTGAAGCTAAAGTAGCTATCAACTCATTTTGGATTTTATGGCTTAAATAGTGGAGATGAATATCTTTATTCTCAATGAGTCGAAAATGCTTTTGCATTATTGGATCAAACTCTGCAATCATTTCAAGTAAACCTAAGAAATTGTCATTAGCGTCTTCATAAGTTATTTCATTAGTTCCATGAAATGCTAAATTACGTATGGCAAAACATTTCACAACAGCAATAATTCTAAGCATCACTTGTTTCCAATGATTTGTCTCTTTCTTGAATCGCAATTGAAATTCTTTATCAATTGTCTGATTTTTTGTCAATCTACTTTTCAACTCAACCCAAGTTCTCGAATTAATGAGATGCTCTTTACTCTTTTCATGTTGATCAAGCTTCACACCAAGATGTCTCAAATCACTAATTCTATCTTTTGCTAACTCACTTTTTGAGGCAATTGTTTTAAACAATTTACAACAAAAGCCAAAGATTTTATCCAACACTTTTGAGTATACGAGCCATTTCCTATCATAAATTTCACCCATTGGTAATTTTCGATCATAGTAGTGTGAGGAAAATTTTCTAGAGAGTTTGTCCTTAGGATAAATGATATTAGTTTCTCGAATTGGTCCCTTTTCTACAAGTAAGTCTCTCATTTCTGCATTAAGATCATCCCAAACTCTTGGATCATAAATGTTTAAATGGAAAATAGGTTCAGGAGATTCAATATTTTCCTCTACACCATTATGATCATCATCAACATTTAAAATCACATCACCACCATTTTCATGGTCTTGAGACTCATCACCAACATTTTCTTCTAAATCACTAATATTTTCATGATCATGAGACTCGCCAAGAACATTTTGTGACTCTTCACCAACATTATTTTCTCTCAAATTTTCAATTGACTCATTTTTTGTAGAGAAAAATTTATGAAGAGATCCTCTTAAACTTTCGGCAATTTTGTTATCCTTTGCCTTTTTTTTTTCCTTTTCATATTACCAGAGAGTTGTTTCCTAACCTAAAAGACATGGCTTCGATAATTTGTTTGCAAAAATTACCTACACATGATAACAAAAAAATTCCTATCAAAATTATCATTCCAACACATTATATATTATAAAAATACAAACACATAGTCTAACATATTATAAAAATTAAACCTAAAAATTGGGTTTGATATGAAATCAAATAATTCAATTAATCAACAACAACAATTCTATACATCAATTATCATATAATTCTATGTCACTTGCAAAATTTTATATTAAATTATGAATTGATAATTCAAATTTTAAAAATTAGTTTACCTCAAAACTCAAAAGGGTTGGTGGTGAGTGAATGCTCTTGGCACTTGCACTTGCAGCAACCAATGAATGGTGAATGGGCTTGGCGCTGCTGAGGAGGAGGGACAGGGTCTTGTGCAGCTGAAAAATGAGTCAGGGTCAGACGGTAGGGGGAGGGAAGTGGGGAACAAAGGGGGGGATATCGGGAAAGGGGGAGTGGGGATATGGGAATAGGGTTAGTGGGGACCGAGTGGTCCTTTAATGTCGTTTTGTATTTTTTTTTTTTTTTTTGTTGTGATGCCTTGGACCGAGTGGTCCTTCTAATATCATTTAATATATATATTAATTAAACCTGGGCCCTTTTTTTCACCTTTCTTGGGCTCTTGCCCTCCAGCCCCGATTTGGGCTCTGGACCTTTTTTTTTTTTTTAATACCTAGTTGGTGCCCCCTTTAGTTTTGGGCCCTAGACAGCTGCCTCTATGGCCCTGGGCCTAGGCCGGGCCTGATCCAGGACTATCATCCCATGAAACAGACGGCATTTCAAAATCTTGGATAATGTTTTTCACATACCGGCTCTCATCTTATACACACTTTTATTTTCATGGCTGTTAGATTGAACATTATAGTAAAATAAACTGTCAAAATTAACAGGAGTGTGTAGAAATATCAGAGAGACGGGCCATACGGCCCACTTCCAACAACATCGATATTGTCCCCAATTTGGTAATTACCTCATGCACAATCCGTTAGGTGTGGGGTTTTATCACAAAATGCCTCGGTATTAGTTGGAGTGGGATTAGGGTATTAAAACTCTTCTTTTGTCATTGATACGGTCGATGTGGGACATTTCAACATGCCCCCTCACGTGGGACCCAATTAGCAGGTCACACATGGGAGATCCACACTTCGACAACCACATGGAGCCAAGGGGACTCACCCTACACACGGGGCCAAGGGACCCACCATCATCGCACAGGGCCAAGGGGACCCACTTATCACGTGGCAGTACAGTACGAGCCCGGTCCCTGGCTCTGATACCATGTAGAAATATCAAAGAGACGGGCCATACGTCCCACTTCCAACAACACCGATATTGTCTCCAACTTGGTAATTACCACCTGCATAATCCATAAGGTGTGGAGTTTTATCACAAAAGACCTCGGTATTAGTTTGTGGGATTATGGTATTTAAACTATTACTTTTCTTTTTGTATGGCCGATGTGGGATTCAACACACCCCCTCACGTGGGACCCAATTAGTGGGTCACACGTAGGAGATCAACACATCGGCAACCACGTGGAGCCAAGGGGACTCACCCTACACGCGGGGCCAAGGGATCCACCCATCACGTGGCAGTACAGTACGGGCCCGCTCCTTGGCTTTGATACCATGTAGAAATATCAAAGAGACGGGTCATACGGCCCACTTCCAACAACACCGATATTGTCCCTAACTTGGTAATTACCACTTGCACAATCCGTCAGATGTGGAGTTTTATCACAAAAGGCCTCGGTATTAGTTGGAGTGGGATTATGGTATTTAAACTTACGGTCGATTTGGGACGTTTCAACAGATTGTGCATAAGATAAAAAATGATCTGTTGAAAACACTATCATTTTCATAACAGCAATTTTAGAGAGCTACTAGATTCTATGTAATTCTTGTCATTCACATTCGTAAGACTTACAAAGTAAGAATAAAGTAACATTTGTCAACATTAATTCAAGAGTATATGTACCTACGAGTAATCTTGCCACTATTACAATTTTATTTTATAAAAAATAAAATCTTTAAATTCAAGTGCAATATTTAGATTGTACTAAACATTATTAATACGCCTAAATTTTTTTTGTACATAACGTTTTTTTTATAGGAAAACTAATGAAAAGGGTTTGAAAACTTTGAATTTTAATCAAAATGACAAAAATGTGTTGTAAGTGAATAGTACCAGGAGTGACTTTTTAGAGTAAAAATATCATTTTCGTTAAAAGTGAACAGTACCGGAAATGTTTCTGTTCATGGCTAGAATTTCTGTTGGGGATGTTCCTTAGCCGACGAGCACACAGCTTCCCGAGAGGTTGGCGCCGGTTGATGCTTTCTGTCGGGCTTCTGCTTACTGGCGGGCTTGTCGGTCAAAACCTGTCAGGCAGGGCTTGTCGGGCAAGGCTGAAAGAGAATGACAGAGTTAACTTTGAAATGTGCCTTTGTGGGGCCTTAGGTATAGGCCTTGAGGCTCACAATCAAGATTAACTTTTAGGTGCTCAGGCGTGCCACTGCCATCTTTAGCATGGCAGATGTAAAACAGATGTTGAGTTTTAGTTGTATATATACCCGAGAGGCCGTGTTAGTTATGACGGGTGCCTTTGTGAGGCCTTAAGTGTAGGCCTTGAGGCTCTCAATCAATAACTAACCTAGTACTCGAACATATAATGTTTGAGTCATTGATTGCAAAAGTGTTATAACCATTATACTTCTAATTACCCGAGCCCGAAGAGCAGAATGAATCCAAATAGGTGCCTTTGTAGGGCCTTCAATATAGGCCTTGAGGCTTCCCATCAGAACTCCTTCTATACTCAAACGTTCTATGATAATCATAATATAACAGAAATAAAACTAAGGAATAGGTCGATTACTTGCGCCCCAAGTAACTTCAGACTTCTTGTTTATCAAGGACTGTCGTGGATGGGTTAAGTCCACATAAAGTTCCTTTTTATGCCTTGAGACCAAGGACTTTTGAATGATCAATCTTACATTCCCGAGGGCTTAGAACTTGGATCTGATTTAAACTGTAAAGACACATTTCAATTGGATTTAAGAACTGATGAGTCTTTTAATCACCAACTTGCTAGAAATAACTTGGATACAACTGAAAGTATACAACATATTGCTAGACTAATGAATGAAAAGACAAAACCAAAGGGGGTCGGGCAAGGCTGATCGTCTTGCAACTTTCTATCTTTGTGATTTATCAAAGGGTTTGAAAGCTTAGAAAGAGGGATATGGAGATGAGTTTACAGAAGGAAATCGATACTATAACAAGATTTAGACAAGGTAGCAGAGCTATTACAAAGGCTTTTGGTGAGGGTTGATCCCGAAAGGGATGAAGGCTTGGGCTGACTACAGCTTCGTTGAAGGCAAATCTGGTTTGAGCAGAGTTTGTGCTTGTATTTGTTTGTTTGTTTGAGTGTCCTCTACCAAGCTCATCTTGGCCGCATAACCCGATCATCTGATAAGATTCTATCCATAAAGATATCGGAAAACCAGCTGAGACCTTGTTGCATCCAGAAGGAATTGAACATAGCACATTGGAACTGAATCTGTTGTAAATTTCACCAATTTGTCGAAATGAAATAAACATTATTTTAGCAACCTTTTATCTTTCTGTCTTCTTGAATGATTGATGAACAAACACTGCACTTTGGTATCCCGAAGCCTGTTTTACCTTACCTCATCTTCAATATAACAATCTATAACATCCCATAATGTAGGACAATATTTTTTCAAGAATTTAACATTAATGGGATGTTTCTGCCAATTCCTTTCAAGGTCCACCAAGTAGTATCCTCCCTTGTCTAATACTCGACTAATCATGAAAGGACATTCCCATGTCGGGCTCCATTTTCCAAAGCCCCTAAGCTGAGCTCCTAGAGGAAGGACTATCTTCCACACTAAATCTCCTTCCTTGAAAGACTTTATCTTTACCTTTTTGTTATAAGCTCGGGCAACAGCTTTCTTTCCTTCCTGAATCTGGTTTAAGGCTTCAATTCGGGCTACATCTAAGTCTTCAATCCCTTGACACATGGCTTCGATGTACTCTTCACTGTGTAACCCAAACTGATTTTGAATTTTGACAGAACTTACATAGATCTCCATGGGAAGCACTGCATCTTGCCCAAAAGTTAAAGCATAAGGAGTTATCCCTGTTCTTGCCCTTTTAGAAGTTATGTATGCCCACAAAGTATTCCCCAGCTTTTCATGCCACTTTTCCAGACTATCTGTCACCATTCTTTTGATGATGTTTACCAAAATCTTGTTACTAGATTCTGCCTGGCCATTTGACTGTGGGTAGTAAGGACTAGACTGGATCATCTTTATTTTGTATTTGCTTGCAAACACTTCAACTTCTTTTGAAATAAAAGATGGCCCACGATCCGTTACTATAGTTTCGGGCACCCCAAATCTATACAGAATCTTGGTCTCAATAAAATTCTTGACTGCAGCTGAGGTTATGGATTTTACGGTCGATGCCTCTACCCATTTGGTAAAGTAATCCGTTGCTACAATTATGAAAGTGTGCCCCTTGCTAGAAGCTGGATAGATCTGCCCGATGAAGTCCATTGCCCATCATCTGAAGGGCCAAAGCTTGACTACTGGATTTAAAGGCACTGAAGGCACATGTTGGAGGGGTCCATGCCTTTGACATTCTTCACAGCCTCGAGCATAGGACTTGCAATCTTTTTCCATGTTGTGCCAGAAATACCCATACCTTCTAAGCAACCACTTCATCTTTATTCCAGCCTGGTGTGATCCGCATACCCCTTCATGTACTTCGGCCATCACTCTCATGGATTCCACTTGGCCTAAGCATTTCAATAGTAACCCGTCCGGAGTTTTCCTTAGTAGGTTCTTCTCCCATAAGACATACTTGGTTGCTTGCAGTCTATTCTTCTTGCTTGTGGGTGAAAAGGGATCCTTTAAATGATGAATGATGGGCGACCTCCAATCTTCTATCTCAGTTTCTAGAAACATTACATCCAGACTAAATCCTCGTTCCAGGATAGAATGAAGGTTTCTTCTTTGAATCTCGACATCTACCCCATATTTTCTTTTCTGTATTGGCACGTCTGAGGCTAATTGCACCATCTCGTTGGCCGTTAGATTGGATCCCCTGGGAACATGATTAACTGATATCTCAGCATCCCAATAACTTAGCAATTGCATGGCCGCCAAGTAATACCCTGCCATGGTGATATGTCTGCACTTGAACTCCCCATTTAGCTGGTTTATTACTAACTCTGAATCACCAAAGACTTCTACCTCCACTGCCCCCAGATCCATCAAGACTTCCAAACCAATTATTAAGGCTTCTTACTCTGCCCAATTATTGGTGTTCCCTTGGTAATCTACGAGAAATGAGTAATAATGATAACCCCCTTGAGGGTTGAAAATTACAATCCCCGTTCCTGAAGCCTTTTGAGTGTAGGAACCATCAAAATACAGCTTCCAATGAGTAATCCAGAGGCCAGTCACTCTTTTTATCTCTTGCTGGACCCACTCATCTTTGCCCGAAATATCTTTGCTTGGCGGGATCCAAACACTCATAACTTCCAGGGTTCTCGGGATATTGATTATCTCATCTTGAGACTCTTGATGCTCCGCCAAGAAGTCGGCAATTGCTTGGCCTTTGACTGCCCTTTGGGGTACATATTGAAAGTTGAACTCTGATAATGCTAGAATCCACTTCCCAATTCTTCCTACTAGCATTGGTTTTGACAACATATACTTTATCACATCTGTCTTGGCGATGATGTGCACGTGACAAGGTAACATGTAATGCCTCAGCTTACTGGCATTAAAATACAGAGCTAAGCACAATCTTTCTACTGGGGAATATCTTGTTTCTACCTCGGTCAGAATTCTACTAAGGTAGTACACCGCCTGCTCTTTCCCGCCTTCATTGTTTTGAGCTAGCAAACTCCCGATTGATTTCTCTAAAGCAGAGATATATAGTTTTAAGGGTTTTCCCCTTTGAGGTGGTACCAACACTGGTGGAAAAGTCAAATAGGCTTTGATGTTGTCGAAAGCCCTTTGGTATGGTGGTCCACACTCGAAATTTTCTTTATCCTTCAGTCTTAGCAAAGGAGTCAGCGGTTGGATCTTACCCGCTAAATTGGCAATGAATCTTCTTAAGAAATTAATTTTGCCTAGCAGCCTCTGGAGTGGTGAGTGAAGGCGACTCCATTATTGCCCGAGATTTGTTCTTGTCCACTTCTACACCTCTTTGATGAACAAGGAATCTCAAGAAATTGCCCGTTCTCACTCCAAACGCACACTTCTTTGGATTCATCTTCAATTTATGGATCCTCATTCTTGTCAATGCTTGCCTGAGGTCTATCAGATGCTGCTCTTCTGTTTTGAATTTCACCACAATGTCATCGATGTACACTTTGATGTTCTGGCCAATCAAATCATGAAAGATGGCATTCATTGCCCTTTGGTAGGTTGAACCAGCGTTCTTGAGCCCGAATGGCATGACCATGTATTCATATGCCCCCACATGCCCGGGACACCTAAAATCTGTCTTATGTATATCTTGCTGGGCCATCTTTATCTGATTGTATCCGGCATTTCCATCCATAAAAGATAAGATTTTGTGTTTTGCTACTGCATCTATGGATAGATCAGCCATAGGCATGGGATACTCGTCTTTTGGTGTAGCGCCATTAATATTTCTGTAATTAACACAACATCATACTGCTTTTGTTATAGCTTTTAAAACGGGTACAATGTTGGCTAACCATTCTACATATTTGGCTGGCCTAATAAATCCAGCTTTTTCTAGCCTTTCAATTTCTTCTTTGACCTTCTCTTCTATCTCCTTTGACATCCTTCGTGGTGCTTGCTTAACAGGTTTATATCTCTCATTGATGGGCATTCTGTGTTCCACCAAGGTTGAATCTAAACCTGACATCTCAGTATAATGCCAAGCAAAACAATCTTTAAATTCTTGCAAAAGACAGATAATCTTTGCCCGATCATTAGTCTCTAATAAACCACTAATTTGTATTGGTCTTGGATCTTCCTCTGTCCCTAGATCAATAACTTCCAAAGGATCCTGAACTTCTGGTGGTGGCTTATTAGGTTCTGCACATAAAAATTTGATTAACTCCGGGTTCTTGAGCAAGTCGTCTGGCCCATCCAGGTTATATATGCACTCGGTCATTCATATGGTCATATCCAACTCTTCTTCGCAAAGCTCTTCTCTGCTTTTATCCTGATTGGTCGAAGTTCCTAGCTGCCATTCCTGCTCTTCTTTGTCTAAGAGTTCCCTTTCTTGTTTTCTTCCTTTCCCATACACCAACAGTCTTTTAATCAGGGACCTAACTGCCATTACCTGATCATTCCTCTTTTGTTCTGTCATTGATGGTGTAAGGGCGTTGGGACGATACAAGGTATATCTCACTCCTCTCTAGTAAGGAGCATTCCTTGTTCTAAAAGCTTTTGGGCCATCACCTTGGTAGGGCGGCCGTTCTCATCTGCTCCTGAACATTTCAGAATTCCTACATGCTTCCGCAACATTGGCTATAGGGAGAAATGGCCGTGATTCGGCCTCTACTATCTCTCAAAAGCCTAGTCCCTCTGTGCCTGCCTCATGATAAACAGCCACTTGTTGATGTAGAGTGGAGGGTATGGCAAGACTTTGGTGGATCCAATCCCTTCCAAGTAAGGCTCTATAGGTGGAAGTGCAATCTACCACAAAGAATGCCAACATGATTTGTTTGGACCCCAAATCCACTTCTAAGGGCAATATTCCATGAGTTTTTGTGATAGCGCCCGAGAAGCTTGAAACAGTGAGGTCCGTAGGAATAAGATCTTCTGTGCTTCTCCCCATCTTCTTCATTTGCTTGGATGGTAGCACGTTAACAGCTGCTCCTCTATCTATTAAAACCTTTTTGAAGGGCACCCCTCCAAATGAGCTGTAACATCTATTGGCTTAAGATGATTGGTAAGCAAAATGTTTGGACGGCTGAACACCATTTTATCTATATAGATCCTTAAAGGACCATCCTTGGATGCTTCGAATGATTCAGCTTTTCCCGACTCTCCCTCTTCAGCTACCTCAATACTGACATGGGCTATCATTGGCTCAGTTGTCACATAGTCACCTTCCATAGTGGCGGGCTAATTAGGTATGGCACCAAACATGGCGGATAACACATATGCCATGTTGATATGAAAATTGCTAGGCTCTGGCAGTTCTTCTTTCTTGCTCCCGATCTGGTCCATGAACTCATCTAACCAAGCCATCGCATCTTCTGGAAGCAATGGTTCTGGTGCCCCCTCCTGCTGATTCATGCCCAAATACCGTGCTTGCTTTGGAACTTCACCGAAATGATCCACTAATGATAGAGAATGTGGTTTTCTTTTAGGTGAAACAGTTCCAAAACAAATAGGCTATGTCTTCCATCCGGAAGTTGACACCATGATCATATCTTCTTGAGCTCTCCTCAAGATCCTATATTTCCCAGGGTTTAAGCTTTGCGGTACATGGTTTTCCCTCGCCTTCTGTCTTGTTATTAGCCTTTTCCACCTCTTTTTTACTCATCCAGCAGAACTGACTACTTCCCCCAGATGACGTTTTTTCCCACTTTTGATTCTTAGATGCTTCAGACGTCGCAGGGGTCTTTAAGGAGTTCATGTAGGCTTTGTATTGCCTTTGGACCCTTCTGATCATGGAGGCACCCATTTGTTTAATGGGCTGTCCATTTTTCCCAACCACGTACCATTTTCGCTTGAGGCGGGCAGGGTTATCTTTCTTGACAGGATTCTTTATCCTATCATTTCTCTTTACTTCTCTTCCCATGTGGCCGTATTGAGAATGCTCTATACTCCTCTCTTTTGGCTTTTTGGCATCTTTATCTTCTGCCTCTTTAGAAACTTCATGATTACGAAATATCTCTGATAAAGCTCTAGGTTGGGAATCGTTTCCTAACCGTTGAAAAACATTTCGGGAGTATCCCTTCCTGCAGTCCGCCTAACTTTCTCACGGGCCTATTTTCTTTCTTCTTCTTTCTTCCTCCTGATTAGCTCGTGATCCATGAGGACTCCTACTGGTGGTATTTCGAGCTCACACTCGCATTGGCATTTACTGCACAGAACCATCCCTTTAATTATGGTTGCTTTTGGATGTTCGGGCAATTTGATTACCCTTTTTGTGGATTTGTCAGCCAATCTTCCTTCTTCTTCCCTTGTGACATTTTCTTTCCTCTTCTCAGCCCATGCCATACTGATCATATTCACTGGGGCCTCTGAGAAGGGATATGCAGGTTTGTCCACCACTGCTTCTTCTAGCTAGTTGGTTTTAAGTCTCTCTTTTTCCCTATTATCTTTTTCCTTAAGTTGAGGTAAAGATATAGGAATAGTTGGTATTATAACTAGGTCTGCTTCCCTTCTGAAGCCTGCGGAGGCACTCTCCAATCTTTGCAACATTTGCAACAAGGTAGTTTGCAAATCTTCTGGCAGTTTTGACATATTTCTTTTGATCAAGTAGGTCCCATTAGGCGTGCTAAAACTATGTTCGTGGCTAGAATTTCTGTTGGGGATGTTCCTTAGCCGACGAGCACACAGCTCCCTAAGAGGTTGGCGCCGGTTGATGCTTTCTGTCGGGCTTCTACTTACTGGTGGGCTTGTCAGGCAAAACCTGTCGGGCAGGGCTTGTCGAGCAAGGCTGAAAGAGAAGGACAAAGTTAACTTTGAAAGGTGCCTTTGTGGGGCCTTAGGTGCAGGCCTTAAGCCTCACAATCAAGATTAACTTTTAGGTGCTCAGGCGTGCCACTGCCATTTTTAGCATGGCAAATGTAAAACAGATGTTAAGTTTTAGTTGTATATATACCCGAGAGGCCGTGTTAGTTATGACGAGTGCCTTTGTGGGGCCTTAGGTGTAGGCCTTAAGGCTCTCGGTCAATAACTAAGCCAGTACTCAAACATATAATGTTTGAGTCATTGATTGCAGAAGTGTTATAACCATTATACTTCTAATTACCCGAGCCCGAATAGCAGAATGAATCCAAATAGGTGCTTTTGTAGGGCCTTAGATATAGGCCTTGAGGCTTCCCATCAGAACTCCTTCTATACTCAAACGTTCTATGATAATCATAATATAACAGAAATAAAACTAAGGGATAGGTCGATTACTTGCGCCCCAAGTAACTTCGGACTTCTTGTTTATCAAGGATTGTCGTGGATGGGTTAAGTCCACATAAAGTTCTTTTTTATGCCTTGAGACCAAGGACTTTTGAATGATCAATCTTACATGCCCGAAGGCTTAGAACTTAGATCTGATTTAAATTGTGAAGACACATTTCAATCGGATTTAAGAACTGGTGAGTCTTTTAATCACCAACTTGCTAGAAATAACTTGGATACAACTGAAAGTATACAACATATTGCTAGACTAATGAATGAAAAGACAAAACCAAATGGGGTCGGGCAAGGCTGATCGTCTTGCAACTTCCTATCTTTGTGATTTATCAAGGGGTTTGAAAGCTTAGAAAGAGGGATAGGGAGATGAGTTTACAGAAGGAAATCGATACTTCAACAAGATTTAGACAAAATAGTAGAGCTATTACAAAGGCTTTTGGTGAAGGTTGATCCCGAAAGGGATGAAGGCTTGGGCTGACTACAGCTTCGTTGAAGGCAAATATGGTTTGAGCAGAGTTTGTGCTTGTATTTGTTTGTTTGTTTGAGTGTCCTTATCTCTAATTTTGCTTTCTTCTTTTATAGACACTTCGGCTTAGCCTCTTGTAGCATTAAGCTTGCCCGAATGCAGCTTGAAGGGCAGTGACTCATCACCTATTTACTTGTACTGCCACTGTAAAGTACTTTTAGGCTGATTAGTTGGCTGGTCTACACCACTTGGTCTCTAGGCAGGTGAGCAAGTGGTTCAAATAGCCTGCACCTAGTCAAAAAAGGGCCTCTCCTGCCTTCTGGGCTTTGGCTGGGCTTCGGGCTTTTCCCCTTCTAGACCTCCTTTTGGGCCAACTCCTTCTTGAGTCCAAAGTTCAAGTTTTAGCCCAAACAGTTTCGTTAAAACTCTTTATATATATAAGATGTCTTGAAAAAAAACATCTTACGTCGACTGAGTTTTCTTCAACTTTGCACGCTTACTGACAAAGATTATTTATGGTGTAGAGAATGGTCATTTTTTTAGGTTTAATACCCAATTTTAAGCAAGTTGAGACTAAAATTCTAAACTTTAATCTCTAAAAGCATTTTCAATGGGCTCCCTAAATAATGTCTTAGTTAAAAATTAGGGAAAATTTGAAAAAAAATAATCCATCTCTAATCACATTTCCTATCCACCTCCTAAACTTGAGATGCTATTAGAAGCTCCTAAATCCTGGGAACGAGAAAGGAGCTCCTACGGCTCTTAACATTATTTACTGATGATTAATGCTATTTTAAACATTTACGTCTATTATTTTTTTATTGCAAACAAAACCTCTGAAAAGTACTATAAAAATAGTAACCACGAGCTGGTGGCCCAGTGGAAAAGGGATTGCGAGGCTTTCTTCAATCACTACAAAATAGAGATCTTGGGTTCGAAATCCGCTGCTGGTGTGGAAGCCAAACTTATGAACAAGGGGAGGCCAAAATGCCTATGTGAGTCTTTCCGAGCCTCGGAAGGGGTGGATAACCGTAACTTACCACTCGTTGTCCCCCTTTTAAAAAAAAAGAATACTAAAAATAGTATAATTTAATTAAAAAATAGAAAGCATGATTTGAGTTTTCTGTTAGAATTACAGGCCAAGTCAATTTGTTTGGGTAAATGAAAGGGCCAAGTCCCAAAGGAGGTTTCGGTTTTAACAGAAGGCCCAAACATAAAAGTGAGTATTGTATATCCATTTGTTGAGAGCCCAACAAGGAAATGCACGTGGTATTTTAGGTCCTTTATTTATTTATTTATTTATTTATTTGAGAAAATTGTATTGTGCTTGTTTTTTTTGTTTATGGAATGGTATGGTGCTTTTGTTCACTAAGAAAAAAAAAAGAGAAGGAATTATAAAATTTGGAATTGTGAGCCATATAAGAGCATTTTCTTCCATTTTGTCTTGCAAAGGGCGAGGGGAAGCTTGGATAATTACAGTTCATGTAAATAGTAATTGCCTGTTGCTCTAGCAATTTTCTCTCTTTCTACCCATAGTCAAAGGCAATTACTATCCACAATTTTTCCTTTGCAATCTAAACTTTCTATATTTAGAAATAGAAAGAAAAATCACTTATGAAGACTGCAAAAACAAAAAATTTGGAGTGCCAATCCAAACAATAAAAAAATTATATAAAGGAGGTTCACCGCAAATATCAACGAGACTATATAAAATGTGTTTGCTTCAACATAAATTATGACCCGATCCTAATTTTAGGGTATTTTAATCCCCAAAGGTATTGACTTTCATTTACAACCTTGTTAAGAGTTTGACATGTATGGTTTATTATCTTGACATATTTATGTAGTATTCGTCATCACAAATGTGTGAGCACAAGCTAAACAAATTTCAAGATTCAAATAAGGAAGTTATGAATTTTTAAGTTCGTTAAAGTTTGATTTTTATTTTTTTTGTGGTTTGCTAATTAAAAATCTATATACCTTTTGGGGTCACTCTTGGACTAGTTGGGTAGAGGTCAATCTCATGAACGCATAGGCTAAAACTATTCGTGAAACAGAGTTATAATGAAAGAGAAATAAAGGAGCAAAGAAAGAGGCAAATTGATCTCTTGGACTATCTATATATAGCAGCTCCAGCAGAGCTAGAACAACTTTTCCAAATTCAGAAGGCTGACTCGAGTAGTTGACTTAGATCTAAGGGTGGGTTCAAAAAACCGAAAACCGAAAAAAACCGAACCGAAAAAAAACCGAACCAAAATTGTCAAAACCTAACCGAACCGAATATGGCTGGTTTGGTTTCGATTTTTGAGGTTCGAAAACCGAACCGAAATATATATTTAATTATTTTTTAGAATATTTTAATTATAAAAATCATTAAAAAAAAAACTTCGAAATCTTGGAGCCATGAGAGTTCGAACCCATACGCTCCAGCTTGAGAAAGTTTCACTGAAACCAAGTTGGCAGTAGGTTTTGTTTTGCTATGGATGTATGACTAAGTTATTTATAAAATTGAAATCTATAGTCTTTTGTGCTATTAGTGATCAACAAAACCCTAGGCAGCCACACCTTTTCTATTTTTCATTCCCCTCTTCTTTCTCGTTCCTTGCCTGCCGCAGCCACCCACACCTTTAACCCAAGCCGCTTCGTACCCAATTCCCATCTTTCATCATCCTTTTCTCTCTTTCCCTTTCTCTCTCTCTACCTCCCTCCAACCAAAAACACAACCAAAACCCAGAAATCCCACCTCAGAAACCTGCGGCAGCTTGTAAGATTCTGAGCGAGTAGTCCTCCCAGGAATGGAAGACCATGGCTCGAGCTTGGCTGGGCTCTGCTCGTTTCCCGATGTCAAAGTTGTCTCCATGGACGAGGTCAAAGCCTGGATCGACTCCAACTTCGATTTCATACCCCAAGGCATCAAATCCATCTTTATGCTTTCCAACCCAATTGGTTGATGGGCATGTTGTTTTGTTTATAAAAGATTCAAGTAGGTATTTACATTATTTTTGTTGTTAGTTAGTTAGTTAGTGTTTACAATTTTGACAAGCTTGCTGCAATGGGATCAAGGATTTTCCTATCTAGCATCCTACTCAGTTAAGTATAGAATGTATATATTTGCTCTTTTAAAATGTGGATTTATCTGTTGTTCAACTTGCATGTTAATTTCTCACTGAGGATGCTTAAGGCTTCAAGCTCCAGATTTAAAAGAAAAAAAAAACTCTTGAAAAAACCGAACCAGACCGAAACCGAACCGAAAAAAAAATCAAAACTGAAAAAAACCGAAGAAAAACTGAACCGAATCGAACCGAACAGTAATTTCGGTTTGGTTTTCGGTTTCGACCAAAAATCGAACCGAACGGAACCAAACCCACCCCTACTTAGATCCTTCTTGACTTGCGAACTGACCTGATTCGCCATCACCACCATTCAAATCCTCTAGCTTGGTCTCACGAACAAAACCCACTCATGGTTGCCCTCATTTGGTTATCTTTTCACGGAGAGCGTAGCTCGACTTTTTCTTTATTTTTTATGCCTACGATCTACCACCTCCGTTCACCCCGACACAAACCACCCCTTTAGTCAACTTGATGTTACCCCAGCAACAAAACCCAAGCATCAGCTCAAAAGTTAGAGCTTTAGCTAGTCCATGATAAAGGTGTACTTATTATGGTGTTTCGAGGCTTCCATGACAATTTTCTCTGTCTTCTAGCCAATTTTAGACTCTAACGAAGGTCTGAAATTGCTCTACTCTTCACGATCTTCATTTTGATATATTATGGGTCGATTTTGATACTGGTAAGACTCTCGTGAGTCGTGGCCGCCAGCTGCTGTGTGCGGCATTATGTGGAGTGTGTGGCCAATGATCAGACCTTGTTTTAATATCTATTGAATGTGATTTCACTGTTAGAGCCTAATTTCGTAAATGGCTACCAATTGACCTTTGTGATATGCGAAGATCAAACTGTTGGATTGTTTTGAAATTTTAATATGTTGTTGTGCGGATTAAGTGATGAACTTGGTAACTGACGAATCGAAAATCTGATTTGTGAATCTCTTGAATAAGGATAATTAGAGTGGTTGACTTTAGCGGAAACCAATTTGACCGAGGATTGACCTTTTGTCAACATGTCTCGAATCATTCTCAATATTGAGGTTAACATTACTAGAGACCCAATAAAGCCTAGTGAACAGACTTTGCCCATCGTCATTTTATTTCATGTTTGGTGAAACATCCATTTCTACCAAGTATAGACATCCAAATGTTTATGTAGCGTACGTTGAATTTGACATATGGATGGTGAACTACAATTGACTTGATCCATTTACAAGGCACGTAGGCAGTCTAACATAAAGGTTAGATGTGCCATAAAATTTAAATAAAATTAATGGTGTATTATGTATCAGAGTTTGGGACATGACATTATTGTGATCCAGTCTGGGTACAAACTTCACTCGATTGACAAAGACAAAAGGCTCCTCAAGGGAGAGCTAGGTGGAAGTGTGAGAAAACATTTATGAATAAATGTCTTCTTTTTGAAATATTATGCATGCCTAGATAAATATCAGTTTCAGTTACACTTTTACAGGATAAATAGACTTCATGATATATTACTAGCCCTTATGATTTATATTTAGCTTGTCCGTATTACGGACATGACATTTAGATTACACGTATATGAATTATATTTAGCTTCTCCATACTATAGACATGACATTCAGCTTAGAAGAAGATGATTCATATTCAGCTTGTCCATACTATAGACATGACATTTAGCTTACATGTGTATGATTCATATCCAACTTGTCATACTACGAACATGACATTCAGCTTACACATGTATGATTCAAATTCAACTTGTCCATACTAGGGACATAACATTCAACTTACACTAGCTACGACTATTGTATTGTTACATTTCCAACTTACACTAGTTACCACAAGTGTATTGAATTGTATGCCACGCTACCAAACTTATGGCAGAGATCTTCTTAGCGTCAAGGTAACTTGTGACAACCCTGATCAATTCCTATGAAGTAGAACTACTCCTTCATGTCCTTTTAGTTTGTATGAAAGTCCATCCGTGAATGGATGAGAAACTAAGACTTCTTAGTGCTTTCACGTCTTCTATTTTTGTTGTAAACATATGCCATGCTTTGAACAACTTATTATGCATGTAGTGGAGGGTATACAACCCATTAGATGTGGCATTTCGCGGATGCTATGTTGAAATAATTAGAATATTTTTGAGCTGGCTTATAAATTTGGGCCCAAACCTAACTTCAAAGGAAATTTTGCCAAATTTTTGGTAGATTATTCAAAGTTATTTTATAAAATTGTATTTTGAAATTGGTACCAAGTGGAATATCCTGTATATAAAAATAATAATCTACTAGACTGACAAGTCAAGCCCGCTAGTCAACTAAGATAGATGTTTTAGTTAATAAACCAAAGATTAAATGACCAATCTCAGTTATTAATAGTTATCCTAATCAGCAAGCTTTTAGTTTGTTCCAAGTTATTAGCATGTTAGGTGAGCATGATTGTGAGCACATACTTATTAAATATTCAAGTAATACATGTAGCATGTATATGTATGTGAGGTATGTGACACAATATAAGTAACTATGAACACAAGATGTTTTGGCCGAAAAAACCCATCTCTGGGTTAAAAAACCGAGGACTCTTCACTGAGTCCAATCCACTAGTATAATCAAGGTTCTTATAAAGTATTATGTAAAGCTTAATTCTTAAAACCCTATCTATGTAGCAGCTTTACCTTTGTGTAACCTTACCTCACACAAGACGGATTCCTTCGATCATCATGAAGTGGCAATGATAAGCAGCTCACCAACTATGAACTAAGACCAGCTCTTCACTTTGTCCACAATTCGACAGCCTTTCTTGGATAAGCAAATTTTATCTACCACTTCATCGCACAACTGGCTAATACTAATGAGACTCGACTTCAAACATTCCACATAATTAACATTCTTGAGTTGAGGAAAACTAGAAATATTAACAATACCCTTTTTCCAGTGATTTGGGACTTGTCACCACTACCAAAGACAACCCCACCGCCTTTAAAAGGTGAAAGAGATAGGAAAGCATCGTTGTCCCTAGACATGTGATGAGAGCACCCACTGTCAAGATATCATACATTTGGTTTAGTGGCAGAGAGAACATTGAGTATAACTAAGCATCTGTTGGAGACTTTCTGAATCCATTTGGAGTGAGGTCTCCCCATTTCCATATTCGATGACTGCACAAGTTGAGTAATTATGTTGACTTCATTGACCGTCGATCCACCTAATTCTTCAACATGTCATTCTTCCTATAATGAAGTTTCCTACACTTAGGATGAATGTGGCCCAATTCACCACAGTTATGACATGTGGGAATAAATCTAGACTTTGAGTTTGAATAGACTTTAGGTGCCACGTGAGGAGATTCTTTCACAAATCTGGATTTGGTACCCGTTGAGCTTGATTCGTTTTCCATGTAGCCAAGACCACTTTTGTCACCATGAGGTTTCCCAAGGCTCAGCACCTTGTTAATTTTTTCAACCCCAATGGTAAGACGAATAACCTTGTCATTTGCCCCATTCAACTTAAGTAATTGTTTACGATTAGTCTCATGATACATAACGTTATTTGCTTTCAACACATGAATTTGATTCATCAAGTTTTCTTGAGATTTAAGCAATTTTTGAACTTGAGCTTCAAGAGCAACAATAACATCATCTTTTTCCACTTTGTCATTGCAAGGAGAATCCTTCTCATCCTATTCTTTGATATGTGCCTCAAGATAATCAATCTTTTCATCCAGTTCAATTATGATTAAACTGAGAGACCTGTTTTCTTTCTGCAATTCAATAAATTTCTTAGACAACTCAATCTTCTCCACTTTTGTAATACACGTCTCATAAAAAAGAGTATCATACTTAATGCACAACTCATCATAAGTCATTTCTTCATTTTCATTCAACACTAGATTATCATCACTTAAGGACATTTCCACCATCAAAGCAACAAAAGCAACATTTTTTTTCTTCATTTTCTGACAACTCAACAGAATACACAGACCCTTCACTTTCACTCCAAGTAACCATCGTTGCTTTGTCTCTTTTCTGATTTGATTCCTTGTTGTTTGCACACATAGCATCACAATGTCCATTACCACCACAAGAAAAGCACAGACCAGATTCTCCAGATGAGGATTTTGCCCTACTACTTGTGAACTTTCCTTGTTTTCTACCAACGGTGAACTTTCCACGAGATTGGTATTTTGAGTTTTCAAAAAACTCCCTAACCTTTTTTATCTCTCTTCCTTTATTGTTGAAAAATCTTCTGAACTGGTTGACAAACAAGGCAACATCATCTTCTGGAACTTGCTCATACGGGTTATTGACAATTTTTGCATTTTCAACACTATGAAGAGCAACATCACTTCTCTTTTTGGCATCATCATTTTCCATATCTAGCTCCATTTTATAAGTGATGAGCTTACCTACCAATTTTCCAAGTTTGATCTCATTCAAATCTTGAAATTCTTGAATTGTAGCCTTCTTAGCCATGAATCTCTTAGGTAAGGATCTCAAGATCTTCTTAACAATGGTAATTTCATCAATAGGCTTGCCCAACCCTAAAGCTTCATTAGTTAACATTTTGATTTTTTCATAGAAAGTCAAGAAGGTCTCAGATTATTTCATCCTTTAAGTCCTCAAACTTTGAAAGAGTCATTTGAAGTTTCAGATCCCTCACTTGTTTATCTCCTTCATGGAGAATTTTGAGCTTGTCCCAAGCTTGCTTGGCCATTGAGAAATATCGAATGTGTGCAAATTGAGTTGGAGAAATGGCGGTGACAATAACATTTCTTGCTTTTCTATTTGCCATGCCAGAAGTAACTTCACCAAAAGACCATTTTCCTTTACGTTTAACCACATATTCACCATTAACATTTCTTGACGGTGCTTTCCATTCCAGAGTAAGATAGTCAACATCAATTAAGTCTTGAGCTTCCAAAAAGATTTGAGACTTTCCACTCCATGCAGCATAATTAGATCAATCAAAGAATGGATGAGTATTGCAAGATGTACCAACACAATCAGAGGTCCATTGTGAGATTCCACCCAATTCCAGTAAAATCCAGAGATCACTCTATGTATATGGCTGAAAAAACCTACTTCTGGGTTAAAAATCGAGGACTCTCCACTGAGTCCAATCCACTAGTATAATCAAGGTTCTTACAAAGTACCGCGTAAAATTCAATTCTTAGAACCCTATTTATAGAGCAGCTTTACCTTTGTGTAACCTTGCCTCATACAAGATGGATTCCTTCAGTCTTCACGAATTGGCAGCTCATCCTACCTAAGCTCTTCACCTTGTGACACCAAGACCAGCTCACACACTATGCATATAATGATGTGACAATGATATGCATGGATTCATATATCTAGTCAGTTTTTCCAGTCAAACAGTTGAAGGAAGAGACTGACGAGAATCCTAAAGTGGGTCAGTTTTAAAGATTTGAAACTAGAAACACTTCACTACTAATTTAATGCAAAACCAAAGACAATACAACCCTATTCTTCAATGATTGGGTGTTTAATGCATGAATGAAGGTTTTGCAACTAGGGTTTTATAAATGAAGAACAAAGAGAAAGGTAAGGTCTTAATGCCTTTCTCACTCTAACTTCTCACTAGAAATATAATATGAAAATCCCTAAAAACAAAGAACCCTAGTTGGAGATCTTAACCCCAAAAGGTTTGGTTTGTTTTTCACCTACCAGGGACACATGTTGTCCTACAAACTAATAAAAAAAGATTAAGGGCTGAGATCTGACTATCAACAGAAAGCTGTCAAGAAACCCATGTTGGTAGGTCTTAATTTACGTGCCTAGCTTGCTGGAAATTTGCGCGCAAGCTTGAGACAACTAAGCTAGTCAAAATGAAATAGGAATGTAGACGTGAAATGCACATGCATAAACAAACCTTTTGAAGTGCAATGCGTCCCATCCTTGTACATTTCTTCACAGCAAACACAACCATATATAGAGAAAAGCCTAAAGCTAGATTGAGCATGTGGTACACTTACAATATTGACAAGGAAAGCCAAACCTAAGAGTATAGACTTTAAATATTTGCATGCATGTTATGGCTTTGTCACACTTCGAGTGTCGGCTAATGCATTTCGATTCGGTTATCTACTAGATATCCATGTTGGGTGTCATTAAGGGTATTGAACAAATGAAAGAGCTTTTGTAAATTATGTTACCTCTAGTGAATGAGTAGTAATTTGACATCAAACTCATCCCTACAAGAATCGAATCTAAAATCTCACATTTACAAAAGTAAAAGAATACTACCCCGTAATACCAAATGACTTATGCAAACAATATAAGGAGTGAGAGATTTGAATTTACGAGTACAAAGATAAATACCACTAACCACATAAATTGTTATTGACATTTCAAAAATCTAATTGTGTACTACAAATTTTCTATATTTAAAAAAAAAAATACCTGTGTGAAAAATGCAAGAATGAGATTTGTGAAAGCCAATAATAGTTCCCCTAATTATTTTTTTTTTATGGAAAACAATTGTCATTACTTGTTGGGACATTATTTGGACTTGGACTTGGTTAAGAGAACCTAAACTTGCTGTGTCTGTCTCACCTGAAATTCCAGGGCTTTGTTCTCTGCCCCTCCCTCTCTCGCTCTCATTACTGTGTCTGTCTAAGTTCAGAGGTCACTGGCACCACCGAATTTATGGTCTTTCTAAGGAGAGAGGAACTAACATGGAAGATCAACAAGGTAGATATAGTACTTCTTCTTAATTAATTCAGATACATATTCACATATAGAGAGGATCGAAACGATGCGTCGAGAGATCTCCGTCCTGCTTCAGCCTCGATCCCTCCTCGTCTTCTTCGTCCTCGCCATTTTCCTAATTTTCGTTTTCTCGTCCACCCATAAACAGGTGAGCTTTTTCTATAATTTTTATTAGTATTTACCCATAATTTATGGATCTGAATGCGATTTTGTGGTTTTTGTCTGCTCAAACAATTGATTGACAATGTGGGTTTAATGGGTTTTGCTCAAATTTTGGTGCTTTATGAACTATTAATTCTAGTATTTGGCATAGGGAAATCAGAATCTGAGGCTAATTGTTCACATATTTAATGAATTCTTTAATTGGGTGCTAATAATTTGAAATCTGTTAAATGGTGAAATGGGTTTAGTCTTAGAGAGTGTTTGATGGGTGGAGCCTTGTGCGTTGGTCAAACTCTGTAAATTTCGCTATTGTGCTACTCACAGTGCTTGCCTAAGTGGGCTATGTTTAGTATTCGGCTAATTTCGATTGTCATCGTAATGCATTTCAATTGTAGGCATTTGGTTTCGTGAAACTTAGTAGTTGTGAGCTCTATTTTCTAGCCCCATGCGCTTTAAACTGATACTGGACTACAATTGTGGGTGGATAGTGTGTAGGCGGGGCGTTTTGAATCTTTTGATTTTGTTTTGGAGCTTGACATCTGCCATTTGTTTATACCACCTGAACAAAAGAAAAAGAAATTTACGGATGCAGGGTTTAAACTTTGGTATTCGGGCACAAATAGAACGAGAAACGGTGTTGGCATCATCGTGGACAAGACCTTGGTACAAGATGTTGTAGATGTCAAGAGGGTAGGAGATAGAATCATGGCAATCAAGATTGTAATAGGACAAGAACTTATCAATGTGATTAGTGCGTACGCACCTCAAGTAGGGTTGGATACGAGTTCGAAGGAGAAATTTTGGGAAGATCTTGGAGACTTGGTGCAAGGAATTGCTCAGACGGAGAAGTTATTTATAGGAGGAGATTTAAATGGACACGTGGGCAGGGAGACAGGCAACTATGGAGGTTTTCATGGTGGCCATGGTTTTGGGGAGAGAAACGAGGATGGGGAAGCTATCTTGGATTTTGCAATGGCATATGATCTCTTCTTAGCCAACACCTTCTTTAAGAAGAGAGAAGAACATGTGATCACCTACAAGAGTGGGTCGTCAAAAACACAAATAGATTTTCTTCTAATGAGGAAAGGGGATCGTATAACTTGTAAGGATTGCAAAGTTATACCAGGAGAGAGCGTGGCTAATCAACATCGCTTGTTGGTGATGGATGTACATATCAAAAGAGTAAGACAAAAGAACAAGACTTGGAAGTGCCCAAGGACTAGATGGTGGAATCTAAAAGAAGAAAAACAAGCCATTTTCAAAGAGAAGGTAATCACCCAATGTGTGTGGGATAGAGAGGGGGAAGCTAGCCAAATGTGGGATTCCATGGCCAGTTGTATCCGAAAAGTAGCAAAAGAGGTATTAGGAGAGTCCAAGGGCTTTGCCCCACACCAAAAGGAATCTTGGTGGTGGAATGAGGAGGTACAAACAAAGGTGAAGGCTAAGAAGGAATGTTGTAAAGCCTTATACAAGGAGAGGACTGATGAAAATGGTGAAAGGTATAGAAAAGCGAAGCAAGAGGCGAAGAAAGCTGTCAGAGAAGCTAAGTTAGCGGCTTACGACGATATGTATAAACGACTAGATACCAAAGAAGGAGAGTTGGATATCTATAAACTATCTAGAGCAAGGGAAAAGAAGACAAGGGACCTAAACCAAGTGAGGTGCATCAAGGATGAGGATGGAAAGGTTCTTGCTACAGAGAACGCGGTTAAGGACAGATGGAGAGGTTATTTTCATAATCTTTTCAATGAAGGACATGAAATGAGTGCTTCTTTAGGGGAGTTGAGTAACTCAGAAAAGTGTAGAAACTACTCTTTTTATCGTCAAATCCGGAAGGAAGAAGTGGTTGTAGCTTTGAAGAAGATGAAGCATAAAAAAGCAATAGGCCCAGACGATATACCAATCGAAGTGTGGAAACTTTTGGGAGAGACAGGTATAACATGGCTCACTGACCTTTTCAATAGGATTTTGAAAACGAAGAAGATGCCAAATGAGTGGCGAATGAGCACTTTGGTGCCTATCTACAAGAATAAGGGCGACGTACAAAATTGCATGAACTATAGGGGTATTAAGCTAATGAGTCATACAATGAAGCTCTGGGAGAGAGTCATTGAGCATAGATTGAGGCAAGAGACACGGGTTTCGGACAACCAATTCGGGTTCATGCCAGGGCGCTCAACCATGGAGGCAATCTATCTCTTACGAAGATTGATGGAAAGATATAGAGATGGGAAAAAGGATTTACACATGGTCTTTATAGATTTGGAAAAAGCGTATGATAGGGTCCCAAGAGACATTCTTTGGAGGATTTTAAAGAAGAAAGGAGTACGAGTAGCATATATCCAAGCTATAAAGGATATGTATGAAGGAGCAAAGACTGCCGTAAGAACTCATGAAGGACAAACCGAAAGCTTTCCCATAACTGTAGGATTACATCAAGGCTCATCCTTAAGTCCTTACCTTTTTGCGTTGGTAATGGATGAGTTAACAGGACATATTCAAGATGATATTCCTTGGTGTATGCTTTTCGCAGACGATATAGTGTTGATAGATGAAACTCAGGAAGGGGTAAATGCAAAGCTTAACCTTTGGAGAGAAGTGTTGGAATCTAAAGGTCTTCGCCTAAGCCGATCAAAGACAGAATATATGGAGTGCAAGTTCAGTGCAAATGGAGGCCAAAACGAGTTAGGGGTGAGGATCGGAGATCAAGAAATACCAAAGAGCGACCGTTTTCGTTACCTAGGATCTATCTTGCAAAAGAACGGAGAATTAGATGGAGATCTCAACCATAGAATACAAGCTGGATGGATGAAATGGAAGAGTGCATCCGGCGTGTTGTGTGACCGCCGTATGCCACTGAAGCTCAAGGGAAAATTTTATAGGACGGCAATAAGGCCGGCGATGCTGTATGGCACAGAATGTTGGGCGGTGAAACATCAACACGTACACAAAATGGGTGTAGCGGAGATGAGGATGCTTCGTTGGATGTGTGGGCACACGAGAAAGGATAAGATTAGGAATGAGGATATCCGGGGTAAAGTAGGAGTAGCCGAAATTGAAGGAAAGATGAGAGAAAATCGGTTACGGTGGTTTGGACATGTGCAAAGAAGGCCTACTGACGTTCCGATTAGAAGATGCGACTATGGGACAGAGGTTCAGGGCCGAAGGGGTAGAGGAAGACCTAGGAAAACTTTGGAAGAAACTCTAAGAAAAGACTTAGAGTACTTAGATCTAACGAAGGACATGACACAGGATCGAGCACAATGGCGTTCTAAGATTCATATAGCCGATCCCACTCAGTGACTTGGATTTTCCAAGTCTCCAACCGAGAAGTTTTCCTCACTCGGGAAATTAAGGGAACACTACCCCAACCTACATGCTCCACTCAGAAAGCTTCAACATACAAGCTTTAACAAAAGAAAATTCAAAGAACTTAGCGAAGAAGGCTTTGGTGTATTTAACACAATACGTTGAAATGAAGGAAAGCTTATTTATTGATATCCCCGATAAGCTACAAATATGTACATATACATGAGTCAAAATAAGCACACAAGAGGGAGCCTTCACAAAGGTTGCTTAGGAGAAGTCTCAGCAGTCGGTAGAGCCCCAGAAAGAGAAGGCACCGGAGGGGGATCATTTGGAGCCTCAGTACTGGACAGAACCCTAGAAGGAGGAGGCATCAGAGGTTGATCATTTGGAGCTTCATTACGCGGTACAGCCCCAGAAGACGAAGGCAATAAATGCCTTTGGAACAAACCCACAAATCTCTGATGATCAAGTAAAACCTGACCATCAGTTTCCTTCATCTGGTCAAGCTTCCTCTTCATGTTTGTAGCATAGTCATGTGCGAGCCGGTGCAACTGTTTATTCTCATGCTTGAGCCCTCTAATTTCCTGTTTGAGACTCATCACTTCAGCCGCCAATGATTCAACTTGGCGGGTTCGAGCAAATAGGCGTTGGGCCATATTAGACACAGAACCTGCACACTGAACACTGAGAGCCAGCGAATCCTTAACAGCTAACTCATCAGACCGTTTGGAAAGTAGTCTGTTATCTTTGGGAGTGAGAAGGTTCCTGGCCACCACCGCAGCGGTCATATCATTCTTCATCACGGAATCCCCAACGGTAAGAGGACCAGTAGGGGAGACGAAGGATGGGCGCCATATGTTGTCTGGAGAAGGCGGGGCTGCCTCTTCAACAAGGTTCAAGTCAAAACGACGGTCGGAGGGGCCAGACATTTTCAAAGGTGTTGAAGAGAGAAGAGGTCGGACAAATCAAGATCTTAGAAGTGCAAGAATGAAGCTTCTACTGGTGGAGATTCAAGTGTGCTTTGGAACTTAATGCCAGCCCCTATAAAAATCTGCACTCGACGAAGCTTCAGACATCGAAGAGGCGCCTGCTCAGAAATCGAAGAGGCGTTTGCTTTCTCAAAAGCTGGGCTACTTAGAGATCACGAGGGTTGATCTCAGAAATCGAAGAGGCGTTTGCTTTCTCAAAAGTTGGGCTGCTCAAAGACCACGAAGGCCGATCTCAAAAATCGAAGAGGCGCTCGCTTTCTCAAAAGCTGGGCTCCCCAGAGACCACGAGGGCCGATCTCAGAAATCGAAGAGGCACCTACTTTTCCAGCCTTTTCCAGCCTTGTCAGCACCTGTCACACGCACACTCAGTTTTGCGGAAATTATGGGCATTCTGTCAAAGACTTCTGGGGAAGTAGAAAACACATGAATCTTACTGTTCAATCACCCACTTCCCACACGCAACAATAGCTCATGGGTACCACAGATAACTTTGCCAAAGTTCTCTGCCAAAGTTGAGCACGTGAAGCTTGCAGCTCCCACTACATCGCTCTGACCAAGAAGGGTAAAAGAATAGCAAAGAAACAGCACTAACAAAGTTTAGACCCATAAATTTTGAAGGTCTAGCTACCATATTATTACCCACAAGGGTAAAGGAACAGTACCACTGCTGGATAATTGGAAAGTCCCTGTGTGTCAACCTCTGTGCTTCGTGGCAAGGTAGACTAGCAAACATGCCCAACCTTTACTCACATTCGAGAAAACACTCCCAATAAGATTGCTTGCTCCAAAATCGAAGAGGCACCGTCCTCCGAATCTCGAGAGCCAGACTCCCAACATGACTACTTTCTTAAAAATCGAAGAGAGGGTAAAGGAACAGTACCATTGCTGGATAATTGGAAAGTCCCTGTGTGTCAACCTCTGTGCTTCGTGGCAAGGTAGACTAGCAAACATGCCCAACCTTTACTCACATTCGAGAAAACACTCCCAACAAGATTGCTTGCTCCAAAATCGAAGAGGCACCGCCCTCCGAATCTCGAGAGCCAGACTCCCAACATGATTACTTTCTCAAAAATCGAAGAGACACTGCTCCCCGAATCTCGAGAGCCAGACCCCCAGCATGATTGCTTTCTCAAAAATCGATGAGGCATCGTTCTCCGAATCAATCGAAGAGGCGCTCGCTTTCTCAAAAGCTGGGCTGCTCAGAGACCACGAGGGCCGATCTCAGAAATCGAAGAGGCACCTACTTTTCTAGCCTTGTCAGCACCTGTCACACGCACACTCAGCTTTGCAGAAATTATGGGCATTCTATCGAAGACTTCTGGTGAAGTAGAAAGCACATGAATCTTACTGTTCAATCACCCACTTCCCACACGCAACAATAGCTCATGGGTACCACAAATAACTTTGCCAAAGTTCTCTGCCAAAGTTGAGCACGTGAAGCTTGCAGCTCCCACTACATCGCTCTGACCAAGAAAGGTAAAAGAATAGCAAAGAAACAGCACTAACAAAAGTTTAGACACATAAATTTTGAAGGTCTAGCTACCATATTATTACCCACAACTGTAAAGGAACAGTACCACTGCTGGATAATTGGAAAGTCCCTGTGTGTCAACCTCTGTGCTTCGTGGCAAGGTAAACTAGCAAACATGCCCAACCTTTACTCACATTCGAGAAAACACTCCCAATAAGATTGCTTGCTCCAAAATCGAAGAGGCACCGTCCTCCGAATCTCGAGAGCCAGACTCCCAACATGACTACTTTCTCAAAATCGAAGAGAGGGTAAAGGAACAGTACCATTGCTGGATAATTGGAAAGTCCCTGTGTGTCAACCTTTGTGCTTCGTGGCAAGGTAGACTAGCAAACATGCCCAACCTTTACTCACATTCGAGACAACACTCCCAACAAGATTACTTGCTCCAAAATCGAAGAGGCACCGCCCTCCGAATCTCGAGAGCCAGACTCCCAACATGATTACTTCCTCAAAAATCGAAGAGACACTGCTCTCCGAATCTCGAGAGTCATACCCCCAGCATGATTGCTTTCTCAAAAATCGAAGAGGCATCGTTCTCCGAATCTCAAGAGCCAGATACCACAGACCACTTTTTCAAAGTGCTCTGACAGAGTTAAAACATGTGAAACTGGCAGCTCCCACTACCGTGCTATGACCAAGCAGGGTAAAGGAATAGCATTACTACTTGTTGTTAGGGAGACTCCTATATATGTCGACCTCCATCCCCAACGGACAGGCAGACCTGCAAAAATGCTCAACCCTTCATCATATCTGAGAGGGCACTCCCAACGAAGCCTTTCGAAATATTCAGCTTTCTTTCCCCCCGATAATACCTCTGCAAACAAGCTATACTAGAGCAAGAATATCTCATATCATCAGGGTTAAAAGCAAGAGTATCCCATATCATGCTTTTTCCCTGTCTTTTCTTTTGGCCTTGTTTTTACCTGCAAGACAAGGAGAAAGAGAGCAATCAGTCAGCACTTGGAATCAAGCTTCCAGCCAGGAACTGACTGCCTGGAACCCCTTACCTGATTACTTACCTGGCATTGCTCTCGAGTACTCATCTTCAACATCTTATGTTTCCAGGGAAGATTCCGCATCTGCTTGAGGAACAGATAGGGCAAGTGCGAAGGATACAAGGAAGCATGTGGAGACAAGCGTAACAGCACACGTGCCGATACATTCATTACTCTGTCAAAAGCAAAAGTATCCCATATCAGCAGGGTGGAACGTACTCTAGATTTGATGGACTTGTTTTGACCCTCAAATTCTTCAGTCGGCCTTATACTCTGGAGGAAACCAAAAAACCCTCCAGCTCAGTTCAAGAATAAGCATGTGGAAAGTTACTTCTTCAAAAGCAAAAGTATCTCATATCATCTCTTCTCATTTTTCTTCTCTTTATCCTTCATGCTGCTGCAAGATGGGGAGAAGGTGAACAATCAGTCGGAGCTCTGATTGCTTACCTTGTCTGTCACCTCTTTCAGCAGACCCCCTAGCTCGGCGACTTGGGGGACTCCTACTACATGGTTTGTATCGCGCTTGACCAAGCCTGAAACTACAAGTAAGCTTCAAGTGAAATTGATACATTACCTTGTGCATCTCCACCAGTTAAAGATACCACCCCTGGATGGAGGAAGAGTACTTCCAGAGAAGATGCCACATCTACCTATGAGACAGATAAGGCAAGTCAAGACGACACCACACTCCGATACTTAGAAGTTTCGTGATTACGAGATCATTCTCCCACAATATTTCCTAATGTCATTTGTACTAAATCATTCACTTGTACTCACTAAATGAGAGCTTGAACCTATGTACTTGTGTAAACCCTTCACAATTAATGAGAACTCTTCTATTCCGTGGACGTAGCCAATCTGGGTGAACCACGTACATCTTGTGTTTGCTTTCCTATCTCTATCCATTTATATACTTATCCACACTAATGACCGGAGCAATCTAGCGAAGATCACAAAAAGCGATCGTTTTCGCTACCTAGGATCTATCTTGCAAGAGAACGGAGAATTAGATGGAGATCTCAACCATAGAATACGAGCTGGATGGAAAGAGTGCATCCGGCGTGTTGTGTGACCGTCGTAGGCCACTGAAGTTCAAGGGAAAATTTTATAGGACGGCAATAAGGCTAGCGATGTTGTATGGCACAAAATGTTGGGTGGTGAAGCATCAACACGTACACAAAATGGGTGTAGCGGAGATGAGGATGCTTCGTGGGATGTGTGGGCACACGAGAAAGGATAAGATTGGGAATGAGGATATCCGAGGTAAAGTAGGAGTAGCCGAAATTGTAGGAAATATGAGAGAAAATCGGCTCCGGTGATTTTGAACATGTGCAAAGAAGGCCGACTGACGCTCCGGTTCGAAGATGTGACTACGGGACAGAGGTTCAGGGCCGAAGGGGTAGAGGAAGACCTAGGACAACTTTGGAAGAGACTCTAAGAAAAGACTTAGAGTACTTGGATCTAACGGAGGACATGACACAAAACCGAGCGCAATGGCGTTCTAGGATTCATATAGCCGACCCCACTTAGTGGGAAAAGGCTTTGTTGTTGTTGTTGTTGTTGTTGTTGTTATTGAAGCTTCATTTAGGATATATATTGGGATGAATAAACATGTCTGCATGTTAGGCATGACCAATTGGTGTACCAGATCATATGAAGTCGTGGAAGTTCATGGTTTTATCATTACTTTTCTGATTACGTGGATTTACTTTTGGTGGTTTGTTCTTTGAGTAATGATGCCATCACTTTCAGTAAGTGCAAAGAATCGCATGGACCTAGTATTACAAACAAATTGATTTAACTCTCTAATTTGATGTCTAGGAGGAAGTGCAAATAGAAGAGGTGCCTGAAATTACCCACAGAGTATTCCTTGATATTGATATTGACAGACAGCACTTAGGTATGGCTTCGTGTCTATACTATTACGTAAACTGTTTTCCCCCTATTTCATATTGGTTTCCTATGCCCTGATAACTTCTATTCACCTTTATATTTGCAGGTAGAATCGTGATTGGATTATATGGTGAGGTTGTGCCAAAGACTGCTGGTATGTGATCATCTCACTTGTTAATACAATGTCATTAGAACCTTAGAAATATTTGTTTCAACTGGTCACAGTTTGTTATTTAGCACAAATTGGTTGATGATAATCCACCTTCGTATACATATCCAAATGCGGGAATATTGATCGCAGTCCATGATGATATAATCTGTAATTGCTTACTAGATTAAACATCTTGTCATTGGAATTCTTTTGTTCGTATCAATGCATGCTAATAACCAAACTAATTATGCTTGTTAAAATTTTTGGGACGATGTTTTTTGGGTGCCCAATTACTTAAACCTCAATTAGAAACAGGTTTACATGAAAACACACACTTTTACATGTACAATTACACTCCACTCAGCCAGTAATTTTCGCAATCTTGCTGCTTTTGACTGTGCTATTTTGCAGATCTGCCAACTTGCTTTCTTCTTTTACACTACATCATGGTTATCTCGTACCACTTAATTATCTAACACCTGAAATTTTTTTGTGCAGAAAATTTTAGGGCATTGTGCACAGGTAATTGGAGCTATTGCAATACTTTATCACTGACAAAAGCTTCTCTTACTATTATTGTGCTGATTCAAACCTTTTTATGAATTTAGGGGAAAAGGGCAAAGGTGTTAAGGGGAAACTGCTCCACTATAAGGGAATACCATTTCATCGTATAGTATCTGGGTTCATGATTCAAGGAGGAGATATTGTTTCTCGTGATGGGAAGGGCTATGAATCTATATATGGCGGCACATTTCCTGATGAGAATTTCAGAGTGAAACATTCACATGCAGGTGTTTAATTTCAAAAGTTTATGGCTGTCCGTTTTCATTCCTTTGATGATCTATGGATTTCTAAAGCTCCTAACTATCTGAATTGTTATGAAGTCATTTTTATTATTTTTTCCCCTGAAACTGCATTTTATGTGCAGGTGTTGTTTCTATGGTAAATTCAGGACCTGATTCCAATGGCTCACAGTTCTTTATCACCACACTCAAAGCTAGTTGGTAAGTTTTTTTGGGGGGGGGTGGAATTCTGAATATTTGAACATTTGTAGAAATAATTGGCTCAGCACAAAGATTCAGAGTTCATGCAGCCAATACAATTGCATAGTTACCCTATACAGAACTTCCAAAAATGTGTACATTTTTTTTCTTTGGGATAGGTCCAGCCGTCCAAGATAGTCTAGTGAGATGCTCCTTAATCTTCTCCTGCGGTGATGCAATCAGAGTAGGCTGACTTGACATGCCTTGTCAAGAATTTTCTGGATGTCACTTAAGATGCTAAGACCAAAGCAATTAGGATCAATAATTGAGAGAAAGTCTTTGGAAGACCACTAAAAGAAATTTATGTGTGCGCAGGCACATGAGTGCTTAAACATGCTGAATTTTGGAATCTTGCACTTAAGAATCACACTGAAGTTTCTGAGAATGATCAATATGCATCAATATAGTGATATGAAATAGTTTGTAGTTGTATAAATTGCCATATAGGTCTCAGTCTATGATGCACGTCTAGTCCAAGGCTTGTTATACAGTGATGATATTTTGTATGTATTCTACAGGTTGGACGGGGAGCATGTTGTCTTTGGCAAGGTTATTCAAGGAATGGACACGGTGTATGCAATCGAAGGGGGGGCCGGAACCTACAGTGGAAAACCCAGAAAGAAGGTTGTAATTGCTGAATCAGGAGAGATACCCAAGAGCCAGTGGAATGAGGAAAGTTAACACTTACTACAACAAATTTTTTAACTTTGAGTTCAGTAAATTGGTTTTCTAGATGAGTCACCGATACGAGATTCTTCCCTTCTACCTAGTTCCATCAGTCTCGGGCTTTTCTCCTGAATATATTACAGTCTCTCTCTCTCTCTCCCTCCCTTTGTAATTGGCAAGAGTTGTTAGTACAAACATGTTTTGTTGTAGAGGAAGTGAGGAAACGTGTGTATATTACAGTTTCATCATTTTTTTTCTTCCCGTTTGCCCCCATTTTTCTCAAGCATGTGTATTTGACCTTTCATTCTGAAGTTGCTTTTATTCATCCCTTATTTGTTCGCTTAAACTTTTTATTTTGGATGGAAGTTTTAACAATGTTATTCAAAATGATCATTGTTTTATGTTAGTGACAAAATTAAACACCAATTTAGAAACCAAAACTCCAAGTGGACCAAATTTTAGAGACCAAGGCTTCAAATTTCTCTTTATTGCTGTCTAAAGCATACTAGATGCTAGGTCATTAGATTGACGCAGCAAACTAATGGAGATCTATAAAAACAGCATAGGATTAGGACAACATTAAGTTGGCATAAAGGCCTATATGAGATACTAACAACGTCATGGCATGCCTCAGACCCGACCATTCGACGTATCACTCTCAAGCAAGGTTCTAAAAAACGCTAGGAGCTAGTCGGGCGGCGGGCTGGCACCTAGTGCCTAGGCGGTTAGGTGGGGTCTAGGCGGGCATCTAGGCGGATTTAGGTAATTATCTTGTATATCTTGCAAATAAGTGCATATTGACACTTAAAAAAAATTATACTTGTATGAAATCCTTGGATAAGATAATAAAAAAATTATAAAATGCAAAAAAAGTATCCAAAAAGTCCAAAATTTAAAAACACATATAACCATAGTGAGGAGTATTGTAGGGTGACAAATGTACAACAATTTCATAATTTTAAACCACTTAGACTTAGATAAGATTTTTTATTTTATTTTTTAATTTCATTAAAAAAAAACCGCCTAGCCCCCTAGAGCGCCTAGGCGGCCGCCTAGAGCCAATCCGATTTTTCCAACCGATTTGCAAGAAAACGCCTCGGCTCACCACTACCTAGCGCCTAGGCGCCGCCTTGGTTGTTTTTTAGAACAGTGCTCTCAAGCTGTTAACTTAAAAATAAAACCTGTTAATTATTATTAAGGAGAGGCAGCGAGTTCAAAATAATTTCAATGATCTAGGAGAAGAGAAAATTTCGAATTTGGAACGCAAGGTGAAAACCTCCCTCTATCGTTAACAATGTATGCGAGGACAATGAATTTACAGAATTACAGACGCGTCTTGCAGTAATAATACTTTCCATAATATGACATAACAAATAATGGATTATGATTCTCAACTTATGTGTTTGTTAGCCGGAGACACGAAAGTACAACGAATTGGAAAAATAGTTAATCAGTAGGATTCGGCCATAGGATTCCCCCTAACCGAATCACCCAATTCTGTATCCAAAGAAAAAAAAGAAGATTGAAAATTATTAGACCTTCATTTCTCTTCAGCAGTTTGGAATCGGAAATCCAAAATATCGCATTAGAGAAATTTATTATGTATTTAGTCTCTCGGAATGACATAATCCATTTTGGAGAGAAAGATTAATGGAAGAGATAGATATATAATTGTAAACGTACGTTTGTTGACCTTCTCATTTTTGAGCTTCAGAAATTGCAATCAAAACCTTTTTTGTATGTACTGAAACCAGTATTTTGTAACGTCAAGATTGCCTCTGTATTCACAAATTGTTTTTGTTTTTGTTTTTTTAATTTTTTTTCTATTTATCATATTATCCACTTTGTTCTTTTATTTGGATAATTTTATTCCTTATCAAATTTATTCATAATTTATTGCATGAGTTGAGTTTTTTTTTTTTTTGTTTTAATAGCTTTTTAGTCATTTTATTTCAGTGAAGTCTTGTAATTCCAAGTGGAGTTCTACCTTTCTAAGAGCATCTTCAGTGGAGTCCTTAAATTAAGACAACCACAGTATAAAATGAGTATAAAACAAATATAGAGACAAATAAATTTCCAATGGGTTGGAAAGCGAGTCTTTAAAGTATAGGGACTCACCAAATTAGATACCAAATTAGGTTCAAATCTCATGGATGGCGAATTCGATACCAAATTAGGTTGCTCATTGTGTGGCTTAGTCGAACCCTCCCTCCCCTTAGTGTAAAAATATCGATGTACTAAAAAAAAAGCTATAAGGACTCACCAGATACATTTTGTATGTCCTTACATATAATATAAAGACTGTATAGGACAACCTTGAGTGAAAAACGACTAAAGCTTTTAATGCTTTTAGTTAATTAAAAAATAGTTAACATAAACAAAAAAATATGCACCTTGGGTGAAAAACATGGGCCACACTTTTGATTGAAGATTTAATGCTTTTAATGCTTTTAATTAATTAAAAAAAAGTTAACATAAATAAAAAATGTGCACATAATCAAATTATCACATAAAAATCATAAAAACTTTAAATTTAGGGATTATACTATAAAGACTTTATCATTGGAGGCAATATTCCTTTAGGGACGTAAAGATTCCTTTAAGTCCTTAAATGAGTACTCAAAATGGTGGTGGGAGTTCTTAAATAAGAACTTTCATTGGAGATGGTCTAATAGACGTGTTCTAAAAATTGGCGTAGGCCGCGCCTAGGCGCTAGGCGGTGGTCAGCTGCCGCGATTAACTTATAGTTGGGAGGAAAATCTGGGAAGGGATTAGGCGGGAGCTGAGGCGGTTCGTGCGGCGCTTGGGCAGCCTTGGAGGGCAACTGGATGGCCTAGGCAGTCTTGGCGTTTCACTGCCTGTTTCTGTTTTCAAAATGAGGAAGTAGGAATGCAGAACACAGTCTGTGTTCTGGGTTTTGAATTCCAGCAAAAAAACGAGAGGAAGAAGAAGAAGAGAGAAAATTGAGTTTCTCTCTCTTTGATGCTCACCCACGAGACCACTATCAAGTCTCACTTTTTTCATATCTAATATATTTTAAACTATTGTCCAATTAAAATGAGACACCTAGCATCCTATTTGCTTGAATACATATATAAAGGAGGGTACATCCATAACATAAAAAATAAAAAAATGAGGGTACAGGCATACAACTAGCACATTGAACGTTATGAATGATGCCCCACCTCCCTCCCTTCTATGCATCCTAGTTTCCCACCCTCCATTTTTTTTTATGTAATTATTTTAAATTGTTGATTAAATACTTTCTTTTTTTGTCAAATACTTTGTTTTCAAAGATTAAATGATTTCTAAACATATATTTGACCCCTTTATTCCTCTTTAAATGCACTATAAATTCATATCATCTTTGAAATTTTTTCCTAAAGTACTACAAATTTGTATTAGTTGAACTTGTATCTTATTCCATCAAATCCATCAAAGTACTAATGATATAATTTGTATATTCTTCTACTTCTATTTTTGCATTTTATCATTCTTTTATTATTCATACAAGTATAATTTTTTTAGGTGTAAATAGATATTTATTTACAAGATGTATAATAAATTTACATAAATCCGCCTAGGCGCTAGGCCCCTACTCGCCGCTCAACTAGCACCTAGCGATTTTTAGAACCTTGATAATAGTAACAAAGATATTGTTTTCTTTTTCGAAAGAATTGAGTCCATTTTAATGTAATTTGGGTATATTCAAAATTATTTTACAAAAAATGACATTTATGAAATTGAGGTAAATTTTTGCTATTTATGATAAAAATTCCATAAATTTAGAGTAAACTGCGGTTTGATCCCCTAAAGTATTACCCTAGTTGAAATTGACTCCTTGAACTATTTTTTTTTTGGTAAATTAACCCCTTGAACTATTTAAAATCAACCAGTTAACCCCTTACCGTTGAGTTCCGTCCACGATGCTGTCAAATTCAAGGGCAAGTTAAACTTTTTATCATCAATTCTTACTTTTCAGTAATAACCACCAACAAAATAATGCCACAGGGACACAAAATAATATAAAAAACTTATAGCATAATAAGAAACATAAAGAAACCAAACGTTTATATAACGGAACATTTCACATTGTCATTACACGTTATTATGTGTCCTCATGTCATAATTTTATTGGTGGTTATAAGTGACATGTAAGAATTGATGATAAAAGACTAATTTGCCCTTGAATTTGACAAAATAATGGACGGAATCTAATGGCAAGGGGTTAATTGACATATTTCAAATAGTTCAGGGGTTAATTTACCAAAAAAAAGTTCAAGGAGTTAATTTCAACTGGAGTAATAGTTTAGGTGGTCAAATGGCAATTTACCCATAAATTTAGGGGTGTGATATCCACGCACCTCTTTTTACTTCTTTCATACCCTTTTAACTTTCAACCGTCGGATCGGATGAATTAAAGAAAATCAAATGACATAAATTAACAAGGGGTATGAGAGAAGTAAAAAGGGGTGTGTGGATAGCACACACCTAAATTTATCATATAGCTAGCTAGTAATGCTAGGAATACCAAACTTATTGATAAAATTTTGTAAACTAAATGATATTAAAGTTGATGATCGTCGGATTATTATTTAAGCGTTAATAAACGTGTTTATTTCCTATCGATCACACATCATTTAATTTGTAAATTTTATCTACAAATTTAGTCTCATGAACTCTCTGCAAAAACTACTTAATCATTGCCCCAAAAAAAAAAAAATTTTAAAAAAAAGTAAAAATAAGGAATAACAAAATGTATAAAAGCCTCCAGAAATGTCGACTGTCAAACAGACCGACCAAAATTTCCAACTCATTGCTCTGTTTCTCTGATGCTTATCTCCATCTACTACTCCACGCACTCTGCTTAACAGCACGCACTCTCTGCTTACCAGTCAACGACCAAACCAAATGCTTCTCCGCCTTCTCTATACCCCAAACCACCCACCCTCCGCCACCATCGCCACCTCCCTCAGCTCCAACTGAACTCCAATGGGCAGCTCCGAAGACCACAACAAGATTCCCATCTCCTTCTACGACTCATCCTCTCCCTCCACCCCACTCCTCTCCAAACCCCCAATCGAAGACCCGCCACCGCCGCCGTCCCCTCCGCAATCTTACGCCGACCCACCGGAATCCGATTCCGACCCGACCCAGTACCTCCAGATCTCCTACAACTACGGGCCCCGCCATTTCAAAGACCTCCCCTTTCTATTCCTCTTCCTCCTCTTCGTCCTCGCCACCTTCGCCATCGGAATCTTCGCCATTGTCCACCGCAACCAAAATTACTCCGCCCTCTCCTCCTTCGCCTACGACTCCGACTCCGCCTCCTGCGTCAAAAACGAAACTTTGACCCGTCTCCCCAACTGGGTCGGACCCACTTTCTCTTCTTCCTCGTCCTCTCTGCTCAAAGATTTGACATGGACCCTCGTGATTACGTTGATTCTAAGCCTGCCCATTTGCTTCAGTCTGCTAATTCTCCTCAAACACTACGCCAAGCAAGTCGTCTATATCTTCCTCCCCTTCTTCATCGTCTTTCCAATTTTCTTCAACGTGTACTGGTTCGTCGCCTGCACTCTCAGCTCGACCTGCAGCGACGCTCTCCCTTTAGCTTACAGAATTTTGATTCTGGTTTTCGTGTTTTTGGTAATTGGGGTCGTTGTGTGGATTCTTGTGGTGAATTGGCACCGGATTGAGCTCACTGTGAGCATAATTGGGGTCGCTTCAGATGCGCTTTCGCAGAACTTGGGCTTGTTCGGGGTCCTGCCATGTTTGACATTCGGATTGGTGGTTTACTACGCACCCATTGTTGTGTTCTTGGTGTATGCCAGGTTCAATGGGAAGATTGCGCCGCGGGAATCGCAGGGAGTGTATAGTTGTGTGTGGAAGCAGGATGGTTGGGTGCCTGCTTATTACGCATTGGCGATTTTGACAATGTTGTGGTCGCTGACGACGATGGTGGAAGCTCAGGTGTATGTGATGAGTGGGACTGTTGCTCAGTGGTACTTTGCTAAGGAGGATTCTACTCCGAGGCGCATTATCAGACGCTCGTTAAGGTGAATTGTTTGTTGCTTCATTTGTTTTTCGATGTTTCGAGTACTTTACCTTAGTTCATATATTACAACTTACAATTGAAATATACTCTGTTCCAAACTAAATGGAACTGAATTGGTGGAGAGTTGAAAAGTTGGTGATTAACTCTGTTTAGTTTGAATAGGTAGGAAACCCGAAAACACAATCAATTTATGTCCGAGTGTTTGTATTTTCTTGCAAGTCAGAGCATATAATCAGTGTACTTTTTTGTCAGCCAAATTTGTTTTCTAGGTTCCATCAACGAAATTCCAGAATAACTATATTGTCTCTAATGTAAATACACGTATGAAAATTGGGATATAGATACTATGCAATCGTTATGTAGCAGTTCTTCCTTGGGTCAGATGGGTACCTGTTCATGTCTTTCACATTTAGGTTTTGATGCTGCTCTGGTTGACGGACAGTAGCACTTTCATAGGCTTATTTATCTGTATGACATTAATAGTGATTAATCAATTCCATTTTGGTAGTATGTGTGGGGTTATTCGGTGAATTTTGGGCTTATTATCGTTGTGCATAATATAAGAACAACATTAATCCAAGCAGCAGCAAGTAGGTATAGGTTCTTCTCCACCTGGTAGTGTCAGGTCCCTTGGACCCTTATTTTCTTAGCAACAAGCTAATGTTCCAGAATGTATGTTCACATGAAATCTTGAAGGATGAAAATGCATATTTTTTGCTTTATCTGGTACATGCACTGAACTCTAAGATGTTATTCCGCAACTTTGTTTTCTTGACAAATTATGCTTACCTTTCAGTGGTGTTCTGTATTCTTCGCCCATGTGTCAAACCTTATGCTTGTGAGAATTGTGATCTGCTCATAGTTTTCATTTTATCTTTTCCTGCCGAATTAGTTGACATATTAAACATAACGGCATTTTAGGCATTACTCTTGATGTTATCTTGTGATCACAATATCTTGTCCTTTCTCATTTTCTGTTTATACTTGCAGAAATGCGTTTGGGCCCAACTTTGGCACAGTATGCCTATCTGGATTACTTTTATGTGTTGTTCGAGTTGTCCGTGCCATGGTTGATAGTGCAAGACAAGACGGTTCACCTGGGATGGTGCATTTTCTAATGCGCTGCTGTGTTAATGCCTTATTTTCTGCAATTGATTTTCTCAACAAGTTCACAATCAACTTTGCGGCAATAACTGGTGAAGCTTACTGCTCATCTGCAAAAATGACATACGAGCTTCTAAAGCGCAATCTTCTCTCTGCAGTTTTTGTGGAAACCATCTCCACTCGTCTATTGGCTGGAATTGTTTTTGTACTCTCAGCAATATATGCAATTGTGGTATGTTGTCTTTTCGAATCTCAATCATTCAAGTTTCCATTAATTATTGTTTAAGATCGTTGTGCATCATGTGTGGTATGTTAGGAACTCATCCATGTATTGAACATGTGACACTGTCGAAGCTTTTTAAAGGCTGTGCATAGATCTTTCTCCTAACGCAGTTAATGGTAGTAACTGTTGTATAATTATTGCCTTTTGGTCTTCTTCCGCACTTTTGATGTGGCCTAGCTGAGAGAAGAGAGTTGGGGGGAGGACCCAAGGGTGGTTCTAGATGTCATGCACTGTCGATATGTTTGATGCGTCATATTTCATAAGCAATCAACAGAGATGCGTTATAAATGCGTTCCCGATCCCAAACTGCTGGACTTTGTTTCGGTTGCATCATCTTTCTTGTTTTGTAATTCCTATCTTCCTTTTTATCTCTCCCTTGGTATTTTCTGATCATGGATGTGCATTGACAGGTCTGCGCTATCTTACAAGCTGTGAGCAGTCTTGGGGTTGATTCGTACCTTGTGGCAGTTCTGGCGTGGGTGCTGCTGATCGTGATACTTGGTTTCTTTGTCCATGTGCTGGACAATGTAATTGACACCGTATACGTGTGCTATGCCATAGATAGGGATAGAGGGGAGGTTTGTAAACCGGAAGTTCACGAGGTTTACGTTCACTTACCCATTAGTCGAAACCATAGACCATCTTCTATGATCTCCAGAACTCTGGGTGTGTAAATTAGTCTTTGAATTACAATCTTGTGGTGTTGATTTGTTCTTTGTATCAAGTTAGAATTTCCTGCCAGCAAATTATTCATATCGAGTGTTGCCTGATGTTTCATCAATAAAGAGTATTTTTCAGGAAAGTTCAATGCGTGGATGCACTTGGCCGGCAGCAACCGCCGGAATTTTCGAACTAATCTTTCTGTTTGATCATATACAATGGGTGACTTACACTGTTAATTTAAGCACTGTGATTCATTTGGTTGAAATTTAAGACACTCTACTCTGTTTGCAAATTTGGAATTCAAGATCCAAATTTGGATAAAAGGAGTATTTGTTATTCGTGGTGCCAGATTTTTACAAGTTAATCTGTCAATTGAAAAGGACAATTGTTTTGCAGTAGTCCTAATTATTCAGTAGCACAGTAATTATTGAAGACAAATCTTTGAAAAGTGCTCGTCTTTGATTACGATGGTGGTAATGTTAAACCCTGTTTTGGTAAGGAAGTTGATTGTCACGAACTCTTATTTTGACCTATTTCAAATTGTGACATCTGTCCATTGCTATATCTACATTAAGAGGATGGGGTAGGCTTAGCCTTAGTAACAATGTAGTTTAAATTTACATTTAACGAGAATCGAACCTAATACATCTCATAACAAGAATAGGCCGTAATACAACTTGCTTTGGTTAAACACCATCAACTCGTCAGAAAAACACTGAAACAATAAAAAAAAAATTAAAAAAAAACAAAACAAAAAGAATAAGAACGAAGAACCCATCTTCCCTCCATTCTCTCTTGCCGTTCTCTCTCCATCTTAATTCCATAGATTGGGAATAAATCAAGAATTCAAATCTTCAAAATTTCAAGATCCGTATTTGAAATGAAACACATATCCACAAGGGATAGAGATGATAGAAGGGGGGTTCGACGAGTTATAGTCAGGTCGGGGTTCGACGGATTCCAGTCGGGGAGGGTTATCGTGGTCGTAGGTCGGAGTGTGAGAGAGCTGGTGGTCGAGGGATATCAGCAATCAAATCGTTCATTTGTTTTTCATCCGGTAAAAGATTTTAAAATGAAAATTTTAACCTACTCAATATTATGATCCGGTAGTATTTTATTTGAGGTTTGAATTTAGCAGATGACGAATTCGATATCAAATTAGACTTGTTCATTATGTGGCTTAACGAAACACTCTTCCCTTAATGTAAAAAAATATCAATGTACTAACAAAAATATCAATGAGTGATTGTATTAATTTTACACTTAAACAATAATTGAGATGAAATTTGAGCAATGGTCTATCAACTTTAACTCAATTGAAGCAATAATTCATCAACTAAAAATTCATGACCAATGGTCCCTTAACTTCTCAAAACGTGCAACTATGGTTATTTTCGTCAACTTTTTCAGAACTTTCTTCGTGTTGGGAGAACCATTCCTACAATTAGGTTAAAGTTGAGGGATCATCGCTCTAATTGGGTTAAAATTCAAGAATCATTGCTCCAATTTGGTTAAAATCGAGGGATCATTTCTCCAAAATTTCTGCAATTTTTTTTCATTTAGTTTACCATATTTTTCCCTTGATTCTAATCTCAAGTGTGTGGCACATAATTTATTTTGACTGAAGTTTTAATAGAGTTGACAAAAATGACTATAGCTACATGTTTTGATGAGTTAAGAGATCAATGATGATGAATATTTGGTTGAAAGACCATTGTTCCAATTGAGTTTAAAATTGATGAACCATTACTACAATTTTCTCATAATACCGGTATGAATAAAATAATAAATAGAGAAATAGGGAGTGGGTTTATAATATTGAAAAAGTTAACTGGAAAATGGCGCAAAATACAATATACAGATACAGTTGGGTATTTTCAGAATTACACATTTTACACAAACACAGCGTAGAGTGGGAGACCCTCTTTCGAAGTTTTGGGTTGTGAAGCCCAAGAAGTTCTACAATCTCTGTAACCATGGTTCTCGAGGTTAGCCCTCTTCTTCCTCTTCTTCCGAAATTTCAATTTTTTAGGGTTTCGCATACAAATTTCTGATGATTATGCTTAAATTTGACGAATACTCAGGCGACTATGATCTGCGTCGACAATTCCGAATGGATGCGAAATGGCGATTACTCTCCCTCCCGATTGCAGGCTCAAGCTGACGCCATTAATCTCATCTGTGGTGCCAAAACCCAGGTTTTATTTCTATTTTTAATCGAGTTTTTCTCTTTACCAACTTGTAAACCCACTTCAATTTTTCAACATTGGTGTTTGTAAACTGGGCAGGCTAATCCGGAGAATACAGTTGGGGTATTGACAATGGCGGGCAAAGGGGTTCGGGTTTTGGCTACTCCAACCTCTGATCTTGGCAGGATTTTGGCTTGCATGCATGGTATAGTTTCTTAATTCTGAACTAATTTGCTAGTTTGGTTCGGTTTAAATTCGAAAACTTTATAAGTTTAGCTTACTTGTAGAGTTAAATAGCTGATGAATCTTTATCAACGAAGCAGTTGGAATGGTTTTGTTGAATATGAATGATCATACTCTAAGAGGGACATTATAATCCAGAGCTGTAACTTGAGTTTTGGAGTGAAACTCGAAAGAGCTTTAGTACTAGATATTATCGTGTATGAAAGTGAGACTGGATCTTACTATACACAGAATAAGTAATAAGAGATGGTGAGGCCGTTTTAAGTGTGATTTGTGTTCTTTTGCCTGCTGGATTTTGTTTAAGTTTTAGTTTGTTGGGTACTTTATAATCTCTTCATTGTGGAAATCGTTCCATCGTGATGCCCGTCAAATTACCCCTTTTTTATTTTGGTTAATTTCTTTGCCGTTCTCTAATTCCTTCTGTACAGGTCTGGAGATGGGAGGTGAGATGAACATAGCAGCTGCAATCCAGGTAGCACAGCTGGCTCTTAAGCATCGTCAAAACAAAAATCAACAACAGCGGATTATTGTTTTTGCTGGAAGGTATATAGTGCTAACTTCTAACTTTTCCCTTTCCGTTTTGCCCTTTTGTGTTGTTGACATCAAACTCTTATACCGTGTTCAGTCCTGTTAAATTTGAAAAGAAGTTGTTGGAATCGATAGGGAAGAAATTGAAAAAGAACAGTGTTGCTCTTGACATTGTTGATTTTGGTGAAGAGGATGATGGGAAGCCAGAGAAGCTGGAGGCCCTTCTGTCTGCTGTTAATAATAATGAAAGCAGTCATATAGTACACGTCCCTCCTGGTCCAAATGCTCTCTCGGATGTTCTTATAAGGTGTGTTTATTATTTTTTCTCTTGTCTGTTTGTATATCATCTCGTAATGCCAATTATAAAATTATTTGTTGATGGAACTAATTGTAATATAGGTTTAGATTCATGCTATTGTTTATAAGAGCAATGCATGTTATACAAAGAAAGAATGGAGAAGTGAGAAGAGTAGGTATTTTGTTAAAAGGAGAATTTGTGCAAGAACATGTATATAAGCTCAAAGTATTACTTATTGAATTACGTCTTAGAAAATCAATAGGCCTAAATTTCTACTTTTGTATCTTCACACATGTTTTATGTGTCACTTGGCTGGAATTGTTGTTGGATAACCTAGTGAACACGTCACAGCACAGCATATAATTATATTATGTCTCCCGTGATATGAAGTTTTCTTATTTAATGGCAGTACACCTGTATTTACTGGTGACGGAGAAGGAGGAAGTGGTTTTGCAGTGGCGGCGGCAGCAGCAACTGCTGCTGCTAATGGTGGCTCTGGGTATGACTTTGGAGTTGATCCCAACATTGATCCTGAGCTGGCTCTCGCCCTTAGAGTTTCTATGGAAGAGGAAAGGGCTAGGCAAGAAGCTGCTGCCAAAAGAGCTTCTGAAGAAGCTGGTGGGAAAGGAGGGGAACCGTCATCCAAATCAGAAGATGCAACCATGACAGATCAAGCTAATGTTTCTTCTCCCAATGAGGATAAGAAACATACTGATAATATGGTTGGTTTCAGTTCCTCTTTTGATTTTTTTTTGTGTATGCATTTTTACATGATCTTGTATAGTTCTTAAAGTCTATATTGTTGTTTTTTCTGTCGTCATTTATTATCCTTCAAAGAACTGTTGTAATTTGAATTGTCCTTGGCTCATGATATGTGTGATAGGTTGATGAGAATGACTTGCTGAAGGAGGCTCTTGCAATGTCAATGAATGTCTCTGGAACTGGTCATTCAGCAGGTGATACTGAGATGTCCGAAGCAACTAGTGCGGATCAGGAGTTGGCATTAGGTGTGTTCTTTTGTTTCTTACATTTTATATTGTTAGTTTTGTGTGGAAACTTGAGCTTCTTTTACTTGTTTGCTTGTGGAGATCTATTTATAAGATACCTCTGTTCTGTTCCATGCACACTCGTTTAACACGAGATATATCCTCTTACAAACTTCAATTTGTACAAGTATTCTTGTATGATTCTTGGATCACATTCATTTTAATAGATTCTAGTCTATCTCTATAATCATTTGACTTTAAAGAAGTAAGCATTACCTTCAGAAGAGTAAGGCATTCCTTAGTGGTCTACTTGCTTTATGTAATCCACTGTCAGCTGTTGTTACTAGTGGTATGGTTTTCTTAATTCCAAATCTATGAATTATGGATTCACGCCAATTCATACCCGTAGCTGCCCTGAGAACGTGAATCATTTACTAGTTGGGTGTCAAAATGTGAAACACCTATCATGTGACCTTTTTTGGTTCTTCCTTTTACCTTTTGTCTACTTAATTAATGTGGCCTTTAATTTGAAAATCTTAACTTTGACAAAGAGATATTTGTTTCGGCTTGCTTATTATATCTTTGCTGCATGCAGCTCTTCAAATGTCGATGCAGGAAAGTGCAGGAGAGCCATCCTCCCAGACCGATGCGAGCAAGGTGTTGGAGGATCAGTCTTTTATATCATCTATCCTTGAATCTGTACGTGTAATAGAACCCAACTCTTTTACTATATATAGAGCTATTTTTTCTGTTGCTTTTTTTTTTCTGATATGTTATTTTTCTTACAGCTTCCAGGAGTTGACCCCAACGATCCTTCAGTGAAAGATCTTCTTGCATCTCTGAAGAATCAGTCTGAGGTGTGTTCACAAACCTTCTACATAACTTCTTGCATGAATGGTTATGATCCTGAATTTTCTGTCACAAAATTCATCTTTTGATTTGGTGTTAATATCTGTTGTTCCTGTAAGTTTCTAGAATGTAAGTTTTTTGTTTCTTCCAAAACGAAAAGTTTCTAGAATTTACTTTCAACTACTAAATGGTTTCTCTTCTATGTAATTGCTGTCCCAGCAGAAGGACAAAGAAGAACCATCGAACAAGGACAAATGAAGATTGTGACTAGAACGACTTCTGTATCTTGAAAGTAAGCATTCAGATTCTGAGGGAGGCTTCTTTAAATTGTGGGAGGATGATACAAGAACAGATGTAGATTAGGGTTTTAGTGACTATACTTTAATCAAATTATTCTGCATTTATATTCATGTTGAGCAGAACTTAAGCAATGGGATGAACTCTTCCGAACTTCTTGCCATCATTTACAGTTGTTTTATTGGACAAAAAAGAAGGATAAGAACAGAGAGATTTCCAGATCCCATATGTTTACTGTGTTTTAATAGTCTGCAATACGCTGGTAGTGGTTTCGGTCCTGTTTTTCGATAAAATTTGCTCTATCATACAACAGCTCATGGAAACTTAACGTTTTCTTATTGGCTGCTAATAGAATGACTACTTGTTAGATTTAGATGCCCTTTTGTTAAGATCCACCAATCCAAAAGCTTTGAATCTCATCCGTGTGGATATGATTTTTGGGTTCTTACGGTCTATGCAATCGCTCTCAGAGGCCTTCCAAGAAATTTCATACGCATTGAGGCCAGCATTTGGTAGCAGCGGTAAATTCTTGTCTAGCTTCTCAAATGAAATGTCTGACATTTTTGTGTAGCCTTGTACTATTTATTTGCTGTTCAGCTAGTTTTGCTCGAAAATTGCACGGGAAATATGGATAATAGAACAGGTTACAAACTTTTATCCAAATACAGAAATAACGGGATATTATGCATTATGATAAAACTGTATAGAAACTACGGTTTAGTGTGTCTATATCAGTGTCTGGATGATACAAGAACAGATGTAGATTAGGGTTTTAGTGACTATACTTTAATCAAATTATTCTGCATTTATATTCATGTTGAGCAGAACTTAAGCAATGGGATGAACTCTTCCGAACTTCTTGCCATCATTTACAGTTGTTTTATTGGACAAAAAAGAAGGATAAGAACAGAGAGATTTCCAGATCCCATATGTTTACTGTGTTTTAATAGTCTGCAATACGCTGGTAGTGGTTTCGGTCCTGTTTTTCGATAAAATTTGCTCTATCATACAACAGCTCATGGAAACTTAACGTTTTCTTATTGGCTGCTAATAGAATGACTACTTGTTAGATTTAGATGCCCTTTTGTTAAGATCCACCAATCCAAAAGCTTTGAATCTCATCCGTGTGGATATGATTTTTGGGTTCTTACGGTCTATGCAATCGCTCTCAGAGGCCTTCCAAGAAATTTCATACGCATTGAGGCCAGCATTTGGTAGCAGCGGTAAATTCTTGTCTAGCTTCTCAAATGAAATGTCTGACATTTTTGTGTAGCCTTGTACTATTTATTTGCTGTTCAGCTAGTTTTGCTCGAAAATTGCACGGGAAATATGGATAATAGAACAGGTTACAAACTTTTATCCAAATACAGAAATAACGGGATATTATGCATTATGATAAAACTGTATAGAAACTACGGTTTAGTGTGTCTATATCAGTGTCTGGATGGTTCTACTTTTTATTAAATGTTTGTAATTAGTTCTATTTGTGCATATTTTCCGAATCAAATTTTCCTAGTTTTCTTTTTTGAGAGAGGTTATCTATAATTGCTTGAAAACTGCAAGTCTTGTTATGTAGGCCATTATGCCTTCTCATAAATGTGAACCACCAAGTACCTCCACAAGAAAGAAGCTAAAATGTGTTGGGTGGCATCAAATCCAGGTCATATTGTTCATGTCCAAACCATACCTTGACCATAGATTTTGAGGCCTATAAACTCAGATTTGAACAAATAAATGAACCGCACCCACAAGTTGTGGATTTGATCGAGCTTTCTAGGGTTTCGGGTAAAAGAGAAGTATGTTACCTTCGAACTTGTAATCTGTATCAACTTTGTAAGGAGAAGTACCACCGAACTACCATCTCTTCCAACATTGGAAAGAGAAGTATCGCCGGATAGACTAAGGGCTGGTTTGGTATTGCTGTGCTTTGAAAAAAAACTGCTGTGAGAATAAGCGGCTGTGAAAAAAATCAGCAGAGTGTTTGGTAAACTTTTTTGTAAAAGTGCTTTTGAAAAATAAAAGCAGTTTGATAGTGGGTCTTTTCATTAAAGGAACACTGCAACTCCGTGTGCTTTGAAAAAAAAACCAGTTTTCCAAAGCTATAAATAGCAGCTTCAGCTTTTTTCTTTTGATTTCAGCTTATTCTCACAGCAGCTTCCAAAATAAGCCTTTTTTTTTCAGTTTATCAAACACCTAAAACCCTCACAGTTTTTTTTCATGGGTGCTTTTTTTTAATCACCTCACTCTCAAACCACCCCTAAGATCTATTTCAACATTGTAAAGAGAAGTACCAGTAGATTGTAAGTCGGTTTGTAACGTGAACTGCTATTAAGTACTTCCATTAGAAAGAAGCCATAGATTTGTCGGGTGGTCTCCCTCAGTTGAAAGGGCATGTTTTCCCATACACACATCCATGCATGTAGTCATCAGTTGTATGCAAAATTTCATGGATTCTAGTGCTTGTATTTTCTACCTTCCCCCCACCCCCCTCCCGCTCCCCCCGCCGCAATCAGATGGGTCATGTTTATCACCAATATTTGGTGACCATTATTTTATGGGATGAATGTTGGCTTGCTGCTTCTATCTTCTACCACTTTTCACAGACAAATCTGTGGAACAACTCAAAACCCTAAAATAATTATGAATATAAAAACAAGAAGAATTACACAAAACAAGTTGGCAAGTTTTGTGTTTTCTTACTAATCAGAATCTGCAATTGTTCTTCCGTAGTACATACTATTTAGTGGTATGAAAAATCAACAGTTTCGATCTTGTATATAGGGATGTAATGAGTCTTGCAACGATTAGAACTTACATAAAACTTGTACCACTGAGCAAGACGTAGCATTTTAACCAGACCCCATATTCTATGCTTTCTTTCTTTTTATCTGTAGTCACCCCGCCCCCCTGTTTTTCTGCACAAGGGTGATGAGTTGAATTCTTTCTTCAGTTTTCTCCTTCGCTTGCACGCAAAGATTCATTGAAGCACACAACGATATGAATAGTGTGATGGGAGATTGGGATGTGGGTGTGCGATCCAAGATGGGACCAGCATACCATCTGTATTCGTTCAAGTTTGGGGAAACTTGTACAGATTGACCAACTTCACTATGGTATTCCGTATCGATCGATTCATCTGCTATGTAGATCTTTGACTTGAGTTTTAACTTGCAAAGAGTTTGAAGTTCAAGTGATTAAGAGTATTTATCTATGCATCTAAAGTTTTATATTGAATATCCACCCCATATATTCTCATCAAAAGGTTGTCAAATAACGGTTTAAATAGCAATATGAAAACCTTCAATGGTGACCCTCTTGGTGTGTATGTACATAAAGGTTACAAAACACCACCCTTGATTGTATACAACAGGAAAATGAAAATTTTCTGACGCCAGTCTTGACCATCAGGTTACCACTTAGTATTACGGCCATACAGAAAATTCGCTCCTTGGCAATTACCTATTAATTAGCAACTATGAATGAACATGGATACGTGCTGGTCAATAACAAGAAGAACAAATAACTTGGATAACTAGGTCAAGTATAATTTAGGATAAGAATACACATGTCTTCAAATAGACATATTAAAACTTGAAGAAAAATGGAAAGACGTTAAGCCCCATACAATTTAATCACCTTAACATGTACTAATTTTCTAAAGAGAGCGTCTACTTAAACTATATTTTGTAAGTCACATTATGTAACGATTGATGGTTATGTTTTTTTTTATTTTTTATTTTTAAATATAATCTAAAAACATGATTTCTCTAGCATTTCCTTTTTTCTGTCTCGTTTCAATTTTATCGAATGACATCTTATGAATGGCACAAATCGATGCTCTACTAAACTCAGCTGGAAGGGGCGACAAGACCGCGAGTGTCACCAACGCAACGACAATGTAAATCTACTGACTAAGAGGGGCAACATGGTCATTAAAAAAAAGAAAATGGACAGTACTCAGTACAGCACAGATCTAAGCATGGACAAAGTTGTAATATCACCCAACATTAAAGGGCATTTCAGCAATCCTATCTTTTTATAAAGAGGATGGCAAGGCAACACTCTGAGGACTCAGCCTTCAGAATCTCAGCACAGCAGAGAGCACAAGCAAAAGGAAAAGCAAAAATCCCCTTTCAAATTTCGGCAACCATGGCAATGGCTTTCAAGATGGTATATTTGTCAATTCCTTTCTTTCAATCCAATCGATTCGTGCGTTTGCGAGTAATTTTTATGTTTATGTTTACTTGAATTGATTCGCGCGCTTGCGAGTAATATTTATTTTATTTTTTCATTCGTTTGAGGAGAAAAGGCTACAACTGGGATGTGGGTGACTGATGAATGCAAGAACTCGTTCATGGAGATGAAATGGAAGAAGGTTCACAGATACATTGTTTTCAAGATCGATGAGGAATCGAGGCTGGTGACCGTTGATAAAGTTGGTGGGCCAGGGGAAAACTATGATGATCTGGCAGCCTCCTTGCCCAAAGATGATTGCAGATATGCAGTCTTTGATTTTGATTTTGTCACTGTTGATAACTGCAGGAAGAGCAAACTCTTCTTCATTGCTTGGTCAGTCATTAATCACTTCTTTCTCATTTCTTTAATTTTCCATTTTTTATTAAGAATTAAGATTAAGATGTTGCTAATTAATCATGCTAATCATCGGAATTTTGTATTAATTGTGGGGACATGTTTGGTTAGTAGGAATATTTGTGACTAGTTTGGAATACCCAATTTTGGTGAACCAGCATTCATCATAGTCAATTGGTACATGGTTTTCTTTTTCAATGGGTTTTCCACACTAATTTTGGATTCGTAAAATATCCTCTGCTTACTTGTCACATTAGAAAAAATAGCGACATTTAATCTTTAGAGAAAGTCTGAGTTCAAATCTCACGAATGACAATTGTTAATAAAAAATAAAAATAAAAATAAAACTATACCATGTTTTTTGAAGGGTGGTGATTGTCATGCTCGTTTTCTCGTATGCACTTCTCCCTTTGTTTATGCGTATTGATTGTCATTTGATTCATTCAATCCAAGACGAAAAAGACAAGGGAAGAGTCCATGCGACAAACAAGAGTGCGGGATTCACTTCTCGTTTAATCGCTTCCCTATTTTATATTTACATAAGCCACATTTTGTTTAACAAGTAATAGGCGAATCGGGAGGTGATGTGAATTTTTGGGATTTTTTACAGGTCACCAAGTGAATCAAGGATTAGAGCCAAAATTCTATATGCAACCTCCAAAGCTGGGCTGAGGAGAGTTTTAGATGGCATCAGCTATGAACTTCAGGCGACCGATCCGACCGAGATGGGGATGGATGTGATCAAGGACAGGGCTAAATAATTGTGATTAGAGCAACTTAATCATGTTCTGGAATCCTACTTTAAATTAATAACTCCAGCCACATGGGTTTTTTTAGACCTGTTAAACAGGTCGTGTTTGTTGTTTTCGTGTCACACATGTTATTTTAATGGATCGTGTCATGTTAAATCTGTTATCTTAACGGGTTCTTAACAGGTGATCCTATAACAATCCGACTCATTAACAGGTCGTATCATTTCGTGTCAAGTTAATAGGTCATGTAAGAAATTGTCATGTTTAGGGCAAACAGGTTGTGTTCGTATCGTGTTTGTGTCATAGTTGTTGATAATGGGTGATCTAGTAATGATCCAACTCGTTAACAGATTGACCCAAAATCTGTTATTTTCATGTCGTTTCGTGTTGAATTAACGGGTCGTGCAAGAAATTGCGAGGTCTAGTTTTTTTTTCTTCTTTCTTCTTGGTGGAATCTTTATTGTTCACCTTCTCTTAATTATATTTTTGGCACTAATGTAAGTTAATCCTCTAATTTGTAATAATAATTGTGTGCTAATTAACGAGGAAAGTTACCCCAACTTTCTCTTCATGTAAAACCCTAACCTTCAAATGAATGAATGTGCCTCTCCGAGTGTGTTGATATATTTGACTTTTGGCAAAAATGACCTTTCGCTTTGAAAGAAGGTGGTGGTATGGTAGGTCAAACTGTCCTTCCGCTTTGTTCTTTTTTTTATTTGTGTATTTATTTTAAGAAGAAAATTGTTGCAAATCGTGTGTCAATTTTCCCTTTTTTAATATTCAAATTAAGTTACTTTCATCAACTAAAAAGACTAATAAAAAGAATAGAGACCCCCAAAAAACCAACTTTAGAAAATATAAAAAGCCCAAAAAGGAGCCAGCTCATAACAAAAGGACTCATAAATTTGGAGAGAAAAACAGCAGCCACCACCAAGTCATATGTGCCTCCATCACAAGGCACCATCAAGAGAATGAACCAACGAAACAATTGGATCAACAAAAAAATGGAGGTGAGTAAGTCCCTCGCGCAATGTGCGCTTTCATAATTCTATAAAATATTGCTAGAAGCACTTTAAAAATCACCCAAGACCAAAATGCACTGCCAAAGAGAGACACCCGGTAGGTTGAGTAGTGAAGGTTGATGGTTTAAGACTCAGTGACATGAAACAACAATTGAGTAGGAGAGCGGAGTGAAAGCCCGGAGACAAGCTCATAAAATTGAGACAAAAGCTCAGACAAGGGCACCAAAACAAGGGCTGAGGCTAATAAGAGAAGATAAATAAAGACTATAATGATCGCCGACTCCAACCCTAAGATTAGAAACAAAGAGAGAGATAATCTTAGGTTTTGGTCTTTCCACATAAGATGTGAGTTAGTAGGAGCATTTGTCAATTTTCATTGGTATCATCTAAATTTGAGTTAGTAGGGGCATTGTCAATTTTCATTGTTTTTAATCACTTTTGTAGACAATAGGTTGGCCACAGTATTGACTAATGAGTCGACTCGCACTTTATTGAACTGATGATCAATGGGTAAGACTAAACCTATTCAAAATGACAACGAGAAAATCTAATGTGCGATCCAATACACTTTCTTGTGTATCAAATACTAGTGGATAAAAGTTGAAAAATGTTAGGTTGCTCTTGATGCATAAGGGTTTTTTCTTCTTCTTAATGTACTTTATTGTAAATAATAATAATAATAATAATAATATTGTAAGACAAAATTATGGTAAAAACAAAGAGAGGTATGTAAGAAATTAAAAAAGAACCGTAAAAATTAGCTCCCTTATAAAAGTATAGTGATTACAAGTAAAGAGCTCAAATTTCATTTTGTCATTAAGGGGAGATGAAGGATAGGCATCTTCCAACTCCTCATATATTATCACCAACTTAAACACTTATTTCAAATAGAAATTTGGGTCCCATGGACGCATTCAAGTAAAACGTTTAATCTCAAACTACGCCTATGCAATTTAGAGTTCCCACTAATATACATCATTTAGACGATCACTTTTGCGACATGGGACGATTGTATTTGATCCACAATTCCTAAAAGGACGAAGCAAAAAGAAGTTGGGCATTGATGATATGATGTCATGTATTGCCATCTTCTTGTTAACTTTATCTTGTGAAACTCTTGTTAGTTGTTACCACCCTCCTTTGTTTGTTGTAATGTCAATAATTTCTTTGGGCGTTGATATATTGATTTACTACATTTTGTATCATATCTTTGGGCTGTTGCAACCACCAGAATCACACCACAATTATTTGAGTGGCATGCCTTGTGCCAACTGCTAACAAGCCAATCATGACCATCATTTTTTTTAATATTTAAGCTACGAAGTTAAACCTTTCAATTATAATTTAATAAATCTATCATTCGGCAAAAAAAAAAAAAAAAAAAAATCATAACCTTTTACATGAAATTAGGATACTAGCTTCCAAATTTTTATGTAATTACTCATTTGGTTTCTTTTTTCCTGTACGTTTTTTTTTCGGAAATTATTGGTTTGGTATGAGGATAATTATGCATTGGGGCCTAGTTCTTTCCAAAAGAAAACTATATTAGATCTTATCAAATAAGGAACTGTGATATTACTATTGTAAGTTACACTAAGAGAACGAAAAAAAATGCCTTCACTCATAAAACAATGAGGTGAAGATGGAGATACTTTCCACCAAGCAATAACACTTGCACTTTGTTATTGAAAGATACTATAACAAATCAGAAAACTAATAAAAATGATTTTAAAATTTTAAATTTTAACTAAAATAGTAACTTTATTTAATAGATATGACAAAATGACATATTAATAGTAAATTATTATTAGTACTCCAAAAATCTCATTCTACACTCTTCAAAAGTGTATTTTTCTTTCTAATTATAAAAAAATTTAAATACCAAATAAAAATTTTGAAATATTAATAACAATTCCTTATTAATAAGTCCAATAAAATTGACCCGACTGCTAATTTTTTTTCTCTCTTGTTCATTTCCCACCCGGCCCCACCCCTCACTCTTTCTTTTTCTTTCTCTTCTCTTTTCTCTCACCCCTCTCTTCTTTTACCCGGCCCCACTTCCTCTCTTTCTTTCATTCTCTTCTCTCCCCTCGTCCACTTCTCTTTTCATTTCCCTCTCCCTTCTTATACCTGGACCCACCCCACTTTCTCACTTTATATGTGTGTGTGTATATATATATATGTAAATTATTATATTTTACCATCTCATCTTTAAATTATGTAACAATCGCATATCACATTTTTTTCAATAAATTGTTATTGGCATTTCAAAAATCTTATTCTAGACTCTAACATTTCTATATTTGGAAAGAAAAATACACTTGTGAGTAGTGTAGAACGAGATTTTTGAAGTGCCAATAACACTTTACTTTTTTTAAACAATATAATACTATATATTAACTTATGAATTCATTGCAATGTCAGACATTCGTCATTTTTTTTGTTAATTTTTATGTCAAATGTTGACGTAGGAGGTGCATGACCCACTCATTCACCCAACTGGAACTCCAAATTGACTTTATTAAAAACGTAGATCCTCCTATTGATTGACACGTGGAATTGAGAACAAATTGAAAGAAAAAAAAAATTGAAAAACTGCTCAACAAAAACTGGGCTAAACATTGTGGTCATGGTGCAACGGAGCCAAGATTTTTTTCTTGGGAGGGCTAGTTGAAAATAGTACTATAAAAACATATGTTTATTTTTTTGCTTATATAAAATATATAATAATTAATATAAAAGAACAACAATATAATATAAACTATTCTCAAAATCATAACCCTAACCGATAAATTCAAGGACCATATATATAATTAACCTACTAATTAAATCAAGAATAAGTAAATAAAGAGATTAAGAACGTACCAAAGGTGACATTCATTGAAAAATTGCAACGGAAAGTCAGGAATTGCGGAAATAGGGATTTAATTGTGTATTTAAAGAACTTATTAATCTTTTCTTGAGTAAGAAGCACGGAGGCTAAATTACATAGGGTAAATGATCTTTTTCTTTGAAGAATAGAATAAATAGGGATTGGAGATATAACTAATTTATAATTTTTAGCATAAAACTAATATTTACTACTTCTCCTCTACTAAATATACATTAAATAATAATATGTATTGAGATTGACTAGGCTATAAGCATGAGTTTACAAAAGAATAGATCTATTCACAAACTCATTTTTACTTCCAACACAGCCTTATTAATATTTTTTCAGTGATCATTTTCAATTCATTCGATCCGAACAATTGACAATTAAGAGAAATGTGTAAGAATTAAAAATGAGTGCGTAGATAATATTACCTTTACATAAAACCTCTCTGGGCTACAACCCACCTTAACCTTGTGGGTGGCTACGCCATTAAATTATGGTGCTGCTGTGGTTTGTGTTCACAGTGCCAAAACCACCCACCAATCATAAACTATCTCAAATAGCATAATGAAGCAACAAAGACAAAAATCCTTAAACATGCATAATGAAGCAACAAAAACAAAAATCCTTACTTTCCTTATCTTAATCCATCAAACAAAGCAAAAATAACAACAATTTCACAGCTTTACTAAAAAATCAGAAACCCCAACAAGCTAAAATCCCTAATTTTTCAAATTTATACACTATTGATCGCGACTGCGACGACTGCAACGATGAGGGCGACGGTGTGTGCAAGATGATTGTAGGTTATTAATCTCGCCAGAAAACAATGAGCACTTCAGGCACGACTGAGGGAGACAGAATAATCAAGGAAGACAATGCCTCGAAATGGCGTCATTGTTATCTTCAGTCGACAAATCAACACTGCTGGTGTGGGACCAGCGACATCGAAAGACATGTGGGCTTGCGAGCTCCTGTCGATTCGGAACGGCCGGATGGAGGTTGTGACCGGATTCGGAGAAGAAGGGGTTGAGAGATCTCCCTGGTGGGAGAAAGAGGGTTTTTTTTCATTAATTTTTTTAGAAAAAAAATCTTAATTTATTAATAATTAATTAATTTTTCAATCCACTCACATGTCACATTAGCATTTAATAGGAAATTTGACAGAGATTTGATATTGCAACGAATTAGTATGTATATGTACAACACTGCAATGTTTTAAAGACAAGATACGAGATTGTTATGCAATCCAAAGTTAAGGTGGTAAAACATAATTTACCCTATTTATGTAAATATATCTTATAAGATTAGAACTTGTTTTGTCAAATTTTAAAAGATTAGATTGAAATTATTATCAAGTGTAATTGTCTAAAAAAAGCACGTTTTTTTTTTAAAGTATAATGTTATAAATTATTTGTATAGAAGTAGTGTTACACTCTCTTACAATAGTGTCACTATCTAGAAGCGGTGACCACTATTTATAGAAGTAGAGATATCGTTTTTAGAAATAGTGTCACTGTTTCTAGGAATGATGACATCGTTTATAGAAATTGTGGCACCGGTTTTAGAAATAGTGTCATTGTTTTTAAGAATGGTGTCATGGTTTCTAGAAATAGTACAACTGTTCCTAAAAATAGTGTCACCGATTTTAGAAATAATGTTAATGTCTTTAAAAATAGTGTCACCGTTTCTGAAAAAACTAAAAAAGTTGGCTAATATAATAAGAAAATGACTTAAATTTTCATTAGTTTTCACACAAATATATTATTTTTAAGAAACAAAATTTCTATTAATGAAATCCTATCAAAAGTATTTTTATTAAATTTTTATTGATAATAGCAAAAAAAAAGGAAGGGAGGAATGAGTGACATGTGTCATGAGAGAAAGAAAAGAGATAATAGTGATAAGTGAAAGAGTAGAGAAAGATGATGGTGATAGGTGAAAGAGTAGAGAGATATTGGTGAGAGTTAAAGAGGAAAGACACGTGTCAGTTTTTTTTTAGATTTCTTTTATTATATTAAACTTTCGTCATTTTTATTAAAATTCAAGTCGTTTTCATCAAATAATGTTATTAGGTAATGTTTTGTTATTAAAAAGTTTAAGAAACTGCTTTCATTAAAGCTCCTATAATAAATTTAGTTTATTATTACTATTCTTTTGTCATTCCATTAGAGCCTTATCATTTAATCTGTGAATAATTAGCAACGTAAATGTGATTGCCCTTTCTACTAGACGGATTGGAACTTGCTTTACAAGTCAGAAATGCAATGATAAATAAAATTTATCTAGGGAATTGTTATCAACACTTCAAAAATCTTATTTTGCACTCTGTATTTTCTATAATTAAAATAAAATAAAATAAACTTGTAAGGAGTGTAGATAAAAATTTTGGAGTGCTAAAAACAGTTACTGACACACCCTAACCCGAATCAGGACATGCTGGCCATCACGTGAGGGTGACGTAGCCATGTGTATAGTGCATAAGCAATAATGATAATAGAGAATACGAATAAATGAAAACCAACTCATAAGAGTACTAGTTAAGACAAGTGCTAGAATATGTGTGAATATACAATCAGAGCGTAAGTAGCCTAAGTTCAGTTCAGAAAATAAGTACTAATTAAACGACACCCAAAGATTGCCTTACATTTGTGATAGTATGTCAGAACCTCCAATCAATCCTTGTGAGCCACCAACGAACAAGCTTATCTAAAACCTGGAGGGACGCAAAATAGAAAGTGTGAGTGGGCAAAAACAAAGCTTTTCAAAACCATTTCATTTATCAAATGCTCTAACCTCTCGCCGTAAAACATGTATAAATTTTCCAGAAATGGAATATAAATATATATATATATATATTTTTTTTTTTTCAAATCATGCTTCACATATCCATATTCATAAGTATGCCATGCCAAATATATAACAGAATGAGTAACTCAGGTGAAAATAAGTTCATGGAAAACATCATATTAGCCGGAATTCCTGTAGAGGTCTGTACGGTTGAATTCATAGCTCATTAGACAATATAGCTGGAGTCACAGCAAGTGACCTATACGGCAGTACACTGCACACGAGTCGGAACCACTGTAAAGGTCTGTACGACAAGACTGAGTGTAATATAGTTATGCTCAATGCTATGCTCTCATGATAGTTGTGCGATAAATCACTAGTCACCTACGAGTCAGACCATATATAATGGTCTGTACAACAAGATTGTGTACCTAAATTGGATCCAATGTGAGCATATGGTGCGGGAGGTGACATTATATACAGGCATGTGTCATATCTCTGGCTAAATCACAATCACCCGGGGTGCAGGTTTATGAGCTCTCAATCACGTCTCACATTATCAATATCTTATATAACAAAACATAATTCACCTGACACTTACATGAGCGTCCACATCACCAATTCATATTATGCATCATATACTAATTCATATGCTGAATATAAATTTATATGCATGACATTTCAAAGCATACCTTCATTTAAACACATTTTCTGGGAAAATATCAAGTATATAAATATATACTGAAAACCAAAAGCCCACTCACTGGTATGTCGAAGGGTCGTAGCCCCCGAGTCACCCATAACTGCGCTCGTCCTCGGGATAGGTCTCACTTATATGCGAAATAACTGAATAAACGTTATTTAAAGTACATAGACAAAACTAGTTAATAACTTCTCATATATTGCTCAAATGGGATGTTTGAATATACTAACGTGATCTACACAACCTCACAAACATCCCCATATTTTTGTCTATGTACTTTAAATAACGTTTATCCAAATAGAAGTTATGAACCAAAACAAATATAAGTTACAATCCAAATAGAAGTTAAAGTTTCAAACCAAATGAAAATTGGAACTAAACTTCAAAAAGTAAAATCCATTGCAATTCTTCAATTTTGAGATGTTGAAGCTTTTAGAGGAGGCATTGAACTTGTAGGAGATTAAGCTTGTGTCAAGCCTACATTACAAACAAAGAAAACATATTAGTAGCAAGAAGAATTAAAGTTGAAAATCATTTAATACCAAATTTACTACAAAAAATTAAGCATATCTTACTTGTTTCCACTTCTTCCATTTCCTTGTAAAATTGAAGCATACCTTCTGTTGGTTCCTTGTAGAAGTTTACTTCATCCGTCCTAAACTAATCACTAGTACACACTAGTGCCTCTACCATTTTAGGAGTTAAGGATGTCCTAAAAGGGTCCACAACACTCCTCCCCAGGCTAAATGCAGTTTAGGAATTGGAAACTCTTTTGTGTTTGATTTCCACCAACTTAAGAGATTAAAGCCAACAATAATAGTACTAATATAAGGAGTGGTGAAGTACTTATCAAATTCATTGGATATCTCCAAAAGACGTGCTCACTCCTTTCTTGTATAAGCTCCTTCATCATTTCAATTTTGTTCTCATTACCCCCACAAGCTTGAATTATGAACTCCTCATTTAGTTCTACATCTTCCAATAGAGCAACAATGGTAGTAGAAGCACCCCTCCTATACTCATCATACAAATCAAGCAAACATTTTTTAATCTCTTATACTCATTATACAAATCAAGCAAGTAATGGAATATTATAAATATGTGTTAATATAATTATATATTATATAATTTATAAATTATATATTATATTATGTCTTCGGTATGATATGGTAATACCCTGGTAATGGTATCCATTACCAATACTGTACCATGAAATTTCAGTACGGTACAATACCGTACCATTACCAATTTGCACAAAAAATTTGGCCCAAAATTGGTGTATGGCACGGCAATTTGGCAAAAAAATAAAAAATCCACCCCTAAGAATGAGCATAGCCCAATAGTCATATGCCCTACCCAATGAACAATAACAAACAAAGCTTACTTTACAATAAAACAAAAAATCCCCAAGCAAAAACATTAAATCAAAGTCCAAGTTAAAACCCAAACCCGAATTGCATACCGAGAAATGTATGCAGTGTCAAAGCGTTTTGAGTTAGCTCAAGTTGTACGGGTAGATGGAAATTAGATGTTTGCGAATTTAATTTAAGAAATTGCCCAATAATCATCTTTGTCGCATCTCTTCAATACAGATATAGTAACTGTCATATATCAATCTCCTCTCATGCTTGAACACCGCGAGATCAAGAGTTTCATTTCCTTCCATTGTACCCAAGAAAAAATCCATATTGGTTATCAAAGCTGTCGTCATCGACGCAACTATTTCACCGGCATTGTTCGTCAGCCGCCAAAAACAAAACCCTAACACAATGAACTCAAAAACAAAATTGAATTTCAACAGACAACCCAAGATTGAATTCCCATATGATATGTCACTTGTCCTTGTGTCTTCCATGCCTGTTCTACAGATTGTAGCGGTTGAAATTGGAATCCCAAACCTAGCCAAACGACCCACATCCTCAAATGAAACGGCACAGCCCAATTTTGAATTTGGGCCTCTCCTTTTCATTACAATCAAAATAATTGGCGCCAATTACTCGGATTCTCGCCGTACCGTGTCCGTCCAACCTCAGACAAACACTTTCCAGCTAATAACCAAAAAGTGACAGGAAGTCAGGCACTGTACTCGCGGACCCACTCGTATGGGGACAAGACTGAAATGATAAAGTGTTGATCAAGAGTCCGCCACGCGCTGCTTCCCATGCGGCGTGTCTAGTCGCCGGACTGTGGCCCAATCAATGACGATCTCAGTTCCAAGACTCGACATACACCGTTGGATGAAGGGGAAGGTAACAGGGTCGGTGAAAGAGCGATGCTGCAGTGCAGATGGTCAAGTCCACGCGCATGCTGTGGATGTGATCATGACCGTTTGATTGATTAAAAGAAGAATAAAATTAAAAGGGAAAAAGTTGGTAGATCATTGACTTGCTGTGGTGTGCAATCCAAAATGAGTTGGAGAAACTAAGCATCAAAATTAGTCATCGACATACGTCATTGAAAGGGACATAATATGGGAAAAAAGTTAAATGAAAAAAAAATGAAACTACAAGCAGTGGCGAAGCCAGAAATTTTCAAGGGGAGGGGCGAAATTTAAAAGCGTACAAAATTCCAAAAAATATGTAGACAACAAAATCCTTTTATATAGTAAAAAATTTAAGTGTCGTTTGTAATGTATTAATACAAACAAGTTACAACTATTATCGTTCGTAATGTATTAATACAAATAAGCCTACATGTGATGTCACACCCCATTCCTAATTAAAAATAGTTTTGGGGTCTTAATTGATGAGCCCAAGGCCCACCCCCTGATATATGTCCCTTTCTCCCGTACTCCCTCTCTCATCTCTCTTCCTTTCTCCCCTCACTCCCTCTTCTGCTCTTCTTCGAAGCTCCCCGAGCTCTCTCTCCCTCAAGTCGCCCTCACCCTCTCCCTCTCTACCCGTGAGCAACATCCATACCCACAATCTTATACACATGCACACCCTAGGACCCTCCCAAGCAAGAACTTAAACCGAGGACAGGTCCATGGTGCACCACAGTGGCGGAGGTAGAACAGCCATGGAGGGGTTGGGTTTTCCGGGAGGGGAGGGGCTGAACCTGCGCTGGGGCTATGTTTTCCGGCGAGGGGAGTGGCGGACGCCACTCCTCGCCCTCACGTGGCTTCGCCACTGACTACAAGTTGAATAACCGAAATTGGCTAAATTTTTTTTTTCAATAATCATAGATTTAAAGGAAAACTAATGAAAAGAGCTTGAAAATTTTGAGTTTTAACGACAAGGACAAAATAAAGGGTAAAATGAATAGTATCAGGATTGACTTGTTAGTGTAAAAATGTGGTTTTTCGTTAAAGTGAACAGTATCGGGAGCTTTTCATTAAAGTTCCCTAGATTTAATGATTTCAATATATATCTAGTCTCGTTATGAAATAGCATTTTCATGAAAAATGAAAACTAAAAGTTTAATGATCAAAGTTCCCTTAAAAATTTTCAACAATCATCAATTTTCTTTCAACAACCATATATATTTTCTTGAACAATCATGTTGGATTCTAAGAAGTTTGATGGATAGATGGTAGGAATTGTTCTTATAAGGTCATGTCAGTTCGAATCAGCCAAAAAACATTGAATTTCTTCATCATCAAACAGCCACAAGAATATCACATTTAATTACGTCTTAAAATTTTACAACATTGTCCAATTTTCTTCCTATTTCTTAGATTCCAATTAGAGCAGGGCTTTGCAAAAAGTCAAATTTTTATTTCATTATTTAAATAACTTCTTGAATGTGAAAACCAACGAATGAACGAGAAGCAAAATTTGATTATTGTTCTCCAATTATCATGTATGGATCATACGAAATAGACGAGCCCCTACTCAATCATGTTTTTTCTTTTAAAAAAAAAGGGACAACTTAATAAAAAGGGGCATTAAGATATATGTCCAAAAATTTGACGTACTATTGATTTTAGTCCAATTTTTTGAAGTTTATGATTTAGGTCCACTTAGCTCATTTTTAAACCACTTTTACCCTTTGTTTTCAAATCTTGAATATTTAAACATGTGCAATCTATTAAATATTAAAAAAAAAAAAAAGCCGTTTCCATTCTTTACCTTTCAATAAAATAAAATATTTTTCTCATAGATTAAGTTGCAAAAATATACAACCTAACTAAAAGGTACTAATACATAAATGTATATATACCTATAAGCAAGGTATAAATATTTAATTATTAAATATTTAAATAATTTCTTGAATGTGAAAACCAATCAATGAACGAGGAGCAAAATTCGATTTTTTGTTCTATTCATCAAAAGATATTTTTTCATTAACGTGTTTGTGTTTTTAGGGTTTTGTTCTACAATGGAGAGTAAGAGTAGCTATAAGGGCTCGAATCGGCATTTCATATTACAGTTACAAGTTGTTTACTTTTACATTTTTAAGTGGAGTGTATTCAAAAAACACATGTGGTGTTAATAAAAAAACCAATAATAATTTTTCTTTTTGTTGAAAAGGGAAATAATAATTAAAATTTGATATGGAATATTCTACATGAGTAGGTGTATCTCTCAATTATCATGTATGGATCATACAAAATAGACGAGCCCCTACTCAATCATGTTTTTTCTTTCCAAAATAAAAAAAAGGACAACTTGTGGCAAGTCACGGTTATCCATCATATCCGGACCCGAGAGGCTATGGAGAATTTCACATTGCCCGTGGCTAAAGTCAAGTAAAATCACCAGTTTGGAGCATCAAACCTAGAACGTGCCACATATTTATTTTATGGAAAGCTTTAGTCCACGCTCTTACTGTTGAGTCACTTACTATCGTTCCTACTCAATCATTTGCATGATACTAGAAAAACAAGTGTACCACCAAAAAAACAAAAAATTAAATAAGAGTTGGGTTAACATACAAATTCAGTGATATATATTCAAGTTTTAATTAAGGGAGACTTTGGATGCAGTTCCTAACTATGAATAATCTTTGACTGAAACCTTATTGGTTTTCAATTTTTGATCAAAGTCCCAGAAATTAATGTGATCATTTATTTTTATGTACGTTACTATATTTTTTAAATTAAAAATTAAAATTTATAGTTGTTTATATTAATGAGATTTTAAATAAAAATGACACACCCCGACCCGGAATGTCCACTAGGACTCCGAATCGAGTTGTGCTGGCCGACACCTGGAAGGTGACGAAGCCATGAAGTGTGATGATGTGGAAAAATATGAATAAATTTAAACCTAAGAGTGTCTAAATACCAGAGTGCGCTAGTGAGCAGGAAAGAACCCACTTGACACGTGAAGTTAGAGCATAAGTAAGTACAGTAGAGTGGATTAAGAATTGTATCCTCGAAAGAATCTCCAATACTAAGAATCGTCACGAATCTTCGACAATAAGAAAGCTTAGCTAATAAAACCTGGAGGGTGAAAACAAAACATGGGTGAGTGGCCCTAGAAATAATTTTTTTAATAGAAACCATATAAAACATTATAACCCCTCGCTGCAACACCTGTATAGTTTCCAGAAAAATCATACTACGTATCAATGTGAAATAAAAAATATATCAACTGTAAATCCATAATTATACTACAACACAACATCTCATCAGTAATATCAATAATCATGTGATTAATAACCCATACTAGCACGCAAGTCGGAGTCACCTATGGTGACCTGTACGACTGCACCCATATCTCATCAATGAACGCTAGCATATAAGTCGGAGTCACCTCTTGTGACCTGTACGACTCATCACATATGCTAGCTCATCACATATTTCATCATATATGCTAGCTTATCACATATTTCATCACATATGCTAACTCATCACATATTTCATCACTTATGCTAGCTTATCACATATCTCATCACATATTTCATCATATGTGCTAGCTCATCACATATTTCATCACATATGCTAGCTCATCAGTCGGAGTCACCTCTAGTGACATGTATAACTTATCCATAGCTCAATAAGTATACATGCACATAAGTCAGAACCACCTAAAGTGGTTTGTACGACAGGATTGGGTGTAAATAAATATGCTCAAGTGCTACGATCATGTGAAGACTGTGCGAATAATCGCGGGTCACCTATGAGTTAGAACCACCTATAATGGTCTGTACGACAGGACTGTGCACCTACCTTGGATCCAAGGTGAGCGTAAGGTGCGGGAGGTGAACATCACGTGAAGGACTGTGCCCTGGCCACGGGCGGGAGCACTAATATCGGGGTGCAGGTTTATGAGCTCTCAATGTATCTCAACATAACATGTACAACTCATGGGCAACCCGTACGATAGTGCCATAGTTGCTTAAAACATGCATGTAGTCATGCCATAACTCCATCATTTTGACTAATACCATAAACTTGAACTTACCTGGGTGTCTTGCATTCACCCTTGCACTTCAAGCGTTCACAATAATTATGTGCAGGTAATATACATATAGATAAATCATGATGCAATCTGATACTCAAACATGTCATAGCATTATCAATTATATACATACATATATATATATATATATATATATATAATATGGCATAAAATGCATAAGCTGTAATGCCCTACTCTCGAACTATCTATTTTCGGAAATAATTATCGGTGATAAGCCCAACTAGACACTAGTTTAATTAACTATCACTAATTATGTTTCCTTACTTCAAATTCTTGATTCTTCACACATTGATTTATGACTAACATTTAACCACTAATTCATAAGGTTAAATCTCACATTTTCCACCAATGTCCCTCACATTATTCAATTCCCTAAACAAGGCTATTGTCTCAATTATTTAGTCTTATTTATTGTATGGCTGCATCTAACGTCTTGTTAAACTGCCTACGTACCCTAAACAGGGATCAAGCCATTCGTAGTTCACAATAGTATTTCAAAGCATTCATAGTAATCATAAGCAATAATCAATTTATAAACATTTATGGAATTGTCAATCATATATATATATATATACGATAGAAAGGAAAAGACCCACTCACCTGAGGTTCGTGCTATGACTCCCTAGCACGCATATCGAGACATTAGGAACCATCGTCGCCTATGACCAATTATCAAATCACATCTCAGAGTTCTGACCGATAAAATACATAATTTACATAAAATGCATCCCTACGTAATTCAATTCGGAAGATCTGCATCACGGATTTTCGATCCGTTGCTTCCAAAGATCCACATTATACCTCTAGAACAACATCCTAAAGTCCCATTACGATCTAACGGTCGGATCTCCGCCAATTGCCAAAACTAAGTGGCGGTTAACCTTTTATTTCATGAACTTACAAATCCAATTTGGGAAGATCCATATATCGGATTCCTGATCCGTAAGTTCCTATGGTCCTTAAATATTATGTACTATAACGTATTAAAGTTTGGTGACAATCCAACGATCAGATCGTCGATTCATATAATGACCTATTAACGTAACGTAGAGAATTTAGATTCTAACAATCAACTTACGTCATACAATTACTAAAACTGAACTCAAAGCATCTAATTAGCCTAAGAATAACATTGATAGCCCCCTGGCCACGCGCTGCTGCAGGTGGCGGTCGACCACCTCGACTCGCCGGAAAATCCAACTATTTCAAAAATTATCAAATTTTACAGGAATGAAGATCTCAATGAGTAGAGTAAACTTTATTCCTGTGGTCAAGTTCAATTTGGCTTGGAAGAGCCCCAATTTTGCTAAAACCTGTCGGAAACCCTGGTTTTGGGTGTCCTCAATTCGGCTCCATAACAACTCTGACGCCCCCAAACTTGTTTGGGCTTTGTTCCTGAGCTTCAGAGGAGTATTTTGGTGGTGGTAATTCGATGAAATCATTTAAGAATTTGGTGAATCTCGGCTAAGAACCGTCGCACCCACTGGTGCGATTTTTCCTAAAATTATCACAAAATTCCTTTAAATTTTGGATGGAAAAGGAAGATGGAAGGTTATGGAGTAGGTTACAGGTAGTGGGAAGGTTTGAATCGCCGAAAAAATGGCCGAATTTGGCCATGTGCTTGTCGGGTTGAGCGGGTCAAGGGGGAAACCCGGTTTCTCCCTCCTTCTCACCTTCCCTCCTTTCCCTCGTTTTTCTTCTCTCTGGTTGGTCAGTCTCTCTCTTCCTCTCTTTTGATTGGGCAGCAACCCTTCTCTTCTGCTTTCTTTCCCGCCCCTCCTTCTTCTTTCTCTTATTCTTCAACTTTTTAAAATCACTCAATGATAAACAAAATATAATCATTATAAAAATGTATAAAATATATAAATAGTGACTAAACAAAAGTACTTCTCGGGTTTATAGTTTCGTAACGTCGAGTACTTCAAGAAAACGCTAAGGATTAATTCATACACCTCGTTATACGTTGGTCAATGGAAGTCAAGATCCTCGCCTCTAAAGGCATTTTCGTAAAATCAGACTTTTAAAATTTATAAAAATGTAAAATTTGGGACGGGATGTCACAAAAAAACCATAATTTGTGGGATTAAAAATATTAAATATACATATACTATTGTATGTGTGTGTGTGTGTGTAAACATGGGTACATTCATCAAAATTAACCAAAAAATTATTGTATCAAAACATGGGTACATTCTTCAAAATCACCAAAAAAAAAAAATATTAGGCTTAATAACATTAGTAAATTTCTTAGATTAAACTTAACATGGATACATTCTCAAATCAAAGAAAAAAGAATGTACCCATATAAGTTTAAAAATGGATTAGAGAAAAATTGAATAGATTTTATATAAAAAAAAGGGTACATTTTACATAAAACAAATTTGTATATTTAAGAATGAGTACATTTTCGGATTAAAATTTTGAAAAAATTACATGAATGTGTAACATCCCTCATCGCCTAGGGGAGTGGATCCTGTAAGTCTTATATGTATATTCTCATCTCTACCTAGCACGAGGCCTTTTGGGAGCTCACTGGCTTCGGATTTCATTGGAACTCCGAAGTTAAGTGAGTTCGCGCGAGAGCATTCCTAGGATAAGTGATCTATTGGGAAGTTCTCGTGTGAGTTACCAGAAATAAAACCGTGAGGGAGTGGTATGGGCCCAAAACGGACAATATCGTGCTACGGCGGAGTTGACCCAGGGATGTGACAAATGGGTACATATAATTAGCATGGGTACATTTAACAAAATAAAAAATGGGTACAAATACAAATAAAACTTTAAAAATTTTGGGCACAAAAAGAAATTAATATATGGGTACAAATTAAAATTGAAAAGAAAATTGGTACAAATTAAAATATGGTTGCAAATTAAAAATGGGTACAAACTAAAAATAAAAATATATGATAAAATTTTTTGCCATAAATATAAATATACTAATTGTAACATTTTTAACATTAAATGTCTATATTTAGAAAAAAAAAAATTTATTATTAAAATAATTAAAGATGTTATTAATACGAAAGACCTTGATCAAAATTGAAAATGAATCATGTTTTAATCAATGGAATAACAAAATGAATAACAAAAGGAATGATGATAACCTAATTTATCCTTTAATTAATTAAGAAATAAATATATTTTAATTAAAGCAACTGAGTTTCGTTTTTTAAATGCGTCTGAGTGTGTCTCACACATAAACAATGTGCTAGGACTTGTGCAGGCCACAGACAATATCATGATCAGGATCCCATCAATTTAGGGGATCCTCAGCATCTCCATGATGTGAAAAATAAGTATCAAATGTGAATTTGATGACAATATTTTTCTCCTCTCCGATCTTAATATTTTTCTATAAAATTATTATTAATATTTCAAAAATTTTATTTTGTATTTTGAACTTTTTATATCTAAAAAAAAAGTACTGAATAAAATGAAAATTTAAAAATATTAAAATCAATTCTTGTTTTCTATTATAATAATATTTATAAGACTTGCTTTAAAAAAAAAACAATTAATTGAAATAATTTTTGATAATTTATAATTGGCCAACTAAAGGAACTCACACATGAAAACAATTAGAAAATTAATTGAAGCACATTTTCTCATATGTCAAAATTGACAACAAAATGTCAAACTACATAAGACTAGTGTGGATGCAAATTTCTTCCTTTTTGATCTTGGACAAAATTGAACCTACAAAACAATTAACACCTTTGGTTAAGGCCAAAAGTCTCACATGCCCACGATGAATGGGGGGGGGCTTTGGCCGAAAAACCTCCGATGCCAAAGTTAGAATATAGAGAGAAGTGTTTAGAGAGTTTTTGGAGTTTTGCAAGAGTGTGGAACTACGTTTTTAGAGAAAATGGGGTTCAATATATAGAGCATGGCCGACCCCCCTTTTGAGAAAAGGTGGCCGGCCATTTGGAGTATTTTTGTGTGAAATGGGTGATTTAATTGGTAATTAATGGATTAATTAGGAATAAATCCATTAATTAGCAAATTAACTCAATTTATATGGAATGTTTTGAAGGTTATGAAATAATTACCCTTTGGAAAATATAGGATGAGGATGAATGAAATAACTTTGAATTTGTTACCTATTTTGGACATTTTTGACTTGATTGAGGGATGATTGTCCACTGCTGGCGCGTAGGAATCCCGATGTGCCTCGAGGGTAATTTTGTCCTTTTTACCCAAAAATCCACGTGTCGCCTCTTGATTATTTTTGGCTCCACAAATGCCCTCGCACCTGTTGGGCTGCTCGTAGGAAAGGGCAGTAGGTGTAGAGATCTTCTTGCTTGAGGAAACATAAGATTGTTTCCTATTTTAATGTTGATTCTCTCTTTAATTATAAAAATTAGATCCTTCTAGGAAAGGGAAATAAATTTCTCTCAAAGCCTATTTAAGTCCACCTTAAGTGGGTTATTAAATTAACTTTGGAGAGCAATTTATTCTACCCTACAAGAGAGAGCTTAGAGGATATTTGTTCCCCCTCCTCTAGCAATCTTCTACATCTTGCCTGTGCAAATGACCATCTTTCGTTGTTTTCTTCGTCTTCTCTGCGGCGCACCGAAGTAAGAAAAATATAATTTTCCTTGTATTTTACTAGGATAGTGTTGTCGCGGGGTAGCCATCGGGGTGGTGCAGCACGTTGGCTGGCAAGGGCCAGGAGTCGGCTCGGCATGGGCCAAAAAGATGTTGTGGTTGGGACCACTGCTTGGGCCACTTGGCTTGGCTAGTGTCAAAGGCAGCTTGCGGGGCTGGGGCCGCGGATTGAGGCGTTGGGGGGCAGTGCTAGATGAGTCACATGGTTCTTGTCCTTTGGGCTCTTGGTCCTGATAAGGGCTAGGCCGGTGATTGAGAGAAATGAAAAGGTCGCGGGCCTCATGGGCTGCTAGAATGCTGGGCATGTAAGCCTCATGCCTGCTGGTCCGAGAGAAAAAATGAGGGAAAAACCAGTATGAGTTGAGCTCCCCTGTTGCGTATCGTGAATGGCGTTGACTGCTTAGTTTTCTTCGCCGGGAGAAATGTGGGCTGCTCCCGAGAGAGAAGGTAAAGAGGATTGAGGTGGATGCATTGGCTAGTCTGAATGCTGTCGTGGAGCCTATTATAAATGAAGGTGGAAAGAAGAGATCTTCCCCGCTTGCTCAAAAGATGCTGATTGAGAAAATTGAAGACTTGCTCTGTTGCTTGTGAGGGTCTGCCTGTTGCAGAGAGTCTTGTGATTGACATGACTTCTTCCAGTGGGAAGAAAAATGAGGCTGCTAGATTTGAGCATGTGGCACCTGCCATGTCGAGAATGACATGTACGATTATTGATAGTATTACTCAGTGTAGAGGTCTTGTCATGCCCCTAGTGCCGAAGTCTGTGCCATGACGTCCGTTAGGAGCAAAGTCCGGTTCTCCTTTGGAAAGGCTTGCTATTATGAAAAATGATAGGGTGGACTCTACTGCTAAAGTGGTGCTAAGGCCCACTCTCTCTGCTGTTGAGACTGATTCGCCTACTGAGGAGGAGGAGACTACTCGTGTTGACAGTTGTGAGAAATCCATTAAGCCTAATTCTAGGGAGGCTACTGAGATCTGTGTGCTCTTAAAACTAGATCTGCTTGAAGACATGGACGCTTGTGCGAAGTTTATTGATAACGTTTAGAAAGGTTTGTTTGCCCAAGTTCCTTTGCGAAGCATACTACCCAATATAGAATGACTGCTCCGCTTGCTATGATGTAGATATAGCAAGGTTGCCAATGAGGTGGTGAAGACTATGGAAGCTGAAGCTTATTCCTCAACCGAGGAAATCAAGAGGTTGGATTATGAGCTCGTTGCTTTGAAGAGGTCTAATATTTTTGCCCCCACTTCTCTGCAGCTTGAGACCGCTCGCCAAGATATTGTTGACTTGAAGACTAAGCTTGACGCGATCCAAGTCAAGTATGAAAGTGCAGAGAAGGAGATTGGATGTTACATACCTCATATTCAAGATCTTGAGTTTGCAGTTGATGAGCTTCGTTTCGCTGTTTATGCAAAGGATGAATAGTTGATTGCTTCTTATAATCAAATGATCCACTTCAAAAGAATCGTCGATAGGCTTGAAGCCCAATCGTTGGAACTTCAAGGTGTACTGAAGATCAACGAAAGTTTAAAGAATGAAGTGGATGAGTTGCAGCGCGTCCGTGTTGGTCTGTTCGAGGAGGATGAACAGCTGAAGGGTCAGAAGGATGGGCTCGAGGTTTTGAGACCTTCTCTATTTCTCCGGAATACTTACTTGCTTTTACTTTTGAGGCTTCCATTGGTGAAGTAGTTAGAAAAGTTGGTGCCTAAGCTGGGGCAGTCAGGGGTGAAGCGATGGATGATACCATTGCTAAGAGCGTCGTGGCTACTGAAGGTGTGGCGACTGAGTAGTCGTGGGATGTCGAAGCTGCTGAAATGTAGTCTTCTAGATAACCTTTATGATTTTCTTTATTTTTCCTTAGAGCTCTTATTTTGCTTGAACTTCTTCGGCCTTTGCTAGTAGTTTATAAACATGTTTCATTTGTTTTTCTTCATCTTCACTTCTTTTGTTTATGCACTAACCTTTGGACTTTATAGACCAGTGGCATATGTGTTACTTTTCTATAACCAGATAGGCCCGCATAGTCTATGCAGTCGTAGGTGTTAGTGCAGAATTTTGCAAAGTTGTTAGCCATAGGGTTGGCAGTTGGATGCCTTACTTACAGAAGTAGACAAGTCCGCGTAACCACTAGGCTGTTAACCTTGACTTTCTCCAATTTCGTAGGTTGCGTAGCAAGTATCACAACATTTTAAGACTTGGTGTAGGTTGTTCTGCGCTTGGCAGAGGTAAAGCTTATCGACTACGTAGCATGTCGGCAATGGATAAAGTTTCGTATATACACATTAACTTGTTTAACCTTTCGCAAGAATGTGCAGTTGTATAAGTCTAGCGTGGTTTTACTGCTCGAAAGGCAAGCCGTAGGCAGTCTTCCGGAAATCGTAGGCTACCTTAGTGCACTCGGTAGTAGCTTTAGGGTTTCAGGGTAGCTGTCTGTAAGGCGTGCTGCGTAATGTGCCCCCTCTGTCTCTACGGCCCAGTTCCCCACGGATTAGGCCAAGAGACCTAACATCCTTCAGTTAGCTAAGCTTTGAAAAAGACCATTGTGGCTACTTCTAGGAATCCCGGTGCAAGCCATCGTGCATCTAGTTATACTAGGGTAGCCAGGCTCATCCACGTTTGGATATTCAGAGTGTAGAGTTTATCTTCCCGTCTTGAAGAGCTGACCCATGTGGGTGTTGGGGAATTGGTTTACTCTCTCGCACTGGAGAGTAATTAATTTACCCTCTCGAACTGGAGAGCATGGTTAGTCCCTCGGGGGGCGCAATTCCTGCTATGAGTCCCTAAGAAGAGGCGATTTTCTTTTGAAATGCAGGAGTGATCAGTTGTTGTAAGCATACAGCTGAGCCAAGTTGTGATCACTTCTGAATTCCTCATTGAAAAATGAGTGAAACAAACGAGAACTTAGCTATAAGGTAGAAACTGCATAACAATTGGATAGTCCTCGGCTTGTGAGGTGGTGCCCGTCGAGTTACTTGAGTTTTCGGGCTTTGATGTAGCTGGAGGTCACACATGGTACTTCCTCAGATTGTAGGCGCTATACTGCTTTTCGATCTTTTATCGTTTCATGGTGGAAAATGTGTAATTACTCTTGCCGCCTACTCTGTTGATTTTGTACGAACCTTCCCAGATGGGATCCATCTTTTTAGAGCCTTCTTTATGGGCAGTGATGAAGGCTTTTCTTAGGACTAGATCTTTTGGCTGGAACTGCCGGATCTTGGCCCTTTTGTTGTAGCTGGAGATGAGCTGCTGTTGGTAGGTTGCGATGTGGGTGATGGTCTGTTCGCGCTTCTCCTCTGTTAGATCTAAGCTTATGGCCATCTCTTTAATGTCCGATTGCTTGTATTTTGGTGGTACGATATGCCCATAGACATCCGGGGAGTTCGTCTAGCCATTTTCCCTTCTTGTTAGTGAGAGATTTCTTGAGGCAGTCGATGATCATCTTGTTGGATGCTTTGGCCCGCCTATTACCTTGAGGATATATTGGGCGTTGTCGGTGACAATAGATTGAGGGATGCCAAATTGGCAAATGATGTTCCTTCATATAAAGTGTTATATGTCATTCTGAGTTGTGGTTGTCATGGGTTCTGCTTCTACTCATTCGGTGCAGTAGTTGTTTGCCACAATCATCAAGCATCTGCCCATAGTAATAGGCGGCATAGGTCATACCAGGTTGATTGCCCACTGCATGAACGGCTAAAGACTCGATTGCGGGTGCAGCTCGCTAGCAGGCAGTGCTGGTACCGGCTTGTAGCGTTGGCAGCGGTCGTACTTTTGTACTAACTCCTTAGCATCTCGGTGTATGGTAGGCCAACAGTAGCCTGCGTTAAGAGCCTTCTATGCTAAGGATCAACCTCCGGAGTGATTTCCACAAGTGCCTTCGTGGATTGAGCTTAGAACCTTCAAGTCATCGGGAAGCGCTAGGCAGCGAAGATGTGGTCTGGTGTAAGATTTTCGAATGAGAATGCTGTTCCACATGTAGTAACATGCTGCCTTGATTTGGATTTTCCTAGACTCTAACCTTTTCGTGGGGAATGTACCATTGACCAAGTAGTCTACAATGGAATCTTGTCCGTTTGGAGTTGTACTAAACTGTGACACCGCGGCTGCTGGCTTCGTCTCTATGCTTGGCTCGTCTAGATACTCCATCGGAATAGAGCATTTGAGTTGGTGGTCGAGGGCGGAGCCTAGGCCGGCTAGTGCATCCACGTGAGCGTTGTCTACCTGTGGAACTTGAGTGAGGGTGTGGGTTTGAAACGCCTCAAGTAGTCTAGCTAGTGATTAATTAGGAATCAGAATGAATTGCGAGCTTTTTCACCACCAAGTCTTTTGCCATTTGGAGGCATGCTAGTAGGGTCTCGTATTCTACTTCGTTGTTTGATGCAATTGTCACATCTCGACCCGGGCCCCCACCATATCCCGGGCTCGACTCTGCCGTAGCACAATATTGTCCGCTTTGGGCCCCGACCATGCCCTCACGGTTTTGTTTCTGGGAACTCACACAAGAACTTCTCAGTGGGTCACCCATCATGGGATTGCTCTCGCGCGAACTCGCTTAACTTCGGAGTTCCTATGAAATCCGAAGCCAGTAAGCTCCCAAAAGGCCTCGTACTAGGTAGAGATAAGAATATACATATAAACCTTACAGGATCCACTTTCCTGTGCGATGTGGGATCTTACAATCCACCCCTTTAGGGGCCAACGTCCTCGTCGGCACACATCTGGCCATGGATTGGCTCTGATACCAAATTGTCACATACTGACCCGGGCCCTCACCATATCCCGGGCTCGACTCCACCGTAGCACGATATTGTCCGCTTTGGGCCCCGACCACACCCTTACTGTTTTGTTTCTAGGAACTCACATGAGAACTTCCCGGTGGGTCACCTATCATGGAATTGCTCTCGCGCGAACTCACTTAACTTCAGAGTTCTGAGAGAACTCGAAGCAGTGAGTTCCCAAAATGCCTCGTGCTAGGTAGATATGAGAATATACATATAAGGCTTACATGATCCACTCCCCTGAGCGATGTGGGATTTTACAGCTTTGAAGCCTAGAGTGATAGCTTGCTTAGGCATTAAACCGTTTGGGTGACAAGGACTATGCCTGCTCTCGAACCCTTGTAGTTGGATATGTCGTGGACATGCAAATACCAGAAGTCTCTATCGGGTGGAGCAGACGTGGCTAGGGTGTTCTCGGCTACTTCCGAGGTATCGTTGGGTCGCTCTGTTGTGTCGTGAATGTGTGGCAGGGAGCCGTGGAGCTAGGGCTATGTTACATGCAGTAGGAGATACTCAACTGCTAGTATTGGACCACTATAGAGTTGAATTATAAAGCAAGGGTCTGCTGGGACCGTGTGACACGTAGCAAGAAGTGATGCTTAACTACCGGTACATGTTGCTCATATCTAGAATCTTTTGGGACGACGAGTACAAAACTTGCTTTCGAGTGTGTCGTTCCAATGTTTGTCTGCCCTTTGGCGCGTCTTTTGGGCCGAGTTGTTGTGTTCGCCAGAAAACTTTGCATTCGCCAGGGTCTTATGCCTTTATTGTCGCGTGTCTAGATTAGGCGGAATAGTGCGTCATGAGGATGACTGCATGCGTTTGAAGGTAAAACTTGAGCTTCCGGGTTCCAAAGTTAGCTTTTGAATTTCTAATAGCATCGATAAGAGCTTTTGAACTGTAGAATACATGTAGTCGGCTCTTCTCGCATGATGGTAGAGCTTATTGCTGCTTTAGATATCGTCAAATATGCGAATAAGTCATTCGCTGCTTCTGGTTTAGATGGTAGGGATGTGATGTTGGGTACTTCTTCAAGTCCTTGAATGTGCATCGGCAAGCCTCGTCACAAAGTGCATACATACTTCTCTGCCAGAGCGAAAAACTCTGGCAGAGTTAAATCTTCTTTCATGATCAATTTTTTGAATAACTAGTGGTCTGCTGGAAGTCCTTTTTGGAAGGCTGCTCTAGCTATCGAGTCGTTACATCCGACTATCATTGCATTCTTTGCTTTGAACCTCTTCATATAGTCGCGAAACGACTCATTTGGGTTCTTCTTGACATTGAACAAATGGTCGGACTTCTTTTTGATCGAGCGATAGGATGAATATTCTTTGGTGAAAACTAAAGAAAGTTCGTCGAAACTCCGGATGGATTGTGGTGGCAAGGTGTAGAACCAATCTTGCGCATTGCCTTGTAGAGTGGTGGTGAATATCTTGCACATGAGATCGTCGATGTCTCGATAGAGGATCATTGTGCTTTGGTAGTGCTTTAAGTGTCTTTCCGGGTCTTCATCCCCTTTGAAAGATGTGAAATATGGTATGCTGAACTCGCGTGGAGGCTCTGCCTGCTCGATCTCGTAAGTGAAGGGTTACCTACTTATGTTGGTCATGTTCCGTCGTAGTGCCTCGTCGGTGACCTTGTTGCGTTGGAATTTACGCAATCGCTTGGTCAATAGTCTCTCTACTTCTTCTTGAATTTGCCTTTGTTGGGGTAGTGGACCTTTCAGTTGCCCCGAGCCTCGACTTGCTGATCTAGATAGCTCTTCCATGTGTTTGGCTCGTCTATGTCGCGGATGCGGTGCGTGTAATGCATTCCTAGCAGGTGAGCAAGTTTTTCGCAGGTTACCGGTTGAACTTGAGCTGGATAGAGTGACTGCTTTTCTCCGTTTGTCGTGCTGCCTACTCCGATGTGAGGTGGATGATGCTCTTTGCGGGCTTAGCCACGAATGAACATTTCGCCTAGAAGGTACCGTGTATGTATGCTCGTTCGTGGGCCTAGTTGAGAGTGCATACTCTTTCGCGCACTAAGAATGGAGTATACGCTATCTCGGGGGCCCAATCAGGAGTGTATACCGCCTGAACACTCGGTTCGTGGCTGGTCAAATGGCTATTGGAAAGGTTCTTTGTTTGCCCTTGTCCTACTTTGGGACACCTCGTCTGCGGCACGTTGCATCTCGATGCGCTGCAAGAGTTGGTTCACCAAGGTCGTCTGCTGTTCGAGGGCACTTGTCAACTCTATGACTTGTTAAGACAAGTGTTGTTCTCCATTTGGGTTGGAATAGTTTGGAATGAATGCGTCTCCTTGAGCAGTGGAAGTGTGGTAGACTCCGAGTGAGAGATTTGGGTTGGGAAATGCCAAATCCACAGAAAAATATGGTGAAAATGCTCCCGGTTTGATCGTCGGTCTGAAAATTTGGAGCCAGGACGGTTGAACTAATCTTGGATCGATTTGGGTTGCTTGGAAGGCCACATGAGCAGACTGGGTCGCGGGAGTAGGTTGGGCCACGAGAGTGGGTTGCTCGGCGAGAGTAGGCTGCTCGGCGTATGGCGTACGTGGGTGCGAGGCTAGGGCTCGACTTGGTAACGTGTTACGCTCGCGTTGGGTTTGGAGTGACATGGTTTAGGCCGTGGGCCTTGGATGGCACGGCTTGGGTTGTGGCAGTAGTGCCATAGACCTCGTCGCGGGTGGTTGCCATGGTGGCCACCACGGTGGAGCCTCCTAGTGGTGATGCCGCTCTTCTTATTATCACATTTAGCCTCATGGATCACCGCGGTCCCATCTCTTGAATATTGAAATTTTCACTTGTTGAATTTTCTAAATTTGTAGCCATTGTACTTCTCTTTTACATTTTATCAAAGAATTTTTGGAAATAAAAAATTCTAAAAATAAGAACGTACGAAAAATCTACAAATGGACAAGAAAATAGAAAACCTTGGATGCGAGAGTCTTCTACGAGTGTGGGACTCAACTCTCAATGAAAGCACCAATTTGTGGATGCAAATTTCTTCCTCCTTGATCTTGGACAAAATTGCACCTACAAAACAATTAACACCTTTGGTTAAGGCCAAAAACCTTACGCGCCCACGATGAATTGAGGGGCTTTGGTCGAAGAACCTCCGATGCCAAAGTTAGAATTTAGAGAGAAAAATGTTTAGAGAGTTTTTGGAGTTTTGCAAGAGTGTGGACCTACGTTTTTAGAGAAAATGGGGTTCAATATATAGAGCATGGCTGGTCCCCCTTTTGAGAAAAGGTGGCCGGCCCTTTGGGGTATTTTTGTGTGAAATGGGTGATTTAATTGGTAATTAATGGATTAATTAGGAATAAATCCATTAATTAGCCAATTAACGCAATTTATATGGAATGTTTTGAAGGTTATGAAATAATTACCTTATGGAAAATATAGGATGAGGATTGATGAAATAACTTTGAATTTGTTATCTATTTTGGGCATTTTTAACTTGATTGAGAGATGATTGTCCACTGCTCGTGTGTAGGAATCCCGATGTGCCTTGAGGATAATTTTGTCATTTTAACCCAAAAATCCACATGTCGCCTCTTAATTATTTTTGGCTCCACAACTAGCATATCGATTGAGCTTAAGGATGGGCAAAATATTCACGGGTATGGGTAACCGCAGTTACTTGTCTATTTAAAGTTTACGGTTACGGTTATAGGTAACTGTTTAAACAAACAAATGGTTATGGGTATAACCATTTGTCCATGAAATTTAAATGGACGGTTATGAGTATTATTCGTGGTTACAACAGGTATTCATTACCTGTATATTTTAATACATGCAAATTAAAAAAATAAAAATAAAAACCCCTAAATTGTTCATTCTGGGAGAGAAAATAAGTGTTTATCACAGTAGGTGCTTTTTCTGCCCCCATGTTTCATTTTCAAACGTGCTCGAGTGTGCAGAGGAGCAAATAGTGGAGTATGGAGGCAAGGAACCTGTTTAGTCCCAACTTTCCAAAATTATGACTAATTTTTCTTTTTTTATTTTCAAGTGGTTAAAAAAAAAAAAAGTAGACCACTGAAAAATTGGGTAAATGAGTAAAGAAAATGATAAACGAGTTAAAAATGATATACGGTTATGGTTAAATGGATATGTGATTATAAATATGGTTAACCGTCTATAAATGGTTATTCATATGGGTATAATTGTTTATGCGTTGGGTAAACGGTTATGCAAATATGAGAATAAGCAGTTATGAATAAATAATCTCAGTTACCAACGTGCTATAACCGTTGTTCATCCCTAATTGAGCTTCATCTCACCTTTAAATTTAATTCCATGACATTCTAGTTAAAGTTTCTCCATCTGAGATGCTCTAATATCTTTATAATTTCTTCTTTTTAATTTTCAAACGGCACCGTTTGCTGCCAATGAAATCTATGTGTAAAACTTAAATTAAGGACTCTACGCCATCGTTTTCGTAGGAGAGTTTCAAAATCCAACGTCGTCTCCTTTTTTAGGCCCCATGCAGTAAATGAGGGCGAGTCATCGGAGGTCGTTGTCATGAGATATTTTTCAGTATGACTGTTATCCGAGATGGTACACCACGTATTCCTATAGAAATAATGGATTATATGTGTTAAAAGGTTAATAACTTAAAAATTAAAATGGATTATGTGTGTTAAAGGTTAATAATTAAAATTTTTCACCATTTACATAACAACACGTGATATACCATCCATATTTCCGTCACAACTAAAAATTTTTTCCTTGTCAGCACAAAATTATATCCACTCACACTCCCCCTATTGAAATAACAAACAGAAAAATATTAATTAATTTTAATTCAGAGATTAATTAATTAAAACAAAGAATAATATTAATAATCTCACTTATATGACTCCCTCTCTTCCCAGTCGATCATGCAGTCCTTCCACTTCACTCTCACCCTCACTCTATCTCCAATGGCTTCCACTCCTCTCCTCCCGCTCCTCTTCCTCCTCACATTCTTCAAATTCTCAGCTCAAATCGCGCCGCAAACCGCCGATCAAACCCTCAAAACCTTCATCTTCCGCGTCGACCGCCACTCCAAGCCCTCGATTTTCCCCACGCACTATCACTGGTACGCCTCCGAATTCGCCGACCCGCCCCAGATCCTCCACGTGTACGACACCGTTTTCCACGGCTTCTCCGCGTCTCTCACTCCCAACGAGGTCTCCGTCATCTCCGACCACCCTTCGGTGCTTGCCGTGATAGAAGACCGTCGCCGGAGTCTCCACACTACTCGCTCACCCCAATTTTTGGGGCTCAGGAACCAGAGGGGGCTGTGGTCGGAATCGGACTATGGCTCCGATGTAATCGTCGGAGTATTTGACACTGGCGTCTGGCCGGAGCATCGGAGCTTCCAAGATAAGAATCTCGGCCCTATTCCGAGGCGGTGGAAGGGGGTTTGCGAGACAGGAACTAAATTCGCGAAGGGTAGCTGCAACAGGAAGCTGATAGGAGCTCGATTTTTCATCAAGGGCCACGAAGCGGCGGCAAATGCCGGCGGTCCGATATCAGCGATCAACGACACGGTGGAGTACCGGTCGCCGAGAGACGCTGACGGCCATGGCACCCATACCGCCTCCACGGCGATTGGCCGGTACGCGTTCGACGCCAGCATGTCGGGCTACGCCGCCGGAATCGCGAAAGGAGTTGCACCGAAAGCTCGGTTGGCGGTTTATAAGGTATGCTGGAAAGATTCCGGTTGCTTCGACTCCGATATATTGGCCGCCTATGACGCCGCTGTTAAAGACGGCGTTGATGTCATTTCCATTTCAATTGGAGGCGCCGACGGCGTTTCTTCTCCGTATTATCTCGATCCGATTGCAATTGGGTCGTACGGTGCCGTTTCGCACGGAGTGTTCGTGTCGTCCTCGGCAGGAAATGACGGTCCAAACGGCATGTCGGTGTCGAATCTCGCGCCTTGGCTTATGACGGTGGGCGCGGGAACCATCGATCGGAATTTCCCGGCGGCTGTGATTTTAGGTAGCGGGCGGAGGCTAAGCGGCGTGTCGTTGTACACCGGCTTACCTCTGAAAGGCAAGATGTACCCTGTCGTTTATCCCGGGAAATCAGGCATGCTCTCTGCTTCTCTGTGCATGGAGAACTCCCTGGACCCGCACCAGGTCAGGGGCAAGATTGTAATATGCGACCGCGGGAGCAGTCAGCGAGTGGCCAAGGGCTTAGTCGTGAAGAAAGCCGGCGGTGTTGGAATGATCCTCGCTAACGGAATTTCTAACGGCGAGGGTCTCATCTGCGACGCCCATATCATTGCTGCTTGCGCCGTCGGGGCCAACGAGGGTGACGCCGTTAAGGCCTACGTGGCGTCCACCAAGACTCCCACAGCGACGCTCGATTTCCAAGGGACTGTGATTGGAATAAAACCGGCTCCGGTTGTGGCTTCGTTTTCGGGTCGTGGGCCGAATGGGTTGGACCCGGAGATTCTGAAGCCGGATATAATCGCCCCGGGAGTGAACATCCTAGCCGCTTGGACCGACGCCGTGGGACCCACCGGTTTGGACACGGACAAGAGGAAAACGGAGTTTAACATTCTGTCCGGTACATCCATGGCGGCGCCGCACGTGAGCGGAGCCGCGGCTTTGCTGAAGTCGGCTCACCCTGATTGGAGCCCAGCCGCCATAAGATCCGCCATGATGACGACGGCGAGCGTGACTGATAACAGAAATCAAACCATGACTGACGAGGCAACTGGAAAGCCCTCCACGCCTTATGATATGGGGGCGGGTCATTTAAATTTGGGCCGGGCTATGGATCCTGGGCTTATTTATGACATCACCAATGATGATTACGTTAAGTTTCTCTGTGGGGTTGGGTACGGACCCAAAGTGATTCAGGTCATCACTCGGTCCGCACAAAACTGTCCGGCGAAGAAGCCTGCGCCGGAGAATCTCAATTACCCGTCGATTGGCGCAGTGTTCCCCACGGCGGGTAAGTCGAGTAAGATGTTTATTCGGACCGTGACGAATGTGGGGCAGCCCAATGCGGTGTATCGAGCCAGAATTGAGGCCCCAAAAGGGGTGACGGTGACAGTGAAGCCGTCGAGGTTGGCGTTTAGTGGGGCGGTGAAGAAGCGGAGCTTTGTGGTGACAATTGCGGTGGATAGGAGGACTGTGGTGTTTGGCGAGTCAGGTGCGGCGTTCGGGTCGCTTTATTGGACTGACGGGAAGCACGCGGTTCGGAGCCCCATTGTAGTGACCCAAATGGATCCCTTGTGAAATTGAAGGGGAAGAAACACGTCGTTTTGATGTTTTGTAACTTGTAAGAATAGGTGTACAACTACGTTATGTTGGTACACGATAGCCCAATAGCTTGTTCTGAGGGTTGGTGGTGTGTGAAATTTTCCTTTTAATCTTTTGTTTATTTTTTCCTTTTAAATTATATAAATTATCTAAGCTTATTTTTATTACAAGGTGTATTTCTACTTTAAACTACTGGGAGATAGGCGAGGATTTGAACCCGAGATCCGCCGCTTATGGAAATCTCAAGTTTGTTAAACGTGAGGCAAACGGTCAAACATTTGAAATACAAAAACATGGTTTTATCCACTAGATTGAAAGAAAGGTGATTAATCTAATATTCTTTCGGGTGTAAGTTTAGGAATGTTTTATGATTTAACATGAATAATGAATCAATTTGGACATGGAATATTTTGTAGGTGTAAAAACAAGAGCAAGAGAGTAAAACATTTTCGCTTTTGTATGAGGGAAGGGAATCAAAATATAATATAATAATATATAGAGAAAGGTATTTGGTAAAGAGTAAGATATGGTAAGATCTTTCTTATGTTTTAAATGGCTTGGGGGGATGCTCTCAAGAAATGCACAACCCTTTTAATATGTTTGATTTTGTCCCATTCAGCCACTCAAATCTTTGTCTTTAAATAATTTAAATCAAATCATCAAACGGTCTCATTTCCTTCTTATTATATAAATCAATTCAAACAACCATCAACGGTCTCTTTTTCTTGTTTTACTCCATTTGACAATTAAATTTTGTTATTCTTTATATGATCATTTAGTTTAATAGAACTTAATTTTTACCACTTAGTACTGCAGTTTAATGATATACTTATTCATTTGTAAGTAAAAAAATCCTATGTTCGATTCTCGTCAACGATGAATTTGAACCATATTATTGCTAACTCATTGTAGGACTTAGCCCATTCTCCCACTCTTTAATAATAAATAATATCGATTGTTAAAAAAAAAAAGCACTTAATTTTCACTTGGTTGAAAGATATTTTCAGTTCGACAGAGAAATAGAAGATGAAACTAAATAAGAGAGGTTTGATGAAACTAAATAAGAGAGGTTTGATGAACCACCAAGGTATACCCTTATATCAATCCTGTTAGCTTACAATAATCAAGCATGATTAAGGGGAGGGGGTGGGGGGAACCCTACCTCAATAAGGAATAAAAGTGTAGACCATGCACAAAAGATCTTTACGCCATAATTCATGGCATCAGACGCGGAACATTTGTAGTAGGTTTGGGTAGAGAGTAATTTGCATGGAAAGGGTTCACCATTGTATATTATTCCATTCAATATGCAATATTATGTGGAGAGAAATTTACACATGACATTGTATTATTGGATCCGGACATCACATAACATAATGATAAACATGTTTCATATAAGTCGTTATTGTTGGGGTGAGATGAGCCTTTTAGGTTAGTATATGGTGTTAGAGTGGGCAAACGATAGGTGTTTTCTGATTTGAGGTGAGTTAAAGCACACAAAATCAATTCCTGGTTCGTTGAGTTACACTCCAGAAAAGTCATCCCGCATTATTTCACAAGTGAAAAATTGCATTCCTATGTTATAAATAACACGAGGTGTAGGCGGAGGATCACAATTAGCTCACAGCTCACTTACGAAAGGCAGATCAACTGATTCAACATGGTTTAAGTGAGCAAGACAGTTTGGCAATTTAACCTTGTATAAAACGTCTTAAACTCTTTTCGTTTAGTTAAGAATATTAGCTTGTAGAAAGTAGTTTGGAATGCACATTTGTTTATTGCCACGACTGAATAATATTTTGCCACGATTCAAAATATTAAAGCATGCAATTTCCTCTTTACTTTTTCTTTTTTATTTCTGGGCACATTTGATTCACGCTTTCCCGTGCATTCTCTACTTTGACGACATCCGAAGTCATGTTTGAAGTGAGTTCAAAACAATTTTAGTTCAATCCTTCTGAATTCTGACAATAAAATAAAATAAACAAAATAAAACATAAGCAGACAATCAGTTTTCTGTTCCTATCCGGCCCAAGACACTGCATCAGCTAGGAACCATCTGTTTATTGGGTTGTCTTGTGAAGTGGGTGGGTCAGCCCATTTTACCATGGCTTACTCGAAACTCACTTCAAATTAGATTATGTTCTGTTTATGAGAGCTTATTGATTTTTGTTTGCAGTGTAAAACAATTTTTTTGGAGTGTCAGTTATACCACTTTTATTGATTTATTTATATATTTAATTATTACAAAGTGATATTAATACTTGGAGTTGCACACAAGAGCTTAAGCGTCTCATCAAGCTTTTAATCACTTAACTACTGTCATTTATAGTCCAGCTCAACAGGAGATAGATATTTCATTATTGAAACGACATATGTAAGTTTATCTCCATATAATATTGTGTTATTAAGCTTGAACATCACTTACCGATAGACTATCTCACCAAAGTGGATTGCTATGCGAGTGCGCTTGTCAAGTCTGTGACCTACCAGAATAGGTTTGGTTCACCATTATGAGTGGATGGGCTAGATTGATAGGCATCTTTGTGGGTGGTGGAATTGTAGTGGTCATCAGGCATGAAGTTTTAGTTGGGAGGGATTGAAATCGCTGAAAAACGGATCGGTACCACTGTTGGTTTGATCGTCGATTTTCTGGTTGGACCAATCCATTGAAAAATGGATCGGTACCTTGAGGAAGTGGGTTCCCAGCTCCCCCCTGATACCTCGATGGAGGAGGTGGCCTTTACCATCCGAGGATGCAGGTCTCCGTATCATGACGAACACCCTCGACCAGAGACTTGGTCCTAGGTGGGGGAAGGTGTATCGAGGTATGGGAAATGCTCGACATCATGAGACGGGAGCCTTTTCTTCCACCTCTACCTCGGGACAGGTCGCATCATTGACGGAGAAAATAGCGGAACTCGAGCAGCAGGTGGCGGTCCAACATAAGCACATTGCGATGCAGTCTGCCCACATCGCCACCCAGGAAGCTCATATTGTTGCCCAAGAGTCTAAGATGGCCCAGATCATCGCCACCCAGGAAGCTCATATTATTGTTAGCCCATTGTAGGGCTTAACCCATTCTCCCACTCTTTAGTAATAAATAATATTGCTTGTTAAAAAAAAAAATAGCACTTAATTTTCACTTGGTTGAAAGATATTTTCAGTTCGAGAGAAATAGAAGATGAAACTAAATAAGAGAGTTTGATGAAGCACCTTAACTTGGACTAGAATTGTCAATTGAGATGGAAGGTAGGGCATCCTATACTTCAATAATTAATCTTCCAAAATTTAGCCTAATTTCTGGGACCTATATGTAACCTCCAAGGCATACCCTATATCAATCCTGTTAGCCTACAATAATCAAGCATGATTAAGGGGCGGGGGTGGGGTGAACCCTACCTCAATAAGGAACAAAAGTGTAGACCATGCACAAAATATTTTTACGCCATAATTCATGCCATCGGACGCGGAACATTTGTAGTAGGTTTGGTGGAGAGTAATTTGCATGGAAATGGTTCACCATTGTATATTATTCTATTTAATAATGCAATATTATGTGGAGAGAAATTTACACATGACATTGTATTATTGGATTCGGACATCACGTAATGATAAACATGTTTTATATAAGTCATTCTTGGTGGGGTGAGATGAACTTTTTAGGTTAGTATACGGTGTTAGAGTGGGCAAACGATAGGTTACTTGTTTGACAAGTTTTCTGAATTGAGGTGAGTTAAAGCACGCAAAATTAATTCCTGGTTCATTGCCCGAGTTACACTCCAGAAAAGTCATACCGCATTGTTTCACAAGTGAAAAATTGCATTCCTATGTTATAAATAACACGAGGTGTAGGCGAAGGATCACAATTAGCTCACACCTCACTTACGAAAGGCATATCAACTGATTCAACAAGGTTTAAGTGAGCAAGACAATTTGGCAATTTAACCTTGTTTCGTTTAGTTAAGAATATTAACTTGTAGAAAGCAGATTGGAATCCACATTTGTTTATTGCCACGATTGAATAATATTTTGCCACGATTCAAAATATTAAAGCATGCAATTTCCTCTTTCCTTTTTCTTTTTTATTTCTGGGCACATTTGATTCACGCTTTCCCGTGCATTCTCTACTTTGACAACATCCGAAGTCATGTTTGAAGTGAGTTCAAAGCAATTTTAGTTCAATCCTCTTGAATTCTGACCATAAAATAAAATAAACAAAATAAAACATAAGCAGACAATCAGTTTTCTGTTCCTATCCGGCCCAAGACACGGCATCAGCTAGGAACCATCTGTTGATTGGGTTGTCTTGTGAAGTGGGTGGGTCAGCCCATTTTACCATGGCTTACTCTAAGAAACTCACTTCAAATTAGATTTTGTTTTGTTTATGAGAGCTTATTGATATTTTTTTGGAGTGTCAGTTATGCCACTCTTATTTATTTATTTAATTATTACAAAGCGATATTAATACTTGGAGTTGCACAAAGAGCTTAAGCGTGTCATCAAGCTTTTAATCACTTAACTACTGTCATTCGTAGTATAGTTCAACAGGAGAAAGACTTATATGAAATGAGTTCTCCACCACCATATCATTTCGTGTCGATGATATTTCATTATTGAAATAACATATTTAAGTTTATCTCCATATAATATTGTGTTATTAAGCTTGAACATCACTTACTGATAGATTGTCTCACCAAAGCGGATTGCTTTGTGAGTGTGCTTATCAAGTCTGCGACCTACTGGGATAGGTTTGGTTCACCATTATGAGTGGAGGGGCTAGATTAATAGGCATCTTTGTGGGTGGTGGAAGTGTAGTGGTCATCAGGCATGAAGTTTTAGTTGGGAGGGGTTGAAATCGCTGAAAAATGGATCGGTACCACTGTTGGTTTGATCGTCGATTTTCTAGTTGGATTAATCCATCTGGTTTGAACCGAATGTGGTCTAGGAACCTATAACCCATTTGGATGGATCAGTTCTAGGTCCAGCTGGCTAGATTGGGCCAACGTGTGGGTGTTAGAACTGGTCGGCCCGCCTGGGATCACTAGTAGAAAAAACCATTTGCACGACCAAACTTTATGCGATGACATAAAACTCGTTGCGCAAAACAGGTTAGTGCGATGAAGGTAACATTCCGTCGCTCAAACTGGTTGGAAATAATTTAATGGGACAAACATATTGAGCGACGACATGTTTTGTCGCACAAAAGTAGCTTAAGCAACAAAAAAAAACTTGTCGTCGAGCAAAGGTTCGCAGAAAAACGCGCAAATGCCTGTATTTGTTGTGCCAAAAAATCGCGACCAATTTTTCGTTGCGTAAAGGTTCTGTCAGTTGGTCGGTCAAAGTGTTGAATGCGGTATTTATTCCATGGTTTTGCGTAACGAAGGTTTCGTCGCGCAAAGTAGTCTGAATTCCTTTAAATAGCCACTTTCGCTCCTTCTCATCACAATTCAATTCGAAAACTCTTTACTTTCATTGAATTATTATTCCAATTTTTGTTTATTTTTCCATACGCGATTGCGGACTCTGGTGGTCCTTCGTAAAAAAGAGTTCAGGGCGAAGGTTGTGAGAAAGGTAATACGTACTAAATTTTGTTGGTTGTTTAATTATTTAAATATTTAAGTAGACTAATATAAGTTTTTATTTTGTTGGTAGACAAGAAAAAGAAGAGAGTTACGACATGCGTTCGATACACTTCAGCTAAGAGCCGCTACCAAATCACTTACACAGAATTAGTAGGATATCAGAAGTCGGATATGGTGAACAAGTTTAGGGGCGAAGTCAGGGTATTGGTGCGTGACAGATGTGGAGTGAATTGGGAGTCATGTAGAGACGTCATTGAGGAGATAAAGACAGTTATAATGGATGCATTAGCAGTACGTGTAAATTATTAATTAGTTAAATAATAATTTAGTTCTTTAGATAACATATAATAGTGATATGTATAATTTATTTATTTTTGCATATGAACCTAATTGGGACATTGACAAAAGTGTTGCAAATTTGATGAAGTGCATTGATGTCGTGTTCAAGTATCGTTTTTGAGAGTTGAAGTTTGATGTTGAACGTGACGCAGAGCGGCTGGACCAATGGACTATGGTGAAGCCATGATTTCTCGGGGGGATGGGCGAACTTAAAAGAGTGTGTTTGTACCATACTTGACCAATCCCAAAACTATTAAGCAACGGTCAACGTTATACCTTCAAGGACCCAGAAGAGTTTCCCTCCAACCAGGAGGTCAATCACAGCACGACACGTGTCGACATAAGAAATCAATCATAGCGCGACATGTGTCAACATCAGAAGCCAATCACAACACAACACGTGTCAATGTCATAATGAAACTAGAAACTCTCTTCTATAAATAGAGATCATTCTCTTACAATATTTCCTAATGTCATTTGTACTAAATCATTCACTAGTACTCACTAAAGGAGAGCTTGAACCTATGTACTTGTGTAAACCCTTCACAATTAATGAGAACTCCTATACTCCGTGGACATAGCTAATCTAGGTGAACCACATACATCTTGTGTTTGCTTCCCTGTCTCTGGGTGAACCACGTACATCTTGTGTTTACTTCCCTGTCTCTATCCATTTGCATACTTATCCACACTAGTGATCGAAGCAATCTAGCGAAGGTTACAAACTTAACACTTTCTGTTGTACCAAAGTCCTCACTGATTTTGTGCATCTACATTTGGCGCCGTCTGTGGGAACGACACTTATTCCCATTCCTTTCAGCTTTGTTAAGTTGGTTTCCACCATTCGTACACTCTCTTTTGACCATGCATCACTTTCCAACATGGGGAGTGAAGGAAGCCACAACACACAGAATGACACCCCTCTTGCACCTAGTGCGAAGCAACGAAAGAAGGAAGGAAATAGGGTTGTTCTTTAAGCTAAATTCGATGAGTTAGAAGCTCAGAACAACAAGATAGCAATGAAGAATGAGGTCATCCAGGAGCAATATAAGAAGCTCTTTGAGACGCTCCACAAAACTAGGTGTACTCAAACACGCGAGGGTCACTTCCCTTTGACATGGGTATCCCTGATGAGGAGCGAGCTAATCATTAAAACATTGATCAACATGAGACTTCTTTCAACCCAGATGCTTCGACCCGAAACAGAGGAAGTGGAGGAAGACACCTCATTGCAGAAGGGTTGGAAGGATCAAAAGCCATTTATCGTAACTGCCGAGACTTCCTAAAGCAATGTCGAGAGAATCCCCTCCACATATGCTCGAAGATCAATGACCCAAGGGTTTCTAAAAGACTCGGTCCCCTCCCACGACACAGGCCAGCTGCCAATTTAGGGAAGGAACGACAGGTCCCAGAGGAATATGAAGGTACATGGGACTCTGAGGTATTCCGACAGACTCGCCCTAGAAGTCAGTACGACGAGTCCAAGAAAAAACCACACGCCCTTGCTTAAACTTTCCTACTTCCAAGAGGCGATGGAGACTTACGAAAGAAAATTTCAATGGTACATGACTCCACTCAGACCCCCTTGTCGTACAACTCATTAATGACGTAAATAAGTTGAAGGTTGAACGTCGGGCCGAGATACCTGACTGGAACCAACCCAGGCCTGGCCCTCTCACAAGAAGGATCCTTGACACCCCCTTCAAGCGAAGACAAAACAAAAGCTTGGTTTATAACTCTATACTGGAAGGGAGGACCCAATTGAACACTTTAACCTCTTTGAGTCCACCATGGCATATCAGATACACACCGACGAAGAGAGATGTCTTATCTTCCCCTCCACCCTCTCTGGCGGAGCTCTAAATTGGTATTGCCATCTTCCACCTAAGACAGTAGACTCATTTGAGGAACTGAGGAAACTGTTTGTCTCTCAACACATCTTCCAGACCAATCGCATGCATTCTGCAGATGACTTGTACACTATTCGCCAGAAGCCAGACGAGTCACTACGAGAGTATGCCGGTCACTTCAGCCATGAGTATTCTCGCTGTGCTGAGGCAGATGATAAGACCGCCCCGAAGGCTTTCATGGCAGGCCTACGTGATTGTTTCTTCAAGTACATGATCAATGCCAACACAGGCTTACAACCACGCCTCTGCCGAAGCAAGGACATACCAAGGGAACCCCCATATGGTTAACCCCTATCAACAAGTGGGAAGTGGAAGTCAAGTTCTACCAAGTGAGGAGATATTGGCCATTCAAACACCAATTGCATCATTTCCTGCCTCATTTAGCTACTCGCTAAGTTACTAAATGTATATGTCTCTTGGTAAGAGGAAGCATTTTTACTCTCAGCAAGCCCATTGCAACAAGAGGGATAAAAGTTCGTATCAAGACAACCAGGGGTGAACATACCGTCGACTATTATGACTATTGGGCCAAGCCTCACTCTTTCAAAGTAGAGGACTAGGTATTGAAGGAAATGCTATTATAAGAAGGCATACACATTACAAATGTTTTGACTCTCAACCGCTTGAGATCTTTTGTCACACAAGCCATTCGGCAAATATTTAAAGAAGAGGGAATTCAGACAACTTCTTCTGAGTCTTTTACGTTTCTAGCACTGGAACACTTGGTCTACGCTGACCTACCCTTATACTCCAACTCAGAGCTTCAACATGCGTACTTTGACACAAAATATGTGATACTAATTGTTACAACCAACATGGTTCACATATCAAAAGCATGGATCCCTTCATGCATAGCAAAACATTCATAAGTATCACTCATATCAATCAACATAAACATCATACATTCCAACACATTCATACATAAAAATCATACATTCCAACACATTCATACATAAACATCATACATTCCAACACATCCATACATAAGCCAACTGTGCTTCGAAAGGGTTCAACATACTTTGTATCTTCAACACTTTCTACAATGTGCCTCGACACTTTGCCCTTATTCTCACCAACCAGGTGATGAAATATGAAGAAGGAACTCATCTTCATGCCACAAACCAGGTGATGAAATGTACAACCCGTACTCTCCTTCATGCTACCAACCAAGTGATGAAATGTACAACCCGTACTCTAATATCATTTGGCAACTTGCCATTCATGCCACCAACCATGTGAAGAAGGAACTCATCTTCATGCCACCAACCAGGTGATGAAATGTACAACCTGTACTCTCATTCATACCACCAACTAGGTGATGAAATGTATAACCCGTACTCTAATATCATTTGGAAACTTTCCATTCATGCCACCAACCAGGTGAAGAAGGAACTCATCCTCATGCCACCAACTAGGTGATGAAATGTGATGAAAGATGATGAAGGAACTCACCTTCGTACCACCAACCAAGTGATGAAAGTAACTCACAATTCATTCCATTTACCAGAAAACGAGTGGTACAACTTGCCTTCTTGCATCTGTTTCAGACATTTCCCCTCTGTAACAATGCAAACACTACAACTCGTAGAAAGCTTCACACACTCTTGATCAAGACAGTGTAAAGCAAAACCAATTTATGGTGCCAACAAGAGCTTCATCAAAGGAGTTCAACCACAATTCTCAAAAGCTTCACACTCTTGATCAAGACAGTGTGAAGCAAAACCAATTTATGGTTCCAACAAGAGCTTCATCAATAGAGGGCAACCACAATTCTTAAAAGCTTCACACACTCTTGATCAAGACAGTGTGAAGCAAAATCAATTTATGGTACCAATAAGAGCTTCATCAAAGGAGGGCAACCACAATTCTCAAAAGCTTCACACACTCTTGATCAAGACAGTGTGAAGTAAAACCAATTTATGGTGCCAACAAGAGCTTCATCAATAGAGGGCAACCACAATTCTCAAAAGCTTCACACACTCTTGATCAAGACAGTGTGAAGCAAAACCAATTTATGGTGCCAACAAAAGCCTCATCAAATGAGTTCAACCACAATTCTCAAAAGCTTCACACACTCTTGATCAAGACAGTGTGAAGCAAAACCAATTTATGGTGCCAACAAAAGCTTCATCAATGAAGGGCAATTACAACTCGTAGAAAGCTTCACACACTCTTGATCAAGACTGTTCAAAGCAAATTCAATTTATATGGTTCATCCAAACCTTCGACTACTACAAGGTATGGCTTGCATCACAATCTCTTGCTCAACAGTGTGGAAGCAAAATTTGTATATGTTGTCTCTCCCACATTTTCAAATTTCTAATTGAATTTCTAGTTTTCCCAAAAAAAAAAAAGAAAAAAGAAAAGAAAGGAAATTGGGAAATTCAACAAAGCTTCACCACAAAAGCTTCATCAATGGAGGACAACTACAAATTGTCAAAAGCTTCACACTATCTTGATCAAGATAGTGTGAAGCAAAATCAATTCATGGTACCCAACAAAGCTTCACCACAAAAGCTTCACCAACAAAAGCTTCATCAATGGAGGACAACTACAAATTCTCAAAAGCTTCACACTATCTTGATTAAGATAGTGTGAAGCAAAATCAATTCATGGTACCCAACAAAAGCTTCAACTCCAAAGCTTCACCCACAATAGCTTCACCTACAAAAGCTTCACCCACAAAAGCTTCACCTACAAAAGTTTCACCCATAAAAGCTTCACCAACAAAAGCTTCACCAACAAAAGCTTCACCTACCAAAGCTTCACCCATAAAAGCTTCACCAACAAAAGCTTCCCCCACCACAAAAGCTTCACCCACAAAAGCTTCCCCCACTACAAAAGCTTCACCTATAAAAGCTTCACCAACAAAAGCTTCACCCACAAAAGCTTCCCCCACTACAAAAGCTTCACCCATAAAAGCTTCACCAACAGAAGCTTCACCCACAAAAGCTTCCCCCACCACAAAAGCTTCACAAAAGCTTCCCCGACCACAAAAGCTTCACCCATAAAAGCTTCACCAACAAAAGTTTCACCCACAAAAGCTTCACCTACAAAAGCTTCACCTACAAAGCTTCAGCACAAAAGCTTCACACTATCTTGATCAAGATAATGTGAAGCAAAATCTATTCGTGGTACCCAACAAAGCTTCAACCTCAAAGCTTCACCTATAAAGCTTAATATATATATATATATATATATATATATATTCGGAAATTCGAAAATTCAAAAATTCGAAAATTCAAAAATTCAAAAATTCAAAAAAAAAATTGCCTAGGCCTCCTTTTTTTTAGGCCTAAGTCGAACCTCCGATCCAGGTTGCTTGCTTGGAAGTCTGATTGCTTACCTTGTCTGTTACCTTCTTCGACAAATCTCCTAGCTCGACGACTTGGGGGGCTCCTATAGGGTTTGTATCGCACTTGACCAAGCCTGAAACTACAAGTAAGCTTCAAGTGAAATTGATACATTACCTTGTGCATCTTCATCGGTTAAAGATACCACCCCTGGATGGAGGAAAAATACTTCCAGAGAAGATGCCACATCTACATATGAGATAGATAAGGCAAGTGAAAATGATACCACACTTCGGTACTTAGAAGTTTCGTAATTACTCAATGGCTTGGATCTTGCAAGTCCCTAACCGAGGAGCTTCCCTCACTCGGGAACTTAGGGGAGCACTGTTTGTACCATACTTGACCAATCCCAAAACTACTAAGCACCAGTCAACGTTATACCGTCCAGGACTCATAAGAGTTTCCCTTAAACCAGGAGGCCAATCACAGCGCGACACGTTTCGACATCAGAAGCCAATCATAGCGCAACACATGTCAACATCAGAAGCCAATCACAACACGACACGTGTCAATGTCAGAATGAAACTAGAAACTCTCTTCTATAAATAGAGATCATTCTCTCACAATATTTCCTAATGTCATTTGTACTAAATCATTCACTAGTACTCACTAAAAGAGAGCTTGAACCTATGTACTTGTGTAAACCCTTCACAATTAATGAGAACTCCTCTACTCCATGGACGTAGCCATTCTAGGTGAACCATGTACATCTGTGTTTGCTTCCCTGTCTCTGAGTGAACCACGTACATCTTGTGTTTACTTCCCTGTCTCTATCCATTTGCATACTTATCCACACTAGTGACCGAAGCAATCTAACGAAGGTCACAAACTTGACACTTTCTGTTGTACCAAAGTCCTCACTGATTTTGTGCATCAACAGAGTGCAAGGTTAAAGAAAAATGGCAACGACTAAATCTTTTTATATAGTAATGTCTTCCATAAATAATCAATACAAACAAATTACAATTGTTGCTGGCGAGGTTTCATGTCATGAAAACGTCGTATAATAGTCTTATTATCAGTAAAAGCAAATACATCTCTCTCAATGTAAACAACTATGCTATCACTCAACCATTGATCTCCCATTTTGTTACGCAATGGTGTTTTCACAATCTTCATAGTAGAAAAAGCTCTCTTCACCGAAGCGGTTGCAACCAGTAACACCAAAGGCAATGTAAGAAGCTTATACACTAACATATAGCTTTCACACATCCTGGTTTTCACTAACTCTTTTGCAAGATCACTAATTCCTCTCAATGATGAAAACTTACTATGCATCTTCATATCATGAATGTAATTGTCAAGTTGAATTGGAAGATTCATGAGGTCTATATGATCAAAATCTTGAGGATAAAGTTGGGCTAAATGAACAATTTTTGCTTTGTTAGAAGATGCAAACTTATTCACCAGACTTAGACATGCCATACAAAGAAGCAACTTGGTGTTTACCTAAGTGAAGCAATCATTCAATTCCCTTAGTTGCATATCAAGGACTTGAAAATAGAGGTCCACACGATAGTAATGGAAGTTTGTGATTATTGGAGCTTTACGCCTTAATTTTCTAGGTACGAAATGCAAATCCTCCATGTTAGGAACGATAATATCATGCTCCTCACAAAACTTTTCTACATCATGAAACAAGTCCCCAAAGTCATCATCTTTCAAGGATTGTAGTCTTTGCTTGCACACTTCCACTAACGCCATCGCATTCACAATATCTTGATATTTCTTTTGCAATGCTTGTGCTAACTCATTTGTAATTCCCAATATAAGTCTCATCAAGAAAAGATGAAATGCAAAATCAAAAGTTTGTATGTCTTGGTTGCGATCAAATGCTTGTGCTAACTCATTTGTAATTCCCAATATAACTCTTTTGCAATGCTTACGCCTTAATAACCTAGTTGCTTCATCAAGATATCTTGGTTGCGATCACTTTTAATCCATTCAACCACCTTCACCACGGCTTCAAACATAACAATAATACTAACTATAGTACCATAATCTGAGTTCCACTATGTATCACATGGACTCTTGAGACTACTTTCTTGATTTAACCCTTTACCCGTTTCAAGATTACCAAGATCAAGAGCTTTTTTTAATTTGTTCTTGTTGTTTCTCTCTAAATGCATCACGACGCTTACACAACGATCCAATAAGATTCACCAAATTACTAGCATTGATGAGGAAATTGGCAACATCCTCATTTTCCTTTGCCACGAATACAAGAGCTAGTTGGAGTTGGTTTGCAAAACAATGAATATAAAATGCTTGAGGGTATTTGTTAAAAATCTTTGTTTTAAGACCATTTAACTCACCTCTCATATTACTAGCTCCATCATAGCCTTGTCCTTGTAACGTGGACATACTCAAATTTGTTGTAGCAAACAATCTCTCAATGACCTTTTCAAGCGAGCTACTAGTTGTAGAGGAGACATGTTGAACACCCAAAAACTTTTCAATTGCTTCTCCTTTTTTGTTCACATAACGCAATACCATTGCCATTTGCTCTTTAGTCAAAGCATCACGTGATCCATCAACCAAGAGAGCAAAAAATGTACCTTCCATATATTTAGAGATTTGATTAATAGTTTCAATAGTACAATCATGAACAAGATCATTTTGAATATTGGAAGAAGTATACTTAACATTCTTGAGAGCATTCTTAAACACAACCTTCCTAACTTTCTCAATATGATAAGCAAGAAATTGCATAAGCTCTATATAATTACCCCTGTTGCTTGATTTCAAAGATTCATCGTGCCCACGAAAAGCCAAACCCTATCGCTACAACCATCTTGTGCAATCAAGTACTCCACTCAGTAAAGTGTCATAATTAACATGAGCTTCACAAGTTTGCTTGATCAAAAATGTTTCAATGTGTTGTTTTTATGTCATCAAGTCTTTAGCTTGTTGTACAACTTTATTATGAAGACTTCCAACACCTTCCTCGTGGGCTCAAAGATTTTTGGGTCATTTCTTCCAATTTGTAAACCTTTTCTCAATGAAGATATCACTTTCGGTGCTACCCATTTGATCGAAATCACATTTGAAAAGATAGCAATAATGGCAAAATGCAGCATCTTTTGATATATTATACTCCAACCACTTAAACTTATCAAACCAACCGGTGATGAAACATCGTTTGTTGCTATGAATTGCTTCATGATAATTAGGTGGATAATCAAGCATTTGACATCTATGTCCAGGGTCAGTAGGAAGATTAGCCAATATTTCATCCAACTCAGTGGCGTCACTTTGTTGTGAACTACTTGGAATATTTGAAGAAGGAGGAAGATTACTCGGAATTTTTGAAGGAGGATCTAAGCATTGTTTTTTATAGTATCGTTCCATTACGTAACTGTAAAATGGAAAGAAAAAAAAATTCTTAGACTCTTAATCCTAGAGTACACTATACTAATATGCACAATAACTAATCCAACCAACAATTCAACCAATCCAACCAATTGCATAAGCTCCAAATAATTGCCCCTAATATGCATAATAACTAGCCCAACCAACAATTCAATTAATCAATACCAATAACTCAATAAACATACAAAGTATTTAGTAAATAAAAATTCAATTCAACGAAGCATATGGATAAGAATAATTTTATACATTATGGAATAATTCAATTAATTAATCAAGAATCAAGAATTCAAATTTTAATTTTCACCCTAAAAAATAATTTCATATCAATAATCATAGAATCATATCAATAATCAATAACCAATAACCATATTAGTGCATTACCATTTGATTCTATACCAATTAAAACTCATTCGTATTAAATAATTAAGTAGGGTTAGGGATTATAAATTTAAGAATAAAAAAATTTACCTAAAGAATGGCTTTGAAGGTTGCAAGCTGCGCCTGGACAGTGGCTGGAGACTGACTGAAGATTGACTAGGGTGGTTAGCGGCGGCTAGAGCTTGGATAGTGGTTGGTTTTCCGTCCGTTGGCTGCCAAGTTGTTGCGCAGCTGCTGGGAATTTGGGGAGCAAGCTTTACTCTCTGATTGGCAAAGGAAAAGTTGAAAAAGAAAAAGGGGACAGGCACGGGTCTGAGGAGAGAAGGGGGACACACGGTCCCCCATATATATATATATATATATATTTTTTTTTTAAACTAGGTCCAAAACGATGTCGTTTTGGCCAGAATGTTAAAAAAAAAAAAATCTAGCTCTTCTGCACAATAGCAGAACGAGACCACTAGAACAAGGAGGGGATGAAAACTAGTCGAGTTTCCAACGAGGGGAGGGGTTGAACTAGCCCTCCAGGTGTATTTTTCCGGTGACGGGAGTGGCGGCCGCCACTCCTCGCCCTAACGTGGCTTCACCACTGCCAATGGATGACTAGAATAGTTTTTTTATTAGTCTATATATGGTTTATTAAATAATGACACTAAATTATTATTAATTTGGAAGAATAAATTTATATGGACTATATTTATTTTGTTTTGAGAATAGATTTCCAAAATATTATACTATTGACTACCTCCAAACGCCGAAAAATCTCGCCGGCGCCGGAAACTGGGTAAACCTGTAAATGCCCTTTTCTCGCTCAATTTTGCACCATTTACCATGAAATTTTCACCAAATGTCACAAATCACGAGATTAAGAAGGCTATACCTTTTAAAACTTCCAAATCCTTCGAAAACTCGTCGGGAAATTTCTACCAAAACCGGCCACCTTCGAACCACGTGATCCCGACGTCAAAACATGTCCAACGAAGCACTCCGAGCTTCGTGAGAACCTCCTAGAGCTTGCTATGTTCCTAAAATTCACAAAAACTTAAGGGTTTAAAAGTTCGTGAATAGTGACCAATTCGAGGATTAGAAAAACTAGGGATGCTTACGTCTAAATCCTTATATTCTTCTTCTTTGAGCTTCGTAGGAGTGTCCTAAAGCTTCCTACAAGCTTGTAACCTCCTGAAATGTTCAATATAACATGTGCATGAACAGTGCACATTTTCTGGGTTATGGTTTCACAATGTTTTCGAAGGTTCTAAGTTCCAAAAATGGTACCAACAAACTCACAAGCTTGCAAAGATTCTAAAACTTACCTTTTCAGTCTCGATCTGTGAAGAAATGAGCAAGTTCCACCTTTGTCCGTATGTGCACAGTGCACAGGAAGAAGAAACCAAGAGGGGAGAGAGAGAGGAAGTCCATGGAAGAGAGAGAAATACTTTAGGTGATGTGTGGTCCTCCTAAGACCCTAACCACACAAAATACACATAATTTTTAATCCAACTTAACTTTCCAAAAACTTAGGAAGGTATGTTTTATTCAAATAAATAAATCACACATACCTTAGCAACCTTTAAGGGCAATTCCGTCAATTCACATCAACGATAAATGAAATTTCGGGACGGGCTGTGACAAATATTTTGGGGGTATAATTATTATAGTATATATAATTATTATAATTATTATAGTTAATTTAATATATATATATATATATATATATATTATAGTTTTTAGGGGTATAAATTTGTTAAATTAATATATATATATAACTATTATACTATTTTTTAGGGTTATAAAATTATAAAATTAATATTCTGCTTATCGTGTATCGTGTTACCCACGTGTATACTCGAATCAACCCGTTATCTTAACAGGTGCTTATCGGGTTACCCGATAACGACCCGATTCGTTATCATGTCGACCCGAACACCTGTTAATTTCGTGTCGTGTCATGTCGGGTTATCGGGTCGTGTCAGGAATTGCCAGGCCTAACGCAAGGTAACCAAAGTTTCTATAAATAACCAGTTTCGATTACCATATTTCTCAAATCTTTTTCTGGATTACAATTCCAATTGTTATTCAAATTTAAGGACGATTGCCGACTCAGGTGCTCGTTCATCGAAGAGGATAGAGGGTGAGAGTTCCGGAAAAGGTAATACCCACTAATTAATTATGTATTTTCTATACATTTTATACTTTGCATTATTATTTTTAATATATATTTTTTTAGTAGACAAGAAAAAAAAGAAGAAAAAAAGAGCTACGGCTAAGGTCCGATACAGTTTTGGAGGGAGCTGGTACATAATCAATTATGAAGAATTGATGGGAATTCAGAGGTCGGTTATGCACAACATGTCACATCCCGGCCTGGGCCCCCACCACATCCTGGGCTCAACTCCGCCGTAGCACGATATTGTCCGCTTTGGGCCCCCACCACGCCCTCATGATTTCGTTTCTAGTACTCAACCGAGAACTTCCCACTGGGTCACCCATCATGGGATTACTCTCGCGCAAACTCACTTAACTTTGGAGTTCCGATGGAACCCGAAGCTAATGAGTTCCCAAAAGGTCTCGTGCGAGGAAGAGATGAGAATATACATATAAGGCTTACATGATCCACACCCCTTGGCGATGTGGGATCTTACAATCCACCCTCTTTAGGGGCCCAACGTCCTCGTCGGCACATTTCCGGCTATGGATTAGCTCTGATACCAAATTGTCACATCCCGGCTCGGGCCCCCACCATATCCCAAGCTTGACTCCGCCATAACACGATATTGTCCGCTTTGGCCCCCGACCATGCCCTCACGGTTTTGTTTCTGGAACTCACACGAGAATTTCCCAGTGGGTCACCCATCATGGGATTGCTCTCGCGCAAACTCGCTTAACTTCGGAATTCCGATGGAACCCGAAGCCAGTGAGCTCCCAAAAGGCCTCGTGCTAGGAAGATATGAGAATATACATCTAAGGCTTACATGATCAACACCCTTGGGCGATGTGGGATCTTACACAACAAGTTTATGCGCGATGTGCGGGTATTAGTGCGAGACAAATGCAGTGCCTATTGGGAGTCTTGGAGAGCATTTCCCGAGGAAAAAAAGACGCACTTGGTCGATGAGTTAGAATTTGATTGGGACATTGATAAAGTGACCCAAATTTGATGAAGTGCATCAACAACATATTCAAATCATATTTCCGAGTGTGGAAGTTTGATGTTGAATATAAGGCAGAACTGAACTGAATACCAAAACCACCAGCAGCGGAATAGAATTTTATTTATGTTTTATTTATGTTTAATTAAACAATAACATTTGGGTTTTAAGTTTTATTTACGAACGTTACTTTTTAATATGCAATTTTAGAGTTTTTGTTGAATAAAATATTATTGTAATAAACGATTATATTAATTAAATATGCATGAATGTTTAATTAATTTAAACATTTGTAGATTTGTTCGGGTGTAATTTAATACTTTGTTCATTAAGTGTGTATGTGATTTAAAATGAATAAAGTAATAAATGAAAAAAAAAAGTATTTTAAAACCAAAAAAATAAAAAATAAAAAATAGCGACGAAATTACTTTTTGGTCGCTCAAGGTGGAATTGCGCGACACTACACCATCGTCACGCAAAGGTTATTAGACGCAGGACTAGCCATGATTTGGCGCCAAAACGTGGCATGCATATGTTTTACGAAACAAATGTTTCGTCGTGCATGGTGGGTAAAAAATGGCGGTAATAGATACATAATTTCAAGTGTGATTAGACAACCAGAAATCATTAGTACTAGTTTCGTTTGCACTTCTACTCCCTGGCACTCGTGTCACCATAACTGTGGCGCAAGAGTGAAATTTAAGTCATCTTCCCAAACATAGAGAGGCTGAAACAGCAAATTCATTGCAGCTCTGCCTCTCATCCCTCAGCTCACTGTCACTCCTCTTCCTTATCTGGATCACTCGGTCTCGTGCTCACCTATATATCATTTGGTAAGCAAATTTGTTTTCCATAATTTTTTTTAAATTACAAAATGAAACTAACAAAATTAAATTTGTTGTGTGTAGGTGGTTTTTTTTAACGACTATCAGCGAGGAATGCATTAGGAGGTATATTTTCTTCGACTATTTCATTAACATTAAATGTTTTTTAGCATTTATGTGATACAATTTATTTGTATGCAAACATTTTTGTACGAAGTTAAGTATTAACTTTGTGCATTATTTTCATGAAACTTAGTTTTCAGTTTGAGAATTAGTTGGATTTCGCACATGGATGCGAAAGCATAATTGCGGTCCAATTAATTCTTGAATTGTCCCAATTTTTGGGTAGTTTGGGAATGCACAGTTATGTGTCGTAGTTTGCGGTTCACAGATTAGATTTCAATAAGGAGAAATTTGGTTGCGTGTATGTGCGTTCTTTGAGTACTGCGTATGTATTTAGTACATACGTGCTGCACTTGAAGAATTGCAGGGATATGTTGCCAAATTTTTTCAACATCGAAATCTAATATGAAAAAGCTTTGAAATACAACATGTAGTCATGCATTCCTAAATGGGATAGGACCCTTACCAAAGGCATAAGGTGGCATGTTATAATTGAAGTGTTTGTAACCATTATGATTTTGTTTTTTTTTTTTTGTTTTTTTTGTTTTTTTCGCAGGCGATATGGACAGACAGTGGATACAGAATCCTAACAGATGTGCAGACGAATACTTGGATGAAATAAATCAGTTCATCGATTTTGCAATGGCACATAACCAAGGTTCACCTCTAATCTGGTGTCCGTGTAGGAACTGTAACAATTCAATGGTTGAGTATTATGAAAATGTTCGATACTATTTAGTACGACATGGTATGATGGAGACGTATACCACTTGGAATAATCATGGGGAACCATTAGTACATCCTTCATCTTCACATGTGACCCCATTAGTTGAGGCAGTTGAATCTTATGTTGATCTAAACGAGCAAATTATGGATATCCTAGATGATACTTTTCTAGACACCTCGACCAATTTTGATCAGGAAGGGGGATATGACGTCCCTCGACGCATGGATAATGGAGCCTTTAAAAAATATGAAAAACTATTAAAAAGTGCCAAACAAGAATTATCCTCCTCCAGTTGCGAGGATTTTTGGTACTAACGACTATTGTGGAGCTGATGCATGAAAAAATAAAATTTCGTATGTCCAATCAGTGCTTTGATTATTTTGTTGGGCCTTTTCAAGAGGATGCTTCCAAAGGACAATTGTTTGCCTAAAGATCACAAAAGTGCAAAGAAGGTGTTGAATGGTCTGGGATTGGGCTATGAAAAAATTCATGCGTGTAAAAATAATTGTGTATTGTTCTATAAGGAGAATGAAGCGCTAGATAAATGCCTTATATGCAAAGAGTTGTGGTTTAAAATGATAGCTCAAAACAAAACGACGAAGATTTCACAAAAAGTAATGCGTTATCGTCCAATAAAGCCTAGGCTTCAACATTTGTATATGTCGACGCATACTGCTAGCGACATGACATGGCATAAGGACAAATGGTTGGATGACGATTTGATGAGGCATCTAGTTGATGGTGAGGCATGGAAAGAGTTTGATCGTTTGTACCCTAATTTTGCGCGAGAGCCGCGAAACGTAAGATTGAGGCTAGCCACAAACGGATTTAATCTGTTCGGGGTATTAAACCAAAACCACAGCACTTGGCTAATCTTCGCAATTCTGTACCATTTGCCTATTTGGAATTGCATGAAGAAAGAATATATGATGATGACTATGTTGACAATCGAGGATCTGGGCAAGTCTATCAATGTATATTTGAGGCCATTGGTCGATGAGCTAAAAGATTTATGGGACAACGAAGTTTTGACATACGATAAATCAACTGGGCAGATGTTCACCTTGTGAGTAACAGTGAGGTGGACTATAAACGATTTTCTCACGTATGCTATGATGTTCGGGTAGAGTACTAAGGGTTATTTGGCATGCCTAGTTTGCAAGGAAGACACAATGTCTTCTTGGCACGTCGGGAAAGTTTGTTACCTAGGGCATCGTAGATGGTTGCTGTGGGACCATGAGTGGCATCAGAACGAGACGATATTCTTCGATGGAACAGAGATTCAGCCAAGACATAGAGAATGGTCCGAAGAAAATATTTTAGCGCACTTGAATTGTTTGGATTTTGGTCCATTTGCCAAATTGGTAAATAAGACTAGACCAGACACCCATCTAAACTGGAAACACAAGAGTATGTTGTTTGAGTTGTCGTACTGGTCCAAATTGAAACTGTGCCACAACCTCAATGTTATGTTTGTTGAGAAGAATGTGTTTGATACACTAGTTGGAACTATATTAGACATCGAGGGAAAGACGAAGGACATGAACAAAGCTTGCATTGATTTGGAGCAAATGAGAATAAGGCCACGTTTATGGATGACAAGGGAAGGTGAGATAGCCAGAAAGGGGTTAGCTTCTTTTTTTAGTAAAATCGAATAAGAGGAAAGAGTTTTTAAAGTTTCTATCCTCTGTAAAATTTACAGATGGGTATGCTTCAAATATCGGACAATGTGAAAAAGTCGATGGGGGCAAATTTTCTGGGCTTAAGACTCACGATTGTCATGTCATATTGCAACGTCTGCTCCCAATTGGTATTCAACACCTATTGCCAGAAGATGTGGTGAAGCCGATTCTATTGTTGGAGAGACTTTTTTCTCAATTATCAGCTAAAGCGTTGCGAAAGTCTGATGTACAACAGTTATGCACTGACATTGTTGAAGTCGTATGCAAGTTTAAACAAATATTTTCTCATTCTTTATTCATAAGCATGCTCCACGTGATGATTCACTTGTCAGATTAGGCATTACTTGCAGGACCCTTCAACTATCGATGGATATATCTAATCGAAAGGTATAAAGTCTCTAATCATTAATTAATTCGTGATCAATTGATCATTTAACTTATTTGAATCATCACAATTTTATTTTTGCAGATCACTAGGTGTGTTAAAGAAGAGTGTAAGGAACAAGGCAAAGCCTAAAGGATCAATTGTGGAGGCTTAGGTGGCATTTGAGACGAATACGTTTTGTACTATGTACTTACAAGACGTTGAGACGGTGTTCAATCGACCACACCGTAATAATGAGGGTGGTGTGAAAAGGAAAAAACTATATGTGTTTGCCTAAATCGCACGACCATTTGGCGAACCAGTACAAGGTGATTCGTTCACCGAAAGAGACATGCAAGTAACTCATTAGTTCATACTTAACAATTGCAACGAGATAATTAAGTACCTGGATGAGCATGAAGAGTTGATAAAGCGGGAACATCATTCGCATTTATATGTTGTGAAACACTGTGATCTGTTTCCTCGTTGGTTTCGCGAACAAGTTGTTTAGGTTTTTGTCATAAAATATAATTGCATGTCAGTTGTCTTAAATTTTGGTAAAACCAACATGTCAATTTTTTGGTATAAATTAGGTGAAAAAACTGAAGGAAACCAATTCTCCGCATATACTGATGAATTATACAACTAGGCTATTGGACCTCTAAGCCCAGAACTGTACTCAGGGTGTCATGTGAACGACATAAAATTCTTGGGAGCTGACCGTGATGACAAGCTTTGTACTCAAAACAGTGATGTACATGTCCAGGAACGGGATATACTGCAGACATTGATTTCTATGGCAAATTAACAAGTGTGGTCCAATTGCTTTACAAAGACCGTCGTCAATTCATCATTTTTAAGTGTCATTGATTCGATATAGACCCTAGTAGGAATGGGGGTGTTAAAGGGGACGATGGTTTACTATCGGTGCACACTACCCGTTGTTGGTACAATGAAAACCCATACATTTTGGCAACTATGGCCAAACAAATTTTCTACATCGATGATCCAAAGGCCAAGAGGGGATGGAAAGTTGTTCAGAGGATTGATCACAAAGGGGTGTATGATATTTTGGACCGAGATTCTGATGACAACGACGATGACGACAACTTTTCCGACCACCTCCTCGGAACTTCAACACAAATTAGTGCAGAAACACTTTGGGATACTAATATTGTCCATGAACCATTTTAGGTAGTTGGAGGTCCTCAAATCAAAATTCTATAGACTTAATTACAATTGATCTTGGAAGTCTCCCAAGATACAATCCACCTAAGGGCGCAGATGATGTTGTTGATGTACCAACAGATGAGGATGAATGAGAGATTGAAAGTGATCAAAGTAAAGACAATGATATTTATTGTACCGAGGATGAGGATTAAAGACTTTTAACTTATATGCAATGCAATTAAGTGTATGTAATTTTTTATATATAAACAAATTTTAATTTATTAAATTTGTAATTGGATAAAAGATTACAAAAAAAACAAATTAAAGTCAATTCAAAGTGACAAACACTAGAAAGTCGTAGTGCATAACGTAATAGTGCGATGAAAACAAGAAAATTCGTCGCTCAAGGTAGGTTTGCAAGACGCAAGGGACGCATTCGTCGCATGTGGTGGTTCGTGCGATGCAACAAGTTCAGTTTTTTGCTTAAGGTCTTCAAAATTTCCCAAAATAAAAATATTGGCACCTGTTTTTTTAAATGTTCATTAAACATTGGGCGACAAATTAGGGTAAATCGTCCCGCAATATCGTATTGTGCGACAAATGGGATAACTTCGTCACTACATGTCCTTCAAAATTCCCAAATTAAAATGTAGGCGCCTTTTTTTTTAAATGTTCATTAAATATTGCGCAATGAAATGTGCTATATTTGTCGCATTTTTGACTTATACGCGACGAATGTTTTCCTTTTGTTGCGCATTATTCTCAAATTAACCAAAAATAAGGCAGGTTTTTATTTTTATTTTTTTAAATTCATTAAAACTGAGCGATGAATGTGTTTGTGGCGCAAAGTCCTTCGCATTATTAGTTCCATAGAGCATTTCTTTCTCTCATTTTCCAAAACCTCTATCTCACTCCAACCGTCTCTCTCACTCGAGCTCTCTCACTCGAGCTATCTCACTCCAACCTCTAACTTTCTCTCCCCCCCTCAAACTCTCTCTCTCCCTGCAACTTTCTCTCTCTCTCCAACTCTCTCTCCCACGAACTCTTTTTCTCTCAACTCTGAGGTAATTCATTTTTTTTTCTTCATTTGTTAATTATTTTAGATGTATGGTTTTTGTGGATTGATTACATATTAGGGTATTAGGCATAAGGGGTTACGGATTTAGGGATTTTGTCAATTTCGGGATTTAGGGTTTCTCTCATTTTGGGGATTTATGGTTTATCTCAATTTGGGGGATTTAGGGATTTCGAAATTGGGGGTTTAGGGATTTTAGAAATAGGGAATTTAGGGATTTCGAAATTTGGGGAGTAGGGCTTGGGTGGGCATCGGGGATGGGTGGTGAGGGGGGAGGGGTGGGGGATTGGGTTAGGGTGGCGGTGCTTGAGTCATCGAGGGTTGGATAGGGGTGGTGCGGGGATGGATGGTATGGGGTGGGGGTTGGGTATAGTTAAAATTTTAAATTTCATAATTTTTATGCAAATTTCATTTAATTTTCAATTTATTCGAATTTTTAATATGTTAACAAATTTCATTTAAATTACTTAAATTTGTTAAGTTGTTAATTTTATAATTTTCTGTTTGAATTTCGTAAGTTTAGGGTTTTTATTTTTATTTTTATAATGTTAGGATTAACATATTAGTGTTAGAGATTATTGTATAACTTTATAATTATAGGTTTAGAATTTTAGTTTATAGTTATTTTATGTTTTGTAAGTTTATTTGTTCATTTGTTAACTTTAAAATCATAGGTTTAGAATTTTAGTTTAATTTTTTAATTTTAGAATTAAGATTTTAGTTGTTGGGATTAAGGTTTAGAATTAATGTAGGGTTAAAATTAAAAAAAAAGATTTGGATGAAGTATTATTTGTTGGGATTAATTTGTTAAATTAGTTGAATTTGTTAACTTAAACATTTGTTGGTTTACACTTTTAATTTAATTTTATAAATTTAGGATTAATATTTAGGTTGTAGGTATAAATTTGAATATTTTTTGTATTAATTTACTAATTCTAGGGTTGCTTTTACAAGTTCATAAATTTTGTGTTATTTGTAGATTTATAAGGTTCAATTTTTACTTTTTAAATTTTAGGCTTTTGTATTGATTATATAAATTGGTATTAATAACATAGTTTTAAATGTTGGTCGAGGTAACGTAGATTAGTCAGTAGGCCCCCTCCGACACCTCGGCCACCTACTACTACTACTGCTTCCACAACTTCACAAGCACTAGCCCTGATGACGAAGGTTGTCATACATCCGCCCTAGGCCACGATGTCGGCAGTGCCTGAGTCATTGACTTCTTCAGTGACTCATCTGTTATTGAGCGCTTAGCGCTCTCATCAACGACCCTAGCCTATCGATGAGGGTGATGAGTTTGCATCAGCTTCCACCGCAGTAGGTTATGGGAATTGTTGTGTACTTAAGTTGGTTGAGTTGTTTATTTGTTTGTAGGTTATGGGAAATGTTGTATTTTTAGGGGAAATTCTGTCGAATTTTTCGTAGATTATTTAAATTATTTTTACATTAACTTATTTCATTTTGTAGGTCGTAAAAAAAAAAAAACAAAGGGTCCATGCAGACTCATGGGCACGTCACAACTCACCCGCACCACCCAATAACGTATAAAGATTCCATGGGATGCTCGACATCGGGTGGCAGCAACAAAGGAGTATCATAACCGTTCAGTCCACAACGTTGGCTCCATTATGCATCATCACTGCCCCATGCAGTGGGAGTCTTAGAGATTTGTCCCACAGGAGACCAAGGACTATGTTCTTCATGAGCTATCAATTAGTAAAGTTTTCTTTGTTTTCATTATTTTGTAAGTAAAGTTGTGAAATTTAATAACTGTTAACTTTGATTAATTTGGTTCGTATTTGTAGCATCACTATGACCTCGAGGACCTTGATGCCAATCAAGCCAAGTACATCCAATAACTTTTCACCAGCTGGTTCACTCAGTGGAAGAGCGACCTCCACAAGTATTTCGAGAGATTTGATGATCCGACTGAAGCTCTAGCACACGGGTGCCCCTTGGAGTTGGCGAAGCGCCCTGAAAATTGGAACTGGCTCTGCACCCATTTTCAGGATGAAAAATACTTGGTAAGTGAATTATATAAATTAATAATATTTTATTAATACTTCAATCCCGTTTATTAATTTATTTTAATACTTTATGATTAATATCGGCACTAATACAATTCGTTTCATTTTAATAGAAAAGAGCCAAGGCAACGCAATAAATAGGTTGAAGAAAAAGCTTATCCACCACTCCAACTCCAGATGCTTTTCATATAGGATGGAGGAGTGACGTTGGGTAACCACATTTTTCCATAAAAAGTTATTACTTTTACTCTAAATTACACAACTAATAACTAATTATTATTATTTTTTAATACAGGCAGGGACGAAATTTTCGGAGATTGACACATTGAAGAAAGTGTACGTGCGGCCCGTGGATGAATTCACACAGGGGCTCCATGTAAGTTTTTGTAATTTTTAAATTTATAATTCTTATTCATTTTAAATAAATGTTAATAAACTTGCTTTTATAATTATAGGCTACTATGATGGAGAGGAGCCAGGCTGTCCTTGAGGAAATGGCTTCCCAACTTCCCCCCGACACCCTAATAGAGGAGGTACCCCCCCTCCCCGAGGATGCGAGTCTCCATATGATGATGGACACCCTCAACCCGAGACTCGGTCGTAGGCTGGGGAAGGTGTATTGGGGTATGGGAAATGCCTGCCATTGTGAGACGGGAGCCTCATCTTTCACTTTTACCTCGAGACAAGTCGCATCATTGACAGAAAAGTAGCGGAACTCGAGTAGCAAGCGGCGATCTAACATAAGCACATTGCGACACAATTTACCCACATCGCCACCTAGGAAGCTCATATTGCTGCCTAAGAGTCTAAGATGGTTCAGATCATTGCCACACTTCAGCTGTCTGACTTCAACATCCCATGCCCTTGACCCAACACAGCCGACCGCAGAACTTGACTATGATGACTTTTTATTGTAGTTTTTTATTTTTTTAATTAAACATTCGTGCATTTAAAAATTTTCCCCACTCGTACATACATTTTCCATATTTATTTTAAATTAATATTCTTCTTTATCAATTACTGTTCTTAATTAAATTTAACCAAACAAAATTATTTTGTTTTGAAATTCAGATTATAAACAATTTAAAAAAAAAAAAGGTTTGCACGACGCAATAATTCATTGTTGTGACGAAGAATCTCTTCGTCGTTATGTTCTTGCAGCACAAAACACTTTGTCCCTCTAATCTATATACGACCAATCCTGTTTTGTCGTGAATATAAATATGCAATGAATAATCTTCGTCCTTATTTGTTTTACGCGACGACCTCGTTCGTCGTCTCGTAAGAAACCTTTGTCCCTTAAAACTTTATGCGATGAAAAATCTCTTCGTCGTTTCCGCCTTGCGCCACGAAACCCTTTGTCCCTCTAATGTTCATGCGACGAGTTTAGTTTTGTCACGCCCACAAGTATATGTGATGAATTGTCTTCGCCCCTATGAATTTGAAGCGACGACGTAGTTTTTCGTTGCGTATAACTATTTGTGCGACGAAGTGTTATATTTTTGTCTCGCAATACCTTTCTTTACGAGCCTTGCGTGATCAACTTAGGGCGACGAAGTTTTTGTTGTTTATAATTTTAGGCGGCGAATTTCTTATTTATGCGACGAATTCTTGTTTATCTCAATAATTGTTTTATGCACTAATGGATGATGGCTATGCTAGTGCTGGGCTTTGCACCGTTTGGACCAATGCTATTGGTTGCATGGCTTGGGCTACTGTTATTGGCTGCGAGGCTTCGGCCTGGTCTTGGTACTGCAGTAATAGTTGCAACTACTACTGACGCGGGTGATAGTGGTCACCCAGCCTCCGAGCTCATCCACGAGAAGCGGCTGCATGAGACTAATGTTGGAGCTACGTTGTGGTTTCCGTTAATGGGTGGAAAGCCAGGCACCTAGGAAGTGTTGTTCGTCATGGTTTTTGAAATTTCCAACCATGTTTTCCTTCTTTTTGGGCACACGAATCAAGGAATTAAAAGTTCGGAGATTGGGTGCTTTAGAAAAGTTCAAAGAGGTAGAAATTTGAAAAGAATTAAGAGAGCTTCTTTGAGATTTGAATTAAGCTCTCAATGAATACACCAATTTTTGGTAGCATAATTCTACCCCCTTAAGATTTGATGAAATTGTACCCACAAAACAAATTAAACATCTTTGGTTATGACCAAAGCCACACGCCCAATAAAGTTGGAGGTTTGGCCATGAACCTCTAATGCCTAAGTCAATTTCTCTTAAACGAGTGACAAAGAGAGATTTAGCTTTGAATTATGTAGAATCAACTTACTAGAGAATAAACTAGTGATGGGGGTATTTATAGGAGCTAGGGCTAGCCACATGTGTAGAGGATCCCATGCCATGTATTGATATCCAATTGGTCAGAGTGTGTCATATGTTAGATGCAATAGGAAACTATCTTTGATATGCATTAGAATAATCCTTAAAGATATTATTAAGTTTATTAATAATATTCTAAGACTTTGGGGAATCCTTGATTGAATTTGCTTGTGCTTCCTTCAAGAAAGAAATATGTCTTCAATTAGGAAAACATAAAAGAGAAATTAGTTATTAATTAGCAACTTAGGTCTTCTTTGTTGTTTAAATTACGCGTGGAACGATTGCGGTGAATTACGCGTGGAAAGAATGCGGAATTCGCCAATTTAATGAGGACATTCTCATCAAAAGGGAATAAAAGCCTACATGTCATATTCAGAATTATTTTTTGCTCCACAACCACATTGCAATATGTAGTCCTACCAATATATATAAATAACGATGAGGGCAATTGAACCAAGGGCAATCATGATTAGGGTTGAATGAACTATTAATTGAGTTATTGGTAATTTGATGTGGGGGATAACCATGATTAAATATGGCATGAAACCAGTTGTTATAAATGAATAAGAAGAATTGAACAAATGATTGATCAGTGTTTACCTTGAACTTGAGGTATTCGATAAATTGAACAAATGATTGATCGGTGTTTACCTTGAACTTGAGGTATTCGATGAATTGACTGTGAGTAAGAATTTTATGTCATTCAAAATTAGTTGTTATGAAAATATTCATAATGAAAATAATGAATTTAAAATAATGATGCTGATATAATTTGAAAATAAGTTTTATTGCAAAATTTGCACTGGAATTTACAATTGATTTATTGACAATTGAGTCAGCAAATAAGAAAATGATTGATGAAAAGGATATTGATGCACGCAGGCATCCTTGACATTTGAAAATTAAAAGTGTTTACAATTTTTTATTTTTTTTTGGGTACAATGTGAATTCAAAGAAACTTTTGATTGAGAAATTGTGGAAATTCCAAACTTGTAACTTTCTTATCCGTTATCCACTTCTTATAGACTTGGAAAATGTCTTGGAAGACTTGCTTTTACTATTTGATGAATGATGACTTGCTTTCACTATTGATGAACATTGAAATTTGTTGGAATAATTATTGTTTTTACTGTAGAAGCACGGGATGAATGATTGAATGACTCTAAGCTTTTTCAGAATCATTGATGAGAATAATTTCAAAATGCTTCACATGGTGTCTTGGAAGGAAAGCTGAATTTTCACATGGCTAATGATTGTGTTCACATGGTGACTTGACATGATGACTGGCGTTTTCACATGGCTTTAAGCAAATGGGTCTTGCGAATCTTGGTAGTCGGCCCACTTAGCTGACTGTGTCTTTTGGATTGTTGAGTTAGATGGTTGCTGTGAGGATGTGTCTGAAGATTCGGAGTATGTGGCTTCTTCTTCTTCAGTATGGAGCATCGCTGCTTCTGCAAGTAATTGTTGTGTTAAATCTTCAAGCTGAGTTGCTTTATTTCTTTGAGCCTGACAATTTGGTAGACTTGATTTTTCCTTTGAGGGATGAAGATGGACTAATGTCCGATAATGATTGTTCTGGGATGACTGGAAGTGATGGCTGTGTTGGTTGTGCCGGAATGACTGGGAGTGGAGTAATGGTGTAACAACCTATCCTGATTTTATTGGAAAGAAGAGGGTATTTTCGTGAAATTTCTCTTTGGGCTAGATCTTTTTCTTTTAAAATTTGTTTTTGGGTCTTAATTTGTGAGCCCAAGGGGTTTACCTCCTAATTTGTCCCCCGATTCCCTTCCCTTTTCATTTCTTTATCTGATTTTTATAACTTTCTCCCCGAAACTCTATGCGTCACTCTCCCGACCTCACTTTTCCCTCCTCACCGTCGAACACACACACACACATCAACCACCACCACCACACCTGGACTGTGATCTCGAAAACCCTAAGCCAATGGAGTGCTCCACCGTGGTAGTCACGGTGCTTAATCCCTCGACGAACTCCGGTGACTTTCGAGGATTTTCCAACGTAGGTAAGCTTCGAGACTCCTTTGATCTTCGTTCCTCGTAGTCTACATTACTTGGTTAGTGATTAAAATGGATTTGGTGAAGGTTTTACCACGAAAAACAACTCAAGGGGCATTTTTTAGGAATATGGAAATTCCAGGCCGTGGTCATTTGGCCATCTTTTAGACCATTTTCGGCCAACTCCTGCCACCACCCAGTCCCCACTTGGTATAAATCTCTTCTCTACATTCCTAACTACATTTTGGCTTTTGAATCACTCAATTTGGTTAAGCAATGAAGAAGTTACGAAGCTTTGAAAATTGCCCAAACCTTCGGCCAAAAACCCAGTTTTCCAGCTAGCACGGCCCCTTTTGAGGCATTTTCCAGCTAAACCACGATGATTTGTCCGGTGTGCAGGATATCAATCTCTTCATCTCGTCGAGTGATACAGCTTTCATGTTTGGATTACTTGATTTGGATAAGTAACGAAGAAGTTATGAGCCTTGGAATATCAACCTAGAAACCGGCCAAAAACTGGTCAACCATACTGTTTTCCCTGAAACCCAAACCCATTTAGGCTGAGACCTAGCCCAATTACCCATCCTTTTAAGTCTAGGCCTTGGGCCGGATTACCCAAGCCCAACCCAATTATTTTTATTTATTTATTTTTCTTTTTATAAAACCTAAAGGCCTTGGGCCATTTCTATTAGGGCCTTAAGCCCGTTACCCATTAAACCTTTTAAACCCATAACCCTTTCTAGGCCTTGAGCTGTATATCCCCATAACCTAAATCATTGTAACCCCAGTCCAAAACCCTAAACCCTAGCCGGCCCAAACCCTTTATGTGGAATATTCCGTTAGGAAATATTCCCTTAGAGAATATTCTGTCAAGGAATATTCTCTAGAATATTCTTTGTGTTAACTTTTACGAAATTTATCCGAGACCTCTTTTAGAGTAATTCGACGTCCTGAATTTGTTTCTGACGTCCGTTTTCCCAAATTAAATCATTCGGATAGAGTTTTATTAATTGTACCCTTTATTTGCTTAGGGGCAATTATACGTGGCATTTCCTTCTTCGCTAGGTGGCGTGGCTTCTCGACGGCGAAGTACTGTGAGTGGACCCCTTCTAAAAATGCATTTCTCAATAGAAGAAATGCATACATGAAAATCATGATTTAATGATTACGTTTTATGAGATAACATGCTTATTGAGGCTAATTTGAATTATTACTATTTTTCCTATAACCCATGTTCTTTATAGGATATTTGATGGATGACGATATAATATTTAGAACATGTTTCGAACACCTCTTTATAGTATAGATGATGGATAACTTTATACTATGTAGTTGCTTTTCTAATATATGTATGTTCAATGATTTTGTACTTACCTAGTAGTCCCTATTCCACTACGGGGCGAGGGATAGATTCCGTCTTGAGTAAGGGTCCGGTGCTGGCATAGGGCGTGAAGATGGTTTTCCTCTGGAAAATTGGCACAACGACGGGGAGCTGGACTAAGGCCTAAAGGTGATTTTCCTCTGGGAATTGGTATAGGGACAGGGAGCAAGCATGAGGCTCGGAGGGATATTGGACATTCATTAGTGATTACGATATATGCGAGATATGTTTTAAGATATTGCACGGCATGCTAGGTTTCAGAAAAACCTATTTTTATCATGATATATGTGTTTTCATAAAACCTGGGGGTTAGTATGTTGATAATTGTTTTATTATATTTATATCAATTTGGTCCACTCATGTTTATTTTGCGCCCCTTTCAGGACTAGAATTGAGGTATACAATCCTGACATCAAGGCACTTCCGCAGCGGCATCTTCGAGTCCTCTCGATGTATGATCCATTCTTATTTAAATGTATGCTCTGAACACGTTCCTTAAATGCATATTCATTATATTTAAATTTATAAGTCTTATTTATTCCTTTTTCTCAGCATTTGCATTCAATAAATGGCTTTCATCACCCTCGGGTATCGGCCAGCACGTGCCTATCCTGGTGTTTGTGGAATATCGGGATCGGGGCGTGTCAAATGGGAAATTCGGTGAGGACCTGACTGATGGTCTTCTGATGATTGAATTTATCCCACCACTTGACTGATCTGGCTCTGTAGACTTCACTTGTTTCGACTTCATAATTCCACTTTATGATCCACGGGACTTTGTACTTGGCTATGAATATTATGAGAAGTGTAATTCTGCAGTTGAATCGGCTTTTGTCAAATTTTTGTTGGAAACTGGTAGAGAGGACCTGCATAAGTTCTTCTAGTAGAAGACTGGCTGTTGGGCCGTGAATTGACCACCATTTTGGGAACTATGCAGGAAAATTCAATGTGAAACTCTTGTCAAAATTAATGAACCATGAATGACTAAAATCTTCTATTTGATGGAGAAAGATGTTAGTCCATGCATCAGTGTAATCAAAGTAATTGTACTAGTTATTGGAATGTGGACATATTGAGTATGAAGAGGTTTGGTTTTGTAAAAGGGAATTCCCCAATCTGATTCCATTAAGAACCAACCAATGTAAAGAGAATGGTAAAGAATTTTGTTTTCATGGGTTTTGTTGTAGAGAGATTTGATTGAAATGAACTCTGTTTCATTGAGAATGGCTTGATAATATTTCGGTGTTTTATGTGGTTCTATAGGATGACAATGGAAATTGGGTGGAAAGACTGTTTTGGCTAATTTTTCTTGTGCTTGTTCTTGATTGAGATTGAAATGGATACTAAAAAGATATTCACTGGGGCTTGACATATGGTGATGTTTTGGTATAATTGACTGGTTGGGATGATGATGATTGGTATGTTGGGGTTGAATAAGGATCATATTGACTGACTAATGTTGTTTGATAATTGGGACAAGGTGATTGGTAGTTTGGCCTAAAGTTTCCTATTGTTGAACCTAAGGGAGTGAAATGGTTGATAATGGCTAAGGCCGAAGAAGAATCTGAGCTTGATTCTTGTTTGACTGGTGGTGGTGGTGGTAGAGTGGCTGGAAGCCTCATTTGATCAGGTCTTCTTGCTGTCATTCTTGCCCTGCAGAAATTCTCTGGTTAGGAAATCAGGGATGCAATTTTGACTACCCTTGATGTATTCGATTTCAAAATAAAAAAAAAAATACTTAATATAGCTTGCCATCATGCAAAAATCTGTTTTGATGCAATGTTTTGAACATCTTTTTGTAAAACATGTTTCGCAGATTTGCAATCGACTCTGATTAAAAACTTTTGATTTAATAAATCATCTTGAAATTTACTAATACATAATATTATAGATAATATTTCTTTCTTAATAGTACTATAATGACTTTGTGCTGGATTCCATACTCCTAAATGGAAACGAACAATTTATTCAGGAGATTCAGAAGAAATTGACTGTTTGAGAATACCCCTGTAACCAATTTCAAAGGCATCAGTTTCAATAATTTTGAAGGAATTAGGAGTTGGAATGCCAAGACAGGGCAAACTTTTAACATGTGATTTGATTCGTTTGACTATGAAATTATGAGTATTGGACCATGATGAAGGATTTTCTTTTAGACGATCAAACAAGGGTTTGCATTGTTGTCTAAGGTGTGGATAAAATTCTGCAACATAATTGAAAGATCCTAAAAATCTCTGTAATTGGGTTTTGTCAGTGATTTCATGTCGAAACTTATCTGCAAATTGAATTACTCTATCTATTGGTTGAATGGTTGACTAGTGGATATTGTATCCTAAAAACCTAATTTTGTTTTGGAATAACTTAATTTTGGTTACTGAGACAACTAATTCATTTGACGTAATTATCCTAGCAAACATGTTTAAGTGTTTCCAATGCTCATTTATTAATTTGGAATATATGAGAACATCGTCAATATAAACAATTGAGAAATGACTGTATTGATTAAATATTTCGTTCATGATATTCTGAAACTCACTGGGTGCATTCTTAAGACCGAATGATATTACATTCAATTTATAATGATCAAAAGGAGTGAAAAATGTTGTTTTGTATTTATCATCCCCATGAATTTGAATATGCCAAAATCTAGACTTCATATCGAATTTTGAGAAGATTACAACTTGACTAACTCTCTTAATTAAATCTCTTTTGTTAGCAATTGGATACCTTATCCATTCCAAGACTTCATTAAGAGGCTTGTAATTAATGACTAACCTAGGTGTTCCTCTTTCTAACTCAACGTTCTTTTGGACGTAGAAAGCAAGACAAGACCATGGTGATTTAATTTTCCTAATGATTCCTATATTGAGAAGTTCTTGGATTTCTGTTTTGCAGAATTCCATAACTTCTTGACTCATTTGGATTGGTATGGCTTTTGTTGGAATTTTCTTTTCATTAAACTCCTTATTGTAAGGAAGTTTAACAATGTGTTGTTTTCTGTGCCAAAAGGCGTTGGGAATATCCGAACAAATTTCATTCACAAGTTTCTTTTGAAAGTTGTCAATGCTTTGTAACAAAGATTTGTTTGTTAATTGTTCTTCAATTCTTTTGTAATTAATTTCTTCTTTTAAGAAATTAATTTGTTGTGATTTTTTGGTAACTAGATTGATGGTTTTTGAGATGCTATCTTTTTGTAATTGTCTTAATTTTTTTAGATCTGTTTTCGTACAGAACTCAAATGTGATTTTTTTTCACAACATTCTGGTGGTTATACGATTATGGTGTACCTTAAAGGGATATAGGAAAGCTATGAAGGGGAGACCTAAAATGACTGGGTCGGAAATGTTTTTTGATCAAAACAAATGGAGTTTTAAAACAAACATTGTTTTGACAAACATGAGCTTTTAGGATTTCATATTTTAATTGCATTGGTGACTAGTTTGCTGCACTAAGAATTTCTGTTGATTTGTGGAAATACTTAGTGGGAATTAAACCTTCTTGAATACAATTCAAGTCTGCACCTGAGTCAATTAAGGTAATTGTTTCTAATTGGAAGTCTTCAATTATTATTTTTATTTTAGAATACCATTTCTAGATCCTAATTTTTTGTAGTAATCCTAAAACTAGGTTTTCTGTTGGATTTTCTATGGATTTGGATTCTGACTCTTGGTCGGAGGAAGAACTATTGTGTTCTTCATCATTATTGTCAAGGAGTGCTTGTGTTTGGATACTACTGAGATGTGAGCGAATTTCTATGCTTTCTGATTTTAAGGATTTAATTTCTTCCTTAATTTTGTTGACTTCTCTTTGTAGATCTTTGATCGTAATTTCTTTCTTAGCCTTATTAAACCTTTCCAGGGTTATGTTAAGACAGATTTTTGGAGCCACTTGGGGTTAACTAGTACTGACTTCTTTTGGGAAGACTAACTTCTTAAGTTTCTTTAAATAAAATGACTTTAATTCAGGGTCATCTACTTTGCTGATTAACTCGATAAGAAGTTCTTCTTGTTCTTCTTATTTATTGAGTACTAAAATATTTTTACAACAAGTGTCAGTGCATACTATTTTAATGTCGGGGGATGAAAGACTACTTGAGGAATTACTGGAAGAAGACGAATTAGAACCTAAATCATCTTCGGATTGACTATGGTCTGTATCTCTTAATTCTAAGACTTGGATTAGCTAAGTTTTCTCTTCTTCAGAGATTTTTCAATTGGTTGATTGTTTTCTTGACTTTGCATTTGTTTGCATAATGACCAAATTTGCCACACTTGTATCAATTTCCTTTTTGTTCTTGGTTTTTGGAGTGGAATTTTCCTGAGGGTTTCCTCTTCCACTTGCTGGACTTGGGTTTCTCGTAAAATTTATTTGTTTCAAAATTCTTATTTTTGAATTTGTTATATTTGGGATGTCTCCTACTTGAGTACTTATTTGGGTACCTATTATAGGCTTTTGATTTTTTCTTTTTGTTGGATGGAGCAATAAGAGGTAATCTGTATTGTTCACAAAATGTTCTTAATTTGTATTTGGCTATTGACTTGTTTTTGTTGACTTGTTTTGTAATTTTCATATCAATACACATTTTCAATTCTTCTTTCTGGATAATATTAATAATATTTCCATAAATAAGGGTATGATATGGTATGATACTTTCTTCATTAACTAAACATTTCTAATTTTATGGGCAAATAGATTTGGTAATCTGTTAATGAATTTTTCTTTCCAAAATGGTTGATTACTATCCTCTCTAAGAATGACTCTAGACATGAAAACATCTTTGTACCATCCGAAATCACTTAAGGTTGGACATCTTAAGTCACTAAGTTGGTCATGAATTCTGGAGGTGACATTACTGGATGTCCCTATGAAATGTTCTTTAATGGTGAAAAGTAATGTGTTGATTGCATCTAGGACTCCTCACCCTATATGCTCATCAAAGATGGGTGTTCCATCTTCGTCTCTTTTGACTGCATTTTTAATTTCATTTCTTGATTGTTCAGTGAGATGTTTTTCCCACCAGGAATGGAGCATTTCTATAAATCCAGTGACTAAAAGGTTGACAACTTGGGTTTAACTGAGGTTATGATTGGTAATATAATCCATCTATGTTCCATTAATAGAGTTTATCAGCTGAGACTGAGAATTGTTTTTGGATGTTTCTTTTCTCAAATTGAATATCTGTAGGTGTTGGCCTTGGATACCAATTTCTGGTAAGAGTTGTTGGGTTGACTCTTTTTGTTTGGGATTCGTTTTAATTCAAATTTTTGTAAAGCTTTTTCTACTTTTATGATGGAGTTTGTTTCACATTAGCCTTCTGAATCCCATATTGTAGAAATTGTTTCTGATTGAGATTCATCTGGATGTTGTTAAACATTGACTATTTTTTCTTGTTTTAATTCTTGTAACATTTGATCTATTTTTTGACTTGTGGAAATTGTTTTTAAAGCTATTGTGCTAAAGGAAGACTTTGAGAAGTTGACTAAGGGTTTTTCCCTAATTGTTGGTTTTGGGTGAGAAAGTCTATCTATTTTGGTTTAAATTTTGTCTAACTGTTTTCCTATGGTGTGTAGACTTTGGTTTGTGAAATTGTTTTGTTCGATGACTGGCTTGACTCCTGCATCTTCTTTTGGAAGGTTGAAAGGAGTGGCTGGTACTTGTGTTTTTGCAGTTGTAATTAAAATTGTTTCTTGTGGAGGGTAACTAGAAGAGACTATGCTTTTGTCTTCTTTAACCCAATTTTCTTTGGTGATGACTTCTAATTTCTTTTCAGACTCGGAATATTTTTCAACGAAATCGAAGAAAAATACTTCAAATCTGTGCTTTTTCATGAAATTGGTCAATTTATTGTAAATGTCCAATTTTTGTTCTTTTGTATATTTATTTCGAAAAATATTCCTTTTGGGAATATTTTCTGTTGCTTCGATGTCAGCATTGAGTTTCTTCCATCAGGGTTTGAATGGTTTATTTAAGACTAATAATTGGTGGTTGATTTGACTTGCCTCGAAGTCAGATTCTGTTAGAGAGGTTTGTTCTCCTTGGTTATGAGTATTGGGCTGATATCTTAGATGAGTCACCTGAGAGGCTGTTTCTAACTATTTTAATTTTATGTTGATCAAGTCATTAATTAATTCTTGTTGGGTGAATATTAACCTAGTTTCTACTGCTTTTAATTTTCTATTGACTAAGGAATTGATTAAATCTTGATCTCGACCCACCATTTCGGCTGAAATGGATCCAGAAAAAGAATTCCTACTTGGTTATAAAGATTTGTTTGATTGGGCTAACTCGTGTAAGTGGACACTAAATTTTCTAGCTGGACGATCAAAGTTGATTTTAACTGTTCCGTCAAAATATTGTTCTATGTTGTCTAAACTATTTTGGATACTAACTGGTTTGCTTTCATAAATCAAGCATCAATCTGAAGGTAGACTGATATCTAACCACCTAATGGTCCTGGGTATTTTAATGTTGGCATTTTCTTGATTAATTTGGATTAGGAGTGTATGGTCTCTAGGACTTTTGACTAAGGCTTGGAAATTCATATTTATTCCTGTGACTTTGTAAAAGACTCTGAAAATTAAAGGTAATGGTTGAACACCTTCAAGGACTTGATACCCTAAAGCTTTTATGTTTAATGTGAGTGCTTTCAGCATGTGGGGATCTGAAAGACTTATTGTGAGATCTGAGAAACAATCAAAATGAATTGGACCATTGTAAAGACTTGACTTCGATCATGAATATTTTCACTGAAGTCAGTGAATCTTGTATCTCGGAGACATAACAAAATAGAGGTATTGAGGCCTCTTCTTGTTAAGGGCTTGACTGCTATTTGGACTAGACCTATGTGAATGTAATTGTAACCATCTTTTCTATGAGTTCTGATTTGTTTTGGTGTGAATAATTGATAAGTTTCATGTTCTTTACTAAGAGCATAAGCTTTTTTAACTGTTTTAACATGGTGTTCACTTCTAAAAAAGGCTATTGACCATTTCTTTTTGTAAATATTTTTACTAAAAACCTTGGGGATATTCCAATCTCCAAAGTTAACACTGTCATCTGTTTGAAATTCTAATTTTTGTTCTTCATTTACTATGTCTGGAATTCTGCTTAAACTGGATCTGCAGCTAGTGCTAGTAGTTGAATTATATCTAAATAATCTACTCATATTGCTCAAAATGCAGGTTTTCAATATGCAGAAATCTTACTGGCTTTACCTTCCTAGCGTATTTGCTAAACTCCCTCTCCGCTCATGCCAATCCTATAGACTTATTGTTTGGAACACGCCTTACTATTTAGGGAGAGCAACTTTTTTAAACCAAATTTATAAATCAAATGATGTGGTTGTAGATGATTGGATTATTACCAAAATGTCGATTAACTTCCTTGTTTCTTATTGGTGACACATCATTTAATTTACAAATTTAATTTTAAAATTTGATCTAAGATTATTGATTCTTCTTGCAACTTTGCCAATGCCAAGTCCAAGTACAACATGTTGGGAATGAGTCTTTTCATGTTGCTATTCAGGAAGGACTTAAATGTTTGCTTTGCAGTGGCCATTTGTGCATTCGGTTGACAGTTTCCAGTTGCCACGATGGCGAGAGAGACTTACAAACAATAAGATTCCATTTTAGCAATATCATAAATCAAATAACGTAATATTATGTGTTTTAATATATTCACTTCCATAATACTCTGTTATTAGTTTGAAATATCGTCATGGTAGTGTCTATGTATTAAAAGCGTGAGTCGTGGACGAAGCGTCCGAGGGATAGCCCAGCCTAGGCATGAGGCGAAGCCTCACGGGACCTAAATTTTTTAATATATACACTTAACGTACACATATATTACATTAAAAAAAAGATTATTAATCAATAATCACCTTGAGCACACACATATATATACATATATTATATTATATATATAAAATAGAGGATGAAAAGCATAATGAGTACACATATAACAATGTACACAGACAGCACACACATCCATTATATAAAAAAAATAAAAATCAGAAGAAAAAAAAAAGGTAGAGAGATGATAGTGCAAAGAGGTATGAGGCAATTAAAACCCTACCCAAAATTGGGTTTGGGAGTAAATAAAAAAAAAAAAAAAAATCCCCTGAGGCAGCTCCGGTGACGCCTTCCACCCACTCCCTCAAAACAGAGGCGGCAACTCTCAAGCCCAGCCTCACAGGGCGTATAGGTGTGCCCTAAGGTGAACCTTTTAAAACATTGGGTAGTGTCCTCAGTGCAGATAAGTCCTTCACCTATGAGGCTGACCACTAGAAGCAAAAGCACAATCCTTTTTAAGGAGAAAAAATTGAGGACTTGAAAGGAATAGATGACAATATGTGAGGGATTAGGTTCAATGAAATATTGAGGTTTATGCATAAGTTTGTGCTTTATTAAACTACAAAATATATCTTTTTGGGTTCCACATGGTTTTTAGTCAATGTGTTATAATGCAAGTGAACAAGAAGTCTATATTTTCTGGTATATTATTCATAAATTGTTACACATAGGCAGGGAGCTCTTTCGGATTGATGGATGCAAATCTAGCATAATGGGTTTAAAGATTTTGATGCTCTAACTGTAAGCCCATTGATCACTTAGTTTCGCATTTCTGAGTTTCGTAACACCACGTAGCAATGTTATGGTGAATTACAAGTTCTTTCTTCTCGTGCAGCCAAACTTCTGGGCATGCATTCATGGGCATAAATAAGATTTACATACACAATAAAAGAGAACATCTTATTCCTTATGGGAACTCATAGATATCTAGCAATCACAAAAACATTTACTTTTTATCATCAAATTCCTAATATGCAGACCATCAGTTCATGATTCTCTTCAGTCGTCAGTAACTAGTTTTAAAGGGCTTATAAGTCTGGAGATCAAGAACCACACCAGCCACAGAGCCAACAGCAGCAGCTATGGAGACGAAAAGACAACTTACACTGAGCATCTGAAGTCCAACCCATTTGCTGCTCCACTTCCGAATCTTCTCCTGAGCAATGTACATCTCGACTGGGAAGTAAACTGTGAGTGGCCAAAATCCAAAGGCTCCAAGTATTCCAACGACGTCGTTGAAGAAGGGCAGGAGCATGGATATGAGGGTTGTTATTATGACGAATATTGTCCTCCATACCAAGCGGAAGAGGTTGAGTTGGTAGACGCCGTAGAAGGGGATCGGTATCTCATACTCTGCTGTCACAAAGTCGCTGTTTGGCCACCTCTTTGCGCTCCATTTTTCTACAAATGCAAATAATGGTTGACAAAAGACCTGCAGTGATTTACAAGCTTAATTAGAAGTTTTGCTCTAGACAAAAAATTTGGTGATTGCATAAAATGAAAAAATACTTGGTCATTCGTCCGTGCAAATAACAATTTGGCATAAGTGCAAAATCTTTTTTATTTGTCACTAAATGAGTTACCTTTGCTTAATTAACAAGTAATTATCTAGTTATATAGGAGTTGAGTGATACATTGATACTTGAAATAAATCCTTTTAACTTACTCATTCTCGGATTAAAATGACTGGAATACCCTTATTTTTAGTCAAGAACAAATATCTTAATATTTGTTAACTTTAATGGAAAGGGTGGATGGTTCGGATTTAGGCTAGACCAAGAGTTTGTTACCATTTTATTGTAACTAGAAACTATTTAAAAAAAAACACGTGGATATTCCAAATAGGGATATTTATGGGCTTTCAACTCAAAATGATTGCAGAAAAGTTATAAAATATTCAACTTGAGTTGTAAGACATGTATAAGATAATTTTGATCACAACAAAGTAGCTGACTGAGAGGGCGAATTACCTGAAATGCACCAACAAGGTGGACAACAATTGCAACATTGGCAATGTCTAGTAGCCAGTAGGGGTTGTAAAATCCAAAGCCAGTCAAGAGGTTTCCTGGGGCCAAGTCACCAAAGGCTGCATACCCAAAGCATCCACAAAGTAGATAGAACACTGTGGTGATAGCTATGCTGAATACAGTTGCCTTCTTCATTGTCTTATGTTCTACGGGTGGAGATCTTATTGTATCCTGCACAATACATCAAGTTTGCTAGAATTAACATTAAGATGTTTCAAATCAAAATTTGACATGTTTGCAAAAAGAGAGGTGGTTTCCGCATACTTATTTTCTCTCTATGAACATATATATATTTACTTCTAGCCTTGGATTATATTAAGGGTGCATAAGAGAAAAATGATCAGCGTGCAAAAATCGTTTCCGTGTGAAATTTTTTTGTGTGGTTATTTTAATGAGATGCTCTTTAATTAGTATATGATGGAATTCTGGTGTACCTGAATTTCAATGAGGACCAAAGAATAAGAGTAAGCAAAGGCAATAGCTCCAAGAGCTTGCATACTTCTCCATATCTTTTGTGTAGAAGTCACTGTTCCACTCTTAGTTACGGTCCCTATGCTAATACCCAATAGGCTCCCTTTAAAGCTCCCATTTCCTAACAAAAAGACATCAGAAAACGCCACTGTTTATAAAGGCACATGCCAAATTATATACATATCATTAAAAAATGCACACAAACAAAACTGATTACAATATTTAATCAAAATAAAACTCGAGGAACACTCATTACGTCAATAAAAGTAGATTGTGGTCAATTTAGTGTCCCTCTAATACTAATTTGTGTGTTTCCTTACGTTGTGTATATATAAGGGAGTTTTAACGAAAAGCTTACGGTACGTTCACTTTAACGAAAAATCACATTTTTATATTAAAAAGTCAAACCTGGTACTATTCATTTTACCCTTTATTTTGTCCTTATCATTAAAACTCTAAGTTTTCAAGCACTTTTCATTAATTTTCCTGATATATAATGGTAAATATTACTGTTAGTTTTACCTGCAACTTTGTCAATGCCAAGTCCAAGGCCAACAGAAGAATAAGTAAATGACATAATTGCTGCTACTATTGAGAGCCACCACACTTGATTAAAATCTGGGATTTGAGAAAATATCACCTCTATGATACCAAATGTTATCATATACCCATTGCTTGACATGTGGCATGGATCTCTCCCTCCACTTCTATGGTAACAATTTGATCTCTTTATTGCCCTAATTCACAAATCATATGCATAAATTTTACCATAAAATCAAAACAGATTACCAAAAAAAAAAAAAAAACATGAATTTAATCTCTACTCAGGTAAATAATAAACTCACATCATGCTGACAGATGATGCAATTGTGTACCCAATTGCTACACCAAATAAATTCAAGTACTGCACCAACCCACACATCATGACCTTCCTTCCTCCTGCCACTCCAAATTACAATCATCATAACTAAAACCAGAAAATTCCATGGTAAAGATAAAAAAAGACTATCCCTTACCTAAGTTGGCCTTGACAGCATCCATGTAGGTATAGTTTCTCTGTCCGGTGATGGGGTTGCCGGTCCGGTAACACATTGCTAGGAGATTGGAGGTATAGAGATTGACAAAGGCAAAGAGCAGGAGGACAGTTGGTCCTGCAACCCAACCAAGCTGTGCTATTGCCCATGCTAAGGAAAGGACTCCAGATCCTATAACCGCTGTTATTATATGTGATGCTGAAGTCCAAAATGTTCCTGCATGCATGCACCACCACCACCACCACCATGTGATTATTAAACTATATAGTGTATAAGGTTCAATTACTTGAATATATTATTAATAGGGGTTTTGAATTACATGGTTTTTAAGTTCATGATTAAGTTTAATAGTTGGGTTACTTTAAGTTGAAAAATTAAACAAGGATTTAAAGATAATAATATATTATTATCAACACATCACAATACAATTACTCTACAGTCCAAAGAAAATGGTAAGCACGTCAATAAAAAATTTGTGTAGCAACCTGTTCTCTTCAAGCGACCATCATCGTCAAAGCATGTGGAATAGTTGGACTGAGGGTTTATGGCTTTGGACTCACTAACTTTGGGTTGGACTTCCACTTGCAGATAGTGCCTGATGTCATGCCTCTCTTCCACCTGAATATTGAAAGAAAATGGTTGAATAATACACCGAGAAAAGAGAAAGACTATATTCTGAGGAATAATTATGAAATAAAAAACTGAGTGACTCTCTCACAGCTCCATGGTGGATTCTGCTGGGAAGAGTTCTACTTCTTGGCAACACTGGCTTCATGGCAGAAATGCTGTTCAGTAAATCAGAGAGAGAGATAGAGAGATAAAGAGAGAAGTAAAAAGGGAAGGTGATAGATATTATAATACCTGAAGTGGGTTTTTATAGGTGATGAAATGACTTCATTACAAACAGGAACAGTACATATATAAGAATCATGTAACACGGACACACCCTAGCTCCAGTACTGCTTATTGCAAAGTTCTTTGTCCACATTGAATCAAATCAAAGTTGAAAAACTAAGTACATGGTGCTTGGACTTGGAAAAGGATCCTCGTCGGATACTTCTGCTAGGGATCTAGGAATCTCGTGATCTCACCCGTTCATCGTATATCGTGCGGTTAGAAATTATTTTAAAATTTAAAATTTAAAATTAAATATAAATAGTATCTAACAAAAACTGACCATACGATATACGATAAACATGTAAGATTACGAAATTCCTATGATCCCTAGAAAAAGGATCCTTGCCGGATCCTTTTCCTTTGGACTTTGGAAATACTAGCATTAGTTGAGTAACAGTTAAAAGTACCTTAATTAATATGTACCACAGTTGCGTGAAAATTCAGGTCTTTTGTGGATGATTTGGTTTTAGACCATATAAACTTAATTAATTATGTGCTCTAACTTCCTGAAAACATAATTATGTGCTCTAACGTCCTCATATGACATCATAGCAAGATATAACTAATAAATATCAGAAGAATATCTGTTAAAACAAATACACGCCATATATAATATATCATAAGATTTATGAAGTTTCATGCAGATATCTAATTATTTAGGATCAATTTATTATTGGATTTTTTTTTTTTTTTGGGGGCAAGTGATGGTTGTTAAAATTTCAATTCCACTTTAGAGCAAGAGTTTACCTATTTTAGGAGGGCAAGGTAACACAATGGCAGGGTAATTGCCCTTATCGATCACTTTAAATAATAATTGTTTTTGTGCAAGTTATTCGTTTGTGAAGGGCAATGATAAGACAAAGGGACTATTCACAAATATACATATTTGGGCTTTTATAAGAAATGTTTCATTCCATCAAAATGGTCAATAAATTAGAAAATTAATCAATGTCGTTTATAAATATTAATATTATAAGTTAATATGTTCATTCCGTCAAAATTTCTGTTAATATGCATATGTGACACACTTAGTTGTTGTTGATTGCCTATGTGACACACACGTGGACCTAACATATTCAAATATTTTGGTGCCATGTGGATTAAATGAATTGAAAACCCCATGAAAATACGCACGGTTGAAATTAATTTAAAAAAAAAAAAAAAATCCAATCGCGGCTAGAATCGAAGAGGCAAAAGGAGGGTTGGTCGTCCGTTCACAGAGACAGAGGGAAGGGATGTGGCTGGCCGGGAAGCTTGGGTCGGGGTAGCCCGTCGAAATGGAAGCGAGTCAATCTGGATTTGGCAATCAGGTTTTGGTGGGAGGTGGAGGTTGGGGTGAGCGGGGATGCGGCTGATAGGGTGGGGTAGGAGAGGAAGGGCTGGTTTGGTATTGCTGTGCTTTGAAAAAAAGCTGCTGTGAGAATAAGCGGTTGTGCTGTGAGAATAAGCGGCTGTGAAATAAATCAGCAGAGTGTTTGGTAAACTTTTTTGTAAAAGTGCTTTTGAAAAAAAAAGCAGTCTGATAGTGGATCTTTTCATTAAAGGAGCACTGTAGTTCTGTGTGCTTTGAAAAAAAGCCAGTTTTTCAAAGCTACAAATTGCAGCTTCAGCTTTTTCCTTTGATTTCAGCTTATTCTCACAGCAGCTTCCAAAATAAGCCCTTTTTTTTAAGTTTACCAAACACCAAAAACACTCCCAGCTTTTTTTCATAGGAGCTTTTTTTAAAATCACCTCAACCCCAAACTGGGGCGAAGATGTGGCTGGGGTTTTCTCTATTTTTTGGGCTGAATATTTTACTGTTAGAATAAATACTGGCCGTTGACTTTTAAAATTATTCCTGTTGGATGTTCTTGATTGCGCCACGTGGGGGGCGGCAACACTCGGTTGATTCCTGTGCAAGCGGGCGCAAGTCCTGGCAGAAGTTGCTAGGGCAGTCCCAAAGGGCTTGTGCCATTGCCCCAATTGCCTTCCCATTGGTGATTATTTTAGGATGATGCCAAGGCATTTGAAGAAGAAAATTTTCATTGTGATCAGAATACGAATGATATATCATATATTTTTATATAAGTGATGAAAAATTGTATTTTTTAAGTTATTAATTTTAACATACATATTTCATCATTTATATATTGATACATAATGTACCATCTCATGTTCCGATCACATTAAAAAAAATCTCTCTATTTGAAGCACGCCGGAGATACTCTTATTGCATAAGGAACTGGAAGTGGTATCCAACATGCTTGTCAAGTGTCAACTTCTAACTTTTCGACTATTGGACACCACTGTCTAATTCTTGTAATATTGAGAAAATATTTATCTTCCAATATAATAATGCTTCACGTGGATTTACATAAGTGGAGTCTCCCTTGAGTCAACGACTAACACCTAAATATGCTATATATCATGCTTTGTGACTCCCCATCCACAATCAACAGCATCTAGAACCCTCCTCAATAGCACATAATCTACCACCTTCCCTACCCACAATGTGTCTCACACAATGAAACAACTGTTGGTGTATAGTATAACAAGTGTATAGAGTTATATTAATATTTCGATTTAATATGGTTAATTAACACGTGTAAATCAAAAGTAAAGAAAATTAAAGAACTTAAATATTTGAATTACTCGGTTTACTAACTTTAATTAACTGATCATAACTGAAGCCATAATAGGAAGAGCAGTTATCACTTTTACGTGTATAGATAGGTCTCCTTTTTAGAGATAAGTGGTTCTATCATGTGCTTGTCCTATTGAGAGTAGAGAACTGTGAGGTACCAAGTGAAGAGAAGACGTGATATCTTCATCTGCAAGTAAGTTTTGCAGACTATAATAAATATAATGTAATTACTGGTTAGGGTTTTATGATAGTAGATGTAGTTTAAGACTTGGTTTAATCGAATCTAGTTCTTCTTCTGCAATCTCATTTGTTAACATGCAATTGCATTGAATGAAAGGTGCTGATTCTATGTCACCGACCTTATGAATCTATAATTTTGTGACTGAATCTATAATTTTGTGTGACAAAAGCAATAAAGTTGCTCATTCTATGTCACCGACCTTATGAATTCTCAAATCATTTTGGTTCTTATTACATGTTTCAATACACTAAGTCTTATGTTTAACAGTCATGAATATTGAAAAACTGAATGGCAACTACAAAGAAAAATCAGGTGGTCCAAAATCAGGTTTTCGTTAAGGTTCAATTAAAACTGCTAATAATAATGTTGTAGCCACTAAGAATGAAGGTGCCCCCACTAGACCTAACCGCAAGATTAATAAGATCAATTTTAAAAAGTGTTTTCATTCCATAAGAAAGATTATTGGTTTTGTCCCAAAAAAACGAAAAAAGATTATTGGTTTTAACTTTTAAGACTAGTTGATAAAGAAAATGATTTCAAAGCCAGAAGGACAAAAGTAACTTTTGTCTATGGAAATGGAAATCGAGTTAATGTTGAGTTTGTTGGTCAAGTCATGTTAAAGTTGTCTAATGGTTATGCTTTTATATTAAAAGATTTGGGTGAGTCACATTATGTTTTAGAAATTGAAATAGTCAGAAACAGAGAGAAGAGACGCTAGATTTGACACAAAAGAACTATATTGATAGAGCTCTTAAAAGGTTCAACATGAAAAACTGTAGTGGAGGTGATGTTCCTATTGCAAAAGGTGATAAATTCTCCTTGTCTCAATGTTATGTGACTGACTATGATGAAGTAATTAATGAAGGACAAGCCTCATGCTTCATTAGTTGGAAGTGTAGTTATGCACATGTACGTATAAGACCTGATTTGGAACTTGCTCTTAGTGTGCTAGGAAGGTTTCAATCAAATCTTGGCTTAGCTCGCTTGAATGCAGGAAAGAGAGTGTGAGATATTGAACAAAATCAAAACTATTTTCATCGAGTTGAAAATTGGAAGTAATGTGTTGTGCATGTGTAGGTTTGGAAGGTTGTATTGATGACAGAATGTCCACAAGTGGATATATTTTTATTCTTGCTGGTGGTGCGATTTTATGGAGGAGAAATAAACAAACTACAAGGGTAGTGTCCACTATGGAGTTTGAGTATGTAGGCTGCTTAGACCATATGAAGCAAAGTGTTTGGTTGAAGAATTTCATAAGTGAAATGAAAGTGGTAAACAACATTAATAAACGTTAAGGATTTATTGTGACAACACTTCAAACTGTTTTTTTTTTTTTTTTTTTTTTTTTTTGCTAAAAATAAAGACTCATGGATATAAAAAACTTGAAGGTTCAAGATGAAATTAGAAAAAAGGAGTGATCGATATTGAGCATCTAAGCACTCATATGATAGTAGACCCGTTAACAAAGGCAATTCATGTCACATCCTTTCATAAGCATGTCTCAAAAATGGGTTTGCAATCATGTTTGGATCATGTTTGCATGTGGGACTAAGGTACCATTACTATCTCGCTGATCTGTACATTAATATCTCACTGATCATAATTATTGATTAAAAATGTGGTGGTTGCGGTTTGTGAGTTGAATTACGTAATTCAAAGAGAAATCTACTTAGAGCAAGTCCAACATTAAAGATAGCCCGGTGGACCGGAGACCTTTTCAATCCAATTGCTTCCCTTCTTTGCTCTAGCCCATGCAGGCGATTGGGCTGAAGGGGAGGGGGCGTGTGAGAGGGGAGGCGCGAATCGCAGGCCCGAGCGCATGAGGACGCTGATGCAAGGTTGACGTTAGGATAACGTCAGTCACATTATAAAATTAATAATAAAAAATTTAAAAATTAATAAAAAAAAAAGAAAATTTAAAAAAAAATGATTTAATTTTTCTATAAATATCTTATCATTATCTTCCACCTTACACCACAATTTTATATTTTCTCAAATACTTTGGGTTGTAATTTCTTATTTAATAACACGTGGCGCAACACGACCGATTAAAAATCATATATAAAATTACAAATAAAATTATTTTTTATTATTTTATAAAATGAAAAATACTAATATTTTATTGTCTATTGCCATGGCTATTCAGTTTAGGGGTCGAGATGCAAAATGCAATTATTGTTCATTAAAGGTAGTTACTATTCATTGGAGGCGATTTAATAAGCAATTGCCCTGGGGGGCCTTCCAACACTGGAAGTGCTCTTTGAAGATTGAGCTCATTTTCTAATATTGTTGCATGCTTATAAATTTTGTGCAGAAATTAAGTATTTTGAAGAACACGTTCAATGTTCTAGGACCAATGAAATGTGGGAGTACTGCTAATGGTATACAATTTAAACTCTCATATGAGAGCACTTCCACCGTGTGCTCCAGCGTGAGGGACAGGAGCAGGAACAGGGCCAAAGAGTCTGAGTGATAAAGCCCAGCGTGTGCTAGCGAGCGAGCTCGAGGGACAGGCTCGGCACGAGTGCCCGAAGGGGATGTGACGTGGGTTAATGTCAGGACGACGTCAGCCACGTTTTTTTTATATTTTTTGCATCAGGCGCATGGGCGCGCGTCATCCGACATAATTTCAAGCCTGGGGCCCGCGGCACACTCGGAAATGTTACTGTTGGGGAGGTCGCGTGGCTTTCCCACGTCCATTGGATTTCCAACGGTAAAAAAAAAAAAAAAACCTTATTTATTATAAGCCGTTGGATCTGAGATCAACAGTCCACGTTATTCGCCTTTATAAATTAAAAAGAAAAAAAGAAAAAATAGTTTAAAAATCAGAAATCTTACTATTGTGCCACATGGCACAATCTGGTGTGTTGGAATTCAAATTTTTTTTTAAATCCAACGGTAGAGATTAATTAGGTGAATAAAAAATTAAAAAACTGTAAAAAAATTAAATAAAATCCAAAAAAAATAATTTGAAAAATTAAAAAAAATAATTGATTTTACTTTTCTATAAATACCTTCTCATTATCTTCTACCATACATCACAATTTCATATTTTCTCAACTACTTTCAACCATCTTTATCTCAAAGTTTCAATCCAATTTTTTTCCAACGAAATGATTACTGATGCAGGTGCGAATTGGACGTTTATTGAAGATGTTGTGTTGTGTAATAGTTGGGTTGAAGTTACTCATGATCTGATTACGGGTAATGAGATGCAATTGCGAGAAATGTGGAGTCTTATTCATACAAATTTTCTTGAGAAAATTGGTGGGAAAAGAACCAAAGAATCGATGTCCAGTCGTGGGAAATTAACCAAAGAATCGATGTCCAGTCGTTGGAAATTACTTAGTTAATCGTTTAGTATGTGGAGATACGCCTTGGCACAAGCTAGTAGTAATCTTCGAGGTGGGGAAAATTTAGCGGATCAGGTAACAATATATTAATTATTTGTTTGTACTATACGCAATTTACATTATAATTATTTGTTTGTATTATTTATTTGTTAGCTACTTTGATTATAATTATTTGTTTGTATTATTTATTTGTTACCTACTTTCATTATAATTATTTGTTTGTATTATTTATTTGTTACCTATTTTTATTATAATTATTTCTTCTCCCGCATTGTGTAGGAATTTCAAGCATAAGCTTGGTATAATGCGAAAACCAAAAGCAAAAACAAATCATTTAACTGGTGAGAATGTTGGAATATTGTCAAAGATTGTCCTAAATTCAGAGTTGTGTCTGTCGGTCTAGAAGTTTTCATGAACAGCACCTATTTACACTCTACACCCGATCATGCCTTGCATGTTCATGAAGATGACGCAGAAGAGGTGCCCGAAACGCCCCCCCTGAACAAGCGTCAAGGTCGACCTGTTATCCAATTAGGCCTCAAGGTAAGAAGGCTTCAAAGAGAAAATGGAATGCTTCCAAGAATGATTATGCAAAGTATATGGAAGAACTTGCTTGCCAAGATGAATTGACTTTGGCAAGGGAAATAGTGAAATTTAAGGCTGATAAGGCTAGATAGGAGGCAAAAGCTGCAACTGTTGAGAGAGCATTTCAAGCTAATGAGAGAGAAAGAGAGCTACTTAGGCAAGAAAGGGAACATGTTAGAGAAGAAAGAATGGCTCAACGAGATCGTGACATTATGAACACACCTTTAAAAGAGAAGTCTCCAAATTCTAAATATTTTTGGAAGTCGGAGAAAGCGGACGTGGTGCGAATGAGGTGTGCAAGAGAAGTGAGACCAAGAGGAGATGGTCCTAGCATGACAAGAGAAGATCATCCTAGCACCACAAATTGGTTAAGTGGTGATGAATAGAGTACTTTTTGTAATCGGAGCCCATAATTTTCCAATCACTTTGGGTTGTAATTTATTATTTATTGAATAGAGTACTTTATGTTGTTTCCAATTTATTGAATTTAGTATTTTATTTAAAGTGAGAGTAAATTTATTTAATTTGGTAATTTATTTATACTAAGAGAATCTTTATTCAAATGACATAACCACACCAAATAAAATTACATAAACATACCAAATAATAAAAAAAAACTCACTAAATGAACTGAAAAAAATACACCAAATAAAATTAAATAAACACACCAAATAAAAACAAACAGACTAAATGAACTTAAGTATCTTGAGTTTGTTTCGATTCCTACTGGTGCTCTATCAAGTTAATTTGTCAAGCATTATGCATATATGGCCTTTGATATATGGCCTTTGAAGTGCAGTATATCATTGAATGAGCCTTTCATTGTAACGTTCATCCATTTCTAATGACTCGTGTTGCATGAGTTCTTCGGTGGCGTCATGAGCACAATATATTTATGTTTTGAAATTGTTCATCGTGTCTGGCTCATATTCATCAACATCATCATAATCGTACTCATCTTCCACAATCATGTTGTGAAGAATTATGCACGTCATCATGATGGATCGAAGTGACTCTACATCAAACATTATGGTAGCACCCCTGACAATCGCCCATCAAGATTGAAGGATACTAAAACAACGCTCCACATCCTTTTAGCACCCCTTTTGACAGCTTGCAAAGTGTTTTTCCTTTGCACTTTGCGGGCGTGGCACTGTTTTGACAAACGATAACCACCTTGGGTAAATGTTGTATGCTAGGTAGTATGATCCGTCGTACTTTTGTCTATTGACCCAGTATGTGACTTTTGGTGCCTTTTCTTGCAGGACACCGTTGAACATTAGGGATTGGACAAGGACATTGAGGTCATTTTGAGCTCCCGGAACCCCAAAAAACACGTGCCAAATCCATGTATCAAAAGATGCCACCGCCTCCAAAATGATACTTTTTGCTCATTTTCTGTCCCCATAAGCGCCTTGTCATGCACTTGGACAGTTTTTCCAGGTCCAGTGCATACAGTCGATGCTTCCAATCATTCCAGGAAAACCTTGCATCTTGCCCTTCTTCAAAAGACTTTACAAGTCTATGTCAGTAGGTCTCCGGGTACTTTGTGGTATAGATAGATTCAATTGCTCCGCAAAATCTCATAAGGGACTCAAGAATGGTTGATTTCCCGATCCTTGCTGTCTCATCCACTTGGTCTATAGATGCTCCATATGCAAGTATCCGCAAGGTAGCAATAATTTTTTGCTCGGGAAGAAGACCCATAGCACCAAAAGCATCATTCTTTTGCAAAAAGTAAGAATCATGGTTGCAAACAGCAATCATGATTTTGTTGAACAAATGTCCTTCCATTCTAAAATGACATCTAAAGTACGTATCAGGGAATGCACTATTACGGACAAAATAATCGTCCAAGAGTTCTATACCTCATCGTTGTCTGCTTCTATCAAGGTTTCCAAAATGGCCATGCCTACAGATCTGACCCATAACTTGGATGACTCGATGGGAATGTGAGGCTCTGCCCATTCTTGCTTCGTCATCTCTAATTCTACACTCCTCATCCTCTTCCCTCTCATTTTGGGCCACCTGGAGATTAAACATTCCTTCTGATTGGTTAATCAATTCCAAGGTTTTAAATATCGATAATATCGACGATATTTCGCCAATATTATCGGATTTTTGCTTTACCGATATTTTAATAGGTATCCAAGAAGTTTTCGTTAAAATATCGCGATATTATCGATAATATCGCGATATATCGATAATATCGCGATATTACCGATAATACCACGAAATACTTCAAAAATACTTATAATACTGAAAATATTAAACTATCAATAACAGATACCACATCAGATCTTAGCCAAAAGACCGAGAAAAGAGTGCCTTGGAATGTGGGTTTTATAGAGCAGTTTGCTTGCTCACTTCCAGTGCACAGCCGATGTGGGATGCAAACTACCTTTTATAGGATTGTTTGCTTGCTCAATTCTATGCACAGCCGATGTGGGACAGTCAGTCAAAAGGGTTTTGAATTGTTGCGGTGTGGGTGAGATAAAAAGTTCTCATCTTTCTATTATATAACTTCTGCAACCCCTTTTTTTTTTTTTTTAAATAACATTATTTATATTATAAAGATAGAAAATAAGCTAAACGGTAACTACTAGAAGCAAAGTTCTTTTTTCCTCATCTTACTGCATGGATGTAAGAAAAGTTTCAAATCGAAGAGTTAATTAAGAAATTCCTCACAAAGTTTATTAGGAGTTGTGTTATAACTCTTATTGCCAATTAATTTTGGGGTTGAAACCTTAGTTTTCTTCATGAATCTGGAGCATATATGCTTGGATATTAAAGGAAGTTGAGTTTCCACTATAAAAAGTTATTACAAATAGTTACCGCACCCAATACTACATGTATGTTTGGGTGAGAGACTCCCAAACTACAAGGCATGCATTTTAGGCAAATGAAGAAGAAATCTGTCTCACAAAGTTAAATAGGAGGAATTAGAAATGTATCACATGAACATTACAAAGATATGTAAAAGAAATTTGTTAATGACTCATTTTAAGCAGTCATTTGCAAATCCCTCACGTGTTGCATTTCTAATCTCGCATATCCTATCTTTTTGTAATTCATTTCTTCATGACTATGTCTAAATTCTCCTAAAATGCATAGTCATTTCTTCATGACTATATTTAAATCATGCTCTCCAATATGATTAAAATGAGGGGGGGTAACCATGTCTAAATTGAACACATTGAACGGGGGGTAACCATTTCTAAATTAATAAAGAAATGAATCACATTGAGGGGAATTTTACATTGAGACGTGGTTACATCCCTCACTCATGTCTAAATTAATAAAGAAATGAATCACATTGAACAAAATGAGGGGGGTAACCATGCTCTCCAATAATTCGCATATCTATCTTTTTGTTTTAGAGCGTTCAATGTGATTCATTTTTTTTGTTTCTCACTCACTCATGTCTAAATCTTGTCGAGTTGCATATATTTAGTTGTACAAATGAGCATTAAATTGTTAATATCATGCAATGTATAAAGTGTAAAATATTGTACTAATTCATTATATATAAATGATTATGGTGTGTTTAAACTTCTTTTATTAATTACTACATATTTTCTACACTCACAATGTTTGTCAGCTCGCTATATAATCAACTTGATAATGTTAAATCCATCATGCAATGCATTTCCTTCCAATTTTTTTTTATAAACTAATAGATAATTGACTAAATAAACATCCTGCAAAGTTTCAATAAAAATTTCCAAGTTTTTCTTACAATTTCCGTGGTTTCCATGTAATTTTTATCGATATCGATATTATCCCGATATTTCCATCGATATTTCCGTGTTTTCGGACTACCGATATTTCCGATATTACCGATATTTTCTTCCTTGATCAATTCTTACTCTTGCTAATCGATTTCCCACATCATCCTTGAACAAGAAGACATTGTAAGAATGAAGCATAAACTATGAATAATGATACAAATTTTGATTTTGGTGAAGAAGGAAGCAGAAACTGTGAATAATGATAGAGATCTTTAAAAAATTGGTGTGAGATTTATGAGGATGGATGGTGGATCATATGGAGGATTCAGAAAGAATTAGGTTGTAGATAATGCCACGTGACATGCCATCATTCGTTACAAATCTGATCGAAATCTATCCTCAAAGATTGTAAACAAATTGTGACACGTGGCGTGACATGATTAGTTAAAAATCTTATCAGAAATCTATCCTCAACGATTTTGAAAAGGTAATAACACGTGGCACGACGTCATTGGATAAAAATCTTATCGAAATCCATCACCAATAATTGTCTTTTCGTATAATGACACATGGCGCAAAGAGAATGATTAAAAATCTTATCCGAAATTACAAATTAAATTATTTTGTGTTATTTTATAAATAAAAAAATACTAATATTTTATTGCCTATTGCCAGGGCTATTCAGTGCATGGGTGGAGATGCAAAAGGCAGTTATTGTTCATTAAGGGCAGTTACTATTCACTGGGTGAATTTAATAATGAATAGCCTGGGGGGCCTTTCCCATGATGGAAGTGCTCTGAAGTTTCCTCATCGCAATTTATACACTTGGATTGATCAATATTTAATTTTTAGAGTGCTGATATACTATATTGTATCATATCTTTCTAAGAAATTCATCTGATAAATTTTTGTGGTTCATTGTGAAAGTCGTTTGGTTTAATATAATTCAGTGATCACTTTGCGTTTGTTTTCTATATATATTATTGAATTATTAAGTTTATACTCGTGTGAGAGAACGTTAGTTTATTTCAATGTGAGTATAACTAAATCTTTATGTTGGTATATAGTATAACAAGTGTACAGAAATATATCAATATTTGGACATAATATGATTAACACGTGTGAATCAAAAGGTGAGATTTTTATTTTATTTTAAAGTACATCAATATTTTTTGCCCTAAGGAAAGAGATGTCTGCAAGCAAGATTTTTGCAGACCATAGTAAACATAGTCTACTGATTAGGGTTTTATGATGGTAGATGTAGTTTGAGACTTGGTTGAATTAATTCTGGTTCATCTTCTGCAATCTTCATTTGTCAACATGCAGTTGAATTGAATGGACATGCAATCGTTAACATGAAGTTATCATGTAATTATGCAATTGTTAACATGCAGTTATGCAATCCTATTTGTTCTTTTGCCAATTATTTTAGGGTTAAATGCAAAGGAAAACTAATCAGAAAAACTTGAAATTTTTGAGTTTTAACAATAAAGACAAAATAAATGGCAAAATGAATAGTACCAGGATTGACTTTTTAATGTAAAAATATGGTTTTTCGTTAAAGTGAATAATACCAGGAGTTTTTTGTTAAAGTTCCCTAAATGCAATTGCTTTTTTGTTTTCTAAGGAGCAACTAGTGACTTCGTCACGACGATCTATCTTCTCAATAGAGAGCGGAAGCATAAACATCAAAATGTAGCCCTAGTAGGAAGTCTTTGTTGTATAGCCTTAGACTAACTAAGCTCTATTTTCTTTTAGGGTAAATTACATTATACCCCTTCAGGTTTCGGGTCAATTTCAATTTCTTACAACATCTTTAAAACATTTCAATTTCATACATTTACTTATCATTTTATTTCAATTTCATACATCCGTTAGAAAATCTGTTAAGTTAACCGTTAAGTGATGACGTGGCAAATATGAGGTCCCCGGTTGTGCTAACGTGGATGCCACATTTGTGCCACGTGACTAAACACTTAATAAAAAATTTAAAATATTAAAGTAATTATTTAAAAAATAAAAAAATAAATAAAATAAATAAAAAACTAGAAACCCAGACTTCGTCTTCCCCGCTGAGCACCCTTCCATCCCCTCCACAGCTCCACCCCTCCATCCTCTCCACCTGAGCACCGCCTTTTCCCATCCCCCATTATCCACCCTTTGCCCACCCGAGCCACCGTTCTCCGATCCACTATTCCCTCTTCACCTCCCTGACCAACCTTCTCCCTTTCCTCCTTTCTCTTCACCTCCCCTCCCTTCTTTCTCCCCAGAACAACCCTTTTCTTCCCTCCTCCACTCCCTTCTCACCCTTGTTCTTGTTGCAAGCTATGGCGATTCGGCTGGAAGGCGGTGGTGGGCTTGGGCTGGGCCTTCTAAGCCTAGGAGTGGTGGTGAGAGGTGAGGTAAAGAGAGAGGAGGAAGAGGGTGATTAGAGAGGGAGAGAGAGAGAGAGTGTGTGTGTGTGAAAGACGAAGGGAGAAGGGGATTTCTGGGTTTTTGTTTTTATTTTAATTTTTTAATTTTTTATTAATTGTTTAGCCACGTAGCACAAATGTGGCAACCACGTCAGCACAAATGGGGATCTCATATTTGCCACGTCATGACTTAACGGTTAACTTAACAGATTCTCTAACAAATGTATGAAATTGTAATAAAATGATAAGTAAATGTATGAAATTGAAATGTTTTAAAGATGTTGTAAGTAATTGAAATTGACCCCAAATCTGAGGGGGTAAAATGTAATTTAACCTTTCTTTTATGTTGTTTTTTTATAAAAAAACAAAAAAAATAAAAAATCCAAAGTTTGGTAAGCAAATATCATAAACTATAAAGTGCCCAGGGAGTCAAAGCATGAGGCCCAATCCATGAAATCCGAGGAAACCTAATTAGGCGGCCCGATTATATGTCTTACCCATTATCCCCGAGAGCTTTTTATACAACAATCCTGCTCACTTTTGAGACATCGTTTGGTACGTCAGACTGTATTAATTATTTGAGTTGAGCATATTAATTAAGGAAAACTAATGAAAAGGGCTTGAAAACTTTGAGTTTTAATGATAAGGACAAAATAAAGGGTAAAGTGAATAGTACCAGGATTGACTTTTTAGTGTAAAAATGTGGTTTTTCGTTAAAGTGAACAGTACCGGGTGTTTTTCGTTAAAGTTCCCTATTAATTATGCATCAAATAGTACGATCGTATTGTCAGGTGTTTAGTGTTTTGCTGAATAAGATGTCATTTGCTAATGGTTTAGAAATTAATAACACGTTGAAATTTTCATAATGTCTTCCAATAAGTTAGGTTGCTATTCTAATTTCTAGAGAATGTATTTATCATAAATTCACTCTTTACACCAAATCTATCCTTACAATATTTCAGTAGCATTCATCATGTAAAACATGAATACATCCGAGGTTAGAGATACATCCTCTTGTTCTTATAAAACTTATTACGTAAACCTAGCATACAATTAGAAATGAGTGTTACTTAAACATCAGAATATATCTCGATGACGACCAAAACTTTATCCATAATAACACTATGTTTGGATGAAGAAAATAAACTTGAAATTTGAAAAAAAAAAGCCAGAAATTATAAATTGACATACACAATTCCTTTGTTTGGATTTATAAACAAAAAAATTTAGAATTTCCGCGTGAAAAAAAACTTGGAATTTAGGGCCTCCAATTCCCAAGTTTAAATTCCATGTAAATAGATATCATTTCCTAATTTCTATGATTGAGAGTTTAAACTTAACAAATTTCATTTTCCATTCCATTGTTCTTTTAGGTTAAACAAACAAGAAAATTCACAAATTCTATAAAACAAAATCTCGTCATTTCAATTTCTTTCATTTTAAAATTCTTTAGTAATTTTAAATTTCTTCATCCAAACATAGTCTATCTAGAAGGGTTTTACTGCAGATTCAAAGGTCCAAAGTACCCCTATAGCTAAGCAATCATATTCATATTCCCTTTATATTCATTCAATTGGCATACAACAACTTGTTTGATGTTTGGAGCATCAAGTCTACACAACTATATATCCTGACCACTTGACCCAACCTTTTTGACAACAATCTCAATCACACGGATTTCTCGCGCCCTTTTTACCTGCTTATCATCTCTCTCTCTCTCTCTCTCATGCCAATAAACATTAATTTTGACAAAGAAATATGCGATGCCTCTCCATTGCATGGACCTTTAGTTTTAATTTGGGTAAATTACACAAAATTATCTTAATTATGAGTCACAACACAATTTCATACTTCATATTTTAAACATTACAATATGATGTCTCAGTTTATGAATTCATTGCAATATTAAACCTCCGTTATTTAATCCTTTAAATTGGTTGTTAAGTGATGACGAGACAAATGTAGGGTTCATAATTTTCTGATGTGGAAACCACATAGATAATAATTATAAAATTAATTAATTTAAAAAAAAAATTTATGCTAAAAAATTAAATAAGGTAGAGTGGGGCCCACCCCAACCAAACCCTCCATCCTTTCTTCCCCATCCATCCGCCCCCTTTTCCTTTCCTGACAACCAAAACCACAGCCCCGTCCACGCCTCCTCGGACACCCTTCCTCCTCCTGAAGCCCCCCGAAGCTTAGGAATCAACGACTTAGCTGCAACCCCGCATTTTTCTTTTACAATCCGAGCACCTACAATCAGCAGCCACGATGTTATGGAGCCAAAATAATCACAAGACGATAAATGGATTTTTTGATAAAAAATGACAAAAATACCCTTGAGGCAGATCAGGATTTCTATGCACGAGCAGCGGGCAATCATCCTTCAACTAAGTCAAAAGTGCCCAAAATAGGTAACAATTCAAAACCTATTTCATCCATCCTCATCAAACCCTTTTTATTATATTAATTAGCTAATTAATTAGGCAACTATTCTATTAGTTGACTAATTAATTAGTTAATTATTCAATTATACCCAATTAAACACAAATCAAGAAACTAGCCCACAAAGAAAGCCAAGTGGCCAATCCTTTCTCACCCAAGGAGGCCGGCCACACCCCTATAAAAGGCCCCTCATTCTATCCAAAACGCATTTCCAATTCTCTTGCTAAATTCTCAAAATTCTCCAAACAATTTTCCCTCAAAATTCTAACTTTGGCATCAGAGGTTCTTTGGCCAAAGCCCCCTCCTAATTCATCGTGGGCGCGTGAGACTCTTGGCCGTGACCTAAAGTGTTATTTGTTTTGTAGGTACAATTTTGTCCAAGATCAAGGAGGAAGAAATGTGCATCCACAAATTGGTGCTTTCATTGAGAGTTAAGTCTCACACTCGTAGAAGACTCTTGTATCTAAGTAAAACGTAAAAGAAAAGTACAATGGCTAGAAATTTAGAAACTTCAACGAACGAAAATTCCAATGTTCAAGAAATGGAACCACGGCGATCCACGAGGCTAAATGTGATAATAAGTGGAGTGGCACCGCCACCACGAGGCTCCACCATGGCAATCACCGTGGTGGTCACCACAGTAGCCACCTACAGCGAGGTCCATGGTGTCACCACCACGGCCCAAGTCGTGTCATCCAAGCTTGCCATGCCATTCAAAGCCCATAGCACCAAGGCCATTGCCCAAGCCGTGTCACTCCAAGCCTAAGGCAAATTAGCCCATGTCGCCCAAATCCAATGCAAGCGTTACCAAGCCGAGCCCAAGCCTCACACCTACGTACGCCACATGCCGAGCAGCCTACTCCCATGGCCCAGTCTACTTTCGTGGTCTTCCAAGCAGCCCAAATTGGTCCAAGATTAGTTCAACCATCCTGGCTCCAGATTTCCAAATCGACGATCAAACTAGGAGCATTTTCACCACATTTTTCTACGGATTTGACATTTCCCAACTCAAATCTCGCACTCGGAGTTTACCACCTTTCCACTGCTCAAGGAGACACATTTCTTCCAAGCTCTTCCAATCTGAATGGCGAACAACACTTGTCTCGACAAGTCATAAAGTTGACAAACGCCCTTGCACAACGGATGACCTTAGTGAATCAGCTCTTGCAGTGCACCGAGATGCAACGTGCCCCATACAAGGAGTCCCAAAGTAGGATAAGGGCAGACGAAGAACCTCACCAGCAGCGTCCCAACAAGCAGCCACTTGGCCAGACATGAACCAAGCGTTCTGACAGTGTACACTCCCGCCTCAGCCTTCGAGATAGCATATACTCCCGTCTTAGCTTGCAGAAGAGGGTGCACTCTAGACTAGGCCCACAGACGAGCATACATTCACAGTTAAGGTCACACTTCAATAGTCAACATGAGCAACCTTCCAGGCAAAATGTTTATTCGCGGTTAAGCCCGCAAGGAGCATCCTCCACCTCATATCGGAGTACGTAACACGACGGACGGAGAAAAATAGTCACTCAATTTGGCTCAAGTTTAATTGGCAGCCTACAAGAAATTCGCTCGTCTGCTAAGAACTTACCACATGCACCGCAGCCGCGACATAGACGAGCCGAATACATGGAAGAGCAGCTTAGACCAGTAGGTCACAACTGGGGGCAGTCGAGAGCTCCGCTACCCTAACAAAGGCAAATTCAGGAAGAAGTAAATAGACTTTTGACCCATCGATTGCTCGATTTCCAAACGCGATGAGGTCACCGACGAGGCACTACAACGGGACATGACTAACATAAGCTAGCCATCATTCACGGATGAGATTGAGCAGACATAGTAGCCTTCCAAAAAGGATTTCCAGCAGACTACCCGCTGTTCGGAAAATTGATCATGAAAAAATATCTAACTCTAGCAGACTTTTTCGCTTTGACATACAAGCATGCACTTTGGGACAAGGCTCGCATATCAAGATGAAAAGACTTGAAAAAGAACCTGACATCACCTCCCTACTATCCAAATTGAAAGCAGCGGATGACTCATTCGCATGTTTGACGGTATATGAAGCAGCAATAAGCTCTACCATTATACTAGAAGAGTTGGGGGCCCGACTACTTGTATTCCACAATTCAAAAGCTTTCCTCGATGCTACCAGAAATTCAAAAGCTAACTTTGATGATAGTTGTTGCAATTTGGAAGCTCAAGTTTTACCTTCAGACGCACGCAGTCATTCTTATGACGCACTATTCCACCTAATCCAAACATGCGACGATAAAGGCGTAGACACTAGCGGATACAAAATTTTCTAACGAATGCAACAACTTGGCCCAAAGGCACGCCAAGAGTAGACGAACATTAAAATGACACACTCGGAAACAAGTTATGTCCTCGTCGCCCTAAAAGATTCTACATATGAGCAACATGTACTAGTAATTGAACACCACCTCCTGCTACGTGTCACACGGCCCCAGCCAAACCTTGCTCCATAATTCAACTCTATAGTGGCCCAATACCGGCAGTTAAGCATCTCCTGCTGCATGTAGCATGGCCCCAGCTCCACGGTTCCCTACCATGCATTCACGAAGTAATAGGGTGACCCAACAACGGCTCCACGACTCCCTACTGCGCCTTCAGACCAAGCCTTGGCGACTCAATAGAGCGGCCCAATGACGTCCCGAAGGTAGCCGCGCATGCTCTACCTGATAGAGACTTCTAGCATTTGCATGTCGACGGTGCATCCAACCACAAGGGTTCGGGAGCATGAGTGGTCATTGGCACCCCAGACGGCTCAATGCTCAAGCAGACGATCACTCTAGGCTTCAAAGCATCCAACAACGAAGCAGAGTATGAGGCCCTACTAGCAGGTCTCCAAATGGCAAAAGACTTGGCGATGAAGAAACTTACAATTCATTCTGATTCCCAGCTAATCACCAGCTAGACTACTGGGGAGTGCACGATAAAACGTCCAAAGATAACACAATACCTAGAGAATGTACGCAAGCAACTTAAGGCATTTCAGACTTACACTCTTACTCAAGTTCCACAGGCAAACAACGCCCACACAGATGCGCTAGCGGACTTAGACTCTGCCCTCGACCACCAACTCAAACGCTCTATTCTTGTGGAGTATCTAGACAAGCCAACCATAGAAGTAATGTCGGCAGCCAAAGTGTCACAAGTTAGTATAACTCCCAACTGGCAAAGTTCTATTATAGACTACTTGGTCAATGGCACACTCCCCACGGAAAGGTTGGAGTCTAGAAAGCTCCAAATAAAGGTAGCACGCTATTCTATGTGGAACGACATTCTCATTTGAAGATCCTACACCAGACCACATCTACGCTGCCTAGCATTTCCCGATGACTTGAATGTTCTAAGCTCAATCCACGAAGGCATTTGTGGAAACCATTCCAAATGTCGATCCTTGCACAGAAGGCTTTTAACGTAGGCTACTACTGTCCTACCATGCACCAAGATGTTAAGTAGTTAGTACAAAAGTATGATCGCTGCCAACGTTACAAGTCGGTACCAGCACTGCCTGCCAGCGAGCTATACGCAGACGAGTCCTTGGCTGTTCATGCAATGGGCAATCAACTTGGTAGGACCTATGCTGCTTATTACTGGGGGCAGAGGCATGATAATTGTGGCAACCGACTACTTCACTAAATGGGTAGAAGCAGAGCCTATGATGACCATAACTTAAACGGACATAAAACGCTTCATATGGAGGAACATCATTTGCCGATTTGGCATCCCTCAATCCATCATCACCGACAACGGCCCACAATTTATGGGCAAAGATTTGGTGAAATGCTTCAGAAAGCATCAAGCAATACATGTCCATGCCAAGATATCCTCAAGGCAATAGGCGGGCCTAAACATCCAACAAGATGATCCTTGACTGCCTCAAGAAATCCCTTACCAGCAAGAAAGGAAAATGGTCAGATGAACTCCTTGGATATCTATGGGCATATCGCACCACCAAAAGATGAGCAACCGGTGAGACTCTTTTCTCTTTGGCATTTGGCTCAGAAGCAATCATTCATCCCAATGTCGTCAAGCCAAGTATCACCGCTCTACTACCAAGCATTGAGCAGAACAGTAAGGAGATAGCCACAAGCTCAGATCTGGCAGAGGAGAAGCGCGAGCAGACCATCACCCGCATCGTAGCCTACCAGCAGTAGCTCATCTCCAACTACAACAAAAGGGCCAAGATCCGACATCACTGCCTATAGAAAAGGCTCCAAAAAGGTGGATCCCATCTAGGAAGGTCCGTACAAGAACAATAGAGTAGGCGACAAGAGTAATTACACCCTCGCCACCATGAAACGACAAAAAGATCGAAAAGCAGTGGAATGCCTACAATCTGAGGAAGTACCATATGTGACCTCCTGCTACATCAAAGCCCGAAGACTCAAATAGCTCGACGGGCACCACCTCACAGGCCAAAGACTATCCAATTGTTATGCAGTTCCTACCTTACAACTAAGTTCTCATTCGTTTTATTCATTTTTCAATGAGGAATTCAGAAGTAATCTACAACTTGGCTCGGCTGCATGCTTACAATAACTGATCACTCATGCACTTCAAAATAAGACTGCGCCCTTTTTAGGGACTCATCGTAGGAATTGCGCCTCCCGATGGACCAACCATGCTCTCCAATGCAAAAGGGTAAACTAATTACTCTCCAGTACAATAGGGTAAACTAATTCCCCGACACCTATATGGGTCAGCTTTCCAAGACAGAAGGATAAACTTTACACTCTGAATATCCAGACATGGTTGAGCCGAGTTGCCCTAGTATAATTAGATGCACGATGGCATGCGCCAGGATTCCTAGAAGTAGCCACAATGGTCTTTTTCAAGGCTTAGCTAACTGAAGGATTATGGGTCTCTTGTTCTAATCCATTGGGAATCGGGCCCTAGAGATGGAGAAGGCACATTACGCAGTACATCCAATAGACGGCTACCCTGGAAACCTAAAGTTGCTACCGAGTGCACTAAGGTAGCCTACTATTTTCAGAATACTGCCTACGACTTACCCTTTGAGCAGTAAAGCCACGCTAGACTTTACAACCACACATCCTTGTGAAAGGTTAAACAAGTTAGCGTGCATATACGAAGCTTTATTCACTACCGACATGCTACGTAATCGATAAGCTTCACTTTTGCCAAGCGCAGAACGGCCTACGCCAAGTCCTAAAATGTTGTGATATTTGCTACACAACCTACGAAATTGGAGAAAGCCAAGGTTAATAGCCTAGTGGTCACGCAGACTTGTCTGCTTCTGTAAGTAAGGCATCCAGCTACCGACCCTATGGCTAACTACTTTGCAAAGTTCCACACCAACACCTATGACTGCTTCGGCTACACATGTCTGTCTACTTATAGAAAAGTAGCACGTCTGCCACTGGTTTATAATGTCTAAAGGTTAGGGCATGAACGAAAGAAGCGAAGATGGAGAAAAGCGAAGAAATCAAGTTTATTAAATTTTCTAGCAAAATTGATAAACAACTAGAAAATTCCGAAGGAGTTCAAGCAAAGCAAAAAGTAACGAGGGAAACAAGAAAAATCTTGAAGACTATTTTTCAGCGGCCGCGACATTCTCAACAACGACACCATCCGGCGTTTCACCCCTGGTTGCTCCAGCCTAGGCATCAACATCTCTGTCTACTTCACCAATAGAGGCCTCAAAAGTAAAGGCAAACAAGCTTTCCGGAAAAATATAAAAGGTTTCAAAATTTCTCCCAGCAAACTCGAAGTCAGACGGTCTACCAAAGAAATGACCTACATAACCTAGCTTGTAGAAATCGGCCTGACTCTGAACAAGCGGAGCCTTAAGCCTAGCCTTCTCACCTTTCAGTTGCCCGATCTCCTCGAGCAAACCAACACAGATGTGCTGCAGCTCATCCACTTCTTTCTTCAAACTTTCATTGATCCTCAATGCACCTTGGAGTTCCAACACTTGGGGTTCAAGCCAATCAATGACCTTCTTAAAGTGGATCACTTAGTTATAAGCAACAATCAACTCTTTATCCTCTACATAAGTAGCGGAACAAAGCTCAGAAACCGCACACTTAAGATCTTGAATATGAGGTATGTAATATCCGATCTTATTCTCTGCACTTTCATACTTCAGTTGGATCGTGTCAAGCCTAGTCTTCAAGTTGACGATCCCTTAGCGAGCGGTCTCAAGCTACAAAGAAGTGGGGGCAGAGATATTAGACCTCTTCAAAGCGACGAGCTCAAATTCCAACCTTTTGATCTTCTCGACTGAAGAATAAGCTTCAACTACCACAGCCCTTGCCACTTCCTTGGTAGCCTTGGTATCTTTTTGGTTAAGGAGCATAGACTCGGCTACCAGGATAGTTGTCTTCTGCATCATGGAAAGTAGGGTAGTCTACCTATACTCAGTCGTATGCTTCGCAAAGGAACTTGGGCAAACAACCCTATAACGCCCTCGATAAACTTGGCACACGCACTCATGTCTTTAAATAGATCTGGTTTCAAAAGCGCACAAATCTCACTAGCCTTCCCATAAGCATGCTTAGTGGATTTTTCACAACTGCCCACACAAGCAGTCTCCTCATTTCCAGCAGACGAAGCAATCTCAGCAGCATGAGGAGTGGGCCTTGGCGCCACTTCAGTAGCAGAGTCTACTTATAGCTTTTGATAATAGCAAGCTTCTCCAAAGGTAAACCAAACTTAGCTCCCAACGAACGTCTTGGTACAAAGTTCTACATTGGGGGCATGACAGAACCTTTACGCTGAGTGATAGAAGCATATTTATGCGACTTAGTTAGCTTGTTCTTGTGCATTTATGTTGTTATTTCTTAGTCAATTTTGTATTTTAAGCTATTTTCATGTGTTTGTAGGTCCTAATAACAAAATTAGCAAGAAAGTGCATTTTGGAGCAATTTTGGGCTGAAATGGATTGCATGCATATGGAGCAAGTTGGATGGACGTTTTTGGTGTTTTAAAAAGGGTTTCAGCATATGCAAAAATCTGAATAATGAAGTTGAAGTGTGGAAGTGTGGAAGTGTGCAGATACATACACTTAAGGAACAATTTGAAAGGAAAAGAAGTGAAAGATGCCATTTGTTGGATTGCTTTACAAGTTGTATTCACATTTCGAGCAACTACAAACATAATTGCAAGCTGAAATGATGCATAGCATGTGTGTGAAAGCATCTAGCAGTAGGTGCATGTGTGAAGAGGTGTAAAGTGGCCAAAAGTTGGTGTTTGCAAGATGAAATGATGCAAAACATGTGTGTGAAAGTTGTCTAACAGCTAGGACATGTGAAAGTGATGTGAAAATTACTTGACGCATAAATTAAACCCTATTGATGATAATTGTAGCAAAGATGTAAGTAGGGATCATTCTAAACCGAGGATTAACTAGGGCTGCTAATCTACTCAAATTAAACTCTAAAACACTAAACTAGACTTAAAAACACAAGAATAGACTCTGTAGACTCTAAACTGACCTAAAACACTCAAATCTGCCAAACTAAATGAAATTGACTCAATTCTAGACCTAACAAGTGCTTTGGATGAAATTAAAACTTACTTTGACTCAAAAGATTAAAAGAAAACATATTGTAATTTAACTAACTCATAATACACTTAAAAGACTCAAAACAGCACAATACTAACAATTAGACTCAAAACAGATTCTAGGGGTGAAATTGGACGAATATAAGGCTAAACTAAGACTCAAACAATGTTTATGGACTAATTCTAACCTATATTGACTCAAAACACTCTCAAGAAATTAATTAGGACAGATTCTGACCTAAAGATACAAAGTAGAAAAGGGGGTTTGATTTCTGACGAAATTGAATTAAAACTAAACAAATTGCAAAACAAAGTAATCTAAAACGAAATTGAGATGAATTCAAGGATGAAAAGCTAGTTAGAGGATCTTTCTCCACACATGAACATATGCAACATAAATCGATTTCCAGTATTGTTTCTTTAAACCATGAACGACAATGCCCCAAATTAATCGTGAATGCACAAATTAACTCTCAGATTTCCCTAAATTCATTGAATTGGATGAATGCATGCGACAACCCAAATTATTCTTCTCAAGTTCCCTATATGAACAGCATGATAGAGATACATTTAAATATCATTAAACTCCATGGAAATCATAAGCATTGACAGGCAATTATAACTATGAACTGCATGATACTTTTGCCAAGAATCTACTTAACACGATTGTGACTAACAATCTCCACTACTTGTAATTATAAGTTCCTAACGATTAGGTGAAAGTCCCTTATAATTTAGCATCAGATTCAAGCATGCAAACTAAGTAGACCTCCCTAATCAACACACAAGAATAAGTTATCAATCAAATAGATAAGTAAATCGCATTCATGTTTTACGAAACAATAACTGAAAAGAATCAATTCATATTAACATACGTCCATGGCTTCGAATTCACCACTAACTAATAAGAATTTAGTTCCACATGTTCATAGCAATTGAAAAGCAAATTGAAATAAACATCGAAACTAAAACGAGGAAAGAAAGAACTCTTAAAACTCCTAATGATGCAGATGGCTTGCACACAAGGCCCTCCTTCATCAATGGAATGCACGACAAGGCTCTCCTTCTTCTCCAAAAGGTGCGGCAGAGATGTATCTTGATGTAGGATGGTGTTTTGTGATGTAGAATGGTGGTTAGGGTTGCGGCAAAGGTATTTCTGAATGTTATGAAGGGTGGTGACGAATTTGTGCTGAAAATATGTATATATAGGCTTAACAAAACCCTAGGGTAAATCAGATTAGGGTTAGAAATCAACATATTAGGAGAATTAAGGCCCTAGGGTTCGGCACAAGGAGTTAAATCCACTAAGGAAAAGGTCTAGCCCAATTAATTTCAGAAAAGGATTTGTATAACCCAAATCCACAAGGAATAAGGCCTAATAAATCAGAATCCACCAAGAAAAAGGGATAGAGGGTGCGGCACACATTGGAGGGAAAAGAGAATAGCTTGCAAGGCAAGGCAAAAGCCTTCTAGAAGGGAAATAGGCGCCACTTTTGTAGGATTTCTAGAAACGATGTGTTTTGTGGCTGATTTGGAACTCTAGAAGGGAATTCTTCTAGAAATAGGTTCTAGAAACATATATTTAGGTCCCCTTGCAGCTAGGATTAAGACATGATAAGATTAGGATATGATAAGATAAGATAAGGTTGGTTTGGATAAGATAAGGTTGGATAAGGTTGTGGATAATGTTTCCTCTTTTGAGCTTATTCCTTATCTTCTTTGTCTTGAATTTAATTTCTTCCTCTTCTTATCAGATTCCTAGCCATTTGAACTCCAAATTCGTCCATCCATCTTGTCCCATACATGTGCTATCCATTTAGTGCCCAAAACTGCTCCAAAATGCACTTTCTTGCCAACTTTGTCATTTGGACCTACAAACACACGAAAATAGCTTAAAACACTATAATAACCACAAACTAACTATAAAAATGTAAGAAAACAAGCTAACTAAGTCGCATAAATATGCTCCTATCAGGAAGTAAGCTGGAACACAAGGCAAAGAGTGCAGAAATCCAACCATGTTGTGCACATTAATTGTCCCATCCATCATTTCAAATTTCATGCACCATTTCATCACTTTAACCTCCACTTCATGCACTCATTGCTGCACCATTCATTGTCCCCTCCATCATTTCAGATTTCATGCACCATTTCATCACTTTAACCTTCACTCCATGCACTCATTGCTGCACCATTCCATGTCCCCTTCAATGAATCATTTCAGCACCACTCCATTGAATCATTGCTGCACACACCACTCCATTTTACCCCCCCCATGCCATGCACTTTTCTATAAAATGAAGTGTGTGTAACAGCCAATGGAGGGCAGATTTTGATCCATACTCCACCACCATTCAATACAACACTACACTACATCACAAACACAATTCCAGCAACCTTTCATCCAAAGCAGTGGCCTCCATCCAACCTAAATACATTCATGACCTTTCCATACATCTATACACATCCTTAGACATTTGTGCCGCAACAAGGTGGGGAAGAAGAAGGTCATTTGGCGTTTCAAGCTTGAAGATTTGAGCGTTTTAGGTGTACTTCGTTCTTATTTTCAATGTCTACTTTGTTATTTTCTGATTTTACTATGAACATGAGTGGCTAAAACCCCTATTGGCTAGGAGTGATTTCAAAGCTGTGATTATGTGTGCAATATGAGTTGATAAATTCCAGTTATGAATTCTTGAATCGTGAATGCAATTGGCTTAACTGTTTAAGTGATAACTTATTTGTATTTGTTGATTAAGGGCCAACACTTAATTGGCATGCATAAATCCGTTGCTAGAATATAAGAAAGTTTTACATAATCGTTACAAACTTATATTCACAAGTAGTGGAGGTCGCTTATAAACGATCGTGTTAAGTTTAATTCCTAGCATGAGTGACATGATGTCATAGTTGCAAGTGCTTTGTCAATGCTTATGATTTTCATTAAACGTAATGATCTTTGATTGTATCTCTATTATGATGTCATGTAGGGAACTTTTGAAGAATGTTTTGGGTTGTCGAATGATGTCATCCAATCCAATAAAACAAGGAAAATCTGAGGGTTAATTAGTGATGTCACGGTTAATTTGGGGCATTGTCGTTCATAATTCAATGAAGTAGTAATTGGAAATCGAGTTGTTTGCATACATGTCATGTGTGGAGAAAAAAGCCTCTAGCTATCCCATCATCCATCTAATTCAACCAAATTCGTCTAAAATCTGTCTTAAGTTTTAGTTACTTGTTTTTATTTTAAATTCATCCAAAACTCAATCCCCCTTTACTTTAGAGTGTCTAATTAGTTAGAATTTGTTTTAGTTTGTGATTTTAAGTGTTTTGATTCAAGTAAAAGTCAATTTTTGTCCAAAGTCATTCCTAGTGTCTAGTTTAAGTTTATTTGGTTGTTTTAAGCTGTTTTGAGTATTTTAAGTTTGCTTTGAGTCTTGTGAGTCTTGTTAAGTGTTTTTAAGTTTAGTTTTATGTTTTCGAGTCAGTTTAGAGATTATTAGCAAGCTCTCCTAATCCCCGGTCCAGAACGATCCTACTTATACATATACTACAATTGTCAAAATAGGGTTTAATTTGTGTTTTAAGTTAATTTTCGCACCACTGAGTTGCCCTATTAGTAATCAAACTAGCTATCTTTAGCATGGCAAGTGTCACTGGCTTAGATTTAGCAGCCCTATATTTCGTCCCCTTGGAAAAAATCAAGTCAATCATAAGCCTGGTGTAGCTGGCGAACCTTTATGAGTAGCGAAAGAAGTCTTTGGTTTTTTCTCAGCCAACATCTCTTGAGCAGACGGGGAAGATCTATTTTCCCACCTTCACTTGCAGCGGGATCAACAACAGTGATTAAACGAGCCAATGCATCCGCCTTGATCTTATTCATCTTCTCTCGAGAGAGCAAGCCATTTTTTTCCCGATGAAGAGGACCAAGCAACCAACGCCATTGACAGTACTTAGCAAAGGAGCTTAACCCATACTGGTTTTTCCCTCATTTCTTCTCTCGAACTAGCAGATAGGAGGCCTGCATGCCCAACATTCCAGCAGCCCATCAAGTCTGCGACCTTTTCATTTCTTATAATCGTCGGCTTAGTCCGTGTCAGGTCCAAGAGCCCAAAGAACATGAGCCATGTGGCTCACCTAGCAATGCGCCCCAACGTCACAATCCGCGGCCCCAGCTACACAAGCTGGCCTTGGCTCTAGCCAAGCCAAGCAGCCTAAAGCAGTGATCTTTGCCATAACACCTCCTTGGTCTATGCCGAGCCAACTCCTAGCCCCTGCCATCCGACGTGCCGCACCACCCCGACGACTGCCCTGCGACAACACTATCCAAGAGGAAGACAAGAAAAATTAAATTTTTCTTACATCGGTGCTGCACGGAGAAGACTAAGAAAGCAACGAGATACGATCCTTTGCAAGGCCAAGATGTAGAAGATTGATAGATGAGGGGGAACAAATATCCTCTAAACTTTATCTCTCTTGTAGGGTAGAATAAATAGCTCTCCAAAGTTGATTTAATAACCCACTTAAGGTGGACTTAAATAGGCTTTGAGAGAAATTTATTTCCATTTCCTAGAATGATCTAATTTCCTATTAAAGAGGGAATCTACATCAAAATAGGAAGCAGTCCAAAGTTTCCTAAAGCAAGAAAATCTCTACACCTATTGCCCTTTCCTGCGAACAGCCCAACATGTGTTGGGGCATTTGTAGAGCCAAAAATAATCACAAGACGACACGTGGATTTTTGGATATAAAGGGACAAAAATACCCTTGAGGCATATCGGGATTCCTATGCGCAAACAGCGAGCAAAAGTGCCCAAAATAGGTAACAATTCAAAACCTATTTCATCCATCTTCATCAAATCCACTCCACAAGGTAACTCCCAAATAATCCCTTTATTATATTAATTAGCTAATCAATTAGGCAATTATTCTTTTAATTGACTAATTAATTAGTTAATTATTCAATTATACCCAATTAAACACAAATAAAGAACCTAGCCCACAAAGAGAGCCAAGTGGCCAGTCCTCTCTCACCCAAGGAAGCCGGCCACACCCTTATAAAAGGCCTCTTATTCTCTCCCAAATGCATTTCCAATTCTCTTGCTAAATTCTCAAAATTCTCCAAACACTTTTCCCTCAAAATTCTAACTTTGGCATTGGAGGTTCTTCGGCCAAAGGCCCCCCATTCATCGTAGGTGCATGAGGCTCTTGGCCTTAAGCTAAGCTGTTATTTGTTTTGTAGGTGCAATTTTATCCAAGATCAATGAGGAAGAAATTTGCATCCACATATGTCATTCACAATTTCTCCCACGAGCCCCCACCAAGACGTCGTCCACAATTGCTGCTACTACGACCCAGATGAACACGACCTTTGCGGTGTTTGAATTTGAGGCGAAAAAACTTTCATTGTTCCCCAGCCAAAGATGAACATGAACCCAGAGAAAACAATTGTACTTATGTTAAGAACAGCCTAGAAAAATTAGGAAACCCCTTTTACTCCCATCAAATCAAACAAAAATCCAACCTTGAGGGACCAAAAATTAACCCTCTAAACTGATTTTTCCAAGGAAAAAAAATTAAAATTTAGCTAAAAAAAATAAAAACCAAAACGAGATGGGTTTGGGCTGCAGGTGGTGCCCAATCGAAACTAGAACAAGAAGATAAGAGGATGGGTAAAAGAGGGAGAGAGTTTTTGTGTTTAATTAATTTTAATTTTGTTTAAATAAAAATTTTATTAAATTTTTAATATTTAATTAATTTTTTAATTTGCAAAGTGGGCCACACACTTGCCACATTATCACTTAACTCTGAAATTGACAGAAAATTTAACAGATGTTTGATATTATAACAAATTCATAAGATGATGTATGACATTGCAATGTTTAAAACATAAGGTATGAGAATATGATGTGACCCATAGTTAAGGTGGTTTTGTGTAATTTACCTTTTTTATTTTGTCTTCAATTTTTCACACACACAGTTGACTTCTCTTCAACAATTTGAGAATTGAGATAGAGATACTACAAAAACATAAACTCCTCATCCATGTCAAGATTTAGCACATGTTTCGCAAAGGTTGCAAAGACAACATTGTAAAGATTAAACTTTTGTATGACCATTGTTGTATGGGGAAACTTGATATAATTCCAATTTTTTGAACCAATAGTAGGAATAGTCCAGTTTATTAAAATAAGTCCAATTCTTTAAATTTAATTATTTAATTATCAATAATTATCTCTTAAAAGAAAAAACTTATTGTAAAAATCAAATCTCTTCCTAATTATCTCTTTGATTATTTCTTTTTATTTATTTTTTGGGTAAATTACACAGTAACCCCTCAGGTTTTGAGGTCTATTACAACTCCATACAACAACTTTAAAACATTTCACTTTCATACCTCAAGTATTATTTTATTTTAATATAATACATCCGTTAGATTTTCCATCCGTTAGATTTTCCATCCATTAATCTGTTAAATATTGACGTGGCTACCACATTTGCGCCACGTGGCTGCCAAATGTCTGCCTCGTGGCAAAAAAAAATTTATTATCATTATTTTTTTTCTTTTCTTCCTCCCTCTTCTTTTTCTTCTTCTTTGTCGCTGGGGTTGGGGGGTTAGGGACGATTTTTTTTTCTTTTCTTCCTCCCTATTCTTCTTTTTCTTCTTCTTCCTCTTCTTCTTCTTCTTTGTCGCTGGGTTGGGGGGGGGGGGTAGGGTTAGGGACAAATTTTTTTTTTTTCTTTTCTTCCTCCCTCTTCTTCTTCTTCTTCTTCTTCTTCTTCCTCTTCTTTGTCGCTGGGGTTGGGGGGGGGATTTGGGACAAATTTTTTTTTCTTTTCTTCCTCCCTCTTCCTCTTCTTCTTCTTCCTCTTCTTTTTCTTCTTCTTCCTCTTCTTCTTCTTCTTTGTCGCTGGGGTTGGGGGGGGGGTTCGGGACAAATTTTTTTTTTCTTTTCTTTTCTTCCTCCCTCTTTTTCTTCTTCTGGGTTGAGGGGGGGGAGGGACACATTTTTTTTTCTTTTCTTCCTCCCTCTTCTTCTTCTTCCTCCTCTTCTTCTTCTTTTCTTTTGTGTTGCTGGGGTTGGGGAGGGGGGTTAGGGACAAATTTTTTTTTTCTTTTCTTCCTCCCTCTTCTTCTTCTTCTTCTGGGTCGCTGGGTGGGGGGGGGGGAGGGACAAATTTTAATTTTTTTTCTTTTCTTCCTCCCTCTTCTTCTTTTTCTTCTTCTTCTTCTTCTTCTTTTGGGTCGCTAGGGGGGGGAGGACAATTTTTTTTTCTTTTTCTTTCTTCCTCCCTATTCTTCTTCTTCTTGCAGATCTGGGGTTTTTTTTTTTTTTTTTTGAGAAAATTCAGGTTTTAAAAAAAAATTAAAAAAATATTTTATTTGCCACGTGGCTGACATTTGGCAGCCACGTGGCACAAATGTGGCAGCCACGTCATCATTTAACGGATTAATGGATAGAAAATCTAACGGATGTATTATATTGAAATAAAGTAGTACTTGAGGTATGAAAGTGAAATGTTTTAAAGTTGTTGTATGAGGTTGAAATGGACCCCAAACCTGAGGTATGAAAGTGTAATTTACCCTTATTTTTTTGTTATTTCTTGTTCTTCCTCCTACTTTAACCCATTTATAGATTTTTTTTTAAATTTTTATAATCAACCTATATCACAGGTTAATTGTATTTATCTATTTATATAACATATTCGTTTTCATAGTCAACCTGTCACAGATTAATATGTCTTGCTTGTAGGTATATTATGTTTTTTTCTACCTTTTAGTTAGGTTTCATATCTCACTTATAGGTATAATATACATTCATATATTTGCTACTTGAGTTGGGGTAGAATGTTTTGCAGATAGATTTATGTTAGTATATTAATTTTTTTTTGTTTATAAGATATTAATTAGATATTTTGGAGTTGAAAAATGCATAATATTAAAAGATTTTAATTGATTTTTAATATTTTTAGAAAATATAAAAGGAGTATAAAAGAAATAAAAACATATAATTAGATAACGGGAGTCACTCCTAAAAACACTCTATGTTTTTGGACCTGGATCTAAAAGCCCCTTGTTGTATTTGGTTAAATAATTTTCTGACTGTTGTTGTTCTTAGACTTAAATTTGACATGTATGATTTTGAAATCGATATATAATTTTCGTCGTAAGTTCTTCTTTTAAGTTCCAAAAAAAAAAAAAACCCCTAAGAAAGAGAGTTTTCATACTACTATTGAAATTGCTAGTTTGCATTTCATTTTGTAAAGCATGGGGGGACGTACTTGATCTTGAACGGTCCTTTTCTTCTTCAAATTTTTTTGTATTTTTGGGTATTATTTTTTTTAAGCATGGTTGATTCTTTAGACTAAAGTTTACCCTTCAATATAATAATCCACCGTTATTTACTTAATTATAATTAGGCACCTTCCCATTTGTTTCGTGTTCCAAAAACAATTTTTTATATATAGGCACTGACGCAGCCCTTACAATGTTTTCCCAACTATTTTGCTCACTCACTTAAAATTTTGTCCTTTCCCTTTGTTGGATAAAAAGAAAAATATAATTCAGACCAAAATAAAAATAAAAAATATATATATATATATTTATAAGTAAAATGATGATATACATTTATTAAATTATTTATATGGACGTCGTATTCGTAATGACTCATATCATACCTTACAATAATTACTTAACATATCCTTTTGATCTAAATGGGTAAACTACCAATAGCCGGACGGCCACGATTAAGAAACTAGAAAAATACCTTCGTCACCCTTCCATTTTACCCAACTTTCAAATCATTACTTAACCTACAAATGCAATGTGCCATTTGAATCTATACTCCCAAATGATGTTCTAATTAACATATATGTCAAATATTTGAAGAAAAATAGTTCCTGCACGCCCTTTTTTTATTTGCATACACTCAAGAAAAAATGTATGCATAAGTCGCTTCTCTATTTGAAAGAAATGATCATTTACAATGACAAAACTTAGATTTCAACAAAAGTACAAGTTAAAGCTAAAGTACAATTTAAGGCTTTGCTGTGTATGAGATTGGGTATGATTCAAAACTCATATCTAGATTTGTATATATAAAACATTTAAGTTAAGTGAATTTAAGTAAACAAAATTATAAGAGTTAAACCACTCCATCACTTTTAACCCAAAAATGAGAACTTAGATACATTGCGTTGAGGGGGGGGGGGGGCAACGATTCAAGTTGATAGATATCTCCCTCTTTTATTTATTATATATTTTACATATGAATATACATATGATTTAGCTAGAAGAAGAGGGCAGGGCAGGTAGGGGGAGTTATAAAAGCACCCCCAGCGAGGAGCTTTATATGGGACTAAAAAAGTGGTGGATATAGCCCATTTTAGAGCTATGAGGAATCTTTGAGGCTTTATAAAAAAATCTCTCCCAATGAGAGTCTATATCTTTCGAGATCTATATGGGGCTATATATATTTATTTATGTAGTAATTTGATTAAGCAATGATGTTTTTTTTTTTTGTGTTAGCTTTTCTTAAATTGATTTTTGGACGTGCTATCTTAATTTCTTTTTGTGGACCTTTCAAGCTAAAAAGTTCAAAATGTGACAAAGTTAGATTTAATCACTTATAAATTGTTCATTGGATTAGATTCTCTTATCTCAATCTCATCCGTTGATAGAAACAAACCCCCACTTCGCCCTCTGAAATAATTTGATTTTTCACGTATAACACAACAATTTACCTAGCACCAATTGGTAAATTAGTATCATACAATTTTGAAAAAAAAATATTTGAAAATTTCATCCACCAATGCCCATGAACGTTAAATCAATTTGAAATTTTAATTCTTATGGAATTTAAAACAATAATTAATTAGCCAAATTGTAAGAAAATAAGAAAAAAGAATTAAAAAATAATAATAAAAGGAGAGTATAAGTGTGTTCGCAAGTGGAGTGAGAGTGATAGAATTTTGTTCATATAGGTTGCTACTTTTTTTGTGGGACCCACTGTTTTTTGGGGTTAGATGTAGCCATATTTTATGCTACCTAAGAAATGAAGTTGTTAGCTCCAGTGATAGATCTAGCCCCATTTTCCGGCTCATTGAGAATGAAATTTCTTGCTAAGGCTTGAAATGTCATAGCCTCATGGAGGATAAAGCCCCTATTAGACCATCTCCAATTGTTGGGCTAAAAGTCAAATATTTTAGCCTGAAAAATTTAGCTTTTAGCCCAGAAAGAACTTTTCTGCTCCAACCGTTCTAGCCTAAAATTTTAGCCTGGGATTATTAAAGAATAAACTTAAACTATTTTTTTTTGTTAAATTAAATTTAAAAATAAATAAACTAATATGTAGACTATCGTAAATTAAATTTATGAACATTTTAATCTACAAAATTTTAAATTCAGATAAATATTGAAAAAACTAAATTCCGATTTCTGGGCTAAATTTTGGGGGGAATCTGGCCTTGGTTTAGCGTTTAGCATTTAACATTTAGCATTTAGCCCAAAATTTCCTCTTGAGTTGAAGTGGGTTTGGGGGGAAATTTACCTTTTAGCCCGGAAAATTTAGCTTTTAACCCAGAAAGAACTTTTCTGCTCTAACCGTTCTAGCCTAAAATTTTAGCCCGGGATTATTAAAGAATAAACTTAAACTATTTTTTTTGGTTAAATTAAATTTAAAAATAAATAAATAAATATGTATACTATCGTAAATTAATTTTATGAACATTTTAATCTAAAAAATTTTAAATTCAGATAAATATTGAAAAAACTAAATTCCGATTTCTGGGCTAAATTTTGGAGGGAATCTGGCCTTGGTTTAGCATTTAGCCCAAAATTTCCTCTTGAGTTGAAGTGGGTTTGGGGAGAAATTTTGGGGGGTAATTTACCTTTTAGCCCACCATTGGAGTTGGTCTTAAGGATGACATGCAGATTCAGAAGAGGAGGACCCATTTTTATTAAAGGAAAACTAATGAAAAGAGCTTGAAAACTTTGAGTTTTAACGATAATGACAAAATAAAGGGTAAAGTGAATAGTATTATGATCAACTTTTTAGTGTAAAAATATGGTTTTTCATTAAAGTAAACAATACTAAAAACTTTTCGTTAAAATTATCTAATTGTACATAGAAAATAAGGTTAATACTGAAAAGGACATAAAGTTGACTGATATTGTGATATGGACTTTTGGGATCCATCGCCATCATCCGAGCGACCACCACCTAACAACCTCATCATCCATCCATCTCAGCCACACACACTCTCCTTTGATTCGTATCCTCTGCCTTCTCTCTCATCTCATCCCCCCAAATCCAATCCAATCCAATCCGATCCAATCCAATGACGAAGCGTTTGTACTTGTCCCGCATTATTAATACTAATCATGTACCTCCCTCAACACCAAACTTTTCTCCTTTTCCTACCTGCCTGACTCCTGCTATCTTGCGCACTGCGCCGAGTTCTTAACCTCCATACCCCATTTCCCACATTATTCATTTCAATAGATCAGAAGCTACTCTCCTTTGTTAGGAGAGAAATTTACATACAACAAAATATTACACTGTAGCAGTTTCTTAAAGCTAATTATATAGTGTCATGCATATTAGCTTTTTCAGCTATTTACAATTGCCTTGGAATGACACGCCACAATTATAATATTGCAGTCAAAATTCTTGTCATCTTTTTCTTCTTCACATAAAGCGATAAAGATGGTGTACATTTCTCCAGCGACCAATCTCTTGATGTGCATATAAATTCGCATATAAGGAAAAGTTCTGCTTACACAACAAGAATCATCAACCAGTCACATAGATGGCAACACAACAGACCTAGCAAACAAAACTCTCCTCCTAAGTCAATGCTACAATGTAAAACGAGTATGAAGAAATTGAAAACGATTCTCTTTCTGTTTTTTTGTGGGATCTTATAACTCCGCTAGTAAGATATAAGCATCACTTTGCTCATATATTTATGACAAGGAAAAATGACAAGAATTCGACCCTTACTCTCCTTGCGATTGATTCTATGGAAAAATGACAAGAGTTCAACTCTTAACTCTCCTTGAATTGATTATGTGGAAAATTTTCTCACTTCATTCCTCGCTTGATTTGGAAAAATGTCTTATTTCATTCTCTTACTAGTATTCGTTGTATCGTTGAACGATTATGCATTACAAATATTATTGTTGTTGATCTTTAAGTAAATCTTATATATTATTCCTACCTTGATTCCAATTTCGTTACCTCTCTCATCAACCTATATATACGTCTTCAATAATTAAGTTCTTTAATTTCTCTCTAACAATAAGAGATCGACTCCCGTCATCCAAACTCAGATTTTTCTTTAAAACAAATAAGTAAATTGAAAAAAAAAAGTCCTAACCCATTCTTGATGTCAGATTTTGCGAAAGTCCAAGTGTATTATTGGCACTTTGCAATCCTAAATTATAAAAGTGACGCTGGAGATCATCTTTTTAGATCATATTTTGTGGATTACATGATATGACGATTGATGGTTGAATTCATTTTTTAACTTATTAAAAATAAAATTCAATAATTAACTGTCACATCATGTGGTTTATGAAATATACTTTAAAAAGATAACCTCCTAACATTTTCCAAATATAAATTATATGGGGTCTAATACAACTATATAGCAGAAGCAGGTGAGGGTTAGAAACGAAAATACAGATCTCATTACGAGATACTATCATGTGCCCTAGGAACGAAAATTATTAAGTATTCACAAAAGATGAGAAGCAACTCCAAATTATAATCTAATTATATAGGTCCGTAGCCTGACATTCGAATGTGAAAATACCTCTTCTAGCTAGTCATATGGGTATAATTCCTTAAAAATATAATTAAGATTAATTTAATTATAATCGTACGAATTCTTCCATAATCTCAAAAGAATTAGCATGTTTTTAAGACTTGCAGGAGGGGACATAGCCATGCAAAAAGGAGGACAGCAAGTTGGGTGCTTTTGGTGTTTATTCATCGTATTTGAATTTAAACAAAATTTTAACGTGCATGTTCAGATATTCTAAATATTAATTTTAATTTTTCTTGTCTTGGAATATTATTAACTAAAATATTAACGCGTGATTAGGTAAGGCAGAAAAAGAAGAAGTAGTTAGGTTAGGGTTTAGTTTAGGAAGAACAAATAAGATTAAGAAGAAAATGACACAGTTGAAAAAGAAAGATAAATAATATAAAAGCAGGCATATTGTAGCACGACAGGTACAAATAATTAATTAATGAATTAGGTGAGCTCTTTGTCGCGTTGAGGATAGTAGGTACGGGGCCCAGAGAGCTGAGTGAAAGGTTGGAGGGCCCACCGCCGCAACCGCGCACATGACCTACGTTGGACGGCTGCCAACTACTGCCCTGTACAAGGGGAGTTGGTAGCGTGTTGGAAAGAGACCCTTTCCCACTTTTATTTTCTGATGTAAAAAATATAAGAGAAAGAACAAATAAATAAAAAAGAACATTAAACCCAAGGTCTTAAATGCCGATAATATCGGCGAAATATCACCGATATTATCGGTTTTTCGCGGTAACGATATTTTAATAGGTATCCAATTGGGTTTCGTCAAAATATCGTGATATTATCGATAATATCGCGATATTACCGATAATATCGTCATATTTTGGATATGTGCAAATCAGAGAAGAACGCTGAAGCTTCTACAGCTCCGGCCGATTACAAATGCAAACCTTAGACTCCGATCTAATTACCAACGTGAAGAGGAAAGAGAGAGGAGTAAGTTTATACCCTTGGTTCGCCGTGAAATGGCCAAAGGTGTTCGGAAAGTTTCTCAACAGTCACGAGTTCGCCAGAGTTGGGTGAGCTTTCCCCCGACCTGATCTCGTTCCAAAACCTTGGAAAATTATGTGTATAACACTTAATAACACACACCCAAGCTTCAACTAGAACGAATAGAGTTAAACCCGAAGCTTACCTAACCGGAGAAAATGAAGAAAACTCGCCGGAGGTTTCTGGGTTTCATCGATCTTGCAGAGACAAGAGGAAGAGAGAAAAAGACGAGGTTTTGATGGTGATGTCATCTACGGAACGATGGTGTGGGTGCCGTGTACTAGGGTAATCACGGGAGAGAGAGTGAGAGTGATGAGAGGGTTTCGAGAGAGAAGAGAGTGTGCAGAGAAAGAAAGAAAGAGAAGAAGAAAGAAAGGGGCTCTCGGGTAGGGGACCGAAAACAAAAAAGTTCTTCCCCAAAAAAAATTGTCTCCTTTCTTCAGAAAGGTTCTTCCCCAATAAAAAAAATTAAAAAATTAAAAAATTAAAAATTAAAAATAAAATAAAAAACACACCAAGGAATTCGAACCCCTCCATTTGTCAACCACGCACCTGGGCTTTATCCAACTCGTTATATATGTGTTTATGATTACATATTCAGCCTGTAATAATTATATGGTCGTTAAGATGTCTGCAAGGCTTGCAAGCTAATATTTATTATTTATGATAAATTTCTATATTTAAAAAAACACCAAGGGGATTCAAACCCCTCCCATTTTACTCCTTCAACACCTTAACCACCATATCACTTATGTTTTTTGTGAAAATATGCTAAAATACACTTACTCTACACATAGAGATGACGAAGATAGTGAAAATTTTGAACCTCATAGGAACTCTATGTGGTACTAAGTCACTCATGTATCTTACCATGCAATGTATAAAGTGTAAAATATTGTATTAATTTATTATATATAAATGATTATGGTGTGTTTAAACTTCTTTCATTAATTACTACATATTTTCTATACTCATAATGTTTGCCAGTTCGCTAAATAATCAACTTAAATCAGTTAAATCCATCATGCAATGCATTTCCTTCCAATTTTTTGTGATAAACTAATAGATAATTGACTAAATAAACATCTTGCAAAGTTTCAATAAAAATTTCCAAGTTTTTCTTACAATTTCCGTGGTTTCCATATTATTTTTATCGATATCGATAATATCCCGATATTTCCATCGATATTTCCATGTTTTTGGACTACTGATATTTCCGATATCATCGATATTTTATACCTTGATTAAACCCTTTGCTCTCTCTCTCTGTATTTGCCCTTTATTCATCCACAGATTACAAGCCTGCCATTAGTTATTAGTCCGTAGACTGATGCTCATTGTTTAGAAAGTGATATCCGTACCTTGTATTTCCTTTGCACATCTTTTTTTATTTCAATCTCTTAGATTATGTTTACTTAACAGATACTAATATACGCCCATGCACAATGTATATCAAATGTTTTATTTTTATTTTTAAAATTGAAGGAAGGAGGAAGAGAGTGAGAGAGACGACAAGGAAGGGGGAAGAGAGGGAGAGAGGTTTATTTTTTTTTTTAAATTAGAGATGTTAAAATCACATGTAGGTGAAGCTTAAATCAAAATCAACAAAAATTTGTTTTGTGAAATTACGTTATTGCCTTAACTTCTTCGTTGCGATAGAAGACTAAATAGTTTTTTACCCTTCTATGGTTGACAAAGAGGGTTCTTTTAATATGTAATTTAGATGAGAAAAAGAATTGAAGAATTAAGAAGTAGGTGGAAGTAAAGAAAGAAAATCGAATCAACTAATCCCACCATTGTTGATCTTAAAATTCTGATCTTTAGGTATTTAATTATGGATTTTAAGAAGAATAACTTACATTTTAATGATTCTTATTACGTGTAAGTAACCGTAGGAGAAAGTTCCCCTACATTTTTATTCCGGCAAAAATAATTTTAGTAAACGCAAGAAACTCGAGAAGCAAAGTGATTCCAATTCCTATTCCTTGTAACTTGTAAGTAAATTCAAATACAAAATAAACAAAGGTGTGAAAAAAGAATTAAAAAAAAGTCATTTAAATCACGTCTGGTAAACTATACAAGCATATAAGATCATTGTTAATTGTGAGCAGACTGAATTTGAGGTAGAATTGTAAAACGAATGCGGCTGATATGGACACGAATGATGTGGTCGGGTCATTTAATGAGACAATATATTTACAAACTACATAGTGATTTGGGAAATCCAAACTAATAAAGAAATTACAATGAGGAAATTCTTAACTCATATCAACACTCTCTCTTAAGTTGATGCATACATATCACCTAAACTCAACTTCAAATGAGTAGTGAAAAACCATTGCGGACCCCGCATGTTTTAACATGTCAGCTAATTGCTCATTTGATCTTACATATGGAATATCGGCAAGCTTGATGTCCAACTTCTCATTGATAAGATGTTTATCCACTTCAATATGCTTCGTACAATCATGTTGAACCGGACTATTGGCAATCTCCCTAATTGCTTGATTATCAAATAGAGTTGCATTGGACCCTTCGGGTTATAACCAATTCCCGTGAGAAAAATTCAAAGCCACAAAAGCTCACAAATACATGAGCTATCCCCCTCAACTCAACCTCTGTAGTAAGATTGTGGTGTCGACACTTCCAGAAGATGTGCCCTTGCAGTCTTGAGAACATGACTATTTTTCTGTTCGGCCACTCCATTCCGTTGAGGTGTTTAGGGATATATGGTCTCGTGTAGGATGCCTTGTTCTAGAAGAGACAATTTGACATTGACATATTCACCTCCATTATCCGAGCGCAGCACCGTAATAAGGAGTGAAAATTGAGTCTGAACTAGTTGGATAAAGCTTTTGACAATTTTAGCGACATCACTCTTCAGGTACATGGTATAGAGCCAAGTTATTTGAGTACAATCATCCACAAATAACACAAACCAGCGAATTTCATGTTGAGTAGAAATAGAAGAAGGACCCTCACATCAGAATGTACTTATTCAAATAGAATATTTCTTTTAATGAAGCCTACTGATATGAAACACAATGACTTTTTGCTTGATTACATACATTATACTTTAAATCAGAGTCCAAAACACCGCTAAAGAGAGACAAAATTAAATTTCTCAAATAGCCAAGCGATGTATGTCCAACTACTGATGCCACAACATAATTTTCTTCAATTGGTCACCATTCCTACTACGAACATGATTAACTTTGCCTAGTACACCATCATCGACATAGTACAACCCCTTTCTCTTAGTGCCACACCCAATAATCGCTTGAGTCCGGATATCTTGAAGGAGGCAAGAAAACATTAATACAATACAATCTAGTTGTTCAGTAACTTGACAAACAAATAAAAGATGGTTTTATAAAGCCTGAATAACTAGAGTATTATGCAATGATAAAGATGGGGTGAGAGAAATAGAATCAGCTATTGTTACTGAAATAACATATCAATTTGCAGTGATGACGTTCTATTTAAGTGGAGGAGTCACGGATTGAAAGAGAGATTTGTCATACATCATGTGATCAGTAGTACCAAAATCAACAATCCAATTGAAGTCACGATCTCCATACGCAATTAATGCTTTTATTGATTGTTCTAAATCATCCAGATTATACGAGAGGGATATTTGATCAATAAGAGACAAGATCGACACATTTTTATCAAGAGCCGATGCAGCCGCGGTAGATCCATCGTAGAACATATGAGAAACTATCCCAAATATTCTTAGCAGTTTGTAGGTCAATGAACAATCCAAGTAGGTGTAGCTCCATTGTTTTCGGTAACCACCCCTTCACAATTGCATCTTTGGTTATCCACTTTTAGAACCTGGGCTCCGTTTTATCCGGCTGAGGCGATTCTCCAGTCAAATAGCCAAGCTTTCCTGACCCCGTTGCATAGACTTCCACCATTTGAGATCAAATTGAAAAATTGGTACCAGAGAGTTTAAGCCCAAACGGCAGGGTATTAGCATAGGGTGAATCACTTAAATTAGAGACTGAAATTATATCGCTAGGTTTCTATTTTCTCCCATAGAAGAAGTCGATTGATATAGTGAATTTAGGTTTACAATTTGAGTAGGATTGATTGTCTAAGACACAAGACAACCAACAAATAATTGGAGTCGGCAACCGGGAAGAAATTGACAAGTAAGGATTAGGGCCGACAAGTATAGTAGCATGTCAAGGGTTTTGGTTTGGTGATGATCTCAAATAAATTGAAATTGTGCAAGAAGCGGTGCGGGCAAATAGCAATTGCCGCCCATAAGGTTTTTCAAGAATTGAGACGTAAAGTCAAAACCTACTATGGTATCAAGATAAAATGTAAATATGGTTTGGATTGTTTCATGTATTCTTCTCTCAAGGAGGCAACATATATACAAAATACATAGTTAACTAGGGTTACAAGAAAATCCCTAATTAACAAGTTAAACCCAACCAATAAGAAAATTACAATAAGGAAATCTCTAACTCACACCAACATCATGTAATTAGATTATTTTTAATTACTATAAAAAGGGCAATAATATTAATAAAATCTAATGGTTTTGGTAAATCCAGTGAAGCTCTATTATGCCTACTGACTCGACCCACATCATTGTCATCCTTAACGATATCAACTCTTCGAAGTAGGACGATGTACTACTCAGAATGCCCAGTGCTCGTCTTTTTGCACATACATGTTCACAGTTGCCTAATTATGCATAATTCGCAAGAGTACAATACTTTATTTGTTAAGTTCTTGATAACTCTTCTAACCTAGCACAACATAAATTTCTTGCCAACCCTTTGTGTGGTCCCATCTTCCCAACTATTATATTCTTCATAAAGTCTGATTAATTTTGGATTTTTTGGGGTAAAGTGTAGGGCAATATAACGTGGAGCATAAGGTGGAGAAGTTTTTAGTTGTGATAGGAATACGGATGGTACACCACGTGTTTTTATGCAAGTGGTGGAAAATTTTAATTTTTAAGCTGTTAACCTTTTAACACACATAATCCATCATTTATATAGAGACACGTGGTGTACCACCTCGTGTAACATCACATTGAAAAATCTCTCCATAAGGTGAACGTGAACCATAATTAGTCATGTGGAGTCCTAAGATAGGGCCATTATTCATACAACATGCACATTTTTGTCATTAAGTTGGAAATGCTGCGATCTAACAACAGTTGGGATATAGTACCTTTCTACCAAACAAAAGGTGCATATGGTTGGATGCAATTATTTAACATTTGAGAAACCCTAAGGGTATTTTAGTAAAAACACAGCTAAGGATCTAGAAGAAAGACCCACTGAAAAAAAAATAGATAAATTATAAGGTCAGTCATGCATATGATGTTGGTGGAAGTTGAAGCCATAGAAACAATATATAATTAAGGTGAAACAATATATAATTAAGGTGGAACAATAATTATTCTATTGAAAATTTGATAGAGATAGAGAGAAGCAATACTTGACCTAATAAATAGTCTTTGTGGTAAGCAATTTTTTTCTTGGCAATAACAAGTGAAAAGAAAAAATAATTTCGTGGAAGCTTCCAATGCTTCTTCCGAACACCTTTGAAAAAGGAAAATAAAGTAGCATAAAAGGTAGCTCCTTTTCTAATGTGGGAAGGGCATCGTTTTTTTGTTCATCTTTTTTTAATTTATGTTTTTTAATTTCTGGATTTTCTTTCTTGTGTCCTTTTTCCAATGACCATCTATGTCTTAAAGAGACCATTTGATTTGCTTTTTGGGATGGAAGTGGCAAAGTCTTTCTTCTTTGGGAGATTTCACTTTATTATTTTGTCTGCCTCTGTTTTTGCTTTGCATTAATCTCTAAACTAAACATATTTACGTTGGTAATTGTCCATAACACAATTAGTGATCACTAAATTATATAGGGTTTTAGTTTTACTTCGATTATTTTATATGATTAGGTGGTTACGGATTAAATCTAAATCAGTGAAACAGAGCTAGGCACTACTACTAGATGGATTAATAAAGATTTGTTGTAGTCGGACCCAAAGTGACATAACATACCAATGAATATATGTTTGTTGATAAAATTTGGATGGTGGATATGACTCATTGACCTACAATTTCGTCACATTTTTAATCATGAGGCAAGCACGAGAACTACAACTTTAAAAAACTAGCTAAGTTGTTCAAGTGATAGACTTGAAACTAATAAAAGTTTTGATGTATGGAGCAACATATGTATATCCTACCCAACTAATTAAACTCCTCTTCATTTAGACAGAGAAAAACTTGCATGTCACATGTATTAATTTTCATGTGTCTCACATATATGTTAGTGTACTTTTTACATAATGTTACAAATGCAAAATACATGTTTGATGCAACGAGTGCATGCATGCAAGTTTTCTTTTCTCATAACAACATTGTGTGTTCACAAAAAAAAAATGGTGTGTTTATGTTTTTGTTTCTTTTTAATTTTTTGAGTGTTTATTATTTCTTCGTACTTAGATTTTTGTTGTTTTTGATGTGGGAGTATAAACGCACTCTCTAAGATTAGTTTGAAAAGCAGAAATAGAGAATGACAAGCGGATAAATGATGAGTTTGCCAAAATGTACTCCAATTGATCAACTCTCAAAGTAATTTTTATATAAAACTTAGAGTTGTCATAATGTACTTTAGAAAAGAAAAAAAAAAGTACACATCCGACCAAATTTGTTTTACGCCCCCATTTTTGTCTTCCTATTAGAGCAGGAATAGTGACTGAATGCTAAACCTAGTGAGAGTTCCAATTTACATGCATTCGCTCCCTGGAGATGCTCTTAGGGCATTGTTTTATGCAAATCTTGAGTTCCAACTTTCTGGGCATGCTTATTAGTCTTAGTCAGAAGAAGGTGTGCACGTATTGAATGATTAAAGGAAACGAGCCTCCCTAAAAGAAAATAATCTGAAAACATGAGAACACTCCTTGGAATTCAATTTTCTTTAACTAAAATTCATCATGGTAAATTTCTCTAACAAAAACCCAATAACTAAGCTCCAACTAAGTAATATCCATAATTAAGTTTGACTTGGCAAAATCTGTATTTTTGGATGTCTGAATTACCCCTAGTAAACACTTACTTTGGGTCTCTCACTTATTATCTACATTTATTTTACATTATTTCATTCAATTAAATGTCTTCAAATAACTTATGGGGATTTAAAAAAAAAATTTAAATGTCATGATTCCTATGCATTTAATAATAAAAATGTACATGATACCAATGTTCCTTATATAGTTGTTTTCACATGATGCTAACAAGTAAATTAGTATATCCTACAAATATAAAAAAGTTATTTTATTCATAATTATCAATATTTTAAATATAACATAGGTGAATTATTTTGCACAACATAAATATAACAACAATATAAGTTCCGAGTAAATTATGTAATGATACATGCAAAATAATTTACCTACAAAATAAATAAATATTTTTTATTCAAAATTAATTAAATACCAATATTTTGCAAAAACAAAATATATATAAAAAAATTTACCTACATGCAAAATAATTTACCTACAAAATAAAAGAATGTCAATTGATTGCACACTCTATATAATAATAACAAAATGTGGCTATTATATATGTAATATCACATGAAAAATAATTAACCTACAAAATAAATAAATATTTTTAGCCAATTGATTCAAAATTAATTAATTACATATTATTTTACATAAAAAAATATAGATAAATTATTTGCACCCATATATATAATTTTTAACAAAATATGCTTAATACATACATGCAAAATAATTTAGCTACAATGATTGTCAAACAAATAAAAGAAATGAAACATATGATTGTAAGAGAAGTATAAAGTAGATAATTTTATAATAATATGACACTTATTTCCCACCATTATGATGGATAATTAAATTCATTAACATAATTAGAGTGTTGTGGCACAATTGTAAATAGTTTGAAAATAATAGATATTTATTTGTTTACATGACAGTCTACTTCAAATTTGGGTTTTATTTAGATATTTAAAATGAGATGGATTTTTGTCAATGAAATAAGTGTTGCATGAGCTTATATCTCAAGAATCCTACATATGGTAGAGTTGACAAAATCATCAAACCTGCGAGACAATTTACGATCTGGTTAACTTGAAGTCAACAAATAAGGGCTTCAACTCTTCTGCTGGTATCAAATTATCAATGGCGTCCCTTAAATTTTGACCTAATATATCCATCGAGCTACAAGTTGTTGTAATACCTCCATCGACAATCAAGAATCAACCCATGCATGCCTGCATGCAGCAGCCTCTTCAATGTTTAAGGGTCTTTGAACTTAATTAATTAATTAATAATTAGCATAGAAAAAGATTGAAAAATAAAATTAAAAAAAAAAGAATGGGAAAGGGTTGACTCTTCAAGTCTAATCAATTTGTTAGAAGAGACTTCAATTCATAAATTAAATTTTAAAATGTATAACAACCGACTTCTTGTTTCATAATTCCAACCAAATTATTCCATATTGTTTATTTATCATCTCATCCATATATTTAAATGAAGGTAGCTGGTGCTGGTAGCACCAACTATAACCAAATTGAAATTATACTAAAGTTTGCTTGCCAAACATGCTACAGTACATACTATATTGATACACTATTAATTTGAATGATAAAGTCTGTGGTCTAACAAAAATATGTACCATAATGTATGGTAATAAGTACATTAATCACTGCCACTTAGTATTACGGTCTAGGTATTCCTCTTCACTTGTAAGTGAGAGGTCTTAGGTTCGATTATTGCCAAAGACAAATTTGAACCACATTATTGCTAACCCATTATGAGGTTTAGCCCACTCCCCACCCCCGTTAGTGTAGACAATATCATTTGTTCAAAAAAAAAAGGTACATTAATCACTAACATTCATATCTAGTGCGTCAACACTGTTCATTTATAGTAATTAAACAACTTCACCAAAAGAAAAAAAAACATGTAAAATGATTTATTTTTTTCTTGTTATTATGAAATATAAGACAAGAGTGTATCAATATAGTGTATCAATATAGTGTAAAATATAGTATAAAACAAGAACTTATAACTCCAGTGGTAAAATATTTCGCATGTTTGGCAAGCAAACTAATAGTGTAAAAAACATGATTGCTGGAGCGAAATATTTTACCACTGGAGTTATAAGTTCTTGTTTATGATCAAAATTTATAGACCTCAATTCTTGTGGTCAAATTCCTCATGACAAAAGAACTCTAGTGGTTAAAAAAAATATGGTGGGATGTATAGGGTTTAGGTAAGTAGTTGTTGCAAAACTTCTAAATTAAAATGATGATTAGTATGTAGACTACTCCAAAGATTCTCTCCAATAATGAACATCCCTTACAACCCAAACTTTTCATTGTATAGAATGAAGTACTCTCACAAAGTAAGAGATATGAGAAAGTCTTGAGCGTCACTAGTTGTAAATATTATGCGTCTATCTTTCTCTCATTACGTGACTTAGCTCATTACAATTAGAAATAGGGCAAAATGTTGGAGAAATGTGTTGACAGAAATCACTAGAGAGAAGATGGTATTATGTAGCTAGGGTTTTTCATATGGAGGCAGATTCTCTGCCCTCCCACTTCCCGTGCCCTCCTGTTTGTGTGGTCACGGTTAAGCCATGTCAACATTTTATATTACTATTTATTTTTGTCTTATTATCTTTATAAAAAATATATATATAATGTTAACGTGGCTTAACAGTGAGCACACAAAACAAGAAGACATGGGAAGTAGGAGGGCAGAGAATCTGTCTCCTTTCCATATTTGTGATACATTTGTGATAAATAGTATGGTAGGTTGGGATTTCATAACTGGGAGGTTGGTAGAGAAATGGGGTACTACGGACGGTTGGTAGTTCCTTCACGATTTTTATAGTATTTGGGGGTTTTAACTAAAGAAGTGATAGGCTACCCACCACTCCCTATCTCTCTTATTTCTCCTCCTCTCAGAGCTTATCCATTTCTTCCCAAATGAGAAAAATTCAGTCCCATTCTTCTACAAAGAGACAACCCCCCCCCCCCCCCCCCCCCAAAAAAAAAAAAAAGAATCTAACAAGTGGTTTAAAAATCAAATTTCAATAATGGATGTTGGTGATTTTAGAATATAGTATTTTATATATGAGTGGATATTTTAGAAAATTTGTTTAGAATATACAAATTAATCAAAAAGAAGCCATGCTCTTTTGAATATCTCCAATAAGGAGGGGTAAGGATTGACTACACTATTGTGTTGAAGTCTTCAAGTCTTGAAGCAAAATCATTATAGTTTTGCAGACATAAATTGGGTCAATTCAGTGTGCTCGTTATCTTATACCTAAGTTTAAATTCTCTTTTTTTTATTTATACAGAGTAGTTTATGTTTTATTTTTGTCAAAGAAACAACAACAACAACAATAACAATATCATTGCTTTCATTTGAAAAAAATATAGAATTTGAGTTTGGAAGAGAAATACACAAAAAACTCAACACCTATCTTTGGGTATATAGAGATCCAAATAAACAACTAGATTATTTACCAACTCTTACTTAAAATTGCTGGTAGCAACAACCACCATAACATGGCATTAAACCCTTTTGAAGATCTGGTATGAATCTGACAAATCCCAATTTGTCCTTTTAAATAGAAAAAAACAAGTGAAATAATATAGACAAGGGTAGGCTGAATTGTTTTCTATAACAATAAACATAAAAATAACTCACATTCTAGTAAATATGATCATAGACATTCATCATCAATCAGCACTGTACTGGTATTATACTAAAATATGCACTAACAGTCATAAAATTTCGAGACAAAAGAGAAAATTAGAGAGCTTTCATGGGATAATTAGCAAAAGCAATCTCTTTCTCTCATTTCTCTCCACTCTCATTCCAACTACATATTACAATTTTTAATTTTCATGGGCTCCAAATTAATTAACCTCATTTCATCTCCAAGCTTCTGTAATCCAAGACCCCATTTTTCAGCCCCAAGAAATCATAACCAATTTTGGCAGTGCCACTGGTGGCGCCACCAAAAGCATCCCTCCCACAGCTGCAATTCTTTGCATCTTGAATCCCCAAACTGCAAAAAAAACAGAGTCCTCTCCCTCCACTCTTCAAACTCTCACTGGGTTGCTGAGGCTGGCAGGGAGGGCTGATTTGAAGCTCAAGATTCAAGTCAGGGCACCTTTCCTGAACTGGGTTTGTTGAATGCTTGCGAACAAGCCCATTGGTTATGGAGATTTTTTCATCATCTTCCTTGATATTTGCAGAAGCAGCAGCAAAAGAAATTGTGTTTGCAGATTCCTGAGGAGTCTCATTGAGTGGCCTGTGAGTTGTGGGGTCAATCCCTCTGGTCAAAAGCTTCCTTCTTATGTGGGTGTTCCAGTAGTTCTTTATCTCATTGTCTGTTCTTCCAGGCAGCCTTCCAGCTATCAAAGACCATCTGGAAACGTAATCCAAACAAAACCCATTAATCTTAAAGAACCCAACAACATATAACACAATTTTCAAATGTTTTGAAACACTGTTTATATTACATGAGGACTACGTAGAAGGTCACCAATCCTAGTACTATTCTCGTCCAAACTCACAAAGAGTTTGTTTTTGAAACAGGTTATGTACGAAGAGTTAAAGGAATTAGTTGGGCTTACTTGTTTCCGAGGAGGCTATGGAGTTTGATGATGAGCTCATCTTCTTCTTCCGTGAAATTGCCACGCTTGAGATCAGGTCTAAGGTAGTTGATCCACCGCAGCCTGCAGCTCTTCCCACATCGAAGGAGGCCCGCCGCCTTGGGCAGCGAACGCCAGCAGCCTTCGCCGTGAGCTCTGATGTAGGCAATGAGGCGGTCGTCTTCTTCCTTGGTCCAAGCTCCTTTGTTGGTGTGAGCCTTCTCACAGCAAGGAGACCTTCCCATTTGAAAAAATAAATGGAAAAAAGTTGAAAGCTTTAAGAAGAATAATTAGTTGTAGCCAAAAAGCCGTTGCCTTTGTTGTTGGTTTATGTCTGGCTTTTTGGTTTTTGCGACGGATGAAGTGGTGGTGGAAAAAATGGAAGGCCTTGTTTTTTGTATTTGCATTTGCTGCAACACAAAGGCCGGCCCTTGTGAGGACTTGGCGTATTATTTTATAGCCTTTTGACTAAGAGAAAAAGAAGAAAGAGAAGGGACCCTAAATGCTTCTAGATGTGAGTTGGTGAGGCAGGTTAGAGGGAGTGGCTGGTGGGCTCTCTCTCCTCTCTTCTGTCTTCTCTCTTTCTCTCACTAGATGATATTATTATGGCACCAAAATCACATATAATAAGTTAAAGGGACATTAACTATCGGCCCTACGAGTAACCTTCAGGTAGGTGTAAAAGTAAGGTATATTATGTATGTGTGTGTATATATATAAACTGGTGTTATTCATACGTTCATTCTTAACTCTCAAATATCTCTCTTAATCTGCAACTATTGAATCAAATGAATTCAAAAATATTAATGAACAAAAATTAACAAAAGTATGTGAGAGGTAAAAATGATATGTAAGTAAAACTACACTATATATAGGGCAAAAACATGGTGTGATTTCTGTTTTATCTGTGTGTGTCTTAAACTTGTGAGATAAAATATAACTCCAATTCACTAGACAACATGTACGATAACAAATGTAGATGGAGACTACTGTATATTAATGGTGTAGTGGTTGGTACAAATTGAATTTCATCATACTGACCATGAGAGCCTATATTTTCTTGCAGTACTGTTGGGAGTCTTGAATGCTTCAGAGTTGGTTCCATGGAATGTCATGATAGAAGCGATTCCACGTTTCTCTGTCTCTTCTCTTTCTGTCATGGTATGAAGAAATAAAAGATATAGGCATATAGTTGTATACAGTTTGTGATATAGTAAAAAAAATTCTAAGCACACATCTAAGTAAATGTTATGTCCTGGATCAAATTATCAGGATTTATCTAGATGAAGTGAGGTAGATTTAGTAAACGTAACGAAGTTATTATTTAAAACGTTGGTTGTAGTGGGTTTTAGGGAAGAAAGGTCACTAGTTGGTTTGGCTATTGTTGTGCATAAGAACAAAGATGGCAGTTCTGGTTCTTTATTCTTGATAACGCATGAGAGAGAGAGGGCTTCTAGAAGGGTGGGAAGTTGGGGTTAAAGGGAGGGAGGATGATGAAAGAAAAAGGAGGGCAATGAGTGTGGTTGTAGTTGTATGTGGGCTTTGGTTCACCCTTCACTTTTTTCTTTCTTTGTTCTTCCCCCCTCCAACCTTGTGGTGCAAGTTTAGGCAACAAGGGGTAGGGTTAGGGAGGGGATGGGAAGGTTTGATTCACCTTTTTGTTGTTATCTCTCCCTCCAATTTGCATATTATTTTTTTGTTACCTTACCCACCACCACACATGCACTCTCTCTCTCTCTCTCTCTCTCTCTCTCTCTCTCTCTCTCTCTCTCTCTCTGTCTCTCGCATGATCATGTATTTCAAGTGGATGGTAGGAGGAGAGTTAAGGATCATGGGCACAAGTTGTTTTCAAAAGAGAGAGTGGGAGAGAGTGAGAGAGAGGGAGAGAGAGGGTCCCCTTGTGTTATTGTCTGTGCGTGTATTTCACCTACCTTTTTTCATCCTTTCTGACTGTCCTATGGCACCCAGTTCAACTCTCCTCCTCCAAAAGCTTCTTTCACTCACTCCTTGATGTTGAAATTTGGCACGATTTTGTAAAATCTTCACTCCTTTCCCACAAGCTACAAGTACAACTCTCTTAATCTCTTCTCCTCACCGTTAACCTTATCCATATTTTTCGAGCTGAGAGCAATGATGATGAGGTTGGTCGAGGACGTGTAGACTGATTCCAACTACATTATGCGCAATCCTTAATGTACAATGCATCAACGGTCAAGATCAGCTCATGCGTAATTTTAGCATTCTTCTTGCATATAACCATTCCGCAATTCAAGCTGCTAGGCCAACTTAGCCTATATCTTCCCACAGTAGAATAAAATATCATTGTATACAATAAAACATTACACAAATTGTAAAAATAATTCTTACACTCCATGTAACATAAACCTCGCATCTGCCCCATCCATATATTCTATACTAATAGAGCAAGAGTGTTAAGGTCAGTGATACATTGCAAAGCATACAATGCATAATGTATCAACGGTCAGAATGAACTCGCGCCTGACTGAAAAAAAGACAAACTTGTTGGAGACTTGCATTATTGAATCTCTCTCTACATCTAACAAATCTTGAATTCTTAACGAACTTGAACTCAACGATTGCAATTTGTTAGGTTGAGTTTTGACACCAGTGATGAGCCACAAATGGTCTCTGTCTGCAGCCAGTTTTTCCTACAAAACACCCACATTGGCACATGGACAATGTAAAGAAAGGGAGAAAGAATCAAACCTAATCAAAGCAATTAGGCAATTTGATTAAGGGAACTTTAGGAGGGTATGGATGTAGCCAGCACACCAACACGTGGATCTCATGTGCATGGGTATTGAGGTGGAGGGTTGTCCTTTGAGCATTACCCACCTCTTTAGGCTGGCTGTCCCTTCCCATGTGGGGGTATCTCTGAAACTTAGGGCACGGTCTTTTTCTTCAATGACCCACATTGTGCTGGATTTGGATTTGGATAAAGCTCTCTGCCCTTTAGAAAATATGGCCTAATCCTATTATTAATTTTCCTAGCGTTTGGTATCCTTTTTAATTTCATACGGAATTGAATTCATGGGAGGTAGGATTGGATTCATGGGTTTTGTGGCAAAAAGGCTGCCATAGGACCAATTTGTGGCCACCAAATCTATCACCATGGTCTGAAAGGAGAGTCTTGATCTATGCTTTGGACGGGACGCCGATTCTTTCTTAAATCTTTTACTCCTTCAAAGAAAAAATCATCATCTTTGTTTTTATTATTGGCACGGTTATTCGGAGGGTAGAATCACCAATGAAATCTTAAACTTTAGACTTGAGACTTTTAGTCTCGAATTGGTTCATTATTCAGATTTTAGGGATTTTATAATTTAAATTAAGAGAAATTTTAATTAAACTCATGTAACCTCTTTTTACACCAAACTTACTATTTAATTAAACTATCAATATCTCTTTTAACCCAAATTTACTACCTAAATTACCCTCACAAACTCAATTCAATATATAAATTTGTCTTTACACCCATTTGGAATATAAAAACACAAAATCAGCGTTCTACAACTCATTCAAGATTTGTTTCTCTAGTGACATTTATTTAGCTGTGATATAATTTCTTTTATAAAATGTTGTAGAATACAATTATATCTGCTACCAAAAGATTCAAATGTGTTCCTAGGTTCATTATCTAATAGAATTTATTTCTCATGAAACATTCCACTCTTTCTTTGTTTCTTCTACCAGTATCCTCTTGCATGCTTCGTAGCACATGAACAAAGTCCCTGCTGTAGGCACCAACTTCATGCAGAGCGTTCTATTGCAGACGTCCAGGCATTTACCGAGGAGAAAAAACAGTCTCTTCTATGCAAGCATCATGGAAAAGGCGTTGATTTTGTTCCTAAGTTCTAAAAAAAAAAAAAATTGAAGTCAAATGAATTTTTTTTTGTATAAATCAATTCATACCTTAGTTGAAGGATTTAAAACTTCAAAATCACCATCTATGAGTAAAAAAGAGTTTGCTTTTCTCTATGAAAACGTCTTAAGGTTTTAGCTAGAATGAACGTGGGATAAATATTGTGTGATGGTAGGGTTTAATTATTAGGTGGGTTTATTGATAAATTTTAATTTGATTGTTAATTTCATCTTGTACTTGATGCAATAGGGTATAAAAGACAATTCGCATATGAAGTTTAAGTTAGGTGTAAAGAGAGGTTATATGAGTTCAAATAAAATTTCCTTAAATTAATCAGTAATGTCAATAAACATATGTCATGTCGAGAGAATCTCACTTTAAAAAGGATAACAACTAGAGTGAAGCAATATATTGGGGAAGGAATACTAAGATTCCAAGCACATGACACCAGTATTAGTTACAAGGTGAAGTGCCTGTAAATCTGAATACAAAAGGAGACTAATGAGAGAAACAAAACTAGCGAACATGCAAGAAAATGTCTATTGTTGCACAAGCTCCATATGCATGAACGTCCAAATTACACAAGGAAACTAAGAGCCTGTTTCGTACTCTGTGAATTCAACTTTTAGACTTAAAAATACTTTTTATGTTTTACAGCTTAAATACTTGTTTGGCTGGACTGTTTTCAAAAATTGAATTCAAAACTAACTTAAAAAATTAGCTTACTTCTGCCACTTAGTACTACAATTTAGTGATATTCCTCTTCACTTGTTAGTGAGACATCTTAGGTTCAATTCTCACCAAAGGTGAATTTGACCCACATTATTGCTAACTCATTATGATGCTAAGCATGCCCTCCCCTTTAGTGTAGATAATACCGTTTGTTCAAAACAAAAAACAAAAAACTAGCCTACTAGAAAACATAATAAGTAAGTTTTTAGAGTTTTTAAACTCCAAACCACTATTTTCTCTCATATCCTCTCACTTCTGATCTTTCTCTGCTAGCTCTTTATCATTGCCATGTCTTTCTCTCTCCTCTCCATATCCTCTCTCTCCTCCATTTTTTATCTCCCCTCTCTCTTATTTCTCTCTCATCTCCCTCTCCTCCGACCCTCTCTTTGGATCTCTTTATCTGTCCAATTGAATTTGGTAGTACTTTTTGAATTAACGGGAAGTTGTTGTAGGTTATTTTTTTTATGTTTAATTATTAAAATAAAAGACAATTTTGAAGCTCATAACCAAACAAGTTTTTGGATCTTAAAGAAAAGGCTTTTTAGCCAAAATAGTTCATGAAATTCCATAACTTCTCACTTTGGTCATTGAGATTTGAAATCAATAGAAATAGTCCCTGAGATTGTCCACTATCAATTATTTTGGTCCTTCCGCAAAAAGTTATGTTAAATAAGGATCAAAATTACAAAAATACCCTTACTTTAACAAACAATAGGCCAAAATGTTTTGACAAAAAATTGAGGGTATTTTTATCATTTATTATTATTTAATGGAGATTTTTCATGAAATGACCAAAATAATTGATGATAGACAATCTTAGGGGCCAATTCTATTGATTTCAAATCTCAGGGACCAAAATGAGGAGTTATGCAAATCTCAGGGACCAAAGTGAGGAGTTATGCAAATCTCAATGATCATTTTGGCTAAAAAGACTAAGGAAAATTGTTTTTAAAAAATGTTCTTAAGAAACGTTTTGAAAAATTCTGAATTTTTTTTTTAATACGATGCCAAACAAACCCTAAGTAATTTTGTGAACCTCATTATCAAATGCAAACGGTAAGTCCCTTTATAAGATGTCAAGCATTCAAGTACCAAATGACACACCCCGTCCCGAAGGAAGGCATGCTGGCCATCACGTGAGAGTGACGTAACCATTTACACAGTTCGGAAGCTTTAAAGATACAATTACTAAGATGTAACACCCGAGGGTGAGTCCTACTTTTGTGAATTCTGTCAGAACACCGTTGGATTCCTCGTGGCCACCAAAGCTCTGCTATTTAAACCTGGAGGGGCGCAAAACACAGTTGAGTGGGTCAGTAAAACAAAGTTTTCGAAAATATTTCATTTAATAACATTTCTAACCCCTCGCTGTAAAACATGTATACTTTCCCAGAAAATAACATAATATGCATATAATTCTTCAAATATCTCAAATCACTAGTCTTTATAAAAAAAAACCAGAAAGTATGCCATGCAATAAGCGTCAATAACAGAATAAGGATGCTTCAATATAATAGGTGAAATAAAGAATCAACCGGAGACCCTGCAGCGGTCCTGTTCGGCTAATTCTATAGCTCAATATCCAACCCAACCAGAGTCACCATTGTGACCTGTACAGCACTACTCTGCACATAAATCGGAACTACCTGAAGTAGTCTGTACGACAAGAATGGTGTAAGAATACGCTTTAGTGCTTCTCTCATCAACAGTTGTATAATAATCTAAAGTCACCTACAAGTGGGAACCACCTCTAATGGTCCGTACGACATGTCTGAACCACCTCTCATGGTCTGTACGACATGCACCTACTTGGATCCAAGGTGAGCATGTGGTGCGAGGTGAATAATATAAGCATTAACACCAGGGGTGCAGGTTATGAGCTCTCAACGCAATTCACATCATCAATAAACCATATGAATAACATAAAACTCACCTGATACTCACCTGTGCGTCCACAGCACCAATTCACATATATGCATCAAATACTAATTCATATATTTCATATAATATGCATGGATGGCATTTTAAAACATACTTTCATTTATTTTCAATTTCTGGGAAAAATCAATAGTATATAGGTAAATACAGAAAATACTGCCCACTCACCTAGAGTTCGCCCTACAACTCCCTAGCACAACACATCAAGGCGTCATGACGATCGGTGCCTAGAATAATCATCAAGACATGCCTCAGAAATCATATCGATAGAATATAACTTATATAAAACACGTCACTACGTAGATCAATCCGAAAGATCTGCAACTCAGATTTCCGATCTGAAACTTCCATAGATCTACAATAAACCTCTAGGACAACATCCTAAAATTTCATTACCATCCAACGGTCGAATCTCCGTCAATTGCCAAAACTAAGTGACAGTTAACATTCTATATTATGAACTACAACTCCAATTCCGAAAGATTCGTAAATCGGATTCCCGATCCGTAAGTTCCTATAATCCTCAAATATTACGTATTGCAACGTATCAAAGTTTGGCGATGATCCAACAGTCGGATCGTCAATTCACATTTTCACCTAACCACGAATCGTAACGAACTTAGGTTCAATTACTCAATTTACGTCAATCAATTATCAAAACTGAACCTAGAACATTAAACACATGCTAAGAATGACATTGGCGGGCCATTGGCCATGCGCCGCCGCTTGGGCCGCCGCAGGTGGCGGTCAGCCGCCCCGACTCGCTGAAAAATCCAACTATCTCCAAAAATTACCAAAATTTACAGAAATGAAGATCTCAATGAGTAGGTAAACTTTATACCTGAGGCCAAGGCCAATTTGGCCTGGAAAGGCTCTAATTCCATCAAACCCGTGAAGAACCCTAGAAATGGGTGAGTTCCAATTCGTCCTCAAATCAACTCTATCGTCCCAACCAATGCTTGGGCTTTGTTCTAGGCCTCAAGAGGAAGCTATGGGTGGTGGCAATTGGAAGAAATTGCTTCAGACATAGGAGAATTTTGAACATGAAGCTCGCGGCACCCGTGGGTATTTTCATCCAAACTCACACCTAATCTCCTCAAATTTGATATGGAAATGATAGAGGGAAGGCATATAAGATGATTGAGAGTGGTTGTTTGGCTCAATGCATCGGAAAAATGGGTGAAAACCGTCGAAATTTGGGTGTGGGTGCCGCAGGTCGAAACGGGTCACGAATGAAGACCCGTTTTCTTCCTTCTCTCATCCGCTTCTCGCCCTCTCTCCTTTCCTCCTTTCTCTGTTCCGATTGGCCAGTCTCATCTCTCTCTTCTCCCCATTCGCCAGTCTCTCTCCCTGGTCTGTCCCGGAGCTCCTGCCTCTTCTTTGGTTGGGCAGTTTTGCCCAACCCGCACCTTGCTTCTTCTTTTTCACCAGTCACGCACACATACATACACATACAAAACCTTCTTTCATCTTTTTATTTTTATTTTCTTTCCCTTACATCTGAGCCATCCATTTCAGCTTTCCTTCAATCTGGGCCATCCAAATGGCACACCAAATTTTTATAATAAAATTCATAAAATGCCCAAACTTCAAACTTTAAAATCTTTTTCATTATAACTCCAAATCACGAACCGTATGCGCCCACGCTTCCGTAGCAACGAGTACTACGAGGATATATCAAGAAAACAAATCTTAGATGGCACGACATGACGATTAACCTCGAATAATGCGCGTATCTCAAATGGCATTTTTGTAAAATCCTGTATTAAAACTTTAAAAACTCTTAAAATCAGGGACGGGCTGTCACACCAAAGAAACTTTTAAGAGAGTGGATGAAAAAGTTCATGTCACTAGTTCACCGTGCATTATTATTTTCCTCGAAATGAATAAAAAGTTTACTTATATCTTCCCACTGGCCAATTAGCTACTAACCTGCAAAGGCCTGCATCAATTATTCATATTCATAAGGGATCAAGGTAATCTCCAACCGGAAAGAAAAAAGAAGATCGAGGTAATCAATTAAGCAAGTCTACGACTTCTACGACTCTACTTGGCGCTCTTGTGAGCTTCAAATAAGTAGCCTATGCTCATAACAATAGCAGCAAGTGTGACTCCTACCGCTTCTTGTGCAAGTATGGTGTTGTACTTAGCAGTTGTCTTTAAGGAAGTGGAGTTTGGAGTAAACCCGAGCTCTGAAAGTTTCTTATGCAATTCAGCATAATCTCTAAAAAAATGCTTCTACATCCTGTCATACGCCAAATTTAGCAAAAGTAAGAAAAAGAATGTCAAATAAAAATAGAGAGCCTTAATGGAAAAGGCTTGGACCGAGACTATTTTAACCAAAAACCACCCTATAGTTTTATTTAACCAAAAGCACCTAAAAATTAACCATAAGAACAGGGCCCAAATTTTTACACTGGCTGGATTACCAATCCCAAAACGCTCAAAAAGAAGTTTTCAAAACTGCCGCTAACGGAAACAAAGCCCAGCCCGTTAACAATTTCAAACTAATTACACCCCTAACAACTGAATTTGGTGAAACCTGCGATTGCAGAACTATAACCTCCCTTCCGATTTCTACAAACTCGACATCTTCCAAAACGCAAGAAATCTTCAATTTTGAATTCAATTTCTAGGAAGTAGACGAAAGTTCATTAATGGCAGAAGAATTGGCGATAAAAAATCTCAAAACAACACAAATTCCAGGCGAACATGAGGTACTAAACTCATATCCTTGTTAAATTCTCACTTCGAGAATATAGTAATATGCATGTTTGCATGTTTTTTACTCCGTAAACCTATCAATTCTTACTTCAAAAACATTACAAAATGATTAATTTTCTTTTTACTGTAGTTTGATAGCTACTCAATTTTTTCGATAAATAAATTCTATGTGTTTACTACTTTTCTTCAATTTCATATATAGTGTATAGCTTTGGGATAGTTCAAGCAATATTGTGCGTTATTATTTTTTTTTTTTGTTCAAATCCACAATTAGTGTGGGTTATATTGTTCTAGTTCCAAAAACCAGTGTTTATTTTGTTACCTCTCATAAATATTGGGGGTTATTTTGAAATAACAGTGCGGGTTATTATGTTGTACTTCCAGAAATACTGTTGGTTTTTTGTTCTAGTTCGAGAAATAGTGTCTGTTATGTTAATTCATGATCATAAATACTGTGGAATCTTTTGTTGTGGTTCATAGACTAATGTTGATTTTGTTCCCTTTCATAACAGTGTGGGTTGTTTTGGTTTGGTTTCACAAATACTGTGAGTTTTTTTTTGTTGTTGTGACAAAAATAGTATTGGTGATTTTGGTTCACTTTCAAAAATATAGTGTTGGTTAGTTTGATGTAATTCTACAAATAATGTTTACTTTCTTACCTTCCAAACACATTGTGGGTTATTTTGATTCATTTCATAATAGTGTGAGTTTATTTAATGTAGTTCCTAAAATAACATGCGTTATTTTGTTGCAGTTGAAGAAATAGTGTCCTAACAATTTTTATTGTTGCAGATGGAACAAACAAAAACACTTACAATGAAGAGTAAACTAAGAAAAAATAAGTTAAAAAGAAGAAGAAATACTTCCAGTATAGATGCAACATGACAGGGTTTGTAGACGCAATGCAAGTATACAAGCCTATGATGCTATAACGTCAAGATATCCGTAACAAACTAGCGAAGACTCTATTTTAGAGTCTACTGAAGACATACATGGACAAGACCTGGATTAAAACAGAAAGAAAGAAGAAGCCCGACATGAACTTTATTAAAATCATTCAATGCTACAACCCCAAAAACCAAAAATTCAAATTTGGACATCATTAACCAAGGGATCCAATGATAACATTGTTCAAATATTTGGATTGGATAACCAAGGAGTTGATCTTCCAAATACTAACAAGTCCATCAAATTCGGCAACGACAACCACCTCATCACAAAATACTTCAAAGATGCAAAGATTTTCAAGAAGAAGCATATAACAGAAGCCTACGAAAATTCACTCCAAGACTAAACACCTAAGAGCGCAAAAGATACCACTACACTAATATGCGCACACCTCATTCAGTCACTCCTATTTGTGAACTCTGGAACTTTCATGACATGGAGTTTTCTAAAAATCTATGGGAACATGGAGGAGATAAGCAATTACAACTAAGTAAGGAGTAAGAGACTATCTCTTCAAAATGTTGGACAAAGCACAAACAAAAAAAAATAAAAAAAAAAGAGAGAGAGAGAGGAGAAGAACTGACAACAAGTTCCTGCACCATCCTTGTTTTGGTAAGTACTCAAAATAATAGTATGAAAAAACATGAATTGTTTCTTACAAATTTCACAAAACTAACTTCACTTCCTTAATTCACACAGTACTGGATACGTCTTCACACAAATCTAGTGATGACAATATAAGGACGAGAAAACATGATTCCAGCAATCACAAAATGGGACACAAGCATGATACATAAAGCAAACAAGGATGTCTTCACACACAATACTTTATGTATCATGCTCGTGTTTCATCTTGTGATTGTTGGAATCTTGTTTTCTCGTCCTTGTATTGTCTTCACCAGATTTGTGTGAAGACATCTAATACTGTGTGAATTAAGAACGTAAAGTTAGTTTTGTTGGATTTGTAAGAAACAATTCATGTTCTTTTATACTATTATTTGATTTCTTACCAAAACAATGACTGTACAACTGCTTGTTGGTTCTTCTCCTCCCTTTTTTTTTTTGTTTATGCTTTGTCAAGCATCTTGAAGAGATAGTCTCTTACTCATTTGCCCAGTTGTAATTGTTTATCTCCTCCAAGTTCCCACAGATTTTCAAAAAACTCCATGTGATGTAAGTTCTAGAGTTCGCAAACAGGAATGATTGAATGAGGTGTGCACATATTAGTGCAGCGGTATCTTTTGGGCCCTCAGGTGTTCGGTCTTGGAGTAATTTTTCGTAGGCTTCTGTTATATGTTTCTTCTTGACAATCTTTGCATCTTTGAAGTATTTGGTGACGAGGTGGTCGTCATCACCGAATTTGGTGGACTTGTCAGTATTTGGAAGATCAACTCCTTGGTTGTTCAATCCAGATTTGAACAATGTATTCACTGGATATTCCCCTTGGTTCATGATCTCTGAACTTTTGGTTTTTTGGGCTTGTAGCATTGAATGATTTTAATCGAGTCCATGTCCGACTTCTTCTTTCTTTCTGTTGTAATCAAGGTCTCGTCCATGTATGTCTTCAATAGACTCCAAAATAGTTTCTTCGCTAGTTCGTCATGTACATCTTGACGTTGTAGTAGCATAGGCTTGTATACTTGCATTGTGTTGCAAACCCGGTCATGTTGCATCTATACTAGAGGTACTCCTTCTTTTTAACTTGTTTTTTCTTAGTTGAACTCTTCATTGTAATTGTTTTTGTTTGTTCCATCTGCAACAATGAAAATTGTCAGGACACTATTTCTTGAACTATAAGAAAGTAACGCATATTATTTATGGAACTACGCTAAACAAACTCACGCTATTTATGAAATGAACCAATATAACCCACAATGTGTCTGGAAGGTAAGAAAACACTATTTGTGAAACAACGTCAAACTAACCAACACTATTTTTCTGAAAGTGAAACAAACTCACCCGCACAATTTTTGTGACGACAACAAAAAAACTCATAGTATTTCTGAAATCGAACCAAAACAACCCACACTGTTTATGAAAGGGAACCAAAATAAACCACAATGTGTCTGGAAGGTAAGAAAATAAACACTATTTGTGGAATTACGTCAAACTAACCAACACTATTTTTCTGAAAGTGAAACAAACTCACCCACACAATTTTTGTAATGACAACAAAAACACTCATAGTATTTCTGAAAACGAACCAAAACAACCCGTACTGTTTATGAAAGGGAGCAAAATCAACATTTGTCGTGAACTACAACAAAATATCCCAAACTATTTGTGATCATGAATTAACATAACGCACACAATTTCTCGAACTAGAATAAAAAACCAACATACAGTATTTCCAAAAGTACAACATAATAACCTGCACTATTTTGTAAAAGTGATAAAAAATAACCCCCCATTATTTATGAGAGGTAACAAAATAAGCACTATTTCTGGAACTAGAACAATATAACCCACACTAGTTGTGGAATTGAACCAAAAATAACACACAATATTGCTTGAACTATCCCAAAGTTATACATTATAACAAAAAATAACACACCGTATTGCATGAACTATCCCAACATTATACATTATATATGAAATTAAAGAAAAGTAGGAAACACACAAAATTTTTTTATCGAAAAAAGTTAAGTAATTATCAAATTGCAGTAAAAAGAAAATTAATCATTTTGTAGTGTTTTCTAAGTAAGAATTGATAGGTTTATAGAATCACGAACATGCAAACATACATATTACTGTATTTTGGAATTGAGAAGTTAACAAGGATATAAGTTTAGTACCTCTTGTTCGCTTGGAATTTGTGGTTGCTATGAGATTTTAATCGCCGATTCTTTTGCCATTGATGAACTTTCGTCTACTTCCTTGAAATTGAAGATTTCTTGCGTTTTGGAAGATGTTTGGTTTTTATAGAAATCAGAATGGTAGTTATAGTTATGCAATTGTCAGTTTCATTAAAATCGATTGGTAGAGGGGTGTAATTAGTTTCAAATTGTTAATGGGCTTTGTTTTGTTTGTTAAGGGCAATTTTGAAAACTTATTTTTGAGTGTTTTGGGCTTTGTAATCCAATCCAAGTAGAATTTTGGGGCTTGTCCTTGTCCATAGCCCAAGCATTTTTCATTAAAGCTCATTTTTTATTTATTAAAGCTCCATTTCTTATTAGATTGCTTACAACTCACAAGGATTATAAGAAATTAAGAGCTCATAAGTAAACCATCTTATAAACAGCTTAATCTAAATCTAGCATTTTTCGAGTGGTTGGCAGGTCAGGGTTGATCAATTACGCACACCAGAACATGGGTGAGCCACATTTGAATTATTAAATCGGTGTCAATCGACAATATTAAAGTAGCTCTAAACAAACACCGTAAGTATGTAAATATAATCAAAGCAATGATAAATAACCCAACACTAATTAAAAGAAAAATAGGACTGAACCAAGCCTACACCCAAATTACCTTTACATACAAATAAACATATTTACGGAACTCAGGATCCTCCACTAAAGCTTGCATCTGTCAGAAGTTTCAACAACCCCTCTGATTCCTCGTTCAACAGTTCAATGTCAACAATGAGTAGCAACAAATGTTCATAACCACACGCAAGCATAATGACATAAAATGATAGATTTTCACAAATTTTTCAAGTCTTACACAAAGTATGAGTTACAAACTGCAGAGGTTCCTTAGTCCACGAACTATCAATACCAGATCTATCTGGATGTGCCCTTCCCTATAAGACCAGAGCAAACGATGCAGAGTAAATGTGTCTATCCAATACCAAAGAAGACCATATATAGATACAAACAAGGTGGAAAAATTACCAGTATAATCCCTAGATAGTGCAACAATATTCTTGTCAGACAACCCCATCCTACAAAACTTTTCCCTCAAATGTGGTGCACCTATTATCAAAACATAAAAGACACCGACAAGAAATTAAACTTCTTTTAATGAACAACAAAAAACTCATCTCCCAAACAATTTAACTGAAAATGATACACAAGAAAAGTATGCCAACTTCTCATCTCCAGCATTCTTAGGCCATCTTCAACCGAATGGTCCAGAGGGCTAGAGGGCCGAAAATAGCCCGAAAACCGTCTCCAACCGAGGGCTAGGCCAGAGGGCTCGTGGGCCTGACGAAATCTAAAAGAGCCAAAGGGCTGGCCCCTTCCAGCCAGCCCCGGGCTGGCCAGAATTTTGTGTAAAAGTGTCAGATTTCCTGTCGAATATAACCAACAGGAATAGTAATTTGAATATAAATGGCATCGCAAGAATCAGTTTGACTCGGCGGAATCGTGTCGGTTAATTTGAATTGCAATCATGTCAGTTATTATCGACATGAATAGTTTAAAATTTTGAATACAAAGGCTAGCTGACTGAAGCTAGTCGTTGCCTTACATTTTTTTTTGTTATGAATTTAAACCTTTTTTTTTCTTCTATAAATACCTAAGTCATTCCTACATCATTTCTCACATAATTTTCACCCTTGCATACTATCTCATTTCATTCTATTTCAAATTTAAGTTGTAGTTTTTAAATTTAAGTTGTTGTTTTTAAATTTAAGTTGTTGTTGATTTAAATAATAAATTATGTTTGGCCCTCGATTGGAGACGGTTTTTTATGACAGGGCTAAAACGAGCCCTATGGCCCTTTGACCCTAGGTTGGAGACGGAGGTAAATATGACCCTTTACTGTTCATTAAAATATTAATATCTTGGAGGACCATATGGCTAAAAGGAGCCCTCTGGCCAGCCCTCGGTTGGAGATGGCCTTAATACACTTTCAAAGCTAGGAGATGGGGAGAAGTGGGTTGAGTTTTAAAATGGAGCAACTTATAGCAATTCCATGGAAAAACAGAGGAATCCCACCATGCAAACCAATCTGAACTTAAGAGTATATTAGTGGTGTGACAACAAAAATGAGTAATATTCAAAAAAAGAGGTGGGTAGGCATCAGTCGCTTTCGTGGCTTGGTTGAGCTCATAGGAAACCTGTGCACACTAATGACTAGAACTATTTGCATGAAGAACTTGTAGCCAACACCGAGAACGACCTATTTAAGACATGTACCATGTTAGTATGTTACACATCCTGACATAGATACAAAGCTGCTTAACCAGTATCTCTGACTCTTATAACTTACGAGTTTGCTACACATTAACCACTAAAAGCAACACATTTATAAGAGTAACAAATTTGAATTACAGAAAGCAAAAGGCAATGCCAAAATATAACAGAGATGTTATTAGAAAACTCTTCATGTAGTCTAACCAGAAAACTTCTTAGTCTCTGAAATGTAAACGATACAATTTATGAATTATAATCCAATTAAAATGCTAGCATACCAGAAATATAAAAATTGGGAAAATTAAATATTGAAGAAGATATCTAAGGTATTGGAATAAACCTCGTATAGCATCTGGAAGTCGTCCTTCCATAGGAGAAATTTTAGAATCCTAAGAAAAAGTACAAAAAAGCAGATGAAAACTTGAAAGCAATGATAAGGAAACTTGCCATGTTTCTTGAAATAAGTGATCACTGACCACAACATACCTTCCTGCCTGAAGAAAAATCAATGACGGGGCCTCCAGTGACCTCAACTGCAATAACACCCGCAAGCTGAAAATACAAGTAATCATGCCCTTAATCACTATGCTATCTCCGACATAGTTAGGAAAAACTGTGGTGATCTATTTAAAACCTCTTCACTTGCTAATAATTTGATGAACTAATTATATTACAGGCTGAGTAAATCTTTCAGAGAACTATAATCACCTGGTATAGGTCTGCATATGTAATCCTTGGATGCTTAGACTTCACTTCCTCTGACATAAAAGAGAAGCACCGGTCAAAATACATTGTCTACCTGTCTTAAAAGCAAGACTCTCAATTCATTATTTGTACGTAATCTTTGTAGATGTAATGATCATACAATTTTGTATAATGGCCAAACGAATGACACTATAGTTACATATATATTGAAACATGTAAGGCACCTTGGAGACAACCTAATATGCTACATAATGTCAACTTTAATACACGGTTGCTTACTAATGAATTCATTACAGTTCCCTTATCAGTTTCATTTAGAAATAAGAATCCGAGGCTAACCCAAGTATGCACATTGTCTTCTCAGTTGCATATACAAGACCGTAAAACCATCTAAATTTGTTAAATGTTCGGCATTAAGGACTTGCGCTATCTGAATTGCAAACAAAGACCAATTGTAGAAGAGATGCATGTTCACTATCACCAATAAACTCATATAAACAACCAATGAACCAATAAAGCTTGCATGATGTTTAAATGAATTACTGATTTTTTTACAGCTATAAGATCAACTGATCAAGTTTAGTAAATTGAATAACGATTGACGATACGAAACAGCAGAAACGAACATACCACAAAAATCAATAGCCTTCTTCAAGCCATTGTTGGAACCTATATTGGGTAATATTGTAACTACACTATCTAGGGATATTACTTAGTGATTAAGTATCTGTTAGTTAGTTATAGTTTACTCACCTTAGTGGTTACAATATACTTGTATATATATATATATACTCAAAGTGTAACTTTATTCAGTTGAATAAATGAAATCATTTTATCAAATATGGTATCACTTGCCTTCTCTGTCTAACGACTTCGATCTCATCGCTCCCACTTCTCTCCCTACCTTGTTCGATCTCTTCTTCGATCGATTCTCTTGATCTCTTGATCGATTTCTTGATCTTGTTCAAGTTTCTTGATCTCTTGCTCGAATTTAGCCATGGCGTCTCCTTCGTCGGAATCGGCTTCTCCTATTCATCCTGTTCCAACTGCCTCTCCAAACCTTAATTCTCTTAATTCCGTCTCTGTCACGATCCAAAACATCGGATCTATGGTGCCAATCAAGCTCACCACCACAAATTACTTGACCTAGAGTGCTCTATTTGCTCCGATTTTTCGTCGTTACAACCTCACCGGTCACATTGATGGATCTATGGTGGCGTCGCCTCAATTTCTTGATTCTTTGGGAAATCGCACTCTCAATCCTGAGTTTGTTTTGTGGTATGAGAATGATCAAAATATTCTCATCTGGCTCAATTCTACCCTCTCTGAATCCCTAATTCCCTATACGGTTGGTGTGAATTCTGCTCACGAACTTTGGGCGAAGTTGGAATCTCACCTCGCCACGGCTTTTCAGTCTCACATTCATGAGCTTCGATCTCATCTTCGTAATCTTACCAAGGGTGATTCTACTGCTGCTCAATATCTTCAGCAAATTGAGGCAATTGCTGATGCCCTTGCTAGTGCCGGCTCTCTGGTAGACAATTCTGATTTGCTTTCTGTCACTCTACATGGTTTGCCCCTTGAGTATGATTCGTTCGTTGATGCCATTCAATTCCGTCTTGGATTTACGACTATTGATGAGCTGCATGGTATGTTGCTTAGCAAAGAGATACAATTAGTCAATCGAAGAAAAACCACCTCAGACTCCTCTACATTTCAGGCTCTCCACAGTTCTGCCGGTATTCTTCCCATTCTAACACTCAACCCTAATTCTCAGGCTTTTGTTGCTCAATCTTCTTCTGCCTTTAATACTCAAGGTCGTGGCATGGATCGCAATTATAATCGTGGCTGATCTTCTTCTCGTGGCAATACCAATCGTTCCACCAATACCAACTTTCGTTACAATCGTGGAGGCCGCCAACATTTCTCATCTTACACCAAGAAGAATTCGTGTCAAATTTGTCATCAATTCGATCATGAGGCCTCTGATTGCCTTCATCGCATGAATCCGGCTTATAGTGGCAAACCCTCTCACTCAGCTATGGTGGCCAATTCCCCATCATCCACTCCATCTTGGATTATCGACTCTGGCGCTACATCTCATATGACCAACTCCTATGCAGCCTTGCAAAATCCTAAAGCCTATACTGGTCCAAAATAAGTGTACATTGGTGATGGCAAAGGTTTGCCCATCACTCACTCTAGCTCTACTACTTTGACCACATTTGATAGTACTTTTCAGCTTAATAAAGTACTATATGTTCCTGCATTAAAACATAATCTTCTCTCTGCAAATCAATTTCTTATTAATAACAAATGTTCTATGCATCTTTATCCTACTCACTTCACTGTGAAGGATCTTTCTTCGGGGAGGATACGTTTTAAAGGACTTGTCCATCATGGTTTCTATCCTTTTCATTTCTCTTCTTCTGCACCTGATCAGCAGCATGCTCTCACTGCATCTGTTAAAGCTTCCAATGATGTGTGGCACCAGAGATTGGGTCATCCTTCAGTCAAGATCATAGATAAACTTGCAGCACAGTCTTGTATTTCAGTTTTATCTCATTCAACTAAGTCTTTTTGCTCAGATTGTGCACTAGGAAAATGTTCTCGACTTCCTTTTACTTCTACAGTTTGTACAACTAGCAAGCCACTCAAACTTGTACACACGAATGTTTGGGGACCGTCACCTATAGCTTCTTGTCAAGGTTTCAGATATTATGTCATCTTTGTTGATGACTTTACCCATTATTGTTGGTTCTATCATTTAAAGTACAAGTCTGACGTAATATCCACTTTTATGCAATACAAATCTCTTGTTGAAACCTCTCTGTGTACAAAGATCATTGCTTTACGATCCGATTCTGGTGGTGAATATGTGAACACTCAGTTTTCACAGTTTTTAGCTACACATGGTATTCAGCATCAACTCACTTGCCCTCACACTCCTGAACAAAATGGATGTGCAGAACGCAAGCATCGCTACTTATTTGAAACAGCTCGGACAATGCTAGCAGCTTCTAAGCTACCTCATACTTATTGGGTTGAAGCTTTTCACACAGCCATTTATCTTATCAACCAAATGCCAACTGCATCACGATCATCTCCTTGGGAATCTTTATATCATCGGGTACCTAACTACAATTTCTTGAAGGTCTTCGGCTATGCTTGTTTCCCTTGGTTAAAGCCTTACACTTCTTCTAAGTTGGATCCTCAGAGTAAAGCTTGTGTATTTCTTGGTTACAGTCTGAATCATAAGGGCTATAGGTGCCTTGATCCTGCCACCAACAAGTTATACATCTCTCGGCATGTTATCTTTAATGAGTCTCATTTCCCATTTCACTATATTTCATCTTCTCAATCTTCAATCTCACATTCCTCTTCCGGATCTCCTATTCCCTCCACTCTTACTTTTAAACTTCCTACACATACACCTTCATCTTCATCTACACCTACACCTCCATCTACCCTGTCTACCTCTTCTCAGAATCCTATCTCACCTAACCATATTTTGTCTTCTTCCATACTCTCATCTTCTCATTCTTCTATGGAAGTTGCATAACCTTCTCTCATTCCCTCTCTCAATACTCATTCCATGCAAACACGATCAAAATCTGGCATTTTCAAGCCACGGGCACTCACTGCCACTAAACACCCTCTCCCATCTCATCTATCTCCTGATTATATACCTACTACATATCTCCAAGCTTCAAAGTCTTCTCATTAGCGTCAAGCTATGCAAGAAGAAGTCAATGCCCTCATCAACACTGGCACATGGTCTCTTGTTCCCAAATCTACATCTCAGAACATTGTAGGCTGCAAGTGGGTGTTCCGAATTAAAAGAAAGCCAGATGGTACTATTGATTGGTATGAGGCTCGCCTTGTGGCCAAGGGATTCAATCAACAAGAAGGTTTATATTACACAAAGACTTTCAATCCGGTAGCAAAACCCGTTACTATTCGAATTCTTCTCACCCTTGCGGCTCAGTATGATTGGTATTTAAACCAACTCGATGTCAGCAATGCCTTTCTACATGGGACACTTACTGAATCTGTTTTCATGCATCAGCCTCGTAGTTTTGAAGATTCTACACAACCATCTCATGTCTGTCACTTGCACAAATCCTTATATGGTTTGAAACAAGCTTCGAGAGCTTGGTATGAGAAACTTCATGGTGCTCTTCAGTCACTTGGTTTTCACGGCTCTTTCAATGATCATTCATTGTTCATTAAAAAGGTTTCCAACTCTGCTGTGGTGTTCATTTTAGTGTATGTTAATGACATTTTAGTCACTGGACCCAATTCTGCTGAATATCGAAAGGTTATTCATCAACTTAGCTCCATGTTTCCCATTAAAGATCTCGGACCTCTTTATTTTCTTGGTCTGTCAAACGCTCATCTTCTAGTATTTTCATATCTCAGACCAAATATATTGTGGATCTACTTTCCAAAGCCAACATGACTGGTGCTAAACCCTGTACCACACCTTTTAGCACTTCTAAGCTTGATCATGACTCCCCTTTGTGTGATAATATCTCTGAGTATCGATCCTTGGTTGGTGCACTTCAATACCTTACATGAACACGACCGGATCTCAATTTTGCAGTGAATCTTGTCTATCAATATATGCATCAACCCAGAATTTCCCATTTTCAAGCGGTCAAGCGCATTCTTCGATATCTTAAGGGCTCCATTGATATGATTTTCCAAAAGTTCTACACCTCCCACACTCACTACATTCTTAGATGCTAATTGGGCTGGCTGTGCCCTTGATCGTCGATCTATTGGAGGATATTGTGTTTTTCTGGGCAATTCCTTGATTAGCTGGAGTGCAAAGAAGCAACCCACCGTTGCTCGATCTTCAACAGAGGCAGAATATTGCTCTCTTGCCAACACTGCTTCTGAAATCACTTGGGTCTGTCAGTTGTTACTAGACATTGGTTATTGTTTGCCTCACACTCCTCAAATTTGGTGTGACAATATTTCTACAATATCTCTTGCTAAGATCCTATATTTCATGCCTGGACCAAGCATGTGGAAATAGATTATCATTACATTTGCAAGAAAGTCTTAGCTCGTAAGATCTCTGTGCATTTTGTTTGTACCCAAGATCAGGTTGCTGATATTTGCACAAAGTCTCTGTCAAAATCCCGATTTCATTTTCTTCGTGGCAAATTTCAACTTCGGGTTCCCCGGTTTTGTTTGAGGGGAGATATAAAGGGTAATATTGTAACTACACTATCTAGGGATATTACTTAGTGATTAAGTATCTGTTAGTTAGTTATAGTTTACTCACCTTAGTGGTTACAATATACTTGTATATATATACTCAAAGCATAACTTTATTCAGTCGAATAAATGAAATCATTTTATCAAATAGAACCATGATAGTACTCTTCCTCTTTCCGAATCGACCCATTCGGCCCACCCGTCTTCGTCTTGGCATCGTAGGTCCCACCACCGTGCCACCTACAAATTCACACCTCCAAAAACAATGAATCGTAACTCCAACAAAATCGATACAAACAAGGACATGCAACGCAAATGCTGTGATAGTTATGATTGGCTACTGAGAAAATGCAAGAAACGGATTTGGATATTTCATTTATCGAAAATTTCATCGGGAAACAAACAGAGAGAGAGAGAGCATACGCCCAGCGGAGCATGATCGGAGCGCAACTTCGGCTGTAAATGAGAGCGCGGAGATCGCGTCGAGCCTTGGAGCCATGTCGATTTCTTTGAGGTACTCTTTGTCAACGAGCGGCGACGTCATCGGAACCGGAAGTGGGTGCTCTCGATTGTGACTCGGAGCGAAGAGAGAGGGCGATGAGACTGATAGTGCAACTGTGCAAATGAGGTTTAGAGAGCGCGCGAGAGCGAAAGACCCAGTAAATGAGGAGACTGCACTGAAACTGCTCACAAGGTCATAATGGTCATTTCGCCATTCCCAGAATAATTGTAGGATACCTTGATTCGGTTTAAGAATAATGCTTTGGAGATCAAAGTTTTAAACAAAATTTGTAAAACAAATGACATATCACAAATAGGAAATAAGCACGTTGATAAATACTTAAATAATATTCCATTCATCAACATCCACATTGTTTGGTAAATAAAGTTTAGTTTAAAACTTTTGTCTTCCTAATATTATCTGTTAGTTAAACTAATATATTAAAGTTCAATTAATTTTTCAAAATTCTAATTCTTCTATTTGCAATTTAGGGATGTAGTGTATTGAGATTTATGCGGACATTTTATTGAGTTTTTAATGTGATAGACTGTGATAGAATTACTCACTATTATATATTCTACAAATTCCATAGACTTCTGTTGAATTCTAGAGAGTTCAATGCTAGAATGTTTTTTTAAATAATGTGATTGTCAAGCAGTCTGAGCAAGATATGACTTATTTGAAATTAATTAAATGAACAATTTATAATAAAAAAATCTTTCTATGGTAGTTCATATATTCTCCAGTCCCTTACCAATTCTTGGTCATTGAGAGTTATAGTCAATACAGATTAATATTTAAGGATAACTATTACCTCTCCCTTCTATGGTATAGAGAATGATTCTCATTTCAGTCGATTTTATTAAAAAATAAATTTTGGTCAATCTGTAAATTGAATCGTGATTATCTGAATAGGACGAACCGCCCTGTGGATATCTTTGCTTCGGAACAAAACAATTCAAATTAGTCGGTCAACTGGAATGTGTATTATCCAGTGAAGCAGGGTTAGGAACAACAAAGCTCTTTATGCTAAAGAGATTCATTTTGCAAGTTCGTTATTACGGCTAGTTCCTACAAAGGATCGGACAAATGACGTATACAATACTTGAATTCTTGATGTAGATGCTACATAGTTGGTTCTCATCCTTTAGAGACTACGAGTGTAATAGGAGCATCCGTCGACAATTGTCCATGTACCAGTAGAAGATTCAGCAGCTACCGCGGTCCCTACTTCCTCAAGTGGAACTCATGGTTGAGGAGTTACTCAAAATGCTGCCAAAAAGAACAAGTTAATAATAATTATTATTATTTTGAAGTTTTCATTATTGAAATGGTGATCATAACCATGATAAAGTGGTCTTAAAAAATGATCGTGGAAACGATGGTAGTGGAAGTGTCATGTGGTGATTGTCACCAAGATGATAGTAGTAAAGTTGCTGCCTTTGGTGGCGGTGATAATAGTAGGGTTATAATTGTGGTGGCTAGGTGGTGGGGGTAGGGATGGGGGCAGTGGTGATTGGGTGGGGGAGATGGTCATGGTAAGGTGGGTGGAAGTGATTAATGATAGTCATTGTAATATGATGGATGGTAGAGTATAGCATTAGAGAATTGAGAAAAATGAAATTCATCAAAATCTTAGGTGAAAAGGTTGGGTTTTTTATGACAAAAAACTTACTATAAAAATACGAAAAATCCCTAAAAAAATCCATGACCTTTTAAAATACTTTAAAATAAGTGAAAATTTTAATACTCGTAAGTTTTAAAGACTCACAAAAACTCATAATTAAATACCACAAGATTTTTATGACTTCTTAGAAGTCATAAAAGTTTATATGACGTTTGTTGACTCTTTAAAAATCTAAAGAAATGCTAAGAAGACTCTCTCAAAAGTATGACTCTCCATCAACTGTCTGCCTCCTAATGTTTTTGGTAAAAATTTATATTGAATGCACTTGAATTTGAGAGTCGAATAAAATCCATCAAACCCTATGTACCATACGCGCCCCACCCCCACATCAGATTAAAGTAAAATATCACTATTTAAAGTCATAATCTTTATTCAGTTTTGATTTCCCTAATATTCTTTTTATCAAATTGGAGTGCAGCGAACTTGTAATCATGTTAACTCTAACTAATTTTCATTTCTCTAATAATATATCATTATTATATTGGAATACATAAAACTTTAAAATCAAGCTAATTTCAACCCAGTGTGAGCAATGCCAACCCATTAAATGGATATTATCAAGGATTTCACTTTGTAATAAGATTCGTTGAAAGATCATTACAACGATCATGTACATGATCACCAAAAAAATCGATATCGTTTGACGAAAATTGAGCATAGAAATTCCATCTCACCGTCGTATGTATTATGCTATGGACTCAACCTGTATCAATTTAATCAATGGAACGGTTTCCGGGTGTAACAAAATTAAGAAGAAAAATGAACTTATGAGCTCATTCAACAGTTCTCCATTGCAGCTCAATCTGCACTTGACCATTCTTCGAGTCTATAAGATGGTATTTCTGATTGATTCGCTTGTTTGAAACGACATCCGTAAGAGTGATTTGAACATATCCCAGAGATTCCTGATTCCACAAAATACGAATGATTTCGTCAGATAATATAAACAAAACAAGGATGCGGAAAGAATTTTTCATAGCATCCGAAAGGAAAACTGCAAGTTCTTTTGGATAGAAAGTTGAGTGCAGGACAGGATACTGTGTGTTTAAACGGAGTGCAGTTGCTTGACATAGAAGGTATACACAACATTATCCAGGATGGGTGTCAATTTGCATACTAAGCAAAAATGAGACGTGATTCGCACCTTTCCATGCAGAAGGCCCATCCTCGACGAGGTGCTGACAACCTCCACATGTAGTTTGTCATTAGTAGGAGGTTCCTCACACATGAACTGAAAATCCTCTGCCCATCTTGGATCTCTGCTTTTCTTTAGTACCTGCACAGCTCAAAGGAAATTGATAAACATAACAAGAAACAATCTTAAAATCGCAGACTTTGGGCATTTTCTACGACTCCAAGATGCATACATTCTCAAGTGTATGTGTCTGTGTATGATAACTGATAAACATAAAGATGGTGCTCTCATACCTTGGTTCTCTTTTCCTCCCCTCTGAAAATAAGTCTTACAGACGGATTACAGTGGTGCTTTCCTTCAAGATCTTGACCTTCATGAACTACAACAACAAGCAAACCTCCACCAGGTGGCGTTCCCTCAGGAGCTTTCTGTACTGTCAGTGTTTCATCAAATCCTTTTTGCATGTCCTCCTCTTTGAAAGGTTTATAATGCAATTCCACTTCAAGCTGCCCCCGCTGCTTCTCATTTGTGGCATCATTCAAGTCCATGTTTTTAAGGAGGTCGAGAGTCATAACTTTTGGCTCATTGTGGGGTAGATCTTTCATAGGTACTACATTCATACCCATTTTATCATGTTTGCCCACCTACACAAGGTAAAATGCATCATATAGTGAAAGATTTTGTTGTTGATGCCCCGCGGACGTAGGCAAATAGCCAAACCACATTAATTCTTGGTGTTATTTGTCTTGATTATTTTGTTTTCGATTTTCAAGTTTGTTTTGTTTTGCCCATTCTTAAGTGCGATAACATACAATATGACTTTCGATGGTAAACTGGTATACCATACCTTCTCCCAGTCGTAAACAAGAAGTTCTAAAGCCTGAGACTCTGGATCTTTAACAACCAAGTTAAATTCCTCATTCCATTCAGGATTCAGGTTCTTGTGCTTGACAGTGGTCTTCTTTGAAGGCATATTGTTCTCGGTGAGCTTTAATTTCACATAAGGGTCTGAAGCACCAAGAAGATCCTTCTTTTTCAACTTCATTGCCCTCAGAACCTTCACATGGAGCATTCCTACAGGCCGGTTAAAGGCTCTGCAACATCGAATAACTTTGTCAGCCAAAACTCAAAGAAACAAAAAGTATGTAAGTCACAATAAATTTCAGACAAATATAGAGACGTACTTTGCTGGGTCCATTATTGGCACTTCGAGAGTTTTGGGCCACAGATACATGTTAGCAACCTGATCTTTGATTAGCTCCTGCAGAAAAACCGTTTCTAACACTGTTAAAACTACTATTATGAAACTGATAAGCATAACACCATGATTAAGAATAAGTTGATCACATATGTGCAAAGAACAGAAACAGAGAAAGACATTGACATTCTACCTGGACGAATCTATAAAGGCCAGGTATTGACATAAGATCAGCGCCCAAAAGCTTTAATCCGAAATCAACATAAGGCTGCAAAACCACAAGAAAATAATCACGGAAAAGATTGAAGAATTAGCACTGGAAAGCATAAGATCTACATAAGCTCTTATGGAAAATCATAAGGAAAACACCAAACAGATTCAACAAAGAATATATTCTTGACGAAAGACAATCCTGAATATACATAATCAGGCTTGATCTGGACTTCCAAAAAATGAACATTGTAATGTGTGTACCGTAAAACTTGTAAAATAAAGAGGAGCTTCGACATCATAATAGAATAGAACTATGTAGTTGTGGTTACAATACTGTAGCCATCACGAAGAAAACAATGGCAACTTCCTTGAAAACAAGATATGTACATATATAGTTCTATGTTATTAAGACCCAAAGGGCCAGTACGACACCACAATTAAATTTTTACTTCACCAAAACACAAACCTTATCCATGAGAGACACGTTTATTTGTGCGAAACAAGGAAAGCTTGGAACCAACGGCTTCAAAGTGATACGTGGTGCAACAAAAACTTGTAAATCCAGTACCTGAAGTGAAGCAAACAGTACAACATTAATAGAAGCAATACTATCTCCCTGCCTCAATTCAAGGACACAAAAAAATTAACAGTAGAACATATTCCTAGCACAGAACAGAAAACCTGAACGGTTGCTTTCATTCCAAATGCTTTAGCAGCAACAAGGACATTAGGGTTTCCAGCCCATTTTATGGAGGGTTCCATAATCAACTCTTTCTCATCAGTGACATAAACTTTCATGCCTAAAACCAATAAGATGCAAAAAAAATGAATGTGATGTTTGGAAAACACTTTTTACATAATATGTGTGTGTGTATGTATACACACACGCACATATAGAGTTCAAGAAGACAGTGAACTGCCAAAGCTGGAATGGAAGTTCCTAATAACTCTCTGATGAGGTGTTTGTGATAGAGAACCTCTAAAGTGGAATATCAAGTTAACGAACCTTGGAAAGTCGGTGGTAAGGAACCTAAAGTCAGTGTTTCAAACTCAACAGATTCAATCTTGTAATTTGGAATTTCCTTAGCAATTATGGGCTTTGCAATTTCTTTTGCAGTCTTGCAGATTGCCTATAGAAGAATAAAACAGAAAGCCATGAAGCATCAATAAAAAGTCAAGATTATATGAGAAAAGCAAAGGAGCTATATAAGTTTCAAGCACCTTGTCCAGATACGGCCACATATATTCAAGAAATCTGTTTAGCCAGTCAAGCTTCACATGGGAAAAAAGAAAATGTCAAAGAGAATTTAAATGCTATAACACCATGCTATTTAACATTATGAAAGAATAGTTACTGACACGATCGTAGTCTGGATTTTTCACCCACTGAGGTATCTCGGGCAGCATACGCTGCAATGTCTCCGTATCTTGATCAACCAAGGGACGAATTTCAGGATTCTGACAAACACAATTCAAACTATTAGAGTTACACAAACAAAGATAGACATGTCATATTTTTCCACAAATAGGCAACAAACACTGTGCATCAACTTCTTTTCTCGTTTGTTCCAATCTTTTCTTTATCTACAGTTATAATCTAGTAAAAGTTACTTTAAACCAAACAAAAACAGTGAGTCGATAATTTAATAAATGGACACATTCGTGTAGTACTGAGTTGATACTTTAGCAATGCTGGACACAGAGCACCTATTGACCAAAAAAAAACAAAGAACACAGAGCACCTATACTGCTTGTTTCATGAAAGTCAAGCTAAATTTAAAAATCTCTCCAACTACATCAGCATCTAAATCCAGAAGATATTTATTTTTTACCAAAATACTATATAAAAAAAATGCAGATAGCAATGCTGCAACACACACTCACTGTATACACATACATATAATATAGTATCTATATATATGTATGTATCGACATACACACACATGTACACATATTATATTAGGATTTTACCAAAGGTGTCCTAGAAATTGACCTAACTTATCAGTTTGATCCCTCAATTTAAAAATCGATCAATGTCATCTCTGAATTTGACTCCCGCACATCATGATTAAATGAAGAAATCCCACAACATATTAATCAAAACCCATTTACACGGATGAAGAAAATAAGGAAACCCAGAGCAATCAAAGAAGATAAGAACAAATCACATTACATGTTGAGGAATAATCAAAACCCAAAACAAAAAAAATTCCAAAAATATAAACAAATATAAACGAAAAATGACGATATTATATTATATATATCAGAAAACAGAAAACAGGAATGGAAAGAGAGGACCACCTGAACATCAGAAGATTGGACATAGATGAACAGGAAATATCCAGCTACGAGGCCAATTGAAATCCCGAGTCCGAATCCGCAGAGCCCAAAAATCGTACTGAAGAACCCCATTTGTTCAATTAACCAAACCCAAATCACGATTTTCTTGCGCTAATCTCTATGTCTTCCAGCTTTTCAGATCAGTTAATCACTGTATTAACATCGCCTAATTACGTAATCTTTGAATATTGAAATTGTTTAGTTTGCATTCCATTTTGTAAAGCACGAGGGGAAGGACTTGGTCTTGATTCGTTAGATTAAAATTTGCGATTGAATAGAATAATCCACCGTTCTTTGAGAAGCCGTGGACAAATTATAATCTAATTATATAATTATATATAAAAGTGCCTAGCCTCACATGAGCACATGAGCCTACGTCTTACGTCGGACGGACGCCTCGCCTACCAGCCGGCAAATGCGCACATTTTTTTAATATGACCGGATATTTAAAAAAAACAAAGGTTTAAAATATTGAAATTAATAAAAAAGAAACTATGCTTTTTTTATTATCTCCAATAAAAAGGATTAAATCATTGCATGACGACGTTAGATTAATAAGCAACACCCAAAACCAAAAATCCCTAAAATATAACAAATATAAACGAAAACTGGTGATATTTTGTCAGAGTACAAGAATGTGAGGATCACCTCCACCTGAACATCGAAAGATTGGACATAGATGAACAGGAAATATCCAACGAAGTGGCCCTTTTATCATAGTGGTAGAAAAATGTTAAGTCATTGCATGAGTACGTAAGTTCAAATCTCGTCGATGACTAATCTAACACCTAATCTAACAAAATCTATCGTTCGTTACAAAAAAAAAAAAAAAAAAAAAAAAAAAACAGATGAGTGTCCTCTCCGGATCCTCTTTGCGATGATTCTAAGATCAATTCATCATAATCATTCATCGTTCATCGTGCGGTCAGCTTTCGTTAGAAATTCATGTTCTTTGATATTTGCAAAAGCAACAGCAAAAGAAACTTTTAAGAGAGTATATGAAAGAGAGGTAGTAAATGTTCATGTCACTATGTTCGCCTGTGGCAATTATTCATAAGGGATCAAGGTAATCTCCAGCCGGAAAGAAAAAGGAAGATCGAGGTAATCAGTTCAGCAAGTCGACAACTTCTAGGACTCTACTTGGCTCTTTTGTGAGCTTCATACAAGTAGCCTAGGCTCACAACAACAGCAGCAACCGCGACTCCTACCGCTCCTTGTGCCAGTATGGTGCTGTCCTTAGCAGTTGTCTTTGAGGAAGTGGGGTTTGGAGTAAACCCGAGCTCTGAAAGTTTCTTATGCGATTCAGCATAATCTCTAAAAAATGCTTCCGCATCCTGTCATACGCCAAATTTAGCAAAAGTAAGAAAAAGAATGTCAAATAAAAAAAGCATAAATAAACCCACAACGATAGCTAATTTTATAAAGTTCAATCACTCCAACCAAACACAAAATTGGGGTTCGGTATCCGCTGCAAAATGTAAAACTTAACCCTATTAGCCTCAGCTTTTAAGTGGCCATGATGCCAGAAGAGGTGTTCTGTTACTGCTTAATAATGAGCCTGGTTTAACCCAATATCGGTTAATATCAATTCAGAGAAAAGGCTAGCCCAAATTGAAGAAGAAAAGGGGAGATGGTTTACTTGAGTAAGCTCCATTTTCAATCCCGACGAAACCTGTTTTTATTGGATTGCTTACAATTTACAAGGGCTTATAAGAAATTAAGATCTAATAAAGTAAACCATCTTATAAACAACTCAACCTAAATCTAGCATTTTTCCAAGTGGTTGGCAGGTCAGGGGTGATCAAATTACGCACCACCAGAACATGGGTGAGCCACATTTGATTATTTTTTAAATTAGTGTCAATCGACAATATTAAAGTAGCTCTAAACAAACAGTGTAAGTATGTAAATATAATCAAGCAGTGATAAATAACCCAACACTATTTATCAGAAAAATAGGACTGAAACAAGCCCAAACCCAAATTACCTTTGCATACAGATCAACATATTTACGGAACTCAGGATCCTCCACTAAAGCTGCATCTGTCGGAAGTTTCAACAACCCCTCGGACTCCTCGTTCAACAGTTCACTGTCAACAATGAGTAGCAACAAATGTTCATATCCACGTGCAAGCATAATGACATAAATTGATAAATTTTCACCAATTTTTCAAGTCTTACACAAAGTATGAGTTATCAAACTGCAGAGGTTCCTTAGTCCAAGGACCATCAAAACCAGATCTGTCTGGATGTGCCCTTCCCTACAAGACCAGAGCAAATGAAGCAGAGTAAACATGTCTATATAATACCAAAGAAGACCGTATATAGATGCATTAAGGAGGAAGAATTACCAGTGTATGACCCCCAGATAGTGCAACAATATCCTTGTCAGACAGCCCCATTCTATAAAACTTTTCCCTCAAATGTGGTGCACCTATTATCAAAACATAAAAGACACTGACAAGAAATTAAACTTCTTTTAATGAACAACAAAAAATTCATCTCCCAAACAAGCAAAGTATGCCAACTTCTTATACATCTCCAGCATTCTTAACACATTAACAAAGCTCGAAGATGGGAAGGAGTGGGTTGAGTTTTAACATGGAGCAAGTTATAGAAATTCCATGGAATAACAGAGGAATCCCACCATGCAAACCAATCTGAACTTAAGAGAATATATTAGTGGTGTGACAACAAAAATGAGTCATGTTAAAAAAAAAAGCTGGAAAGCCTCAGTTGTTTCCGTGGCCTTGTTGAGCTCTACGGGAAATCTGTGCACGCTAATGACTACAACTATTTGCATTAAGAGCTTGCAACCAACACCGAGAACGACATATTGAGGACATGTACCATGTTAGCATGTTACACATCCTGACATGGATACAAAGCTGCTCAACAAGTATTTCTGACTCTTATAAACTTAGAAGTTTGCTACACATAAATCATTAATGCCAAAATATAACAGAGATGTTATTAGAAAACTGTTCATCTACTCTAACCAGAAACTTCTTAGTCTCTGCTATGTAAATGCATACAATTTATGAATTATAATCCAATTAAAATGCAACCATATAAGAAATATAAAAATTGGGAAAATTAAATATTGAAGAAGATATCTAAGGTATTGGAATAAACCTCGTTTAGCATCTGGAAGTCGTCCTTCCTTAGGAGAAATTTTAGAATCCTATGAAAAAGTACAAAAAAGCAGATGAAAACTTGAAAGTAATGATAAGGAAACTTGCTATGTTTCTTGAAATAAGTGATCACTGACCACAACATACCTTCCTGCCTGAAGAAAAATCAATGACAGGGCCTCCAGTGACCTCAACTGCAACAACACCCGCAAGCTGAAAATACAAGTAATCATGCCCCTTAATCACTACTTTCATTGAAGAATCCATGCTATCTTCGACACATTAAGGAAAAACTGTGGTGATCTTTGTAAAACCTCTTCATTTGCAAATAATTTGATGAACTACAATTATATTACAGGCTGAGTAAATCTTTCAGAACTATAATCACCTGGTATAGGTCTGCATATGTAATCCTTGGATGCTTCGACTTCACTTCCTCTGACATAAAAGAGAAGCACCAGTCAACAATACCCCGAATTGTATATCCATTTAAAAGCATGACTCTCAAATGCATTATTTGTATGTACTCTTTGTAGATTGGGTAAATTGCGGTTTGACCCACTGAACTATCACCCCAGTTGATATTGACGCCCTAAACTGTTTTTTTGGTAAATTAACCCCTTGAACTAATTAAAATCAGTCAATTAACCCCTTGCCGTTAGATTGCGGAATCAATTCCGTCAAATTCAATGGCAAATTAGTCATTTCGTCATCAATTATTACTTGTCAGCTATAACCACCGATAAAATTTTGACACAAGGACGTAGAATAATTCAAAAACATATAGAATAATGAGAAAACATATAAAAACCAAACATTTACATAACGGACCATATCAAATTGTCATTACAAATTATTTTGTTTTCAAATGTCATAAGTTCATTGGTGGTTATAGTTGACAAGTAAGAATTGATGAAGAAAAGACTAATTTTCCTTTGAATTTGACGAAATAGTGGATTGAATCTACCGATAAGGGGTCAATTGGCTGATTTCAAATAATTCAAGGGTTAATTCACCCAAAAAATAGTTCAGGGGGTCAATTTCAACTGGAGTAATAGTTCAAGGGATCAAATGGCAGTTTACCCTTGTAGAGTTAATGATCATACAATTTTTGTATAATGGACAAACGAATGACACTGTAGTTACATATATATTGAAACATGTAAGGCACCTTGGAGACAACCTAATATGCTACATAATGACAACTTTAATACACGGTTGCTTACTATGATTTCATTACAGTTTTCTTATCAGTTTCATTTAAAAATGAGAAACCGAAGCAAACACAAGCATGCAGTATGCACATTGTCTTGAGTTGCATATACAAGACCGTAAAACCATCTAAATTCGTTAAATGCTTGGCATTAAGGACTTCCGCTATCTGAATTGCAAACAAAGACCAATTGTAGCACCGATAAACTCATATAAACAGCCAACGAACCATTAAAGCTTGCATAGCATGTCATATGACAAAAAAAATTACAATCATCTTGATTCTCGCTTCTCATATACAGAATTGCATGTTGTTTAAATGAATTACTGAATTTTTTTTTTTTTACAGCTACAAGATCAACTGATCAAGTTTAGAAAATTGAATACCGATTGACGATACGAAACAGCAGAAATGAACATACCACAAAAATCAATAGCCTTCTTCAAACCATTATTGGAACCATGAGAGTACTCCTCCTCGTTCCGAATCGAACCATTCGGCCCACCCGTCTTCGTCTTGGCATCGTAGGTCCCAGCATCGTGCCACCTACAAATTCACACCTCCAAAAACAATCAATCATAACTCCAATAGATTCGATACAAACAATGACATGCAATGCAAATGCTGCGATAGTTATGTTTGGCTACTGAGAAAACGCAAGAAACGGATTCGGATTTTTCATTTATCGAAAATTTTATCGATCGGGAAACAAACAGAAAAAGAGAGAGAGAGAGAGAGAGCTTACGCCAAGCGGAGCATGATCGGAGCGCAGCTTCGGCTGTAAATGAGAGCGCGGAGATCGCGGCGAGCCTTGTCGATTTCTTTGAGGTACTCTTTGTCAACGAGCGGCGACGTCATCGGAACCGGAAGTGAGTGCTCGACTGTGACTCGGGCCGAAGAGAGAGGACGATGATTGTGATAGTGCGACTGGACAAATGCGGTTTTGAGAGAGAGAGAGAGAGAGGGGGGGGTAGAGAGCGAGAACGGAAGGCCCAGCAAACGAGGAGTTGTACTGACCGTGCTCACAAGGTCATAATTGTCATTTCACCATTCTCAGGATTAGAAAATTCGAGTTCAATTAATTTACCATTTCTTGGATAACTCCCGTCACGGGTCTACAAACTAACCCGTGTTTTGCACCAGTGCTTCTCATTTCGAAGTTAGTTTACTTCAGAAAGATTGAAGGATTAAACTATAATTTGGGATAAAGAAGCAAAGGATGAAAAGTTCCAAGTGTTTTACTCTAACAAGTTTATTGACTTAAGTAAAATAAACTTAGCAAAATATTTCTTAAGGTATCTAAGTCCTTCTAAGAATATAGAAGCGCGTTCTTCCTCGCATCCAGCTTTTCAGTTATGTATCTGGAACTCCGACCAAAGGTTCACAATATGGGTCGAAATCCTAAAGATCATATCTTTGAGAAACAAGCAAGCAGCACTTGCGGAAGTTGGCTAGCTCCAAATCAAGCAAACAGTTTGAAGGTTGTTTTGTTACGCATTACACAAAAGTTATTATGGGATGATTCACTCATGATCTGTTGGTAACTATTCATCTTCAAAGTGGAGCCCTCTCTCAGAAGCATAGTTAGGAGAAATTATGAGACTATTATTGTCTGAGACCATGACATGTGACACCTCGGGTGGCAAGAAGGACCGGAAGACCCATAGCCCTAAAGCGTAGTCCAATAACCTTAGTCTAGTAGGCTAGGCTTATGCCCATTGAAGATATGACTTGTCTCTCAAGTAAGGAAACTCTAATTCAAGTCAAATTAGGATATCTTGGGGATAGGCAGCGTAGTCATAATCCTAGAATAATTGGATATATGTCCTAGATTCTCTCCTATATAGACTCCCGATTTAATTGGGATTCCTTTCTCTACAAGAATTCTCAATATCTTTATAAATAATCTAGCCTGGTATTTATCAGAGGACATTTCTCTCAACCTTTCTATGTTCATCTCTCTCAAGTTTGATATTCTCTATAAGACTACGACACACATATTCTCTCTATGCCTACGTAGGCTCATCATGCATACACATTGCCGTCTCTGCAAAGACACTTCCATGTAGAACTCATCTCCTTAACGACCAGTGATAGGCTTTTAGTCAAGGATGGTACATGATGTCTTGCATATCAAACCATTCTTTCTTAGAATTATACATGTGGTTTGATTCTCCTTTCCCAGAGATATGTAGGCAGTCCAATCTAGATTTAACAATACCTCAAATCAACCTCATTCTCCTATCGCCAGAGATCATTGGCAATTTCGACTAGATTTCACCCACCAAAAAACTTACATAACATAAAACATCATTGTAATAGTGCACTCGTGTCATATAAATCACTAAAAGACATCAAGGTGTTCTCCAAGGGAAATGTCATATATGACATGCTCGACCCCGATATCCTCCAAACACCAGGGTAGGCACGTGCTGGCCGACACCCGAAGGTGACGAAGCCATACTTACATGCATGAGAACTATGAAGAAAGAACGAACATAAATAAAACTCGTAAATTTAATTATAATGAATATGCAATTGTGGAACGTGTTCAGAGCATACAACTAAACCAGAACATTGAAGAAGGAATATCATAAAAATGTACAAACACAGAAATGGGTCATACATTGAGAGGACTCGAAGATAATGATGCGGGAGTGCCTTGACGCTGGGATTGTACACCTCGATTCTAAGTCTTGAGAGGGGCGCAAAACAAAACATGAGTGGACCAAGTTTATATATAAGTAATACTAAAACAGTTATTCTTCAACGTACTAACCCCCAGTTTAGAAAACTCATATAGCATAATAAGTAATAGGTTTTCCGAAAACCCCAGCATGCCATAAAACCTTCATAAAACATATATCATATATAGTGTGCTTAATAGCATCATGAAGACATATATATATATATATATGTGTGTGTGTATATATATATATATATATCTTCATTCACCCGAAGGCATTTCATCACCTGCCTGTAGGCATATATAAATATCTTTCAACCGAAGCCATATATAAGTATATTCTGCCGTATGCACTACATCCCTTGGTTGAAGCCATATATAAGTATCTTCCGAACGAAGCCATCTACAAACGCCCAGCCGAAGCCATATATAAGTATCTTCCGCCCATAGGCACATATAAGCACATAAAATCATAAACATAATATTTCCAAAATATATCTCATCAGAGCTCAATAGCTCAAATATCATATCATAAATCATGTTCATAGTATATAATCATATATCTTTCAAAGAATGTAAATCCAACAAAGCATGATATTCCATAAAGCGTAAATCCGATTTACTCAAAAACGTTTCATAAGACGTAGTCATAAAATCATGCTTTCATATATGCATTTCTAATAATAAATCATGCTTTTTAGAAGGGGTCCACTCACCTTACTTTGTTATTGAAGAGCCATGCAAACTAGGTAGGACAGAAACGCCACTAACAAAAGCACATAAGCACATAAAGTGACCAATTAATAAAACTCTACTAACATGATTGAATTTGGGAAAACGGACGTCGAAAACAAATTCAGGACGTCGAAATACCCTAAGAGGGGTCCAGGGCAAATTTCGTAAAAGTCAATAAGAATATTCCATAAATATTTCAGAGAATATTTCCTGACAAAATATTCTGTAACTCACCGTGGTTTGGCCGGAAAACACCTTGAAAGTGGCGAAGGTCACTGAAAATTGGGTAAACTTTAAAAGGTTATAACTTCCTCATTTCTTAGCCAAATCGAACTCATAATATGTCAAAACGAAGCTTCAGACGAGAGGAATAAGATTATGCCTATTCGAAAGCCAAAAGGTGACTGGAGATGGTCGAAAAATACCTGCAAACACACTGGTCTCGCAGGTAAACTGGGGAAGAGTCCCCTCACCATTTCTAGGTTCGTGGGGTTCACACAAAGGGTGGGGGATGGTGGTGTGTAGCAGTTGTTGTTGTTGTGTTTGTGTGCTTTCCCAAAGATGGGAGGTTAGAGAGAGAGAGAGAGATGAGATAAATGAGAGAAGAGAGAGTGAGAGAGCCTTACAAGGGAGAAGAGAGGGAAAAAGAAAGAGGGAATCGGGGACCAAAAACAGAGGTGGGCCCTACGTGGCACACCAAATAAGACCAAAAATCAAACATTTAAAATAAATGCCCCAACTAAAGCGAAATTACAAAATTACCTTCGACGTTCCGTAAAATCCAGGACAGGTCGTTACAATCTACCCCCATTAAGAAAATTTCGTCCTCAAAATTTGAAATAACTTGTTATACATAAATGCTCGAAGATATGCCACACCGTTGCAATCAGGTTGCAATGATTCCTCTTTCATGCCTCCAAGCTCATACCTTCTTCCCCTATCAATATAAAAGTATAATCATACTTTATAAAGATATAAAGTCGAAAATATATAATAACGTAAGGTCAAAAATATGTACGCACATTAAGATAACGTCAAAATAGATATGTATAAACAAAGAAGCCGAGAACTCGTACTGAACTTAAAACTAAAAATGGAAAAGACTCACCCAAACGTTTGTAATGTCAAACATACAAATATATAACTATAATAAGGTAAGTTATAATACTTGTATTGAAAATAAAAACCGACATTGAAAAGTGGGTCTCGCCCAAGCATTCATAATGTCATGTACTCCGAGAATAGGTGTGTGTCTTTGGGTCGAGCCCCAACAATAACTACTCAATCATAACTACCGTAGATGGGTCTACCTGCACACTTGCTTCATGAACCCAACGAATAAGCCATCGATATTACAATCTACAGCCCGTAACATCGACAACACATTGTTGTCTAGATAAGCAAGTAGTAATTTCCTAAGGGTGCAACATTACCATTTTATCCAACTCCAAGGCGACATTATCAAAAACACACAATTTCCCGTATCGTAGATTCAATCCTCTGAATACCAGTTTGCAATACTCTTCTATCTAACCAATGTTGCCTATAAAATGTAGCATACCATGTCCCAAATAGTGTCATACCCAAATGAAAATAAAAATTGTCGTCGTAAACAACTCAGAAAGAGATCGGTGCAAAGTCTAATCATGTTGAAATCAAAGAATGAACAAACACCACACGTCCTCCAAGGTCTAGATAATTCGTTCAGACTGTCTAACAGTCCGAGAATGAAATGCAGTACTGGACAACAACTTAGTACCTATAGCCTTTAAGAAAACTTCAAGAGACTTAGAAGTGAAACGCATATCACGATGAGGTACAATAGTGATGGCACACCCTAAAACCAAATAATGTGATTCACAAAGCCTAAGCGAGCTGATTCATTGAAAATTTCTCTCGGATTTAGCGAACGGCTATGCCAAGAAAGCTAAAAGAACACTTAAGAATTTAAGGGTCAAACAAGTCCACAAATCTAAAGTACAAGATAACTAGAGTGAATGCTTAACTTTGATGCAAGAACATGTGTGAGTACAAAACTTGATTCGGTGATAAGTCGAGATGGTTGAGTATGGGCTCGACTCGATTGGTAATCAAAAGTAATCTAATAGGCAAAAACTCAGACTTGTTCCCCTTCTAATAATCACAATAACTTGTTACAATGATAACCTCAGAGGTATTCAATCTTCAGTGGTAATGATTCACTCGATAGGGTGATAATGGGTGATTGAATGATTTGTGGTCTCAGCAAAAACTTTTGAACCGAAGTGGTTTTCCTAAATGGTCTTTCTACTTTAGAAATCATATGAAGTGTCATAGGGTACACACGAACCCAAAGTTGACTAGAACACCATCCAACATCAGGAGGTGAATATGGGGTTTCAGTCGAAACCAATGTCGAACGAGATGTCAATCAAACAAAGTCTAGAATGAAGAATTATGACAAGTGTTCGAAAGTATAGTCCTTACGGACTGGTAGATGAAATGACAAGTGAGTTGATTAACAAATACTGAAACGTCATCATAGTCTCCACGTGTACAGGGTGGTTTGTACAGGAAATCTATGGTACCTATTTCCATTAGCATCCTCAGTGGGTCCTCAACAACCTAAAAAAGATAACCATGGAAATTCCTTCCCACCTCCAAACAGGAATAGAAAGAAATTAAGACAAGCCCGATGGCTTCCACTTACCAGTAACTCAAACATTTACTCACATATTCAGCAATATCCCATTCATACAATACCAGTAATAAAATGGACGACAATAGTGGTACAATTTAGTACTGCCATCATGCATGGCATACGCTGAGACGTGAGCCTTATCAAGAATTTTTCTTTTCACAACTTCAATACCCTTAGGCAAAACAATTTGTTTCTTAACAACAAAGTTCCAACTCCCTAGACTTTCAAATCCCGTCTCGTGTTATCCGACACTTGCTCCTTCAAACTCGCACATTACTGATCAAACCCCTCAAGCTTTCTGCCCGAAAACTATCGATACAGGTTTGACTAGGAAGTAAGCCTACAATACTTATCAGGGATCGGATGCCAAAGTAAGGCCAACGATAGTGGGAAATGGATAGCTTGAATTAAGGTAAGTTGTCCATAAGATTCCTGACTAAGGACACGAGCTACGAAATTTATCCAACCAAGATGATACTTAAAAGTGCAATCTGAATCACCGATGAGTTATATCCATCTATTCCGTCTAATACTCAACTATTTCTATGTTAGAACACACTACAATGTAACATTCCATATCGACCAACGGAGAAAGGATGATGTGCCTTATATGTACATGCCCACCTCCTATAACGCGAGGCCTTTTGGAAACTCACTGGCTTCGAATTCCATCGGAACTCCAAAGTTAAGCGAGTTCGGACGAGAGCAATCCTAGGATAGGTGACCCACTATGACGTTCTCGTCTGAGTTCCTAGAAATAAAACCTTGAGGGCATGGTAGGGGCCTAAAGCAGACAATATCATGCTACGACGGAGCCGGTCTGGGATGTGACAGAATGGTATCAGAGCCACTCTGTAGTGTGGTGCGAGTGTGCCGACGAGGATGTCGGTATCCTAAAGGGATGGATTGTAACATCCCACATCGACCAACGGAGAAGGGGTGATGTGCCTTATATGTACATGCCCACCTCCTATAGCACGATGCCTTTTGGGAACTCACTGGTTTAGGATTCCATTGGAACTCCGAAGTTAAGCTAGTTCGGGTGAAAGCAATCCTATGATGGGTGACTCACTGAGAAGTTCTTGTCTGAGTTTTCAGAAACAAAACCATGAGGGCGTGATTGAGGCCCAAAGCGGATAATATCATGCTATAACAGAGCCGGTCTCGGATGTGACAACAACTTCTTTGGTCAGAAATAATGCAACACTTATCGCAGTAGAGAAAACGTCACTAGATTTTACAGCAAGGGAAAACGGTTACCAGCTCTAGGTTAAGAATATGATGATTCACTTTATATGGTTCCAACCGTCAAAATGCACACGCGTTACTCAGTCATGCTGCATCAGCTTGCAGCCAAACATTCAATAACACATCACCGAAGAATTTGAAATTTATCGATACCAATCGAAAAGTGTAAAAACGATGATCAACAGAGTCAATACTTCATTTGTTAGAAACTTCGTTCACCTTCAATGTCTCAAACAAAATTGACTAGTTTCTTAGCCGAAAAGGAAATAGGGTTATGCTCAAAGAATTGTTAAGCACGGCTGATAGAAAGTGATGAAACCAAGGACATTTCGCATTTCACAACACATTGTGAGGATTTTCAATTTCCAACAGTCGTAACCTTTTTTGGAAATTGATGAGAGTAGTGTCTGCTACAAAAAAAAGTCCATAAGAAAGTATCTAATCTAAACAAAATCAATGTTCGAAGAATTTGGTGTAAAGCTGACTGTCGATGTTTAGTGAACTTGACCTCATTGTTGGAGTAAGCAAGAAGGTTATCGGTAAGACAATAATCGAGAAATCTTTTAAGGGTCCACATAATTTCCTTCAGTGGAAACAACAAGTCCAATACATGATTCGATCCCACCAAACTAACACTTGCTACACTATGCATATAACTGATGCTTCCTCACTTTCTTTAACATGAACATCGGATGTTTCGAGCAATCTCCATATAAACATGAATCTGTTCATCATTGTTAGGGAACACATGTCGCAGAGTAACATCATCGTTTCAGAACACTTCAGCTGGTATGGTCTAAACCTTAACCACCACTAAGATTTTCCTGTTTCACAACACTCATATGTAAATCCGACTCTGCCCACCATTCCTAGGGAACGCATGTCGCAGAGTAACATCCTCGTTTCAGATCTTCAGCTGGTCTTAACCAGACTTCCTTTTACTGAGAATTTCTATTTCACTTCACCTAATGTAAATCTGACTCTGCCCGCCATTCATAGGGAACGCATGTCGCAGAGTATCGGTCCGTTGTTAAAAGTCGTCCATCATTCCATTTTGTCACCAATGAGGCACAATCCCAACATAAATTCTTGTATTTCAAATAGAATGTGACAATTCAGACATAAAAAGGTTTGCACAACTACATCGAATGACACCAAAATTTGAAAACCGTGACATCCAAATGATGTCAAGGCCAACATATTACTACAGTAATAGAAGATCCTAAGTATGCTTTGAACAAACTATGCTTTGATACCAAATTGACACGACCGACCCTAATATCCTCCAAACACCAGGGTAGGCACGTGTTGGCCGACACCCGAATATGACGAAACCATACTTACATGCATGAGAACTATAAAGATAAAACGAACATAAATAAAACTCGTAAATTTAATTATAATGAATATGCAATTGTGGAACGTGTTCAGAGCATACAACTAAACCAGAACATTGAAGAAGGAATATTATAAAAATGTATGAACACATAAATGGATCTTATATCGAGATGACTCGAAGATACTGATGTGAAAATGCTTTGAAGCCGGGATTGTAGGTCTCGATTCTAAGTCTTGAGGAGGCGCAAAACAAAACATGAGGGGACCAAGTTTATATATAAGTAATACTAAAACAGTTATTTTTTCAACATACTAACCCCCAATTTAGAAAACTCATATAGCATAATAAGTAATAGGTTTTCTGAAAACCCTAGCATGCAATAAAACCTTCACAAAACATATATCATATATAGTGTGCTTAATAGCATCATAAAGGCATATATATATATATATATATATATATATATATATAAATCTTCATTCGCCCGAAGGCACTTCATCACCCGCCCTTAGGCATATATAAATATCTTTCGGCCGAAGTCATATATAAGTATCTTCCACTTGTAAACACTACATCCTCCGACCGAAGCCATATCTAAGTAGCCAAAGCCATATATAAGTATCTCCCGGCCGAAGCCATATATAAGTATCTTCCGCCCGTAGGCACATATAAGCACATAAAATCAAAAACATAATATTTCCAAAATATATCTCAAATGAGCTCACTAGCTCAAACATCATATCATAAATCATGTTCGTAGTATATAATCATAAATCTTTCAAAGAACGTAAATCCAATAAAGCATGATATTCTATAAAGCGTAAATCTGATTTACTCAAAAACGTTTCATAAGACGTAGTCATAAAATCATACTTTCATGTATGCATTTCTAATAATAAAATCATGCATTTTAAAAGGAGTCCACTCACCTTACTCCGTAGTCGAATAGCCGTGCAAACTAGGTAGGATGGAAACACCACTAACAAAAGCAGCTAAGCACATAAAGGGACCAATTAATAAAACACTACTAAAGTGATTGAATTTGGGCAAATGGACGTTGGAAACGGATTATGGACATCAAAATACCCTAAGAGGGGTCCCGGGCAAATTTTGTAAAAGTCAACAAGAATATTCTGGAGAATATTCCAAGAATATTCTGGAGAATATTTCAAGAATATTCTGAAGAATATCTAGAAAGATTCTAGAGAATATTCTCTGACGTAATATTCCATCTGGGTCGGGTCGGAATAGGGTTTTGGGTCTGGTCGAATTCGGATCGGGTGAACGGGTCAATATGTCAGGTTGACCCAGTTCGCTGGAAACCTATCGGAAACTGGGTTTTGGCCGAATTTTGGGGTAATATTCAAAGCTCTATAACTTCTTCAATACTTAACGAAGTAATATTCAAAGCTTCATAACTTCTTCAATACTTAACGAAATCAAATGATTCAAAAACGAAAATCATACTTCTCGACAAGACGAATAGAATGGTACCTTTTCGATGGCCAGCTCATTGTGGTTTGGCCAAAAAAATGTCTCGAAAGTGGCAGAGATCGCTGGAAACTAGGTAAACTTTAAAATGTTATAACTTCCTTATTTCTTAGCCAAATCAGACCCATAATATGTCAAAACGAAGCTTACGATAAGAGGAATAAGATTATACCTATTCAGAATCCAAAATGTGACTGAATATGGCCAGAAAATGCTTGCAAACACACATTTCTTGCCGGTAAACTAGGGAAGAGTCCCCTCGCCGTTTCTAGGTTCATGGGGTTCACATAGAGGGTGGGGGATGGTGGTGTGCAACAATTGTTGTTGTTGTTGTGTTTATGTGTAGAAGAAAGGGAAAAAAAAAGAGGGAACCGAGGACCAAAAACAGAGGTGGGCCTCATGTGGCACACCAAATAAGACCAAAAAGCAAACATTTAAACTAAATACCCCAACCAAAGTGAAATTACAAAATTACCCTCGACGCTTCATAAAAGTTAGGACGGGTCGTTACAATATATGACGTGATAGCTGAGTCATTTGACTGTTTGCTATCTAGCTATCTTTTTTTACAACAAACAAAGATGGTGTCTAATGCCTTTAATCTAAACTACCTATTAATAGAACCCTCTTTGTCAACCAAAAAAGGGTGAAAAACCTATTTGTCTTCTATCATACAAAAAATAAATGATGGCAATAATGTAATTTGACATATCCAAATTTTACTGTTTTTAATTCAAGCTTCACATGCAGTTGATGTTAAGATATGTCTAATATTAAAAAAATAAAAAATAAACCCAAAACCTCTCACTCCTACTCCCACCCACTCTCTCTCCCTCACCCTCTCTCATTCTCATTTAAAAAATAAAAATTGTTCATACAAAGTGTGTAGGCATATGCTAGCTTAGTTTTTAATGCCTAAGTCCCATTGACAACTAATAAGATGGAAACTAAGATCAAACTTTAATTATTTTTTAATAGTTAATGTAACTATGGACCCAATATACAAGCCCTCTAAGGAAAGCTATCCCTATTTTTCTTTTCAGAAAATGGAATTAATTGTGGGATCCACCCTACATCGAACTTCAATGATCTGAACCATCTATTCTGTAAGTATCGATTCATAAATCATCTTTGCAAAAATTTAATTTAATCCAAGACTATTTACCTATTTAATTACCACGGTGAAATTTCAATGTTTCTTAGAATATAGTGTTTATTACTTTTTTTGAACTTAATTAGATGCCTCAAATATTTTTGATTTTGCTAATATTTTGGAAAGATGATTATGATGTACAACTTTAACAATAGACGGTTCAGATCATTTGTGAAGTCTAGACTTTTAGGTTTGGCTTTCCATGTCAACATTGTAAGTGTACCACATGCTCAATCTAGCTTTAGGCTGTTTTTTGTTTATGGGCTGTGTCAACTGTGAAGAAATGTACAAGGATGGGATGCATCTTACTTCAAAAGGTTTGTTCATGCATGTGCATTTCACTTCTACATTTGTGCTTCATTCTGACTAGCCTAGTTGTCTAGTCAGGCTTTCGCGTAGATTTTCAACAAGCTAGGCACGCAAATTAAAAAATATCCACATAGGTTTTCTGATAGCTTTCTGTTGATAGTCAGATCTTAGCACTTAATCTTTTCTGATCAGTTTGTAGGATGACAAGTGTCTTTGGTAGGTGAAAAACAAACTGAAGCTTTTGGGTTAAGATCCCCAGCTAGGGTTCTTCGTTTTTTGGGGTTTTCATATTATATTTCTAGAGAGAGAAAGAGAGAAAAAGGCATTAAGGCCTCACCTTCTTCTTTGTTCTTCATTTATGAAACCCTCATTGCAAAACCTTCTTTTATGCATTAAACACCCAATCATTAAAGAATAGGGTTGCATTGTCTTTGGTTTGCATTAAATTTGTGATTAAGTGTTTCTAGTTTCAAATATTTAAAACTGACCATCTTAGGATTCTTGTCAATTTCTTCATTTAACTGTTTGACTAGAGAAACTGACCAGATATTTGAATTCATATATGCATATCATAGCCATATCATCATATGCATAGTTTGTGTGCTGGTCTCGGTGCCACAAGGTGAAGAGCTCAGGAGGAGGTGCCATTTCATGAAGACTGAATGAGTTCATCTTGTGAGGCAAGGTTGCACAAAGGTAAAGCTGCTCCATAAATAGGGATCTAAGAATTGAGCTTTGCGTGGTACTTTTTATGAACCTTGATTATGCAAGTGGATTGGACTTAGTGGAGAGTCCCTAGTTTTTTAACCTAGATGTGAGTTTTTCCAATCAAAAACATCTTGTGTTCAAAGTTATCTATATTGTGTCACATACCTCACATACATATACATGTTACATGTATCACTTGAATGTTTAATAAGTATGTGCTCACAATCATGCTCATTTGACACGTTGATAACTTGGAACAAATTGAGTGCTTGCTGACTAGGATAACTTTTGGTAACTTAAATTGGTCTTTTAATCGTTGATTTATTGACTAATATATATGTCTTAGTTGACTAGCGGGTTTGACTAGTTAGTCCAATAGATTATTATTTTTATATACAGGTTATTCCACCTGGTACCAATTTCATCATTAAAGTTCAATATGGTGTAGATCCATAACTAACTACCATTTTTGAAAAAAGATGGAGATTCCTTTCCTTGTCTGACCCAAAATATTAATAAAATAAAATTTAACACATCTATTGAAAAGAAAGAAAATTTAACATATATATTCAATTAAGTGAGAGGTCTTAGGTTCAATTCTCGCCAAATGTGAATTTGAACCACATAATTGCTAACCCATTGTGAGGCTTAGCTTGTTCCCCCATCCCCTTAATGTAGATAATATCGTTTGTTCAACCAAAAGAAAAATTAACCACGTCAATTAATATCTATATTCAATTAAATGGTCGCCACTTAGTACTACGATTTAGAGGTATTCCTCTTCACTTGTAAGTGAGAAGTCTTATGTTCGATTCTTGTCAAATGTGAATTTGAACCACATTATTGCTAGCCTATTGTGAGGCAAAGCCCATCCCTTTCTCCTTTATTGTAGATAATATCATTTGTTAAAAAAAAATTTAAATACTTCAATAATCAAATAAAATTTTGACATCTCCAATGGAGTCCTAAAGGGACAACCACCATATAAAATGAGTTTAAAACAAATATAAAGACAAAATGAATCTCCAATGGATCAGAAAGTGAGTCCCTAAAGTATAGGGACTCGTCGGATACTTGGTGTATGTACCCATGTATAGAGTCTCGATAGACTACGTGGACTCAAATGGTGGACCCAATATGACAATTTAAGTGGAAAAGCAGGCGTGTGTCTCAGTCACATGGCTTTGTCTGTTTTTTTTCTTTTTAACCATATAAAATGGAGGGTCCAGATTGATTCTTGCTTTACAAATTTTTTTACCATTGAAAGATCAACGGTTCCAATTAAATAATCATTTCAATTTAGGTTAGTCTCTCATGTTGGTTTTCAATTTTTTTTTTCTCTTTTCATATTGCCTTTGTTGAAAGATTAACAGTTTCAATTTGAGTTACTGTCTCATTATTTTTTTTTGGTTAAAATGTTCACAAAAGTATTTTGCGAGAACATAATGTTAAATTAATTCAAAAAATGTTAACACTAAATAAAAAATGTGCACCTAATCAAATTATCACATCAAATTGTAAAAACCTCAAATTTAGAGATTATACTGTAAGGACTCTCCCATTGGAGGTAATATTCCTTTAGGGACACAAAGATTCTCTTTAACCCCTTAAATGAGTACTCAAAGGTCCTCTAACGAAATCTCTTTTGAAGATGCTCTAACAAAAGCCCAACAAGCTTGAACCTATATTGCAATTAGCCCGAAAAAGACGGATAGGGCTAGAAAAAATTTCCGAAAATCCCAAACCAAACCGAAAAAATCAAAAACCGGAATTCCCAAAATTTTCGGGATATAATACCAAACCGATTCTAAACCATTTGGTACTAGATTCGAGATTGCTAATCTAGTGGTTGGCGAATCCCAAACCGAACCGAAGTTATATATATATATATATTAATTATAGTTAGAGTTAATTCCAACTGGTGGATTGCTGCTATCTGGGCCGTCCATTTTTTATTAAGGTTGTCTTCCATCATCTTGATCCAACGCAGAAATTCAACCCCTCATCACCATCTTTTCCTTTTTTTTTTTCTTGATCCCATCATCTAGTCTTCCACGCATGCTTCTTTTCTCCTTAACTTATGTCTCCCTGATTTGCTTTTTGCATATGGGTCGAACACGTTGTGAGAAGTTTTAAATGTGCAAGCGTCGGAGAAGGTAGCAGCTCAGCTGACAGCATCGTCGATCTTGGCCAGAAGTTTGGCTTCCTTTCAGGTTGGGTATCAAACTTAGGGCACGCCATCCTTCTTCAGATGCCCATGGTGGCGGATTGAACAATAATTAGGAGAGATTACATTTGGGTTTCTGCTTCTTTTTTTTGGGTTTTTTTTATAGCTTTTTTGTCTGTTCTTCAAGGATTTGTTTGCTGCCTTCATGTCTTCAAAATTGGGCAATCGAAATCCCAAAACAATATCGAAATCCTGAAGAAAAAAATTTGGTTCGATTTTGAACTTTGGTATTGGTTTTCAGAATTTCATACCGAAAATGATTGGTTCGAGATTCGAGTGACCATTTTCAGGTCAGGATCCTGTCCCGATCCACTCCTAAAGACGGACCTTCTGCATAGTACATACTCGATATTCACCATCAATGAGAAATTTTATTTGAACCCTTATAACCTTTTTCTACACCCAACTTACTCTCTACACCCATATTACTTTTAATTAAACTATCAATATCTCTTTAAACACAAATTTACTACCTAAACTACCTTCACAAATACAATTCCATAAATAAACACACCCATTTAAAAAATAAAACCCAAAATCAGTGTCATGCAACACGTTCAATGCATAAACAAAGATGTATCTCTCACATATTTGTTTCGTGCTTAATTCTAATTTTTGCTGATTTTACTTAATCCCCTTGTACGTTTTAATTAATCCTTCGTATGCTAATTTTGCTTAGATGATTAAAAAAATTAAAAAAAATAAAATCCCATATATGCATCTACTAGTATGCTTTGGAAAAGGCATTAATTTTGTTTCTAAACCTTAAAAAAATTGAAATCAAATGGAAAAACTTGCATAAATCATTTCATATTCTAGTTAGAGGATTCAAAACTTCAAAATCATCATCCATCGGTAAAAAATAGCTTTTTTTTTTTTTAGAGTGTCTTAGAGTTTTAGTTAGAATGAACGTAAGATAAAAATTACATGATGATAGGATTTGATGAGAAGCAAATCCACCATTGCTTATTGCCTTGTGAATAGGCAACCCAATCCGCTCTCATTCCTCCCCAAAGCACTCCAGCCTACTCGGGCGATTGGACTCAAGGTGTGAAACGCCCTAATCTCGGTGCTTGAATGACAACGAGATGGTGACGTGCTAGCCCACATCCAAGGGTGACGCAAGCCATTTTATGAATGCATATACCAAGAACATGTGAAACATGCATAATAATTTTGCACGTAACTATGCAATATAAAATTCAAGTACAAACCTTAACAAAAATATAATAATATTCAACTGCTAACAATTTAAAAGCGATAATGCATGACATGTTCAGAGCATACTACTAATTCGAAATACAAGTGGAATGAATATTAGAAATTGCAATTACAAAAATGTCCTACACATAAGGGAGGACACAAATTCACTGATATAGGAATGTCTCGTAGCTCGGGTCGTATGCCTCGTTCCTAGGTCCTGAGGGGCGCAAAACAAAACATGAGTGCACCAAGTTTTTATATAAGTAATACTAAAACAATTATTCTCCAACGTACTAACCCCTAGTTTAAAAAAACTCATATAGCATAATAAATAATAGGTTTTCCGAAAACCCTAACATGCCATAAAATTTTCGTAAAACATATATCATATATAGTGTGCTTAGTAGTGGTATCACAATTGCTCAAAGGCCCTACATCGCATGCCCGAAAGCATATATAAATCTTTCTCTTGTAGGCCTTACATCGCCCATTCGAAGCCATATATAGATATCATTTGCCCGAAGGCACTACATCACCCGCCCAAAGGCATATATAAATCTTCCACCCGTATGCTCTACATTGCCCGCCCGAAGGCATATATATAGATATCATTCACCCGAAGGCCCTACATCACCCGCCCGAAGGCATATATAAATCTCCAGCCCGTAGGCCCTACATCACCTGCCCGAAGGCATATATAAATCTTCTGCCGTAGGCCCTATATCACTCGCCCAAAGGCATATATAAATCTTCTGCCCGTAGTGTCACATCCCCACCCGGGTCCACCACATCCCGGGCCCGTTCCACCACCGTAGCACGATATTGTCCACTTTGGACTTACCATTCCCTCACAGTTTTGTTTTTCTGGGAACTCACGAGCAACTTCCCAGTGGGTCACCCATCATGGGAGTGCTTTGGCCTCCTTCTCGCTTAACTTCGGAGTTCCTACGGAACCCGAAGCCAGTGAGCTCCCAAAATGCCTCGTGCTAGGTAGGGATGTGAATATACATTTAAGGATCACTCCCCTAGGTGATGTGGGATGTTACAATCCACCCCCCCAGGGGCCCGACATCATGTCGGCACACTTTCGACTAGGGATTGGCTCTGATACCATTTGTCACATCCCGGCTTGGGTCCACCACATCTCGGGCCCGTTCCACCATCGTAGCACGATATTGTCCACTTTGGGCTTACCATTCCCTCACGGTTTTGTTTTTTTTGGAACTCATGAGCAACTTCCCAGTGGGTCACCTATTCTGGGAGTGCTCTGGCCTCCTTCTTGCTTAACTTCGGGGTTCCCACGGAACTTGAAGCCAGTGAGCTCTCAAAAGGCCTCGTGCTAGGTAGGGATGTAAATATACATTTAAGGATCATTCCCCTGGGCGATGTGGGATGTTACATGTAGGCCCTACATCACTCGCTCGAAGGCATATATAAATCTTCCACCAGAATGCCCTACATCGCCCACCCGAAGGCATATATGAATCTTCCGCCAAAGGCACTTCATTACCCGTCTAAAGGTATATATAAATCTTCCGCCTGAAAGACCTACATCATCCGCTCGAAGTCATATATAAATCTTCCGCCCGAAGGCCCTACATCGCCCGCCCGAATGCATATATAAATCTTCCATCCAAATGCCTTACATCGCCCGTCCAAAGGCATATATAAATCTTCCACCTGAAGGCCCTACATTGCCCGCCCGAAGGCATATATAAGTAAGCACATAAAATCATAAACATAATCTTTCCAAACTATATCTCATCGGGACTCAATAGCTCAAATATCATATCATAAATCATATTCATAAATATATATGTAACATAAGTTCGATAAAGCATGATATTTCATAAAGCGTTAATCCGATAACTCAATAAACGTTTCATAAAACGTAGTCATAAAATCATGTTTTTCATGTATGCATTTCTAATAATAAAATCATGCATTTTAGAAGGGATCCACTCACAGATACTCAGTCATTGAATAGTCGTTCGAACTAGGGAGGACGGAAACGCACCTAAGCACATAAATGGACCAATTAATAAAATTATACTAAAATGATTGAATTTGGGAAAACAGACGTCGAAAAACTTAAGGAAGGATCTCGAGTACCTTTACGCATCACCGCACGCGCTGCCAAGGGGCGACGGCCCAGAAGAACTCGTGCCACCCTATCTCGATGGCATGTGAAACATGCATAATAATTTCGCGCGTAACTACATAATATAAAATTCAAGTACAAACTTTAACAAAAGTATAATAATATTTTACTATAACAATTTTAAAGTGATAATGCGTGACATTTTCCAAGCATACGCATTCATAAAATGGCTTGCGTCACCCTCGGGTGTTGGCCAGCACATGGTCATTCTGTTGTCATTCGGACACCAGGATCGGGGCGTGTCAAGGTGAACCCAATGAAGAAGTCAACCAGTAATCGCTTGACCCAGTACCATGCCTATATGACTCAAGCCTGACATCATCATGACACACCACTGTTTAAATTATTAAAAAATTATTAAAAATGATAAAAAAAATTAATTTGTTTAAACATTTGATATTAGCTACATTAAGGGATATGGGCTTTAGCTAATTAGTTTCATAATGAGCTAGCAATAATGTTGTTCAACTTCACTTTTGGTGAGAATCGAACCTAAGACATCTCACTTACAAGTAGAGAGGAATTAAAAATATAATAAATTATAATTTTTTTTCCTATAAATATCTAACCATGTTCCTTCACTTAACACTACATTTCAATATTTTCAAATGCTTTCAACCAATCGTTTATTATTTTATAAACTAAAAATACTAATATTTTAATATGAAAATTGAGGTTCCACCATAAAACCAATTAGCAATATGGGGAGTAGCCCAAGATCATATAAGCACATAGCAAACATTGTTCCTCACCGATGTGAAACAACTCTCAACATGCCCCCGCACGTGTGGTGGATTTTAAAGCCTACATGTAGACAACAACTAGGTATCATGGAGCGCGTGTGGCCATTTGGCTTCACACGAGGACAACCCGCTCTGATACCATGATGAAATTGAGATTCCACCATAAAACCAATTATGGGCTATTTAATTTAGAGTCGAAATGCACTTGGGTAATTATTATTCATTTAAAGGGATTAAGTTACCTATTGCTGATGAGGCTTTACTACACTTAAAGTTCTTCGATAGTAAAGTTGGATTATTTTATTATTAACTTTTTTTTTTTGAAAGGGAGTCGGATTATTAAGTGTAAGTTTATTAATAAATTTTAGTTTTATTTATAATTTCATCTTGCACTTGATTATAATTATATAATATAAACAATTAACATTTAAAGTTTAATTGGGTATAAAATTATGAGTTTAAATAAAATTTTAGTTTCTAAGTTTTCCAATTGAAAATAAACAACAAAAATTTTATTAAGTAAAAAATTTGTTAAAAAAAAAACAAAATTATAAATGAATATTTGTATAAACTATAAAGGTCTCCTCTCTTTCCTTTTTAATTCTCCAATCACTCTTTTAGGTTTCATACCTCTATTTCCCCTTTCACTCTCGTCCTCAGTCCGTCTCTCTAATCCAAAAATCGAACTGGAATTTCAATTTTCAATCCGAATCGCTGTATAATCCAATCAATTTTGTCCTCGAATAATACAGGTTCCCTTTGAATTGGGCATTTTTAGGATTTTTTGTTTTTTTTTTTGTTTCAAATATATACAGAGTGAACAATCTAGGGTTTCAGATTGGGGGTTTTGCTCCTGCTGAGCTGAATTCGACAAAGGTTCGATCTTTTCATCTTCCTAAGGCTTTTGGATTTGACGCAGGCGACAATCGGATCGACTATGGTGTGATCGCCGCTCGGTGGCGAGCGAGTGAAACGAATTTCCGGGGGTTGGGGTTCTTGTATGGAAACTCGGAGCCGGAAGCGGGCGGAGGCCACCTCAGCAGCCCCTTCTTCTTCGTCTGGTCGTACTACTCGTTCTTCCAAGCGCGCTCGTCTTTCTGCTTCTACATTATCTTCTATTGGCCCCGCTTCGATTACGACCCGGTCCCGCGCTTCTCGGACCCAAAACGAACCCTCACCTGCCGCACCCATGGACCCCACGAACGAATCGTCCGGCTCCCGCGGCCGCCGCAACAAGAGTTCCGATAAGGATGGCTCGGATAAAGGTAAGGAGAAGGAGCATGAGGTTAGGATTAGGGATAGGGAGAGGGAGAGGGAAAGAGAGAGGGAAGCTGAGAGGAACCTAGGGTTGAATATGGATGGTGGAGGAACTGGCGATGACGATGACAATGATAGTGAAGGCGGTGTTGGGATTTTGCACCAGAACTTGACTTCAGCGAGTAGTGCCCTTCAGGGGCTTCTTAGGAAGATCGGCGCCGGATTGGACGACCTGCTTCCTTCTTCGGCTATGGGTTCGGCTTCTTCATCGCACCAGAGCGGGAGGCTGAAGAAGATATTATCTGGGTTAAGAGCTGATGGGGAAGAAGGGAAACAGGTGGAAGCTCTGACGCAGCTCTGTGAAATGCTTTCAATTGGAACTGAGGAGTCGTTGAGCACGTTTTCGGTTGATTCATTCGTGCCTGTACTTGTGGGGTTGCTTAATCATGAGAGCAATCCAGATATTATGCTCCTTGCAGCTAGAGCACTCACTCATCTTTGTGATGTGCTTCCATCATCTTGTGCCGCTGTGGTGCATTATGGTGCTGTTTCTTGCTTTTGTGCAAGGTTGTTGACGATTGAGTACATGGACTTGGCAGAGCAGGTTTGCCTTTGTTTGCATTTATTATTTTGATGGCTGTTTAAAGAACATAAGTATTGGTATTTCCTGTGAATTTTTTTATATGTTTTTTGTGCATTTTTAAGATGTACTTTTGGAGTACTCTGTTCTGATTTCTATGGTTGTTATGATGTAAACAGTCACTGCAAGCTCTCAAGAAAATATCACAGGAACACCCAACTGCCTGTCTTCGAGCGGGTGCTCTTATGGCAGTGCTTTCTTATTTGGATTTTTTCTCCACTGGAGTCCAGGTAATCCAGCTAGTTAACTTTTTACATTGTAACCTGATTAGGTATGCTGAGTAAGGTTTAATTATTTACTTTGGATTTTCGTTAACTGTTTGTATTACAGCGTGTGGCATTATCAACTGCTGCGAATATGTGCAAGAAACTTCCTTTAGATGCAGCTGACTTTGTGATGGAAGCTGTCCCATTGCTGACAAACCTTCTGCAGTATCATGATGCAAAGGTAAGTTCATCTTTTCAGAGTTTCTAAGTTAAAACTTAGGTCTGTTTAGTTTTTGTTTCCATTGCATAATGTTCCCCTTTTGTTATTATGTAGGTTTTGGAGCATGCTTCTGTATGTCTGACACGAATTGCTGAAGCTTTTGCATCATCTCCTGACAAACTTGACGAATTATGCAACCATGGGCTAGTTACTCAAGCTGCGTCTCTTATTTCCACCAGCAATTCTGGAGGTGCCCAGTCAACTCTCAGTACACCTACTTATACTGTGAGTCCAATTTTGTTTTTATTTTTATCTTGATACTTGAACGTTTAGCACATATGCCCGTGGTTCCCCATCAGGATCTAAAACTTTGACTTAAAAACCATCCAGGGTTTAATTCGGCTACTATCAACCTGTGCAAGTGGTTCCCCATTAGGGTCTAAAACTTTACTTCTTCTTGGGATCAGTGGAATTCTTAAAGATGTACTTTCAGGTTCTGGAATTTCTTCTGGCACGACAGTTTCTCCTGCTTTAAGTAAGCCACCGGAGCAGGTAATTTTATTTGTTGGTTACATTCTAGCTTCACCATTTAATTATCTCTGCTGTTTGGGTAAATCGTAGAGTTCTTTATTCTGAGTATCTTCCTACCTTATATTTGTAAGCTATTGATTAGTTCTGGAAGTAAATATGTTCTGTGCGTGTTTATAAACTTATGACAAAGAATCAGTTTGTTTTGAGTTGGGGTTGAAAATTGTACTGATGGTGCTGTTATCAAGCTCCTTTTTTTAGTTGGGTTGAAAATCACGTCGATGTTCTTGTCATATAGGTATTTTTAGTAGGGTTGAGTTGGAAAATTGCATGTTTTTCATGGGAGAGCATCGGTACAGGGTTTGTAACTGAATAGTGTGTAATATGGAGATCACATGGAACTTCATGGGGCCTTTTATAATCACTTCGAGATAACAATGAAAGTTTGTCTGGACAGCTAAAAAGCAGCAAACTTGGTTGGGTTTGAATTGTTAAGTGGGTTTTGAATTGTTAGTGTAAAGTTTTTTATTTGGTGGTTACCAATTTTAAATCTTGCAATTTATTCTTATTGTTGATATTTAAATTCTTTTGATTCTTTATACTCGGGCTAGATCTTTGAGATTGTCAATCTGGCAAATGAGCTACTTCCTCCTTTACCACAAGGAACCATTTCCATTCCGTCCAGCTTCAATGTATTTATGAAAGGTCCTGTTGTGAAAAAGTCATCTGCTAGCGCTTCTGGGAAACAAGAAGACACCAACGGAAATGGTTCTGAGGTTTCAGCTCGCGAGAAATTATTGAATGAACAACCTTCCCTTCTCCAGCAATTTGGAATGGATCTCCTTCCTGTTCTAATACAGGTCAGTATTTGGCATTCAGCTGATTTTGTTAATTTGTTATGTTTGATAATTGATATTTTGTGTACCTGCCAAACAGATATATGGTTCTAGTGTTAATGGCCCTGTTCGCCACAAATGTGTTTCAGTAATTGGGAAATTAATGTACTTCAGCAATGCAGAGATGATACAGTCATTATTAAGTTCGACAAATATTTCAAGGTATCCTATATTTATTAATCAGATCTCTTGATATGATGACAGCATGCCACTACAGTTACTAACTAGTACTATTAAACCATTCGGTAGTTTCTTAGCCGGTGTCTTAGCATGGAAAGATCCGCACGTCTTGGTTCCTGCTCTCCAAGTTGCTGAGATACTCATGGAGAAGCTTCCCAATACTTTCTCCAAGGTGTTTGTGAGAGAAGGTGTTGTTCATGCTGTGGACCAACTTATCTTACCTAGTACTCCGAATTCAGTTCCTGCCTCAGTATCTTCTGCTGAAAAGGATAGTGATCCTGTTTCTGGAACATCATCACGGTCTAGGCGTTATAGACGACGCAACAGTAACACAATTCCAGATGGAAATTCATTGGAAGAAACCAAGAGTCCTGCTTCAGCAAATATTGGTTCACCTCCAAGTTCAGTGGAGATTCCTACTGTGAGCTCCAGCCTTCGAATCGCTGTCAGTGCATGTGCTAAAGCTTTTAAAGACAAGTACTTCCCCTCAGATCCTGGGGCTGTTGAAATTGGAGTTACAGATGATCTATTACATTTAAAGAATCTATGCATGAAGTTGAATGCCGGTGTTGATGACCAAAAAACGAAAGCAAAGGGAAAGTCGAAAGCATCTGGGTCTCGCTTGATTGATAGTTCTGCAAGCAAGGAGGAGTACTTGACTGGTGTTGTATATGAGATGCTAGCCGAACTAAGCAAAGGGGACGGTGTATCCACTTTTGAGTTCATTGGTAGTGGTGTTGTTGCAGCGTTGCTTAACTATTTTTCTTGTGGGTACTTTTCCAAGGAGAGGATTTCAGAAGCTAATTTGCCCAAGCTTCGTGAGCAAGCCCTTAAAAGATTTAAGTCATTTGTTGCTGTTGCTCTTCCTTTGAGTATTGACGAAGGAAGTGTAGCACTGATGACTGTCCTTGTTCAGAAGCTCCAAAATGCTTTGTCCTCCTTAGAGCGTTTTCCTGTCGTGCTGAGTCATTCATCTAGGTCATCCACTGGGAGCGCACGCCTCTCCTCTGGACTTAGTGCATTATCTCAGCCCTTTAAGTTGCGTCTTTGTCGTGCACAAGGAGAAAAGACCCTCCGAGACTATTCATCAAACGTCGTTCTGATTGATCCATTAGCAAGTTTAGCTGCTGTAGAAGAGTTTCTTTGGCCTCGAGTTCAGCGAGGTGAATCTGGTCAGAAGCCTGCTGCATCTGCTGGAAACTCGGAATCTGGAGCTACACCTACAGGTGCTGGTGCTTCATCTCTGCCTACTTCAAATTCTGCTTCCTCCACTCGTCGCCATTCAACGCGGTCAAGAACATCTGTGAATATAGGAGATACAGGTAGGAGGGAACCATCACAAGAGAAGAACACAAGCTCATCAAAAGGGAAGGGGAAAGCTGTTTTGAAGCCTTCTCAGGAGGAAGCAAGAGGAACTCAAACGAGAAATGCAGCTCGTCGACGAGCCGCTCTTGATAAAGAAGTTCAAATGAAGCCTGCAAATGGGGACACTACTTCTGAGGTTTGTTATTGATTCTGAAATGACATCCATAATCATTATTGAGATAAGTGTTGAATTATACAGTTTTGGGTTATTTTTGTTCACTCTGGTGGACACTTATAGTAGTACTTTTTAACTAATGCAATCTCTTTCTTTGCTTATCTGATGGGTCTGATATGGCATTGGGGTTCTGATATGGATTCAGTTTGCATCCAACCTTAGTGTGTTGATTATCAAATTAAAGATGTAAATTCTAACAGTCATGGAATTATGGGAAGGTCTTGTTCTTTTTCCGCTAGTTTATTCAAACAAAGGGTTTATTGGGTATTTAGTGAAACCGAATCCTTGCAAGGGAATTTAGAATGGTATGCGGGGTAAGGCAGTGCATTAACTTTGGCGTCCCTATAATATAGCCTCCCCTTCTCTCTTTTAGCACTTTTCTCTTAATGCCTTAGATATCTCATTTATACGAGTTTTGGTTAATACACTGGGGATATATCCTATTTCTAGTGTGTTTTTTTTTTTTTTTTTTTCGTTTGGTTTGGAAGTAATTGCTGGCATAGTTCACCCATTTATTCCTTTTACATATTTCTGTCTGAACAGTCATTGATTATCTTTTTCTGTAGGATGAGGAATTGGATATATCGCCCGTTGAGATGGATGAATTGGTCATTGAAGATGATGATATCTCAGATGACGAAGATGATGACCATGATGTATGTTATTTGAGTCTTTAATTTTATTGTCCAGGATAGGAGATATTGGATACTTACTTTGTATTATACTCTTTTGCTATTGTTGTTATTTTTGTAGGTTCTAAGAGATGACTCTCTTCCTGTTTGCATGCCGGATAAAGTACATGATGTGAAATTGGGAGACTCAACTGAGGATGCTACTGTAGCTTCCGCCACGAGTGACACCCACACTATCCCAGCTCCTGGCTCTAGTAGCAGAGCTGCTACGGTTAGAGGCTCAGATTATGCCGAACATAGGAGTAGTAATTCTTATGGTTCAAAGGGTGCAATGTCATTTGCTGCTGCCGCCATGGCTGGGCTTGGATCTGCCAGCAGGGGCATCAGGGGAGGCAGGGATCGACAAGGACATCCCATTTTTGGCATTTCTAGTGATCCTCCTAAGTTGATTTTTACTTCTGGAGGGAAGCAGCTTAATAGGCATCTGACTATCTATCAGGCTATTCAGAGACAGCTTGTGCAAGATGAGGATGATGATGAAAGGTATGCTGGCAGTGATTTCGTATCCAGTGATGGTAGCAGGCTGTGGAGTGATATTTACACTATCACATACCAGAGGCCAGACAATCAAGCTGACAGGGCATCTGTTGGAGGTGCAAGTTCTATGACTTCAACAAAATCTTGCAAATCTGGATCTGCTTCCAATTCCAACTCCGACTCCCAATTGCTTCAAATGTCACTTTTGGATAGCATTTTGCAGGGAGAGCTTCCTTGTGATTTAGAAAAATCTAATCCTACTTACAATATTGTGGCACTACTCCGTGTACTAGAGGGCTTGAATCAGCTTGCACCTCGCCTAAGAGCTCAGATAGTTTCCGACAGTTTTGCTGAGGGTAAAGTTTTGAATATGGATGACTTGAGTACAACTGGTGCTAAGGTTTTTCCTGAAGAATTTGTTAACAGCAAACTCACTCCCAAATTAGCCCGACAAATTCAAGATGCCCTTGCGTTGTGCAGTGGGAGTCTTCCTTCTTGGTGTTACCAGTTGACAAAAGCATGTCCATTTTTGTTTCCTTTTGAGACTCGGAGACAGTATTTCTATTCAACGGCTTTTGGATTGTCCCGCGCTTTGCACCGTCTTCAGCAGCAGCAGGGTGCTGATGGTCATGGTGCAAATGAACGAGAGGTGAGAGTTGGGAGATTGCAACGACAGAAAGTTCGTGTGTCCCGAAACCGGATTTTGGATTCTGCTGCAAAAGTAATGGAGATGTATTCCAGCCAAAAATCTGTGCTTGAAGTAGAATATTTCGGTGAAGTGGGCACTGGCTTGGGTCCTACACTTGAGTTTTACACACTTTTAAGTCATGACCTACAAAGAGTTAGACTGGGCATGTGGAGATCGAATTCTTCCATGGAGAAAACATCAATGGATATTGATGGAGATGAACATAAAGATGGAAAAAGCAATGGTGACATTGTCCAAGCTCCTCTTGGGTTGTTCCCACGTCCCTGGCCTCCAAATGCTGTTGCTTCTGATGGTAGCCAATTTTCAAAAGTCATAGAATACTTTAGGTTGGTTGGGCGTGTGATGGCTAAGGCTCTTCAAGATGGGCGGCTATTGGACTTGCCACTATCAACAGCATTTTATAAGCTTTTGCTTGGTCAAGTAAGCTAGTGGAAGAATGTAACCTTTTTTATTTTGAAGTGATTTAGATTTATATTTTTATCAAAACGGTTTTGATGTAGAAATTAAACCTATTTTCTTTCCTTTCTTCCCAATCCTTCAGGAGCTTGATTTACATGATGTTCTTTCCTTTGATGCTGAGCTTGGAAAGACTCTGCAGGAATTACATAACCTTGTCTGCCGGAAACTGTATTTAGAATCAAATGGTGATAATTGTGATGCCATTGCTGAATTGCGTTTCCGTGGAGCATCAGTGGATGACCTCTGTTTAGATTTTACACTTCCTGGCTATCCAGATTATGTGTTGAAACCGGGAGATGAAAATGTAAACAAAATTATCTTGGTTTATTTATATTTTTGAGCCTTCATTTACTTTTTCTGGTTGCTGTTGTGCTTGTAATGACATTTTTAACATACTTTTAACTTCCAGGTTGATATCAATAACTTGGAGGAGTATATATCTTTTGTTGTTGACGCGACAGTGAAGACTGGGATAATGAGGCAAATTGAAGCATTTAGAGCCGGGTTTAATCAGGTTCAGTTTTTTCTTTTTTCTGATTATTATTGAGTTCGTAATAAACTCATTGCATTTTTTATGTTGCATTTTTTGTGCCAAGATGCTTTTAAATATCATTGTTTAATTCAATGTCCTGCTGCAATTATAAATAATTTGCATTATTTTATTATATATTTCAACTGCAAGTGAACTCAAACGTTGGGATGGTGGTGGAGGGGAGAAGGCATTTGAAATTTATTTTAAGAAGGGTACTCTTCTGTAACAGTGAATAAGCTCACCCAGCGTTGAGTAGGTTGCTGGACCAGGCCTATCACTGTAGTTTAATAACTGTTTGGTCTGGTACTCACTGTAGTTTTATTTTTGGTAATTATTTTATAAGCACCTCTCTCGAGCTTAAAACCTGGTAGTTCTTCGATTGTGATAGTTAATTATATGTTTTTCTGTGCACTTTGTGAGAATAATAACTAATTCCTTTCTTGTTTACTACGTGACTATCAGGTCTTTGACTTATCATCTTTACAAATATTTACTCCACATGAGTTGGACTACCTGCTTTGTGGCCGTAGAGAGTTGTGGGAGGTAATTTGTCTACTTATCCCTTATCTAAATCACTGTTTTAATTGGAACATTGCTAACTTATTTCATTTTTTTTTTCTTCTGATTTTGCAGGCAGATACCCTTGCTGATCATATAAAGTTTGATCATGGATACAATGCCAAGAGCCCTGCAATACTTAATGTAAGTTCTTGTTCTATATTGATGGGAGGGCTTTGGGGATGAATGGTTCTGTTTTGGTCTTATATGGGTCTTGTTTATAAATTTGTAGTTGCTCGAGATTATGGGTGAGTTCACCCCAGAGCAGCAGCGCGCTTTCTGCCAGTTTGTTACTGGTGCACCTCGGCTTCCACCTGGTGGTTTGGCGGTGCTGAATCCAAAACTGACCATTGTGAGAAAGGTATGGTACAATTGATATACATACAGGTGGTCTGTTGCAATTTACACGAATGCAGTATAAAAGATGGGTGTTTCGAGTGATATATCCTATAAAGTTGAGGATCTATTTTTGGGCATCAATGGGAGTCATTGAATGATAACATGTGTTTAGAATTGTCATGCATAACTGGGATTGTGCTAATGATTCAATTTCTGGTGCAGCATTCTTCGACTGCAAATAATGCTGCAATCAACGGGACCGGGGTTTCAGAGTTGGCAGATGATGACCTGCCCAGTGTCATGACATGCGCTAATTACCTGAAGCTTCCTCCATATTCAACCAAGGTATTACCATATTCGGTTTATTAATGCAGGAGTGCTTGAAATTCTTGATTGCAACATATAATTTCCGCCATACTGGCATTATTACTGATATTGTGGGCTGTGTCCGATGCTTCAAACAGGAAATTATGTTCAAGAAACTATTGTATGCAATCAGTGAAGGCCAAGGATCCTTTGATTTGTCATGAGATTTTGGGATTAGCCGTATCGATCCGTGTATATTAGTTACATTAAAACAATTAGGACTGTTCCGTCTTTCGCCTGCAATTAATTAGCCTTAGCCTTGGATGACTTTTGATGTTGGAAGTGGCATTTCTACTTATCCACTCAAATAACGGCTCGTCATTGGTGCGGTTCTAAACTTGTCAACATTGTCGAGGTCAGTTTCTTTACATTTTCACATTCGTTCTCCACCGGCCTGGTTCCAAAGTCGCAAATATTTTGATTCTTCACGCATTATTATTCATTACGCTTGTGCTTTTTTTTTTCTTTCTGAATTTACTTGGTTTGGTTCAGAAGTTGCTCATGTTCATTTCAGGTTGGATCGACGCAATTTTAAACTGTAGCAAGTTTTCCTTCCGAGAGGGCCGTCTGAGCCGCCAAGGACTGTAAATGAATAGAAAATCTTGTTAAAGAAATTTTTGTTTTCCATTCATATAGGGTGGTAGAATATACATGTACGGTGGTAAAATGTATGAAAGGGAAACAAACCATCTGAAACATTTATATGCCTTCTAATTTCATTCCGATTCTGATTACAAATAAATTTGTTCCAGTTCGTGTCCATTATTCATCAGTCCTTCAAGTAATGTAACGTTGCATGTTGCGAATTATGTATTTTCCGTTTCGCGCACTATCGAGTGGCTGGTGTATCGAAACCGAAACTAACTGGTGCCACTGGTGACTTGTTTGGTTCGTCGAATCAACGTTTACATATTATTCCTTTGGGGTAATGTGTAAGGCCAAGTTTCTCTTACTGCCCATGTCAAAGTGATGACTAAGGGCTTGTTCGATGTTAGGATTGGATTGGATTGGAATGCACTTCTTATAAACTTCAGGAATGTTGAAGGTTGGAGGTTGAAGGTGGAGGTAAATGGATTAATAGATCTAATTCAATTCTAGTTACCAGACGAGATCAAAATAAATTGGTTTGAAACCTTAGTTATCAAACGAGCTCAAAATGAACTGGTTTGATTCAGTTAGTTTACCGTTTCGTGGCAAAATATATTTTACTTTTAATCCCAACATTAGAAAGAAAACAAGTCATATACGTAATTGGTTGTCAGTTTTGTACCCAACTAGCCTTTTGTCTAAGAATATTTTTCTTCACATTGTTCGAAGATGTCTCAAGTTTGATTTCTCATGATTCAAAAAAGTTATTGGTTTTGCTCATCAAATGTTTTTGTACAAGATTTGGATCCTCTTCATGTTCCTTGTTCCATGATCCTGTCCAAGTTGAGTAAGCAAGACCTATAAATAAAAATGGATAAGTTGTTTCAATAGTTTATTGTTGACTGAGGCAAGAAAGAGAGATGACCCATCCATATTTAATCATTTTGTTTTTTGTTTTTGTTTTAAAACTTTGTTTTTAAGTTGGACGTAAAAGGCAACTTCTTCTAACATACAAATTACAAGCTGACACGTACTAAAGTGGTTCATAAAATCAATGAAAATAAAAATTTCTTATACATGAATCACATGTCAAACTATGATTTATGTGTAAAAAGGAAATTCTCCTAACATGTCAGCAACTAAGTATTTTCCGATGCTAAGGGAACAATGAGGGATGAAGGATAAAGGGTGAAGGAAAGATGATGGAAGATGTAGAAAAAATGTATATTGAACGAAATTATACATTGAATTAAAAACTAAAAACAATTTTTTCACTTTCAAGTTTTTGTTTCCTCATCCGTATTTTCTTCCACATACTATCTTTCTATCTTTACCCGGAAAAAAATTTAAAGTGCAATCTTAAAAAGTGAATGATTATCAAATGGGTCCTAAGTACGTGCTTGTCCAGTGAATAGCTTTGTCATTGTGTTTATTTGTTGAAAAGTTTGAATGTTTTTCTCTTTCTGTTGGTGATAATACATTGGGCACAAAGAAGCATGTATAAGTATCTTCCTTGTCTGCAACTTTGCATTTTACTAAGAAGAACATAATGTTGAGCTTCCATAGTCCCAGATTCTACTTGGCCATCTCAAACCACCGCAAACTAGCTGCAGGGTCTTCAGTTCTCCTGTTCGCACCCTAAATTCGTCATTGGCCTTGCCGGTAGGCTGGGAATTCACACGAGCATGAATTTAGAGATTGCGAGCGTGTCACTACTAGTTACCGCTAGTAGACGGGATTTGAGTGATTGAGATTGTGCTTAATTGACTTCTAACTGAAAGATTGTGTCGTTGAGTGAGAGGCTCAACTTAGGTTATTTCTTTGCCTCATACGATAAGGACTTTCCTTATGTAGATATCTCTATCACAATATATAAATAGTGAAGAGAGATTCTGTATATATTGAAATGACAATAATGATGCGAAGAGAGATCTTGTATTGAAATGCTACCAGCTATTACAAGACAGAGGTTGAAAGAGGAATACTTGTAAAGACAACAAAACTAGGATGAATTGAAAGAGGGCTTTGACTTTAATTGAAAGAAATGAAAGAGCTTGCAATATTGAATAAAGCTTTGAAATAAAAGGTTTCCGACATTGGTTTTCTAGAGAGAGATTTGTTTGGTTATTTGAGTGTCCTTTTTTTTTTTGCCTTTGCATCCTTTTACATAAGGAACTAAAAAGCCACTTGTTGGAAATGGATTGCAAACGTATACATAAAATGATAGAGTTTGGCATAAAGGCACCGCCCAAAACGTGTGCTACCTGATGCAACTCAAAATATCTCAATACCATAATTTAGCTTTAGACCCAAATAAGTGAAATGTGGACAAATTTAAGCACAAACATCTCCCAGAAAACTTTTCTATCAAAACTCTCTGACCCCTTAGTGGGAACACAATACTTGGATCGCAAGTCTCTTGATCTTGACAGTTGGGCAAGGATCAACTTTGAAGAAAAGCCCGGGGTCACTGGGGACTGTACATGCAGTCTTTCCTAAGCACTTCTGAAAAAAGCCAAAACAAAAACATCGGTTAGAACTTCAGAATTCATAATTTAGCAGATTGGTTGAGAAACCTGCATCATGACCAGGGAAATTTTTACCTCTTCAACGATCTTTTTGGTTCCCGGAGCATCACAGCTGCCAATGGCGTAAGTTCCACATACGCCTTCAGGAGTACCGAAGCTTGCGAACTCCACAGCAACAATCTTTTTGTAGTTTGGACACTTGAGTTGAGCAGTTGCGGCAGAGATGCCTGCGACAATTTGGAACTTGCCTCCCTTTCTTTCGAATGCATTAACGTGTGGAGGATGCATCTGTGAACTCATGGAACAGATTGTGTCTCTGTTGACCGTTAGGATCTCAATGTCTTTAGGGTCAGCATCCTGTTCCTCCAATACAACAAGGAAATTTTTGCCCGGCTTGATGAAAGATCTAGGAATATGGTACCTGATCAAAAGGGTTGCAAATGAAACTTAAATTTTCTGTTTTTGCGGAGATTTATATTGATATATTGCATCATACTATTACATTGTACGCTTTTTTCGTGTGTGATTTCACTTACTCGGCTTGAGTAGGTTGTCCAAGCGGAGAGAGGAAGGACATCCAGTGCCGCCCGATGCTTAAACCATTCACCCAAACCATTCCCTTTCCCATTCCAGTCATCCGGATAGCAACGGGGTCTTTCCCTTCAGGAGCATCAAAATATGTCTGCAACAAAAGCATTGGATATAAAGTACTGCAATGTACAATTCAGTAAAATGCATCGGACTTTAGAATGTTGGCTTCAGAAACTTTACCTTGTACCATGTGAGAGCCCTTCCTTTGCCTGCAGCTTTAGTCCATTGGACTTTCTGCGCTCCCTTCTCAGTGAACACTTGTAAGTTTTCGCCATTCAAGCCAACCTGAATAATGGGAGCCAACAAAATTGGATATCATCTCCATTTCAATATTCCAAGGGAAATGATTTTGCACTCATGTTTTCTCCTGCGCTCCTCCCTAAGGAAAATGGGAGTGCGGAAATCATTTCCCAGTTATAACGGAAATTTAAGAGTACACACCCTATGTCCCCAGCCATTTTGTGAGAGATCAATTGTTCCTGTGTTCAATCCCAGGACTGTTATGGTTCGGGGTCCGGCGTATCTGTGCTCCATGTATGCTCCACTATCCTTCATTGATGAAAAATAAATTAGTTAGCACCTGTTTTAAATCCTAAACCTTACTCAAACTGTGCTAATAAGTTATGAGCTGACTTACTGGGAGTCCCACTGTCATGCAAAGCAATGAGATGTAGTTGAGCCCTTGCTTGAATGTGACAGGTTTCTCGAAGACAAATCCCTTCTCCGCGTGGCTTCCGTGTTCGGTTCCTGGAAACATCTTCAAATCGCTTAGTCATCATGTCAACAGAAAGTACAAGGGATGCCTTGTCACTGACATTGACAAAGTACGGAAACTAGTATGTATGTCTGCAGGACTGTTTCTGTGCTCTTACCGATATATTCACCATTGACGAATACGCCCATTGCGTGACCAAGACTTGGGATTCGGATAACCGGGCGAATAGAATCCTTCATCGGCAAGTCATATGGACCTAGGTCAAGGCTGCAGTCATAAAACATATCATGTCAGCAGTAATATCAAATTCTTTACATCCTAAAATATGCATACATGAACTTACCTAGTGGTAAACCATCCATAGTCTGTGGCATCTTTGAGCAAGTGGTAAAGTTCCTGTGGTTTCTTTTGATTCACTGGTACCTGCACAACGGTTGGAATTGGTTCTGGAGACATTTCCCAGTTGAGTTTTTTAGCAGCCTTTGATCGAACAAAGTTCCTCGTATTATGCTGTGACACAATCTGCTGAGAATTAAAGACCACGGTCTTGCAGTCTGGGAGGATGCTAATAGAATGTGGTGGCAGGAAATAATCCTGCCCACGCCAAGTGACACTTGTTTCGAGTTTTGAGTGGTTGTTTGCCAGGAAAGCAACACATATGTCTGTTCCAGGCTTCTCATAGAAACGAGCCTACAAAGCAGAATGGAGCCTATTAGTGACACTTTCTTTTCCTTCTCTTCCTGCATAATTTTCGATTTATGGGGATGTACGATACTTGCCTCGGTTTCTTTGCCCAACTTGAGGACTCCAGGAGCTCCTGCTAACAAAGACTTCTTGCATAGATTCAAAGCCTTGTGCAAGTCCTTGAGGTGACCCCATTTCGGCTCCCTTTGCAAACCTGCATCGAAAATAAAATAATTCCCGATTTGAATGCGTATATGATGAGAAACCATCTTGAATTATCATCATATATAAAGAAATTCACGATCTTTTACCATATTCATCAAGAGGTGCTTCATCATAGTATCGAGTTGTTGTGAAAATAGAACTTGTTCTTCCAAAGTTTGTTCCACCATGGTACTGCAAGTGTCAAATAGGGTTGCTTTATACATTCTGCTGGTGATAATTTTATAAAGAATTTGAAGGTGGCCGGTTACCATATAGTAGTTGGTTAGGGTTCCATCCTTGGAGAAAAATCGAGCAACTGAAAACGCAATGTCTTCTGCTGATCTTTGTGAAGGAGGATCACCAAATACTCTGTACCTGTAATCATGAAAAAGAAGAAATGTGGTTAGAAAACCACCTTTTTTTTATATATACTCACTAGATATTCTATATATCTACTTACTGAGCAGTCCAGTTCTCAGTCCATAGAGAAGGCTTGTGAGGCTTATTAGGGCCTGGAAAAGTGTCTCCACAGTGCCTTCCATTGCAAGTATTAATCTGAACACACACAAAAACAATAAAACTTTGTTCTACCGATAAATTTTAATGCTTAATTTATCTTAGAATCAACAGAGATTAAGTTCGTAAACTTACGACTGGATCAGGAGCATCCTTCTGTTTGCACATGATCCATGGCACACCGACGTTCTGCGCAAGTGCCATTTTTGCTGCCCACTGCACATAACTGTCCCCCAACTCTCTATATGCACGCTGGACATGAGTGTACTCATTTTCAACCTGTGTCATGAAACATTATAAGTTAGCCAGATCAGATGAATAATGCTTCCCCAGAAGTAACAATTTTCGGAGAGGAACCAAGTACCAACCTGAGCTAAGATGATTGGACCTCCCTGTGGAGCAAATAGCTTCTCATCTTTCATCATCTTCATTATCTTAACCACGAATGCCTCCATGTGTTGCTGCAAAAGGAATTTAAGGTCTTATAATATCAGTTACTATGGCTCCTCAAATCATATTAGTTTTTCACATTGAGGTGTGCTGTACCTTGTATGTTGGATTATCCGAACGGAAAACTATGTTCGGTTCCTCCCTCAGCCAATATGGAAGCCCTCTAAATCGAAATTTGTTAGAAATAATTCATCATAGGAAGGGAATTAAGATGAACATCAACATTACCAAATTATATATTTACCCGTGGTTCCATTCGGCTTGGATGAATGGCCCTACCCTGAGGGTGACATACATATTGTTCTCCTGAATCAGCCTGATGAACTTCACCAAATCGGCGTTTCCCTCGAAATTCCACTGCAAAATCAATACAAGATTCAATGCAAGCCATAATTTTTCACAATTTAATCACATTCTTCATGCAACAATCTGTATAATTTTCCTAGTACCTTGCCTTTCACAGGCTCATGAAGGTTCCAAAAGACATAAGTTTGAATCACATTCAAACCTCCCTGTTTTGCCTTCCTGAGAAGATCAGGCCACATCTGAAAAAACCCAATTGAGCACAAATATTAACAACCAAATTTCATCACCAAACACCAAAATAAATTACAAGATAAACGCGGGAGCTAGTAGCTCCATTTCTTCAGAGCATTCACTCTTGCACCCGACCGAAGGTAACATACATCCGCCGTGCTTTCAATTTAACTAATCTCCTTTGTGCAAAAATAAATATAGAAGATAGAATTTAAAAAACTTACATCCACTGTGCTCCGTGGATAATGAATTGAACCAGAAAAGAAAATCTCGCGTTTTCCGTTGATCATGATGGACCTGCCATCATATGTCACCTCCCCGACTTCAAGTTTCTTCTTGTCTCTCTTTTCAACAACTGGATCTTCCCCTTCCACCAAGTCCCCCAATGCTACCCCATCTGCAGCAGCAGCCGGCTTCTTAACGTTGGCATAAACTAGACTGTCCGAGACCACCAAAAGAACAAAAGAAATCCACAGAAAAGTCCTTGACACCACCATTGTTACAACTTCAACACTCGAAATTTGACAATTCACACTGGTTCAGAAATTCCATCAAACACAAAGATATACGGAGATAGATGGTTGATATACACCTACTGATCGAAAACTTGGATTTATAGCAATTTTTTTCATGAGTGCGTTTGAACATCTTATATGCTATTGTTAGAAGAGAGAACATCCGATTATTTGGGGGTTGAATGTGGACTACGGCAAGGAGGGAAATATTTGTGGATGTGAAAGTGAAAGTTGATCCGAGACTGAAGGGTAGACCAGGTTTGTGTATTGATTTGCATGTTTATATGGCAAATTTGTCTATTTATTTGGTTATATATTTTTGACTAATTTCATATCCCACATAAAATTGCTTCCACTAGGCACTTTCCATTTTTTTTCTTTCTTTCTTTCCCATTTTAATTACATCTTTTCCGTGTCAAAGGTTTTGTTTGGGATTTAGGATGATCCATTGTGTGTATCTTGGCTTACAAGTAAGGGGATCAAAAGAAAAAAAAATTAAAAGGACTGAATTGGGATCACATTGATTGAAAAAAGATTGTGTATATAATCTAACATTGTTAATAATATGCACCATTTATTTGGCAGTTTGATATCTAGGATTTCGGTTCGTTTCCAAAACCATTCACAGATCTACAACTCATGCACCATTCGTTTTATGAGAGGGTCTTTTTGATGGATGTCGTACCAAGCATATAAAGAAAAGTGGAACACTAAAACAAGAGCAGATGTAGCCAGAACGGAGTTCCGTGGTTTAGAACATCTCTGTACTCATAGGTTATGCTCCATTTTAGAACATCTCTGTACTCATAGGTTAAACTCCCTTAGAGCTTAGTGATCACTTTTGAGACATTCGTTTTGTTCGGTTATCCACCATGAAGTAATTTTCTTGCTTTGCACTATCATTGTTTAGGCATTGTGTGATTGGATAGCTGGAAATGCATCCTTTCTTTTAGAAACCAAATGGATTTGCTTTTAAAGTTGTATTCCCATGATGGTTGAATTGGGTTGTGATACTTTACATACAATTTTTCTTGGAATTTGCTGCGTGGAGATACACTTACAGGATGCTGGGAAACTGCGGGAGTGTTGACCGAGAAGGGGATTCCAATAACTAGTTTAAACGGGAAGTGGTTTGTATATGGAAACTGGGGTGTCTGGATGAAGATACCATTTCGGTTTTCTTGTTTGGTGATGCTTATGAGTCTTACTGCAAAGAGCAGTCTGGAATGGTTTTTGCGCTGTTTAATTGCACCATACGCAAGGATGCGCTGGTATTAAATTGTCCGTCTGTTCCTTTATTTATGATCATTTCCTTCATATCGTCATGACTCTTTTGATGTGTTTATGCAGGGTGGAGGTTTTTCGTTGGGCGTGTATTTGTAGGAGGAGGAGCGATAGAGAAACGCTTTAATAGGTTTCTACTTTCTATGGAAGATGGCTCAAGCCAATATTTTAGGAGAGGGGAGAGGTTTTTAAACTTGAAACGACTCTTCTGATTTCTTTCACACATCAAACTCGTAACACTACTTGGCTTTTATAACCACTACAATACATCATCATTTATTTAGCTAATTATAAGCTTCTTAATAATTGAAACATCTAGAGAAATCATGATTAACTCTAGAAGTTCCAAACATCACAGCTCTAGAACTTCTATCTTTCTTAACCCTGATTTATGACTCTTTCTTGGTAACTTAAATTTGGTTTAACCTCCCAACATTGCCTCCCTTAAACCAAATTTGCTTTTGATTCCTAGTCTTGAAACATCTCACTTGAACACTTGCTCACCAAGCGGCTTTGTGAACACATCTGTCATATGTTCATCTGTTTTGCAATACTTTAGCTGTATAACTCCCTCACTAACAAGCTCCCTTAGGAAATGAAAGCGGATGCAGAGGTGCTTTGTTCTCCCATGTAGAACATGATCTTTTGATATTGAAATTGTTGAGCTATTGTCACAAAACAAAGTGGTTGGACCTTTTTGTTTATGCAACAGACTCTCCAAAATGCCAAGTAGACAAACTGTGTGACATCAAGAGAGGCAGCTATGTACTCCGCTTCTGATGTAGAGAGGGCAACAATCGATTGCTTCCTCGGACTCCATGAAATCACGCCACTTCCCAGACTAAAAACATAACCTACAGTGCTTTTGCAATCATTAATACTTCCAGCTAAATCACTGTCAGTATAGCCAATAAGTTTCACTGGAACATTTGCTTCATAAAAAATGTCATAATCAACGGTTCCTTTGATGTATCGCAGAATTCTTTATGCAGCTTCCCAATGATTTGAATGTGGCTTTTCCATAAACCTACTCACCAAACTTACTGCATACATAATGTCCAGTCTCATGGCCATTAAGTACATCAAATTACCCACCAAACTTCGAAACTTGGTGGAATCGACAAGTCTCCCTTCACCATCTTTGCTTAGCTTTAGGCCTGTAATGCATGGTGTCACTATTGGGTTTGTGTTCTCCTTCCCATATTTCTTCAAAACTTATTTTACATAACTCTCTTGAGAAATGAAAATGTCTTTCTTAGATTGAGAAACTTCAATACCAAGAAAGTGATGTAGCTTGCCCAAATCTGTCATCTCAAATTCTTTCATCATAGAGAGCTTAAAACCATTTAATAGCTCTAACTCATTTCCGATAAAGATAAGATCATCCACATAAAGACTTACGACCATGAAACTTCCTTGTGAGGTGCTTTTGACATAGAGGGTATGTTCATACGAGCACTTCTGAAAACCATGTTTCTTGAAGTATGAATTAATACGGTTGTACCATGCACGTGGTGATTGCTTGAGCCCATATAACGCCTTCTTAAGCTTGTAAACTTTGTTTTCCTCTCCTTTGTTAACATATTCAGGTGGCTGCTCCAAATAAACTTCTTCTTGAAGGACACCATCCAAGAACACAGACTTTACATCCATTTGAAAAATTTCCCAATTGTTTTGTGCAGCAAGATAGATGATCAGTCAAATAGTGTCAAGTTGGAAATAGAAGAAAAACTTCAGTATAGTCTTCACCTTCCTTTTGCGTATAAACCTTTGCAACGAGTCTCGCCTTGTACTTGTTAATGGACCCATCTGCATTTTTATTTGTCTTATATACCCATTTCACACCAATAGGATTCTTGTGTGCTGGTAGATTTGTGAGCTCCCAAGTCCTATTCTTCTCAATAGCCTTTATTTCTTCATCCATAACTTACTTCCTTTTTTCCTCTTCACATGCTTCATTAAATGAAACTGGATCCTCTCCAGCAAAGAAGGAAAAGAATATAGTATTATCCTTCAAATCTACTTGCTTTGAAAAGTCATAAAGATCTTGTGTACTTCTTAACTTTCTTGGAGGCGAGTTGTCATCACTTGTTGTAGCTCTTGGAGATTGAGGAGCAATTTCTGATTGATAAGTATCATCTTCTTACATAATAGACAATTTTGATGTACCATTTTCTTCTTCAAAGAAAGCATTTTCATCAAAGTGGACATCATAGCTGATCAAGAACTTTTTGGTCTTCGGATTGTACAGCTTGTAGGCCTTGCTCCTTTCATTATATCCAATGAAAATGCACTTTTCTACCTTATGGTCGAGCTTGTTTCTCAACTCCTTTGGAACATGGGAATAGGCAGCACAACCAAAAATCTTCAAACGTTGCACTCTCGATTTCACTCAATACCATGCTTCATGAGGTGTGCAATCCTTCAAACTCTTTGTTGGTCATCTATTGATTAAATATGCAACACAAGAAACAACTTCTGCCCTAAGTTCTTGTTGCAATTTTTTCTTCTTGAGCATGCATCTCACCATCTGCATGATTTTCCGGTTCTTTCTTTCGCTCACACCATTTTGTTGAGGTGTATATCGGGCTGTCAACTAATGCTTTAATCTGTGATCTCTGCAATTATTTTGAAACTCATTGGAGAGATACTCTCCACCACAACCTGTCCTTGAACTTTTGATTGGAAGACTAACAAACTTTTCAACTTCGGCCTTGAAATGCTTCATATTTTTCTTTGAGGAAGTAAACCCAAACTTTTCATGAGAAATCATCAATAAATGTAATGAAATATAGACTACTTCCAAAAGATGCTACTGGCATTGGACCACACAAGTCAGAATGAATAAGCTCCAACAGCTTCTTTGCTCGCCAAAATGACTCTAAAGGAAATGAACTTCTATGTTGCTTACCAAATTGACAATCTTTATAAACGCCATTTACTAGATCAAATTGAGGCAGCACATGTACCATTCTTTTGTTTTACAGCAACTTCAAACTTCCATAATTTAAATGGCCATATTTGTCATGCCATAACTTAGAGACTTCTTTTTTAGAACTAAGCAAGATAGTTTTGTTGTCTGGAGCTTCAAAGGAAACAAGTTATTTGCGGCAAGTCCAACCTTGGCAACAAATTTATCCTTCCTTTTAATAACACAAAAATCACCATGGAGGCGAATATCATAACCCTTCCTCAACAGATGACCCATACTCAATAAATTACTCTTCAAACCAGAAACATAATATACTTCAAAAACCTTCTCAATTGTTCCAGATTTTGGTTTGAAAGATACCTCACCAATTCCCTCAATTTTATACGCTTTATCATCTCCAATTCTTACTTGACCACGATTGAACTTATAGAGGACAAATAAAAAGTTTTTGTTACCTGTCATATGTTTGCTAACTCTGCTATCCAAATACCACACATTGTTCATTTGATCTCCATGACATGCAAGCAATAAAATTTCTTTATAATCACCTTCTCCAAAATTGGTTTGATGCATACAACTTGCTCCATATTGTTTTTCATCATCAGCCTTTTTGAACCGACATTCTCTTATCTTGTGCCCAGGTTTGTTGCAATAATAGCATTCTGAAGTGCCATGTCCTCTTCCTTTTCGAAAAACACATCATCTTCCTCCGTACAAATTGAAATTTCTTTCACCTTCATTATTGGAATTGCTTGATGAGCCTCATTCATTGCCATAAGAATTAGTGCCTCTGCCATTCAAATTTCTTCCTCTACCTCGTCCGCCTCTTCCACATCCAAAGCTTGATTGCCATTGCCTCCCATAGTTGTAACTTGAGACTTGAGTGCTTGATCAGGTTGAGTAGCGGGAGGATTCCTCAAATTAATTTTGATTTCATGTGCCTCCAATTTTCCTTGTACTTCTTCCATAGAAAAAGTTGAAATATCATTTGACTCTTTGATTGCAGCCACAACATAATCGAATTTCACCGGTAAGCTGGGGAGAATTTTTTTCAACAATTCTTACATCTTCAAGAATCTCCCCATTTAAAGCCATTTGATTAACAACAAAGGTAACTCTGATAAAATAGTCTTTGATTGTCTCATCTTCTTTCATCTCCAACTTTTCAAATTCTTTCCTTAAAGATTGCAGACAAACCTTCTTTACCTTCTCCTTACCCTTGTAAGCATTCTCAATCATATCTCATGCTTGCTTTTTATTTTCAGCTTTCGCAACTCTTTCATATGCTAGCATCTCAATGGTTTGATAGATGTGGAAAAGTGTCTTGCTATCCTTCTTTTGGTTCTCCCTCAAACTATTCATCTGCGCTTGAGTTAACACAGCTTCGTTGTCCGTCTCTTCATAGTCTGCTTCAACAATATTCCATAGCTCCAAAGCCTTCAACAACACCTTCATATTATTGCTTCAATAGTCGTAATTATCACCACCAAATCGAGGAATTAGTGAAACCAAGTTGTGACCATTTGCATTTGCAATCGCCATATTGACAAAAACTTCAACAAGGCTCTGATACCAATTTTTAGGAGGAAGAGCAACAGAGAAACGCTTCAATAGGTTTCTATGAAAGATGGCTCAAGCCAATATTTTAGAAGAGGGGAGAGGTTTTAAAACTTGAAAAGACTCTTTTGATTTCTATCACACATCAAACTTGTAACACTACATGGCTTTTATAACCACTACAATACATCATCATTTATTTAGCTAATTATAAGCTTTTTAATAATTGAAACATCTAGAGAAATCATGATTAACTCTAGAAATTCCAAACGTCACAACTCTAGAACTGAAGGAATTATTTTGAAAAAACATGTTCATTTGAGCAACATCATATAGCATGCAATTAACAATTAAAAGGCGGAATCATGCTTGTATGTACTCAAAAACAAAACATGACCATGAAATTCAAAGCCTAGTAGATTGGTGAACCAATAATCAACTCAAAAATAAGTGAGTTGAAATTAATACCTTTGTAGATTCCTCTTTGCATAAGCAAAGGCTAATCACCCAAAGAGATAGGGCCTTCATTCCTTGCTTCTTAGATCCATGGATTTGGATGGAAGAATAGGTTCTCCAAGTTCCCAAAATTGAGAACCTCTAAGTCTCTACACCAAGGAGAGATTGGATGATGAATGAGTGACCTTGGAGGATTAGATGACTAGCTAATCACCTCCAAGGTGTTGGCCTCTTTAGAGAGAAAATGGAGAGACAATTCTCACCCATTTTCCCCAAAAATAAACCCTTATTTCACTTAATGAATATTTGGCTATAAAGTCATTTATATAGTCACTTCTTTAAGTGACCTAAATAACCAAAACCCTAATTCATTCCTTATGGCCGGCCATCTCTACCTTACACGGTGTACGATCCATTAGGTTCCTTTTAGCGAGGTAGTTGGCGATTAAAACCATTTTACATCGATTGTGAATTGAAACTATTTTCAATTCTCCCTTTAGTGATTACACACGTTTAGGGCTTCCACAAACCATGAGTGACACCTAGCCGTATGTCATGGTTACCCAAGCTAATCAGAAGAGGTGGAGAACCTATTCAGTCTGGGATTACAAATGCAATACGGTCTTTCTCTAATCTAATACTCTTGACCACATTGTTTGGTTTGATAGTTTATTTTCTCATGTCTACTATCCAATGTGTGTCTTGTGCTTATATGATTACCTTGAATGTGATTAGGAACGCATTCCCAAATCTCATTCATACTCTGGCCAGAGATTCAAATCATATCAGAGAGTATTCTCCTTCAAACGGTTTGAAGGTTAGAGATCCCTTGTTGCGCATTCACTTGTCTCCATAGCTAAGCGGCTTGACCCCAACGATGCCGTGGACACCCTCCTGGTGGGATGACTTTGACATAATCAAAGATCAAGGTCTTAACCACAAGACAACTATGATGCCTCAGGTCAAAGGACTACTTTGCATTATCCCAACCATGAGTTCTCATGTGACATGGAATATGAGAACTCTTCGTTGATCGCGTTCAGTGAACTCATTCTCTATTGAGCACCTACCGTACTTGTCTTGATGTCACACACACCAATGACTAGAGACTAATCACTCTCCCTGAGAGAAGACATAGTACGTACCGATCTTGACGGACTGTCAATGCCCAATTGGCAATCCTATGATCAGGAACGTTTAGGATGTGTCTACGAAAGAATGGTCTCAAGAATCTAACTTCATTAGATTACATTCTCCCAATCACAAATTCCTTGGACTTTATTGTTTAAGCATATAACATTTATATGAGACGGCTCAAACAATAATGTATGCCCTTTATATGTAAAACTAGATTAGTTTAACATGTGAAATGTCCGTAAAGTATCATCACATGATTGGATTTAGGGCACATTTCCAACAATCTCCCACTTGCACTAGAGCCAATCAGCTTGATCATCAATGATGATATCTCTTCTGTAGTCATTTCATAAATGGCTGAATAGTAGGCCTAGGCAGTGGATATCTATATGTGTTATCCACAGAAGCAACCTTGAGAATAACAACGTCACCATTATACATGATTCTCAATCATGTGGTTCATTCTCTCATTTGTGTTCGGATCTTGATGAGACCTTGATTCCCAGGCTTGAGCTATCGCCCCATTAGTGTCATACACTTTCTGGTTGGAACCGAATAGAGAGTTCATAAATGAACTTTCCCATCCAAACAACATTGTTGTAAACTTCTATATGGCAATATATCTTGCATTCATAATGGAACACACTAAAGTCATTACTTTAATGTTTCCATCCAAATATCTCTTTAGTCATAATAAAGAGATATCTGTTTATCTCTTCATTCATAATGAAGAAACATCCAATGATGGATTAGATTCATAATCTAATACATTTACGCTTCCATTACGTTACTTTGATTCTTCCTCGATCTTTGAGGAATTTATCCTTTAGTATTTCTTAAATACTTAAGGACTCACTTGACAGTTGCCATGGTTCTGATCCTGGGCTTGCACTGATATCATCTTGTACCGTTCTAGGTACAACTCATATCAATGTTTTTCATACAATATGAAATACATAAATCACCTTTCTGCGTATGCATAAAGGATTCTATTTACGCATTATTTCTTTGGGAGTCAAAGGGGCACGTTCCCTTTGAGAAGGGCAACTTGCTAGTCTTACTAGAGTCATCCTTCTAATTGAAGTTTATCATCATATGAGAAACTTCCTAGCATCCATTGTCTATTATTAGGGATTGATATAATCCAATTATATCATGAAATATATCATTATAGATTTCCATCCCATGTATATAGACTATATCTCCCATATACATTCTATCTTCATATAATGTATTAAAGTCATAACTTTAACGAAGAAGTATTCTTTTCATTTCCAAAATTAATATATCATATATATTTAAATTTTTAGGAACATGATTAACTCCCACTAATCTTTTGTAAAACTAGTAAACAAAAGATTTTTATGAGAAATCAAACAATTTGATCATTTTCTCATAAAATGCAAATAGCTCCCACTAACTTGCTAAGATCCATGATGGATGGATCTCTACAACTTACATGTCTTGTGATTTATAGTTTTAGACATATATTATCAAGACTATCTTAATAATGGTTTCGGAAACCCATATTATGTCCAAACATTGAATCACCATTTAGTTGTAGTTAGCAATCTTCGAATTAATTGAAACTAAGACTACGTCAAAAATGGTTCCTTTAAAGTCAACCATTCTATTTGATTGTAGTCACCTTAAGCTACCAATTAGCTTTGAAGGTTTCATTATTTCGAGTCAAATGGTACTTTACCATTTTCTTGAGTATATATCGTATATGCACTCAATGTAGTCATAAGGATTTTCATTCTTATTTCTTTCGAATTAAGAGGTGCAACTCTATAACATAGTCATAAAGTTCAAAACCATTCAACTGAGATGGATTATAAATCCTTATCGATTACCTTGGAGCTTGTGGTATAGGAACTAGGTTGTTATATTTGTTGATTACTTTCTTGTCTCTCAAAGAACCCATTCTTCGAGTTCTATCTCTTGTTCATTTGCTTTTAGGCAAATCACATTGTAGAATTACAATGAACTACCCAACAAAACAACATTTGTTAGTTGGTTTATAGAAGCGATATCCAAAAGTTATTTTAAGGATATCCTACAAGATTGTTATCAAACAAATATTGCTTGTTAGCACACAACCCCAAATCTTTAACATGCTTAAGATTTGTCTTTCTTTTCCAACTACATCTTATGGAGTCATGAAAATATTGGAAGATCTTCTCATTGACAATCATATTGTTTTTAGAAGTATATATCCTATATATGGGTAATAGATAACATCTAACGAACTAAATCTTATTCAAGTTCGTTCTTCTCCTAATGGAGAAATACATTATCTTATGATGCTATTTTCCTTGATATCTTTCAAGGAAACTCATCTAAAGTGTTACCTTTCCTTGGATCAAATCTAAGGAGGTAAATACTTTAGACGTCTTACTCATCAACTTACATTACTTGAATTCTTTGAAACATTTTGCAAAGTATTCGGACTTGTGTTTATTCAAAATAAACTATAGTCCAACCGAGAGTGATCTTCGGTGAATGTAATTCAACATGAGTAATATTATGTTTGTGGACAAGTGCCACTAACATTTAAGTGAATTAATCTCAACAACTTTGTGATTCTTTCTTCTTTCCAAAAGAATAAAGATTCAAACATTTTGCCTCTATACAATTTTAACAAGAAGGTATTGGATCCGGATCTAACGATCCAAAGCATCCATCTTTCACCAACTCATAACTTATGTTTTTAGAGGTATCACAACTTTAGTTGGGATTAGTCACTACCTTGCAACCTTTTGGGTTTTAAGCATCATTATTTTCTAAACAGTTAACACCACCATATTATCTCTACTATAGAGATAATTAATTAGATTACCATAATCCAATCATTGATTAATAAAGAACATTGTTTTGTCAAACAAAACATTTATCCATTTCACATAGTGACTGAATTTAGTTCCTTAAAATTGGAATACAAAGACAATCTATGTTTTTCCAATTTCTTTGGTAGTTCATATGAGGAAGTAAGTACCATCTGCTTTCGCAGAGATCTACATTTGATTCACGTTTCGAATGTGAAGTACTTTCTCTTCTCTCATTTATCTTCTACTTCTTATTAGCCACACTTTTACAACGATTGTAAAACATAGTTGCTAATACGAAATCAAGCATTCAAGTAGAAGAACCAACTGTTTTGAACTTTTCAAGAACAATTTTCAACACCTTCGAAAGGTGTGTTCTTGACACTTGCAAGACATTTCTTGCAAATACCCCTTCCAATATCCATCCTTTCATAAAGAAAGTTTGTTCCCTTGGAGTTATTTATCTTCTTTATTTGACTTTCACCTTTGACTACATTAGTCATGGTCCCTAAACTCCCACTATCTCTCTTGAAACCTTTTTCAATTGTGTTATACACATCAAACATTTTGGAGAGTATGTGGTTATTGTTCACTATATAGTTTACAATAAACTTAGTGAACGATTAGGATAGGGAAACAAAGGTGAAGTCCTTGCCTAGTTTCCGTCTCGTTTAAGTGGTTTATCACTTCAACATTCAATGATTCAAAATCATCATAAGTCCATGTTAATGGACTATTTTTGTCAACCAACCATTATGTTCTAAACATAATTACAAACCTTCAAGAGTTGTACAAGGCAACTCTCATTTCTTCATACAACAATTTGTAAGTGAAGAAACATGGCACATAAAGTGTTCATGCCTTTGTGCTTTCTTCTCAAGTTCTTTGTTCATTTAACAAAGAAATAAGCACTAGTGTTTGCATTGACTAAGAGTTGTTCAAAGCAACTCCTATTTCTTCATACAACAATTTGTAATTGAAGAATTATGACATTAAAAGTGTTGTCCTCTTTATGATAGACCTTTTCTAACATATTCTTCTAATGATACATTATCAATAGGAAGATTGTGAGGATGAGACTACTTTGATACATATGCAATCCTTTTAAGACATTCTTTGGGATTGTGGTACCTAAGTCCGGAAACTAAAACATTCGGTTTTGTCAAGTGTTGGATAGCGTTTGCAAATATATTGGTAAACAAATACATAACGAATATAAATTGATTGATTTTAAGCCATTTGATTCGGGTCTTTAAATCAAAATAGCACCACCCACTATTTTTGGCAAATTCCATATCCCTCATAGGAATTCGAGAGTTTTGGATGAAACTCCTAGTAGGTTATGGGAGGCTCACTATTACCAAGCCCACCTCACGATGATACGATATATGGCTAGCAACAATAATAATGAGAGAGTACGCTTACTCATTTGCAACTCATGCAAGTACCCATCTTATTTGGCCTCTAGAGAATGTAACCTCACAATGATATGATATTGGTTCCATTGCACTTAGTTAAGTTCTTCCCACCATGCTTAGTGTGTGAAGGGGTTCAAGAATAGCCTCACGATGATACGATATATAGCTATCCTCGTTGCCTACACTCACCTCATCATATGTATATGGATTCCTCCTGAGTATAAGCATGCACTGTGTACTCCCCCATGATAGGGTGAAGCCGGTGTACAAGTCATAAACGATTGGATCCCACCACGGTGGAAGGCCACGAAGAGATATTCTAAACATCTCTCGCTTATCAACTTAATATTGGTTTGGTTGAGGGTTTTAGGTCTCATCACATATAAACATACATTTTAATCTCTATTAAAACTATTTTGGTCCTATAACAACTATTGGTCCATCTCATTGTTTTAGTTGTACATAATACTCCCACTATGCTTTTAAAACGATTTTTAAAGCAAGAGTATATGATACTACTAACATAAACTTTGCATTCATTTGATGGACTACATAGTTGCCTTAGGGCCTAAGGATGATTATGAACCTTTGTTTAGATTCAACACGAGCCTTGTGTTGAACCTCAGTCTAGGAATGAAGATTGATTTTAGTTACGCGTTTAATCACATTAAGGCGTGTTGTCTTATGGGCGTTGGACCCAACTACTTCATTTTCATGCATATCGTATAAAGCAAGAAAGAAGTACTTCAAAGTAAAGGTGAGCTTATGCTCATTACAACATTTGCATATAACAAATTACTTTAAAGTAAAGAAGAGCTTAAGCCCTTTTACAACATTTGATCAAATCAAATTACAACCAAAATTTAATCTACACATTCCCATGGTTCAAACAAATTTGAAACGCCTTTCACATAGCTCAATTATATTAGGCTTAGGTTCATAATCACCCTTTAATTAATTAACACTTTAACTAATTAATTGAATGCAACATTTTCATTTGGTTTTTGTATCCATAAAATTGATTTAAATGGAGCTAAACAAAATGAAAATCCAATTCTCATTTAAAGAGACAAAACAATTTTGTTCTCATCCTATTTGGGCCATCTTGCAATTAACCTCAACTTTTGGGCCATATTGCAAATACAAAAACTTTTGGGGTCACTTTGTATAATACACAAAAGTCACAACTTCATGTAAATACAACTAGAACCCAAACTTTTAATAATGCAAAAACATCATTAAAGGAACAAAACAATTTGTCCTTTAGCGTTTTTGGACCTAAACGTAAAAACGTAAACTTTTGGGCCAAAGTGCAAATACACAAAAGTATCAAAACTTTATGTAATTGCATAAAAGCCCCAAAAGTACTCCCTTTGAGGGAGTGGCTGGTTTTAGGGAGGGATAAGGTTGGTGTGTGTGTTGATTTGTGAGTTTTGTCAAAAACATGCAAGTGTATGTAAGATAAGATATGTTTTTGAAATAATTCAAACACAATTATTTCAATCATCATTTATACAAATATTTAACACTTTAAATACATAATAAATCATTTAAAAACATATCACATATACTTTATGAAATAATTCAAAACTTTGAATCAAAACACCAAACCTTTTTGTTCTTGGCAAGAACATCAAGAACAATGAAGAACATCCATGAAAAACCCAAATTTTTCCATGAACTTTTTCCACCCAAAAACATTCCAAAACCATTCTTACTTAAGGGAAATAACATCTAACCAAACTAGGGTACTTAGGGGTTCCAAAGAACACATTAAAACACTTTTAACAAGTCAAACAAGAACCCAAAAATTCACCCTTTGATTTTGGCCGAATTTTCCCAAAAGCATGGCACCAAATTTTAGCTCCAATATTCATGCTCATATGAACAACATCTACAACATTTGAGATAGCAAATTTTCCAACAAAATTTACTTTCAAAGAAGCAAGAATAAAGCTTGTAACAATTACAACTTTTAGATCACATACTATGAACTACAAAACCCAAAAGGATTCACCAACTACTAGACCTAGGCTCTGATACCACTTGAAGGAATTATTTTGAAAAAACATGTTCATTTGAGCAACATCATATAGCATGCAATTAACAATTAAAAGGCGGAATCATGCTTGTATGTACTCAAAAACAAAACATGACCATGAAATTCAAAGCCTAGTAGATTGGTGAACCAATAATCAACTCAAAAATAAGTGAGTTGAAATTAATACCTTTGTAGATTCCTCTTTGCATAAGCAAAGGCTAATCACCCAAAGAGATAGGGCCTTCATTCCTTGCTTCTTAGATCCATGGATTTGGATGGAAGAATAGGTTCTCCAAGTTCCCAAAATTGAGAACCTCTAAGTCTCTACACCAAGGAGAGATTGGATGATGAATGAGTGACCTTGGAGGATTAGATGACTAGCTAATCACCTCCAAGGTGTTGGCCTCTTTAGAGAGAAAATGGAGAGACAATTCTCACCCATTTTCCCCAAAAATAAACCCTTATTTCACTTAATGAATATTTGGCTATAAAGTCATTTATATAGTCACTTCTTTAAGTGACCTAAATAACCAAAACCCTAATTCATTCCTTATGGCCGGCCATCTCTACCTTACACGGTGTACGATCCATTAGGTTCCTTTTAGCGAGGTAGTGGGCGATTAAAACCATTTTACATCGATTGTGAATTGAAACTATTTTCAATTCTCCCTTTAGTGATTACACACGTTTAGGGCTTCCACAAACCATGAGTGACACCTAGCCGTATGTCATGGTTACCCAAGCTAATCAGAAGAGGTGGAGAACCTATTCAGTCTGGGATTACAAATGCAATACGGTCTTTCTCTAATCTAATACTCTTGACCACATTGTTTGGTTTGATAGTTTATTTTCTCATGTCTACTATCCAATGTGTGTCTTGTGCTTATATGATTACCTTGAATGTGATTAGGAACGCATTCCCAAATCTCATTCATACTCTGGCCAGAGATTCAAATCATATCAGAGAGTATTCTCCTTCAAACGGTTTGAAGGTTAGAGATCCCTTGTTGCGCATTCACTTGTCTCCATAGCTAAGCGGCTTGACCCCAACGATGCCGTGGACACCCTCCTGGTGGGATGACTTTGACATAATCAAAGATCAAGGTCTTAACCACAAGACAACTATGATGCCTCAGGTCAAAGGACTACTTTGCATTATCCCAACCATGAGTTCTCATGTGACATGGAATATGAGAACTCTTCGTTGATCGCGTTCAGTGAACTCATTCTCTATTGAGCACCTACCGTACTTGTCTTGATGTCACACACACCAATGACTAGAGACTAATCACTCTCCCTGAGAGAAGACATAGTACGTACCGATCTTGACGGACTGTCAATGCCCAATTGGCAATCCTATGATCAGGAACGTTTAGGATGTGTCTACGAAAGAATGGTCTCAAGAATCTAACTTCATTAGATTACATTCTCCCAATCACAAATTCCTTGGACTTTATTGTTTAAGCATATAACATTTATATGAGACGGCTCAAACAATAATGTATGCCCTTTATATGTAAAACTAGATTAGTTTAACATGTGAAATGTCCGTAAAGTATCATCACATGATTGGATTTAGGGCACATTTCCAACAAGAACATCTATCTTTCTTAACCCTGATTTATGACTCTTTCTTGGTAACTTAAATTTGGTGTAACCTTCCAACAGTATTCAGCTAACCAAATGTAGATGGGCCCTTCAGTCGATTATGGAGTTTGCAAATGGAAAAGGAAGGATGGAATGGCGTGTACTGTAGTCATAACCAAGTACGTTACATGCTGTTCTTTGATCATCTATATTCGATCACAGATGGTTATAATAAGTAATTACTGCCAGCTGACTGTTATAATGAGTAATTAATGAGCTATATAAATCATCTTGAATCTTGAGCAAGGGCACATGAATGCTGACGTATAGAACTTCATCGTAGATGATAAATGCATAATAAGTTGCATCAGATAGATGTTATATATATAGACACACACACCAGAAATCAGATATGTAACCAGTGGCGGATCCATAGTGGGGTCAATGGGGTCGCACGACCCCTTGGAAGCCATGGAAACAACCTGTGAGACCTCTTGGAGCTGCTGGTGCGACCCCTTGGGGCTGCATACCAAGTGTTCGACGAAAGTCCTCGGCAGTTCGCTGGGCTGGTTGAAGAAGACGAAGACGCTCACGCGTCTGTTTGATTTTTGAAACAGCTTGGGCAAAACAACGTTGTTTGGGCCCAGGAAAATTTTTTAAATGACCTGGCCAAAACGACGTCGTTTTGGGCCAGGTTTGAACAAAAAAAAAATGCCCGGCGTGTCCTGGGCAGGTCTGAACAAAAAAAAAAACCAACCGTGTCCTTTTCAGCCATATTTTGCACAGAACCGAAGCCCTCGAATCCAAAATCCCCAAATTTCTTTTGTTTTCTCCTCCTCCAACCCTAAGTTCCAAACTCAATCCTCCCCAAACCCTCAACTCCATCTCCTCCCTTGCTGCCGCCATTAAGGTGCCTTTGTGTTGCCGTCATCGTCACTGTGGTGGTGGTGCCACCAGCTTTGCTCTTTGTATTTGCTCATTGTTATTGTGAAATTTCACAATTCAAGTAAGTTCTAAACCCTATGTATGATATATTTAATTTAATTGAAACCTAATTCATATTTATTTTGATTATATTGGTGGTTTGTTTATATTGTGAGTATTTATTTTGAATATTTTGTATATGTAGAATATATTTAATTTAATTGAAAATCAATTCATATTTATTTTGATTATATTGATGGTTTGTTTATATTGTGAGTTTTTATTTTCATTATTTTGTATATGTAGAATGCAAGATGAGATATTTAATTTAATTGAAATCCAATTCATACTTATTTTGATTATGTTGATGGTTTGTTTATATTGTGAGTTTTTATTTTCATTATTTTGTATATGTAGAATTTTGTATATGTAGAATGCAAGATGAGATATTTAATTTAATTGAAATTCAATTCATATTTATTTTGATTATATTGATGGTTTGTTTATATTGTGAGTTTTTATTTTCATTATTTTGTATATGTAGAATGCAAGATGAGATATTTAATTTAATTGAAATCCAATTCATATTTATTTTGATTATGTTGATGGTTTGTTTTTATTGTGAGTATTTATTTTGAATATTTTGTATATGTAGAATTATTATGGAACGGTTTTTTAAGAGAAAGTCACCATCGGGTTCGGGTAGTTCGAATAATGTTGATAGTTCAAATACTGTTGGTAGTTCAAGAACTCCAAGTTCAAGACAAAGTCAGTTAGATGGTGTTTTGGGTAATCTTGAAGTGGATCCTGGATTGAGAACTCGAATAATAGATTATGATGCTAATATGAGAGATGAGGTCCGAAAATCATATCTACAAAAAGGACCTTGTCAACCTAGAGGTCATAATTTCCCAATAACTAATATGTCGGGAATTAATCGACGCTTCATTCCCCAATGGTTTGATGAGTTTGATTGGTTGGAGTATAGTATATCTAAAGATGCGGCATTTTGTCTCTATTGTTATCTCTTTAAAACCAATTTTGCACAAGTGGGTAGTGAAGCTTTCACTGGAGATGGATTTAAGACTTGGAAGAAAGGGAGAGAAAGATTTAAGATGCATGTTGGACCGGTTGGGAGTGTTCATAATAAGGCTAGAGAAGCTGCTACAAATTTTATGAATCAAGCTACACATATTGAAATGGCAGTGAGCAAACACTCCGACCAAGCTCGTAAGGCTTATTGCACATGCTTGAATGCATCAATCAAGTGCACTAAGTTTTTATTGCGACAAGGTCTTCCTTTTCGTGGCCATGATGAAAGTGCCACTTCAAGCAATAGGGGAAATTACTTGGAGTTATTGCAATTCCTTGCAGATAATAATGATAAAGTTAGAGAAGTTGTGATGGAAAATGCTCCGGGGAATCTCAGATTAGTAGCTCCTAGCATTCAAAAAGAAATTGTGAATTCATGTGCCCTTGAAACACTTGATGCTATCATGGATGGTCTAAAAGATAGATTCTTTTCAATATTGGTGGATGAAGCACGTGATGTATCGGTGAAAGAGCAAATGGCTATGGTGTTGCGTTATGTGGATGACAACATGCATATAATTGAAAGATTTGTGGGTATCCAACATGTTGCCAACACTACTTCAAGTTCACTAAAGGATGCTATTGACACATTATTTTCTCGCAACGATTTGAGCATTTCCAAGCTACGAGGACAAGGTTATGATGGTGCTAGCAATATGAGAGGTGAGTTGAATGGCCTTAAAACAAAGATATTGAGAGAACAACCTTGTGCATATTATGTTCATTGATTTGCTCATCAACTTCAACTAGCTCTTGTTGCCGTAGCAAAGAAGAATATAGACATTGCCTATTTTTTTGCAACGGTTAATAATGTTGGAGCATCTTGTAAGCGGCGTGATTTACTTAGAGAGCAACTTCAAGAAGAGCTTGTGATAGCTTTTGAAAATGATTGTCTTATAACGGGGCGAGGCTTAAATCAAGAAACAAGTCTCAAACGTGCCGGTGACACACGATGGAACTCACACTATGGTACCTTGATTAGCATCATTTCCATGTTTTCATCCGTGGTTCATGTGCTTCAAATGGTTATTGATGATAATCCCAATGACAGTGCGGGTGAAGCAAATAAGTTAATGAGAGTTATACGTACTTTTGAGTTTGTGTTTCACCTTTTCTTGATGAAAGTCATATTAGGACTCACAAATGATTTGTCACAAGCATTGCAAAGGAAAGATCAAGAAATTGTGAATGCAATGGCTTTAGTGAAATCATGCAAGGAAAAGCTACATTGGATGAGGAATAATGGGTTCGATGCATTGGTTGATGAAGTATCTTCTTTTTGTGAAAAACATTATATTGATGTTCCTAACATAGAAGAGGCATTTATACTTCCAGGGAGGTCAAGGCGTAATGCTCCAATAAAGACAAATCGTCATCATTATCGTGTGGAGCTCTTTATTTATGTCATTGATGAGCAAATTACGGAGTTAGAGGATCGCTTTAATGAGGTAAATACCGAGTTGCTTATTTGTTTGGCATGTTTGAGTCCGAAAGATTCATTTGTAGCTTTTGATAAACCAAAGTTACTTCGTCTTGCTCAATTTTATCCTCAAGACTTTTCGGATGAGGATCGTTTGGCACTTGAAGATCAACTTGAGATTTATATTCATTATGTGCGTTCCAGTAGTGATTTCTCTCAATTGGAAGGGATTGGTGATCTTGCAAAAAAAATGGTGGAGACAAGGATGCATCAAGTATTCAATTATGTATGCTCATTACATTGTCTTTGGTTTTACCAGTTGCAACTGCTTCAGTGGAGAGAGCATTTTCTGTCATGAATATTGTTAAGGGTCCACTTAGGAACAAAATGGGAGATCAATGGTTGAGTGATAGCTTGCTTGTTTATATTGAGAGAGATATTTTTGCTTGTATTGAAAATGAAGCTATAATGCTTCGTTTTCAAAATATGAAACCTCGTCGTGGACAATTATAACTTGTAATATTGTTTCCGTTATGAATTATGAATGAAAGTACTATGATTTCATTTTCAACATGTTTTTCCATCCTAAATTTTTTTTTGGACTTTTACACTATGACCCCTTGTGGTAAGATTTCTGGCTCCGCCACTATATGTAACCATGTAATAATGTTATATTTTTCTGAACCACGAGCAATTCTACAGTGACTTCAAACACTCTCCATGCCTCTATGTTTTTTCCAACCAATTGAGTTTTGAGATGCTCAATTTGTATCTAAACTCCAGTAGTTTCTGTTCCATTATTTCTTGATGTTTTTAATATTGATTCCTCTTTTTATCTCAGACGTCGTTGGATATATTGTAAATTTCACAAATCGGTAAGCAATTTTATGCCTTAATCTTTGTTTGCCTGATCTAATCCATTTTCAAGGAAAACTTGCTAATTGATATTTATTGTTTCCTTAATTTCTCAGAAAGAATCGCAGAAATATTCCTCAATGCGAACTGAGCTCAACGGGGGGGTAGGTTTCAGAATATCTAATTCTCTTTAATCTAGACTTCACAGTTCACATTTGTGTTTTGCTATGAACCCATTCTGTATAATATGTTTTAGTTTCTTCAAATTGGTCCTATAAATTGTTTGCTTATATACATTCTAATACTACCAGGAACTTGAGAACAGCATTAAGGAGTCCCTCGAATTCAGAAGGAATTTATTTGGTTGATCCTCTAACATAACAAACTCAGGCAAGACTAAGCAGCCATTGAAGCTATTGTCCGTGGAGGGGCTAAAAAAGGCGCTAAGGTTTGTCATAGACAGCATAGGCTTTATATATAATTATATATGTGTGTGTGTTTATATATATATTATATATACACACATATATACAGTTGAACCAATGCACCCAATGCTCTTTACTTGCCAATGGTAGAATGCCTTATCATTGTATAAATTTTATGGTATAATTGTGTATTAGTGTAAACAATAATTGGAGAATTGTTCTATTTATTTATTTATTTAGCCAATCAGGAACAATTTTTGTCTTAATTTATAGGTAGAAGTGGTCAAAGAATTTGCTGCTTTCAAGTTTTCTTCTATTTTTCATCATGTGCTGCACTTTGTGATTGCCTTGAAAACTTTGAGAAAGATTGAAAAATTGTACATGCTTCCGTAATACGTTTATCTATTTGATTAAGAATTTTAAGAAAGAAGACAAAGAGGTGGTAGAATCCATCATATTCTAAACTATTTTAAGTTACTGAAAGAGATTCAAACTTGTATGTAAATAGACGTTTAAGTTGTCTTGACAATTGATTTAACCGATGTTTGCATTGAAATATCATAATGTAAATGTCATTAAGGATCACAATTCCAAGCACAAGCACGTAGGTCGACATTGCTCTAGGTTTTTACATGCTTGCAAATTACAAATTAATCGTATGTAATTTTCTTGGACTAAACGAATCGTATGTAATTAGCAATTGATTAGGGTCTTAATTAAAGGTGGAAGGGACCAAGGTATCTTGATAAGGAGCCAGATGTAAAGATGTTGATTGGAGACTAGAAGCAGCAGGAGGGCGGGTTATTCATGCACATGCACTCATGAGTGGGTCCCATGTGCTACTCAAATTTGTATTGATTTGCATTGTAAGTGTATTAAGCTTAGTTAAATAATCAGATCAATGGGATTTTTCCACAAAGTTTACTATTTATTAAATAACATTTAGTGAAGAATCTTCCTCCTTCTTCTTTCTTTTATTTTTTTTTTAATTTTTTTTTTTTAAATAAGAGCAACATCTTCTTTCACTTAAATTGATAGGGACTGAGCCTAAGGGTTTGGTCACCCAAACAATTGATAGCTACCTTGTCACTACATTTGTCTTGATAGGCAAGGGGTTTTTTTTTCCAATCTTGTGTTTGATTAAGAACAAATGTCGATAAGATTTAAACTCAAAATATTTAGCGAAGTAAAATTTTTATACCATTATACAAAATCGACATTTGATACCAATAAGCATGCTTGAATGTATCATAATTTTTTTTATCAAAATGAAAATTTTATTCATCGATGATGCAAAAGGCTTGTAGTGCTAATGTTTAAGAGCATTTAGGCCATCTCTAACCGAAAGCTGGCTAGAGAGCTCGTTTCAGCCCTCTGGTCCTCCAAAAAATTAATATTTTAATGAACAGTATAAGGTCATATTTCTTACCATCTCCAACTGAGAGCCAAAGAGCCATAGGGCCAAACATATTATTTAAATTTAAAAAATATAATAACTTAAATTAAATGCACATTTACCATCTCTAATAGGAAACTTATATTTGGGGCACCCATTATATTTGTCCCACATCGACTATGGGAGAGGTTTGAGCAATCAAACATGCTTATAAAAGCAACATCTCTACATAGAACCAATCACCTTTATGGTCTTAATTAAATATTCTTTTTAAATTTTTGACCTTAAAAAAATTCAAAAATAACGGGTAGCTGACGTCAACTAGCTATTGAGATTCAAAATTTTCAGCTCGACCCAGGGTTGGCTGGCTGGCTCATTTGGGCTGGCCAGTTGGCCCTTTGGCCCTTTGGCCCTTTTTTGTCCAGTGAGGCCCACGAGCTCTTTGGCCTGACCCTCAGTTGGAGACAGTTTTATGACTATTTTCGGACTCTAGCCCTCTGGACTCTTCTGTTGGAGATGGTCTTACTTCTACGACCGAAGTCCTAAGTTTTTAATTAACAAAATCAAAACTACAATATCTCACAAGAAGAGAAGTTCGTGCGTACAAATATTGCAGCTTATTCCGACTCAAAACAAATAAACTGAAAACGACTTTGAAAAAACCGTTTGCTCCTTATTTCGATTCAAATGGAGCCTCGGTTTGTTTTTTATTTTCTTGACTTGAAGGCAGGAATCACAACAAACAGAAAAACATAGAAAAAGGAGAGAAAAAGGAGAGACATAACCACCTAACTACAAATTATAAAACAAAACTTTGAATCAAAGCAAATTAGCACTTATTGTGGAGCTGGTGATCAGTCCTTCTCCCAATTCAAAATTCAAATCATTAAAACCGACCACCTAAAGTATGTACTTAACTAATTACTTAAATTATGATTTAGATAAAGAATGTTCATTTACTTCTTTACCTTCCCCACATTGTCTCTCACTAATTTACTTTTGATCCTTTTTAAAAAAAAAAATAATTGTTTTCTCAAACATTGGTTCATTTAGCATAATCTATGAAGTGCCATGACAGGGCCTGCAACAAAACTTTATGCTAATATATATCAATATATTCTATAAAATGTGTGTGGATATCTTTCAACAAGTATGATGAGTTGGGTGGATTGGCTATTAACCGTTCAACCACCAGGAATTTAATAGAAGGAATTGCTTCGTTGCAGAGCCAGGGAGTATGATAAGATCAAATCTTCTGCATTTAAAATGAATGTGGTCCTTTTGTGACCTTAACTAATAACTAACACATATTTATATACTTAAATTTTCTTAATTTTATTATTATAAATTTAATATGTGTCAAACAACAATTAGGTGCTAAAGATTTGATCTCGAGCATGATGAGGTCAATAAACTGAAACAATGACCATTCTCACTCCTTTTTTCAAACTAGAAATGATTTCCGCACTTTCCTATAGATTTCTGCATTCTTCTTTTATTTTCTAGTCTTACAATTAAATAAATCAAAAGAAAATCAGTCGCCAAAAACAAGAGAAATAGTGCAGAAGAACAAAACGGAGAGTGTGATCACTACCCTCCCTCTTAATTTTCTAGCTACTTTGCTTTTTTTCCCTCATAATTAGTGCACATTATATTTGGTCACCTTGAAAGCCAAGGATCCCTACAACATTAACCATACACCCCCACCTAATTAAGTATTTTCCATATCTTTGCTTCAGAAGAAAGCATGGATGGTACACTGAAAATCTTCACATGAAAATTAAAATTAGCATTGCAAAGTCCACTATAAAACTTGTCAACATCCATCCTTAATGCCATTTGAACACATGCATTCAGATCTCAAGATATTCATACCCATCTTATTCATCTTCTTTAATTATGTAACCAACATATCTGCAATGGACATTTTTATCGGTGTCGTTTTAACATGTTTTAAGAGCATTTTTAATGGGAGAAGCTAAAGCCAGTTTTAGCTCTTCTTTTACATTACTGTATTGAAAAAACGAGATGTAAAGGAATTTACGGTTCGCTTAGTTAAATGGAGATTCGTCACTAAAAAAAGTAATTAAATCGTGGTAGATCTCCATTTACACCCAATACTATAGATGCTCTAAAGCATGGGTTGGCTATGCTCTTTTGCCTAAATATATGCATTACTTAAGGCTGTCAGGTCAACTGCCTAGTTCAAGTTTGAAAATAAACACGACCGCATATTTTACAGGAACTTTAACGAAAAGTTTTCGGTACTATTTACTTTAACGAAAAGCTTTCGGTATTGTTTACTTTAACGGAAAAATCATATTTTTACACTAAAATGTCACTATTTATTTTACCCTTTATTTTGTCATTTTCGTTAAAACTCAAAATTTTCAAACATTTTTAATTAGTTTTCTCTATTTTATAACTAGATATGTAAACTACAAACCTAAACAATACTTTAATTGTTTAATATTCTGCCCAAAGAAATGGAAAAGATATTGTTACTTGTCTCTCATCTTTGCAGAGAGTGATATTATCATTCTCTTAAATTTGCATATGAAGCTGATAGACTATGAACGAATAGTAGATAATTAAATCAAATTTACAGTTTGACAACATAAGTTATCAATAAATATGTTGGGGTATGTATCCTTAGAACGAAACAAAATTACTTCTTTGGTTTGGATTTGGACACTGAAATAAAATCCATCAAACATATTTGTTAACAGGAAAAAGAAAAGAAAAGAGGAAGATGGAAGAGACAGAATTGCCATGCACGAAGCACAGCTTTTTAGGGTTTACAACTCCACATGCAAATTCTGGTACCAAGTTGGATGGTATAACCCCACACAGAATAAATGGATCAAACCTCGAAATTCAAATTAATAGCCTGGCTATATTCTTTTGTTTCCCCAATAGGTACAACGTCTCGCAAGTGAACCTTTATCAGTGAAGAGTAGTATTGCTCTTGCATCACGACGTGAATTCAAACTTTGATGACTTTTTAATCTAACAAATTTATCGTTTAATAAAACAAAAACAAAAAAAATAATAAATAAGTACAACTAACTACTTCTTGTAATCTTGTGATTTTCTTTTGAATCTCTTGAATTAGAAGGTACTCAAGAAGGCATAAGAGGTGTTTTGTTGGTGGAGTTTTACTGAGTTCCAAAGAAATGTTGGAAACTTGAATTGGGACTTTGATTGGGCAACATTTAGTGCGTAACAGTCACATTGACATACAAATTTACGTATTATAATATAAGTGGAACACTGAATACATAAGTCTTAATTCTATATATAATATTGTACGTGTGTTATACGACAGTGTGAAAGTTACACACAACTTCACGTGACAGTGACAGTGAGACGGACACAACAGAATTTACTGAATTGGGATATCGAGTCATCGAGGTGCACAGTAATACATTAATATCATACTCTTTTATTATAGCTGGCAAGAGCTGGCTCTTTTAGGCCCAGCCCCCTTCATCTTTCCCTTCCCACCCGTCTCTCTGGGTCTCAAAACTTGTCTGGATTCTGGGGATTAAAGAAATCAGAAACCTCTGCTGAATTTTGGATTAGGGTTTTTGTGGAAGCACAAGTAAAGAAGGAAGAGGCAGAGTTGGGTGGAGAATGAGTGCCTCCAGGTTCATAAAGTGTGTCACAGTTGGGGATGGAGCTGTGGGAAAAACCTGTATGCTCATCTCCTACACCAGCAACACTTTCCCCACGGTAAACTTCTCTTCTTTTCTTCCTTTTCCGTTTGATTGCTGAGAAAGTGAAGGAAAAAATGTGAAAAGTTTGAGTCTTTGAGGTTTGTCTTTAGTTGGGTTTGCTTAGCTGAGCCCAGTAGGGTTTTCTGGTCACTCAATGTGGGTTTGCTGCAAGTTTCTTGAGCAAGTTTCTTTCTCTTTGTTTGGTTTCCAAGAAAATGTGGGAGAAAGAAAGAAAAGCTTTGTTTTGTGTATTGTGTTTCATCATTTGTGTTTTCACACAAAATCAGGAAATGAGAAGAAACTTGATTCTCATGATTTGATTGGGGGTAGTTGGTGTATTGTGGTAATTCATGCTAAATTCAACTTCAATTTTAACGCGAACAATTTCCGGCTTTTAATTTATTAAACTATTATTTTCAACATTTTTCAGTTTACCCTCTATTTGGTATGTAAAGTATTACAAAGAAATCTTGTATTTCACATCAAGTTTGAGCTCTTGTGCTTGAATTGAAATGATCAAAATGCTTATGTTGAAGTGCAGAATTTAGTAGGAGTTCTTGGTTTTGCCCATTTGACTTTGACCATTTCTTTGATTTGCCATTCCTTAACCAGTATCTAGTCTTATCTCACAATTAAGCCAAGTAACTGAGTTGAATGTTGAGCTTCGATAAATTTCATGTCTACAGATTTCTCTGCTTACACAATTCCTTGATTGATCATAAATGGTGAATAGACACCTTTCTGCGTTATACCTGTTTAATAGACTATACGATTGCTCGGCGTAAGGTGCTTTTTGTGATTCAAAAAGTATGGCATGCATGTAACTTTGAGAGTTTTCTCATATAGATTTGCATTTGTGTGATTGTTAAAAATTTCAGTACTTTTGTTTTCATATGTTTATTTATTTATTTCTGTATGAGATTGACTTTTCAAGAGATTGATTACGATTTACTGTCTTCCATTGTTCTGGGGAACAGGATTATGTGCCAACTGTGTTTGACAATTTCAGTGCAAATGTTGTTGTCGATGGGAACACCGTTAATTTGGGGTTGTGGGATACTGCTGGTAAGTCCAAAACAAAACAAACATTCCTTCCTTTTGTCTTCTTCTAAAGCTTGGATCTCATGTTTTAAATTTGTGAAACAGGGCAGGAAGATTACAATAGATTAAGACCATTGAGCTACCGTGGGGCAGATGTATTCCTACTTGCATTCTCTCTCATAAGCAAGGCCAGCTATGAAAATGTTGCCAAGAAGGTAAGACAAACTATCCACAGTCAATTCTTTCGTTTCCACCACCCTCTTCTTTCATCTACTATTGTATGATCATTGATGTCTAAGTTCACTGATGAAGCTTTCTTTCTTTCCTGCTTTAATGTTTAGTGGGTTCCTGAGTTGAGGCATTATGCACCTGGTGTTCCAATTATTCTTGTTGGAACTAAGCTCGGTTAGATCTCTAGAATCTCTCTACCCCCTTGCTTTCCTTTGTTTCCTATTACGCTACTCCTGAGTTGTGATTACTATGAGTTTTGACTTCAATTGCTCTATTATTCTGTAGTTTTCTTTTCCCTATGAATTTTTTTCCTAGGGTTGTTGCTTACCTAAGAATTCTTGGTTGGATCCGATAGGGTTCATTGCATACTTCAAGATCGAAAGGGATGGTCAATTGCATCTTTTGTGTTGATTGTTTCTGTTTTTTGTTACACTCTCTGGGTTGCTTTTTCATGCAATCTATACTTATTTATTAGCCTTTTTTTAGAATGTCAATGGATTCTTATGATAAAAGCTTAGCAAAGGTTACAAGTTTAATTTTGAAGAACCTTGTGACAGCTTTCTCTTTGTAATGGCACTAAATTGTTTATCAGCAGGTGCTCTTTGTAAACCCCCTTTCCAATCAGCATTTAAATATGTACATATGTTGGATTTACATGTGCATTTTGAAATACAAAGATTTGTCTGATATCATCAGGATTGCCTCATCCAATCATGTCTTGGTTATGTTGCCGTAGTGTCCACATGTACTCTAGTAAACATCATGTTATATTGCAGTAGCATACTGGATGTACTCTTTATCTTTTCCGTCACTCATCCTTTGCTTTTCATGACTGCTATATTTTATTGTTGTAGATCTTCGAGATGACAAGCAGTTCTTTGTAGATCACCCTGGTGCAGTGCCAATTACCACAGCGCAGGTATTTTCTGGTGCAACATGAATTTACAGTCGCATATTTCTTTGCTTAACTATTACATCAATCTTTTCTTTTTCTTTTTTTTCTCACAAAGTCTGGCAACTAATAGGATAAAGACCTGATTTTCTACATTTTTTTTGGTTTCTCATTTGGGTTCCTTTTGAAGGGAGAGGAACTAAAGAAGCTGATTGGGGCTCCGGTTTACATAGAATGCAGTTCAAAAACACAGCAGGTTTGTAACTTCAATTCAGATTAGTTTAGACCGATGGGGAAAGTATGCATTGGTCTAACATTGTTTGCGGTAAATACTCCTTTGTGAATGCAGAATGTGAAAGCAGTCTTTGATGCAGCCATTAAAGTGGTTCTCCAGCCACCAAAGCAGAAGAGAAAGAAGAGAAAGGCACAGAAGGCCTGCTCTATATTGTGATTTGTGATTGTCAGAAGAAAGTGCGACCAATTAGCCATTTATCCATTTATCTTTCTCAGCCCCTGTGCTATCTTTTTCCGCCTGGAGGAAGCCGCAGGCTGGGAATTGTAGTTGCGACTGACAGGTGTAGGAGCACTCTTTACGTATGCATCAAGTTCTTTGTTTGTGCTGTCCTTGCAGTGTTCTGATTTGTATATTAGTGCTTTGCATTACGATGTTAGTAACATGCAGAAACCTCTTCTCTTCGGGTTTGATTTCCCTAATGTATTGTCTCTATATAGTACTGAAATTCTACTTTTTAAGCGACGATAATATCCACATCGTGTAATCTGATTTAGTACACTTCAAAATTCAAGATTATGTATATGTATTATAAGAATCATGATAATTTTTCTTGCAGCCTTGAATGTTAGTGTGACAATGCTCTCTCTCTCTCTCTCTCTCTCTGTAATGTATATATGCGTCCGTATGAACATGTACAAAAATCTCTGTTTGTAATGTATGTGTCTGTATGAACATATACAAAAATGTTCAAGTGTGGTCCGTGAGAGGCTGGGCAAATGACCATTTTGTCATTTGTTCGGCCTCCCACAATTTTCAACGCGAATGTCCGCACCTAAATTGATCTACAGCCCATCAACTTTGGAATTGTCCCAGAAACTCAAGACATGAACTATTTGAGGCTAAGCACGAATATATCTTTTAATTCTTTTGGGTGGTAGGAAGCATCTGCAGAAATTTTTTAAGAGCTACATGATGTTATTAGGACGACGTAGCAATCACACCGAAAAGTTCTTCCAACTTATGCACAAGTAATCAAATTTGCAGCAAATTACATGTGACATAAAGTTAGAATTCTGTAAACAGAATAATGACTAGAGATTTGTGACAGCAAATAATATCTTTGAATTTTTTGTGCTACATTTCACATTGATGCGACTCTCTTGATTCTTTTGCTTTTCAACTTTTGTTTCTGGAACTGATTCTGTTTCCCACTTTCATCAGCCCGCAGTATGAATTCATGAACCTCTCCTCCAGGTCCACCACCACCACCACCCCTCTCATTAAATACACCACGACCTCCTCCCAACATAAACCAACAAGCTTCAGTTTTTTGGAAGTGGTTGAATTGAATGGCCTCAAAGAGAATATTGAAGGAGCTCAAGGACTTGCAAAGAGATCCACCAACTTCATGTAGTGCAGGTAAAAGAAAAGAAGAAATTATTCTTAAATTTTCTATTCGAGCGGTATTCTAGTCAATCTAATCTGAACTACAGGTAAGGTGTTCGAACTTTGGTGAATAAGGAGTACACTGTTCTAACCAACTTGCATACACCCAAGTATGAAGAAGAGAAGAGATTAGAAGTATTTGTAATTTTTATGGTGTTGTTTTCTTCTTTGTTCAGGTCCTGTGGCTGAGGACATGTTTCATTGGCAAGCAACAATAATTGGTCCAAATGATAGCCCTTATTCTGGGGGTGTCTTCCTTGTGACTATCCATTTTCCACCTGATTATCCTTTCAAACCTCCAAAGGTATGCAACAAGAAAATTCCACAAAACTCTTGTTCTTGCATAATTTTGTCACCCTTCGGTGAAATGTTTTCTTGTCAGACTTTCTAGTAACATAAGGCATTTATGTTTCAAAAGACGTTTATATTGTCATCGTCAGATTGTCTAGCAACATAAGAAGTTTAAGTTTCAAACTGTATAGTGTATGCTAAGCTAAGATGTTTATATTGTCATGCTGTGGGTATGAAAGATTGATCATATTGTTGTTACTGCTTAAACGTCTGTCTGGTTTTTGCAATATGACAATATAAGACCGGCAACAGAAAATACCCAAGATCTTAGTCTTTCTACCAGCTAATTCAGTAAGAATCTGCAGGTTGCCTTCAGAACTAAAGTGTTCCATCCAAATATAAACAGCAACGGCAGTATCTGCTTGGACATTCTCAAGGAGCAGTGGAGTCCAGCACTCACCATTTCCAAGGTAACACACACAATTTGAGTTTTCTGTTGATTCATATTTAAGCTAACTTAGAATCTTAATTTTTTGAGACAAGTTGAAAACTTTCGTGTCAAGTCACACATAAGTTAGACGATAGTCGGTGGCGCTCATCTTAAATTATTGTTTTGATTGAAATCTAATTACTGATAATCACTTGATTAATGCAGGTTTTACTGTCCATATGTTCATTGCTGACCGATCCAAACCCTGATGACCCTCTTGTGCCTGAGATTGCTCGTATGTGCAAGAGTGACAAAGTCAAATATGAGTCAACGGCTCGGAGTTGGACCCAGAAGTATGCCACTTGTTAATTAAAACCCTAATCTTATTTAAGTGATTTACCTCCTCTTTTTACTGTCAATAATTACTGCTTCTGTTATGAATGCTGTGGTCCCAACTTGTAATCTGAGCTCCTTTGCTTGAAACGAATATATATATATATATAGCTCACAATCAATAAATCCAATTAATGAAATAATCAAGGTAACTTTTATTAGTAACTCTTGCTCGAAAGTTTTGAAATCAGCACACAAACAAATAATATCGATTGTAAAAAAAAAACAAAAAACAAAAAATTACCAGAAAATAAGGATATGAAGATTGTGGGATCATGATTTTTTAGGGCCAGAGTAAGGCGATTGAAAAACGTATACTTTAGAGGTCCGATCATGGACTCAACAACTTTGATTGGGTTGAGCTGCTCAAATGGATGCGATGATGCCATCACATCCAGCTATGCTCCGAAAAGGTAGCGAAGTCCACTGACTTTGCTGAGATTGACCATTTTTGTTCCGCAAGACACAAAAACCTAATCCAATTAGGATCAAATGATCGTAATGGTTTTCTTTTGATGAAAGGCATACAAAAACTTCATGCACTAACTATTTCACCAGATATACGTCTTACAATCTATCACTCGAATATCGATTACCTTTGCTTGTTTCGGTATTGAAAAAATTCTTAAAATGAGGTAACTGTATGATTTTCCAAGGTAAAAGAGCCCCTAACCAATTCGAAACAAAAATAAATAGAAACATAGTTCCAATAAGGAGAACCCATGGACCATATTCTTCTACAATATGAGTTTTGCTCACGTCCCGAATGAATTCAAGGACATATTCAAAGAAATTCTAACCGTCAGTAGGAATGGATAATACCTTATAGCTTCACAGTTACATGTCATTTTTTTATTACTTTGGGTATCTCATTTTCTATTTTTATTGGCATTACTATAGTGGGATTTCAAAGAAATGGGCTTCATTTTTTAACCTTCTCATTACTCGCAAGAGTTCCACTGTCGTTAGAATAAGATTAGATGACTGATTAGATTACTAGTTTGTTTAACTGAGGTTCCCCGCCTAAGTCCAAGACTATAACTCAACAGCAAGCTGCCTTTACTTGGCTTCAAGTCCAACTGAACTAAGAGCGCTTTATTATCAAAATAAATATTTTGTAACCCCAATTTATCTTGTAACTAATCCCTACCCCTCCCTTCTTTTTTTCTTTGTTTTTTCTTTTTTTATTTATTCTTTCTACGAAAGCTTTAGAATATTATTTTCAGGCACTAGAGCGAAATTCATTCCTACCACAAGCTTTTAATAATATGGTCGTGATATGTCATTACGTGCGACTATCTCCACTATAGAGAGATGAATAAGATATTCTGACATAGCGGCATCTTGATACCATCGGAAACGGTAAAAAAAAAAATCTAAGGAATCAAAAAAATTGAAAATTTGGATTTATGTCCAATGGATCACACCCACCAAGAAAAGTATTTTGTTTTGGTTCGACATGTAATCATATATGAAATGGCAGACAATATAAATTTAGCAACACTTTTCCCCCATGATCCATTGCAGGAAAGGGATAATCTAGAACTTAGAGTTGTAAATTATATACTTTATGGAAACGGTAAACCAATTCGGGGAATTTCCGGCACAAGTATTCAATTAGTTTGGACCTGTTTACTATTGAACTGGGACCAAGATAAAAAAAAATTCTTCTATCGAGGAGGCTTACTCGTCCTTTATTGAAGTAAGTGCAAATGGTCTGATTCAAGATTTCCTAATAATCAACTTAGTTTGGTCACTCAACACTTGTACTCTTTACCTGCTTAAGTGTTCATAGCACAAGACTTTACTACTCAAGCTGCACTATATACTCATCACCAATACATCGCATGATTCATCATGACATGGGCTTTTGGTCGTATCTTGCCCAGATCGATAAATAGAGTTGAGGTTATAGTTTACCGAATAAATTGATAAGTCGGGCATTCCCGACCCACCAGGTGAAATCGATGGTTTCTTGGTCACGACCGGCTAAAGCTAAAGTTCTTTACTATATCATCAATTCAATATAGATCGCATAGCATATATATTATATTATAATATAATATGTTTGTACCATACTTGACCAATCCCGAAACTACTGAGCACCGGTCAACGTTATACCGTCAAGGACCCAGAAGAGTTTCCCTACAACCAGGAGGCCAATCACAGCGCGACACGTGTAGACATCAGAAGCCAATCATAGCGCGACACGTGTCAACATCAGAAGCCAATCACAACACGATACGTGTCAATGTCAGAATGAAACTAGAAACTCTTTTCTATAAATAGAGATCAATCTCTCACTATATTTCCTAATGTCATTTGTACTAAATCATTCACTAGTACTCACTAAAGGAGAGCTTGAACATATGTACTTGTGTAAACCCTTCACAATTAATAAGAACTCATCTACTCCGTGGACGTAGCCAATCTGGGTGAACCATGTACATTTTGTGTTTGCTTCCCTGTCTCTATCCATTTACATACTTATCCACACTAGTGACCGGAGCAATCTAGCGAAGGTCACAAACTTAACACTTTCTGTTGTACCAAAGTCCCTACTGATTTTGTGCATCAACATTTGGCACCATCTGTGGGAACGACACTTATTCCCACTCTCTTCAGCTTTTTCAAGCTGGTTTCCACAAATTGTACACTCTCTTTTGACTAGGCATCCCTTTCCAACATGGGGAGCGAAGGAAGCCACATCACACAGAATGACACCTCTCTTGCACCTAATGCGAAGCAACGAAAGAATGAAGGAAAAATGGTTGTTCTTCAAGCTAAAGTCGATGAGCTAAAAGCTCAAAACAACAAGATAACAATGAAGAATAAGGTCATTCAAGAGCAGTATGAGAAGCTCTTTGAAACGCTCCACGAAACTATGCGTACTCAAACACGCGAGCTTGTTGCCCCTGTAGACATCAACCATCATCTGGGTGCCCCCCAACACGGAGGGTCACCTTCCTTCGACATGGGTATCCCTGATGAGGAGCGAGCTAATCATCAAAATATTGATCAACATGAGACTTCTCTCAACCCAATTGCTTCGACCCGAAGCAGAAGAAGTGGAGGAAGACACCTCTTTGCAGAAAGGTTGGAATGATCGAATGCCGTTTATCGTGATTGCAGATACTTCCTAAAGCAACATCAAGAGAATCCCCTCCACATATGCTCGAAGATCAATGACCCAAGGGTTTCTGAAAGACTCGATCCCCTCCCACGACCCAGGCCAGCTGCCAATATAGGGAAGGAACGACATGTCCTAGAGGAACATGAAGGTACAGGGGACTCTGAGATATTCCGACAGACTCGCCCAAGAAGTCATACGGCGAGTCCAAGGAAAAATCGTACGCCCTTGCTCAAACTTTCCTACTTCCAAGAGGCGATGGAAACTTACGAAAGAAAATCCCAATGGTACATGACTTCACTCAAGACCCTTTTGTCCTACAGCTCATTGAGGAAGTAAACAAGTTGAAGGCCGAACGTTAGGCCGAGATACTTGACTGGAACCAACCGAGGCCTGGCCCTCTCACAAGGAGGATCCTTGACACCTCATTTCAAACGAAGACAAAACAAAAGCTTGGTTTACAACTCTATACTGGAAGGGAGGACCCAATTGAACACCTTAACCTCTTTGAGTCCACCATGGCATATCGGATGCACACCGATGAAGAGCGATGTCTTCTCTTCCCCTCCACCCTCTCTGGTGGAGCTCTAAACTGGTATTGCCGTCTTTCACCTGAGACAGTAGACTCATTTGAGGAACTGAGGAAACTGTTTATCTCTAAACACATCTTTCAAACCGATTGCTTGTATTCTGCAGATGACTTGTACATTATTCACCAAAAGCCGGACGAGTCACTACGAGAGTATGCTGGTTGTTTCAGCCATGAGTATTCTCACTGCGCTGAGGCAGATGACAAGACCGTCCTCAAGGCCTTCACGGCAGGCCTACGTGATTGTTTCTTTAAGTACATGATCAATGCCAACACTTGGAAGACTTACTATAAGGTGATGGCACAAGCTTACAACTATGCCTCCACCGAGGCAATGACATATCAAGGGAAACCCCCCCCCCCACAACTACCCCTTATCAGCAAGTAGGGAGTGGAAGCCAGATCCAACCAAATGAGAAGACCTCGACCTTCCAAACGGCAGCGGTGCCTCCCCCTGCCTTACTTAATACTTTACCAAGTCAACAGACATATCAATCTCAGGGCAAAAGGAAAGATTTTCATCCTTACCAGTCTCATTTTAGTAAAAGGAGTAAGGGACACTACCGCGATAACCAAGGGTATAGCCATGATAATCCCTGACCCCAGGCAGTCAACACAATGGGTCAAGCACGTGTCAGGACAACCCCTACCCCGAGGTATGATGCATACACACCTTTGAACACCACATGCGTGGTCATTTACCCCAGCATAGCACATTTGATACCAAAGCCAAAGCCGAGGCACCCGGATTACAAGCCCACGAAGAACACGGGCACGTCTTGCTGCTACCACGAGCATAACGGCCATATGTTGTCTTGAGAAGGCATGGCTGCCTTTTCACCAAAGTTCAAGTCAAAACGACGATCGGATGGGCCAGACATTCTCAGAAATGATGAAGGGGAAATGAGAAGCAATAAATCTCTGAAGTAAGGGGAAAATTCCTACAAGCAATAACTCTCTTAATGTACTCCTTGCACACAATTGGTGCCCTTATAAAAGAAAATGCAACATGGCCGTTGGTTCAAAAATTGAAGAGGCACCACTCTCCGGAATCCGAAAAGGCACCAATCTCCGGATTTCGAAGAGGCACCACTTTCCACACGCAACATCAGCTCTTCAGGTACCATAGATAACTTTGTCAAAGATCTCTGAAAAAGTTTAGACACATAAATTTTGAAGGTCCAACTACCCTACTATTACCCACAAGGGTAAAGGAACAGCACCACTGCTTGATAACTAGAAAGTCCCAATGTGTGTCAACCTCCGTGCTCCGTGGCAAAGCAGACTGGTAAAAATGCCCAACCTTTACTCACATTCGAGAAAACACTCCCAACAGGATTACTTTCTCAAAAATTGAAGAGACACTGCTCTCCGAATCTTAAGAGTCAAACTCCCAACATGATTGCTTTATTAAAAATCGAAATGGCACCGTTATCTGAATCTCAAGAGCTAGATCCCCGACATGATTTCTTGTTCGAAAACCGAACAGGCACAGTTCTTTGAACTTCGAGACCCAGATTTCCTTGGATAAAGCTTGTATGCTATCTTCACACGCAACATCAGCTTTCCAGATACCACATACCACTTTTTCAAAGCGCTCTGACAAAGTTAAAACATGTGAAGCTTGCAGCTCCCACTACATTGTTATAACCAAGAAGGGTAAATGAATAACATTATTACTTGCTCAAAAATCGAAGAGGCACCGCCCTTTGAATCTCGAGAGCCAGACTCCCGACAGGATTACTTTCTCAAAAATCGAAGAGGCACTGCTCTCCGAATCTCAAGAGCCAGACTCCCAACATGATTGCTTTCTCAAAAATCGAAAAGGCACCGCTCTCCGAATCTCGAGAGCCAGATCCCCGACATGATTGCTTGTTCGAAAACCGAAGAGGCATCGCTCTTCGAACTTCGAGAGCCAGATTTCCTTAGATAAAGCTTGTCTGCAATCTTCACACGCAACATCAGCTTTCCAAATACCACATACCACTTTTTCAAAATGCTCTGACAAAGTTAAAACACATGAAGCTTACAGCTCCTACTACATTGCTACGACCAAGAAGGGCAAGGGAATAACATTACTACTTGTTGTTAGGGAGACTCCTATATATGTCAACATCCATCCTTCACGGACAGGCAGACCTGCAAAAATGCTCAACCCTTCTTCATATTTGAGAGGGCACTCCCAACGAAGCCTCTCGAAATACTCAGCTTTCTTCCCACCCCCCCCCAAATAATACATATGCAAACCAGCCACACCAAAGCAAGTGTATCTCATATCATTAGGGTCAAAAGCAAGAGTATCTCATATCATGCTTTTTCCCTGTCTTTTCTTTTGCCTTTGTTCTTACCTGCAAGACAAGGAGAAAGAGAGCAATCAGTCAGCATTTAGAATCAAGCTTCCAGTCAGGAACTGGCTGCCTGGAACCCCTTGCCCGATTACTTACCTGGCAGTGCTCTCGAGTACTCATCTTCAACATCTTATGCTTCCATAAAAGATACCACATCTGCCTGAGGAACAGATAGGGCAAGTAAGAAGGATACAAGGAAGCATGTGGAAACAAGCGCAACAGAACACATGCCGATTCATCTATTACTTCGTCAATAGCAAAAGTATCCCATATCATCAAGGTCGAACGCATTCTTGATTTGATGGACTTGTTTTGACCTTCAAATTCTTGAGTCGGCCTTATATTCTGGAGGAAACCAGAAAACCCTCCAGCCCAGTTCAAGAATAAGCCTGCGGAAAGTTACTTTTTCAAAAGCAAAAGTATCTCATATCATCTATTCTCCATTTGCTTCTCTTTATCCTTGTTGCTGTTTACGACACAAGGAAAATGAGAACAATCAACCGGAAGCCGAAGTCGAACCTCCGATCCAGGTTGCTTGCTTGGAAGTCTGATTACTTACCTTGTCTGTTACCTCTTTCGGCAAATCTCCTAGCTCGGTGGCTTGGGGGACTCCTACTATAGGGTTTTGTATCACACTTAACCAAGCCCGAAACTACAAGTAAGCTTCAAGTGAAATTGATACATTACCTTGCGCATCTTCATCGGTTAAAGATACCACCCCTGGATGGAGGAAAAGTACTTCCAGAGAAGATGTCACATCTACGTATGAGACAGATAAGGCAAGTGAAAATAATACCATACTTCGGTACTTAGAAGTTTCGTGATTACTTAATGGCTTGGATCTTGCAAGTCCCCAACTGAGGAGCTTCCCTCACTCGGGAACTTAGGGGAGCACTGTTTGTACCATACTTGACCAATCCCGAAACTACTAAGCACTGGTCAACGTTATACCGTCAAGGACCCAGAAGAGTTTCCCTACAACCAGGAGGCCAATCACAGCGCGACACGTGTTGACATCAGAAGCCAATCTTAGCGCGACACGTGTTAACATCAGAAGCCAATCACAACACGACACATGTCAATGTCAGAATGAAACAAGAAACTCTCTTCTATAAATCGAGATCATTCTCTCACAATATTTCCTAATATCATTTGTACTAAACCATTCACTAGTACTCACTAAAGGAGAGCTTGAACCTATGTACTTGTGTAAACCCTTCACAATTAATAAGAACTCCTTTACTCCGTGGACGTAGCCAATCTGGGTGAACCACGTACATTTTGTGTTTGCTTCCCTGTCCCTATCCATTTACATACTTATCCACACTAGTGACCGGAGCAATCTAGAGAGTGTCACAAACTTAACACTTTATGTTGTACCAAAGTTCTCACTGATTTTGTGCATCAACATAATATATATTTATTATACTTCTATATGCCCCTATTTCTACTGTTTTTAGTGTGCAATTTAAAATACTTGAATGGTCGATTCCAACCCAATACATTTCATGACTAAAATGTGATAAATTAACCATAAGGCAGCAAAGACCAATGCACCAATTGTAGTATAATAGAGTTGTAATTCACTAGTTATTTAACTCGATGAATTTAGTAGATCTTTTTAGGAGGCCCAAATGACTATAGATAGAACCTATCCAATTTTTACAGTGCGATGGTTAGGTGTTCACAGACTAGATGTACCTACCGTTTCCTTTTTAAGGTCAATATCAGCAATGGGGGCGAGACATGACCGCAACTTAAGATTCAAGTACCATTGAAAGGACTATAGGAACAGGAGAGTTTACAATCTATCACAAACAAAATGTGTTAAGTTATGCTACCCATAGGAAAGGATCCTCTCTGGATCCTTTCCATCAAGGCCACAAATCCAGGCGTTTAAAATTTGATCCAGCGGCTAAAAACAAGGGCCCACTTTAAAAGTTATAATAAATGTAGTCGTTGGATCAAATTTCAAATGCCCGGATTTGTGGCCTTTATGGACTTGGTGGAAGGGATCTGGAAAGGATCCCTTTCCCTACCCATATATATCATTTTGTCATGTTCAACCATATTGCTTTATTGCAAACCCGCTTATTAATTATGAACTAGAAAAGTGTTGAGTCCCACATTGGCCATAGAAAATGAGAAATAATAGTTTGAATATCTTAATTCCACTCCAACTAATATTAAGGTCTTTAGTGATAAAATTTCACACTTGACGGATTGTGCAGGTGAGACAATATCGGCAGATTGGACACTTGTTAATTATCAAGTTGGGGACAATATCAATGTTGTTGGAAGTAGGTATTTGATCCGACTCTCTAATAATTCTACAAAATAAAGAAATAAAATATACTAAACTCCAAATGCATTCACTCAAAAATATTCCCTACAAACTCTCTATGCCTTACTCGCAAATCTGTGCCCCTTGTGGTTAGGTGTGGGGTATTCCCTCTTTCCACTTCCGTTGGAAGTTTTGTGCACTCAACCTCGTCGCTAATGTAAGGACATGTATTATTTGGTTTACATGTCCTTGTTATTAACACATGACGTCCTTATGGCGACAAACATGTACTATACAAGTTGTTAACCAGAAGTTGGTTTTATGTCTCAATATTTTATATAACAAGTATAGTGCTTGTTTGAATGTGTTTTAAATGATTAAAAACGCTTTTGGTGAAAATATTTTTGGAAACAATTCTTAGTAAAAATGCTAGTAAATCCTTGAAAAACACTTGAAGTGCTTCTTGGAAGAAGCACATAATTGGTACTTCTTGTAGAAAGCACTTAAAGTGCGTTTGGAACCCAAAAACATTTTATCTAAAAGCGTTTTCAGTCATTTTAAAAGCACATCCAAACGAGCTCATAAAATATATAAATAATGCTATAAGTAACGCATAATATTTACTAATTGCATATTTATTTCTTTTTATCCCATTATTCACTTTTTATAAATGATGTATTGCCTTGATGCTTAGGATTTTCCTATTCCACTCACTCTCAAAATCATTTCACTTCCATTAGCATACGTAAATAAGAATAATAATGTCGTTTGTACTAAAAACAAGTAATTTTTTCTCATAAAATATAGGGTGGTGCTATCCACGCACCCATTTTTATCTCTCACACACCCCTCTCAATTTTCAATCGCTGAATCGTGTGAATTAAAAAAGATCAATGGATAAAAATTAATAAGGGTGTGTGAAAGTAAAATAGGGTGTGTGAATAGCACTACTTAAAATTTTTTTTTTTTTTTTTTTGTCGAACTCAAAATATATTATCTAGGTTAAGCGTGCATGAATCATTAATGCATGCATGCCTTTCTATTATTTTCTATGACATTCAAACGTATTATAGTTCAATAATACAATCAAATAATGTCATTGATGTCATTGATGGCAAATAATATTTGGAGAGATATTGATTATGTATGTGCGTACGTGATTACCGTTTTTTTCGTTAATTTATTTCGTTTATATGATATTATTATCGAAAAGAAGGTTTAGTAGGGCATATCTTGATACTATTTGACCTACCATATATTCTCCTAACAAATAACGTGTACGCAATGGACGGCTCCAACAAATGGTGATGGAGCAACATGGTCCATTAATTGGAAGAGCAGTTAGCTCCCTTTGCTAGACTTATAAAACGTCGGTGGAAAACTGGAAAGTGGAAAACCCTACTTTAATTTATTAATTAGGAGATGCTTAGTTGTTGCTAATGCCAGAATAATTTGTTTTCAGCTACTTATATTTAAACTAGATAGTATCTGTAACACATTGTACGTTTTAATAGAACAATTCTTGGTACATACTCACATGTCATGTGGCTGTGCTCTCTTCTCATTCAAGTTTTTCTTGTCACAAAGAGAGGTCGAGGAGCTTAGGCTAAACTCAAATTTTGGGTTATGAGTGTAAAGGTAAATGCTCTATTACCGAAGCTAAGTAGGGAAACGATTTTCTCAACTTGAATATCATTTCAGTAATGGTTGTGTTTTGTTGTCATCTTAATTTCAATCACAAATGTTTTCTGTGTTGGGCAACCAAAAGAGTCGTAGGGGAGTTTCATATGTAATTAATCGTTTATCCCATGCAAAAGTAATTAAGGAAACGCATCAACTGATCAACATGTGGACCACGTAAATGTTTATTTTTTGAAAAATCGAAAAAACATGATTAACATTTGAGAAGAGAAATACTTAAAAGACTAAACACCAGCCAACTTGCAGAATTAGTTGGTATTAGAGTGATTTTTTTTTATCAACCTGTAGATTTGTTAGATTATGGAGCTAATAGGGTTTGAACTCACGTTGTAGCGCAAGAGTTACACTCTTCTCAATCACTGTGGTTAAGGGCAACTTGCAGTACTAGAATGATTGATATATATAATTTGACTAAAGAAAGTTTTAAGCAGACCGAATGCATAATTTCATCAAGCTAAGGTGGTAAAACGGTTGTATTTTAAAGCTACTACATGTTTATTAATAGGAAAGTGATTTTCACACATTTTTTTCTCTTCATTTTTTGTACGTATTTCCGGCCATTGTGTGTAGCTTCTTAATTAATTATATAGTGAATACGACTGTAAATAAAAAGAGATGCGAGATGCTAAAATAAGTACAAAAACCAACTCCCTTACCTGAAAGTTTAAACTAACCATAATAAAGTCAAAGCATTGTAAATGACATCTGACAATGATTTTCATCTGTGAAAACGAAAAACATAGTTCCTACGGTGGCTATTGACTAAAACGAATAATAACAAAGCAAAAACAAAATATTTCTCATCACGTAGTTTATTTTTTTCATCTTATTCATGGTAAAATTTGTCGTCTTCTAACTCTAAATATATGTGTATGTAACGATATTGGCTATAACAGATGTGATACTTATCTACTTTCGATTAAATTACATTAAAATAAAATTATTCTTTGAAAAAGCGTCACGACTCCACCTACCAAACCATTCCCAATTACCTAGTTATGGAACTCATTTTTTAATGGCTTAATCTAAAAAATAGACCACTAATTAATGAAAAGTCAAACACCCCAATTTACAACTAATTCATTGACATAACCAAGCTACATTAAGGTTAGGACCAACCCTAATTATAAAAATCTTCAAATAAATATGCCAAAATTAATTTCGTCCAAAAGTTTGATTTGACAATTTATTCATCGAAAAGCATGAGTTCAATTTTATTTTAAGGAAAACTAATGAAAAAAGTTTGAAAGCTTTGAATTTTAATGATAAGGCCAAAATAAAGAGTAAAGTGAATAGTACCATGATTGACTTTTTAGTGTAAAAATATGATTTTTTGTTAAAGTAATAGTACCAAGTGCTTTTCGTTAAAGTTCCCTTTATTTTATTGCTAAAGTGTTTAATTTATTTATTTTGATTTTTTTTGTCGAATTTATTTAGTTTGATTAACCAATTCAAATAAATTGAATGAAAAAGAAATTGTACGGCCACGGCCGTCTAGAGCCCTCCTGTTGTTCGTTAATCCGCAAAAAGCTGGTGGAAGTCCGTCTGCCCTCTTTCGTCGCATTTCTGGGATTTCCCGCGAAAACTGCCGGTTTTTAACGTCCTCAAATTACTATCTTCGTTTCTGCTCTCACTTTATACAAGAACCAAAAAAAACAACACAGGAAACCAAAAAAAATTAAAAAATTAAAAACCCCAAAAATTAAAGAGGCTTTGTCCACTTTTGGCGGGAATTCACTCTCTCTCGAAGACATTTTTTCTTTGAATAACAACCAATTGTGTATGTAAGCTTTTTTTTGTCAGATTAGAACTCGTTTCTGTTAATATTTATTTATTTGAATTTCTGGGTGTTGAATTTAGCTGCAGTCGGTGAGGCTGATGATGCTTACTTGGCAGCATTGGCTTTTAAACAACGTGTTTGGATTGAGCCACGAGTTGGTACAAGATTTAGGTACATGTTTCTTTCTCTCTTTTTTTCCTTCTTTTTATGTTTTTGTCGGATCACGTTTATCTTCTTCTTTATTCTGCTTACTTTTCTTCCTTTATTTATGTCAGCCGATGTTTTTTTCTTTTATTTTCAAATGGGATTTCTTGGAATTTTATAAATCTGCAATCTGTTGATGGGATATTTGGGTTTTTCTAATTTTATGTAGCTTTTGCTGCGGGGGTTGAAATGTTAAATTCAAGAAGTGGGAAGATTGAGAAACAGAAAGAGTTTGTAGAAATTGTGAGATTGTGAGAAGAGAGAGAGAGAGAGAATCAGAGGCATAAAAACATATAAAGAAAATGATACTTGAGGAGGCATTGAGGGACTTGATAAAGAAGAAGAATAAGAAGAAGAATGTTGTGTTGGTTGGGATTCCAATTGATAGCCAGAGCACAGAGCTTCTCGGATGGGCTCTCGTTAAAGTCGCCCAGCCCGGAGATTGCGTGATTGCAGCTCATGTCTGTCGAAGTTCTGGTAAATGCCTGCAGACTTAGTTTCAGTTTGATATATTTTTCGATAATTTTATGTGTAATTTGGTTTATATTAGCTATTCGGATTGTTTGACAATATAACATGCGAGACTATTTGGTGACGTAACGTTTAATATGCACAGATTATGTCTCGAAAGCCAAGACGATGTTGGATGGTTACGTAGAGGCTTATGAGGGGCTATGTGACATGAAAAAGGTTCCTACTCAATCTTCACTACTCTATCACTGCTTCAATTGTTCCAAAACTTGAGACTGGTTATGGATTTTTATGCTTAAAATTTCAGGTGGAGCTCATCAGTCAGGTCTTGACGGGAAGGTCAATCCGAAAAGCTCTAGTTAGAGAGGCGAAAAGACATTCTACCGTGGCCATAGTTGTAGGCATAAGCAATCCAAACACTCTTGGGTAGGGCACAGAGACTTTGATCTCAAAAAGAAACTTGCATTATTTTTCAAGTTTTTTTTTTTCTCATTACTCTAAGCAGAGTTCATTTGCAGCAGTTGGGATTCTACGGCGAAATTCTGCGGTAAGAAATTGCGACCAACCACTGATGTTGTGGGCATCCACAACGGGAAAATTGTGTTCAGAAGGTGCACCAGCAACCAACTACCAGGTTGGTGTTTTGAGTCCTGGAAAATACTGAGAATTATAAATTAATTAATTATTTATTTATTTAATATTAAAAATGCACTAACAATACTAAGTTCCTTTCTTCAGCTTTGGTAGGTCTCACAGAAGACCCAAGACCAAGTCTTTGCTTTGAGAGTCTCACTCCTAAAGGATACTCATCTGAATTTGGTGACTTTGAGGAGGATACAGAAACCCCGAAATCTTCTGATATGGCAGAGAGCTCCCTAGATGGTTCGAAGCACAGTAGTGAAGACACGATGTATGAACAAAAGAGAGTGCCTTGGAGATCAACTTCACTTGGTGCAGCAGAACATGTGGTTAAGAACCTTGGCTGGCCCCTACTTCGAAGAGCGAGTTCTGCCAATCCTCAATTTCCCGCCACCAGGGACATGTCTGTGGTGCAATGGGTGATGAGCTTGCCTGACCGCTCTCCACAGCAGTCTCCTCAGTGTACAACTATCAAAGAAAATCCGTTCGAACGAAGTATAGGTGACATTGTTGATGAGAGTATGAAGGATGGTTTTTCTGCTTTTGATGAGCTTCCTGAAAGGTTAAAGCATCTGCTCCAAACAAAATCATCTGGTTGCAGATGGTTTAGTCATGAGCTTCTAAAAGCTTCAACTTCTCAATTTTCTTCAGGTTTGATATATATCCTTTTCCCTTCCTTCTCTCTGTTTGGATTCTTTTAAGTACTTCTGTTTCGAATAACTTCTTTATCTTTTAACAGAAAATCTTATCGGGAAAGGAGGATGCAACCTCGTCTACAAGGGAACTCTTTCAGATGGGAAGCCAGTGGCAGTGAAGATTATGAAATCATCCAAAGAAGCATGGAAGGATTTCACTGACGAAGTCGATATCATGTCCTCGCTGAAGCACAAAAACATTTTACCTCTGCTCGGGTTCTGCATCAAAGACAACGTTCTAATCTCTGTGTATGATTTCTTACCTAAGGGAAGCTTAGAGGCAAATTTACATGGTAAATATCAACTACTTTTCCCATTTTTTTACTTTCTTGGTAAAGATTGTTCAAACCATGTTGATTTCAAAATTGTAAGTGATGCAGGCAAGAACAACTACAAATCTCTATTGTCATGGGAGGTGAGATTTAATGTTGCTGTTGGTATTGCTAAAGCCCTCAGTTATCTGAACAACGAATGTCCTCAACCAGTTATTCATAGAGATGTCAAGTCCTCAAACATTCTTCTCACCAAAGATTTTGAACCGCAGGTACTGCTTAATCAGAGTAACACAAATGGTGTTTTAAACACGATCAGAGTCTTATGACATTAATTAAATGCTTCCATCTACGTGACAGTTATCTGATTTTGGCCTTGCAATCTGGGGACCAACAGCTACATCTTTTAAGACCGAATGTGATGTGGTGGGAACATTTGGTTATCTTGCTCCCGAATATTTCATGTATGGAAAAATCAGTGACAAGATTGATGTCTATGCCTTTGGCGTGGTCCTGCTAGAATTATTATCAGGAAGAAAACCAATTGGCTCCGAGACACCAAAAGAACAAGAAAGCTTGGTCATGTGGGTATGATCCACCTCCCTAATTTGAATTTTTGTTCTTATTTTGTTTACTTCTTTTGCGTGTTTTGGATAAATGACGCTGAATTACATCTCAGGCAAAGCCGAAAATAGAGAAAGGTGATGTAAAAGAAATACTGGATCCAAATTTGGATGGAAAGTTTGATGAGGTTCAGGTGCTGAGAATGGTTCATGCAGCAAAACTTTGCATCACACGCTCAGCCCGCCTTCGTCCTAAGATGACTGAGGTATGAAAATGTCATATCCAGAGTAGGATTCTGTTAGTATTAGTGTAACAAAAGAATTCCAAGTTTCATCATGCTCTTTCTTTCCACCCTCAGATACTGAAGCTTCTGAAAGGGGATTCAGATGTCGAAAATCAACCAAACTCTCAATCTTTTGACATAGAGGAATCAGAAAACTGGGATGATAATGACGATGAAGTTTATCCAAATTCAAGCGCAGAGTTGCATTTGGGTCTTGCGCTGCTCGATGTGGATGATGATACAACAACAACATCGTCAAGTAGCGTGGAGCGGAGCAACAGCCTTTCATGGGAAGAATATTTGAAAGGGAGATGGAGCAGATCATCAAGCTTTGATTAGCTTCTTTTTCTACTCTCCTGTTTTGTAAGTTTTCAGCATACTTGTGCAGCAAGGAAATTAGCATCTGTACAGTTTAGGGAAACCAAAAAAAAAGGCGTGCACCCAATGGTTGGGGTGGATTGTAGATAAACATGTATAAATAAATCGTAGAAGTGATCGTGTGAAAGGATGAACATCTGTAGCTTGTTTCATTAGCTTGTCAGAAACTCAGTTTTTCCAGCATAATCACAGAATGAGAGATCGAGATTTTGTAGATTTTGGAATAATAAAATTTGTTGCTCATGTAGCAGGCAGCCTATGGGGCTCAGATGCTAAAGTTATAGAAAGATCTTTGGTTACTACTAGTTTTATATTTATGTGATGCTTCATGCTCTCGCAGACACTTAAATGCATTAAAAATTGAGTGTAAATAATGTATAACAAATGGCTGAAATAATCGTAGAACAATTGGAAAAACATAAAATTTGTAGCAAAGCCCAAGTACTTCAAATTTGGGCCATGACCTCCCTTTTGGAGTGTGGTGTCACGAACAAGACGCAAAGCTTTGCCCTTACATATGGGCACTTTTGGATTTCGAACGAATTTATTGTTTACTAGCCCAAAACGGCCTTTTAAGTTTCGAAGATATTTTGTTCTTTTCTCATTTTTCATCCCCATAGAATTCCTAGCAAACCTTATCTTATTATATTTAGATCAATAAGTTTAGGTTCTCTCAAATACCTAGTGATATCTAAATTGCTTGTAGATTCTAATTTATGGTATTTCGTTCGATATTCGTGTTTAACTTATCACACTAAACTAAAACGGAAGTTCTGTAACAAAATTTGCAATGTAAGTCAGATAACTGAAAATTCAAGTTTTATACTGTAATTTGATTTCAACAAAAAAAACCTACGTACACAAACTTAACGCACTAGTTTCTCGCACTAATGCCTAAAAGATTGTTGTATATGGCTCATTGGATAATAGTATAAACCATCAATGCTAGCACTAGCTTTTTGGATTCCTTAGCGGCGCCTTATCAAAGAGCCGATCGTCACACTCAGTAGTGTTTTGAGTCTTCAAGGGAGGAGGAACCCAATTCGAAGTTAGCTCTCGAAATTGCGACTCGATCTGCATAAAAGTCTGCATTGTTTTCCCTTGTCTTCCTCTTGCTCGTCTTATGGTTCTTTCTTTCACTTTCGGCCTTCTCCTTTCGTGTGTCCTTCATCTGCAGAGTAGTACACGATGCGGACATCATTGTCAAACCTTTGAACTGAGGAACTAGAAGGAAGAAGCAAGAAAATAATCAGGTCTTAATTTCTACTTTATGGTTGCTTTGGTGTCTGGCTTCGGAGCAAATTGCTATGGTGTTATATATACTTTCCTATTTCTATTTGGATTAGGATTAATTAGTCTGTCCAATTTTTATTTGGATTATGATTTATGAGAAACAAATTTGTAGTTGTGTAACACAAACTGGCAGTGCAAAATACCAGGAGAATTTTTTTGAAAAAAAACATGAGAAAAATAAATTTCTGAATTAATTAAATAAAACAAACCTAACTTAGGTGCTTTTTGAAAAAGCACTTTCAATTACTTTTTCAGAATTTACAATTTTAATTCAAGTTTCAATATATTTATAATAAACACATTTCCAACATAAGCACTTTTCATAGAAGTGATTTAAACGAGTCCAAGCAATGCAGAAAATACATTTTCTTATTGTAATTGTGTTTTGGAACAAGAACTTGTCTCTGTTGGTTTCGTATATAACACAAATTTGAAGAATGTGGAAGGATAATGTTGGTTTCTCAGCTTCTTGGGTCCCTTTCCTCGCTCTCCAGATCAGACCTAGTAAGGTCAAACAAGCTTAATCTTCAAAACAATTGGACATCAAATCATAATTTGCCTCCATCCAGCTGTATCATTAGTTCCAGCCTTGTCTTTACTTTTGATCAAGGAGTAGGATTCCTTCGCTCATAATTTCCCTTTCCTTCCCTTTTCACCTTTTTAAACAATTACGATTGAGTCACGTCAATTAAGATCGCCTTGAGGGTAATCCATGTAGGTGCCCACCTAGGGCCTCCACTTCGGAGAGGCCCCAAAACATATACATCATGTAAATAACATATAAATAAAGAAAATAAATAAGAAATATCATAATTCATTTGTTAGTTGAGTGGAAATGTTTGACTTCCATTTTCTTTGAGGTGATGGGTTTGAAACATGAAGCTGTTATTTTAGTCATTAATTTTTTCTTGTTTTTCAAATTTACTCATAATCCTTCTGTCCAAATGCATATAAAGTTATATAACACAAGTCCCTTAGCAATCTATTTTTCTTTCAACTTCTCAATCTTTTCATTTCTATCAAATGTTTAAATCAACTATCACATGGTCTTGAAGATTGTACTTTAAGATAATAAAAATTTTGAATTTATATTTTACTTTTCAATAGTTTATTATTCAATGGATTATTTTAATATTCGATTCGTTAGTGTGATGCTGAGTTACACAAAACAAACAATTGGTGCTCTTGAATTTATTATACTCGTCAATCAAGTTTTATTGTTTTTAACTCTCTTGATCGTTAAGTTTTATTGTTTTTCACTTTCAATCTAAGGCTATTGACGGTAAACATTTGACACATTTGCTTAAAAAATGTAAGATGTGTGATATTCAAGTAATATTTGTATATCTATCTTCTTTTTATGGTACTTTAATAATATTTGGTGTAGAAATATATTTTTTTTTATTGATTTAGTGAATTCTTTTCTTACATATCAATGTGCAAAAAATCATCTTACATATCAATGTGCAAAAAATCAAGATCCAAGAACTTTCCAAGAACTTTAGAACCCACTTCAAACCAAATTCTCGAACACGGTTTCGAAAGAGAGTCGAGACATTTGAGAGTCAAGACGGTCCGACTCACTTTCGAAAGAGAGAGGTTGGCGGAATCTCTGAGCCACCGGCCAATCCCAATCCGTGGTATGTTCATCTTTCTGGTATTTTCTTCGCGTTGAATGCTCCCATGTTTTCATCTCTAGGGTTTTCTCTTCCTTTTTCCCACCGCCTCTCTGTTCCCTAGGGTTCCTCCATTATTTTATATCTGCCACAGAACTTCAATCGCCTTGAATAGTTCTACGATTTCATCATTTTACCCTTTTGAATTGTCCCTATTGTTAATCGTCCGCGCTGGAAATCTTTCGTTTTCAGCCAATTCTAATCGATTTTAGATTTTGGGTTGTTGAATTCCTATCTGGGTCATGATTGATTTGGTGGATTTCGCTCTTTTCGTGCAGAACGGGAATCAAGAACCTCAAATTTTCATCGGGGTTTCTCTGATTTCAGTCTGTTAAGAGTATCGCGCTCGAAATTTGGTCTGGGTCGAGGCCAAGTTTTGAAATTTTGGTGCTTCTTCACTCGATTGGAGCTTATTCCTCTTTGGTCTTCGCGTTATTCACCCTAATGGACGACCAGGAGGTGTTTCCGGGTGCAAACATGGGCGGTGAACTTGCGAGTAGTTGCTCAATGGACAGCTTCTTCGATGACCTGCTTAAGGACACTCATGCTTGCACTCACGCCCACACTTGCAACCCACCCGGCCCTGATTACTCCCACACACACACTTGCTTTCATGTGCACACTAAAATTCTGTCTTCAGCGAGTGAAGACAAGGCCGGAACTGATGATACTGCTGAGTCTGGGGAAAAGAAATCAAAGAAGCAGCCTTTGGGTAATAAGGTAGCAGTTCGTAAGTACCGCGAGAAGGAGAAGGCGCGGGTTAAGTTGTTGGAGGATGAAGTTGTGAATTTGAGAGCTGAAAATCGGCGGTTGGTGATGAGGTTGCAGGGTCAGCCTGCATTGGAGGCTGAGATTGCTAGGCTCAAGTGTTTGCTTGTTGACATTCGAGGAAGGATTGAAGGAGAAATTGGATCTTTTCCATATCAGAAATCAGTGAATCCGATCCTGCCCAACCCAAATATGCCCGGTGCCATTTTTATGAATCCGTGTAATGTCCAATGTGATGATCAGCTTTACTGCCTTCGTCCAGGGATGGATGGGAAATGTGGAGATGGTGCAGTGATGAATGGGCAGGATTTTAACGGCTGTGGTTTTGAGAGTCTTCAGTGTTTTGCTAATCAGGATGGAGGAGCCAAGGAGCTTCCTGATTGTGGACTTGGAAATGGGGTGTCGAATGTCAATTCTTCCGGCACAAGTAAGAGGAAAAGTAAGACATAAGATCCCTTAACCTTGTAACCTGTATGAGCGTATGGTTATGACTATTTTGCATTTGTTAGTCGGCTAAACGGAGTTATTTTTCTGATTTTACCCTTCTATTTGTTTTCTGATATTTGTTGCCGGTTCTGCTGTTTTAGTTGTGTTCTCTGTAAGCATTTTAGTTGGGTTTTAACCATGAGAGATTTTGAAATGTTGATATATACAGAACTTGTCTCATGAGTCTTTTGTGCATTGTATAGATGGGTCTTCGGGGCACTACATCTAGTTACAAAGGATTAATTTCATTGAGCAATGATGGACAGATCATTGTTAATATGACCAAGTCATCTATAATAATTCGGTAATTGCAAAATTGGGCGTGCATGAACCCTTTATTACCTAACATAATATGAGCCAAAGTAGTAGTATTTACATTATTAATTGTCTACTTCCCGTGCGAGTTGCTGAAGATTATTCTTTTGTTGTCCTTGTCCATGAAATTAATGGACCTGAACACAGCTGTTTGGAACTTGGAAGTGTGCAATTTTTAACTGATTATTATGTTCTGCCCAATTAGGAGGGACTCGAGCCGCAGCAGCAAACTGAAGTGCTCAGGAAGGAAGCACTGACATTGTCCCAAAGAGTACATATATCGTCATGCAATAAGTAGTTCTTCAAACTGTAGCATCAGCTTTCATTCAGGTCATTTTGTGTTTATGGTTATGTTTCCAAATTTTCTATTACTTTTAACATGTTTGGTTCTTGGAACAAGTATGGTTTATCAATGTCAAGCTGAAGTTTTGCTGGATTTGCTGCTAGTATTCTTCAAATTTTGATTTAAGTTTGCATGTCCTTTAGTGCTGTAAACTTAGATGATGTATAGCCAGCCAGTGAAACTTATGGCAAAGCAACTTAATGGTATTCTATGAAACTCATATTCTCTTGACTCTTAGCCTTCTAATACTTGTAGGCTACTGATAAATCAGTCAAATTACCTCTGGCTCATGTTGTTTTTCCGAGTTTCATTTAATCTGCTTTAAGTAGTTCTCGTTTAGTCATTCCTGCTCTTTCTAAGACGCATAAATTCTTGATTGCTGAATTACAGAACTTAGGGAAGGTGGCATGTGATTTCTTTCATGTTTCAGTACTATGAGCTGCGAGCAGGTGAGTGTTAATGTAAAGTTTCTCTGCATGATATAACTTAAAGAGCGGGTTTTGGTAAAAAGGAATAAAGTATACATTTATGTCAGGAAAGAAGCTTCTTGTTCTAGCTCTTAAGTTTTTTTTTAAAAGGATTCTTGTCATCCACAATTGGTGACTGACTAGTGGACAAATTTCACAGTATATTCCCCTTTGAGTGATGCATCTGGCCATTGTGAAGGTCAATGGAAACCCTATTTCCACCATTGGCGTGAAAAATGACGAGGACGTCCGTAGGTTCATTGCCTGCCTTTTGATGGTCAGTCAGATGATGAGAAGAATGTGCTTCTGCTAACCAACCCACCCATTGAACTGATGGTGAATTTCTTATAGTTCTTTTTCATTTATATTATGGGTAGATTTTTAGTCCAAGTATTTGAGCATTTGGTCCAAGTAACCTGATATTCATCACGAGGAAACGAACATTATAAGGTTTCTCCTTTTTGTTTCCATTCTTGTCGGATGATTGATTTGTGAATGAGGGAAAAGGATTTAAAGTGGTGGAAAAGATGATATTTTGAGAGTAATTGCTAGGAAGAAGAAGATTGTTAGAATTTATTTCATGTGCTGTTCATAGAAAGGGAGATGGTTTGGCATCTTTCCTGACAGGGACAGGAACGGCCTTCAGGCTTACCAACTCTTGTGGTGGTGGTGGTGGTGGTGGATCTATAACCTAACTTTTACTTCTTCCGCTTATACCGACCTGCTTTTGGAATTAAAATTAAGTTTCCTCTTTGTTCTACCTCCTATTCCCCTTCTTTGTTTCTTTCTTGATCCAATATTAACCCGGCATTTTTGTTAACACGGTACACCCGCCTCCCGTTGATCTGAGCTCATCAAGACTGTTTATTTTCGGGTAATATTGTTATAGAATCTGCTCTACTTTGGAATAGTTTATGTTTGTTTTCTGGTAATAATGTCATAGAATCTGCTTTGAGTGATTTCACATTTCTTACACAAGTCCAAGAAAACTCAAGTCGGAAGGGATGGATGTTATGAGTGTCGAATTTTACTGTGAAGATATTCATCTTTGTTGGTAGGTGAAAGGATAATTCCTTTTGTTTTCAATACCAGGTCTTTTGTTTCTCTTTTTTACGAGCGACCATGGTTTTATAAGGTAGGTGCTTCATTTTTATGTGGAGTCCAAAAATAACGTCCGATTCGGAAATTTACCTGCGATGTTGCATATAGCCTTGAGACAACCTTTAGGCCCAGTTTGTTATTGCTTATTTTTATAAAAAATGGTTCACTTTAAAGTTCAACAGTAATAAAATGTTTGGTAAAAATAAAATATATTGTTTTTTAAAAGCAATTATCTCCGAACAGCAGCTTTTAAAAACATCTTGTAGGTTGCTTTTGAAAGTTGCTTTAATAAAAAATGAAGTAGAACTTTTATAATATTTTTAATTCTTGTAATAAGCTCATTAATTTTAAACAATGATATTATTTATCATTTTAGACATTTTTTATGCCTTGCAATCATTAGCCAATATGCTTTCATCCTAGGCATGGGGGAAATACACCAATCCATCCTCAAGTGTATACGAGTGAATGGTCTTAATCAACTGGGCCATGAGCTCCTAGCACTGAAATACGTAACGTTTCTCGATTATGGATGCATAAAGAAAACGAAACTAGTTGAAGGTTTAATTTAACGTCATTAAAATCATGCGAAAGAGATTAACCAAGTAGGAGAAAATCAAAGTTTGGCAAACCGATTATCCAACAGCAGTTTCTGAGAAGCTACATGCTCTTCTACTCTCATAATCTATCTCTAGAAAGTCTTAAACACTGCTCCTAGCAAAAGACCTTTCCCACTAGCCAAAGAGGTACGAAAAATATCTTCAAGCTCACGGTCGAGATTTTCTGATTACACACAGGAAGGTTGGGCTTGCACGTCATCGTCGTCGTCGCCAAATATGCTGTCAGCAATCTGCCAAACCTGAAGAGTGTTGTCTTCAGAAACGCTTGAAATGACCCATGGCTCATTTTTGTTCCAAGAGAAATCAGATATCTTTGCTTTGTGACCGCCATGTACAAAGAGAAGTTCTGGTGGTCCGTCATCCCCGTCTCCCTCTGCCTGCTCATCCCCAATCCTAAAAACGCATCAACCATATAAGTTCATAACTTAGTACGACAATGATTTGAATTTTTAGCCCCAAGATATAATTCCCAATAATGTTCTTGCAATCAAATGAAACAGAAATGGACTTTTGACACAGAAGATAAACGGAAACAGAAGCATTTCTAACAGAACTAGTCCGAGAAATGGAGTACCTGTTGAGGTCCCAAACCATCAACCTTCTGTCATCAGCGTACGATGCCAACACAGTTTCGTGACTAGGATCCCATTCAACCTGGAATACTTCCTCCCTACAAGAACAAATAGAGGATTAGGAATCTCGGTTTAACGACTGTGACCTGCAAACGCTAATATATGAGAAACGATGAAGACTGCAACAATATGTTTTCTTGACATGAGAAAGCTATGCCCAAATGCATAATATGAGTAGCCACTATGCATTGATAATTCCAAAATTTATTCATTTGTTGACAAAGGGTTCATGCTTCAATTATATTAGCACAGCAAGTCTTAGTTTCAGGAATTTCTACTGCACAATATATTAAGAATCTAAGGAAGTGCAGACTGGCCGTCAAATTAAGTGCGTCACTTGTAACAAACAAATGAGAAATTGTAAAACAGTAGCTTGAGGAATCGGGCTACTACATCAAGCTCAAAATTATGGTTTCATGTACTTCAAAGCCAAAAGAATTCATAAAAACTTGCCAATCGTGTCATAAAGAATAGGTATCATTAGCATAATGTCGATATACGCTTGATGAGAAGAAATGATGGTAGTATATAATTGATTTTACAAAGAGGACAACAGGGGATTTGAAAGCTTACCCGTGAGTACTCAGAACATGCAATGGCACTGTCAGATTTCTCATATCGAACAGACCAACAGTGGTGTCTGAAGATGCTGTGGCCAAAATCCATTCATTATACGGATTGAAAGAAAGATAATTTACCTGAGATCATTAGACAAATGAGAATGGAAATTTACAGAACATTAGTGACAGATGTGAAGCTACATAATTAATACTTTTCTTTCAGCATATACAAAAATCAGTGACAGAAGTTATTACTCAGTCTGTGTAATTCAAAGGGGTAAGTATTTCGGGAACAATAAATCTCACAAACATATATTGAAAAGCCACAATCATATAAATGAAATTGTTGTAGTCACCTCTTTCTCATGAGCTTTGACACAATGTTGGGTTTGGTTTGTGCGCAAGTCCCATATCATCAACTGACAATCATCCCCAACAGATCCAAACAAATTCTCGTTCTTTGGATGCCATGATACATCTCCAACCACACTCTCATGACGCTGAAGAAAACCATCCAGAATTCACACATTCAAAACACTAACAGCCCAATAGCCAAAACATGCATAAGACATTTCAAGAACTATTAAGTTTTTAGTCCCAAAATTACCTCATAAACGTGGATTGGATCAAGCACCTTCTCTTGAGCCGAAGCAGAAACATCCCACAAGCAAATTTTACAATCATATGAACCACTCAAAAGGTAACCCTCCTTCAAAAAGCTCCAAGACAGGCCATACCCTTCTTTGTCATGACCCCTTAACCTCAAATCAGGATCACAGGCTTCCTCTTGATGCTTCTTTCCTTCTTGTTTGGAACAATCAAACACATATACATCCGTACCGCTGGTCTTTGCACCCACAATAGTCGGCTTCTGCGGCATCCATCGTGCCCTATTCACTTCCCCAAACACCCGAATCTTCTGCGTTATTTCCACCTACAACCACACCAAGCACAAATGCAAACATTTTCAGCCAGAAATTTTAACATACAGTTGGTGCCCACAAAATATTTCTGACAAAATTCCGACTACCCACGATTCATTTCTTCAAATTAATGAGAACCCACATCATACTCTGGAAATCTTAAGAAATACTTGGTACCCCAGAAATTATTTCTATGAAATGAGTGAAAAGGACCGATCTTTCAGTACCTTAGGCATCACAGGGTCAGTTTCGGAAATGGCGCCAAAGTTGGGCTGGGATGTGGGGAGGAGGGCGTCGGCGACCATGAGAAAGTTGGGGTAGTCATCGGAGGTGTGGGTCCCAAGAACGAGCTTGTGGACGGCGAGGGAAGAGTCGGTGTGGGGCTGCGGCGCCGAGGGAGCCCAGTGGACGGTGAGAGACGGCCATTCGAGAGGGTGAGAGATGATAAGGTCGTAAAGGAAAGGGCTGTTCTTCTTCCAGACGGCGTACTCTTCCTCTAAGACAGCTGAATCTTGGTCCTGGTCTTCCGCCATGGGTGCGGCTGTCACTTCGAGCTCTTTCGCTTTTCTGCTTCTTTCTGATTTTCCCGCCAAATGTTGGTCTGAGACTCTGAGTGAAGGAAAGACTCGGGTCGATGGGAAATGTCAAGGGTTTATAATTGGGATGATTTAATGGGCTTTTATGTGGCACAACGGGAGCAATAGAAGCCCATTTTGTGGGGACCATTTTTGCACTTACAGTTAATGGGTGTACTTACGTTGATAATGTCTCTTATCACATTTGTTTGTGTTGCCAAACATTGAGTATGACCCTATATATTGAATTACGAAGTATATTATCGATAGTTGAAATTTAAATGGATAATTTGACAGCGAGTATTTTTCTCTAGAACTTAATATTTATATATTGAATTACAAATTATATTATTAATAGTTGAAATTTAAACGGATAATTTGACGGTGAGTATTTTTCTCTAAAACTTAATATTAAGACAAAATAATGCCAAAAAAAAAAAAACTTAACAAACGTAATGTTTTTGAATTATAGAAGTACTTTGCATTTTCATTAAAGATTCATTCCATAAACATTTTATGAAAGTAGTTTTAGTCAATTAAAAGCACTTTTAAACGAGTCATTGATCTTTCAGCCAATTCACAATTGGCTGGAGGTACTTACCCCAAGACATTGACGGTTGTTTGCCAATCACATACTATTCTCCCCAAGAAATTCAAGGACAGTTGCGTTATTTGTCACTATTTTGAATTTAGGTAAAAGGTTGCGCCTAATTTTCGGCACGCATATACATTAAGGTTATTGAAGCTATTAATCATTTCAACACTGAATTCCAGCCCTTGAAAACGAAGTGCCATCTGCGATCGCTTCCATACTTTAGCTCGTTTCAATTAAGTAATCATTGTGGGTAAGTGCGTTGTATGTTTTCTTAGGTGCCAAACAACTTTTTCAACTGCCCTCAATCATTCATCCTAAATACTTAGGCAAGTTGCAACATGCCCAAAATTATTGTGTAACGTGACTAAACACGTAATATGACTTGACATTTTTTTTTTAAAGCCTACCGACCTAGCCCCTTTTTTTTATTTTTTATTTTTCAGAAGATTATCCAGGAACGAATTTGTACAATTTAATTTATCGTTGTTTTTGTTTGATTTTTTTATGATAAAAAATGAGTAAATGTTTATAAACTGAGAATAATGGGTCTGATTAATCAAAAAGACCCAAGAAATTAAAAATAAAGGAGATCAATCTACAAACTAAAATATCTAAAATATTTCATAACATCCAACAACTTGATATACAGTCATTAGACCAACACATACCCAATTTCACAATTTTGATTTCGCGACAAACCTAAAAGAAATATTAAAAAAGAATATGCAAAGCACACCTATGACATTGACATATCAAAAAACAAATTAAAACATTTTCTTAAAATTAAAGTCTAGATTCCACATGTCACGTCGCAAAAGTGACAGCTCACATGATAACGCACGCATCGGGGTTTTCATCGCTGAACGCCGTGGTGTAGCGCACTTCCGTGGAGCTCGCACGTGCGAGGTTCCTCATCTGCGGGTCCTGCGAGTTCCGCACGTACCCGGACGGCGCCTTCTTGTCGTACACTCCAGCGGCGTAAGGGTGCGCCACGACGTCGTATGGGACGTATGGCCAGAGCTCCACCTTCTTCCCCGTCCGATGCGCGACGCGCGCCAGCACCTTCCCCGGATCCACGTAGCCGACGACCGTCAGCTTGTGGGCCTTGCGCTCCACGTCCACCTGCGTTACGCCCTTCATTCCTTCCACCGATCTCTTCACCTTCCGCTCGCATCCTTCGCAGTCCATCTTCACCTTGATCTCCACCGTCTGATCAGACACAAAACAATTCCATGTATAAGTAAACTACATACGTGACATTGTACACGTGGCGATTGGGGAATGGATTTTTCTGGGTACTGTTCTTGGAGAAACAGAGACAGTAGGATGGAGCTCTAAAGAGTAAACGAAATGGATTTTATCCAACAAAAAAGTTATGAATCTAGAAAAAGAAAATGTTCGAGCTATTATGAACTAGAAAAGCAAAAAGCAGAAAAGGCTACAAAAGATAAATACTTATTTTCAGCTCCAATAAAAAAAAAGCCAAAAATACTTGTTAGATCTCAAAACCCACAAACATTATAAGTGGCAGATTAGCATTTTTTTACAAGATATACCGAGATTTAGTCCTGCGTCGCCTCGATTCGTGTTTTCAGCCAAAAAAAAACTCAGAAATAGATAAAGGTTGAGAAGGAAAATATAGAATTACCTGGAATTGCCTGCGTTTCTTGAAGCTGGAACTCCCACCTGAGCAATCAAATAGATCAGAAAAATGATCCAAAACACCCATTTTGAACCCTTTTGGATTTCGAACAGAATTTTTTAGAAGATGTGAGAAAATAAGGACTCAAAAATATCTCAAAAGCTTTGGTTTTCAATTTTCGGAGAGGAAATAATTGGACCGGGTAAACAAGTGAGTAGGGTAGAGGGGTTGCTCCAATTTTATAAGCAAAAGCCTCTTGGGATATTTTGTAATTTTAAAATAATCTGCGTCGTCCGTATGCACCATCGGAAGATCTGGGTCGTCAGTTGCTGTCAGCTGTAGGCAGAAGGGTTTATCAATCTGCTTTCGCGACACGTGTCCTTAAGGCTCTGGTTCGATAATCTAGTGGGGGGCGAATGCAACGATTAAGGACGGGGTGGACGAGGCTCACGCACCGGTCATGTGGGGCCCGGGGATTTGGGCGCGGAGTTGCTAGTGAGGCCCACATCATGAAGTGAATGGTCAGAGTGGGACCCGCTGTGTTGAGTCCTGTTAAATGGAGTGGTGGGACCGGAGGATCAATCTGATGGGGGAGGATGGGATCCCACAGGCTACAGCATGGCTAACCGTGTGTTCAAACCTGTTAAGGACAGAGCGGGGAACCGGGATCTTTCGTGCGTAGATTCGTGACAGTGTATGGATGAGTTCGGACTCCGAGACGGTGGTCCAACCGTCCAACGGCATATTTTGTTTTCCCCTTTTCTTTTCTTCTTTTTTGTGTTGAGAAATGTAATTTCGAGATAAATTATATTTAAAAAATCGTGACTCGGAGAAAGAGAACTGAATTTTGTGATTACATTGCACGAATACCATATGACTTATAAATATGTGCATTTGTCATATAAGACTTACTACAACTTTCGAAGTAAAACTTATAAATTTATTTTAATCAGCTCTAATTTTCAACCAAATATAAGTTTTAATCGAAAACTTATTTTTGAAACAATTTTAGCCCAAAATTTTTTTAGGTGGGTGGGCTAGGCCACATATATGTGTATTTTGTTTTAGTTTTATATTTATAAATTCATCAAATATAACGATTACGAAATCTATCGATTCAAATTTAAATCCAAAAGCTAAAATAATTATAAAAAAAATCTTTCATTTGTTTCATATTCTTTCATAGTGTTCTATGAGTTTTATGGTTTCGGTCTAATGATTTTTCAATATTTATCGAAATCTAAATACTTTTAGGTTAAAATGTTCATAAAATTATCATTTAGTACTACGCTGTAGTGGTATTCTTCTTCACTTGGAAGTGAGAGGTCTTAGGTTCGAATCTCGTGGATGGCGAATTCGATACCAAATTAGGCTACCCATTGTATGGCTTAGCCTAACTCACATCCCCTTTAGTGTAAAAATATCAATGTACTAAAAAAAATTGTTCATAAAATTAAATTATGATAGTCTACATAATTGTTTTTAACAAAAATTTACTATAAGAAAAAAAAAATATCCTAAATTAATTCTTTAAGAATCTCATGCTAAAGATTTAAGCCGTTTAAAACCTAAATTTATGGATTAAAAATTTTAGATTTTAACCCAAGGGTAGGAAATGGGTCTAAGTGAAGAAAATGTTTTGTTTTCAAGTTTTCTTATTTCTAAACTGGCAAATGCCCACACCTTCTGTGTATGAACAAATTTTTTGTTTTGTTTTGTTTTGTTTTTATTAAGAAGTGTGATTAGTTTTTAAAATTAAAAAAATATCAGTTAGGAAAATTGGACAATGATGAGCAGTTTCTTTTAAGTGAGCATGATGTTTTCATTTGTTATTTTATTCTTAATTTTTAAATACGGCATTCTATACTAACTTGGTTGTGAGGTTGCTGTAAAACAGAAAAATTTGTGTTTACGTAATTACTAAATTGCCCATATTTTTTATTTTTTTTATTTTGGTGAGAGAGTTAAAATAGTAATTTCATGGAATTCTAGTTGACAACGAGAATTTTATTAATAGGTAATTTAGATTAAAAAAATGAACACTAATGAAAATAATTTGAAAACTTTGAGTTTTAACGATAAAGACAAAATAAAGGGTAAAGTGAATAGTACCATGATTGACTTTTTATTGTAAAAATGTAGTTTTTTGTTAAAATGAACAGTACCAGAAGCTTTTTGTTAAAGTTCTCTAAAAAAAAGTATATCCTAGTTATGCAAAGCAGTAAATTTGGCCCAATTTTAGTTGGTGTGTGGTTGTGAGTAATCATTTATGTATACGGTAATGGATATTCCTCGTTTATTCTGATATTTGAAGGGCATAAAGAGTAATACTTGCAAACGGAAAGAGATCATCTCCGGATCTCTTCCACTAAGGTCATCAAATCAAATTATCCAGACCTTTAAAATTTCATTCAACGGACAAAAATTATTACACTTTTTAAAGTATCAAAACAGGTGGGTCGTTGGATGAAATTTCAAAGGCCCATATCACTTGATCTAGTGATTTTGGTAGAAGAGATGAGGAGAGGATCTTTTTCCCTTGCAAACAACTCCAAATAACTTCAAACACTCAAGTTTTGCTTGATCAATTGGAGAAAGTTTTCATTGTGACGGAAACATGGTACACTACTTATTTTTATATAAGTGGTGGAAAATTGTATTTTTTAAATTATTAACTTATTAGCACACATATTCCACCATTGGTATAGTAACATGTGATGTACTACTCTGTGTTCCAGTCACACTGAAAAATCTCTTGATCAACTGCTCGGTTAGGCGTTCGAAATTAATTAAATCTGAGTGTTTGGATATATATATACATATATGATCTCGTTTAGTATAGGATTAAATTGGAATCAATAAGCCACTATTATCAAGGCATGTTAAACATAGAAATAAAACATTTGTGACCAATTTAAAGGTAGAAGATGAATTATTAAAGAAATTTCAATCCCCCCCAAGTGGTGATTATAAGATGGATTTTTTTTTTTCGGTTTAATCCGTTTAAAAAAAAAAAAAATCAACCTCATTTACATATTCAATATAGATTGAATTTAAAGAATGATTCGTTACAAATTAATGAGACGACGCCCGTAAGTAGTAGTTGATGATATAGCGCTAGGTAATGCTAGAAAGGCTAAATTTGGAGACAAAGTTTTGAAAACTAAAGGATATGAAAGTTGATGATTGGTTTATTACTTCAACGTTGATAATCGTACTTATTCCTATTAGTGACACATCATTTAGTTTGTAAATCTAGTCTTCAAATTTAGTTTTCATAACATTAATATGTGCTTCCTTTTGTTGGAACACATGGTCCCATACTTGGCCACAATTGAGGATACTACTCTGATCTGGTCCTTCCCACTTCATCTTCCTTTTGGACAGCATGCTTATACCACAGCGTCCAAAGTGTAGACTTGTTAAGCTTTAGCTCCTTTTAAGAGGGAGTTCATCTCGAAAAATGAAACTTTAAAGGGACAACAAATATCGAGACAGTAACAAGTACTGTACGATGTACCATATCAATTGGCTTATGTATACTATTCTAATTGCTAGCTTTTGTTTTGTGAAGGTATATATCAAGCAAACAAGGAGGCCTTGTTCACATCCTACACTCAGTTTAACGATCAAATATTCTAATCGCTAGCTGTTGTTCTGTTAAGAGGTATATATCAAGCGCACGAGGCATTGTTCACACCACACACACATTTCAACGACTAAATACTCTAATCGCTAGTTTTTGTTATGTGAAGGTGTATATAGCAACCGCACAAGGAGGCAATGTTCACACCACCCACTCATTTCAATGACCAAAATACTCTAATTGCTAACTTTAGTTTTGTGAAGGTATATATATCAAACGCACAAGGAGGCCTTGTTTCATCACCCACTCAATTTAATGACCAAATACTCCGATGTAATGAGTCATATATTCTTTCTTTTAACACGTAAACGTGTTGTATACTATCTTTATCATTTTTCTCGTATACTTAATTATGCGAGTATTTGGATAAAAAAGAGAAGTGTATATTGCATGCAAGTTTCTCCCTATATTAACCATTCAATAAAGTAGCAAGTGGCTATTTATTACCTTGGTGGAAATGTGATGTGTCTTTACATGACGGTGTGTATTCGAATTCTATTAGTAGCTAATTTAACATCTAATCTAATAAAATCTATTATTTGACAAAAAAACACACGAACCATTTAATAAAGTAGTGATATACGTTAATATGTGTACGTCTTTTTGGTTGATGGTTTGGACTGTCTGTTGTTCTTAGTATTACACTGTGATTTGCGGAAATTTTTTAATTGTGATGAAAACACAAGTGGTGCACCACGTTTTTTAATAGGAGTGGTGATAAATTTTATTTTTTAAGTTATTAATTTTTTAGCATACATATTTTCTTATTTGTATAATAACACATAGTGTATCATCTCATGTACCGATAACATTGCAAAATCTCTCGTGATTTGATTACTTGCTTGTTTACAATAAAGACGACGTTTCATGTTACCCGAAAAAAAGATGTCGTCTCACAGCTTTGAAAGCCTAATACTATTTTGTCGGATTAAATGTAATAGCTCAGCCATACATTATTCAAGCTCAGCCATACTATTTTGCGGATTAAATGTGAAAGCTCAGCCAAAGCCAGTGCCAGTAAATACCTAAAGTCATCATCCGATTAGTTTTTAAAGTTTGGATTTATTTGTCTGTGGACTGAAAATATGCGGAAGTCGCATTCTGTCAGATTATCAAATAATTAACTTAATTAATTAAGGGTTTTCATACTATAATCTTCCAGCTGATGAAAATAATCATTAGGCTCTGCTGTCTGCATGTGCCTTCGCACAAGAGGACATGCATGTATCCAAACTAGCTAGCTAGATCTTACTACAATTCACTTGAATATATTACAAGTTACAAGTCCAAACCGTAAGTGTCTTTTTAGCGAGATCATTTATATAAAAAGAAAAGAAAAAGAAAAAGAAAAAGAAAAAATATGTGTTCCCTCCATTAATAGCTTTTTTTTATCCATTCCCTTAATCTGTACTATTTTATTAAAAGTTAGTATGACAAAAGCAAGAACAACAACGTTCAACGAAATAGGGAGGGTTTTATATGGGTCTTCTTTCTAATGAGGAGTTTGCTGCAAGCCTGCAACTCATTCACCGTCCTTGAATGAAATTGTTTAGACTGTAAGTATATATATGACGTTTAACAATACAAATAAAACTGCGTAAAATGTAGAACATATAGCCCTAGAAATAGATCGGTCTTCTGTGCCCAAATATTTGGAGGGTCCTTAGGACCTTCATAGACGTTTTTCTAAGACCTTTGGTGAGACCACCCGGTACCTCTATGATGCCCATGCTTGCCAATGACATCGTTTTTCAATAAAAAAAATTTACAGTGCCGAAAAAACGTTTCAAGTTCAAATATCTCTTTCTCATAAATAATGAATGCATATGTTGCATCGGAGATTCATTTCCATCCTAGATATCCAACTTTATTTGTCTTTGAGATTGGCAAGCCTATGTTATAGCATAACATGCATGGTTGGTTTCTATATTTATTGATGAATCGACGGAGATGCCTGCACCTCTAGATTTCTAGGGCATGTAAATACTTAATTGGATTTAAGAAAACTCACCGACTACTAAACACTTAATTAATTTAAAGTTTAAACAAGCAATGATCTTGTCTTGACTTTCCGTTTCTTGTTATGGTGAAGTAGACTTTTAAGACTATTCATGCAATCTTTAAGGCTCACCAGCCTCACCTCACATGATAGTCTCGTTTCATCTTTTGTTCTTTTATTTTTGTTTAAACATTAAACCAATACATTAATTACAACAGACTCCTTAAGGAGATTTTCATTTAGAGCAACTCCACCCTTGTGGATTGCTCGGGGGACAGGCGAGAGAAGAAGGGCCCGAGGCCCTGTGGATTTGCTCCAGCGTGAAGGAGCCCAAGCAGAGGGCCTGTGAAGAGTTGACATCCCGAGAGCCCGAGCTCCAGGCCTTTTTTTAATTTTTTTTCTGTCAGGCGCGTGCACCCCACTCGAGCGTGGGGGCGCGTCGCCCGACAACTTTTCAGAAAAAACATAAGCCTTTTTAGACTTCAAAGTTACCGTTGGGAAGCCACGTGGCTTCCCACGGTCCGTTAGATCTCAACGGCTATTTAACTTGGACCGTTCGATCTTATCAGTAAAAAAAATCTTAATTAATATCAACCGTTCGATCTGAGATCAACGGTCGATATGAATATGCTTTATAAATAAATAAAAAAACGAAAAAATAGTTTTAAAATTAAGAAAAGTTACCGTTGTGACACGTGGCACAATCTGGAGTGTTGGAATTCAATTTTTTTAAATCCAACGGCAGAGATTAATTATTTGAATAAAATATTTAAAAAAATTGTAAAAATATCTTAAATTAAAAAAAAAATGTTTCTACTTTTCTATAAATACCTTCTCATTATCATCTACCTTACACCAATTATCTTGAGCAAATGGGTGGGAGTAGAACTAAAGAATCGATATCTAGTCGTTGGAAATTACTTAGCCAATCGTTTACTATTTGGAGAGACGCCTTGGCACAAGCTAGTAGTAATATTCGAAGTGGGGAAAATGACACGTGGCGCAACGAGAACGATTTAAAATATCTTATCCGAGATTACAAATAAATTTATTTAGTATTATTTTGTAAAAACAAAAAATTAATAAATATTTTATTGCCTATTGCTAAGGCTATTCAAGTGCAAGGGTGGAGATGCAAAAGGCAGTTACTGTTCATTATGGTAGTTACTGTTCACATGGTGGATTAAATAGTGGATTGCCTGAGGGGAGAGCTCCAAGGGTGGAGTTGTTCTTAAAAGAAGAAGAAAAAAAAATGTATTAGTTGGGGAGCGAACTTCAACGATCTAAACGGTTTCTTTTTCAAGTTGCACTTCATAGATCATTCTTGCAAAATTTTAGCCAAATCGAAAATATTGAGGCATCTAATTGAGTTAAAAATTTGACGAACACTATGTTCTAAGAAACATTGAAATTTCATTGTAAACAATTAAATGGAGAAATCGTTTCATCTTTTGTATAGATGATCTATGATTCGAGACTTACAAAATAGCCAATTTGGATTGTTGCAGTTTGATGTAATGTAAGCCTCACAACTAATCCCTATTTTTCGAAAAAAAAAAAAGAATAAGAATCCCTTGTTGGAAGTCAGGCTCTCAGCTTGTCTCTCTGAAAATTTTACAAAGAATCTGTAATTATAATCTTCACGTAAAGTTTTATACAGGCTGGATACATGTCAAAATTAAAAAGATATGTTTTGTAGAAGAGTGAATGAAATTCATGACAGTGATCAAGATTATACAACCATATATATTTCCTCGTAATGAGAAGGATAATGTTGATGCATTCACGAATTCTAAGTGAAGGTATATATGATAAACAACATTTAAACAAATTAACTGTTGTGACATATGTTCTTATCAATATGTGATTGTGTAAATCCTAAGTAGAGATAAAATAGGAATCCTTTGGGATCTAGAAGATCTTTCCTAATATACTTTGTATTACTTGGAGAGCAAGTTTCTCTCCTCCTAATTACTATAAATAAAGGCACAAGGACTGAGGAATTAACAAACAATTCCTCAAGTCTATTCTCCAATCTCTCTTCTTCTCTTTGCTGCACATCTCTGTAAAATATAGGCCACAACACGTTATCAGCACGCTCTTCACGCTGTGCTTAGAAGAATTTAAAGAGAATTTATTCGTCTACAATCAGGGGAGTATTACGTTTCAATTATTTTTAATTGATTAAATCTTGATTTTATTGCATTCATATATTGTTATTGATTCAATTTATTTTTCTTCTTATGTTGAACGTGATACAAGCTTGAAGATGAAAGCCGAAATTGAAGAAATAATTTTTCTGCATCAAACCAGTTCATTCATATCATCACGCAATCAGGTTCTTCCAAAACAACGGTTTTTAACTCGATATTTTTGAAGCCCTGATTGCATGAACATTCACCATGATGCATGACCCAACTTTACGTTTAACGTATTTTAGATTCTACATAAATTGTGTATGCCTCATAACCAAAATTGCTACAATTATGTGAATTTGATATTTTTCATGAATTGAATCTTACATATGTACATGCATTGAAACTATTATTTGCATATGCATCAAAGTAAATACGTGATTCATTGAAATATATATACAATTGAATTATTTATGAATATAATTGAATTGAAAAAAAAAAAATTTGGAAACGGGAAAATTAGGGTTCTTCGAACCCATGCCTTTGCATTATGCAAAAGCCGCAAGAACCCTAGGGTTCCCTCCCCGTGACCCCAACAATACTGGGCTCACACGAGCCCACTATAGATTGCAAAGCACTGGAGCAAAACCCTTGCTCCATCTGAAAAACGCCTTCGGCATCAAACCCTAACACAAGGTGCCGCTCGAAGTCGGCCACGGCTTCAACGCCGTTATTGCTGGGCAATCACACCTGCAGTTGTGATTGGGACCTCGCCATTGTCGAAGACGATGGGTTTTTTTTTTTTTCAGAAACCCGATGAACATCGACGGGTTCTTTGAACCCCAATCGTTCTCAGACCTCTGACGTTGAAACCAAAGTTTCCGTCTACAACTCGGGTTCCCCAGTTGAACCCCCAAGCTTTGCATTGCCATAGACCCCGAGGACAGTCGCCAGAAGCGACACCGGCGTTCCCCCGGTTCGAATTTGACACCCAGCGACGCTGGGTTGTTCTGGTTTTCTTCAACCCGAGCCCTATTGGGCTCCAGTTCCTCGGCCCGTGTGAAAAGAAAAAAACATTTTTTTGGCCTGCCAGCAGCAGCCCAACCCATTCCCCGTGAGCCTGCAGCTCACCCGTGACCCCCTTAGTTATTTCTCTCCTGCCCGTGGGCCTGCAGCCCCGCCAGAGACTAAACCTAGCCCAATTTTGGGCTTAGGTCACATGGCAAGATTTATATATAGCCACTCGAGGACTTATTTTGGGCCACAAATTTTATTTGCCTAATTATTTTAGGCCCAATGGGTTATATATTTTTTCACCCACATTTTAATTTGGCCCGAAGTCCAAATAAATTAATTCAATTATAATTATAAACCTGAAGTTATATCTTTGTATATCCTTGTTGTATATTTGCTTGCATATATATATATATATATATATATATATATATATGTGTGTGTGTTTGTCTGCAGATATTATGAACTTAAAATTCATACTTCTGAACCCCAAGTTTCGGAAAAGTGCCATATGAACCTGAAGTTTCTTAATGCGCAACACTCATGTTGAGACCCGAAGTTCTCCATGCTTAAATCCGTTTAAACCAAACCATGTCTTAGAACCTGAATGTTCTAAATTTGTTGTTTATGGAAATTTTATTTCCTAAAACACCAATCACATTCTTGTTTCCTCCATTCAGCGTATTGTCGAACCGTAACAAGTTCGATTTCACTGATTTGGAAGTTTCGAATAGTAAACTACTTTATGTGGATACAAGACGTGAATAAGCATCCGCCATGATCCTTATTCGAAGAATTATGCCTGAAGCATATCCAATGGAAGTACCTCCCTGCTGAGGACTCCATGACTCTTCAAATCCGTTATGGACTGTTTCAAATCATGCAAAGATGAATTTTTGCCTGAAGCAAAACATGATTGAAACTGTTACGTCCATGAATAGATACAATTCTCGTAGTCCATTTGTGAGACTCATTTTGCTCCACCTAATACATTTGGAAGAGCGAAATTTGACATGGACGGCCTATTGGCCGAACCCCATTGTTTTTTTTGGTTTATTTTGTGAATAATTTATTTTGTTCTCGGATTTAAGATTAGTGTTTGGATGTCACCATTATTCTCGAATAAAAGAGTTAATTAACGAAGATTACCACATGTGACTACAATTAACTCATGCTTAGGTATGTTTTGTGGGGAAGTTAGCTGTCTGGTTCTATGCTAACTTCATACCTAATCATCCCCCGACAACCTTTCAGGCTTATCCAACCTGATTGTGGGGCATGGCACTGCCCTATATTGTCCAATGGTATTAACTTTACCATAAAGGGAAGCCTTATACTCACTTCGTTCCGGAAGAAAGCATTTTTGAGCTTTAAGGATATTCGAGAGTATTATTACCATATTGAAACCAATGTAGAAAATTGGAGTAAAATTCATTGGCATATTACCATTTTGCACTTCTTACGAATATAGTTAAATGCATATTCTAGAGAAGATGGAACGCTTAACGAATGGATTACATCCATTCAAGTCCACTATGTGGCCGGCCAGAAGCCCGCGATTCCTAAGGAATTTTCGCTATGGATGTACGTTTGGGATATCTAGGATGATTCGTGATGCACCGTTTTGGGCATCCTTTTACCAGAAGTAAAGAAATCATACCTGGATATGTATTATACCTTAGCACCCTCCATCTTTTTACAAAGGATTCAAATGGGACATTTGTGGATAGATTCAACCACCCTACGGACCATTTAAATATTCTATAGTATTGGTTGATGCTTCTACACGTTTGTCACACGTGTGGTTGTTGTCCACAAGTTGCATTCTCCACACTGGTAGCTCAGATTAACAAGCTCAGGGCTCACCATCCTGATTATCTGATCAAATTTATTTGATTGGATAAGTTGGAGAATTTACATCGACATTTACATCGAACAATTTAAATCTCGATGGATATTGCATGTCGGTTGGGTTTTTTGAAAGTTGAACATCCAGTCCCATGTTTATACCCAGAACGACCCAGCAGAAGTATTCATTAAACGCCTTCAAATGATTGCGTGGTCGACTGGTCATACGTACCACAGTTCCCGACCTCTGCTTGGGGCCATGCAATATTGCAAGCAACCATGTTGGTCTGCCTGAGGCCCGTCACGACCCAACCTTATAAAGCGCGTGTCAGTTGGTTACCAGATACGAACCCGACATATCGCATCTGCGCGTCTTTGGTTGTGCGGTCTATGTGCCATTTTGCGCCGCCCTTACGTACACAAAAACAAAGGGGTCCTCAGGGAAGGATGGAAATCTATGTCGGTTATGATTCTCCTTTAATATTCGTTACTAAATAACCTTTGACAGGCGATCTCTTTACCGCTCGTTTTGCGGATTATCACTTTTATGAGACAGTCTTCCCGTCGTTAGGGGGAGATAAGAACGTCACCGTTCCTAAAGAACGACGCGAATTATCGTGGACGTCCCTACTATGTCTCATATCGATCCCAATCTAGATCGTTAGAGTTTAACCAGACACTTCCTCTGATCTAGTAAAAGTGACGAGATCACATATACCAGCTGCAAATGTGCCTGCAAAGATGTGTACCAAATGTACTTCGGACCTTTGTCCTGAAAGTAGGAAAGCCACAATTGTGGCCAACCCTCGTACATTGACGGCTAGCCAATCAATCTATCTTATGCCAGAAGCATGGTAGATCACTCGGTTCGAGGATTCACCTCCCCAAAAGAGGAGGAACGTGGCACGAATGAATCCGCCCCTCGATCGCTGTCTCAGACCTTTTCATCTCATGAGATTAAATCCGGATAACTCCCGAGACCTGAAGTTCTTGGTCCAGTATACTAGTTTGGATGAGATATGGAATTGGAATGAGATTATCATAAATGATGTTTCATTTATATGGTACCGACATAAATGAAAAGCGACGATAACGAATCGCGTTCCGTTGATTAATATCAACGTAGAACTGATTGGTCAACTAAAAGAATCAATCTATGACGAATGAGATGAATGAAATAGTGCAATATGACGCCTTGTGGCGCAAGGTTTCTCTCATACGCCATGTGATTGATCGCAGCATTACAAACGTGGTTGTAGTATCTCTGGGATCGTGATATGAACCTACATGGAGTTTCCAAAGGACTTACATGTACTGATTCAAATAGTTCTAGACCACAAGAACATCCTCTTGATTCTCAAGCGGCCTTCACTTTACGGATGCAGAACTATCCGGGCAGATGTGGTATACCCGTCTAAGTGAATATTTGATCAATTAGGGATATATGCCCCTGCGTGTATAAAATCCGAAATTGCTAAAGTTGAGAAAATTAACTCACATATCGGACTATAAGATGAATGATCTTGGGAGAACTTGACATTACCTCGACCTGAAGTTTCGAGCTAGTTTTGATGGTATTCTGGTTCACCACTCAAACTAGACCCAGAAGGTGTTACGTCTGAGTATATCCTGATCATCTGTATGCTAGATGCAAATGAGACCTTTACGGAGGGTATGGAGCATAAGGTTCCATATTGGAACGTGAGGCAGCCATATCTAAGTACCATTGGCGTTTGTTGTACTTAGCTCAAATGCACTAGATCAGACATCTTATGTGCTGATAATCTTTTGGCATAAAGCAGCACTGCGCCTAACACGCCACCACCAAATTTGGTGTTAAAGACGTTTTTCTGTTACTACGGATTTGGGCTTATTCCCTATGCATCTCAGAATAGACCACACCCCCTTGATCTTCGGAATGATGCCTACCTTGTGGGATTCGCTGAATCAGACCATTTGTCTGACCGCACAAGGTACGTTCCCGCATGGTTATGTCTTTACCATTAAGGAACACCGCAATATCTTGGAGGTTAATTAGATAGACCTTTTGTTGCGAAATCTTTTTGAATCGTTCCAAGACTCACTATGTCTCATCACGTGAGAGATATGGTCGAGAATTCTTGTTGAGCATATTCAAAAATCCTTGCGATTTTCATCCATCGTTGAGTCCCAACAACGATCCATGAATACAACGCTGTATGTATCGACCAGATCATGATACATCCAAAAAGTCAACACCAAGCATATTGTATCTACATCAGCATGAGCATCAAAAGATTGAAGTCAAGCAGTCCAATCCCAGACAACCTTACCGACATCTACACAAAGTCACTACCAAAGTCTACCTTCCAGAAGCTTGTCCAATGAATTGGTATGCGTAACTTTCTCATTTGCAATGCTTGTAGTTTCATTTGGAAGTTTTGTCAAACTCAGGGGGAGTATCTAGAAGTATACTCACTTGATCTTAATGTACTCTTTTTCCCTACGATTAGGAGCATTTTTCCCACTGGGTTTTTGCTACCTAACTAGGTTTTAACGAGGCACCCATCCTGGGCTGATCATACCCTTGTGAGCTCTTCTACTTGCGTCCAGAAGACGTATAGTTTTGACTTAATGCAACTTCTCACTTTTCTCCTTAGCCTATGGGCTTTTCTCCCACCTTGGGTTTTGCCATAGTAAGGTTTTGTGAGTTTTACCACTCCTGCATTCTTCCGTCTTTTGAGACTCGCATTCGCTACTTGTGCCGACTAAACGAGACGATTTCATCCACTACTTCTACATTTGCCTGAAGATCTGATGCGCCATCTACTTGAGTATTTGCACACTCAAGGGGGAGTGTTGTGACATATGTTCTTATCAATATGTGATTATGTAAATCCTAAGTAGAGATAAAATAGGAATCCTTTGGGATCTAGAAGATCTTTCCTAATATACTTTGTATTACTTGGAGAGCAAGTTTCTCTCCTCCTAATTACTATAAATAAAGGCACAAGGACTGGGGAATTAACAAACAATTCCTCAAGTCTATTCTCCAATCTCTCTTATTCTCTTTGCTGCACATCTCTGTAAAATATAGGCCACAACATTAACTACTTTTTAATAGTGTTTCAAAAATTAAAAAATGTCTTGAATTCGAATGTCTGTTGAATATAAAACTTCAAAGAAACATAATTGAAGAGTGTGGATGTAAATTTCTCCATTCTTGTTCTTGGACAAAATTGCACCTACAAAATAAATAACACCTTAGGTCAAGGTCAAAAGCCTCGTCCATGATGAATTGGGAGGGCTTTGACTGAAGAACCTCCGATGCCAAAGTTAGAATTTTGAGGGAATATTGTTTGAAGAATTTAGAGAATTTAGCAAGAAGATTTAACTTGGGTTTTTGGAGAAAATAGAGTGATATTTATAGGGGTGTGGCCGGCCACTTGGGTGGTTTTTTGAGTGTGATTCACAATTTATTAGCTAATTAATATAATCTGAAATTAATGATTTGGGGGTTACCTTGTGGAGAAGATTTGATGAGGATAGATGAAATAGGTTTTGAATAATTACCTATTTTAAGCACTTTTGACCTTGATTGAATCATGATTGTCCACTGCTCGTGTGTAGGAGTTTCGGTATGTACTTGAGAATAATTTTGTCATTTTTATCCTGCAATCCACGTGTCGTCTTCATATTTTTCTCGGTTAATTTTTGCTCTACAAACAGCATCAAAACCAACAAATTAAACGTTGTCTGGATGCCATTTTCTAGCAACAGTTCAAAACGAGTGGCGCCTGCATTTGCTTTTGCTTCATGCGGAAGGGACCTCTGCACTGCTCCAATATCGGCAGCTGCCCACTGACCTGGTCCTCCATGCATCCCTCGCCATCTAAATTTGTCGCTACCTCAATGTGTCGGAACAACCTCAAGTTGCACCAGCTAACCACAACATGGAGAAACTCATGACGAGAGATTAATAAAAAAGTTAAGACAAAAATTTGAAAGAATAATCAGAGTAGCTGCAGTTTTTTTTTTTTTTCATTAAGCGTAACATATTTAATTCACTTTGTAATATACAAGAAAAGTGAATCATTTTCGTGTGAGTAAAACGCACTATTTTGACCAACTGATCTAACACATACATGCGATTAAGAAATATAGCATTTGGTAAAAAGTATGAGTATTGTTAAAGATTCTGTAAGCTTATATATTATGCAAATGAGGGTTTCAGATCCTAAATTACTATCCTACTTGTATTCATCAGTCTCACCACGATTAACCCAATGACTTATAATTAGATATTTTTAGTTATTTTCTCTCTTTAATTCTTTGAATTTGATCTATTTAGCAAAAAAGACATAAAGACACAAATTCACTAACTTAAAACAGATTTTACGCATAATTGACCGGTTCTAATTGCAATTAAAAGGCCAGAGGCCTGACTTTCCTTTTTCTCCAACAGCTTTAATGATATGTATGAGAGTCATGCTTTTTTCCCTCAACAGTTCCACTGTATATATAATTAAAGGCCAATTCAGACTTTAGAAAAATGCAAATTAAATTTTAAACGTTATGGCAAAATGCACCCTCCTTTTAGGCCTCTTACTTGTTCTTGGTTGTGCATTGAAAAGTAGTGGAAAATCCGTCAAGGCAAAGAACATTGATGAATCATCTGCCTCGCTCAACCGGAGCAGTTTTCCCAAGGGTTTCGTGTTCGGGACAGCTTCATCGGCTTACCAGGTATACCTCTAATTAAACTGTTTATCTTTTAAGATTCTAATTAGATATGCTTACCCTTAATTAATGTATATTTATGCGTGTGAATTTAAGTATGAAGGTGCTGCAAATGAAGGTGGTAGGGGACCAAGTATATGGGATACATACATGCACAACCATCCAGGTCTCTCTTCTGTTCTATTAATTCATGTCTGATCAATTTGTAACAAAGTCATCACTTAATTAAAAATAAAACTGAAAAGGGACATTTTTTGCATGTTTTTATGAAAAAAAATCAGAACGGATAACTGACCGTAGCACTGGAGATGTGGCCGTTGATGAATATCATCGCTATAAGGTACATGCTTTCTTCTAAATATTATGCCATATATTCTGATTGGATTTTCTAATTAATTAATTTTTTGTTACAGGAAGATGTTCAGATTATGAAAGACATTGGCCTTGATGCTTACAGATTCTCGATCTCATGGTCTAGACTGTTGCCAGGTAATTAGACTATTAATATAATGATTTTTTACAATCAGGAAATTAGGAGATTACATACTTTTATTATTGTAATTGTTGTCTGACTCTTTCTATGAACAATCAATTTGTATTCGATCAGATGGAAAGCTAAGTGGGGGTGTGAACTACGAAGGAATCAAATATTACAAGAACCTCATCAACGAGCTTCTAGCCAATGGTAATGCAATGCATTTCCTATGAAAAAGGGTTTAAACTAATTAGTGTATGTATTTAGTTTTGCTATATATTATTAGTTGTTAAAAACTGCAGGTCTAAAGCCCTTTCTCACAATCTTTCATTGGGATTTTCCTCAAGGGTTGGAGGATGACTACGGTGGTTTCTTAAGTCCTAAAGTTGTGTAAGTGAAAATGGTATATGAATTTTCCAGTGTGTAGGATTAAGTTCTATGTTCTGATTCCAATTTTTCTGATTTTCTTGTATAATATACTGTAGGGATGATTTTCAGGACTACGCTGAGCTTTGCTTCAGAGAATTTGGTGACAAAGTTAAGCATTGGATCACGTTGAACGAACCATTAAGCGTAAGCAAGAATGGTTATACAACCGGGAAGTATGCACCAGGCCGATGTTCTGACTGGTTAAAATTAAATTGCCTCGGTGGAGATTCTGGGACTGAGCCATATTTGGTGACACACCACCAACTTCTAGCTCATGCAGCAGCCGTAAAGTTATATAGAGAAAAATATCAGGTCTTGTACTTACAATTTTTGAGTTACCACCACTAATTATACTTAAGTTTAATTTTTGTGTGGTTATATTCAAATAACAATCAAATGTTGAACATGCATGCATAATGCACAGAAATCACAAAAGGGAGTGATAGGGATAACGTTGAACTCAGATTGGTATGTTCCAGTGACTGAAGAAAGGAACGACAAAGATGCAGCTAAAAGAGCTTTGGATTTTTCATATGGATGGTATGTGTGTGTGTGTGTGTGTGTGTTACAGGCAGGATATTAGATGGATATTGCAGATTAAGGAATCATTACTAATTTGATTAAACTGATCTCATATATGTGTTTAAGTTAAAAGTAATATTTGAAATCTTCGATTTGATATTTAGGTTTATGGACCCGTTGGTGAAGGGTCACTATCCACACAGCATGCAAGCTCTTGTTGAAAATCGATTGCCGAAGTTCACTAAAGAGCAATCCGCGATGCTAAAAGGTTCTTATGATTTTATTGGACTAAATTACTACTCAGGAACTTATGCAGCTAATGTTCCTCATCAAAATGATGCAAAACCAAACTACAAGACAGACGCTCTCGTTAATCAATCAGGTGAGCAGAAATAACTAACAAGTTTTCTTCTTAATTTGCTCTACATATACTTACAAGGTTTTGGAACATGATGTTGTGGCAGTCGAGTATAATGGCGTTCCTATCGGTCCACTGGTACGTTGCATTTTCCTTTCTATTGGATAAATGGAGATGGGTGAACTTCGTAACTGGTTCAACATTTGAAAGAGATATATCATTAGACTAACCTTCTCGTAACGTGTTTTAAATGGTTTGGCAGGGAGCTTCAGACTGGCTCCATGTTTACCCGAGAGGAATTCGAGATTTATTGGTTTACACAAAGCGAAAGTATCAGAATCCACTTATTTACATCACAGAAAATGGTAATTACAGCATCAAATATCAACATATGTTCACATTTCTATATTTTTAGGCCATCTCATTTGTTAAACATATTATATAACCTAATCTCTTTCATGTTGTAGGATATGACGACCCCAATGATCCGAACATACCTATTGAGGAATCCCTTGCTGATAAGAAAAGAATCGACTATCTCGATCGCCATATCCATTATATTCATAGAGCGATCGAGTAAGTAGCTAAGTGCATAGCCTAAGGAAAGCATGACTTCTTCTCACTCATTTGATCAATAATTTTACTAATCCGATTGTATTTGATTCGGTTTTTTAAGCAGGGAGGGTGTTAACGTGATGGGATACTTCATATGGTCATTGTTCGACAACATGGAATGGAATACCGGATACACTGTTAGGTTCGGCATCAACTATATCGACTTCAAAGATGGATTGAAAAGACATCCTAAAGACTCAGCGAAGTGGTTAAAGAAGTTTCTTAAAACAGAAAACCATGAGGATTTGCAAACGTAATTAAATTTGGTATCCACCATATCCTGCAGTACTAGTACTGTATATTTAATTTCATCTGCATCTTATTCCTGTATGTTCTGCAATGAAAGTGAACGAAGGCTTGAATTTTGCTAATAATAAGAGTAAATTGTAGTAATGGTCACTCAACTTATGTTGGAATAACCATTTATATAATTAGGGTCCCTCAACTCATCAAAGTGTGTAATTATGGTCATTTTCGTCAACTACGTCAAATTTTTTGTCAAAACGAGTTATGTTGGAAGGACCATTGCTACAATTGGGTAAAGTTAAAGGACCATTTCTCCAGTTGAATGAAAGTTGAGGGACCAATGGTAATGGATTTTTAGTTGAGGGACTATAGCTACACGTTTTGATGAGTTGAGGGACAAATGGTAATGAATTTTTAGTTGAGAGACCATTGCTCTAATTGAGTTAAAGTTAAGAAATCATAGCTACAATTTACTCTAATAATAAATGATAGAGATACCTAGCCTGCTACTACCAACCAGTTTGTTACATCTCATTTTGGCCCAAGAAGGCTTGAATTTTGGGCTCCAAAAAAGTAGAATTTGGCCCGACTCCTGACTTGCAATTGACAATGCAGAGGTCCAATACGATTTTATCTACTGTTTCAAAAATATCCACCTAGAGCCGCCTAGGCCCACCCTAGATGCTAGGCGGCTAGCCATCATCCTGACTAATTTCGAGACGTTTGAAAATTAAGAAATGGCGCATAAACCTGCCTAGGTGTTTGCCTAGACCGCTTAGGCACCCGCCTAAGTCGTGGCTCTCATTTAGACATAAACTAGATAACTTTCATTTCGTATTTTATTTGTATCAATAAATTGTTCAAAAGACTTGTTGAATACTTTGATGAACAAACAATTTATGCTTGTTCCCCATGTTTTCTTTGTGTTCAAATGCTTAATAATCTATATGTCATTTTATTTTGCAGTTTATGTATCCCAATGATATTATATATTTTTAAGTATAAGCACACACTTATTTATATGATATATAATAAATTTACTTAAATCTGCCTAGTCCATCTAGGCACTACGCCCTAGCCTGCCGCCCGACTAGCGCCTAGCATTTTCTAGAACCTTGCTTTTATATAATGTACAAGAAATGATTTTTATGTCTCTTTTATTTTAGTTTTTTTTTTATTTGCGTTTCTTGACGGTTAGATGGTGATCGTACTATATATACTAGCATATGGGCACACACAAAGTGTGTAAGAAATTTTTTTATTTTTGTTTTTGAAATAGAAGGAGAGAGGGTTTTTTTTTTTTTTTTTTATTAGAGATATGTTAGGATTACATGTAGGTGAGGCCTTGAAAAAAAAAACAGCAAAATTTGGTTGTGTGAAATTACATTTATGCCTTATATTTCTTATTCATGTTCTGTTTTAATTAGAGGGTTAAACTGGTAATTTCATAGGGTTTTTGTCACATCCCAGCCGGGTTCCCACCACATCCTAGGCTCGACTCCACTGTAGCACTATATTTTCCGCTTTGGACCCCGACCACGCCATCATGGTTTTGTTTCTAGGAACTCAAACGAGAACTTCTTAGTGGGTCACCCATCCTGAGAATGCTCTCGCGCAAACTCGCTTAACTTCGAAGTTCCGATGGAACCTGAAGCCAGTTAGCTCTCAAAAGGCCTCGTGCTAGGTAGAGATGAGAATATACATATAAGGCTTACATGATCCTCTTCTCTGAACGATGTAGGATGTTACAGTTTTGGTTGACAATGAGTGTTTTATTAATTAGTAGAGAGAGAGAGAGAGAGAGAGAGAGATATATATATATATATATATATATATATATATATATATATATATATATATATTCACATGAATTATATTTGACAGTTAGATGGCTAAATTTTTTTTTGATAGTTAGATAATAATCTCTATTAATTAATAAAACCCTTTTTGTCAACCAAAAGAGGGTGAAAAGATTATTTAGTCTTCTATCACACAAAAAAAATGATGGGCAATAATGTAATTTCACAGGTTCAAATTTTACTTTTTTTTTTTTGAAACCTCACCTACAGGTGATGTTAAAATACCTCTAATATTAAAAAAAAAAAACCAACAACAAAAACCTCCCACTCCCCCCCCCACTCTCTCTCTCTCTCTCTCTCTCTCTCTCATTTTCTAAAAAAATGTGTTATACACACAAAATATGTAGGCAAATGCTAGTTATATTAAATACAATAAGTATTGTAGTCAGTTCCTTTTTTTTTTTATCTATTCAATTCAAACGAAAAAAATAAACAAGGGCCGGTGTGGAAAAGAAATCACATTTGCAATGTGAAATGAGCTTGGAAGAAATTAGGTTGAAGGTAATAAGTAGAATAGAACAAGATTACAAAGATAAAAAGAAAACCTAGTCTTATCCTTTAGAATAAAATAATCAATTAAATAAATTCCTTGATGGATTAGCCTAAATGTTAAGCGAGAGTGTAGAAAAATGGGTTAGGATTTGCTCCCCGCTAAACAAGAACAGATGAGAATTTCTACGAAATTCTTAGCCGACCAACAACGTTCAAAATAAAAAAAATAGTCAAATTAGTACAGAGGAGAATGTGTAGATAGATAATACGAGTGGTTAGATAAAAACAAAAAAAAAAGATTAATAATAGCGTTGATGGCGAAAGTGACACTGGTTAGTGATAAGATGAAGAGACTTGGGTGGTACGACAATTACAACGTACTTAAGACGTTCAATGGATCACACCTGAAGCCAAAAATGTATAGGTCGATCAATATGGACAAGAGAAGAAGTAACATGGAAAGGTCCAAAAGCATTTTCGATATATAACAAGAGATATATGATTCATATGATTTGATCAACCCTATATTATTCATTTGGACAAAACCAACATGATATGAAAAAAAAAAAAAAGTTTTATGAATTTTTGAGATAAATGATAAACACAACCTCCTTTAGCTTCTCACATATCTGTTTTAATCTTTCATTTGGCTAAAAGAGTGAAAATCACCTCTCATGTTTTAACGTATATAGAGCACATGAGTTTTTGCATATACGAGCATAGTTACATTGACTATAGTGCACATATTACATTTTATGCCCTTAAGCTCTAAAATCTCTATCTATAGATTAGATTAGATTCTAGTAGAATATCATATTAAAGAAAATTAAAAAACTGTTTATATTAGCATAGTGTTGTAAACGAATGTTCTATTGTTAGAAAAAGTTTAATACAAAATGTTCAAAGATTTTCACTCTCAGCACTTTTTTTTTTTTTTTTAACTTTGTGCCACTCCTGATAATTTTGATCATTAATTTTACTTGTATTGTTCAATTTAACGGCTAACTAAAAGAGGTGTGTACATATGAGGTCAGAAAGGTTGTGTTAAAATGATTCTCTTTATGAAAATGCAAGTGCACAATAGTGTGACAATTCACCATATAATAGTACTATGTTATCGGTCTTTCTAACTATTCAACAGTAATTCTGATGAACAAGGACGTCGGCAAAGAAACAATTTAGATTGATTGTTCGAAACCATAACACCAAAACGAAGAAAATACATATTCTTTAGTTTTGTAAGAGGGGGATAAAGAAGCTAGAGACTTCTTGTTCTTTATGGTCAAAAGTTCAAACAAATTGTTGGCGCAAATTCTGTTTGGGCTTTGAAATCGAGATTAATTTGATTGAAAAACAAGAAGAAAACATTACACGTCAAAGATAGAAAAAGCAGAGCACCAGACGTGTTGATTTGCTCTAAAATTAATCAATAAAAGCAAAGAAGAAAGAAAAGTAGATAATCATGCTTGGATGCATGCATGCACACTGACTAATGACAGATACCACATGAAAACAAAACCATGCAGTCAAATTCTCGAAGATGCACGAGAGAGAGCGGCACCCCAAAAGTTACAAGTCGATATCGTACGTTCATTTTATTTTTCTCCCCCCTTTTTTGCATTGTTTTGTGGTTGAGCAAGGAAAGAGGAGGGTTTTGATTTTTCAAGTTTGAAGAGAGAAAGCATGGGATTGATTGGGAGGGAGGGAGTATATAGTTGTTTATGAAGAAACTTCACATGAGTTGCGTGTGTCGGACTCCAAGGTAAAGAATATGTGAAATCAGATTCAAATATGACACTATCATATTTATCAACTCTTTCTCCTTTATGAGGGGAGCAACATGGAAGGAACACTTGGGGACCCCTTTTACCAATAACACAACATGAGAATCTATCTTTATTTAAAACCAATTGATAACATATGAAGTAGACCAATTTACTTGTAAGTTCATGCAAGATCTCTTCTTCCGTTAATGTATGATTCATTTTTAACATAAAGTTTTTTTTCAATGAAAATGCTAAGACGAGTTACAAGTTACTAATTTTTTATAATTGATACACTGCATAATCATTCGTGCATATGTAAGCGGTTGATTCATAAAAGTTATTTGCTCGTAAGATATAAAGTCGTTAAAGAACGTTAAATGAAAAAGATTACTTCTAGATCACACATGTAATTAAGTAAACTGAAAATTTAACTTTCCCCCTCCAAACTCATTTTTTCTAGCCTCTAGCCCATCATATAATATTTATCCGAATAAAACCCAATGATTAGGATCCAACTAAGCAACTTACCAAATTAAGTTTGTGTGTCTGTTTTTATAATTTTTGGATCCCTAATATACCCCCATCTAAGCAAGTATGGAAAGTTCTTGTAATTTTGTTTTAATTGATCACGTGCATTGAATTTGGTGAGGTCTTGTAGCCATGAAATATGGTTCTAGATGGAGGAATTAATTTGGAAATTTTTTTAGTTTTGACAATAAATTTCAATTTGAATATACCTAATTTAGTGTTTATTTTCAACAATATCTATTGCTTAATTTTATGAAAATAATTCACCTACTATGAAAATTAATTTTATGAAAACAATATCTATTGTTTAATTTTATACCTACAGTATAATTACAAGAAAATAGTTTACCTACTATGAAAATTAATTTTTTCAAAACAATATCTATTGTTTAATTTTATGAAAATAATTTACCTATTGTATAATTACTGAAAATTAATGTGCCTACTTTTTAAATTTGTAACAAAATTAATTTACCTACTTCTTTTTATGGTATTAGTATACATAAATGTAGAATATATGTCCGTATATATTTGATCTAATTAGGTTTTGGATTGGAGGAGTTCACACAAAATTAAAAATATATTAAACAAATTAAATGTCTAAAAGAAACGTATAAGAGATTTGGTGGCATGATTTTGTAAATAAGCACAAATTCATGGACATCTTTTATCCAACATGACATCATATTTAAAATTTGGGTTTTATTTAGAAGTTATAATATATGTGGGTTTTTGTCTAGAGTTTAAGAATTGCAAGGATTTAAATCTAAAGAACCCTTAAGTAAATTCGTTACACTTGTAAGGATTGCGTTTGGAATTTACGAATTTGTTTACGTACAGTTTAATTTCTCAGCCTGCAAGGGTTGATCCACATAGGTGCCAAGGTGATCTAGAGACCACGTAGGCTGGGAAGTACATATGTGTGGGTCTTTCGATGATCCTTCAAACCTTTTTGTGCTCAGTAAGTGTTTGATGTAATGCATTCTAATTATATCTCTACGACACCCAGCAAGTTGCGTCGACAAAACTGGACAAATTCTCTCGATAGCACTCAACAAATTGTTTCGGCATACGTCGATATATGTTGATACGTACGCATAGCTTAAATGATGATGAGAAGCCCAATAATTGTTCAACAAAATGCCTTACTGAACAAATTGAAATTCTTGTTGTGTGCCTCACTTGTTTCCATTTAACAAACTTGAACCTTTAACAATGAGATCCTCAATATTCAAATCCTGAATTCACCAGCATGCCCACACTTTACCTATACTAAATATGATGGTTAGAAGATTGCAGCTCCCGTCATTCATAGCATCACTTTTAAAAGGACTGGCAGGGCTCCTAATTACTTTGTATAATTATATGGAAAATGCCATTAACAAATGCATCATGTAATATTCAATGTCCTTAACACAGTTGATCATCTCGCTAGGAACTAGGTGTTCGTTGGTTCCAATCTCACCATTATAATATTTCCAAGTCAAGTCTATAAACATCGATCACATGATCTCCATTGTCTTAATATTGACTAATAATTCTACGTACGCGTGTATCCATAGAAAAAATGGCTTGAGAAAGTTGAAAGCTATTAGGTCTTTTTTTTCTAAGGGTACAAAAAACATGGCTGCCGCACAAAAATGGACAAATAAAGATGATACAATGGTTTGTGAATTATATGATGACCTTTTAACCTACTCAGGTGAATCTTGACAAAAACCATTAGCCCTGGACCTACGTATCAATGGTAAATATGCCCATCAAATGATGTTCAGGGGGTCCACAGACCACCACAGGTTTCAGTGGGTCTGCATACCCATTGAAAGTCATAAATTGAGGCATGCAGATACAGACTCTACCATGAGGTGGGAGCCTTCCCAACCATAAATCGAACCACCCATTTTTGTGAATAATTATTCAATGTATTTGTTGTGAGAAAACTTAAATATGATTTGAGTTAAAATAAAAAAATTAAAGTTTAAGTAGGATTGTTGTTGTTACTTCGTGTTTATTTGTTTCAACTACATAAATTTTATTATATTTGAATAAAAAAACGTTTACATCAGAGGTCAAAGTATTAAACAATTATTATTCCTCAACACATTATCATCTATGAAGCCATCCTCACTTGAAACAAAAGAAACCCCTAAATGTGATGCCTTATTACAAACACATAGAGTAAAAAAAAATTCTATTAATTTCAATTGCTTTTGCAAACTTTGAAGGACTTCAAGCGAAGCACCAGGTTGAATTGCACCATTGATCATGCCCACAACACACGTAGAATCTGACTCCACCTGAACTTCTAAAAAACCTTTCTCTAAGGTATGCTCCATCACAGTTCACCTTGATTGTCGCACCTAGCGGCTAGGATTAGGTGCCTCAACCTGAATTGGACGCCGCACCTCATCCACCGGCACCTCTTGCCTTCATTTCGTATCTTCTAACTCTCCCCATTGTTGTTACTTTGTGTGGAGTGACATAACATTTTGGTTAGAATCAATTACTAATTTTTATTTTTAAATACATATCATCTTTTATCAAGATTGTTAGGTCATTCACAAATAAAGTTAGTTACAAACTTCTAATCAAAATATTACTAGAACAACACGAGCACAAATATTTAGAGGGCCTTAAACTGTATTTTATACAAGAGTTATTGTTTGCTTAGTGTCATACTAGTTCTATTTTCGATTAAATATTTGTTACAAGTTCTATTTGTGCATGTTTCTCGACGTTTAGTATGTGACAATCATGTTACGATATAGTGTTACTAAATCACATGTTACAACATAAGTCAGTTAAATTCAAATTGTACTACAACACAATATGATGGTGTAATTGGGAATTTATTTCACAAGAAATGGCTCGAAAGTTTGTCAACTTCTGAAGACTTAGGTGGGGGTTGCCCCCTAATTTGGGGAAGTGAGAGGGGGGCATAGGACATGCAGATGCACTGCGTCCATATCACATTGCCGAAAGCTAGAAAACAAATAGAAGCAGTTGGGAAGTTGCAGAAACGACTTTTGCATCCAACACTACACATCACTAGGAGAGAAATCTGCTTTTGGATTTTTGCACAACTTTTTTAATCACAGAAAGACTCAGAGATTCACACAGATCATCAATAATATATATAAAGATAATAAATAAATATATAAATGCCTAGTCAATGAAGTGTGAGATGGGTTCACATGGATTGCACCTATTGATTACAAAGCATCATATGCTTCATGGGTCCTGAAGGGTGATGAGCACATGGGTCCACTGTAATTTTCTGCAGGAAAAATACAATAAAAATAAATTTAAATTGGGGTTTTTAATTTCCATGAATTTTCGTTGGTTCTTCTGAACCTGTCGATCTTGCTGACAAGTGACATGGTAATTTAACAAAAGGTGAAAGAAAATATCATTTCCTAGGTATCAGTCCCAAATTCAAGAGAGATAAGGATTGAGAATAAAATTAGTAGCAGAAAAGATTGATATGGCAGTTGACAGTGTTTAGGGTTACAGATATTAATTTGAGTTGAACAAGTTTCCCTTTTTTTATCTCTCTCGTCACTTTCTGTTGGTGGAAAGATTATGAATTGCTTCGATGGTAGATCCCATTCACAATTAATAAAATAGTACTAAAAGAAATCGGTGTTATACACGCATTATAATTTCAGAATTTTCATTTTATATGAAGAATTGCGACAATATTCAAGTTTTAAAGCATATTTTTTGCACTTAAGGTGAATAATTTATTTATTTCAGTTGCGGTGTTTAACATGAGGAGTGAGATATAAAAAATATGTATCGCAAGAAAGATATGTCTCTTAACTAATCTAATTCAATTTATTAAGATGATTACCCTTTCAAGTCTTAATGATTCAATGAACCTCTTTATCGTGTGTGAAAAATTATAATGGATATTAGCTAAAACTGTTCATTAATCGTATGTGCTCATCTAGTAATAATCTTGTTTTCCTTCCTGGATAGTAATGGATTAAGGCATGTGTTTAAGTTAATTAATGCAAGAATTTATCTCTAATGGAGTTGGTGTGCACGTAATATTCGTACCGATTATCTTCCTATCTCAATAGAAACTTGTTAATTAGGGTTTATATATTAAAGAGACCCATTAATATATTAACTCTCAATAGGTAGTTGTGGACAATTAATTTTTTTCCTTGACTCCTAAGGTAATTGGTAGTTGTGTACTTTTCTTAGCAGCATTAAGCAAACAATACGTCCCAATTACCTGCCGTTTTTTTACTACAAAACCCATGCAAAATCAGTTTGATAAGTCTCCTACTCCTACAATTAGAAGGTTTGACATGTGCATGGAATTGTGAGGATTGGAAAGGAAACGGCAGCATAATAATAACCTTGTTTTGGGGTGCAACTAGGACGATTTTGAATGGATCAGAAGACTAACTTGATTTTACAAAATTGAATTTAGATTCGAAAGTAATTCACATTATGATGGGTTTAATTTAAGTTCAATTTTCGTCCAAAAGAGATATGTATTCATCAATTGAGGCCAAAATATGAAATCAAGAACAAACCAATTCCATATGAATACAAACCGTATAAACAGTGATAAACATTTGAAGATATCCTAATCCCATAAACTCAAACAATTGACCAACAAAAAAAAATAACCAACATTTTTTGCATGGTGTAATCCGCTTGGATTTGTCTTACCATGCATCGACACAAATCTATCCTACTAAGAAAACGACTTAGTTGCAAAAGGTTCTCCTACATTCAATCTCGATTAACACCTTAAACAAGAAGATAAGTATTGCCATTAAGTGATTAATATTTCCTAAAAACCCTAATTATGTTTTACCAAATACTTGAGTTAGAATACTTGACAAATTAGCAAGATGACACCTACACCCTGAGTTGTAATGTTCCTCATTAGGTTTACACAGGAGCCCAAAAAAGATACACATATTTATCTTCACAAAACAAGAAAAAGAAAAGGATATTAATTTATTTATTTGACATTTCCAAGATCCTAAAAAAGAAGAGAAATAAAAGGATCCTATTCTGGCCAGTCTCCTCAGCCTTTCCAGATGATCAAACTGACAAATCTCCAATAAATTTCTCCCCCTCACCCACTTGGAATTCAATTCCTATTTTATTTTTTTAATTTAATTTAATTTAGTTTAATTTAGTTTAATCTCTCTCTCTCTCTCTCTCTATTAAAAAGCAAACGCCTCTCTGACCCGATAGTTTAGTCACAAAATCTGCATGTGTACGTTGTTGTTTACCGCGTCCCATACATCTCTCTCCTCTCTCCACCATATAAGTATAAAAACAGAGACTTTGAAAAGACACAGCAAACTAGGCATCCTATCTCCTCCTTTTCCAAGTTTCCTGTTACTTTAATTCAATTCAATTCAATCCCATTTTCCTATACTCCCCATTCATTTATTTACTATTTTAGGTTTGGTCTCTCCGTATATATATATGCTCCCCACTTCTTGCCCACCACCCTTGTGATCATAGGCCCCAGTGACAAACAAAAACTAGTTTTTGGGTGCGGGAACAGGTTGAGGAGAAGGACTGAGAGGTTTGGAGAAAAGGGTTTGTTTCAAAACCTGATCTTTTGGGTTAGTTGGTTTCAAGTTTTGATCTTTTGGGTTGGTTGGTTTGGTTGATTGAAATATGGCCATTGAGGCTCAGATGTATTCGAAAAATCTTGGGTTTCCATTGTTTGGCTCACAGGATTGGATGGTGGAAAATTGTGGGGGTGGTATTGGTGGGTTCAGTCAGTTTAGTTTCAATGCTCAACAGAAACACCAACTTCAACAACAATTTCAGCAGCAACAACTACAACTACAAAACCAGCAGCAGATAATGGATCAAAATCTCTGCTTTGAAAACAGTATTCCTGTCCCCACTTTGGAAAACAACAGCAGCAACATTATGGCCTCCTCCTTTTCTCAAACATTTGAAGCTCAGGCTGCCAAGCAGAGGCAAGAGATTGATCAGTACATCAGACTACAGGTTAGACTTTAGAACCCAATTTTCATCACAAACTGTGATTTCACAATTTTTGGTTTCATCCCAATTTCAGTAAAAATTGTGATTTTATGACTTGGGTTTAATCGATTTTTCTTGAAATTACTTGTTTTCATGATTTTGGATTACTTTTTCGAATGTATTTTTACCCAATTCCCATGTTTTATTTTTTTATTTTTGGTAAAAACAGAGTGAGAGATTGAGAATGATGCTGCAAGAGCAGAGAAAGCAGCAGCTCGCAATGCTGCTGAAGAAAATAGACTCCAAGACACAAGTACTTTTAAAGCAGAAAGACGAAGAAATCACACAAGCAAACAGAAGACAAATGGAGCTCGAAGATTTTCTCAGAAAATTGGAGGCAGAAAACCTGGCATGGCAAAGAGTGGCACAGGAAAACGAAGCCATGGTCATGACATTAAACAACACACTAGAACAGTACAGGGAGAGGGCCATGTTTTGCAACGTGAATGGTGGAGAAGATGCAGAGTCCTGCTGTGACAATTACAGAGAAGAAGAAGGAGAGAGTGATGGAGGAGGAGGTAAAAAGATGAAGGCTTGCAGAAGATGTAATTCTGGGAGTTCGTGTGTGCTGTTTCTTCCCTGCAGGCACCTCTGTTCATGCAAAGATTGTGAGGCCGTTCTGGATTACTGCCCGGTTTGTAGAACGCCAAAGAAGGCCAGCATTGAGGCTTTGCTTTTCTAGGCTGCTTTTCCGGGAAAATGTAGATAGAAAAAAAAGAGAGAGAAAGTGACTGAGAAATGCTTTTAGCAGCATGATGTTATGATGTTGGTAATGTGAACAGAACCAATTTCGATGCAAATTGTTTTTTTTTTTTTTTTTTTTTGGGGGATTAATTAATCATTTATTTATTTTCCTTTTGGGGTCTCTGGATTTAGATTTCAGTTTGTACGTTAGATAACCAAAAAAAGCAAATTGAACAGAAAAATACAGGACATGGCATCTTTTCCTTTGATGGAGAGGGTGTTGCTTTTTGCCTCTTTTTTTTTTTCAATTAATTTTGCTTTTCATATTCTGCCATTGGAAGATTGATTTGATTATTCGTATCAGATAATTGTACCAATTGTTTCTTTTAATTAAACTTTTAAATTTGGATTTTGAAAACAGTCCATGAAAATTGAAAAACAGCTAAATATGAGCATAAAACTTTGTGAACACTAAAGGAATCGGCTGGCAGCCCGCCCTATTAGAAAAGTTATCACTAGTAATCTTATAAAGTCGAATCAGACTAAAATACATCAAATTAAATAGAATCAGACTAAAATACATCAAATTCTATGTTTTGACGAACATGAAATGATGTTTGTTTTGCTTTGTAGCTATGGATGTGATATAAAATTGATCACATTGGAACTATCTAATGGGAAAGCATGTTGTTTATTGTGAGCGTACAAAAAGTCAAAAGAAAATTGTGGGGAGGTGGAAGTTGTTGGAGTGGGAATTTCTTTAGGTCCACATTATCGCATAACCGTATTTGGAATAGCCAAGCATAAATATGGTCCATCTCAATTCTCATCAGGGCCGGCCATGAGAATTTGGGAGCCCTAGGTGAGTCTTTGAAGTGGGGCCCTAAAATTCTCTAATCTCCGGTTCTTTGTATATTGATTTATATAAAAAAGAATTCACTAAATACATAAAAAGTTCTATTTTCACACCAAATATCATTAAAAATTAATATCAAAAGAAGATAAATATACAAACATTATTTAAACATTACACGATTCATGTTTTTAGAACAAATGTACTAAATATTTGTAGTCAAGTGTTTAAGATTGAGAGTGAAGAACAATAAAACTTGATGATCAAGAGAGTAAAGAACAATAAAACTTGATTGGCGAGTATAATAAATTCAACACCAATTGTTTCTCTTGTGTTTTTTTTTTCTTCTAAAATCAACATCACACTAACAAATTGAATATTAAAATAATCCATTGAATAAAAAGTTATTGAAAAGAAAAATATAAATTCAAAGTTTTGATTACCTTAAAGTACAATCTTTAAGACCATACGATAATTGGTTTAAACATTCAATAGAAATGGAGAGAATGAGAAGTTGGTTTAAACATTCGATAGAAATGGAGAGAATAAGAAGTTGAAAGAAAAAAAATTGCAAAAAGACTTGACTTTTATAACTTTATATGCATTTGAACATATGGATTGGTAGTAAATTTGAAAAATAAGAAAAATCTAGTGACTGATTTTTCTTATTATTATTTATATTTACAAAATTTTTCCTCTAACTTCTATTTTTCATATATTTTTTCTAAATTCTATTTTTTCCTATAACTTTTATTTTACAAAATTTGTTTCATATATTTTTTTAAAATTTAATTTTTTCTTATAACTTCTATTTCACAAAATTTGTTTTATTTTATTTTAAATTCTATGTTTTTTTCCTATAACTTCTATTTCACAAAATTTGTTTCATATTTTTTTTTAAATTATATATTTTTTCCTATAACTTCCTAAGCCATTATACAACATTAAATTAAATTAAGTAACATGAAACAACATTAAACAATATGAAACAACATTAAATAACATTAACCAACATACAAATTATACAACATAAACAAAAACATTTAACAACATGAAACTTAAACAACATTTTGAAAAACATTTAACAACATAAAACTTAAACGCCTACTTCATGCTTCTTTTGGCCCAAAGGTGTGCAACAAGATCCTGTTGTAGGTACTTATTTGTGGCACGAGAATGTATCATTCTATAGCGCCTCATGTACTCATTTAAAGGCAAATTAGGCCCATCATATATTTTTGCACGAGCCCTTCTTGACCTATTTGAATCTTCTTAGTTGTCATCGGACTCTCCATCAATATACCCATCTCGCTCATCCTCCACTATCATATTGTGTAATATGATGCAAGACATCATGATGGAGTCCAAATTTTCTCGACTTCACCCTCTTGCTGGTTCACTGATGATCTTCCACTGTGCTTGTAGAATACCGAAAGCTCTCCCAACATCTTTCCGGTATGCCTTTTGGTGTAAGGTAAACAACTTTTCTGCATCATTCCTAGGGTTTGGAATTGCTTGGACAAGTGTCGCCCACTTTAGGTAGATGCCATCTGCCAAGTAATACCCCATATTGTATTTGATGGTTGTTGATGTAGTAGTCAAGTTAAGGTACTTTACCTTCCGTTAAGTTATTGAAGAGGGTTGAACACCCAAGAACTGTAATGTCATTTTGGGATCCAATGACTCCAAAGAAAGCATGCCAGATCTATGTGTTATATGAGGCAACTGCCTCTAACATAACAGTTGGCTTTCTTGACCTTCCGCTAAAGCCTCATTGCCATCCGGTGCGACAATTCTTCCAATCCCAATGCATGCAGTCTAATGACCCTATCATGGTCGGAAACCCACGGTCTTCAGCTTTGCAAATGAGCCGATTCAAATCTTCTTGATTTAGCTCGCGGAGGTACTCGTATTTGTAAACCTGAACAATTGTGTCACAAAAATGTTCAAGAGTATCAATGCATGTAAACTCAGACATACCATGTGTTTCATCTATCGAATCAGCTGGGGAGCCATAGGTTATCATTTGGAGTGCAACAGTACGTTATGATGAGGTGAGAAACCAGGGCGGCTTGCTCTGTCCTGCTTCTGTCGAAAGTATGGATTGACCTGCTAGACATCACGATGTAAACGTTCGAAGACATGATGCCTCATCCGGAAGCGACATCTGAAATCCTCTTCTCTGTATACCGAGTTGGGGTTGAAGTAGTTGTTCATCATATTAGCATGCGTCATTACTCTGTTTCGTGGTTTGTAAGAGCGACCAGCAACATAGCCACCCCATTGAGGTTGTTCCTCAGTTGGCTGACACACCCTGGCTGCTGCTATGTTTTGTTTGTTGTGCCTTACTTGAATTTCTTCATCAGACTCCTCATCTTCTCATCTCATTTGTGCCCATTTTGCTTCTCTTTTAGAACTGGATGAGGACCCCCAGTTGGAATTCGAAGAGGATCCAAAGTTGGAATTCATTGCAAACTTGAATTAAAAGAGATTGAATTAAAATAGATTGAATTCAAAATTGTGTGAATTATAGCCCAATATCCACCCTATTTATAGCAAAAAAAAAAAAAAAAAAAATCAAATCTAACAGTTAGCTAACGTCACCATGATGTCAGCTACCAACGGCTAGCTGACGTCACTTAGCCGTTGGATTTGAATTTAAGTTGTTGTAGTTTTTAAATTCAAGTTTATGTTGTTTTTAAATGTTATTTGTAGTTTTTAAATTTAATTTGTAGTTTTTAAATTTAATTTGTCTTTTTTAAATTTTAGTCGTAGTTTTTAAATATAAGTTGTAGTTTTTGAATTTAAGTTGTTGTAGTTTTTAAATTTAAATAATAAATTATGTTTGGCCTTTTGGCCCTCAGTTGGAGATGGTTTTTTGTGACAAGGCTAAAACGAGTCATTTGGCCATTTGGCCCTCGGTTGGAGACGAAGGCAAATATGGCCCTGTACTGTTGTTGACCCTAAAAACTACCAAACCTATGTGGCGCGCAGGCTGAGTAATTAATAAGCTAACTACGTTATTCGGTTGTGTGCGGGGGGTGCCAACTCGACAGTCGAGCTCAGCCGGTGAGTAAGATTTGTTGATGTCGCGTTGGGCGTGTGGCTGACTTCTCGATATTGCGACTGCGACCGAGGAAGGAACACTCTCGGCCTTCGGGTTCTAGAGCCTAAGACAAGGCTGCTAATTTTGTGAAGTTCACAAATCGTCGATGCTGGATTCGGTCACGGTAATTATATTTGTAAGGGTAGCACGCCGAATCGACACCAAAGTATAGGGGCACATATACTCAAAACAGATATATGTCTTGATGGTGAATGTGATTCGGCTGTCAGAATGCCAAACTCTAAAGCTAACTTGTGAGTATCCAATCATAAAGCAACTCAGCGTTCAATGTGCCGAGCCCTAGTGAATTGTAACACCTCACTTTGCCGAAATTGCTAATGAGATGACCTCTACCAATAAAAACCCGAAAGTCTTTCTCAACCGAGACTTGGATAGATAACCAGTCGGCCTCGAGGCAGTGCTGTTTATTCAAACTGAAGGTGTTTCGCGGTCGGCTGGTTCTACGGCGATAATGCTGTTTATCTAAACTGAAGGTATCACCGGTTGCCTTCACAATGTTGTTTATCCAAACTGAAGATGTGTCGGCGGAAAAGGAAAATAAAAATCTCAAGGTTGTTAAGAGGTTTCATGAAAGCGAGGGTTTGCGCATGACAGTTTGTGTGTTGAATTGGATGGGGTTTAATGATGTCCTCCTCCCTATATTTATAGTAGTTAACCTGCTTCCAATCGAATCACAACCATACGCGGATTAGAACTCATTCCCCCAATCCAACCTTATCTTGGCCAGTCCTACTCCTACTAGGACTTTGAACTCAACCCCCTTATTAGGCCGCATTCAATCCCAAACTTCAACATCCTTATCCTGTCGAAACTCCTTCCCGTATCAGAATTCAACTACCCATGGATTCCTAATAGGACACGGCCGACCTTAGCTATGTGGCCTATAAACTGGATGACCCCAATCGACTCCTAAGTATGGCCTCTGGGTCGAGAACAATTCTAAACTCGGCCCAAACTAATATTTTGGGCCCAAACAACTTTTCATTAAAATATTAATATCTTGGAGGGTCAGAAGGCTAAAACGAGCCATCTGGCCAGCTATTAGTTGGAGATGGCCTCAGTATGACAATATAAGTATACCATCAATAAATATAATAATATAAAGAAATGTTTTTTTTAATTTATTTTTTATTTTTTTACGTACGATGTTCTAGACTGATTTAAATTAAGGAAGAGAAAATGTCTTCATCACTAAAGTAATCCGCCATTGCATTTTTAATATTTTTCACATAATATAAGCAACATGTTCATAATCTATATGCTTGTCGATATCAAATATTGTGGGCTAGGTCAGGCAACAAGACCTAAGGTCATCTCCAACCGAACGAGGGTCAAATGACTCGTTTTAGCCTTCTGGCCCTTCAAGATATTAATATTTTAATGAACAGTACATGACCATATTTTAATGAACAATATAGGGTATTTAAAATTTTTATTTAAATTTAATATTATTTAATGTTGTTTCATATTGTTTAACGTTGTTTTATGTTACTTAATTTAATTTAATGTTGTATAATGGCTTAGGAAGTTATATAAAAAAATAGAATTAAAAAAAATAAAAATTTTTGTAAAAAAAAAAAAAGAAAAAAAAAGGCCTACCATTCCTGTCGGATATAACCGACAAGAATGAATACGATGTTGTTGGTTATATCTGACAGGAATAATGAAAATCCAGCCCGACCCAAGGCTAGCTGGATTGAGCCAGCCGGTTGACCCTTTGGCCATTTTTTGTCCAGTGGAGCCCACGAGCAATTTGGCCTAATCCTTGGTTAGAAACGATTTTCGACTCTCTGACTCTTTGGACCATTCGATTAGAGATGGTCTAAGATTTCTAGCCAACACACTCAAATCGGTCAATAGACGTGCCGTCGAATGAAAGAGAGAAGAAAGAAACTGAGTCAAATTGGTAATTTCGAAACTGGAGGACTCATTAATTAATTACTTGGAAGCAAATGAAGGTTGGATTTTTTGGGATTTGACGAGAAATTGTTGGATACCCGGACCGGACCAATTGGGTTGTTCGGCCCTTGATTTTGTTCACATTCAGCCGGCCCACATCGAATCCCACTCCGTTCTCACATCCCCATGGCCCACCACCGTGAGACCTTCTCAGCTTTGACAGGAGATTCCGGTGGGAGTGGTGTGGTCCACCTGGTTATCTGGTGTTTCCCATAGCAGCTGTACATCTTTTGATTTAATTTATTAAATATTGTAGATCATGCAGTGGGAAGGTGCAGAGCAGACTAGTAGTGCGATGGGGACCATCTGATCTGCTGACTGACCGATTCAACGTGCGTTGTTGTCTTTCCGGTTTCCTTTCTGTGATCTTTCGCCGAAACTGAAAACGTACGTCTCTCTGTGATTCTCTGCGTGGACGTGGGCCCCCTTCACGATTTTGTGAGGACAATTTAATACAGGTCCAGAGATTTCGATCCCCGCTTTTATTGCCCTGTTAATTACTCTTTATGTGTGAATTTGTATTTATTTTTGTTTTTTTTTCTTTTTCGACAAAATCGTAGATGATGAATTCGATATCAAATTATGTTACTTATTGTATAGTTTAGCCGAACTCTCCATCTCCTTAGTGTAAAAATATCGATGTATTAAAAAAAAAAATTCGCTTCTTAGAGTTAACTACCACGAGATGACTAAGATTTCGTTTGTATATGGTTTTAAAATGATTGACAAGTTTTTTAGAAAAAATATTTTTGGGTTTCAAAAGCATTTAAAGTGTTTTATGCAATAAACATATAAGGAAGCACTTTAAGTGTTTTCAGTGATTTTAAATGCACATCCAAACAAGCTATAAGTGGTTAGAAACGAATTTTAGACAAGTATTCACACAACACGTCTTGGTTCGATTCTTGTCGCTGACGAATCGCACGATGATGGTCAGAAAAAGGTTAAAATACCTATGTGAATCTTTCAGCTTTTGAAATGTGGACTGCCATAAACTCAGGCACCATCTCATATAGATATCCTTGGCAATAAAACCAAGACTGGAGAGGTCCACAGTAGCTGCTCCACATGCTTCCACGGCGTCCTTCGAATCTGTCTCTACCTCAACCTGTATAAGCCTCATCGACTGGAGAGCTGCATCCCTTCACGTATGGCCAGCAGTTCCACCTGCTTAACAGCCGCCACACCTTGAAATTTCCACACACCTGCTGCTACGAACAATCCTCCATCCCCACGAATTACACTTCCCGCCACACCATATCCCTCCTTAAGCTTAAAAGTCCCATCCACACTTGGCTTCACCCGTCCATCTCGAGGTAACTCCCAATGCATCTGTTTGGGTATCTGCACCCGCCGAGGCTGCTGATTCGCCGTCTGAAAATCTTGCAACCAGCTGAGTAAGGATGGGCAACGGTTATGGCGGGTGGGTAACCACGGTTATTTACCCATAACCGTTTATGCTCATATCCGCATAACCGTTTAGCCGTTGGATAATTGCCTAAATGGTTATACACATACCCATAGCCGTTTATAAACGGTTAACCATACTCATAACCGCATACCCATTTAATTGTAACCGTTTAATACCCGTTTACCCATGTACCATTTTTAACCCGTTTATCTTTTTTTTTTTTATACCATTACCCTTTTTTCACTCATCTACACGTTTTTAACAACTTGAAAATTTAAAAAAAAAAAATTATCATAATTTTTTTTTTTGACAATTAAACACCGTTATAGGTACATTCATCATACATTTCCGTATTTTAATTTTTTAAGTCCTTGTACCATTTCAATAATTGAAATAATAGTTTACAAACGATATTTTTAACTGCTACCAATGAAGGTAATATAATATTTACTAAGTATTCTTAGGTTACGAAAACTGTTTAGAAAACAGTATTCTTGAGTTATTTAACCCATAATATAAAGTATTAACAAGCTACATTATATTATAATTAGCTATATAAACCATGCACTATAGTCAATAGCATCAGAGGTGCAACTTAGGTTGGGCCAACCCGAACCTGTCCATGTCCAACCCGACTTTAAACCCAAACAAGCGGATCTTTTTTTTAGTTATAACCCGCCCAAACCCAACCCGATTTCAACCCGTTCATTGATTGAGTTGGGTTGGGTTGATTATTTGTCCAACCTAATTTCAACTCGTTCATTGATTGAGTTGGGTTGGGTTGATTATTTGTCCAACCCAACCCAACCTAATTAACCAAACTCGATTAGGTTCAATGACCTTTGCACCTTCATGAGAACCTACTGATATAATATACAATTTGACTTGAAAGGAGTCATATTAAGTTTATTCTGCTTTTCACATCACATCCTGTAGAACAACTTCCTTTATTAAATTAATATTGCAACTATTCAACCTCTCTTTGAAATCTACTTCACAGTTTGAGTTGTGATTGTTTCTTATGTTGCTTTCTTGTGCCGATTCAGACGAAGCAAGCTATTGAGCAAGTAAATTTGAGGGAAAGTAATTTTAAGGTCAGTTGTTTGCTAATAAATACCTGGATCCCTTCATTTCGTACCTTACGCTTTCCAAAACCCTTGAAATTTCTTCGTCACTTTGTTTTCAAAACCTTCAAAAATCAGAAAATCCTAAGCTTTCATCTCAGAAATCTTTAAGCCTTTATCAATGGCCCCTTTCATCTCAGAGCTCTCTACCGAGTGCAACAAGTGCAAGGACTTCATAGATCAGAACGCCATCAAGACTCTGCGTTTCGAGAGTGACCTAAACACTACTCACCAAATTCTGGGCCCACTCTTCAAGGACACGGTGCCATCATCCATCATCAACCTGTTCAAGAAACACTGCTTGGCAAGTTTGCTACAAGGATTCGATTGGTCAAAGTGGTGCCAGGCAAAACCCCAAGGATCCTGGCTGTCGACCAAAGCGAACTGGGCGGCCTGGGTCGTATGAATGGAAAAATTCTTTGGTAAAGAGTGGGAGGCTCTTGGTATCCACAACGCCATTAAGCTCTCGACCATGAAGATTACCATGGATAAAGAACTCCTTATGGTAGCTCTAAGCCTCTGGTACTCGGCCACCAACACTATGGTCATTCCGTTCGGCCCTATAACCTCCACCATCTTCGACATCTCGACTATTATCGGGACTTCTCATTCTGGCATTCCAATCGACGCCACCCTTATTGGATGCCCATTAAACCTTGACCTCAAGGCGCTTTTCGATGAACGGGTTGTCGAGACGTTGAGCCAAGAAGGTCAAGAGCCTTTAAAAGAGGAAGTTCAGAAATTGCACAAGAATTTTCTGAACTACAACACCTTTATCCTCCGTTTTGCTGGTCGGGGGGAGGTGAGTCTACGGAATGGAGAACACAAGGCCTTCCTATTTTACTAGTACAACAAGTTCATCTATTGTACCAAGTCAAATAAGTGCTTGGTCGAGAATATGCCGGTGGCGGAAGCCCTGGCTAGTGGTCACTTTCTGGCGCTCAGTCCTGCCATCATCGCTAACCTTTTACGCTGCCTGGTGGAAATGACAACCAACAAGATCGACCCGTACCAGAATGGACCTCTCTGGTGTTCCAACTCTGGCTGTAAGTTTATTTTTCCACATTTCGGCCAGAAATCTCCGACCTCCAGTCCACTGTAGCATTCGGCCTTCAGTTGGCCCTCGACCAGTGCCTTCTCACCGAGCTGAAGAAGTTTTCAAACACCTCTTCTGCCTGGATGTCCTTTCCGACGATGAATTTTTGATATGTCGTTGTCAGAAATACCCATATTCCATCAGACTTCTTACATCGACTTGGAGTGAAAGCGAAGATGCTGGTTTTCGTCAAAACTGGGGGTCGTTCGTGTTAACTCATGACCTTCCCCTCGGTTGCGATGCTCGCCGAGCAAGTTAAGAAGTCTATCACCCCCACTTTGCTGCCTGACAGCTTGGCTACCTCCAAGGTTGCCCGGTGCCTCTACTTTCTTCTCGCTCCCTTCTAAGCCAATGACGCCTCTCTGGTTCCTTAGAAAAGGAGTGTAGAGACACCGAGAAAAGATTTCAGGAACGGTGCAAGAAATTTCACCTTCGACCAACTGTTCCTGAATCTCTCGGCACCGACACCTTCGGCGACTGGTGGGACGAATATACTTACAACTTTTTTGGCACTTCGATTGAGGACGTAGTTAACAAAATTTTTGGTGACCGACCCAAGAAAACTTATGCTCCTCAATCTAAAGAGGCGCCCCTAGGTATACGATTGTCTATACCTTTATTCTTCAAACATTTGAACGGTTTTACTAATGAGAATTCGCTTTCCCAGGCGGTCGGGTACTAAAACAGGCGGACGTGGTCATCCCGGTAGCGGTCAAGAAAAAAATTAGCCCCTTCCTCCAAGAAATCCAAAGCCGCCACACAAAAAACACCGAGCAAACGGCTTTACACGGACGCTGAGATGGTAGGTGAAACTCCTCGTCCCTCAAAACGCGTTAAGAAATTGACGAAGAAGGGAGCACGGAAGATTCATGTTATCTCTAGCCACACCATCAGGAAAACTACTCCAAGTGCCTCCCTTCCTGCTCCTGTTGTTCAGGCCTCAGCAGAGAATCGACCATCTTCAACCAGCCTGGCAACCCAAGCTCAACCAGCACCTGAAGTCCTCGAGGTCGTGGTTGAGCCAGTTGTCGTACTGCTGGTCGACACGCCTGCAGCTCCAGGGTCGACCGTAGGACCTGTATTGGGGGAGGCAACCCCTTCGATCGAGAAGAATCTTCCCAAGAATCCAAAACAATTAGCGATCATTTTAGAATAGGTATGATTATGCTGCCAACTCCCTTTACTCATTAAATTCAAAAAGTATTAACATTTTTTGTTTCAGGATGATGAGAGTGACGAGATTCCGCCTGCGAGTCGTTCTCGACCAACCCAAGCTCGTTGTGAGAACTCATATTTTTAATTATATATATATAATCCTAGTGGTATAGATATCTACAGTTTCACGCTTTTGCATTAGGCTAGTACATACTACATAGCCATGTGTCAATTCCATAAGTGTTCCATCTGTTTTCTTTATCCCATTTTGGATAGTTGTCAAGTTAATCTTATTTCTATATTTATATTTTACCTTACCACTGTTGTCAAATTTAGAGTAGTTGATATAGGCATACATATCCTATCTTGGTGGCTTTCGTATTAGGAGGACACAAATGCAACATATGTCTTTGGCAAGTTAGAGATAACACCATCCAATCATTCACTCCAATCTTATTTGCATAGTCATTACATTGGAGCTTGAGGTTGCTCCGCGTGTACCATTCACCCTCTTTTAAGTGACAACTATTCTACTACCCTAACATGTGACAATCTCTCATACCTTTATCTAATGATAGTGGACACCTCCTGCTATACTTGCCGACTTTCTACATCTATAAATGGCACCCCACCTTTCACTTTTATTCAGACAATTCCTCCAAATCTTTATATCTTGTTCGTTGCATGTAGTTTCCATGCACAGTACGTTGGTTTGTATATTATATATATATATATATATATTTATATATAGTGATAGAGATTAGAAAAGATAAGTGTGGTAGAAATACATAGTATTTGGACGTGATCAAGGAATTTATTCAAGTATGTGGAGTCTAGCTATTACGGTAGTGACGTGGATCTTTATTTTAGCTTTGGGATCGAGGAATTGGTGAGGAATATTGCTTGCTTGCTTGGCTTGGAGACGAAGTAGGGGGATCCTCACTTACCCTAGTTATGGAATTTTGTGAATGTACGTATATATAAATATACGAATGTATGTGAAAGTTGCATATATTTTGTTGTGATAGAACCATGAGGAAAACTGGTTTGTTTTATATCATGATATGCATGTTGTTTTATGCTACAAATCAATTGATGACTTGAGAGTGAAGGGGGCATAGCGACCGCCTTGGGTTTCGATCCCCTAAACCTCCGGAGGGGCTACTACGAAGGGATTAGTACCGCTACCTTTCTAGGAGAGGTACTTGGATATAAAGGACACTCTCGCTACACCTTACCATAAGTATATTCGTTCGGAGTAGGTCCAGGTAAGGGGGTAATTGGTCATTGGACCGGTCATCAAGCATGTAGCAATTTATAGGGATCCCTGTTTTCTTTTTAAAAGGAAATTGTGTGAGCATACAATCTATTTTTGAAACTAAAGCTTTTGTTGTGCATCAAACATTTTTCTATAGTATATATAGTGTTGTATACTAACTCCGCCTGTGTAAGTTTATCTTACATTGTCGGTCCCAAGCCCGGGTAAAGGAGGAGGGGGAGGGCGTCAGGTAGTCGGCAGCCGACACTCCACAGTTACGTCGAATCCTTATGAAAATGAATCCAGAACGAAATCACGCTAAAGCTAGGGCGTCACCCGTAAGTGGCGCGCTGTGTGGCCCGAGCACAGTGATAAGTGAGCAAGGGTCGCTGTATCTCCATCGGCACCCGGATGCAGTGTTAAATGAGCAAGGAGGCCATAGAAACTTCTTTTCGAACGACTCCACTCAAAGTTGTTTGGGAGCATATGCTCCTATCAACTTTACACAGGACACACAAAAGAAGTACTTTGATCCTATTGGACGGGGGAGGGTGAAGAAGCTAGGACAGAAGGGTAGAGTTCAAGCGAGTAGAATGCGTTTAGGAACGTGGAATATAGGAACCTTAACGGGAAAATCTATGGAAGTAGTGGAAGTTATGGTGAGGAGAAGGATAAATATTATGTGCCTACAAGAAACTAAGTGGGTTGGTCTTAAGGCAAAGGATCTAGAAAACTCAGGGTTTAAACTTTGGTATTCGGGCACAAATAGAACGAGAAACGGTGTTGGCATCATCGTGGACAAGACCTTGACACAAGATGTTGTAGATGTCAAGAGGGTAGGAGATAGAATATGGCAATCAAGATTGTAATAGGACAAGAACTCATCAATGTCATTAGTGCGTACGCACCTCAAGTAGGGTTGGATACGAGTTCGAAGGAGAAATTTTGGGAAGACCTTGGAGACTTGGTGCAAGGAATTGCCCAGACGGAGAAGTTATTTATAGGAGGAGATTTAAATGGACACGTGGGTAGGGAGACATGCAACTATAAAGGTTTTCATGGTGGCCATGGTTTTGGGGAGAGAAACGAGGATAGGGAAGCTATCTTGGATTTTGCAATGGCATATGATCTCTTCTTAGCCAACACCTTCTTTAAGAAGAGAGAAGAACATGTGATCACCTACAAGAGTGGGTCGTCAAAAACACAAATAGAGTTTCTTCTAATGAGGAAAGGGGATCGTATAACTTGTAAGGATTACAAAGTTATACCGGGAGAGAGCTTGGCTAATCAACATCGCTTGTTGGTGATGGATGTACATATCAAAAGAGTGAGAAAAAAGAACAAGACTTGGAAGTACCTAAGGACTAAATGGTAGAATCTAAAAGGAGAAAAACAAGCCATTTTCAAAGAGAAAGTAATGACCCAGTGTGGGTGGGATAGAGAGGGGGAAGCTAGCCAAAGGTGGGATTCCATGGCTAGTTGTATCCGAAAAGTAGCAAAAGAGGTATTATGAGAGTCCAAGGGCTTTGCCCCACACCAAAAGGAATCTTGGTGGTGGAATGAGGAGGTACAAACAAAGGTGAAGGCTAAGAAGGAATGTTGTAAAGCCTTATACAAGGACAGGACCGATGAAAATGGTGAAAGGTATAGAAGAGCGAAGCAAGAGGCGAAGAAAGCTGTGAGAGAAGCTAAGTTAGTGGCTTATGACGACATGTATAAGCGACTAGATACCAAAGAAGGAGAGTTGGATATCTATAAACTAGCTAGAGCAAGGGAAAAGAAGACAAATGACCTAAACCAAGTGAGGTGCATCGAGGATGAGGATGGAAAGGTTCTTGCTACAGAGAATACGGTCAAAGACAGATGGAAAGGTTATTTTCATAATCTTTTCAATGAAGGACATGAAAGGAGTACTTCTTTAGGGGAGTTAAGTAACTCAGAAGAGTGTAGAAACTACTCATTTTATCGTCGAATCAGGAAGGAAGAAGTGGTTGTAGCTTTGAAGAAGATGAAGCATAGAAAAGTAATGGGCCCAAACGATATACTGATCGAAGTGTGGAAAGTCTTGGGAGAGACAGGTATAGCATGGCTCACTGACCTTTTCAATAGGATTTTGAAAACGAAGAAGATGCCAACTGAGTGGCGAAAGAGCACTTTGGTGCCTATCTACAAGAATAAGGGCGACGTACAAAATTACATGAACTATAGGGGTATTAAGCTAATGAGCCATACAATGAAGCTCTGGGAGAGAGTCATTGAGCATAGATTGAGGCAAGAGACACGGGTTTCGGACAACCAATTCGGGTTCATGCCAGGGCGCTCAACCATGGAGGCAATCTATCTCTTACGAAGATTGATGGAAAGATATAGAGATGGGAAAAAGGATTTACACATGGTCTTTATAGATTTGGAAAAAGCGTATGATAGGGTCCCAAGAGGCATTCTTTGGAGGATTTTAGAGAAGAAATGAGTACGAGTAGCATATATCCAAGCTATAAAGGATATGTATGAAGGAGCAAAGACTGCCGTAAGAACTCATGAAGGACAAACCGAAAGCTTCCCCATAACTGTAAGATTACATCAAGGCTCATCTTTAAGTCCTTACCTTTTTGCGTTGGTAATGGATGAGTTAACAGGACATATTCAAGATGATATTCCTTGGTGTATGCTTTTTGCAGACGATATAGTGTTGATAGATGAAACTCAGGAAGGGGTAAATGCGAAGCTTAACCTTTGGAGAGAAGTGTTGGAATCTAAAGGTCTTTGCTTAAGCCGATCAAAGACAGAATATATGGAGTGCAAGTTCAGTGCAAATGGAGGCCAAAATGAGTTAGGGGTGAGGATCGGAGATCAGGAAATACCAAAGAGCGATCGTTTTCGCTACTTAGGACCTATCTTGCAAAAGAACGGAGAATTAGATGGAGATCTCAACCATAGAATACAAGCTGGATGGATGAAGTGGAAGAGTGCATCCGGCGTGTTGTGTGACCGTCGTATGCCACTGAAGCTCAAGGGAAAATTTTATAGGACGGCAATAAGGCCGGCGATGCTGTATGGCACAGAATGTTAAGCGGTGAAGCATCAACACGTACACAAAAAGGGTGTAGCGGAGATGAGGATGCTTCGTTGGATGTGTGGGCACACGAGAAATGATAAGATTAGGAATGAGGATATCCGAGGTAAAGTAAGAGTAGCCGAAATTGTAGGAAAATTGAGAGAAAATCGGTTACGGTGGTTTGGACATGTGCAAAGAAGGCCTACTGACGCTCCGGTTAGAAGATGCGACTAAGAGGTTCAGGGCTGGAGGGGTAAAGGAAGATCTAGGAAAACATTAGAAGAGACTCTAAAAAAAGACTTAGAGTATTTGGATCTAACGGAGGACATGACACAGGACCGAGCACAATGGTGTTCTAAGATTCATATAGCCGACCCCACTCAATGAAGAAGGCTTTGGTGTATTTAACACAATACGTTGAAATGAAGCAAAGCTTATTTATTGATATCTCCGATAAGTTACAAATATGTACATATACATGAGTCAAAATAAACAAACAAGAGGGAGCCTTCACAAAGGTTGCTTAGGAGAAGTCTCAGCAGTCGGTAGAGCCCTAGAAAGAGAAGGCACCGGAGGGGGATTATTCGGAGCCTCAGTACTGGATAGAACTCTAGAAGGAGGAGACATCGAAGGTTGATCATTTGGAGCTTCATTACGCGGTACAGCCTCAGAAGACGAAGGCAATAAATGCCTTTGGAACAAACCCACAAACCGCTGATGATTAAGTAAAATCTGACCATCAGATTCCTTCATCTGGTCAAGCTTCCTCTTCATGTTTGTAGCATAGTCATGTGCGAGCCGGTGCAACTGTTTATTCTCATGCTTGAGCCCTCTAATCTCCTATTTGAGACTCATCACTTCAGCCGCCAATGATTCAACTTGGCGGGTTCGAGCAAATAGGCGCTGGGCCATAATAGACACAGAACCTGCACACTGAACACTTAGAGCAAGAGAATCCTTAACAGCCAACTCATCAGACCGTTTGGAAAGTAGTCTGTTATCTTTGAGAGTGAGAAGGTTCCTGGCCACCACTGCAGCAGTTATATCATTCTTCATCACGGAATCCCCAACGGTAAGCAGACCAGTAGGGGATAAGAAAGATGGGCGCCATATGTTGTCTGGAGAAGGCGTGGCTGCCTCTTCAACAAGGTTCAAGTCAAAACGAGGGTCGGAGGGGCCAGACATTTTCAAAGGTGTTGAAGAGAAAAGAGGTCGGACAAATCAAGATCTTAGAAGTACAAGAAGGGAGCTTCTACTGGTGAAGATTCAAGTGTGCTTTGGAACTTAATGCCAGCCTCTATAAAAATCTGCACTCGACAGAGCTTCAGAAATCGAAGAGGCGCCTGCCCAGAAATCGAAAAGGCGTTTTGCTTTCTTAAAAGCTGGGCTGCTCAGAGACCACGAGGGCCGATCTCAGAAATCGAAGAGGCGTTTACTTTCTTAAAAGCTGGGCTGCTCAAAGACCACGAAGGTCGATCTCAGAAATCGAAGAGGCGCTTGCTTTCTCAAAAGCTGAGCTGCTCAGAAACCACGAGGGCCGACCTCAGAAATCGAAGAGGCACCTGCTTTTTTCAGCCTTGTCAGCACCTGTCACATGCACACTCAGCTTTGCTGAAATTACGGGCATTTTGTTGAAGATTTCTGATGAAGTAGAAAGCACGTGAATCTTACTATTCAATCATCCACTTTCCACACGCACCATCAGCTCATGGGTACCACAGATAACTTTGCCAAAGATCTCTGACAAAGTTTAGACACGTGAAGCTTGCAGCTCCCACTACATCACTATGACCAAGAAGGGTAAAAGAATACCAAAGAAACAACACTAACAAAGTTTAGACACATAAATTTTGAAAGTCTAGCTACCATATTATTACCTACAAGGGTAAAGGAACAGCACCGCTGCTGGATAATTGGAAAGTCCTTGTGTGTCAACCTCTGTGCTCTGTGGCAAGGTAGACTAGCAAACATGCCCAACCTTTACTTACATTCGAGAAAACACTCCCAACAAGATTGCTTGCTCCAAAATCGAAGAGGCATCGTCCTCCGAATCTAGAGAGCCAGACTCCCAACATGATTACTTTCTCAAAAATCGAAGAAACACCGCTCTCCGAATCTCGAAAGCTAGACTCCCAGCAGGATTGCTCTCTCAAAAATCGAAGAGACACCGTTTTTCGAATCTCGAGAGCCAGATCCCCGACAGGATTGCTTGTACGAATACCGAAGAGGCACTGCTTTCTCAACTTCGAGAGCCAGATCTCCTTGGATAAAGCTTGTCTATAAACTTCACACGCAACATCAGCTTTCCAGATACCACAGACCACTTTTTCAAAGTGCTCTGACACACGTGAAGCTGGCAGCTTCCACTACCGTGCTATGACCAAGCAGGGTAAAGGAATATCATTACTACTTGTTGTTAGGGAAACTCCTATATATGTCGACCTCCATCCTCAACGGACAGGCATACCTACAAAAATGCTCAACCCTTCCTCATATCTGAGAGGGCACTCCCAACGAAACCTCTCGATATACTCAGCTTTCTTTCCCCCCGATAATACCTCTGCAAACAAGCTACACCAGAGCAAGAATATCTCATATCATCAGGGTTAAAAGCAAGAGTATCCCATATCTTGCTTTTTGCCTGTCTTTTCTTTTGGCCTTGTTCTTACCTGCAAGACAAGGAGAAAGAGAGCAATCAGTCAGCACTTGGAATCAAGCTTATAGTCAGGAACTGACTGCCTGGAACCCCTTACCTGGCATTGCTCTCGAGTACCCATCTTCAACATCTTATGCTTCCAGAGAAGATACCACATATGCCTGAGGAACAGATAGGGAAAATGAGAATGATACAAGGAAGCATATGGAGACAAGCGTAACAGAACACGTACCGATACATCCACTACTTTGTCAACAACAAAAGTATCCCATATCAGTAGGGTCGAACGTACTCTAGATTTGATGGACGTGTTTTGACCTTCAAATTCTTCAGTCGGCCTTATACTCTGGAGGAAACCAGAAAATCCTCCAGCCCAGTTCAAGAATAAGCCTATGGAAAGTTACTTCTTCAAAAGCAAAAATATCTCATATCATCTATTCTCCTTTTCTTCTCTTATCCTTCATGCTGCCTGCAAGATAGGGAGAATGAGAATAATCAGCCGGAACTCGAAATCAAACTTCTGATCTGGGACTGATTGCTTGGAGCTCTGATTACTTACCTTGTCTGTCACCTCTTTCAGCAGATCCCCTAGCTCGGCGACTTGGGGGACTCCTACTACATGGTTTGTATTGCGCTTGACCAAGCCTGAAACTACAAGTAAGCTTCAAGTGAAATTGATACATTACCTTGTGCATATCCACCAGTTAAAGATACCACCCCTGGATGGAGGAAGCGTACTTCCAGAGAAGATGTCACATCTACCTATGAGACAGTTAAGGCAAGTGAAGACGAGAGCTTGCACCTATGTCATTTGTACTAAATCATTCACTTGTACTCACTAAAGGAGAGCTTGAACCTATGTACTTGCGTAAACCCTTCACAATTAATGAGAACTCCTCTACTCCGTGGACGTAGCCAATCTGGGTGAACCACGTACATCTTGTGTTTGCTTTCCTATCTCTATCCATTTACATACTTATCCACACTAATGACCAGAGCAATCTAGCGAATATCACAAAGTTAATACTTTCTGTTGTACCAAAGTCTTCACTGATTTTGTGCATCAACAATCCTTAAGTCCTTACCTTTTTGTGTTGGTAATGGATGAGTTAACAGGACATATTCAAGATGATATTCTTGGTGTATGCTTTTCGCACACGATATAGTGTTGATAGATGAAACTCAGAAGGGGTAAATGCGAAGCTTAACTTTTGGAGAGAAGTATTGGAATCTAAAGGTTTTCGCTTAAGCCGATCAAAGACAGAATATATGGAGTGCAAGTTCATTGCAAATGGAGGCCAAAATGAGTTAGGGGTGAGGATCGAAGATCAGGAAATACCAAAGAGCGACCGTTTTCGCTACCTAGGATCTATGTTGCAAAAGAACGGAGAATTAGATGGAGATCTCAACCATAGAATACAAGCTGGATGGATGAAGTGGAAGAGTGCTTCTGGCGTGTTGTGTGACCGTCGTAGGCCACTAAAGCTTAAGGAAAAATTTTATAGGACGACAATAAGGCCGTCGATGTTTTATGGCACAGAATGTTGGGCGGTGAAACATCAACACGTACACAAAATGGGTTTGGACATGTACAAAGAAGACCTACTGACGCTCCGGTTCGAATATGTGACTACGGGATAGAGGTTCAGGGCCGAAGGGGTAGAGGTAGACCTAGGAAAACTTTGGAAGAGACCCTAAGAAAAGACTTAGAGTACTTGGATCTAACGGAGGATATGACACAAAACCGCGCGCAATGGCGTTCTAGGATTCATATAGCCGACCCCATTTAGTGGGAAAAGGCTTTGTTGTTGTTGTTGTTGTATATATAGTGTTGTATACTATTTTCAAACCTAGCTAAGGTGGATTCCCTGATGGGAAACGATGAACGTTTGTGATGCTCACCCTTACTTTATTATAGGACCGGTGCACCTACAAATAAACGATCTAGACTAAGGTCGGGACAAGCGTTGTTTGTTACTTGTCAACTTCTTAATCGCTCATTGACTTTCCACAGGTTTTTGTTTGTACATATGCTTGATTCCCTCTGTCTTGAAGGAATCTTTTGTAACTAAACTTAGCACTTTGTACTCTCCAAATCGTGCCTAAGCGTTGGTTAGTGTATTTACTTATTTTAAACTCTTTGGTTTTGTTGTAAGTTGTAAACTTCGTCTTTGATGTAAAAAATTTATCCAAATTCTGTTGCCTTGTATTCTTCATTTTGCCAAAATGATTTCCGCTTTTGTACTGTTTAAAAATAAATTATTTTACTTCCCTTTAAATAGCCATACGTCTTATAAGGGATGTAGTGCTACAGTGTTGGAATTTAACACTATTGTATTGCGTTACTAATAGAGCGTGGCACTGTTACGTGCCCGTTTTTTGGGCGTGACACTCCTTCTGTTGATCCTCCCCCCATGGTTAAGGTGGTCGACCAGGTTGATCTTCCTGCAGCCAATCGTGGAAGAAGGCCTATCATTGAACCTGAAGCGACGTCAGAAACTCCAATTCACCCGCAGGACCAAGACCTCGGCATCACCTCTCAAGAAGTGACCTCGACTTTTGTAAGGCTTGATTACTTTCTCTTGTCAATTTTGTTATAACAAGTCTGAACCGAGAAAATATTAAATGTCAGGTGCCCAATTATTCATTTCACCGAAAATTTTATGCGCCGAAAAGTGTTATCTATATTTCTTGGCCACCTCAGTGGCCATTGAACGTAGATAACCTTCATCGGCTGCGTGAATTAAGAAGCAGTCTAAAACACTAGGCTCGGCCATTAAGCTCTCTAGGTTCGAGCAATGAACTAGGAGACATGGCCGAAGTCTCATATTAGTAGGTTTAAAACCAATCCTCCCTGCTACATTATTTTATGATTTTCCTTGTGCCTAAACTGTTTTCGTGTGCAGCCTTCATGGGAAGTCGAGTTTGATGCTCTCATATCGAGTACTTCGGGAGTGGCTAGTCCTTTAGCAGCTACGACTGAGCCCGCCGAATTAACTGTTCTTGTTCAATTGCAGGAGCTTTTGTCTCTCTCAGCTTACAAGTTCTTGAGCGCCAGGGTCTTGATTCGGTGGGTGCATGTCTGAACGATCTCGGAGCTGATGGTCAATTGAGCGCCGAGGCTATCACTTAAACGTTTTCTGCCTTTGAACGGACCCGAGAATATTTCAGTATTTTCGAGAAAGCTCTTCGGGCTGACGATGACTTGACAGCTGCAACAGCCGTTCGAAACGCTCTTCGTCCAAAGGTCAAAGTTTTCAAGGTGAAAAATAAGATCCTGGCTAACCTTGACCGTCAAATTACTGAACTTCAAAATCGAAAATCGGTAATTGCTTCTGAGCTTGCAAAGGATTTTGAGTCGGGCGATAAATCTTGCTTAACCGAATACGCGACGAGCGTGAAGCAAGTCGAGCAGCTGAAGATGGACAAAAGGAATCGGTAAGCTGAGGTCATGATGGGCGAGGTGAGGTGGTTGGAGTTGAAGGCTGTTCTTGAATCTCTCATTCTTTCATCACCCTAGAATTATTTGATTGTAAACTGATCGACCAATGAAATGAAATAAACTTTTATTCTCGCATCTCCCATGTGACTGGATAATATTTCTTTAAAAACCTTCCATTGATTGGCAACTTGTGAACAATACCAGTTTAATCTCTAAGATGGTATGCTCCATTGCCGAAGACTTTATGAATAATGAATGGCCCTTCCCAATTCGGTGACCATTTGCCGAACCTGGGGTCTTTAATTCCTACGGGTAGTACGGTTTGCCAAACCAGTTCTTCTTCGCCGAACATTTTTTGTCTAACTCGTTGATTATACGCACGCTTGGTAATCTTCTTTTGTGCCACTAATAAGTTATAAGCATCAAGCCGAGCTTCTTCTAAATCTTCTAACTCTTGTCTTATGGCTTGACTGTACTCGGTGCTGAACAAACTACTTTGTTCAATTATTCGCAACGAGTTTATACTTAGCTCGACCGGCAACATTGCGTCGTGTCCATAAGTCAACGCGTACGGAGTCATTCCAATGGCTATCCGTAGAGAAGTTCGATAAGCTCATAACGCTTCGTCTATCATTAAGTGCCATATGTCTGGCCTTTCTTTTATCATCTTTTCAAGAATACCAATAAGAACCTTATTACTTGCTTCGGCCTGTCCATTCGCCTATGGGTAATATGGCATATATTGCTCGAGTCGAATTTTTAGATTTGCCGTATATTCCTTAAATCTGTCAGATGTAAAGATCGTACCGTTATCTGTTATGATGGTTTCTGGCACGCCGAATCTAGTCACAATGTTTTCTTCAATGAAACTACAAACTTCTTTAGACGTTAACTCGGCATATGACTTGGCTTCGACCCATTTGGTGAAGTAGTCCTTTGCGACGAGTATCCACGCATGTTTGGCTGCACCAGAAGATGGTGTGATTTTACCGATAACATTCATGGCCCATCGGCCATGGTTTGGTGACCGAATGTAATGATTCGGCCGGTACTCTCTGTATAGGCCCATGAATTTGACACTGTACACAACCCTTTGCGTACTCAATACAATCATTCAGAATAATCAGCCAGAAATAGCCGTGCTGCCGAAGTAGCCAACGTATTTTTCATCCAAATTCCTTCGTGTACTTCCGCCATTACTTGAACAGCTTCTTACGGGTCGAGGCACAGCAACAGTAACCCGTCCTCACCCTTTCGATACAACTCATTCTGGTATAATACGTAGTTTGTGGCATGAACCCTTGTCCGTCGGTCGTGGTTTTCGTTGGGGTTATCAATATATCGCATAATCGTCATTCTTTAATCATCTAGTAATGCCCCGACGTCACAAACCTCAATAATTCCTTCCGTTCTAACAACGAAGGCAAAGACATGACTCGTGTACGGATCACGCAATCACGTTGGAGAACTTGTTGATTAATCAAGGCCGAATGTTCTTGTCATGACACAGGTATTTCTCGGCCTAATTTGCCCTTTATGAGTTGGGCTTCGGACATTATTTGAGCCAATTCGTCAGCGTCAGTGTTATGAACTCGTGAAATGTGTTTGAAAGTTACGCCGTAGAAAGAGACGGCCAAATAACTGGCAACTATGTGGTAAGGCGCCATAGTACAACTCATACAATGAAAGGTCCCGTTGAGTTGATTATTGATAAGTTCGAAGTTACCAAGAACAAGGACACGAGTTGCCCGTAAATCGTGTAGCACGCCGAGGTCGATAACAAAGGCTTCGTATTCGGCCTGATTATTCGTACAATCGAAATCGAGCTTGAGAGAAAAAGACCAATGATTATGAGTGGGGGATTGAATAACAATCCTAACGCCAGTCGAGACTGAAGTACGGGAACCATCAAAGTACAGCGTCCAGTAATTATCACGTGTTTGTATCAGGCCGATGTCAATGTCATTGCCCCCGAACTTATACGGGGAATGGTGTTGGGCTAAAAAATCAGCCAGAGCTTGACTTTGACAGCTTTCTGGGGCACATATTGCAAGCTAAACTTAGATAAGGCCATCGTCCACTTGTCGATTCGGCCCTTTACGATCGGCTGAGTGAGCATGTAACAAATGACATCGGTCTGGGCGATGACCTGAGTGATTGACGGGAGCATGTAATGTCTGAGTTTTGACGCGGTGAAGAACAAGGCAAGACATAGCTTCTCGACAACAGAGTAATTAATCTTTGGTGGGTTGAGGTTGCGGCTAAGGTAAAAAATGGCCTGTTCTCGCCCGACATCATTGTCTTGTGCAAGAAGGCATATGATGGATTCGTCGGCCGCCGAGATATATAGCTTAAGAGGGCAGCCCCGTCGTGGTGGGACAAGGACGTGTGCGGTCGTTAAAGAGACTTTAATCTGCGTAAATGCCACTTGGTGCTCGGCACGCCATTCAAAAGTGTCGGAGTCCCTAAGTTTCAAAAGCATGGAAAAAGCTTTCATTTTTCAATCGAATTAGCAATAAATCATCGGAGAAAGTTGATCTTGCCGAGCAACGACTATAATTGTTTCTTAGACATCGAGGGTGAAGCATTAATGATTGCGCGAGCCTTGTTGTCGTCCACCTTAATACCACGGTGATGTACGAGGAAGCCTAAAAATTTCTAGCTAATACGCCGAAAGCACATTTGGCGAGATTCATCTTCAGATTATGCCAGTGCATGCATAAGAACACTTAACAGAGGTCATCCAAATGCGTCTGCCATCGAGCTGATTTGATGACCACATCGTCGATGTAAACTATGGTACCAATTAAATCATGGAAAATGGTGTTCATAGCTCGTTGGTATGTGGCACCGGCGTTCTTGAGGGCGAAGGGCATGACGACCCATTCGTATGTGCCGAGTGCCCCAAGGCACCGAAATGCGATCTTATGGACATCAGCTTCGGTGATGAAAATTTGGTTATAACCGGCATGCCTATCTATAAAGGATAAGATCTCGTGATGTGCTGCAACGTTAATTAACAAGTTAGATATTGGCATCGGGTACTCATCTTTAGGCATTGCCAGGTTTAAATTACGAAAATTGATACAGATGCGTAGGGTGCCATTTTTCTTTAGCACTAAGACGATATTGGCTAACTATCCGACGTATCGAGCGATCCGAGTAAACCTGGCTTTTAAAAGTCGAACTAGTTCATCTTTTATGCCTAGCTGTACTTCGGTCGAGAATCAGCGAGGGGGCTGGCAGAAAGGGTTCGATCAAGGCCCGACATCTTTTGATAACTCAAAGCAAAACAATCTTTAAACTCATTGAGTAATTGACAAAGTTCAACTTTCATGGAATGGGGTAACAATGCACTAATAAATAACGGTCGAGGGTCATCGGTCGTTCCGACATTTATTTCTTCTAAGAGGTCCTTAACCTGGGGCCGACTGTCTTCGAGTTCGATCGGTGCGGCCTGAACTTTGTCTAACGATAGTACTGGGCAATTATCTTCCTCGGTCAAAAATTTGATTAAGTTGACGTCCGAACGTGGGTGTTTGGAAATAGCATACCAATGAACCAACAGACGTTCCATCGTGGATGAAATCGTTGCCCGATGCCTCTCACTTTTGGCATCAGTCATCAATGTTAGGAATCAAGTTGGCCAAACTGAGTCTTGCCGAATCCTGGTGAACAGTCTCGGCGCCTATCTCGATGGTTTTCTGGACTGAGATCCGAGTCGGCCGTCCATCTTCATTAAAACCCTAGAGGGTAATGTAACCGACGTGATCGTCATAATAGCAGGCCTGAATCATGTTGGTTTCGAATGGCTGATTATCAGCTGGATGGACCACGACCGATTTGCCATCCCAAAAAATGAGAAATTGGTATGAAGAAGAAGGGATGCAATTTGTTTGGTGAATCCAATCCTTACTAAGTAAAGCATTATATTCGGTCTTGGAGTCGACGATAAAAAATACGGTCATGTGATTACAAACTGTAATGTTCACCTCTAAAGGGAGTACTCATTTCGTTTGAGATTTGTCACCGACGAAGCTGTTTATGGTTATTCCTAAAGGAATGAGCTTGTCGTTGGATCGTCGTAATGCTTTCATGATGGATACAGGCATGATATTGACCATCGCCCGCAATTGATGAAAATTTTGGAGATTGGGTATCATTCAATATGGGCCGTGACATACAACAACTTTAAATGCTGAAGATGAGCCAAAGATGAACGAGGAAACAAGATGGACAGGGTTGTTTTAAGTTTGTCGTCGTTGTTTGCTTGTTCATCTTCAGTGGTGGTGACGAAATCAACTTGTGTTGCTTCCTCGGTGACCACATCATTATCCAAGGAATGTGGTTGTGTGTAGTTGGCTGGAATTCAACAGGTAGAACATGGACCATGCTGATTTCCATATTCTCAATGACTGAAGGGCCCATTCGATCCTGGTCATCATCTTCCGGGTTATTGAGGACTATAGCATTGTGCGTTAGAGTATCATCGGCCTGATGGTCGGGTGTCTCAACAGGTACTTGTTCTTGTGCCAAAGAACCCAACCTTGTTTCCTTTTGATTGTTGTCGTCGGGCCCACTCGCATTTGGTGTCTGATTTTGCCCATGTAGTGTCTTACGAGCTCATTCCTTATAGGTAATTCGGGCATCTTTTGTGTCCAGGTAGGCATCTAAACATGCCACCCGATCTTTCTCATCGGTCGTTAGACCGAATAAAGATACGGCCGAGAAGATTTCGTAGTGATATCATAGGTGTTGAAGGTCTTCGAGGGAAAAAGGAAGCTCGGCTATATCAATATTCGTGTATGGGTCGACCTCGAAGCCAAGAACCCTAGCTTCTCGTATGTGCTGGAATCTAGCTTTCATCACTGGATCAGTGGTTTTTTGGATGATTTGTTCAGCATCGGGGCAAGTTAGTGCTAGGTCGAGAGCTTCTTGACAAGCCTTGGGTAAACCATACAAATCGTTGGCAGAATATTTCATATGAAACTCTTTCATGTATTCCAAGGATTCGTCGATGAATGGGGGGTGTAGATTCTGCTGAACTCTTATTAGCGGCTCTTTCAGAGGTAATGGGGAAAGTTGGCTTTCGGCCTCTTTCTTAAACTGCTCGAAGCGAACTTTCATCTCTCCAGGCTGAAGGAGAAGTTTGATGCACTTCTCGGACTCTTCAATGGTAGTTTCGAAGTCACAATTGGTTTCATTCTACCCCTGTAATTCAGCCATGATTGTTAGGGTTGGCGGGTCATCTCCACTCCCTACCGCCTCTTTCGGCTGCCATTTACTGGTCGAAACAATCTCGGCTGCCTGCCGTTGAGCCATGCAGTCTATACGCTGACGTCGATGTTTCTGAGATTTGGATAACGCATTATACATGCCGGTGGGAGAATTGTAACTGTACCAACGTTGGTTGCGTGGTTCAGGCAGCTTAAAGGTTTTTGGATTCGCTGATAAGCTTGAGCTACTGAAATTACGCGAATAGTAATCCTCGTTATAAAACGGCACGTCGAAATCAAGACGCTGTCTGGCTGAGGTAGGGTCGTCTGTCCGTTTCTGAGGGCCGAGCCTATCGAACACTTTCTGGCGCTGGCCTTCACTAAGTTCACTTATAGGTGTCGCCACAGTCGTAAATGGTTGACGTGATGTTGGAGTTTGAGTCTAAGGCAGTTTCTCCTTGGGTTCAGTTAATACTACGTGTGCCCTACAATTGTTACATAAGACTATCGGCCCGTCACTTTCTTCTACACTGGAATCTTTTATGAACTCGACTACCGCCGGCCCCGAAAACCCGATGGGTGGCTCATTGGAAAATAGATCAATCTTGAGTTGCAGCCGGGAGTTTTTCTTTAGGACATGTTGTACTGGAACAAACTTAACCTTACATTTCCCTTTGTTCCTGGGCAAATGGGCGTCCACCATGCCAACTGTTACCGAAGGGAATGAATCGGCGTCGACCGTCATTCGTTTATCTGAAAACTTTAGCTTGCCTTTGTTAATCCAGCTCTGGACATCATCACAGAATACGACACAGTTGTTCGTAGCATGCTTAGTCGAGTTATGATGCTTGCAATACGTCTTCCCTTTAAGCTCTTCGACCTTAGGAATGTTATGTCCTGGTTGAAGTTTGATAATCTTTGCTAATAACAATTGGTTGAAAATTACCTCGGCCTTTGTGATATCAAAAGCGTAAACTTTTGATGTTTTCGCCGTTTCTTCAGTGGCCGAGCGGGTTTTGGCATCCTTGGAATTAATTTGAGTCAGTGGCTTGCAAACATGTGGTTTATCTATTACTATCTCGGCCGCGTCCACATTGACGTATTGGGAATCTTCGCCTTCAACCGATACGTAACTGACCGTGGGATTTTTGTAAATCGTTCCTTGGGATAAGGATTTCGAGATCTTTTCTTCTCGGAGCAAATAATCATATTGCTCGACATGCTGGGCTAATTCATACATATCTCGAAAGTTTTCCCCAAGGAATTTCTTTTTGTATTCCACGTCGAGCCCATTAAGAGCAAACCTAACAAATTCGACTTCGGGAAGAGGTACTCGACACCAATTCCTGGCCTATTTAAACCTTGTAAGATAATTCATCGGTGACTCATCAGTGACTCATCAGATGCTTGAGCCATCATAGCCAATGAAGAAACTGACATTTCCATTCCCAACCGATAGAACTGGTCATGAAACTTCTCGACCAACTCCTCCCAGCTTTGGATAGAATTAGGTGGGAGGTTAATATACCATGCGAATGCTGAGCCTGTCAACGAAAAGTTGAATAGCCGCAATTTATGGAAATCACTATTGACATCTTCGCATTGTACAGTGAAACGGGCTACATGTTCTAACGAGGATAAGGACGATCCTCCAGCAAAAAGCTTGAAATCTGGAATCTTAAAACCTTTAGGATATTCGAACTTTTCCACGTAAGCTGGATATGGATGGCTGAATTTCAGGAACTTCGGCCTCTTTTTCATGGCCGAATCGATCATCCATTGGACCTCATTCATATTGACGAATATTGCTTCCATTCTCTGGTCGAATCCATCTGACCTACTACTTGATCCTCCACTTTTTTCTAAGTCAATTGCTTTGGGCCGAGTAGACACTATTTCGGCCTGTAGCAGATTACTTTTAAATGGAAGATACCGAGCCTAATCACCAGGTTCTCACTCGAAGACTTTGCTAACTAATACTTCGAGCAATTTGGTGTAGGTCTCACCATTACTTCGTATTACCTCAAGCAAATTGTTCATTTTTTGAACAACTGTTTGTTCAACTTGTCGACATTGCTTATCAAGTCGTCTTCGAAGAAACGACCTAGTTGGAGGATCAGAGCTTTCACCACCGTCTTCGTCGCAGTCTTCCACGATACCTTCAATGAAAACGTCGGCGGTTCGGTTGAGTACTTCTGTGTTTCGAGGTTGGGTGCCGAGGTAAACTTTCTTTTCTAGGTGTGTCACACTTGCAGTCTCAGGGGTTACGGTAACGAAAGGATTTTATGGATGTGACACTTCTTGTCCAGAACTTTGAACCAGCAAATCCGTAATTGATTTTCCCATGGTTGTTTTCTTTTTTACTGATCGTGTCTCGATAGTCATGAACTTCGTAGTTTTAGCATTGGGTCCCACTGGGCTTGCCAAAATGTTGACCCTAAAAACTACCAAGCCTACGTAGCGCGCAGGCCGAGTAACTAATAAGCTAACTACGTCGTTCGGTTGATGCGGGACGTGCCAACTCGTCAACTGAGCTCGGCTAAGGAGTAAAATATGTTGATGTTTGCGTTGGGTGCACTGCTGACTTCTTGATCTTGCTACTTTTGTATAGGGGCACAGATACTCAAAACAAATATATGTCTTGATGGTGAACGTGGTTCGACCGTCAGAATGCCAAACTCGAAAGCCTACTTGTGAGTATCCAATCATAAAACAACTTGGAGTTCAATGTGCCGAGCCCAGTAATTCGTAACACCTCACTTCGCCGAGAAGGTTAATTAGATGACCTCTGCCAATGAGAATTCGAAAATCATTCTCGACCGAGACTTGGATAGATAACCAATTGGCCTTGACGCAGTGATATTTATCCAAACTGAAGGTGCTCCAAGGTTGACTGATTATGCGGCTCCAGTGCTGTTTATCCAAACTGAAGATGTCACTGGTTGCCTTCACAGTGCTGTTTATCCAAACTGAAGATGCGTTGGCGAAAAAGGAAAATAAAAATCTCAAAGTTGTTGAGAGGTTTCGCGTAGAGCGATGGTTTGCGCAGGGTAGTGTGTGTGTTAAATTGGAGGGGGCTTTGATCGATGTCCTCCCTCCTCTATTTATAGTAGCCAACCTGCATTGAATCACAATCATTCTTGGATTAGAACTCCTTTCCCGATCCAACTTTATCTCAGTTAGTCCTACTCCTACTAGGACTTTGAACTCAACTCGTTATCAGGCCGTATTCAATTTCAAACTCCAACATCCCTATCCTGTCGAAACTCCTTCTCGTAATAGGACTCATTCACATCCCACAGACACCCAATGGGATACGACCAACTTTGACTACGCGGCCTATGAGCTGGATAACCCCCAACGACTCTTAAGCACGGCCTCTCGGCCGAGAACAATTCTAAACTCGGCCCAAACCAATATTTTTGGGCCCAAACAGTTACAAATAGGAATGAACACGTTTATCAATGCTTAAGTAATAAACCAATCATCAACTTCCATGTTCTTTAGTTTTCAAAATTTAGTCTACAAATTTAGTCTATTTAGAGGGTTCGAGAATTGCGTTTTTATTTTGCATTAGGAAACAAGTCGTGAATTATGTGACCAAAAGCAAAAATTTTAAGGAAAACTAATGAAAGGGGCTTGAAAACTTTAAGTTTTAACATTAAGGACAAAATAAAGGGTAAAGTGAATAGTACCAAGATTGACTTTTAGTGTAAACATGTGGTTTTTCGTTAAAGTGAACAGTACCAGGAACTTTTTGTTAAAGTTCCCAAAATTTTAGGTAATAAGTCATGAACTTGAAAAGTTGGAACTGAAGGCGATTTTAAAATTTTACTACAGGCAATTAAAAAACAAGTTCAGATTTCGTGGCATCGGGAGAAATCTTCGCTGTCTAGAGCCAAAATCATAGATTAATTCATGCCTCTACTTTTGGTTTTGGGGTCCGGCAATCTTCTTGAGAATCATTCTGTCTTCTCCCTCTTTTCATTTACTCTGTTTTGGTATAGAATTGTTGATGTAAAACGCTATAATCGTTGTAGAGTTATAACATTTGAATTTCTTTTACATTCTGTGTTTCTACAACTTAAACAAATTCTTGCTAATGGTAAAAAAAAAAGATTGGAATGTCAAGGATGTTCTTTGTTTTTTCAATCCGAATCAAATATACTAATGGTGAGTTGTTGAAATCTCTTCCATATTTATTTGTACGTCTTTTTTTTTTTTTTTTTTTTGAAAATTGTCATCCCATTTAATCGAATTGGGATACCATATATCTAACATGTCTCTTGAATCTCAAGACATTATTCGAACCAATCATAGTTTTATTGAGATAGTTGATTGTCGTAGTCTTATGGCCTGCACACACGGTTAACACAAGGTTTTATATTCAATTTTCACCTTATGGGGTTATAACTGGAAGCCATGGAACATGTCGGATTGCCTCGAGATAGGGTTTAGCTAGAACAACATTATGGGTTTAGCCGGTGCGGTTATATAGCTCTCGAATGTCCGGAGGGTGTGGAGCGCCGACATGGTTTTATCATTTTGTTTTGTTTTTTTGTTTAATAATTTCTAGGAGATTTCTTGGAGCTTGGTTTTGATTTCTCCTTAATAGAGCTTGCTAATTTGATTGCTCTACATAGGAGAGTTGCTTCATTTTGATTTTGGTTTAGTGCGCTACATCTCTTTGGGTCTGTGTGAAGGGTGGAGTTGTTTGATTTGCTGGATCTACTTCACTTGGTGTTCTATGCTTGTGGTGGTGATTATGTGATGCAATCTCCAGCACGATCCCAATATATAATTTGAGATTTTTGTTCTCACATGATCTCTGTGTAACACGATTTTATTCTTCTATAATGTTGCGGTTCTTTATAAGCTCAGATGAGTGCATGATGTCTACTCATTGCTTTGGTATTGGCGATGCTTTATTGTAATGGAAAAGGATCCGGGGGATCTTGTAATCGTGTATGTTCATTGTACATCATGCGGTCAGTTTTCGTTAGGTACTATTTATATTTAATTTTAAATTTAAATAATTTCTGACCGCACGATGTACGATAAACGGACACGATTACAAGATCCCCTGGATCCCCAGTGACATGTTTGTGAGTGGGCTTTTCTGTCCAAACTATTATATTATATGTTTTCGAAAGAGCTTCCATGACATGCTTTTATATCTTTTTTTTTTTGCTTAGATTAATACAATTGTTTTAGGAAAGTGTTATTGGCACTCCAAAAATCTCATTCTACACTCCTCATAAGTGTATTTTTCTTTCTAAATATAGAAAATTTGGAGTGCAGAATGAGATTTTTGGAGTGCCAATAACAATTCCCTTGTTTTATGTCATCTTGGTCATTGTAATTTATGAGCGTGAGAACCTTTCTTGGGAAATGTTTTACTATCATGCATTACTTTCTTAGGAATTTTTGTCCATGGTATTTTTTTTCTATGATATATCTTGTGTGGAGCCAAATTAATACAGAAAATCTTAGAGTTGATACGTGGACTTTTAAGCCTAAGTGATGAGTCTCAAAAAATTGGCTAGGCCACATTTGCTCCACGCACAGTTCAACCTTCTTGAAGACTTGAGCAACTGACTACAACCTTAGCAAGCAGTCATGCCCATGGCAAGAAGAAAAATCAAATGTATTAAAGATAGGATTAATTACTAAATCTTATCTTTATATATTCCTAATTGAATGTCAACTCCATAGAGCAAAAAATCACAATCATATCCAATCAAGGATATTATAAGATAATCCCCAAGATAATATTTATTAAATAATTTCAGGATAATTTTTTCCTCATCCATCTAACGAATGACTCCCCTTGGTCAATCAGATGCTGACACATGTCCAAACCCTACAGATGTGGTCGACATATGCTCTACAAGTACCCCATTCTCCATCAAATTTTGGTACGATTTGCTACGCAATGAAGCCCTAAATTCTATCTTTTTAGAGAAACTGTCTTGGACATAAGAGGTTATATGAAAGTCGTTTAAAACATTAAGGGTGTCAAGGTTTAACACCCCATGTGGTTTATCAAGTTTTCACAAAACTTCGTAACGTTTGAGACATTATACTAAACCTCATAAGGTTTTAATTTCCTTTCATATAACCCCTTGAGTAAAAAAATTTGCTTATAAACTTTCTAATTTACCCTATGATTAAAGAAAAGCTCTATTTTGTGTTGAATAAAAATAATCTTTATAAATATGTAGAAAAAGAATATCAAATTAAAAGATTAAATATTAAAAAAAAAACAAAAATTAAAAATCAAAACGTCAGTAGGAGAGACGGCAAGTCGTTGATCTTGCCAAGTCCATAAATTTGGTTTTTGTCGATGTTGTCTTGTCCAACCGAAGATGGATTTGGTGCCTCTACGCTCTGTATAGGTTTTAGTATTGAATTCGAGATTCAGCTTTCATGGATGACGACGATAGCAATTTATGCCTATGAATGATTAAGAAGAAGATATTTGGCTTTGTATTCACCCAAATGAAAAATTAGGGCGATCAGTGTCGTCTTGGGAGGGAGCATCGTCTTCGAACAGCCACGAGAAATCAAAAGTAGAATTAAAATTACAATGTCAAAACTCTCGGGTTGATGTTGTGATCGGTGTCGTCTTGAGAGTGCGGGTGCTGCCATCGGTTAAATTAGAGGGCGACGAAGTAGTTGTTGGAGGGCATGTGCATGGAGGTGGAGAACGATGCCGTCTCGAGGCTGTGTAGAATACATTGTAGTTGGGGAAGGAGTCGCAAGACAACCGTTTTTTGTTTGGTCACTGGAGAAGGGGGGGTTGATGCTTCTCATGTGGGTTCGTGGGACGCTGCTTGCAAATAAGGGAGACAGGACTAGCAATCTCGTTGTTTTTTTGGGGTCTCGCTAAGACCCCCTAGTGAGTGGTTTAGTTGAGGCGAGTCCTCCTTTGTCCCATTAAACTTAGTCCCGCCAATAAACAAACATGGATTGCACTCATTTTTAATCTAAGCCAGTCTAGTGAGAGCTAAAGAAGGCAAACAAACACCCCCTTAATGTTTTATAACTTTTTAGTGTATAATTATAAAGCTTTTGTTCATTAGTTTCAAAGTTATCTATTTATTATTAGGGTAAAGTTATCTATTTATTATTATATTTTGAGTGCTACTATGCCTATCCCATAATTTTATTTTCTTACCCACGTTATATTTTCACTCACCATAAAAAGTTTAAAAAGACCAAACACTCTCATCCCGCTCACTTATATTCCTAAAAATAACTCTTACAGTTTTAAGTTCTAAATAAAAATAAGGGTGAAGTGCTGATTTAATCCCTGAACTATCATCTCAATAAAAATTAGGTCCTTAAATTATTTTTTCGGTAAAATAAGTCCTTAAATTCTTTAAAATTTGCTAATTTCATCCCTACTTTATATTCAAAGTTATTTTATCCAATTTTTCGACTACTTAAGTCATTTGACACACTTTAGAGTGTAATACTGCCTATAAGCCCTTAACATTTTATATTGAATCTAGCGTCTAATTTACCCTTCAAAGTTAACTCCATTCACTATCTCTTTATGAAAAATTACCAATCTGCCGTCCAATATGTATCACATGCAAGTAATGTGACTTAAATTGACGGAAAATGGAATATGGTAGCTTCAAATTTAATATTATGAATGTAGTTGGCAGATTTTTATAATTCAATGATTGACTTTTTTGAAAAAATAGTTTAGGGACCTAATTTTCACTCAGATGATAATTCAAGAACTAAATTGACAATTCACCCTAAAAATAAATATACAGAATGATTGAATATTAGAGATTTTAAGAAAATGGAACAGCGACGAACGTCTCTCCCATCCTCGCAAAAAACAACCACAATCAAGCACCACAGATGACGGTGACATCTCTTTTTCTCTTTGCCGTTGGGAAAGTTACATTCCTTTTTTTTCTTTCTCCTTTCTCTGTTCATCTCTATCTGTCTCTTTCTCCGCCTACCAGATATGGATATAAGATTCATAGACATATTCATTCTCGAATTCTGATTTAGAATTAAGGGTTGAAAAGTAGAGAGAAAATAAGAGACGGAATTGGGGAGGGTGGGGTGGACGGAAGAGATAGAAGATGGAAGGGGATGAAAGAGTTAGAAAGGGGCGCGGGATGAAGAGAGAAAATGGGAAGGTTGTTGGGTAGCTTGATTCGTTTCTCATTTTAATTTTTTTTTCTATTCTTTTTTTTCTTTTTTCTTAATAGGGCTCTTGAAGTCCTTTTACATAAGGTTAAATTTAGTATTAAAACTTTCATTAAAAAATGAGTGGGAAAATAAAACTAGAGGATGGACGTATCACTACTCTAGATTTTTTTAATTAAGGGATTACTTGATGGTAAATTAAAATCTAAGGAGTGTTAGTGTAATGTTTCAAACATAATGGAGTTTTGTGAAAACTTAACAATCCTTACGAAGTGTTAGTGTCATAACCCTTTGCAGGACGGCGAAGAAGCTCAGAGGATTAAAAAAGACAGAAAGTTTAATTTGTGTGACCGAAGTTATATCCAAGAAAACCCAATGTCACATAGCGCTCAATGGAATAAAGGCCACATGTATCGTCACAATTCCATAAAGAGAAGATTCAACGCAGAGGTGATTATGGTTTTCTTGGGCTGAGTGACATATGATCACACGATACGACCAGACCAGGGCACCGCCAGAAGGCCTCAGTTTCTTCGAAGCTGACGCTTCTCAGATTCGGATGATTCTAGTCACGAAGATCCTCATCTCCAGCAAGCCGAAAGCCTAATGTTGTTCTTGAATGGCAATACAAATGCCACAAGTAGAATGAAAGGATTTTGAAATTGTAGATGAAAGGTTTCATTAATAACATCTCATACATTGCAGGATTAATATGAAGCCAGTAGTTTATAGCACAAACATATAACAGATACATGTTTCTCCACATCCATCCTTAAAATATACACTATCGTTTGCATTCTTCCGCATTGTACGCTCGCAAGACACTGCCTGGATTTTTCCTTCCGTATGAGTTACTCTGTTTGCACCAGGAAGGCCCTGAATGTAATCATTTGCATTGATGCTCACAGCCTTGAAACTGGTAAACCTGCATTGGAACACAAGTCTCAGCACAGATGATTTTCCTGCATGATGTTGGCAAAGTTTTGAAGGCTTATTACCTAAGGCCTTTGAGTTGACAATGCTAGGACTGGCAGCAGGTGGCGGAGCATTCTCGTTGAGAAATGGTTCAACCTGGTTTGGATTCTTCCAAACAGGGTATCCTTTAATTTTTCCCTGAATCATAATAATGTAAGGCATGTCAGTATTTTAGTGCCAAAGCTGCAGACAAAATTTTGAAGCCATTTTTGAATGATGTGAGCTATTTCAAATGCTGCGATTCTATTCAATTTCTTTTCTGCCTTTTTCCGATAGTTACATTGGTGACATACCAGGACATTGAGGGCAGCTAGTGTTGCCATTCCTTCACGAGTCCACTACAAAGACCGGAAAGGGACACGGTTACTCGCTGATCTGAGTTATTCTAAGTACTCACTTGATAAGGCAACAAATCTTTATGTTCTCAAATAGAAAGCTCCTTCCTTAAAAGTGTTCGAACATAAACAATATGGACAGTAATTACCTTCGAAGCAGAAGCAATGTGAGGTACCACAACAGCATTCTTCAAGTCGGCAAGACCAGGTTTCATGTAAGGCTCATCCTGATACAACACCATATACAAACCACTTAAATATCGTAGATGGTATCCAAAAGAAGATTGGAATTCGACAAGGAATTAGGTGCGCTTTTTTACCTCAAAGACATCCAGGCCAACTCGAAACATAGGGTTTTGTTTCAAATGTTCTACAAGAGCCACTTCATCAATCACAGGCCCTCTGCTACAGTTTATAAGGACTGCTTCCTGTAGATATATCCGACACATTATTCATCAAGAAAATACATTCCAGGTGTATACGTAACATAATACGTATGTGCATTATACAAATAAGAAATGTTATTTCGAACTTCACCTTCTTCATAATTGCCAGACTGTCTTTGTTGACTAGATGATAAGTGGTTTTATCCAGAATTGGGTGAAGGCTTATCTAGAATAAGAATAAAAAACCACACCATTATAAAGGGAGTAAGAAGAAACGAAAAAAGAGGGGTGAGGAGAGCGAAAGCCCTACCACATCTGCTTCTCGGAGCACCTCCTCCATGCTTGATGCTCTTTTCCAAGTCACAGGCTGTTCACCATTAGCTTTTAGGAACTGACCGTAAGCTGGAACATGGAACATACAGGTATCAGCAAAGTGTAGAGCAAGAAGATTTATGCAATAAACCAACTGGACGTGCCTGTAACAAACTTTTCTAGCCGGGTAGCCTGGTAAAGATCATAGTAAATTAGGTTCATCTTGAAACCTTCAACCTGTCAGAAATCAACAGTAATTTCAGTCGTATTAGCGGGTATTCACTAATTGGAATCACTTATTAAGATCATCAGCAATAAGTTGTAAACGATCAAGGGGTAAAGGAAAAGAAAGTTGAAAAATTCAAATAATGGTTAGTTCTGTGATTTATACATAGTATGTATTCAAAATGGTTGATCTATCTGTCACACAACTGAACGTATATGAAGCATTCCCCCAAGCCTACATTATAGAAGGGAACAATGCAGTAGAACTTGGACAGTTAGCAACTGTTTACAAAATCTTTCGTGTTCCTGGTAAGTTATATCATCCCAAATTCTTATTAAAATTCCTGTAAAGTAAGTCCATTAATTTTGTAAAAATCCTACTTCAAGGTGCATAAAACAAGTTTATGCATGCCAATCACTAGACTAAGCCGTTATTGTGTACCCAAAATCAGATGAACCAAACATAAGATTCAACATTTTGGACCAGGAAAAATACCATCATTCTGGCATATGCAGAACCTATACGGCCAGCTCCAATCACACCGACAGTTTGCCCTTTGAGCAAGTTTCCCACAAATCTACCATAGTAAAAGAAACAAATTAAGTTGTAGTTTATGTAACATGAAAGGACAAATGATGAATTGATGGTTAACAGTAAACAAGGTAGTCATACAGATTAGGAAGCCATCCATCGTATAAGCCGGCCCTCATAAACTCATCCGCTTCAACTATTCTTCTAGCGGCCGTTAAAGAAAGTGAAGCGGCCAGCTCTGCTGTAGTTTCTGTAAGTACTCCCTAACCATACAAGCAACAAATTCATTTCAATATCCCAAATTTTCCCAACAGAAAAGAAAACCATAAAGGCACTAGTGACCATATCTGCAAGCATGTTGGTTTCGATTCACTTGTCATGTTTTAATTGATTCTTAGTGCGAAATTACTTTGGTGCTGCCAAATCTACCGTTGAAAAGTCAACATGGTGTTTTTCCAAAGTATTGTGCTTGAAATATTTTTCTTTAATTTTGACATTATCAAAGACTTACATGTGAAAAAGGCGGGAAAATAGAGAGTAAGAGTGAAAAACTTACAGGTGTGTTCCCAACAGCAACTCCATACTTGTTAGCAGCATCAACATCCACATTGTTGTAGCCAACAGCCATGTTGCTGAAGGCTTTGCCTCCTGCTCTGCTCAGTGCTGAGAACAAAGTCTCTCCCCAGTCTTCTGTCAACTGAAAATCAAAACCACAACCCCCACTCAACAACTTTGAATAATAAAAAGGGAAATTCACATATAAGTCCCTCGAAACTCTCTCTCATAGTTAAAAACACTATTTTGAAGACAGAAACTCTTGACGCAGGCGGCTTGTACCTCAGTTGGTTAAGAGTATTTATCAAAAAAATAAGTAAAAAAACGAAGGAAGCCCTCGACTCAACGCAAACATTAACAACTCCGAAGGGTACTACACTAATTACTATAATAAGAAATCAAAAAGAAGAAGTAAGAAGAGTCTAAAATTTTACCTGCCCAATAACTCCATCACACTTATCTCCAATCAGAGCAATGATATCCTCAACAGAAAGAATTGTTTTCTTCTGGGTGCATATCTAAACAATTCCAATCATTAAACGTTTTCTCATCAAATTCAAAAAAAGTGATCCAAAATCCAATACACACACACACACACACATCAACAAAGTGGGGAATGAAAAAAAATAGGAAATATTACTTCGACTCTGCAATCTTGCTCAATTAAAAGATTGATCCAGCGAGTTCCAGGCATGGGTTTTGTGCTGACAACTCTGTATTTTCCATTGGGATTCCACACTTCAATTGAAACTGGCTTTGCCATTGAAAATCTTTGTCAGCAGCTCAAAGGGCATGCAGTATGCTGACTGTGGAAGCACTGAGAGCTGTGTCTTTAAAAACTTGTGGTTCTAATAACTGTGATGATATGGTGCGGTGTGGTGCACAATAAGATGTATGTCTTCACTCGTAAGATTGACTGAGACTGTTGACTGTTGATATGTGGTTGAGTGGAGCTATGGATCTGAAGGGTGCAGGTTTAGATGGTGGCTTGGTGGATTATTGTGAATATTTTCTGTACAGATAGGATGTGTGTTTTAAATTGAGAGGTGGAGGTGCGGTGGATGAGTCTTTCATGCTTGGAGGACTTGGACCTCTCATTGTGAATAAGATAATGGTGGTGACATGGCTTATTGGGTTGGATGACACATAACCCTTTTGCCATTTGTTTTTTGTTTTTTTTTTGTTTTTAAAAGGGAGACAATTGGTGGCAAACCACGGTTATCCACCCATTTCGAGAGCACGGGAAGACTCACAGAGGCATTTCAGCCTCATTCTGGCCACAAATCTGGCTTATACACTAGCAGCGAGTTTCGAACTCGAAACCTCCAGTTTTTAAGGCCAAATTGGATTATTCATCCCTGTGGTCATAGGAAACTTGCATTATGACATCCGTGGTGAAAAAACTAGGAATTAAACCCATGTGGTCTAAAATGTTAGCAAATTTAGTCCAAAAGTAAGATTTCTGTTAAATGACTGTTAAAAGTATGGGTAAAACTATATTTTCAGTTTCAATTGAGATTTAAAATAAATAATTTTTTTAATAACAATTAACAAAAAATAATAATGCTTAATTTTTTAAATAAAAAAAAGCCCCAATTCAATGTCAATTGGAACTGAAAATACAGTTTTACCCCAACTTTTAACAGTCTTTTAACAGAAATCTTACTTTTGGACTAAATTTGCTAACATTCTAGACCACAGGGGTTTAATTCCTAATTTTTTTCACCACGGGGGTCATCATGCAAGTGTCCTATAACCACAGGGATGAACAATCCAATTTGGCCCAGTTTTTAATTTTAAAGAAGTTTTATAATCCGTCATTTACTACTGGACCACCAGCTCGTTGTTCTTTTGCATTTGTTTGTATAGGCGATTTGGAAAGGGACCAATGGACCACCATGGACAATTTTATAAGGGACTATTTTTTGTATAGTTGAAATTTACTTAACCTTTAGCTTTGATTCGGTATGAGATAATGTATGTTATTGATAATACTCTTTTACTCGCCTAAGCAATCTAATTTATAGTTTTCAGGTATAAAATTACCAATTGGACTACCGGACGGGCGCACTTTTTTATTTCATACGTGTTAATAAACGTAGAGGAAGTCGAAAATATTCCAATGTGTTAATGTAAAATGTATAGAATGAAGAAGATACTTGTGAAAGTGGGCCTAATGGGCGTTGTTGGAAATTTAGTCATCTCTAGTCATCAAACTTGTGTTTGTTGAAAGTAGACTTTTAGGCCCAAATCCAAACTTGACAACACTTGGGTTGGGGTTACCTTTTTTTGGACAAAAAATGAAAGCAAATGAAGCAAAACATGGCAAATCCAATCTTGAAAGAAAAGATATGGATATTCTTAAAGAATGAGGATTCTCTGGATCTTCTTTGTGAGGATCCGGAGATCCTTCAATCACATCCGTTTATCGTATATTGTGCGATAAAAAATCGTTGTAAATCTTTTTATTTAAAATTAAAAATAAATAGTACCTGACGAAAACTGACCGTACGATGTACGATGAACGTATATGATTGGAGGATCCCCGAGATCCTCACAAAGAGGATCCGGAAAGGATCCTCATTCATTCTTAAAATACTAACAAATTTCTTATTTTAACAAATTTCACTTGGTGTCTGGCTTTATGAAGCAAACATAAACACAAGGTGGGTAGGAAGCCACAACCACATTAGGCTTTACTCACAATGTTGGAGTTGAGTGCAACTTCTTTGCGTTAGTGGCCCAAATTGGTTCTGTAAGTGCGTGTGGTGTGCACATGCACGCATGAGGCATGAATCCGTAGGAGTGCGTGGCTAACGTGCTTTTGAGTGACTTCATCCATTTGTAATGTGAAGCTCTTATCCTTTGTCCAAATTTCATCATCCTCCAACAAACTCGGACCAACTTATTTACCTGCCAACTAGTTATTCTTCAAGCAAAATATTGATTTCTACTCGAATACTCACATTTTAGCATCGTCTCAGTTTATGAGAGCTAAATTATTGAAATATTATGTCTCATTATCATGCGTGATCGAATTAAATTTAATATAATACTTAAAATTTATTGAATTTATTCATTCTTGTCCATAGATTTTTAATTTGATGCTCGCATTCTAAAAATGATTAACAAAAAGATTTATATCACAAATAGTTTCGAAGATCGACCAAACCTCTTATCTGCGTTTCTCACTTTCGAAATCAATTAATGTTATTCTTAATTTTTTTTAAAGCAAAAGATTAATAAGATGACTCGGTCAATCTAAGAGACTATTTACAAGAAAACTATATATCTTTTTAAATAGGTTATAATTGTTTCGTAAGATGGTGAGTGGGAAAGCTACTAAATATGTGCAATGGACGGCATGGTGAGTTCTTGACCATGACAAGCATCAACGGTGAATGATGAATGATAATCTTTGAAGAAAGTGGAGAGTGATGGGAAGAAATACGGTAACGTGACGGCTACTAGTATTTCTATTTCTTCAAACTCCCGAGTATTGTGGACAAAATGTGGCCATAAGATTTGTCTTACAATTTTCTTTCAAAAGAGTAACCAAACGATAACAACTTACTCACATTTGCTTTCCTTTTTTTTTGTTTTAAAGTATAAAAATATTTTACACTAAAAAAATGAAAAGTTCGGTTAAACAACACAATGGACAACGTAATTTGCTATTGAATTTGTCATCCACGAGATTCGAACCTAAACGAATCTAAAATTTCTCATTTACAAATGAAAAAAAATACCACCCAGACTAGGTTGGTTCTCTAAAAGCCATATTTTGATCTAATCATACTTATCTTATGAACGTCGAAATCGGAGTTTAAGCTTATGGGATCTCACTTCTCAGCCAGAGTTCTTTTTTGAGTCCAAGCTAGAGTTTATCCTCACTTGTACTTCATCACCACATCCCATCTCTCCCCCCCCCCCCCCCCCCTCTCTTTCTGCAAATTGTTTGCGTCCAAAATCTAAACCTTTACACAGAATTAGAAAGAGGCAGAGAGAGAGAGAGATAGAGGGAGAGAGAAGCCATGGAAAGGCTTCTGTCCTCTTCACCCCCAACCCCTTTGAAACTCCATCTAAAACCCTCTCCTTTCCTCAGTCGACTCGCCCGTATTGACTCGGCCAAACTCGGTTTTCCCGCTTCACAACTGCCCAATCTCAGACGGGTCCGCTTGGTTTCCTGCAAACATCAAAACCCATCTCCATTTTCTTCTGGGTCTCCTTCATCGGCGCCGTCGAACATTCTGCCGTCTCTCTCGTCGAACCGCGCCGGGTCGCCAAATGGGTCGGAGCCAAAATCCCAGATTCTCAATCAGATCGCAACCAGGGATTCTAAGCTGCGCAAGGTACGTTGATCTCTTGTTTCAAATGAAAGAAATCAATCATAAGATATAATTTTGAATTTTTCTATTTCTATTTGTGTGGGGTTTATTTGTTGCTGTTGTTGCTATAATCATGTTATAAAGTGTCTTTCCTGCGCTGCAATTGCCCCGGTGAATTTGAAAATCTGAACATTTGTTTCGATGGGTTGATGAAATATTCGATTATTTTCTACTAAGTCGTTTTGCGATCCAATGCAGTTTCTGTTTGCCCTTTAAAACTGCGATTATTTTTGTAATTTAGAGTATTGAGGCTAATTATATGAGATTGATGATTGAAACAGTTGCCTCATTTGTTATACTATCTCTCTTACAAAACTTTTTGTGACCGAATCGGTTGCCTTTGGTGGTTCTAATTGCGAAAGTTTATATTATCGATTAATTTAATTTTATGGTCCTTAAAGAGATTGCACCCAAGTTTTGTCCTCTCAATACCTGGTCTTTCATTTTCGAGGCGGTTGGAGAATGAAATGGTGGTATGTACACAAGTCCTTTTGTAGATAAGCCCTCTTCTCTGACTTGAGATCAGTACAAATATCCAGTTATTCCAACATAAAGCCGCTAAATCTCTGTGCTTTCCGAAAACTGAGCAGAGCTTTAATCAGCATCGTACTGAAGACCTAGGGCTGAAATTTGTCTCACCTAATTACTAGCACCAAATGGGGTACCAGAACAAAGGAACAAATTAAGGAAACCCATAAATGTCGGCCAGTCAGATTGGTATAGGTAGCTTCATTTGATGCTTCAATGGAGTCAAAACTTAAACACACATTATATTAGCAATGTTCACTCTAGTACAGGTCTAGGTGTTTCTGCTGGTCTCAGACCTTTTCTTTAAGGTAAATGTGAACCAAGTTCAATGGTTATTTCGGGGGTGTATGTAATTTACCGATTTGTGGATGTTAACACTTGTGTATTCTGAAGTATTCTATCCCTTGTAGTAAGACTGCAAGGGTGCATTATGATTTTTAAGTTTTCAAATGGTTGTTTAGGGTAAAGTGAGAAAATTTGAGCGCAACTGTGTTCATGTTTCATATTTTCTACAATTTGCTATTTGTGATCAAGGATCTTGAAATTGGATGAATCTTTACACACACACACAATAGCTCAGAAGAGATAATGTCAAAGCTGGTAGCAATTCGAGTGGATTCTCTCTTTTCGACTGCCTGTGTGCCTGTTGAATTTTAACAGGGAGTCCGTATGATATAAAAAAATAGATTGGAGTAGGAACATAGGAGATGCTGTCTACACAAATCCTTAGTTATTGTCCATGACATCTTTCTGTTTGGTTTACAATTATATCTGCTGTTACTACTTTCTGCGTAACAGTATTAAGTTTTACTGATATTTACTTCAGAAAGTGTAGGGGGAGGGCAACTCCCCAGCTACCTTTCACCCCTCACATAAGACCATTAATCCATTTATTTTGAGCAGATAACTTAAGTTTATATTCCTAACGTGTCCAGGCCATCACCACTGGAGCATTTGTTGCGCTTTCTGCACTTGTTTTGATCTTAATACAACCAGCTTTTGCACCAGCGGCTTTTGCATCCTTTCCAACTGCAACCAACACTGGTAGCCCAGCGGCTGCTATTGGGGGAAGACTGATCCAGACAGAGTTGCTTAGTAGTGCATGGACTGGTTTCTTTGCTGGTTGCTTACACACATTATCGGGGCCAGACCACCTAGCAGCTTTGGCTCCACTCTCAATTGGACGTACCCGCATAGAAAGTGCTCTAGTCGGAGCCCTCTGGGGATGTGGCCATGACGCTGGCCAGGTTATCTTTGGCTTGATATTTCTTTTACTAAAGGATAGGCTTCATATTGAGATTATCCGAACTTGGGGCACAAGAGTTGTGGGGCTTACCCTACTAGTTATTGGTGGTATGGGTATTAAGGAAGCTTCAGAAATCCCTACTCCTTGTGTTGCCTTAGAGAATGGCGAGTGTGATGTTAGTGTATATGAGTCTCTAGATAACCCTACAGTCGGAAAGAAGAAGATTGGTTTTGCTACTTTTGCCACTGGAATTGTCCACGGGCTGCAGCCAGATGCATTGATGATGGTCTTGCCAGCCCTCGCTTTGCCATCTCGAGTAGCTGGCGCTGCATTCCTGGTTATGTTTTTAGTTGGGACCGTAGTTGCAATGGGAAGCTATACTGTCTTTCTAGGTTCATGTAGTCGGGCATTAAAGGATCGAGTTCCCAGAATTACAGAGAAACTGACATGGGCTTCTTCCCTGGTTGCAATTGCTCTTGGGTTCGCCATCATCATCAGCCAGTTCTTCGGGTATAGCCTGTATTAGATTTTTTTACCCGGTAAAGACTAACGTCTTGAGGCTTCTTCGCAGGTGTTAGATAAAGATCTTAGAAGGATTATTCGATTTGTTTAGAACAAAAATTCGTCTGCGCAGCACCTTTTCTGAGTGAGTACCGTCGTATTTCGTTTTGAAAGCTTTTTCCAGTTTAATTATAGAGGGCAACCCTTCTACAAATGTAATTCGTATATAGGTTTTCGTTTCCCTTACGTTAAATGGTTAACCTTGGTCTAAACAAATTGTTCTATTTTATTGCACCAGTTGTTCATATCAGTTATCAATTATGGGATTATAAATTCTATGTCGTGTTTTAGTTAGTTTTTGCTACGCTCCTTGGAACTCGACGTGTAACTTAGTCTGCATCGGATGGCCGACTAAGGTGAGAAACAGACGGCCATTGGGATTTAAGATGGCTGGTTTGGTTTGGTTGTCACCACTATTTTTGTCAAAACCAAGCCATGAAGATGGCTCTGGTTCGGTCGACAAATTAGGGTTTGAACCGAGTCAAACCGAATCATGCCCGCCCCTACTTATTTTCCCAACATGTTAGGTTAGTGCAAGGTGCTGGCAATGCGTATCAAAATTCAAATCCTTTCATAATCATCGTTGCAATTACAAAATAGTCTGCAGAGTGGATTCACATCATGCAACCGATTAGGAGAATGAAACATAGGAAATAGGAAATGGCCTTGTTAACCTTTTTTTCTTTTTTTCTTTTCTTTTCATTTAATGTTAAGAAAAGATGTCAAATTTGTCTAATTTTGTGTTGTTAACTTGGGGGAGAAATACAGATCAACAAAAGAAAAGAAATTACAAAAGCATTCTCATCCGCTACGGTAACATATTTCGATATGAACTGAGCAGGAACCTGGATGTAGAATGCGCCTCTGGTTCACAGAAGTTGATGTGCATTAGGGGCTTTGCTTTTTGTTGATGTCATGAAGCACGCACACATCTGCTGCTGTCTTCAACTGAAACCAAGAAATGAAATTCAAAAATAGGAAGCATATATTCACTCTCTTTTTTATTATTCTTGTTGGGTCGAACAGATTAGAAGAATTAGATGACATGAACTTGAAAACGCTGAATAAGTAGATAGATGTTAACTTAAACGAATATTTGGAAGACAAACTACCAAGAAAACTCCTGTATGAGTGACTAAAACTAGTAGGTTTTTCGATACTATACCATACTTAAACTTTGGAAATCTGTCTTTAGTCGCTAAAGCATTTGTGTATCAATCTCAAATAAAAGTTGTGAAACCTTTGGGTCAATGACGAACTATCACTAGCAGTACTTGCACCCATCAAATATCCCTATAACCTTCTCTTTCCATTTAACTCCGAAACCAATCAGTTCACTTGCCAAATTAATTATAACCGATACAGATTAGGTTTAGCATTCCAAATTTCTGTGACGTAAGTGGAGGATGTATGAGTAGTATGGTGAACTTCGGGAAATTATAATGCCCATATAATATGAAGTACTACTCATTACCTGTATAAGATTAACAGCTTGCTTGACTGCCCATCCAAATAAACTCAACCCAACTAGAACAGAAAGAGGTGTAATATGCTTTGCAAGACCCATTAAAACCTGAAAGAGGAAGATTTCAGAAACCAAAGTAACCTGGGAATATCGTCTTTAAATCCTCACAAAACTAAAAGACTTACAGCAATCAAATTCTCAGTTTCGTTCTTTGCAAGAAGAAATAGAATTATATAAAGCACCTGCAGAGTAAACAGTCAAAGTAAGAGAAGAGTAGCAACATCTTTCGAGAAGTTTCCATACGGAGATACACAGACGAAATTTCAGTTACCTCACATGCCACACAACAGTAAGCCATAAATATCCTGTTTCCGTAGTATGCTTTAAAAAGCCAATTAGTGCTGTCTTTCACATCTTTGTGACTAGCCTTGCCTAACAGGAAAGTACTGCAACAAAAGTGTAATAAATTTTGAGCAAAAGCAATTCTTGTCAAGGATCAAATAAGCAAATACTACTCATCCCATAGATAAACTTAATAAATAAAAAAGAAAAGAATCTAACCTGTACATCTGTAGCCAGTGGCTGGCAATATCTAAGGCAAGTAATGAAAGGAAAACCAAGCCAGGCCTGCATTGAAAGCCCCCAGAAGCTAAGATAAGCATGCAGTCTAGCTAAACACAACATGCAGACTATAAATAAAATATCTTACCGGTATACTTGTGAAAGTACTACCAATAGACACGCGGTGCTTATCCTGAGATACAAAGACGTCGTAATCAATATGAGTGATGGTTAATATGAAATCATTTGAGCAAAAAACTCGACATTAGTATGAGTTTGTTGTGCGCTTGCATGTCTTTGTGTGTGCCCATGTGCGTGAGAGAGAGAGAGAGAGATCAAAGATCACCTGTCTGTTACCATGTCCAAAACAGCTCCAAAAGTCGAAACTGAACCAGGAAGAGAAAAAAATGAAATCAAATGATAAATTTAAGTATATTCTTATAATCTTAACCATTTCTGCTTATAATAGGCAAACAAATAATTGGATCATATATGCTAGCAAAAGAACTCATCCTTACTGTCAATCAGGCAGGACACAGAAATAAATTAAAGACAGGAATCAGGCAGGACACAGAAATAAATTAAAGACACTATAACAGTTATGTGATAATTTACTAGAACATGAAGGGTTCCACAAATGGTATGCTGCAATCTCGAATATAAGGAGGCCACTAACAAATAATTCATTATGTTTGGTACCTATTAATAGAAATGTGTTCATACCTATACTATCCAGCTCTAAATAACAGTGTAATTGGAAAGTAATTCAAGTCGGAGACGGCATGTACGATGAAAAGTATGAGCCTCTATATGATCTTTGATATATTTGTATCGAGTGAATTCTATTAATGATAATAACTCTGATAAGATACACGACCAAACCCTCAGTATATAAGAGCACAACAATTTGTTTATACGAGTGTATATATGCACAACACACTCCCCTCCTGTAAAAGACAAAATCACAAGATACATAAAATATCATACCTTGGTTGAATTTGCGAGCACACCAACCATCAATGCCATCACAGACAAAGCTGAAACAGCAAAAAAAATCATATATTATAACCAACATAGACACGATGAAAAAACAATACAGCTCAAAAACGAAGGTTGCATTTGGATTGTTAGCTTGAATTGAGATGCTTCAATTAGATGAGTCAGTTCAAACTCTGTTTGCATAATATTTTGAGGAAAAAAAAGAAGTTTTTGACACGTCTTGCTGTGGATTGAAAATAATGCTTTAAAATTCAGAAATTGAGAGGTACAATTGAAATAACTCATTTTTGCTTTAGTATTTGAAACCAGCCCTACCCTATTTCGAGAATCAAATTCACACGCCGACTCCATCGACCTTAAGAAAAAAACAAAAGACAAACCAATAAAAAAAAAAAAAAACTTTCAAATGCAAACCTCTTTTTCTAAACCCACAATCCAAACACCACATAACTGAATTCTTCATAAGCACCAATTCTCACCTGACGAAATAGAGAACGGAGAAAAGCTGCTTGTTGGAGAAGCATTGGGCAAAGGCAAAACAGTTCATAAGAACCCTTATGTACCCTGCATTCCCAGTAAGCACAAAATCATTCACAAAACAAAAAAACCCATTTCTAGCTAACTTCACAATGTAGTTTCAAACAAATGATACAAGCTAAGTGAGTAAAAACTCACCAATTATATTGGGTATATAAAGATAGACGTCGAGTTTCGTTAGCCTTCGTTGAGCTACAGATTTCTTGGCCATTGGAGAACTTCCTTTATTTACTTGAAATTAAATGAAATGCATTGGACCACCCAATAAATGTTTGCCCCTGCGCCCAAATCATCAAAAGAAAGCACTAATTGCATATGTACACACACTAATCACCTTAATTAGCTAAATTGAGGTATAAGATAGCAATTAGAGAATAAAAGGTTAGAATTTGCTCGCGGAAATGGTAAGGAACAAGAAGCGAATCGATACCTTCTGGGGGACCTCCTTTCAAACTCAGGGCGGAGATCGAATTGTAATCACAGCAGGCCCTAACCCTAAGAATTCCAATTCCCCTTTCTCTCTCTGTCTCTCTCGACAAGCAAAAACCCTAATTGAAATGAAGTATGGAGGTCGATCACTCGGATACACACCAACTTCGGATCAGACCACTGCTTTTGCCACCGGGTTCGATTATTGTAATTTGCAAGAGAAATATTTTATTTTAGCAACTGTTATTACCACTCTACAAATCTTATTATATGTTGCTCACAAGTGTATTTTTCTTTTTAATTATAAAAAATTTGAAATGTAAAAATTTTAAAATACCAATAGCGATTCTCTTATTTTATTTTGTTTAATTAAAGGGCTAGTTCTATATTTTAAGACTCGATTGCAATTAAAAGAAAGGAAAACTAATTAAAAGGATTTGAAAATTTTGCGTTTTAATGATAAGGACAAAATAAAGGGTAAAGTGAATAGTACCATGATTGACTTTTTACTGTAAAAATGTGATTTTTCGTTAAATTGAACAGTATCGGGTGCTTTTCGTTAAAGTTCCCTTAAAATAATGCTAGTTATATTCTCCACCTGAATTTTTTCAATTTGTTTGACATGTCTATTCTATTATTAATTTAAAATACAATAATTATTGAGTTCTTTGTAAAGCACTTGAATTTTTCATAAAAAATCTGTACATGTTTCCCATGATAACACCGAATGACCTTTAGTCTATAACAACAAGGTGTTTTATAGGAGGATTTACATAACACAAATACATCGTTATTGTGACATTTCATGATTGATATAAAGATATGAATAAACCTTGTACGCATAATAATTTTTTTTTAACACCAAACACTACGGTAACGATGTGCCTATAAACCTACGACATATAACTATATATGTGGGGCAAAAATTTGTCATAGATGTGAATAATTCTTTATAGTCAATTACATGATGCATTTTTTTAGAATTCTTTATACCCTAAACCCGATTGGCCCCCGTTCCCTGGCGGGTCTAATCCTTTTGGGCTTTGAAAATTTTCATTATAACGGGAACACAAGTGGTACACCACGTGTTTTAATAGAAGTGGTGGGAAATTTTATTTTTTAAGTTATTAACTTTTTAGCACACATATTTCACCATTTGTATAGTGATACGCGGTGTACCACCCCGTATACCGGTCACATTGAAAAATCACTCCTTTTATTGTGGGTAATGGTATTGATGTAAGGTACCGGTCGCCTGGAGGAGTTCATGCCCGTAGGAAGTCTAATGGGAGGCTTTTATCGTCTATTTCTGGGCGTATAAGCTTTCCAAATGTAAGGGCAATGAGGGCGCGAAGAAGAGGGCTGGAGAAGGTGGGAAGCAAAAGGAGCAAGGAAGTGTTAAGCCTAGCTAGAGAGGATGGCTTATCTTCTCTTAAGAAAGTTTGCTCTAGTATATCGGTGGGCGTTGCCAGGGAGCAACTCCGTCAATCACAATGAATCTCCTAAGTTGGAACTATAGAGGGTTGGGGAAGTCATCTGCAGTTCAAGCTTTGTTGGATATTATTCAACAACAACGTCTCTAAATGGTGTTTTTGTGTGAAACAAAAAGTGATGTAAGGAAGATGGAATCGGTTCGGCGCATGGTGGGTTTTGATTGTGCGTTTATGGTGAGTCGGGGGAGGTTTAGAGGTTTGTGTCTTCCTTGGTGTGAGGAGTTGGAGGTGGCAGTGCTATCTTCGTCATTGATGTACAAGTAACTTCTGATAGTATGGTGTGGCGGTTTATGGGTTTCTACGGCTGCTCAGTAACTACGGAATGATGGAAATCATGGGCTCTGCTCGCCGAGTTAAGCAATCATTGTACTATTCCATGGTTATGCGTCAAGGATTTCAACGAGGTGCTTAGTTAGACCAAGTAATTGGGTGGTAATATGCACGCGCGCGCGCGCCGGGGGGGGGGGGGAGGGGAGAAAATAGATGGCTATCTTCAAGGATGCAATGAATACAGTGTTACTGGAAAGATTAGATAGCTTGTTATCCTGGGAATAGACATATTAGAGACAACACTCAAGGACCACTTGGTTGAAAGAAGGTGATCACAATTCGAAATGGATCCATGGGAAAGCTTTGAATTGGAAACGAAAAAATAATATCAAAGGGCTCAGAGATGAGGCTGGAATGTGGCACGGTTCACCTACGGGGATAGAGATGACTGTGCTACAGTATTTTCAAAAAAAAATTATGACCCAATGTGTGCTACAGAATGCGGTTATGGATGTCACCACTTTTTTACCAAAAGTTTTGGCATATTGTTGGGGGTGAGGTAGTGGATGTTGTAAGATCCTTCTTTCAATTTGGTAGGTTTTTTAAGGAAGTCTGTTTTACCCATGTGGTTCTCATTCCAAAGGTGAAGGAGCCCCAGGATATGTCTCACCTTCGTCCAATAAGTCTTTATAATGTTCTTTATAAATTTATGCTAAGGTCTTGACGAATCGTTTAAAGCCAATTTTGACTTCTTTGATTTCTCTTTCCAAAGTGATTTTCATGCCGGGATGTTTGATTTCCGATAATTCATTATTGGCAGCCGAAGTGGGTCATTTCCTTCATAACAAGGGAGTGGGAGGGAGGGTTATTTTGCACTCAAGTTGGATTTGAGTAAAGCTTATGATAGGGTGAAGTGGTGCTTTCTGGAAACAATGATGCGACGTATGGGATTTGTCGAACTATGAATCTCATTGGTGATGACATGTGTGTCTTCAGTGTCGTACTTGTTCCAGATTAACGGTGAACCAAAAAGGTATTTGATTCTGTCGAGAGGATTACGACAAGGTAATCCACTTTCACCTTATCTCTTCCTTTTGTGTGTGGAAGGGTTATCCGAACTAATTGCACAAAATGAGCGAGAAGGGAGTTTTCATGAGATTAAGATCGTAGATACGACACTATGCCTCCATCATTTGTTATTTGCAGATGATAGTTTCTTTTTTGCCTCGGCCACAATGGAGGATTGTAGTGTCATTCAACATGTATTGTATGTTTATTCTCAGGCCTTGGGCCAAGCCATTAATTTTGCTAAGAGTAACATTGCGTTTAGTACGAACATTGCCATGCATTTACATGTCCAGTTAACTTCTTTTTTAGGAGTACAGTGTGTCGAGAGGCATGAGAGGTATTTGGGTCTTCCAACCTTTGTAGGGAAGAATAAGAAACAGACATTCTCTTTTATCAAAGAGAGAAGGTCACGCAGAGGCTACATGGTTAGAAGGTAAGTTATTGAGTAGTGCGGATAGGGTGTTCTTGATTAAGGTGGTTACTCAAGCACTCCCTGCATATGCTATGTAGATTTTTTTGCTCCCCAAGACTTTCTGTGAGGAACTACAATATTTGATGGCCCCATTTTGGTGGAGTAGCAATGTGGAGACTCGAAAGATCCATTGGATGTCTTAGGAGAAGATGTGTCGGCCAAAGAGTGAAAATGGGTCGGATTTCCGTGATTTATATGCTTTTAACTTAGCGCTTCTTGCTAAACAAGGATGAAGACTTTTACACAACCTTGACTCTCTTGTTGGAAGAGTGTTGAAGGCTAAGTATTACCCGAACGATAATTTTTAGAATGTCGATGCCTTCCCTCACTCATCCTATGCATAGAAGAGCATTGTGCGAGCTAGAGAGGTGTTGGAGCAAAGGTCATGATGGGCCATTGGTATTGGGGAATAGGTGCGAGTGTGGGGAGATAGGTGGCTGCCTAGGCTTACAACTTTTCAGGTGTTGTCATCGATCCCACCACATCTTGAAGGGTTGTTGGTTAAGGCCTTGATAGATGTTGAGTCTATGTCTTGAGAGGTTGAGGCGTTACATTAATTGTTCTCTAATGAGGAGGTCCATTATAGGGGTGTGATATTCACACACCCTATTTTACTTTTCACATACTCTTCTAATTTTAGGCCATCAGATCAGGTGAATTGAAGAAAATCAACGGATAGAAATTAACAAAGGATGTGTAATAAGTAAAATGGGGTGTGTGGATAGCACACCCCCCCAATTATATTTGTGCAATACCAATCAGTCTACAACGGCCAGAGGATAGGCTAATGTGGCATTACGACAAAAAATGACTATTATCCGTTAAAAGTGCATATAAGTTGGCTAAGCGGAGTGGAGCGCCTCGGCTCTACAAGCTTCTTCTTCGTCGAGCATATGGAATGGTTATACGGGGATGTGGTAAGCCATTTGGAAGGCAAATGTGCCTCATAAGATGAAAAATCTAGGGTGGATAATGTGTACTGATATGCTCCCAACACTAGTGAACCTTCAAAGACTTGGAGTTCGTCTCGAGACAGTGTATTCTAAGTGTGATGCTCCCCAGGAGACAGCCCAACATGTTTTTCGTGACTGTTATTCCTCCTGAGCGGTGTGGTTTGCTGCTCTGGTAGGGTTGGGTATGGTACTGCACTCTATGGACCCTATGAAGGACTGGTTATATAAAGTGTGGGAGAATAAGAAGGTTGATTTTAATGTGGTCCTGATGTTAATATGGGCCTTGTGAAGAGAACGGAATACGGTGGTGTGGGAGAGTAAGAGCTCAGACTCGTTGGATGTTATTCAAAGGTCACTCAGCTGTAGGGATGGGTAAAATACCATCGGTTACCCGCCCATTTAAACTTCACAGTTACGGTTATGGGTAACCATTTAGATAAATAAACGGTTATGGGTATAACCGTTTACCAGTAAAATTTAAATGGGTGGTTATGGGTATTAACCGTGGTTATAAACGGGTAACCGTTTACCCATTTATTTTATATATGTAAAATTAACACAAACCATGTTCTCTATCGGATAAAACTTAGATCAATGCTATTTAAGGGTGCAACTTGGGCGGGTTGGAAGGTTAACCCAATCCTAACCCAACTTTTACAATTCAGGTTTGGGTTCGGGTTGGGTTTTAATAGGGTTCATTCGGGCTCGGGTTTAATCGGGTTCGGGTTTACTTAGGTTGGGTTCGGTTTACCTAAATTTTTCAAGTAGTGTTTAATGTTTTTCGACAATGACATCAACCTATTTGTATAGGCATTTGGGACGGAAGGTCAAACGTTTGATTTTCAAAATCAAAGGTAGAATCGAGCGAGAGAGTTACTAATCATTATACATGCTTAGAGATTAAGGCGAAAAGATCGAGGTTTTCACGGTTTGAGGATGCACGATGGCGTGTTGCGGCAGGTTTAGTGCGAGAAAGACGTTTTGGCAGTCACATGTTTTCGAGGATCATGATTGATAGGCTGCTAGGTTAACCAGGGGGCTGACATGTGGCAAAACAGTTGGGAAATTGAGATCGTAGGGTTATGTCTCATAAATGCGCATGGTGGTATTTCTCAAGAGGATTTAATGATTGTCTTTAGGACGATTTCACTTCTTTAAGGTCGAGGCTCGAACCAAGGAGTACGGGTCGACGACCTTAAAAGCGATGGGGCAATGTTTGGGTCCAAAAATATTGGTTTGGGCCGAGTTTATAATTGTTTTCGGCCTAGAGGCCGTGCTTAGGAGTCGTTGGGGGTTATCTAGCTCATGGGTCGCGTAGTCAAAGATGGTCGTATCCCATTGGGAGTCTGTGGGATGTGAGTGAGTCTTATTACAAGAAGGAGTTTCGACAGGATAGGGACGTTGGAGTTTGAAATTGAATACGGCCTGATAACGAGTTGAGTTCAAAGTCCTAGTAGGAGTAGGACTGACCGAGATAAAGTTGGATCGGGGAAAGAAGTTCTAATCCAAGAATGATTGTGATTCAATGCAGGTTGTCTACTATAAATAGAAGAGGGAGGACATCGATCAAAGCCCCCTCCAATTCAACACACAAACTGCCATGCGCAAACTCTCACTCTACGCGAAACCTTTCAACAACCTTGAGATTTTTATTTTCCTTTTTTGCAACGCATCTTCAGTTTGGATAAACAGCACTGTGAAGGCAACCAGCGACATCTTCAGTTTGGATAAACAGCACTGGAGCCGCAAAATCAGTCAACCTCGAAGCACTTTCAGTTTGGATAAACAGCACTGCGTCGAGGCCGATTGGTTATCTATCTAAGTCTCGGTCGAGAAAGATTTTCGAATCCTTATTGGCAGATGTCATCTCATTAACCTTCTCGGCGAAGTGAGATGTTACGAATTACTAGGCTTGGCACATTGAACGCCGAGTTGTTTTATGATTGGATACTAGTAAGTTTTCGAGTTCAGCATTTTGACAGTCGAACCACATTCACCATCAAGACATATATTTGTTTTGAGTATCTGTACCCCTATACTTTGGTGTCGATTTGGCGTGCTTATACTCTTACGAATATAATCACTGTGGTCGAATCCGACACTGACGATTTGTGAACTTCGCAGAACTAGTAGCCTTGTCTTCAAGCTCTAGAACCCAAAGGCTGAGATTTGTTCCTTCCCCGGCCGCAGTTGCAAGATCAAGAAGTAAGCAGCGCACCCAACGCAAACATCAACATATTTTACTCCTCGGCCGAGTTCGGCCGACGAGTTGGCACGCCCCACATCAACCGAATGACTTAGTTAGCTTATTAGTTACTCGGCCTGCGCGCCACGTAGACTTGGTAACTTTTGGGGTCAACAGTAACACATCATTTAGTTTGTAAATTTAATCTCCAAATTTAGTCTCACTGACATTAACCTTCACAAAAACGCGAATGACTAGAATTTAATCAAAAAGAAAATATAAAAAGGCTTATTATATTAACACCCCACATATTGTTGAATAAATCTCACATACTTAATATACCTCACATTTGTTTTTCCAATTAAAAATTATCTTACTACATCCCACATAATTTTCCAAAATACCCTCACACCCCACATTCCCAACATACACCTTATATTTTCTACACATCCCACATTATTCAAATCTTATAATACTCATTTTTAATTTTTATAAATTAAATTGACTTTAAGAGTAAAACTCTAACATCCTGTGTAATTGATGTGAAGAAAAGAAAATAATCACTTAAGTAGCGCTAATTGAACGAAATGAATTATATTACAGTAATTAACCATTGAATAGAAATAGTTATGTTGCAGGGCACCCAAACAGGAGGCAAACAATCTGTCTCCCATAAAAATTTCCTTCTAAAACACAACGTCGCGTCTCCGCATTTAATGAGTGAAGACCGTCCAAATCGCTATTCGAATTTATCCAAAAAAAATAAAAAAAAATAAATAAACAAAGTAGTTCCGTGTGCAACACCTACTGCGCCCTATAAAACCTCCCCAATTCCCGTCCTTTTCACAATTCACAATTCAACTTTGAAACCCTAAAATCCCGCTCTCGAGTTCTCAATCCTTTCGAAACCCTAGACCGCGATGGCCGCAGAGAAGAAGATGATCACCCTGAAGAGCTCCGACGGCGAGGCGTTCGAGGTTGACGAGGCGGTTGCTATGGAGTCGCAGACCATCAAGCACATGGTGGAGGATGACTGCGCAGACAATGCGATCCCTCTCCCCAACGTGACCAGCCACATCCTCGCCAAGGTCATCGAGTACTGCCGGAAGCATGTCGAGGGTCGCACGGACGGCGACAGCACCGACGTCGGCAAGATTGGCGACGAGAACACTCTCAAGAAGTTTGACGATGACTTCGTCAACGAGATCAAGGCTGATCAGAATGTTCTCTTTGACCTGATCTTGGTGAGTATCTTGATCCCAAATCTTTGTTATTATTTGTTTGTTCGATTTGTAAAATTTGGGCTCTTTTGTTTCTGTATAGGTTTAGTTTAATTTCGATTTCTAATGTTTTGCTAAATTTTTAAGGTTAGGGTTTGCCTATTGGATTAATTTGCGTGACATTGTTGGAAAGATGGATTTTTTTGGGGAACAAACAATTGGGTTCCTGTGGAATATCTTGTTGGAATTTAAGTGTAGAATTTGCTTTTGGATTTATTTATGCGAAATTAGGAGAATTTTCTAAATTGCTGTATGTGATGTATAGGACTTTGTGGTGCAATCTCAATTGCTTATTAGCTCAGAATTCTCTAAATGTGTTGTATGATATGGATTTTGGTATGTGTGGTGTGCCTTTGGATGCGAATGATCACTCAAATTGGTTGGTTCCTATAATGTACTCTTCCGGGTTCGATCAATACCTATTCTTTTAGGCTTTCAGGAACTTGAATTTTAAAGTTTCGTTGCTTTGCCTATTTCTATTGTTGAATGGATATTATCCTAAGCCTTTTCATACTTTTTATTTTAGGGAACTTTAACGAAAAACTGTTCACTTTAATGAAAAACCATATTTTTACACTAAAAAGTCAATCCTAGGACTATTCATTTTACCTTTTATTTTGTACTTATCGTTAAAACTCAAAGTTTTCAAACTCTTTTCATTAATTTTCCTTTTTAGGGATTGTTACAGCTACAGTTCTTAATCAGTTTTAGGGCTAGTTTGGTATTGCTGTGCTTTTTAAAAAAAAAAAACTGTTTCTATTGTTGAGTGTATGGTAAACCTTTTTTTTTTTAATTTTTTTAAAGTGCTTCTAACAAAAAGTGCTTTTAACAAAAAAATAGTGTCCATGAGTGTTTGGTAAACTTGTATTTAAACTGATGTGAATATGTTAAATGACTAAATGATATGGTATTTACAATAATAAGCCTACATTATTCTATTTGAAAATTTCATTAAATGGGCACTGACTAAAGGATATGGTATTTACAATAATTGCTCCTACTATCTTTGTGTTGTTAATTTTCAGGCTGCAAACTATTTGAACATCAAGAGTCTGCTTGATCTGACCTGCCAGACCGTTGCTGACATGATCAAGGGGAAAACACCTGAAGAGATCCGCAAGACTTTCAACATCAAGAATGATTTCACCCCTGAGGAGGAAGAAGAGGTTCGCAGGGAGAACCAGTGGGCTTTTGAGTAAGTAGGAGGGCCCCTTCTCAACAATGTTGATAGTATGATAGGGATGTCGATATAGCTAGATGGGCCGTTCATATTTTGCTTCAAGGGGGTTTTTGGAAGGAGAGCTAATGCTTTATGGCTACTCTAAATTTAAACGGTTTTTTGTTTAGTGATTTTGCTTCTAGGGGGTCTTTAGTCTTTAGAGGGGCCGAGATTTCTACAGACCTCTTATATTATCTTAATATGAAACGGTTTTATTAATTTATGGTCTTTTGCTATATGTTGGAGCCTGCTTTTGTTTTTATCATTTGGTGCCTGCTATGCTTCATGCGCAGTAGCAAGTATGCAAAGGTCTTACATGCGATTTGTGATTCTTCGACACGTTTGAGATGAATGTCTGGTTAGTGCATAAGTGAGAGGTGTGATTTTAGTGGAACAGCAAGCGAAAGGTGTGACAGATCACATACAAGATATTTGTTTCTTGCAGTTCTTCACAATCGCACGAAAGTACGCTTTGATCACCGTTTTCTGAAGCTGTGTATGCAACATTAAGATTTGTAACGGGGATGGGTTTTTTCATTGTCTTGACGGTATCGTATTAACGTCTTTCAACCTGCATTCGTTCTTTAACCTTGCAAACCAAGGATTTGTTCATTAGCTTTGCAAACCGAAGATTCATAAACCAGAGTGTGTTTTGAAAAGAACAAAATGTGTTCATTTCAAAACCAAACTTGACATCACTGTTTTCCTTCTTCTGCTCCCATTCCTACCCTTTGTCTTTTGAAGGTGGCACCGGGTCCTCTGTCCGAAGGTGGACGACTCAGTGCCGTTGATTTTTAACCCCTTTGATCTCTGTGGTTAGATCTAGTGCAACTTTTGAGCTCTCTTCTGTACTTCAGACCTAATTGATTGATGATCCCCTTCTTACTTTGGTGAGGGTTCGATTCTCAGCAGCAGCAGTAACCAATTGAGTGTGTCGTCCTTAACTTTCGATACCCGAAACCATCCCAGATGTTTATTTCCTGAACAGAGCACTCAATTGCTGTCAGCTCAAGATACACGGGAAGTACTATTGGTGTTAGCGTCTTCTTAATAAACAACTCGGATGCGGGGTGATTGTTAGTGCAGCAAGTGAAAGGCTTGATATGTCACATCGGAATCAAATTTGTTTCTTGCAGTTCTTCACAATCACGCTTATGTACGCTCTGACAACTGTTTCCTGAAGTTGCCATTGGAATGGGATGAAGTTACAGCTTCATTTGTCTTGAGGATATCATCTTTTAACTTGCATTTGTTCTTTAACTTTGCTAACCAAAGCTTCATACACCAGAGTTGTTTCGAACATCCCTGCATCGCGCTATTGATTGTTCATTTCCCATTTGCGTCAATCGGTTTTGTGCGCAAGTCTCTGTAATGTTTCCTGGCTATGTATGTCGTTTTTTTGGAGCAATAGAGTACCCAAAAAAAAACTGTTTAACGTATCGTTCAATCCGAAACAGAATGCATCTGTGTTTCACAAATTCACAAATGAAAATTCGGAAGAGAATCAGCTCTTTAAGAATTCTATTTAAAATGTTCAATCATCCCCTAAAACGTCCACATGGCTGTCTGCTAAATGCCTAAAGCAAACAATATCATTGCATCAAAAACTACAAACCAGCAAAAAACCTAACTTGTACTCGTCACAAAAACCAAATTTTCTAACAGCCCTTGTCATGCAGCATGCTTCGATATAGTTCAGAGGAAGCAGTAGCATCACAAAGCTTTGCAGTGAGATTTATTTTCTCATCCTCGAGCATCCAGCATTTCTCATCAAGCTTGTAAACAAGGTTACGGAAGTGCCTAGCTGAATCAGTTTCATGCTGAAGATTTTTAGCAAGATCAGCGTTCCTTTGCGTTAGCCTGAGGTGTTTTTCTTCACAGCCACGCAAACGAGTGTTTTTCTCTTCCTCCAACTTGAGGGCTGTTTCTGCATTATGCAATGCAACGTCATAATAGTATTGGCACAGAGAATTTGCTTCCGAAAGCTGTTGAGTGAGTGCTGTTTTCTCATCTTCCCATTTTATTTGATGATCTTCTGTGCAGTTTTGGGCAACGTCTTGGTCTTTTTCGGAAGCTGGAGTTTGAGCTCTGAGATTTGTTTGTTCATAGTTTTTTATGACTCGATAATAGTAATTGCACGCAAAATATGCTGCAGAAAGCCTTTGAGTGAGTGAAGCTTTCTCTTCTTCCCATTCTTTTCTGAGATCTTCCTTGCAGTTTTGCACAACACTTTTATCCTTTTCAGAAGCTGCAGTTAGAGCTTCAAGTTTTGCCGACATTTCTCTCTTCTCTTGCTCCCATCTCCTACCATCTTCTTCATAACTATCGCACCTCGTCACCATTTCTTTCACCAACTTGCAGTGATTCTCTAACTCCTTAACCAAACCTTCGGATTCCAGATATGCTTCATGAAGCATTGCATTAAGCTTTTGATTTTGTGTTTCCCACACGCAGCGAGAATCTTCGTACACAAGACTCTCCGAAATCAACTTTTCATCCAGTGCTTTCTTCTCCCTCTTCAAATTTTCATTCTCAGCCTTCAATCTCTCAGCCTCAATTTCCGCAACTACTTCCTCACTATCAATCCTTACATTTTCGGCTGTTTTGACCTTCAAATTATCCTCAATCTCTTTGCTACTGTTGTCAATGAAACCAGAAGCTTCATCAGCTTGCCTCAACTCTTCTCCCCAGTTACTGTTATCATTAGCTATCTTTACATCTTCCCAGTTGACAAATCTTCCAAATTCTGGCAAAAGCCAATCTTCCCATCCATTTTCTTCTTCTTTTGCTGCTGGTCGGTGATCAACTTCTAACTTTTCTTTCAATTGCTCATCAGCTTCCCCACAATCATCTTCCCAACTGTTATTTTGTTCTTTTGGTGCCTCTTCTGCAACTTCTGACTTTTCCTTCAATTGGTCATCAGCTTCCCCCCGGTCATCTTCCCAACTGTTATTTTCTTCTTTTGGTTCCTCTTCTGCAACTTCTGACTTTTCCTTCAATTGGTCATCAGCTTCCACCAAATCCTCTTCCCATTTGCTTTTTTCTTCTTTTGGTGATTCTTCTCGGACTTCCAAATTTTCTTTTGGTTCATCCCCAACTTTTGCCATCTCTTTGTCTGATTTCTCGGCCTTGTTAGTTTCCTGCAAACAATCAAGCGTGTAAGAAACAGACAGATTCAATTGCTATATTTCTCTATTTAAATGCTACAATGTGCTAAACTCATTTTGATAAATAAAATAGCGATATTATATTTGTCCGAGCATTGGTATTTCAAAATGGTCACCACGAACTCCTCTCTATTTAATTTTTCCTTTGTAAAGAGCAATAAGTAATGGGTACATAAAGACTATTTTAGAGTTCCAATAATAATTCCAAATTGAAAATGCACACCTAATTTATGATTTTATTGATATGTCATTGTTGGATTAGTTAATGTGTACCCTTTTATTATTTTCTTCTTTTGGTGCTATTTGTTCAACTTCCAACTTATCTGTTTGTGGAAAATCCTCCATTCTAGCTTTCTCTATCTTTGATTGTTCACCCGTGCTAGTTTCCTGCAAAAGATAGAAAAACATTAAACGTGTTGAAAACAAAATAGATTCAATTGCTATATATACTAGACGAGCTTTGAGTAGCTTATAACAGTAATATCAATTGTAATTGCTATATTGGTTGTTATAAATAGGCAAAAGTTGAAGAGATAACCTTTGCTAGGGACATGAGAGAAGCGGGTGCAAAATATCACACTGTTTAATTTCGTAACTATAACACAAAAGGATTGCAGGTAAAAAGAGGAAGGAAGGGTTACTGATATTATTGTTTTCACTTCTTTTCTTTTGCTGTGTATTGTAATCGCGCACAAAGTGCTCTTTACATAGAGCCACATCCGTGACAAACCAAAAAGTGAAATGATTGCCATTTTTGAAAACATCACATAACAACAATTACACTACTATTACCCTTTTGAAAACATCACATAACAACAATTACACTGTTGTTCTCAAGTCTTCCTCACTTAGAGCACGTGGACATTCATTCTCACAATTTTACAACACTGGTCTAATTATCGAAAAATGGTCACGACTTACTCCAAATTTATATGCAGTGTTGCTAAACTTCTGCTGCCTTAGCTTTTGTATTCTCTGGCCTGATGTCTCTTCTGACTTTGTGTGGGTTGACCTCTTTTTTGGGTTGGTGAAGTGAGCAATAATGTAACAACTGTTGGTAAAAAGAAAGAGAAGACTTGACAAACTGTATGCGATTATCCCTCTGTAGGGTTCCATAAACATAAGCACAGTCGCAAGTCGCTCAATCCAAAACAGAAGGTCATGCTCCTGCATAGTCAAATGCAGGCTACTCGTCAAATAATACCAAAAAGTATTATATATCTGGTGTACACATATCAATGTAATGTATGTACGAGCATATACATATTTATACGTATATAGATGTTGTCTGTGCGTAAGATGTTTATGAACATAATATTGAGAAATCTCTTATCACATGGTAACATAATATGCTTATTTTTCCTCCCTTTGATCGATGCTAACTCTTGGCTCTAGATTCACAGTCAAGGAACATGAGTTTGTCAAGCAAACAGAACTATCGAATATATCTTTCCAGGCAATAATTAGTTTAAATTCTTAAGAAGATTCACCTTATAATCAATGATTCAGATTCACAACCTAGTAAATAACAAAATATTTCGCACAGTTATATAGACATTTTTAGTTTCGGTACTCACAAGTAGCCTAGGGTTTATGTCCAACTGCAGCTCGAAGCATATCAAGTAAAAGACATTGGATATACTGAATAAAGGAGCAGAGGCACCTGCAAAATTTCTGGGTAACAAAATAAACGAGAAGATCCCAAACCGCTGTATCCTGAACAGCAGTATCTGTAATTCTATAACCATTTTCTCCAACGCCTCTCTTTTCTTAGTTTCCTGCACAAGTAATACGACATGAGTCAGGCCAAACACAAGATAAAAATGCGAGTGCTTGTATTATGGAGAACAATGGGATATTCTACTAAACACACATATACTGCAGTAACTTATGCTTGATGATTTGATGGTATTATCCACCTTTTTATTCAACTTTATCTAACGAACCGTATTTGTTTGTCCATTTTAGATGGCCAAACAATTTTTGAATTGACTATTTTTTGTCAAGATGATCCTTGAATGAATACTAAAATATAGCATGTTCAAATCAGCACAATGCATATGGGATAGCCTTGTAGAAAACTTGTATACATCTATACAAATATATGTAATACATGTATGTCTAACACTTGTGCAAGCATGTGTATCTGTATTGTATATAAACAAATATAATTGTAAAGTTCATGAACAAGAGAACTCACTCTAGGTCTAAGGCTAAAGATGCGATTCTCCGGAAAATCTTGCTGCCCTTCTGGAGGCATGAATTTCAAGATGCAAACCCTGCATATGGTCGATGTCGCAAAGAAACCCACAACTGTATACCAATAGGTTGTCTGCCGGTAGGAGAATATTAGCATCCAGCTCATCACTCGCTCAAACCAAAAAAAATAACGAAAATATCGTAGCTGCATATGAAATCAATAATATTAGCTAGTCGATTAACAAAAACCCAATCTCCATACCCTAGTAATTTAATGGTGCCAAACGTACGTATGTAGACATGCAAAGTTGCAAACCCTAAATTCATCCTGGTGTGCTTACATGTGATGCATCAATACCAAGACGACGATGTCGGGAGAGCTCTAAGCAATACATACTAGAAAGACTGAAATCGTGGATGGATGACCATTCAAATTTATCGGCTAGGATTATCATCATGATCATTGCAACCCTCTCAAACTTGAGGAGGAGATTATCTAATTCGAGTAGCATCTGCTTGAGTTTGAGGGCCATTCTGGTCTCTGCCATTGTTGCATACAAAGAGAGAGTGAGAAAATCGAGAAGTGGCTAGGGTTTAAGGGATGGAGAAGGAGGACTACATATATATATATATATATATATATATATATATATATATATCTAGTACACTAATACGAGTTTTAACATTTCAATTAATATGGACTCCTTTTTTAATCACATTAATTAGAATTCTAGTCTAATTGGAAGAGAAATTAATTATTAGGTGGTACTGTATTAGTACCACTTCATCCATTTTAAAATGGGACATGTGGACCATTTATTTACAGTTGGATTATAATTTGTTTTAAGGAATTACATATTAAATATTAAAAAACCCAAGTTATAAAAATAACGACCCTATTCATAGCCCTGTTATAAAAACCCAGATTTATTTACAGTTCGTCCCCACTTTCTCTCTCTCTGTTCATAGCACCACCGCCAGGTTATCAGTAATCAAGGCTTATAACTCTTTTTTTTTTTATTCTAATCTCTTTGTTTTTCCCCATTAACTGCAATTTATCACCGATATCTGATTAGAAATTTTCCCTCATTTTTTGGTTTAAGTGATATGAGATCCAAAAAATTTCCCTGCCTCTCTCCCGTCTAGGTACTGAAAAAAAAAACAAAAAAAAAAACCTAGAACTGTTTTTGCTGTTTTTCCTATTAAGAACTCAATGGAATTAATGATGACAAAATCCAGGAAGAAGGTTGGAGATGGAGACAGTGAACAGAGGTGGAAAGAGGAGAGAGCATAAGTGAACAAAAAAAATAGGAGAGTCGACAACCATGGCAACCAGTGACAGGCAAGTGAGGTTGGAGCCGTGGAGGCTGAGGCGGATGGGGATTTGTCGGGTTCGAAACCCTAAATGGCAATCAATGTCAAATTAAAAATGGAGTATCAATCTGGGTATTAAATGGTAGATAACGGAATTGGATCATCTCCTGAGCATAAGCTCATAATCCTCTTGACCAGCATACGTAAGCCTTTAGATCAAAATCTAATGGTTATAAATAGGAAGTCCCTCTAAAAATTATAATAATTGTAGCTGTTAGATCAAAATCTAACGGCTCACGTGGGCTGGTTAGGAGGATCATGAGCTTGTGCTCAGGAGAGGATCCAATTCCAGAGATAACGATGGGTGGTTGTTTTTTATAATTCGGGTTTTTTAATTATTTAATCTGTAATTGATTAAAACTTAGGGGGGGCATATTCAATTAGAATTTTGAGGGATTTTAATTCTTTTAATGAATTTAGGGGTATTCAATCAGGATTTTAAGTGATTCTCTGAAATTCAAGGTGTATTCAATTAGAATTTTATGATAGTTTATTAAAATCCTTAGAAATCTGGGTGTATTCAATTATGATTTTAAAGAAGTTTATAACATTCCAGGTGTATTCAATTAGAAATGGATTTTAAAGAATTTGAGAAAATTGAGGAATTAGAAGGAATTGGAGAGATTTCGTAGTGTATTTTAAGCATCCACAAATCTCACCTCTTCCCATGAGATTTCGAGAGAATTGAATCAAAATTTTATATGGAATCTCTACAAATCAATTAAACTCCATAAAAATCCATGGACTTATAAATCCATTAAAGTCTCTCAAATTCTCAATTGAATACACTCCCTTAAGGAAAACTAATGAAAATGACTTGAATTAGATAATATAATTATAAATATGTGGAGAAAATAGAAAATAAATCGATTTATGGTTATGAAATAGAATTGGGAATTATTTCTGGAAATAATTATAATTTACATCGTAAATTTTATCGACACGTGGGAAAAGGAAAAGAATGCCCTAGTGGTATAACGTAGATATACGAGGACGTATTTTATTCTCGTATATCTTGTCGTATTTCTTAGCATAATTTGATAGAATTCAATTCTATGAGTGTGTAGGCTAAAACCGTTCGTCAAACAAAATTATAACGAATAAAATAGAAGCGAACGAAAGTAAGGGCAAAATAGTCATTTAATCATGATTTGGAAAATTCTAGATTTTGGGGTGTTGTGGTGGAAATAGGCCACAGAAGTGGCTGACAGGGAAAAAGGGAAGTCGGTTGGAAGAAAAAAAAAAGGGTGGCCAATTGGGGAGAAGGGGGAAGAGAGAGACCATTGAGAGGAGAGAGAAAGGAGAGGAAAGGAGGGAGGTGCAGAGTACCCAAACCTAGCTCTACAACCCACACCCAACTCGTGTAGACCTTGTACCTGACCCGTATTACCCATTTCTGGTGTATTTCCGTCGATTTTCTGGCGATCCAAAGCACCCAAACACATGGGAAACACTCTAAGACCTTCCCTTTCTTCATTCCACCCAAGTTTGATGGACTTTAGCCTTAAAAATAAGGAAACATGCACGGTGGGTGTGGCAGGTTCGTGTGTAAATTCCTCAAATCCTTAAATATTTTCCTCCAATAACCACCACCATTAGACTTCCCTTGAGGCCTGGAACAAAGCCCATTCATTGGGGGCGTCAGAGTTGTTTTGGAGTCGAATCAAGAGCACCTAATTCGAGGGCCTTCAGCGGGGTTTGAGTGAAATTGGAGCTTTTCCCGGCTAAATTGGACTTGGTCACAGGTATAAAGTTTGCTCTACTCTTTGAGATCTTCATTTCTGTAATTTTTGAGAATTTTTAAAAATAGTTGAATTTTCCGGCGAGTCGAGGCTGTTGACCGCCACTGGCGGCAGCAGGTGTGGCGGCGCACGGCCAGGGAGTCGATGTTGCCATTTTTCATGTAAATTTCAATATTCTGAATCTATAATTGGTAATCATCTGATATGAATTGGATTATGAAGGTTAGTGTTGAATGTGGTGGTTACTAGAATATGTTTGGAAATTGGTAAATAATGAATTGTGAATTACGAATGGCTTGATCCCTGTTTAGGGTACGTAGGTAGTCTAACGAGATGTTAGATTCAGCCATAAATCAAGTAAGATTAAATAATCAAGAATTACTTCCTGTAAAGAAGTTGAGTTATTAGAAGTAAATTTTGACTTAATAGAAAGATTAGGCACATGCCTTATAAATTAATTATGTTCATGTCTATTGAGAGGGAGTTAAGGAATTTAAATAAAGAATCATGATTTAAAAATTTTGCAAAGTAAAGTAAAGTTTTTGGGCCTATCAACAAAAGTAATCCCTGAAAATAAATATTTCGGGGCTGGGGCGTGACAAAATGGTATCAGAGCAAATGATCATATTATAAGAGATGCACTATTCTTGAGTCTTGTTGGTGTGAATTATGATATGCATTGTGGTTGCATTAATTCATATTTTTAGGAATAAAGTGGCATTCATGTTTTATATGTGAAATGCATATATAAATTGTATTAGGATTGTGGTGTGATTTCCTTAGAATTATGAAAGCTTCGTTAATGAGAATTGTGATTTGCATTTATAATGCATTGCTTCTAAGTTATTTGAGTAATGAGAAAGTATATATATATATATATATATATATATATATATATATATATATATGTTGAGAATCATCATGAGGTGAAATGAATTGGATTGACATTCTGTTATGTAGTATGAGATATTATTGGGTTGTGGGTGTGAATTATGAATTGTATTGATATTGCATTATTTCGTAAGTTCTATGATTATGACGAAATATATGTGGAATGCATATATTGTGAATTATGATGCTTTAAATTGAATTGAGTGGGAGTAGGAAAATTTTAAAATATAGTATTCATGTTATCGCTTTGAAGATGAGCATTTGATTCAAGTTTTGGATTAATCTTGAATTAAATTGATATTATGCTATGCATTATGAAAATGTTGAATGTTAAGGTGATTGTGAGGTGGTGGTAAGTAGGTGGAGAATTTGTATTAGACCTAGCACTTGGGATATGTGAATTGGGCAAAAGATCTGTGGATATGTGAATTGGACGAAAAAGGTCTGTGGATATGTGAATTGGGCTAAAAGGCCCATGAATGTGAAATTGGGTGAAAAAGGCCCGTGGATATGTGAAATGGGCAAAAAAGGCCCGTGGATGTGGAATTGGGTGAAAAAGGCCCGTGGGTGTGAGAAATGAATGGGCACAAAGACCCAGTGTTCTAGAAGAAAAGCTCCTTGTGTGGGCTGTGAGAGGAAAAAAAAAAGAAAAAAAAAAGAAAAAGAACACGTGATGTGTATTGGCCAGGTATAGTACAATATGTTCCAGCCTACTAGTCACTGATGAAGATAAAAGAAAATGGTGGTGGAATTAGTAGTTTGACAATGATAAGTATAGCTACAAATTTTAAAAATATTATGGCCACCATAATTTGGTTGGAAACTTGAATTTTTATGGAAGATATGGTGTTTTTTTCGAATGGGAAGGAAATTATAAACTGTAGTTAAGGTTGATCATTATTTTTGGAATGGTGAAAAGATTATGAAATTTTCTCCATTTATTTAGGATGGACATGAATGAAATTATGAAATGATATTTTAGTTCATTTAATATAAATGAATTTCTAGTTGTGTGAGATGGGTAATTTTTATGATTGATGAAAAATTGATGGGGAAGAAAATTTTAATTACAAATTTGATTATTTTGGTTGCCTTGGTCTTGAGTTGGCATTGTTGGGTTTGATATTACGAACAAAAACGGATGAAGAGCATATATTCTCGTAACTATATGATTATTTAAAGTTTAATTTCGTTGACCGTTAAAGTTGTGATATACATATATATATTTCTCTCCCTTGGATGATGGAAGGTGAGTATTGCTCTGGAAGTGCGAGTCACTAATTTATTAATTTTGTGGCTACATTTGATGTAAGTTAAGAGTGAAGCAATCAAAAGGAAGATTTAAAAGGTTTTAATTTTATTGTGGGCAATTTAGTTAATTGCGAAAAATGAAGGGAACCATAAAATGAGAATTTATATTGGTGGTGTTGCGAATTTAGTTTTAATTTTCTTTCTATTAACCAGTGAGTGTGATTGGAAAATTTTCATGAATTTGGTTGAAATTTTTTATGTCCGTTTTGCCAATCATAAAGTTTTGGCTGGAAATTTATAATATTTATGTTGCCAATGAGTATGATTAGAATTTTTATATTTATTCTGCCAATAAATGTGTATGGAAATAGGAGAATGTGAGTGATATTCACAATTATAATTCGTTGATTTGCTTATTTTTTGGGACTTGAAAGTGTGGCATGAAATTTCGAGTTCGTTAATATTAACGTTTTCCGGTTGGGTTTTATGTTTGTGGAAGAGAAAGTTATAAAGTCAAATTTGATTTGTTGGTTTGCCATTAACGAATTATGATAGAAAATTCTAATATTTTGTTAGTCATGATAGTCATGGTTTGACATTTGACATTTTAATCAACTATGCAATTGGGGAAATGAAGGTTTAAACTTGAATGTGGAAAGAAGAGCTATGGCTCTAATCAATATGATTGTGTCCACATGTGCATTGTTTGGATTTTGTTAGATAAATATTTTGTATTATTTGCATAGATTGTTAATAACAAAACGCGTGCCATGTGTGAAATCCCAGATGCCTAAGTTCAAATGCAATAAATGAACACATACTTAAGTTCAACCCGTGTTTTGGTTGGTTGATGCATGTTAATTTCAAGCCTTGGTTTCATTTCAAGTTAATGAAAATTTCAAATCTTTATTTTAATATGGTAGAGAGTAATGATGGTTGGAATTCCAATGATTTTGGTTGAAATTTTTGCTAACTGATTTGTCAATTTTAGTGGTTTGGCTTTATATTGTGATATTTACTTAGCCACTGATGAATTACAGCTAGAATTTACGATATTTATTCTATTAATGTATGTGACTAGAAGTTATGGTATTTTTACTTATCAAAGAAGGTGGTTGGAAAACTGAGAAAATGGGTACAATCACGATAAATTCTTCATTGATTTTTTTTTTAATTTGAATAAAATCATGGACAGAGGTTATAATCTTGTTCACCATAAAAGAAGTAGTGGAATTAGTTTTAATTTTCCTTTCGTAACTTGGTGGTTGAAATCTCGAGGACAAGATTTATTTTAACCAGGGGGGTTGAATGTAATACCATGAAAAATTTAAAGATAGATAATATAATTATGAATATGTGGAGAAATCGAAAATAAATCGATTTATGGTTATGAAATAGAATTGGGAATTATTTCTGGAAATAATTATAATTTACGTCGTAAATTTTATCGACACGTGGGAAAAGGAAAAAAATACCCTAGTGGTATAACATAGGGGTGGGCACGGGCCGGGCCGGGCCCATTTTTGAAGGGACCGGACCGGACCCGGAATAAAGTGAGACGGGCCGGGCCGAGTCGGGCATTACAAATTTTAAAATAGGAACCGGACCTTACCCGGCCCGGTTGAAACGGGCCGGTTCCATCCGGGTCAACGGGTCCTCTGTTTTTTTTTTCCTGTTTAAACTTTAAAGCATAGATTGAAATTTAAAAAAAAAAAAAGCACAGCTACAGTACTGCACAGATTGCAATTGCACAAATTTGCAATCTGTGCAAATTACAATTGCACATATTCAATACATCCAAAATAACGTTATAGCGTCCAACATCTAAAGATCGAATCAACATACAAAATATTCAAAACCGAGAGTCCAAGACATCCAAATTCCAAAGTCCAAAAATCAAATAATTCAAAACAACATAAACATGACATTTTCAATAAATTCCAAATGAACATAGGAAACCACATCCAATTCCAACATCCAAGTTCCAACATCATTCCTCATTGAATCTGTAAGGAAAAATAAAATATAAACTTGATATTATTAACGTCCATCATCATATTATCCTCATTGAATCATTGAAAAGTAAAGCATATTCATTTAAGTTTAAAATATTACCGCAATTCCTTTTCCTTTATTCATTTGAGTTGTTTGATGAGGAGCTTCAATTTCAGCATCACTTGATGGGATGGTTGAGCTTGTAGATATAACATTAGCATTTGCTTTTCTTCTTTTATATTCTACAACAAAGAACAAAAGGATGTTAATTGTAAACAAATTAATATAAAGTTATAGACCAAACTATACAAAACAAAAGAATTACCTTCTTCACACTCTTGATAAAACACATAGCTAAGCTCATCACACAACACATAAATACACAACAGGGAGTTAAACACTGCACATATAGATTCTAAAACTGCATTTTTAAACAGATTCTAAAACTGCACACAATCAAAACACATAGCTAAGCTCATCACACAACACATAAATACACAGCAGAGAGTTAAACACTGCATGTGCAGCAAATGCCTGTGACCCATCCAACCTGCCACGTAAATAAGTTAGGAACCATGATTCCTAACACAAATTGCAAGAATTGCGTTTGAAAACTGCCACTGATGAATGAAATATACGCACAAACCTCCTCTAGCTTTTTTTGACGTCCTCTTGACTCAATGGGGAAGTGCCTTAGCATGATAAACAACCTGAAGTGATAAACAAGTCAAAGTAAACACTTGTTTTATTAAAACCAGAATAAAATTAAAATCCGGAAAACTCAGATGCTTTCTCAGAGATGACAAAAGTCCTTGCTTTCTTAGAGATGACAAAAGTCCTTGCCTTTCACCAAAATCAAAACACATAGCTAAGCTCATCACAAAACTGCACAGTTTCAAAACTGCATTTTACACAAATTCTAAAACTGCACAGTTTCAAAACTGCATTTTACACAGCTCATCAAAGAACTAACTTCTCAAAACTTGTTATCACCACTTACCGATGCTAGAAGAAAAAAAAACCCCCAAATCTGAAAAACGCACGCAGTTCTTGTTCTTGATCCAAATTCCAATTAAATTCAAAATTGTCGACCATCAATAAAAAAAAACCCCAAATCTGAAAAAACGCAAGCAGTTCTCTAATCAATCCTATTATTCATGCTACTGATCCTCTGCATCAACAAAAATAAAATTCGGAGAAGTAGACAGTAGACTTACAGTAGCCGGCGAAGTAACGGATGTCGTCGAGGTCGAAGGATGGCTGGATGGGTGGTGGTGGAGTCGTTGTGTTGGTCGCGGCGGTGGTGATGGGAGTTCTCCGGGATGTCGTCGGAGTCGAGGGAGTCGATGGAGTGACGGTGGAGAGGTGGGCGTGGGAATGAGAGAGTGAGAGACTGAAACTGATTTGGAAACCTAGGTTACAAATTAATGGTTCAGATTGGATGATAGATTATCATTCAATCTTAACCGTTGATTATAATTGGAAACGGGTCGGTCCGGGGCCCCGTTTTTCTAAGGTTTAGGAACCGGCCCACCCCGTAAATAACCATGGCCCGGCCCGCCCCGCCCTGTTTGTTCCCAAAAAAAGAAGGACCCGGCCCGTACCCGCCCCGAACCTACATTACCCGCCCCGACCCGCGGTTCCTCTACCCGTTTGCCCACCCCTAGTATAACATAGATATACGAGGACGTGTTTTATTCTCATATATCTTGTCGTATTTCTTAGCATAATTTGATAGAATTCAATTCTATGAGTGTGTAGGCTAAAACCATTCATCAAACGAAATTTTAACAAATAAAATAGAAGCGAACAAAAGTAAGGGCAAAATAGTCATTTAATCATGATTTGGAAAATTCTAGATTTTGGGGTGTTGTGGTGGAAATAGGCCACGGAAGTGGCTGATAGGGAAAAAGGGAAGTCGGTTGGAAGAAAAAAAAAAGGTGGCCAATTGGGGAGAAGGGGGAAGAGAGAGACCATTGAGAGGAGGGAGAAAGGAGAGGAAATGAGGGAGGTGTAGAGTACCCAAACCTAGCCCTACAACCCATACCCAACCCTTGTAGACCTCATACCCGACCCGTATTACCCATTTCCGTTGGTTTTCCGGCGATCTAAAGCACCCAAACACGTGGGAAACACTCTAAGACCTTCCCTCTCTCCATTTCACCCAAGTTTGATGGACTTTAGCCTTAAAACTAGGGAAACCCGCACGGTGGGTGCGGCAGGTTCGTGTGTAAATTCCTCAAATTCTTAAATGTTTTTCTTCAATTACGACTACCATTAGACTTCCCTTGAGGCCTGAAAAAAAGCCCATTCATTGGTTGGGGCGTCGGAGTTGTTTTGGAGTCGAATCAAGAACACATAATTCGAGGGTCTCCAGCGGGTTTGAGTGAAATTGAAGCTTTTCCCGGCCAAATTGGACTTGGCCACAGGTATAAAGTTTCCTCTACTCTTTGAGATCTTCATTTCTGTAATTTTTGAGAATTTTTAAAAAATAGTTGAATTTTCCGGCGAGTTGGGGCGGCCGACTGCCACTGGCGGCAGCAGGTGCGGCAGCGCACGGCCAGGGAGCCGATGTTGCCATTTTTCATGGAAATTTCGATATTCTGAATCTATAATTGGTAATCATTTGATATGAATTGGATTATGAAGGTTAGTGTTGAATGTGGTGGTTATTAGAATATGTTTGGAAATTGGTAAATAATGAATTGTGAACGACGAATGTCTTGATCCTTGTTTAGGGTACGTAGGCAATCTAATGAGATGTTAGATGCAACCATAAATCAAGTAAGATTAAATAATCAAGAATTAATTCATGTTAAGAAGTTGAGTTATTAGAAGTAAATTTTGACTTAATAGAAAGATTAGGCACATGCCTTATAAATTAATTATGTTCATGTTTATGTCTATTGATAGGGAGTTAAGGAATTTAAATAAAGAATCATGATTTAAAAATTTTGCGAAGTAAAGTAAAGTTTTTGGGCCTATCAACAAAAGTAATCCCTGAAAATAAATACTTCGGGGCAAGGGCGTGACAATTAGTACAAGCCCATATTAAAGTAGTCCAACTAAAAATGGCTCAACTATAATAAATTATAATTTGTCGATTTTACCCCTAACTTTTTTAGGTTGAGTTCCAGATTTTCGTTGTTAATGGAGTTCATCGTTGTTTTGCAGACTTTCTTCTTTTTATTTGAAACCAAAACATAGGTCATCATGCTATTTAATTTATATTTTGTATTATTTCGTTTAAATATGATCGTTTATTTATAGTGTATTTGAGGTACTGTTTTTCAATTTTTCTTCATCAGTAGAGTTCATTGTTTATTTCTCCAGAAAATAAATTTGAGATCTGCATGCTATTCAATAATAACGATGGGTCACTATTTCTGGACTGTAAAAATAAATTGTTTCTTGATTTTAAGTAACACTGTTTCTGGAATCTAAGTCACTGTTTCTGGAATCTAAGTTACTATTTCTAGAATCTAAGTCACTATTTCTCAATCCAAATGAAATAGATACATTGTTTCTTAAATGTAAGCTAGAAAAGAAATAGTAAAATTCACTGTATTTGGATTTAAAGCAAAATAAGCACCTTGTTTCTTAAATATAATCAACTGATGCATGAAAGAAAAGAAACAGTCAAAGGTTAAAACATATACTGTTTTTGGAATCTAAGTCACTGTTTCTGGAATTTAAATCACTGTTTTTGAAATTTAAGTCACTGTTTCTGAAATTTAAATCACTGTTTCTAGAATTTAAGTCACCGTTTTTGGATTTTGGTTCTTTTCTTTCTAATTACAGTGTTTGTTTGTGCATAGACAAAACAAACACTGTATCTGATTTTTTTTTTCTAGAAACAGTTTTATGTTTTGGTTCTTTTGTTTTTTTTCAGACATTTTTTCGTCGGTTTCTGTCATTAAACTTCTTTGAACTTGTTTCGGCGGCTTTGTTCCGATGATTGCTTTATTTTTCAACTTTGATTTGGTTGTTTTTGAAATGGGGGAATTCGATTTGATAGGAAGACAGGAAGTTATTATAGCAGTTTCGTGCTGGGTTGAGGTTGGTGAAGAGTCATATCAAATCATTTAGGAGTATTTACGGAAGTGTAGATTTGTAGCGGGTTGGTCTTGTAAGTTTGACTTGTGGACAATAGTTTTGGATGATTTTTTATTAAACTTTGAACCATTTTGGTTCTATAACATTTTGGAATGGTTTTTGGTTAAATATTTGTTGGCCCGAGCCCTTTTCATTAAAGCTCTCTAAAACTTATTATAAATCCACCTGTAAATAAATTGTCCACATGTAATAATAGTACTCTGGATGACGTGGTACTACATTACCACCTAATAATATTTCTTATAGATGTGGATGTGACAACATTAATATAATGAACATATGCTTTTTTATGCACTTTGAGTTTAAATTCCCTTCTCATAAATTAATTTAAAATAGAATATATTTTGAATCAAAACAATAATCTCCAACTAAAATACTCCTTTGATTGATGAGAAGATCTCATTAGACACTTGGCTTTATAGAACTAATTAATTAAGGGAAAATTACATAGTAGCCCCTTAGGTTTAAGGTCTATTACAATATCTTTAAAACATTTCACTTTCATACCTCACGTACTATTTTATTTCAAAATAATACTTCCGTTACATTTTCCATCTATTAATCCATTAAGCGTTAACGTTGCTGTCACATTTGTGTCACGTGGCTGCCAAATGTGTGCCACGTGGCAAAAATATTAATTTTTAAAAATTTTTTATTTTAAAAATCTGAATCTTCTAAAATAAAATCAAAAATCAAAAAATCAAAATCAAAAGTTGAAACCTTATCCCCCTCTTCCTCTTCTCTTCTCCCTGCAATCCCCATACCCAGAAACCTTATCCCCCTCCTCCTCTCTTCTCCCCCATCTTTTTCCCCCTGCAACCCAGAAATTAAAATAAAAAATAAAAAATAAAATAAAATAAAAGATAAATGATAAAAGATAAAAAAGCCCTTCAGTTTGTCTTCCCACCCCTCCTCTTCCTCCTCCTCCTTCTCCTCCCGTCTTCTCCCCCATCTTCATCTTCTTCTCCCTGCAACCCAGGGAAAAAAAAAAAAAACCCTCCAGTTCGTTTTTGGGTGAGGTGGATGCGGAGGGAGGGATGTGGGTTTCTGGGTGAGGTGGGTCGTGGGGGAGGGAGGGTCCCCAGGGGGGTTTCTTTCTGGGTTTCTGGTTCGTGGGGGGTGGGTTTGAACAGCTGGACTTCCATAGGTGCTGGCTGCTATTTTCTTCCACCCCATGTTACTTCCAAGTCCGATAAACTAAAAATAAAAATAAAAAAGATAGCTCAGAAATAATTAAGTTTTTGTTAAGTATGATGGGATCAGGATAAAACAAAGAAAGTGAAAAAGAAAAAGTAATTTTGGTTAAACTAGCGACAAGCTTTACGCTTAATCCAAACTTTTCAACTTTTCTAATTTGATGATCATGTTGTTCTTTTAGTGCTAGAATCTAGGGTGTTTCTGGGTTTCTGGTTTGGGGGGTTCAAGGTGGTGGCTTTTCTTTCAGTTTTTTTTGTTTTTTTTTGTTAGAAGATTTAGGTTTTTTTTTTTTTTTAAATTAAAAAATTATTATTTTTGTCACATGGCACACATTTGACAGTCATGTGACACAAATGTGGCAGCCACATCAGCGCTTAACGGATTAATGGATGGAAAATGTAACTAACGTATTATTTTGAAATAAAATAGTACGTGAGGTATGAAAATGAAATGTTTTTAAAATATTGTATGATGTTGTAATAGACCTTAAACCTGAAGGGCTACTATGTAATTTACCTATTAATTAATTATGGCTGATATAGCAGATGGTAGACAATGGAAGGACACCTCCATCCGAAGGAAAATTGCCACCATGAAAGAGACGAAAGAAAAGTCTGTAGATTTGGTATGGAACACCGAGAGAAGATGATAAACATAGTGCATAGAGGGAGAAAAATATAATTGCAAAAGAATTATTTCACCCTCTTCAAAACCCCGTCTAATTATTGACCAAACCATATTTAAGAATACGTAATCAAAAGATTAAAAATTTATTGAGTGTCAAAATACAAAGTTATTTCCTTTAGAATGTATTTAGACTGTTTTTGATATTCATGAGATCAAACGAGCATCATAATCAAAACAAAATGTAGGGAATCCTTATCTCAACGTTGATTTATTATCTACTTATTATCTACCACTAATAACAGAGGTTGGTGATGGATGATAATTAAAAGAACCAAAAAGAAAAAAACAATAGTAGATAACCCTTGTGATTAATCATAGCAGCAATAACACAAGTTGGTGATGATAATTAAAAGAACAAGAAAATGGTTAACTATTTTCTTGTTCTTGTTCACCAAGAAAAAATATTTTTCTTTTTTAATTAAAATAATAAATGGAAGGACCTTATAAGCTTAATTCCAGCGCAGCTTCTCGTTTTCTGCTTTCAAAACATTTCTCTCTTCCTCCCACTTTTCTTTTTCTTCTCTGTGTTTCTCCTTCTCTCTCTTCAACCTCTCCTCAAATTTTTCCTTCTTTTTCTTCATCTTTTTCTGGAACTCCTTTTCCAGTTTGTCCACCAAGATTTTGTACTCCCCCTGTTTGGTTTTGAGGGTCTGCAATCCTTGGTCACACTTATCCCTAACTTCGGTTAACAACTCCGCCAAGTATATGGTGTCCCCAACATCGATTTCACATTTTGCTTTCTCTAATTCTCGGTCCAATATGCTTTCAGCCTTGTCAAGCTCTTCTCTGTCGATCGTCGTGATCATCGCCGGTTCGATGTTTTTCAGCTGATCGTCCCCATGGATCTTGCCCTTAGTTGCTTCCATTGTCACAAACTTCACTAGAACCACAAGCACCAACCCTTGAAAAATTTAGCTAGTTTGATTTGTGGGATTCATAAGGTAAATATCCCTGTCCTTAAATAGTGTATGAAAGGCCAAGCCAAGCTAGGTTTAGGAAAGTTTTAGTTTTCTTTTGTCACAAGGTATAGGAGATTCGAATTTGAAACCTAACTTGGGAAGGTTTAACTCGAAGTTCCTAAATTTAGAAAAAGTAATTAATCACATATCAAATTTATTAAGGGAGAGACAAGAAGAATCGAGAAAGATTGTCCAAATCAGACCATATCAAAAATAAGAATCAAGAATACGTCAAATTTAAAAAATAGTTTTTACCAAGTAAACTTTTTAGGAATTTATTCCGTCATTAAGCAACAGGAGAAAAAGCGAACACATTCTTCTGCTTTTGCATTATGATTTACTGGCAAAATATTCTTATCAAATAATGCTAAAACCATTTAAATTTAATTTCCACTAAAACAAAAGGAAAGTGTTATTGGCACTCTAAAAATCTCATTCTACATTCCTCACAAATGTATTTTTCTTTCCTAATATCGAAAGTTTGGAGTGTAGAATGAGATTTTTAGAGTGCCAATAACAATTCCCAAACAAAAATATTCGCTTTGATCTATTAATCCCATGTGATGTGCTTAATCTTACGTGAAGAGAATAAATGTAGTTCAAAGTCTGTCAGATGTGAAAATGTGGAACAATTATTATTCAATATATAGTTTTAGAACTTATTCTACTGGCCATAACATTCGTTTCTTTTTATATTTTTAAACAAGAGGTTGGAGAATTTGAGCTAAATCATTCAATGAGTCATCCATAATAATAGTATCAAACTCGTCATTCAATGATATCTTACCTTTAAAATGTTTTGCACAGAGCATCTCCACACATTGGTGGTTGGCAATGACAATTGGAGGTCAAGGACGATAAAAGTTCTCTTACTGTTCAATCTAAATAGTGCCTTTATGCAAGTCCACCTGTTTAGAAGAAGAAAGGGTAAGGATAATTACTATTCACAAATATATGTTTTTAACTTTTTTGATGAATGTGGTGCCACAACAAACATAATTAATGTCTAATTCCAATAAATAATTTCAAATACAACAGATAGTCATAACATTACAACAAACATAATTAATTTTAAACTAGAGGATAAAATCAGTGTGGCTCGGTTCGTATTTCGTTGGAGTGTATAAAACTTCCTCATCTTCCAAGAAAAACCTTCTTCTCACATGACACGATTTTTTTCACTTCTTAAAAAATGTTTTTCATCTCCAGTCTTGTCTTGCTCATATGTTAGCCTGTCTTGTTCCATATTAAATGCATGTTGGCAACCCAATTCATCAACTAGTTTTGAATAATCTTTTTTCAAAGAACTCCCTCTTGCAATTTTTTCTTGGCAACCTTCTTACCAATGAGCCTCGTTGTTTCTTCATTTTGTGTGACCGATTTAATAGGGGTCGACAATGGTGTCTCCAATGGCGACTCTTTCAATAGTTGATTTGTGGAATGAAGTATTGTTCAACTAAAACTATGGACCAATAGGTAGAACTTTGTACTTTGGAGTTTGCTTCACAATGTTCCAACATTCGTGCCTTGTGAATGATTCTTGTTATCAAGATTGAACCACCTGTAGTTGCTAAAAAAAGTGTGAAACAACATAATATGTACATAACAAAAGAAAAATATATATATTAATCACATTTTTATTAATAATAAAATAATATTACTGTTGATGCCCAAAATCAGCGAGGACTTTGGTACAACATAAAATGTCAAGTTTGTAACCTTCACTAGATTGCTCCGGTCACTAGTATGATATGTATGTAAATGGACAAAGACAGGGAAACAAACACAAGATGTACGTGGTTCACCTAGATTGGCTACGTCCACGGAGTAGAGGAGTTCTCATTAATTGTGAAGGGTTTACACAAATACATAGGTTCAAGCTCTCCTTTAATGAGTTCTAGTAAATGATTTAGTACAAATGGCATTAGGGATTATTGTGGGAGAATGATCTCCTTTTATAGAAGAGAGTTTCTAGCTTTATTCTGACATTGACACGTGTCGTGTTGTGATTGGCCTCTGATGTTGACACGTGTCGTGTTATGATTAGCTTCTGATGTTGACACGTGTCGCGTTGTGATTGACCTCTTGGTTGGAGGGAAACTCTTCTGGGTCCTTGACGGTATAACGTTGACCGATGCTCGGTAGTTTCGGGATTGGTTAAGTATGGTACAAACTGTGCTCCCCTAAGTTCCCGAGTGAGGGAAGCTCCTCGGTTGGGGACTTGTAAGATCCAAGCCATTGAGTAATCATGAAACTTCTAACTACCAAAGCGTGGTATCATTTTCACTTGCCTCTATCCCATAGGTAGAAGTGACATATTTTCTGGAGGTATTTATCTTCTATCCAGGAGTGGTATCTTTAGCCGATGTTGACGCACAATGTAATGTATCATTTTCACTTGAAGCTTACTTGTAGTTTCGGGCTTGGTCAAGTGTTATACAAACCATATAGTAGGAGTCCCCCAAGTCGTTGAGCTAGGAGATTTGCCGAAAGAGGCGACGGACAAGGTAAGCAATCAGAGTTCCAAGCAGTCAACCTCAGATTGGAAGTTTTGATCTCGGGTTCCAATTGATTGTTCTCATTTTTCCTATCTTGCAGGCAGCAAAAAAGATAAAGAGAAGAAAATGGAGAAGAGATGATATGAGATACTTTTGCTTTTGAAGAAATAAAGGATGAATCAGGTTGTACTTGTTGACTTTCCACATGCTTATTCTTGAACTAGATTGGAAGGTTTCCTGGTTTCCTCCAAATGAGCGAGCCGACTCGAGAATTTGAAGGTCAAAACAAGTTCGTCAAATCTGGAGTACGTTCGACCCTGATGATATGGGATACCTTTGCTTTTGGAGAAGTAATAGGTGAATCGGCACGTCTTCTTTTGCGCTTGTCTCCACATGCTTCCTTGTATCCTTTTCACTTGCCCTATTTGTTCCTCAAGCAGATGTGGTATCTTCTTTGGAAGCACAAGATGTTGAAGATAAGTACTCGAGAGAAATGCTAGGTAAGTAATCAAGCAAGGGGTTCCAGGCAGTCAGTTCCTGACTGGAAGCTTGATTCCAAGTGCTGACTCTCGAAGTTTGGAGAGTAATACCTTTTCGATTTTCGAACAAGAAGATATGTTGAAGATCTGGCTCTTGAAATTCGGAGAGCGTTGCCTCTTCGATTTTTGAACAAGCAAATATGTTGAAGGTGTGTTCTTGGATATGAGGAAAAATTAGGCATTCTTGTAAGTATGCTTTGCCATTAAAGATGGAGGTCGACACATCTAAAGATTTGCCAATTAGCCAGTAGTGGTGCTATTCCTTTACCTCTTGTAGGTAATAGTTAGGGTAGTTGGGGCTACAAAATTCACGCGCCTTAGCTTGGTCAGGGATCATTGAGAAAGCTACCCGTGGTACCCGAAAATCTGATGTTGCGTGTGGGTAGTGTTGACAAATTTTATCTAAGAAGATCTGGCTCTCGAGATTCAAAGAGATATGCTTCTTCGATTTTTAAACAAGCAGCCATGTTGCCCTTTCTTTTACATGGGTGAAGCATTTAGGTTGAAATAATGCTCCCTTGATTTCCCGAGTGAGGAAAACTTCTCGGTTGGAGACTTGAAAGATCCAAGTCACTGTGAAAGTTCCAAGTAACGAGGTGTAGTAGTATATGGTAGGAGTCCCCCAAGTCTCCGGTCGAGGGAGTTAACAAATGAGGTGTCTTGCTAGTAGCCAAGTTTCCAAAGTAACAAAACTTCACCATTTTCCTTTCTAAGTGGTAGCCCAAAACTCCTCATTCATATATATTTGTTATGAAAGTTGTTAGGCCCAAAGAAGGGGAGGCCTAAGCCTTTTTTTTCTTTCCGAATTTTCAATTTTTCAAAAATATTTCTCTTTTTTTTTCTTTTTTTTTTTTTTGGTACCATGAATTGATTTTGCTTCACACTATCTTGATCGAGAGTGTTTGAAGCTTTTGGCATTTGTAGTTGCCCTCTATTTGTTGAAGCTTTTGTTAGTGAAGCTTTGTGGTAAAGCTTTGTAGGTGAAACTTTTGTGTTGAAGCTTTGTAGGTGAAACTTTGTAGGTGAAGCATTATTGGGTACCATGAATTGATTTTGCTTCAAACTATCTTGATCAAGAGTGTGTAAAGCTTTGGGCATTTGTAGTTGCCCTCCATTTGTTGAAGCTTTTGTTGGTGAAGTTTTGTAGTGAAGCTTTGTAGATGAAGCTTTTGTGTTGAAGCTTTGTAGGTGAAGTTTTGAGATTAAAGCTTTGTTGGGTACTATGAATTGATTTTGCTTCACACTATCTTGATCAAGAGTGTGTGAAACTTTTGGCATTTGTAGTTGCCCTTCATTTGTCGAAGCTTTTGTTGGTGAAGCTTTGTAGGTGATGCTTTTGTGTTGAAGTTTTGTAGGTGAAGCTTTGAGGTTGAAGCTTTATTGGGTACCATAAATTGATTTTGCTTCACACTATCTTGATCAAAAGTGTGTGAAGCTTTTGGCATTTGTAGTTACCCTCCATTTGTTAAAGTTTTTGTTGGTGAAACTTTAAGGTTGAAGCTTTGTAGTAAAGCTTGGTAGGTGAAGTATGTGAAGTTTTTGTGTTGAAGCTTCGTGGGTGAAGCTTTGTAGTAAAGTTTGGTACGTGAAGCTTTTGTGTTGAAACTTTGTAGGTGAAGCTTTGATGTTAAAGCTTTGTAGGTGAAGTTTTTGTGTTGAAGCTTTGTAGGTGAAGTTTTGTTGGGTATCATGAATTGATTTTGCTTCACACTATCTTGATCAAAAGTGTGTGAAGCTTTTGGCATTTGTAGTTGCCCTCCATTTGTAAAGCTTTTATTGGTGAACCTTTATGGTGAAGCTTTTGTGTTGAAGCTTTGTAGGTGAAGCTTTGAAGTTGAAGCATTGTTGGGTACCATGAATTGAATTTGCTTTACACTATCCTGATTAAGAGTGTGTGAAGCTTTTGAGGATTGTAGTTGCCCTCCATTTGTTGAAGTTGTTGAATTTCTCAATTTCCCTTTTTTTTTTTTGGGAAACTGGAAATTTAAAAATGTGGAGAGACAACATATACAAATTTTGCTTCCACACTGTTGAGCAAGAGATTGTGATGCAAGCCACACCTTGTAGTAGTCGAATGTTTAGATGAACCATATAAATTTAATTTGCTTCTAACAATCTTGATCAAGAGTGTGTGAAGCTTTCTACGAGTTGTAGTATTTGCATTGTTAAAAAGGAGAAATGTCTGAAGCATATGCAAGAGGGCTGAAGAGCTTGATCTTTGCATACCATGCACTGAAACCGTTGTTGGCTTGCAATAAGACTTTGTTGGTAACTATAACTCTTGTTAGGCATAAATGCTCCTCTAGTTGAGTTGTAAAGCTTGAAGGTTTTTGATTATTTGTGAATGCTAGGAGTTCATATGTACAAGTTGTACCACTTGTCTTCTAGTTGGTGGAATGAATAGTGAGTTGTTTTCATCACTTGGTTAGTGGTACGAATGTGAGTTCCTTCATCACCTTTCATCACATTTCATTACCTGGTTGGTGGCACGAATATGAGTTCCTTCTTCACCTAGTTGGTGATAAGAGTGGCAAGTTGCCAAATAATATTATAGTACGGGTTGTACATTTCATCACCTGGTTGGTGGCACGAAGATGAGTTCCTTCTTCACCTGGTTAGTGATAAGAGTGGCAAGTTGCCAAATAATATTAGAGTACAGGTTGTACATTTCATCACCTAGTTGGTGGCATGAAGATGAGTTTCTTCTTCACCTGGTTGGTGATAAGAGTGGCAAGTTGCCAAATAATATTAGAGTACGGGTTGTACATTTCATCACCTGGTTGGTGGCACAAAGGTAAGTTCCTTCTTCACCTGGTTGGTGATAAGAGTGGCAAGTTGCCAAATAATATTAGAGTACGGGTTGTACATTTCATCACCTGGTTAGTGGCACGAATGTGAGTTCCTTCATCACCTAGTTGGTGAGAATAAGGGCAAGGTGCCGAGGCACATTGTAGCAAGTATCGAATGACACAAAGTATGTTGAACCCTTTCAAAGCACAGTTGGTTTATGTATGAATGTGTTGGAATGTATGATGTTTATGTATGAAAGTGTTAGAATGTATGATGTTTATGTTGATTGATATGAGTTATGCTTATGAATGTTTTGCTATGCATGAAGGAATCCATGTTTTCGATATGTGAACCATGTTGGTTGTAACACTTAGTATCACTGACTTTGTGTCAAAGAACGTATGTTAGAGCTTTGAGTTGGAGTATAGAGGTAGGTCAGCATAGACCAAGTGTTCCAATGCTAGGAATGCAAAAGACTCAGAAGAAGTTGTTTAAATTCTCTCTTTTTTAAATATTTGCCGAATGGCTTGTGTAACAAAAGATCTCAAGCGGTTGAGGGTCAAAACATTTGTAATGTGTATGCCTTCTTATAATAACATTTCCTTCAGTACCTAGTCCTCCACTTTGAAAGAGTGAGGCTTGGCCCCATAGTCATAATAGTCGACGGTACGTTCTCCCCTGGTTGTCTTGATACGAACTTTTATCCCTCTTGTTGTAATGAGTTTGCTGAGAGTAAAAAACATTCCCCTTACCAAGAGACAAATATGTTTGGTGACTTAGTGAGTAGCAAAATAAGGCAAGAGAGGATGCAATGGGTGTCTGAATGGCCAAGATCTCCTCACTTGGTATAAACGAGTAACTAAATGAGGCAGGAGATAATGCAATGGGTGTCTGAATGGCCAAGATCTCCTCACTTGGTAGAACTTGATTTCCACTTCCCACTTGTTGATAGGGGTTAACCATATGGGGGTTCCATTGGTATGTTCTTACCTTGGCAAATGCATGATTGTAAGCTTGCATAATTACCTCAGAGTAAGTCTTCCAAGTGTTAGCATTCATCATGCACTTGAAGAAGCATTCATGCATACCTACCGTGAAGACCTTGAGTGCTGTTTTATTATATGCCTCAGCGCAACGAAAGTACTCATAGCAGAAGCAATCGACATATTCACGCAATGACTCATTTGACTTCTGACGAATAGTGTATAGCTCAACAACGAAGTGTATGCGACTAACTTAGAAGATGTGTTGAGCCATGAAAAGTCTCCTTAGCTTAGCGTAGGAATCCACAGTATTAGGTCGAATACGACAATACCAATTGAGAGCTCCATTAGAGAGAATTGAGGGGAATATGAGACATCGTTCCTCATCATTGTGTCTTTAGTATGCCATGGTAGATTCAAAGAGGTATATATGCTCAATCAGATCTACCCTCCCAGTATAAGATTGCAAGCCAAGCTTTTGTTTTGTTTCTCCTTGTAGAGGGGTGCCAATGATTCTCTTTATCAGAGGGTCGGGCCTTGGTTGATCCTAGCCAAGGATTTAGGCATGACGCTCGGCCTTTAGCCTGTTCACATTTTCGAGGAGATGCAAGATAAGAGGGTCATGAGTGGAGTCAGGTATGATTAGAACTCTCATTCGCAAGTTTTCCTCATCTTTTGGAAGTATGGAAGTTTGGTCAAAAGCATGTGGCTTTTTCTTAGATTCACTGTACTGGCTTTCGAGACGTCCTGTTTGGAAGTCCCCCGAGTCTTCTTCACTTTCTTGTCCCTCCAAGGCATGTGGTTCCTTTCTTGGATTAGACGTTGGCTTACGTTGTGGTAGAAGACTGAGCCTTCCAATGACTCTTGGGTCTTTGACCCTTGAGCCTATGTGGATAAAATTTTCTCGACGCTATCTTAGGAAGTCTCGACAGTCGCGGTAAACGGCTCTTGATCTTTCCATTTCTTTTGCAAGAAGGCGTCTTCATCCACTTCTCCTACTTCTGGTCGAAGTAGCTGGGTTGAGAGAAGTCTCATGTTGATCAACATTTCGATGAGTAGCTCGCTCCTCGTTAGGAATACCCATGTCGAAGGCAGGTGGCCCTCCATGTTGGGGGGCACCCAGTTGATGGTTAACTTCCACGAGGGTGATGAACTCGTGTGTTTGAGTATGCCTAGCCTCATGGAGCATCTCGAAGAGCTTCTCATACTGCTCCTGGAGGACCTTGTTCTTCATTGCTATCTTGTTGTTCTGAGCCTTCAGCTCATCGACTTTACCTAAAGAGTAAACTTCTTTCGTTGCTTCGCACTAGGTGTGAGGGGGGTGTCGTTATGCGTGTTGTTGCTTCCTTCGCTCCCCATGTTGGAGAGGGATACATGGTAAAAAAAGTGTATGAATGGTGGAAACCAACTTGACAAAGCTGAAGAGAGTAGGGATAAGTGTGTTTCCCACAGACGACGACAAATGTTGATGCACAAAATCAGCGAGGACTTTGGTACAATAGAAAATGTCAAGTTTGTGACATTCGCTAGATTACTCTGGTCACTAGTATGGATATGTATGTAAAGACAAAGACAGGGAAGCAAACACAAGATGTACATGGTTCACCCATATTGGCTACGTCCACGGAGTATAGGAGTTCTCATTAATTGTGAAGGGTTTACACAAATACATAGGTTCAAGCTCTCCTTTAGTGAGTTCTAATAAATGATTTAGTACAAATGGCATTAGAGATTATTATGGGAGAATGATCTCCTTTTATAGAATAGAGTTTCTAGCTTTGTTCTGACATTGACACATGTCGTGTTGTGATTGATCTATGATGTTGACACGTGTCGCGCTATGATTGGCTTCTGATGTTGACAGGTGTCGCGCTGTGATTGGCCTCCTGGTTATAGGGAAACTCTTCTGGGTCCTTGACGGTATAACGTTGACCGGTGCTCGATAATTTCGGGATTGGTCAAGTATGGTACAAACAATTACCATATTAGCTAGATTAGTACCACTTTGATAAATTCCTTCTGCTTTTTGCAAGGGCTTCTTGCCACGCTTTCAAATCTTTATGCAGATGTATGTATCTACTTGACACAGATTGCTCACTTCGACATTTGCCTTGAATCTGCTCGACAAATTGTGCATGAATCTTATGTCACATGTGTTGCACTTTCATCTCATTTGATAGGTGATCGGATCATGAGTAATAAGCATCCAATCCTGAAGCAAAACAATGTCTTCCCCAATCAACCAATTTGAATTCTCACTCATTTTTCTTGCTAACAAAAGGATTTGGGAGGTAGATAACAAATCTAGGAGATTGTAGTAAAAGTAAATATTGAGTTGTGGTATGAAGAATGAAGAATATGGTTAGATATTTGTAGAAAAAAATTTGGGTCTTATTTGAATTTTTTTTAAGGGATACTTTGGATGCGGTCCCTAATCCTTAACTTTCTTTTACTAAAACCTTAATGGTATTCAAAGTTTGATAAAAGTCCCTTAACTTTGTACACCTCATTATATTACAATTAATATTTTTATTTTTATAGTTTTGACATTAATTGTTTAATATTTTATGAGATTTATAATCTTATAAATTTAAAATTCCTCATTATAATACTATTAGAAACGGTTACAATAAAAAGATTTAAACATTTTGATTGAATAAATGGATAAAAACTACGTAAAAATAAGAAATAATAAATGGCAAAATAATGTATCCATAGTGTTAAAAAAATTGGTACATTTTACAAAAAAATTGGTACATTTCACATATAACAAAGTGGTACATTAATAAAGAAGAATGGGTACATTATAAATAAATTATGGTACAGATAAAAGATTAAAAAACTATGAGTACAAATGAATTTTTAAAAAATATAGGCGCTAAAAGAAATTAATACATGGGTACAAAATAAAATACTACAAATTTAAAAAAAAATGTTGCACATGGGTACAAACACAAAAAAAAACTTTAAAAAAATATTGGTACAAAAAGAAACTAATATATGGGTACAAATTAAAAATAGGTACAAACTAAAAATAAAAATATATGATAAAAAATTTAGCCATAAATATAAATATACTAATTGTAACATTTTTAACACTAAAGGAATATATTTAAAAATAAAAATATTTTATTATTAAATAATTAATGATGTTATTAATACCAAAGGACCTTAATCAAAAATTGAAAATGAATAGGATTTTAATTAATGGAGTAGCAAAAAAGAAGGATGTGAACCTAATTTCTTCTTTTTTTAATAATCTTTGTTTTTTTAAAATTTTTACCAATAGAATATTCTTAGCCGTTGATTTTCAAAATTATAATCGTTAGAAAGTCAGGATTCTCTCACGTAGCAAACAAAATGATAATCTTCTTTCCCGTTGGAAAACCAATGGTCCAGATGAAATGACCTTTAGAAATCCAATGATGGTGTCTTCCCCATAAAAGAGCTGTTTGGATTTTAGGGTGCATCACGTGGGAAAATGGGGCATGTTTATCTTAGCAACGCTCATGAATTTTTTAACCGGACACACAAATGCTCAAATTTGGCTTGAATCTTTAACGAGCCAAACATTGAATCTAACCAGTTGCAACCTCGAAGTATTTCGAGCCAATTTACAGCCCTACCTCACTACCACCCCTAAATTTCCTTTTCTTTGTTTTTGTCAAAACCATCCCTAAAATTCTTACCATTATTCAACGATAATTATCGCTAAAGTCAAACATTAATATGATTATATATCGTTAGGTGAAGGTGACCCACATAAAACCCCCCCGCTCCATTTTGAAAGGTTGGAACCTCCCTCGACCAATAAGCGACCAAATACGAATAAGACACCGTGTCGTTGTAAGCCCCTCCATCCTCCTGCCAATGATATCGCACCACCTCAGCATTGGACCCTAGAGCCACACTAGGATACGTTACTGTCGACGGTTCAACTTTCTTGTCGTGGTCCCCATCGAATGGCAAAAACGCACTAACCTCCTCGTCGTTTTCCTTTTCCCATCAAATAAAGACGATACACTTCGCACCCCACTCTCCCTCAGCACACAGCTTTACCGAAGCTCCGACATCGGCGCGTCTCGGCCGATACGATGGCTGATTACTCGCCGCTGCTAACCGCATACGACGGTCCCGGGACCGCCAGTCCGAAGCCTCCACGCGTCGCCTCTCTTGATGTGTTCCGCGGCCTCTGCGTCTTCGTAAGCTCTCTTCTACTTCTGATTTTTTAGCTTCAGGTTCTGAAAATTTAATCTTTTAATTAAACGCGTTGACTTTTTTTTACCATAAACTGTTTGGTTGCCTAGAAAATGCGGGAAAACGAGTAGTGCAGAGAGTGATACTCCTTAACTCTTACTAATCACATGTTTATTCTTTCGTTTTTTTTTTTTTGTAAATTTTGATCGGAAACATATTATCTCAACTCTGCTGAGCTACTGAAAGTTTTCGATTTCAATTTTTTTTTTTCTGGTCAATTTTCTTTCTGGAATAATCTCAGGAACCAACACTTGATTGAAGTTAGTTTCTTTTGGTTACGAATTTTGAATTTATACTACATTGCTTGAATTTCAGCTGATGATGCTAGTTGATTACGGCGGCTCAATTCTTCCGATTATCGCTCACTCCCCATGGAACGGGCTCCATTTGGCTGACTTTGTTATGCCTTTCTTTTTATTCATCGCCGGCGTTTCTCTTGCTCTTGTATACAAGGTACTTATAGAGTTAATGGAGGTTTAGTTTTTTCTACATTGGAATCGCCAACTTCTTTTTTTGAATTTCAAGTTTAGATTGTGAATGGAATAGAAAGTTTAGATTATGAATTTATAGAATTTGAAAGGTTTACTTTTGATTGGCAATAACAGAGAGTGACAAACAGAGTAGAAGCTACATGGAAGGCGGTGTTTAAGGCTGTAAAACTTTTTCTTCTAGGCGTCCTGCTTCAAGGTAATGTTTTCTATAAATCCGTTTAAGCTCTTCTATGAGCATGCCGTGCATAACCGAAGATATGCTCTATGAAAATGATGGGGTTTAGCATAACTGGAAACACTTTGGAGCATCATCTACCCAATTACATAACTTTTAACCGAGATAAACTGTTTTCATTTCCCAAATTTCTTATATGGAGTTTTATCTCCTACGTCATTTTTCATCCTGCAGTTGGAGTTCTATTGTGGTATTCTTGGTCTTAGTGGTCATGTAAAATTTAGTGCTACTGGAATAACAAGTGTGCATGGTCCATGTCATTTCAGGTGGTTATTTCCATGGAGTAGCATCTTTGACTTATGGAGTTGACATTGAAAGAATACGGTGGTTTGGCATTTTGCAGGTGCATAAGTTTTTCATTCCAATATGTTTGAACTACTTTTCATGTTAGAATTAGAATAATTGGGGATATATACATCACCAAGTGAAAAGTGTTAAGGATGTGAGTCGTGTAATTGGGTGGCCAATTCCCATATGTAATACATTGGAAAAATCTGTATTTAACATTTCATAAAGTAATGATTCATAGTCTTCTCAAAATAAAAAATAAAAATAAATAAAGTAATGATTCATATGTCTACTGCTCTCCTTAACTTTCCATTTGATGATTGAGTCAATTACATAGGGTGATCACATTAGATAGCTGCCTCCTTTAGTAGTATGAATTTAATAATTATTATAGTTGAAATTCTAACCGGATATATTTTTTACTCCTAATTTTTAACTATATTGTAGTTAACTTTCAGTTCTATTTTGACTTTTATCCAGAGGATAGCTATTGGATATATTGCGGCAGCTTTATGCGAGATCTGGCTTTCACGCCAGACATTGGGGGAGGTGGGATTTTTCAGGACTTATTACTGGCACTGGTAGGTTTCAACAAAAGGAATGAGTAACTGTGCATATAATATGTATTTTCTGTAAGATTTTTACCTAAGAAAACCCCAAGTGTTTTCTCCAAGAAATTTGGGGAACATGAAGGTCGATGGTTGTGTGAATGTATGTCTGTGAGCATTATCTGATTTCCTTGGTTGTTCTCCTGTAAACACTTCAAGTAGATGATTTACATTCTTGCATACTATAGGTTTACCATAGAGCTTTATTTGGAGTCATCAGCATCATCACCATGATCACTAGGACATCATCAACATGAAATCACTAGGACATCCATTGTGATTTATGGTGTGGTTTATAATAACATAGATGGTCAGTGATGTTATACCTGTTCCCCAAATACATACTCCAAAAAGTTAAATGTTCAACTTAGCTTTGCACTACTGTCTTATCTAAAATGAAAAGCAACTGCAGTAATGTCCAAGAAATATTTGGATCATGTAATCTTCTTCTCATACATTTCTTTTTCTTTGTAAACTTTATTCTCATCTAATGTAGTGTCAATTTATGTTTTCTACTTCTTAGGTGTGTCATCTTTTCATTATCAGCAATATATGCTGGGTTACTGTATGGTTTGTATGTTCCAGATTGGGAATTCAAAGCATCAACACCATCCTCTTTGCCTCCCTCTAATGCTACTACTACTTATGTGGTGAGAGACCATGCTTAGAACTTCTTTCCTTCTTTTTAATGTGTTATTTCTTGCTATGACTGATAACTTTCTTTCTCTTCTATTAATCAATAACCTTTTTTTTAGAGAGGTTAATAAATAACTTTAAAGTGGTAAATTAATCAATGCTTAGAGTATGGAAATGAGCTAATGTTTACATCATGGAATCTTCATCACTTTGATTCTTCCTAAACTTTTTTCCCCTGTTGCCTTCTGCTGATTTCTAGAGGTCGCACTTGGTGCGATGGCAAGTGCCTTCGTCCATGAGCGGTAGGTCTCGGGTTCGAGACTTGGGAGTAGCCTCTCCATAAAATGGGGGTAAGGCTAGCCGACATTCACCTCTCCCAGACCCTGCGTAAAGTGGGAGCCTTGTGCACTGGGTACGACGGCCTTCTGCTGATTTCTCTATTTGATTATGAACTATGGAGCGGAGAAGGCGTTTAACTATAGAATCTTCAAAACTGCTTTCTTCCTATAACCCTTTATTGCCCTGCTGTCTTTCAAGGATTTTTCTGGCTGATCTCATGCTTAAAGCACAGAAATAACAGTATGGTTACATTTCCACACTTGCATGCACATGTATGTATTTATGCATAGGGAGAACATACACAACATGTTATTTTTCTCAGAAGTTATTATCTCCATACCAAGATACCCATATTCCAGTTGAATGTTTTCATTGTCAAGTTGAGATTGGTATAGATTTTATGGTAAAAGTCATAGTAAGGGATCCATATCCACCTTGTTCCAGTAAACATTTCTTTAGTTGAAAAGCATGACTTACTTTAGTCCAATCATTCCATTCTAATTACGTTAATGTAGGTGAAATGTTCTGTAAGAGGAGATCTTGGACCTGCCTGTAATTCTGCTAGGATGATTGATCGTTATATTCTGGGTTTTGATCATCTATATTTGAAACCTGTTTACAGGAACCTGAAGGTAGCTTAGCCTTGCGCATTTATTATTTACTCTTCATGTGAGTGACTAGTGCCTTATGAGAAATTATGATTTACAGGAATGCAATGTCTCTGCTGATGGTCGGGTTCCAGAGAGTTCACCTTCATGGTGTCATACTCCTTTTGATCCTGAAGGTATTTTAAGGTGGCTTATCTAACTCTATTCTACCATATTCACAGTTTTATTTAGTGATTAGTGCTAACTTCAGAACAATTCAAAGCGTAGCTTTTGTAAAGCCAAGGAAAATTATCCAATTCATCGTGTACACATAAGTAGTGGGTCATGACTAAATGATCAGTATATATATCAGCCTTCAGGGACATCGTGAACATTTAGTCAATAGAATGACTTGGCTGTGTAACCAATATACTTAGATAAGGTAGCATCACCAATATGTTCAGCTGGGATGATGTTTTTGAATTTATGCAAGTAATAAAATTATACAGTTGTCATATAGTGTTTTAGACCACTTACATTAACTTTCATATTCTCTTCTAATCATTGCTTTCTATTTTGATTGAACCTGCAGTTGGTGCTACCTCCAAATTCTTAAAAACCCTTTGATATATTGTAACCTATAGCTTCACTCGTCCATGTCAACATCTTGTTTCGTTTACGGCCACTCCATATACTGCTGGATAGAATCCATGACAATAGTTCTCAATTCATATCAAAAGCATAACTGCAAATCGTCTTAAAAGATTGAAATAACAAAGACAATGGTAGATGTGGGAAGTGTGTCCCAATTATTGGCTCAACCTATAAAAACATCATCTTCAGCCTACTTTGTGACTTGTAGGCAGTCACTGTCATCCATTGCTCATTCGGCTCCTCTTCTTTGATATTGATATTTTTTCGTGCTGCAGTATTTCATCTCAGCTAATAACAAATAGGTTCTGTTGACATTCTTACCATGTTCTCACAGCTCCCTAACAGCTGCAGTGACATGCATAATTGGACTTCAATATGGTCACATACTTGCACACATACAGGTATACCCCTGTTCACATATTGAATGAATTTCATTATTCACCTAAGAAAAATAGGAACTTTCTTATGTTGACACAATATGAATAAAAACCTTAGAACGGTCTTAAAATTGTGTTGAACTCCATTCTGTGGTATTTGTAACATATGAGAAGTACTGATTCACGAATTCCACGCTATCTTGTCTACATCTCTAAACTCCATGCAAGCTTTTATTGTTTTGGCCATTTACTTAGCAGTTCTGTTTGACATTGTCAGGACCACAAAGAGCGCCTGAACATTTGGTTCTTCTCTTCAGTTTTAATGTTTGTCCTTGGTTTGTTTCTTGCATTCATAGGTATGTAGTCTAACTATTATTCTTTCCTTGAACTCTACTGGTGCTACAACTAAATTGTTCTGCTAGGATGATTTCAGAAAAAACATACATTTCAGAGCTGAATTTCAACCTTTTAGTATGTGGTTTTGATTTGAGGTAGCTCTGATGCGCTCTAGCACTAACTTTTCTGCACTTCTTTCATTTCTGATTTTCAGGCATTCCTGTAAATAAATCTCTGTATACTATCAGTTATATGCTAATTACTTCTGCATCTGCGGGAATCACATTTTGCGCTCTGTATCTGCTGGTCAGTATTCGAAGAGTTTGTAATGCTTCTTGCTTTAAATTGCCGTCTTTGGTTAGTAACTTGAATATAATGCTCACCTTCCCTAACTGAGATTTGGTATTTCCTTTTTAAATTTCCGGTTATAATACTAAATGTAGCAAATTTACATAAAAGTAAATAATTTAAGCTTGGACTCCTAGTTAAACAGTATAAATTTTGGGTGTTGTTATTGGCACTCCAAAAATCTAATTGTGCACTCATAAGTGTATTTTTCTTTCTAGATATAAAAAGTTTGCGGTGCACAATGAGATTTTTGGAGTGCCAAAAATAGCACCCTTAATTTTTATACAGATAATTCTTGGAGGATGGTAAGAGCTTAAAACAAATTTCATGGTGGGCAACCTTGTTTTGTTCTTGCATAGCTTAGAATGAATTTCAGATTTTAATTTCTCACACAATATTCAAATGCCCGTGATTCTTATAAATGAATCTTGGCACCAAACTAGTTATTTTTTCGCATCTTTCGTCACTCTTCAATTAAGGTATAACAAGTTCCATCGATCCAAGTTTTTAGCTAAGAGCGTTCATTAATAACAACCTGATTGATAAGCATGCTACTACCTGCTTTCTCTTGCAGGTAGATGTTTACGGTTATAGATGCATGACATATGTGTTGGAATGGATGGGAATACATTCTTTGACTATTTTTGTTGTGGTAACTTCCAACCTAGCTGTTATTGCGATTCAAGGATTCTACTTGGCCGATCCTCAAAATAACATTGTAAGTATCCATAGGTAGCTTATTTCGCTGAAATGCACATTATACACAACCACACCATTAATTTATGCTTACACTTTTCTTGTCTGAACAGGTTCATTGGATCATAACACGGTTTGTGCACAATTGAAACGGTTATTTGGCACCATCCATGCATAAAAACCTTTCGGATCCTTGTCCTCGATTTGAAAACTTGATTGGGTATCTACATTGTAGTTGTTCTTCACATTATCTTCATGCATGGTTTGCTCAGGATGTGGACACCGGACTCTAACTTATACTGTTTCGAGAATGGAGCAGATTCTGTTTCATGGTTAGAGAGTTACGTTTTTCGCAGCCACATTCATTGCAGGCGTTGTTGCTGTATACTTCACAACCGAGATTGATGCTTGACATATCCCCTGCCCGGCTAAAGTTCACGCAGTCGCTTAACCGCACAAGAACTATTGCTCCATATCGTGTGCTGCTTAACATATGCAGGAAATTTTGGAACAACTAAATCAAGTTTAGTAATGTCTTCTGTGTGTTATCTAAATCTTACACAAGAAATTTTGGAGTTGGTTGGGTTAAACCTTTTTTGGGCGGCCAAACTTTTTAGATATGATTCTAGGTTACTGTATCTGAAATTCTGAATGTTATCCAATCTTGTAGATTATAGGGGTGTGTATAGCACACCCCTTTTTACTTCTCACACACCCCTTGTTAATTTCTGTCCGTTGATCTTCTTCAATTCATCCGATCTGACGGCCGAAAACCAAAAAGGTGTGGGAGAAGTAAAAAGGGGTGTGTGGATATCACACCCCTAGATTATATGGTAATATACTTATTGATCATATTATATATTGATTTGCTTTATGCGGAAGTTGTTTTCACACAGCATTTTTAGCTTCTCACGCACCCCTTTCTATTTATGGCCATTGGATTGAAAAGTTTAAACGGAATCAACAGTAAGAATTAAATGGAATGTGTTCGAAGCTTAAAATGGGTGTGAAAATAACGTCCCGTTTTATATTGGGATTTGTATCTAGAAGGATGTCTGTGATGAGTCTGCCGTGTGTTCTAAGCATCATGATTAAAGGGTCCACATATGTCTAATTATCCAACTTCTATTTATTAATCGACATCTGTATGTTAATCAAACAGAAGGGTGTGGATGGGAATATCCGATTCCTTCATAGATTATCCTACCCTAAATTAAAATCAAACTGTTAGCAATGATCATTATTCATGAAGCCTCTCGTATCAAATCAAGAGACGTTAAAGTGCTAATATCTCAACTCAATTATTTGATATTCAGTACGTAATTTAAATTTATGTCGACACATAATGTTTTGTTTCATATAAGTGTACCTACACGATGAAGGAGAAAGAAGAGGTAAATGTAACTTTGTGCCTTAACCTTGAGTAACTAAAACCAAAATCCTCAACTTAGATTTGGGCAGTTTTGTGTTACCTGTTGGTTGGCACAATCTCCGATTTTTGTTTCCTCCCTCTTACAAGCTTCCACCAAGATCAGATCAAAACAATGGGGGGCCCCTGAACCTGTAATTTTCCTAATGCCAACAAAATGTCCCTATATAAATTCATGATTTGACAACATTTCAAGTTGGGTGTCCCTTTCTCAAAACTTCGCTACATATATTCAAATCGTCTGTTCAGATTCCATCGAATTAAGGAATGTACGTACCTAGTCAAGAGCCACTGGAGTTTGGTGTGTTCAAATTTTAAGTGGCTTTTTATAAAAACTTAGTTACACTACATCAACAAGCTCAGTTTGAGAAGAGTGATTTAAGTGAAACGATTCATAATTATTGTAACGTTCCGGTTTAATAAAACAATAATATTTTTAAATCTCTAATACATGTCATTCGATTATCGAATTCAAACAGCATTTGATGATGAATTTTTTGCATGTAAATTGTTCTCCGGCTTTTGACTTTTTTTCGCATGAAGCACTTGTACACGATGCAAGAAAACAACAGAGTGCTGCATGCTGTGATGTACTGTGTTGGTGTTTTTATTTATTTGCTAATTTCGTATAAGCAGCTGCACTTACAGAGTGATGCTAATTTCCTACAGCCACACGATGCCATCTTTTAACCTTTTTACTTTAATCGATTTATTCCTTTTCATCATCAGAAAAGCTGAAAAAACATGCTCTCCTATATGCATTACCTTTGGACTTTCCTTAGATATTTTATCGTGCTGATTGTAATTTTACACTTTGTTTAGCCAAATTAAATTGTTTAATGAAGTTGCTTGGGTGCCGTGCAGTTGCATAAGTGAACCCATTCCTCCTCGTTTGAGTGTCTCTTTGCCGACGAAGTATCTGTAAATTGGTGTTTTTTTAAAGGCAGTATTATACTATAGTTCTGCACTTGTGCTTGTGTTGTTTGTCTGACATGCCATGTTTAACTTAATTATTTTATCATTATTTTACGAGTATAAACTGTTGAATGTACATGCTTGTGATTTTATCTGCTCATTATTAAATGTATGCACAGTGTCACCCTTAGTTGTACTGTCCGATGAAGGACCAGCTTTACATGTATGTTCACATACACCATTTACGCCCATTTCGGATTCAGAGTAGGTGCAAACATGTCCCTAGTTTTCATTAGGCTATTAGGACTCATATGTGAACGTGTAGCATGTCCTACTAGAACGTAAATTAGCGAGTTCTTGAATTAGGACCCCTCCCCACACCACGTCCTCTTACTATAGCTATTTTAGGTTTTAATTTATTCACATTTTTCCACATCATCTTACTTTATGGTTTTGTCACATTTCAGGTGTCGACCAAAATAGTTCGATTCGGGTATCCAAGTGTGCATTCCGGATTGGGGTGTTTCATGAACGAGTTAAAAAAAATAAAGATAAAATCTGGCTACATGATCCACAACAACGACCAAGCTTTATGGAAATCGTTTAAAAACCGCACAAACTCTAGTTGCATGGGATCTACAAATAAGAAAGTATGACATCAATTATAAGAAGCTAAATCTGAGTTAAGTATGAATAATTGCACTTTTCCCTTTTTTTTCGTTTTTCTTTTTGGCTCTAAGGTAATGATTATTTAACCATTTAAAACTATAATCTAGTATTATTATTCTTTACTTGTAAGAAAGAAGTTTTAGGTTCATTTCTTGTTAAAGAAGAATTTAAACTACATTATTACTAACTCATTGTAAAACATAACTTACTTTTTATTTTAATGTAGATAATATCGTTTATTAAAAAATTAATAATCAATTAAATAATCGAACATTTGGGAAATTAGCAAGGGAGTTGGACATTTTCGTAAAACGGAAGGAAGAATGATGATCAAAGCATCGAAACGAGACACAGCTTCCTCTCTCTGTCAATCACTCAATCTCATCTCTTCGGAAAATAGCAGGAACCTTTGTAAAGGGCGTGGGTCCTAACCTCTACGGGGCCCACAGATTCACTGGCAGCCACCAACACTGAAAAATCTGACCGGTTTGCGTTCCGTTCCCCATGTAACGGTTGAGTAAAGAATGCTCTGGAGGTGTCTAGCCGTTATAGTTACAAACCACGTGGCATTTTGTCCACCGGTGTTTTTTTTGTAGTTTTAAATTATTTTCTCGTTAAAAACAAAATTAAATCATATTATTCTTAATTTGGTGAGATTTAACTTACTTTCCATCATTTTAGTGTTGAACTATTTTCTTGGTTAAATCGGATGTAAGCGAACGAAAACAATTCCACTAACTCTATCATAACCACCCCCCCCCCCCTATCTTACTAGTGACCATGGGAGCATGAAGAATAAGGATATAATTTCTTTTTGTTTTTTCTTTTCTTTTTGAGAACATTGATATTTTACATTAAGGAGAGAAATAGTTCGGTTAAGCCACATAATAGGTAGTGTAATTTGATATCGAATTCGTCATCTGTGAGATTCGAACTTAAGACCTCTCACTTTCAAGTAAGAAGGAATACCACCAGATCATAGTATTGAGTGGCTGATATAATTTTTTTTTTTTAACAAAACTGTATTTTTACTCACCATTTTAAGGTGATAATAATGTTCGCCACTCTCAAACAATGAGAATGCTCACCTCTCTATTTTTGTTAGATGAGTGAAATTTTTAAAATTTATGTATATACATTACACAAATTTCAAAATATGAATTTATTTAATAATAAATAAAATAATGAGCGTCACCATTCTTTAAGAGGGTGAGCAAACGTATTCTCTTAGAACAAACTGTAGCAAAACAACAATCTAAGTGACACATGACCATGGCACGAACAACTGAAAATACCCACAATTGAACCACAGTTCCATTTAAAGAAATATTTCCTTGTTAAATAATCATAGCAGATAAATTTATTGAACTATATGTTATTTCGAAAATTAGGCAAAGAATATCTTGAAACACTCGTATGGTTTTCATTTAGAAAATTTTAACGAAAAGTTCTCGATACTGTTCATTTTAATGAAAAATCATATTTTTACACTAAAAAATAAATTTTGATACTATTCACTTTATCCTTTATTTTGTCCTTATCGTTAAAACTCAAAGTTTTCAAGCCTTTTTCATTAGCTACTAAGCTCTTTTCATTAGTTTTCCTTTTCATTTATACATGCATAAAGTCTCTGAAGGGAGGGATTCTAATTTTTTTTTATAAATAAAGATTGGTTGTGGGCTCACATTACGTTGAACTTCAACGATTCTTTTCGTTTGTTTTAAAGTTGCACGTCATAGATCGTTCTTGCAAAATATTTGTCAACTCAGAAATATTTGAGATATCTAATTGAATTTAAAAAAATTGACGAACACCATATTGTAAGAAACATTAAAATTTCATCATAACAATTAAATAGACCAAGGTTTCAGATTGAATTGAATTTTTACAAGAATGACCTATGAATCATTACTTATAAAATAGAATATTCGAATCATTAAAGTTCGATGTAAAGTGGAACCTCCAACTAATTCTCATTTTAGTCAAAAAATTAAGATCCCTTCTCTTAAAAAGCTTGTATATATGCAAATCAAACTATCTTCTCTTTCTTGTTACACTAAAATTTACAAGAGAAAAAATAATGATCACTGCAGTTTTGTGGGAACGACTTTTAAACAATTACAAGATGGCTGGGAAGATTGTTCACATCTCAAAATAATGTTCATTTTATTAGAACTCATAAAGGGTACTTTGGGTATAAAAAAAGAGGGCCATGCATGTTCCACGATGTAATGATCAAGTACCTTCCAAACAGACATCATCGACGATGCTCGTGAGTGCACCAAATCACTACCTGCAACTTAAATGGATGGGATGACATGACCGATGAAGGCCAGGCTACACGACATCTCGATCCTTGCACATGAATTCTTATCAAATAAAAGAAAATTATACTTTCTTTTGTTTTTCTGCATAAGGTCCACAACATTTCAACTCAAGTCCTCGTCGGCCAAAAAATAATTAATTCAAAAGAGAATGCATGTCCAGCTCAAATCTTCTGTGTTGATTAAACACATGTTCCATGGGAGACACATGTTCCGTGGTGAACCCACATGAACTTAATCTCACTTGTGAATGTTCTTCTGATCCACTCAAATTAGGTCTTAAATATTCTTCCAACTAATTTAAGCAAACTCAATCCGATGTTTAATAAATGTTCAATGCGCAAGACAATAGCTAACTAGTTTTGCATGTCCTCGATTTGGATATATTTTCCTTGTACGTCCACCACGAAAAAAGATCAAGAAAGGAGTTATACACTCGTGAAATGAAAGTTCTTCTCGTCTTGTTTAGTCGACGGGCCTACGAAGCTTGATGCACTGCAAGCAAAAATAATCCTAAAATTTTCACGCATTTATCATATTTTTAGTCATCATTTGGATGTGTTCTTAATCTCAAGTAACCAAAATAAAGTATGTATTGGACCCATAAACATGGTTCAATATTTAGTTAGCTAATTCAAGTTTTAGCCATTGAATTGAAGCATTGAAACCAATATAAGTAAAAACATAAACCACATTCTCTTGAGCTGAATGATTGGTTCAAGGAAGAATGCTGCATGCCTGCTCCCAACTCTTAAAGCAAACCCTAAACCCACCAGTATAAAAAAAAAAAAAAAAAAAGTAATGTTAGGGGGATTAAATTTCCAGACAAAGTTTTGAAAACTAAAAAATATAAAAATTGATGATTGATTTCTTATTTATACGTTAATAAATGTACTTATTCTTACTGATGATACGTTGTTTAATTTATAAATCTAATTTTCAAATTTAATTTGCTTATCATTACCCATACAAAAATGGTCCCATCCCAAACCAAATGCTCTCTTCCTCCATCAGATAAATTAAGAAAACCCCACAACCTTTTAGAGAGAGAAAGAGAAATGGGAGAGAGTGGGCAACATATGACCGTTGTAGGGCGTGACCTAGTTGGATGCCAGGCTGACTTCTTTCTTTGGCCCTACCCAATACCCACCCATCAGCGTAACCTCCCCAAACCCCTTCCCTCCGTCACTCCCCCACACAGTCACATGGTCTTGCTGTACCCCCTGGGTCCCACCTTCCCCTTCACACTTTCTCTCTCCAAAAACCCTAGACCTTATCCATTAATGTACCGTTTCCCTCCCCTGCTCTTTAAAAGACACCCCCAAGCACCTCGCTCTCCCAAAACCTCCAGAGCTTTCTTCTCTCCGTCAAAAACCCCAAGCGCTTTCTGAGTTCTCCACCTCTCTGTGAAAATGTCCAAGGAAGTGAGCGAGGAGGGACGAGCCCACCACCATGGGAAGGACTACACCGACCCACCGCCAGCTCCCCTCATCGACTTCGACGAGCTCAGGCGGTGGTCCTTCTACAGGGCCCTCATCGCCGAGTTCGTCGCCACCCTACTCTTCCTCTACATCACCGTAGCCACCGTCATCGGCCACAAGAACTCACTCGGGGACTGCGGCGGCGTTGGCCTTCTTGGCATCGCCTGGGCCTTCGGCGGCATGATCTTCGTACTTGTCTACTGCACCGCCGGAATCTCTGGTAAACTTACCAACAACCCACCTGCTTTTCAGCTTAATCTTCAAAACCCATGTCGATTTTTATCCTTTTGGTGCTTGATTCCTGATGGGGTTTGCCGTTTTGGTGTTTTCCAGGTGGTCATATTAACCCAGCTGTGACTTTTGGCCTTTTCTTGGCCCGCAAGGTCTCGCTCATCAGAGCCGTGGCTTACATGGTGGCCCAGTGCTTGGGAGCTATCGTCGGCGTTGGGCTGGTCAAGGCCTTCCAGAAGCACAAGTACAACTCCGTCGGCGGCGGCGCCAACTCTGTGGCTAGTGGCTACAGCAAGGGCACAGCTCTGGGAGCTGAGATCATCGGCACCTTCGTCCTCGTCTACACCGTCTTCTCGGCCACCGACCCCAAGAGGAGCGCACGCGACTCCCACGTGCCTGTAAGTCTCTCAGCAACCTCCATATATTTATGGTTTCTGGTTTTTGGGCCTTAGAGATTTAGCTGATGTATGGTCGGTTTGTGCTGGGTTTGCAGGTTTTGGCTCCACTGCCCATTGGGTTTGCTGTGTTTATTGTGCACCTCGCAACAATCCCCATTACTGGAACTGGAATCAACCCAGCAAGGAGTTTCGGCGCTGCTGTGATCTACAACAACGATAAAATCTGGGATGACCACGTAAGAATAAAAACTTCATGCCGCTTTTGAGGTGTTTCTGATGATATTTTGAGTTTTCAACTGATTTGAGTTTTTATTTTATTTACTTTTTTTTTTTTTTTGTAGTGGATCTTCTGGGTCGGACCATTTGTGGGAGCACTGGCTGCGGCGGCGTACCACCAGTACATTCTGAGGGCGGCGGCGCTCAAGGCGTTGGGATCCTTCCGCAGCAACCCAACCAACTAAAACAAAGATTGAAGAAAAGAAAGCTACATTAATGTTCTGTTGATATTTTGTTCTCTGTTTGTTAGTGTGTGTATTGAGAGAGGATGGATGATGATCTTTCAATCTTTCTGGGTTCTCTATTTATAATCTAATTACTTAACTTTAATTATGTTCATTAATTATTGTTCATGAGTAGTGGTGTTTTCTTTTTATGATTACAATGTCTTCTCTCCTCTCTCTACCTCAATCTACCTTTTTACGCTATCTATTTAGTGTTCCTCGCAAGTAAATTATTACTCAAAACTCCATTTCATAGTTAAAAAACACTTGCAAACTACCGATTCAAAGGGAACATAAACCCTCGTTTTGTTAGTATGAGAAATGCTAAAAAGATTATCTCAAGGTGAAATTCTCTATTAGTTCTATCACTTTACATATTAATATCAATTTTTGTTTCTCATCTCGTTTGATTGATATAAAAATTATCGTTAAATTGTTGAGTGAGTTTTCAAAGTCTCATTTTGAAAGAGAGACTTAGCATTTTTCTTGTTAGGGTATACAAACCCTCATTTTGTTTTCTTAGTATAAAAACACTAAAGAGTAAATTAAAGAGTAAATTGTAGTCATGATTTTTTAATTTTAACTTAATTGGAGCAATAGTCTCTCAACTAAAAATTCATTATCATTGATTTTTTTAACTCATCAAAACGTGCAGATTACCATTGATCTCTCAATTTTAATTCAATTGGAGAAGTTGTTTCTTAATTTTAATTCAATTGTAGCAATGGTCCTTTCAACATAACTCGTTTTAACAAAAATTTTGACATAGTTGACAAAAATGATAATAATTACACACTTTGATGAGTTGAGGACTCTAATTATATAAATGGGTATTCTAACATAACTTATTTTGATAAAATTTTGACGAAATTAATGAAAAAATATTATAGTTACACATTTTAATAAGTTGAGGGATCAATAATAATGGATTTTTAGCTGAAGGGCTATTGCTCTAATTTAATTAAGGTTGAGGGACTATTGCTACAATTTACTTAAACGTTAACAACACTTGAAACCCTAACCAGGCTTCTTTCTCTAAACGCTTATTGTCGTTATAGGGGGACTAAGATACTTAATTAAGTAATCTAATTAGGTCTTGGAATCACTAAAAGTAGAAAAAGCAAGGACTTTGTTTACTTAATGACAAAACCAAATGGGTGCGCTGTCCCCACTAAGCCAAAAGTTTAGTCCAAATTGCTCTCATTAGGCAAGCCTAAAAAATTGAGAAGACTAGCTTAGTAGCCCTCTAATCTCTCTTTTATATCTCTACAAGGTTCCCCCTTTGTGAGCGTGGGATTCTTGTGTTGCTGGCCTTGGATTCCAGTGAGTTAGTGCCACGTGTCCCTTTCAGGAAAGGTGCCCCGAAACCGAAGGGTCTGCAGGGTTCCAGTTAGTGGGAAATTTTTTAATTGCGATGGGAACATGGATGGTACACCACGTATGTAAGTGGTAGAAATTTTTAATTTTTAAGTTATTAAACTTTTAACAAACACAACTCACCATTTATATAGGGATACGTATTGTATCATTTCATGTGACGGGAACATTGAAAAATCTCGTTTGGTACTGAGGTGATTCTGAAAAAAATGGGTATAAAAAAAGTTGGGAGTTTTTTTGTGTTTCGTAAATATTTAGCTTCGGCCTTTTTTTCACAGTTTTGGGTGAAAAAAGCCAAAACACAAAGCTGCAAAATCCAACTTTGAAAAATCGGCTTTTTCACATCTGTTTTACATAAAAATGTATCAAACACTATAATTTTTTTTCAAAGCACAGCAATACCAAATCAACTCTTATTGAGGGGGCCGCTGCTCTACCCGGTGGTTTCTTTCATTTTAGCTTTGTGCCTCTCTGGAAAAGTCTGACACGCAAGTGTTGGTCCCAATTTTGGGAGCAGGGTCCAACCAGTAGGACTAATCCAACGCAAAGTTGGAAAGCGAAAGCAGCATGGGATAATTTTCCAGGGAAAGAGATATTCTTCGAATATTTTCCATCAAAGTCATTTGATCAAGTAATCTAAATTTTTTAAATTTCATTCAACGGTAAAAAATTATTACAGTTTTTAAGAAGTTAAAATAGATGAGTCATTAGATGAAATTTAAAAAATTCGAATCATTTAATTCAATGATCTTGACGAAAGAAATACAGAGAAGATCTCTTTTCATTTTTCAGAACCACAGACTCCGGACTGGACTGAATAGGACGAGACTATTACGAGTGATGCCGTATGGGACTTGCATGAGAAGCCATGTCATAATCCGCTATGTCTCAAATCAATTTGAGGTATATCAACTAAACAATCTCTTAACAAAATTCTTTTCCTCAATCAAAAAGATATTGAATATATCAAATTAACCCTATCAACAAAATAAAATAAAATAAATAAACAAAATAAAAATTATGAACAGTATAATAAATTAAGCACAAAATAATTTTACTGTTTTTCTTCACCAAGTTTGACAATCAAGTACGCATATCAATTGCTCCTACTTTCCCTTTAACATTTCTCTTCCAAATAAAATACATTTTTAGTGACAAAATAATTATTCAGAAACAATCACTAAAGATATGAATAACTTCTTTAGCACGAAAAATTGTTTAAAGGTCATCACCAAAAAGTTTTAGTGACCATTTTATGTTTTCTCTTAATACTTATTTTAAAATTTTAATAAGCACATGCATAGCATAGCATGTGTACAATTGCTAGTATTACTTATGAGAATTAAGAGATATTTTTTCTTTTTTTCTAGTTAAGAATACAAATGAATGGGGCGCTTAGTATTATGGTGTAGTGGTATTCCTCTTTATTTGTAAGTAAGAAGTATTAGGTTCGAATTTCGCCAAAGGCGAATTTGAACCATATTATTCCTAGTCCATTATGATGTTAAGCCCACCCCTCTCTCCCTTAGTGAGATAATATTGTTTGTTAAGAAAAAAAAAACGAATGAATGGTACAAATTTTAAGATATCTAATATGACACACCCCGACCCGGGATGTCCATTAGGACTCCGAATCGAGTTGTGCTGGCCGACACCTGGAAGGTGACGAAGCCATAAAGTGTGATAATGTATAAAATGTGAATAAATTAAAACATAAAAGTCTCTAAGTACACGAGTGCGCGGTGAGTGGATCTGGACTCATTTCACGCGTGATACAGAGCATAGGTATAATGCAGTAAGGTGAGACAATGATCATACCATCACAAGAAAACATATGTACCGAAAAGTGCCACGAATCCTCGTAGATACGGAACTCTGCTGCTAGAACCTAAAGGGGTACAAAAATAGAAAATGTGCATGAGTGAAACAAAACTTTTCAAACCAATTCCAACTACTAAAAGCAGTAGCCCTCACCATAATATCTGTATAATTTCCCGGAAAATAACAGGCGTGACTATAAATCAATACCATAACCAAAATAATAGTCTCACAATTATACCGTGTCAAATATCTCAATAAGAACAAGTACTCAGGTGAAACAAATCAATATGAAATGACATATTAGCCGGATCCACCTATAGTGCCCTGTACAGTTGAATTAATAGCTCGTCAATATGCTAGCCAAAGTCACCTCACGTGACCTATACGACTTATCCATATCTCATCAATCAAGGCTAGCTTATAAGTCGGAGTCACCTCTAGTGACCTGTATGACTTATTCATATCTCATCAATCACATATGCTAGCTCATCACATATCTCATCATATATGCTAGCTCATCACATATCTTATCAAATATGCTAGCTTATAAGTCGGAGTCACCTTTAGTGACCTGTACGAATTATCCATAGCTCAATAAGTATACCTGCACACGAGTTGGAACCACCTAAAGTGGTTTGTACGACAAGATTGGGTGTAAATAAATACGCTCAAATGTTACGATCATGTGAAAACTGTGCGAATAATTACGGGTCACCTATGAGTTGGAACCACCTAAAGTGGTATGTACGACAGGACTGTGCACCTACCTTGGATCCAAGGTGAGCGTAAGGTGCGGGAGGTGAACATCACGTGAAGCACTGTGTCCTGGCCACGGACGGGAGCACTAACACCGGGGTGCAAGTTTATGAGCTCTAACTGTATCTATTGTCACATATACGATTCGTGGGCAACCTGTATGATAGTGTCGGAGTTGCCTAAACATACATGTAGTCATACCATAATCCCCATCATTTCAACTAATACTATAAACTCACCTGAACTTACCTGGGTGTCCTGTGTTCACCTTTGCACTTCAAAGCGTTCATAATAATTGTGTGCAGGTAATATACATATAGATAACCCACGATGAAATCTGATACTCAACCACGTTATAACATTTCCAATTATATACATACATATATATATATATATATATAATGTGGCATAAAAATACATAAACTATAACGCCCTACTCTCGAATTATTTATTTTCGAGAATAATTATCGGTGACAAGCCCAACTAGACACTAGTTTGATTAATTATCATTACTTACGCTTCCTTACTTCAAATTCTGTTGCATGAATGTATACATTCGTCTCTTTTACAACTTGATGCCCTCACAATTAAATCTTATGGCATGTTTACATATGGGGAAATGATATGGCGGAATGGGAATCATACCCCATTCCTGATTATTCCTCCGTTTACCAAAAATGAACAGTTTTGCAGGCCTTTGATTATTTACACATTGATTTATGACCAACATTTAACCGCCAAATTATAAGATTAAATCTCATATTTTCTATCAATGTCTTTCACACTGCTTAATTCCCTATTCTGACCACGTCCAACATGAAATGAACTTACAATCATGAAATTTGACTCGAGTCACTCGACCATCAGATTATAGATCATAATATCAATTGTTGTGTTACATGACAAAATGCTTATTTCATATAACAAATAATTTTATGTTTAGCAATTCATTATTTCACCTTGGATTATTCAATTCAAAAACAAACAAAAAAAAGTGCACAAGAGCATCTCCAAAGGAATGGTCAAATTCATAACATCACATTTAAATTTCATGGCTGACTTGACAATTTGACATATTATCAATATTTTCCTTCCACCCAATATGCCAAAATTTATTGCTTCATTTAATTTTTTTTTTAAACAAAAATAATAAAAGTTGAGTTATTGGTTTAAAAATAATCAAATAATACTTAAATATACTAGCATTTAAGATAAGACAAATGAAATGCCTTTGGAAATAGCAAAAAATCAAATTTGACATCTCTTTGTCCATATCAAGTTAGCCTTCTTTTCCATGTGACATTTGACATCTCGATTGGAGTAAATAGTACGTTATTTGTTACCGTTATATGTCTTTGTGACATTTTTTACATCTCTTTTGGAGGAGAAAAGGAAATTGCGAATGCGAAACCATTACTAGACGTATAGTTCCACATGGATTTTACCCTTGAGGTGAACCCAAAAGAAGTCTTTCACATGTCGTAGCTACAATTCAACCACCCAAGATCAAATTTTGGTGGTTTCACAATGCGACCGGGTGGTACCAATTTCAACTACCCTCTATATTGCTTTTGTTAATTTCTTTTTCCTTAAAAACAAGCAAAAGAGAAAAAGAAAAGTAAAGGTAAAAGCCTTATCCTTGTAATCAATCAAAGGGAAAACACGTCTGAGAGAAAATAATGATAATTTCCTTTTCACTTTCTCGGTGAAGGAAAGAAAAGGGCCAATAATCTGAGACGCCCAACAAAATAAAAGCACTGCAGAATCATGAAAACATGTAGCTAGAACATGTGAGAGTTTAAGGGGTTCCATCACAGAAAATTCCTGGGTGTTCCAGAATATACGGTACTCCGGGTGTTTTAATTGTTGAATTTTGATTTTTTTTGTATTTTTGAACAAAAATCTAACGGTTAAAACACATAAAGTACCAAGTACTCCGGAGCACCCAAGAAAGTCCCGGTCCATTATATTCACCTTATGGAAAGGGTAGTGTTATTTACTCCCTTTACCTCCCACACACACTCATTAAGTTTTATCCATGGATCGTTTTCAATTCATTCGATCCAACAGCCAAAAATTAAAATAAATGTGTGAGGTAAAATAGATGTGTAGATAGTACCGTCCTTTGGAAAATGCTAATTATTCATGAATTTTAAAGCCTTTTTAAACAGGACTCAATAAAGAAAGTTTTAGTTACCCATCACATGGAACCAATCTCCCTCAGGTCTCCAACTGATATGACTTGTTTAATTCAAGCGCTTAAGAGTTAAGATAATGCTGATAACAGCAATTCCGTATATTCTAAAACTTTCCACGGAACTGTCTAAATTCCAACCAAAATCAGACGGACACGAATTGACAGTCAACTCCAACTCCAATGCAGATGAGTTGATAAGAAAAATCTGTTTCCACATGAAAACTTGGTATGCCACTTCAACTAGAACAAAATCTGGATATCACAAACCATTTCACCTTTGTTCCAACATGTATTCTATTATTACAATTCATCGGCACTGAAGCTGCCGCAGCACTAAGCCGAGGGAATCATAAGTTCCTGTCAGCCAGTTGACTTTCACAATTAGACAAACATCAAAAGGCAGTGCATTTTGCTACGTTTACCTTAGTCGGGCAATGCAGTTCCGCGCTCAAGATTGTTTTTGATTTCCAACGTGTATTTACCAAAGGCTCGCTCAATCTTCTTGTTGAAATGCTCATTGCGGTCATTGATCGAGTCAATATCTTTCTCATCGTGGAACCTCCTCCTCCTGCTGAAGGAAGCCTTCTTCTCTTCCCGATCCTTGAGTTCCTTCACCATCTTGTCAAGTTTATCCTCTGATATCTTTGGAGCCTGCACCATAAAAAATAAATTTTAGGGGTTTGAGTCCAATTTCAGCCGAAGTACGAGGAACCATCAGATTTCCTCAAAAGAAAAATACCTTCCCATATTGGAGGCTGGAAGCTTCACGATAGAACTCCGGATCAGCTTCTTTCATCCTATTGTATTCTTCCAAGTCAATATCAATGTTCTTTGTCCGCTTTTTGTATGCATTGTACAGAGTTTTCTGATTGAAAACTGTTCAAACAACATGTCAGCTCACATTTTGGATTTACATATCTATAAAACTACAAGAGCAAAATTGGATATCAAGTTCATCTTTCTATCTACAATGTTTAGTCTTAATGCACCACAACTGGGCAATAGAGAATTGTGATGTGCGTGCAAGCGTGCATAAAAGTGAACAGTTGACAATACAATATGTACACACCCCAATTAGTATTCAGTCAAGTTGCATACCCGAAACTTTTGGAGGGGAAGTATACATACCCTAATTAACTAGAGCATATGTATAGCATAGAATCGAACAAATAGTTAATAAATTTAGGCTTCTCTAGCTCTTGCTCTTGCTTAACCCTTGGTTGCGCAGGTATTTCCTTTCCCCATACACCCTAAATATTCTTATCTATTGCTCATTAATGTTAACCTAAGCCATTCCAGGTTCCATCAACAAACTTTCTCTAAAATCCTATGACATCAAAAGCAGATTGAACTTGATAAAATACACCTAGAAGTATGTTTTGTAACAAAGGAACATGAAGAGCACATGTATTAACAAGAAACTGAGGAGAAAAGCCAAAATTTTAACCAAAAAACAAAGAACAATAAATTACTGAGCAGAAATTGTAGAGCATACCATCCCAGCCAGCTGGGGCAGGATCCTTTTCCCATTTCTTATATTTTTCCTCTGCCATCTCTTGCGTATCTAGCATGTATGCACTTTTCATATCCAAACCATTGGCATCTAGAAGTTTGCCAATTCTTTTCTTCCTCTCTTCAACCCATTTTTGTTTCGAAATTCCCCTGGATTCTTGTCGGGGTTCCAGTCTTTTCTTTTCGGCCGTAATCTCCGTTTGATTTTGTTTCTTTGCCTCACCCTATGTAAAGTTAGAGTTAAATAAATAGACGAAAGAATGGAACAGCTTTCTATTTAAATATCTGATCAACTTTGCGACAATGCCATCTACTTTATAAAGTTTCAGAAAACCTTACCAATTTCTTCCTCAATTCCGCCAATTTTCTCTTCCTCCCTGTTAAGTTTTGGAAGTCTCCTTCCATATTCTCCTCGAGAGGATGGGCATCATCATCATCAGCATGTTCTTGAGGATAGGCATCGCCATCATCAGCATGTTCTTCAGGATCTGATTGGATTTGAGGCATTCGAGCCTTGGCTTCGGCGATAACTGTAAAGCAATACTCGCTGCATTCATGGTATGGATTGGATGCATTTCTGCAATCCGGGTGAACTCTTTGCTCATCAGACATATTTTCCGCCTTTCGAACCTTCTATATCTTTGCAGCTACCTGAAATCAATACTCCACCAATTAAACCTAGCTCCTGAAGTTCCTTTATAGTATCCAACAAAATCCCAAAAATCCGGTGCTTTGTGCAAGACCGACAAACACAAATCAGAAAATCGTAACCATCGCTATGTTCGGCAGCCGAGAATTGAAAAGGATACAAGAACGAATAAATACTACAAGTTCTAGAAAACTAAGATACAATCAACAAAAAGTAAAAGGACTAGATGGAATTACAAAATTAAGCTTACTAATTTACTTAATTCGAAAAGAAAAAAAAACACAAAAATTTGAACAATTTTAATGTCATTGTTTTATTTTACTTAAACATTCATCGGATTATCGGCAACCAAACCAAATCTGACTCAACCCAACAACATACAGAACAATGGAAAATCGAATCTGAAAGAAATTGCGAAGATAAAGGGACGAACCTGCGCGACGAATTGATTCGATTAGCGTGCTCACTGCTTCTAGGTTTAGGTTTTGATTGGGGAAAGAGGATGAAGAACAAAGGGCTTAGGACTGACGCGCGAATTGGACGAATGCGATTCGAAGAAAAAGAAAACTCCTTTTTGCTTTTTTATATATTTGGACGGCGGTGCGGTTGTTTTTATGAGTGGCCCAACAAGAAGAAAATAGAAAGGCTGTGATAACTAGCCCAATCGGCCACGCCACACGTCTATAATGAGAAATTCTGTCATCCGATAATTGGACCACGTGTTCGTGCGGACCCAGACAAAAAATAACCTAACCACCCCCTAATTTGTCCTACTCCCTCTAACAATCTCTAATCCGGCATTCGTGGAGAAGGTCTTCTCCTTTAAGACACACAAGGAGGCTACGCATTTTGATCGACCAAAATGGGTCAATTCGGAATCTGAATGTAGGAATTCCTCTTTGTGTATGTCAGCAATTGACATAAAATGAGTGTTTGCGTGTAAGAATCTTTCCATCGGCGCACAAATTTTCTACCAAAATTTCAATTCAACGCCCTAAAATCAAATCTCACCTATAATAAATTTGACAATATTGCTACAAGTATGATCTGATCAGATTTCTCCCCCAAAATTTCATCAAACCCCCCTCCAACGGCCTAAAATCCCACGGGATGAAACAAGTATGGTCTTCAGTTGACAAAATAGGACACAAACAAGAACCCTACGAGTTTATAGGGCATTATGCTAACAACGGCTCCTTTCTATATGTACAACTATTTAAAGCGGTTGAAGTGGTTGAGACCATTTAACTCTCATCGGAAATCCTGTATTCGTTTATCTCTCCTCCCAATATTATCCACATAAAAAGATAGGTGAAGTTTAAGACCCTCTCTAAATAATAAGTCAAATTTTAAAAATAAAAATTTATTTTAAAGGCTTATATGGCACTTTGACTTTAAAAAAAAAATTTATTTTCCACTCGATATGTTTAAACATAAACTATTATTTATTACATTATTTATTTTTCATAATTGTAATAAGTATTTTTAAAATAAAAAATCACAATACAAATAATGAAAGCACATTAATTACTAAAAATAGATTTGAAATTGCTGTCAAATTTTACACCAACAACCTTTGCTGTCAATCCACATCATGCCACATAGGATTGACATTTCGGTTGAAAAACACTAATGATGTCTTCTTTTACTGTTATTGCTATTGCTGATGTGGAATGTTTGACTCCTTTGGAGATGTTCTAATCAATACGATATAAACGGTAAACATCATGCACAGGAACAACAACTACGTAAACTTTAAAATCATTTATTTTTCAACTACTTTCTTCTAGCTTTTTCGTGTTCATATATATGAAGCAGAAAAAATAAAAAAAATATAAAAGTGACATGATTCTCAAATCACCAAGTCAGTAGGGTTCTACAGTCCAGAATCCTCAAATAATTTTTAGTATAAGTACCAGATAGCGAAACCGACACGATACATCCTACATTTACTTCATAGCTACAAATATAGAAAGGATGTACCAGACTATAGTTTCAACCTTCAGAACATTTTATATATGACCTACATATTACAGGTCTTACAGTGTTTGCAGTTGCTTGCTTCACAAGACTTTGTCCAACAACGGTTTACTAGGAAGATTTTCGACCTTGGACTTCATGTTACTAACACTGTCGCTCAAGACGGAAGATTTAAGCTCGAGCTCCCGCAGGTGGGCTTTCATTTCAGCAACTTGCTTCTTGGCATTGGCAACCTCCTTTTCTTTCAGAACCAGAGCCTCAATTTGCGGTTCAAGTTCTTTCCTTGTGGATTCTAAATCACGGTCGCAGTTTTCCTTTGCTACTTCGAATGCTCGATGCTGAGTGACGAGTTCAATGGATTCTTCATATTTGTTGATCAGACAGCGGAGCCAACCAACATCCATTCCCGAAGATTCTACATCCTTAAGCATAGATAACATTTGTTTGACTTTAGGCTTTGTCAGCTCCTTAATCGAAGTTCGCTTCAACTCTTGGACTATATAACATACACACTCGAGATAATAAGAGCGCATGGCAACTGATTCCAATTGACAGCTTGCGGCTATATCACCATATTTTTCCATGATTGACTGGAGAATGGAAGAGAAACTTCCTTTCACACGGTATTTTCCCACAGAGACACTGGCATCAGAAATAACAGATCGTGTATCGTCATCATCACTATCTTCAAAAGCATGGACAGTACCTGAGAAACTAAATCTTGAGTCGAAAGCTGATCCAGTAGAGCCTTCTCCTACATTGCTGACGGTATGATTTGAATCAACTCCAGGTGAATGATTAATATTTTCCTTGTCTTCCCCATTACTGGGTGGTTCACTAGCGATGTAAGTAGCACCATTCTCTCGAGGGTGTTTGGGATTTTCAGGCTGTCAGAGGGAGAGATAGCATAAGAAAGGAGTCAAAGCGATACACAAAAAAGAGAAAAAAAAACACAGAATTAGTAAAGAAATTGTGTGAGAGAGGGGGTGGAGAAAGAGCACACCATTGTGATAATTCCAGATGGTGGCACTAACAGAGAAGACGGAACTGGATCCTTGTTGAATGAAGCATCTTTTACTTCAGCAGACGGTGGAGAATAAGATTTATGCTCACCATTCCCTATTTTAACCTCTTCCTTAATTTCACCGGATGCATTGTCAAGCTCTTCAGGGCGCATTGGTCTGGAACCAGGCCTTTGTCTGCCAAATATAGGATCATCAAGCACGGAGCCTGCAATTAAAGCGGACCAGATGTTATGAAATAATAGCATGAATACGTCACCATCCATGTGTACGTGTACATGGGAGGTGGAAGAGGACTGAATAAATAAATCCATAATCTCAGGTAGAAGAAGATTTATGCTCACCATTTTCTACTTGCACTATTTCTTCAGATCGAGAATCAGAGGGATAAATTACACCTCGACCAGTTGCATTCTTAAACTCTTCAGAGGGCTTTGGCTGAGTTCCCTGCTTCCTTCTGCCGAATATAGGATCATCAAGGACAGAGCCTGCAGTTAAAACGCACCATAAATTAGGAAAAAGAAGTGTGATTACATCTGCACCCATGGGCAGGGGAAAGAGGATATGAATAAACACATTCACTATCGGTCAGGTGAAGGGAGATTTACGCTTACCGTTCTCTAATTTCACATTTTCCTTAGATGGAGATGACTGAGCATCTAAATGATAAATCACACTTCGGACAACCTCCTGAGGGGTCCTTGGTCGGGATCCCTCCCTTTGTTTGCCCAATATAGGAATATCAACTATTGAACCTGCCATTCAAACAGACCATTAAAAAGGTGAACCGGGATTACAGTCCATGAGTATCATGTGCATGGCCAGTGCAAGGGGAATGAATAAATTCACATTCCGGTTATCCGCTGCACAACCACAAAAGAGCTTCTCTTGCCCAGGATCTCATAGAAACTCAAATGAAACATTTGTATTCCAGTGCAGAACCTCGGGCATTCTTAAGGCAACCGTGAAAGCAAATTATGCTTATAGCATTGCGGATTGGCTATGAATTGATGGCATTCCTAGGACAGGGGAATGAAGTGCTGTCGGTTTTCCGTACCATTAAGAATGGCAATGCCATGAAAGGATAAATAAAGCGATGGTGAAACAAAAATATGTTACTTGGGAAGAGCATCTAATTGTTGTCAAATGGAAAACATTGGTTTGACAGATGGAATCATTTGCAGCTTGCTACTCTATCTAGCTTTTCTATTGTTGCAGTTCAGAAAAGGGAAAATGTACATATAACTTAACACGGTCTATTGAGAAGTCACCACACGAAAGCAGGGAAAAACCTGATTCTTTTTTGCCCCCACGAGGTTCGGCACCAACGGCTCTTTGGCGGAAGAATTCAGGGTCGTGGTAAGGATTGGATGCTCTTTTCTCTTCAGCCCCCCTTTTTTTGTACTCACCACCTTTAAAACTGCTGCCAATATCTTTGGAAAAGAAACAAAATGAGAAAAAAAATCTAAAATTTCCAACTTATACTCAGAAAATGCTCAAAAGAAAAGACCCTTGAAGAAGAAACTTCTCAAAACCAATAATCCAAGGCAAGAAAACAATCTCGAACCAATAATTCACTACACCTCGTAAGGCAATGCTATTTTCTAATCAATCAAGACAGTAAGACACATCTTCACGGATAGATTTTGAAAGAGGGCCGCAAGCAATTCAAATTTAATAGAATTATATGACTGAACAATTGCCAATCACTTAACACAAAACACAGACCAGATAATCCAAGCATTAAAGATATGAGCAATAAGCAATAACATGAAATGCGTGAAAAAACACGGGCGTTCACATTTTGCAACAAACCAGTCAGAATTCATATTGAAAACAAATGCTTTGATCTCGAAAGTATGAAAGCATTTTTTAATTGAGGTTAAATAAAAGTAAAACTAAAGTGCTCAAATAATTCCTGAACCAGATTAGCAATCAGTTTGGTGATGTTTTTTGGGCAGGGGACTAAGAGAATACATGTTGTTTAAGAACAGAACAATAACACAAACCTGATTTCTTTTTCGTAACCTTTCGGCCTTTCCCTTCAGCAATCTTTCTCAGGCAAATTTCAGTGCATTCATGGTAGGGATTGACTACATTAACACATTCGGGGTGTATTTTTCCGATCAGAGACATCTCTCTATTGAGATCACCTACAACCCTGCAAATCATAACTCCATTAAACAATTTTGAATTTTTAATAACCAGAGACATAGAAGGTTCCGAAATTTATTTTTTTTCAAATTAACAAACTTTCCTCAAGAACTTGGGAATAATCAGCTGAGCATAAAACTGATATCCAATAATTCAAACCAATAAAAAAAGTTTTTTTTTTTTTTTAATAAAACCATGAAAATGAACTCTCAGAAACTCTTGCAACTTCAATAAATTTTCATTTGGTTGATGATAAAACATAGAAAAAGAAAACTAAAAAGTTGAACCTTTCACAATCCGGCAAATAGCAAATAAAGCAAACAAGAATATCAACGTGCACCATGCAATTCAGTTCAATTCAATTCAACCAGTTAGCTAAGCTGCAATGGTAATCTTTTCACATGATAAGAAAACCCAAAAACTGAAATCACAGCAGAAACTCAATCCCACTGGACTTTCCCACCTTTTCTCAGCAACCAAACAGAGTATGAAAAGCAGTCTTCAAAAAACAAGAACATGCACACATCATTTCCCAAACTTTCTCATCACCAACCATAACATCATTCATAAGCATAAAAATTTCAACCTTTTTAACAGACTCCCATGAACACAAACATCAAAAAACCACCAAAACCAACAAAAACAACAAACAAAATTTTAAGGGCCAGATTGAGAGAAAAGACCTTGAATTCAATTGGGTTTTCTGGGTTTTCTGCTTTTGACCCTCTGGCGATTCAACAAGATAAAAGGAGGCGATTTATGTGTGAAGCGCAGAAAAAAGGACTAAAGTTGGGGGAAGAGCTCTCTTGTTTTGACCATGGCGACGACTAATAAGCTTTTTTTTTTCTTGAAAGCAAAAAAATAAATAAATAGTCGAAAAAAATTCACAGCTCTCCCAATGTCAAAACGTTTGGGTTTTCCACGTTGATTAGTAGGCAGTCGTCACGAGACAAACGCATGTGCCACCTTTTCTTTCACAAAGGCACTTTTGGTGACGATCTGGCTGACGATCTTGTGGATCCTATTACTATAATTAATTAATTATAGCCCACCATTTTTGTTGAGGAAAATGAGGATTTTAGATTTAGGTTTATGTAAATGGTTGTGACATCTACATACTATTTTTTATTTGTTACATATTTTTTTAATTTTCAACCGTCAGATCAGATAAATTGAAAAATATTAAACGATAGAAATTAATAAGGAATGTGTAAGAAGTAAGGGTATGCTTATGTAAAATCAATGACCAAAATAGGGGCCTTAAAAGGATTTTCCTTTTTAAGCCTTGGTAGGCAATGCTTTTTATTTATATTTACATTTTAGGCCATTTTCTAAATAATTAAAAATTAAATTTTAATCGCCAAACGAATAAGACACTCACTCGTCATATCACATTAATAGACACATGTACATAGTTGTAAACCCGCATTTTTCTTAGGTCGAATAGTTCAGCACTTAGATGTTGTAAAATTATTAAAACAATCAATTATCCTTATTTCTTTGGAAATACTTTTGTAATGTATCAATATAATTTTATAAGTTATACATCCACATCGTATATACAAATTTTTGTATTACAATTTTTTAATTTTGTTTTGGAACTTTTTCAATTGACCAAAGTGTTTAAAATGTATATATGTGCAACACATAATGAGTTTGATGAAATTTATAATGATCAGAGGCAATACGTACAAACTGAATTTGGGTCATAAAATTTTAATTTGAGTAAGCTGTATTTGTTTCCATCCCTAATAATTCAGGTAAAGTTTGTGTAGAGTCCCATTAGATTTATTTTATTTTATTTTATTAAGATACTATTAGATTTTGGTTCTCTAATTCAAATACCAAAATGACACTCCAAAAGAAAATTTCAAAGACAATTAAATATTTCAAGTACGGTATTTTTTTTTTTTTTTTTTTTTGTATTTGTATATTTTGGCATACTTGTCAGGTTCTCATGTTTCACATCACATGTGCAACTTTGTTCTAGATATTTTGGTCAATATAGAAGTTTTGTTATTGACCAACTGTTTAAAACATGTATACGCTTGTATTATATTTTATTCATTTTTTAATGTTCGATGACTTCGTTTCCTAAAAAAATTCGTGCAGTGGAAGATTTTAAATTTGAGTCTTTCTACAACAAAAAATTCTCCTAAACGCGGGTAGAAGTGGTTTCAAGTTATCTTAAGTTTTTCATTAATAAAAAACGAATACGCCTAGAAGCATCGGCTTAGATCATATCAATTCGATTTGACGGAGTCATCAACATCAACGCACATTAACATAAGACCCTGTATTTTATTTTCAGACCTTTTACGTAAAGGGATCTTATTTTATGGTAAAGTTGGAGAATAGTTGTGGGCTCAATTTACATCGAATTTCAATAATTTGAACCGTTTAATTTTTAAGTTGTATTTTATAGATTATTCTTGCAAAATATTAATCAAATAAAAAATGCTTGAGACATCTAATTGAGTTTAAAGAGATTGACGAACACTATAATTTAAGAAACATTGGAATTTTACCGTGATAATCAAATGAGTAAATGATTTCAGATTGAATTGATTTTTTGTAAAGTTGATCCATGCATGAAGATTTAAAAAAAAGAAAATTCAGATCGTTAAATTTTGATGTACAATGAACCCTGCAACTAGTCCCTTTTTTTTATCGAAAAAATGGAAATCCCTTTATAACCCTGTCATTCTAAAATTGATATAAGGTCAAGTTGCGTAGGTCGTCCTCTGGTCATTGGAATTCAATTTCGTTTAATTACGACATAAATTAGAATACACAAACTAGTTCTAGAAGCTCAATTTAGTTGGTTGTATTTTGTACACAATACACCTCGCCTCTAGAAGCTCAATTTTGTCAACGTTGTTCTACATCATCTAATCTACCTCTCGCTCAATTAATTTGCAGTAAAGTCATCATTTTACCAACCCTTTTTTCTTAGCTCCACAGAAATGGTAGGAATATGTGGTTAATTATAAAAACTTCTAACTTATTTTTCTTGCATTTTAATGTCGAGAAGTAGAATATTGGACCGCTATACTTAGGTGAGGAAATAAATAATAAGCTCCCAATTGATTTTGCCAACACTGTAACATGATCGCGCCTCTGCCAATAAACAGAAGAACAGAAAATTAATGTCACGGTCAATAATTCAGAGAGTTCAGTTTCTCCCGGAACATCTCCAATTTAGGGATTCAAATCTTATATTTGAGTTCAAATAGAAAACAAAACATCTCTAATGCACGTGAGACTTAAAACTCAAAGACAAAGTAAGACCCATATTTGGGTTTCAGTATGAGATTTGAGTTCAAGGTGGGGGTCTATGTCAACTAAAAAAAAAAAGTAATGTTAGGGAGATTAAATTTGTAGACTAAATTTGCAAATTAAATGATGTGTCACCAATAGGAAATGAACATGTTTATCAACGTTTAAGTAATAATCTAATCATCAACTTTCATATTATTTAGTTTATAAAATTTAGTCTATCTAACGTTACTAAAAAAAATGTTATTCAACCAAGAAAAATTATATTTGAGTTCTCCAATGTACATAACCAAAATATTAAACCTCAAAAATGAATTTTGAGTCTTTATTTTCTTTTTCAAACTCGAATCTTAAGACTCAAAATGAGCCCTATTAAATCGTCTCAACAAACTATGTGCCTTGAATTCCTTTATTACTTTCTTGTTTTGCTTTTCAGTGCCACGAAGAGGCTTGAGTGAAAGAGGATTGTGGTGTACCACTGTTGGATATGATGTCAACCGACAGCGTATGTGTTAGCGTGAGTTCAAAGTATCATTAAGAGATTGCTAATACTAACAACCGACACTCAGGCTATCATTAAGAGCTTGCTAATACTAACAACCGACAGGGTATGTGTGCCACTGTTGGGTATGCTGTTCAATTTTTACTTCACGTACATAATGTAAGGTATACAAACTATTTTATCTCACACACATTCTAACATATTGTTAAACAATTAAAATAGTACGTAAGAGGTAAAATGGGTTGTGTAAAAATTATCATCCAGGTCGATAGAAGATACGAAAACAAATTTCTATTCACTTTGGGAAAAAAAATCCACTTAAAGAGTAAGTAGTTAAAGTATCAATAAGAGCTTGCTAATACTAACAAAACTGGTGACATCCTAGTGTGATTTCAACATAAATCTATATCCCATGAAATAAAGGGCATGTACCGTGCATAATTATATAGTTATCAAATTAATGATGCAGTATACCTTTTAAGTAACTTTCGTTTAATTTTTTAATAATCTATATGTGGTGGGCTGTTAGCCGGATATTTCATCTAAATGGGTGACAAGTCACGAGCCCTAATCTTACACCAGATGGCACTTCCTTGTGATATTGCTTGTTTCTGTTTTCAGTTGAAACTTCCAAGTAAAAGTAGTTGAAACACGAAACAATATGCTGAAACCAAACGAATAAAAGACTAGGTGAGGTAGTTAGGGTTCTAAACGCCAAATCAGGTCATGCGATTTGCCTTTCCCATCATTTCCAACTCAAATATAATATTTTTAGATATTTTCTTCTTTTCCTATCTAAAATATCTCACTACGTCATTTTATTATAAAAGAACTCGTTTGAGACTTCTTTTGAAAGATTAAAATGCTTACAAAAAGGGATAAAAAAAAGTTCACAAAAAAAGTTTTAAAATATTTCTAAATTATAATTAAACAATTTTTAGTGCTTTGTGAATAAGCACCTTCAAGTAAATTTCTAGAAAACGCTTAAATTTTCTGTAAAATCACTTATATACATCTTTCCAAGCGACTCCAATATTAGGTAAATTAGAATTTTTAAAGAAATTAGTTATTTTACTACATTTTGAAACAAATGATACTAGTGTGTGTGTGTATATATTAGTACCGATTGATCATGATCATTTATATAAAATGAACTCACTTGTATCATAATACGGTTTTATTTATGCAATTGAGAAATGTGGTCTCTGTAGCATTGTTGAATTAAAATATATATTTTCTTGATTGGCAATAAGGAAATAAAAACAATTTTCTCTCCTTCATGCATGGGCTGCAGTTCACCAACCAAGGTAGCTAGCCAAGCCCTAAACACGTATATATAAAAAGAAACATTTGTGAGATGGGGAGGGTTCAACTGTTTTTGAATTCTTGGTTCTCTCTCACTGGAACGCAAATAGAATATATATTGACAATTTTGTTTCTTCTCAGCTTGTTGATATGGATATCTTTCTGGGATACTGAGGTGGATGCTGTACTGTCTGAGCTTAATTTTTGTATGACGAGTGTGAGAAGTTGTTAACGATTGCTATCGAGTAGTAAATTTTGCATGGACCCTTCTAGCTACATTTTTACCTTTTCTGATTAATATATTTTCTTTCCTGTTTGTTCTTCTTTTAGTAATTTTCTTCCTTTTCCCAGTGAAAACAGTCGGCCGCTGCAATAGTCTTGGAAGCAAGAAGCACTAATTGTCATCTGACAGGTAGGGTTTGCATGTTCTTCTGTTGGGTGCTTGTTAGTGGGCTAAACTTGTTGCATAATAATAAACGAAAAAGTTTGGAGCATTGTGAAGAATTCCCAAATTATGACAAATTTTAGCTGGTTCTGCAAAATTAATTCCCTGTTTGAACAATTTGAAATTAATTCCATGTTTCGATTATTGGCTAACGGAAGACTTGATGCAAAACCAAGCGCAATGACATTACATAATTCATACAGTTGACCACACTTAGTAGCATAAATTTTTGTTGTTGTTGCTGTTGTTTTGATTATTGGCTTTCCACAGTTAATCATATTATTTTGCAGGTGGCATGAAAATCATTATGCAAAATCTGATTGATAGGCTTAGACCCCTTGTGGGTTTGAAAGGCTGGGATTATTGTGTTCTATGGAAATTGAGTGAAGACCAAAGGTTAATTAAGAGAGGAACTACTTATTGTTCTGTTGCTAATTGAAATTAACTAAATATTACCCTCCTTATCTCTTCTTTGTGTGACAAATTTAAAGATTTTTTATATTTTTATTAGGTTTATTGAATGGATGGACTGTTGTTGTTCTGGGACCGATGGAAACACTCAGACAAATGGAGGACAAGAGCTTCTTTTTCCAGTTTATCCTGTCCTTCCATGCCGGGATATAATGCACCACTCACGAACTAATTCTTGTGATCTTCTTGCCCAGCTTCCTTCTTCCCTGCCCTTAGAATCTGGGTACCTATAAATATTATTTAGCTTTCATTTTTTGTATTTTTTAATCATTCAATTATAATTAGTACTAAAAGTAAAAACTAAATTTTGTTTGCACAGGATTTATGCACAGGCATTAATTTCAAACCAGATCATTTGGTTGAACTCTACCAATAGAGATTTAAGTCATATGGTATAGTCGTTGTCCAATTCTTTTAGATATTTTTAAGAAAAAAAAAAAAAACCCTCTTTGTTGAGCATATAATTAAATCTAATTCTATACTCATCATCACTTATTTTGCAGGAAAGAGATGAGACCAGGGTTTTGGTTCCAAGTGGTGGAGGGCTGATTGAGCTGTTTGTCTCTAGAGATGTATGATATATATGATGCTTCACTTTTAAACAGCTTCCTTTCAATTTGTTATTTTAGATCTTTCATGTGGAGAAATTCTTACATACGCACATGCGTATGTGCCACCTCTCACACAAAAGTTGAGCCTAAGCTAGACCCAAATACAAAGGCTCACCTTTTGTATGAGAGTTGCCGCATGCAAACGTCTATATGCTAGTAGTTCTCGTGTACATGATATGAACCAACTATTTGAAACATTTGTGTCCTACATAAATTTTGTGAGAGATGGGTATGTAAGGGTCACAATTTATAGTTTTGCCTGCAACTAACAAATTCACACATTACAATTTTTAAGTATTTGCATTTTTTTCCACTTTGACAGGTCTCTGAAGACCAACAAGTGATTGACTTTATCACTGCCCAATGCAACATTTCACATGAGCAAGATATCCTGCTTAGTGCAAGCTGCAATGCAAGCACAAATACAAGCTTCACCGTGGATATAAACAACATGAGCAATGACATACGACCAAAGGCATTTCTTGTAGATGATAATGGGGGAAATGATCATCTAAACAACAATCATAGTTTCCAGCAGCAACCTGTTTTTCCGGCAATGGCATTGGATCACAATTCGAATTTGCCATGCGATATCTCAGTTGACCAAATCCGCCTATGCAGCACTTCCCCAATGAATTTCCTCCAAAATAGTAACAATAATAATGTCTATAATTTTGATCAGGGTTCACATGAGTCTTTGGGAGAGATGGGGCTTCAAGCTGATACTAATGCACAAAACTTGCATAATAATATTCAAGTTAATGAGGGAATAGAAAACATTGAGCAGCAGGTTGTGGATGATCAAGACTCAATTAAACACGAGGGTGGAAGAACTGCTGATCATTCAGCTTCAGATTGCAGTGATCAGTTTGATGATGATGGTGGCACGAATTATAGGAGAAGAACAGGAAAAAAGCCTCAGTCAAAAAACCTTGTGGCGGAGAGGAAGAGAAGGAAGAAACTTAATGAGAGGCTCTATCACCTCCGCTCATTGGTTCCCAACATTTCTAAGGTGATGACCATGGCATTATTATTATTTTTTCAATTGTACTAGATGGACTTTACACTTTCCTATGTGATAGTTGATAATTAATTAACAGTTGACAGTAGTAACTAGTGTGACAAGTATGTTGTCACATCATGTGGTCGGGCTAATGTTATATAAAATACGTGACATCTTTAGCAGAATCTAATGCCTACTCATTTTGATTCACAGATGGACAAGGCTTCCATACTCGGGGACGCGATTGAGTTCGTGAAGGAGTTGCAGAGGCAAGAAAAAGAACTCCAAGAGGAGCTTGAACAGCATTCAGATGATGGAGGATCTAAGAAAAGGAATTCCAATAATATCTGTGGAAACCACACCAATTTCCAGCCAGAAACTCTGAGTCAAAACGGAAATACCACTGCAAATAAACAAGAAAATGATGAGCTTCCAAATGGGTTTCGTGTGGGAACAGCAGGAGACATTGGCAATATCTCTAAACAAAAAAACCAAGACTCAGATATTACTAAGGACAGGGGACAAGAGATGGAGGTATAACTTAATCTTATATATGTTTTTTAAATTTGAAATTTCAGATAACAAAAAGATTAATGGAATAATATGGTTGCAGCCACAAGTAGGGGTTACTCAGTTGGATGGAAATGAATTCTTTGTGACTGTATTCTGTGAGCACAAGCCAGGAGGGTTTGTGAGATTGATGGAGGCATTGGATTCTTTAGGCTTGGAAGTGACCAATGCAAATGTGACTAGCTTCAGAAGCCTTGTCTCTAACGTCTTCAAAGTAGAGGTAACCAATTATCTCTTACTTAATTATGTAGCTCATGACAACTGTTAATGTTAATGTTAGTGACAAATATTTCAAGAATCTTACTATAAAAGACAAAATTCCTCATTTATCAACTAAGTGTCAGATACACTAATTGACGGGTCTAAGAACAGTAGGATCAATGAGTTTTTTCTTTCTTTCTTTTTCTTCAAACCGGTGCTTTGAGTGTTTTTGACATAACCAAGAGTTTTTATTTGTGAAAAGCACTTAATTTTTTATTATATGTTAATTACGCAGAAAAAGGACACTGAAATAGTTCAAGCTGATCATGTGAGGGACTCCTTGCTGGAGATAACAAGGAATCCATCATCAAAAGGGTGGCCTGAGATGATTGCTAAAGCATCAGGGAATGTCAGTCCATTGGATCATTTTCAGCATGATCATCACCAACAACACCATCTCCACGATTACCATGCTTCTTCATACCACCTACAACACCTTTATAGTTAATTTAGCATAATCTACTAATTAATTATGTATTAAGCATTCTGATGAGAACAACTAGCGAGACAGATTATGGACATGCTCGACATGCGTTATGCGGTGATTTATGGTCTTTTGGGCCAAATACATGTTTGCTAGATCAAAACTACGTTTGAAGAGTTAAGATAATTTTTGTAATTTCCTGTTTCTCTTTGTTTCGAAGCTACGACTTGGTAAGAGTTTTTAAACACCCAAACAAGTTGTATTCAGACTATCATGTCATATTATCAAATATAATTTGATAGAGTTTGTTAATGTTAAGAGGGAGAGATCGAGAGATCAGAATTTCAAGAACTAGAGAGAGAAAGGTTATAGAGAGAGAAACTGCAGAATTGTTATATTGGTTTTCTTAACCTTCAAGCTATGCTATTACAATGATGTATTTATATAGAGAACACACTCTAACAAACAAACAAACAAAGGCTTACAATCTTGTGACAAGTGGCACAATCCTAGCCACTATCTATATCCTTACAAAGTTCTCATATCAAAAATACTTAAAGTATCGTTTTTAATATAGTTAAAACACTATTTTGAAGAAAAAAAAACATTATTTCTAGAAATTTTAAGTATTTTCAAAACTGTATTTCAAGTGTTTTAAGCACATACAACGTTTTAAGTATTTTCAAAATGGTGTTTTGAGGAGTTTTTTTTTTCTTTTCCCCTAGAAACATCGTTCCTAGAAAATTCTTGTTTCTAGGACTTAACCCTAGATTAACCCTGTGTTCTTTTCTTTTGTTATTATTTATTATATCCTCCTTTTTCATCCAATAACTAAGAGCCTATAGACTATTCCATATGATGCAACTTCATTATGCATGTATATGTACTTGGAAATTCGCTTTTAATGATTGGGTCACGGGTTACTCTTGGAAATTCGCTACATATATGTGAGGGAGCATGTTAAGAGTTTGAATTCCATGTTTAGGAAAGAAAAGACTTTGTATATACTTGTAAGGAATTTTGGATTACTCTCCATATTGCTTATTGATGCTAAAAAACCTCAACTTCCTTTACACAAAACATGATTAATTTTAAGAGCTAAGGGGCTTCTTGGAAGATCTTACACATGCCTAGCACCATCCACATTTAACTTAAAGGTCTCATTGGTTTTATTGCTAAAAAGGAGTTGGGGAAGTTCTCCATGCTGAGCTTTGGGCTTTGTTTTATGAGTTGAAGATAGCTAAAGCTAGAAATTTCTCTCATCTTATTGTGGAGGTTGATTATGCTTTGGTGGTCTCATTCATTATTCGCCTTGCCTTAATCATCCTCTCTATGGTCTTATCTCGGAATTATCTCGGAATGGAGAAGTTTGATCATACATAACTGGAGCTATAATTTGCAGCATGTTCATGGAAAGCATAGTTTTGCAGCTGAAGGGTTAGCCAAATTAGGTTTAAATAGCAAGATGGATTTTCAAGAGCTTCCTCAATCTCCTCCTTGTTTAGTTCAAACTCTTTCCGATGACTGCTTTGGAGTTGCTAGCTAAACTAGTTGTTCTTTAGGTGTTTAATTTTTTTCTTCTTCCATGTTACCCCCAAAAAAAAAAGAAAAAAAAAGATCTTACACATGAGAATATATCACAATTAATAGAAAACATAAGACAGGAGCCTAACTAATCACTAGCTAATCTGAAGTAAACAATAACAATTTTACAGGAAGATGACGTGTGATTAACAAACTTCAGTAACAATTTTAAAGTACATGGCATGTGATAACAAACTTTTGACTAAGAGGTGACTTGATGAGATTATTGTGTTTTGGCAATGAGTTGGCATCTAATGTGTGGAAGATACCATACCTCCATCCTTTCTTATTGCCTGTGCGATATAGGTTTGAACACAACCAAATCCAAAAGTAGGCAATTTGTGTTCACGGGTTGCCATTTCAGTTTTTTTAGCTAATGGCCCTTTCAGTTTAGGTTTCTTAGCCAATTGCCCATTCAATTTAGATTTTTTTAGTCAATTGCCCCTTTGGTTTAGTTTTTTTAGCTTTATGGAGTAGTTGAAACATGAGCAAATGCATATACCAAACCTAAGTGAATGAAAAACTTTAGAAAAGTTTCAGCTCATTCATGCAATATGCTCTCATATTTACCAAGCCATCCTCTTCAATTACCGACAGAGAAGGGAACAAAAAAACACAAAAAGAAATTAATTAGTTTGTGTAGTTTTTTATTAAGTTCTCTCTCACGCTACACTCATGCATGGACTTCAGTTCACCTACCAAACTCTCTCGATAAAAAAGGAAACACTTTTGTCAAATGCAAGAGTCCCCAATTGTTTTACTTGATTTGATCAATTGACTGAAGTTATGGATCTCTACCTTTGCTTTATCTGCTTCCTCGTTTCTTCTTTCGCCCTCGTCGCGTTTTTCTTACTGACATGTGCAGTCAAAAGAGGTAGCTATATATTTTTCTTCTCTCAGTTCTTGTTATGTACTCAACTAATTCGGTGAGGTTTAGGAATTTGAAATTAATGTTTTATCAATCGTTTACAGGTGGCATGAACATGATGATGACCCTGCCAAGCCTCAGACAGATGCGTGGATCTCTAGTGCGTTTGAAAAGTTGGAAACCGAGTGAAGACCAAAGGTTATAATTAGCTAGCTACTCTCCATTTCTTCCTTTTCCCAGTGACTTTTTCGGTTTTTTTTAACGTTTACTGATGAACTGATTGTTGCGGTAGGAATGAAAAAGTACCTCAATCAAACTTTGAAGCTGAAATGAAGAGAAGGAATAAGATTAACGACATATACCATATCCTTCGCACTTTGCTTCCCAACAATACTGGGGTGATGATCAATTGCATTAAGTGTTTATTTTTATTTTCAGATTAGTATTATCAGCGTTTTCAGTTAGACATATACAGAATAATGGGAAAGTGCGCTGACAGTTGATATGTTAATGAACAATTGATGTGATTAGTACGCTGTCACGTCTTGTATTCAGCTAATGTGATTACAATCTTTAGGAGAAGCTCTAATATATATAATGCCTAATCATCTTGATTCTTAGATGGACAGAGCTTCCGTCATCGGGGACACAATTGCATACGTGTCGAAGTTGCAGAGGCAAGTAAAAGAACTTCAAAAAGAGCTTGAATGTAACTCAAATGGTGGAGGAAAGGAAACTAGTTATATTTGTGGAAACAATGGCAATTTACAATCAGAGTTTCTCCGTCAAATTGAAACTATCATTGCAAACACACCAGAAAATGAAAAGATGGAGGTATAGACTAAACTAAAATCTTATATTTTTTAAATTTGGATGTATATTTGGAGTTCTATCTCTTTAGGTGATCAAAAGAATGTGAAACTAATTGCAGCCACAAGTGGAAGTAACTGAGTTGGATGTTAATGAATTCTCTGTGACTGTATTATGTGAGCACAAGCCAGGAGGGTTTGTAAGACTGATGGAGGCATTGGATACTTTAGGCTTGGAAGTAACCTATGCAAATGCGACTAGCTTCAAAACCCTGATCTTTAATGTCTTTAAAGTACAGGTAATTAACGTTATCTAAATTATCTTTAATACCCCAAGGCATTTTATTATATTTTATTAATATTAACTGATAACCATTATGTTTGGTTGTGCAGAAAAATGACAGTACCAGTAAAATAGTTCAAGCTGATCATGTTAAGGACTCTTTGCTGGAGATAACTCAGAAACTGTCAATGGAATCCATCATAAGGGTGGCCTGAGAATCTGAGATGATGGCTAAAGCATTATATATATGGAATGGCAGATCAGTGGATCATCACTTTTATCATGATCATTACCAATAACACCATCTCTACAGTTATTTCGTCATGCCACTTACAACATCTTTATCATTGGTTGATCATAATCTACTCAGTTCATGTATGAGTTAAGTAGGAGCATTCGGTTTCTTTCACTTCATGTCGTACGAACTTAGTTATAATGGTTATTTTAAATATACTTCATGTTTTTTCTTTTATTGGTGGAGGTGGGTTTTGAACATACGAGCATCAATGAGTTCAGAACTTCTTTAAAATAATACGAAAATATGTTTTGTGATTTTGAACTTCGCAAGACGCACGCATATAAAGAGCTCATAGTTTAGTATAAAATGAATATTTTTAATTTTTGTAATACTCCATTAAATTTAAAAAATGATGTTATTTATCTCTCTAAATGTTTTTTCTTAAGTAGCCGTTACCACCTGCCACTACAATCACTAATCTTACATCACCATCATCATCACCACCACCATCGTTGCCACCGTTGCCACCCCCACAATTGTCACCGTAAAAAGTGACTTTCCTCGTAATAGCATAGAACAATTGTACACATATTTCGACAAGCTATGGAGTTAGTGTGTTCTACAGTTACAACAGGAAAGAATGCAACATAAATATAGAGTTAGAGCCTAATAACAACATAACGAAAATACATAGAGTTACAGCCTGATAACAACATCGGAAAGATCCCTTTATACGACCATAGTACTCCCTAAATAATGTTGAATTAATGCTTATAACTCCCTTAAGACTCCCCCACAAACTTGACTCGGAGTAGGAGACAAGTTTGGAAACGAGAAGCTCAAAACAGTCTGTATCTAAGCCTTTTGTAAAGACATCGGCAAGCTGATGTGTGGGGGGAATGGACTAAACGCGGTGACTGCCTGATGCAACTCTCTCACAAAGTGATAATCAATGGCTGTATGTTTCGTCCAGGCATGAAAAACTGCATTGGCAGCTAAATATGTTGCTGAGAGATTATCACAGTTGATAAGAACCGGACGAGTGAGTGGACAACGAAGCTCTTGCAAGAGACCTTGGATCCATATTGTATCCACACAAGCATAAGCAAGAGCTTGATACTCCGCTTCCGCAAGAGAGCGGTAGCAACAAAGGTGTGGTAATAGTAATGGTGGTGTAAGGTTAGTGTTTGTCCTCTAAAACTCAAATTTCTTCACTTTACATCCCGAAACTCTATTTTCGATTCACAATGATTTTTCGTTAACTCTGTCAATAAAACTGATAATACTCAACGTGGCATACTCCGTCAATAAAACTAAAAATACTCAACGTGGCATGAGTGAGACCCACTTACCTACTAATATAATTGTTCAAGAAAGTTGAGGTTTCACCATAAAACCAATTGGCAATATGAAGAGTAGCCAACTACTTATAAGCACATGCAAGGTCCCTCCTCTCATCAATGTGGGATTCATTCTCAACACTCCCCTCACGTGTGATGAATTTTCAAGCCTAACATGTGAACAACACAATATCAGTGACATGTGACGTGGAGCACGTGTGGTCGTTGGGCTTCACACATGGGACGACAACCTACTATGATACCATGAAGAAAGTTGAGGTTCCACCATAAAACCAATTGGCAATATGAGGAGTAGTCCAACTACTTATAAACACGTGCAACATTTCTCCTCTCATCAATATGAAATTCATTCTCAATAACTTCCACATCACAATTTTCTAACATAAAAAATTCGACCAAACCCAAACGGGAACCTACTAGTCCCTCTCTCTCCCCACGGTACATGGATTTTTATCATGTAGTAAGATTGAGCAAATTTCCTACATGGATTCAAATTTTGGTCACCTTCTTATCTAATAGTCATGGATATTTTTCCAAACTTGATAAACAAATATCAAATTTTGCATAAGATGAATGCATAGAAGTTGGAGTTATAAACAATTGTCAAATGAGAAATGATAAGCACACATATTTTTTAGCATCTTATACTTTCCTATGTAATTCTGGTTGGTGGTTCTGTTTGACCTATTCAAGGATAGTTGGGAGTGCTGTGATTATTTTTTTTTTCAAAACTGATTATGCTTTTTTGTGAAAATAAACAGCTGTTAAAAAAAAAAAGGTAAGTGTTTGGTAAACTGTAGTGCTAAAAGTGCTTTGAGCAACCACTTAGATGCTACGGTTTAGTGATATTCCTCTTCACTTGTAAGTGAGAGGTCTTAGGTTTGATTCTTGCCAAAAGCGAATTTAAACCACGTTATTGCCACCACCTCCCCGTAGAAAATATCGTTTGTTATAAAAATTAAAAAAAAAAAAAACAACAGCACATTAGGTTTAGGGGAAAGAGTCAATGGTTGTCAATATGAAAGTTGCATTAAGTCGGTGGTAGGATTGTCAATATGAAAGTTGCATTAAGTCGGGGGTAGGATTGTCAATATGAAAGTTGCATTAATTGGTATTGTTCACCCACCTAGGTTTAGGAGGAAAAATAGGAGGTGGAATTGTCAATACACCCAAGTCCAAACCCAAGGTTCAAGCCCAATTTTGTTCTCCAATGTCCATCTCTTCAATCACTTTGAGAGAGAGAGAGAGAGACAAATTCTTACAAAGTGTGAGAAACTTTTGGTGGTTATCAATGTGAGACAATGAGATTTCTAAAAAATAACTCCAACAAAATAAAGTAAAACTACTAGCAAGGCCCTTCAAGAGCTAGAACATTTCTGGAATGTCCCGGATGATTTTTTTTTAAAAAACTTATATTGCGGAAAAATAACACGAAATAAGTCTTATGATGATTTTGTATAAAAATTTATTAAACTTTGCAAATATGATATAAACCGCGAGTTATAGCTCATAGTTTTTGTGAGGCCACTATAGGGGGTGCTTGAAGGGCTTATAATCCTTAATTAGGTTGAACTTCGTAGCTTTGCTGACTGTTGGGCATTTCATCTAAAAAGCGGACAATCATCCGAGCTAGCTTGCATTTCCTTCACCAACTGTTTGAATGGAATGCTCACGTATATATGGTTTCCGTTTTTGGTTTAAAGCATTTGGAGAATTGTAGTAGTTGAAACATGAGCAAATACATATACCAAACCAAAACGAATGAAAAACTTTAACAATGTCAGTTACCACTTTGCACGCTATATTAGCTCATGCATTATGCTCCTCCCATCATTACCCAGCCATCCTCCTTAGTTATCCAAAACAAAAGGAGAAAAAAGAACACAAAAAATAATTAAACTAATTAATTGAGCTCTCTCTCTCTCTCTCTCTCTCTCTCTCTCTCTCAGTCATGCATGGACTGCAGTTTACCTACCAAGTTCTTGCCATATAAAAAGTGTTTTCTTCTTGATTTTATTGAAAGCTACAAAATTCTTCTGAGTTTGCTGAGGTTTTAAATATGATGATGGTGCAGTTAACTATTGCTGCCAACTGAACTGATACTCTTAAGATTCTGTGTTGGAATTCGAAATCAGTTTACTCTGCGTTTTCCCCTCGCTTTTGTATTTTCAATCGTTATAGGCGGCAATGATGATCATGCCATACCTCATCCACAGGCTTAGATCTCTTGTGGGTTTGAAAGGCTGGGACTGTTGTGTTCTCTGGAAACTAAGTGAAGACCAAAGGTTATCAAACCATAACTACATTATCAATCTTTCAATTTCTTCATGTCCCAACATATATGTATATGTGCGCGTGCGAGTATGTGACTTTCTTGTGGTTTATTTTTAGGTTTATTGAGTTGATTGATTGTTGCTGTGCTGGGACTGAGATCACCCAAACTGATGCTGGACAAAATCTTCCTTTCCCTCCTCCAGTGCTTGCATGTAGGGATACAATCTTACAGCATCCAAGAACCACATCTTGTGATCTTCTAGCCCAAATACCTTCTTCCATGCCCCTACACTCCGGGTATAACCTATTTATTTGTTTATCAGTTTTCTCCTTCATCCCTCCATTTTTTTTTTCCCGTATAAACAAAGTGTTCTCCTTCAAGGCGGCCTGACACGTTATGATGTACGATCCAAATTGACGACATAGAAAAATGAAAGATTGTATCACACTTTCTTTTGTGTACTTTGATTAATTTTTTAACCATTTGGCCTGGCCTCATGTAAATGTGTGATTATTGACAGGATTTATGCAGAGACCTTGATTTCAAACCAAACCAGTTGGTTAAACTTCTCTAACAACACATTTTTAAGTACATTAGAGGTATGTACCACTAGCTCCCTTTCTCCTATTTCCAGAAGGCACAGCCCCTTTGATATCGAGCTCATACTTTTCTTGATTACACTTGCAGGAAACTATTGGGACCAGGGTTGTGATTCCAATACCAGGAGGAATAATCGAGCTTCTTGTTACCAAACAAGTAATGTTTCCAGTATCTTTAACTTTTATTTGTATATTTAACGGCATTCATGCACATTTCGTATGAGCCATAAAGTAAACCGTTTTCCTTCACTATCCGGAAAAAAATGATCTTTAGCATGGCAGTTTTTTTATTCTTCTGTTTTCTGTGACTGCAGGTATTTGAAGATCAGCATGTTATTGATTTTGTCACAGCCCAATACAACCTCTCACTAGAGGAGGAGGCCCTGACTAGCATAACTGGTACGCGCAAAATGAGTGAAGTCGGATCAAAGCGATTTTTAGACCATCTTTCATTCAGAACTTCTTTAGAGAATTTGAATCTGCATCCATATGATGTATCCATGGAGAGAACAAGCAATTCTCCAATGAACTTCTCGCAGCAATTTACTAATTACAACTCGGGAAACCTAACCAAGAATAATATTGATATTTCTTCAGCAGAAAATGGGTTTCAAGAGATGGAGGCGATGCAGATGTCTATCACTAGTGAGAGACAACGGCACATGGATATGCAACAATATATGGAGGCATTAGTACCAAACATTGATCAGCAAGAGGGTAACGAGAAGCGGGACTCAAATACACATGAGGCAGAGGGACAAGCTGGGGATTTTATGTCGGATTGCAGCGATCAGATTGATGAGGAGGCGGATACAAAATATCAAAGGAGGACAGGGAAACGGCCTCAAGCCAAAAACCTTATAGCTGAGAGAAAGAGAAGGAAGAAGCTTAATGACAGACTTTATGCTCTTAGGTCTTTGGTTCCCATTATTTCTAAGGTACCCATCGCATTTCATAATCTTGCATCTTTTCTTTTGAAACCTCATTCGATTTGTGTCATGTCTTGCTTCGTTAATGTGTTGAATCAATTCAGGCTTTATAAACGATATGAAAAGAAAGAACTCACTAGTAACCTCACATAATAGGCTCATAAGAAGACCTATTCATAGTCAAGTTAGCTAGGGCAATGTATCCTCCTCTCTTCTACACCCAAGTTCGAATCTCCCTCCCTGCAGTTTAGATTAAATTTGAATATCGCTCGACTATAAAAGTAATGGGCTCATTGAAAATGCTATCTTTTATCTAATGCCAACTCCCTTTTAATTCACAGTTGGACAGGGCCTCCATTCTTGGGGATGCAATTGAATATGTGAAGCAGCTGCAGAAGCAAGCTAAACAGCTCCAAGATGAGCTTGATGATCATGCAGAGGATGATGCTGCTAAGAACAATGTCAAATCAGAAATTCAGAGCCGAAGTGGAGTTGATCACATTAGGCCTAAATCTGATGATCATCAAGATGATCATAAAGCTTCAAATGGATTTCATTTTGGAACACCGGGAGACTGCAGCATCTCGAAACAAAGCCGAGATTATTCATATGCTGTCCATGATCACAAGACAGAACAGATGGAGGTACATATCTTGTGTTCTTCTCTTCTTGAAGTTTTTCTTTTTTCGGGAACTTCACCTACATTCCTTCCTCTTTTTAGCCATTGGATTGAATAAAGGGAGTTTCAACGAAAAGCCCGCGGTACTATTCACTTTAACGAAAAACCATATTTTTACGCTAAAAAGTCAAACTTGGTACTATTCACTTTACTCTTTATCTTGTCCTTATCGTTAAAGCTCAAAAGTTTTCAAGTTATTTTCATTTGTTTTCCTTTGAATAAATCCATGTAAAAACAATGGGAGGAAAGCATAAGGAGAAAACGGGATTGTGAAAACGACTACCCTTCTCTATTTGGGATTAATTATTTCTTAGGTATTAATCAAAGAAATGGAAAATGTTGCAGCCCCAAGTGGAAGTGGCTCAATTGGACGGAAACCAGTTCTTTGTGAAAGTGTTCTGTGAGCAAAAGCCTGGTGGATTTGAGAGGTTGATGGAGGCTTTGAGTTCACTGTGCCTGGAAGTTACTAATGCAAATGTGACTACCTTCAGATGCCTTGTGTCCAATGTTTTCATTGTAGAGGTTAGTTGCTTTTCTAGCTCAAAACTCTAAATTTTTTCCAACCGTTGCACATAGTTAGGACATTTTTTCGGTATACAACGAGTGTACACAATCCCTCGTCTCACAACTATTTGGCACATAATCAGTATGTGAGGGTGGTTTTTTGTGAGTGCAACATTGTGTGTACTTGTTGTATGTAAGGAATTTTCCTTAGTAAGATGAGGCAAGCTCGTGTACACCTTCGCCTTATCTGTGTGAGAGAGTTGAGAAAACATATTGGGAGAAAAGTTAGAGGGTTGTAACATCTACCGTACAATTTAAAGCAGCATTAATCTTACATTAAGTGATTTTGTTCATTTTTTTTCGTTGCCAGAAAAAGGATACTGATATGGTTGAAGCTGATGATGTGAGAGACTCCTTGCTAGAGCTAATAAGGAACCCGTTAAGACCGCGCAACGAGACAGCTAAAACGGAGGAAAATGGCGTTGGCTTGGACAACCATCATGACCACCACCACCACCAACACCTCCACAATCACCATTTTAGTCCCCTCCACTTGCACCATCTTCCTAATGAAGCATAAAGCAGCAGTGTTCCATATGGGAAAAGCACTTTTCAGTACTTTAATTTTTGGTTAATTTTCACCTTGATACAAGTTTTTGCACAATCTCAAAGGACAGATTCTACATATCTTAAACTAACAGAAACATTGCTCTCTTTATATATGTCAACCCTAAATCACTATGACTATCCAATTAATTGCTTAGTCTTTGATATATTATTATTCACCCATTTTCGCCAATTGTCGAAAATTTACATTATAATGATATATGTATGTCCGACATTGGGATTTCACACATATAAAGCGTGAGTGTCGCCATGAACAATGAATCTCACACTCTTTCCATTGATGTGAAATCTATCAAGTTTTTTTAGAGTCGATAACTTTGTTTTCAGTTTTTTTTATTTTTTATTTTTAGCAAAAAGTTCTTTTTTTAAATAAAAATTAAAATTGAAAACTGAAAACCAAAAGGTTAAATCTTTTTTTTTTTTTTTTGAGGGAGCCATTAGAAAACCAATTTATTTGCAGTTTTTGTTTTCACGTTTTTTGAAAATTAAAAACTCATTTGATAAATACTTTTAGTTTTTAGTCTCCCTTGTTACACCTAACATTTGTAAACCAGAAGCTTAATTAAGTCGGCTAGAACGATGTACTTTTGTCTTTACACCCAAATTCAATTTTTTTTATAATTTAGATTAGATCAACTATATCCCTCGAATAATAAAAACCAAATTTACTAAGGATGGGTTATTAAGTAAGTTACGGCCCAAAAAACAAAAGGACCAAGGGACATTACCAATTGGCCCAACGAAGGCAGAGTGAGGCCCATAACCAACACTTGGCAGCTCCAATATCGAGACTTTCCCCATCACCAAGTAATCCCACGAAACCCAGTAACACAGTCTACGTGCAAAAGTCCACAAGAACCCTAGACTCGACTCGACCCTCCCTCTCCAAAAACCTCACTGACATCCCAAAAAAAATCCCATCTTTTTTGGTCCATCAATGGCCTCCGTCGCCACCGGCGGTCGATTCAAAGAGCTCCTGAAGAAGTACGGCAAGGTCGCACTGGGCGTCCATTTCTCAGTCTCAGCTGCCTCGATCACAGGCCTCTATGTCGCCATCAAGAACAACGTCGACGTCGAATCGCTGCTCGCCAAGCTTCACATGGGGAGTGTGTCCTCCAAAGACGAAACCCCCCAAAACCCACCTGTAATCTCCGATGGATCGGTGTTTCGGGACGGACCCACATCGGGAAACGGGCAATCGACGGCTGTGGTTGTGGAGAAGGAGAGGAATCGGACGGCTGAGCTCGCGGCTTCGACTGGTGGGGCTCTGGCATTGGCTTTGCTCTGCAACAAGGCTCTGTTTCCGATTCGGGTTCCGATCACTCTGGCGCTTACTCCTCCTGTGTCTAGGTTTTTGGCGCGAAGAAGGTTCATCAAGACCGGCGGTCTATGAAACATCTTTGCCTGGTACTTGTTTACCCTTGCTTTTTATATATCTTTTCTTTTTAAATTCTAATGTTGGGTTGGGTTTCTTGATGTTTATTGAGATGAAGGTGAACATAAAAATGGCAATTGAATGTTGAATTTTTTATTTAGCAATGGGATGTATGACTGGTAGTGTTTGGGTGAGAATTGAAGTTGAACAACTGATTTCTGGGTGCCCTAATTGGAATGGAAAAAAGGCGGTATTTTGAAAAGGCAAGAGCTTGATCGAATAGTGGTGTGATTCTGGAATGTTGAAGCCTTGAACTATAAATTTTGTTGCCGGAAAAATTCGGATATTAGATGAACAATTTGAAGTTTAAGACGGAGTATTAGATTTTAAGTAGCTGTGAATGATGATGATGATGGTGATGATACTTTCTGATTAATTGAAGTTTAACTTCTCGTAGATCGAAATGAGTTGAGTGACATGAAATTGTTAATATTGAACTGCGTAGTGTTCAAGAGCGATTATTCCATTAGAGGATCAACTGGTGTAGCATCTTATTGTTAAGTAATTCGTATCTGTTGTAAACTTGTAATTGCCGGAGATCTTTAAATGCCTGAACTTCTAACTCAAATTTATATAATCCGTAATTCTCAGGCACTTAATTCTAGGACACATTCCACATTATATGGCACGGTATAAATTGGGAAGAAGCTGCATTTCCCGCTGTGAATTTTCATTTGTTTCAGTGATTTGACGTTCCGGCAAGCTATTGTCTTCGGATAAGCCTTCATGGTTTTAAAATGTGAAACCACAAAGCCTAACCTTGTAATTAGCTAGCATAGCAATGTGGATCATCTTTCCTGCCGGGGAACTCACGTATCTTTCTTGTGGCATATCAGGGGAAGGAGCAAAGGAGCTATAATAATCGTGGAAGTTATAGTAATTACCAACAACAGTATCACTTGGAATCTTGAAGTTTGCTCAAAGTAGTGAAAGTGGATTCGGTTTAAGCATTGCACGAGAGCGGTGATCGCTCCCGTAGCAAATCGGTGAGAGGAGAATTTTAGTAGTGTTATTGTTATTTTTATCAATCAGATGGGTTCTCCAATCCCCCTCCTCTATTCAGATCTGGATCTGTGAGCTTATACTTTTCTTTTTCTTACTAATAATGTAAGTGTTGCATTGATGGATTTTATGCAAATCTCATCATTTAAGTTATGTTGATTAGCTTGAACAGGATTGTTCGGTTCATTCGGATCTCAATTATTTATGTTACAGAAATTTATGATTTCGTTTGGACATAATCCTTGTGTTTTTAACAGATTGGTGAATGACCAGCTCGATGTTTACTCGAAAATGATAGGGTTTAGAGGAGTTCTATAGAAATCAAATCAACATAACGTCCATTACATTATGTTTGGATGAAGAAATTTAAGATTACTAAAGAATTTTAAAATGTCGGGACTTTATTTTCTAGAATTTGTGAATTTTTTTGTTTGGTTAACTTAAAAGAACAATGGAATTGAATACAGAATTTGTTATTTTTAAACTCTCAATCATAGAAATTGAAAAATGACATCTATTTACATTGAATTTAAACTTAGGAAATGGAAGTTTCAAATTCCAAGTTTTCTCATTCAGAAATTCTAAATTTGTATGTTTATGAATCAAAACAAGAGAATTAGTACATATCAATTTATAAATTCTGACTTTTACCCAAATTCCAAATTCCAGGTTTAGTTTTCCATTCTATTTTTGCAATGGGGTGTGCTATCCACACACCCCTTGTTGATTTATGTTCCTTGATCTTTCTCAATTCATTCAATCCGACAGTCGAAAATTATAAGGGTGTGAGAAGTAAGAAAGGGTGTGTGAATGTCACACCCCTTTTGCAATATGGAAGCAGTCCATGGTAAAAGATGCATCTCAATGGATCAAATTGACCGAAAACAAAATAGCTAAATCGAACGGATACCCAGCCATCAGCATTCTAAAAACTGAAAAAAAAATTGTTTAAAAATCTTGGATTTCGAATTAAATCTTGATTACAATGCTGTAAGTGTATAGAACAAATGAGGCAAGAATTGAGTGAATTGTGAGAAGCCAATCCACACAGTAAATCCGAAGAGGGAGCAACCGAAAAGTGAATGCAAATCTATGGTTGCTTTTGCAGCTGCAGAAAGCACCTGCCAAAAGCTACCAGAAGATATGTCAACATAAGCTAGCAACCAGATGCCGAAAGTCACTCCCAATCAGGGGAGTGCCGGCAACTTTGCTTCGACAAACCCCCAGTATGCCTAAAACGGGAGATAGTATGCCTAATGACAAGGTGTATACGCCTGGGGATAGCCTGAAGTCTCAACTAAAATGGGTCAGGCTTTCAATTTCTATTGAGTTTGAAAAAATGAATTCAAATCGAATGTGAAAACCCTTTGACAAGTATCCGAAATCTTCAGAAAATAACAACGAAACAAAACGGATTGACCTTTTTGGCTTGATGGATCCGAGATCTTGACAAATAGAATCTTCAAACCTATGCTACGATTGTTGCAGATGCTTAAATTCTTGACAATTAGCTCCAACCTCACTCAGGGCCGAGAAAAGCTTTGGCACAATCTTAGCTAACATCAACTTGAAACCAACCGAAGTTGAATTTACATCACTCTTATCACTAAGAGAGGCATCTTTAGTGAGAGAACCGATCGAATAGCCTTTCATGTATGCATCGCAGGCCTTCAAGATATAATAACCACGCCTCCGGAAATGGTCATTGACGAGCTCTTCAAAGTCCTAGACATGCCAACAATACTATTACTAAACTTTATTGAGTCAAAGATAAAAGCAACATATAGGACTTTCTTTGTAAAATTACCACACAACATAAAACGCGAAGAGCGTTCCCCAAGTATTTAGCAAATGTAAACAAAACATCAAGTAGATTCAATATTTTCATGATGCCATGTAATGCATACAGTTCACTTTTTTATCCTACCATGTACGGATATTGCTCATATACTTCAAGGGGTACACCCAACTCAAACGGAAAAGATTATATCAACAGATTGAGTAATATCCAACTAATATAGAACCCCTATCACCAAACAAATTTTTTTTAATGAATCAAAGATATGAGGCGATCATTTATGATACACACAATGAAATAGAATCTTATAACGGAACAAGATAAAAATTGAATATTCGATATCTGATACATCACCTTTGGTGGCCTCCGAATAAGATACATCATTGTCTTGCAGTTCAGTAAGAAAGTATTCTCATTGTAGGACAATGAATTTTTCTCTCCTTCAGCCGTCCCAACCTGCTTATCATAGCCCGCTTCATTAAAATATGGCTTAGAATTTAGCACCAACCCTTGGAGCGAAACAAGAACTTGAAGGATGCTAGAAGACTTTGGATCCCATACTTCATTCCCTCTGCCAGTCCAAGTATTCAAAAGACTAAGACACACTTTGCCTTCTTCATATAGATTTGGATTTATCCGCCAGCCACCAGAATGATAGTATGCTGTCTGTAACACAGAAATCCATTTAGAAAACAACAGATAAATGCTCTTTTTTTTTTTTTTTTTTTTTGGGCATCAAATCCAAAAAAAAATATGTTGTGAAATAAAAATGATAATATAGCCAAAGATTAATAAATAATAAAAAGTAGTTCTAACCGGAGGAACATCAGGGTACTCTGGAGGGAGGTGAAAATCAAAAAAGAAGAGGCCATCTTGGTAAGGTGTCCCATAAGCCCCAACTATAACTGCCCTCAAGAGATCCATTCGATCTTCATAAACTCGTACACAAATCCCATCTGTTTAAAGATTTACTGTTAAAATCAAGTGTTTCTAAAATGGGACAGATAGTGATCGTCAAAATAAGAAACTGAACCCTTACCAGGAAGGTTATTTTGAAGGATGTTCCAATCTTGCTGAACCTTCTTAAACCACTTTCTTCCACTGGTATTCTGTAAGTATCATTTAATGTGAAAAACAGGTTAGAAGTATGAGGACAGTTGACCTATTAACAAGGCCAGAATAGAATGACAGGCTTCAGTCGTAGCGGCAAACCAATTTTAGAAAATTAATAGAAAGCCCATTGCAAAAAAAATAATTATTCAAATACTCTTAGACAACTTCTTTATCATTAGGGGCACCTCTTTTATTATTAAGGACATTTGTTTAATTCAAAACCCTCATGAAGTGCAACTCCTTTTTTGTTTTTTGTCCTTAAATAATAAGAAAAATGGTCTTAAGTGTTTTTTGATAAAAAAAAAAAGTTTTGTGAGACTTTTTATTTGTTCTCCGTAACAATTTCCAGTTCATTAGTCCTCATATGTCAAACAAAATATAAAGCAGGAACAGAAACTGGAAAATCAAATAGACAAATATATCTAACCACTTTATTTTCATTTCTTCTTTCTCGTCTTTAAGGGAAAAATATGTATCCTTGTCTAGCGTATTATACCTAATCTATAAAAGGTCCATGCTACAGAACGAGGATCCTCCAAGAATACAAAGCAATATTGGGGTTGAAACTGAAATAGAAACAATACCTGCCCAGCTGCACAAAGGAAATGATGGTCCAAAGGATCTTTGGCAATATCAAAGCGTTTGAAACTGCAAGCATCATCCTTACTGCATTCTATAGAATCTGATTCTTCAGTCTTTAAGTTGCATAGAATTTCTGCTGCATCTAACATTTCTGTAGCCTGTGGGGTAACATGTTTCTCTTCTTCTTCCTTATTTATTTCTAGACCATAAGGATCCACCACATTAGATTTCTGAGAGCTGGAATCTTCACCATGATCTCTTCCCTGAGCAATTTCCACTTCCCGAGGCTCAACTTCACCTTCGCCCTCACCTTCAGTATCCAAAGAATTTGAATCCAAATTCCTTTGTCCTCTTGAGAATATACCATGTGCCAGTCTGGTAACGAACTTAAGTGCAGCCAAGGGTACAGACAATGCCGGGTTCCTCCCAGAATTATTCTCTCCAATCTCTTCAGCTTCAAAATTCATCCCAATGGCATTTTGTAGCCGAACTTCCTGAACATCGACAACTTTCTCATCTTATTCAACAATAAGAATCAAACCAACTAAAGTATATTTAAGGTCTTCTCTATACAAATATACTCTAAGAAAAGAATAAATTCATCTAAAAGAAGAATCAGTTTCCCAATATGATGAATTCAAGTAACCAGAATCAGCTTCCAAATACAAGTACCCAGTCTGTCACTTTAATATTACTTTAAAAGCCAATAAACTCAAAAACTCACGTCCTTAAAGAGGGAGGATTACAATTAGGCCTAGTGGCCCAAAGCTCCTCTTTCCCAGATAAAAGAACAACATCTTGAAATACATGGAACAAGCCCGGATAAAGGAGGAGGGGGAGGGCGTCAGGTAGTCGACAGCCGGCACTCCATGATCACGTCGAATCCTTATGAAAATGAATCCAGAACAAAATCGCGCTAAAGCTAGGGCGTCACCCGTAAGTGGCGCGCTGTGTGGCCTGAGCACAGTGATAAGTGAGCAAGGGTCGCTGTATCTCCATCGGCACCCGGATGCAGTGTTAAATGAGCAAGGGGGCCATAGAAACTTCTTTTCGAACGACTCCACTCAAAGTTGTTTGGGAGCATATGCTCCTATCAACTTTACCCGGGACACACAAAAGAAGTACTTTGATCCTATTAGACGGGGGAGGGTGAAGAAGCTAGGACAGAAGGGTAGAGTTCAAGAGAGCAAAATGCGTTTAGGAACGTGGAATATAGGAACCTTAACGGGAAAATCTATGGAAGTAGTGGAAGTTATGGTGAGGAGAAGGATAAATATTATGTGCCTACAAGAAACTAAGTGGGTTGGTAGTAAGGCAAAGGATCTAGAAAACTCAGGGTTTAAACTTTGGTATTCGGGCACAAATAGAACGAGAAACGGTGTTGGCATCATCGTGGACAAGACCTTGGTACAAGATGTTGTAGATGTCAAGAGGGTAGGAGATAGAATCATGGCAATCAAGATTGTAATAGGACAAGAACTTATCAATGTGATTAGTGCGTACGCACCTCAAGTAGGGTTGGATACGAGTTCGAAGGAGAAATTTTGGGAAGATCTTGGAGACTTGGTGCAAGGAATTGCTCAGACGGAGAAGTTATTTATAGGAGGAGATTTAAATGGACACGTGGGCAGGGAGACAGGCAACTATGGAGGTTTTCATGGTGGCCATGGTTTTGGGGAGAGAAACGAGGATGGGGAAGCTATCTTGGATTTTGCAATGGCATATGATCTCTTCTTAGCCAACACCTTCTTTAAGAAGAGAGAAGAACATGTGATCACCTACAAGAGTGGGTCGTCAAAAACACAAATAGATTTTCTTCTAATGAGGAAAGGGGATCGTATAACTTGTAAGGATTGCAAAGTTATACCAGGAGAGAGCGTGGCTAATCAACATCGCTTGTTGGTGATGGATGTACATATCAAAAGAGTAAGACAAAAGAACAAGACTTGGAAGTGCCCAAGGACTAGATGGTGGAATCTAAAAGAAGAAAAACAAGCCATTTTCAAAGAGAAGGTAATCACCCAATGTGTGTGGGATAGAGAGGGGGAAGCTAGCCAAATGTGGGATTCCATGGCTAGTTGTATCCGAAAAGTAGCAAAAGAGGTATTAGGAGAGTCCAAGGGCTTTGCCCCACACCAAAAGGAATCTTGGTGGTGGAATGAGGAGGTACAAACAAAGGTGAAGGCTAAGAAGGAATGTTGTAAAGCCTTATACAAGGAGAGGACTGATGAAAATGGTGAAAGGTATAGAAAAGCGAAGCAAGAGGCGAAGAAAGCTGTCAGAGAAGCTAAGTTAGCGGCTTACGACGATATGTATAAACGACTAGATACCAAAGAAGGAGAGTTGGATATCTATAAACTATCTAGAGCAAGGGAAAAGAAGACAAGGGACCTAAACCAAGTGAGGTGCATCAAGGATGAGGATGGAAAGGTTCTTGCTACAGAGAACGCGGTTAAAGACAGATGGAGAGGTTATTTTCATAATCTTTTCAATGAAGGACATGAAATGAGTGCTTCTTTAGGGGAGTTGAGTAACTCAGAAGAGTGTAGAAACTACTCTTTTTATCGTCGAATCCGGAAGGAAGAAGTGGTTGTAGCTTTGAAGAAGATGAAGCATAAAAAAGCAATAGGCCCAGACGATATACCAATCGAAGTGTGGAAACTTTTGGGAGAGACAGGTATAACATGGCTCACTGACCTTTTCAATAGGATTTTGAAAACGAAGAAGATGCCAAATGAGTGGCGAATGAGCACTTTGGTGCCTATCTACAAGAATAAGGGCGACGTACAAAATTGCATGAACTATAGGGGTATTAAGCTAATGAGTCATACAATGAAGCTCTGGGAGAGAGTCATTGAGCATAGATTGAGGCAAGAGACACGGGTTTCGGACAACCAATTCGGGTTCATGCCAGGGCGCTCAACCATGGAGGCAATCTATCTCTTACGAAGATTGATGGAAAGATATAGAGATGGGAAAAAGGATTTACACATGGTCTTTATAGATTTGGAAAAAGCGTATGATAGGGTCCCAAGAGACATTCTTTGGAGGATTTTAGAGAAAAAAGGAGTACGAGTAGCATATATCCAAGCTATAAAGGATATGTATGAAGGAGCAAAGACTGCCGTAAGAACTCATGAAGGACAAACCGAAAGCTTTCCCATAACTGTAGGATTACATCAAGGCTCATCCTTAAGTCCTTACCTTTTTGCGTTGGTAATGGATGAGTTAACACGACATATTCAAGATGATATTCCTTGGTGTATGCTTTTCGCAGACGATATAGTGTTGATAGATGAAACTCAGGAAGGGGTAAATGCAAAGCTTAACCTTTGGAGAGAAGTGTTGGAATCTAAAGGTCTTCGCCTAAGCCGATCAAAGACAGAATATATGGAGTGCAAGTTCAGTGCAAATGGAGGCCAAAACGAGTTAGGGGTGAGGATCGGAGATCAAGAAATACCAAAGAGCGACCGTTTTCGTTACCTAGGATCTATCTTGCAAAAGAACGGAGAATTAGATGGAGATCTCAACCATAGAATACAAGCTGGATGGATGAAGTGGAAGAGTGCATCCGGCGTGTTGTGTGACCGCCGTATGCCACTGAAGCTCAAGGGAAAATTTTATAGGACGGCAATAAGGCCGGCGATGCTGTATGGCACAGAATGTTGGGCGGTGAAACATCAACACGTACACAAAATGGGTGTAGCGGAGATGAGGATGCTTCGTTGGATGTGTGGGCACACGAGAAAGGATAAGATTAGGAATGAGGATATCCGGGGTAAAGTAGGAGTAGCCGAAATTGAAGGAAAAATGAGAGAATCGGTTACGGTGGTTTGGACATGTGCAAAGAAGGCCTACTGACGTTCCGATTAGAAGATGCGACTATGGGACAGAGTTTCAGGGCCGAAGGGGTAGAGGAAGACCTAGGAAAACTTTGGAAGAGACTCTAAGAAAAGACTTAGAGTACTTGGATCTAACGAAGGACATGACACAGGATCGAGCACAATGGCGTTCTAAGATTCATATAGCCGATCCCACTCAGTGACTTGAATTTTCCAAGTCTCCAACCGAGAAGTTTTCCTCACTCGGGAAATTAAGGGAACACTACCCCAACCTACATGCTCCACTCAGAAAGCTTCAACATACAAGCTTTAACAAAAGAAAATTCAAAGAACTTAGCGAAGAAGGCTTTGGTGTATTTAACACAATACGTTGAAATGAAGGAAAGCTTATTTATTGATATCCCCGATCAGCTACAAATATGTACATATACATGAGTCAAAATAAGCACACAAGAGGGAGCCTTCACAAAGGTTGCTTAGGAGAAGTCTCAGCAGTCGGTAGAGCCCCAGAAAGAGAAGGCACCGGAGGGGGATCATTTGGAGCCTCAGTACTGGACAGAACCCTAGAAGGAGGAGGCATCAGAGGTTGATCATTTGGAGCTTCATTACGCGGTACAGCCCCAGAAGACGAAGGCAATAAATGCCTTTGGAACAAACCCACAAATCTCTGATGATCAAGTAAAACCTGACCATCAGTTTCCTTCATCTGGTCAAGCTTCCTCTTCATGTTTGTAGCATAGTCATGTGCGAGCCGGTGCAACTGTTTATTCTCATGCTTGAGCCCTCTAATCTCCTGTTTGAGACTCATCACTTCAGCCGCCAATGATTCAACTTGGCGGGTTCGAGCAAATAGGCGTTGGGCCATATTAGACACAGAACCTGCACACTGAACACTGAGAGCCAGCGAATCCTTAACAGCTAACTCATCAGACCGTTTGGAAAGTAGTCTGTTATCTTTGGGAGTGAGAAGGTTCCTGGCCACCACCGCAGCGGTCATATCATTCTTCATCACGGAATCCCCAACGGTAAGAGGACCAGTAGGGGAGACGAAGGATGGGCGCCATATGTTGTCTGGAGAAGGCGGGGCTGCCTCTTCAACAAGGTTCAAGTCAAAACGACGGTCGGAGGGGCCAGACATTTTCAAAGGTGTTGAAGAGAGAAGAGGTCGGACAAATCAAGATCTTAGAAGTGCAAGAATGAAGCTTCTACTGGTGGAGATTCAAGTGTGCTTTGGAACTTAATGCCAGCCCCTATAAAAATCTGCACTCGACGAAGCTTCAGAAATCGAAGAGGCGCCTGCTCAGAAATCGAAGAGGCGTTTGCTTTCTCAAAAGCTGGGCTGCTTAGAGATCACGAGGGTTGATCTCAAAAATCGAAGAGGCGTTTGCTTTCTCAAAAGTTGGGCTGCTCAAATACCACGAAGGCCGATCTCAAAAATCGAAGAGGCGCTCGCTTTCTCAAAAGCTGGGCTCCCCAGAGACCACGAGGGCCGATCTTAGAAATCGAAGAGGCACCTACTTTTCCAGCCTTTTCCAGCCTTGTCAGCACCTGTCACACGCACACTCAGTTTTGCGGAAATTATGGGCATTCTGTCAAAGACTTCTGGGGAAGTAGAAAACACATGAATCTTACTGTTCAATCACCAACTTCCCATACGCAACAATAGCTCATGGGTACCACAAATAACTTTGCCAAAGTTCTCTGCCAAAGTTGAGCACGTGAAGCTTGCAGCTCCCACTACATCGCTCTGACCAAGAAGGGTAAAAGAATAGCAAAGAAACAGCACTAACAAAGTTTAGACCCATAAATTTTGAAGGTCTAGCTACCATATTATTACCCACAAGGGTTGATCATTTGGAGCTTCATTACGCGGTACAGCCCCAGAAGACGAAGGCAATAAATGCCTTTGGAACAAACCCACAAATCTCTGATGATCAAGTAAAACCTGACCATCAGTTTCCTTCATCTGGTCAAGCTTCCTCTTCATGTTTGTAGCATAGTCATGTGCGAGCCGGTGCAACTGTTTATTCTCATGCTTGAGCCCTCTAATCTCCTGTTTGAGACTCATCACTTCAGCCGCCAATGATTCAACTTGGCGGGTTCGAGCAAATAGGCGTTGGGCCATATTAGACACAGAACCTGCACACTGAACACTGAGAGCCAGCGAATCCTTAACAGCTAACTCATCAGACCGTTTGGAAAGTAGTCTGTTATCTTTGGGAGTGAGAAGGTTCCTGGCCACCACCGCAGCGGTCATATCATTCTTCATCACGGAATCCCCAACGGTAAGAGGACCAGTAGGGGAGACGAAGGATGGGCGCCATATGTTGTCTGGAGAAGGCGGGGCTGCCTCTTCAACAAGGTTCAAGTCAAAACGACGGTCGGAGGGGCCAGACATTTTCAAAGGTGTTGAAGAGAGAAGAGGTCGGACAAATCAAGATCTTAGAAGTGCAAGAATGAAGCTTCTACTGGTGGAGATTCAAGTGTGCTTTGGAACTTAATGCCAGCCCCTATAAAAATCTGCACTCGACGAAGCTTCAGAAATCGAAGAGGCGCCTGCTCAGAAATCGAAGAGGCGTTTGCTTTCTCAAAAGCTGGGCTGCTTAGAGATCACGAGGGTTGATCTCAAAAATCGAAGAGGCGTTTGCTTTCTCAAAAGTTGGGCTGCTCAAATACCACGAAGGCCGATCTCAAAAATCGAAGAGGCGCTCGCTTTCTCAAAAGCTGGGCTCCCCAGAGACCACGAGGGCCGATCTTAGAAATCGAAGAGGCACCTACTTTTCCAGCCTTGTCAGCACCTGTCACACGCACACTCAGTTTTGCGGAAATTATGGGCATTCTGTCAAAGACTTCTGGGGAAGTAGAAAACACATGAATCTTACTGTTCAATCACCCACTTCCCATACGCAACAATAGCTCATGGGTACCACAAATAACTTTGCCAAAGTTCTCTGCCAAAGTTGAGCACGTGAAGCTTGCAGCTCCCACTACATCGCTCTGACCAAGAAGGGTAAAAGAATAGCAAAGAAACAGCACTAACAAAGTTTAGACCCATAAATTTTGAAGGTCTAGCTACCATATTATTACCCACAAGGGTAAAGGAACAGTACCACTGCTGGATAATTGGAAAGTCCCTGTGTGTCAACCTCTGTGCTTCGTGGCAAGGTAGACTAGCAAATATGCCCAACCTTTACTCACATTCGAGAAAACACTCCCAATAAGATTGCTTGCTCCAAAATCGAAGAGGCACCGTCCTCCGAATCTCGAGAGCCAGACTCCCAACATGACTACTTTCTTAAAAATCGAAGAGAGGGTAAAGGAACAGTACCATTGCTGGATAATTGGAAAGTCCCTGTGTGTCAACCTCTGTGCTTCGTGGCAAGGTAGACTAGCAAACATGCCCAACCTTTACTCACATTCGAGAAAACACTCCCAACAAGATTGCTTGCTCCAAAATCGAAGAGGCACCGCCCTCCGAATCTCGAGAGCCAGACTCCCAACATGATTACTTTCTCAAAAATCGAAGAGACACTGCTCCCCGAATCTCGAGAGCCAGACCCCCAGCATGATTGCTTTCTCAAAAATCGATGAGGCATCGTTCTCCGAATCAATCGAAGAGGCGCTCGCTTTCTCAAAAGCTGGGCTGCTCAGAGACCACGAGGGCCGATCTCAGAAATCGAAGAGGCACCTACTTTTCTAGCCTTGTCAGCACCTGTCACACGCACACTCAGCTTTGTAGAAATTATGGGCATTCTGTCAAAGACTTCTGGTGAAGTAGAAAGCACATGAATCTTACTGTTCAATCACCCACTTCCCACACGCAACAATAGCTCATGGGTACCACAAATAACTTTGCCAAAGTTCTCTGCCAAAGTTGAGCACGTGAAGCTTGCAGCTCCCACTACATCGCTCTGACCAAGAAAGGTAAAAGAATAGCAAAGAAACAGCACTAACAAAAGTTTAGACACATAAATTTTGAAGGTCTAGCTACCATATTATTACCCACAACTGTAAAGGAACAGTACCACTGCTGGATAATTGGAAAGTCCCTGTGTGTCAACCTCTGTGCTTCGTGGCAAGGTAGACTAGCAAACATGCCCAACCTTTACTCACATTCGAGAAAACACTCCCAATAAGATTGCTTGCTCCAAAATCGAAGAGGCACCGTCCTCCGAATCTCGAGAGCCAGACTCCCAACATGACTACTTTCTCAAAATCGAAGAGAGGGTAAAGGAACAGTACCATTGCTGGATAATTGGAAAGTCCCTGTGTGTCAACCTTTGTGCTTCGTGGCAAGGTAGACTAGCAAACATGCCCAACCTTTACTCACATTCGAGACAACACTCCCAACAAGATTGCTTGCTCCAAAATCGAAGAGGCACCGTCCTCCGAATCTCGAGAGCCAGACTCCCAACATGATTACTTCCTCAAAAATCGAAGAGACACTGCTCTCCGAATCTCGAGAGTCATACCCCCATCATGATTGCTTTCTCAAAAATCGAAGAGGCATCGTTCTCCGAATCTCGAGAGCCAGATACCACAGACCACTTTTTTAAAGTGCTCTGACAGAGTTAAAACATGTGAAACTGGCAGCTCCCACTACCGTGCTATGACCAAGCAGGGTAAAGGAATAGCATTACTACTTGTTGTTAGGGAGACTCCTATATATGTCGACCTCCATCCCCAACGGACAGGCAGACCTGCAAAAATGCTCAACCCTTCATCATATCTGAGAGGGCACTCCCAACGAAGCCTTTCGAAATATTCAGCTTTCTTTCCCCCCGATAATACCTTTGCAAACAAGCTATACTAGAGCAAGAATATCTCATATCATCAGGGTTAAAAGCAAGAGTATCCCATATCATGCTTTTTCCCTGTCTTTTCTTTTGGCCTTGTTTTTACCTGCAAGACAAGGAGAAAGAGAGCAATCAGTCAGCACTTGGAATGAAGCTTCCAGCCAGGAACTGACTGCCTGGAACCCCTTACCTGATTACTTACCTGGCATTGCTCTCGAGTACTCATCTTCAACATCTTATGTTTCCAGGGAAGATTCCGCATCTGCTTGAGGAACAGATAGGGCAAGTGCGAAGGATACAAGGAAGCATGTGGAGACAAGCGTAACAGCACACGTGCCGATACATTCATTACTCTGTCAAAAGCAAAAGTATCCCATATCAGCAGGGTGGAACGTACTCTAGATTTGATGGACTTGTTTTGACCCTCAAATTCTTCAGTCGGCCTTATACTCTGGAGGAAACCAGAAAACCCTCCAGCTCAGTTCAAGAATAAGCCTGTGGAAAGTTACTTCTTCAAAAGCAAAAGTATCTCATATCATCTCTTCTCATTTTTCTTCTCTTTATCCTTCATGCTGCTGCAAGATGGGGAGAAGGTGAACAATCAGTCGGAGCTCTGATTGCTTACCTTGTCTGTCACCTCTTTCAGCAGACCCCCTAGCTCGGCGACTTGGGGGACTCCTACTACATGGTTTGTATCGCGCTTGACCAAGCCTGAAACTACAAGTAAGCTTCAAGTGAAATTGATACATTACCTTGTGCATCTCCACCAGTTAAAGATACCACCCCTGGATGGAGGAAGAGTACTTCCAGAGAAGATGCCACATCTACCTATGAGACAGATAAGGCAAGTCAAGACGACACCACACTCCGATACTTAGAAGTTTCGTGATTACGAGATCATTCTCCCACAATATTTCCTAATGTCATTTGTACTAAATCATTCACTTGTACTCACTAAATGAGAGCTTGAACCTATGTACTTGTGTAAACCCTTCACAATTAATGAGAACTCTTCTATTCCGTGGACGTAGCCAATCTGGGTGAACCACGTACATCTTGTGTTTGCTTTCCTATCTCTATCCATTTATATACTTATCCACACTAATGACCGGAGCAATCTAGCGAAGATCACAAAAAGCGATCGTTTTCGCTACCTAGGATCTATCTTGCAAGAGAACGGAGAATTAGATGGAGATCTCAACCATAGAATACGAGCTGGATGGAAAGAGTGCATCCGGCGTGTTGTGTGACCGTCGTAGGCCACTGAAGCTCAAGGGAAAATTTTATAGGACGGCAATAAGGCTAGCGATGTTGTATGGCACAGAATGTTGGGTGGTGAAGCATCAACACGTACACAAAATGGGTGTAGCGGAGATGAGGATGCTTCGTGGGATGTGTGGGCACACGAGAAAGGATAAGATTGGGAATGAGGATATCCGAGGTAAAGTAGGAGTAGCCGAAATTGTAGGAAATATGAGAGAAAATCGGCTCCGGTGATTTTGAACATGTGCAAAGAAGGCCGACTGACGCTCCGGTTCGAAGATGTGACTACGGGACAGAGGTTCAGGGCCGAAGGGGTAGAGGAAGACCTAGGACAACTTTGGAAGAGACTCTAAGAAAAGACTTAGAGTACTTGGATCTAACGGAGGACATGACACAAAACCGAGCGCAATGGCGTTCTAAGATTCATATAGCCGACCCCACTTAGTGGGAAAAGGCTTTGTTGTTGTTGTTGTTGTTGTTGTATATGATTGTAAATATGGTTAAACATACAGCTATTTCAAACAGAAACAAACCTCCTCTGTACTCGCAGGGGCAAATAGTGCAGGCATCTCATCATCATTAACCGTTTCCCAACTAGCAGCATCACTAACATCACTTCCAGCACCGATGGAGTCATCATCATCAGCTCGGCCAACAACATAAATTGCTTGAGGTCCAACCTAATAACAAATCAAAGAAACGAGAAATACATTGGAACACTTCCATAGAATTTGACATACGATTGAATTTTGAAAAACAAGCACAAATTTAGTTGTTTTTATGCCAGAGCAAGGTAAAACAACCAAGAAAAAAAAATATCTTGTGATCAAACAATAATCCAAACTAATATCTTCGAATTAGGTGCACAATTTTGTTTTACACCCACCATTCTCCGAGCAGCTGCTTACCATCAGAAGCTTCCCATAAGTTTCTACTCTTTTCTCTCATACTCTATTGAATCGAAGATTTATATGACATGGTTTACATCCCTCCCTTTGACTAGATTCTTTCATCCTAATCAATATAACTAACAATTCCAATACAAGATAAACCACTCTTAAAGTCTTTTTTTATTTCATTTCTGAGGCGTGGAACGGGCTGGACGCCCATCAGGAGTGGAGCCCTCGGGAAAAGGACTTCCGAGAACTAGAATTTTTAAGTGGACTTCAAAAAGTAAACTGAACCATTTTATGGGGAGGAGAGGTTAGAACTAAGAAGTAATAGTGATGATGTTATCAATTTAATAATTCTAAGTTACTGATACAAAGTTTTATGTTGATTGACAGCCAAAGCGTGAACAAGAAAACAAGAGTGACAATTTGAAATTAGGCAAATGAACATACCGTAGAAACCATCCCGTCAGCCCATGTAACTTCAATATCCCCATTCTTAAGACCGGTTATATTTCCAACCCAAGAAAGATCAGAGAAGTCCAAACAAGCTTCATCACTAGATAGATCTTCCTTTTTTGTAGAAGCGGAACTAAGATCACTTGGTCCATTTTGTTGCTTTGGTTCCTCATCTAAGTCTGTCCCTGAAGCAGTTTGTGCAGAGACAAAAACTGGCAACAATCTGACAACAACATCCCCATAACAGTAATCATAATCCGGATGCCCCTCAAGCTCATAGACACTCACAACTTCCTCCTTCTCAAACTCTCTAGGATCTTCCGGTCTGGAAACAGGCTTTAACCACCTCACACAAGCTGTTCTCTCCTTGGCATTGACACTTTTCACAAGCCCAACACGCCTAGCTTCATAAGCATCATCACCATCATCAGACGCCTTCTCCACCACATACTGTTCAGCAACAAATTCGTGATCACCCGGACTATCAAGCGGAATTAAATCTTTTGAGTCCAGTTTCAGTTCTGTTGTACCATCCTGCCATGCCACATCAACTGTCGTCTTGGTATTGACAATCAAAAAGGATCTTTCAAAATTTTCTTCCTTCCGTGCCTTCTTGTCTCTCCTAACCACAACTTTGCGGATCTTTTTGCGATGAAGAGGCCAGGTTTCATGAACAGGCTCCTTTGAAGCTGACAATAAACTATTATACAAACTAGATTCAACAGATGTGTTCCTTCCAGTATTTCCATTGTTTCCATCTAATACAGATACTGGATCGATATCCATGGATTCGTGATTGCCATTTGGTTCATCTAACGCACTCTCTTCTGAATCGCACTTACTACCCATTTGAGTAGGTTCTAAGTCACTGCTTACAGAATCATGAAGTTCTAAATTTGATGATCCCTTGTCTAACGGAATGGAAGATGATGACACTGATGAGGGAAGAAGACACCAATCACCCAATTGCCAAGTTGCATGTGTAAAACAAGACAATAATTTCAAGTTCTTGGGAATCTGCTCTTTAGCAGGTGCAGTAGAAGAATCTGGCCCACAGCCAGCAGAAGCTATCCAATAAATTAATACTGAAGCAACTGTAACCTTAGTAACAGTACCTTCCACACGATTAGGTTTCCACAAGCCAGATAGCCACCTAGCATTCTTGAAAACTGATGATCTTGCCTTCACACGCTGCCCTGGGTAGTAAGGGAAATGCACATCCTCAAGCATATTCTTGGAAACAGGTTTCAGATCCATTGGCTCTGCTTTCATGATTTTACACACAGAACCATCATCAAACAAAACTGTCACATTATCATAAACATCATCAATCCTACCTAGCCAGGGACCAAGGACCACATAATCACCCACGGTGAACTCCCTCACACGTTTTAATTCGTTGGATGAAAGGTCTTTTATGACTGACCCGTCAGGAGCTAATAGATCAACAGAGATATTGACATCCACCACAACACCAACTTGCCCGGTTGGGTCAGAAGCAGCAGCAACAAAATCCCCATGTAAGAACCCTCGATCAACAACTGTTAAATCATTAATGTTTTGGGTTGACTCAGTCTCATCCGTCCAAAGTACTCGAACCTGGTCAGCGGGAAGGGGACCAGTCTTATCATTACTACCATTTTTGTTCTTGTCACCATTCCCATGAGTAGTATTATTGTTATTACCACCTTCTTCCTCATTCTCATCATCGTCGTAGTCATCATCTTCATCGTCATCCTCGTCATCAGTGATGCTACTATCAGAATCTGAATCACCAGCTACCTCAGTCACAATCCCAGTCATACCACTCTTGCTCCTGACAACATCTTGTCTATAAATATATGGGGTATTGTTAATGTTACTGACAGCCTCACTTAACTTTTTAACTTCATCACTTTCAGTATTTACATTTGAATCGCAAAGAACTGTGCTTGTTGAAGAATCAACCTGGCTCAACGAAATATTATCGTGGTCAATAGCAGCAGGCTCGTCATCTTTAAAAACAGTGTCATGCTCCTTGGTTCCCATCCAAAATCTGATAACAGGCAATAAATGTGGTACCTAACGTCAAGCTGAAATCATATACAACCCAAACGAATAGCAAAATTTTGAGATTTACCATCTTCTTAAGAGAAAGGAAACACATTTTTATCATTGATAATTTATCAACTTAATCATAAAGCTAGACTCATATGTTTTCAACCTTTAAAAAAGCTTCTGGGCAACTATAGAGTTCTACGTATTACTACTTTTTTAACCAAAAAAGTGAGTTACTTAAAAAAGTTCCTGTTATAAAAAGAGTCTAATAACATCAGATTAACACATAATCCATGTGACTACCTACTTCTCAGATGGAAAACCAATACTAAACTACAAGTCTACACCGAAAAGTTTCAACCCGGAAAAACTAGTTCAACAAGAAGACACATGTCCAAATACATGATATTCATCCAACATAAGAAACTTAATAATTAACATCAGAATCCAATCACAACAAGCTAAGAAATATTCACAAGCACAAACCAAGGCGCGAATCCGATAATAACGTGGAACCCAATATTCCAATCGGATTCAACAACATAGAGGATGATTTGGGTACACAAAAAAACCAATTTTATCAATGAAATTGCAGCTTAGAAAGCCGAGAGCAGCTCACATTTAGCAGACAAACCCAACAATCAAACAATACAAATGGCAAAAGCATAATAGAAAAAACCAATATAAAATATCATCTCTATTAGATTGTGTGTTTAATCATGGATTTCAATCCAACCCATTTGAAATCGGAAGTAAATGAGAAAAACGATGAAAATTAATCAAAATAATAATTTTAAAATGGAGCTTGGAGCTACATGTAATTAGATGATTGCAGGAGGGGTTATGTGAGAATATACCTGAAGAAATCTGGGTGCTCGATGAGAGAGAGAGAGAGAGAGAGAGAGAGAGACTCTGATGGAGGAGGAAGACGACGGAGAGAGAGAATGGGAAGAGCCTTTCGATTTTTTGAACGGAGGGTATAAAGCTGTGAGCTGGAAGGGAAGCAGCATAAGGGGTATTCTCGTAATTCGGATGATGTTGATTTGAGAGAGGCTTCTATTTAAGAAAAAGATAATAAGAGTAAACTGCCGATTTGCCCCCTGAATTATCACCCAACTTTCGATTTGCCCCCTGAACTTTTTGATTGGAAAATTAAGGACTTAAACTAATTTTTTTGGCCGATTTCCCCCCTACCATTAGTTTTTCATAGATTTCATCCAAATTAACGTTAACTCTTATCGTGTGCAAACCACGTAACTCTCATTTGTGGACACAAGCGTCATTTCACTAGACATTCAGACAAAAAAGCTATAGAATCACACATATTTGCATAGGTTTATATTTTAGAAATCTAAGGTTTTCAATTATTTTAAAGAATGAAGCGACCGAACTACCTACACATGTTGTGCATATGCTTCCATTTAACAGAAATTTGAATGGAATGAATGAAAAATTAACAGCAGGGGGCAAATCGGCCAAAAAAATTAGTTTAAGTCCTTAATTTTCCAATTAAAAAGTTCAGGGGGCAAATCGAAAGTTTGGTGATAGTTCAAGGGGCAAATCGACAGTTTACTCAAGATAATAATGACATTTTAAATTCTGTTTCACCTCCAGATTTTGGACAAGGATTGTCTGACCTTCCACTTCCTCTTCTGTACTCTCCTGTTTGTGTGGTTACAGTTAAGCCACGTCAACATTTTATATTACTATTTATTTTTGTCTTATTATCTTTATAAAAAAATATATATAAAATGTTGACGTGGCTTAACCGTGACCACATAAAACAAGAGAGCACGGGAGGACACCGGAAGTGGGAAGGCAGACAATCCTTGTCCCCAGATTTTTTTTCCCCTCTTAATTAATTGGGGAGGTGAACCTGTTATTTTCTATTTTTATTAATTTGTAACCAGAAAAACTTCACAACTCACCCTAGAATAAACAAAAATATATATTTTTTTAAGAAACTAAGAGTATATGACGTTTTACTGCAGTGACGGAAAACTATAATATTTATGCACTTTGGTTTAGGTACGATTTCCATCGATCCATCTACCCTTAACATTTAACAATTTAATCTACTAACCTTATCATTTGTCAAAAAAAAGAGTTAAGATGGAAATAAAAAATTCAATTACGATTGTTGTTCATCCATATATACGGTCAACGTAATAAGAGAAGACAAGAAAGAGAAAGAAATACCATTTCTAGATTTTTAAAACCAAATACTTGGTCAAGCAATGGTAAGGGAAATAGAACATAAGACATCAAATACACGATAGATGTTTTAATCTACAAGTTAAGAAGTTATATACTTAAATTGGGTGTTAGGGTTTGTAAATTATAATATACAAATATACTTTCAAGGCTTCACCCCCTATCATCATATATCAACTGAGAAAACTCTCATTTACTAGTTTGATGTGAAAAATGTCATCTTGTATTCAAATTACAATTTATGCTATTTATTATGTATTTTTTATTGCATATTTTCTTTATAAAATTACAACAAAACTAAGATCCAAGAATGTGATGACCAAGGTTACCAAAAGTTGTATTGAAAATGGGGGTATAGATGGTATATGCCTTTTGAGAAAAGACCATTAAATTAATTTCAATTTTTTTTTGTTGGAAAATTAATCAAATATTAATTATGATTTGAATACTTGAAGACTTGAAGCAAAGAAAATTGATTATGCTTTGTTTGGACAATGGGAGAATAGTGAGGGATTGAAGGACAAGGCAAGGTAGCCTTTTCTTGCAAGGGAGGATTGATTCAAGGTCTACAAATCATCCTTTAGGACAAGCAAATTACCATTATATTTTTATAAATGTTTAAGACTATTGAATTTTTTTTTCTCTTCTAACAATTATGGTTTATAAAACTTGAACTTAAAGTTTTTCTTCGAAAAGTGATAACGGATAACCTGTAAATCAAATGATCATATTTTCGTAAGAAATTAATCATAAATTGAAATCTTCATTTTTCACCACTATTAAACACAACATTTGCTAGAAAAAGAGGTTTATTGCCAATTATGTGATAACCTCAAGGCAATGGGCAACCCTAATACGGTCGTAGTTTTATTTTTTTCATTCCAGGGTCGTACTTAAAATCTTCAGCTTCATATTTCTTTCTAAACTTTCTGTATGGGCCTGAGGCCCAAAACAATGCGCTGTAAATGTAGTTAAACCCGGGGAGATGTAGACGGTCTAGATCCACCAACCCGTATATGGCAAACGACGTCGTAGCTAACTCCCGGGACCGTGGAAACGCGGCATCATATCGCTCTCACCACTGAAGCAAAACAAACGGGGAAGCCGAGCCGGAGAAGATGATCGTCTGCGTTGCCGTCGTCGGCCACCAGAACAACCCACTTTACATTCAAAGCTTCACCGACGCCGATGACGCCCTCAAGCTCCACCACATCGTCCACTGCTCCCTCGACGTCGTCGACGAGCGAGGTAAACAAAATTCAAGATTCGGATATGGGTCTGGGTCTCCGTTACTTTTGAAATTCTCACTTCTGGGTTCTGCTAAATAGTTTTGATTTTGCTGTTCGATCGAATTGGAAATGCACTAAACACTGAAATCATTTTTGGGTCTGCTTTATTTAGCTGAAAAATTAGACCTTTGAATGTTGGGTTTGTGTATTTTAGTTAGAATTTATGTAAAGTTTGTGTATTTTTTTGTGATTTTGTAGTGAACAATCCGAAAAAGTCCGGGCCAACATTGAATGAGACATTCTTGGGTCTGCTGTATCCAACTGAGAATTACAAAGTGTGAGTACTTTTGTTGTGTATGTTTAGCATGAATGTATTGATCTTTGGTGTTCTTATATGGTGATATTGTTTACAGGTACGGCTATTTGACTAATACAAAAGTGAAGTTTATCTTGGTAACTACTGATCTTGATGTCAAAGATGCCGATGTTAGAAATGTGAGTATTGCTCTGAGTGTGCATCTTTCTGAATTACTCATTTTCTGAAAAATTAAACATGATGCAGCATTCACTCAGAAATTTTCATCAATGCTACGATGTTTTCCGACGTAAATTAGTTGCTATGTTTATATGCATACTTCTGAAACAAGGTTTCCTTCTTTTTTTTTTTGGGAAAGGACAAGTGTATAGGAAGAAATGGAACTCCCGATCATATTTAGGGCACTGGAACTTAGGAGGACTGTAGATCTAAGCGGAATTAGACTGATGAGAGTTGTGTTTTGTGTTTACTGTTTTTGTTTTGTCATGGAGGACAAATGCAAGATTTCTTTTGTCATCTGAGTGGCAAATGGATGTTAAAGATTCCACTTTGCAAAACTTGCTTCTTGCAGGTGTATAGCCACTTAGCCAGTGGAATGCAAATTGATTTCTCAGTTTTTGCTTCCTCCAGTGAGAGAATGTTCATAAAGCAGTCATGACTTCGTGCTTATGTACATAAAATTGATTAAAATTTGGTTCTCACCAAAGATTGATTGAAGTCATATGGTTTTCAGAGATTGAAAACCCTCTTAATCCACCTTAGTTCATGTATAGTTTGGAAATGAGATGCGAGAATAAGTGATATAAAATATTGCGACAGTAGTTCCCTTGACAAGAAATGCAGATGTGACAAATTTACCCGAACGTTTTAACATGTTTATTTCCCGCCATCATGTACTTCTTAAACAACTGTAGGCAGACGTTATGTTTCTTGAGAATATGAATTCTTGAATTATTTGGATGGGATTTTCTATGGTGCTCTGGAGTATGGGTTACGCCGATTGTTTAATTGGTTATGATTCACTATTCTTCCATTTTGATAGTGTGGGTGGCCGCTAGTTTTCGTAAGTGCTAAATATGTTCCATGGTATGCTATCTTTAGTGAGTATTGTCTATATATGCAACAAGGTTTGGATAATCCCCCTAATTGGTTTATTTGTGTTATAGTTTTTCAGGAGATTCCATGCCGCTTATGTGGATGCAATTTCAAACCCGTTTCATGAGCCAGGTAAAAAGATAACCTCGAAAACCTTTGCAGAAAGGGTGAGCACAATCGTCAAGTCATTTGGCATGAGTTCAACCGGGTGAATGATCTCAACAGGATCGTAACCGAACATTCTGAGTCTTTCTTTATTGAACGGGTGGAGTTCATTCGCTTTTCTCACCTACGAACTGGAGTTAGATAAGATCACATGTTTTGTATCCCAAACTTCAGTTCTACTAGAGATGAAACAATTTGTGATTCTTCTTTTCCAATATAACGTTGTAAAATTTGTAGCATTTGGCTTCACCGGATATGGCTTTCATCTTCCCTGTTCTTCGTTTGCAACGTCTTTTCGTTTTTTTCTTTGAACATTGGCATACAAATGAAAACAATTCCATCTCCATATGCACGTATGAAAACGATAATAACGTAAAAGTGATATAAATAACCATCCAACCTAAACAAGTCAATACCGATTACCGAGTAGCCGGACAAAGAAGAAAAAAGACTTCACAGGCATCATGTGTTGAACCAAAATTACATAGTTTACGACACAACTTTCTCAACCATAAGCGTAAAAAAGACCGCTGGCAATATGCCACTTGAACAATTGTCATATTACAGGGAACATAAGAAAGAAAGACAGCATGCAAGAGAGAACTACTTTGGTAACCTGATAAAACATGTTCAATGAATGGTGAAATGTAAAATATTCGATGTTCGTATCATATTCAACGGAAAGAGGAGGTCGCTCAGGTCAGGCTCAACACGATAAATCTGTAACATAAACGGAAACAGGCGCTATCCGAGTCAATCAGACAAGGAACTCAAAACATTCTTGATACATTTTCAGAAAAGAAAGCAAAACAGGCACAGCTTTTTGAGAGCATTGCACAGGGAAAGTGGATGGCCGGCTTTCTCAGTATATAACCTCTTCAAAACTCATCATCATCTTCCTCGGCTATGTGCTTTGCAAGCTCTTGCTCCTGTTGTTGCCTCTCCCTCCTCTTCTCAGCACTTTCTTTCTCCTTGTGGGAATTTGGTGGGAACCTAAGTGCTCGCACTGCATCGTTGTGCAAATTGAGGCAAAATGCAATTCTTGTGTCGAATGCAGCTTGGGGCTCGTTAGTAGAGTAGATATCCCCAGTTTCCTTTGACACCATCCATCCATTTTCATGATCCAGAGTGGCATCAATTGCATCGTCTCGGATTGCCTTCGCCACAATGCTTTCAGCATCAGCAACCGGGTTTGGAGAGTCCAATCGCAACTTTTTAGCAACATCAACCAGAGAAATACGGGAATAAGAGATGCTAATGTTACGCAACCCAGTTCTTATGACATTATGTCGCAGCCTAACAATCAAATTGTGGGTTCGGTCTGCATTGAATACATTCGAGAACTTTTCTGCAATATTTTTGAAAAGCTCCAAGTCACCAATTCTCACAGCCTGAAAAATAAATCGTCTCAATCAAAACCAGCAGTAGAAAAAGCTCATGGCCTATTCAGGGAGTTGATTCCAAGTAGACCCTCCCAGCCTCATATACTGCATTACTACTATTCAACAACAATAACAACAAAGCCTTTTCCCACTAAGTGGGGTCGACATTACTACTATTCAACAGAAAAAACAAAATTCTTCTCAAACTTGACGAGAGTAAAGTTCGGAATTCAGAGTTCAAGGTTTTTGAGAAATGCAGACTTACATTTGTTAGTTCGAAGTATGGCCTCAAAGCCTTCTCCATGCCTTTTTGCATAAAAACGGTTCTCTCAGGGATTTCTCCAAGCAACAAGCGTACAATGATTGCCCACTTGTTGCACTGAATCCGAAAACCAAGGGCTGCTATAGGGGCTTTCCTAGCAGCTTGCAGGAGGGACTCCTTTGCATCAGTGTACTCCAACTGAATTGTTCTGATCTTTCCTAGGTAAAAGAGATACCGACAGAACTGCAACAAAACATTGGCATATCAGAATACGCATCTTACAATTCATATAAAGAGAACCACTGAGGTAATACACGCTCTGGTTCTGATGTGTACATTCACTACCACAATGTTTTGAACCAAGCTAGTACAAATTTGACTCTATGAAAACAGTCCCGTGGTAAATCCACATACTTCCCAAGGACCCTCCTTGTTTCCCTTAAAGTCGTAAGCAAACAAGAGAAGCAAAATAAAATGTATGTTGCAAGGAAGAGTAATATTTATTCACAAACTGCATGGTAACAGAGCGCGGGAGGAGGGATGTGATAGTAAGCAATGATTGACAGTGGAAGAAGGCAAAACCACAAGATAGACCAGCACGTTATAAAAATATGATTTTTGTTAATGAAAAAACCAAAGAGGTTGTAGCTATGTGATCCATTGATAATAAGCATGAGAATAACAGTTGAAGAATGAAAAACACAAGAAAGACCATATGTCATCACAAAACATCTTCTTTTTTTTTTTTTTTTTTTTCTCTAATAAGAAATGGAAAATGTTAATATAAAACATAATAGAAGATCTAAATTACAAATGAGATGAAGAAGCAGTGCACCAAATACAAATGATCCCAAATAGAAACTAAAGAAAGAAACCATTTTCAAGGAAACAACACCGTTCTCAATGAACACAATGTCACCCGAAAACATCTAATGGTACCTATGTTACATCACATTTGTTTTACAACTGAATATGCATAAGGTTAGAAGTTGATTATAAAATTATAATAAGACTGAACCATACATTTACATTCACACACAAGGGTGATCCTAGACACATAGTTTAAAGATATAGATTCAAATAATTGAGCATTACCTGCTGGTTGGAGTGAGCCTCAAATCGAGGTGCCTTGGACCTCAGTTTCTCTGCCTGATCATACAGGTTATAGTGGAGATAATTGCGAAGCAGAAGGTTTAGAAGTGTTTCCTGCATCACATTGTTATCCACAAGTTAGAAACCAGTAGGACAGGCACAGTAGCTTACAATATAAAAAAATTACCTGACCCAGCTCATCATGGCGCAAAGTTGCAATCCGGTGAAGATTCAAGAGATTTCTGTGAATGAATGAGTGAAAAGATTAGTCGTAATAGGAATAAGTTAAATACTGAAACTCAGAAACATTGCAGACCTTGTCCTTAATACAAAGACATTAGTAAATCAAAAAACAAGCAAAAGGAATCTTTAAATAGCAATAACATACAACTCACCCTCTAATTTCTGCAAGATCACCAGTGAGTTCATAGCTAAGGGAGTAATAGAAGTACAGCCTGGATGCCAGAACATCAATGGTTCTCCTATTCAAGTTCTTAATACGAGCAATGCTTGCCGAGGCACAAGCTTTAGCCTAAAAGACAGCAAGTTCAATGTTATCACAAATATAAGAGCCTAAACTTTTAAAAAGTAAACGATCCAGAGCCATATGTAATAACATGTTATAAGTATATTGCTTCACCTCATTGTACTTCTTCTGATCAATCAGAAAAATGAGCACAAGCAAGTAGGAGTACATCTCTAGCTCTGGCAAGGCATGTTTTGCGGGAACTTGAGTAGCAGATGTTGCGGTATCAACGTCCATATCCTGTTCATCGTCCTGTACAACCAAAAATTCACTTTCACAGTGCTCGAAACAAAACAAGAACATCGTATACACCAGCTCAAATCCAAAATTCAACACGGTAAATCCAAAATCACCTTGGGAAGAAAGGACGATAAACGGCTATGAACCTCAGATCCCGGTGTAAGGGCAAAACTGAGGAATGCTGAAATCACAGAAACCTTCAGCTTCCGCCTCAACACCATCGTTAGCCTAACGGCACGCACAATCCGCCTAACCTCCCGGGTATAAGCAGCAGTCTCAAGGAGTGAAGCAATCTCCTTCAAATCTAACAAAACCAGTAAAAATTGAAAATCTCAAGTCAAATCCCACATACCCAGTTCGATAAATACCAATAACTTACTTCAACCCACAAAAAAAATGCGGGAAAATTAGTGTTTTGCAGATACATATACATATACATATACATATATATATATATATGGATGCGGATGGTGAACTTACTGTGTAAAATTGACGGAGAAGTCGAAGAAACTGAGTTGGAAGGCGCCAGGACCTCCTTCATCTCCACGTCTTGAGTCATCTTGAAGAGACTGTATCCAGATTACACAGAACGTGGATTTAACGAACGACGAACGAAGATAAAACCGAAAAATTCGAAATTTGCATTGTAATTAAGGCAAAGTTACCTTGAATCTGGCGGCGGCTCGCGCTGATCGGAATCGATTTGGCGACTGATGAACCAGGGTTTTGCTACGGTTTCCTCCTCTGCAAGTTTATGCGAGACAGAAGAGAGAGAACGAGGAACAGTGAGAGAGACAAGTGAAGGCCAATGTTATACGGCGTCGCTTCTTTCATTTCTTATTTTTCTTTTGGATTTTCTTCTTTTTCTAAAAGAAAAATCTGAGACAATGTTTTTTTTTTTTTTGAAAAGGACGGCATATATTTCATAAAGCCAGTAAGGCTAATTGGTACAAGGTAAAGAAACATTCTACACAAGAAGATCACTAATTATAAAAGGAGGTTGAGTTATAAATAAAATAAAATAAAATTATAAAAGGAGGTTTATCTAACCAAGTACAGTCATCCTAGATGGAGGGCAAAACGGGCCAAACAATGGGCTAACAAGTTTGCTTAACAGCAGATATGGGCAACCAAAGCTTCAACGACCGAAGACAGCAAGAATTTGGTATCTTCGATGATGGGTTCCATGGGAAACAAGTTCATCGAAGACTCCAAAATTGCTGAAACGATCTGAAGCGCATCACTCTCAATATTAATCTTAATTAAACCATGTTCAACCACCAATTCAAGACCAACTTGCATGACAAATGCTTCCACCTAGACAGGGGAAAACACTTCCAAGAAAACACGGTTAGCCGCACCCACAAAGTTTCCTTCAGCATTTCTGATTATGATCCCCACTCCACCTAAGCACTGTTCCTTATCCCAGACCTCATCTACATTAAGTTTCAGTCTACCAGTTGGAGGACAATACCATCAAGGAGGGACACCATGGCTAACTGGTTGAGAATGAGAGCAAGTCACACGCAAGAAATCCTACCACCAATCCACAACACGACCCGTGACCACCATAGGATTCGGATTAGGAACCTCACCCCAAATTTTAGCATTCTTGGACGTTTAAATCGCCTAAAATAACATAAGGATACAATTGAAGTCCAACTTCACTAGATTTTACGCTATAAGTAGAGCTTATTCCTTCAAGGAGCATCTATTCCAGTGAGAAAGGTGGAACGCTAAGGGTGAGGCTCGCCAGATACTAACTGTGAGTGGGCACTCAAGCATAAGGTGATGCGTCGATTCTGTGGCCGATTCATAGAGCACACATAACAGATCAATGAGGACTCTCCCAAGACTGAGGTTTCCAACCGTAGGGACAATATTTGAGATAATTTCCATGTCGCCATCTTAACTTTGGGAAGAACACTAGCTTGCCATAATCTATCCCACAAAGTAGAAAAATGGATGTAAAGGGATGAAGACGATGAAGATAGAGATGGAAGGAAAATCCATTACCGAGCCACATGATAGGCACTTTTAATAGTGAATTTGTCTTTTTTATCATAATGCCAAATCAGCTTGTCATCCATTGACCACATACTCAGCAGAAGAGTTCGAATAAGACCAACCTCTTCAAAAGGCAGTATAAAGTTGAGTAAGTTCACATTCCATTTGGCATCATCAATGATCATATCTCGAACAACAGAGATGGTAGAGTATGCATGCTTAGTAGAGAAAGATTGAAAGGTTAAGGGTTGAGGAATCCAGTGATCTCCCCACACTTTGACAGTACTTCCATCACCAATCTACCACCTAGATCTCCGTTTAATTACCTCTCTAGCAGCACATATGCTTCTCCACACAAAAGATGCATTAGGCCAAACCACATCATCCATAAAAGAAGAATCAGGCAAAATACTTAGCCTTTAGACTTCGTGCAACTAAGGATGAAGATTCAAAAATGATTTGCCACTCTTGTTTTGCAAGAAGGGTTGGATTAAAGGTATAGAAAATGCGAGAATCCACCCTCAGATTTTGGGAGGCAAAGCTTATTCCAAGTCATCCAATGAATTTTCCTCTCATTATCCGATTCATTCCACCAATAAAAGGCCACTAATTGGTTTAACTCATCACAAAAGTACTTTGGAAGTAGGAAGCAATGCATGGTATACAATGGAATGGTTTTAGCCACAACCTTCACTAGTAACTCTTTCCCTATGGCACTAAGTGTTTTTCCTTTCCAGCCCTGAAATTTTTTTCATAGCCTCTCTTTAATATTGTTAAAGCAGGCCCCGCGATTTCTCCTGACCAATACTTGAAGTTTTTTTCATAGCCTCTCTTTAATATAGTTGAAGCAGGCCCTGCGATTTCTCCCGACCAATACTTGAACCAACTCAAACCCTTATACCCAAATTCAAATATTTAGACCCACTAAGATCATCTTCAAAGAAAATGTCGAATTATAAGTGTCAAATTATAATTAATGGTTGATGTGGCAATCTAAAGTCGAATGTCAAAATTTGAACTTCTCCAACTAAATTGTCAAATATTATTTTATTATTTAAATAGAATTTTAAATGGTTACAATTAATAAAAAAATGTTGAAACAAAATTTTTATTAGTTGAAATGTTACTAGAATAAGGGACACACCATTAGAATGAATTAAAAATAAATTTGACATTGATGTCAAATTTGACTCCTAATCACAAAACATTCAAATCCAGTCAACAAATAACACTTTGATTGAATAGACTTTTGATGTCAGCTATGCACAGTGGCATTCCATCTAGGATTTTGACATCTCCTTTGAAAATGCTCTAAAAGATAAAATTTACGTTGGTGAAAAGTGAAAGTCACACAACCCTCGAGACCTAAATTTTAAGACATAAAATGTATTAATGTGTAGTGGAATGGGTTTAATCCTGATTTTTTTTTTCGACAAATTTTTTTTTTTGTAACTTTAAATTATGTGATTTTAATTTAATTTTACAAATTTTTTAACCTAAAAAAATTAAATTCTAACAAAATTTTCAAAATGGAACAAATCATAACACAAATGAACAAATAAATGAGTATATATAGAGTTTGGAATAATTTTTAAGTGGACATGTTTTAAAATATTTATTTATTCTTTTGACCTTGGTATTTAAATTTCAATCGTTCGATTAAAAAAAACATATATGAACCGTTAGATCAAAAGATTGCAAAAATAAAAAGCCATTTAATCTGAACTGTTGGTTATGGCTGCTTTTGAACTCAATTGAACTGTTGGTAACAGTACTAGAATAGTGTCTCACATTAAGATATGATGAGTTTCCCACAATCAAAATTAGCCTTCTTCAAAAGCAATAAAGTGAGGGTTGGAGCTAGAAATTTGTTCAACAATGTCATAATTTTTCCTCCACTCCCCTGCATAAAACCAACCACATAACTTGTGACAATAAGATCAAACCCTCTCCATCTCCTTTCATTGGCATACTTTTTCAAACCCATCTCAATCCTCTTAGGGGGTGTTTGTTTGCCCTTCTTAGCCTTTACTGGATTGGATTGGATTAAGTATTAATGTAGTCTTGTGTTTGGTGGCTTGCGAGACTAACACTAATGGCACTAGGTGGGACCCACTTTCACAAACGGCTTCACTAGCCGGTCTTAGCGAGAGACCCCGAAACCCACGGGACTAGCTAAGACCTTCCATCATCCTCTCTTGCCTTCGTCCACTCTTGCTACATCCTTTCTCACCTTTGTCTGCTTTGCTGCCTTGGGTTCATCAACCTTGATTTTCGACGGCATGGGCTTCAATGAAAGCTAGAACTTAGAAGATAGAAAATTTTTTACGGATAGGTTCATCTATCTCTGTCTCAAATTTTTTACGGCATCGACCTCGACCTCGATTTTTTACGACTAGGTTCATCCATCTCTGTCTCCAATTTTCGATGGCATCGACCTCGACCTTGATTTTCGACGGCTGGGTTCATCCATCTCTATCTCCAATTTTCAATTTCTTAAATCTAATTCGCAATTTATCCCAAATTTTCATTAGGAAAATAGAAATTTTGGATATGCATTTCTTGTCAAGTTTTAAAATTTTTTGGTCAAGCATCAAGAGTGAACTTGAATTTGGGGATTAGATTAGAGAGAAAATTGCGATTTTCTCACAAGAAGAAGCAGATTATGTAGGAAATTTGTTTGGGATTGTGGGAAGAAAATTGCAATTGGTTGTTGCTGCTTGTAATTTCCAACGAGGAAGAAGAAAAAGTTCCTGCTTGTAATTTCCAGCGAAGAAGAAGAAGAAAGAGTTCTTGTTTGGACCCAAATTGAGTCGTTTGTGCTAATTTGATGTCAAATTTGTGAATTGCATGTTGAAAATTTTCTATCATACTTCTTAGTCCGACACTGCACCAAACGTTTTAATAAGTTAATCCAGCTTAGTCCTTGAAGTTAGTCCAGTCCAAGATAGCCCGGTGCAACAAATACATCCTTATAATATTCCTCCACTCCTTCACCTCCATCTTTTATTTCTCGCCTTGAGTGTTTCAACAAGGCCTCTCCAAGACACCTTGCTAACACAACGCCGTCTTCTAACGCAGCGCAACCGCCTTGGCCTATGTCTGGTGTCATAAGGTGGAGAACGTCCCCGGAAACACAAACATTGCCTTTGCTAATGTTTCCTCAAAAAATCTCCCAAGGATGTCTATATCTCAGTGGAGATGATATAAAAGCATCCAAGTTAATGCTTTCTATTACTTCTCTTACTTTCTCATGTGCCTTTCCAAGGTTGCCTAGAATATATTGCTTCAGTTGAGCTGGGCTTTCTTCTAGCTCTCGCTATGTTGGATGGTTATTCAATAAGTTGGATTACAGTACAAGATCAACGGAAGGTGGGATTTGACGATTCCAAAAGAAAGTAGAGAGATTGATGGTGTCTGAAACTCTACTTTTGCAAACATCTGTGTGTTTTTTAAGAGAACCAGATAGAAAATAAAGAAATCTTAAATTATTTTGTAGGATTAATCTCAGTTTACTATCCTGAAGTTTCTTGGTTTTCAACATTTAATACATGAAGTGTTTTTCATCTCAGAGTGGTACATAAAGTCATAATTTTGAAACACTTTCATACATCTATTAAGTTTGATGTTAAATCAGTCATTAACTGATGACGTGGCGCTTACGTGGACAGTGGCTAAGAGCCACATGTCTAGGGGCCCACATAAATATTAAAAAATTTAAAAAAAAAAAAAAAGGTTTATGGGTTGTCCTCTACCTTAACCCTCAACCCCTTCCCTCCCTTCTCTCCTCTGCACACCCTTTCTGCACACCTACCCTCAATTCCCTCTCCTAAACCCTCAATTCCATCTCCCATATTTTCTTTCTTTCATTCTTCTTTTTCTCCTTCTATTTTGTCCCTTTTTCTTGCTTTTTTTTTTTCAAACCCTAAAAATTTACATAACCCAATTTTCAGGCAGAGCTTCAGCGGCATGGGATGGGGTTGGTGTGTAGCCAATCGTAGTCATCCATCTCTGTCTCCACAAGCAGATTCTCTCCCCCTTCTCCAATCCCACCCCACTTCTACCTTGTCCTCCATCTTCAGCCCCAGAACGTCGCAGCCCAAGTGTTCATCGAGCGCAAATCGCAGAAAAATGTCATCGCAATTGAGCCTTCACCTCGTCAAATCACCGTCGTGAGTGTCCAATCAGCCGGACCCACATTTCCTCATTGCCAACGATCGCAGATCTATGGTCACATTTAAAGGCAAGCTTAGTGACGGCGTCGAAGCGGGAGAAAAGGGAAGGGATGTTGGGTTTTGGCCGTGCGGTAGAGGTGGGTCTAATTGGGAGATAGATTTTGGTCAGCGATCGAAATGAAGCCCGGCATGGATCTGTATGGGTCTGCCAAAAAGGCCCGGTTGAAGATGGAGGAGTTGAAGGGTGAACTGCAGTTGATGAGGTAGTTGTCTGAGGGAGTGAATGAGGTTGTGAAATGGAGGAGAAAAAGGAGGGTTTGAGAGAGAAAATAGAGATTAATGATGTTGAGGGTTTAGGAGAGGGAATTGAGGGTGAGTGTGCAAAGAGGGTGTGCAGATGAGAGAAATGAGGGAGGGGGTTAGGGGTTGAGGTACGGGACAACCCATAAACTTTTTTTATTTTTTAATATTTATGTGGGCCCCTATGACACGTGATGCCTAGTCATTGTCCACGTGAGCGCCACGTCACTAGTTAACGACTAGTTTAATAGCAAACTTAACATATGTATGAAAGTTTCTCAAAACTATGACTTTATGTACCACTCTGGGATGAAAAAAACTTCATGTATTAAATGTTGAAAGTCAAGAAACTTCAGGGTAATAAACTGAGATTAACCCTATTTTTAATTAACTTTGTGTACGTGGAAGTGACAAGGCTAACACAGATGCTCCGCTTTGCCATATCAGATAGTTTAACGTGATTTTTTTTTTTACGTAAGAGTGAGGAACAATGAGACGCAAAATTGACATTTAGGGGGTTAAGCGAGACATTTTGAGATTTAGATGCAAAGTGAGATTAGAGTTGAGTTTTAGGGGTCAATGTCATAATTTAGGATTCCACTTTCATGCAACGTAACATTAATTACTATGAGTATTGAATGATATGGATTCACGAGATACAATCAAAATAAGCGTAATGCTAAGAGCATCTCCAAATAAGATGTCAAATTTAAAACATCAAAATGAAATTTGATGGCCTATATGGCAGTTTGACATTTTGTATAATTTTTTGCTAAACTCGATATATTAAATAGTATGTCATTCTATAATTTTTTTTATCCTTTTGTGGGGTCTAATTATTGAGATAGCCAATCAAATTCTTGGAATACAAATTACATTTATTATATATTGCTTCACAATTATTAAAAAAATTATTAAATGAATTCGACACTTGATGGCCTTGCCTTTAAATGACTCAGCGCCACGTAGGAAACTGAAGTTTCGATTGAAAAAAGTTTGTTGTCATTTTTACTGTTGTATCTATGTGACAGTTTTGACATCTTATTTGGAGATGCTTTAAGAAGACTAACTATTTAGATCAAATTGTGTAAACCATATGACATGATTATTCAAGATTGAATTATGACCTAAGTGTCGATTAATGTATTTATTTCATGTGGTGATCATGATTTTCAAATTTGGTCTAAAAATTGATTTGCCTAACATTCCTCTGAAAATAATAATCAAATCCAATCCAAATCATCCAATATTCATAAAATTTAATATTAGAATTCCTAATGTGCATGTTGTGGAATTCTCTACTGGGGATGGCATAGCCTTAAATAAAGTTAAGGGCGGGGTTCAAACAAGAAAAGATTTACGGTAGATACCTAGGCACCCAAAGACGAGGAATGGCGTAGTAAGCGACGAAATGCTTTGGGGAGTTGATTTACGCAACATTTTAACGCTAAAATTTATGTAGCATGGAATAATTTTCCCGTAATTTATGGCGGCAATTGGACATGTCATTGTGGGATGATGACGAATGGGATTACGATTGGGATGACATACTAAGGACAAGTGACACTAACAACAACCAACTTTCAACCTTATTGCCCTTTTAGATTTTGTGCAAGGGGCTTGTAGATAATGATTAAGAAAACTCCATCTTGCTGTTTTGCCCTCGAAATTCCGACATGTACATACTGAATATATCTACGCTTCTTGAATTTAAGCTTGTTATCAAAATTGACTAAAAATATGATTGTGGAAAAGGTTTATAGGGCAACTATGAAGGATAATTTTGTCATAATGGGATATTGGGATTACTTTTCGAATAAATTGTAGCTATGATCCCTTAACTTTAACTCAATTGGAGTAATGGTCCCTCAACTAAAAATCCATTACCATTGGTCCCTCAACTTTAATTCAATTGGAGAAATGATCCCTTAACTTTAACCCAATTGTAGCAATGGTCCTTCCAACATAACTTGTTTTGACAAAAAATTTGACGTAGTTAACGAAAATGACCATAATTACACACTTTGATGAGTTGAGAGACCCTAATTATATAAATGGTTATTATTTTGACGAAATTGATGAAAAAACTTATAGCTACACATTTTGATAAGTTGATGGACCAATGGTAATGAATTTTTAGTTGAGAGACCATTGCTTCAATTTGATTAAAGTTGAGGGACCATTGCTACAATTTACTCTTACTTTTCTTTGGTGGAAGCCATAAGCCATAGTGGCATTACAATTTGGAGGAGATAGGCGGCAATCAAATTGCAATAATTCCACAAAATGCTTTATGTTATTAGCAGTTGAGCACTAGGATAATTAATATTCTCGGTTTAAACTCAGTCCGGCGGTATTCCTCTTCTTAATGTTGAAAAAGTCTCAAGTTCGAATTTTCTTTGCGGTTGAAGTTGAAAACGAAAAATTAAACTAAACTTAGTCACAAATGTCTAATATAATTGTGATATAATATGATTAAAACTCTTTTTCATACTAGTGACAAAATTACAAGTAGGGTAAGAAAGGTCTTTTACTAATATAATTGCAATATAAGCAAGATTACTTGGAAGTCAAATGAAAATTAATATACAGAAGAACTGCATTGTTTTAAGAGATGCTGAGCTTCCCACAATCAAAATCAGACTTCTTCAACAGCAACCCAGCAAGAATTGGAGCCAGATATTTGTCCCTCAAAAAGTTCATGATTTTCCCATCACTCTCTTGAAAAAAACCAACCACTAAAGCTGTGCTGATCAGATCAAAGCTTCTCCATCTCCTCTCAGTAGCATACTTCTTCAACCCCGTCTCAATCCTCTCATATTCTTCCTTTCCTTCTTCACCCGCCTTATCTTTTGTTTCGTGCCGTGAGCTCTTCAACAAGGCCTCACCGAGACACCTTGCCAACACAACACCGTCTTCCAATGCAGCGCACCCGCCTTGGCCAATGTCCGGGGTCATGGGGTGGAGCGCGTCTCCTGCAACGCAAACATTGCCTTTGCTGATGTTTCCCCATAGAATCTCCCAAGGATGTCTATATCTCAATGGAGAGGATACAAAAGCATCCAGTTCGGTGTTTTCTACTACAGCCTTTACTTTATCGGGTATCTTTCCGAGCTTGCTTAACATGTATTGCTTCAGTTGACCTGGGTTCTCTTCTAGCTCTTTCTCTACAAGACATGAAGAATTAGCAAAAAAAACGTGACACACACATTGATAGTTTCTGAATTGCAACGAGAATGTGACACACATTTGACATTTTTTCTAGTTCTCTCTACAAGACATGAAAAATAAATAAATAAAAGTGACACACATTTGACATCTTTTCTTAACAAGTGATATTATTCTTTAAAATAGTCTAAACAACGGGGAGAAAATTTGAACTCGGGTGCAGAAAGGGAACGCATTCGCTCTACATAGTAGCAGAAAATACAGTTTGAATTGAGAACAAAAATACTTACTTTCAAGGATGATTGAGAGCCAAAACTTTTGGCTTAAATAATAGGAAGTAAGCAAAAAAGTCTGAAAATTGGTGTGAGATGCTTACCTTGGCTGGTAGGAGCCCAAGTGTAGTACCAATGAACAGTTTTATCATCACAAGGGATTACACCATATCTAATACCATTTCCAAAGAACTTCATAAATATGGGATCAAAACCATGGCTGCTCTTGAAGTTGGCAAGGCCTCGGATGGCAGATCTCCCTGTAAACGCCGGCTGCTTGAACCCTAGCCATTTAGCAACCACGGAGTTCACTCCATCACACCCAACTAAGACCTATTCAATCACGGCATTGATGTATAAGCAGTTAGATCAAAAGATACCTATACATAGAGTTCAAAAAACTAGAGCGTGGAACCTAAAACTAATTGATAGCGATGAAGAGGAAACACAGTAAGGCAAGGCTCTACATTCCCTATGTGGGATATGCTCTCAACAATACCTTGGCCTTGAGGATGGTTCCATCAGCAAGATGCACCAGCTTCAAGTAGCCTGATTCGTCAATGGAAACCACCTTGGATGAAAACCTAATGGTGCCACTAGGGAGTTCATCTGCAAGGGCTTCCAAAAGCAATCTCCTTTTCACGCGACGAACTTCATGATCTCCGCTGCACATCATGGTAAAATCTCAATTATATCTGAGCATGCTTGCATCAAGAAGCTGGAGAACGATGTTGGGGGGCTGAAAAGCATGCGAAAAAGGAGATGCAGCAACTGGAGGAATGTAAGCTATTGAGGGGATTAAGTATATATTTGGAAAACTTACTTCTTTCCCTTGGCCTTAAATGACATCTCAAACACAGGAAGCCCAGAAATTGTTGAGGAAGTCACATTCCTGCATTCACAGCACCGTTCAGTTCCGTGCCAAAAAAAGCATCACACGGAATCATTTCTACACTGCCTGCTGAAATAATTTTACTTATTCATCAAACAAAAGGGTATATAATTTATGTCACTTATTCATTTTTGATACTATATATCGAAATTAATTCGCACATGAACAAAATAGTTCAAAAGGAGATGGATCGAATATAAGGCCGGAGGCAGAGACTGCGTTCTCTTGTATATGTATGTGTGATCTCAAGGTGTCAAGGCACGCACCAAAACAGACGTTCATGAGGGTTTAGATTGATTGACCATTGGATAACATAACATATCAAAACTGTCCACAACAAGTAGTTATAAGAAAGAGATGAGGTAGGGTCGGAATATAATTACCCACGAAGTGCCCCATGTTGTTGGCGAAGAGTATCACCAGTGCCAAGGGCATCCAAGGCCTTCCATGCATTTGTCCATGTTGTTAAAGTAAACCCGGTCGTCCTCAAACAATCCGACGATTCTAAAACTAAGCTCCGAATCCCCAGCCTGCAGCAAAAACAAAATTAATTTTGCTTATTGCTTGCAGTCTGAGTGAACATATTTGCAATTAATCATATTAACAAGTTTTGGTACATAGTAGTAATTAAAACATATTATTATCCAGATCAATCTGAAAACTTGAAGAGAGAGAGAGAACCTGTGAAGCCCCAAGGCTGCAGAAAGACCAGCAATTCCAGCTCCAACAATTACAACACTTTCTTCTACTACTTCCATGAGTGATGATATTATTGACGCCGTTTCGGAGTTGCTCTGTTGGATGGTTATTCAATAAGTTGGATTACAGTACAAGATCAACGGAAGGTGGGATTTGACGATTCCAAGGGGAGGTAGAGAGATTGATGGTGTCTGAAACTCTACTTTCGCAAACATCTGTGTGTTTTCGAAGAGAACAAGATAGAAAATAAAGAAATCTTAAATTATTTTGTGGGATGAATCTCAGTTATTACCTCAACTTTTTTAGTTTTCAACATTTAATTTATAAAGTTTTTTTCATTTCAGAATAATACATAAAATCATAATTTTGGAACACTTTCATACATCCGTTAAGTGAATAGTATCAGGTTCAAAGGAGAAAAGGTTTACAGTAGATACCATGGCATCCAGCGAGCGACGATGAATGGCATAGTAAGTGACGAAATGCTTTGGGAAGTTTATTTACGCATCATTTTAATGCTAAAATTTATGTAGCATGGAAGAATTTTTCCATAATTTGCGGCGGCAATTGGATATGTCATTGTGGGATGATGACGAATGGGATTACGATTGGGATGAACACTAAGGACAAGTGACACTGACAACAACGAACTTTCAACCTTACTACCCTTTTAGATTTTGTGAAAGGGGCTTGTAGATAATGATTAAGAAAAAAGAAACTAATGAAAATGGTTTTAAAACTTTGAGTTTTAACGATAAGGACAAAATAAAGGATAAAGTGAATAGTATCAGGTTTGACTTTTTAGTGTAAAAATGTGGTTTTTCATTAAAATGAACCGTACCTCGGGCTTTTCGTTAAAACTCCCTTAAGAAAACTCCATCTTGCTGTTTTGCCCTCGAAATTCCGAGTTCATATACATATTGAATATGTCTACGCTTCTTGAATTTAAGCTTGTTATCAAAATTGACTATGATAAATGAAAAATATTATTGTGGAAAAGGTTTATAGGGCAACTATGAAGGATAATTTTGTCATAATGGGATATTGGGATTACTTTTCTTTGGTGGAAGCCATAAGCCACAATTTGGAGGAGATAGGTGGCAATCAAACTGCAATAATTCCACCAAATGCTTTATGTTATTAGCAGTTGAGCACTAGGATAATTAATATTCTCGGTTTAAACTCAATTCGGCGGTATTCCTCTTCTTAATGTTGAAAAAGTCTCAAGTTCGAATTTTCTTTGCGGTTGAAGTTGAAAACGAAAAATTAAACTAAACTTAGTCACAAATCTCTAATATAATTGTGATATAATATGATTAAAACTCTTTTTCATAGTAGTGACAAAATTACAAGTAGGGTAAGAAAGGTCTTTTACTAATATAATTCCAATATAAGTAAGATTACTTGGAAGTCAAATGAAAATTAATATACAGAAGAACTACATTGTTTTAAGAGATGCTGAGCTTCCCACAATCAAAATCAGACTTCTTCAACAGCAACCCAGCAAGAATTGGAGCCAGATATTTGTCCCTCAAAAAGTTCATGATTTTCCCATCACTCTCTTGAAAAAAACCAACCACTAAAGCTGTGCTGATCAGATCAAAGCTTCTCCATCTCCTCTCAGTGGCATACTTCTTCAACCCCGTCTCAATCCTCTCATATTCTTCCTTTCCTTCTTCACCCGCCTTATCTTTTGTTTCGTGCCGTGAGCTCTTCAACAAGGCCTCACCGAGACACCTTGCCAACACAACACCGTCTTCCAATGCAGCGCACCCGCCTTGGCCAATGTCCGGGGTCATGGGGTGGAGCGCGTCTCCTGCAACGCAAACATTGCCTTTGCTGATGTTTCCCCATAGAATGTCCCAAGGATGTCTATATCTCAATGGAACGGATACAAAAGCATCCAGTTCGGTGTTTTCTACTACAGCCTTTACTTTATCGGGTATCTTTCCGAGCTTGCTTAACATGTATTGCTTCAGTTGGCCTGGGTTCTCTTCTAGCTCTTTCTCTACAAGACATGAAGAATTAGCGAAAAATGTGACACACATTGATACAGTTTCTGAATTGCAACGAGAATGTTGTCTGAGATGCTAAGTCATGGTATGAAACATTGTCACGTTTGTCTTATTCGTAGTTTTTGTAGTGAGATTGAAAGCTGAAAACAATTTCTGAAGCACATTCTCTACATTAATGTGGTAGAAACGATGCAAAACCTACAAATCCGCTCTAACTTTGAGCCTTCAAGGTATTGAAAGGAAGCACGGAAGCAAATAAGTCTCGAGATTTTGTGAAAGGTTAATTACCTTGGCTGGAGGGAGACCAAGTAATGAACCAATAAACATTTTTATCATCGCAGGGGATGGCGCCCGATCTAATACCACTTCCAAAGTACAGCATAAACAAAGGATCAAACCCGTGACTGCTCTTGAAGTTGGCATAACCTCTAACAGCAGATCTTCCCGTAAAGGCAGGCTGCTTGAAGCCAAGCCATTTTGCCACCAGAGAGTTCACTCCATCACACCCTACCAAGACCTATATATTCATTTCAATCAAAGCATTGATATCACATGCAATTAGAGTTAGGTTGTCAGCACAATGCAAACTAGTCATGGTTTGTCTTTACGAAGAGGAAAAAGTAGCGATAAAAAGGCGAGAGAAGTCTACCTACCTTGGCTTTAAGGACGGTGCCATCAGCGAGATGCACCAGCTTAAATAAGCCTGATTCATCAATGGAAACCACCTTGGACGAGAACCTGATGGTGCCATTTGGGAGTTCATTTGCTAGGGCTTCCAACAACAAGTTCCTTTTCACGCAACGAACTTCATGGTCTCCGCTGCGTGTCATTTACAATCTCAATCATATGGAATACTTGAATTGCATGTTACAAGTAGGGAACTAGCAATACAAATAAAATAAATATACACGTGATATTCCATTGGGGTTCAAAGCAAAGAACAACATCTGGGGGTTGAAATGAATGCAGAAGGAAAAGTACGGTTACAGAGGAGACAGCTACATATGTAAACTTACTGTTTTCCTTTGGCATCAAATGACATCTGAAACGTTTGAAGCCCTGTAATTCTCGAGGATGTTACATTCCTGCGTTCGAAACTCTGCAATCAGTTTCATGCATATATCTCGATGTAAAACAGCAAGTACTAAAAAATTCTGACTAGGAGTCATTGTCTACCGTCTGAGCAAGATTGGTAAAAAAATACTAGCTAGCTAGCTAGACTATCAAAGGCAAGTGTTGATCAACTTTTGGACATGGCCACTCAAACGAAACAATGCTTATAAAGAGTCGAACTTTAAAAGGAGCAATGTTCTCTTGCTAGACGGATTGATATGTTACGTTGTTACACAGTGAACAATGCGTTTAAACAAGCATATGTTTGATCGATAATCGAAAAACATAACATGTTAAACTGTATGTCAAAGAATGTTGTGAAAACACAATTACCCATCAAGCGTGACATGTTGTTGGCGAAGTGAATCGCCAATACCAAGGGCATCCAAGGCTTTCCAGGCGTTTGTCCATGTTGTGAGTGCAAACCCTGTTGTCCTCAAACTATCAGATGACTCCAGCACTAAGCTTCTAATGCCCAGCCTGTGCACCAAAAATTTCAATTTTCCTTATAAATCATAGCCAAGCAAACAGTCCACAGAGGAGCAAATTAAGCCAATATGATACCCAAATTGTTTTTCGGATACCATGCATTTGTCTTGTGTGTGCGAGCGAGAGAGAGAGAGAGAGAGAGAGAGAGAGAGAGAAACCTGTGAAGTCCTAAGGAAGTGGCGAGGCCAGAAAGTCCAGCTCCCACAATGACAACGTCTTCTGCTATTTCCATTCAGCTTTTTGCTTTCACTTCTACTCTCTATTTTTGATGTATGTGTGTGTGTATATATATATGTATGTATGTATGTATGTATGTATGTATATGTGTGCAAAAAAAGAAGAATGAAATTATGAGATGGATGGATGGATGGATGGATGGATGGATGGATGGATGGATGTATGTGTGGCTATATTTGATAGGCATGATCGAGTTGACGAAAGGGCTGACGTCAATAGTAGTGTTTGGCTTCACTTTCCCCTTCTTGTATTATTGATTGCCTTTCTCACACGAAAGAGAAAATCACTCGTCCGGAGGCGGAGGCAAAATCAGATTAAATGATCATTTTTTAAAAAGTAATGATTTATTAGGAGCGCTTTTATTAGAATCATTTTTACAAAAGTAATGATTTTAGGAACCGGACCCTCTGTGGACTCAAATGAACTTTGCCTTGAGATCAAATGATCAAGCCATTGAAATCTGATCAAACTGCTACAAACAAGAAATCCCTAAAAGTTATAATAATTGTAACCGTTGGATCAAATTTCAATGTTTCGGATCATTTTGATCATTGGACTCAATTCCTTTGGGTTTAGAGGGGATCCGGTTCCATGATTTAAACTAAATTTACAAACAAATGATGCGTCAACAATATAAAATAAGCACGTTAATCAATGTTTAAGTAATAATTCAATCATCAACAATCACATCATTTGATTTAAAAATTTTGATCACCAAAACATTATCCTTTCTGAAAATGTATTTGAAAGTGCGTTGTGACGTTGTTCTTTCGATTGTCGTAAAGTGTTTTTAGCTTTTCCAAAAGCTGTACAGGAGGCACTATAAAACCCCTAATAAAATAAGAAAATTGTTTTTGGCACTCAAAAAATTTCATTTTACACTCCAAACATTTTATAATTAGAAAGACAAATACACTTATGAAAAGTAATAAAAATTTTAGAGCACTAATCACAGTTGTCTTAAATAATCGCTACCAAATACTTTGTAGTAATTTGAGGGATTAGCAGCCATTTCCGAGTAGCCGAACAGAAAAGTCCTCATCCGCAGACATTTTCGCCACGACTCTAATTACGTTTTGGCAGAAACTAGTGTCAAACGGGTACCCTTGTTCTTTTAGTCAGGTGAACAAAAATCACAGTTATACCATTTCAGCTACAAGCCTACAAGCCCCATTTCTCTGACCCAAAAACTACATTTCGATGTCCAATTTTCTTCAGCTTGTCAAGGGTGAAACTTTCATAAAGACAGAATATTTGAAATCCTTCTTTACTAGCAAATACAGGACCTCAGCCATGAGGCAATTTACTGAACAAATCTAGTTACAGCACCCCATCCATTAACCAAGACCAAAACAAAAACGCAAACTGGAAAATTCAACAAATGAGAACGTCAATCGTTCTACAAACCCGTATTCTGTAAACTGACACTGGCTGTAAACATTTCCAAGTTACCTAATGACATCCCTTCTTCTTTCGGACAGCCCTTGCGATAACAATTCATTAAAACGCTCGCACGAAAATTGGACCAAAATTTAAAGGTTACCGCCAAGGCATACACACACCGGCTACTTTTTCTACATTTGCTACCTTATCCTATCTGCTTTCCGGGAATTTAGCCTCGTAGGTCTGGGGCAACTGCACGAATAAACAGACATTCTCATAAAACAGAATACGAAGCAAAATCAATGACATATGTGGTCACCAAAAATATGAATTACCATGAACGTTGCCTCGATCATCTTTCCAGCAAACCACCTTCCATGGAGAACATGCCGAGCACTAATAGCAGCTTGTGTATTTTCAAATCGCAAGTACACATGTCCAGCAGTATTCCTGCTTATTGACAAGAATGTGAGTTAGATGTATACAATAGAGCGGAAGGGCCATACAAATAATGCAAATAAATCTTACTTGTCCACATATATATGCTTCAAAGTACCGTATTTCGAACACTCATCCTGAACATCATCTTTAATGTCCAAGTCAAAGTTTGGTTCCGACTGCTCAAAAACCAAGACAAGAAGTTAAATAAACGGTATAGAAGAAAATTTGAAAAAGAATCAGAAAAATCTATATTTATCAAAGGAATCCACCACCAACCTCAGCTGTGGGATCAAACATATTTTTCAACAGTAAACATTCGCTTGGAACACCAATTGTGTCTACAGAAGGAAGAGTAGCTGTCGGAATTTGAAGCCCTGCAACACCAAGTCCGGCAAAACCAGGAATAGAGGCAATGGGAGGAACAAGAGAAGAAACCACCGGTGCAGCTCCCAGGATTGGTGCCATCGGTAAGGAAACGCCTGCGCTATTGACAGCAGGTGTGCCTAAGGGACCAGCAATACTGCGAGCAAAGCCAATGTAAGACTAATGAAAACAAATCAAAATACACTAACGTGCTCAGAGAAGACAAACCTTGGTGCAGTTCCACTACGGTCCAATTTCTGCATGAGCATGGCTCGAGAGCGCGCATTCAATGACTGTTAAGATTATCAAAACATGTCAAGTACCTTCAATTAGGTCAAGCAAAAAATTATGCAGTACAGATTCTCTTTAGTAATCTCATTCTATTCCAAACTGCCCATTCTTTGTAGTGCTGATGTCAACAATGGCTTGCAAGGCAATGTACAAATTTCTAGTTAAAGCAACAAGAAGGGAAAAAAAATACCGAAACCAGTAAACATTAACATAATTCATGAATGGTGTGTTATTTTGAATTATCAAGCACAAGCCATCTGAAATAAGCGATATTACTAACCAAGCCACCGCCTTCATCATCATCAAAATCACCAGCATTTGCTCCAAGATCTTGCATTCCAGCTTGGTCTGTAACAGCTGACACCTAAATAAATAAATAAATGAGGTAAATAAGCAACAGTCTAAGTGCCCCTCTGATCCATCCAGTTAAAATTAAAATGATAGCAGTTAACTGACACATCACCACAAAACATTCAAATATTTTGAATCACAAAAGCAAAAAGGCTTTTGCACTAATTTAAGACAATAGTCACAATACTAATGGTATCATCAATTAGTGCTGGTAGTTATCTAAATAATTACGTGCACCATTAATGTGAACATACCACATCATTTATGTGCTACTCAATGTGCATATTAAGAAAACCTGAGCAAATACGCTATCGCATAGTATAAGCATCACTAATTGACCAGCTGAGATGAACAAACATACCAAGCACCACTCATGCCACTATAAGCATCAAACTACCACACGGCCTAATTAATGAAATTGGAAAGAGTACACAACGCAAGCATATCTTTTGGAGAAAGAAGTACAATAACAATATGATAAAGTGCCATTACCTTAATTACTCGACCTGCAATCTCCAATTGTCCATTCAAACTCAGAGAATTTCTAGCATCTTCAAGACGTGCAAACTGCATGCAAGTAACTGATTCAATGAATTTGATTTATCCAATAAACTTGCACATAAAGCATCTGATAAGGACAACTGGAAAGGAATTGGTGTGATATGCTGCAATAAATAAAAGAGAAAGGGAGAGAGAGAGGGGGGGGGGGGGGGTGCAAATACTTTTTTTTTTTTTGGGTGGGGATGGGGTGGGATTTTAAAGCCAATTCTAATCTCCAACTGAAGCTATAATGAACCGCCATACAGACAGATATGCTTATTTTATATCCACAGTTGGTTAAGATGCAAGTTCTAGTAAAACAGACCTGCACAAATCCAAAACCTTTGCAGTTATTAGTTTCATCAAGAGGCAACTGAACCAGTTCTACAGGACCAAATGCTCCAAAAACCTGTATACATATCAAATATTAAAGGTTCAAATAATCAAGCGAGCCAAACTGCAAAAAACAGCAATACTTCCAAAAAAAAAATAAAAAAGAACTGTGAACAAAAGTGCTCAAAAAAATTATCACCAAGAGCAAGCTCGATTATGTAACATAATGAGACTCCAACATGAGAATCAAGTCACAAAAGTACTCACCTGGCGGAGATCATCTTCTTTTATATTGCTATGGAGATTTCCAACATACAGCCTTCTAGCTCCACCAGAATATGGGCCTATCATCCCACCTGGTCCAGTGACAACAGATGTTGTTGACTGAACTAGATTCTTCTCAGCCTCTGATGGCTTCACCATCACTGGTTGACCAAGAAGAGGCTGACCAGAGAGTGCGATCGCCATAGGTACTGACATCGCATCATAAAACTCAATATACCTGCAAACTAGACAACATTAGATTCTTGAATGATTTAAACCTAACTGCCCATACAGATACATGTTAGCTAGATTTTACTGCAAGTTCCAAACATAGTTTACATAAGAGGAGAGAAAAATGTCCTTTTTATGATCATTTGACCAGCTGGAATAACTACACTATATGCATTGCATTTAGACAAAGCAGATATGTATCATTGTAAATTTCCCATGATGATGGTGCAAAATTCTAACATTGTGTATGATCTAATGAAGCCACGTACTGTACAATAAAATGTAAATAAGGAATGTAAGCCCCTTGAGAAGGAAGAACTGGCAGCCATTCCAAAACCAAATTCCAACAGTGATCAATCGACTTTGAACAGGATAGTCTTATTTGCACATAAATGCATCCATAGCTTCTTGTCAACAAAACCAAATGACTTTAAACTTTCACACCATCTTAAACCCTATAATTTAACTCAATTTCTCTTAATGACCACAGCTTTTGCCACCAAGATAGACAAAAACCTACCCAACTCCCTTTGAACGTCTTGAATTGCGGTCCATAATAAGACGTACATCGCGGACCTGAAACACAAATCAGAGCTATTATATAAACAGTGACAGAAATACACTTACAACTACAGCCACAGAAACGCTTAATTAGAATATCAAATCATTATGGGTTTCCAGTTATCAGTTTAGTTAAAGCAAGGACTGAATCAACAGCAAATTTAAACTGTCTAGAATGTGGTAAAAGATACAGTTCCTCAGTACATCTTTCTAGCATGTATGTTTATATGTTAGATGCTAAGCTGTTTTTGTTACAAATATTGCAATTACATAATTAATATAAGGTACAAAATATAATGCATTCAAACCAAGAAGTCCCTTTAGCTAAAAAGCGTAGAATCTTTACCGTCTATGATGTGTTAAATGAACATGATATAGATAAATGTGAAATGTACAAACCTTCCCAGCCCTTGAGAAGAACTCATATACATCTCTTTCATCTGCCTTCAGACAAATCTGTCAAATTTGTTCACCAAAAGTTGTTGTTAAGACATAAGAATCTGGAAGATAGAACTTTCAACATAACACAATAGAATGCATATACCAACGTATTTGCTATACCTGATACGCAAATACTGTCCTCTGATCTCTTTCAGGATCAGCCTCAGGTTCTGTCCCTTCTTCCTTTTTGTCTTTATGTCTTCTGCAACACAAAAATGAGAAATTGACAAACAATTGTATTGTTATTGACAAAACATTAATGTCTCTGGAAAATACGTCCAGGAAGAACATATAAAGATCAAACATAAAGCATCCTCGGATCCTGAAATTGATCAAAATAAAATCGCTTAATTTGGTAAAGAAAACAACCTGAATGATACATAGAAAGGATTCTGTTATCAAATATATAATAAAAATCAACCTGGAGTACAACATGTCAATTGAGTGAAATTAGAATATTGATGCTAATTACTAAGAAGGTAATGCATGCAATCCAACTTCAAAAAATGAATTAACAGATTGGTACCTTCTATGCACTATATAATGTTAAATGAAACAGCACCATCAAGTTGTATGGATGGCGGTACCAAAGGACTTAGTTGCAATTATTTGGAACCTGTTAGAAGCACTTGTCCCAGAAAAAGAATCACAAACACACAAAGCAAAGTGATAACCCTATAAACTGAAAACACATACTATATCTACTTGCAGTCACACCCAAACGTCACTTTAAAATGACGCAATTTTTTTAACCGTGACTCTCATAAAGAGCTTGAAAAATACCAATTTCCAAAGTGAGACCTGTAAGATGAGCAATCTGCATAAATTTCTAATATCAGGGAATAAAAGCTTGTATGTGAGTATAAATTTTTGTACATATACAGACACATTGGGTAAAATAATAGCAGGTATCTAAGCTTGCAAAAAGGTCACAAAAGTCCTCTCCAGCACCAATGATCACAAAAGAAGAAGAAAAATATCTTCCAAAGGTCACAAAGGTCAGCCTAACCCTAAAGGCAAGCAATCAAACACGTGAAAATAACAGTACATATATACACTAAGAAAATAACAGCCAATAGTAACCACTGTAAACTGAATTTCCCACAAGAATCAGAAGATGAGGTGCTTCTCTAAGCAAAGCCCATCTCTCCCCCCACCAGCATTTCTGCAACAGAATAAATATAATTAAGCAACGGAGTTCAGAGGGTGACGATAACGAAAAGCATTACATGACATCACCACCGTGGTCAAATTCTCGAACATTGAACCCTCAATCTTGCATTGCAAGCTTCTAAATAGAGTCCACAAAGTTTAGAAGAAACATTTAAGACCCATGACCTGAGCTGTGCCTGGCCCAATTGCCAGAAAGACCATCTGATGATTGCTCTAGCATATCTGCGAGTTCCCAGAATCTAGTGTTCAATATTCAGAATTTCTAATGGTGTTAAATACAAGTAACTTATGAAGCTAAGTATGACTAACTGAGAATATTCATTTATACAATAGCATGAACCCACTTATCCAAGCTGGAAAACACTTGGGAGGAAAGAAATAACAATCTATGGCACAGAAAAGGTGACTATATGTTCAAGATGGATACAGTTCCACATCCAGCACAGAACCCATGTGAAACTAGGCTGAATAAAAACAAAAGGCAAGCAACTTATCAAACTGTTGAGCAATCAGAGACTACAAATAAGTACACAACTGGTTCACTGTTAAGCAATTTTTAAAAGTCGAAGGCGAGCCAAGGCGTTTCATGAATACCCTCGCCTAGGCAATAGCCTCACAGTACCTAAAATTATTATAGTACTTAATATATGTAATTATAAAATATAATAATCTGTAAAACAATCAAGCTTGATTGTTGTTGTTGTTGTTGTTGTTGTTGTTGTTGTTGTTGTAAAACAATCAAGCATGGATGTCAAGCAATCAAATATTTGACCATTATTATTATTTCTCAAATTCACACCATAAAGTCATAATAAACTAATAGAAACTAAGTTGGAAACATTAAATTAGCATGAATTTTATAAAAACCCTGCCCAAAACAACGTTGTTTTGGGTTTGGGTTTTTTACAAAAAAAAAAATTCGAAGGCCCAGGTCGCCTAGGCGCTAGCTTAGGCGTTTAGGCTAGTCTATAGTCCACTCCTGCTGGGCAGAGGCGTTTTCTTCATAGCCCCACCCCAAAAAACTAGTTTTTTGAAACACTGCTGTCAAGTGAGTTGACCACATCGCAAAAAGAAAGAAAGTTAGTTACCAAAACATAGCTGGACATATGCAATTTTTTTTTCTGCAGACAGAGTCTCCATTAACTTAAAATGTTAATATAATGAACAGGATTCTCTTTTTGGCGGATAAATTTCTCCACAAGGTTCTTACCAACACTATAAATGCAAAGCAGTTCACCAGCTCTCCAGTTTCAGAAACATCAAAAACAAAAAACTTAAATGAACTTCAATCTAGAAAATTGTATTAGCAATTTGGATCAGTTTAGCCTGAAACCCTAATCCTAATTCATGGGTTTGTGATGACATTGGGACACCACAGAGCAAATATAGCATATAATACACAAACACAACCATCCTAACCATCAGCCCCTTCCCAAAATTGTCATATTGATACTTAAGTGCACTGAGCAACACAACTACATTACCCAAACAACCAAAAATGCTGCCATTATAAATGGCACGTACAAGTGAGAGAAAGGGGTGGAGGAAAATACAGATGCCTGTCACAGGTCCAACACCTATGTAATCCACAAAAATGTCACTCATGGAAAACAGCCCATTGAACTTGTTGCATACAAATATGCATACATACAAATGACGAAAAATAAAAAGAGCAAAACTAGAAGATGTTGACGCCACAAAAAGGTTTGGTAGGCACTAGTAACAAAAATTGCACCAACAAAATTCTGACTAAGGATTCTCAGTAAATGTCTTCGGCCTCGATAACAGATTTACACAAATTGTTCTTCCACCATAACTTTTTGAAGAGTGCTTGGTCCATGAATCATAATTTCAACAAATTGGGAACAGTGGCTGTTCACATTGTTCCAAGACATTTCAGAGGTCCAAAATTTAACATCAACCATACTTAGAGGTGCATTATTCTTTGAAGTATGTTATATTCTTTTGATCCTCAATTAAAAGCATAATACACTCCTGAACTGGTAAAACTAACATCCTTTAGATCCCTGATTTCATAAAATAGAAAGGCACTAGCATTATTCCAAAAGCAATCCCCTTGAAATGCATATCTAAAAAAAGGGCTGCGATGGTGTCTCATAAGAACTATTGTCTAAATCAACTGGGAACAGGAGAAGAGCTCCACCCAACATTTTATAAATAGGTACATGCATCCACTTCCAAACTAAGGCACGTTATTATGAGAAACAATAACATTCCTCAAGTTTAATTAGTGCAATCCAATCCAAGTTTAGAGGGTAGAAAAACAAGTCAAAGATGCCTAAGTTGATACGTCTTCACCCAAGTAGCATATGAACTTTCTATAAAATGGAGTTCAGTATCTAAATTATGTTAAACTGCAAATAATTTAAGGTTCACTTATCCGGTTAATATGCACTAATCGTAATAAGCTCATGCAATGACTTTCCATCAGTAATCTCCACTGTGCTACAAAGGATGGTGGTTATCCAAAAATAAACTATATAGCCTAACAAAGAATTTAACGGCTAAACTATATGAATCGAAAGAATACCTATTTTCTTTTTCCCGCTCCCTCAAATCCTTCTCCTTGTCTCTTTCTTTATGCTCCACCTCCCGGCTCCTTTCTCTTTCATCCCGATCACTTCGATGCCTTTCTGAATGGCTCCTGCTTCGACGTGACCGCTCTTTATCCTTCTCCCGGTCCCTGTCACCCTCGCGGTCACGTTCTCTCCTGTCTCTATCACGACCAGGATCCCGCTCTTTGTCTCTGTCCCTATCTCTCTCCTTACCATTTCTTTCCTCCCTTTCTCTGTCTTCCCTACCTCTCTGATCCCGGCTACTTCTGTGGCGATCCTTTTCTCTGTCTCTTGACTGTGAGCGGTGACGAGAAGATCCCCTCTCTCTGTGTCGATCATTATCACGTTCACGTGACTCGTCTCCAGATTTTGAGCGCTTTGAGTGACGTTCCTCATCGTGACCTTTCTCGTCACCCTTGTGCTTTGAACTTCGGCTGCGACCTTTCTCTCCAGATTTCAATGTTTCCTCACCACCATTTGCAGTTTCCTTTGATTTCGGTGGTTCAGGATTTTCAACTGTTTTCTCTAAATAATCATACTCGTCAAAATCCATCAGACCTTTCTTCTAACCAGACAACGTAGCACAAATAACCTCACGGGTAAACCTCAGTTCTGGCGATATCTGCAACAATTCGGAAAAAATCAATGAACAGAACAATTAGTTTCTAAGCACTAGACCAGTAAGCCTGCAGTTATCCGAAAGTAACCAAATTTAGGGGTGTATGAGAATGTGAGAGATTTTAATGGATTTTTATGGAGTTTAATTGATTTATAGAGATTCCATATAAAATTTTGATTCAATTCCCTCAAAATCTTATGAGAAGAGGTGAGATTTGTAGATACTTAAAATACATTACGAAATCTCTCTAATTCCCTCTAATTCCTCAACTTTCTCAAATTCTTTAAAATCAATTTCTAATTGAATACACCTGAAATGTTATAAACTTCTTTAAAATCTTAATTGAATACATCTGGATTTCTAAGGATTTTAATAAACTATTTTAAAATTCTAATTGAATACATATAGAATTTCAGAGAATCACTTAAAATTCTGATTGAATACCCAAATTCATTAAAAGAATTAAAATCCCTTAAAATCCCAATTGAATACACCCCTTATACATTTTAAACTCTATAGTTTCTATATTTTGCACAAACCCAATAAACCCAATATAGAACCAAATTTTCAAAACATAATTCTCCAATAAACTGAGTTCTCATGAAGCTATAGTTTCTCAAATTTCCAGATTTGTAACACCTCTAACAATTGAAGTAACCAAAACCTTCAATTTTACCCCATTTTAAACGAATTACCAATCCCAAAACCCTAAAAGCAGAGTTAAACAAAACTAAAGCAACTAAACCGTGCCCTAATTCGTAATTCCAGCCTAAATCATCTGGCGTTTGAGTTTCAACAGTTCCAAAACCGCAGCAAAACCTACAACAGTCCACGTTTCCCTTATACCATCTCCCAAACCCAAACCCGTACCCTAAATTCATTAATAAACAAACATGGTGCTAGGGTCTCGAAATCTGTACCTCCAGTGGAGCTACGAGCAGAAGAAACAGCAAGAAGAAGGAGAAGGAGGACGACGAAGAAGAATTGCAGTTGCAGAGACGCAGACGCAGACGCAGACGAAGGAAGAGCTGACTGAGACTCTGTGTGGGTTTGAATTGAGAGCGGAGAGGATTTGGTCCGAGCTTGAATTTGAGAGGGTGTGTCTCTCGCGCTCGCGCTAGGGCTAACTGTGTGTAGACTGGAAAAGGACGACAATTTGGGCGCCACGTGGTATATATACGACTTGGGGACCCGGTGTCATCTGGTTGCTTTGTTTTCACCGGGTTCGGAGCCTTGAATAACATAGAGAGGTGTTATTCTCATTCCAATGTCTTATCTTCCCACCCACTTTTTTATGAATTTTTTAATTACAAATTTGTCCATTTGTAAAATGACTTAGTTACCCCCTTTTGCATTACTTTTTTTATATAAAAAAAAGAAAAAAAATGTTTGGGAGTGATAACTCTTTTAGAAAATTTATCTCCCTTAAACCCTAACTCATCATTCTCATATCCTTTCATTTAGAGAAAGCAAAAAGAATGAACTTAGAATATGACGTTTCTATGAAAGAAGTAAATGATTATGTCTCTGTTGAAGAGGTAAAAAATAATTTTATGTGGGTCATCTTGATTTGTTGACATGTATATCTCTGTGACTTTTTATCTGAATTTGCATTAGGTTAGGGTGCAATTTGTTTCACGTTTTCATATGAGAATTCCTGGAAAATTGGAATTCGTTTTCATTAGGTTAGGGTAAATTTGTTTACAAAAGCTAATTCCCATATAAAGTGAAGAGTCCAGCGAGGCAATAGAGAGGGCGGGGGAAGTTCCACCAGCGGTGTCACAATCTTGATGGCCCTGCTGCATTGCAGCGACGACCGTGATTCATCTCTCTGATGCTGTTGCTGTTATTCCTTTTTGCTGTCAGCTTGCCATTTCTTGGCAATGTGGTTCTGCTGCTGCTGTATCCGAGCAGCGGTGCGTAGGTTAGATGACGAACCATTTCCGGTGCTGTCATATTAGTGAGGGGTAAAAACTAGGACCATGGAATCCCTTGGTGGCAATAAAAAGAGTCAACTTCTTACCCTATATTGTTGTTCTTTCAACTGCTCGGTTTTCAAGCCATGAGCAGTATTCTTGTTCCTACCGACATCGCCATTGTTGTCCTTGTGACAGTTTATGTGTTTCTTATCATCTTTATCCTTCTATTTGTGCTTTTTATGCTTTCTCTCATTTTTATCATCCTCACTTTTTTACTTTGTTGATGCACAAAACCGAAGATCTTGGAACAACGTAAATCCAACCATGAATCTGCAAGAAATGTAAATAACACAAGATGTATCGTGGTTCACCCCAAGGTTTTGGCTACGTCCACACTGATTATGTATTTATCTGAGGGAGAGAGAGCTCTAAGAGTGAGAGCTTTGACAGGGGGTGAAAGGGTCTAGGAATTGGTCTCCCCCAATTGTGAGGGTGAGGGGTCATTTTATAGAATAAGGACTCCTCACTTATTACATATTTGCCCTTACTTTATTACATAATTACATTTAAGTCCATCGAGTATTTATACGAGATCTAAATATAAGGCCCTAAATATGGTATAAACAGTAGTCCCCCAAGTCTTCAGTCAAGAGAATCTTTTAGCTGAAGACTTGAAATTCAGTCCATGTGTGGGCCGAAGTAACTAGATGTTGTCTTGAACTGATGCTCGATATGAGGTGGTGCTCAATCTGAAATGATGCTCAACTAGAAGTAGCACACGCTGCGAGGCTTATGTTGCCTTGGTTGGCTCGGCTTGTGGCGTTTGAAGGTGGGGGGTCCCTTTTATAGAATAAGGGCTCACTCCTCAATACATGGATGATGGGCTAGAGTTGATGTCTCTAATGATGGTGAGGGAGTCTCTTTTATAGAATAAGGGCTCACTCCTCAATACATAAATGATGGGTTAGGAGTGATGCTCGCAGTGAGGCGGTTGCTCAGCTGGCGGCGATGCTCTCTAACGAAGGTGAGGGAGTCCCTTTTATAAAATAAATGCTCGCTCCTCAATACATAAGTGCTGGGCTAGGAGTGATGTTCACGGCGAGGCGGTTGCTCAGCTGCCGGCGTTGCTCTTTAATGAAGGTGAGAGAGTCCCTTTTATAAAATAAGGGCTCGCTCTTCAATACATGAATAATGGATGCTCTCTAATGAAAGTGAGGGAGTTTCTTTTATAGAATAAGAGCTCGCTCCTCAATACATAAGTGATGGGCTAAATCCCCCAAGTATTTTTCATGAGACCCAGTTGAAGCCCAATATATGGTACATAATGTAATCCCCCAAATCTTCGGTCAATAGAGTCTATTGGCTGGAGACTTCAAATTGAATCCATGTATGGGCTGAAGTGGCAGTTGTTCGAAGGCGGTATTTGTATACCATGCACTGAAGCTTTGTAAGTGAAGCTTTGCAAGTGAAGCTTTAAAACTAAAGCTTTGTAAATGAAGCTTTTGAAACTGATTGACATGAGTGATGCTCATGAATGTTTATGTTGATTGACATGAGTGATGCTCATGGATGTTGTCATTAGTGATGCTCATGAATGTTGACATGAATGATGGTCATGAATGTTTATATATGATTGTCATGAGTGGTGCTCATGAGTGTTTATGTATGAATGACATGAGTAATGCTCATGTATAATTTAGAGTATTGGGCGTACTTTTAATCACCTGGTTGGTGACCTGAAGGAGAGTACGGGTTGTACATTTCATCACCTGGTTGGTGACATGAATGGCTAGTTGCCAAATGATATTAGAGTACGGGTTGTACATTTCATCACCTGGTTGGTGGCATGAGTGGCTAGTTGCCAAATGATATTGGAGTACGGGTTGTACATTTCATCATCTGGTTGGTGGTAATAACAGCAGGTTGCCGAATAATTTTGGAGTACTGGGCGTACTTTTGACCACCTGGTTGGTGGTAATAGCGGCAGGTTGCCGAATAATTGTGAAGTACTGGATGTAGTTTTGGTCACCTGGTTGGTGCTATTTTGGGCTTATGGGCCTTCGCCCTCTACAAAACATTCCAGCCCATTTATTTTGGGCTTTGCTGTTTTTTTAATTTTTTTTATTTTTTTATTACCCTCTGATGGGGTTTATACAGATATCTCCGAAAGATAAGAAAAATAAATCACATCATACATCTGCCAAGAAAAGTAAATCACATCATTCTGGTAGGGTGTTTATTCCTTGCTTTTGCTTTCTGCTTTTGCTTTCTCTTTTCCCTTTTGGCAGATGGCAGACAACGCTTCCGTATTGGTTGAGGAAGTGCACAGGCAATTATCAGCTATCATAACTGGGTTTCTTGGGTCATCCTCGGGAATATTTCTTTCAACCTTGCCGACAAGATCTGCACCGACATAAGCAACTTTGGTATATATGCCTCCTCCTTTTTTCTTTTTCTGCTGTTTGAACACAAGCTGGTGTACTCCAGCTGTAAAACCCCATTAGAGTTCTTTTCTTTCTGCTTTTCTGCTTTTGCTTTTAGCATGTTCAACCAAAAGCAAAAGAATCCCCAATTGTGCCCCTGCTTCCTTGCTTCTCTTCCCCGTTGGCTGCAAATAATTTCACCTCCTCCTCACCAATCCCAGCTGCCCCACCAGTTATCAGGGTCACCTTGTCTTTCAACCTTAGCTTAGACATTGATTGATGAGAGTGCTCAAACTTGTAAATGAGGCTCTTTTTTTATCTGCATCTGCTGTTTGTCTTACAAATCCTTGATTGCTCTATAGTCGCCAAATGCATTAAAAGGATGTGTAGCCTGGGTACTCCCACTGATTAATATGCACCTCCTCATGTATTCCAGTGATCAATATGATTCATCATTCAATAGAATGTTGAGGAGCGTAAGCCGGAGATAGATGTGCAGTCAGGGTACTCTTACTGGAAAATGGCGGCCAGGGACTCGGGCTTGGCCAAGAGGTAAGCAGCGTGCCAGGGGTCACGCAGGTCTTGCAGGTAAGCTGCGACTACGCCGGCAGAGTCATCTCCGACCAACTTGATCTTCATGCTAAACCATCCAAATCTGTACTTTCAATTGCATCTGAAGATGAGGCGTATCGGGGGAAGCGCAGTCCAGCAGTGAAGGGCTTCAGATAGAGAAGTGAAGGGGTATGAGGAGCGAGAGTTCTTATGGAAGCGTGGAAGAGTGAGGTCCCAAAATGTATGAGTTTTGAAGCCGCTGACATTTACTCTCGAGATTTTTTCTTCTGGGTTTTGTTGTTAAAGAAAGTGTGTGTGTTTGATTCTTCTTCTTTAGAAAAAGTACGGTCTGTCAGATTGGCTACGTCTGTGTCATACGACACCGTTTTGGAAATGGCGGGAAAGTGGTGCTATTTTCTCTTCTTCTGCTTAAGCCAGACGAAGCCGGAGGTGTGGTTGTAGCCAAACTCGACGACGTCGTCCAAGGGAAGGAGGCCACGTGGTAGGCACATTTTGTTGAGCAGCTCGCGGGACTTCTGCCTGCACAGGGCCTCGCCGTGGTAGATCTCAGCGTCTTCTCTGTGGCTCGCGATTTGTTGGGCTGACATTTGTGTATTGAAAGAAAGAGAGAAAATGAGGGAGAAGAAAATGTGGTTGAGTTTATGAGTTTTCATTTCTTTATTTTTGAGAGATGAGTTTTGCAGTGACTTTGCGGGTGTTTGGTTCATAGGTTTTTACAGATTCACGATGCATATTGTGGTGAGGTTTCATGGTGGTGAGATGAAAAAATGAAAGAGAACCGACATAGCTTTTCATGTCGTTTCCCACAGACGACGCCAAATATTGATGCACAAAACCGGAGGTCTTGGAACAACATAAATCCGACCGTGAATCAGCAAGAAATGTAAATAACACAAGATGTATCGTGGTTCATCCCAAGGTTTGGGCTACGTCCACACTGATTATGTATTTATCTGAGGGAGATAGAGCTCTAAGAGTGAGAGCTTTAAGAGGGGGTGAGAGGGCCTAGGAATTGGCCTCTCCCAATTGTGAGGGTGAGGGAGAGAGAGCTCTAAGAGTGAAAGCTTTGAGAGGGGGTGAGAGCACCTAGGAATTGGCATCCCCCAATTGTGAGGGTGATGGCTTCTTTTATAGAATAAGGACTCCTCACTTATTACATATTTGCCCATTCCTTTATTACATAATTACATTTAAGTCCCCCGAGTATTTATACGAGGTCTAAATACGATGCCCTAAATATGGTATAAACAACTTTAAGTTATAAATTTCTTGTAGTCTAATTTAATTAAGTTGTACTTTTATGCAGGTGTTCTTGAAATCAGGTCATCCAATTCCTCCTATAGCGACAAATTGAGAAAGATACTGTGAACCATGGAGTTTAGAATAGGCTACTCCCTACATTGATTGTGGATGCAAATTTCTTCCTCCTTGATCTTGGACAATTTTGCACCTACAAAACAATTAACATCTTAGGTTAAGGCCAAGAGCCTCACGCGCCCACGATGAATGGGGAGGGCTTTGGCCGAAGAACCTCCGATGCTAAAGTTAGAATTTAGAGAGAAAGAGTGTTTAGGGAATTTTGAGATTTTTGCCAAAGTGTTGGAATTAGTTTTTGGTGAAAATGGGTGCCTATTTATAGAGTTAGGCTTTGCCCAATTTTCCCAAGGTGTGGCCAGCCACTAATGGGTTTTGGTGGTTATAGTTTTGGCTTAATTAGCCAATTTATTGGCTAATTAAGTATAAAAGAAATAAGTAGGACGTTACAAAATTGAATAGTTGTGCAAATAGGGTAATAAAATGGAAAAAAGTGTGAAAAGCTAGGGAAAAAGGGGGTGGCCGGTCCATCACTAGTTTGGGATTGAGTGGGATATATGTTGTGGTTATTTGGATGTTTTAATTGATGTTTAATGGATTAATTGGGTAATTAATCCATTAATTAACCAATTAATATAATTTTGGAGTAAATATTTTGGAGGTTACGGGATTTGATGAGATGAATATTGAATTGTTACCTTTTTGGAGCATTTTTTAGCTGCTCGTGTGTAGGAATCCCGGTGTGTCTCAAGGGTAGTTTGGTCATCTTTTACTAAAAAATCCACGGGTCGCCTTGTGATTATTTTTGGCTCCACAAATGCCCCCACACCTGCTGGGCTATTCGTAGGAAAGGGCAACAGGTGTAGAGATCTTCTTGCTCTAGGAAACTTAGAACTGCTTCCTATTTTGATGTAGATTCCCTTTTTAATGTGAAATTAGATCCTTCTAGGAAAGAGAAATAAATTTCTCTCAAAGCCTATTTAAGTCCACCTTAAGTGGGTTGTTAAATAAACTTTGGAAAGCGATTTATTCTACCCTACAAGAGAGAGAAAGCTTAGAGGATATTTGTTCCCCCTCCTCTAGCAATCTTCTACATCTTGCCCGTGCAAATGACCGTCTTTCATTGTTTTCCTCGCCTTCTTCGTGCCGCACTGAGGTAAGAAAAATTAATTTTCCTTGTCTTCTTCTTGGATGGTGCTACCGCGGGGCAACCGTCGGCTGGCATGGGCCAGGAGTCGGCTCGACATAGGCCGAGGATGTATTGTGGCAGGGACCACTACTTTAAGCTGCTTGACTTGGCTAGAACCAAGGGCAGCTTATGTGGTTGGGGCCGTGGATTGTGGCGTTGGGGCACAGTACTAGGCGAGTCACATGGCTTATGTCCTTTTAGGCTTTTGGCCATGACGCGAGTTAGGCCAGTGATTGAGAGAAATGAAGAGGTTGCGAGCCTCATGAGCTGCTGGAATGTTGGGTTGAACTCCCCTGCTAGGTACCACGATTGGCGTTGGCTACTTTAACTTTCTTCGTCAGGAGAATTGTGGGCTGCTCCCAAAAGAAGAGGTGAATAGGATCAAGGCAGATGCATTGGCTCGTCTAATCACTATTTGTGGATCCTGCTGCAAGTGAAGGTGGGAAAAGGGATCTTCCCTGCCTGCTCAAGAGATACCGGCTGAGAAAAAACCAAAGACTTATTTCGCTCGCGCGGGTTTGCCGATTGCCTCCAAGCTTGTGATTGACTTGACTTTTTCCAAGGGGACGAAAAATAAGGCTGCTAGATCTGAGCATGTGGCGTCTGCCCTGTCAATAATGGCTAGTACGATTGCTGATAGGATTGTTCGGCATAAAGGTCCTGTCATGCCCCTAATGCCGAATTTTGTACCAAGACGTCTGTTGGGAGCTAAGTCTGGTTCACCTTTGGAGAGGCTTGCTATTATGAAGATCGATAAGGTGGACTCTGCTGCTAAAGTGGCGCCAAGGCCCATTCTTTATGCTGCTGAAACTAATTCGCCTGCTGGGAATGAGAAGACTACTTGCGTAGGCAGCTGTGAGAAATCCACTAAGCCTGCTTCTGGGGAGGCTGCTGAGATCTATGTACTTTTAAAACCAAATCTCTTAAAAACATAGATGTTTGTGCCAAGTTTGTTGATGGCGTTAGAAAGGTTGTTTGCGCAAGCTCGTTTTCGAAGCATACAACCCAATATAAAATGATTGCTCTGCTTGCTATGATGCAGATACAGCAAGGCTACTAAGGAGATGGCAAATACTATGGCAGATTCTGAGCTCGTTGCTTTGAAGAGGTCTAATATTTCTGCCCCCACTTCTTTGCAGCTTGAAACTGCTCGCCAAGAGATCGTTGACTTGAAGACTTAGATTCAAGATCTTAAGCATGTCATTTCTGAGATTCATTCTGCTGCAAAGGATGAAGAGTTGATTGCTGCTTATAACCAAGTGATCCACTTCAAGAGAATCATCGATAGGCTTGAACCCCAAGTGTTGGAACTTCAAGGCATACTGAAAGTCTTCTCTATTTCTCCGGAAGACTTGTTTGATTTTACTTTTGAGGCTTCCATTGGTGAAGTGGTTGGAGAAGTTAGTGCCCAAGCTGGGGCAGCCGAGGGTGAAACACCGGATGATACCGCTGCTAAGAGCATCGCGACTGCTGAAGGTGTGGCGACGGAGTAATCGTGGGATGTCCAAGCTGCTATGGTCTTCTAGGTAGCCTTTAGGATTTTATTTGTTTTTCCTTATAGCTCTTGTTTTGCTTGAACTCCTTCAGCCTTTGCTAGTTGTTTATAAACATGTTTTCCTTCACTTTTCTTCATCTTCCCTTATTTTGTTCATGTCCTAACCTTTAGACTTGATAGACCAGTGGTAGGCATGCTACTTTTTTATAAGCAGACAAGCCCGCGTAGCCTATGCAGCCGTAGGTGTTGGTGTAGAACTTTGCAAAGTTGTTAGCCATAGGGTTGGCAGTCGGATGCCTTACTTACAGAAGCTGACAAGTCCACGTAACCACTATGCTATTAACCTTGGCTTTCTCCAATTTCGTAAGTTGGGTAGCAAGTATCACAATACTTTAGGACTTGGTGTAGGTTGTTCCGCGCTTGGCAGAGGTGAAGCTTATCGACTACGTAGCATGTCGGCAATGGATAAAACTTTGTATATGCGCACTAGCTTGTTTAACCTTTCACAAGAATGTGCGGTTGTATAAGTCTAGTGCGGCTTTACTGCTTGAAAGGCAAGCTGTAAGTAGTCTTCTAGAATCCGTAGGCTACCTTAGTGCACTCGGTAGTAGTTTTAAGGTTCTAGGGCAGCCGTATGTAGGGCGTACTGCATAATGTACCCCCTCCGTCTCTAGGGCCCGGTTCCCCGCGGATTAGGCCAAGAGACCCAAAATCTTTTAGTTAGCTAAGCCTTGAAAAAGACCATTATGGCTAATTCTAGGAATCCCGGCGTAAGCCATCGTGCATCTAGTTATACTAGGGCAGCCAGGCTCATCCACGTCTGGATATTCGGAGTGTAAAGTTTATCCTCTCGTCTTGGAGAGCTGACCCATATAGGTGTCGGGGAATTGGTTTACCCTCTCGCACTGGAGAGCAATTAGTTTATCCTTTCGCACTGGAGAGCATGGTTGGCCCCTCAGGGGGTGCAATTCCTGCGATAGGTCCCTGAGAAGGGCGCAGTATTCTTTTGAAGTGCTGGAGTGATCAGTTGTTGTAAGCATGCAGCTGAGCCAAGTTGTGATTACTTCTGAATTCCTCATTGAAAAACGAGTGAAACAAATGAGAACTTAGTTGTAAGGTAGGAACTGCATAACAACGGATAGTCATCGACTTGTAAGGTGGCACCCGTCGAGCTTCTTGAGTCTTCGGGTTTTGATGTAGTGGGAGGTCACACATGGTACTTCCTCAGATTGAAGGCGTTCCACTGCTTTTCGATCTTTTTGTCGTTTCATGGTGGCGAGGGTGTAATTACTCTTGCTGCCTACTCTGTTGATCTTGTACAAACCTTCCCATATGGGATCCATCTTTTTAGAGCCTTATCCTCGGGCAGTGATGAAGGCTTTTCTTAGGACTAGATCTCCGGGCTAGAATTGTCAGATCTTAGCCATTTTGTTGTAGCTGGAGAGGAGCTGGTGCTGGTAAGTTACGATGCGAGCGATAATTTGCTCGCACTTCTCATCTGCCAGATTTAAGTTTGTGGCCATCTCCTTACGGTTGCCTTCGGGGCATCGTTGGGCCGCTATGTTGCGTTGTCAAGGCTAGGCTTGAAGGCGCAGTAGGGAGCCGTGGAGCTGAGGCCATGTTACATGTAGCAGGAGATGCTCAACTTCCGGTATTAAGCCATTCTATAGTTGAATAATGGAGCAAGGGTCGGCTAGGGCCTTGTGACGCGCAGTAGGAGGTAGTGCTCGACTCCCAGTACATATTGCTCTTACGTAGAATCTTCTGGGGCGACGAGGATAAAACTTGCTTCTGAGTGTGTTCGTTTGCCCTTGGCGTGTCTTTTGGGCCGAGTTGTTGCGTTCATCAGAAAACTTTGCATCTGCCATGGTCTACGCCTTTATCGTCACGGGTTTGGTTTCGACGAAATAGTGCGTCATGATGAGGACTGCGTGCGTTTAAATGTAAAACTTAAGCTTTTGGGTTATAAACTATCGCCAAAGTTAGCTTTTGAATTTTTAATAGCATCGAGGAAAGCTTTTGAACTGTAAAATACAAGTAGTCGGGCCCCCATCCATTCTCGCATGATGGTAGAGCTTATTGCTACTTTATATACCGTCAAACATGCAAATAAGTCCTCCGCTGCTTTTAGGGAGGTGATGTCGGGTACTTCTTCAAGTCCTTGAATGTGCACTGGCAAGCCTCATCCCAAAGTGCATGCTTCTCTGCCAAAGCAAAAGAGTCTGCCAGAGTTAGATCTTCTTTCATGATTAATTTTTCGAATATCGGGTGGTCTGTTGGAAGGCCTTTTTGGAAAGCTGCTCTAACTATCGAGTCATTGCCTCTAACTACCCTTGCCTTCTCTACTTTGAATCTCCTCACGTAGTCACGAATTGACTCTTTTGAGTTCTTCTTGATGTCAAACAAATGGTCGGACTTCTTTTTTATTGAGCGATAGAATGAATATTCTTTGGTGAAAACCAAAGAAAGTTCGTAGAAATTCCGGATGGATTATGGTGGCAGGGTGTAGAACCAATCTTGCCCCTCGCCTTGTAGAGTGGTGGTGAATATCTTGCACATAAGGTCATCATTGTTTCGATAAAGGATTACTGCACTTCGGTAGTGCTTTAAGTGTCTCTCCAGGTCTTCATCCCCTTTGAAAGATGTGAAATGTGGCATGCTGAACTCACGTTGAGGCTCTGTCTGCTCGATCACATCCATGAAGGGTGACCTGCTTATGTTGGTCATGTTCCGTCGTAGTGCCTCGTCGGTGACCTCGTTGCGTTGGAAATCATGCAATCGCTTGGTCAAGAATCTCTCTACTTCTTCCTGAATTTGCCTTTGTTGAGGTAGCGGAGCTTTCGGCTGCCCCCAGTCATGACTTGTTGGTCTAGGCTACTCTTCCATGTGTTTAGCTCGTCTATACCGTGGATGCAGTGCATGTGGTGCGTTCTTAGCAGCCGAGCGAGTTCTTCGCAAGCTGCTAGTTAAACTTGAGATGGATTGAGCGACTGCTTCTCTCCGTCCGTCGTGCTGCCTACTCTGATGTGAGGTGGATGATGCTCCTTGTGGGCTTAGCCACGAATGAACATTTTGCTCGGAATGTTGCTCATGTTGACTATCGGAGTGTGACCGCAACCATGAATGTATGCTCATCCGTGGGCCTAGTCCAGAGTGCACACTCCTCCGCGTGCTAAGACAAGAGTATACGCTATCTTAAGGGCCCAATCAGGAATGTACACTGCCTGAACGTTCGGCTCGTGGCTGGTCGAGTGGATGCTTGCCAAGACGCTGCTGGAAAGGTTCGTCTGCCCTTGTCCTACTTCGGGATACCTCGTATAAGGCACGTTAGATCCCGATGCGTTGCAAAAGTTGATTCACCAAGGTTATCTGTTGTGCAAGGCCGCTCGTCAACTCTATGACTTGTCGAGACAAGTGTTGTTCGCCATTTGGATTGGAAGAGCTTGGAATGAATGCACTTCCTTGGGCAGTGGAAGGGTGGTAGACTCAGAGCGCGAGATTTGAGTTGGGAAATGTCAAATCAGCGAAAAAAATGTGGTGAGAATGCCCCCGGCTCGATGGTAGGTCCGGATGGTTGAGATAGTCTTGGGCCGACTTGGGCTGCTTAGAAAGCCACGGGAGCAGGCTGGGCCACGAGAGCAAGCTGGGTCATAAGAGTGGGCTGCTCGACGGGAGCAGGTTGGACCACGGGAGTAGGTTGCTCGTTAAGAGCAGGCTGGGCCACGAGAGTAGGCTGAACCACGGGAATGGGCTGTTCGTCAGGAGCAGGCTGGGCCACGAGAGTAGGCTGCTTGGCGGGTGCAGGCTGGGCTGTGAGAGCAGGTTGGGCCGCGAGAGTGGGCTGCTCGTTGGGAGCAGGCTACTCAACACGTGATGCATGTGAATGCGAGGCTTGGGCTCGGACGCGTGCAAGCTTGGATGGCACGGCTTAGGCCGTGGCCTTGGTGCCGTGAGCCTTGGATGGCACGGCTCAGGCCGTGGTGAAAGCACCATGGACCTCGCCACGGGTGGCTACCGAGGTAGCCACCATGGTGGAAACTCGTGGTGGTGGTGCTGCTCCACTTATTGTCGCATTTAGCCTCACGAATCTCCGCAATCCCATTTCTTGAACATTAGAATTTTCACTTGTGGAATTTTCTAAATTTCTAGCTATTATATTTTACTTGTACGTTTTATCAAAGAATCTTTGCAAGTAAAAAATTCTAATAATAAGAACGTATGAAAAATATTAAAATGGACTCGAAAATAAAGAAAAAACCTTTTTGTGCGAGAGTCTTCTACGAGTATGGATTTCAACTCTCAATGAAAACACCAATTTATGGATGCAAATTTCTTCCTCCTTGATCTTGGACAATTTTGCACCTACAAAACAATTAACATCTTAGGTTAAGGCCAAAAGCCTCACGCGCCCACAATGAATGGGGGGGGGCTTTGGTCGAAGAACCTCCGATGCCAAAGTTAGGATTTAGAGAGAAAGAGTGTTTAGAGAATTTTGGGATTTTTGCCAAAGTGTTGGAATTAGTTTTTGGTGAAAATTGGTATCTATTTATAGGGTTAGGCTTTGCCCAATTTTCCCAAGGTGTGGCCGGCCACTAATGGGTTTTGGTGGTTATAGTTTTGGCTTAATTAACCAATTTATTGACTAATTAAGTATAAAAGAAATAAGTAGGAGGGTACAAAATTGAATAGTTGTGTAAATAGGGTACTAAAATGGAAAAAAGTGTGAAAAGCTAGGGAAAAAGGGGGTGGCCGGTCCATCACTAGTTTTGGGATTGAGTGAGATATATGTTGTGGTTATTTGGATGTTTTAATTGATGTTTAATGGATTAATTGGGTAATTAATCCATTAATTAACCAATTAATATAATTTTGGAGTAAATATTTTGGAGGTTACGGGATTTGATGAGATGAATATTGAATTGTTACCTTTTTGGAGCATTTTTTAGATGCTCGCGTGTAGGAATCCCGGTGTGTCTCAAGGGTAGTTTGGTCCTCTTTTACTAAAAAATCCACGGGTCGCCTTGTGATTATTTTTGGCTCCACATTGATCGTATACAACATTTCAAACTCATTGTAGGGTCTACTGTTATAACTAGAGAGATCGTGGAGCTTGGCGAAAATTGAAGCTGGTAAGCAGCGCCACCGTGCTTATCCGTCAGACAATTCCAGATTCTGTTCATAGTATTTTTTTTATCCAGTAAACTCCCGCATTTCGATGCTTTTCTGTATTTTTGTGAATAGATTGCTCTTGGTTTGTTCCTCAGGGAACATGAATTGGGATTTTTTATGTCAAAAACAAACAGTCAATATCACCTTGGCATGACAAAGTGTGCACAAATCACTTACAGCATACCGGTCCGTCAAATGGCATCAGAAGAAAATGGCATTAACAGTTTTGATTCCTAGAGAAGGGTAATTTCAACAGAAGATCGTCCATAAATGCTGCTTAAATCCAAAGTTAATATATGATGTACTCGATTACAATTTTCGGAAGATAACTCTCAAATATCTATAATAGAAAAACCAAATACAAGATAGCCTTACGGATAATGTTATCGTATTGGGCTACAATTGAGCATTCTGTTCTTCTATCAAAGAGTTAAATATGATGCATCTTCACATTTCCTCCCTTGTCGTGGCGCCTTCTTTTGCCCACCTTGAACACCCTTTTGGATTTCTTACTTACCCCACCAGCAGGCTTCAATGCAGCTATTCTTTCATTGACAGCATCCATGTCCACATCTATTAGAAGCATACAACATCCACATGGTTAAAGTTGAAAATAGCGGACAGATAAATTAATTGATGCTGAGTAGTTACAAAATACTATACGTCAATGACAATGTGAATGCGAATTGCTATGCATCTCAAAAAGGACACTCAAATTGGAATTTGGAAAGGACATATGGTTTTTTTTTCTTCTTTTTTTTTCCCGATTTTTAGAAGGTTTGTTTATATTCAAAGCAATTTATCTCTAATTATATATAGGGTTATTTTAGGAATAATAGTGGGTGGGAAAATAACATTTTAATTTTTTAACTTTTTATAGTAGGTGTAAATATAACGTAGGTGGGGAAATAAAACAACATGGTGGGTTTAGCAGCTCTCATAACATATGGGTTTGGATCCACTTTAGCATAAGGGCCTGTTTCCAATTATGTCTCTTTGTTTTTCTTTGATTTATTAACAAAAAAAAATTTTTGTGTTAACAAACGATGTTATCTACCCTAAGAGGCGGGAGAGTATGATAAGCCTCACAATAATACAGTTTAAATTTGTCTTTGGCGAGAATCGAACCTAAAACCTTTTACTTATAGTTAATTTCATTTTATGGCCACAAAAATTTTACTCTCACTTATAGTTAATTTCATTTTATGGCCACAAAAATTTTACTCTGGTTTAGTGTATTCTCAACATAATTTTGGATCATCAAATTTTAGCGTTCAATCTTTAACCAAGAATCTAACGGCTCAAACCCTTACTACAACATACTTTGGAGCATACTAAAAAACCCCAATCACCGACCACTTTCGGTCCAACCGAAAAGCTGATTTGATTCAGTCGACTTCAACAGTAGCCGGGAATGGTGAAAATGTTTTATCAAATATGCGTGCAAGTGCTTGACTGAAAAAACAATGAGGGAGGTAGAGACGTTGTCCCTTTATACTTCAAAAAAGTCATCATGCATCCCTCTGCCGGGCACAAAACTGAATTTCGAAGGGGAAGACAATTCTCTGGTCATCTCAAAATAATGGGTTCATACAATGACTAATTATTTTTACCACCATTCAGTAATAATATATTCCTGAAATAATCATCACTTCATCACATTTAAATATCATGCCTGCATCCTAGTTTGTCTTAGGTATCCGGTTTGGGCTCTCACTTGAGCTCTCTACTGAAGATCCCGAATCCTCGTTGTCCAACCTTATCCGTGCTTGTGCTGGTGCCTGGTCTTTGGCTGCTATCAGGTCTTGAACCAGGCGAGTTTGAATCTGATGGGATCCTTTCTGATACACCTTGTCTAGCAGGAGCATCACGTTTCGGATTGCTAAATATCCCGAAACCAATTCCTGGAGTACGGGGAGCGCTAGGACTTGAGGGTTCTTGCTTGGGGATATCATTAGGAGGAGGATTCGAGTTTCTAAATACAGGTGCATTCGTCTGAGCTTGCCTGGGTTCTCCCACTGGTGAGAAGGGTGGCGTCGGGGTTCCTGTTCTTTGATATGGAGTATGGGGCTCTCTCATTCCCGGTCCCCTATTATCCATTCCTCTTGTTGGTGAGAAGGGCAAGTCAGTTGGTGTTCCTGTTCTTTGATATGAAGTGTGGGGTTCTCTCATTCCCGCCCCCCTATTATCCATTCCTCTTGTTGGCGAATAAGGATTCCTCGACTCATTATTTCCGTGCCTATTTTGAGTCCCATAAAAGGATTCTCGCGAGGGCAGTGGAGCTGTGCACGCTCTTGTAGGTGTGACATTCAACTTGTCTGGATCACTAATATCTGACTGAGAGGAGGCTCTTTGTGGCACAGTCGGATTATGAACCTGTGAAGTAATGCCACTTGCATCCTCACTACCCTTCTTTTGAGCCTCAGGGCTAGTTTTTTCAACAGTTTTTTTTGCACCGCCCTTCTTTGATGGGCCAAACTTCACATGCCTGACAATTATAAATGCCTCTTTTCCTTTTCCTAGCGTTGGCTCACATTCGATGAGAGCTACATCTTCTATCTGCAAATGGTCGTCTAACTCAGAGTGGGAGAAAAGGAAGACAAACAGTAATGAATACAAAACAATGACAAAAGAGCATCTGGCAATACCAACACAGTGAGACGAGAAAACAATTCTCCTAAGTCCTTATCCTCAGCATCCGAGGCAGTACACTGTTTCAGATCCATACAACACAATCAGGTAAATATAAGTTAATTCTTGTAATTTAACTGAAGGATGCTGTGATAGATCCATGCAACAGACATATTTAGCAAAAACAACACAATGTATCCCATGATTCTACAAGGTGTTCGCTTAGACAAGCATACATATGAACAAGTTGCAGTAATAAATAAAATAAGTAGAGAAATGCATCTGTCTTTTAATGGAATAAGCAAAATATAGGGAAATCGATGTATCAAGAAATTAACAAATAACAGTACTATGTTCTAGGTCGGCTTTTTTTTTTTTTTTTTTGGGTCAACTTCTAGGTTGACTTATGATGCAACTTTTGGCATTTTTTAAAAGGGCCAAATTTTTATCAAAGTTCCTATAAACTCTTTCAAAAGCTCGTTGTGTAAAAATATCTAGATTTTAAACCAAATAAACCCCCTCCTGCATTCAAGTTCACTATTTTAAGAGTCATTTGTAAATAAACAAACTCTGTAGTTATCAATTCCCACAACGCATTTTTTGAGGAAAACATGAATAAAAGCCAATAGGCTATAGCTACCATAGCAAACATGAAATCCAGAAAAACATTGGAATATTTATCTCCCCCATTGCCAAAGTCTCACTTGAACTCCTCCATTAAAGAGAGTGGTGCATACAGAATCATCATGACATTGTTTTTCTTTATAACCCTGAACTCAGAGATTTCGTTTGAACTGGAGCATTGAGAAAATTATGCAATTTCAGTTTTAATTACATAAATCTAACAGATCACAGGTGTTCGCCGACAAGTCCAGACAAGTCAGACAAAATCTTAAGAAGATTGCAATTTCAGGTTAAGTTACAGAAAGTTGTGACATATAATTATTTGGATTTGAACTTTGAAGTGATGCAATGTTTCGGAGATTGTGTAAATGGTCTGTCATCTTGATTATTTTTTGGTGATCATATGAAGGCTTTGAGATATTTTATTAGAATTGTCAAATAGGATTTTTCTTATGCAAAAGGGAACTTAAGGCGTTTGTAGTGTTTACACGGATAGGAAAAGGAATAAGTACCTTCACCCGGTAACCTTTCTCCATAAATCTCTTCACCATATCAGCTTTCATCTTTAGGTCCTTGGCTTCCTGAAATCAGTAGCAGTACGTATTTTGTAACATCAGAACTCGCAATGTGTTTCAAATCATAACATCGCTACATTGATACTCAAAATGTAATCACCATATTCATCAAGAGATGAAAATAACAACAGAAATGGTCCAGCCAGCGAGGTGACTTGCTTACCCAATGTATACTATATATCCCAGTATAGCAACAAACACCAAGACATATAAAGTATTATAAAGACAAATTTTTATCTCTTAGTTTAAATCTAATTATAAGATTAAAAAAGATACTATGACAAAAATTCTTTATTTTGAGTTCAATTTTCCTGTTATCTTCAAGCAACCCATACAGAAGCAACATATTTTCTGTTAATCTGAAAAAGTGACATTTGCTCAAAGATGTATAAATTGATGGTGGAAGGAAACACAGAGCACTTGAAAAAATAACTTACAGTTTTTGGAGAAAACTTCACTTCCTTAGAATCTGCTCGCAAAGTCTTGTCAGACTGCATAGATTACAAATCTTATTAAAACACTATAAGCACATCACCAAAATAAAAACTCTAGCACGACATCATAGGAAAGGCTGCAAAAAACCAAAAACAAAAACAGGGGGGAGAAAGAAGTGGACCGCCCTGGAATTACTAATATGGGTTTTCAATAGAATTAACTTAAAACTACAGTCCACTATGGACAATTTGACATCTAGTAGATCTGCCGAATAATGCTCATTTGACTCTACAGAGTGTAATGAATGGAGGTATCACTATATTAATGTTACCATACCTGTTACCTGTTTTTAGCATCATCGTGGCCATTAAAAGATCAGTGGTGCAAATTTTTACATCGTTGAGAATATGGGGTGTGTTTCCCCTCTCCCAACCCAAAACACTTGAGCACAAAAAGCATAAAATTAAGGAAGCAATGAAGACCACAATGTTTTCAAAAACACTTCCATCCCAAATCCATACCCAGACAAAAAGGTTTCGATTGATTCTGAAGTTAGAGGCGGGGGAGAGAGGGAGAGAGAGAGAGAGAGAGAGAGAGAGAGAGATCTTATCATTTACTTTTTCACTTTAACATCAAAGGACAAGGCATAAATATACACCATAACCTACCTTAATTTTCAGCTTCTTTTTCTCCCTTAATTCCTTTTTGTACTTCTCTTTGTGGAAATCCATGATTTTACAAACAGGAGGATCAGCCCTGGCTTCAACCTGTGCAAAATACAACAAAAGTTATTGGTAATCACTAATCAATAAGAGAACTAATTCATTGTCAGAGTAGATCAAACAAAATCTGCAACTAAATAAAAATGTGTTTTAAGTTAACCATTCAGATAAGGATCAAAGAATTAAATATCATAGCTCAAATGACGGAGAAAGTAACATGAAAAACCCCTCTCAGTCTTGTATTGTAATAAGAAACAAGAAAAGATAATTGATTTGGAGAAAGTTAGGCATCGTTACATGATTAAAAAAATTACCTCAACTAAATCAAGGTCGAGTGTCCTTGCCCGTTCCAGAGCTTCACGCCTTGAGACAATAAAATGCTCTGCATATATAAATAAATTAGAATGGCATATGATAGAGGTCCACTACACTCCTACTCTACCTCCAGCTCATAATTTCATTGAAACCACCCTCTTTTAATACAGAGAGAACTCTTCCATTCCCTTCTCCTATTGACACTCTCATAACTCTCAATACTCAATTCACTCCCTTTGAGTATTTAGTTTAGAACCGCCAATTCACAAGACAGGCTGTCATTCACTGGAAGATGATTTCCAATAAAAACTGTTAGTTTTTGCTTCTCAGTTCTCCGCCATCAACAGTCAGAAACTGTTTGATGAACCATTTCATTCTCTTACCTTCTTTCCTTTTCTTCACAAGTAAATTCATACACCCTATAAGTATCAACCCAAAATTTCAGCAAGACACCCCTTGGCCTGAATGCCATTTGCTTCCTCCTATCAGTTCCTTAACAAGACAGCATTTGCATCCAAAATACAACATTTTTACACTGTTACCATCATTTTCTCAAAAACCCAATATAGTGTTTGTACCATTACGTCCTAATATTAATTTCAAAGTGAACACACAAAACAAAGTTGATATACATAAACTCATAAATCTTTAATCACTTATAAAAAGACAGTACCTTCATCCAACACAAGCCTAACGAACTCAGCAGTAATCTTCTCATTCAATCGCGGACCGCTCGTGCTCTGCTCTACCTTCTTTGTATTTGTTTGAAACTGAACAATATATGAATTAAAACCACACATCATTCAACATTACCAAAATCATGAATACCCACATATCTCACAAGTCACCCCCAAACATAAAAGCCAAATGTAATATGCCACCTAAACTGCTCACCTCAAAACACAAAACACAAAAAACAAAATAACCACTCAGCACTCCGGTCCAGTGGTAAACCTCAACCTTCGACGCCCATAGATGGAAAGTTCAATACCAAATGTAACATTCTACCTAAACTGCTCACCTCAGAAAACTAAACCCAGAAAAAGGAAAGGAAAAAAAAAAACACGTTCCCAATATCTATCTACAAATAAAGTGCAAAGTCATCCCAGTTTAATCAAATATGACTTACTACGGATTTCTCAATATCATCATATTTTCCAAATTACCCACAAATTACAATAAACATATAAAACATTCAAACCCCACAGAATTGGATAAAAATTTAGATTACCCAGATGATCAGATGGCCATGCGGAGTTAATTACCTGGACGGGAGCAGCAAAGAACCTGACTTTACTGCCGAAATCCGTTGGTCTACCGTGAGGGATCAAATGTGGGATTTCTGAGACGCATGCTTTCGAATGTGTAGCAGTCGGGTTGATCAAAGAGGCGTAAGGGATAGTCTTGGACTGGTAGGACAATTGCCGCAGCTTCGACTGCCCGATTCTACTCCAAAACGCCATCTTTTTTTTTCTGGTTTCACATATCGGACTGCGGCATTGAGATTACAGAGAGAGAGAGAGAGCAAGAGAGAGAGGGGATTCGGGGCGAGTGTCTTCGCAGGGAAAGGAAAACGGGTCGGGTGTTCTAAACCTGGGCCAGGTTATTAAATGGTCGGGTTAGATTAGAATGTGGGCTTAGGTGTAGGCCCATTTCCTATGGATTCAAAGCTTCCCCTGCCCTATTGATTTGTTTTTCTTTCTTGGGTCCAAACGCTCAAGTACGAATGTTTTTCGAGCGGATTCGATTGGAATTTTTCATTTCAAAAGTTTTGAATCAAATAAAAAAATTTCAATTCGGGATTTTCAGATTACTCAAAATTTTTGGAATTAGAGTCATATCGAAATTTTTAGAACATAATTAAGAATTCACATATTTTACGAGTTTGTGAATATTCTTGAACTTTTTTATATATACAAGTTATTGTTCTTTGTTAGTACTTCGAAATAAGTTTGGAAACTCAAAATTCTTGAGACCTCTATATACAATATCAATTTTCATCCAATCTTTTTGAAAATGTTCAGATTCAAGAATCATAATCGAAAATTCAACGGCGAAAATGAAAATTTCAGTCAGAGTTCCACCCCTAACCTTATCGATTTGTTTATTCTCCTCATTGTTTGCATAGCATTGACTTTTCGTTTTACGTTATAGGTTGTTTTTGTTGGCTTGACTAAAAATTAGGTTTGATTTTAGTCATTTTGATTATTTTGTTCCACTGTTGAGTTGACAGTCAAAGTTGCCAAAGCAAAAGATGAGAAAAAAGGACTTGACGATTTGATGGTTTCATCGTATCCGCTTCTGATGAGTCAAATTTGAACACCCATTTGACCTTTTACCTCTTCTGCGATCAAACCGTAAAGCCTCACGTTAATGTCTCAGCATCGTCAGTGTTCATGAGACGTGCGTGTCCTGGTTCTAGAAGAATTATCGAGGAACCAAAAGTAAGCATCGAGACAGTTTTTTCTTCCGATCATCTCTAGACTTCTGCTGTTTTTGATAATGCATAAATATCATAAAATATGAGCTGATTAGTCTATAAAATTTTAATTAATCTCACTTAGAAGTCGGTTTGAAGCATATTCAAAGGAGATGTCAAAATGTTCAAATCAGCAATAACGGTAACAAAAGACAGCATTAATATTTTTCAACTGAGAAGCCAAATCTGATGTGGCATGACATGAATTGACATCTCTCCCCTTTGCTGCCAAATTTGACCGCACCTTCACATTTTTTTAATTAATTATTAAATACTTTTTATTAATTTTTTTATTGGTTTAAAGCATTATCCTTTTGTTTCTTTTCATTCCCAGTGCAAAGAAAATACATATGAATTATTATTTTATGTTTAAAATTTGACATATCGGTTGGAGAGCAAAGGTTTAAAAGATGTCAAAGTGTCATGTAAGTTTTTAAATTTAAATTTTAGATTTAAAATTTGACATCTTATTTGAAGATGGTCTTAACATGTAATATCATCCAACGGAAGACACGTGGGGTGGACCAAGTTTATGGGCCAACTTAAGAGAATAATTAAGATTAAGAAATACCCTAAGTCTATTTTTTGAGCTGCTTTTTTCAAATATCCGACACTTTTCTTTTATAGAGAAAGAGAAAGAGAAAGAGGGAGGGGAAAAGATGTACAAGGAACATGAGTCACAATTATTCACAATGAGGAAGGTGATTTGAATTTTATTATCTTTTTTAATAGGGATCTTTCGATATAGGCGTCTCAATTTTAAATTTTTTAGATCAAACATTCATGTCTTTTAGTGATTTGATTAAACTTTTTTTTGTCATAATTTTGGTGCTATATGCACATTATATTGTAACAAATTTCCTATAATCTAGCATTTTGATTACATTCTTCTCTATTAGAGATAATTGTAAAAAAAAGTTGGCTAGATTCAATTTATTTTCACAATAATGCTACAATTTAGCAATAATTATCTACGATTGAAAATATTTTCTTTCCAAAATAGTTTAAAATATTTTTAAATCCCCCAAAATCAAACGTATCAAAATGAGTTTTTTTTTTAGTACGTTAAGATAAAATAGGATTGAGAATAATATAAATGTACCAATACACAATGTGTACAAAATAAAAATAATGTACTCATATTAACAATATGTATCAAATCAAACGTACCAAAATTGCAAATAAATGTATCAATTAATGATTTTTGTAAATTCGAATGTACCCGCAGATAATATATGCGTAATATATTGTACCTAATAATAATTCGTCAACAACTATACTTAAAAAAAACAGCAAAAAAAATATAATTTCACAAAAAAAAATTGAAAAAATTACACGGGGCTTTTATGTTGATCACCAACTATTTGAAAAAAGAAAAACCATTTGGAAAAAGAAATAATATTAAATGTTTGCATAACAAAAAAAATATATTGTGATCGAAAAAACATATTTGGAAGAAGAGAAAATATAGTTTAATTACTAATATCTCCACTAAATAAGGAAAAGTGCATCCTGCAGATAAAATGATAAATTCAAAAATTATTTTAATTTTAAAAAATAGAGGTGGCTATTGGTAAAAGCACTTTAATCAAATGTTAAAAAAGCACAAATGTTTAATCTAAATGATATAGAAAAATTGTAGGAGATTCTAATTTTCCCTTCATATTACTGCATCATTATACTTAACTATTCTACCAAAGAAAATATGAAAAACCATCAACCAAAGAGCAAACCATTAATAAGCCACTCGAGCTAGTCCACTAGTGAGGTTGGTTGAGACTATATTACGTTTAAAATTCGAAACTCTTCAATATAACAAACGAGAAAAATGCATATATTTAGGGTATGATTATTGATTACGTTCATTGTATGGGGATGAGAATAAATGATTATGAGATAAACAACTCTCCAATTTGAACGAGATGCCTTCATTTCAGATATGTCATACCCAAAACCTATACGACCCACTTTCTTTTTAATTCACTTAAATGTTAATTGGTTTATGAGTAAGAATGATACTTATTCATTCCCAATCCATTCCTTGTCATTAAACATGCACGCATGCCCTTAGAGTCACAATCCAAAATTATAATATATCCGAACTCCTAACACTTCTTCAGATTCGTTTGATGTTTAGAATTTGATTGAATTCGATCATTTTTTTTTTAATTACAAATGATATGACTACTTTAATTTATATTAGGGATGAGGAGAGTTGAACACGGAAGATTTTCAGGCATGTCATACTCAAAATCTATTGGACCCACTTGCTTTTCATTCATTTAAATGTTAATTAGTTCTTGAGTAGGAATGATCCTTATTCATTTCCACTCCATCTTATTCATTTCCACTCCATTCCTTATAAATAAACATGCACCATGCCCTTATAGTCACAATCCAAAATTATAATATCCAAACTCTTAACACTTCTCCAAAACTCATTGATGTTTAGGATTCGATTGGATTTGATTGGATTTGATAATTTTTTTAGTACAAAGCGATATGACTATTTTAATTTATATCAGGGAATGAAGAAGGTTGAACATGGAACGCAGTGGGTTGAAGAATAATACCCTACTTACTAGACTAAATGGACTTGAATGAAGAAATTAATTAATATCAACTTTTAAATTCTAGTTGAAAGTAAAAGATGGATGAGAAATGCTAAGAAAACTCAGTTAAATTAGGATTCTCTATAAACTCTTTGACATTTCACAATTTAAAATAAATTTTCGTGTCAATTTTATAAATTATTTTGCCAAAAGTATGAGTCGTCGAATCCAAATCAATTTAACTCTAGATACCAAACGATGCATTATATTTATATGTCTTAATACTCAAAAAAAAAAAAAAACTCCCATAATCAAAATATTGACAAAAAAACAACAAAAATTAAAATTGATATAAAAGTGGAGGAATAATTTAACTATGATAGCCCGTCCTGAAATATTTTTCTCGGAGATGTGAAAAGACGAAATTGCCCTTAACGTTTGGTGGTGGTGTGTATGTATTGGGCTAAGGATATTAACTAATAGGAATTTCTCCTAAGTTTGGGGACCCTATGGGAAGTAAGCTTTGGTTTGTTGTGATTGGTAGCCCAAACTAAGACTACACTCTCTCTCTCCCACTCTCTCCCTCTCCCGTGTACTCTTTCTCTCTCCTCCCTCTTGGATTTTCTTCATATCCGTACAATCGTACATATGATCTCCAAACCAACCCATTTCTTCACCGATCGAGCTTGTAGACACCATCATCATCTTCATCTCATTGTCACGAACTCATCTATACCATTTTTGGACGTGAAAGCTTCGAAAAACCCGAGAAACCATAACCTCCGGTTTGAGCACTGTTCATGCAGCAGTAAATGCGTGATTTTTAGAGGATTTCAAGCTTATAGGGAGCTTAGGGACCTCTCCACGAAGCTTGGAGAAGAAAAATGACATGATTTGGACGTCGAGAAGTCGAGATCGATGCATTTGAAGATTGGCCAGATTATCGAAGGTCCTCTCGGCAAATTTTCGTGGATTTTAGGTCTCAAAATAGGTATAGTTGTGTTCTACTTGTCCTAAGCTTCAAATTGGTGCAAGTTTTACTGATTTTGGTTAAGAATTGGACGAGATATGAAGGTTTTTGTATTTTTCCAGTTTCCGACGGACGGCGACCAGCTAGGCTAACCGGATAAGAAGATAGAATATTCCATCAAAGTTGACGGAATATTCTGACACCGTCAGGTAGACTTAACGGTTTATGTTGCTTTTTAACGGAATATTCCTAACGGCAGTTAGGATTCCGTCAGGGTTACCCGCGCGTGGGGGCGCATGGGTGGTCGGAAAATTTTTCTAAAAATATGGGGATGTTCGTGGGGTTGTGTAGATCACGTTGGTATATTCAAACATTCCATTTGAGCAATGTATGAGAAGTTATTAACTAGTTTTGTCTATGTGCTTTAAATAATGTTTATTCAGTTATTTCGCATATATGTGAGACCTATCCAAAGGACGAGCGCAGTCAAGGGCGACTCGGAGGCTATGACCATTCGATATACCAGTGAGTGGGCTTTTGGTTTTCAGTATATATTTATATACTTGATATTTTCCCAGAAAATGTGTTTAAATGAAAGTATGCTTTGAAAATGCCATGCCTATTGAATTATTTTTAAACCATGAGTTACAATTGTATGTATAAATGTGATTTGGTGTTGTGGAAGCTCAGGTAAGTTCCAGGTAAGTTTATGAATTGTGAATGTGAATTGAATGGTTGAAATTAATTGAGAAACTTCGAGCTCATAAACCTGCACCCTGGTGATTGTGATTTAGTCAGACATAAGGTACATGCATGTTTATTATGTCACATCCCGCACCCTATGCTCACATTGGATCCAATTTAGGTGCATAGTTTTGTCGTACAAACCATTATAAATGGTTCCGACTCGTAGGTGACTAGCAATTTATCGCACAGATATAATAAGAACGTAGTAATGAGCATAATTATATTACACCCAGTCCTATCGTACAGACCATTACAGTGGTTCCGACTCGTGTGTAGTGTAGTGCCGTATAGGTCACTTGCGATGACTCCGGCTAGATTGACTAATGAGCTATGAATTTAGCCGTACAAACTTCTGCAAGGGTTCTGGCTAATATGTTATTTTTCCATTAATTTATTTTTCATCTGAGTTACTTACTCTGTTTTATATCTTGGCATGGCATACTTATGAACATGGATATGTGAAGCATGATTTGAATATATATATATATATATATATATATATTCTATTTATGGGAAAATTATACATGTTTTACGGCGAGGGGTTAAGGCTTTTGATAATGAAATGGTTTTGAAAAGCTTTATTTTTGCCCACTCACACTTTTTGTTTTACGTCCCTCCAGGTTTTAGATAAGCTTGCTCGTTGGTGGCTCACGAGGATTAGTGGAGGTTTTGACAAATTATCACAAATGTAGGGCATCTTTGGGTGTCGTTTAATTAGTATTTGTCTTCTGGACTGAACTTAGGCTACTTACACTCTAATTGTGTGTTCACACATATTCTAGCACTTGTCTTAACTAGTACTCTTATGAGTTGATTTTTATTTATTCGTATTCTCTTTTATCATTATTGTTTTTGCACTATGCACATGGCTGCATCACCCTCACGTGACGACTAGCATGCCCTGATTCGGGTCGTGGTGTGTCATTAACAGTAAAACACTGCTAATTGTAGATATAGATTGATGCCGGCCGTCAAACTCTAGACAAATAAAGAACAACATGTATGGAGGAATTAATAAACCCCAATTATTTCTCAATAGAATTAGCCTCAGATCTCACCTTTCCAAGTATAGATAGGTTTTGAATTGACAATAGGAAGCTTCCAATTAGTCTAGGGTGACATCTGATGTAAAGTTTACCTAAATTTAAATTCAAAGAGTCAGTCACACACCATCATCAGAGCATCTCAAATGAGATACGAAAAACGTCTTAAAATTGGTATTTTATATATTTTTATTGGCTGGAAAGCTCTTTAGTGAGAAAGATGTAAAGCACTCATTTTAGCAGGAATATATAAATAAAAATAAAAATTTACTTTTTTTTTTTATATCTTTTGGAGGTTGGCCTAGCCAACTAAAAAGGCAAAAATAAATGAGATCTCAAATTTGCATCTCTTTCATTGGAGAAAAATGATACATATTTTGGAAATATAAATGAGATATAAAATGTGGGTTTTACATCTCAAATTTGCATATTTCATTTGAAAATGCCCTTACAACACATGATCATATTTCTATTGTTTTTAAATTGTATATGGATTTCAAATTTTCAGTATTCAATGAAAACATCATTTCCAGCGTACGTATTGATTCTTGCAAAGTCCCGACCACTGACCTCAAGGTTTTTTTCTTCTACTTGGAAAATGACTTAATTTTTTCCCCTATGCAAATGTGAAGTTAGAAAATGACTTGCACCTTACACTTTTAAGTGGTTTACTATTGTTGTCAACAAATAACTGTTAACTGTTCTTTATTTGTGAATAAAGTGATAGGTTGGTATCGATTGACAATTTATAATACATGATTTATTGTTAATATTAGGCTATGATGTAAGACAAGATATGAGTTAATTTCGATAAAGAAAGAAAGATAAAATAAAATGTTTTAAATTTTGGAAAATAAGAATTAAAGTTAGAAAAATGTTGGATTCATTTGATATGACGACAAAAAAGGGATCAAGAAATATTCTGGTGTTAGAATTAGGCGTCTAATATGTCGATTTTGAAGAGAATTGCGAGCAAAACAAGTCATTGATGTTATCATTGTAACTCATTTGTCGTCCAAAACTTCGTTTTAAATTAAAAGCCGGAATTTTCGTTTGTTGTCTGATTAATGTCATTTTAATTTCCTAAGCTTCTGAGTTGCCCAACGGAGTTGTAAGTGATTTATTTAAGTCGATGATGTTATCCTTGTAACTCATCAATTCAAGACTTAATAAAAAAAACTTTTGAGAATTTCTCTCTAAACGGGTGGATTTCAGAATTTTGTTCTTCTAGAATTGACGCTTGTAATCCTTTAGCTTCTTGCTACATCAGGGGATTGGCTACGATATACTTACAATCACCATCTAACGGTTGGATATAATTTATGTGAATATATTATAATATACCAAATTTTGATCAAATATCAATAGAGCATCAAACAAATATTGACAATGTTTCAACTCATGGATTGGTACTCAGACTTCTTCTGTATTCGTTCACGGAAATTTTTTATTCCCAGGCTCCGTCCATAAAATTAAAGGTTAGACCATGCGAAAAAGAAAAAAAAAGTTTAAAAGACATCGATTTGGTGCCGACGGAGGAGCTAAGCTTGAGATATATGAGAGACAAGATCTTCTTATGTAGCCTAGTCAGACACTGCATTTTTTAGACGCCTTTCCAATTTCCAAATGGAAGACGTTTTAGTCAACATGTTCTGCCGTTCATAGAGGGGGAAAAGGGAGAAGAAGAAGAAGATACTAAAATGATTCTGAATTATTTTTTCTCTTTTTCCTGTTCAAAATCGCTACCAGAGACTCGATTTTAGTACGTATTTTTTGTTTGACGGTCTATTCTTTCATATTGTCACCCTTTGACAACCGTATCTGCAGATACTACCTTCCTACAATATCAGCAGTGATGATATTAAAGATTCTTTGTTGACCTTCAACACCAACAAAACAATTAAAATTTGATTTCAAATTTCTACTACTTTTGGATTCATCCCATCTTTTGCCACCCGTGCGTACGTCCTTCTCAGATATGCGAATATATCCCTTTTTTGCAGGCATATACATATATATACATAAATATATATAACATTCATTATGCATGTAATCTTGACCATTCTAAGTATCTTACCTTATTGTATGATATTTTATTATCCATTTTACAAATGTAAAACAATTAATATTTCCAAATATTATGCATGTATGTCACAGCATACATCATCCATTCTTGTAAAATAAGAAATTGAATGATGGCTTTACACATGCTGTGAGTTCAAAACTAAGCTTTCATTATTCCAAGGCAGTGGTCAATCTGATGTAACAGAAGATAATAAGTCCTGGTTTGGTACTGAGGTAATTTTGAACAAAGTGGTTAGGAGTTTTTTTATGTTTGATAAACATTCAGCTTCAGTTTTTTTTCACAGTTTTGGATGAAAAAAAAAGCCAAAAACACAAAGCTGCAAAACCCAACTTTGAAAAACCAGCTTTTTTTTACATCTGTTTTACATAAAAGTTTATTAAACACTATAATACTTTTTTTTTTTTGAAAAGCATTTTTACAAAAAGTTTACCAAACACTCTGTTGCTTTATTTCACAGTTGCTTATTCTCACAGCACAGCAGAAGCAATTTTTTTTTCAAAGAACAGTAATACCAAACCAGCCCTAAGTTAACTAGTCACCCCAATCAAACTGGTCCGGGTGAAAGATGGGTAAGGGGGTCTTAATTAAGGTTAAAAAAAAGTAGAAAAATGCTTAGGGTCGCTTGAGTTTTAACTACACTTTATCTTATTTTCGAATAAATTCTTGTTCAATAAGGGTGCGTTTGGTACGTGGGACGGGACGGGACGGAACGGGACTAGGCGTTCCGTCCCGCGTTTGGCGCACCAAAAATGGGTGGAACGGGCTGTTCCACGGGACAGATTTTGGGTGTTTTTGCGTCCCACCTCCCCCCTGGAACGGGTTTGTTCCACGTATGTGGAACACAATGTTTTACCATTTTAAGACAAATATACCCCATGTCTTTTTCAAAAATTACACCTTCGTTCCGTCCCGTCCCGTCCCGTTCCGTCCCGTCTGCGTACCAAACGCACCCTAAACTAGCAAGGAAGAATAATGCAAAAACAATAAATTATTTTTAACCAAATGGAAATTATCGAAATATATATATGGACGGTCCACTTCATTAATGGTTGAGAACCTAGGCTTCTCTTAGGTTCATTGTTTCCATTTGAGACATGACAGTCTATAGAGTTGAATCGAAGATTGGAAGAACATATCCAAATTGCTCAGATCTGGTGGTTGGGATACTGGATAAGGCCACAGCAGACTTCATGGCTGATAGGTCATTATATTTTTGCTGTCATTGAATGGGTTTTCTTTCTTTGATTGATGAAAAACCTTAACAACCATCTTTGCAACTTGTAATTAGTGATGTTTTTAGGATTGACAGGTCAGATTTGACATGATGACATGCATTAACAAACATTTTATACTACAAACTTGTTACTCAGGAGCATTTCGTTTCATTATTCATAAAAAAGAAAAATCAATTTTGAGATAACTAAAAGTGATTTTAGTAACTTTCACACTACCTTTAATCCTTTAAGATTATAGAAACACTTTCCACTACCTTGCTAAAAGTACATTCGCTACCAAAGATATCTTTGGTAGTGAATATATTTTTAGCAAAACCGCTTATGAAGAATGGTGATTCATAGGTAAGCATTTTGGTTTATCAAATTTTATGATTTACCCATCAACTTGGATGTTTGAATTTACAAATTTATGGCAAAAGGAAAAAAAAAAACAAAACAAAACAGATGTGTTGGATAAATAGTAATACTGTACGTTCGTTTCAAAGAGGTATGGATATCTAGGGTAGGACCATGTTTGAAGTAAGTCCCAAATAATTTGCAATCGGTTCTGGGTTGCGATACAGAGAGAGAGAGAGAGAGAGAGAGAGAGAGAGAGAGAGAGAGGAGGGTAGGACGTCCTATTCTTATTCACATGGCACCCTTGAAGCTTCCAGAATGTCAAGTTTGATTTGTCCCCATGTTGTACGGTCTATCTGTAGCGCCCATGCATCAATCCTCATATGTCTTCCTCTTGAGTTTCTGTACAGATTTCAACTGGTAAATTACAAGGCCCTGGATCTTCGGCAGATTTTAATGAGAGGGGAATTATTTCAGTGATTCTTAATCATAGAGGTTGGACTCCTGTCCCTGCCCATTTCTGGCACATTGAATTTAAGTGTTAGGTAAAGGGACACATCTCTCTTTGCTTTTTATCTAACTTTATCTGTTTAATTAGGGTTTAATTCCATGGAGATGCATGCCTCCTATCACAAAAATATTATAAAAAAATTGCAGAGATTTGATTGAATAATTGTACAAATACACATTCAGGGGAAGGCTTGTTCCCGGGAACAATCAACTGGTATTTGCATTGAGACGAAGATTAATTAAAACACAAATCAGGCAGTGATTGATTCTAGTCAATGATGGAAGGCCATTATTTCCTTTTATAATTTAGCAATATTATAATTTCAAATGAATTACAGAAAGAAAATTCAAACTACGGTGCAAAAAGATACACACATTATTATAACTAATTTAGTTACACACAAGTCTGCATGTATTATATGTACAAAAGTTCATCGTTCCCCCTTACTAAAACATGAAATCATTTAAAAGAGGGTAAAAATTTGTGTGGGTGGGGGGAATCTGATCTACAGTGTGAAACAAGCATTATTGAGGTGTATCAAATAACAGTAATGCTGTAGGATTCTGGCATTCCATTTCTGTTGATGTCTGGCAGCATATGCTATATAATAAGAGAAAGTCTTTTGTGTTTTGTGTCTTTAGCACAAGCAGATCTATACATAGGACAGTAGATTTTGTGTTTCTAACCTTTCTTATTTAGCACTGCAGTAACCATTGAATTACCATTTACTCCTCCGTCCATATTCGTAAAACTTGTTACTGTGACAGAAATGTGGTGAACTTTTAACCATAGAAGCTAAACTTGATGTACAAGCAATATGCCATCACGTGATCAAGTTACGAGATTATATATCTTCTTGTAGGACAGATTATCTCCAAGAGAAAGGCAAAGCAAAGTCATGTACAATTTGAAACAAACACAATTAAGGAGCCCCCACAATGACTGTTGTACATTATGATTGGTGCATGAACGTGCCACATCTGTGGTTTTTTTTAGTGCACAACTCCTACGGATATGGTTATTTATATGCCAAACTTATCAAATAGTTGCTTTATATGATAGTGGAATGAATAGTTTTAATGATAGTTAGGTCTTGTAGTTGTAGCAAATCATTTTTTAGCAGCCTATAGAGGCTGCTGCTGCTGCAATTGCATAAACTAGTGCCTCATGTATATCCCCTTGTGCCTAAGTAATGGTTGGTCCTCATAGAAACCCTTAATACATAAAGGCAGATTGGAAAAGAAGCATACCTCATTTAATAGAAAGAAACAGGAAATTGTTAATTAGCGGAGAAGAAAGCAGTTCAAACTTCATAAAAGTGGCCAATTGATTAACTGGTTGTTAAGTTCGAATCGAAGGTGTTTTCGTCCCTAGCTAATTTCAATCCTCTTATTCTTAGTTGAAACGTTTTATTGTCAGACTATTTAACAACACAATTAAGATGTTTATATTTATGTTTGAATATTGATCAAATTGACTCTTGGGAGCAGCCTCTCCATAAATGGGGGTAAGGCTAGCCGACATTCACCTCTCCCAGACCCTGCGTAAAGCGGGAGCCTTGTGCACTGGGTACGACCTTTTATTGATCAAATTGACTGTTGCCTAAATATTGACTAAAAGTGTTATTCAAATTCACAGTATGATAAATGACAACAAAAGTTTGACAAAAAAATAGTACTCACCCTTTCAAACCAGTTCTCACTTTCACGCGACCATTAATATTTTACCACTGTTGCTTTTTTCCCTTATATCTTCTTCATGGGTAAATAATAAAATAGTTTCATTTCCTAATCTTTCATACTCACAAAGAAGAAGACTAGCTAGGTCAGTCGATCGAGCAGTTTTTTCACTTTTCACACTTTACACTCAAGTTAAATCTCCTTTCTCTTGCGTTACAGTAATTTAAAATATATATCGTCTTGTAAAAATACGCACGGAGACAAACAAATGCATGAATTAATGAGATTATGTGAAGAGATGGACCAACACTGAGTAGAATGGGACAAGTCATGTGAAATACATAGATACAATACAAGTTCTATACAATAAAAATATTCTGGTAACTTTCTGCAATGGAGGATCAGCCAAAATGACCTCTAAAAAATGGACCCAGTCTTTCTGGAAACCAAACATTATTTAGTTCGTGGATCATGCCATCTTGTCCATTTACCTGAAAATGACAAACCTCTAGTTTATTATCTAGTGCTATGTGCGTACGTTAGCAAGCACTCAACTCTCCTTTTCCATCTTTCTCCATAAACATTTCTTCATTCTAATGAAAATGAACTTGTATCATTTATTGTCTATTTCGTTACTTGACGGAAGGATGGTTAATGTTTTTTTATTAGACTTATTCTCGTTAAGTACATGCTCATGTTGTAGCTCAATAAATATGGAGGCATTCATTCATATAAGAATAAAATAAATCCTTAACTCAAACCTATAGTCTTACTTACGGCATCAAACAAACTTTAATACGAGAACTTTTCACATCAAGAGCTTCATTAAGAATTTCAAAAGGAAACTACAAGGAAAAATAAAAAGATCTAAATGTCCTACGAGGGAAGAGTAATTATATACGTGTGTGCGAAAAGGGAGGAGAAAAACTATATGTACCTGAAAGGTCATGATAGCAGCAAACGAAAGAGGGTTGTCTAATGTTGAAAACTTCAACCCTAAAATAGCTTCTATGTGAAGTAAGTGGGTAGGGCAATGTGTATGGGGTCCAAGAAAAGATGGCCAATTGTCCATGAACACCAAAGTTGAAGTGTACCCCAGCAGGAATCCAAGACTCAGTAGACACTGTCCAATATGTGTAGGACAGTGCCCTAAATATTAGGCTTTGAAATAACCACGTCCACACAAATGTTACATAAAGCTAGCCTCGATTTAATAGGACTGCAAAGAATTCACCAATAGCTTACAACTGCACTTACCTCCATAGTCGAAAGAGAAAGTAACGAGTACCCATCTCAATTAAAAAAAAAAACCTTAACGAAAAGCTCTTGATACTGTTCAATTTAACGAAAAACCACATTTTTACACCAAAAAGTCAATTCTATATTATTCATTTTACCCTTTATTTTGTCCTTATCGTTAACACTTAAAGTTTTCAAACTCATTTCAGTAGTTTTTCTTGAAAAAAAAGAAACGGTATTAAGGGTTTGTACCACGTATCACATACAAACACTTTCTGACCGTTACTGCTAATCAAATGAACGTATATCATACGTGTCCATATAGCCTGAATTTCTCTGCATTTAAACCGTGGTAAGCATGATACACAAGAATTTATGTATTATTACAAGGATGACGGCAAGGTGGACAAAAATGTGTAAGAGGTTTGTGCAATGTGCATTATCAGTGGGGAAGTGTTTATGAGAGAATGATATGACCCAAAAGTTGCATGGAAAAATAGGCTTTTTTAGCTAAAATTATTTATGAGATTGACATAACTTTTTACTTTGATCATTGACATTGAAAACAGATAGAATTGATCTTAATTTGTACATTGTCAATTATTATGATCATTCCGTGAAAATTTTCGTTAAATGAAAAAGCAAAGTGAAGGGGTTGATTGGACAAAAACACTCTCAATTTAATGAAAATTTTTCACGTAAAGATCAAAATGATTGATGGTAGACAAACTCAGAGATCACTCCATTTAATTTTTAGTGTCACATACCAAAATAAGAGGATATGTCAATTTTAGTACTATTTTTAATAAAAGGCCTAAGAAAATACTTCTTATATTTGATACCTGCTACATCTATACTATTATACTATTATTAAGATAACCCTCATTCTCAACTTTTTACCATTTTTTTCTTATTTTACCCTCACTTTTGATACATAAATACTTGCATAATGATTGCAAAATAGTAATTTTGTATCTTTTGAGAAAATAACAATCATATCCTTATTTTTCTTATTTTACCCTCACTTTTGATACACAATATTTACATAAGGAGGATAAAATAATCATTATGTAATATTAAGATAAAATATGTACTTATTATGAGAAATTATCCTACCATCATTTTTCTTTAAAAATTTTAAAAACTAATCACACTCCTTAATAAAAAAACAAAAAACAAAATGAAATTATTCACACACATAGAGTATGCGCTCATCGGCTAGTATGTAATCATTATAAGTATCGGCACCGTGTTGGTTGGCCTCCCACACCCTCTGTAGTAACGCATGTAGAGGACACAGATTTGTTACGGGTTGGACTCGAATGAAACTCAGGTGACGGCGTGAGTAACTAAAAATAACGGACTATGTTTCTCCGCCCAACAGTAACCTGGAAACACAATATCTTGTTACGGAACAATCACTCCGTGCTACAAGGTTTTTTTTATTTTTTATTTTCCCCTTCTCGATAAAAAGAAAATAAAATAAAAAGGGAAGGTGAGTATGAACAGCAAAAATTTGTTTTATTTTGAATTCATCGATTGGACAATCTTCCTAAAAAATGGACAAAGTTTATTTATTTATTTATTTTACCTCCAAATATTTTTAAGATTTTAAATTTTTTTAATTGTACTGAAATCAAGACTTAAGTATTGCCGGTGCTACATCGAGTTAGCAGTGGTGAAGAATTTTCAAAATTCAGTGTCACGTACATAAATATAGTAAAGATACGTTTAGTTGTTTAATCGTTTGATTATGTTAGTGGGTTTGATTACTTATAATATGGGCACATTTAGTTTTATGATACATTTAGATTTCTGTTACATTGTGTTTCTTAATATATTTAGAATATAAACATATACGTTTATTTTGAAATGTATCATAAGTTTTAAATACATTTTTTTATATAACTATATGTAAAATTTTAACAAATTAATGAAGTTTTCTTATAAAACTGTTAGTGACTTTTTCTAATGTAGAAGGAGATTAATTAAATATAATAATAGAAATAAAAAGTTCTCTCTTTTTTAGTCATAATGAGAAATTAGTTAAATTAAAAATTATAATTAAAAAAACCACGAATTTAAAATTCTTAGATTATAGGAACTTTGTTGTTAGCTAGCTTAAGTGGATATATAATTATCTATTAAAATGAAATGTTACACTTATTGTCACATCCCAAGGCTCGTCTCCGCCGTAGCATGATATTGTCTACTCTGGGCCCCGCCCACGCCCTCACGGTTTTGTTTATGGGAACTTAGACGAGAACTTCCCAGTGGGTCACCCATCCTAGGATTGCTCTCACCCGAACTCGCTTAACTTCGGAGTTCCGATGGAATCCAAAGTTAGTGAGTTCCCAAAATGCCTCGTGCCATAAAGGGTGGGCATGTACATATATAAGGCACATCACCCCCCCTCCGTTGGTCGATGTGGGATGTTACAATCCACAACTTCTTAGGGGCCTGACGTACTCGTCGACACACTCGCACCAAACGGCAAAGCGGCTCTGATATCATTCTGTCACATCCTAAGTTCATCTCCGCCGTAGTATGATATTGTCCGCTCTAGGCACCGACCACGCCCTCACGATTTTGTTTTTAGGAATTCAGACGAGAACTTCTCAATAGGTCACCCATCTTAGGACTGCTCTCACCCGAACTCGCTTAACTTCAGAGTTCCAATGGAATCCGAAGCCAGTGAGTTCCCAAAAGGCCTCGTGCTATAGGAAGTGGGCATGTACATATAAGGCACATCACCCCATCTCCGTTGATCGATGTGAGATGTTACACTTATCATCTATTCGTACAAGATGATATGATCCACTAACACATGTGTTCCCATCTCTATTTGAAGTTGGTACAAATAAATGGTATATAGGCGCGTCAATTTTGAATTTTATAGATCAAACATCCATGTCTTTTAGTGATTTGATTAAACTTTTTTTTTGGGTCATATTTTTGGTGCTATATGCACATTATATTGTAACAAATTTCTTATAATCTAGCATTTTGATTACACTCTCCTCCGTTAGACATAATTGTAAAATAAAAAAATGGTTAGATTCAATTTATTTTCACAATAATGCTACAATTTATCAATAATTATCTATGATTTAAGATATTTTATTTCCAAAATAGTTTAAAATATTTTTAAATCCCATAAAATCAAACGTACCAATATTAACAATATGTATCAAATCAAACATACCAAAATTGCAAATAAACGTACCAATTAATGATTTTTGTAAATTCAAATGTACCCGCAGATAATATATACATAATGTACTATACCAATTAATTATTTTTGTAAGTTCAAACGTACCCGCATATATATATACATAATGTATTGTACCTAATAATAATAATTCGTCAACAACTATACTTAAAAAAATAGCAAAAAATATATATAATTTCACAAAAAATTTGAAAAAAATTACACGGAGCTTTTATGTTGATCACAAACTATTTGAAAAAAAAAACCATTTGGAAAAAGAAATAATATTAAATGTTTGCATAACAAAAATTAAAAAAAAAACTATGATAGAAAAAACATATCTTTAAGAAGAGAATATATAGTTAAATTACTAATATCTCCACTAAATAAGGAAAAATGCATCATGCAGATAAAAGGATAAATTCAAAAATTATTTTAATTTAAAAAAATTATAATAATGACATGTAATTTAGCTTGAAGTGGCTATTGGTCAAAGCATTTTAATCAAATTTTAAAAAGGTATAGATGTTTAATCTAAATGATATAGAAAAATTGTAGGTGACACACCCCGATCTTAGAATCAAGGCGTGCTGGCCATCACGTGAGCATGACGTAACCAAAAGTGAGACGCGAAAGTAAAAAGGATAGACGAAAATACGAATGAATAAAAACCAACTACTAGCAATAATAATTCAACTAGCATACTAGAGTGAGTTTAAGTGTGAAACACACATGTTCCTACTTGACTGCACCTAGTACTTATGCGATCCTAGAATCAAGGCGTGCTGGCCGTCACACCTTGATTATAGGATCGGGATGTGTCAATAAGGAAGTCTAATTTTTCCTTATAATTTTGTATATTAAACAAATAAAAAAATAATGAGTTGGAATTGATCAAAACCTCTGCATCAAATTTTGTAAATGTTAGATAAGTTTGAATTTCAAGATTTATGTAATAGATAAACACAAATTTCATAATTCAATCTAACGATGATAAATAGAGTAATAAGCATATACTACACCGTACTAAAAAATGGTGATAAAAAATGCCCCGGAGTTGAATTTCTTAGTTGTGACTCATAACTCGTGAGACACGCATATCATATGAAACCTTCCCATCTCTTCCACGTGTCGTGACATAAGCTGCAGTTCATGGAATGCCCCCAATACTGTCTTACACATTATCATTGTCAAAAGTATTAACTTCATTGACTCTCTTCCTCTCTCTTTCTCACCCTCTGTAGCATATAATGGTGTGGAGCCCATACCTGGGCCTTTGCTTTGCTGGCTTCAAGCTCTCCAATCTCCATTGTTGGTCTTTTATGGGGCTTGTATGCTGAAGAGAAAGAGAAAGTTTTCATTTTTTCAGTTTTGCCCACTATTTTCCTCCCCAAAGACTCCTTTTTTAATGCTCCCATTCACTTTCTCCACTTGTTCAACAATCTCATCATCTTCCACAAGCACCTATTGGAATACATAAACCATAAGTCTGCTCCTTGTTTTTGATTTCATGGATCCACAGATCTAATGGTTCCCTGCCCACGTGACCTTCTAGATCTTCCTCCAATTCAGCTGTTGCAAAAGGCTGGTTCCAACAAGCAGAAGCAAGCAAATTAGGAATTGGGTAAGTCTCCTTTTGCCTTCTAGGTCCTGGTATTTGAGAAAGAAAAGTGCTTTTTATATTATGATTATTTGGGTGCTTTTGGAATTTGTGAAAACTGAAGATTCATTTTTAGCAATGTGAAGAGGGAGACCTTCTGGATTTTCAAATGGCTGACCAAGCTCTTTGTTGACAAATAAAAGAAGGGACTTTTTTTTCAAACCTCGCATTAAGTTTCTGTTGATTTTTTCTCTATACCAGCAGCTTTTGTGGTCATGGTATTTTGTTTTAAATGGAAACTCAGATGGGTTTTTTGGAATATTGGGTTTGAACTCCTCATTCCTTCTGTTTGGGTACAATACCCAACTGAAATTAAGTGTAAAGGTGGCTGCTTTATGTTGTTTTCTTGATCTGTTGGGTCCTGATTGTCCTGCTCTGACTGAAGGAAAGAAAAACAATTTCAATTGTGCGCTTATTGACTACTTGTATTTTTTTGCTGTGGTTGTGTTTTGCAGTGTATAGTTGGGCTGAGAACTAGAGGGCAATACTGATACTGTTTAGGATTGGAATTTTGGGGGCAGAGGGTTTAATTTAAGTTGTTCTTACATGTGGAGATTTTGGAGGTTGTTTGGATGAAATGAGGGATGTTATCAGAGTTGATGAACTTCTTGAGGTCCTGTTTTCGGCCGAGGTCGAATCGATACGTTCATACTGGTGCAGATTCCGGGGGTCGCCAAGACGGGCTCCTGTGGTACAAAGACACAGGCCAGCACATAAATGGTGATTTCTCAATGGCTGTAGTTCAGGCCAACAATTTACTTGAGGATCAGAGTCAGCTCGAGTCGGGTAGTTTGAGCACACATGAATCTGGCGCCTATGGTACTTTTGTTGGTGTTTATGACGGTCATGGGGGTCCGGAGACGTCACGCTATATCAATGATCACCTCTTTCAACATCTCAAGAGTAAGTGACTCTAGCCTTTCTAATGGAATTCTGAACATTTTGAGTCCCTTCAGCAAGCCTTGTTGGCTTTGTGGCTTTTGAATTGAAATCCTGTTTGGCCTTTGTATTGGTGAGGAATTTGAGGGGAAGAGATTTACAATAGAGGGCATCGTTTGGCTATGTGGTGCATTAGTGGGGATTTCAAATCTTGCTGAGTTGAAAAGAAGAGAACCTTGTGACGCATGTTTGATTATGTTTTTAGTGTTCAAAATGATGACTCGCTCTTACATAAGTTCAGTATTTATTGCAAAGGCATGTTCAAAATGATGATCTGAGAATGCATGCTTGATTATTATTTTTTAACGTTAACAAAAGATGAGTTGCCCTTAATTAAGTTTAGTGTGTGCCGTAAAGGCAGGTTAAAGTCAAGGATTATGCATTGTTCTTATCAGCAGCTAATGGTGTAGCGTACAGAATGTAAAACTTTACACTCCATTAAGTGCATTTGGTCTTAGATTTGTATACAAACTTCCTGTTGTAAATTTAGAGTTTCTTTGTAATATGCAGGATTTTGTTTGGAGCAGCAGTCCATGTCTGTGGATGTAATACGAAAAGCATTTCAAGCAACAGAAGAGGGTTTTCTTTCCGTAGTTACTAGGGAGTGGCCTATGAAACCACAGATTGCAGCAGTAGGATCGTGCTGCCTTGTTGGTGTTATCTGTAATGGAACTCTTTATATCGCTAACTGTGGTGATTCCCGTGCTGTTTTGGGAAGAATAATGAAGGCAACAGGGGAGGTGCTCTCTATTCAGTTGTCACAAGAGCACAATGCCTCTATAGAATCTGTGAGACAGGAGCTGCAATCTTTGCACCCTGATGATCCACATATTGTAGTTTTGAAGCATAATGTATGGCGTGTGAAAGGCCTAATACAGGTAACTCTTTTACAATATCAGGAAATGGTTATTGATATTAGGTCCTTGGAGTTAGACCTTGTTATATAACTTCTCTACTTTCTTTGCACCGAACCCAAGTGGCTGTATCTGTCGTAATCTAATAGTACAATAGTGCATGCTGGAAAGGTCCCTATAGCTTTAGTTTAACTATACTTCTCCATCCCCATCCCTCAAAGAAGTATATTGGCCTTGTTTATGTTTTCCGGATGACTTTATCTGTGGTGCGTTGGCTATTTTACTAGTTATATGGGATTAAAAGTGGATCAAGTTTTCTTCTCATGCTCTTTCCAAGTTTGTCTTGCTTTCTTGTAATTGCTAAGCAAGAATGTGGGAATTCTCAAACTAGATGTTGTACTTAACAAAGCTACAAAATAATCTGGAACTTTTACTGATCTAGATTGCTTCTGGCTATGTGTGAAAGAATAATGAAGATCAAACATTCATGTCTAAGGAAAATGTTGTGTGGTTGGTATGGTTTCACATCTTAAGACCAGTGATATGGGTTCTGATCTTTATACCAGTGATATCTCTGGTAGATCATTACTCAAATCTTGATAAATATCATTCCACGGAGGAACAAGATGTGTGATCACCATTAGGTGGCAGCTTATCATATATGAAGACAAACTCTGTGGACAACATTTGGTTATTTTTAGTTTTCAATGTTACACAATAGATGGTTTGACTTGATACGGTTTATCATTTCTTTGATGTGACTCTGATTCTGGTTATTTTGCATCTTGCAGATTTCTAGATCTATTGGTGATGTGTATTTAAAAAAGGCTGAATTTAACAGGGAGCCTTTGTTTTCCAAGTTTCGTCTTCGGGACCCTATCAAAAGACCAATTTTGAGCGCTGATCCGGCAATTTCAGAGATCCAATTGCAGCCACATGATCAATTTATTATATTTGCATCTGATGGGCTCTGGGAACACCTCACCAATCAGGAAGCAGTGGACATAGTTCAAAAACATCCACGAAATGTAAGATTTATTGTTCAATAGTATACTAGTACTCTTAACATTAAGGGGATTATATTTATTAAAAAAGATTGACCATGCTTATGCCTGAAAGTAGAATCAGCGAGCAGTTGTCATTTTAAACTTATTGCTAGTGTAAGACTCGTATCTCCATATTTTGTTAGAGATAATACTGGGAAAGAAATCAATTTTCTACCACACTATACCTACCTAGCATCTCTAAGTCGGTCTCCCAGACTAGAACATTGATTCACGGAAAGTAAAGTTAGTTTTTTTTAAGATCATAAGATTGCCCTATAAGTTCGGGTCTAGGATGGCTGTTGCTTAGTTGTGGCTTTAGCCTCCACGTAAAAAGAGAAAATGATTGTCTTATAAGTCCCGGTCAGCATGAACTGAAGACTTTCCCCAAGTTATCAAAATTCTATGGTGTTTTGGTACGTTGAATTGAATGAAAGCTGGTATGTTATTGGATGTGTATGCATTCCAAAATCTGCAACACACATCGGTTGCTGGTAGGATCCACATGTAAGAGTGGAGCCAGCTCTGTGAATAGAGCCACCTCAGCTGATTATATGGAGAAATGATGTCACCTTGTGAGATACTTGAAATGATCCTTCCATGAAGTCATTGTTTTAGATCCTGTTGAAAGCCCATGGTTTTGTAGGACAAATTCAAATTGCTATTAGATATCATGCAGTAGGCAGTGCATATTAATACGGTGGAGCATTCAACTGGGTTTCTATAACCCAAATTTTCGGACTTTATAATTAGGCCAAGTAAATTTATCTGTATTGGTTCTTGTACTCTTAGACAGGAATATCACTCTATTATGTGCACAGTCGTCAGAATCAACATTTTCCGGTGTGCCTCCTGTCTTTGATGAATAACTGACCTATAAGTTTTAGCTGTATTTTAACATCGGGTTCGTGGGGGAGAAAGAACCGCTGTTCTTATATTTTAACTTCAGGTTTATTTGCCCTTCTTATTACATCTTGCTCACAAGTCAGTCTTCTATGGAAACTCTTTCCTTTACGGAAGAGAATTTGACTTTTGTTTCCCAACCTCATGCAGGGAAGTGCAAAAAGGCTGATAAAAACCGCCCTGCAAGAAGCAGCAAAAAAGAGAGAGATGAGGTATTCGGACTTGAAGAAGATTGACCGTGGGGTTCGCCGCCATTTCCACGATGACATAACTGTGATCGTCGTGTTTCTTGACTCAAACCTTGTGAGCAAGGCTAGTTCCGTCAAGGGCCCGAACCTATCGGTGAGAGGAGGTGGAATCAACCTGCCTCCTAACACTCTTGCTCCATATGCCACGACAACGGAAGCTGGCAATACCTGAGTAAACGGTATCTCTCATGTGTGTTATCTATTGTACCATTGTCTTGTGTTAATACTAGGTAGCTTCCGAACCAAGACAATTTACGAGGAGGAGCCGGCCTTCAATTCTTTAATGTACACTGTAACTTTTAACTGGGAATCTAATACTTGCATTTAGCTTCTGTGTCAACAACGGACAAGAACTGGAGAAGACAAGAAGGTGACAGTAATCACAGCTATATTTCCTTCACAATGTTCTTATCCTTTCCTTTTTTTCTTTTCTTTTTTTTTAATTTCCGCTGGAATTTCAGATCTGTAAATTTGTACGACATGGCGAATTAAGTTTTTTTGCTTTCATTTAGTTGTTTGCTTGCTCTTTTTATTTGTTAAGTTTACGTATCATAATATAAGTGAAGAAATTATATATCTTTCAACAGAGTACGAAAAGCTTTCTACAAACCCAGGAAGCTGAATATGAGGTGAAGACTAAGGGCTGGTTTGGTATTATTGTGTTTTGAAAAAAAGCTGCTGTGAGAATAAGCGGCTGAAATAAATCAGCAAGGTGTTTGGTAAACATTTTTGTAAAAGTGCTTTTGAAAAAAAAAGCAGTCTGATAGTGGGTCTTTTCATTAAAAAAGCACTGTAGCTCTGTGTGCTTTGGAAAAAAACCAGTTTTCCAAAGCTGCAAATAGCAGCTTTAGTTTTTTCCTTTGATTTTAGCTTATTCTCACAGCAGCTTTCAAAATAAGCCATTTTTTTTTTAGTTTATCAAACATCTAAAACCATCATAGCTTTTTTTCATGCGTGTTTTTTTTTTAAGCATCCCATTCCCAAACCACCCTAACCAAGAAATTTTTAACAATATAAGGGTTAAAGCTTAAAAAAGATTGATAGAATAAAGAGAAGCGAAGACTGCACCGCAACAAGAGAGATGGAGAGGAAAATGAGGCCAACTCAAAATAGAAAAGAGTTTGATTCGAGAACACCGTTGAATTTTAAGGATTTAAACTGACATACAACAATATCTATGAAGACAGCATAAAGAAAAAACAAGAAGATGGGCCAAGGATCATTTAGATCCCTCAAAGGTTCTGCCCATGCATGGTGTACCGTATTGTGTGACTAAAATTCTCTCCATGAACATATGGTTTTGAAATATGATGAAAGCATCTGTGCCTACCATGTACCTGTGAATTGTTGTTTTCTTCATAAAACTGTGATAAAACCATAATCTGCAATGCAAGCGCTGTGAGTTTCTGGTTGTATGTAGCTGCCATGGCCTGGCATATACAAATACAAATATACAGCTATCATGCAATAATACATGTAATCCAAATCAAAATCTAATAAGGTCCTACAAGAATTTTCAAAATTAAATATTGGAAAAAAGAGAAGTAGGGAATTACGAGGAGGGAGGGAGAGAGAGAGAGAGGGAGTGTGTGTTTTTACTGTCGCACTTGTCACTTGCCTGACACCATCGGGCATATTCCCACCAACTCAGATACGAAACAACACTTAATTAGTTTAACCTAATTACCAACTAATTATTTTAATTTTGTACTGTAATCTAAGTTATCTAAACCCTAGACATAGGCACAGAACCCAATGCCACTGTTCCTAATGCCCTTTTGGATTGATGTCTCACTCCATCTCTGAAATTGTGTGAGTCAGGTTTCAAACATTTCATTGACATAAAAAAGAAGGGAACTTTAACGAAAAGCACCCGGTACTGTTCACTTTAACGAAAAACCACATTTTTACACTAAAAAGTCAATCCTGGTACTATTCACTTTACCCTTTATTTTGTCCTTATCATTAAAACTTAAAGTTTTCAAGCCATTTTCATTAGTTTTCCTAAAAAAGAAAGGTTTATTATATTAGCACCCTACAAATTATTGAATAAACCTAATATATTTAATACATCTCATATTTACTTTTTTAACTAAAAATTATCTCAATACACCCCTTCCTTCCCCATAATACCCTCATACCTCACATTCTTAATATACACCCCACATTTTTTATACACCCCACATTTTTTATACACCCCACATTTCTCAAATCTTATAACAGTCATTTTTAATTTTGCCGAATGATTTCAAACCATCTAAACTTTAATTTGCCGAATGATTTCAAATTGAATGATTTGAAAAAATGTTTAGGTTCATTTGAATGTTTTTCAATAACAATAATAATGATTTCAAAGCTTTCGAAACACCAATTTCGTGTTCCATTCGTCAAAAATAATTTTTCTTAATCAACATATTTGTAGTTTCATTGCTTAGAGTTTTATTCAACAATGGAGGGTGTGAAGGGTTTTGATAGTTGAAGGAGATACATAATACGTTAAAAGTTAATTTTATTATTATTTTTTAAACCTAATAAGGTCAAAATTGTCATTGCATAGTAGAGTAAATAAGTCATTAATATTAAATTTTAATGTGAGGTGCATTCAACATTTTGTGGAGTGCTAATATAAAATGCTAAAAAGAAATACGAAAATACTATTTCTTGAATTTATACCTTATCATGTTACGGACATACTATTTTTTGAAGAATAATATTACGAGGTCAAGTTTTTGGACAAGGATTGTCTGCCCTCCTTGTTCCCGTGCCCTCCTGTTTGTGTGGTCACTGTTAAGCCACGTCAACATTTTATATTACTATTCATTTTTGTCTTATTATCTCTATAAAAAAACAATATAAAATGTTGACGTGGCTTAACCGTTACCATACAAAATAGGAGGGCACGGGAACAAGGAGAGCAGACAATCCTTGTCCCAAGTTTTTAAATCAAATTTATAAATCAAATGATGTGTTACCAATAGACATATTAATTAACACTTAAATGAGAATTTAATAATCAATAACCATATCATTTTGTTTAAAAATTTGATCTTCATAGCATTATCCATTTCTCAAATATGACTTATCGTAATGAGCTGGTTGCTTGGATAATCATGTTATGAACGTACTATGTTTCAAATTTATATCTTATTAGTTTCAATTTGGTCATCAAAATAAATTATTGGACCCAATAGTCCTATACATCCACTCAGTTAAGAGCTCTAAATAATGAGATTAGTTAATTCTTTGGAAATCCTAATATAGATAGCAGTAGTATTGACTCTTAAATTAACTTGGTCGGAAACTCCGTTAATGCGCTGGCGTGGATGTGAGTATAAAAAACTCATAATGCTTGTCACACATAATCTAGTTAATGTTTAGACCAGATTTATTCATGGCAAGACACTAGACACCACTGTACGTCCATGATTTTCATTTTTATGAATAAAAAATGTCCAGTCTGTGATTAAGGTTTGGGTGTGATATTCACACCCTTTTTTACTTCTCTCACACATTTTTAATTTTTAGCCGTCGTATCGGATGAATTGAAGAAGATCAACAGACATAAATTAACTAGGGATATGGAAGAAGTAAAAAGAGATGTGTGGATAGCACACCCCTAAGGTTTTAGGATGCTTCCAACTCCAGGGCAAACTCTGAGGTAGTCCCTAGATCCTTGGCTCTCATTCTCATTGTGAATAGTTATATTATTAGGGTGCGTTTGTTGCACCGGACTATCTCAGACTGGACTAGCTTCAGGGACTAAGCTGGACTGGCTTAGACTAGACTAAGCTGGACTAACTTAGTGAAGCGTTTGGTGCAGTGTCGGACTAAAAAGAAGGATAATAGCAAACTACAATATTATATTTTTTAATTCATATCTAATAATATTATATTAATTAATTCTACCTTTTTTATTCTAATAAAACTCTCCCTCTCTATGTGGAAGCCTCATCCTTTTCTCCCTCTTTATCTCCCTCGTTCTCTCCGTCCCACTCTCTCCTTCCTGCCCTCTTTTTTTCCGATTAATTGCCAAATTTTTTTTCTGCAAAACGAAGAATCGAGCTTGGTTTTTCAGGTTTTTGTTCGGTGCAAGATTACAACTGGAGAGAGCTTTCCAAGTCCGTGGATTCAATCGGAGCCGCAAGCCTGTGGAGCGGCGGAACCAGCCTGCAAGAATGCCTGGCAAGCTATCCGGCAACGAGTCGGGGTTTGTGGAGTCGGGGAAGTGAGAGAAGGCGATGGCTTGGATTTCTTGGATTCGTTTCCGTCAAACCCAAAATTGCAGATTTGGAGATCTTCTGAGATGAAGAAGAGGGAGGAGGAGAGAGAGAGAGTCAGAGAAAGGGACCGCAAGTTGTCGTTCAAGCCTGGGGTGAAGCGAAGCAACATGAGGTGAAGAGAAGAACAGAAGCGGGACTACAAATCCCCTCGTTTTTGGTGGCTCTCGCTAAGCCCACCTAGCGAAGGATTTAGTCGGCACGAGTCCGGCTTAATCCCATTAAACACAATCCCAATTTACACCAAACACAGGACTACTAATTCTAGCTTAGTAGTCCAGTCCAGTGAAACTTAAGCCGGCCAAACAAACGTGCCCTTAGTGAATAATGGAAGAATATTGTTAACATTTACCATAACTAAACTTGAAATGCCAAAATAAACTACGTATCAATATCCATTTATTAAAAGAATGTCTTAAGTTCAACTCTTTTGATAGAATATGAATATATTTATAGTAAGTTTAATAGCTAATTATCTAATTTGATGTACACAAGAGGGTCAATCAAAAAAAAAAAAGAAAAAAGAAAAAAAAGAAAAAAAGAGGGTCAATCGTCAATCTAATGATTATGTTCCGAGTAAGTACGAATTTTGAAGAGTCATGTAAGCTAGTATTTCAAACAAACATGTAAATATGGGTAATTGCGAATTATTATCATGTTTTGCGGTTTCTTTTTATAGTTTATAAAGTGTGAACATTTACAAATGTCACTTCATGTGGTACATTTGGACCAATCAAATGGTGCAGCAGACTATTTGAAGCGAGATCAGTCCAAATGTGCCACTAAATATGCAAGTGAACCACATCATTTTGACGTGCTCATTATTCAATACATTAGTGTATTGTAAAACGACTAACCAATTTATTCAAAACTCAATCATTCACTCGTGATAAAATATGTGCGGGAGAAAGTTTCCAACTCTCCAACCATTACCATTCTAATTATTAGCCCATTTATCTAAAACTCAATCATTCACTCGTGAAAAAACATACGCGGAAGAGACCGAGAGAGTTTCTAACTCTTACCATTCTTTCTTTTTAATTTATTTTTTGTTTCAAGAAAGCATTTGAAGTAGTTTCAATGGTGACCTGCAAAGTTCATGTGGAATTCAGATCAGATGTGGCAGGGTGTACTCATTGCACAAACTAATGGTACCACCTTATGGACCAAACAGGAACTTCCTTTTCTTTTATGTCACAACACTTTCAAATCCTTGCAAAATCCAAGTGCAATAGATTTCACTTCCAAGGGGTATATTTGTCTTTAACAGAAAGACAATGACAGTTGAGATTTTCACCACCTAAAATCCCCATGCATTGCTTAATTCAGATTTCATTCGTGCCAATTAAAACTCTAATTCAACTACCTCTTAACTTTGATCCTTGCGCAAGTAAATATCAAGGTTCTAAAAGACATTAGGTGCTGATCAAGCGGTGGGTTGGGGTCTAGTCCAGATTTAAGTAAATTTATTATATTTCGTGTAAATAAGTGTCAGTTTATACTTAAAATATATATAGACTACAAAATAGAATGACATATATATTATGAAGTATTAGAACATAATAAAAATATAGATAACAAACATATAATGTGTGTTCATTTTAGTATTCAACAAGTTTCTTTCAATTTATTGAAAAAAATAATAATATGCAAAATGAAATTTATCTATATTTTGTGTAAGATTCCACATCGCTCAGGGGTGAGGATCCTGTAAGCCTTATATATATATTCTCATCTCTACCCAGCACGAGGCCTTTTGGGAGCTCACTGGCTTCGGGTTCCATCGAAACTCCGAAGTTAAGCGAGTTCTTGCGAGAGCAATCCAATGATGGATGACCCACTGAGAAGTTCTCGTGTGAGTTCCCAAAAACAAAACCGTGAGGGCGTGGTTGGGACCCAAAGCGGACAATATTGTGCTACGGTGGAGTCGAGCCTGGAATGTGATGAGGCCCCGAGCCAAGACGTGACATTAGTTGGGTGCCTAGGCGGGTCTGGGCGGGCTAGGGGGGCACCTCAGCAGGTCTAGACGTCATTTCTTAATTTTCAAACGTCTAAGTATTAATTGAGGCGATAGCCAGCCGCTTAAGCGGCTAGGCAGAACCTAAGCGGCGCTAAACAGAGATTTTTAGAACAGTTACTAAATATTACATGAGAGATTGAATCCTAATCACAAGTGTAAGAGTAAATATTAGACACTCTTCACCAAGTGAAAATAATAACCTTTCCTCCTTATACGCAAAAATATCAAGAGATAGGAGAATTAATTTCTGAGTGTGGAATGATGATCACGTTCAATCAATTGAACTATTCGTTGTGCATATCAAATATAAATTAAGAGAAATTATATTCACACACCTTAAATTACTTTTTTTATATCTTTTATATATTTTTTAATATTTTAATATTTTATACACATCACTAACACTTAATAGAAAAATATTAAAAATATGTAAAAGAAGTAATTTAAAATGTATGAATATAATCTCCCTACATTAACTCTGAGGGAAGAGGGAAGGGATGGACATCAGAGTCCTTCTCTTTCACATCGATGCATATTATACATAGCCTTATTATTAGATAATACAAATACACACCTGTTTAACCCCTTAAATACACTTCAACGCACATACAGCAGTTAAATTCACTCCACATACACATAGGGTAAATAGCACTCAATTTTCTCAACCTCTCTCCTTCACACATGTGTTTTTTATATTATATAAATATAAAAAGAGATAAAAAACAAGAAGGGCAACAAAGACAGGACAAAGGAGCTCTCTGGTTTTTGCAGTGGTGACCACCTTTTTACCACTTATTTACTAACTTTGACTCCTCTTTTTACTCACTAGCCTGCTCACCCCTACCTCTATCTGTCATCCTCTCTAATACCTACATGTTTCATTCCTCCTAACTTTTTTATTTCTTCAATTTGGTTATTTGTTTTAGAAACATATGATGAATTCTAAAAACGTTTTCGTGCACTTATATAGAATTTAGTGTAAGATGATTTTTTATTTTAGAATGCTAATACGTTGCCTTAAGGTTCTTGATTTTCAAGGAGTAATTTTTCGGTTATGTGGCAACACCGCAACCCACTTAGTCGTGTTATGATATATGTATCTATTTATTAATAAATATTATATTATATTTTCAATCATTTTTCATTTTACTTATATTATAACACGTAAATTAATATTACAGTGATATTCTCCTCATCTATATCTCAAACGGAAAGGTATAATTTCCGAATTCTTTCCACATAATCCTCTTCATCAAATAATCTAAGCTCTTTAAATTTAATTAAACGGTTAAAATTATTATAATTTTTCAAATAAACTTCTATTATTAATCGTTTGATCAAATTTCAAAAATTTAAATTATTTGATAAGAATGATTAGATAGAAGATAATCAGAAATAATCAATTTCCATCTCAAAATACCAAAAAATACAGGAAATAAAACACACTCTAGTTCTCTCTCCCTCCCTCTCTCTCTCTCTCTCTCTCTCTCTAGCTCCATCTTTCTCTCCCTCTCTCTCTTTCTCGAGCCCCTAGCTACTTTCCCTCCTCCTAGGGTTCTGCCTGACCCTTACTCTGTCATCTACTCTCTCTCTCTCTGTGTGTGCATACATGGTTAACTAATCGTATGTTGGTAAAGGTTGCCTGGTTAAGGGAACTAGAGGAGATAAAAATCTCTCCTTGAAACTACAAACCTCTCTCTGCTCAACGGTCCTTTTTCGCAGAACAATTAAATATTTCCTTCCCAAAACACAAAAATAAGATAAATAAAATAAAACACACTCTCCCCTGCTCTGCTGCACCATCTCTCTCTCTCTCTCTCTCTCTCTGTTTTCTGTGCTAAGAAACGAACTGGATTTCTGCTCTCAGATGGCTGCATTTCTAATTTTCTCTCAAAATTCTCCAAAAGCTATTTTTTAACATAAAATTTCTCTTAAAATTCCTAGTTCTTAGAAGCAGATTGTCCATTTTCTTTTTCAAAAATCCACAAGAATCTTCCAAAAACTCACCTTTATCACTTTTACACCATTTTTTACCTCCTAAAAGCAGAAAGTCTCCACCTTTAGCGAGAGAGAGAGAGAGAGAGAGAGAGAGAGATGGGGGGATGTGTTGCTTCCAAGCTGGAGGAAGAAGGAGGAGTTGTGACAATTTGTAGAGAGAGAAAACGGCAGCTGAAGCTGGCGGTGGAGAAAAGATACGCCCTTGCGGAGGCGCACTGTAAGTACGGCCATGCTTTGTTTGCGGTGGCTGCCGCCGTGGACTTCTTTGTTGCAGGCTATTCTTCCCCTCCTAAACCTTACCTCATCACATTTTCGCCTCACTCTCCTCCTCCTCAGCCGCCGGAGTCGGCGGCTCCGCTTCCGATCACTGAGAATGTGATAACCAACCCAATGTTTCTTCAGCAGAGACCGTCTGAGTCGACCCATGAAGCCATTGCTTGTCACTCATGTGGTTCTTCAACATCCTCCGACTCCTCTGAGGAGGAGAGAGAAGAAGAGGAGCAAAAAACAGACGTGAGAGAAGAAGAACAGGGATGTGGGTACTTTTATATGCAAATGCCACCAGCAATGCCGTCACCACAGAGAGACTTTGGGTGGGATTTCTTCAACCCTTTCGACGCCGTGAGGCCGGAGGTCATAAGCGGGTACAGGCGGAGCTCCGACGAGGATTTAAGGGTGGTGAGGGAGGAGGAAGGGATACCTGAGCTGGAAGAGGAAGAAGGGGAGAGTCAGAGAGAAGAAGAGCAGGAAGAAAACCAGGCGGTGGTGGTGGAAGAAAAAGGCAGCGGAGAACAGCGCGACGGCGGAGCTGAGGTGGCGAAGGTGGTTGATGAGGCGGCTAATGCGAGGGAGGGGGAGCAAAAAGGGCTTGCTGTGATTGATACACCAGCTGAAGGGAGGGAGCTTCTGGAAGCACTGAAGGACATTGTGGACCTTTTCTCTAGGGCTTCTGATTCTGCAAAGGATGTGTCCAGGATGCTTGATGCTAATAAATTGCAAATGCAGTCTGGTTTGGAGGAAATTAAAGGTCGGTTCTTTTCAAAACTTGAAAATTTTAACTATTTTTTTTTGAAATTTTAATTTATTTTCTATGTTGCTGAACAATTTCTAAGCTGAACTGCAAAGGGTTTTGGTGATAAATATTTATTTCTTGTCAAAAGATAGATTTGTTAGATTAGAGAGCTGGAGTTCGAACTTCGAACCCACGCTGTGGTGCAATGAAAACGCTCATCTCTTCTACTGTGTTAGAGGGCCAATTGCTTTGTGACAAATGTTGGTGTATTTAATTTATGTTTAATATCTTTGTTTTTATTTTAATTTTTAGTAATTTTTTTTTTCACTTGTAAGCGATAAGGTCTTAGATTTGATTCCCTCTAAAGGCGAATTTAAATCACATTATTGCTAGTCTATTGTGAGGTTTAGCCCACTGTCCCACTCTTTAGTGTCAAATATCGATTGTTCAAAACATTTTTAATCTTTTTGGGTTCTTGACCCTTTTGTGAATTCTTTTGGATTCAGAGTGTTGATATGTTTGCAGCTGCCTAGACTAACTAGACAACCTAAATTCAATTTTCTTTCAACTTTATTGAACTAATAGAAAGTTTGCCAAAAAGAATTTTCCAATCACTTCTAACTATTTTTTTAGTTGCATCATTCTCTTTTTCTCCCATCTTCTGAAAAGATCAATTGTGGGGCTCTAGTCTTTATGTTTGTTTAGCAAATATTGCATATTCTGTGTAGGGAGCTTTTATTGGCGTTCCAAAATAGTCATTTAATACCCCACCCGGCTCACGACAGATGAGTGTTTTAGAGTGTCAATAACAATTCCCTTGTATGGCTCCATTTTTTACTTAAATACCCAAAACCTTTCTCCCAAATTGCTGCAGACTGATCAAGGATTTGGGTTGTGGACCTCAACATCATTTCTTTTTCTCAAAGAGTTGGAATGTTGTTGCACATGTACTTATTTTTCATGTAAGGGGAGGGAAAAACTTGGTTCTTTACAAATAAGGAGTCATTATCTATTGCAAACAAATCATAGTTTGACATGTGTGCAAAAGCTAGCTTTCCTTATGTGATTTGAATGAGTTACGTTTGCACGTGTCAACTGGGATTTTCATGAATGGAGGAATGACGTGTAACATGTAAAGAGTCAAACAGTGTTTGTCTAATAAACACTTGTTTTCATAGCAATAATGAGTCTCTTACTTTGTTTCTTATCCATATGAAGCTAATAATTCTACACTTGTCCTATTTCAATGCAGAGAACTCAACAAAGCTAATTCAAGCTATAACATGGCATAACTCAACTTCATCGTCTAAGCTTTCGTCGTGCAAGAGTCTCGTGGCATCCAGATCTAAGGGTTCGTCAACATGGACGGAATTTAACAATGATCTTTTCAATGATTATGGAGGAATGGATTCAGGAAGTCATTCACTTACTCTAGAAAGGCTATATGCCTGGGAAAAGAAGCTCTATGAAGAAGTTAAGGTAATATTTTCTCACCGTCTCCATGAGTGAACTACTTCCTTAATTTTACTAATGTGGTTTGATTGCTTAACATTTGCATTGCTTCTAGGCCGGAGATATGACAAGGAAACTGTATGAGAAAAAATGCTCACGACTTAAACACCACGACATAGGAGACAATGAGACCATGGACAAAACTCGAGCTGCAGTGAAGGATTTATATGCCAGGATCTTAATTGCAATTCGGAGTGCCGAGTCAATTTCCAAGAGAATCCAGATACTGAGAGATGAAGAACTGCAGCCTCAAATTGTTGAGCTGTTGAAAGGGTATGGAAGTCTAACAGATTGAACTTAAGCAGTCGTCCAAATTAGTTTCATTGCGGGTTTCATCAGTTTACATTTTCCTTGTATCTTGTGCAGCTTAATGCGCACCTGGAAAATTATGTTGGAATCTCATGAAACCCAACACAAGATCCTTTCTGAGGTGAAATCTTTTGCCAGCTCTGCATATGGAAAGTTCAGCAACATCTCTCACATGCGTGCAACGCTTCAGCTCCTCGCTGAGCTTCAGAATTGGCATGCATGCTTTAAGGAGTACGTCGCTGCACAAAAAGCATATGTTGGAACTCTCCATGGTTGGCTAACCAAGTTCGTGGTCCCTGAAGAAAACTTCTACTCGGGGAGCAGGAGTTCAGCTGCGCCGTTTGGCGTCAATGGCCCCCCGTTGCTCATTATCTGCCATGATTGGTTATCTTCCCTGGAGAAATTACCTGATACTTTGGTGACCATTGCCTTGAGAAGCTTTACAAAGGACGTGAGGGCTCTGTTGAATCAGCAAGGGGAAGAGCAGAAACAAAAAAGGAAAGTTGACAGCCTAGGCAAAGAGCTCGACCGAAGAGTTTGTGCATTCCAGAAGACAGAGAGCAGGTGTCTGGAGCCAAAGCTCACAGAACAGAAATGCGAGACAGATATGGAACATAAGACGGAGTCCATGACAGAGAAGAAGGAGCAGATAGACATGTTCAGAAGAAAGGTGGACATGGAGAGGGAAAAACACCAAAATTACATTGAGGAAACTCAAAGGATCACATTGAACGGAATCCAGACTGGGTTTTGTTCAGTTTTCGAGTCCTTAGCGGAGTTTTCCAGGGCTTCACAGAAACTGTACAGCGATCTCGTGACTTGCAGTGAAAATGCAGATAAAGCTGGGAACCCCGCGTATATAGAAGGCGGCATCAAGGATGACAAAAACAGCAGCAGGTGACATGAGGCGTTTGAGAATCTGAATTGGTGAATTGTGTATTTGTATTTGTGTACATATATTGTGTCAAAGCAGCTCGCTGAGACACAATTATTTAAGTTTTTAGGGTGATGGTGTTGTAGCGAAGTAGCGACGAATTTCTGAATGTTGCTACAATTATTTAAGTTTGTAGGGTTGGTGGTGTTGTAGCAAGTAGCAACTCTCATGGTAGACTTCTTTGGTTCCAAATGAACAGATTTTTCTCCAAAGTTTGATGCTGTTCTGACTTCTCAGAACATCAAAATTGCGTAATTTCTACTCGCAGATGGTTGCGCAGGAGAGAAACTTAAGTGCAATCGGATTTTGCCGGTTGTGGAGGGGTTTGTAAGGAATCCAAGATAGTCGTGGTGTGCGAGTCGATTTTTATGGCGTGCAAGGACATGTTACCCTCAGTACAAGCTAATATTAATTAGCATGAGGGGACGTGAGATAAAGCCCAACGAGGCAATTAGGGGGTGTGAATCAATAACCGTTTGTGGCTTACTTAAGAATTACGTGATATGGGGAAGGTGAAGCTTGGTTCCCAAGCATCACTATTGTATAAGCTAAGGATTAACTTAATCAAAGGGACGTAAGCAAGCAATACTATGAAAAACACGCAGCACGCATTGACTTGAGTGTTGGAGTGTCTTTTGCAAGTACACTAACGTTATAGTTCGTAAAAAAAAAATATTTAACAAATTTTAAATATTTTAGTATGTAACTATACAATCTCTTTTAATATTTCATTGTTAATCAACCCTTCAACAACAACAACAACAAAGCCTTTTCCCACTAAGTGGGGTCGGCTATATGAATCCTAGAACGCCATTGCGCTCGGTTTTGTGTCATGCCCTCCGTTAGATCCAAGTACTCTAAGTCTTTTCTTAGAGTCTCTTCCAAAGTTTTCCTAGGTCTTCCTCTACCCCTTCGGCCCTGAACCTCTGTCCCGTAGTCACATCTTCGAACCGGAGCGTCAGTCGGCCTTCTTTGCACATGTCCAAATCACCAGAGCCGATTTTCTCTCATCTTTCCTACAATTTCGGCTACTCCTACTTTACCTCGGATATCCTCATTCCCAATCTTATCCTTTCTCGTGTGCCCACACATCCCACGAAGCATCCTCATCTCCGCTACACCCATTTTGTGTACGTGTTGATGCTTCACCACCCAACATTCTCTGCCATACAACATCGCTGGCCTTATTGCCGTCCTATAAAATTTTTCCTTGAGCTTCAGTGGCCTACGACGGTCACACAACACGCCGGATGCACTCTTTCCATCCAGCTCGTATTCTATGGTTGAGATCTCCATCTAATTCTCCGTTCTCTTGCAAGATAGATCCTAGGTAACGAAAACGGTCGCTTTTTGTGATCTTCGCTAGATTGCTCCGGTCATTAGTGTGGATAAGTATATAAATGGATAGAGATAGGAAAGCAAACACAAGATGTACGTGGTTCACCCAGATTGGCTACGTCCACGGAATAGAAGAGTTCTCATTAATTGTGAAGGGTTTACACAAGTACATAGGTTCAAGCTCTCCTTTAGTGAGTACGAGTGAATGATTTAGTACAAATGACATTAGGAAATATTGTGGGAGAATGATCTCGTAATCACGAAACTTCTAAGTATCGGAGTGTGGTGTCGTCTTGACTTGCCTTATCTGTCTCATAGGTAGATGTGGCATCTTCTCTGGAAGTACTCTTCCTCCATCCAGGGGTGGTATCTTTAACTGGTGGAGATGCACAAGGTAATGTATCAATTTCACTTGAAGCTTACTTGTAGTTTCAGGCTTGGTCAAGCGCGATACAAACCATGTAGTAGGAGTCCCCCAAGTCGCCGAGCTAGAGGGTCTGCTGAAAGAGGTGACAGACAAGGTAAGCAATCAGAGCTCCGACTGATTGTTCACCTTCTCCCCATCTTGCAGCAACATGAAGGATAAAGAGAAGAAAAATGAGAAGAGATGATATGAGATACTTTTGCTTTTGAAGAAGTAACTTTCCACAGGCTTATTCTTGAACTGAGCTGGAGGGTTTTCTGGTTTCCTCCAGAGTATAAGGCCGACTGAAGAATTTGAGGGTCAAAACAAGTCCATCAAATCTAGAGTACGTTCCACCCTGCTGATATGGGATACTTTTGCTTTTGACAGAGTAATGGATGTATCGGCACGTGTGCTGTTACGCTTGTCTCCACATGCTTCCTTGTATCCTTCGCACTTGCCCTATCTGTTCCTCAAGCAGATGCGGAATCTTCCCTGGAAACATAAGATGATGAAGATGAGTACTCGAGAGCAATGCCAGGTAAGTAATCAGGTAAGGGGTTCCAGGCAGTCAGTTCCTGGCTGGAAGCTTGATTCCAAGTGCTGACATATTGCTCTCTTTCTCCTTGTCTTGCAGGTAAAAACAAGGCCAAAAGAAAAAACAGGGAAAAAGCATGATATGGGATACTCTTGCTTTTAACCCTGATGATATGAGATATTCTTGCTCTAGTATAGCTTGTTTGCAGAGGTATTATCGGGGGGAAAGAAAGCTGAATATTTCGAAAGGCTTTGTTGGGAGTGCCCTCTCAGATATGATGAAGGGTTGAGCATTTTTGCAGGTCTGCCTGTCCGTTGGGATGGAGGTCGACATATATAGGAGTCTCCCTAACAACAAGTAGTAATGCTATTCCTTTACCCTGCTTGGTCATAGCACGGTAGTGGGAGCTGCCAGTTTTACATGTTTTAACTCTGTCAGAGCACTTTGAAAAAGTGGTCTGTGGTATCTGGCTCTCGAGATTCGGAGAACGATGCCTCTTCGATTTTTGAGAAAGCAATCATGCTGGGGGTCTGACTCTCGAGATTCGGAGAGCAGTCTCTTCGATTTTTGAGGAAGTAATCATGTTGGGAGTCTGGCTCTCGAGATTCGGAAGGCGGTGCCTCTTCGATTTTGGAGCAAGCAATCTTGTTGGGAGTGTTGTCTCGAATGTGAGTAAAGGTTGGACATGTTTGCTAGTCTACCTTGCCACGAAGCACAAAGGTTGACACTCAGGGACTTTCCAATTATCCAGCAATGGTACTGTTCCTTTACCCTCTCTTCGATTTTGAGAAAGTAGTCATGTTGGGAGTCTGGCTCTCGAGATTCGGAGGACGGTGCATCTTCGATTTTGGAGCAAGCAATCTTGTTGGGACTGTTTTCTCGAATGTGAGTAAAGGTTGGGCATGTTTGCTAGTCTACCTTGCCACGAAGCACAGAGGTTGACACACAGGGACTTTCCAATTATCCAGCAGTGGTACTGTTCCTTTACCCTTGTGGGTAATAATATGGTAGCTAGACCTTCAAAATTTATGTGTCTAAACTTTGTTAGTGCTGTTTCTTTGCTATTCTTTTACCTTTCTTGGTCAGAGCGATGTAGTGGGAGCTGCAAGCTTCACGTGCTCAACTTTGGCAGAGAACTTTGGCAAAGTGATCTGTGGTACCCATGAGTTATTGTTGCGTGTGGGAAGTGGGTGATTGAACAGTAAGATTCATGTGCTTTCTACTTCACCAGAAGTCTTCGACAGAATGCCCATAATTTCTGCAAAGCTGAGTGTGCGTGTGACAGGTGCTGACAAGGCTAGAAAAGTAGATGCCTCTTCGATTTCTGAGATCGGCCCTCGTGGTATCTGAGCAGCCCAGCTTTTGAGAAAGCGAGCGCCTCTTCGATTGATTCGGAGAACGGTGCCTCACCGATTTTTGAGAAAGCAATCATGCTGGGGGTCTCGCTCTCGAGATTCGGGGAGCAGTGTCTCTTCGATTTTTGAGAAAGTAATCATGTTGGGAAAGTGGCTCTCGAGATTCGGAGGGCGGTGCCTCTTCGATTTTGGAGCAAGCAATCTTGTTGGGAGTGTTTTCTCGAATGTGAGTAAAGGTTGGGCATGTTTGCTAGTCTACCTTGCCACGAAGCACAGAGGTTGACACACAGGGACTTTCCAATTCTCCAGCAATGGTACTGTTCCTTTACCCTCTCTTCGATTTTTAAGAAAGTAGTCATGTTGGGAGTCTGGCTCTTTAGATTCGGAGGACGGTGCCTCTTCGATTTTGGAGCAAGCAATCTTATTGGGAGTGTTTTCTCGAATGTGAGTAAAGGTTGGGCATGTTTGCTAGTCTACCTTGCCACGAAGCACAGAGGTTGACATACATGGACTTTCCAATTATCCAGCAGTATTACTGTTCCTTTACCCTTGTGGGTAATAATATGGTAGCTAGACCTTCAAAATTTATGGGTCTAAACTTTGTTAGTGCTGTTTCTTTGCTATTCTTTTACCCTTCTTGGTCAGAGCGATGTAGTGGGAGCTGCAAGCTTCACGTGCTCAACTTTGGCAGAGAACTTTGGCAAAGTTATCTGTGGTACCCATGAGCTATTGTTGCGTGTGGGAAGTGGGTGATTGAACAGTAAGATTCATGTGTTTTCTACTTCCCCAGAAGTCTTTGACAGAATGCCCATAATTTCCGCAAAGCTGAGTGTGCGTGTGACAGGTGCTGACAAGGCTGGAAAAGTAGGTGCCTCTTCGATTTCTGAGATCGGCCCTCGTGGTCTCTAGGGCGCCCAGCTTTTGAGAAAGCGAGCGCCTCTTCGATTTCTGAGATCGGCCTTCGTGGTCTTTGAGCAGCCCAACTTTTGAGAAAGCAAACGGCTCTTCGATTTCTGAGATCAACCCTCGTGATCTCTAAGCAGCCCAACTTTTGAGAAAGCAAACGCCTCTTCGATTTCTGAGCAGGCGCCTCTTTGATTTCTGAAGCTCCGTCGAGTGCAGATTTTTATAGAGGCTGGCATTAAGTTCCAAAGCACACTTGAATCTCCACCAGTAGAAGCTTCATTCTTGCACTTCTAAGATCTTGATTTGTCCGACCTCTTCTCTCTTCAACACCTTTGAAAATGTCTGGCCCCTCCGACCGTCGTTTTGACTTGAACCTTGTTGAAGAGGCAGCCCCGCCTTCTCCAGACAACATATGGCGCCCATCCTTCGTCTCCTCAACTGGTCCTCTTACCGTTGGGGATTCCGTGATGAAGAATGATATGACCGCTGCGGTGGTGGCCAGGAACCTTCTCACTCCCAAAGATAACAGACTACTTTCCAAACGGTCTGATGAGTTAGCTGTTAAGGATTCGCTGGCTCTCAGTGTTCAGTGTGCAGGTTCTGTGTCTAATATGGCCCAACGCCTATTTGCTCGAACCCGCCAAGTTGAATCATTGGCGGCTGAAGTGATGAGTCTCAAACAGGAGATTAGAGGGCTCAAGCATGAGAATAAACAATTGCACCGGCTCGCACATGACTATGCTACAAACATGAAGAGGAAGCTTGACCAGATGAAGGAAACTGATGGTCAGGTTTTACTTGATCATCAGAGATTTGTGGGTTTGTTCCAAAGGCATTTATTGCCTTCGTCTTCTGGGGCTGTACCGCGTAATGAAGCTCCAAATGATCAACCTCTGATGCCTCCTCCTTCTAGGGTTCTGTCCAGTACTGAGGCTCCAAATGATCCCCCTCCGGTGCCTTCTCTTTCTGGGGCTCTACCGACTGCTGAGACTTCTCCTAAGCAACCTTTGTGAAGGCTCCCTCTTGTGTGTTTATTTTGACTCATGTATATGTACATATTTGTAGCTTATCGGGGATATCAATAAATAAGCTTTCCTTCATTTCAACGTATTGTGTTAAATACACCAAAGCCTTCTTCGCTAAGTTCTTTAAATTTTCTTTTGTTGAAGCTTGTATGTTGAAGCTTTCTGAGTGGAGCATGTAGGTTGGGGTAGTGTTCCCTTAAGTTCCCGAGTGAGGAAAACTTCTTGGTTGGAGAATTGGAAAATCCAAGTCACTGAGTGGGATCGGCTATATGAATCTTAGAACGCCATTGTGCTCGATCCTGTGTCATGTCCTTCGTTAGATCCAAGTACTCTAAGTCTTTTCTTAGAGTCTCTTCCAAAGTTTTCCTAGGTCTTCCTCTACCCCTTCGGCCCTGAACCTCTGTCCCATAGTCGCATCTTCTAATCGGAGCGTCAGTAGGCCTTCTTTGCACATGTCCAAACCACCGTAACCGATTTTCTCTCATCTTTCCTTCAATTTCGGCTACTCCTACTTTACCCCGGATATCCTCATTCCTAATCTTATCCTTTCTCGTGTGCCCACACATCCAACGAAGCATCCTCATCTCCGCTACACCCATTTTGTGTACGTGTTGATGTTTCACCGCCCAACATTCTGTGCCATACATCATCGCCGGCCTTATTGCCGTCCTATAAAATTTTCCCTTGAGCTTCAATGGCATACGGCGGTCACACAACACGCCGGATGCACTCTTCCACTTCATCCATCCAGCTTGTATTCTATGGTTGAGATCTCCATCTAATTCTCCGTTCTTTTGCAAGATAGATCCTAGGTAACGAAAACGGTCGCTCTTTGGTATTTCTTGATCTCCGATCCTCACCCCTAACTCGTTTTGGCCTCCATTTGCACTGAACTTGCACTCCATATATTCTGTCTTTGATCGGCTTAGGCGAAGACCTTTAGATTCCAACACTTCTCTCCAAAGGTTAAGCTTTGCATTTACCCCTTCCTGAGTTTCATCTATCAACACTATATCGTCTGCGAAAAGCATACACCAAGGAATATCATCTTGAATATGTCCTGTTAACTCATCCATTACCAACGCAAAAAGGTAAGGACTTAAAAAAAAAAAAAATCAACACACCTCTTAGGAGAGAGTGAGTTCACCTCTTAGGAGAGAGTGAGTTTTAGTAGTTTTTTTTTTAATATTTAAGTTTTGTTAGTAAAATACAGAACGGTTAAGCACTTGAAAAAAACGTGTGTATTATTCGACAATTTGCTAAATTAATACTTTGCAAATTCGGAAATTTTATTTTTTAAATTATTTATTTATTATTATTTATTCAATAATATGTTTAAAATACAGGTGTAAAGTGTGAATATTAAATATATTATTGAAAAATGTGTGAAAATAACATGTTTTAATGTGAAAAATACGTATACAATTGTTGACCCTAAAAATTATTTAGCCTATGTGGCGCTCAAGCCAAATAGCTAATGAGCTAACTACGTCATTCGTTTGAATGATGCATGCCAACGCGACGATCGAGCTCGTTCAGTGAGTGAATGAATGCGGCGATGGTGGTGTCAAACGCGTTGCCGGCTTTTGTATCTTATGATTGCGGTTGAGAAAGGAACTTGTCTCGGCCTACGGGTTCTAGAACCTGAAGACTAGGTTGCTAGTCTTTGCGAAGTTTCATCTGCATAGGGTTTGGCCGCTTCAATTATATTTCTGCAAATATAAGTGCGCCAAATATGTAACAGATTGTACGGACACAAATACTCAAAGGAGATAAGTGCCTTGATTGTATATGTGGTTTGGCTGTCGAAGTGTCGAACTCTAAAATGTACTTATGAACATCCAACTATAAAACGGGTTCAACTTTCAATGTGCCAAACAATGTAACCTGATAACACATCACTTCGCTAAAAAAGCTAATGGAGTGACCTCTTCCAACAATGACTCAAAGAACCCTTGTTGATAGATACTTGGATAGGTAGTCAACTGAACTTGAAGTAGTGTCGTCCGATGCAAACTTTAAGATACTCCACGACCATGTGACTCTACGGTGCCAGTGTGTCCAATACAAACTCTAAGATGTCACTGGTTGCCAAGCACACTGTTGTCCAATACAAACTGTAAGATGTGTTTGACGAAGTTAGGGAGGTGCAAAAGCTAATGGAGTGACCTCTTCCAACAACTCAAAGAACCCTTGTTGATAAAGACTTGGTTGGATAGGTAGTCAAATGAACTTGAAGTAGTGTCGTCTGATGCAAACTTTAAAATACTCCACGACCGTGTGACTCTACGATGCCAGTGTGTCCAATACAAACTCTAAGATGTCGCCGGTTGCCAAGCACACTGTTGTCCAATACAAATTGTAAGATGTGTTTGACGAAGTTAGGGAGGTCAGTGTTTTCTAAAAAATGAGAGGGTTTCGTGTAGATCGAAAAATTGCGCAGGGCAAATTTCTGTGTTGCGTTGAAGGTCCTTTGAATGTTGTAAACCCTATTTGATTTATTGAAGTGATCCTCACCTAGAGTCCCACTCGGACTAAAACTCCTTAGCGTGTCTTGATCCAATAACGAAAAACAAAAGTTCAAAAAAAAAAAAAGCATAAATATATTTAGCCCGTCACAAACCTTTCCTTATTTTTAGCCGTCGAATTGAATAAATCAAATAAAAATAACCATCAGTATTAAACATCATGCATGAAAAAATAAAAAAGGTGTTTGTTTACCATTTCCCTTCCATGGCCCAACTTAAACAACAAGCATTCCACCCCACTAAAAGCCAATAAATAAAAACTTGTCCCACCGTCCTACTCCACCATGGTTTTGGTTCGGCCACGATTTTCTCTACCGGCCAAAGACGTCAAGCTCAAAGATATGCCAAGGCAACACACTTGGCTTTCTATCACCGTCCTTTTAATCTCTAACTCACGGTCGAAGACGAATGACTTTTTACAAAGACAGTAAATCTTGGGAAATCAGGTTCATCACAACGGGTGTCCTTAGCATTCTAGGTCTAACGGAAATCGGAAGGAATCCAAAAGGGTCATACCGGTATATAAGAAGTGCTTGGCCGGAGAATTTGAAGCTGAATCCAATCTTACAACGTGGTTAGTGAATCAAATGTGGGAAACTGTCTTCCGTGCTTTACTCCTAAACTCCATAAAAATCAGATTTAAGGATAGAAAATAACAAAGAAGAAAACTCTCAACCCCCATAGTTATTGCAGGTATAAAGTTATAAACAAACTCTTGAATCCACAATAGAGCAAGAAAAAGGAGAAGGAGAAACAGACGAGAGAGAAAGGGTGACCGAGAGAACGAGAAGTTCCACTACTTTCTATTGTCAGTTTTGTACAACATGCAACGGTATACATCCTAAATAGAGCTTGATATGATCTTGCCAATGAATAATTACAGATTTCACCATTCAAGTCACAGATACAATGCTGTTTTACCGTAAATATAGGGAGACCACTAATTGCAAAAAAATTATGAATTCGCTTACTACGGCAGCAGGAGAGTGGATGCCAAGAAATGGAACAATGTCTACTTGGAGAAAATTCTCTACAGCTGAACCCACCACGGCACCAGCAACAAGCCCCCCTACAGTTATGATGGTCGCCTTCCCTGCAAAGATGAACGGAAAATTAGTCCAAATTACTTAATGCCTAATCTCAGGTTTAGAAAAACACACAAAAAAAAATCTATGGAGCCCGAACTGCATAAAGTAAATGCACTTATCCACAGATCAGATGCGGAAAATTTCAGAAATACCCTTTTATTAACCAATCGTTCTCAAAGTTGGAGATAGATAACCAACCTGACAAAACAAACCCATGACTTTCATTCATGATTGATGAAACCATGCTAAACGATAAGACAAAAAGAAGTGAATACAAGGATTTATGACATAGAAACTTGCAAGTAATCTCCAATACCGTAAGGACGTCTAATAAGTGACAATAAGGAAATGCCTGTACATAAGAAAACTCCATACCTAACTTAATATTCTTTTTGGTCATGAAGTACAAGGAAGCTCCAAAGCTACCAGCCAGGATCAGTCCAGGAACATCAGCCCCTCCATACGGCCCCGAAGAAGAACCGGAAGCTCCATTGACATAAGTTAAGGCCATCAAAGCTCCATAGACACCAACTTGTACACCCAGATCACTTGTCGAGGGCGTTTCCACTGCAATAGGTGGATTCTTCACAGTAGCCTGCAGCCACTGCGGCACTGATCCAATCCCAGGAGCACTCACTGGCTTAACATCAGCATAACGAACACTGCTATTCACAACTTTCCCTGCCCGTCGCTGAGTTAAGCTTCTCATAAGCAACATGTCGTACGCAGCCTCAACCTAAACTAATTAACATTAGTGATAAGGAAATCATAATCATGGCATTATAAAATTCCAAACCAAAACTAGAAACCACCATAATAAATGCTTGTGAATTGTGATACTACTACAACCCATCACCCTCAATTACCCCAAAAAAATACATCTAAATTCATAGCTTCGTTTGCAAGCACTAAATTTAACTCTTTTGCAAATTTGTGGCCCAATCAATACTTCATTAGCAATTGAGTAAAACAAATCAAATTATTAACTGCTCAAATTATAAACATTTAACATAACATATTAAATATAAACATTTACTTATTTATAAGCTCAGAAACTAGAGCTAGAGTGGCTAAAATCATACATTATTCAATAGAATCCACATAAAAAACGCACCTTTAAACATTAAAATCTCTATAATTTTGCAAAAATTAATTAGTTCAACTTCAACCCAATAGTTGTCGTACACAACCCAGGAAATTACCAAAAGAGATTGACATAAATCTCAGAAATTCGAAAGGAAGATTAAGAGATGTAATAACCTGTGCAATCGCCTCCTGGTCATCTTTACAAGCTGCGACAATCGAGTTCTTGGCGCGAAGAATTTCATCGAACGAGGCGCCGTCTGAGACGCCGAGGAGCTTGAGGGCGTTCTCGACTGACATCTCGAACGGTGCGTTGTCGTCGGCTCTGGAGGCGGCCGTGGCAGCCCAGGTTAATGTGCGGCGGGATGGGGCGATGGAGCCCCTCCAAGGCTCGAATTGCATGGCCGGTTTTCGGATTCCAGTGGGTCCGGGGCGGCGGAGGGGCGGGCGAGGGAAGGAGGAGCCGGCGGAGAGGCGGTTGGGCCGGACGGAGAGAGTGGCTGCCATGTGTTTGAAGAAATGTGAGGCTGGATTTGGTGCGAAAGTAGCGTGCGTGACGATATGGGTTGTTGTGTTGGGCTGAGTCTTTTGCCGCGGAGTGGGTCATCTATAATTGTGGACCGTTGATGGACATGTCACCACCAATCAATAATTGTATTCTTCCTTCTACGCTATTTTCTTCCTTCCTTTTACGTTAAATACTTAATAGACGGCTTTTGGGCCAACTTGGTTCCCGATTATCATAATTCATCATTTTAGTCTTTGTAATTTAAAATTGATATAAACGGTTTTTTGATATTATCATCTGTCAATTATTTTGATCATTCTGCAAAAAAATATCCGTTAAAAAACACCAGTTCACGAAAATGGGCTAATTTGACAAAAATACCTTCAATTTGATGGAGATTTCTGACAGAAAGACCAAAATGATTAACTATCTCATGACTAATTTTGGATAAAAAGCCTTTAAAACAATCTCATAGACAATTTTGGATTTAAAAAAACCCTTAATCTGGATGGTGCTATTTACACACACATTTTTCTTCTCACACACTTCTTTCAATCTCCGACCGTCAGATCGTAAATTGAAGAAGATCAAAAAATTAATAAGGGTGTAAGAAGTAAAAAGAAGTGTGTAAATAACACTACCCTTAAATCTAAGAATTTTAGCTTACAAGTGCGAAAAAATATCATGAAAAATTAGTAATAAGTGGATAACTCAAGTTAGTACTAGCTAAAGTTGAATTTGTCTTGACCTCTATTATTTATAATATGTACGAGTAGGAGTCAATTGAGTTTGAGATTTGATATGTTGGAGCTTTTATAATTTATGAATAACTCGTTTAAAAGTGTTTGCTTGGACAGAAGCATCATTGGAATAAAAATTGCTTTGAAAGTTACTTAAAACAAAAAAAACTCACTTAAGATTTGATTAATTGAAACAAATTTCCACCCGTCCCTAATGCGTTTAGATGTATGTTTAGTTGTGTAGTTCCAAAATCTGTGATGCATCTTCGTGGAATTAACAAATCTCATGCTATCGTGTCGGTTACAAAAAAAAAGAAAAAAGAAAAAAAGATTTTGTTTGGTGTTATAGAGTATCAGATATTTCAAAATTTTTATAATGAATCGAGATTCGGCTAAAAGCATACAAGTATTTGTAGAATTTCACATTGGTTAGAGAAAAAGGAGAAAACCAATTTAAATAGGATTACCCTATTCTAACTAGCCTCGAGGTTTTTTTGTGATAAAATGCCACACCTGACGGATTGTGTAGGTGCCTTTTGTGATGAAACCCTACAGCTGACGGAATGTACAGGGGTAATTAACAAGTTGACGGATTGTACATAGGTAATTAACAAGTTGACGGATTGTACAATGGTAATTAACAAGTTGAGGACAATATCAATGTTGTTGGAAGTGGATATATGACTCGTCTTTTTGATAATACTACAGTATTGTAATGAGCGAAAAGAGTAATTGATCAAATTCGTGAGCGATTTTGTAAAGAAACACTTATGATATTAAAACTTATGCCTTATCGAGCATTTTACTAGAATATCGGAGAAATCCCTTGGATAAGTGAGGCAAAAGCTGAGATCGGACTTAAACTTACAATTCGAGGACCTTAAATTTTTTTCAAATGAAAAAAATACTAATCTAATTTTTTTTTTCAAAGCCTAATCTAATCTAATTACCTTTTCATTACTACCATTCATTTTCGTATGTATTCCTTGTGGGGTCCGCCTAAATTAACCGGCTCTTGGCGCCTCACATCCCTCCTGGATCTCTTTTGCACGTCAGTTACTCGAAGCGTGGGAAATTGGTAGCCTTTGAAAGTGTGCCGTACTGGAAACTCGAACGATGTCGTTGGCTGCCTGTTGGACGCTGACTCTGACATGCCCGCCACCGACCTCCTCACGGACTTCACCCTGCTTCTCTCCCAGAAGCCGAAGTGGGTTCCGTTGCAGAGCTTCTTCTGGGCAAGCCCACGCTGCAATTGGGGGCCCAAACGACAAGGAAAAGAAGAAGGTTGTCGTTGTTGGCTCTGGCTGGGCTGGCCTCGGCGCTGCTCACCACCTCTGCAACCAGGTTTCTCTTTCTATCTCTCTATGTTTGTGGAAGACTGTGAGAATCATTCCCACCTCAATCCACGCATACGATGCAATATATGATGAATGGTTCTACTACTAGTAATTGCACCGATGCTTTTGTGATAAAACTGCGCATATGTTTGGGCTAGTAGGTGATTAGATGATAAGTTAGGATATCGCTGTGATTAGTAGTAAGTTGCTTGTCCGTCTCTCTGAAATATACCGTATTTTGGTATTTCATTTGCAGGGTTTTGATGTTACTGTTATCGAACAAGGTAGTGGCTTGGGCGTACTTCATGAAATTGGTATCCAGCGCGGTAAAAGAAGCAATCTTTTGTTTTTTATAATGGATTTTGGAAACTGGGTTTCTTTTCGAATCTTAATTTGGCAGATACCCTTTTTGATTTTTGAGAAGCTCAACGTAGGGATTGTTGAATTGAATTCTGATAAATGAGGTCAGCATTTGAATTCTGCTGTGTTTTGTAGGTAATTGGTATCCCTTCCGGAATATTTTTAGCCTTGTTGATGAGCTAGGTATCAAACCCTTTACTAACTGGACAAAGTTTGCACAATATTCAGCAGAAGGGTTGGAGGTAAGTTAATCTACATTTTTAGTGTTTGAGCAATGCTCGGTGATTGGTTTCTTGTTATTGTTTTAAAACTTGAGATTGAGTTAGAAGTTTTGAAATGTGTTAACGGAGGCAGTAATGTTCTTCAGGCTGAGTTTCCGGTATTTCAGGACCTTCCTCAATTGCCAGCACCATTTGGAACCTTATACTATACACAGGTATAGTTTGCTTGTACGGTTGCAACCTTACGAATCATAGATTCATTCCTTGTTCCGGTGAAAAAGTTTAGCAGCATAGTGTTAGTCAATAGAGTTGGCATTGTTTGCAGTTTGCTCAGCTGCCATTGGTTGATAGATTAACTTCACTTCCCTTAACAGCTGCAGGTATGTCTCATACTAAAATCTAAGATCTAGATTTAAAAAGTTTAATGCGTAATCAGTACACATTTATCTGTCGAAGGAGCTAGTAGGAAGTCCTAAACAATTGTATATATGAGAAGCTGTTGGAAGAAATTGTTGAAGGTAGTCCTACACATCTTACAATTCCTGCACTGATGAATTTATCTCTGCATTTTCTTTACAGTGATCGATTTTGACAACACAGATACAGCCTGGAGAAAATACGATGCAAGTAGGCCCTCTATATCACAAACTATGGGTTCCATTATTCGGAAAATTATTTTTTACTTGCACTGAAAACACTCAAAGCTAAGTCTAAGTAAGAGGTTTCACTGGTAGTTACTGCAAGGGAGCTTTTTAAGCAGTTTGGATGTTCGGAAAACCTTTATCAGAATGTCTTATCACCATTGATTCAAGTGGGTCTTTCTGCACCGGCTGAACAATGTAGTGCTGCCGCAACTCTTGGTTTACTATCCTACATCTTTGCTCACCAGGTTTGATATGTTTAGTTACTTTTCTAGAGTAAGAGGGGTTTTTTGCATTCGTTTCTCACTGTTTTTTTTTTTGGTCAAAATTCGTTTCTCACTGTTGAGCATTATCTTTTGTTTCTTTCCTTTTTCGTTATCTAATTAAATCGTAATATATTGATGGGTGTAGAAAAATTTTGATCTCGTTTTGTGTCGTGGAACAAGTAGAGAAAGGATTTTCAAGCCGTGGATGGAGTCTTTGACAACTAAAGGTTGCAAATTCGAGAAGGGTATGCAATTAACAGACTTTGTGCTTAATGAGGAAACTGGTTCTATTTCAGAAGTAGTTTGCAATGGAGGAGTTTATAATGCTGATGCAGTTGTCTTAGCTATTGGAATATCCACACTCCAAAAAATTATTGAAAACAGGTATCTTATGAATATCAGGATGTTTAAATTATTTTCTCTTCTATCCAATGTTTATTTGAAATGCATTCCTTTGGATTTGGTTAGGAAACTATAGATTGGTATTGCAGCAATAATGTTACAACTACACTCAAACTACAGCACACATGATAACTTTTTTCGAGATATATTATTGTTTAAAACTGCAAAATGCATCGTAGAGCTTCAATTAAACCTAGACCTGCTATTCTACCTTAATTGACAGTACTTGAGTTCTGTATAGTGCAGTGTTGTGTACAAGGGAGGAGTTTCTCAAAGTCTTGAACTTGGCTAGCATTGATGCACTCTCCGTTAAGCTTTGGCTTGATAGGAAGGTGAGTGCAGCGAAAGTCTTTAACATAGCTTCCTTATCTTAATTGCTTTTTGATGTATACATTTATTCTCCTCTTTATTATTAGCAGGAAAGTTTTATGAAGTTTTTGTGATCACTTCTGAGCTCTGATTTCTCCTTTGCTTTCGTTTTTTTTTAATACAGAATCTAGTACCTACCTTATTAGTTGGCAGTCTGACTTAGCTTTCTGTAAACAAAGCTGGTAAAATGGTATTTTTCCGTTACTATTTGACAGATCTGATTCTTTTCGTAAACTTCACACCTAACCAGGTTAACATTCCAAATGCATGCAATGCTTGCTCCGGATTTGACGATTCATTTGGTTGGACTTTCTTTGATTTGAATGCAATCCATGACGATCATAAAGATAGTTCGGTAACAGTGTTACAAGCTGATTTTGTGAGTATCTATGTTCCTAATTTTTTCCCCTCTCATCTTGTGATTATTCTCAGTCTGCTTTAGAGGTAAAATCTTATCCTTTGTTGTTCCAAATGTCTCTTGAGTAGTATCACGCCAACGAGTTGTTGCCACTGAAAGATGAGCAAATAGTCTCTCGAGCAGTATCCTACCTGTCAAAGTACAATAAAGACTTCAAGAATGTTACTGTGACAAACAAGAAGATTGGCAGATTTCCAAAATCATTACCTCACTTCTTTCCTGGTAAGAGTTTTCATGTCATGACCTATCACCTATGCCATCTTGTTATAGGTATTCAATTGTTTAGGTATGATTGTGTACACATTTTTGTATAGGTAAGTAAATTGCAATAAAGTCTACTTTACATAAACTACATGAGAACTCAGTTGGGAAATCAAAGATTTTTCAACGATCCTTCAAATCAGAGCAGACCGCAGCTGTATCTTTGTTGTTATCATTGATCCTGGAATGCATCATCTTTCTTCGCTGTTGTGTTCTCTCGTAATAGGTTCATATAAGGACATGATGCGTGGGGCTACATCTTTCCAGAACTTGTTCATGGCGGGAGACTGGATTATAACCCGACATGGTTCATGGTCACAGGTTAGACTCAAAGTCTCAAACAAACTATATCATTCCCATCTTCCTGGTTCAAGATAAGCATAAACAAAAAGACTGAAGACATATGCTTTGCTGCATTTCCTCGACAGGAGAAAACTTACGTGACGGGACTTGAAGCTGCGAATCGTGCAGTAGACTACCTAGAAGAAGGAAGTTTTGCGAAAATAATACCTGTAGAGGAAGATGAACCGCACATTCAAGCGCTTCGCAGCCTGAACAGAAGCTTCAAGGATATCACAGCACAGCTTCCGTTGTCCAGTTACTTCCTCCAATGAGCTTGTCTGGTTTGATTGTTTGCTGCAGTTTAATCCCCCATGTATTATTCTTGAATCCTACCATTAAATGAAAAAATCTTTATAATTATGGACCTTTTATCACTAATGCTGAGTATTTGAATTGATGTATTGACCAAAATTTATCCCCCTATCAAGGCATCGATCAACACTAGCTTCGTATGTCTCTCTGTGAACAAAATTTTAGAGCGAAACTTTATTACTTTGAATACTTTCATTGAAGGACAAATTTTAGTACTATGAATACTAAAATTAATAATTCCTCCCTAAATTCATTCAAGGATTAATACCAAATAAAGATTTAAAATTTTTTTTCTTAAATTTGAATTGCATGACATTTGATCAGATTTTTTTTACTTTTTCAGAATAAAATATTTTAATTTTGTTGATTTTTTTAACAAACAATATTACCTACACTAAGGATGATGGTTGAGCTTAGCCTCACAATGGAATATGGTTTAAATTCAACTTTGGCAAGAATCGAATCTAAGACTTTTCACTTACAAGTGAATATGAATACGTCTAGACTGTAGTACTAAATGACATTTGGTAATTATTTTATTACATAACAGGGGTACATTAAAAATAAAAAACTGAATAACTTTTACGTTTAAAAAATGAGTATATTTTATATTAAACATCGGTACAATCCGCATATAACAAAGTGGTAATATTTAACATGAAAAAGATTTTAAAAAAAATATATGGATAGAACTAAAAGTTTAAAAATATGGGGCACAAAAAGAAATTAAAATATATTAGTACAAGTTAAAATTAAAAAATAAAATTGTTAAAGGTTGCAAAAATGATTGCAATAAAAAAATGGGTACAAATTAAAATAGAAATATGATACAAAATTTAGCCGTAAATATAAGTATATCAAATGCAATGTTTCTTATTACTAACTGAATATGTTTGGAAATAGTTAAATAATTTTAATTATGAAATTTAGATTTATAAATGTTTTATCATTTAAATAATGACATGGATACAAATCAAAGGACCTTGAACAAAAATGAAAAATGAATAAGATTTCAATCAATGAAATAAAAAAATTCAAGGATGAGAATCTAATTTCTTTTATTCTAAGTTACTCTAATTTAAAGATAGGAGAATTGATGCTTAAGTGCAATAGAATGGGTATACTGTCTTGACCAACTACGTAAAATTTCAAATTCATATATGCAAAAGTGACTTGTCTTTAGAAATTAGAACTGATTCATGTGTGTAAATATGTGTAAGCTGAGGCATGTTCCACCTCTAACTGAGATATAGTTTGTAGAGTCATGCATTGTATGAACTCAATGGCATACGAACAAATCTAATGGCTCCTAAGAAATATTACAGACAATCGTCCAAATGCAAGTAAGAGATTTCTGACCGTTGATGCATGAGAGTTCATAAATGAATCAATGATTGTACACACAAGTGACGTGCTTAGTACATTTTGTATGTAATATACATAATGTTCTAACTAATTGACCTAACCTACATCTATCATCAATAAACTGATCTTACCTAATTCTACGTCTGAAACATTTCTTTAGCTTACAAGTCTCTACCTTCCTATTATTATACTGGTAAAAGTGAACCACTTAATATCTTCAATTAGAGATTATATACAAGTATGACTTGATACTATTTATTTAAAAATAATTTTTTACAAAGTTATAATTTTAGACGAGATTATATTTAAAAGAACTTTAACGAAAAACACTCGGTACTATTCACTTTAACGAAAAACCATATTTTTACACTAAAAAGTCAATCATGATACTATTCATTTTACCCTTTATTTTGTCCTTATCATTAAAACTCAAAGTTTTCAAATCATTTTCATTAGTTTTCCTTATATTTAATCATTTCGATTGAAAATGACCTTACTAAGTAGGAAGAGTATCAATAGCCTGTCCAAACTAGGAAGCTGCAGTGGGCCCCAACCAGCTGTCCAAATCACCCACTTGGAGAGGATGGATGCCCAATCTTGTTGGACACTTGTGTCAGTCTTTTTGTTGTCTTTCACATTATTCCCATTATTACCACACACCAAAAATAAAAAAAATACAATTTTATTTAAATTTGCAATTAAATAATTTTAATTTCGTAATTCCGTTGAATCAATTTTAAATTTCTTAATTTCGCTAAATTAAAATTTAATGACATAAATTTTTTAATTTGATGAGCTTAATTTTAATTTTATAATTACGTTTAATCAAATTTCAATAACACGAATTCTTTAAAATTTTGGATATAGGGATTAGAAAGGATTCCTTTCCATTATTTATGTATACCTGAATTTCTAATTTATTTATTTTTCTAGTCCATCAGATATTCAGATCTCACTCTTTCTAATTCGTCTTCCTCCTCCGTTCTGCTCCACTCTCTCTCTCTTCCGCTTGGCTCCGCGCGCTCCAGATCGAAAAGTAGGTACGCTTTCAGATCCGTACGCAAGTATCAGCCGCTTGATCGCAGTTTTACTTGATTCAATTTGACTTTAACCGTCTGATCGTCGACTCCAAAAGGCGCAAACTTCACGTGATTGAAGACCGCGTTCATCGAATTGTTGTTGCAGATCCAAATTTGGTTATTTTTAACCAAGTATTGGAATCAGCAATTGGCTTTGTTTTTGTTTATCTTTTAGCTGTTTTGAATCAATTTTGAGGCTTGTTTGGTTGCTGAGAAAATTGATGGTAATGAAGAATAGCGGAATGTCAAAGACTATAGTTTTCGTTGTTTTGATTCGGAGAAACTCTACCGTACAGTTACCTGAACTTTGTCAAGTATTTAGACATGTTGGATTAATGCAATTCAGTGATTTATTGTGTTTTTCTGATTATTTTTAGTGTTACATTATTTTCCCCCAGCAGCCAAACAGAAAGTAAAAGACTTTGAAATTTTTTATTTTTTAATATTTTCTGTTCTCATTAACCTGCGTGCCCCTAGTGATAATTAAGCTCAATCGTATTGATATGATCTAAATCTTCACTCATTTGGTTCGACTAATTGGAAATTTAACTTTAGGAAGTGGTGTTAGTTGTCATCTTACAGATTTGGTTTCAGAATTCGCAGTTCATTTGGATGGCTTCTATTGGTTTTTTGTTCGTAATTGCTGATAATTTTTCTTTTTCATGAAGATTGCAAATGGCTGTTTCACAAAACAATCACGACATGGACGAGGGAAACCTAGAGGTCGGAATGGGTAAGTCTTGGACTGGTTTACTTCATACTTTTGTGGTAGACAGGGTGAAGTAATTTGATGAGGTAATAGCTATAGTGGGCATGCAGTTTTTGGTCAAAACTCATTAGTCGTAATGGAATCAATATGAGTCAGATGTCAAACTCTTCAAATATGTCCTGTTAGAAAGTCTTAGCATTGCGATGATTGTTTTATGGAGTGTTACACTTACATTAATGGTGTCAAGTTTGACATTTTCACCTTACATTGACATTGCAGAATACAGAACTGTGTCTGGTGTGGCCGGACCTCTGGTTATCCTTGAAAAAGTTAAGGTAGGTTATCCGCTCGCTTACTCATTTAAAATGTTTTTAAGCTTTCTCAACAGGGAATTTGTCCTCTTCAGAATAAAAAACTAATGTATACTCTTAAACTGCCCCAGGGACCTAAGTTTCAAGAGATTGTTAATATTCGTTTGGGAGATGGAACAACTCGACGTGGTCAGGTCCTGGAAGTTGATGGAGAGAAAGCTATTGTACAGGTGACTGCTGTGTAATGATTATTGGTTTCTTGTGGTTTTGCCCCTTCATATCATTCTGGCATAGGTGCATAATTTTGAGAATTTGTAGTTTTGGGGGCTTGTGTGCATCTTCTGGGACAGCAGCTGTTTTGATTGTCTTAACCTTTTTAAATAATAGCATCATTAGGTTTTCTGCAATGTGCTTATTATTTTGACTGTTTACACAATCAATTTATATGCTGCCAGGTTTTCGAAGGAACATCTGGAATTGACAACAAGTACACTACTGTGCAATTCACAGGAGAGGTATTAAACCCTCTAATTATATTCTTCCTTCATTGAATTGCGGAATCAAGAATAAATATATATTCTGACATGAACCGTAGAACCAATTATGCTGTTTTGACCCTCCCCCTTGCATATTTGTCAGGTTTTGAAAACTCCAGTCTCACTTGACATGCTTGGGCGCATCTTTAATGGCTCTGGGAAGCCCATTGATAATGGCCCCCCTATTTTGCCTGAGGCTTACCTAGACATATCTGGTGTGTTATTTGTTTCAATGAAAATAACTTATGCTCCAAGTTTCTTTGCATTAACATGCGTGTCAATCTATTGTTTGTCATCTCCAGGGAGTTCTATTAATCCTAGTGAGAGAACATATCCTGAAGAAATGATTCAGACTGGAATTTCTACTATTGATGTCATGAACTCCATTGCTAGAGGACAAAAAATCCCCCTTTTCTCTGCTGCTGGTCTTCCTCATAATGAAATAGCTGCTCAGATATGTCGCCAGGCCGGTTTGGTCAAGCGGTTGGAGAAATCTGAGAGTCTTCTTGACGCTGGGGTATGCTTTATTTTAAATATATATATATTTTTTTTAGCCAGCAGAGATCACATATATCTACTATTTTCATGTTCGACAGTCTTAAGTGCATGTGTAACATTATTTTACAAATAGCCAAATTGTTATGGCAAAACATCTTTGATTTCAAAACGAAATTCATTTACATTTAGTCATTTGATAAGATAGTAATCTTGATGATTCTAGTACATTGGAACTCCTAGTTAAATGAGTAAGTACTAGAAAAGAGCCTGCTCAGCTTGCTCGAAATAGTTTGAGCGCTTCACTAAAAATTTTGATTTGGGCCTCTTTATGTTTTTAAGTTTTGAATTTTCGCAGAAATTTGAAGAAAAAGTAATTGCAAACAAAACAAAGCAACAGTGAGAAAATAAATAACAGTAATAGGCTCCTTTTGCTTTTCAAGTTAATGGATTATTGTACATGGATAGGTGCTTGATTTATCACAAATTATCATTGTCTTCTAGCATTCATGTGACTAACCTACATTGTGAAATTACAGGACGTAGAAGACGACAACTTTGCCATTGTGTTTGCAGCTATGGGAGTAAATATGGAGACTGCACAGTTCTTTAAGCGTGATTTTGAGGAAAATGGTTCAATGGAGAGAGTGACCCTTTTTCTGAATCTGGTATATTATGAAGTGAACATATGAAGCGTTTCATGATATGTTTGTAACTTTTTTTCTTTTCAAATATCTCATGAGATTTCTATTTAGCCTAAATGTGTTTTCTGCCATTTTCTTCTACAGGCAAATGACCCTACAATTGAACGCATTATTACTCCTCGTATTGCTCTTACTACTGCAGAATATTTGGCATATGAATGTGGGAAGCACGTTCTTGTCATTCTCACAGATATGAGTTCTTATGCTGACGCTCTTCGTGAGGTAACATGAAAAAGTTTCTAATTATGAATTCACAAATTACGTGCCTCATTTTCATCTTCGTTCTTATATTAATTTCCATGACACAAACTGCTGATTGCTACTGCAGGTGTCTGCTGCCCGAGAGGAAGTGCCGGGAAGGCGTGGATACCCTGGGTACATGTATACTGATCTGGCACAAATCTATGAGCGTGCTGGACGAATTGAAGGGCGAAAAGGCTCTATTACCCAAATTCCAATTTTAACTATGCCAAATGATGGTAATGCTTGTTGTTACATGTTGATGGTCTCATATCATGCATCCAAGTGATATTCCTTAACTCAATCTTTAATTTCTTTATCTGCCCAGATATTACCCACCCCACTCCAGATCTTACTGGATATATTACTGAGGGACAGATATACATTGACAGGCAGCTCCACAACAGACAGGTTACTAAAATTTTATCATTTTTCATTGGATTAAGAAACAAGGTCTTGAGTATCTGCTCGTGGTCATGCATTCAGAATGCAAATCACAATACAACATTCGGCATGGTTTAATTCAAGGGAATTTACCATGGTTTTATCGTTTGTATTCCCATGGCCTTGGGAGTCTTTCATCAAGGTTTAATTTGATGAAATTGTTGTTGCGGTTGCTGCTGTATCAGTCCATTAAAAAAACTATGATTTAGCTTGATACTAAATCAAGGTAATTAATGATGCTTTTAGAAAGTTGGCTCTCTATGTTTGGTAAAAGTCCAAAGAGGTGGTAACGATCAGATATGTGGAGATTATAAATGAACTGAACTAACTATTAAGTTCTTTAACCTGTGCAGATATACCCACCAATCAATGTCCTTCCATCACTATCTCGTCTGATGAAGGTAATGATACATTGATGTCAACTCTAAAGATAGAGAGCTTTTTCATCCTCCTACAATAATGGGGGTTAAAATAAAATTGTTGGCTATAATTGCAGAGTGCTATTGGTGAAGGCATGACTCGCCGGGATCATTCTGATGTATCAAATCAGGTTTGTTTGGGGTTCCCTGGTAGTATCTATTTTAATCCGTCTTCACTTAAAAGCCTTCTAATCTTTCCCTCTCATGCAATGTTTGACTTTCAGTTATATGCAAATTATGCTATTGGGAAGGATGTCCAGGCAATGAAAGCTGTGGTCGGAGAAGAAGCACTTTCCTCGGAGGACTTGGTAATATTTCCCATATTCTTATTGAGAATGCTTCTGTTTATTAGCAATCACCTTCTGGAAGAAATTGATGTGATTTTTCTTTTGAATGAAACACAGCTATACCTGGAGTTCTTGGACAAATTTGAGAAGAAGTTTGTGTCCCAAGGAGCCTATGACACCCGTAACATCTTCCAGTCCCTTGATTTGGCATGGACGTTGCTGCGAATCTTCCCCCGTGAGCTTCTCCACCGTATACCTGCGAAGACCCTTGACCTGTTCTACAGCAGAGATGCAACTAATTGATGGAGTTCAGAGATCCCCGTTTGTCGAAGTTCTTCAGCCTATTTAGCCATCAATGAGCTCTGCAATTCGTTTATTGATTCTCTGCCCGCCTAGGTTTGCATCTCTTCTTTCCCGGCATATATAATAAAGGTTGCGGTCGGTTCAAGTCCCTGAAAGGTCTTGGCTAGTCCAGATTTTATTTCAATGAGCACGTTTAGAGATCTTGTAGCGCTTTGTATTTTCGTTTCTCATTTGTTAGTTGGTCACCCAGTTGTTGTTTGATTATTTTTTTTTCCTCCCCAAGTGAAAGTTTCGGAAACAGTCGAGGCCATCTAGGATCCAAAAAGCCCCTTCAGTAGTATATATTTGCTTTGTTTCAAGACCCCTATTATTTATTTTGTAATCTGTCATTTTTGCTTCTTATTAAATATTTCCTCTGTCTTTGATGTCTGTCTTGTGTATTTAGACATGCGAACGCGCCCAAGTTTGGTTCATTTAAATCTGAAATAAAATGAGTATTAGTATTCACCCTTTGTTAGTATCTCACCAAATCAATACGAGGTGGTTGGTTTTCATCCCCCGTTATAAGAAAGTCTCGCTGCAGATGTGGATTAGATGCAGTGTGTACGCTTTCTTACATTCAAGTTCGAACCTCTATAGACTAGAGACTAAAGAGAGCTTAGGATATTATTGCCCTAGTGAGAGAAAAAAAGGCCAAAAAAAATTCAAATTTATGCTTGCCCTTAAATCTACTCCAACACTTGGAATAAAACTCAAATTTTAGGTTCTAAACTTGCTCCAACTCTTAGGGCAAATATGAGTTCTAATCCAAAAATTATTTATGGGGCAAATTAGCCTAAGATTTCCCCGGGTTAGTGAGGCTAGGCCATCATATATGTGTACATTTTTTCTTTTTATATTTATAAATTCATTGAATCTAACGGCTAAGGTTTAATATGATCAAATTCAACGGTAAAAAAATGATCTAACGGTCAAATTTTAAATCTAACGGCTACAACAACAACAACAACAACAACAACAAAGCCTTTTCCCACTAAGTGGGGTCGGCTATATGAATCCTAGAACGTCATTGCGCTCGGTTTTGTGTCATGTCCTCCGTTAGATCCAAGTACTCTAAGTCTTTTCTTAGTCTCTTCCAAAGTTTTCCTAGGTCTTCCTCTACCCCTTCGGCCCTGAACCTCTGTCCCGTAGTCACATCTTCGAACCGGAGCGTCAGTCGGCCTTCTTTGCACATGTCCAAATCACCGGAGCTGATTTTCTCTCATCTTTCCTACAATTTCGGCTACTCCTACTTTACCTCGGATATCCTCATTCCCAATCTTATCCTTTCTCGTGTGCCCACACATCCCACGAAGCATCCTCATCTCCGCTACACCCATTTTGTGTACGTGTTGATGCTTCACCGCCCAACATTCTGTGCCATACAACATCGCTGGCCTTATTGCCGTCCTATAAAATTTTCCCTTGAGCTTCAGTGGCCTACGACGGTCACACAACACGCCGGATGCACTCTTACACTTCATCCATCCAGCTCGTATTCTATGGTTGAGATCTCCATCTAATTCTCCGTTCTCTTGCAAGATAGATCCTAGGTGGCGAAAACGGTCGCTTTTTGTGATCTTCGCTAGATTGCTCCGGTCATTAGTGTGGATAAGTATATAAATGGATAGAGATAGGAAAGCAAACACAAGATGTACGTGGTTCACCCAGATTGGCTACGTCCACGGAATAGAAGAGTTCTCATTAATTGTGAAGGGTTTACACAAGTACATAGGTTCAAGCTCTCCTTTAGTGAGTACAAGTGAATGATTTAGTACAAATGACATTAGGAAATATTGTGGGAGAATGATCTCGTAATCGCGAAACTTCTAAATATCGGAGTGTGGTGTCGTCTTGACTTGCCTTATCTGTCTCATAGGTAGATGTGGCATCTTCTCTGGAAGTACTCTTCCTCCATCCAGGGGTGGTATCTTTAACTGGTGGAGATGCACAAGGTAATGTATCAATTTCACTTGAAGCTTACTTGTAGTTTCAGGCTTGGTCAAGCGCGATACAAACCATGTAGTAGGAGTCCCCCAAGTTGCCGAGCTAGGGGGTCTGCTGAAAGAGGTGACAGACAAGGTAAGCAATCAGAGCTCCGACTGATTGTTCACCTTCTCCCCATCTTGCAGCAGCATGAAGGATAAAGAGAAGAAAAATGAGAAGAGATGATATGAGATACTTTTGCTTTTGAAGAAGTAACTTTCCACAGGCTTATTCGTGAACTGAGCTGGAGGGTTTTCTGGTTTCCTCCAGAATATAAGGCCGACTGAAGAATTTGAGGGTCAAAACAAGTCCATCAAATCTAGAGTACGTTCCACCCTGCTGATATGGGATACTTTTGCTTTTGACAGAGTAATGAATGTATCGGCACGTGTGCTGTTACGCTTGTCTCCACATGCTTCCTTGTATCCTTCGCACTTGCCCTATCTGTTCCTCAAGCAGATGTGGAATCTTCCCTGGAAACATAAGATGTTGAAGATGAGTACTCGAGAGCAATGTCAGGTAAGTAATCAGGTAAGGGGTTCCAGGCAATCAGTTCCTGGCTGGAAGCTTGATTCCAAGTGCTGACTGATTGCTCTCTTTCTCCTTGTCTTGCAGGTAAAAACAAGGCCAAAGGAAAAGACAGGGAAAAAGCATGATATGGGATACTCTTGCTTTTAACCCTGATGATATGAGATATTCTTGCTCTAGTATAGCTTGTTTGCAGAGGTATTATCGGGGGGAAAGAAAGCTGAATATTTCGAAAGGCTTCGTTGGGAGTGCCCTCTCAGATATGATGAAGGGTTGAGCATTTTTGCAGGTCTGCCTGTCCGTTGGGGATGAAGGTCGACATATATAGGAGTCTCCCTAACAACAAGTAGTAATGCTATTCCTTTACCCTGCTTGGTCATAGCACGGTAGTGGGAGCTGCTAGTTTCACATGTTTTAACTCTGTCAGAGCACTTTGAAAAAGTGGTCTGTGGTATCTGGCTCTCGAGATTCGGAGAACGATGCCTCTTCGATTTTTGAGAAAGCAATCATGCTGGGGGTCTGGCTCTCGAGATTCGGAGAGCAGTGTCTCTTCGATTTTTGAGAAAGTAATCATGTTGGGAGTCTGGCTCTCGAGATTCGGAGGGCGGTGCCTCTTCGATTTTGGAGCAAGCAATCCTGTTGGGAGTGTTGTCTCGAATGTGAGTAAAGGTTGGACATGTTTGCTAGTCTACCTTGCCACGAAGCACAAAGGTTGACACATAGGGACTTTCCAATTATCCAGCAATGGTACTGTTCCTTTACCCTCTCTTCGCTTTTGAGAAAGTAGTCATGTTGGGAGTCTGGCTCTCGAGATTCGGAGGACGGTGCCTCTTCGATTTTGGAGCAAGCAATCTTGTTGGGAGTGTTTTCTCGAATGTGAGTAAAGGTTGGGCATGCTTGCTAGTCTACCTTGCCACGAAGCACAGAGGTTGACACACAGGGACTTTCCAATTATCCAGCAGTGGTACTGTTCCTTTACCCTTGTGGGTAATAATATGGTAGCTAGACCTTCAAAATTTATGTGTCTAAACTTTGCTAGTGCTGTTTCTTTGCTATTCTTTTACCTTTCTTGGTCAGAGCGATGTAGTGGGAGCTGCAAGCTTCACGTGCTCAACTTTGGCAGAGAACTTTGGCAAAGTTATCTGTGGTACCCATGAGCTATTGTTGCGTGTGGGAAGTGGGTGATTGAACAGTAAGATTCATGTGCTTTCTACTTCACCAGAAGTCTTCGACAGAATGCCCATAATTTCTGCAAAGCTGAGTGTGCGTGTGACAGGTGCTGACAAGGCTAGAAAAGTAGGTGCCTCTTCGATTTCTGAGATCGGCCCTCGTGGTCTCTGAGCAGCCCAGCTTTTGAGAAAGCGAGCGCCTCTTCAATTGATTCGGAGAACGATGCCTCATCGATTTTTGAGAAAGCAATCATGTTGGGGGTCTGGCTCTCGAAGATTCGGGGAGCAGTGTCTCTTCGATTTTTGAGAAAGTAATCATGTTGGGAGTCTGGCTCTCGAGATTCGGAGGGCGGCGCCTCTTCGATTTTGGAGCAAGCAATCTTGTTGGGATTGTTTTCTCGAATGTGAGTAAAGGTTGGGCATGTTTGCTAGTCTACCTTGCCACGAAGCACAGAGGTTGACACATAGGGACTTTCCAATTATCCAGCAATGGTACTGTTCCTTTACCCTCTCTTCGATTTTTAAGAAAGTAGTCATGTTGGGAGTCTGGCTCTCGAGATTCGGAGGACGGTGCCTCTTCGATTTTGGAGCAAGCAATCTTATTGGGAGTGTTTTCTCGAATGTGAGTAAAGGTTGGGCATGTTTGCTAGTCTACCTTGCCACGAAGCACAGAGGTTGACACATAGGGACTTTCCAATTATCCAGCAATGGTACTGTTCCTTTACCCTCTCTTCGATTTTTAAGAAAGTAGTCATGTTGGAAGTCTAGCTCTCGAGATTCGGAGGACGGTGCCTCTTCGATTTTGGAGCAAGCAATCTTATTGGGAGTGTTTTCTCGAATGTGAGTAAAGGTTGGGCATGTTTGCTAGTCTACCTTGCCACGAAGCACAGAGGTTGACACACAGGGACTTTCCAATTATCCAGCAGTGGTACTGTTCCTTTACCCTTGTGGGTAATAATATGGTAGCTAGACCTTCAAAATTTATGGGTCTAAACTTTGTTAATGCTGTTTCTTTGCTATTCTTTTACCCTTCTTGGTCAGAGCGATGTAGTGGGAGCTGCAAGCTTCACGTGCTCAACTTTGGCAGAGAACTTTGGCAAAGTTATATGTGGTACCCATGAGCTATTGTTGCGTGTGGGAAGTGGGTGATTGAACAGTAAGATTCATGTGTTTTCTACTTCCCCAGAAGTCTTCGACAGAATGCCCATAATTTCCGCAAAGCTGAGTGTGCGTGTGACAAGTGCTGACAAGGCTGGAAAAGTAGGTGCCTCTTCGATTTCTGAGATCGGCCCTCGTGGTCTCTGGGGAGCCCAGCTTTTGAGAAAGCGAGCGCCTCTTCGATTTCTGAGATCGGCCTTCTTGGTCTTTGAGCAGCCCAACTTTTGAGAAAGCAAACGCCTCTTCGATTTCTAAGATCAACCCTCGTGATCTCTAAGCAGCCCAGCTTTTGAGAAAGCAAACGCCTCTTCGATTTCTGAGCAGGCGCCTCTTCGATTTCTGAAGCTCCGTCGAGTGCAGATTTTTATAGGGGCTGGCATTAAGTTCCAAAGCACACTTGAATCTCCACCAGTAGAAGCTTCATTCTTGCACTTCTAAGATCTTGATTTGTCCGACCTCTTCTCTCTTCAACACCTTTGAAAATGTCTGGCCTCTCCGACCGTCGTTTTGACTTGAACCTTGTTGAAGAGGCAGCCCCGCCTTCTCCAGACAACATATGGCGCCCATCCTTCGTCTCCCCTACTGGTCCTCTTACCGTTGGGGATTCCGTGATGAAGAATGATATGACCGCTGCGGTGGTGGCCAGGAACCTTCTCACTCCCAAAGATAACAGACTACTTTCCAAACGGTCTGATGAGTTAGCTGTTAAGGATTCGCTGGCTCTCAGTGTTCAGTGTGCAGGTTCTGTGTCTAATATGGCCCAACGCCTATTTGCGCGAACCCGCCAAGTTGAATCATTGGCGGCTGAAGTGATGAGTCTCAAACAGGAAATTAGAGGGCTCAAGCATGAGAATAAACAGTTGCACCGGCTCGCACATGACTATGCTACAAACATGAAGAGGAAGCTTGACCAGATGAAGGAAACTGATGGTCAGGTTTTACTTGATCATCAGAGATTTGTGGGTTTGTTCCAAAGGCATTTATTGCCTTCGTCTTCTGGGGCTGTACCGCGTAATGAAGCTCCGAATGATCAACCTCTGATGCCTCCTCCTTCTAGGGTTCTGTCCAGTACTGAGGCTCCAAATGATCCCCCTCCGGTGCCTTCTCTTTCTGGGGCTGTACCGACTGCTGAGACTTCTCCTAAGCAACCTTTGTGAAGGCTCCCTCTTGTGTGTTTATTTTGACTCATGTATATGTACATATTTGTAGCTTATCGGGGATATCAATAAATAAGCTTTCCTTCATTTCAACGAATTGTGTTAAATACACCAAAGCCTTCTTCGCTAAGTTCTTTGAATTTTCTTTTGTTGAAGCTTGTATATTGAAGCTTTCTGAGTGGAGCATGTAGGTTGGGGTAGTGTTCCCTTAATTTCCCGAGTGAGGAAAACTTCTCGGTTGGAGACTTGGAAAATCCAAGTCACTGAGTGGGATCGGCTATATGAATCTTAGAACGCCATTGTGCTCGATCCTGTGTCATGTCCTTCGTTAGATCCAAGTACTCTAAGTCTTTTCTTAGAGTCTCTTCCAAATTTTTCCTAGGTCTTCCTCTACCCCTTCGGCCCTGAACCTCTGTCCCATAGTCGCATCTTCTAATCGGAGCGTCAGTAGGCCTTCTTTGCACATGTCCAAACCACCGTAACCGATTTTCTCTCATCTTTCCTTCAATTTCGGCTACTCCTACTTTACCCCGGATATCCTCATTCCTAATCTTATCCTTTCTCGTGTGCCCACACATCCAACGAAGCATCCTCATCTCCGCTACACCCATTTTGTGTACGTGTTGATGTTTCACCGCCCAACATTCTGTGCCATACAGCATCGCCGGCCTTATTGCCGTCCTATAAAATTTTCCCTTGAGCTTCAGTGGCATACGGCGGTCACACAACACGCCGGATGCACTCTTCCACTTCATCCATCCAGCTTGTATTCTATGGTTGAGATCTCCATCTAATTCTCCGTTCTTTTGCAAGATAGATCCTAGGTAACGAAAACGGTCGCTCTTTGGTATTTCTTGATCTCCGATCCTCACCCCTAACTCGTTTTGGCCTCCATTTGCACTGAACTTGCACTCCATATATTCTGTCTTTGATCGGCTTAGGCGAAGACCTTTAGATTCCAACACTTCTCTCCAAAGGTTAAGCTTTGCATTTACCCCTTCCTGAGTTTCATCTATCAACACTATATCGTCTGCGAAAAGCATACACCAAGGAATATCATCTTGAATATGTCCTGTTAACTCATCCATTACCAACGCAAAAAGGTAAGGACTTAAGGATGAGCCTTGATGTAATCCTACAGTTATGGGAAAGCTTTCGGTTTGTCCTTCATGAGTTCTTACGGCAGTCTTTGCTCCTTCATACATATCCTTTACGGCAGTCTTTTATGTGTTTCATATTCTTTCATAGTGTTTCATGAGTTTTATGGTATCAGTTTAGTATTTTTCAATACTTATCGGAATCTAAATATTTTTAGGTTAAAATGTTCATAAAATTAAATTAGGATATACTACATATTTTTTTTCTTTTTAAAAAGTTACTTTAAGAAAAAAATTATCTTAAATTCATTCTTTAATAATTTCGTGTTAAAAATTTAACCCACAAGGATTGGAGGAGAAAAATTATTTCTGGGTTAAAATTTTTTTAGTTTGAACTTAAGGGTTGGAAATGGTCTAGAAGGGCTAAAAGTGCTTAGTGCTGGGTCTAATAAGGTCCTTACTCCTTTCTATAAAAGTTTTGTTGCTTTTAAGTTTTCAGCAAAAGTGCTTATAAGCCGAAGCGGTTACACAGAATAATAACGGTACGACAAAAGACAAGAGCCTGGGTAGTGTGGAAGCAGCAGTTACATATTCTCCATTTCAGATCATAGTAAAATACGGAATGGATATAAAAAACGTGGATTATTCAGCAACTTTGCTAAAATAGTACTTTGAAAAATTTGGCCTTTTTTTTAAAAATTTTAATATTTTATTTATCATTTCTTCAATAATATGCTACATATGCATATAAAAAACATGAATTTTATGTGTCAAAATAACGTGTAGCAAACGTACAAGATACATATACACATGTATAATACATTGGAGTTTTAAAAAAACATGCAATTTAACTAATACTTAAACGTGTACGGAAAAGCAGAAGTATTACTGAAAAATATGCACATATGCGTATAATACACATATTCACTAATTATGCTTCAGATACACATTAATCAATCAATCTTGCATTTTTTTTTTCTAGTAGAGGTCGCATTAATCTAATCAATCACTAATTATGCTTCAGATACACATTAATTAGAGGTCGCACTTGGTGCGATGGCAAGTGCCTTCGCCCATGAGCGGTAGGTCTCGGGTTCGAGACTTGGGAGCAGCCTCTCCATAAATGGGGGTAAGGCTAGCCGACATTCACCTCTCCCAGACCCTGCGTAAAGCGGGAGCCTGCACTGGGTACGACCCTTTTTAGTACCCCAGTAAAAACAATATATATACTCTATACTGTTTTTCCTTCCATTTTCTACCATCGGAACTCAAATAGATGCTAAACAAACGGTATCAAAATAGTACACAATGTGTTTCCAGTTTGAATCTCAGTGGTAGCAGAAAGGTTGCTGCAATTTCCTTGTTAATCATCTCTACAACACCCAGACCCAGAAATTTAAACGACCCGACGCTGCTATTCTTCTTCCTCTTCCTCTTCTTTTTATATACCGTTCGAGTCTCTTCTGGGATGACAGAAAATAGAGAACCAGGAGGAGCTCAATAAAAACTTCACACGACCAAATGGATCCAATTCACCCCTCAGCCAGCTTTCGACGTTCTTGCCACAGGGGGTAGGACAACTGAATCAAGATTTGCAGGGTAAGGAGTCCACAAGCCTAAGCCTCCCCTACTTTCTATCAAACCATTTTTTGCATTGGCCTGGTCCCAATCTTTACCCTTATTCGAAATAGTTCCTTTCCCCTTGAGCTGATTCCAACTTGTTACCCACTCTATACGAGAAGAATGCTCCCTTATGTGCGGATGCAACACAAACAGGGAATTGTACTCGCAATTCGGAAACATAAAGAACTTAAACAAACCCCCTAACCGGTACACAACATAACCAAAACTCAGTTGGTCTCTTGGTGTGAAGAGGTGGACCTCATTGAACCACAAGCAGCTAAACAAATTACTCATCGCAGTATGTTCCCGTATGATAATGGCACCCTCTGGTACATCTACATACAATAGCTTCCATCAATACTTTTAATAAATAGTATTATACCAATGCATATGTAGATAGTATTAGACATTCACTTTGTCGGCAGGTGCCTGTAACTTGAAGCAGAGGAGAAAGAAATAAGCAAAACCAACAAATGACACAACTCAAAATCTACGGTGTTCCTTCTTACCACTAACGGTTTTCTTGGTTGGATCCCATGACTCCAAACCCTCATAACGATAAATTTTCATGTGTAGATCAATAAGAGGTCGAGCATATCGCTTCCTCCGCTTGTTTGCATCAGCCTCCTCGTATATACTGTGATGGTGCTTGTGCTGAGAAATGGCAAATGTATGCTTCCCACGCCATAAATATCTGCAAATCAAATTAGATCCCTTGATAATAGCTATATGCGCACAAACAAATATAGAGAATGAGAAAGATAGAGTCGATTTATTACCTTTCTAAAATTTGCAGTGGATCAACCATGAGCTCCATTTTACCATCGATCCAAATGCTATACTGTGCGTTAGGGTACAAGCGGTGGGTTAATATCTTGGGGACCTTCCCATTCCTTCTTGGTTCATCATATGGTGGATGCTTCAACAAAACAAGACGCCAGATACCAACCCATTTTCCCCCATCATTATCCTCTCTGACAGTGACATTTTCCTTGATAAAATTAAGAGATGTTTCATCGACCGCCATGAGAAAACAGAAGAGCTTCTTAGAACGAGGACTTAAATCTGAAGGTTGATGGGGTACATCATAACCATCAAAAATGCCTGATGCAACCACAAACCTACATTTCTTGGCATATTTGATGTCTGCAGGAGCCATTTCAGCACCACCGTTTCGAATAAAACCACAGTGCACCTGCAGGATATAGACATCAACCAACTCACAATGGAGAATGGAAAAAGTAACACTCTTAAACAGACAGAAAAAGAACAATTCAATAAATAGGAAAGGGAAACACTACATTAAGTTGACAATTTTCTCCATATCCACCACCATTATTTTCAATTATTTTAACATAAGAAGATGCTAAGGAAGTCGGGGCCCTATAACTCTCTTACTTCTGATACCAAAACAAATAATTAAAGAACATGCTTTGACTGAAGATAACAGAGTATTGATGTTTGTCCTTACCTTCATGTCTGATTTTAGTCTAAAACTCTCCTCTCTCTGTGCCCAATTTTGATGTCCTCCGAATAGTGGGGATGACTGAGTTCCTTTGGGCAAAATCTCATCTTCCAAAACATAGGTTAAGTTTTTGACAATTTCATCAGGAGTTCCTCCCTTCGGAATTTTTATCTTATCAGGATCACCGACAACAGGAATTGGGCAGCCTATTTGATATGAAAACAAACAACATTATTAAATAAAACTAATAAGTTATCGATAGTTCAATGTAAAATATTTTAATGTTCTTACGGTGTTGATTTTGTCCTTTTGGTACAAACCCCAGGGAGCCTAACATGGAGAAGACCTTGCTCTCTTTGTTACACATAGCTGCAATTCAAGTGGATCAAAGTACTAAGAACACATATTGGTTTACCTCAAATTAAATGACAGAAACCTTATTTACAAAGCATGCGCTGGTAATATTACAAAATTGTATTTAGCAGCTATTGCAAGTTGATTATCTTACTATTGGATCATCGTGGAAACATTTGATACTCACAAGTTGACAACTATGACCCTTCATACTACAGGAAAGTTTAAACCAACAACAGCGATACATTCAGCATTTGTTCATGTATTTCAAGCCAGACCTTTACAGGCTTACTAAAATATGTTACCCAGACTCGTACAATTAAGTTTTAATTAAAAAAAAATCATAAAAAAATGTTTTATCACCCATGGTATGCAAAGAATTCCTAAAATCCACTGTTCGATATAGATAAAATGTATATGAAGACCAAAAACAGTAGATTTAAACACAAGACTTTGCATTTGTTGGAACAGGGTGCACCAATCAACTAGCCTACTTCAAACATTGGGCATCGGGGCTGAGCCAAACAGCAACAAAAAACATATCAAGCTCAAGCACTGTATTTATAAAACATGAACTCAAACAAAGAACCCAAAGAACTTAATGCATGGTTCCAACAGAAAAATTACGATACCTGAGAAGAAGGAGATAGAAGACTGGCAGGACCAAACATGAAATAATGACGCGAGGAGAATTAGCAGCATCCACAAAATGCCACCTACAAGAACCAATCGAATAAAGCCCTTCTTCCAAACAATCTTCATGGGATAATCCTGCGGCACTCTTCCCAGAGGAAATCCCTCTTCAACATCTGCACCACCAGCACCACCAAACATCTTATTCACATTTTTCATGCTACACAAAATATCCATTTCATCAATCCAAAAATCAATGCTACACCAAAAACCACACATCAATATCTTTAGACTCAACAATTAACATGATACAATTCACAATGGGACGACGGTAGGCTTTGCTTACCTTTACTCTGTTGGTTTAAATTACTCCTTTCGCCTCTACGATGTGTGCGAAAAGATACAGACCGCGGACTCTCTTTATCCATAATCAACCACTACAACTTCAACTGCAGCACAATGCATACATTCTACATTATATATCTAAAGTAAGAACCATAATCAAACACTATCCCCATATTGATTAGCATTATATTATACTTCCCAAAAATCTTCAAACCACGAATCAAGATTAATAAACATATTGCATATAAATTGGTTAACACAAATCAATCCAAGCGAATTCCAGATCTGGGTTACTCACAAAATTGATCAAGTTAATCGGCTGCAATTCAAGTTTGGTTTTTGAATACTGAAAAACGAAATCTTGGGTTGTGAAAATTGACTTACATATTGAAGATGGCGTGGTTGGAACCTCTCCCCATTAAAAGAAACTTCAGGATTTGTAAAAAGAAGAAAGAACCGCAATGTGAACGGTAAATATAAACTTACTCAAAACTTTCCAGAATCCAAAGGTTAACAAGGGAAGGGATTGAAGCCAAAAGCTTGAAATTTCAAAACCCAGATCAAATCTCAGCTGCAGATGCCACCTGAAGCGTGAAAGCGAGCTCCTTTTTCTGGTTTTACCTCAAAGAAAGCACCTTTTTTTTCTTCTGGGTATCCTCCAGAGAGTAAGAGCTGAAATTTAAAAACTTGCCGAGATTGAATTAACCCAAAAACACTGTGATCGAGAGAGAGGAGAGGGAGTATAAATGCCATAAATTAATAATTGGTGTATGAGAAATAAAAAAGATACGTAGATAACACATCTCTAATCTTTGTTTCTGTTTTCTTTGCTTGGGGGTGGTTTTTTTGGTAATTAGCTGACGTTGCCCTTTATGAAGGTTTAGATTCTTGATGGACGGCTCGGATTAAAAAGCAACTCAACAACATGTGCCTCCAAGTTTTCAGACCGAGTAAATTGTAATAATGATTATTCAACTTTAATCAAATTGAAACAATAATCTCTCAACTAAAAATCCATTACTATTGGTCTCTCAACTCATCAAAATGTGTAGCTACGGTCATTTTCATCAAATTCGTCAGAATTTTGTCAAAATGAGTTATGTTGGAAGAACCATTGCTACAATTGGGTCTCTCAACTCATAAAAACGTGTAGCTATGGTCATTTTTATCAACTTCGTCAAAATTTTGTCAAAATGAGTTATGTTGGAAGGACCATTGCTACAATTGGGTTAAAGTTGAGGGATCATTGCTCCAATTGGGTTAAAATTGAGAGACCATTTCTCCAGTTGGATTAAAGTTGAGGGACCAATGGTAATAGATTTTTAGTTGAGGGACCATAGTTGCACGTTTTGATGAGTTGATGGACTAATGATAATAGATTTTTAGTAGAGAGAACATTGCTCCAATTGAGTTAAGAGATTATTGCTACAATTTACTTGTTGAGCTTGTATGACATTTTACTTGAGAGCATTTCCATCGGGGTGCAAATGTGCCAGCACCCATTCAAAAAATTAAGTTGGGGGTCAGTCCATTCACTCCGGTCCACAAACTTGCCTGGCACCCAGCCCAAGCCAGGCAATAGACCAGCCCATTTTTGACAGACCCAGAGACCGGCCTATTTAGCTGGCATGTGTAGTGCACTTGCAAGTGGGCGCGACGCGAGTAGGGGACATGGGTGCAGGCGGCGGGGCCCTCTGTCAGCCCACTTGTTCTTTACCCGGAAGTAGGCGACGTGGCCCTCTCAGCACCGTTGGATTTCCAACAGTAAAAAAAAATTAAATTTTACTTTTAAAATGGACCGTCCGATCACATATCAACGGTCTATGTTTTTTTCCCCAAAAACAAAAATGCACAACGATCATAATTATGACCATTGGCCATGTGATTATGACCATTGGCCATGTGGCAGCTCCTTGGCTCTTGGATTTGAATATTTTCAAATCCAACAGTCCAGATTAATTAACTACATTAAAATTTATTAAAAATACATAAAAAATATTAAAAAATTCAAAACAAATTAATTTTTTTTTATTTTATAAATACCTAACCCTCATCTTCCACCTTTAACCATATTTCAATATTTTCTACACTTTGAGAGAAAAAAATGTCTGTGTGGAAGCTCATTGAAGATGTTGTATTTCTTATTTATTTTTATTTATAGATGTAATTTCTTATTTCTTATTAGTACTTTGTGTAATTTCTTATTTATTATTAGTACTTTATGTAATTCCTTATTTATTGTTAGAACTTTATGCAATTTCAATTTTTTTTTTGTACTTTATTTAAACACATCAAATAAGAATACATAACCTCACCAAATAAACTTAAAAAAAAACAAACAAAATAAAATTACATAAACTTAAAAAAAAATACACTTTGTTCTTCAACCACAAGCTCATTTTAATTATCTTCACTTTCTTGCAATCCCCATTTTTCACAAAATAGTACGTTCGGATAATGACATGTGGCGTTACGAGATTGATTAAAAATCTTATCCGAAATTAAAACTATTTTATTTATTTATTCTTTTATAAAAAAAATTTTAAAAAATTTTAAATGGGCTCGATGCCAGCGCATTTTGTAGGGGTGGAGATCGTTTGTGCTAGCGCATTTTTAGACTGGATGTCAGCGCATTTTTTTAGGGGTAGAGATGCTTTGGTCTATTACTGTTCACTGGGGTATATTATTGTTCACTTGAGTAGATAAATGTGATGGGTGCTGGCGCAAAGTCTTTAGGGGTGGAATTGCTCTAAGAATCCTTCCTATTTTTATTTATTTTTTGTTTCCAAAATCCCCTAATGTCATTTGTTGCCAAAATTATATGAACTTCCAAGTTTTTAGATTTTGATAGGGTGAGAAGCAAATAGGGGTACAACTCGAATGTGTTAGGCGAGTTGGATGGTCAACCCAACCTTGGATGGTCAACCCAACCTTAACCCAACTTTCATAATTTGAGTTCAGGTTGGGTTCGGGTTCATGCGAGTTCAGTCGAGTTCGGATTTCATTGTGTTCAGGTTTATTTGGTTGGGTTTGGGTTAGCCCAACTTTATTGAGTTTAATCTTATAACACCTTATTTTGGATGATTTTTCAAATTTTGAACCAAACAACGTTAATATTAGTTAAAATTGCATTCACATCATCATGCATGCAAAAGTTAAAACAAACAATTTGTACTATTTCTAATGTTTCAACCATGCAAAATAGAAATTAAATTAAAAGACATATACCAAAACTTCAACCAAAAGAAATGCAAAATTAACTCTATTATCTATATGAAAACTAACAATAAACATCAAGTATAGTCATTCCAAAACTTATACATAACTTATAGGGTAAATATTAGTTTACTACCCTTAAGTTTCTTGGTTTTAAACATTTGGTACATCAAGTTTTTTTTTGTCCCAGAGTCATACCTAAAGTGTTAATTTTGGGACAGTCTCATACATCTGTTAGTCAAACTGTTAACTCTGCCATTAACTGATGATGTGGCTCTTATGTGGACAATGACTGGATGTCACGTGTCATTAAGGGATCCACGTGGAAATTAAAAATTCAAAAAAATAATTATTTAAAGAAAAGTTAAAAAAAAGAAGGCAAAACCCATATCGTCTTCCCCAAATCCCCTCGTGCCCACCCTCCCACCCACAGCCATATCTTATTGTTGACCCGTGTCCCCCTCCCTAACCCAAACCTTCCTTCACCACCCTACTCTCGCGGTCCCAGGTGACGCAGAGGGTCAGGACTCCCTCTATCTCTCTCTCTCTCCCCGAACCTTCTTTTTCTTCTCCCAACACAGAAAGCCATGATCTCCCTTCCTCCTGCTTCACCGGCGCTGCTCCCCTCCCAGCTTTCTCTCGAACCCTCTAATCTAATCCAACGACCAACCCCTCTTTCTTTTCTCCCTCTCTGCTCGTCCCTTGTGCTCGCCACCAGCGCTGGCACCATCGGCCTGAGTTCGCACTCGATTTGTTCGAGCTTGCCCATCATATCGTACGATGGGCTCTTCCAAGCCGTCGAGATGCCAAAAGGGTCGAAGAGGACTCTGAATTGGTCCCCGTCTCTGTCTTGAGCGTTGGTGAATTGAACGGTGAGGCTGTCGAGGAAGAGGAAAGGTTTCTCGAGAGGGTTTCATGGCTTGAACGACGTTGTACGATCTGCGATTACATTTAGGGATTATTACAGATTATTGAGATTAGGAGATGAATTGATGTGGAAATTTTGAGATGATTAGGAAATTGGGATTAAGAAAATACAAATGATGGTTTTGGGGGAAGAAAAGGCAAGCTGCTAGAGTGGGCACACTGTAGATTAGGGTTTGGTGGGTTGGATGGGTGGAGTCGAAGATGGAGAGGGAAGATGGAGGGGGAAGGGTGGGTGGATGGGTGGAGTCGAAGATGAAGGGGGAAGGGTGGATGTATGATGAGTCGAAAAGGAGAGAAAGGTTTGGTGGGTTGGTGCGGGGAAGAAAATGGAGGGATAAGGGAGGAAGAAGATATCGTTGGAGAGAATGGAGGGATAAGAGAGGAAGAAGATGTCGGGGGAGGTAGAAAAGGACCAATTTTTTTTTTTTTTTGAATAATGGATGTATGAGACACGTGGCGCCCAGTCATTGTCCACATGAGTGCCACATCATCAGTTAACGAGAGATTTAACAGTTTGACTAACAGATGTATGAGACTGTCCCAAAATTAACACTTTAGGTATGACTATGGGACTAAAAAAACTTGATGTACCAAATGTTGAAAACCACGAAACATGAGGGTAGTAAACTGATATTTACCCTAACTTATATAATATGAAGTGGTATGGGTGATATGTACATGAGCGAATTCAAGCTCAAAATCAGGTTAGGTTTGGGTTGACATGGGTAGGCAAGATATCAGCCCAACCCAACCCAACAAATGATCAGTTTGAAGTCGAGTTGGGTTTTGGCCGATTTTTTCTTTATTCTAACCCACCTAATCAGATTTATAATCAAGTTGGGAATGGACAAATTCGGGTTGACTCAACTCAAGTTGCACCCCTAGATGCAAAACACTCGGGACACTAGGTTTCACTTTTCAAATGGCACTTTAGGAATAAGCCTTTTTGAAAAATGAAACGATTCAAATTGTTTTGTATTTTTATTTTTTTTAACAAACAATATTTCTACACTAAGGGAAAGGGGATAAGCTTAGTCTTATAATGGGCTTAGCACTACTTTGGTTCAAATTCGTATTTGGCAAAAATTGAATCTAAGACCTAACACTTACAAGGGAAGAGAAATACAACTAGACCGTAGTATTAAATGGCTGAAACGTTTCAATTATTGAAAACGAGTCAATAATATGCTTCTCTCAATGAATTTCAAGAAAATTGAAGGTCTCATAATGTGTTACGTATATAAGGAAAAATTCATTAATCTCAATAGGCCAGGGTGTATATGGTATCTTTTAGAGGTGGGCACGTGTTGGTTTGCGTCGGTTTTGGACCAAAACCGAAACCAAACCAACCTAGTTGGTTTGGCCAAAACTGCAAACCGAAACCAACCAAGTTGGGTCTAAAACCGATCAGGTCGGTTAACCGAATGTGGCGGGTTGGTTTGGATTGGTTTTTGGTTTGTATAAAGAATAAAATACATAATAAATTTCTCTTCCTAAAGCTACATAAGATAGCACCAATATGAGTGATTGTTAAAAGGAAAATATAAATGAAGCAGCCTAAGGATAGCACCAAAGCAACAACTGCTGCATTCTCCAAATGGTGCCCCTATTCTTCTCGAAAGGGACTCTTAAACTAATTAGGTTTTGTTTTCATGTGGTGGAAACACGGTAACTCGTAAATAACTAACTATTTATATTACTACACATATTAATTATGATTAAAAAATAAAATTAAATATATGTAGATCGGTTCGGTTAACCGCACCCTAAGAATTTTGGGAATCGATTGCCAAACTGATTAAGGACAGTGTGGTTTGGTTTAACCATTGAAAATTAAAATAAAAAAAAATCAAACCAAACCAAACCATTCGGTGCAGTTCGAGCGGTTCAATTTTTTCTTTTCTTTTTGTAATTATTATTATTATTATTTTATTTATGGGTAAATTACATAGTAACCTCTCAAGTTTGAAGTCTATTACAACTCCATACAACATCTTTAAAACATTTCACTTTCATACCTCAAGTACTATTTTATTTCAATATAATACATCTGTTAGATTTTCCATCCATTAATCTGTTAAATGCTGACGTGGCTGCCACATTTGTGCCACGTGGCTGCCAAATATGTGCCATGTGGCAAAAAAAATAATTTTTTAAAAACCTAAATCTTCTAAATAAATTATAAAAAAAAAAAACCAAAAACCAAAGCCCACTTCGTCTTCCATCCCTCCCTAAAAAAAAAAACCCAACCTGCAACCCAGAAGAAGAAGAGAGAGAGAGAGAGAAAAAAAGAAAAAAAACTCATCTTCATTTTCCCCGACCCCTCTTCCTTGCAACCCACCCCTTTCTTCCCTGTTCCTATCTTTCCCAAACCCATCGCACCCATCCTTCACGTCTTCCTCCGCACCAACCCTCGCACCCACCACACACCCACCCTCTTCCCTTCTCTACACACCCCACTCCTTAAATCCATACCCATTGGGGAAGATGGGATTTGGGTTGCAGGGAAAGGGAGATGGGTTTTTTTATTTTTTTTATTTTTTATTTCTTATTTTTTTATAATTATTTTTCTTTCTTTCTTTCTTTTTTGGGTTACAGGTAGTGTGGAGGGGGGCTTGAGTGAGGTGGGTCGTGGGGTTGGGGGGCGCTATGGTGAGGTTAGTCGCATAGGGGGGTTGGGGGGAGGGATAATTGTTGGGGGTGGGATGGGGGATCTGGGGAAGGGATAATCATTTTTTTGGGGAGGGGGGGTGATGGGATCTGGCTTTGGGGTTTTTTTTTTTTTTTTTTGGGGTTGAAGATTAAATTTTTTTTTAAATTTTTAATTTTTAAAATATTTTTTTGCCACGTGGCACAAATGTAGCAGTCACGTCAGCATTTAACGGATTAATGGATGGAAAATCTAACAGATGTATTATATTGAAATAAAATAGTACTTGAGGTATGAAAGTGAAATATTTTGTATGAAATTGTAATAGACCTCAAACCTGAGGGATTACTATGTAATTTACCCTTTATTTATTTAAATGCTCAGCCATATTATCTTAAATTAAAACCTATTTCGATTGAACTTAATTATACACTTTAATTTTGTCATATTAAACACAAATTTAAAACTGCTTCCGATATCTTTTTTCTAAAACTACACCCTATTTTAGTTTTTTTTTTCTTTTTTCGTACATTGATATTTTTTTTACACCAAGGGAAATGAGAGTTCAGCTAAGTCACACAATGGACAAACTAATTTGGTATCGATTTCGCCATCCACGAGATTCGAACTTAAGATCTCACACTTCTAAGTGAAGAGGAATACCACCAGACCGTAGTACTGAGTAGCACACCCCAATTTAGTTAAGAGTTAGATAAATAGACAAAGTTAATGAAAATTGATCCAAAATTTAATACAACCAACCCCAATACATGGAAGATGAATTAAACCTTGATCCAAAAGCAAAAAGTGAAAGCAAAGTGCTAATTCAAATAATAACATGTTTGATCCAGATTCTATATATCTAGTACGAAAGCATCATCCCCGAAATAGCATTGGATTGGCCAAATAAAGGGCAATAGCCTTATGTATGAGTGTGATTGAATGCTTCTGTAATTGAATCCAAGAGAGGAATAGAGAGCAACGTACTCTCCATTTTCCGAAGTGTTACTGGGACTAAGTTGTTTAGTCTGGAAACATCTGAGTTATAGTGGTCTTTTTCTAGAAGGCTACAAGCTACTAGAATGTGTGGCCATTATGCAAAAGTCCAAGTCGGTGGCAGTGCATGATCAATGCACTAGCTAGAAAGTTCTATCAATTCCTAGATCAACAAACATACCTATAAATATGTGTGTTTGATGTGTTAAGCAAGACAGAAGCAACAAGAAGCTAGAAGCGAGTGACAATCAAAGTGAGGAGCGTTGAGTGTTTTAGAATGTCTTTAAAAAGAGTGAGGGAGTGTCATAACTTTTAAAATTGTGTTTTTGAGAGTTTGCATGTTGCAATATTTTGTGAGTGTAATACAACAAATTTGTTTGCTTGTTTGTCACTTAACACTTAAAAATGAGAGTTGTGTACTCTAATTTTCTCATAAATTGGTATCAAAGCGGTACGATCAGAGACCAGCTCTGTTGAAGCTTCCAAGAATCATAAAAAGTTCGGTACTTCACAAGATTGCTGACTAATCTTGTTTGGCATATCGAAATTCTGTTGGCACAATGGATAATCTTCAAGTGGTTGGAGGAATCAAGAAGCTTAACAACAAAAATTACAATACGTGGGCGACATGCATGGAGTCTTATCTACATGGATAAGACCTTTGGGAGGTCCTCGACGGTAATGAAGTTTGTTGATGCACAAAACCGGAGGGGTCTTGAAACAACATAAATCTGACCGTGAATTTGCAAGAAAGTAAAGAACACAAAGATGTATCGTGGTTCACCCAATGTTTGGGCTACGTCCACACTGATGTTGATATTGTTTCACTCTGAATGGTGAATATACAAGAAGGTTAGAGGCAGTGTGCTCTCTAGCCTATTTTCTGTGTTTGCCCTATCTGAGATGTTTTCTCTCTTCCCATGGCCTAAACCTTGACCTTCTCTAAGGAAGAGAGTGATGAGTCATTTTATAGAATAAGGGCTCCTCACTTATTACATATTTGCCCCTTCATTTATTACATAATTACATTTGAGTCCCCCAAATATTTATACGAGGTCTAAATACGGAGGTCCTAAATATGGTACAAACAGTAGTCCCCCAAGTCTTCAGTCAAGATAGTCTTTTGGCTGGAGACTTGAAATTCAGTCCATGTGCGGGCCGAAGTAACTAGATGTCGTCTAGAACTGATACTCGATATGAGGCGGTGCTCAATGTGAAATGATGCTCAACTAGAAGTAGCAAATGTTGCGAGGTTGCTCTGCTTGTGGCTTATGTTGCCTTGGTTGGCTCGGCTTGTGGCGTTGAAGGTGAGGGAGTCCTTTTTATAGAATAAGGGCTCACTCCTCAATACATAAATGATGAGCTAGAGTTGATGCTTGCGGCGAGGCGGTTGCTCAACAGGCGGCGATGCTCTCTAATGATGGTGAGGGAGTCCCTTTTATAGAATAATGGCTCACTCCTCAATACATAAGTGATGGGTTAGGAGTGATGCTCGCGGCGAGACGGTTACTCAATTGGCGGTGATACTCTCTAATGAAGGTGAGGGAGTCCCTTTTATAGAATAATTGTTCGCACCTCAATACATAAGTGATGGGCTAAGAGTCTCTCTCTAATGAAGGTGAGGGAGTCATTTTTATAAAATAAGGGTTCATTCCTCAATACATGAATAATGGGTGCTCTCTAATGAAAGTGAGGGAATCCCTTTTATAGAATAAGGGTTCGCTCCTCAATACATAAATATTGGGCTAAGTCCCCCAAGTATTTTTCATGAGGCCCAGTTGCGGAAGCCCCAATATATGGTACATAATGTAGTCCCCCAAGTCTTCAGTCAATAGAGTTTGTTAGCTGGAGACTTCAAATTCAATCCATGTATGAGCCGAAGTGGCTGTTGTTCAGAGGTGGTCTTTGTATACCATGCATTGAAGCTTTGTAGGTGAAGCTTTAAAAGTGAAGTTTTATAGGTGAGGCTTTGAAAGTGAAGCTTTGAAGCTGGAGCTTTTGTAAATGAAGCTTTCACTGGAGTTATGTAAATGAAGCTTTCGAAGCTGATTGACATGAGTGATGCTTATGGATGTTGACATGAGTGATGCTCATGAATGTTTATGTATGATTGACATGAATGTTTATGTATGATTGACATGAGTGATGCTTATGAATGTTTATGTATGATTAGCATGAGTGATGCTCATGTATGATGGTGATTGTCATGAGTGATGCTTATGTATGATTTTTTGGAGGACGGGTTGTACTTTTGATCACCTGGTTGGTGATAATAACGGCAGGCTGCTGAATAATTTTGGAGTACTGGATGTACTTTTGATCACTTAGTTGGTGATAATTACAGCAGGCTGCCGAATAATTTTGGAGTACTGGATGTACTTTTGATCACTTAGTTTGTGATAATTGCAGCGGGCTGCCGAATAATTTTGGAGTACTGGACATACTTTTGATCACCTAGTTGATGATAATAGAGGGTGAACCTTAAGTGGAGGGATGGAGGTTGGAGTTTGAAGCCATAAGGCCTGACTATTTTGGGCTTGTCGACATTTTGCCTTTTTTTTTTTTGGCATGCTACCTTCTTATTTTATTTATGATTACCCTCTGGTGAGGTTATACAGACGTCTCCAAAATATAAGAAAATTAAATACATCATTAAAAAAAAACTGCTGGGACTTGGCAACAATGAGATTTCTCCCTTCACATCAACCTCAGCGGTCCAGCCGTTGGAGGAAACCTTCATGTGGAGGCAGGTTTGGTCAATAGGCATGGTCTCTCATACTTTAATAGTACAATCCTAGGAGCCTATATATGACATGGATTAATAATAGAATGATGGCAAATGATAGACGGAATAAAAACTTATCTTTTCAGACAATGGAGTGGGTGGGCAGCCATGCTTTCCACAGCCTTGCTTTCTACAGCCTTGCTTTCTACTTCTTGTCTCGGTTTTTCTCCATCTCCAGACATCATTTTTCTGTTTCTATTCTTTTCCTCCCTTTGTTTTTTTCTGCACCTCCAGACATCTTTTTCCTTTCTATATTCCTTTTCTTCCTTTTTTTTTTTTTTTTTTTTGCATTGCAGGTTTACAGCATGGGTGAGCAGCGCAAACCCTAGCAAAAGGTCAGTATACTTATCCAAGTGTTTTTCTCATTCCTCTTTTTCCTTTTCCGCTTGTTCGTTGTAAAGGTCAGTATACTCCAGCTGTAAAAGGTCAGTATAGCCTTTTTCGACTTGGAGACAATGGTGCCAACCCGACCCGAACAGGGCTTCACCATCTTGGAATTTGGGTCGATTCTCGTTTACCCGAGGAAGTTGGTGGAGCTCGAGAGCTACTCCACTCTGATTCGACCCGCCGACCTCTCCGCCATCAATTGCACCACTTGCCTCTCCCCCACCATGCTCTTCCTGTTCCGGGATTGGTAATCCTGGTTTGAAATTCGTCTTCCTCCTTGGACTCGGAGACCGAACCTCAAAAGCTGGAAGAAGACCCACTCGATGCAGAAGAGCAAGGCCTGAGCTTGAAGGATTTCTTCGAGCAAGCCAAGGATTTCATCAGCTCTGACGGTGGACTACCTCACTGGTTCTCTCATTTGGACGGTGGGATTTATGGCAGCGGCCTCTTCGGGGTTGGTGGAGAAGGCTCTAAATCGGAACGTCGTCGTCCAGCACGAGGTCGATAACGAGAGGATTCGACGTGGGGCTGAAGGACCGAATAGTGGATAACGATAGCGATGACGTGGATGATGATGGTGATGATAACGACGATGAGTGATGATTCAAGAGCAGCGCGCAGCAACTGTCGTACTGGATTGCCGCCATCTAAAGTTTGGTTTTTTTTTTGTTATTTCAGTTTAAACATTTCTCGGTACAAGCAGTTGAGACGGTGGAGTGTGGCATTGAACATTTCACCTCGGGGTCAGCGTTTTGGTTGAAAGATCTACAGAGAGATCTGAGCTTGTCCCAGTGGTAGCAACATAAGAAGATTCCACTGAGGCTGAACATGATGATCAGGAAAAGAGTCGTGCCAAGAGGGAAGCCCAAGGACGGTCGAGATGCATCTACATGGGGTGGTGAAAAGTTCTAGCTCTCAATCACTTGAATCCGATGATAACAACGACGATGGCGACTGTGAAGGTGGTGGCGATGGTCATCTTCCCTCACTCATGTGTTGGGGAGGACTCAGAGGAGCCAGCGTTGTTGTTAGGTCAAGGAATTGGGCTTTTGGTTTTGATTTTGGTTTTTGGGCTTATGCAGATTCACGGTGGAAAGTGATGAGGTCTCAAGGTGGTGAGATGAAAAAATGAAAGAGAACCGACATAGCTTTTCGTGTCGTTTCCCACAGACAGCGCCAAATGTTGATGCACAAAACCGGAGGGGTCTTGGAACAACATAAATCCGACCGTGAATCTGCAAGAAAGTAAAGAACACAAAGATGTATCGTGGTTCACCCCAATGTTTGGGCTACGTCCACACTGATGTTGATATTGTTTCACTCTGAATGGGGAATATATAAGAAGGCTAGAGGCAGTGTGCTCTCTAACCTATTTTCTGTGTTTGCCCTCTCTGAGATGTTTTCTCTCTTCCTATGGCTTAAACCTTGACATCCTCTAATGAGGAGAGTGATGAGTCCTTTTATAGAATAAGGGCTCCCCACTTATTACATATTTGCCCCTTCATTTATTACATAATTACATTTGAGTCCCCCGAGTATTTATACGAGGTCTAAATACGGAGGCCCTAAATATGGTACAAACAAAGTTACTCAGACACCAATGACACTTTACGTAAGTAGAAGATCAAAGCAGGAAAAACAATGTTTGCCCTGAAGACCACAATTGAAGAAGAATTGTTGGAGCACATACGAAAAGCACCGAAAGAAACATGGAAATCCTTCGCCACACTCTTTTTAAAAAGGAACGATACAAGGCTATAGCTTCTCAAGAATGAGCTATTATCGGTGTCACAAAGGGGCATAACGATTGCTCAATATTTCCACAAGGTAAAGTCCATGGACCATGAAATTTATGAATTAGACTCAACTGCTGCAATTATAGAATCCAGGATAAAATGAATAATTAACCATTGTTTGATCCCAAAAATTGAGGCTTCATTGCAGCTGTACAAGGATGGCCAACTCAATCATCACTTATTGAGTTTGAAAATTTATTTGCCGATCACAACTCATTCTAAAGAAGGTATAGCCTTGTATCGCTCCTTTTTGAAAAGAGTGTGGCAAAGGATTTCCATGTTTTTTTCGGTGTTGTGGTTTATCTTATATGCTCTAACAATTCTTCTTCAATTGTGGTCTTCAGGGCAAACATTGTTTTTCCTGCTTTGATCTTTCACTTATGTAAAGTGTCATTGGTGTCTTTTACCGACTGAGTAACTTCATTATCGCCGACGACCTCCCAAAGATCTTGTCCTTGTAGATAAGATTTCATGCACATCGTCCGCGTAGTGTAATGTTTGTTGTTAAGCTTTTTGATTCCTCCAACCACTTGAAGATTATCCATTGTGCCAGCAGAATTTCGATATGCCAAACAAGATTATTCGGCAATCTTGCGAATTACTAAACTTCCCAAGATTCTGGAAAGCTTCAACATAGGTGGTCTCCAATCATACTACTCTGATACCATTTGATGAGAAAAGTAGAGTACAGAACTCTAATATGTTGGAGAGACAAAACAAGTAAAAAAATTATTTGTATTACGCTCACAAAATATTACATCACGTAAACTCTCAAAAAAACAATTTTAAAAGGTATGACACTCTCTCACTTTCTAGGAACAAACTCTAAAATACTCACACTTCTCACTTTGATTGTCACTCAATTCTAGCTTCTTGCTTGCTTTACACAACAACATACACATTTATAGGCATGTTTGTAGACATAAGCATTGCTAGAACTTTCTAGCTAGTGCATTGGTCATGCACCGCTACCGACTTGGGCTTTTGCATAATGGCCACACATTTTAGTAGCTTCTAGTCTTTCTGGAAAAGACTACTATAACTTAGATGTTTCTAGACTAATCGACATTGTTGTGCATGAATTCTAGAATTCTTTAGTTTAGATTTGTGTAGAACTTTTAAAGGGCTAGGGTTGGTTTCTTTAACGATCTTTTCGTCACACATGCGATTGTTTGAAGAGTTCATTGAGACAACTCAAATCGGAAGTAAACTAGTGTGTGGAAACCAATGTGGATCCGAGTACGTTGATTTAGAAACCAGTGCGTAGAATATTGATTTGAACAATTAAAAGTTATCTCAATGCAATTGCAATCAGTACCCTACTTTGCCTTCTTCGCAAGACCGATTCATGCAACCTAACAATACAACCCATCCAAATGTTAAACAAAAAAATACATGTTATCCTATGCTGGACAGACCCATGATTCTCTATATACAACAAAATATAACATATCCAAGCTTGTATCCATAATTCAAACGTACTAATGGTTAAACCAGCAATATATAAACAAAATACACATCTACAAGGGTTGCTTGATGACAACTAACCAGTATTCTCACTTTGGCAATCCTCATGCATCATAGCACTAGAAACACTGCACATTCTTGTCATTTTAACCTTCGAAACGCGTTGAAATATGAGCATGTGAGCTTCAACACCCTTGCTGTTGAGTTGAAGTACTTTCTAGAGCACCCACTCCAAATGAACTAATGTTGATGCCTACATGTGCCAACATGGCTTTCAATTGCTTAACCATTTGCACCTTTGCTAACCTCAAATTCTCCTCTTGTTTGGCCCTAAGCCTTTGTATGCTTTCTTTTTGCTTTCTTTTCATCTTTTCCGCTTTCTCATTTGCCTCATGCATCATATGAGTCATTTTTTCTTCTGCAGCAACAGTGGCTTGTTTCTGTGCTTCATAAGCTTCCCGAAGATACTTCACTTTCTTAGAAATACCTCGCTGTTGAGTAACAATTCCTGGTACATTTGCCCAACCAACTCCAAGGCCAAAACCTTGCACTTGATTTCGCTTCTCTGACCTCAACACTTCTGCATAAATCCTATTGCAAACCTCAGTTGTTACCTCTTCACCACGCTCACGAACCTCCACTTCCAAATTTTCAAACACCAAATGTTTGAAAAAGCCTTAATCATTCGTAAATGCATAAAATTTCATTAAAGGTTATTGGAAATAAATTTGGTCAAGTGAAAATGTACAAATTACTATCATTCTGGCAGATTCATCATCAACTGAGAGTTGCTTAGGTCCTCTTATGTGTGTCATTTTGAAAAAAGTCACACGATCAAGTTCACTTCCATCATGTTCTTCAGCCTAAGACACAAAAAAAGATCCCAAAAACAACCACAATCATTAAACAATCACAGTTACAATGACTAAAAATATTGTGCACTATATATAAACATAAACATCAATGAGGGTAATAAACCGCCGGGCCTGAAAAATTGGAAGAAAAAAATACTTTAGTTTATGTCAAATGTATACCATATATAGTTTTTGACACATTTGGATGTTTGTATTGATCTCGTACATTAAATATCCATGCATGTGAATCCAGTTATCATTGACAAGACTGGGACATGATGACTACTTAAAGTTTTCATTTTTTGTTTCATTTTGTTCAAGCATTAACTTGAATAATTGCAGTCTTCTTTTTGCTCAACGTCTTCTTCTTGACAAGGCTACTCCATTACTCGGACATTATTACTTTTTGGATAATGCATTATCAATTTAAGGCAGGTCCAAGCACAATTAAGAAAGATCCTATTATCATCCCTAAACTAACATCTGATACAAAATGAGGAACAAATCACAAAAACTAAGTCAAGTTTTAACCATGTACTTATAACAGGAATGAAAACAAGACTAAGGTTGTGAGTTAATCATGAGATATGTTCACTATCTGTAGCACTATTCCTGTAACTTTATGTTAATCTTTAACAAATCATAAGATATAATGACTATCTTCAGTGCTATGTAAAACAAGTATTCATGGCAACATCAAATTATAATATTATAAGAATCCACTCACATAATCATTCCGTATTTGAGCAAAAGTTGTTGTCCCAGTTGTGTGACTCGTCTTTAACATATTTCGATTCTTGGCATTTGTTGCACATCTTCGTTGGATCACAACAAATAAAGAACACCACAAAGGAAAATACTCATTTTATCGAACCTTATATTTCGTTTCAACTATGGTTTAATGAAGTATAGTAACTATAGTGTTGAAAAGTTTTACAAACCTTATTTTCAATTTTATCCCAATAAGCTACCAAGACTTGCCATTGTGTTTGGAATACCTTAGAATCATTGCAATGCTTCCTCTGCTCGGATTTCTCAAAGGGAACATAATACAACTTACGAAGTTTTGCCCTCCATGTCCTGAAACAATCATGCAATTTTGTTTCCACAATGGCCTTGACTTTCTCCTTCTTGCCAGTAGCTCTTGGATTTCTCCAGTCTATAGTGGCCTACATAAACAATAATGAAGTTGTGACACAAGATTGTAAGCATCCAACAAGTCAAATCCTACAAATTAGCATCAATACCTGGACCAACGACCACACTCGATCAAGTTTCAAAGATTCTATTTGGTGCCAATCAGGTGAATCAATTAGGATCATTCCACCATCATGAGCCAACATTGCTATGTAGCGGCCAAATCTGGCCACATTGTCACAAGAAGAAATAGCTTGACCGAATCTGTTAAAGTTCAGTTTTTTGCACCTCCCCCTGCCCCCACCGTATTTTGTTAACTCCCCTATTCCTCTTTCGAGTTGTGGGTGACAAAGAAGTTAAGCCACTTGATTGCGTATGTCGACTACATGTCTTATTGGGTTGGTTGGTTTCAAATGATTCATTTTCGGTGACTACACCAAATTGGGAGTGTGGTTGAGTTCCCATAGATGCCAAAAATGCATCATCATCAAGCATCATATTAGCCATCTACATTGTAAATTGCAAATGAAGTGTAATCAACAAGAACTATTTATTTACACCAACAAGAACTAGGCTAAATAGCCAAAATAGTCCCTGATGATTTGCCTAACTCATCACTTTGGTCCCTAACACTTCAAATCAATCAAAGTGGTCCCTGAGATTGTCCACCATCCATCGTTTTGATCATTCCGTTAAAAACTCCGTTAAGTGTCCCGAAGCTCTTGACCGGAAGTTTGGGCAATTTTCAAAGCTTCGTAACTCAATCGTTTCTTAACCAAATTCGACCCATAATATATCAAAATGAAGATAGGAAAGTGTAAAATAATATTATACCTATTTAGAAGCGCAATGGTTACCGACGATGGCCGGAAAATAGCCTCAAAGTTGAATGGTCCGAAAGAAAACTGGAAAACTCGCCGGAAACTGGGTAAACTTTAAACGTTCATAACTTCTTCAATACTAAACGAAATCAAGTGATTCAAAAACAAAAATCATACTTCTCAACGAGATGAAGAGAATGGTATCTTTTTCGATGGCTAACTCATAGTGGTTTGGCCTGCAAACGGCTTGAAAATGGCCGTGGACAGCCAATTTTGAGCCTTTTTCCAGCCAAACCATGGCAATTTAACCATTGAAAAAGATACCATTCTCTTCGTCTCGTTGAGAAGTATGATTTTTGTTTTTGAATCACTTGATTTCATTTAATATTGAAGAAGTTATGAACGTTTAAAGTTTACCTAGTTTCCGGCGAGTTTTCCAGTTTTTTCTCGGACCAGCCAACTTTGAGGCTATTTTCCGGCCATCTCCGGTAATCATTGGGTTTCTAAATAGGTGTAATCTTATTTTTAAACTTTCCTATCTTCATTTTGATATATTATGGGTCGAATTTGGTTAAGAAACAATTGAGTTACGAAGCTTTGAAAATTGCCCAAACTTCCGGCCAAGAGCTCTGGGACACTTAACAGAGTTTTTAATGGAAAGACCAAAATGATGGATGGTGGACAATCTCAGGGACCACTTTGATTGATTTGAAATGTTAGGAACCAAAGGGATAAGTTATGCAAATCTCAGGGACCATTTTGGCTATTTACCCCAATAACTATTTCTTTACACCAATGAATATACAGGTAACATTAATAAGTTCTGTAACGATTCAAATTATCTACATTTTATAATCATGCATAAATTATCCTTAAATAAAAGGGACAAAATCTTTTCATTAAGACATTCAATTATTGATAGAAGAAAAAAGATGAACACACTATATGATGCCACCATTTAATGTAACCATCATGTGACTTTTGAGTTGACTGATCTTTGTCGAGGTGATCATCAAAGAAAGACCTAAGATTGACGGCTAGATCACAATGTGTAGTGTCTTAGAAGAGTTATAGTTTATATTGTGCATTCATTCAATGAACCACAACATCAAATACCGAAAAAGCCATGAATATGAGTACAATGGAATCTGAACACTAAATAGTCACATAGAGCATATCTGGTTTGATCATAGTGGTGTAAAGCAATCATACTTATGCACCATGGTGGAGGTTTGATCCCCATCGATTTCTCTCTCCCTTACTAATTAGTTATTTAACTCGCTAACATTATTGATGGTTAAAAATATAAAAAAATTAAAAAAAAAGAACAAAAGCAGGGTCACGTAGTAATAGGAGTATGATCGATATGATTAGGAGTATGATCGATCGAAGGATGATGGATGAACTCGCACACTCTATTCTATATGTTCCTTAGGAGGGATACTTATCTGAAAGACAACTGGGATGGTACTGGTAGGGAAATCCCTCATAATTTCAATGAGACCTGCAATCCCAAAGACTTGCACCCATCCTAGATTCTTAATCCCAAACCCACTGTCCTCTGAAACCCACTATCCTCAAACCATAAACCATATTCGACAAAATAAACATCCAATTTGACCTTAAACATTAAAGAACAGAAACCCATTGAAAAAATGAAATTCAGAAACCTTGCCTGTATCTTGGGCCTTTTGTGTCTCGGTGTGTGTAGCCAGAGGATAGAGGAGCACCTTTGAACTGGACAGAGGAGCAGCCTTGAGGTGGATGAACTCCACGGAGGAGTGGGTTCGAACTGGACGGAGGAGCGGGGAGGAGTGCTGTTAGAATTTTTGGAGAGTGAGGGTGAGACGGACTGAGAAAGGGTGGAATGGAAGCTTTCCAGTTTCTAACCATTTAATATAGCTACTATTTTTTAATTAATATTTTAAGAGTGAGTGGGCACAATTTTGTAATGAGGTGGGGTTAAATCAGATTGTGGCAAACCAAGTTTTTGAATTTGGTGGTGGGAACTTAATATAATAGAGGGAGAAGTCCAATTTTAAAAAATAGAGGGAGAATCCAATTTGGAGAAGGGGAAACTTAATATAAGTTCAATTTTATAAGTCATTATTAGTTATAGTCCAATTTAATTTGTTTTATTTTTCAGGTGAGGTCCAGTGATTAATTATCCATATAAGTTTATTTGTATTAACTTGCCAAATTTACCCGTAAATTGATTAATTAAGTAATTGCTGTTTATTTTTTCATTTGTGATTAATGTTAATCTTATCCTTAATTATAGGATTAGGGATTTAAATCTCTATTTTTTTTCTCATTACCCAAACCGTTCATTTTCTTTTCTTGTTTCAGTTCTCTTATCTTGTTTCTCCCTCACAATATCTTTATCTTCCTGTGTTATTTTGCATTACTCAATCTTGTGTTTTGGGTTCTTCCTCTTTTTTTTTTTTTTGGTTTCTTTCTCCTTTCCATTATTATTTTTATTATTTTTGAAGTTGTATCAAAGATTAATTGTGTTTATCTACCAATACCATAGGGTTTTTTTTGTTTATATATATATATATATATATATATATATATATATTATAACACTCTACCTATATTAGAGATTAATTGCATATGTATCATTTGTTTTCTTGTTTGTAAATTAACCACAGGCATCAGAAATTTATTGCATTGCCTACATGCATCACATATTAGTTGCATTCTCTATCATATATATAGTTTAATTAGACAGTATTTACATATTCATGTCCAACAGATGATTGGATACATTGATAGACAAGATGGAGACAATCATGCTCATCAGGCATCATCTGTCCAATAGATCATTTTGTGATCATATTCATTTGCCTTATTAAGCTCCCTGATTTTATGTAAATATTGATTTATAGAATTTGTCCTTATGCAAATTGTCAAAGCTTGTAAACCCTCTGTAAAACTGTATAAATACAATATATCGAGATGAATGAAGATCATTCAAAAAATTCTACCAAAAACTTGTGCGTGGTCTTCATGTTATTTCCCTGCAGTGTTTAATCTTTCATACATGACCAAGCTACATAGTAGATATAAGTTCTTGATCATTACAAGTCTAATAATTGTTCACAATTTCTGCAACATCCAGCCTTGTTTGCACTATATCATCATCCCCTAACGTGTTTTCTATATCTTGAGTTGTGTTGGGGTCTTCTACATCTATATCGAGCATGTTGTAAACGTCTCGTGGCTTTGTCTTTGTAGCAACAAACCAATCAGTGTTAATAGGATCTTGAACATAAAATACTTGCGTTGCTTGTGACCTCAGTATGAAGGAGTCATCCGATGGTAAACGATGTTCACAATTAATTAAAGTGAACCCAAACTCGTCCTTCTTAGTACGAAACATTTTGCTCTTGACATCAAACCAATCATAGTCAAACAGTATAACCTTCCGACCATTGTGATAATCTAACTCAATGATATCTGTCACAACACCATAATAATCCACATCTTCATACCTTGGATTCCTTTAGTTTACTAGCAATGTGTCATAAGCCTTGCGTTGCCACACTGTGAATTCATTGAATTCTGCGGTATGAACCAGACGGGAAACATAATTATAACCCTAAAAATATATATATACTAGGAGTAAATCTACAAGGGCTAATTAGAAAGAAAACATTATTATATTGGAATATGACATAAGTTGATAAAATGACCGAAGAGGAGTCCAGCATAGCATAAGATAATTATATTTTCAAACACTAGTGAAATATAACATAATACAAAATAGATCATTTGTCCTCATCATTGCTGCTTAAAATCTCAATGGTAACATTGTGCATATTTCATGAGTTCATATGTGGGAGAGACAGACTTGTAAGACGACTTTGTGCTTGATAAGTGTGTGGTTCTCCAACAATAACAACATAACTAGTAGACTCTTCATGAACGTTGAGCTGGATGATTGGTTGTGAATTTGCTGTTGAAATGTTTGAAGCAATAGACGAATGTGATGTTGGAGATTCAGTTCTAATTCTAATTCCATGACGTCGCTGTCCACCATTCTCAATGATGTACAACTTGATCAAATTCAAAACAAACGCAAGCGTATGAAGCAACCTTCTATTTTCTATAGACAACTTAGTGAAGGAGTGTGAACGTTTTACACTAGAATACAAGCACAAATTCATAATTGTGCCAACATATTCTTTTGTTATTATTTATTAATATTTATTGGACACAATTTATAACATTTGTGTCATAAAAAAGAATTTATAATTATTAACTCATTTGTCTAAAGACCCACTAACTCTTGTATGGAGAATGATGACCCTAAGGGCACAATTGTTAGTTTTGTGTCACTGCATGAAGGACTTTTTATACAATAAGAAAATAAATACTTACGATAAAGCCAAAACCATATCATCAAGTATCCAAAACAAAACTGTAGGAAGATAACAATCTATAAAGCAGTTGAAAAAGATAAGAATCTAACAAACATCTCCAATTCTAATTCCGCAACGTCGCCTATCAATGATGTAGAACTTGATGAAATTTAAAGAAACACAAGTGTATGAAGCAACCTTCTATTTTCCATACACAAATTAGTAAAGGAGTGTGGACGTTTTATATTAGAATACATGCACAAATCCATAATTGTGCCAACATATTATTTTGCTATAGAGTGATTTATTATTTATTAATATTTATTGGACACAATTTCTAACATTAGTGTCATAAAAATGATTTTATAATTATTAAAATATATTGTGTATTTGAAGACTGAATGGGAAGTAGGCTGATTCATTACTTATTAATATTTAATGGACACAATTTCTAACATTTGTGTCATATAAAGGAATTTATAATTATTAACTCATTTGTCCACTAACTTTTGTACGTACCCTAAGGGCACAATTGTTGGTTATGTGTCAATGCATGAAGGACTTTTAATAAAGTAAAAAAAATAAACACTTGCTATGAAACCAAAAACCATATCACAAATATAAAAAAAACAAATCTCCAGGAAGATAACAATCTAAAAAGTAGTTCAAAAATATATGAATCTAACAAACATTCATCGTAGCTAGAAATGATTCATTGTAAATCTAAAACACGCCACTTAGTACTACGGTGCAGTGATATTATTCTTTACTTGTAAGTGAGAGATCTGAGGTTCGGCTTTCGCGAAAAACGAATTTGAACAATATTATTGCTAACTTATTTTGAGGCTAAAATATTGCATAGTAATAAAGAGCTCCATACCATTATTTACCCCAATTTTATAAATTTTAATTTTGGTGTGCTAGAGGAGGTAAAGACAAAGGATAAAACACATACAATGCTTCTGACAAATAATTTTTATAGGCACAAAATGTTTTTTGTGCCCATCTTCAGTAAAAAAAGATGTCATCTAACCCTACTTAGCACGGTTTCCGTGCCCATTACTGTTTTGTGTCATTTTTTTTAACATTGGGCACCATAGATGGTGCCCTCTATGGAATGAGAACTGTTTAAGCTTTTTAGTGGTCAAACAGGCACAAAATTCTCAATTGTGCCCTTTATTTTGTATCCAAAGCTCATTTTTCTTGTAGTAATAGCTAACCATGAAAATGCGTCGCAAGGTTGAGCACAAAGAAAGCTACAGAAGCAGGCTCCTAAATGAAGAATAACGCGTCAAATAGCACCAACCGCAGAACTACGATACCATTATAATAATGGGAACTTTAACAAAAAGCTCCCGGTATTTTTTACTCTAACGAAAAACCATATTTTTACACTAAAAAGTCAATCATGGTACTATTCACTTTACTCTTTATTTTGTCTTTATTGTTAAAACTCAAAGTTTTCAAGCCATTTTCATTAGTTTTCCTTATAATATATTGTAAAAGAAAATGTTGCCAAGGCATGTAGTCCAAGAAGACAAACCTGCATCTCGTAAACACGCTCGAAGGGCCATTTACCATGATATTTGACTGGACCGTTCCCAGCTGCTTCTCTTTCTTTCTCTCTGTCAACCATACAATAGTAACGGCAATCACTTTGGCAATCCCATTATTTCCAGTGCTGATAAAGAGGTTCTTGCAAGGACCATGGACCATCAACGGAGACCCCATCGGAAGAAAAATTGCAATGTGGAAAGCATCTCTACGTTACACATTCGGTTTCTCCACATTGTTTTAGACATGCCCTAATTGCAATTAATCATTTATCAATTTCCAAATTCGCAATGTGAAATCTACATGACAAGTTACAAGTGAAGGCAAAATAACAAAATGTTGATCCACCAAAGAATTAATACTCAAGGAACTTGTACAACTTAGGAATAAACCAATTATTACAAATTACTTTCTAGCAAGGTACTTACCAAGAATAATTCCAATTGTGTAATAAAGCTTGGTAAATTAACTCTATGGAAGCTATTTTATTCAAGGGTTATTATGTATCAATTCATCCACTAAATTACTCATTAGTGAATCACCATATAGAAATTGCTGAAATTTCAGTCATTTGGAAGATAAATGGCTGATTCAAAGAAAGAACGCCTTGTGCATGCTAGAGTAATTTAGGAGGCTACATTGTGTTCTAACTGATGAACAAGAAGAGGTGACAATCCATATGTAGTTTTTAAACTTTGAACAAATATGAAAACCTCAAAAAACATACAACTTGCAGAACTCAATATGAACAATAAAAGAATATCTAAAAAATGGATAAAACAATTACCTATAGCCATGATGTGGGTTAAACAATCATTAATTATAAATAACATCATCATAATCTTTTCTGATATTATTCATTACAAAAACCAACCTATGCAAGAATGAAAAAAAAGGAAATTTACAACTGTTTACAGCGAAATGTCGAACCTTTCTGTTGGTGCCCATGTAGATTCAAACTTATCTTTTAGCTAACTGAATATGTAATCTATGTCGCTTTTGTCTTTCATAGCATTTTTTATCAAATTCCCTTTCATAATTTGTCTCCGAATTCATTATTCTGTATTTGCAAAGCAATTTGAAAAATATGCAAGGAAGAGAACATATTCATTTGTCACTAGAGTGCGTGGAAATATCGGTATACACAAAAATCATGAGGGTAACCTCTGAGATGTAACTCTATAATCAACATACCTCTGAATTAAAGAGGCGGCTAAGCTCCCAATCCCAAGCAATTCGACTGTGTAAATCCCACCTGCCGTAAAACAAAACACAATAAAATCGAATACAATCCTCTCAAAATTTTTGATGATTGGTCAACCGAAGCATATGTGATAGTACCGTATCGTATGCAATGCCTTGTAAGTGACTCGAATTCTTCCGGTAAATTCCTCTGAATTCTTTAGCAAACATCCGGTCGTTAAACTTAGCAATATATGCCATGTACACCGATGCAATCAAGAATTAAGCATGAAATCAAATGTGATATGTGATAGTATCTTCCTAGGTAACTCACTGGTGAAGATGGCATTTTACCGCAGAGGCAAAAAGTTTTCATGCCTAAGCACCTTGGTGCGGGTTTGATCTTCACTGACTTCCATAACAACTAATTATTTAACCCACTAACGCTATCGTTCTACTAAAAAAACTCAGTTGATAATACAAATGACATAATCGAAAGCTATAGAGTTGAACAAACAGTTAATACATGATACAAGATCAATACATTTTCCATTGCTGTAACTATTGAAGATTCATTTTTTACAATTAACATTCATTTTTTACGATTTTTACAGTCTGAGAGTATGCAAATAAAAAAGGATAAATTACACAAAACTACCTCAATTATTGGTCGAACCATAATTTCATACCTCATGTTTTAAAAATTACAATGTCATTCCTTATCTTACAAATTTATTGCAATGTCAGACCTCCGTCAGTTTTTCTGTTAATTTATTTGTTAAATGTTGACGTGGTTTGAGGCGGGCCCAATTCGTAGTTCAGTTGGATTAAAAATTAATTAAATATTCAAAAACTAAAACTAAAATTATTTAAATGTTTTTATTTAAAAATATGAGACCCACCCTACAAACCCATCCCCTCACCCTTCTTCACCACCCGTTTCCTCTACCACCGTTTCTTAGGCGAGCTTCTCAGGCGAGTTGACTACAAACTCTAGCGACAAGCATTGTTGCCACCACCACCATTCCACTGCTCTCGGTGCCACGAACAGGATCCACCCAGAGTTTAGGTTGCTTGGTTGCAGTTCATGGCGGATCGAACTAGGGAATTCTCGGGATTTCGACACCGGAAATCTCGTCTTTAGAGAGGACGGTGAGGGTGTAGCGTTAGAGATTGGGGATAAATTGTTTTAGGTATTTTATTAAGGTTTCTGAGTGAGCGAGAGTGACACTTGGGATTGGAGATGGTGGTAAGATTTGTAAAGCTTAAATGGTCTCCTGCCTTCTATGCAATATGACCCGCCGGAAGAAAAAAAAAAGGACGAAGAGGTTGGAGGAGGAACTTCAGAGAAGATTGGTGGGGAGAGATGGATGAGGAAGATGGGTAGGACGGACTAGGAAGATTTGAGCAGCGACGAGTGAATCGACAAACCAGTGGCCGAGATGGTGGAAGGGGGAAAAAGGTGAGGGGATGAGTTTGTAAGTGGTGGGTCCCTCTTCTTTAATAAAATATTTAAATAATTTTAGTTTTAGTTTTTGAATATTTAATTACTTTTTAATCCAACTGGATTAAGAAGTGGACCCGCCTCAAGCCACGTTAGCATTTAACAGAGAAATTAACAGAAAATTTGATGAAGGTCTGACATTGCAACAAATTTGTAAGATGAGGTATGATATTGTAATTTTTAAAACATGAGGTATGAGATTGTGTTTCGACCAATAGTTGAGGTAGTTTTGTGTAATTTACCCAGTGTTTTAAAAAACAGCCTAGGCGCTGTGCGTGGTTATGCTGATCCGATTAGGTTCGAATCGTTAAGAAAAATCAGGGAGCTGTTAGGCGTCAGCCTAGGCGCTCTTAGGAGGCCTGGGCGGTCTAGGCGGCGGTTTAGGCGGAGTGAAATGGTTTCCTGGGAATAAATCTAACCAAATACCTAGAATCGCAAAAGCTTTCTCGCCACTTTGACTCCCTCTCTCTGTGCACCACGACTTTCTTAGTTGTCGCGACTCCCTCTATCTGAAATTCATCGAAAAAGAGGAACTTACACCGAAATAGAAGAAGAGGAAACAAAAAAAAAAGGGAGAATTTACGGAGGGAAAACGGGAAAAAAAAAAAGAAGAAGAAGAAGAAGAAGAGGAAAGGGAAAAAAGGCGAAAACGATGAGGAAAAGGAAGAATAAAAAAGAATAAAGTTTCGGTTTTCAAAATGGTTGGGAGTCTCAAGGCGTCAAAATGGTGTTGGGAGTCTCTGACTCTCCTGGCTGATGTGAATTGTGAGGGATGCATGGGGACTAGGGGTGGAAGGGTGGGGTCACATCACACACATGGTGCTTTATGAAATGGGGAAGGATGCATGCACTTTTTCATAATTTTTTCTTTATTACAAACCACCTAACCCACTACGTGGGATTTATACTTTTATTTTTTAAAAAATTAGATACAATCATTCAAAATATCTTAAGTTATATGGTATATGTGCTTAATGTATTTTTTAATTTCGAACTTGTTGAATACTTTTTTTACATTTTATCATTATTTTATTATCTTATTTATAGATTTCACAAGTATAATTTTTTGTAAGTGTTAATATGCATATATTTACAAGAAATTTACCTAAATCCGCTTAGGCCGCCTAGGCGCTTGTCTAGCCGCCTAGGCATTAGATGCCAGCCCATCGCCTGACTAGCGCCTAACGTTTTTTAGAACCTTGAATTTACCTAATAAAAAAGGAAACTTTTTATTGATTTTTTGAAACTGGATCAGTTTAATTGGGTGTTGATAAATTATTGACAGCTATGATTGGAGAAACCATGGATGAGTGCGTACCTGGAGGGGCAGGATCGTGGCGGCAAAAGAGCGGTCAGCATATCAGAATCGAAAAAGGCATTCGTCGTTAACACGAGAGGGTGAGCAACTCAGTTCAAGTCAAGCGAATGACGCTCAGGTGGTTCAATTTTTCAGCGACAGTTTGGGTTGTTGTGTTGGAAAAAAAAACCGCTGTTTTCAAAAGTATGGCTGGAATTGCTTCTGCTTTCTCGAGCTTGATAAAAAACCACTTTCTTTTTTATTTATCAAATAAAATTTTAGTCTTAGATTTTTTAAAAAGTTGTTTTTAAAATAATTTCAACAATTCAAACTAACCATGATGGATGGAAAAAAACTACTTAATAATATGGTATAATAATATTTCTTTTCATTTATAAGCGAGAGATCTTGATTCTGGCCAAACGCACTCCCTCCTCTCACTATAAATAATATCGTTTGTTAAAGAAAAAAAAAACATAAAACCAAGAACTGAACCAATCAAATCCAAAGTCGAAAATTTTGGTTTCCTTCAGCTGCCATTCCGGTTTCAAAGCCCAAGTTCATTTCATCGTGTCTTGTCCAACTGGCCCACCCCCAGCCTAACACTATTGATGGGCGGCTCAGATTAAACTAAGGGTGGAAAAAAAATCGAAAATTCCAAACCAAATTGGAAAAATTCCGAAATCAAACCGAAAATATCCCAAACCAAAAATCCCAAAAATTTTAATACCCAATACCGAACCGATCCCGAAAATTTGGTATGGAAATCGGTCTCACATTTGTATTCGTTCGGTAGTCTCGAACTGAACCAAAAAAAAAAAAAATTTAATTTTAAATATATATTTGAAATTATAACAATCGTCTTATATTTGGTTGAGGTTTAATCTCAAGAATCCAAATAAACCCTAACTCAGACTCAAATCACTCTCTCTCAGTCTCTGTCAACCTCACCTCACCTCAGTGACCTCACCGGCTCACACTCCTCGTCGTCCTCGACCTCACCCATTGTCGACCTCACCTCACCTCGCTGGAGAATCACTTGTTTTGGAACTGCCCCATCGTGAGTTCGTACATCACCGCATTGTATAACCCTCGATTCCTATTTCAATTTCTTTTCTTCGAGGCCCTTTTTTGCTTTTCGAATTTTTACAATTTTTTATATGTCAATCAATTTTTTCCAGGTTTCCAGAGGCTGCCCCTTTCGCTGCCGTGCTAAAATTCGCTGCTAAGTAATTCAAAGTATGTAATTTTCTAATTGATTATATGAGTATTATTAGAAATTTTGGATTGGTTGGTTGTTTTTATCGGGCATTGATCAGATTAGGGTTCTTGGTTTCTGCTTTTTCAAATTGCATTCTTTCACTAATGACAATGGTATTATCGACATTGAAAGCTGGAAATGGAGCAACATGGTAATCACCAAGCGGTAGTGATTGTAGGCTTTTCATTTCTAAATTGATTCCTGATGTGATTCATCAATGTTTGAGTTCTGTGGAAGAATCTATTTATACAAGGTCCTAAATCATTTATTTCTCCACATATTCTTGATCTTTAAATTTGGTGCAATATGTCGATCTATACTTGCTAGAGGACTCAAAAGGTTGCATAAGGGTTATGTTGAGTTTTGTAGAGGAAAGGATGCTAGAGTTTTGTGGGTATGAGAAGTATTTTAGGGAAACAGTTCCATGGGCACGTTTAATGGTGTTATCTTCTCTGGCAATCTCGTGCTTGTTTTGGAATTGGTTTGTCTTTTCATGTCTAGCCATCAAATATCTGAACACTCTATCCTTTTCGTTGTCCACTTGATCATTCATTCGCTGAATGGATTACAAATCACTGTTGGGCAAGGTGTAAAGGGAGTAATGAGGAAAGGGAAAATTTGAATTAGGTCCAATTTTATAGGCTTACTTTTGAAATAGGTTCAATTTTTAGTTATTTTGGACTCATATCAAAAGATCCCTTGAAGAAAACACTAGGAGTAGGAGACTCAATGCTCGGGTTGTAGTGTTGTCTGCGAAATCTCGATTTGAGGAAAACACTAGGAATAGGAGACCCAAAATTATTTCGGGATTCCCGATTTGTCCCAAAATCCTGTATCTATTTTAGGATTCCCTAAAATTTAGTTTGAGATCGGTATTGAAATTAGGATTCTTGAAAACTTCGGTTTTAAAATCGGAACAAGGATTTTGGTTCGGTATCCCATACCGAACCGGCCCTAGATTAAACGCAAGAACTTACACGTACACACTAACGACACGCGCAATTGAATTCAGAGGTAAAAGGCATATTAGGGTTTGGATCTTCTAGCTGAAAGTAAATTGGGGATTTCGACAATTGAAGGAAGAGACTGGAGGAGTGCGCTGCCGATTTTCAATTTGAAACGCATTCGGTAATGGTAAACTTCCAAACAAAGTGTTTGAAATACATTTCTGCTTCTGAATTTTCTGTACATTTCTGTGGGTTTTCATGCCTTCGATTTTACTTGTTTGACCTCCATTTTTGATCCAATCGCCTTCTGCTAAAAACTGTTCTAGTTCTATATATATATAGACACACACATATTATATTAGGGTTTAGTGTAAATACCCCAGTTCCGTTAGTGTATGTTATTTATTTTTTAAGAATTATTAGACAAAGTTTCTGATTGCAGTTTTTTCTTACCCAAACAGAATATTGTGATTTTAGGGTTTAGATATGGATGTCGAGGTTGATCACTATAAGGTTCTCGGTTTACCTTCTGGCGAGGAAGGCGCCAAGCTTACACAGAATGATATAAAAAAGGCATATAGAGCCATGGCTTTGGTGTTGCACCCCGACAAGAGGCCCGATGATCCCGATGCCCCGGCCAACTTCCAGAGTCTCATGTCATCCTATGAGATACTCAAGGATGTAAAGGCCAGGAAATTGTTTGATGATTTACTCAGAGTTAAAAGAGACCAGCAGCGCCGCCATTTGGAACGCGATGCCAAGCGACAAAGGATGGTCTCTGATCTTGAAGCAAGAGAACGATCTGCCTTTGCTCCGGATGCGGCTGCCAGAGATAGAGCAGAAGAGGAGAGAATCGCTAGGAAGCTTAAAGAAGAGATTGAGAGAATACGCAAAAAGCATGCGGAGAAAGGGGCGGCAACTGCTTTTGCTCCTAACAGAGAGACTGGTGGAGTTGGCAAGGAAAATGTGGGTGGTGCGAAGATGGGGTTGGATGAGGAGAAGATGCTTAAAGTTTCATGGGAAAATGTTGGTGAAGGTTATACGGCAGAGAGGTTGAGAGGTTTGTTCTCAGAGTTCGGCGAGGTTGAAGATGTTGTCATCAGGGGCAAGAAGAAGAAAGGTTCGGCTCTTGTTGTGATGGCGACTAAAGATGCAGCTGTGAGTGTGCTATGATTTTCAGATTTGTCCGTTTTAATTTGAACGTTTATTTTCTTATTGCGCTAGTTACTTATGATGGGTGTACTATTTGTAGGCTACTGCAACAGGAACTCTGTTAGGTGATCTTTCTAATCCATTGCTGGTTATACCTCTTAAACCAGTTTCAGTGACTGATGCTCCCCCGGTTCAGAGGCCTGAGGAACCAGATCGACTTAATAACTTGGTTGGGGCTGGATATCAATCATTCGAAGATTCTGTTATGGAGAAACTCAAAAAGGTTTGACTTGGGCCAACTTTTCTTTATACCTAATCTAAAGATTGCAATTATCATGACGAGACTAATTAAAATTTTACTTGCCATGTTAATGTGATAATAAGACTTTGTGCATCCAAAAGCTTCGATGTGACCTCTTTTCTTTACTTGTCAAAAAGAAAAGTTACCTCTCTTATCTTTTGATTGTACTGTCGCTGCTGTAGCATTTTTCTAATTAGATGTTTCTGTTATTCAATTTTGCATCTTATCAATTTGAAGCAGAATATATGTTAATTAACTGGATCATTCACAGGCTATTATACCTGCTTGTAGTTGTAGTGTTAAAAGGACAATACGGTTGCAGATGCTCAAGTCTCTGACAACAGTTTTATATTTTATTAAATCTTGATCTGCACTTACTTCAGTTCTGAGTCGTTGTCTGGTTTGTCTAATGTAGGCTGGGCAGAAGAAAAAATAGTATTGATTATCCCAAAAGCACTATAAGGTTCTCGTCTCGCAAATGGAGCAAAGGGAAAGCTTATCATTTCCCCTGTGATTGGAGCAAAGGTCTCTGAACCAAAGCCTATTTGTGAAAACTTACAAATAGGGAACTCTTACGTGCGAGCAGGCTAATATACTATAAAATTCTTGGATTTGCAGGGAAGTCATGGGTGTCCCTCAAGTCCCAAGATTGTGCAAGAGAAGTGTATTAACTATTAACCAGTGTGCTGCTGTTGTACTGTTGCATCACATTAGTTACCAAGAGCTCAGGACTAGCGTTGAAGTTTGGGCTTGTATACTACCATTCTACATTCTCAAGGTTAGGACGGAATTGTTTTCAGTCTCCATTATGAATTGGGTGGGGGGTTAATAATCGGAGATATGACGTTTCGATTCACTTTAACAGAGTTTGAGGTTTCATCTTATGCTATTTCACAAATCACTGTACACTTTGTATTGTATCAATTCATGGTTCACTTTGGTTTTCATTTGTTTCACCGTTTTTCGTTTCTGTTCAACACTACGAGATTTACATTCAAAACCTCCTCAAATAAAGTGAAGATTAAGCGTCGTTAGACCAAATGATCAGCAGCTAGTGCTTTTCACTGCTAATCCTCTGCTTCTATATATTCCTTGTTCATTAAGCAGATTTGAATGTTTTATATTTGGTTGGGAAAAGTCATTGCCATTCTGGCGGCTGGATCTTATGATACAATATCATGTGTCGGTTTTTCATCACATTATGTTGCATTTTAAATTCGAATGTTACGTGGTGGTGGAAATCTTTCCATGCAAGTCGCTCTCCTATTAATTCAAAATATCATGTATAAGTTGCTCTCCTAATGAAGGAGTAACTATGTAACTATGTAGAGTCCTGATGATTGAGGACAGGTGTCTGAGAGTTGGTGGTTCTTGGCTTGTAACTATGTAGAGTCAGCTCTCTTTAGGTTTAACAGCTTCACAAAAAATTGGAATTTTATTCGTTCATAATTGTTGCAAAATGAAAAAGTTGTATTATTACATTTAACATACTAACAAGTAATAATTTAACCTACTAACGTTGAGTTAAAACAAAAAAAAAATCGTACCATTGCATTTTGGTTAGAGAAGTATGATATTTTGAAAAACATGATTTTGAAAATTCGGACCCTTTTCAAAGAAAAAGAATTGGACTTTCAAATTTCTTATGTGTTTCTCAAAATGATAATGATATTGGGGAAGATAAATTGAACTTAAAAACTGTAATGCGGGAGTTAGCGCTCTTGACCACTTGAAGTACTTACCCTTTGCTCACTTTTATGTATATTTATCTATTTAACAATGGAATCATTGATTGTGCTTATGGGAAGACCACAAGTAGTTTTAGGGCAAAGTGGACTTGGTTTAATGCCTACTATTGTGATAGAATGTTTCGCTTTTTATACATCCTGTCTCTCGTGATTAGGGATGGGTAAATACCCATTGGTTATAGGTAACTGTGGTTATCCATCTATTTAAATTTGACGATTACGGTTATGGGTAATCGTTTAGATAAATAAACGGTTATGGGTATAACCGTTTACCTATGAAATTTAAATGAGCGGTTATGGGTATTACCCACGGTTATAAACGGGTACCCAATTAACCATTTATTTTAATATATGTAAAACTAAAAAAAAAAATTAGTTTTTAACTAAGTTTAGTATCCAGAGACATATTTGGTTATAAAGGGCCATATAATATATATATGCCTCACTTGAGAGAAAAATATAGTTGATAGAACGGGTCAATGTTTAATATATGTGATTGAATGTGCTAAAGCATTAAAGTGTTTGACAGTTTTGTTTTGGAGTCTTTTGGAGCTTTGGTCAACTTAAGATAATGATTACCTTGAGCTTTTAGAAACATGTTATTGTCGGCTGATGCGTACCTATATATGTATGTATATATATTTAATTGGCCTCGAGTTTTCAATAAATATTTGACCCAAAAATTAGAAATCAATTAAATGGCTTGGATCGATGAACATATGTTTCTAAATAGGTAGACGGGTGAAAAAAAGAGAGTAAACGGGTTAAAATTGGGTAAACGAGTACACGATTATGGTTAAATAGATATGCGATTATGGGTAAATGAGTATGCGGTTATGAGTATGGTTAACTATGTATAAACGGTTATGGGGTATGGGTATACCCATTTATGTAAATATCTAACGGGTAAACGGTTATGTGGGTAAAAGCTTAAACGGTTATGGATAAATAACCGCGGTTACCCATCCGCCATAACCATTGCCCATCCCTACTCATGACTCCTTTCAAGTGATTTCTTTCAATCACATTGTCATGAAAGTGAATCAGCTTTTCGACTGAAAATGTTTGACAACTCTAAGGTTTTATTTATTTTTTATTTTTACAAATGATAAGATAATTTACATTAAATTCTAATAAACCAAGAAGAGCTGATTCTAATATCTTGGATGCATGGGCGAACACGAGTAATTCACAAGTGAAAAACTGCACCAAGATTTGATTGTTTGGTAGACTGTTTGCTAGGCGCTTTAAAATTTCTACAAAAGAAAACAAAAAAAATCAAATACAATGATTATTTTTTTATGTCTTATGACTCTCAGGTGAGTAATATTCATATATTTCTTTTTATTAAAGTTATATTTTATATTAATTTATATTGAAAAAAGAGTAAGATTTGAACTCCACAAAATGAGTAACAAGAAGATGATTTCACACATTATTTTTAACATTCACATGATGTTCTTTATTTTTAACCGTCGAATTAATAACTAATAAATAACAAAGAATATTAAATAAGCAAAAAAAATAAAGAAACTTTTGTTCATAAGAAAAACAGCAAAAAGGAAATCAAAAGAGTGATTATATATAATTCACCAAAAAAAAGAGTGATTATATATAATTAATATAATTATATGATAATTTCGTGTATTATTATTTAAACAGAGATCATCGACCTTTGCCTCGTCGCCGCCCCACCAAAACCCCTCAAAGCTGTCCTAAAATCCCCTTTTCTTCTTCTCTCTGCTCAAAACCCCCAAAGCCTGCGTGCGCTTCCAGCATCCAGGTTGCAGAAAACGAAAACCTTCTGTCTCCGTTTCAATGGCGGCAACTGGCCCGTGGCAGCCCAAGGAAGAAGGGTTCGCGGCGATCTGCGGGCTGCTGGAGCAGCAGATTTCGCATTCGGCTTCCTCCGCGGACAAGTCTCAGATTTGGCAGCAGCTCCAGCACTACTCTCAGTTCCCCGATTTCAACAACTACCTTGCGTTCATTCTCGCACGTGCCGAGGTATGCTCCTCCTCCCTCCACTTCCCCCCAATTGTGTATTCATTTCCAATTTGAGTCAGTAGGGTTTGTGTTTTTGTTTTTCAATTTTATTTTTTTATTTGATTTGGACGGATGTTGGTCTGATTGGATTGCATACTTAGAAATCGATAGTCGTTTTTCGAGTTAATGGGGGAATTGTGGGTTTGGGTCTGATGGAAGATATGAGTGCTGAAGCAGTAGGGGTTAGAATGTTTGCTTCGCAATTTGGATTGTTCCAATTGTATTTGGTATCGGTTCTCTTGATTTCGAGAGTGGTTTTCAGCTGGCGAAACCGGAAAAGCCTTGGAAACTAAAGAATGTTTGTCCACAAATCCTTGTTAATGTAAAAACTGTTTGCTGTGATTAAATAGTTGGATAGTTTACAATCCTGATGCGTGGTAACATGTGTTTTGAAGAAAATGTGAATTCGTGTTTGTGGTTGTTGGTTAACATAGCATGACACTTTCAGTTTCTATGTGCTGATGGAACTTTGAATTTGGGTAAATTGTGAACAGGGTAAATCGGTTGAGGTTCGACAGGCAGCGGGATTGCTTTTGAAGAATAATCTTAAAAATGCTTATACTTCCATGGCTCCTGCATACCAGCAATATATAAAATCGGAATTGTTGCCTTGCTTAGGAGTAGCAGACAGACACGTCAGATCTACAGTTGGGACCATTGTAACTGTTGTTGTTCAGCTAGAGGGAATTTTGGGGTGGCCTGAACTATTGCAAGCTCTTGTAAATTGTTTAGACAGTAATGACCTAAATCACATGGAAGGTGCTATGGACGCATTATCCAAGGTAAACACAATGATTACATTCATTTCCCATGCATATTTCCCCAAAGTTCCTTTGTTTTGGTGATACATTTGTGTTCCTTTCTCTTTGTTCTGCTGTGATCAACTCTTCATGATTGGTTAAGAATATTGGGTGAAGGATAATCAAATGTTTTCCAGCTAGTTGCTTATATCTTGATACATTTGTAGCTGTCTGTTTGATGAAAAAAATTCTGCCAGCTGAAACAACAGTACAGCTTTTTGTTTTTCAATTGGCCTTTCTTACAAGAAGTGCTTTAACATAAACAAAGTCACACCGTAATTTAAATGCTATAATGCTATAATCTTTTCCCTATAAAAAGGTTTTGTTATCTTGAACCACCGCACGCTGGGAGAATAGATTTCAATAGGACCCGGCTCTTAGTCTACAAAGGGCTATTTGTTTGCTGTATGAGAGAGTATCCTTTGTCAGTTGTTTTGAAAAGACTCTGTGTTCGAGCTTTTGTGCGCATCAAACCCTCTGTTTTTTATCTTCACCCCTTACCAAATTAAATTCAGTGAAGGCATTCATAGGGACCATTTATGTTATTTGTGTATCACCTTATGATAGCACCTAACAAGAACAGACATTGTGACAACTATAGTAGTTCCTAACCGTAGCTCTTAATACTAATGGCACAATCAGAACTTATTAATTTTTACGACATCGATGTTGTGATGTATCACAGATTTGTGAGGATATACCTCAACTGCTTGATTCAGATGTACCTGGATTGCCTGAACGTCCCATCAACGTTTTCTTTCCAAGATTACTTAAGGTAAAAATAAGATTGCTGTATTGTGTTAGACCCTCTCCCTCCCCCTTTCTCTATGCACTTATATTATGAACTTTTACTGATGATCTTTATTCTTTTTGGCCTGGTTGGCTGAACCTGGCTTCCCTTTACACAGTTTTTCCAATCGCCACATGCATCGCTTAGAAAGCTTTCCTTGGGTTCTGTAAATCAATATATTATGTTGATGCCAGCTGTAAGTATATCTCAAACCTTTTGGTACCTTTTCAACCTTTTTCTGATGATTGGTGGTGGGAGCAATTATGTATCTATTCTATTTCAGGCTCTGCATGCATCTATGGATCAATATCTTCAAGGTTTGTTTATCCTTGCTAATGATCCGTCTTCAGAAGTGAGGAAATTGGTGAGTACATAAGGACTGATTTATCTTATCTAGGTTGATTCTGAAGCTAAAGGTATTACATGGAAGTTGAATTAGTGGTTCTACATTTCAAATAAAAAGATTTCCCTTCACAGTTAACTTCCATTTACGATTTAATTGCTTGCTATTCAGTCTTACAATCGAAGAACACTCCTATAATGGATATACAATGTTGCTTTCATAGTTTGTCTTTGTTCTCATCTGCTTTTTGTTTTCTCTGTTCAACAGGTTAGTGCCGCATTTGTCCAACTAATTGAAGTCCGTCCGGCATTCTTGGAGGTGACATATTGCTCTGTCATTATAGTTTTCCCCTGGTTTGTGTCATTTCAATTATGTCTATGTGCTATATGCATATGTTGTGTCTAACATGGTATAGAACAAAATTGAATTAATCCTATATGCACATTCTATCAGGCATCTTACTTAATACTTATATAAGCTATCTTTTGGGTTGGTACATAATTATATACATATATGTGTAGCATGCATATATATGCTGACAAACGCATCATACACACACGTGCATATATATCTGTGTGTGTATATCAATGTTTTAAAAGTGTTGGGTTTTTTCCAGCCCATGATAAGTTGTCCTACGTCTACAAGGAATTATAGTCTTAGAGGATTAAATTGTTTTCCCAATTGGAGTTGTTTACCCAATTGGAGTTAGTTTCTCAAATGGAGAAGGATTCATAACTAGATTCCAATTAGGATTAATAATCCTTATTGAAGAAGACCTTTATTATGTCTATATAAAGGGGCTATTGTACTAGTTTTGAATTGGAGGGAGCAAAACAATATTTTGTATACCACTCAAGGGATTGGAGTGAGAGAATGTTGTAAGGGCAAAGTGCGTGCGAGAGAAAAGAAAAGAGAGTGTATTTCTTGTTCTTGTTCTTTCAGGTTTTTCGTCAAGTCCTAGTTCTAGAGATTTGGCAAGATTATTGGTTGTACTCATTATTGATATAGTGAAAGATTGTTGTTGCTGTCCCGTGGACGTAGGCACATATTGCCGAACCACGTAAATTCTTGGTGTTATTTATCTTGATTATTTGTTTTTTGATTTCTGGAGTTTGTTCTTGTTTTCCCTTTCTTAAACGCGATATTCTCAACAAAAAGGCTCGCCTCAGGGCGCGCCTAGGCGTCCTCTGAGGCGGAAGGCATCGCCGGAGCCGCTTAGGTGCGCCTTAGGGGCTTTTTTATTTATTTTTATATTTTATTTTATATTTTTTTACTCCCAAACCCAAATTTTGTGTAGGTTTTAATTGCCTCATACCTCTTGCACTATCGCCTCTCTGCCTTTTTTTTTTTCTGATTTTTATTTATTTTTATATAATGGATGTGTGTGCTATCTGCGTGCATTGTTATATGTGTGTGTGTGCTCAGGGTGATTATTGATTAATAATCTTTTTTTTAATATAATATATGTGTACGCTGAGTGTATATATTAAAAAATTTAGGTCTTGTGAGGCTTCGCCTCACGCCTAGGCTGGGCTATCCCTTGGACGCCTTGCCCACGCCTCACGCTTTTAATACATTGGTGTATATGACACACATGCATAGATGCACGTGCACACACACATAATCGTACTTTGATCTTTATCTCATATTTCTCTGATCATTGTTTTCTTATTGTCATCCATTGTCCTTGTCATACTTTGAAGTGACTCTTACCTGGTACTGCAGCCACATTTGAGGAATGTAATTGAATACATGTTGCAAGTCAACAACGATACTGAGGAAGAAGTGGCTCTTGAAGCCTGTGAATTTTGGTACTTTCTCCTAATTGAACATTTGCAGCATTAGCCTATGATTCATTGGGTGTATTTCAGAAATTAAGTGAATAAATTTGGTTTAATTGCTAGGGTCAGTTCATTAGATTTTTATGTAGTCTTGATGTATGTCTGCAAGCCTTTTCATGTCACTAATAATTCTGCTATATATTTAGTCTTAATGTATGTGTCAAAGCCTTTTGGTGTCTCTAATTCTGCTACCAAGACATGAGAGTTACTATTAGAATTGACAAATTGGATCATTTGCATGACATTGATGTCATTACCAATATACACTAGGTTTCAAGCATCACAGCTTAGTATCGATTCACACACCAAGTTATATGCCTCTGTACTCCCTCTAATTAAGCTTCTTCTGCGTAACTTGTCTAATTGTTAATACTTAATATCAACACTAGCCTGAGGTAGTGGTGATAAATGGTAGGGGTGGTGGAGAATCAAATGTGGTGGTCTATTGTGGTTGGTGAGCTAAGGAGGTAGTTTTTTTTTACTAGGAAGAAGAGTGATGGATATGTGTGATATTTGTAAAAATACCACATTTCAGATCAGAGATGAAATTCAATGAGTGATGATGGAAGAGCATGCTATGACTACCTTGTCGCTTATATGTAAATGACTTTTCCACAACTATCAAAATGTTGAATCCAATAGCTGTATCCATTTCTCGTTTTTCGTAAAACCTGGGGATACTTTTCATGCTTATACATTGTTATTATTACTTGAAAGATCTCTTCTTGTGGTTGATATGTACACATCACGGCTTCATTCATCATCTCCCAATTGTGTATTATTTTCATTTGACATTCAGTGGTTTGACACAGGTCTGCATATTGTGAAGCTCAGTTACCGCCTGAGAACTTAATAGAGTTTTTGCCACGCCTAATTCCGGTATAGCCAATTGTTTGTTGAACCTTATCAAGTTGTGATAAACCATACTTACTATGGAGTCTTTGGAATGCTTTTTTAACACACCTGGTACAACTTCTGCAGATTTTGTTATCAAACATGGTTTATTCTGATGATGATGAGTCCCTTGCTGATGCTGAGGTTATTTCTAGGTTTATTTATGTTTTTGGGTGATTTTGAATTGCCATGTGTTGTAGTTTGATATTTATTTGGCAACGCTTCATTGTTGCAGGAGGATGGATCTGTCCCAGACCGTGATCAGGTTCATACAGACATTTTTTGGGTGTTTTATGATTGTTTTGGTATCTTAATTTTTACTCCTGATTTATGGAGCTGATATGTGCACTGCAGGATATCAAACCTCGGTTTCATTCATCACGGCTTCATGGATCTGATAATGTGGAAGATGATGTAATTTGCTACACCGTTATTTGCTGTTTCTTATTTAAATTGTTTGTTGGATTACTTGGACTCAATTAAATACGACTCAAAATTTTCTACTTTATGTTGGGTATAAGTACGAGGGTAATGATTATTATATCCTTAAATGACAGGATGATGATATTGTTGGTATATGGAATTTACGCAAATGCAGTGCAGCAGCTCTCGATATCCTGTCAAATGTGTTTGGCGATGAGATTCTCCCAACGTTGATGCCGTTTGTTCAGGTTAGAGATTTGTTTGGCGTTAAAGTAAAAGAATTGATTGTGAAGATTTTATTCTTTTATTGGTATGAAAATGATTTTATTTTTCTCAACCTTCCCTTTTTTTCTTAAAGAAGATGATTTAGAAAATAATTTGGATGGTTCTCTTCATTAGAGGATTACACAAATCTTTAAATTGGGAGGTTACTCAGTTCCCCTCCAAAAAATGCAGGTTCCAGTAATCTTTTGGTTTTCTTATGTCATATATGCATATTCATGTTTATTTTTCTCTGTTCTCTCTTTGAGAAGTAATGTGAACAGTATGCTCCAAGTTTCTAAATGTGAAATGCAGGACTTGTGTGCTGTATTTGGGCAGGTGATGATTAAGTAGATATTCGAATAGAATTGCCAACTTGCAACAAGAATGAATTGTAGTTTACAGCTTGTCTATTTGCCTTATGGGTTGACCTTGCCAGTTAGTTATAATATTGGAAAATAGACGTGTATAAAATACGGCTATTTGGGCCTGCTTTTCTTCAAATGGAAATGAAGGAAGCAGAATTAGTTAGTAGAATCATACCATTTAAAAAAGGTCAATACTAATTGTAAGATCCATTGCCTTGTAAGTTATTCAATAAGGGGTGGCTAAAATTGTTTTCACTTTTCTAATGAGTACTCTTGTTTAAATACATGTTCTAACGTCTCAAACATTTGCAGGCCAAGTTGGCCACCAGTGATGATGAAACCTGGAAAGGAAGGGAAGCTGCTGTTTTGGCTCTAGGTGCCATAGCTGAAGGTTGCATTAGTGGTCTTTATCCTCATTTGAATGAGGTAATACCTTACGGCCTGATTTTTTTCTATGTTTAGAAGAAAAAGAAATGTTTATTATCATAAGCTTCAATCAGCATGAAAATTCACTTATAAAATACACCTTAATAGAAACAAGAGTTTTGTTTAAAGTTTTGAAGCAGATGCTATATGACTTGTTAGTTACTTACAGAATGATGCTTTGAACCAGTTTTCCCTATTCTTTCGGGGTTTTTTTTTTTTTTTTTTTGAGATTTTCTTCATTTGTGTGCTTGCTCTCCATTGGCTTCCTTTTACTACTTTCTTTGAGAAGATTAGTTTTGAGTCACACCTGTTTATCCATTTTCCATGCTTAAAGGATTTTGAAATTTTAAAAGAGTAGTCATCTTTATTTATTATATATGGAGATCAATGTTCTCTTTCTAGATATGCCTGCTATCTTGCATTCTAGGTTGCTGCAATGAATTTGGACTACACTTTTAAATAAGAATCTACACTATCAATTGCCCAGATTGATAATTTGAAAACTGTCTAGTGTGAGGAAACATTTCAGCAAATATACAACCTGCATATTTACCCAAATAAGATGAAAACTAAAACTTTATGTCCTACTAGATTGTTCTTTGTGTACTCGTTCTTGATTACTGAACTGCTCAAATACAAATTGATTTCCTGCAGATTATTGCATTTTTAATCCCCCTTTTGGACGATAAGTTTCCACTTATAAGGAGTATTTCTTGTTGGACACTTTCTCGTTTCAGCAAGTTCATTGTTCAGGTATGTAAATGATGTTTTAACTTTCTTGTTCTGGTATCTCTCTCAATTTTGCTATTTCTAGTGATGTGAAAAAGCACATGTTTTCTTTTGCAGGTTTTCATGCATTGAAATTTATTCCTCTAATTCATAGTTGAAATTTTTATGTTTGAAATTATCTCTTTATCTGTATATATATTTATGAATCTTATAGTTTTTGCTTAATTGTAAATATTGTTCTTGCACTTTGACATTTACCCCTTTTTTTTTCCTGTCTCAGGGTGCCGGACATCAAAAAGGTTATGAGCAATTTGACAAGGTTCTTGTGGGTCTATTAAGAAGAATATTAGATAATAACAAGCGGGTGCAAGAAGCCGCTTGCTCTGCTTTTGCAACACTAGAAGAGGTATAAATGTAGTCCAGCTCGTTCAATAATGTTGTTTAGCTATTACTTTTCTGGTTTTAAGTAATGATTATTTAACATGCAGGAGGCAGCAGAAGAGTTGGCACCACGCTTGGAAATGATTTTACAACACCTTATGTGTGCTTTTGGGAAATATCAGGTTTCTTCCTGACATTTACCAGAGTTTCTACAATTTGAGCATGAAGAGATAAAACACTGATTTTTCCCATTCTTTAGTTGATTATATATAACATTTGATTATTGTTATTCAGAGGAGAAACCTCAGAATTGTATACGATGCTATTGGAACTCTAGCAGATGCTGTCGGGGGAGAGTTGAATCAGGTATTTTGACTGATGAGTTATTAAGTTTATCAAATGCAAGTGATTGTGGTGAAACATTGTGCCAATTGACTGTAGTATTGCTTTGCAGCCCACTTATCTTGAAATTCTGATGCCACCATTAATTGCAAAGTGGCAACAGCTTTCAAATTCAGATAAAGATCTGTTTCCATTGCTAGAGTGCTTTACTTCTATATCACAGGTACTTATTGCTGTTTCTTTAGTTGTCTTTAAATTGATTGCTTTTTTACTTCTGTTGTTTTTTATTTTTTTGGTGTTATTTAACCCACTACATGTGTATATTTTCAAGGCACAGTGAAAGGAAAGTATTTTGTATTACTCTTTATTAGTGGTTAGTAGATGGAATCAAGAAGTTTGGATATAAAATATTATTAGGGACGACTTGTTTAAAATGTCAGTGCCATGAATAATAACTTTTTTGCCCTTGGGCTGACAAAAAATCAAATCTCTTGGTTCTAGGAACATTATCTGCCTGGAAGTAACTGAAGTGCATTTGATTGTTACTCTTGTTATTGTCTTCTGTACCTGTGATGTATAATTTGACAAAGATTCATGAATTATGCTACACTGCTGCCACCATATTCATTTTTACTCCTGTCCTTGGACATATGTCCATAGGTATTAATCTTTCTCATTTTAATAATGAGTACTCCATGAGCTAACAGCCTGAAGTAACATTAATTTCAAAAATTAACATTTATGTGTTACATCTAGTGGGTACAAAGCTTGATTTGTTAACTTATTTACAGGCATTGGGTGCTGGGTTCTCTCAGTTTGCTGAACCTGTATTTCAGAGATGCATAAGCATCATCGAGTCCCAACAACTCGCAAAGGTTCAGGCAAAGGTTCATTCCTGATCTTTTGGTTATACATGAATTATTTGTGATAAGTATGGACCCCTTCACTATATTTAAATATCTGGTTCTTATGTAGATAACTTCTGTTTCTTATACTAGGTTGACGTTATATCTATTGACTTCTACCATGTGCTTTCTAAAAGTGACTTCTAGGCCACCTTAGTGGTGTCAAATATCCATCTTAATGGGTTCCTTTCTTAGTTTGAGAGAGATGGCTAGGAGGAATGTCTCATAAATTGTATGGTTACATTATACAGACCATAATTATTTGTTTTAAATATATATATATATATATATATATATATATATATATATGTTTACTCCTAAATAGCTTGTCATGCATATGTGACCATTAAAAGGCATAATATTTATATTGCGATTCATAACGTCATTTGAGTATTCAGAGAAATATCAATCAATTTCTGGAAACTGTGGGAACCCCAAATGTTCTTAAGTCTCACTACATTCTGTATCCACCTTTGGAATTTGGAGTATCTCTATTATGATTATGAGTGGGTTTTCATTTTTTTTCCTTTAGGTGGTGGTAGGAAACATAAACTTTTAAAAATGAGAAGGATAGGTTTGAAGCAAAACCTTTATCAAACCCTAGCAAGTATCAAATTACACTTACTCAAAACACTTGCTACACAAGGTCCTTAGAAAGATGTCTTTGATCTTTGTAAATGTCTCACTAGTTTTTAAAGTTTGTACGTAGTCCCTCCTCTGGGTGCCTTTAATATATTTCCACACGAATGTTTGATTTATGAAAAATATGTACATTGGTGGTTCAACTTGCAAGTTCGTATGAGAAAATGTTTTGGACTTCTTTTGCAGGTCAATCCTGTACCTTCCGGGGTCCCGTATGATAAAGAATTTATTGTTTGCTCTCTTGATCTGCTCTCTGGACTTGCAGAAGGTCTTGGCAGTGGGATAGAGAGTTTGGTATTCTTCTTTCTCCATATTTCTTTATCAAGAATAAATATGGGATAATGGGTATTTACGTCATTATAAAGGTTCTCTGCCTTAATTATTTCTTTTCAGAATTTATATATTTGGTTCCTAGAAGGGAATTGGCCTAATGTGTTTCCAGGGTTTGTGCGTGGGCCTCTCTATAGTGTTTCAAAACTAATGCAGCCTCTCCTTTGAAAATTACATTGAATCCACACTTATTCTATTGTCCATGTTACTGCCCCTTTTAATGCCTTAGCCTGTTCCATTGTTCAACTACTATATAGCTTGCACATAGAAATGGTTTTTCATGTTTTCTTATTTGCGCTGCTCCAAGGTTTCACAAAGCAATTTGAGGGACCTGCTTTTGCAATGTTGCACGGATGATGCTTCGGATGTCCGGCAGAGTGGATTTGCACTACTTGGGGATCTTGCAAGAGTAAGTGAGAATATATCTACCCAATGATATAAAGCCTTCAGGTTGTGTTCCTGCCCCATCCGTGTGCATAATTTGAGAACGTATATCTAGTAAATTCCCGAGGAGGAAACTACTAGATAGCACAAGGCTGCAAGGCTAATGTAGTGGAAGATACTAAAGCTGTTTATTTATCTGCGAATGTATTTTTTAATGCCTAACCGTCGTGTCTACATGATTTGAGTAGGTATGCCCAGTTCACTTGCAACCTCGTTTGCCAGAATTTCTTGATATCGCAGCCAAGCAACTGGTATGTAAAAATTATCCGATGGTTGTTACTATTGCTTATGGCAGTCATGACTCATGATTAATTGATATATTGTGGTACAGAATACTCCTAAGCTGCAAGAAACTGTTTCAGTTGCAAACAATGCATGTTGGGCCATTGGAGAGTTAGCAGTTAAGGTAAACATTCCCATTCTTGCTGCAGTATTCCTAATACCAATTAAAGTCTGGTTGTAAAGTCATGCCATGATGTTGGGTTGACAGTAGATTTAGATCGTAAAGCTTCAGCTGAGATTTTTTGCAAATTAATGACTTGAAATTTGTGGTTGATTGCACTCTTTTTAGATGATCATTGTAAGTGCATAATCTCATCTATGGGAGGTCATGGCTTCTGCCATCATATTCCCATGCTTTGGTAAATAAATAGGCACAAATTTCTACAGCTTTGTGTATATATCTATTTTAGGCAAGCAGAGATGGTTCTACGCAAGTAGTGCTAAGATGGTGGGGATTTTATCAATTCTCTGTTCTTTTCTAAATATAAGCAAGCTGATTTCGTACACACACATTTTTGAAGTTCCAAGCAAGCTTTTGTTATCAACACGCAGTCGCACATATGCATGTGTCTGTTCGTGTCCTCCGGTCGGCTTCTTATGTTTCTTTCTTCCTTGTTACTTAGTTCATTACCTAATTGTTTAACTATAATTGCTTGATTATGTTATCATGAAAGTAACTTTGAATTTCAGGTTCGTCAAGAAATTTCTCCAATTGTTCTGACAGTTATCTCTTGCTTAGTTCAAATCCTTCAACACGCAGAGGTGACTCCTTTTCTATTATAATTACAATATGTACTACCAGTCTACCATGGAGGATGTGTCATCTTATAATTGATTCTATTGATGCTGAGCAGGAGCTGAACAAGTCACTAATTGAAAACAGTGCTATCACCCTTGGGAGGCTTGCGTGGGTCTGTCCAGAGCTTGTGGCTCCCCATATGGAGCATTTCATGCAACGATGGTGCATTGCTTTGTCAATGTAAGTTCTATATATCTACGTATGGCATATTAATAACAGCACACAAGTTGCAGCAGAAGCATCAGTAGTCGTAATATAGATTATTATAAGCAATGGATATTGTCCAATTTGACGATTGGGCAATGTACAATATACTTTCTCATACTGAAGTTAAGAGAGAAGATCAATGCTTGAGAAACTATATTGTCCACTTTGCTTTAAAAGTCTAGCAGGGAGGTATTATGTCATAACAATGGTCTGCTTCTGACATGCAAAAGTGTTTGTAACAGGATACGTGATGATGTAGAAAAGGAGGATGCCTTCCGAGGTCTCTGTGCTTTGGTATGCATCTGCATTTCTAATTTTTCATTTCCATATATGTGTACCACATGAATTTCTATTTACACTTAAACTTGGATTTTGTTAACTTTTCAGGTTAGAACCAATCCATCCGGAGCATTGAATTCACTCATTTATCTGTGCAATGCTATTGCAAGTTGGCATGTAAGAATCTTACTATTCCCATCTTAGATGTACAAGTCAAGTGTTCGTGTTTTTGAACAAGCTCAAAGTCGTGATTTGTTATGTTCTATAGGAAATACGGAGCGAAGAGCTTCATAATGAAGTTCACCAGGTGTTGCATGGTTATAAGCAGGTTAGTGTTGCTTTTTAGATTATGAAATTGAATTTTTTATTTATTTATTTTTCGGGGAGATAAACACAAACAATATGAAACCTTGCCCAAAATATTCAAGTTTCGTAAGGGGATGAAATTTTCTTTCTGAGATACATGCTGCAGAATAAGCCCAACGTATTTTGATTCACTTTGTACAAATAAATAATCCGGCAGATGCTTGCGAATGGAGGAGCTTGGGACCAATGTATGTCTGCCTTGGTGCCACCAGTGAAGGAAAAGCTTTCAAAAATATACCAAGTGTAGTATTGTACGCATAGCTGATGTATTGTACCGGCGGGTTCTCCCCTCCATGTGCTTATCGGAGCTCTGTATTTGCGTCCAAACATTGTGCATCACCATTGCATTGTGGTCATGAGTTTTACAGGCGAAGTCCAAATTTTCGGTCCCATATTTTTTGGGAAAGCTTTGTTGTTGACGCAAATGAAGCTTGAAGTTAGCTTGGAATTGGTCCGTAGAGCGCATGGCTTGATAAATGAAGCAGCTTAGGCTGTGGACGAGTGTGGTGTACAGGGGTGCAGCTTTCCAAGCTTTGAGGTGTGTTTGTTCTTTTTGTCTTGTATTTAAAAGAGAGGCAAGAAGTATATCGTTCGTGTCTTGGATTAATAGAATTTTCATGTTAGATTTAGAGTTTTGCATTGTTCAACGATTCTGGTGGTTAGGGTTTGTGTCGGTGATTCCCGCAGATTTCGGGGTTTTCACATTTAGCTATTAGAATTTTCCATTAAAGTTTTGCATTGTTTCTTATATTTTTCAAGAAGCTGTAAACCTTTATATATCTGAGGATGGAACACACTTAATTCTTGCTGTGTTAAGCGGCTGTGATACTTTATTAGTCGTGAGAACGCTAAAATTTTCTGTAACGGTTTATCTTGCGAATTGATCTGAGTGTTTTTTGTTTGGAGAAAAAGCATGCAATGTTTACTTGTTGACATTGATCATGTTCATGTAATCTTCCTCCATTTCATCCTCTAAATTTACGTGTTATAATAGCATCAAGGTATTTGGATGGTATCGACAGTAGTAAGAGTCTAGGTTATGGTTTCCGTGGTGCAAATTTTGGTGCAGCGCACACTAGTACTCGTTTGAAATTCTTTTTGTAAAAAACACCTATGTTCACAACTTTAGGGGTTATAAAAGCACTTTTTGGGATCATGATACCGATCTATTTCACAACTTCATAACATCTGGGTCAAAAGCACTCTAATTTGTAACAGAAATTCAACTTATGAATTAAGTGCTCATGAAAGCATTGTGAGGAAGGTGCTGTTTGGAAATGCTATATCTAATCTAAAAGCACTTTTTAACCAAAAGTGTTTTTGACGATGTTTAGTCCAGAAAAAGTTTTAAGATGAAGATGGATTACCAAAAGCTCTTTTTCATGGAGAATACGTAAGGTCTTTTTTTTTTTTTTGAGGAAGAATAATTCATTGTCCATATGTGACTTTAACCCCAGAAAGTAAATCATTGGAAAGTAGAGAACATGTAAATCCATCCGTACTTGTCGCCCAAGTAAAAACCTAGCCAACTCTGGAGGGAAGCTCCAATTCAAAACCCAAAAAGAAGAAAAGAAAAAAAGGAGGAGATAAAATCGCCCCTCTTCCTTCTGGATGTTACTGAAACGGAGTTGCAGTAATCGACTTTGGCCCCATTAGACTGTCTCATTCCAAACGCTAGTTTAGCATGACTGGAACGATGAACCAACCCTATATTACGGAAGAAAGAATGGAAAATGTACATTCAGTAAAATTTCCCACCATGTATATCCAAGAGAAAGGAGAGTCCGGGGATCGTGACCTCAGCACAACAGCCGCCACTTTCTCATCAAACAAACAAAACAATTCGCATAAATCAGAGAAGTAAAACTACCAGCAGCAGCGTGCTCCGTGGCTCGTATGATGGTGTTCCTCCGCCCGCAACGGCTTCGAGGTTGCTTTCGGCGGCGATGAGAGGCGGACACGGGGTCAATAATCCGGTTCTGTGAGGAGCAGCTGCTCCTAAGTCGCAGCAGAAACCGCGGATGAAAGAGTTTACTATTAATCCGACACGAAACGAAACAAAATAACAAATTTTAAGTATTTATTGAAGTAAAATTTACGAGACAAGTGACGTTGCAACTATGCTTCAAGTTCTTGGCCATATGCAGTAAACTTGCTAGTGCTAGCTTTTATTTTTAGGCACGTTTTAAAGCCTGAGCAAAGTGTAACATGACCATATACATGCCCGGAATTAGGTGAAAATTATGGATTCTTTAGTTAGGAGAGGAGAATCGAATTTAAAACCTCTTATATCAAAAGAACATATTCATCACTTGATTGAAAGTTCGTTGATAAATTTAATCTCCTTCGAAGCCGCAAAGCACGTATATAAATCCTTATAAAAATATATATTAAAAAGAAGATATTTATCTACCCAAACCAAACCTTAGGACTTCATGAATTTGACCTTTCAATTTTTCAAAGTTTGCCGGCCTGCCTGCCTGCCTTGTTCCAACTTCGTTGTAATCCTCACAACAAGAGAATTTATCCTTGGCCACTCTGAGCAGTTTCCATATGCGACACTTAATTAACAAACAAAGAATTAGGTTAAAACCCTTAATATAACTTGACCTGTCTTTGTCGTTCAATTTCAATTCTTCACCACCTTGAAATCATGCAATGTAAAGTGACATATGTACCTATCAATCAGATCACACATGTTCATAACATTTCACTTTGATCTGACATTATTAGTATTTTACTCACACAATTTGGCAATAACAAACTAACCCTTGGTGGTTGAGACTATGGTGCCGTATTAGAACAAAGGCACGTGGTATAGTAAATTTATGTGTTACTAAGTCTTACGTTTAACTTGTTGTCCGTCCTAATTATAATACGCGAAGTAATTATATGATGCGGCTGCGTACTAATACACAATGATTAGGTTGGCTTTATGTTGGAAATAGTTGTATTGTGTTTTGCTTCAAAAGCCCTAGTTAACCACAAAATAGAAAGTTTTAGCATACATATTATAATCTAATTGATCTGTAAGAAGGAATAACTCGTTACACGTAAGGAGTTGAGTATTTTCTTCTGATAAATAGAAGGACCAACTAGAAACCTTCTACAATGGGTATGAAACCAAACCCAAAAAACCCAGCAGAGACTACTTGTATACATTGTTGATTTAAATTTTAGTGAGAAACACACATGAAATGTTGTGGTTGGAGGAACTGATGCTTGGCTGCTGCAGCCATTTCTATTTGGTCCCACTTCTCCTTCCTCTTGAGTTCTGCTTGGTTGGCCTTGGATTCTCTTAGCTCAATTTCTTCCAGGCATTTGGAGTACAAAACTGGATCCATTTCTTCGAGCATCACCTTCACGTTTTCTGTCAGTTGCCGGACGCTTTTGCTCCAATGCCACTTCAAGTTCTTCTCCATGCCTTCAACCACGACTGGAAACACTTCCTCCATTGCCACTGATATCATCTTCACAAACTGCTCATTGTTCCAAACATAGAGGGCTCTCTCTGCTACCTAAAAGTACAACACAATAGTATAGCAAATGATTTTTAAACTAAAAAGGTATACACTTAGTTCATGTGATTGGCAGATAAGGAGGAATGACTCGTTAACTATAAGGAGCCAAGCAGTGTTAAATCTTCTATTGTATTTTGAAGATTCGGAGATTATAACACTTACAATAATTGAAGGACCCCAAAGCAGCTAAAGCTATGTAAAACTTCAGTAGGGAGTTCAAATTATAATAGGATTCCAAGAGTTTTTTTTTTCTCCGGTGCAGTGGAGGGAATCGAGCCCTTGACGGAGTAATCTTGACTCATTTGCCAGCCCGCCTTCACCACTTAGGCTAACCACAAAGGCTTGATTTCAAGAGGGTTTTACAAGAGGCACAGTTTCATCCCTACAAAGGACTCAAGAAACTAGTTTCCACTATCCAGCACATGCAGTCTTTACTAGTTTCAATTGTCAGGCATTGGAAAGAAGAGTGTCGTAGTTGTTAAGAAATTATTTTCTGCTTGTTTGTAACAAATTCATAGGAAAATACGATTATAGAATCTTGAAATCTGAATGAAAAGTTTCCAATGATAGCTATGGCATCTTGAAGTTCTATGAATACCTTATAAACTAATGGAAGTAACCAAATAGCCGGGGCAAAAACTAAACCTTCCTTCGAACATTAACAAACGAGGGTACTAATTTTCAGAATTAGCAATTGTTTTCTGTTTGGTTGCTAAGAAAGCAAAGGAAGAGAAGATGGATTTTCAAAACTTGCTATCCAAAAAATCATTAAGCCAGAAGAAAAAGAAAAAACAATGTACCTGTGAGTTCCAACTGTTCAAGCATCTTGTTATCTGTATGCACAGAGGCAGGGCCAACTTCCTATACTGATCAGGGTCAATATTTTCCACCAGCTCCTCCAGCTCCCCAACCAGCAAAACCTCCTTCTGGCAATTCGTCATGGGCCAATACCTCAGAATTCCTCTCACCACAATTCCGCCAAGTACGGGCTCCTTCTGCACAAATTGCGACACACAATAAGCCAGCTGCTTGTGGTAGCCCTGCAACCCCTTGGTCTTGTGGAAAGGAATAAGCACTCTCATCAAAAACAGCTTGTGCTCTTCCTTCAGCGGCACGGTGAAGCCATTGATTATGCTTCCCCATATCTCAAGCAACTCTCTGATCCCACAATGCCGCTCTGTCTCAAACACATAGTGCAAGAACACATCGTTCATCGATTTCCTCATTGACGAACGGTAGAATGTGAATCGAGAATATATTCTATGGTACACATTCTTCAAGCTGTTGCGCTCTCTCGGGTCTTCTGATTGGAAGAGGGCAAGGAGGTTGACAACAAACTGGTTGTCAATGTAGCCTCTGAGTAACTTAGGATCATTGTTAATCACAAGGCGGATGAGTATGTCGTAGACTAACTGCAGGTGTGACCACACAGGGGAAAAGGTGGAAATGGGGTCTTCATCGTCGGGAAAGTCCATGGCATATGTGGGATTGGAAGGAGGAGGGAGAGACCGGAAAATGTTCAACGATATCATGGAAATGAGAGACGTCATGACTTGATCATGCAGAGGCTTCTTCGAGGATTTGACAATCGAAAGAAGCTGCAAAAGCTTCTGCCTTTTAAGTTCTTGTTGCGTAGGGCATTCGCTCGGATCGGTGAAGGTGCAGATGAAATTGCAGATGGAGATTGCTGACAGGATTTCTTCATTTTCCAAACTGGAAGAAGATTGACTGCCAATAATAGTTTTGCTGTCAGAAGCGCTTTTGGCATCGAGATCAAACAAGTGTTGAAGGGTTGTAGATTTTCTTCTTGGGGAAGCTCTTGGACTGTTGTTTTGAACTCCCATTTTCTCTCTTTCCTCTGCCTTTTCTCTATCAGAAAAAGCACCTCATCCTCAAACTGCTTATGAAAGTACTTATTTGGTCAGTTTTTCTTCACTGGCTGATGAAACAAACAGCATTTTTGCTATTCTTAATTCTAGTAAACGGCCAAAAAGACAGCGGTGATATATAGACAACAAAGTGTTGTAAAATCCGATGGTTAACAAAAGACTGCAATTTTGACATAAACCCAATTGGCTGGTAAGGTAAGGTTAACCAATACATGTTAAGGGCCTTGGAATACTCCGTTTCACTGTTAAAAACACTTTAACAACGATTCGATTACTGAACACAACCTCAAATAGTTTTTTGACGATTTTATAATATAATTGTCAAAGTGTTTCTCACTAACATTAACAGTTGTCAGGGACTAACTAACAGCTCGTTTAGGGATTAATTAAGCATGGATCCTTCTTAGTTCTTGTGTGAGTGCCACGTGGATTATTTTGACATGATTATTGTAAGTTGCAGACAGAACAGCTTGTGGCAACTCACAAGAGAGGGAATGGATGTTAATGTTAAGCAACATGACAACATGTCATAAATATTAGTCTGGTTCCGTATACATGTGCCTCACCAACCTATCGTCTTCGACATTTTTGAGTGTGGGATCCACAGTGTAGAACACAATACAAGTAGACTCACCTGCCAAGGGACTGTTTGGCAAGCAAAGCAGATAAGTTTGAAGTAGTTAACATATAGGCAATGATATGTCGAGGGAGAACCAAATATTAGGAACCATCCAAACGCAGCATATAATTTGACCTAGAGCCCTTTAATGTATAGTTGCATATTGGAATGGCATTCGACAAGGCTAATCCATATCATTTTCATCAAGGCTGTTTAGGATTGCTTCTCTAGAAAGCACTTCTCATACGAAAGTGATTTATTGTAGCATTTTTTGAGTACGTTTTGGAAAAGCACTTGGAAGTACTTCATGAACTAACATCTATTAGTTACTTTTTCAAAAAGCACTTTTATGAATTGGAAACTCTTCTAAGTTTTCTGCAAAACACAATCATAATGTTTATTGTTAAAAAAACACTTTGAGCCATTTTACAAAAACACGCCGTTAGGCTAAGGCCATTGAACCTACCTTGCTTTTTCGCGTATCAGTTAACCCCGGTTTTTGTATGACGGGCCTCCGCCGTCAAGTACGCCAAAAAATCCATTAAGCTGCTAACATTGCATGACCTATGCCCAATTTTGAAGACCCAAAGTATACTCTTGTTATCCCCTTATATCAGCGAGTGATCGTTGTTGGGGAAGAGTTACTCCTCACAGTACTTATCGGCTTATTTATAGAATTTCGTGCATCATTTTTAAAGAGGAGTTGCTCCTCATAGTACTTCTCGGCCTAGCTACGGAACTTCATGCTTATTATCAGAACTGTTTATATTATAAAACACTTTGTAAAGACATCTTTGCAAAAAATTAATTAAAACTAAGATCGTTGGTCAATCAATTGTAACAAATAGATAGAAGATTCGTAATACTTTCATCAAATCCGTCCTTGTGCTTTTATACAATTCAATGACTAACAATCTTGATTTTAATTGATTTTTTTGTAGAGATAGTCTTTTACAAAGTAACTTATAATATGAACGGTTCTAATTATAAACACGATATACTATGAATAGGCCACAAAGTATTTTAAAGAGTTCCTAAGAAAAAAAAAAAAGCGCAATATCTACCTGTATATATTTCCTTCCACCACATTTTATAAGGGTCTCGAGATTTTTATATGCATAGTGCATCCATCACAATATTTCAACTATTAAGTAAAAGGGAATATACAAAGCATCCACAGTTCAAAGTCAGAAACAACCAATAATTTCAAACACCAAATGATTACAATCATTGATGGAATCATGCTACAATACTACACTGATCATATGCATTGTGGATATCTGGAAGGTCAGATTTCGTGGAGAAATTAAACCACCTCTTGTTTTTCGTGTACTCGATGCAAGGCTGCAGAAGAAGCCCAATGATCATGGCAGCGATGCTAATAACCATTACCTTTGGAGTAGCAAGAGCTAAAACTACAAAGATTAACAGCGTCGGAGGAATGCAGATCAAAATTGCTCCCACTGTACCAACCGGTATCTTAAAAGGCCGCGATGCAGCTGGTTGATTCATCCTCAACTTCACAAACGCGATGAATTCCATAATCATTCCAAAGCAATACAAGTAGTTCTCAGCAGCTACGATCTCTTGGAAGCTCAAAAAGGAAAGCAAGATTACACCGGATGCAGAGAATAAGATTCCGGTAAGCGGAGTGCCATGACGAGATCTTTTGGCAAAGATTGAAGGAAGCATACCACGTTCTGCCATACCCAAAAGTTGAAAGGAGTCGCTGCTCATTTCAGCCACAAACATACCCATGTTTGACAAAGCAGCAGCTGCCAGGACCCAGGTTCTTAACCATACACCTCCAAGCATTTTAGCAATATCTGCGAAATACCCGTCTGTCCATAGTTCACGTTCTACTGGAACAGCTCCGGTACCAATCAGAAGAGGGAAAATGTATCCAACCACAACCAAGATAAGAGCATAAAAGAGAGATTTAGGAAGAGTTGTACCAGGGTTTTCCACCTCCCCTGCAAGAGTACTAATTGAATCCCAGTAATTAAGATTCCAAAACAGCGTGTTGAAGTACATACTCCAATTCACAGTCTCCAGATTTACCACAAACCAATTTGAAGGATTTAGTTCGGGGATTGCTATAAATCCCATGAATATGAAAGGAAGAAGTGAAAACACCCCCAGTAAGGTAGCAGCCCAACCCACTATTGTCATACCCCTGTAGTTCATGTAAGTGAGAATTGCTGTCAAAACCAACACGGCAATTGTCCTTGGGAGACCGCTCTCTAAAGCCGGAATTGCTGATTTGAGATAATCAAGAAACAGAACAGGGTATAGAGCGTTATCAATCACCCCACTGAGCCATTTTACCCATCCTTGCTGAAAGCCCCAGTACGGACCCAAAGCCGATGAGACCCAAACAACATATCCCCCATTCTCGGGGAACATAGTACCCATTTCTGCAGTTATCAAGGCCTCTGGAACACTCCATATGATGGCAAAAACCAGAAAACCAAGGAGGGCTAAAAGGGGACCGGCTGCCTGGACACTATCTTCGACACCAAATGGACCTCCCGAAACCTCGTAGAAGATCAAGAAGACAAGAGGTATAATTGAAACCTTTTGATACTTATTTAAGTCGTGTGAGGATCCTTCCCCCAAACCAACATACTCAGCAACATTATTGTCCGACATTTTAGGATTACTTTGCCTAATAGGTAAGCTTCTATGTTTCTGCACATAACAGAGTAAACTTACCGTTACGAAAAGCCATGGCTTTCTAGATTGGAAAGTTAAAGTGGAAATAGGAAGCGAAAAATGCAGGCCTTCCGCTAATCACCATTTCAAATTATCAGAATCTACCTTTGTTCTTAGCAATCAGCATATCTAAAGCTACTAGCCAAAGCAAAAACTTTCAATCAAAGATAGATACTTTAGCAAATCAAAAAACATAAATTTAATTGAACTCCTTAACTATTTTAAGTAAATGCTACTCGCACACAAAAAAGACAACTTGCTATCATTCACAAATACAAAATTCTCTACTCAAATCGCAAACAAATCTGCTCATTTCATCAATCAAAGAATCTCCAGCCACAAAATACAGGTAAACAGGCAAAAGAATCTAAAAACACAAATACCCACCAAAACTATCACATCAAATTGGTATAAAAAAAAAAACCAATAACAATGTGGGTTCTCTCAAAAGTTCAAAACAGCCATATAAACCAAAATTCGCGAACCCCAATTGGGCAAATTCTAAATTAATACAGCATCAATCAATAAAATCCCCAATTGGAAAAGTACCTCTTCTCTGACTCAACAATCTGCGATCTCTAGAACAAATCAGTGAAGAAGGCCAAAATTAGGCGTTGAGTAAATAAGGAGGAGGAGCTAACCATGAAATGGAGGCGAGAGAAGTGACGTAATCGGAATTGCTGTGCGTTTATCGATGCGTAGTGATGTCAAGGAAAAGAGCATCCGAGTCTCAACCACGCGTCGGACTCAGTGGACACCCACGAGGAGTCTGATTCAGCTGCAGAGTGAGAGCGCTGCATCGCCAAGTTGGACACGGTTGGAGAGAAAAACAAACACAGATTCTGAAGTGTTGCATTTTGAACTTTCAAGGACTTGATTTATTATAAGGACTATCGGGCTGTCAGATACGGGAAAAACATGTTTTTATCGTGTTTGATTGGATATGGCAAAATGAGTTTTACGTCTGATGTTATTCACACATCTTTCTATTTTTCACACACACGTTATTTTAATTTTTTTTTTTGTCCAACATGGCGGAGTGAGGATTTTTTTTCTTTGGTGGGCTAGCTAAAATTAGGGGTGGGCATGTGCCCAAAATTGGAGGGATCAGACCTGAATTGTTTGAAAATACAACGGGGTGGGGTGGGGTGGATTTTACTATTTTAAAACTGAGAACCGGATCTAACCGGCCCGTATAAAACGGGGCCGGTTCCTACGGGTCCAATAGGTACAATAATTTTTTTTCTTTCTAATCTTTAGTATCCCAGATTCCCAGTCGAAGAGGGCGCCACCGGAGACAAATCAGAGAACTGTAGCCGGTGAAATTGATCAATTTTCAGTATCCCACTCTCCTTTGCAATTACCGAAGCACATCGACATCACCCCATCCAAGCTCCTTCCTTAGGTGATGCGAGAAAATCCTGCAAGCGTCCATCCTTACATTTTCGCTAACTAATTTTCAGTATCCCACTATCATTGATATTTATTCAACCATGCTTTGCTAACTAATTTACTGGATTAATAGCTTAATCAGAAATGTTAACAGATGGCTTAAAGTTAAATTACTAACCATGCAGAGGAGATTACCAACGGTTCGACTGCATCCATTAGTAACCGCGGCCTAAAATTATTCAAGAACAACAAAATAAGTAGACTAAAAATATAAATCCGTGGGATTATGAATTGCATGCATTTAAATCGGAAAACCCCGAAAATTAAGCAGAAAAAGAAGAAAAAAAATCAATGATTGAGAACCTCGTGAATGACGACGGTGAGGTTGGTGGTGACTTTGTTGTTGGCATCCAATCCGACTTTGAGGAAGAGCATGAGGTTTTTCTCCTTCTCAGAGGAGCCGGCGTCGTCCTTGTCGGGCATGGCTGAAACGGGAAGAACTCTGGAGACCAATTGACCCCCAAAGACTAGAGGTGTCGAGATTTGGAGGCTGGAAATGGTTGCTGAAAGGAAGAAGAACACCGACCAGTTAATGAACGGACGAAGCTGGGAGAATTTGAGATTGAGGTCGAAAGGAGTCGGGGACTCGGGAGGACTCTAGAGTGACATAACCTATGTGGCTATGTGTAAGAAATAAACGGTGGAGATTTGATCTCCCTATAATGAACGGTGGAAAAGGTTCAGGCCGGGGGCCCCGTTTTCTCTGAAATTTGTACTCGCCCTGCCCCACTAATTAAATGGACCCGTCCTGCCCCTGACACGCCCCAATCTCAAAATCCCCAAATACCAGGATAGGCATGTGCTGGCCGAGACCCGAGGGTGATGAAGCCATTTTCACACGCGTGCGAATTTAAAATATTGGATTAGTAAGAGATTTATTAATGCAGAACCGTGTTCAGAGTATACAACTACTTAAGAGTAATATGAAAAATTTATTATAAAAAGGTATGAACAAAGGAAAAAGTCATACATTGAGAAGACTCGAATATACCTATGTGGACGTGCTCTGACTCCGGGATCGTGTGCCTCGATTCTATCTCCTGAGGGGGCACAAAAATAGAAAAGGTGAGTGGACCATAATTTATAATAATACTAATAATACGAAAATCATTTTCTGTTGACGGTGTTTGAAACCTTCTTTCTAAGATTCGAAGAAGAAGCGAAGTCGTACCTAGCTTTCAACATGAGTTTGTAGGCGTTTGGATCAAAACCTTCTTCGGTCCTCTTGGTTGCAAGAAAGCTTGGTTCCACCCCCTTTGGTAGAGCTTTTATGAAGCCTTGTGGTAATCTTGCAACCTTAGCGTCGCCTAGCTGTGTTAGAGGCAAAACTGCATTTGTCTTGAGCAACTTTACATTATCCCTATACCGCTATGCATCAGCTTTGCTTGCTCCAGTTTCGAACGGAAATTGACCATTCTTTCTTCTCGACATCGGGATGTATTGGAAGACGGGTGTGTTTGGTCCATTTGAGGGCGTCCTACTCCCTTTGGTTGTTGCAAGTTTAGCAAGCTCATCATTGTTCTTGCTTGAAGAAGGCATAACTTCTCCTTCTTGCTTTTTGGGCATGGCTTGCCACTCCTGCTTTTTAGGTGTTGCTTTGCCTGTGGATTTGATCTCTTTTGGAAGAGCTTCGAGCATCATGTCTTCATCCATGTAGAACTTGGTGTCTGCGAAATGTGGCTTCGGTGAATGGTTTGGTGTTACCATAGATCACCTTCACTCATTCTCGGTAGAATTTTAAGCATTGGTGAAGGGTGGACGGTACTACTTCATTCGCATGGATCCAAGGCCTTCCTAAGAGCAAGCCATAGGAAGTTCTTGCATCAATCACGTGGAATATCGTGCTTGACTTGAGTTCACCAATGGTCATCTCCACTCGGATCATGCCCATCGCTTTTTGTCCTCATTGATTAAAACCTTGGATTAGTAGACCACTGAGGGACAGTTCATCCGCCTTGATGCCGATTGTAGTTATTGTTGACTTTGGCATGGTGTTTATGGCTGATCCACCATCCACAAGCATGCGGTTAACTTTGTGCTCCCTTACGTACCCAGTGACGAAGAGAGGATGGTTGTGAGGCTTGGATCTTAGCAGCAAGTCTTCGTCGGTGAAGTGGATTGCGTCATCAGCAGCACAACATGTGGCACGTTCATATGGCCGAAGCTTCAAGCCTTCGTTCTTGCCTTCTTGCACTTCCTGGTCATTGAGACTCTCCAAGACCGCTGCAAGTGCTCTTCGCATCTTTTTTAGCAATCGTAACGCTTCCTCGATGTTAAAGTGTATCAGTAGGCCTTCTTTGGGTGTGAGGGCAATTTCTCCCCCAATGGCGATGGCTTTGCCTTCTGAAGGTTCTTCCATTTCTACTTCGACCATGTGACATACAACGATAGTGCACTGTTGGAAGAAGTCATTCGGGAAGTACTCATGCAAGGAGACATGAATGCGTGGCTCTTGCTCCATAGGTTCCCCAACATATGTTGGCTTAGCAGCTTTTACGTTTTTTTTGGGTTTCCTACTGTTGCGGCTGTTGGAAATGTGCCCTAAAACCAATCATATGATGATACTTTACGAACATTTCACATGTTAAACTAAAATAGTTTAATTTAAAGGGAAAAGATTATTGTTTGAAGCCGTCTCATATAAATGTTATACGCTTAAACGATAAGTCCAAGGAATATGTAATTGGGAGAATGCGATCTAAAGAAGTTAGATTCATGAGACCATTCTCTTTCGTATACATATCCTAAACGTTCCTGATCATAGGATTGCCAATTGGGCATTGACAGTCTGTTAAGATCAGTACGTGTTATGTCTTCTCTTAGGGAGAGTGACTGGTCTCAAGTCATTGGTGTGATTGACACCAAGACAAGTACGTAGGTACTCAATAGAGAATGAGTTCACTGAACGCGATCAACAAGGAGTTCTCATATTTATGTCATATGAGAACTCATGGTTGGGATAATGCAAAGTAGTCATTTGACCTGAGGCATCATAGTTGTCTTGTGGTTAAGTCCTTGATCTTTGACTATGTCAAAGTCACTCCATCCGAGGGTGTCCATGACATAGTTGGGGTTAAGCCACTTAGCCATAGAGGCAAATGAATGCGCAACAAGGGATCTCTAACCTTCAAACTGTTTGAGGGAGAATATTCTATGATATGATTAAGAATCTCAAGTCATTCCAAATCACATTCAAGGTAATCATATAAGTAAATGAATCACATTGGATAGTAGACATGAATAAACTATCAAACCAAACAATGTGGTCAAGAGTATTGTATTAGAGAAATACCGTATTGCATTGTAATCCTAAACTGAATAGGTTCTCCACCTCTTCTGATTAGCTTGGGTAACCATGACATACTGCTAGGTGTCACTCATGGTTTGTGGAAGCCCTAAATGTGTATAATCACTAAAGGGAGAATTGAAAGTAAGTTTCAATTCACAATCGATTTGAAAGAGTTCTAATCGCCCACTGCCTCGCTAAAAGGAACCTAATGGATCGTACACCGTGTAAGGTAGAGATTGAAGAAACAACAGAGATGAGTAAGGATAATTAAATGGTTTAATTATTTATGGCTAGGATTAATTAATATGTTAATTAATCAAACGAATAAGTTCGTTATAGACCTCGAGTTAGTTTTGGGCCACAAGGTCCAATGGGATTTGAATGTCAAATCCATTAACTCAAGTTGTATGACAACTTGAAACCACAAAGAGCTTGACAGCCCAATGATCCCTTAATGGCCGGCCATATAGAGAGGGGTAGTGAACTTGGCTTAATTGCAAGTTTGCCACTCTATTGTGAGTTGGTATAAAGTCAACTTTATAGCCATTTCATCCTTAGGGTTTCTTTTGGAGAAAAAGATGAGAACACAAGCTCCATTTTCTCTTTAAGAGGCCGGCCACCCTAGAGGATTTTAGCTAGCAATCTTACTTCCTCTAGGTCACACATCTCTTCTTTAAGTCCTACCTTGGTGTGGAGACTTAGAGGTTCTCAACTTTGGGAACTTGGAGAATCCTTTCAACCATGCTTATCTAAGAAATCCATGGAGCTAAGAAGCAAGGAATGAAGGCCCTTTCCTTGGGTGATTAGCCTTTGCTTGTGCAAAGAGGAATCAACAAAGGTATAAAATTTCTCAACTCACTTTGTTCTTGAGTTGAGTCTTGGTTCACATAACTACTAGGCTTTGAATTTCATGGGTAATATTTTGTTTTGAGTGCATACAAGCATGATTCCACCTTTAATTGTTAATTGCATGCCATAGATGTTGCTCAAATGAACATGTTTTTCACAAAATTTCCTTCAGCGACGACGGTGTTTTCTCACTTGTTCCACCTTTGGTCTAATGGCTTGTGGTTTTGGTTTCCTTGTTTTTTTGTAGGTCACCAATGCCCATTCTTTTTTATCATCGGTATGTGCATCTTGATCGCTTGCCCCCAGTGATGGTTGTGCCGAAGGTGCCGTTCAGCTTGAGCATTGGCGGGAATGCTCAAGTGTCGCTTGGAGAGGTACGGGATTGAAGGATCCAAATGCAATTGTAGTAGTATGTGTTGCGGTTGTGTCTTTAAGGTCAAGCTCGATTCGCCTTCGTTGTGCTAGCTTCGAGGTTGAGGTCGAGGTCGAGGTCGGTATACCAGTCAAATGCGTTACCTTTTAGCGAGCGCACAAACTGCTTGATGAGGTAGTCTCCCTCCGTTCTAGCATTGTTGCAGGTTTCAATGAAATGGGCAACATGTTATTTTGGGTTTCCCTTTCCATCGAACTGCATGAATTTTGGCAGCTGATAACCCTTTGGCATCTTCAAAGCCTCAATCTTCTTGAAGTAAGGCTTTGAGTATAGTACGGAGTCCTGTGAGCTTTATTCGTACTGTGCCTTGATGGTGCTGGCGATCATCTTCTGCAGCTGCTAGATAGAAAGAGATCCCATGAGTACCACTGCTTAGTCTGGCTCCGGCTTCACATCGACTTTCTCCACCGGGGGCTCATCTTCTTCGCCAGCTTCTCCCTTTAGTGGATTACCCTTTAGGTCGGGTTTCTCGTTTTGCTGCGCCTCAAATTAGTTAACGAGTGCAGCGATTTGTGAGTCTTTTTCTTCCACAATCCGTGTTAGCCTTGCGATCGCTTCATTTATATGAGCCAGTTGCTCATTGATTGAAGTTGCTTCAGTGGTCATGACTTGCATGGCTGAGCTGCCGCTTGAGTCGGCATTAGAAATCATGGAACCAGAGTACTTGCTTAGGCTTTCCTCCCTTGGATCCCTTAGCGAGGCCAAGGTGATCACAGGTTCATGCCTTGTATGCTCTTGTTCCTTCGGTGGAGTTGATGCAGGGGTAAAAGAGGTGGCAGAAAGAGCTCTTACCTTGCTTCGAGTTGTGACGCCCGAAGTGACACCACCTGCGGTGATGATGCTCTTGTTCCTTACATTGGTTGGGAGAACAACTTGAGCCTTCTTTGATGCCATTTGTGCTTTTTGCAGATTCAAAGATAGAGATGAGAGGTAGAGAAAGGTCCCACTAGGCGTGCCAAATTTGTAAACACGGAAATTTCTACGATGAACGAGACAAGAACACGTGTACAAAATAATATTTGTATTAATGATTTAGGGGTTACAATCTCTTCTACAAATTTAGCCTCCGATTCGATCTTCGTAATGTGTGGATTTATGGATTGGGCTGTTGATCCAAGGGCCGTCGGGGCTTGATCTTAGGATAAACAGTTGTGCGGATTTGTTGACGTCGTTGATCCAAATGGGCCGTCAGGGCCTGATCTAGGGATGGACGGATGATGAATGATGAACACTTTCTTCAAGGGGCTGTCGAGGCTTGATCTTGAATGAGGAAGTTCTTCAAGGGCCATTGGGGCTTGATCTTGAATGAGGATTTGTTGAAGAATGAAGAGAGCTTTCTTGATCTTCGGAATTTGTTGGGAGCTTTGGAGTTTCAAAGCTTCAAGGTTTTGGTGTGAGGTGAATTGGTTATCAATTGGTGTCCCAAAATGAATGCCTTGGCTTCCTATTTATAGAATTCCAAAACTTGATTTATTTGGATTTAAATAATCAAATGAAATAAATCATTTCTGCCAAGTGTTGACACGTGTCATGTTTGATGACTTTTCTGATGATTCTCGATTTTTCGTTGAGTCACATGCTATGTGTAAAATTTATGTGACATGTGAACGTTGAAATTTTGATTATTGATCAACATTTATTTCACCAAAATTTCGATGTCTACACTTTGTTCAACACCTTGGTAGCCTTAAAACTATGTGGAATGAGCTGGATATATATCTTCCTCATACCACTGATCCATCTATTCTTCTCAAACGTGCCGAGGAAGATAAGATATATCAGTTCCTAGGAAGCTTAAGCTCTGAGTATGAAGATCTCAGAAGCCACATTTTAATGATCATGGAGCTGCCATCGTTTCAAAATGTTTGTGCTATCGTGCAACGTGAAGAAGCAAGAAGAAGGGTGATGAACCAAGAGTCAAGCTATAAACTGCTTAAGACTCAAGGGTATGCTATGAACTACAATCAAGCTGACAGCAAGGCATACAAGGTGAGGTATCCACACCTAAAGTGCAAGTACTGCAATGCTACAGGGCATGTGGAAGAAAAGTGCTGGGAACTACATCTAGAGCTGAAACTTAAGTTCAATAAAAATGTTAGGCCATTCACTCCCCGAGCATCACAGACAACCCCCTACAAAGCATAACATACTACAAACCATGCCTTGAGCTCACTCAACTATGGTTCAGTAGACTTCACTGCAAATCCCTTGTCTCTTATAAATGAATGTGCAACATATCTTCAAAGCAAAGGACATGGAGAGTTGTACCAACTCCCAAGGTCGAGAGTGACAATCACATTACACTTCTTGGCCAGTTTGCTGGGTTCCTTGCTGACCATGATTATATCCCTCCTGATGAAGTTGTAGGTATCTTAAACTCTTTCTCAACTGAACTCCAAACTAATATTGAACTTGATTGTTGGATAATTGACTCACGTGCCACTGTTCACATGACAAATAAAGTCTCAAACTTGCATGTCTTTCATCATTTTCCAAAACCTTCTCAAGTGTCAGTTGAAAATGGAAAAAGTGTCTCAGTAATGAGTAGAGGAAAAATATATTTGAGTATAGTGCCTTATATGGTCCATCTTTTCCTTTCAAATTACTTTCCATAGAGCAACTCACTTTCACTCTAAAATGCATTGCCATTTTCTCACCAACTAATGTGATTTTTTTCAGGACTGTATCACCAAGAAGATGATTGGTGAAGGTTTTTTTTTTTTTTTTCTTTTCTAAATGGCCTGTATTATTTTTGCAAGAAGCCCCATCTACCTAAATCTCTTCAAGCAAACTCAAGTAACCCTTAGGATCAACAACATTGGCATTAAATTATAGCTTATCCATCCGAAGTTGTTTTGTCAAAACTATTTCCCATGTTTTGTCACCCATCCTTTAAGTGTGATACCTGTCATTTTTCCAAATTTGCTAGGCTTCCTTTTGGTTATTCAATGTCCAAGTCTAGTACACCATTTGAAATGGTACACACTGATGTATGGGGTCCAACTTTTGAATCAATAGAGGGTTACAAGTATTTTGTCATATTCGTGGATGACTACACTCGAATTACTTTTCTTTATCTCATGAAATCTAAAAATGAGGTTTCAACTATTTTTAAAGATTTTCATAAGTTGGTGGTAACACAATTTCACTCATCCATTAAAACCTTGAGATCAGACAATGGCACCGAGTTCTTGTCCAATATCATGACTCAATACTTGAGTTCACAAGGCATTATTCACCAAACAAGTTGTGTGGGAACCCCACAGCAAAATGGGATAGTTGAGAGGAAGAATAGAGACCTACTTGAGAAGACTCGGGCACTAATGTTGCATATGAATGTCCCCAAAAATTTTTGGTTATATGCAATCCTTACAACCACCTATTTGATCAATAGGCTTCCCAGTCGAGTTCTAGGTTTCAAATCACCATATGAAACCCTTAAAGACAGACCAATTAATCTATCACACTTGAAAGTTTTCAGTTACACTTGTTTTGTACATGTGCAAACTCAACATCTTGACAAATTGGATGCTAGGGCTATGAAATGTGTGTTCATGGGATACTCCTCCACTTAAAAGGGATATAAATGTTTTAATCCTATCACTAACAAGTGTGTTGTATCCATAGATGTTCGCGAGGAAGAAACTCTATCATTTAAAAGGGATCCTACTTCATGTGAGGGGGAGCTTATGTGTGATTTGTTTCCATTGCCTATCTACACTGAGCCCTTGATTCATGAAGACCCCGTACAAGGTAGTGGCAGTCATGAAGCTCCATCTCAATCCAACTCACAAGAAAATAATGATCTCGAGGCTACATCTCAATTCTTCACTCACCAACCTTCTCAAGATGTGAGGAGGAATCCACCTCGAGAAAGGATGGCCCCTACCAAGTTTGTAGACTATGTTACTTATGCTTCTAGATATCCCATTTCTGAAGTAATAAGTAATCATAGTTTTTCAAACTCCCATATTGCCTTTCTTACCGAAGTCTCAACACTTGTAGAGCCTAACACCTTTCAAGAAGCCAATCTCATCCCTCACTGGAGGAAAGCCATGTCTGAAGAACTTCAAGCCTTGGAGGAGAATTGTACTTGGAGTATTGTTCAATTACCTCCAAGAAAGAAGGCAGTTAGGAGTCGTTGGGTTTACAAAACTAAACTCAAGTATGATGGCTCAATAGAGAGACACAAAGTTAGGCTTGTTGCTCGTGGTTTCACCCAAACCTTTGCTCCAGTAGCAAAAATGAACACAGCACGTGTGTTACTTTCTGTTGTTGTCAACCGTGGTTAGTTGTTATATCAAATGGATGTTAAAAATACTTTCCTTTATAGAGAGCTTCGAGAGGAAGTATACATGCAAATTCCCCTAGGATACTCTCCAGAAAAAGATGGCATGGTGTGCAAACTGCACAAGGTTATCTACGGTTTAAAACAATCACTAAGAGCTTGGTATCCCTACATCAAACCTTTGCCATCAAGGATCTTGGGAAGTTGAAGTATTTTCTTGGCATCGAGATGGCGACCTCACGACAAGGTTTGTTTTTAAACCAACGCAAATATGTCATGGATTTACTCGAGGAAGCTAAGTTCACTGATTGCAAGCCAGTTGCCACCCCACTTGACAGTAAACTCAAGCTTATCATAGATGGCGAAGCACTTAAGAATGTCACATATTATCAAAGATTGGTTGGTAAGCTAATCTATCTTACCATTACTCATCCAGATATTACTTTTGCTGTCAGCTTGGTCAGTCAATTCATGCATGCACCTATAGTTGAACATCTCAATATTGTTAAAATGATCCTTCGCTATCTCAAAGGGTCCATCGATAAGGGTATTCTTATGAGTAACAATCATTCCACCAAGATTCATGCATACACTGATGCTGACTGGGCAAACAGTGTAATTGACAGAAAATCCACCACCAATTATTGCACATTTGTTGGAGGCAACATGGTTACTTGGAAAAGTAAAAAACAACAAGTCATTGCTTGCTCTAGTGCTAAAACTGAGTACCGCGCCATGGTTGCTACTGCTTGTGAATTGATTTGGCTAAAAGGTATCTTGCTTGACCTAGGGTTCTTGAGTACAACTCTCATGTCTCTCATGTGTGATAATCAGGCAGCTATGCACATAGCTGCAAACCCAGTTTTTCATGAAATGACCAAGCATCTTGAAGTTGATTGTCATTTCATTAGGGCTTAAGTTTAGTCACAACTCATTCAAACCATCTTCACTCGCAGTTATGATTAATTGGCTGATGTGTTCACTAAGGCACTATCATCTGCACATTTTTAGCGTCTTCTAAGCAAGCTTGGCTCGACTATATTACTCGATCCAGCTTGAGGGGGAGTATTGAGAGTTCCTCACTAACCCTAGACATATTTTGTAGATTATGTAATCCGGAAATCAAGGCATATCTTTGTCAACTTTAGTTGCCTAGTTGTAGCATGGCTGCTGTTCTATCCTTGACAGAAAAGTGTAAATCACTCCTTACTTGTAGTTGGTTTCCTCCAATTAAGGAGCATGGCCGGTCACTAGTATTTGGTGTAAGAGTATGGTCTAAAGACAGTTGGTTGTAACTAGTCCTTCTTCTCATATATATATGTGTATCCTTGTACATTCAATATATGAAATAAACAAGAAAACTTAAACCAAATTGCAACACTATCATTGCTGGAGCTTGTTTAGGTGATTGTACAATAACAGTGGCTGAAGTGTTGGCGCTCAGAGATGTTCTTAAGCTTGCAAATCAAAAGGTTTCACTAAAATCTCAGTGGAGGGAGACTCTAATATAGTTATAGACGCCGTAGAAGGGAGGTGTGGTGTCCCTTGGAGAATTTGAGACATGTTGCAGATATTCGTTGGTTGGCGTCCTCCTTTTTTGCATGACCTGGAAACATATTTATCGTGAAGCAAAATTTGTGGCAGATACTATGACTAATGTAGGCTTATCTCTTTCTAATATGTATAATGGGATTGTACCCTTCCTTCGCATACTACCTGCTCCTTCATTTGATTGTAATAATACTGGTTGTTTGCTAGGTTTCTCGTTTTAATTGATTTCTTTCTTAAGTAAAAAAAAAAAAGTTTAAATTGACATATTGAGTGGAGAGCAAACTTTAAAAGATGTCAAAGTGCCATATAGACTGTCAAATTTAAATTTTATGTTTAAAATTTGATATCTCATTTGAAGATTCTCTTATACACTCCTGTTTAATATTGTTTGTTCTTTTTGTTTGATTTATTCAATCTGTTGACAAAAAAAGTTAAAAATGGTGTGTGGAAATCATCCGGTAAATTTTAAAGCACTAGAATCCATTGTTGCACAACTTACAAATTATGCGAGTTCTATGTTATCAAGTTCTTTTCAATTAGCTGACCAAATATCCGTTGTTGCACCACCATACAAATTAATATATGATGAGCGGAAACCCTCGTCTAATGGCATAGCCGTTGCTTGATTCGCCCTCAAATAGGGTTCCTAGTTGTTTGCAAATGGGAAGAAAAATTTATCATCGTGATAGCATGAGGATTCAACTTATCTGCCTCTAGCATCTGTTTCATGCAAGAAAGTCAATCAAATAGTTCGACGAACAATTATGACCTGCTTAGAACTAGATTGGATAGGATAACTCGCTAAATTCAAGACCGAGACTATTTTTCAGCTTCATGGTTCCATCCAACTTTGACAGCCACTTCAAAAACAAAATATAAAAGGTGCACCATTTGGTATGTTTCCTCTTTGGACTTGTAACAATTTAATAGTTGATTAAAATGAAGGAAATTACCTAGTTTGTAGAAGTGTGAAGTCCAATTATTAATATCAACTACGTACGACCTTCAATTTAATTCAATGGCAATATAATTGAGTTTCGAAAGCCATAGGATTAAAACAAGAAAGACTAGAACTAGGGCAGACATTCCTTATATACTAAGGTTACATCAAATCCCTACTGTACATGTATACGATAATTATAATGAACATTTACTTGATATACAAGGAACTATAACTAAGGAGATGAATTCAGAAGTAAGGAATTTATTCAAAGTTTTAACAGCCACAATTATAAACAATAAGACAAGGCTTGAACTAGTCCCCTACCACATTCGCTTCATCTTGCGCCTTAAATCTTGTACTTCTAATTTTTTTCTTTTCTGTGCTTCAACTGTTGGTTCCCTCTAACTTGACGATTTCAGCATCTTGAGCATACAAGAAGCAGATCCCACACTTTTCCACCTTCAACCTTGTTACGGGTCTGTTGGGATAATATGTCATGTCATAGAGAGGTCGAATTCAGCAGCAAGAGATAGAGCGAAACCCAAGAAATCAGTACCAGACCAATCTGGAGGAAGCTGTAGGAATTTTAGATCGACAGGCCCGTTGGGGTTCACTCTAAAGACACTGATATTGTCCCCAACTTGGTAATTACAACTTACCCAATCCCTCACGTGTGGGGTTTTATGACAAAAGACCTTGGTATTAGTTAGAGTGGTGTAATCATATTTAAACCCATTACTTTTCTTTTTCCCCACATAAGCCAACACGCCCCCTCCCCCACGTGGAACCCCATTTAGTGGTTCACACGTGGAGATCCCTACATCGGCAATTGAAACTCAGAGGTCGACTCCATACTTATTTCCAATCCTTTCAGGAGGTGTTCATTAAGAACTCAGAGGTCGGCTCTATGTAAAGAGTCCAGATTTGTGTCCAAGGCTACACTTCCTGGTGACAAGCACTTTGCCTTGCATAGGCCCGTAACCTTGGCCCTAATACCATGTTAGAATGTATTTACCAATATATGAATTCAATGGATAATTTAGGAACATGAGAATCTATCTCAGGAAGAACAATCACAAGAAAAACTAGCGAGAAGTTTTAGAGAGATTTTTCACAGATATTTTTGAATGCTTCTTGGATTGATTCTCTCACAAGGTGTGAGGAATATTACCGTTAGAGAGTAGAGCTCTCTCTCTCTCATACATCATTACACAAACTGATCTCAACCATTCATCCATAACTAAATGCATAGGATGCTTACACTTGTCATGAATTATGACTCACTACAATTTAATCTAAGATATCCACTATACTATGATCTAATGGCTTAGATTATTCACTACATAAAATTAGCAAGTACATTTATAATTCAACACTCTCTTCTAAATGTTTAGCTGATTTCACTCCAAGTTCCTTTCTGAGAGCTTCAAAACGATTCTTTGCCAAAGACTTTGCAAATATGTCAGTCAATTGATCTTCTGTTTTGCAGTTTATCAGATCAATTTTTCCATCTTGAATTGCCTCTCGAATGAAATGATACCTTATGTTAATGTGTCTAGTTTTCTGGTGGAAAACTGGATTCTTTGATATGCTATGGCTGATCTATTATCACATAATAGAGGTGTTGCTTCAACTTGTTCTTCTCCAAAGTCAGCTAGGATAAACCTCAACCAAATTTCTTGTACTGTGGCTTTTGTAGCACTCACATATTCAGCTTATGCAGTGGATAGTGCAACACTGCACGGCTTCACACCCTTGAACCAAAGCTAAATGCATATCTAGATGTACTCCTCATGTCATCCTCATTCCCAACCCAGTTACTATCACATTAACCTATCAACATAGTTGCTTTACCTTTCACATACCGAATTCCAAAGTCCAAAGTCCCTTGAACATACCTCAATACTCTTTTGGTAGTTCCCAAGTGTTTTCTAGTTGGACTATGCATAAATCGAGCAAGTAAGAAAGCTTTATACATCAAGTCATGTCATGTAGCTATTAAATACAACAAGCTACCCACAATCTTCCTATATAGACCTTCATCTACCCTCTTACTACCATCAACCTTACTTAATTTCTCATTCACTGCCAAAAGTGTGCTAACTGCCTTGCAATCATTCAAACCAAATCTTCCTACCAGTGTCTTGGCATATTTCTTTTGATGTATGAATATTCCATTCTCAGTCTATACAATCCCCAAACCAAGAAAGTGATGTACCAACCTAAATTAGACATTTCATACTGATTCATCATCTCCATTTTGAACTCCTGCATCATAGCTTATGAGCTGCTAGTGTAGATAATGTCATCTACATACAGAAACACAATGAGAATCCCTGCATCACTGGACTTAATGTACAATGTAGCCTCACTTGGACTCTTCTCAAACCCAGCTTTACTGAAGTAAGTGTCAATCTCATCATACCAAGCCCTAGAGGCTTGTTTCAGGCCATATAATGTCTTCTTCAATTTGAAGACTTTATCTTCCTGTCCCCTGACAACAAATCTCAATGGCTAATCAACATAAACTTCTTCATGTAAAGTTCCATGCAGACTTGACATCCAATTGGAACAATTTACAATCTTTTTTAGTTGCCTAGGCAATTAATGTTCTAATGGTGTCCAATCTTGCTACAAGTGCAAAAGTCTTCTTGAAGTCAACTTCTGCCTTATGGGAATAGCCTTTTTCTACTAATATTGCCTTATTCTTCTGCACTGAACCATCTAGATTTAATTTAGTTTTATAAACCCATTTAACACCAATAACTGGCTTATCAAAAGGTCTAATCCCAGGTAGAGTTCTTTTCAATCATCTATATCTTAATAGACATTGCCTTCTTCCAGGCTTCATCTTTTGCTGCTTCCTCAAAAGACGCAGGCTCAGTTGTGCACAAGTTGCATCTTTCATATGCCTCATTCAGACATTTGAATCTCAGTGTGATCAAAATCATGTTGACTTGTGCAAGAAACTTGAGGAGATTGAATAGTTGAACCTGCATTCACTTGATCATTTTGATCTTGTGAGAAGCTAGTAGTACTATAAGCTTTATGTTCATTCATACTTGTACTCCCTTCATATCAATATACCTATTGAATTTCATGATTTCCAGAAATATTCATTTCCTTCACAACCTTTGAATTCCAGTCGCAACTTGCATCTTCATTGAATATGACATCTTTGGAGACAATCATCTTCTCAGCTTCCAGATTATAGAGCCTATAACCCTTTTCACAAGTTTCATATCTAAGAAAGATACATTTGGAACTAGTCACATCTAGTTTCTGTCTTAATTGACTTGGAACTTGAGCATAACACAAAGATCCAAACACTCTTAGGTGTTTAATTCCAGGCTTTCTCCCACTGTAGGCTTCAAATGGATTCATTATGTCCATTGATTTAGTTGGACTTCTATTGAGAATGTAGACTGCAGTATTGACTGCTTCTGCCTAAAGTTCAAAGTGGGATACCCTTTTCAATTAGCAGACATTTAGCCATCTCTACAATGGTTCTATTTCTTCTCTCTGCCACTCCACTTTGTTGGGCTGAGTAGGCAACAGTTCTAAGCCAAAACTTGCACATAATTTAGTAAACTCAAGATAAGTATATTCACCCTCTTTGTCATTTCTCAATCTCTTCAGTTTGTTTCCATTTTGCAGTTCAACATTACTTAAACTTTTTAAACACACTGAAGGTTTCTGACTTATTTATCAGAAAATATACCCATCCCAAATCATTAATGAAAGTGAGAAAATATTTGTTCCCAGCTTTGGTTGATGTTTGCATAAGACCACATATGTCTGTGTGAACTAACTCTAATGAAAATGAAGTTCTCCAGTTTATTTTTCTTGGAAATGCTTCTCTGCAATGTTTCCCAAGAGCACAACCCTCATAGACATTGTTTGTAGCTTTCCACTCTGGCATACCATCCTGCAACTGCTTCAAAGCATTCATGTTCAAATGCCTCATCCTCTTATGCCATATCTCAGTTGATTAACAGAGACTAACTTTCATTGTCATTTGTATTACTAGTTAAAGTTTCAAGGGAAAATTTTTATTACCCTTCATAGGAACGTTCATAACGAGATTGGAACATGTGTAGTCATCATAGATACACTTCAGTACCATCAAAGACTAAATAATGACCACCCTCTATCATTTGCCCTACACTTAACATATTTTTCTTTAGTCCATGAACCAATATAACTTCTCTGATATATCATACTTGGTCTCAACCAACAAATGTCCCTTGCCAGTTACATCTACAAGCTACCCTGTGCCAATTTCAACCTTAACAGTTATACTCTTATCAATGTCAACCAACAAATCCTCTCTTCTTATCATATGGTTACTGTAACCACTATCTATATACCATATATCTTCACATTTTTTCACAATGCATTATTACATGCATAAAACATTGTAGGGGGTTTCATCAACCTGATTTGCAAAATTAACATGTTGAATTCTTTTCTCATTCTTATCATGACAATCCAACTTATTGCAAATATGGCATCTAGGCTTATCCTTGAACCAACACTCACCAAAGTGAAGCTTATAACATTACTTACAAGGATTCTTTGCTCCATCAGAGGTACTAACAGCTTTTCCAGCTTGGATTGCAGGCCTATTATCCCACTTTTTACCTTTTGACTTCCAATTCTTCTAAGACTTGAAGTTTTGGTTTCCATTGTACCTGTTATGCTTAGGAGCAATATTGAGACTAACAAAAGCTTTCTCAGTTTGATTATCAGCATGCCTATCAATTTTTTGTTCATACCTCTTTAAGATAGCTACCACATCTTAAGCATCAATTGTCTCTAGGTCCTTAGTATTCTCAATCACAGACACAATACTAGCATAAGGCCTAGGTAGACTTATTAAAAATTTATGGGCAATTCTTTGATTACTCATATCTTCACCATAACTCATCATTTAACTGATTAAATCAAACAATCTAACTAGATATGCAAAGAAAGATTCATTTTCATCCATTATAGTGTATTCAAAATCACGACGTAAGCCTTGGAGTTTCACAGATCTCACCTATTTATCTCCTATAAACTCTTGTTTCAGCACATTCCATGCTAAATTTGCAGTCTCTTGGATGGTGATTCTCGGAAAAAATTGATCGGAAACCACCCTCGAATAATGCCAAACGCCTTTGCATCTTTGATAATATTTTCTCTCAGTAGCTTGCTCTTTGCTGCGATGAGTTCATCCTCCTTCTTCGCTAGAGTAGAAAAACCTTTTTCGACTGTATCCCATAGTTCGTGTGACCAGAATATCATCTTCATCTTGATTTGTCAAAAATCAAAGTTTTCTCTATTGAACATTAGTGCTTGAAGATCAGCACTACTCGATACAGCTATATGAGACATGTTTTCAATCCTTTCAAGAGGTGTTTCTTAAGAACTCATAGGTCGGCTCTATGTTAAGAGTCCATGCTTGTTTCCAAGGCCACACTTCCTGGTGATAAACACTTTGCCTTGCATAGGCTTGTAACCTGGCTCTGATACCATGTAGGAATTTTAGATTGACGTGCCCAGGGAGGGCCCACTCTAACGACACTGATACTGTGTCCAACTTGGTAATTACCACCTACCTAATCCGTTAAGTGTGGGGTTTTATCAATGGTGAAAAGCTTAATCCAATATAAAAGGTGTCAGTCAGCTCATGTGGGTTGCCTTAAATTGCATGCCTAGCTTGCATGAAAACAGTGAGCAATTCTGACGGGAGAACTTCACTAGTTAGAATGCATAAGTAATCTAAACGTGAAATGCATGTGAACGTACAAACCTTACTTGTGATGAGGCAACATCATATGTACTTTGATCTTCAATAACTCAAACTTCAATACTAAGTATCCTAAAGTCTAATCTAAAGAACAAATATCTAAAGAGAGTATGTGCAGTACATAATTACAAGTTTAGACTTCACAACACTGTCCTATAGTTACATGTCGATTTTGGACGTATCTTGGGATCAGGGTGTGATAGTTGGATCCACCATTAGTCTTAAATTGGCCCCTAAACATAACATAGGAGATTGAATTTAGTTCGATAAATATAACTTCATATTTTAGTATGGTCAATGAACATTTTACTTTCTAGCATAAGTCAATTAAAATAATTCTCCTCACCAACCAAAGTCAATAATTCTTTAAAAAACAAAGGTCAATGAAAATATTTCTTTTTTATTTCTCCAACTAAGTTCAATACCACTTGCTAAATTTTCTCTCTTCATTGATCTCTACTATTAAAATTTCTCTCTTCACATGACATCAAATTTAACGATATGAACCATCTATTTTTATCAAGTTGTACCTCATAGATCATCGTTGCAAAATATTAGCGAAATTGGAAATATTTAAGACATCTAATTGAGTTTAAAAAAATTAATGAATACTTTGTTATATAAGAAACAATGAAATTTATCTTGATAATTAAGTAGGACAATGATTTTGGATTGAATTGATTTTTTTAAAGATGATCTATGAATAAGACATACAAACTAGACAGTTCGGATCGTTGAAGTTCAATATGGAGTGAACCCCACACCTAGTCCTCATTTTTTGAAAAAAAAATAAGAATCCCTTTACATAAAGGGCCTATATATATATAAAATTTGTGAGTTGCATATAGCGCGTGATTAAAGAAATGCCTCACGTACAAGTAAGAGTGTGCATAATGTTAATTTTGTAAAAAGGAAAAAGGTCAATAAAAAATTAATTTTTTTTCTCCAAGTTCAATACCACTTGCTAAGGGAAGCATAAAACATTCAAAATACGATAAATTGCCTTTTAAGAATTTTAAAATTACAATTCAATTAAAAGGAGTTAAAATAATTCAACACACATTAATTTTGAATGAATTTAAATTTTAAACTTTAGAAAGAATAAAAAAAACAAAGTGGTTTGTGTTCAACTTCTAATTTATTTCAAAAATATTTTTAATAAAAAAATATATAAATAGAAAAAACTTGAATTTCTTAATTTACTTTGTGAAAAATCATAAAAAAAAAAAGCTTTAATTTAACATACAATGGCCAATTGTCACACGCAAAGCAAACGTGTGTCACAAGATGCTAGTATTCATTGATATGCGAATTTACGTTGAGATGGCAGAAGTGCTTCTATTACCAGATTAGGCAGAACCAGAACCTGGAGATCAATCAAGGACTGACTACGGGACACTGCATGACTTAATTCTTTTTCTTCCACTGGCAGGTTAACGAGAGCCTTTATGAAATAGCAACATACACTTGTCTACAATCCGACATATATATCCTTAAAAGAACAAAACGCTAATTAACGATCCTAATATTAAAAATATTGAGGTGTGATATCCACACATCATTTTTTACTTCTCTCACACCCTTTTAATTTTCGGCCGTCAGATCGGATGAATTAAAGAAGATAAAAGGACATAAATTAACAAGGGGTGTGGGAGAAGTAAAAGGAGGTGTGTGGATAGCACACCCCAAAATATTTTGTGATCCTAAACAAATTACACCTAACTTACAGACCAACACAAGTTTCCAAAATTACTTGGAGCCAAAGCGTTACAACAACAAAGACTAAAACAAGGAATCCCTTGGCCACAAGGCTCACAAACAGCTCAAGATTAGAATACAAACAATCAGAAGAGCTCAAATTCTTCATTTTTCATTTCTAATATCTATTTTTTTACCTACTTCAACTTGTAGTTCCTCCCAACTTGATGGTCTCAACATCTTGGGCATACAGCAGGCAGATCCCACACTTTGTCACCATTCTCTGAACGGCTATTTCATGAGAAAAATAATGTTTCACAGCGTTGAACTCAAAACAGGCCTCAGTAACAAGTTTGTAAAAAGAAGTGGAGAGATTTAAATTTGCTCCCTCTCCAAGTGCAAACGCACTATACCACACAAATATGTGACTGAAATGAAAATCAGAAAGCCTTCCCTCTCTTTTATTAAAAGGAATAACGGAAGGATAAATGATTTCATGACTTTCGCCACTATTAGTTTTGAAATTGCACTTGCATTCAATCTTCACATAGTCAGTGACAACAATTGAGAAAGCAAAACCCAAAAAATCTGTACCATACCAATCTGGAGGAAGCTTGATAGTTATCGAAGATCCCTTATTTTGATGGCAGAACCATTTGGAATTTGATTTCCCACACATATAGTGCTAACTAAAGTCTCATCAGAGATTTCTGTAACATCGATGCATGGACATGAAACAAATTATTCAACACGTGAAAAAATGGCACAAGGGAGATACGAAAGTGTGCGTGTGTGTGTGTGTGCACGTGCGTGCGTGTGAGAGAGATACCGTGTCAATTTCTTTTTAAAGATCAATTCAGCCATGTCAACTGCCGTAATTCTTACATTTTCATCCAAGTTTTGGTGATCAGCAGGAAAACGCCCTCGAAACAATTCATATTTATCCCAAGCTTGCGTGAGTAAATTTCTTGAACTGGAAACTGTCACTGGCGCAGTTGCCACTCGCATAATTCTCAACTGTGCGTTCACCATTATATTGGTCCTTGCATTTTCATTGAAGTTTTTGCACACAGCAAAATGAAAACGCCCTCGAAACAATTCATATTTATCCCAAGCTTGTGTGAGTGAATTTCTTGAACTGGAAACTGTCTTCAGTGAAGTGCAGCCCTCTGCTTGAAGACAACGTAGCACTGGGAGCTCTGGTAAAAAATCTAGACTTGTGCACCATCCCAGATTCAGACACCTAAGCTTGTCAAGATCTTTAAAATAGGAAGGAATTCAAACCAATTTTGTGTAGCCGTAAAGATCTATATGCTCAATATTTTGACTGCGAGAGTGTTGAGTTTTGGTTTCAATATTTGTTGTATATTTCATTATGAAGATTACAAGAGAGTGAAGGCAACTCTTATAGATAGCCAAAAGAAAGCTACAATAGATTGTAGGATAACTACACAAACACAATCCCTAAAATCTGCCCTAACAAGTGGAAAAGCAAAAACACAATCCCTAAAATCTGCCCTAACAAGTGGAAAAGCAAAAAACAAATTACAAGTTGTTGGTACCATACTTGACCAATCCCGAAACTATTGAGCACCGGTCAACGTTATACCGTCAAGGACCCAGAAGAGTTTCCCTCCAACTAGGTGGCCAATCACAGTGTGACACGTGTCGACATCAGAAGCCAATCATAGCGTAACATGTGTCAACATCAGAAGCCAATCACAACACGACACGTGTCAATGTCAGAACAAAGCTAGAAACTCTCTTCTATAAAAGGAGATCATTCTCCCACAATATTTCCTAATCTCATTTGTACTAAATCATTCACTAGTACTCACTAAAGGAGAGCTTGAACCTATGTACTTGTGTAAACCCTTCACAATTAATGAGAACTCCTATACTCCGTAGATGTGGCCAATCTGGGTGAACCACGTACATCTTGTGTTTGCTTCCTTGTCTCTATCCGTTTACATACTTATCCACAGTAGTGACCGAAACAATTTAGCGAAGGTCACAAACTTAACACTTTCTGTTGTACCAAAGTCCTCACTGATTTTGTGCATCAACACAAGTAAAGAAGCTTTTACAAGCAACTAAGAAAGGTTGACAAAAGGAAGGTAAGGTGAATGACAAGCTATGGAAAGTGATGAAGGTAGGGTTAAGACCATCACTTTAGCCTATGAATTAGCTAAAGTGAGGATGACAACCCACACATACAACCCATCCATACAAACCGGTTTCAATACACCCCCTCAAGCTGGATCAAGATGATTGATTGATCCAAGCTTGCACAACAAACGCTGAAACTGAGTAGAGTCTAGTGTTTTTGTAAATAAATCAGCAAGTTGATCGTGGCTGCGTGTGAACACGGTGTCTATCACCTTAGATTGAACTTGAGCACGAATATAATGGCAGTCAACTTCAATATGTTTGGTCCTTTCATGGAATACTGGATTGGAGGCAATGTGCACGGCAGCTTGGTTATCACAATACAAGGACATAGGTGCCATGCTTCTGAATCCGAGCTCGGAAAGAAGACATTTCAACCATATGAGTTCATAGGCTGTTGTTGCCATAGCCCTATACTCAGCTTCAGCACTAGATCGAGCAATAACAGTTTGTTTCTTGCTCTTCCAAGTGACAAGGTTCCCTCCAACAAATGTTTGCAAAAACCTGTTATGGATTTTCGATCAAAGGCATTTCCAGCCCAGTCAGCATCTGTGTAAGCCAAGATGTGATTTGATCTGTTGTTCTTCATAATTATCCCCCTTCCTACTGAGCCCTTGAGATATCGAAGTATTCTCTTGATGATTTCCCAGTGAACTAGAGTAGGAGAGTGCATGAACTGACTGGCTAGGCTAACTGAATATGAGATATCAGGCCTAGTAATGGTGAGATAAATAATTTTCCCAACCATTCGCTGATAAACACTAGGGTCCGTTCATGCCACTGAAGTTTGCTAGCTAGGGGTGTCCGAGCTAGTTTACTTTCCATCATGTTAGCTTTATCTAGAAGATTGAGAACATACTTTCTTTGATTCAAGAACAATCCCTTTGAAGAGGTAGCCACCTCAATTCCAAGAAAGTATTTCAAGGGCCCTAAGTCTTTAATGGCAAATTTTTGGTGAAGTGACTGCTTAAGCGTCTTGATTTCACTTATATTGTCACCTATAATAATTAGGTCGTCAACATATATAAGCACAACCAATTTGTCAGCAATACCACTTCGAACAAACAAAGAAGAGTCAACATGACTCATTTTGAACCCTGCAGCTTTAATGACTGAACTAAGCTTCGAATACCAAGCTCGAGATGACTGTTTGAGACCTTATATGGCTTTGTGAAGTTTGTAGACCTTGTTGGGTTCATTTTCTCTTGGATGACCAGGAGGTAACTTCATGTACCCTTCTTCTTCAAGATCCCCATGAAGAAATGCAATCTTCACATCCATTTGGAATAAGGGCCATGCATTATTTACTGCCACATACAACAATACCCTTAATGTGTTCATTTTGGCAATAAGAGCAAAGGTCTCCTTATAGTCAATGCCATAGGTTTGAGTAAAGCCTTGAGCTACAAACCGTGCCTTGTGTCTTTCAATGCTTCCATTGGAGTTGAATTGGGTCTTATATATCCACCTACTTCCCACGACCTTCTTGCCATTTGGAAGATCCACCACACTCTATGTCTGGTTGTCATTCAGAGCTTGAAGCTATTTAGTCATAGCATTTTGCCACTCAGGCATGCATGTGGCTTCATGAAAATTCCTTGGTTCGAAAGTGTGGGACAATTTGTTAAGGAAAGAAGTATGAGAAGATGAGAATATGTGATAAGAAATGGCTGCAGAGATAAGATGCCTTGTAGTGTAAGTAACATACTCTTGTAACCTCACTGGTGGATGTCTATCTCGTGTAGGATTTCTTCTTGGTACACTTATAGCTTGCTGATTTGGTTGAGCTTCTGATAGTCCAGAGGAGCTTGGCACTGCATCATTTACACTCTCAGTGAGTTGAGAATTATCAGTGCTGATTTGAGCATGAGTGACTTCATGAATTTCTGCTGGAATAGGTAGTGGAAATAGGTCCATAAGATCTTCCATATTAGCATTAGTCTCCAACCCTTTGTGGAAATAAGGTGAATATTCATCAAATCACACATCTCTAGAGACTACCAGCTTCCTCGTGTTAGGGTTGTACACTGTGTAACCCTTTTGAGAACTAGTGTATCCCATAAACACACATTTGACAGCTCGATGGTCGAGTTTGTCACGATGGAGAGCTTGAGTGCGTACATAACAAATACAACCAAAGGTCCTGAGGTGAGACAAGTCTATAAGCCTGCCCTTCATGACTTCAAAAGGACATTTAGTATTCAACACCCAAGTTGGCAGTCTATTAATGATGTACGTGGCGGTGAGTAGGGCTTGAGACCAAAATTTCTTAGGAACATTCATTTGGATCATAAGTGATCGAGTCTACTCCAATAAGTCTCGATTCTTTCTCTCTGCCACACCATTTTGTTGTGGTGTACCAACACAGCTAGTTTGATGCAAAATACCATGATTGCTCAAGTAATTACTCATGTTATTAGAAGTGTACTCGGTACCATTATCTGATCTTAACATATATAACTTAGATGAAAATTGGTTGGTGATTAGGTTGTGAAAATCCTTAAAAGCATCAAACAAATCACTTTTAAGTTTTAAAAGATACAACCAGGTTACTCTAGAATAGTCATCAATAAATGTAACATAATATCTATACCCATCAAAGGATTCTACACGAGAAGGACCCTAAATATCTGAGTGAACAAGCTCAAAAAGTTTACTAGTTCTAGAATTAGAAGAAAGAAAATGAAGTCTAGTGGCTTTTAACATTTGACAAGTTTCACACTCCAATGTGTTTTTACAAAAAAAAGGGAAACAACTTGGTCATCACATGTTCTGAGGGATGGGCAAGGCGTTGATGCCAGAGTTTGTGTTCCTGAACTTGTCTTAAGTTGACACTAAGCTTTTTGACAAAATTGGACTTCTTTGAAAGATGGTAGAGTCCATTCAAGAAGAACCCTTCACCAATCTTCTTCTGAGTAACTCGGTCCTAAAACATAACATTGTGAGGGGAAAATATGGCAAGACAGTCTAAGGTTTTTGTGATTTTTCCTATTGACAAAAGCTGAAAAGGAAAAGAAGGTACATAGAGAGTAGTAGAATCAGTATGCTCACTTAGCAATCTAATATTTCCTTTCCCTAGAATAGGTTCCCATTTCCCATTTGCAATAGATACATGAATTGGATCAATAGTTCTTTGAAAATCGTGGAGACTAGAGGGTTTATTAGTTATATGATCAGTGACACCAGAGTCAATAATCCAAAAATCATGTGTAACATTTGCATTAAAAGCAGTGGAAATGACACTGATAATACTTGGAATATTGCCTTTCGATGTGTTCTCCGAATCAGCCAAGAATCCAACAAATTTCCCTAGCATTGCAATAGGGTTTTCAGGTGTCATTTCATCAGGTTCAGTGCTTCCTTGCTTCTTTTGAAGAAAAGCAGCAAACTCGTTGATCAAGGACACATGATTTGTTGAGAAATTAGTCATCCTATCAGTTGATGAACAAGCTGAATGAAATGTTTTTAGAGTGACTCATCCCTTCCCATCTTTGATCATCCTGCCTTCCCTATCAAACTTAGGCTTTAACTCTGGATAAAGAATCCAACATTGTTCTCTCAAATGTCCCTTCACGTTGCAATAAGAACATTTCCAATCTACTTTCTTGCCAAGCACCCTATCACCAGTTGCTTTGTGATTTGTCGTGAAAACCCTAGCCTCAGAGTTGGATTTGGACTCAACGTTCATCACTCTTCGTCGAGTTTCCTTTCTCTGAATTGCATGACACACACTAGTAAAGAAGGGCAACTCTTAAGTCATTAACAAGTGACTACACAGGTCTTCATACTCCGCTCCCAAGCTTGCTAAGAGTTGAAACACCTTGTCTTCATCAGCCCTCTTCAGTAGCACAACGGAATCAGTTGTGTGTGGACGATACATATCGAGTTCATTCCACATAGATTTCATACTTCCAAGATGTTGAACAAATGAGTGATCACCTTGCTTTAAACTAGCCACACTTTTCTTCAGTTGAAAGATGCTAACTGAGTTGTTTTGGTTGCCATACACGTCTTTGACAGACTCCCATAAAGGAAGACTCTGAGTAGCTAAAAAGCTCAAACAGTTTTGGCTCCATGGAGTTAAGTATCCAAGACATGACCAGCTGATCAGTAGCATGCCATGCATCGTAGGTTGGTGAAGTGGATTCTGGGGGCTCAGAGCTTCCATTGATAAACCCTAGCTTCGATCTTCCTCCTAAAGCAAGTGACATAACTCTTGACCAAGGAAGGTAGTTGAACTCGTTCAGTAGCACCGAGCAGAGTTGTTGATTTGGATTGCTCTCACCCCCTTGGGTTAAGTTTGGGGAGGAGGATGAGGCACTATCGGTACTAGACACATTTTCTTCTGCCATCTCTATCGATGATGAGTAAATGAAGAAGTAAAAAAAAAAAAAAAATAGAGTCAGGACCCTATGGTTCCTACTCTGATACCATGTTGAGTTTTGGTTTCAATATTTGTTGTATATTTCGTTATGAAGATTACAAGAGAGTGAAGGCAACTCTTATAGAGAGCCTAAAGAAAGCTACAATAGATTGTAGGATAACTACACAAACACAATCCCTAAAATTTGCCCTAATAAGTGGAAAAGCAAAAACACAATCCCTAAAATCTACCCTAACAAGTGGAAAAGCAAAAAACAAATTACAACCCATCCATACAAACCAGTTTCAATAGAGAGAGATCTGGAACTTCAGTCAGTTGCTTGCAAAAACTTAGTTCAATCACTTTTAAGTTCCCAAGATTCTGTAACATATTAAAGAGAAATGGAAATAAGAACGTTATTGACTTCGGCCGAATAAGTTTCCAGATGCACCATAATTTATACAAAGAACAAAAGTGTTGCATGACGGTATCCAATATATTGGTGCAACTGAATAGTGAGCTTGATAATTTGGAGATTGGCAAAGACACGCAAGGGCCAGTAACCATTGACAAGGCACTTTTCATTGGGAGACTCTTGTTTGCATTGCAGAGCCACTTCGAACCTCCAATCATTCTTGGCCCTCAAAGGTCTTGGATAAATGTAACAAGTTCTGTAGTTTTTGATAAGTTTTTGGCTATGTTAAGACAATCTAGAACTCCCATGGATTCTCTCTTTTGCTACTTCTGCTACTTCTGCATTCCTTAAAGCCAGCTAAAGTGCAAGCCCTAAAGTTGAAGAGCTTAATGCAACTATACGAGATCACTACATTCGAGCTCATAGGTTGCGGATGTCGTCAGGCAACACTCTCTTCGATACATTGTTAGCGACCTCAAAGAATGCACATGTCATGCACACTGCATGCTCAACACATGCACATGATATGCATACTGCATACTGCATACTGAAAACGTGCATATGGTTTATGGATGTTGTTGTTGTTGTCTAATGAGCTTTCAGTTATAAATGGGTTATTGCCCCTCCTATGGTGGTTTGCCTTTTTAATTATAATGGAATTATGCTATCATTTCCGATGTTGGTTTGCTTCGGATTATTTCTTTAATAACTTCCTACAACTTTTCAAGCCACTATGATTGCGATCCCGACCCGATAAATGTGCAATGTTTAGTGAGTCGTATTTAATGATCATTCGACAAGAATATATAACTGCTCATGCACATTTCATGCTCAAATGATGCACATGTCATGCACAAAGGATGCACATGTCATGCACAAAGGATGCATATGTCATGCACACTGCATGCTTAACATATGCATATGATATGCACACTGCATACTGAATACATGCAGATGATTTGTGGATGTCATGGTTGTCCAATGAGCTTTCAGTTATAAATGGGTTATTGCCCCTCCCATGTTGGTTTGCCTTTATTAATTAGAATGGAATTTCACTATCATTTTCGATGTTGGTTTTCCGGAAAAATATATAACTGCTCATGCACATTTCATGCTCAAAAGATGCACATGTCATGCACAAAAGATGAACATGTCTTGCATAAAGGATGCACATGATATGCACACTGTATACTGAAAACATGCACATGGCAAGACAAACACCGATTCACTAAGTACTAAAACTACAGCAATCTCAACACAATAAGTTTTGTAGTTACGTTAGAGAAACAAAGGGTTAGCAAATTCTATTAAGCTAATAGATCTCTCTAAACTTCCAGATTAACCTAAACTTGCCTAGTTCATCAAACAGTTTGCATTTCTAAACAACCAATTATAACATCAGCCAATCACTAAAATCAATATACAATGATCATCTTCAGTGTTCTAAAAAATGGCCTAGGCGGCCACCTAGGCACTGGACGGTGGTGACCTAAGGCGCTTTCTTGCAAATCGGTTGAAAAAATTGGTTGGGCTCTAGGCGGCCCTAGGAGGCTAGGTGCTTTTTCCTTTTTCCTAGAATTTCTTCGGCGGATCCTCACCCTCATACATATAAAAAAAAAAAACAAAAAAAAAAAGCATGTGTTAGTCTTCTTATTTTTTCTGTCTCAAATCATCAAATGGACACATATTTAACAATGGTAGGGGCGATGCTTACCTTTGTGGGAAGATTGGAGCTTCAATGTGCCACCATTTCCATGGTAAGACTCGCTGGTTTTGGTTTTTGCAGAAAAGATTAACTATTGTAAGCAGCTAAAGGTGAGTGGGTGTGTTGAAATGAGAGAGGATGGTTAAGCATTGGAGCTAAAATGGCAGATGAGAAGCAGCTAGGGTTCTTCATTATAGGGAAATGAGAGCTTATTTATTTATCTTAAAAAGAGAGAGGTCTGAGAGAAATAGGAGAGAAGGCCGAGTGAAATGAGAGGAGATCCTGCTATTATTGAGAGATGTCTCTCATGTTCTAGAGAGAGAGGCCTAGGGTGTCTAAAAAGCAATAAAATGAGAGAAATGGGGGTACATCTTACCCTTTATTTTGGAATCCTAAGAAGTTCATTACATGGATGCATGACACGTGTGCATGCCATGTCTGTTGAAAGGGACGTTCTGACACGGAGAGACAGAGAGCCGTTTGGGGCTCTAGGTTGGAGGCAAGACAGAGAGTGTTGCATATGCTAGGGTTTTTTTTTTTTTTTTTTTTTTTTTTTTTTTTTTTTTGAAATGAACATGCAGCTGCTAAATTAGCATATATTGAGGGCTGGTTTGGTATTGTTGTGCTTTGAAAAAATGTTGCTTCTGCTGTGCTGTGAGAATAAGCAGTTTTGAAATAAAGCAGCAGAGTGTTTGGTAAACTTTTTTGTAAAAGTGATTTTGGAAAAAAGGCAGTATGATAGTGTTTGGTAAACTTTTATGTAAAACAACTGTGACTGTGTGAAATGACCAAAAAGGGTATAATATTATCACCGGCTCTTCCTTCATCTTTGCCCCTCTTCACTACTCTCCTATCTCATACCCTCTCTCCCACCCTCTCATTCGATTGCATTCTCAAATTTCTAGGACCTTCCTCTATCCGCTTTCCAATTGAATCGTTCCTTTTCACATACCACTATTCCTCTCTTTCCATCCATGGAACCTCTTGCAATCCTCCACTCCGCTTTACATCGACGGAAACGTCGTCGTTCCCAAAACGATCGAAGCTTCATTGAACTTTAACTTGCTAAGGAGGAGACTGAGCTTCTCGCTCCCATTGGAAGTTGGGTCACTATCGTCGGCTCCGACGGTCGTGGATCGCCGTGTCAGGTTGAAAAAGGGTGCTGAAGATTTCATCAATTTGCCCAATTTGATCTCTATGAGTCGGTTGATTTCAGGTCTTTTCCTTGGATGGTAACAATTACTAATTTGGTTTTTCGGGAACAAAAATTGTTGCTTTTATGTTTTTGATTAATTTATTTATCTTTTGAAGTTTGAGAATTTGGAACTGGCATGTAGGATGATTTGATCTTCAAACCCAGCAAGAAGGAGAAACAGAGGAGGGTATTTTTTAGATTGTGAAAGTTTCATTAAATTCTACTGTTCACCCGCCTCTTGAAAAAAAAAAAACCTGATTTTGAGAAGCAGCATTTTGTCACTTTTTAGCTTAAAATGACAGTGAATTTGAAAATAAGTAGAGTTACCAATCACAAATTTTACTCCAACTTTTTTTCATACCTGTTTTTTTTTTTTAAGCATCTCAATGCCAAACTAGGGCCAAAGCTGTTGCTAAAGATTGATAGCAGTGTGGACTTGGACATGTTGGTCAGTGTGTCCTCACAAGCTCCCAGGTCTCCAGTTCGAACCCTGTGCCCATCATATTTTTCTTTCTTTTTTATGCGTCTTTCCCATGGCTCCAGGTCTTGATTTCGAATCTAGGTGAACCCTTTCTTTTTCTTCTTTTCTTTTTGTTTTATTATTTGTTTATTCTAATTAATTTTTTTTTATGTTTTTCCTTTCTTTTAGTCTCTTTGTCTTAGGCGTTCGTTTTTATTAAAGTTGGACATAAAATCAATTATCTCAAATTTTTATTTTACAATAATTAATTGGAATTTGGTTTGCTTCGCATTATTTAATAATCTATGTGGAGAACGACCTTGCGAGATCCGTTTATACTACAATAACCTTGTCATTCTTGCAAATATTATAGGAGTTTTTAACACTTTTGCGTGTGTGGTAAAATCCCTATCAATAGTTCCCTAGAGCATAGGGGGAGTTCTAAAAGTGTTGAAGTAATAGAACTTCATGAAGAAGATTTTATATCGGATGAGGACACGGAAGAAGAAGGAGATGATGAAGAAGTTGACTTTGAGTCCGACACAGAGAGTTTTGGAGGGATATGGTGAAGAGGATTTTGATGCCTAGCTTTGTAACTTTGCAAGTATCTTACATTACTATATTTCCTTATTTTCCTCCTATTTTGCATTTTATGTGGTTTTAAATTGTAAACTTATTGTATATGTGTCATCCTACAATACTCCTTACTATGGTTATATGGCATATATGCTTAATGTGTTTTTAAATTTTGGACTTGTTGGATACTCTTTTTGCATTTTATTATTCTTTTATTATCTTATCCATGAATTTCATACAAGTATAATTTTTTGTAAGTGTCAATATGCACTTATTTACAAGATAAATAAAAAATTTACCTAAATCCGTCTAAGCCGCCTAAGCGCCTGCCTAGACCCTGCCTAGGCGCCAACCCACCGCCCGATTGGCGCCTAGCGTTTGTCAGAACCTTGATCATCTTATTCATTTCATAGACTACAACAACCCTAGTTCACTGCATTACTGCTTAAACACACAATTAAAGCAATAATAATTCCCTAAAACGATTCATATACAATACATCGAAATCAAATATACTTATTTTCTTAATTGAAGCTGTTCATTCTTAATTATCTGCAAAAAGACCACAACCAACACACATTTATTTGGAGAGAGGGCGAGACCTTCTCGTGTAAGTAATGACGGAAGTCTCGCGATTATTTTCCTCTTAAATAACGTGACTATTTTGCGCCTTTGATTTCATAACTGGCCCTTCCTCCCTTCCTTCTTTGTTCACATATGTGGATCAAAGTTCAACCACCCCTTTGATAAAATAAAGGATCTGAAAAATCTGCAAAATTTAGAAACTGAATTCTGAGGTGTTTCTCTTTGGGCGGACACTCGATGTGTTTGGTGGCTCTGACCATCATAATATCCAAATCATATTCTTAGAAAACAAACCCAAATCCAAAAATCAAAATCCAATGTTAAAATTAGGTATTCAACCGAACAGCAAGAAGACCACTGACTTGGTTCTAACAAAGGGCGAACAGAGAAGAAGCATGTCACGTACAACCAGACCACTAGTCAAAATTTTATTCATGTTTGAATAGTTGTGCAAAAAATCAAATTAATCGAAGTCACCAAAATAAGAATCCAATTGTGTTTAGACTCATATTACCAAACATCATCACAAATCCACAATGTAATGAGCAGGGCATGGAGGTTTTGAATCACCTATTGATATTCCAATCTAAAGACCAGTAACATAGATCATGTACAACAGTGAAAAGACATGTATGGAATATGGACATCAAAACAAAAGTTGGAGATTCTAGAATGAGTAAATAGATAATGTCTAATTCTGCCCTATCAATGTTTGATATGATGTGTTGGTGGGCCTTGTCGCCCCACAGACCAGACAGGAGTATGTAGCTTGATAGGGCCTTGTTATTTGTATTAGTATGCATTCTAATAACAAAAAATTTCCACAAGTTGTGCAGTACATAAAAGTATTTCAAGCATTTTGTTGTTTGAGGATCGTATTCCCCATATTAAAGTCACAAACTTGTTGCTCAAACACCTACATTGCGAATGCTGTTGCAACTACACTTGTAATTCCACTTTGCAACATTATAAATATAAAAATAACATCTCAATTTCAAATCTCTAAGAATGCGGCATGTCTATCAGATGTGAATGGGTACAAGTATCTCTTACTTGGACTTTCCCATTGCTAGTTCCAACTGCAAGATGAGTTCCACGTTAACCCTAGCCAACGGAACAAACACTATCATCAATCCCCAAGTCACATAACTTAGTTAACTGCAAGTAACATTCAATCATAAAGTAAAAAAATTATTACATCGGCAAAGACTCAAGGTGATCAATTCCATGCATACACCAATAAAAATACACACACATGATCGAAAAACAGTTATAGTCATTAAAAGGTTGCGACTTGTGACATCGAAAAACATCCACGTTTGCCTCAAATTACAACAACAATGTTAAAATTAGAAAGAGAAGCAAAGTAAAGCTAGATATTACCTTGCTACTACAAGCATTCCATAAATAAACAAAATTTCCCAACCCAACAACAAGCACATTGTGCGAAGACCAATCGACAAGATTCGGATATAAATCGTCCTGCAAAGTAGTTGCATTCAAAACCTAAACAAGAAACAAAATTTCCGTAAATAAAAAGACCCCAATTCACAATATTCAAAATCCAACCAAACCTAAATTGCCAAAAGACTAGAAAGTGATGAAAGTTACCTCATAAGGCGACTACGAACCTTCTGAGGAGCCTTAACCGGACTATGGTGAACTCCGATGACCACATCATCAAACCCAAAAGGGGAAAGCGAGTGCATTGACCTGCTAGTCTCGGTCTTGAATGGGAGGATGTTGGGGATGAGTGGGTTCATCTGAATCACGCTCATTTTCTCAGGCGTCGTCCAAGGGACGATGCCGGCAGAGTCAGGTCCAAAAAGGGTAGGCGTAGGAGAGTGTCGTAGGTGAGGGGAGAGAAAGAGCTGTTGGATGGAGAAGATGGGCGGGTTAGGTTCTTCGAGCTGAGGATTTGGAGAGAGAAATTTTGAAATGTGCAAATGACATCTGGTGGGTGGGAGAGTATAACTCATTTATATACGAAGGTAATTAGATCATGTTAAGGTGTAGGAAAAATCATATTTCTGTTCAATTGTTGTGCATCGCTTGTGCATGACATGTGCACATTCAAAATGTCCTATTTTTATCCTAAGATTAAGAAATTATCCGTATTTCCCTAAAATTTATATATACTAGAAGCCAAATGAGAAGCCACTCAGTACTACGATATTGTGCTATTTCTCTTCATTTGAAAGTGAGAGGTCTTAAGTTCGAATCTCGTGGATGGCAAATTCGATACCAAATTTTAGGCTTGCGGTTTAGCCGAACTCCCCCTCTCCTTAATGTAAAAATATTGATATACTCAAATAAATAAATAAATAAAGACGAATGAGAAAAACAATGTTCCAACGAAGTGGCGAAATTACCCCTTTTACTTTGCAATTTTCTTCTTCTTTTCCTCACTTGCATAGTGAATATGTGGCTCATTCTCCTCATTCTTCCTCCGCCTCTTTCTTACTGCACCGCTTCCTTTTTGCTTCACTTCTAACTGAAACCAAAAATAGCTCAACCAAATCAATTTCTCCTTCGCTCACTGCTTCTCTCTCTCATGCTCACAATCACTGCAAAAAAACTCAAACCAAGTAATCCATTTCCATAATTTCTCTTACAGTCACCGCTTCTCTCTCGCTCACCGCTTCATCGTCAACAAATCCCAACCGCATCCCCATTACAAACCCATCTGGATGGAAAACTGTTGATCCTAAAAATTACCAAGCCTACGCGGCGCACAGGCCGAGTAACTAATAAGCTAACTACATCCTTCAATTGTATGCTAGCGTGCCAACTCATCGGCCGAAGAGTAAAATATGATGATGTAGCATTGGGTGCGCTGCTGACTTCTTGATCTTGCTATCGCGGCCGAGGAAGGAACAAGTCTCGGCCTTCGGGTTCTAAAGCCTAAAGACAAGGTTGCTAGTTCTGCGAAGTTCACGGATCGTCGGCGCCGGGTTCGGTCACAGTGATTATATTTGTAAAAGTATAAGCACGCCGAATCGACACCAGACTATATGGGCACAAGTACTCAAAACAGATATACATCTTGATCGTAAACGTAGTTTGGCCGTTAAAATGTTGAACTTTAAATCCCACATATAAGTATCCAATCATAAAATAACTCGGCGCTCAATGTGCCGAGCCTGATAACCTGTAACACCTTACTTCGCCAAGAAGGCTAATGAAATGATCTCTGTCAATAAGGATTCGAAAATCCTTCTCAACCGAGACTTGGATAGATAACTAGTTGGCCTCGACGCAGTGCTGTTTATCCAAACTGAAGGTGCTTCGCGATCGGCTGATTCTACGGCAACAGTGCTATTTATCCAAACTAAAGATGTGTTGGCGGAAAAGAAAATAAAAATCTCAAGATTGTTGAGAGGTTTCGCGTAGAGTGATGGTTTGCGCAGGACAGTTTGTGTGTTAAGTTGGAAGGGCTTGAATGATGCCCACCGCTTGGTATTTATAGTAGCAAGCCTGCTTCTGATCACATCAAAACTATATTCGGATTAGGATTCCTTGACCATTCCTACTCCTATTAGGACTTTGAACTCAACCCCTTATCAGGCCGCATTCAAACCCAAGTTTTCAGCATCCTTATCCTACCGAGACTCCTTCTTGTATCAGGATTCAACTCCCTCATCTGTCCGTCTCGCAATGGGACTCACCCACTTTCTCTTTATCTAGAGTACTCCACTTCCTAATAAGACATAGTCGGCCTTGGCTATGCTGCCCATGAATCGGATGACTCCTCAGCGGCCCCCGAGCAAGGCTTCCGGGCCAAGAACAATTATAAACTCAGCCCAAACCAGTATTTCAGGCCCAAACATTACCCCCTCGCTTCTGAGGGCGTCAACCTACATTCCTTGGTCGAGCCTCGACCTTGAATAAGCGAAACCGAATACGCGGCCAGCGTGAAGCTGGTCGAGCAGCTGAAGATGGATAAAAAGAATGGGCGAGGTGAGGTGGTTGGAGTTGAAAGCCATTCTTAAATATCTCCTTCCTTCTTCACCCTATATTTATTTGGTTGTAAACTGATCGACCAACTTTATTTGTACACTCTTTTGCGAGCTTAATGAAATGAACTTTTATTTCCGCATCTCCCATGTGACCGGATAATATTTCTTTAAAAACTTCCCATTGATTGGCAACTTGTGAATTACACCAGTTCGATCCCTAATATGGTATGCCCCATTGCCGAGAACTTTATGAATAATGAATAACCCTTCCCAATTCGGCGACCACTTGCCAAACCTGGGATCTCTAATTCCTACGGGTAATATGGTTTGCCAAACCAACTCTCCTTCACCAACGTTTTTTGTCTGACTTGTTGATTATAAGCTCGCTCGATGATCTTCTTTTATGCCACTAATAAGTTATAAGCATCAAGCCGAGCTTCTTCTAAATCTTCTAACTCTTGTCTTATGGATCGATTGTACTTGGCACTTAACAAACTACTTTGTTCAATTACTCGCAACGAGTTTATACTGAACTCGACCGGCAACATTGCGTCGTGTCCATAAGTCAACGCGTATGGAGTCGTTCCAGTGGCTGACCGGAGAGAAGTTCGATAGGCCCATAACGCTTCGTTTAGCTATAGATGTCACATATCAGGCCTTTCTCTCACCATTATTCAAGAATACCAATCAAAACCTTATTACTTGCTTCGACCTGCCCGTTTACCTGCGAGTAATATGGCGTAGACTGCTCAAGTCAAATTTTCAAATTCATTGTATACTCTTTAAACTTGTCAGACGTGAAGACCATACCGTTATCTGTTATAATTATTTCTGGCACGCCGAATATAGTCACAATGTTTTCTTCTACGAAATTACAAACTTCTTTAGACGTTAGCTCGACATATGACTTGGCCATTTGGTGAAGTAGTTCGTTGCAACGAGTATTCATGCATGTTTGGCTGCATCAGAAGACGATGCAATTTTACCTATTACATCTATGGCCCATCCTCTGAACGGTCATGGTTTGGTGACCGAATGTAGTGATTCGGCAGGAACTCTCTGTATAGGCCCATAAATTTGACACTGTACACATCCCTTTGTGTATTCAATATAATCCTTTAAAATACTCAGCCAGAAATAGATGTGCCGCCAAAGCAGCCAACGCATCTTTCGTCCATATTGGTGAGCTCCACAAATTCCTTTGTGTACTTCTGCCACTGCTTGAGCAGCTTCCTGTGGGCCGAGTCATAGCAACAATAGCCCATCCTCACCTTTTCGATACAACTTATTCTGGTATAATACGTAGTTTGTGGCATGGACCCTTGTCCGTCGGTCGTGTTTTTCGTTGGGGTTATCAATATACCGCATAATCGCCATTCTCAAATCGTCTGGTAATGCCTTCACAGCACAAATCTCAATAGTGTCCTTCCGTTCCAACAACGAAGGTAAGGACATGACCAGTGTACGGATCACGCAATCGCATTGGAGAACTTGCTAATGAATCAAGGCTGAGTGTGCTTGTCGTAACACAGGTATTTCTCGACCTAATTTGCCCCCTAAGAGATGTGCTCCGGAGGCTATTTGAGCTAATTTGTCAGCATCGATGTTATGAACTTGTGAAATGTGTTTGAAAGTAACGTCGTCGAAAGACTCGGCCAAATAGCTGGCAATCATGTGGTAGGGCGCCAGAGTATAACTCATGCAACAAAAAGTTTTATTGAATTGATTAATTACAAGTTCGGAGTCACCAAGAACAAGGACACGAGTTGCCCGTAAATCGTGAAGTACACCAAGGCCGATGATAAGGGCTTCATATTCAGCTTGATTATTCATATAATCGAAATTAGCTTGAGAGAAAAATACCAGCAGCTATGAGTTGGGGATTGAATAACAATCCTAACGCCAGCAAAGATTGAAGTACTAGAACCATCAAAGTACATCATCCAGTAATTAGCACGCGTTTCTACCATGCCAATTTCAGCGTCGTTGCCCCCAAACTCGTACAGGGAAGGATGTTAGGCCAAAAAATCGTCCAACGCTTGCCCTTTGACAGCTTTTTGGGGCACATATTGCGAGCTGAACTTATATAGGGCCATCATCCACTTGCCGATTTAGCTCTTTACGATCGGCCGAGTGAGCATGTAACGAATGACATCGGTCTGGGCAATGACCTGAGTAACTGATGGAAGCATGTAATGTTTGAGTTTAATGCAGTGAAAAATAAAGTGAGACAAAGCTTCTCAACAGCGGAGTAATTAATCTCTAGTGGGTTGAGATTTCGGCTAAGGTAAAAAATGGCATGTTCTCGCCCAGCGTCATTATCTTGAGCAAGAAAGCATCCGATGGATTCCTCGGCCGCTAAGATATATCACTTAGGAGTTTGCCACGTCGTGGTGGGACTAGGACGGGTGGAGTTATGAGGGAAACCTTGATCTGCGTAAATGCCTCTTGGTGTTCTGCACGTCATTCGAAGATGTCAAAATCCTTAAGTTTTAAAAGCATGGAGAAGGCTTTCATTTTCCCGGCCGAATTAGCAATAAATCGATGAAGAAAGTTAATCTTGCCGAGCAATGATTGTAGTTGTTTCTTAGTTGTTGGGGATGGAGCATTAATGATTGTGCGAGCATTGTTTTCGTCTACCTCAATACCACGATGATGTATGAGGAATCCTAAAAAATTACCGATTGATACGCCGAAAGCACATTTGGCAGGGTTCATCTTAAGATTGTGTCGACGCATACATAGGAAAGCTCGACAGAGGTCATCCAAATGAGTCTGCCGATGTTCTGATTTGATTACAACATCGTCGATGTAGACTTCGACTATGGTACCAATCAAATCATGGAAAATAGTGTTCATGGCTCGTTGATAAATGACGCCGGCGTTCTTGAGGCCGAATGGCATGACGACCCATTCATATGTGCCGAGTACCCTGGGCAACGAAAAGTAGTTTTATGAACATTAGCTTCAGCGATGAAAATTTGGTTATAACCAGCATGTCCATCCATAAAGGATAAGATCTCGTGGTTTGCCACTGCATCGATTAACAAATCTGAAATTGGCATTGGATACTCGTCTTTAGGTGTTGCTAAGTTCAAATTTTGAAAATCAATACAGATGCGTAGGGTACCACTTTTTTTTAAGACGGGAACGATGTTTGCCAGCCATTCGACATATCAAGTTGTCCGAATAAACCCAACTTTTAAAAGTCGAACGAGTTCGTCTTTTATGCCGAGTTGTACTTCGGTCGAGAATCTTCGAGGTGGTTGGCTGAATGGTTTACACCTAGGTTTGATGCGTAATTCATGTTCAACTAGTATGCGATCTAAACCAGGCATCTTATGGTAACTCCAAGCAAAACAATCCTTAAATTCTTTGAGCAAGTAACAAAGCTTAACTTTTACATGTTGGGGTAACAAAGTACTAATGAACAAAAGCCGTGGCTCTTCGGCCGTTCCAACATTTATCTCCTTTAATAGATCTTTAACTTGCGATTGACTATCCTCGAGCTCCGCTAGTGTAGCCTGAACCTTGTCTAGTGATAGTATGGGACCGTTGTCTTTTTCGGCCAAAAATTCGACTAAGTTGACACCCGAGTTTGGGGGCTTGGAAATAACATACCAATGGGCCAGCAGTCGTTCCATTGTAGATCAAACTACAGCCCTACGTTTGTCCTGCTGTTTTTAGACATCGACATCTACGACCAGATCGGCCAACCCAAGTCTCGCTGAATCCTGATAGACAATTTCAGCGCCTACCTCGATTGCTTTCTGGACCAAAATTCGAGTCGCCCGTCATTCCTCGTTCAAACCCTGTAGGGTAATATAACCGACGTGGTCATCATAATACCGTGCTTGAATCATATTGCCTTCAAAAGGCTGACTGTCAGCCGGGTGAACCACAACTGATTTTCCGTCCCAAAAGATGAAAACTTGATATAATGAGAAGGGAATGCAATTCGTTTAATGAATCCAATCTCGATTGAGCAATGCATTATACTCCTTGGAGTCGACGATAAAGAATGTGGTCATGTGATTGCAACCTGCAACACTTACCTCTAAAGGAAGTACTCATTTGGTCTGGGACTTGTCACCGACGAAGCTACTCATGGTTATCCCCGATGGAATGAGTTCGTCGTTGGATCATCGTAGTGCCTTCATGATGGATACGGGCATGATATTGACCATTGCCCCACAATCGATGAAAATTTTGAAGATGGGATAGCTTTCAATGTGAGCCGTGACATATAACAGCTTCAAATGTTGAAGATTAGCCGAAAAAGAACGAGGGAATAGTACAGCCAGAGCTACTTTAAGTGTGTCATCTTTACTTGTTTGCTCATCTTCGTCGGTGGAAATGAAATTGACTTGTGTTGCTTCCTTGGCAACCACCGTCCCCATCCAAGTAATTTAGTTGGCGTATGGTTGGTTGAAATTCATCAGGTAAAGCATAAACCATGCTGATTTCCATGTTTTTGAGGACTAAAGGGCCCATTGGGTCCTGGTCGTCATCCTCCGAGTTATCGAGTGCAGTATCATGCTTTAGAGCATCCTCGATCTAATCATCTTTTGCCTTACAAGGTGGTTGTGCGTGTGGTATGTCAACTGAACCTGTTTCATTCTGGCTGTTGTCCTCGAGTTTGTTCGCCGCTGGTGTTTGATTTTGTCCTTGTAGTACTTTACGGGCTCGTTCTTCATAGGCGATTCAGGCGTCCCTTGTGTCTAAGTAAGCATCCAAATAGCCACACGATCTTTCTCATCGACCATAAGGCCGAAGAGAGATACGGCTGAGAAGACTTCGAAGTGATATCTTAAATGCTGAAGGTCTTGAAGAGAAAATAGTTGCTCGGCAGTGTCTATACCTGTGTATGGGTCGACCTCGAAGTCGATGACCCAAACCTCACCTATATGTTGGAACCTGGCCTTCATTGCTAGATCGGTGGTCTTTTGGATGATCGGTTCAGCATCAGGGTAAGTTAATGCTAGGTCGAGAGCTTCTTAACACGCCTTAGGTGAGCCATACAAATCATTGGCATAATGTTTTTTGTGAAATTCTCTCATGTACTCCAAGGATTCGCCAAGGAATTAAGGGTGTAGATTCCGTCGCACTCTTACTAACGGCTCTTGTGGGGGTAACGGGGGAAGTTTTCTTTTGGCTTCCTTCCTAAAATGCTTGAAATCAGCTTTCATCACCCCAGGTCGAAGAATGAGCTTGATGTGCTTCTCAGATTCCTCAAAGGTAGTTTCCAAGTCACGATCAACTACCATTTTTCCTTGTAACTCGGCCATGATTGTTAAGGTTTGTCGATCATCTCTACTTCCTGCTGCTTCTTTCGGCTGCCATTTGGTAGCCGAAGTAGCCTGGGCTACCTGCCGTTAAGCCATGCAATCTATTCGCTGACGTCGTCATTTCTGGGATTTAGATAATGCAGTATACATACCAGTGGGAGAATTGTAGCTATACCAACGCTGGTCGCGTGGCTTAGAAGGCTTAAAGGTTTTTTTATTCGCTGATGAACTTAAGCTGCTGGAGTTACGCGAATTATAATCTTCATTATAAAACGGTGTATCGAAATAAGGACGTCGTCTAGTTGAGATGGGGCCATTTGTTTATTTTTTAGGGTCTAGCCTATCAAACACTTTCTAGCGCTGTCCTCGGCCGAGTTCCTTTGGAGATGTTGCCACGGCCTTGGATGGTTTCCATGGTGTTGGAACCTGAAATGGTCGCTTTTTTGGTTCGGTTAAAACGACGTGTGCCTTACAACGGCTACACAAAACCATCGGTCCAACAATTTCCTCTGCACTAGAGTCTGACATAGATTTGACTATGGCCAGTCCCGAAAACTCTATAGGTGGTTCATTGGAAAATAGATCAATTTTGATTCGTGGCCGAAAGTTCTGCTTCGGGACATGTTGTATTGGGACAAACTCAGCCTTCAATTTCCCTTTGCTCTTGGGTAAATGAGCATTTACCATCCTAACTGTCGCCGAGAGGAAGGGATCAACGTCGACGGTCATCTGTTTTTCAGGGAATTTTAGCTTGCCTTTATCAATCCAGCTTTGAATAGTATCACGGAATACAATGCAATTGTTTGTGGTATATGTTGATGCACAAAATCAGTGAGAACTTTGGTACAACAAAAAGTGTTAAGTTTGTGACCTTCGCTAGATTGCTCCGATCACTAGTGTGGATAAGTATGCAAATGGATAGAGACAGGGAAGCAAACACAAGATGTACGTGGTTTACCCAGATTGGCTACGTCCACGAAGTAGAGGAGTTCTCATTAATTGTGAAGGGTTTACACAAGTACATAGGTTCAAGTTTTCCTTTAGTGAGTACTAGTGAATGATTTAGTACAAATGACATTAGGAAATATTGTGAGAGAATGATCTCTATTTATAGAAGAGAGTTTCTAGTTTCATTCTGACATTGACATGTGTTGTGATTGGCTTCTGATGTTAACATGTGTCGCGCTGTGATTGGCCTCCTGGTTAGAGGCAAACTCTTCTGGGTCCTTGACGGTATAACGTTGACCGGTGCTCAGTAGTTTCGGGATTGGTCAAGTATGATACAAACAGTATGCTTATTCGAATTATGATACTTACAATACGTTTTTCCTTTCAACTCTTCGGCCTTTGGAATGTTGTGTTCCGGCCGAAGTTTGATGATCTTTGCCATTAACAACTGGTCGAAAATCGCATCGGCCTTGGTGATATCAAAAGTGTAAACTTTTGATGATTTAACTGTCTCTTTAGAGGCCGAACGGGTATTAGCATCCTCGGAATTAATTTGAGCCAGCATTTTGCAAGCATACGGTTTATCTATCATTATCTTGGTCATGTCCACACTGAAATATTGGGAATCCTCGCCTTCAGTCGATGCGTAGCTAACCGTGGGATTTTTGTAAATCATTCCCCAGGATGGGTTCTTCGAGATCTTTTCCTCTCGAAGAAAATAATCATATTGCTCGACATGCAGGGCCAGTTCGTACATATCTCGGAAGTTTGCCCCTAGGAATTTCTTTTTGTACTCCACATCTAGCCCATTTAAAGCAAGCCTAACAAATTCGACTTCGGGTAAGGGGACTTAACACCAAATTCTGGCCGATTTAAACCTTGTAAGGTAATCCATTGGTGACTCATCAGATGCTTGAGCCATCCTAGCCAATGAAGAAACCGACATTTCCATCCCCGACCGATAGAACTGTTCATGGAATTTCTCGACCAGTTTCTCCCAACTTTGGATGGAATTAGGTAGGAAGTTGATGTACCATGCGAATGCTGAGCCCGTCAATGAAAAGTTGAACGTCACAGTTTATGAAAGTCACTATTGACATCTCCACATTGCGCAGTGAACCAGGCCACATGTTTTAACGAGGACAAGGACGATTCTCCAACAAAAAGATTAAAATCTGGGACCTTGAAGCCTTTGGGATATTCGAATTTTTCCACATAAGCTGGATACGGATGGATAAATTTTGAGAACTTCGGGCCCTTTTTCATGGCCGAATCGATCATCCTTTGGACCTCGATCATATCGATTGATGCTGCTTGTTGATGCATAAAACCGGAGGTCTTGGAACAACGTAAATCCAGCCGTGAATCTGCAAGTAATGTAAATGACACAAGATGTATCTTGGTTTACCCTAAGGTTTGAGCTACGTCCACACTGATTATGTATTTATCTGAGAGGTAAGGGAGAGAACCTCTGAATACGAAAGGGGATGTGAGAGGGGTGAGAAGGCTCTAGAATTGGCCTCCCCCAATTGTGAGGGTGAGGGGTCCTTTTATAGAATAAGGACTCCTTACTTATTACACATTTTCCCTTTCCTTTATCACTTAATTACATTTAAGTCCCCCGAGTATTTGTACGAGATCTAAATATGAGGCCCTAAATATGGTATAAATAGTAGTCCACCAAGCCTTCAGCTAAGAGAGTCTTTTGGCTAGAGACTTGAAATTTAGTCCATGTGTGGGCCGAAGTAACTAGATGTTGTCTTGAACTGATGTTCGATGTGAGGCGGTGCTCAATCTGAAATAATGCTCAACTAGAAGTAGCACATGCTGCGAGGCTGTTTGGCTCGTGGCTTATGTTGCCTTGGTTGGCTTGGTTTGTGGCGTTGAAGGTGAGGGAGTCCATTTTATAGAATAAGGGCTTGCTCCTCAATACATGAATGATGGGCTAGAATTGATGCTCTCTAATGATGGTGAGGGAGTCTTTTTTATAAAATAAGGGCTCGCTCCTCAGTACGTGAATAATGGGTTAGGAGTGATGCTCGTGGCGAGACGGTTGCTCAGCTGACGGCGATGCTCTTTAACGAAGGCGAGGGAGTCCCTTTTATAGAATAAGGGCTCGCTCCTCAATACATAAGTGATGGGCTATGAGTGATGCTCGCGGCGAGGCGGTTGCTCAACTGGCGGCGTTGCTCTCTAATGAAGGTGAGGGAGTCCCTTTTATAAAATAAGGGCTCGCTCCTCAGTACATGAATAATGGGTTAGAGTTGATGCTCTCTAATGATGGTGAGGGAGTCCTTATTATAAATAAGAGCTCGCTCCTCAGTACGTGAATAATGAGTTACGAGTGATGCTCGTGGCGAGGCGGTTTCTCAGCTGGCGGCGATGCTCTCTAACGAAGGCGAATGAGTCCTTTTTATAGAATAAGGGATCGCTTCTCAATACATAAGTGATGGGCTAGGAGTAATGCTCACGGCGAGGCAGTTACTCAGCTGGCGGCGTTGCTCTTTAATGAAGGTGAGGGAGTCCCTTTTATAAAATAAGGGCTCGCTTCTCAGTACGTGAATAATGGGTGCTCTCTAATGAAAGTGAGGGAGTCCATTTTATAGAATAAGGGCTCGCTCCTTAATACATAAATAATGGGCTAAGTCCCCCAAGTATTTTTCATGAGGCCTAGTTGAGGCCCAATAAATGGTGTATAGTCTAGTCCCCCAAGTCTTCGGTCAATAGAGTCTGTTGGCTGGAGACTTCAAATTGAATCCATGTATAGGCCAAAGTGGCGGTTGTTCAGAGGCGGTATTTGTATACCTTGCACTGAAGTTTTGTAGGTGAAGCTTTGCAAGTGAAGCTTTGAAGCTGGAGCTCTGTAAATGAAGCTTTGGAAGCTAGAGCTTTTGTAAATGAAGCTTTTGAAGCTGATTGACATGAGTAATGCACATGAATGTTTATGTTGATTGACACGAGTGATGCTCATGGATGTTGACATGAGTGATGCTCATGAATGTTGACATAAGTGATGCTCATGAATGTTTATGTATGATTGATATGAGTGATACTCATGAATGTTTATGTATGATTGACATGAGTGATGCTCATGTATATTTGAAGTACTGGATGTACTTTTGATCACCTGGTTGGTGGCATGAAGAAGAGTACGGGTTGTACATTTCATCACCTGGTTGGTGACATGAATGGCTAGTTGCCAAATGATATTAGGGTACGGGTTGTACATTTCATCACCTGGTTGGTGGCATGAATGGCTAGTTGCCAAATGATATTTAGAGTACGGGTTGTACACTTCATCACCTGGTTGATGGTAATAACGGCGGGTTGCCGAATAATTTTGGAGTACTGGGTGTACTTTTGATCGCCTGGTTGGAGCTATTTTGGGCTTATGGGCCTTCGCTCTCCACACAACATTCCAGCCTATTTATTTTGGGCTTTGCCCTTTTTTTTTATTTTTTTATTTTACCTTCTGATGGGGTTTATACAGATGTCTCCGAAAGATAGGAAAAATAAATTACATCATACAAAAACCAGAAACCCTTTCTCACTTGTTATGACTGATACAAGATTAATCCCTTTCTCACTTGCAAATTTGAATGCTGCTTCCTCCGTGAGAATCTTCAAAAGTGCATAAACCCATCCACTTGCTTTTGTTTCCTTTTTCCTTTTTTTTCTTTTCACTTTTGCTTTGCACCTCTGTCTCTGCTTTTCTTTCTGTCTTTCCGCTCATTTCTTTTCTTTAGTTGCTTACCACATCCACTTACTTTCCTTGCTTTTGTTTCCTTTTTCCTTTTTTTTTCTTTTACTTTGCACCTCTGTCTCTGCTTTTCTTTGCGCTTTGGATGGCACAAAAGCAATGTTGAGGGATTGCTTCGATGACTGTAATGCTTCCTCAAATATGCTTGCTGTACCAGCCCAGTCAGCTCAGTCATTCCATCAAACGGCTGGTACGCTACAATCCCACTTATGCTCAAATCACCACCGTGTTGCGAGGCATTCACCATGATGAAAATGGTGTAACATAGTTCCTTGTAACCCCATGTCAAAAAACTCCATAGGACTATCCTCATAACCGATCTCATCCTCAGATATGGTTAGGGCTACTAGATATAAAATACCTCTATACTACATCCTCAATTTCACCGCAGATAGAGCGTTCCATGATACCCTTTATATTGAATGCATAACCAATGCAATCAACAAGTCAAAGCACTGAAGTTTGACGACAGTGCGGCCACAGTCGTCAGAGACACCATCTATGCAGATGAAGCATTTCATGGCTGAGGGCGATGACAAAACGGACGATGTTGGAGAATCCATTTACGCTCGATTTGAGTTTTCTAGATCTGCATCTTTCTGCTTCGCGGTTGAATCCAATTTTTACAGATCATAAGCAGCTCCACCATCTTTGTTTGATCCGCGTCGAAGGCCGAGTCGACTTGGTCCGAGTTGGACTCGTTGTCGGGAAAAACAGCGACGGACAAATCGGCGTCTTGGAGGAAGTAGTGGACGAGCTCGGAGATGAAGGGGGAGTCGGGATCGGGTCGTCGACGTGGAATCGTGCGGAATCGCCGGAGGTGACGTTAATTGCTTCAGGGAATGGACCGCCACCGGCTGCGGCGACTGTAAATGCAAATTCAACTGTGGTTTTGTCGGTGAGATTTGTGGCTGCTGCTGCGCCATTGACAGTGTCTGTAGCTGTAGCTGTACGTCCGGCATCGCCGCACTCACTGACGCTCGACACAGCGTTGTGAAATCCAATTGCCTCGCCAATTTCTTGGGCGCAACCTCGGAGATCGTTTCGCTCTACTCCATTAATAGAGACCGAAGATAGAGTAGCTCTCGAACTTTTGGTCTTTTTCACTTTCACTCCCTCTCGATGTTTTTTTTTTTTTTTTTTTGAAATTGAATATCCTAAATAATTGAAGGTTGGATGAGAGCGATGACTGGTCTGAGGATTTGGATTGAAATCTCGGTTGGACAATTAAGAGTGGGTGGGAGAGTGATGAGTGGTGGCCTCACGGGTCAGTTGTCAAAGAGAGAGATATTGGTTTCTGTTGGTCTCTAGATTTCTGGGAAAGCTCTAGATTGTTGGGTTTTTTGTAGATTTTTCTAGATTCACAGTGGAGGTGAAAAAATGAAAGAGAACCGAAATAGTTTTTCGTGTCAATTCCCACAGACGGCGCCAAATGTTGATGCACAAAACCGGAGGTCTTGGAACAACGTAAATTCGGCCGTGAATCTATAAGTAATGTAAATGACACAAGATGTATCGTGGTTCATCCCAAGGTTTGGGCTACGTCCACACTGATTATGTATTTATCTGAGAGGTGAGGGAGAGAACCTCTGAATACGAGAGGGGATGTGAGAGGGGTGAGAAGGCTCCAGAATTGGCCTCCCCCAATTGTGAGGGTGATGGGTCCTTTTATAGAATAAGGACTCCTCACTTATTACACATTTTCCCTTTCCTTTATCACATAATTACATTTAAGTCCCTAGAGTATTTGTACAAGATCTAAATACAAGGCCCTAAATATGGTATAAACACTGCTTCTACTCTCTGGTCGAATCTGTCTGACCTACTGCTTGATCCTCCCTTTTTTTCTAAATCAATGGTTTTGAGTCGAGTAGGTCCTACTTCGGCCTGTAGCAGGTTACTTTTGAGTGGAAGTTGTCGAGACTGATCAGTAGGCCCCCATTCAAAGACTCTGCTAACTAATAATTCAAGTAATTTGGTGTATGTGTCCCCATTACTTCGTATTACCTCGAGCAAACTATTCATTTTTTTAATAACAGCCTGTTCAACCTGTCGAGATTACTCATCAAGTCGTCTTCGAAGAAACGACCTAGTTGGAGGGTCAGAACCTTCACCACTGTCTTCGTTACCGTCCTCCATTATTCCCTCAATGAATACATCTGCAACTCGGTTGGGTACCAAGACAAACTTACTTTTCTTGCTGTGTCACACTTGTAGCCTCAGGGGTCGCAGCAACGAGAGGATTTTTTGCATGTGACACTTCTTGTCCAGGACTCTGAACTAGTAGATCGATCGTTGACTTTCCCATGATTATTTTCTTTTTAACCGATCGTGTCTCGATGGTCATGAACTTCGTAGTTTTAGCACTTAGTCCCACTAGGCGTGCCAAAATGTTGATCCTAAAAACTACCAAGCCTACACGGCGCGTAGGCCGAGTAACTAATAAGCTAACTACGTCATTCGGTTGTATGCGGGCATGCCAACTCGTCGGTCGAGCTTGGTCGAAGAGTAAAATATGTTGATGTTGCGTTGGGTGCGCTGCTGACTTCTTGATCCTGCGATCGCGGCTGAGGAAGGAACATGTCTCACCCTTCCAATTCTAGAGCCTGAAGACAAGGCTGCTAGTTTTGCGAAGTTCATAGATCGTCGGTGCAGGGTTCGGTCACAGTGATTATATTTATAAAAGTATAAGTACGCCGAATCGACACCAGACTATATGGGCACAAATACTCAAAGCAGATATACGTCTTGATCGTAAACATAGTTCGACCGTCAGAATGCCGAACTCTAAATCCCACCTGTGAGTATCCAATCATAAAATAACTCGGCGTTCAATGTCCCAAACCTGATAACCTGTAACACCTCACTTCGCTGAGAATGCTAATGAAATGACCTCTGTCAATAAGGATTCGAAAATCTTTCTCGACCGAGACTTGGATAAATAACCAGTCGGCCTCGATGCAGTGCTGTTTATCCAAAATGAAGGTGCTTCGCAATCGACTGATTTGACGGCAACAGTGTTGTTTATCCAAACTGAAGGTGTTCACCGGTTTCCTTTATAGTGCTGTTTATCCAAACTGAAAATGTGTTGGCGGAAAAGAAAATAAAAATCTCAAGATTGTTAAGAGGTTTCGCGTAGAGCGAGGGTTTGCATAGGGCAGTTTGTGTGTTGAGTTGGAGGGGCTTGAATGATGTCTGCTGTTTGGTATTTATAATAGCAAGCCTACTTCTGATCGCATCAAAACTATATTCGAATTAGGACTCCTTATCCCAATCCAATCTTATCTCGGCCAGTCCTACTCCTATTAGGACTTTGAACTCAACCCCTTATCAGGCCGCATTCAAACCCAAGTTTTCAGCGTCCTCATCCTGCCGAGACTCTTTCTTGTATCAGGATTCAACTCCCCCATCCTTCCGTCTCGCAATGGGACTCACCCACTTCCTCTTTATCTGGAGTACTTCACTTCCTAATAGGACACGGCCGACCTTGGCCATGCAGCCCATGAACCAGATGACTCCCTAGCGACCCTTGAGCAAGGCTTCCAGGCCAAGAAAAAATTCTAAACTCGGCCCAAACCAGTATTTCGGGCCTAAACAAAAACCCATCAAGAAATCTTGGTCATCCGCCTACACAGGGACTGCAACGTCGTCTTGATTCACCCCAACATCAAAAAATTTCAACATATATAAAAAATGTGATATTCTTTTCAACATATTTGTATATATTCGTTCATGCACTTGAAATTTTATGTTTGATTATTAGATCATATCAAGCTCCATTCATGCCCACTTCTATTCCTAAGAGCCTGTCTTATGTCAATGGCGACAACGGAGGCTAAACCTGAAGCCAAACCAGAACCAAAAGAAATTGAAGAGAGTTCTGAACCTCTTCTCAAATACACGGTAATTAAAACTTGAAAAAAAAATTATGGGCACCAATAACAAAAGATTATGACTTTCACATGTTTATATCATCTTCTTCAAATTCTGTCCTAAAATTGAAATTATGAATCCTTATAAACAATCCTCAGGGAAGACATCTTCCCGATATGCTTCGCCACATGCACTTGTATTGAAGCTGGAAGATGGGACGGGTCTTCTCCTCCCCTCACAATCTGAAAATGCCTCTCTCAATTGAATAAAGAGTGAACACTGCCAATCTTTTGATAACTATGAACTTATGTACAAAAATTTAGCTTCCAAGCATCTCTATCTTTTGAACAGTGAGTAATTAAACACTCTCAATCTTTTGATAACTATGAGCACTGCCAATTTCTATAAATCTAGCGTCAATAATTTATATTTTCTAAATGTATATATTATCAAAACATTTTAAGCACTCGCAGCAATGCGCATGGCAGTTTTGCTAGTGATTATTATGAAACGAATTATTATAGGAGAAGATAAGATAAGACTACATGATTTTTGGAGTTTTTTTTTTATATTAATTTGTGAATTAAATGATAAATTAAGTAAATGAAATATTAAAAATTAATAAAAGAATGTTTGATCAAAAGCCTAAAAGCATAACAATTAGTATTACGGTCTATTGGTAATTTTCTGCTAAACTTATGATACGGATTGTTAAAAAAAAAAAAAAAAAAAAAAAAAACTAAAAGCTATAGAAGTTTGATATAAATAAATTCAAAATTGAACCACCTATATCAAAACGCCTCTTACAAATTACTTGGAGAGCCAAAGCGTTACAACAACAGCGACTAATACTAGGAATCCCTCGGCTACAAGGCTTACAAACAGCTTAAAAATGAGAATACAAACAACAAGGAGCTCAAATTCTTAATTTTTTTCATTTCCAACTTCTTTTTTTGGCTACTCCGACCTGTAGTTCCTCCCGACTTGATGGTCTCGACATCTTGAGCATACAGCAGGCTGATCCCACACTTTTTTCACCTTTGATCCCACAACGTTGAACTCAAAACAGGCCTCGGTGACAAGTTTGTAAAAAGAAGTGGAGCGATTTAAATTTGCTCCCTCTCCAAGTGCAAGCGCACTATACCGCACAAATATGTGACCGAATTCCGAATAAGTAATCACTCTCTCTCCTTCATTAAAAGGATAATGGGAAGGATAAATGGTTTTATGGCTTTCACCACTAATAGTTTTAAAATTGCACGAGCATCCAAACATCAGATCTTTACGGTAAGTATATTTATGGAGAACAACAGATTGAGCGAAACCCAAAACATCTGTACAATACCAATTTCGAGGAAGCTTGATAGTTATCGAAGATCCTTCATTTTGATGGCAGAACCAATTTGGAATTTCATTTCCTGCACATACAGTGCTAACTGAAGTCCGAGCAGAGACGGTGCTACCTAAAGTCCGACAAGAGGTAGGGATAAATGAAGTCATTTCCTGTAACATCGATGCATGGAAATCAAATAAATTATTCAACACGTGAAAAAATGGCATAAAGGAGATATGAAAGTGTGTGCTAGTGCGTGCGTGGGTGAGAGGGAGAGGGAGAGGGAGAGGGAGAGAGAGACCATGACAATTTCTTCTTCTTTATGTTGCTAAGTTTTCAATGGCCCAGTTGCCACTCGCATAATTCTTAACTGTGTGTCAGCCATTATATTAGTCCTTGCATTTTCATCCAAGTTTAGGCAATCAGCAAAGTTAAAACACCCTCGAAACAATTCATCTTTATCCCAAGCTTGTGTGAGTGAATTTCTTGAACTTGAAACTGTCTTCAGTGAAGTGCAGCCACTTGCTTCAAGACAACATAGCACTGGGAGCTCTGGTAAGCATTTTAGGACCTGTTTGGTATCCTATTTGAAATTTTTTATCATTTCTCAAAACATTTCTTAAGAACATTTCTTGAAAACAATTTTCTTTAAGACTAAAAAACTTGATTGGTTTGTGATTTAAAATTTTTAAATCTTACGACTTAAAGTAGACAAAAAGAGAGAGAGAAAGAGGTGAGAGGATGAAAGAAAGTAAGAGATGATTAAAGGAAAGAGAAAGAAGAGAGATGATCGGACGAGATAGAGAGGAAGATGAGTGAGAGAAAAAACCGAGATAATGAAGAGAGCGGATTAGATGAGAGACGAAAAAAAAAAAAGAGAGAGAAAGAAGAAAAGAGAGAGAGATTTGGAGTGAGAGGGGATGAAGGAGAGAAAATAAAGGAGTGAGTTTAAGTTTAAAAGCTCTAAAAACTCATTTTTTATGTTTTTAGAGAATATATATATTTTTGAGTTAATCTTGAGTTCATTTTTTTAAAATAGTCCTACCAAACAAGTTTTTAAGGCCTAAAACTTGAAAATTGTTTTTGAGTTTAAAAAGTTAGATTCAAGTAGAGTACCAAACAGACCCTTAGACTTCTGCAGTTTCTAGACTCAGCCACCTAAGCTTGTCAAGATCTTTAAAATAAGAAGGAATTCGAACCAATCTTTTACAGCCATAAAGCGCTATATGCTCAATTTTTTTACTGCGAGAGAGATCTGGAACTTCAGTCAGATGCGTGCAATAACTTAGTTCAATCACTGTTAAGTTCCCAAGATTCTGTAACAAATTAAAGAGAAATGGAAAGAAAAACATTATTGACTTCGGCCGAATAGGTTTCCAGAGGCACCGTAGTTGATACAAAGAACAAAAGTAAGCATATATATACTTCTATAAAAAATAAAAAAAATAAAAACATAGAAAAAAGAAGAGGAAGCATATATATACCTGGTTTTTACTCCAAAGTTTTGCCCCAACAAAGCTGCCGGGCATTCGAAGCTCAACAAGATTTTGTGGAGAAAAATTTGATGGAAGAGATTTCAACGGGTATTCCTGCCAGTAAAGATACCTGAGAGAATTGGGAAGAGACTGAAGACCTTGAGAAAGGTCCAGATTGTTGTTGCATTCGCCAATTTTGTACCAAACTTAAAGCCATCCCTGTAGAAGACTCTTAGACAAGGATCATGAATCATCAACAATCTTAAATTAGACATCTTCTTGAAGGGTGATCCGCATAATTCCAACCGTGTAATGTTAGACGTGTCAAAGGATATGCATTGAACTGTTGAAGTTCCCTGGAAATCAACAGAAAATAGTACAATGAGAATAAATGTACAACAAAGATTACTAAAAACTACTTTTGTTGACATATGCTTATAAAAAAATGAGTTTCCATGGTTCCGTCATAGAAAGTTCATGATTTTTGGTTCTTACCGTATCATTCCCCAGTACTTGATAGACATCAGCAGCAGCCCACAACCTATTACATTTTCCTGGCTCGTCTCCTGACGCTGGTAATTCTGTCGCTTAGTATATCCGCCACTGCACCCATTTTCTGTCGGATTTTGCTTAATATCCGACAATAATGGTTGTTTTTTGTCGGTTATAATAGCGACATTATTAAATGGTTTTGTAGTAGTGTTATTATGAAACGAATTATTATAGGTGAAGATAAGATAAGACTACATGATTTTTGGAGTTTTTTTATATTAATTTGTGAATTAAATGATAAATTAAGTAAATGAAATATTAAAAATTAATAAAAGAGTGTTTGATCAAAAGCCTAAAAGCTATAGCAATTAATACTACAATCTATTGGTATGTATTTGCTAAACCCATGATATCGATAGTTAAAAGAAAAAAAAAAGTCAAAAGTTATAGATGTTTGATATAAAAAATTCAAAATTGAACCACCTATATCAAAATAAATTACTTGGAGAGCCAAAGCGTTAAACAACAGAGACTAATACAAGGAATCCCTCGGCCACAAGGCTTACAAACAGCTTAAAAGATGAGAATACTAACAACAAGGAGCTCAAATTCTTAATTTTTCATTTCTAACTTCTTTTTTTGGCTACTTCAACCTGTAGTTCCTCCCAACTTGATGGTATCAACATCTTGAGCATACAGCAGGCTGATCCCACACCTTTTCACCGTTAATCGGTCGCCGAAGTGGGCATCCCCAGCGTTGAACTCAAAACAGGCTTCAGTGACAAGTTTGTAAAAAGAAGTGGAGCGATTTAAATTTGCTCCCTTCCGAAGTGCAAACGCACTATACCACACAAATATGAATTCGAACGGCAAATAAGAAAGCTTCCCCTCTCCTTCAGTAAAAGGAATAAAGGAAGGATAAATGACTTCATGACTTTGGCCACTATTAGTTTTGAAATTGCACTTGCATACAATCTTCATGAAACCCAAAGAAAGGAAAAAAGGTATGGCATTGTCAGCGACAACAAGAGAGAAAGCGAAACCCAAAAAATCTGTACCATACCAATCTGGAGGAAGCTTGATAGTTATCGAAGATCCCTTATTTTGATGGCAGAACCAATGTGGAATTTGATTTCCCACACATATAGTGCTAACTAAAGTCTCATCAGAGATTTCCTGTAACATCGACGCATGGACATCAAATAAATTATTCAACACGTGAAAAAATGGCATGAGGGAGATATGAAAGTGTGCCTGTGTGTGCGTGCGTGCATGTGAGAGAGAGAGAGAGAGAGAGAGAGACCGTGTTTTGGTGATCAGCAAAAGGAAAACGCCCTCGAAACAATTCATATTTATCCCCAGCTTGTGTGAGTGAATTCACTGGCGCAGTAGCCACTCGCATAATTCTCAACCGTGTGTCCGTCATTATATTGGTCCTTGCATTTTCATCCAACTTTGTGCACTCACCAAAATGAAAACGCCCTCGAAACAATTCATATTTATCCCAAGCTTGTGTGAGTGAATTTCTTGAACTGGAAACTGTCTTCAGTGAAGTGCAGCCCTCTGCTTGAAGACAACGTAGCACTGGGAGCTCTGGTAAAAATTTTATACTTGTGCACCATCCCAGATTCAGACACCTAAGCTTGTCAAGATGTTTAAAATAGGAAGGAATTCGAACCAATTTTGTACAGCCGTAAAGATCTATATGCTCAATTTTTGGACTGCGAGAGAGATCTGGAACTTCAGTCAGATGCTTGCAAAAACATAGTTCAATCACTTTTAAGTTCCCAAGATTCTGTAACATATTAAAGAGAAATGGAAAGAAGAACATTATTGACTTCGGCCAAATAGATTTCCAGAGGCACCATAGTTTATACAAAGAACAAAAGTAAGCAAATATACTTGTATTAAAAAAAAATTGAAAAACAGAAGAGGAAGCATATATATACCTGGTTTTTACTCCAAAGTTTTTTCCCAGCAAAGCTGTAGGGCAATCGAAGCTCAACAAGATTTTGTAGAGAAAATTTTGTTGGAAGAGATTTCAACGGGTATTCCTGCCAGTAAAGATACCTGAGAGAATTGGGAAGAGACTGAAGACCTTGAGAAAGGTCCAGATTGTTGTTGTACCTCTTGCCAAAGCGAGGAACATATAATAAGTATTTCACTAATTTTGAACCAAAATCAAAGCCATAGTTGTACTCGACTCTTAGATGAGGATCATGAATCATCAAAAATCTTAAATTAGACATCTTCTTGAAGGGTGATCCACATAATTCCAACCGTGTAATGTTAGACGTGTCAAAGGATATGCATTGAACTGTTGAAGTTCCCTGGAAATCAAGAGAAAATAGTATAATGAGAATAAATGTACAACAAAGATTACTAAAAACTACTTTTGTTGACATAAGCTTATACAAAATGAGTTTCCGCTGTCCCCTGTCGTAGAAAGTTCATTATTTTTTATTCTTACCGTATCATTCTCCAGTACTTGATAGACATCATCAGCTGCCCACAACCTATTACGTTTTCCTGGCTCGTCCCTGCATTGTTCACGAACAATTGTCCGGCCCATTTCTTGCAGCAAATCATGCATCTCTAAGTAATTCGTCTCTGAAATTGATATGAGAGACTTGTCAATGAGAATTTGGATTCCCGTCACGAAGAAACCCCGACTATCTAATATTCTTTTTGCAGTATAAACATCTGCCCCTTTCAGGAAGCATGCAATGTCAAGAAAGCATTCCTTCTCATTTTCTTCTAATCCATCATAACTAAGTCTCAACACATTCTGAATTTTTTCGCTAGGAAATTTTTTCAATCTGTTCAATTCTTCATCCCAGTCTTCTTCTGTATTGCAGCGACGGAATAAGGCACCCAAAGTTTTAAGAGCCAATGGAATGCCTTGAATATAATCTATCACCTTTCTTGAAAACTCTGTATAAACTGTCGTAGGAGACTTATTTTTCAGAGCATGCAAATGAAAGAGCTGAAGAGCGCCATCATGTTTCAATCCCTTGACCTCGTAAATTTTGTCATCATCAACCTTTTCATCGAGTAAGCTCCGATCTCGAGTTGTTATAATGATTCTACTTCCGACACCAAACTTAAGATCATCTCCAACAAGAAGTTCTAATTGCCTTGAATCATTCACGTCGTCAAGAACAATGAGTACCTTTGTACGATAGAGCCTCTCTTTAAGAAGCTCTGATCCTATAGATGGAGTGTTAATATTTATACTTTCATCATCAAAAATCTCACGGAGAAGTTTATTTCGTAAGTTATATATTCCGTCTTTTCCTTCGGAATTTTCTCTAACATTTTTAAGAAAACAACAAGCTTCAAACTTGGAAGAGAATCGGTGATATACAACATCAGCAAGGGTGGTCTTGCCAATACCACCCATGCCCCAAATACCTACATTGCAAACAACGGGTGAATCAAGGCATAGTAACGATTCAATTTGCTCAACTTTGGTTTCAATTTCAACTAGGCCCTTTAAATTACTTGAGCTTTTGCAATCCAATTTGTTCAATATAACTTGGACAAGTTTCTCAATGGAATCGGCCTCTGTCCTGGAAAATATAAGTAACCACGAAGGAAAAAAAATAGTTACTAAGTCCAGCATTAATGAATCTTGTTTGAAACAAAGGTCACAAGTAAAAAATTCTGCAAGACTTGCAAAGTTAGTTACCCGGCTTTGTTTGAATAATCATAACCAGATAGGTTGGCAGCTTTCTCCAAAGCATCCCTCCACTCAAGCACCTTGTCCATACAGTCCTTGAAACGTTCTTCAAGCTTGGCAAATGCATCTGCATAACTCCCCTGTTGTTTTCGTACATCCTGTGGACTGATGTCGTAAAAAACGGGTATAACAAACTGTCCATCCCTTTCCTTGCATCCTAGTATATGCACGAGTTCATCCAGACACCATGTGGAAGAAGCGTAGTTTTTTGAGAAAATGATCACCGAAAGCTTTGATTTCTCAATAGCTTCTAGAAGGGCAGGTCCGATTTCATCCCCTCTCTCAAGTTTGTAATCTATGTAGGTGTCAAGTTTCTTTCGAAGTAAAGCAGCACGAAGGTGGCTGGTGAAAGTGTTGCGGGTGTCCTCACCTCTGAAACTAAGAAACACATCATACTTTCTTGGAGATGACGAGATAGCAGCAGCAGAGGAAGAGGAAGAAGCCATACTAATAACCTGCAAACCCCACTATTTATATTTCATAACCTGCAATCCATCCATATATATTTTTCATAACCTGCAAATCCATCCGGATCTATTTCATAAAATATACACACATGTATATTCATTAGGGGTCAGTTTAACTATGACAAAATATGAAATTATTTATTTAATTAAGCCAAAATTCCCTATATACAACTGACATACATCTCAGTTAATTCGAATCTCCTTCCCCAATATAATCACTTCTATCAACAAAAAAAGAAAAAAAACAATTTTTCTATCTTGGTGGGCTTCATAAACATTCTGAGGGACCAAAAAGTCAGCACAAATTAACAGTCGCTATACAATATTATAAGAAATGTAAGAGAAGACTATAATTATATGGTAATTAATTCTCCAAGTGTAATTAAGTCAGTGAGAGTACCTCTGAATCAAGAAAGAAATTGATTAGGAAATATTATGATCTAGAAAGATCGAATATGAAAGACTGATCAACTTGAAGCTTTTCCAGCACCCTGACGAAAATAATCCAGCGCATGAGAGAAATATAGAAAGAAACAAGTTGGAAGAGAGATCATGTTGTTTCTAACTTGGCTTGTATGGGTTGTTGACTTACGCTGGTGTGGGACAAGTCTAACCATACGTACGAATTGCTGTTGGCAAAAGATTATTATTATTATTTTTTTGGTAAAATCCTTTCCGTAGAAAGGAACAAAATTTTATTCCCGCATTAATTAACAACAAAGGCCCATATACACATAAACAAAACAAACAGAGGCCACCTAAGCTAACCTAAAAGAGCCCAACCAAGGGCCCAAATCTAGACACAGAACAAAAGAAAATTCTGGATTCCTTCTACCACCACTGCAATGGTATTTCCCAATCAATCCGAATCGATTTCCCCAGCAGACACCAAAAATCCTACTAAGCAGCACCATGGAGATTAAATGGAGGAAAATCTCATCATCCAGCCACGATCGACGTGCCAATCGCAGCTAGAAATTGAAAAAAGCCTATGGATTTACCACGAACAACACTGTCAACAAAGGTAGACAAAGAGAAGGAGGTGGTGTTGTAAACACCTGAGCCGGCGTGACCACCAGAACTCTACGCACCCTCTCGAATGATGCCAACAAATTGCGTTGAAAACTGACTGCAGACTAGAACGAAATTGGTCGAGGAAGATGGACGCCCGTGAGGTCTGAAGAACATGTAAATCGGGACAAGATAGCAAGGGGTAAAGGCAGCAAAATGAACAAAAAGTTGAAACTTAGATAAAAAGGCAAGATCTTCCACCGACCCATGCCACAGCGAGGGCCGGTGCAGGTCACTGAAGCTGATATCGAAGTGTTCAAAGCAAACTAGAAGGGATATGATTTCAAGAAGAAGGATTTGATTGATCTTTACAGCCAGTGCAAGGGGAATATGAATAGGTATTAACTTTATTTATCACTGCATTTATCTTTTTGGTCATTTGGATTCCTGTTTCTGTTTGATACTTGCAGACTGTTCTATTCAATTATAGGTTATGATACTAAACTCAATTCACACCGTTTCAAGGAAATTCTTATGAGCCAATAGCTATAGGTGCACATATGTTTATTAAGCTTCAGTTTCATAGTGAAATTTCTGGGATTTTGGTTCATGTGGTTGAAGGATTACATGGATTTCGAATGATTCATTGTACATAGTCATTTTAGTTTCAGTTATTACATTACATTTGCTCATTTCGTGGATTATATCTTTATGTTAGAAGCAAATCTGTGCTTATTGTCAAAATATGAATTCATTCTTTTAAATCATTATTATATCTAAATGAAGTCTCTGTCTCTTTTATCTCTAATAAAAAAGGAAGAGAAAATTCCAGTCCTTCTACCACAAATTTAAGTCAATGTTACTAGGAATCAAATTTTTCTGAGTTCAGTCCTGGCTTGCAAACCATGGCCGATTGGTTCTTAAAGATATTTAAAATAGAACCACAGGTGATAAGAGGGGCCTTATTTTGAAGAAGCTGAGATCCCCTCAACCCTTACAATCAATAAAAGGACATGATATGCAAGGTGAAAGAATTGGCAAAAGTTCAAAGGTAACATTCCTTCTCTAACCACAAAACTACATTCAACTTTGTAAAACACATGTCCGTTAGTCCTTATATATAATCTTGTTTCCTCAAATTTGTTCAATGGCATGATTGTTTGATCCTTTATTAAATAGTCATCAAGAAATGTTGGAACTTTTAGTAGTAGTGATTTCTTTTGAATTTTTGTTATTTTATTTTTCAAGCCCTGAATTTTGTGAGAACCGTCTACTCTGTACATACACCAGATACTCCTGATAGTTCAAATAAACTACCTTCCCAAACACTGGTATTTAGGTTTTTTATTGGTATATGTAATGCTACCAGTGAGTTCTATAACTTTACTAATATTTATTTGCAGTGCAAGTTAAATTGTTGGTTTTCTGTTTGTCAATGCATTTGCTTTTCTACTCTATACCTTGCATTAGAGGTTGCCATGTCAAGTGAGTTCAAGTTCTGCTTAATACACAAGGGTTGTTTTTAAGCTTAGTCGCCAATTTGTATGCTTAATACACAAGGGTTGTTTTGGTGGCAGTTAGGTTAGTGATAAATTAATTCGAATCATGTGGCATGAACTTAAAGCTCTGTTAGGTAAAGTGGGCTCTTTAGCCCAAAGTTGCTTGCTTTTGGTAATTTTTGGAATTGTGCTTCTAAGTTGTTTTTCAAGCTTTTGGCCATACTAAATGGAGCTAAATCGAACTTTTTTGTTGCATTGTATTTGCTTTCCTAAATCGATTGTTTTTTTGTTGAAAAATGTGAATGGGTTTTGTAGATCAAAGTTTTTAAGGGCGAAAATTATGTTTCAAATTTTAGATATGAATATTACACATTCTAGGTGTTGAATTCATCTTTGTTTTGGTGTATTGTGGTTTTGAATGTCATTTAGTGCAGTATAGCCTTAACTTAAATGTAGTTTTGTATATCTTAAGTACTCATTTGGATTTTGAGCAGTAAGAGAGAGTTTAGCAACTATTTGAGGAAATGCTAAGAAGTTTTTTGAAATGGCTAGAGTTTGAGATTCTCATAATAAGGAAGCTCCTATAAGTTTTTGGTTTTTTGTGTTGATTCGAACAAATTTCGGTTTTTATATTTATTAATTTTTGTTGTGTGAGTAGTATTTATTAGGCTTGATGTTTTTTGAAACACCAGGTGGTTTGGAGACGTTTGAAATCATAAGAAGACTCGAAGATTTCAGCCAGGTTTGAATCAAAGCACCAAATGAATTCTTCTTCCAGCTGATGATTAAATGTTCCCAACTTTTTTAGTTGTATAAAGACTTGGGTAGATAGGAATTTGTTTTTACTCATGTGTTTCACTAATTCTTTGGTAATAGATAAATCTTTGTGAACAGTCTTCTGCTTCTATCAGTACCCATGGTAAGTTCTTATCAATTTACTTTTAACAGTCAGGTCATTTGGGACCAAATGTTCTTTTTCAACTTATGCTTGGTTTACTCTTCTTTTGCAGCCTATTTTTTTCACACATTTAGTCTTCAGTAGATGGGCTAAGGAATTCCCACGTGGCATTGTATCAAATTATCATTGATCGAAGGGTATGGCTTTGTAAGATCATCTTCTGTTCACTTTGATCAAATTATTTGTCAACCGTTTTAGTTTTTTATAATTATGATATTATTTCTTATTTGGCCTTAAGATTAGTGGACTTAAACTTTGTTTATTATCTTTGCAGTAAGAAGAGATAACAATATTAACTTGATAGTAAATGGTCCGTTCTTTTTATTTCTTTTTTTGGTTGCAATGTCCATACTTAGTGTAATTTGTACCTTAAGTTTTACCTTTGTTCCATAATAAATGTGTAAAGATGACCATGTTGTACATTACATAGTTTGGGAATTAGACTAAGTATTTTGATCAATCAGATTAAATATATTTTAGCTTTTCTTACGTCTTAAACTGTCAAGATATAAACTTACGGGTCGTTTACATAAAATTCACAAATCATGACGTCAATTGCAAGTTAGCATATGATCACGTGATGCATAGAGGAACTAAGAATTAATGGACAATTTTATGTATTGGTGCTTAAATTTCCAAGAAGACGATGAGCTCCATTTTCTTTTAAATCTAGATCAAAGCTAGATTAACCTCTCATATGGTACGTAAATTCAATTTGCAAAGAAAGCAATCAATGCTTCTTCTTTTGGTTTTTTGTTTTTTTTGTTTTTGTTTTTTTTTAACAATAATACTAGAACAAGAATAACAGGTTTAATCCTTTGAATGTCATTAAAATTTTATCTCCGATATAAAAAGGTTTTTGCCAATTGTTATTTTTGAAGGTTATGACAATTTATGACATCATCCGGTGTTACTATTGGAGAAGATTGCTGATCAAAATAATAGGTACCTTGCAGTTTTCTTTGAAGTATCTTATTAAATTTATTTAAAAACTGCAAAAATTACTCAATTTCTTTAGCAAGTATAAAATCGTTCTTCTTTAACATTCTTATTTATTTGTACTAACAGCTTCTATTTTTTCAAATCATAACAGAGAAGCATGTACATCATCACAAATAAAACAAAAAAATTGTGAAGCGACAATCAATAAAATTTTCAGGTACTAATTATTATGTGTATAAATACAATTTTAAATTATAATACACCTAATATGAATGCACATGTTTTACGTTTTTTAAACCCACAACGTGTGGGCACTATTACTAGTATATACTAAAGCCGAATGGGAAAAGCACTGTTCCACCGTACAGCTAAGTGGCGAAATTACCCCTTTTACTGAGCAAATCTTCTTCTTTACCTCACTTGCACAGTGAATTGACCAGTTTGCCCATCTTTGATAAGCGTTGCCCAGTGAATACGTGGCTCACTCTCCTCATTCGTTCTCATCCTGTTTCTTACTGCACTGCTTCCTCTGCAGTTTGAACCGCTTCCTTTTTGCTTCACTTCTAACCGAAACCAAAAACAGCTCAACCAAATCATCTCCTCCCTCGCTCACCGCATCTCTCTCTCAAGCTCGCAATCACTGCAAAAAAACTCAAACCAAGAAATCCATTTCCACAATTTCTCTTACAGTCACCGCTTCTCTCTCGCTCACCGCTTCATCGTCAACAAATCCCAACCGCAGCCCCACTACAAACCCATCTGGATGGAAAACCCATCGAGAAATCTTGGTCGTCGGCCTACACCCGGACTGCAACGTCGTTTTGACTCACCCCAGCGTCGGCAAATTTCGACATAAAAAGTGATTCTTTTCAACTTATTTGTATAAATTCGTTCATGCACTTGAAATTTTATGTTTGATTAGTGTATGTTTTCATAATTAGATCATATCAAGCTCCATTCATGCCCACTTCCCGTCTTCTTGATAAAGTTTGTTTGTTTTTAGTTGAGTGTTTGGATTAGTTTCTTAGGGTTAGAATGGAAGAAAATGAAGAGAACTTGGAGATGTGATTGACGGCTTCAAGGCTGTGCAAAATGCAGCAGCCATAAGTTCATTAAGTAATGGAAATCTTGTAGGGTATGGTGCATTGCCAACATCCATACTTCCTTAAGGGAGTGATTGACAAGAGACTTAAACAACCCTTTCATCCGTACTACTCTAGATTAAATCCTAGCCCTTCATTTGGGTTTTAAGTGATGTAATCTGAAGTGTACACTTGTCACTTACACACACATACATTTAAACTAAAAAACTAGCCGTTGGAGGCTAAAACCCTTTCTTCTTTCTTCTTCGATGCAGACCGAAACCATGCTCGGAGCTCCTTGCTGCCTTCGATCCCTCGACTTCAGAAGCTGTTTAGCTTCCAACACTTCTGTCAATGGCGACAACGGAGGCTAAGCCTGAAGCCAAATCAAAACCAAAAGAAATTGAAGAGAGTTCCGAAACTCTTCTCAAATGCAAGGTAATTAAAACTTGAAAAAAAAAATTATGAGCACCAATAACAAAAGATTATGACTTTCACATGTTTATAACATCTTCTAATTCTGTACTAAAATTGAAATTGTGAATCCTTATAAACAATCCTCAGGGAAGGCATCTTCCCGGTATGCTTCGCCACAAGCAGTTGTATTGAAGCTGGAAGATGGGACGGGTCTTCTCTTCCCCTCACAATCTGAAAATGCCTAATAAAGAGTGAACGCTGCCAATCTTTTGATAACTATGAACTTATGTACAAAAATTTAGCTTCCAAGCATCTCTATCTTTTGTATTGGTATATGGTCCAGCCCATGATGAATGTTCTAGATTATTCTAGTAAGCAAGTGAGGTGGCCAGAGCATGCTAGACAATTCTAGTATGTTATCAAGTTGATGGAAGAAGCTAGAAAGTACTAGCTTCCTTGGTTGCAAATGGAAAGATCCATGCACATGTTAAAGAATTCTAGCAAAGTTCAAGTTGGTGGAAGAGTTTAGAAGAATTGTGAAGATTCCATCAACATACAAGATTAGTGTGGATAATTCTAGTTTAGGAAGGTAGTGGAATTATCTAGATATCTCTAGCATGATGTTTCCATGCTTCTTCAAGGTTCCATCCATGCCTATAAAAGGAGAAGGCATCCACACCATTTGTATGAACCAACCAATCAAGAGAGTAGTGAGTAGCAAATGATCAAATCCAAAGCTAGAGTTCCACTCCAAGAGTGAGAGTGTTCCACTACACATTGTGTGAGTGAAGTTTAGAGTGATAGAAAGTATGTGTCATACTTTCTTGTATCCATCAAGCCTTGTTTTTGGTTTGGTAAGACTACTCTTGTTGTACTCATATTTTCCATATAGTGAAGATTGATCCTGGTTTGGTGGACGTAGGCATAAATTGTCGAACCACATAAAATTTTTGGTGTCCATTTTCTACTTTACGTTGTGCATTCTCTATCTTGTAGTACCGACATTCCTAACATTTTGAACAGTGAGCACTTAAACACTCTCAATCTTTTGATGGCTATGAACACTGCCAATTTCTATAAATCTAGGTTCAATAATTTATGTTTTCTGTATGTATATATTATCAAAATATGTTGAGCACTCGCAGCAACGCGCAGAGCACTTTTGTTAGTGATTATTATGAAACGAATTATTGTAGGAGAAGATAAGATAAGGCTACATGATTTTTGGAGTTTTTTTATATTAATTTGTGAATTAAATGATAAATTAAGTAAATGAAATATTAAAAATTAATAAAAGAATGTTTGATCAAAATCCTAAAAATCATAACAATTAGTATTACGGTCTACTAGTATTTCTTGCTAAACTCATCATATCGATTGGTAAAACAAAAAAAAATGCCAAAAGCTATAGACGTTTGATATAAAAAATTCAAAATTGAACCTACTATATCAAAACGCCTCTTATTAATTACTTGGAGAGCCGAAGCGTTACAACAACAGAGACTAATACAAGGAATCCCTCGGCCACAAGGCTTACAAACAGCTTAAAAGATGAGAATACAAACAATAAGGAGCTCAAATTCTTAATTTTTCATTTCCAACTTTTTTTTTTTTGCTACTCCAACCTGTAGTTCCTCCCGACTTGATGGTCTCGGCATCCTGAGCATACAGCAGGCTGATCCCACACTTTTTCACCGTTGATGGGACGCTGAAGTGGGCATACACAGTGTAGAACTCAAAACAGAACTCAGTGACAAGTTTGTAAAAAGAAGTGGAGCGATTTAAATTTGCTCCCTCTCCAAGTGCAAACGCACCATACCACACAAATATGGTACCGGAATGAAAATAAGTAAACCGTCTCCCATCTTCATTAAAAGGATAATGGGAAGGATAAATGGCTTTATGGCTTTCACCACTATTAGTTTTAAAATTGCACGAGCATCCAAGCATCAGATCTTTAGAATCAACCTTGCCACGGAGAACAACAGATAGAGCAAAACCCAAAAAATCTGTACAATACCAATTTCGAGGAAGCTTGATAGTTATCGCAGATCCTTCATTTTGATGGCAGAACCAATTTGGGATTTCATTTCCTGGATATACAGTGCTAACAGAGACGGTGCTACCTAAAGTCCGACAAGTGGTAGGGATAGATGAAGTCATTGCCTGTAACATCGATGCATGGAAATCAAATAAATTATTCAATACGTGAAAAAATTGCATAAAAGAGATATGAAAGTGTGTGCTAGTGCGTGCGTGGGTGAGAGAGAGAGAGAGGGAGGGAGAGAGAGACCATGACAATTTCTTCTTCTTTATGTTGCTGAGTTTTCAATGGCCCAGTTGCCACTCGCATGATTCTTAACTGTGTGTCAGCCATTATATTAGTCCTTGCATTTTCATCCAAGTTTCGGCAATCAACAAAGTTAAAACGCCCTCGAAACAATTCATATTTATCCCAAGCTTGTGTGAGTGAATTTCTTGAACTTGAAACTGTCTTCAGTGAAGTGCAGCCACTTGCTTCAAGATAACATAGCACTGGTAGCTCTGGTAAGAATTTTAGACTTCTGCAGTTTCCCAGATTCAGCCACCTAAGCTTGTCAAGATCTTTAAAATAAGAAGGAATTCGAACCAATCTAAAACAGCCATAAAGCACTATATGCTCAATTCTTTTACTGCGAGAGAGATCTGGAACTTCAGTCAGATGCGTGCAAAAACTTAGTTCAATCACTTTTAAGTTCCCAAGATTCTGTAACAAATTTAAGAAAAATGGAAAGAAGAACATTATTGACTTCGGCCGAATAGGTTTCCAGAGGCACCATAGTTTATACAAAGAACAAAAGTTAGCATATATATACTTCTATAAAAAAACATATAAACAAGAAGAGGAAGCATATATATACCTGGTTTTTACTCCAAAGTTTTGCCACAACAAAGCTGCCGGGCATTCGAAGCTCAACAAGATTTTGTGGAGAAAAATTTGATGGAAGAGATTTCAACGGGTATCCCAGCCAGTAAAGATACCTGAGAGAATTGGGAAGAGACTGAAGACCTTGAGAAAGGTCCAGAATGTTGTTGTACCTCTTGCCAAAGCGAGGAACTTTAAAGAATTTCACCAATTCTGTACCAAACTGAATGCTATAGTTGTACACGACTCTTAGATGAGGATCATGAATCATCAACAATCCTAAATTAGACATCTTCTTGAAGGGTGATCCACATAATTCCAACCGTGTAATGTTAGACGTGTCAAAGGATATGCATTGAACCGTTGAAGTTCCCTGGAAATCAAGAGAAAATAGTATAATGAGAATAAATGTACAACAAAGATTACGAAAAACTACTTTTGTTGACAAATGCTTATACAAAATGAGTTTCCTTGGTTCCGTCATAGAAAGTTCATGATTTTTGGTTCTCACCGTATCATTCTCCAGTACTTGACAGACATCATCAGCAGCCCACAACCTATTACGTTTTCCTGGCTCGTCCCTGCATTGTTCCTGAACAATTGTCCGGCCCATTTCTTGCACCAAATCATGCATCTCTAAGCAATTCGTCTCTGAAATTGATATGAGAGACTTGTCAATGAGAATTTGGATTCCCGTCACGAAGAAACCCCGAATATCTAATATACTTTTTGCATAATAAACATCTTCCCCTTTCAGAAAGCATGCAATGTCAAGAAAGCATTCCTTCTCATTTTCTTCTAATCCATCATAACTAAGTCTCAACACATTTTGAATTTTTTCGCTAGGAAATTTTTTCAATCTGTTCAATTCTTCATCCCAGTCTTCTTCTGTATCGCAGCGACGGAATAAGGCACCCAAAGTTTTAAGAGCCAATGGAATGCCTTGAATATAATCTATCACCTTTCTTGAAAACACCGTATAAACTGTCGTAGGAGACTTATTTTTCAGAGCATGCAAATGAAAGAGCTGAAGAGCGTCACTATGTTTCAATCCCTTGACCTCGTAAATTTTGTCATCAACCACCGTTTCATTGAGTACGCTTCTATCTCGAGTTGTTATAATGATTCTACTTCCGACACCAAACTTAAGATCATCTCCAGCTAGAAGTTCTAATTGCCTTGAATCATTCACGTCGTCAAGAACAATGAGTACCTTTGTACGACTAAGCCTCTCTTTAAGAAGCTCTGATCCTATAGATGGAGTGTCAATATTTGTATTTTCATCACCTACAATCTTAGAGAGAAGTTTATTTCGTAAGTTATATATTCCGTCTTTTCCTTCGGAATTTTCTCTAACATTTTTAAGAAAACAACAAGCTTCAAACTTGGAAGAGAGTCGCGTCGACGGGGATCCCGGTTGCCGAAGTCCCCAGAATGGCGGTGATATCCAGGACGGTGGGACCAATGGGACCAAGAGGAAGAACCATTGTGTTGGTGGCCGAACACCAGAAGCACAGAGTGGCTAGGAGAAGCTCCTTGTCGAGGACGACATCCATGGACGAGAGGAGGATGGCGTCGTAGATGCCGAGGGCCTTCCATTGATCGTCGAAGAGCCGTTCCATTCGAACGACCCAGGCTGCCCAGGTTGTGGTCGTCGAAGGCCAGGAGCCCTGAGGTTTCGCCACGTCCCATTGCGACCATTCAAACCCTTGAAACAAGGGTGTTAGGCAGTGCTCCTGGAGAAGGCCGGTGATGGTCGGCGGTATTGCAGCCTTGAAGAGAGGACCCAGGATCTGGTGCTGAGTGCTCATGTCGTTTTCAAACCGTATAGTCTTGATCGAGCTCCGATCAAGAATCTTCTGATGCTGGTCACATTCTTTGGAAAGCTTGGAGATGAAGGACGCCATTATAAGAAAGAATCACGGCGTAAAAGGATTTTCTGGGTTGGGGGTTTGAAGACGAAGACTTGGAATAAAGGAATGCACTAGAGAGCAATGGCAAGGGATTTCAGAAAATTTTGGAAGCGTAAAGTACAAATGAGAGAATTTCGGTATTTATAGGGTTGTGGAGGGAAGAGCAATCGTTCGAAATTCAAAACAAAGGGCAAAATCGACCGGAGGAATCGTTGATCATGATTAACATTTGGGAAATGCGGTTGAGAAGACCGACGGTTTTAGGTTTTGGGGGCGCACGATCGCGTGTGACGGCGAAGTTAATGACGAAAGACGGTTCGACGCCTGCACGATGACAGGTGGGCTCACGGACTGAGGTAGTGGCTCACGGATTGAGATAGTGGTCATAATGGCAAGACGGTTCGGGCAGGCGCACGCTTCAGACGTCATTATTGGGGATTGGCCATGTTAGAGGATGCCACGTGGCGAGTGGTTTAGCAGGATCAAGATCGTGCGATCGTGTTCAATAAATGCGCCTTGGAACTCGGGTATTAGGATTCTGAGTGATAGATTCGCTTCTTCAAGGCCGAAACTCGGCCGAAGGTTTCAGGCCGAGGACCTCAGAAGCGAGGGGGCAATGTTTGGGCCCAAAATAACAGTTTGGGCCGAGGGAGGAATCAATCTCGGCCCGGGAAGCCGTACGGCGAAAGGATCATGGAGCGTTCAGCTCATGGGCTTCCAAGCCTAGGTCGGTTAAATCAGAATGCAAGTCGAGTCCTAATACAATAGGGACTCTCGATGAGATCAGTAAACTAGAAGGCGAATCCGGCTCAGTTAAAGACTAGATTCGTAGTCCTAGCAGAGATAGGACTGATCGAGGTAATCCGGAGAAGGAAACCTAGTTCGAATAGGATTGGAATTCGGACTCGGTGTTCTGCTACTATAAATACAAGACATTCAGCAACGGAAAAGGTCTCCAATTCAACACACAAAATTGCCCTGCGCAAATTCTCACAACTTGTGATTTTTCTTTTTCCTTTTTCGCTGACACATCTTCCGTTGGCATCAACAGCACTGTGGAAGCAACCGGTGATATCTTAAGTCGGCATAGATAGCTCTGTCACCGTAGAGTCAGTCGGTCTCGCAGTATCTTCCGTTGGCATCAACAGCACTGCGGCGAGAACGATTGATTACCTATCCAAGTCTCGGTCGAGAAGGGTTTCTAAATCCTTATTGGTCGAGGTCATTTCATCAGCCTTCTCGGCGAAGTGAGGTGTTACCGTTATTACATTCGGCACATTGAAAGCCGAATTTGATATTGAACTTCGTAAGAATAGTAACCTTGTCTTCAGGTTCGTGAGCCCAAGAGGCCGAGACGTGTTCCTTTCTCGGCCGCAATCGCAAGACGCAGAAGTCAGTGACGCGACCCAACGCAACACCAACAAATTTACTCCTCGGCCGAGCTCGGCCGACGAGTTGGCACGCCCCGCATTCACCGAAGGACGTAGTTAGCTCATTAATTACTCGGCCTGCGCGCCACGTAGGCTTTGTAGTTTCTAGGGTCAACAGGTTCCTGGTGAGATTTACCACTTTCTTGATTTTATTCTTATGTTATTTTGGGTTTTGTTTATAGCCTCCGATTCTACATGTGGCTATTTAATTTTGTTTAGTTTTCAGTGTCAGGGAACTGTAGCTTATTATTTTTCTTGAGCTTTCTTTTCAGCGTTTGAAGGCCTCTGTGCTGAGGCTCAATGATAACAGTGGTGAGTTTCCTTTTCAGAGACTCGTTCTTCCCAGTAATCAAGCTTTATTGAGTGATTTATCTGCTTAATTTGGGGTTGGGGTTGGTTTTTTTCTGTCTCACCAAGCACTTAATTTCCTCCGCTTCATGCATACTGCAAAGTCCCCACGAATTTGTTGTTGACCCATCTGGGTTGATCATGTCTTCACTGGTCATGATTGCAGTTTTGTCAAGGATTCTGAAATTTAGTAAATTGCAACTTTTTGGTGAGCGAAAACATATGTCAATTATTTAGGTCTGTTAGGGTTTTTGGGCTGGTTTTTTTATTGCCGAGTTTTATACAACATAGATAGTGAAGCTAGAGGTAATTGAGGAATATTTAATGGTGTGGTAGATATTTCTCAGCAAAATTGAGAGAGTAGTTATATTTTATTTAAATATTTGTATAGTTTTTGGAAGAGGTTAAGTCTATGGTACTCAAGATCTTCAGAGACCGATGAGAATTACCAATCTGCTGCTACTCTAAACCTTCTCAGGGTCTCACTTTTACCATTTTAGAACTTAGATTAGTGATAAATTAATTCGAATCATGTGGCATGAACTTAAAGCTCTGTTTGGGAAAGTGGGCTCTTTACCCCAAAGTTGCTTGCTTTTGGTAATATTTGGAATTGTGCTTCTAAGCTGTTTTTCAAGCTTTTGGCCATACTAAATGGAGCTAAATTTAACAACTCTTTTGTTGTATTGTATTTGCTTTCCTAAATCGATTGTTTTGTTGTTGAAAAATGTGAATGGGTTTTGTAGATCAAAGTTTTTAAGGGAGAAAATTATGTTTCAAATTTTAGATATGAATATTACACATTCTAGGTGTTGAATTCATATTTGTTTTGGTGTATTGTGTTTTTGAATGTCATTTAGTGCAGTATAGCCTTAACTTAAATGTAGTTTTGTATATCTTAAGTACTCATTTGGATTTTGAGAAGTAAGAGAGAGTTTTGCACGTATTTGAGGAAGCTCCTATAAGTTTTTGGTTTTTTGTGTTGATTCGAACAAATTTCGGTTTTTATATTTATTAATTTTTGTTGTGTGAGTAGTATTTATTAGGCTTGATGTTTTTTGAAACACCAGGTGGTTTGGAGACGTTTGAAATCATAAGAAGACTCAAAGATTTCCGCCAGGTTTGAATCAAAGCACCAAATGAATTCTTCTTCCAGGTGATGATTAAATGTTCCCAACTTTTTTAGTTGTATAAAGACTTGGGTAGATAGGAATTTGTTTTTACTCATGTGTTTCACTAATTCTTTGGTAATAGATAAATCTTTGTGAACAGTCTTCTGCTTCTATCAGTACCCATGGTAAGTTCTTATCAATTTACTTTTAACAGTCAGGTCATTTGGGACCAAATGTTCTTTTTCAACTTATGCTTGGTTTACTCTTCTTTTGCAGCCTATTTTTTTCACACATTTAGTCTTCAGTAGATGGGCTAAGGAATTCCCACGTGGCATTGTATCAAATTATCATTGATCGAAGGGTATGGCTTTGTAAGATCATCTTCTGTACACTTTGATCAAATTATTTGTCAACCGTTTTAGTTTTTTATAATTATGATATTATTTCTTATTTGGCCTTAAGATTAGTGGACTTAAACTTTGTTTATTATCTTTGCAGTAAGAAGAGATAACAATATTAACTTGATAGTAAATGGTCCATTCTTTTTATTTCTTTTTTTGGTTGCAATGTCCATACTTAGTGTAATTTGTACCTTAAGTTTTACCTTTGTTCCATAATAAATGTGTAAAGATGACCATGTTGTACATTACATAGTTTGGGAATTAGACTAAGTATTTTGATCAATCAGAGTAAATATATTTTAGCTTTTCTTACGTCTTAACTGTCAAGATATAAACTTACGGGTCGTTTACATAAAATTCACAAATTATAACGTCAATTGCAAGTTAGGATATGATCCCGTGATGCATAGAGGAACTAAGAATTAATGGACAATTTTATGTATTGGTGAACACGTACACAAAATGGGTGTAGCGGAGATGAGGATGCTTCGTTGGATGTGTGGGCACACGAGAAAGGATAAGATTAGGAATGAGGATATCCGGGGTAAAGTAGGAGTAGCCGAAATTGAAGGAAAGATGAGAGAAAATCGGTTACGGTGGTTTGGACATGTGCAAAGAAGGCCTACTGACGCTCCGATTAGAAGATGCGACTATGGGACAGAGGTTCAGGGCCGAAGGGGTAGAGGAAGACCTAGGAAAACTTTGGAAGAGACTCTAAGAAAAGACTTAGAGTACTTGGATCTAACGAAGGACATGACACAGGATCGAGCACAATGGCGTTCTAAGATTCATATAGCCGATCCCACTCAGTGACTTGGATTTTCCAAGTCTCCAACCAAGAAGTTTTCCTCACTCGGGAAATTAAGGGAACACTACCCCAACCTACATGCTCCACTCAGAAAGCTTCAACATACAAGCTTCAACAAAAGAAAATTCAAAGAACTTAGCGAAGAAGGCTTTGGTGTATTTAACACAATACGTTGAAATGAAGGAAAGCTTATTTATTGATATCCCCGATAAGCTACAAATATGTACATATACATGAGTCAAAATAAACACACAAGAGGGAGCCTTCACAAAGGTTGCTTAGGAGAAGTCTCAGCAGTCGGTAGAGCCCCAGAAAGAGAAGGCACCGGAGGGGGATCATTTGGAGCCTCAGTACTGGACAGAACCCTAGAAGGAGGAGGCATCAGAGGTTGATCATTTGGAGCTTCATTACGCGGTACAGCCCCAGAAGACGAAGGCGATAAATGCCTTTGGAACAAACCCACAAATCTCTGATGATCAAGTAAAACCTGACCATCAGTTTCCTTCATCTGGTCAAGCTTCCTCTTCATGTTTGTAGCATAGTCATGTGCGAGCCGGTGCAACTGTTTATTCTCATGCTTGAGCCCTCTAATCTCCTGTTTGAGACTCATCACTTCAGCCGCCAATGATTCAACTTGGCGGGTTCGAGCAAATAGGCGTTGTGCCATATTAGACACAGAACCTGCACACTGAACACTGAGAGCCAGCGAATCCTTAACAGCTAACTCATCAGACCGTTTGGAAAGTAGTCTGTTATCTTTGGGAGTGAGAAGGTTCCTGGCCACCACCGCAGCGGTCATATCATTCTTCATCACGGAATCCCCAACGGTAAGATGACCAGTTGGGGAGACGAAGGATGGGCGCCATATGTTGTCTGGAGAAGGCGGGGCTGCCTCTTCAACAAGGTTCAAGTCAAAACGACGGTCGGAGGGGCCAGACATTTTCAAAGGTGTTGAAGAGAGAAGAGGTCGGACAAATCAAGATCTTAGAAGTGCAAGAATGAAGCTTCTACTGGTGGAGATTCAAGTGTGCTTTGGAACTTAATGCCAGCCCCTATAAAAATCTGCACTCGACGGAGCTTCAGAAATCAAAGAGGCGCCTGCTCAGAAATCGAAGAGGCGTTTGCTTCCTCAAAAGTTGGGCTGCTTAGAGATCACGAGGGTTGATCTCAGAAATCGAAGAGCCGTTTGCTTTCTCAAAAGTTGGGCTGCTCAAAGACCACGAAGGCCGATCTCAGAAATCGAAGAGGCGCTCGCTTTCTCAAAAGCTGGGCTCCCTAGAGACCACGAGGGCCGATCTCAGAAATCGAAGAGGCACCTACTTTTCCAGCCTTGTCAGCACCTGTCACACGCACACTCAGCTTTGCGGAAATTATGGGCATTCTGTCAAAGACTTCTGGGGAAGTAGAAAACACATGAATCTTACTGTTCAATCACCCACTTCCCACACGCAACAATAGCTCATGGGTACCACAGATAACTTTGCCAAAGTTCTCTGCCAAAGTTGAGCACGTGAAGCTTGCAGCTCCCACTACATCGCTCTGACCAAGAAGGGTAAAAGAATAGCAAAGAAACAGCACTAACAAAGTTTAGACCCATAAATTTTGAAGGTCTAGCTACCATATTATTACCCACAAGGGTAAAGGAACAGTACCACTGCTGGATAATTGGAAAGTCCATGTATGTCAACCTCTGTGCTTCGTGGCAAGGTAGACTAGCAAACATGCCCAACCTTTACTCACATTCGAGAAAACACTCCCAATAAAATTGCTTGCTCCAAAATCGAAGAGGCACCGTCCTCCGAATCTAAAGAGCCAGACTCCCAACATGACTACTTTCTTAAAAATCGAAGAGAGGGTAAAGGAACAGTACCATTGCTGGATAATTGGAAAGTCTCTATGTGTCAACCTCTGTGCTTCGTGGCAAGGTAGACTAGCAAACATGCCCAACCTTTACTCACATTCGAGAAAACACTCCCAACAAGATTGCTTGCTCCAAAATCGAAGAGGCACCGCCCTCCGAATCTCGAGAGCCACTCTCCCAACATGACTACTTTCTCAAAAATCGAAGAGACACTGCTCCCCGAATCTCGAGAGCCAGACCCCCAGCATGATTGCTTTCTCAAAAATCGGTGAGGCACCGTTCTCCGAATCAATCGAAGAGGCGCTCGCTTTCTCAAAAGCTGGGCTGCTCAGAGACCACGAGGGCCGATCTCAGAAATCAAAGAGGCACCTACTTTTCTAGCCTTGTCAGCACCTGTCACACGCACACTCAGCTTTGCAGAAATTATGGGCATTCTGTCGAAGACTTCTGGTGAAGTAGAAAGCACATGAATCTTACTGTTCAATCACCCACTTCCCACACGCAACAATAACTCATGGGTACCACAGATCACTTTGCCAAAGTTCTCTGCCAAAGTTGAGCACGTGAAGCTTGCAGCTCCCACTACATCGCTCTGACCAAGAAAGGTAAAAGAATAGCAAAGAAACAGCACTAACAAAGTTTAGACACATAAATTTTGAAGGTCTAGCTACCATATTATTACCCACAAGGGTAAAGGAACAGTACCACTGCTGGATAATTGGAAAGTCCCTGTGTGTCAACCTCTGTGCTTCGTGGCAAGGTAGACTAGCAAACATGCCCAACCTTTACTCACATTCGAGAAAACAGTCCCAACAAGATTGCTTGCTCCAAAATCGAAGAGGCACCGTCCTCCGAATCTCGAGAGCCAGACTCCCAACATGACTACTTTCTCAAAATCGAAGAGAGGGTAAAGGAACAGTACCATTGCTGGATAATTGGAAAGTCCCTATGTGTCAACCTTTGTGCTTCGTGGCAAGGTAGACTAGCAAACATGTCCAACCTTTACTCACATTCGAGACAACACTCCCAACAAGATTGCTTGCTCCAAAATCGAAGAGGCACCGCCCTCCGAATCTCGAGAGCCAGACTCCCAACATGATTACTTCCTCAAAAATCGAAGAGACACTGCTCTCCGAATCTCGAGAGTCAGACCCCCAACATGATTGCTTTCTCAAAAATCGAAGAGGCATCGTTCTCCGAATCTCGAGAGCCAGATACCACAGACCACTTTTTCAAAGTGCTCTGACAGAGTTAAAACATGTGAAACTGGCAGCTCCCACTACCGTGCTATGACCAAGCAGGGTAAAGGAATAGCATTACTACTTGTTGTTAGGGAGACTCCTATATATGTCGACCTCCATCCCCAACGGACAGGCAGACCTGCAAAAATGCTCAACCCTTCATCATATCTGAGAGGGCACTCCCAACAAAGCCTTTCGAAATATTCAGCTTTCTTTCCCCCCGATAATACCTCTGCAAACAAGCTATACTAGAGCAAGAATATCTCATATCATCAGGGTTAAAAGCAAGAGTATCCCATATCATGCTTTTTCCCTGTTTTTTCTTTTGGCCTTGTTTTTACCTGCAAGACAAGGAGAAAGAGAGCAATCAGTCAGCACTTGGAATCAAGCTTCCAGCCAGGAACTGATTGCCTGGAACCCCTTACTTGATTACTTACCTGGCATTGCTCTCGAGTACTCATCTTCAACATCTTATGTTTCCAGGGAAGATTCCGCATCTGCTTGAGGAACAGATAGGGCAAGTGCGAAGGATACAAGGAAGCATGTGGAGACAAGCGTAACAGCACACGTGCCGATACATCCATTACTCTGTCAAAAGCAAAAGTATCCCATATCAGCAGGGTGGAACGTACTCTAGATTTGATGGACTTGTTTTGACCCTCAAATTCTTCAGTCGGCCTTATACTCTGGAGGAAACCAGAAAACCCTCCAGCTCAGTTCAAGAATAAGCCTGTGGAAAGTTACTTCTTCAAAAGCAAAAGTATCTCATATCATCTCTTCTCATTTTTCTTCTCTTTATCCTTCATGCTGCTGCAAGATGGGGAGAAGGTGAACAATCAGTCGGAGCTCTGATTGCTTACCTTGTCTGTCACCTCTTTCAGCAGACCCCCTAGCTCGGCGACTTGGGGGACTCCTACTACATGGTTTGTATCGCGCTTGACCAAGCCTGAAACTACAAGTAAGCTTCAAGTGAAATTGATACATTACCTTGTGCATCTCCACCAGTTAAAGATACCACCCCTGGATGGAGGAAGAGTACTTCCAGAGAAGATGCCACATCTACCTATGAGACAGATAAGGCAAGTCAAGACGACACCACACTCCGATACTTAGAAGTTTCGTGATTACGAGATCATTCTCCCACAATATTTCCTAATGTCATTTGTACTAAATCATTCACTCGTACTCACTAAAGGAGAGCTTGAACCTATGTACTTGTGTAAACCCTTCACAATTAATGAGAACTCTTCTATTCCGTGGACGTAGCCAATCTGGGTGAACCACGTACATCTTGTGTTTGCTTTCCTATCTCTATCCATTTATATACTTATCCACACTAATGACCGGAGCAATCTAGCGAAGATCACAAAAAGCGACCGTTTTCGTTACCTATGATCTATCTTGCAAGAGAACGGAGAATTAGATGGAGATCTCAACCATAGAATACGAGCTGGATGGAAAGAGTGCATCCGGCGTGTTGTGTGACCGTCGTAGGCCACTGAAGCTCAAGGGAAAATTTTATAAGACGGCAATAAGGCCAGCGATGTTGTATGGCAGAGAATGTTGGGTGGTGAAGCATCAACACGTAAACAAAATGGGTGTAGCGGAGATGAGGATGCTTCGTGGGATGTGTGGGCACACGAGAAAGGATAAGATTGGGAATGAGGATATCCGAGGTACAGTAGGAGTAGCCGAAATTGTAGGAAAGATGAGAGAAAATCGGCTCTGGTGATTTGGACATGTGCAAAGAAGGCCGACTGACGCTCCGGTTCGAAGATGTGACTACGGGACAGAGGTTCAGGGCCGAAGGGGTAGAGGAAGACCTAGGAAAACTTTGGAAGAGACTCTAAGAAAAGACTTAGAGTACTTGGATCTAACGGAGGACATGACACAAAACCGAGCGCAATGGCGTTCTAGGATTCATATAGCCGACCCCACTTAGTGGGAAAAGGCTTTGTTGTTGTTGTTGTTGTTGTTGGTGCTTAAATTTCCAAGAAGACGACGAGCTCCATTTTCTTTTAAATGTTAATTTTGTAATGTGGGTTTGTGTTTGCTCAGTTTTTGTGGTGAGAAGGAATAAATTGGTGAAACGTAGAGTGGTCTTTTTGCAGAAAGGTATGACCTCTGAATTGGCAGGTAGAAACTCAACCTTTTGTTATATGTAAATGTTGGTTTCGTGCTGCAAATATGATAGGTACATTGGTGTGTAAAATTGAAAACCCAGTAACATATGGTATAGGAAATTCAAACGAATTTGTAAAGAATTTCTTTTATTGTTTTCTGTTGTTTTCCACTATAAAATGAAACTCCTTTATATCCATGGTTCATCACTTGGAACAATTCCCAGTTTTTACATATATTGTCTAACTCTCTAACAAACTCCACAACAGCTTTTGGCTCAGAAATGTTCACAGTTGTCTTCATCCGAAACGAGTCAATTAACTGTATACCATCACCTTCAATCATTGAGAACTTCAACATGTGCTTCAAATCTAGATCAAAGCTAGATTAACCTCTCATATGGTACGTAAATTCAATTTGCAAAGAAAGCAATCAATCCTTCTTCTTTTGGTTTTTTTTTTATTTTTTATTTTTACAATAATACTAGAACAAGAATAACAGGTTTAATCCTGTGAATGTCATTAAAATTTTATCTCCGATATAAACAGGTTTCTGCCAATTGTTATTTTTGAAGGTTATGACAATTTATGCCATCATCCGGTGTTACTAGTGGAGAAGATTGCTGATCAAAATAATAGGTACCCTGCAGTTTTCTTTGAAGTATCTTATTAAATTTATGTGAAAACTGCAAAAATTACTCAATTTCTTTAGCAATTATAAAAATCGTACTTCTTTAACATTCTTATTTATTTGTACTGACAGCTTCTATTTTTTCAAATCATAACAGAGAAGCATGTACATCATCACAAACAAAACAAAAAAATTGTGAAGCGACAGTCAATAAAATTTTCAGGTACTAATTATTATGTGTATAAATACAATTGTAAATAATACACCTAATATGAATGCACATGCTTTTTATGTTTTTTAAACCTGCAGCAAATTGCGGGCACTATTACTAGTATATACTAGGGCTGGGCACGGGCCGGGCCGGGCCCAAATTCGAAGGAACTGGACCTACCCGTTTTAAAATGTAACGGGCCGGGCCGAGTCGGGTAGAGAGATTTTAAGTTTGAGAACCAGACCTAACCCGGTCCGTTTCAAACAGGCCAGTTCGGGACGGGTCCACGGGTCCAATTACTTTTTTTTTTTTTTTTTTTTTTTGGGTCTGACATTGGACTCCTTTTTTTATTACCAACAACTCACATATTTACATTTACAAGAGAGGCCCATACAAACACAACAACAAAAGTATTGACCTGATAACAAAACCAAGCCCAATAGAAAAAACCCTAACAACTTGCATCCTCCACCGCTGCTGCATATGAAAGAGTAGCGCTTTTCCAATCGGCACTCCACCTTGTAAGACTGAGTCTTGTTCTACAATCGAAAACTAAATTCAGAAGACAAAGCTTGAGCAATCAAATTTACAATACAAACAAAAAATGACAAAGCTTGAACAAATAAACAAATCTCAACCAAAATCAAATTGTCGGTCATACAAATCTCAACCAAACTCTAAATTACTGAAAGATTAGCAGATTACTGAAAGCTCAAGCTTGCCAACTTCATCTTCATATGCAGCTTACTGAAAGATTCAAAATTTATGCAACTTCATCCAATTTCCCCACCAACCCAGAAAATAAAAAATTCGAATACTCCCCATAACCTAGAAATTTCAAAAATCCTAATTCAAAAGTCCTAAATCCCTGAACTAAAAAACCCAGATAATTCAAAAACCCTAATCTAGAAATTACCTTAATTTGAGAGAAGATGACATGATATTTCGAATCGCAGGATGATGGTGCTGTTTTCGACGGCGGTGATGGGTGGTCACATTTGGGAGAAGTGTCAGGAGACGATGGCGATGGTGGTGTTCACAAGAGGACTCGACTCGAGTGGGAGATGGGACTGAGAATCGAGAGGGAGGACTCTGGGAAAGAGAGATCAAGAGGGAAGGACGAAGGAGAGGGGACTGAGAATCGAGATGGAGGATTCTAGGAGAGAGAGATCGAGAGGGACGAATCTGGGAAAGAGAGATCGAGATGGAGGACTCGGGGAGGGCTCGGGAGTATTCGAGAAAGATGTGATGTGTGCGAGACTTGAGTGTGTGTGTGTGTGTGAGAGATTTGAGTGCGCGTGTGTGTGTGTGTGATACGGTTCGGGCCGGAGGCCCGTCACTTTGGAAAATTGGAACCGGCCCGCCCCTTTGTTTACTTGGACCCGCCCCGCCCCGTCCCGTTTTGTACATAAAATATTATGGAACCGCCCCGTACCCGTCCCGAACCGCCAATACCCACCCCTACCCGCGTGCCCAGGGCCCGTTTGCCCAGCCCTAGTATATACTAAAGACGAATAGGAAAAGCACTGTTCCAACATACAGTGAAGTGGCGAAATTACCCCTTTACTGAGCAATCTTCTTTTCCTCACTTGCACAATGAATTGACCAGTTTGCCCATCTTTGATACGTGTTGCCCAATGAATATGTGGCTCTCTCCTCATTCCTCCTCCGCCTCTTTCTTACTGCACTGCTTCCTCTGCAGTTTGAACCGAGTCCTTTTTGCTTCACTTCTAACCGAAACCAAAAACTGCTCAACCAAATCATTCTCTCTCGCTCATCACTTCTCTCTCTCACGCTCGCAATCATTGCAAAAAAACTCAAACCAAGAAATCCATTTCCACAATTTCTCTTAGTCACCGCTTCTCTCGCTCACCGCTTCATCGTCAACAAATCCCAACCGCAGCCCCACTTCAAACCCATATGGATGGAAAACCCATCAAGAAATCTTGGTCGTCGGCCTACACCCGGACTGCAACGTCGTCATGACTCACCCCAGCATCAGCAAATTTCAACATGTATATAAAAAGTGATTCTTTTCAACATATTTGTATAAATTCGTTCATGCACATGAAATTTTATGTTTGATTAGTGTATGTTTTCGTAATTAGATCATATCAAGCTCCATTCATGCCCACTTCTATTCCTAGGAGCCCGTCTTCTGTCAATGGCGACAACGGAGGCTAAGCCTGAAGCCAAACCAAAACCAAAAGAAATTGAAGAGAGTTCTAAAACTCTTCTCAAATGCAAGGTACTTAAAACTTGAAAAAAAAAATTATGAGCACCAATAACAAAAGATTATGACTTTCACATGTTTATAACATCTTCTAATTCTGTCCTAAAATTGAAATTATGAATCCTTAAAAACAATCCACAGGGAAGACATCTTCCCAATATGCTTCGCCACAGGCAGTTGTATTGAAGCTGGAAGATGGGACGGGTCTTCTCTTCCCCTCACAATCTGAAAATGCCTCTCTTAGTTGAATAAAGAGTGAACGCTGCCAATCTTTTGGTAACTATGAACTTACATAAATTTAGCTTTCATGCATCTCTATCCCCAACCAATGGCGTAACCAGAAATTATTCGGTGGGTGGGCTAAGCTAAAATTATTAGTCCGAAATCAAATTTTTAATCCTATCTTGTCTACATAAAGTTATATAATAGTAAAAACTTGAATGTAGTAATTTGAAGCAAGAATTTTATGCTATGTTTTCTAGGTTTCTAGCCTTCAAAGCTTTCAAGTGAATAAAATAAGGAACCATTTGTAGTATGAAAGTTTTAATTTATTACTATTAAATATAATATTGGTTAAAGTGATGAGTTTATTTAACATCTATTAGCTCTTATTATTCTTAAAAACAACCTTGCTAATAAAAAAAATTGCATTTCTTAAGTGAAATATGACAATTAAAAATCATAAACTAACCCAAAAACTAATATTTTTAAGCTTGAAGAACCAAGTTCTCCCATGCTATAGCCTAGGGGAGCCTTGTACTTGGCTCCGCCCTTGCCCCCAACCCCACCCGCGTCCCCCACCCCAAAACCAGAAACCCAGAACACACCACCCAACCCGCGACCCTCCCTCCCCAGATCCCTATTCCTGCAACCAGTTCGTCTTCTCCCAGCACCCGCACTCACCTCCCTCCCCCTTCTCCTTCCCCTTCTCCTTTCTCCATGTTCATCTTCTTCCCCCGAAACCCCTTCCTGCAACCCCAAAAAAAAAAAAAAAACCCATTCGTCTTCCCCTCGCACCCGCACCCATCCTCGCACCCGATTCCACCTCACGAACCCGGCAATGGTGGTGTAGACACGATTTGGGTTTTTTTTTTTTTTTTTTCCTTCCCTTTCTTTTTTGGGTTGCAGGGGGAAGAAGATGAAGATGGGGGAGAAGAGAGGAGGAGGGGGATATGGGTTTGGGGGTTGCGGGGAGAAGAGAGGAAGATGAGGGAAGGTTTCAGTTTTTTTTTTTTTTTTTTTTTCTCTGGATTGCAGGGAAGAAGATGAAGATGGGGATATGGGTTTGGGGATTCAGGGAGAAGAGAGGGGGATGAGGGAAGGTTTCATTTTTTTTTTTTTTTTTTTTTTTTTTTAAAGAAGATTTAGGTTTTTTTTTTTTTTAAATTAATGTTTTTTTTTTTTGCAACGTGGCATACATTTGGTAGCTATGTGGCAGCCACGTCAGCACTTAACGGATTAATGGATGAAAAATGTAACGAATGTATTATTTTGAAATAAAATGGTACGTGAGGTATAAAAGTGAAATGTTTTAAAGATGTATGAGTTTGTGTAAGACCTCAAACCTGAGGGGTTACTGTGTAATTTACCCAAATATTTAAAGCACTCGCAACAACGTGCAGGGCACTTTTGCTAGTGATTATTATGAAACGAATTATTATTGGAGAAGATAAGATAAGGCTACATGATTTTTGGAGTTTTTTTAATATTAATTTGTGAATTAAATGATAAATTAAGTAAATGAAATATTAAAAATTAATAAAAGAATGTTTGATCAAAAGTCTAAAAGCCATAACAATTAATATTATGGTTTACTGATATTTCTTTGCTAAACCCATGATATCGATGGTTAAAAAAAAAAAAAGCCAAAAACTATAGATGTTTGATCTAAAAAATTCAAAATTGAACCACCTATATCAAAACGCTTCTTATAAATTACTTGGAGAGCCAAAGCGTTACAACAACAAAGACTAATACTAGGAATCCCTCGGCCACAAACATAATAAAAGATATGGTAAATTACATAGTAGCCCATCAGGTTTAAGGTCTATTACAACCCCGTACAACATATTTAAAACATTTCACTTTCATACCTCACGTACTATTTTATTTCAAAATAATGTCTTCGTTACATTTTCCATCCATTGATCCGTTAAGCGCTGACGTGGCAGTTATATTTGTGCCACGTGGCTGCCAAATGTGTGCCACGTGGCAAAAATAATAAATTTTAATTTTTTAAAAAAAAAGCTAAATCTTCTAAAAATAAAAAAAAGTTGAAACCTTATCCCCCCCCCTCTTCCTCCTATCTTCTCCCCACAACCCAGAAACCTCTCCTCTCTTCTCCCCCATCTTCATCTTCTTCCCCCTGCAACCCAGAGAAAAAAAAAAAAAAAAACCCTTCAGTTCGTCTTCCCTATCCCTCATCCTCCTCCTCCTGTCTTCTCCCCCATCTTTATCTTCTTCCCCCTGCAACCCAGAAAAAAAAAAAAAAAAAAAACCCAGATCCCATCATCGCCCGGTTCGTGAGGTGGAAGGAATGGGGGTGTATAGAGGAGGGAGGAGGGTGGGTGCAGAGGAAGGGATGTGGGTTTCTGGGTGAGGTGGGTCGCGGGAGGGTTCTGCGGGTGAGGGAGCGTCCCAAGGGGGGTTTTGCGAGTTAGGGGGGTCGCCGGAGGGGGGTTCTTGCGTGAGGGAGGGTCGTTGGGGGGTGGTTTTTCTGGGTGAGGTGGGTCGCCCAGGGGGGATGGATTTCTTTCTGGGCTTCTGGTTTGGGGGGTTCATGGGGGTGGGTGATTTCTATCAGCTTTTGGTTTTTTTTTTTTTTTTTTAAAGAAGATTTTGGGTTATTTTTTTTTTAAATTTATTTTGCCACGTGGCACACATTTGGCAGCTACGTGGCACAAATGTGACAGCCACGTCAGCATTTAACGGATTAATGGATGAAAAATGTAACGGATGTACTATATTGAAATAAAATAGTAGTTGAGGTATGAAAGTGAAATGTTTTGAAGTTGTTGTATGTGATTGTAATAGACCTCAAACCTGAAGGGTTACTATGTAATTTACCCTAAAAGATAAGAATACAAACAATAAGAAGAGCTCAAATTCTTTTTTCATTTCTCACCTGTTTTTTTTTTTTGCTACTCCAACGTGTAGTTCCTCCCCCACTTGATGGTCTCGACATCTGGAGCATACAGCAGGCTGATCCCACACTTTTCAACCATTAATTCGTAATAGCGAGGGAGAACAACAGATAGAGCAAAACCCAAAAAATCTGCACGATACCAATATCGAGGAAGCTTGATAGTTATCGAAGATCCTTCATTTTGATGGCAGAATCAATTTGGAATTTCATTTCATGCGCATGCGGTGCTAACTAACGTCCGAGCAGAGACGGAACTACCTAAAGTCCGACAACAGGTAGTGGGGGTAAATGAAGTCATTTCCTGAAACATCGATGCATGGGAATCAAATAAATTATTCAACATGTGAAAAAATGGCATAAAGGAGATATGAAAGTGTGTGCTAGTGCGTGCGTGGGTGAGAGAGAGAGAGAGGGAGAGAGAGACCATGACAGTTTCTTCTTCCTTATGTTGCTGAGTTTTCAATGGCCCAATTGCCGCTAGCATAATTCTTAACTGTGTCAGCCATTATATTAGTCCTTGCATTTTCATCCAAGTTTCGGCAATCAGCAAAGTTAAAACACCCTCGAAACAATTCATATTTATCCCAAGCTTGTGTGAAATTTCTTGAACTTGAAACTGTCTTCAGTGAAGTGCAGCCACTTGCTTCAAGATAACATAGCACTGGGAGCTCTGGTAATTTTAGACTACTGCACTCTCCCAGATTCAGACATCTAAGCTTGTCAAGATCTTTAAAATAAGAAGGAATTCGAACCAATCTTTTACAGCCATAAAGCGCTATATGCTCAATTTTTTTACTGCGAGCGAGGGCCGATGGCGATTAATGCAAAAGGTCAATACATTTTGTGTATTTTTTAAACTGAATTATAAATTAATGTAAGTCGTGCGTGGCACGCATGATGGAAAAAAAGATTGTATGTATCTGTTAAGCATAACTCAAACAAAACAATTAGAATAGGTACTAGCAAAAATTGCCCGCGTGATGTTGCGGGTTTCAAATGCAACCAGTTCTTGCAATCAGTAAATATGGTTGTGAAGTTGTCAATAGTAAAAAAAAAAACATGTTGGCCATGATAGTCAAATTTTATTAGTTTACTCCAAATGACTTCAACTTCTCCAAAAGGTTTGCTTCTAGACCCTTACATATCACTCAATACTTTTGTTAATTGACCCTAAACTCTTAGTAAAAAAATTAGGCAACTCTAATTAACAATTGCTAATCAAACTGCAAAACAACATAGTGAGCTTCAACTGTGTTCAAACATCTGAATCAATAGATTCAAGGGTCTTGATATGCATTATTATTCAAACATCTGAATCAATAGATTCAAGGGCCTTGATATGCATTATTAACCAAAGGCATCAATTACATTTTAATAAAAATTTCCCTAATGGACCGCAATGCAGATACAATTTGAAAGATCAAATTCAAACATTGAAGCACTCAAGCACTCAAGCAATTTAGATAATGCCCGAAAGATGAAATTCACACACTAAAACCACTCTGTAACAAATTCACATGAGTCGCAGTAGGAACTTACCAACCAAAACTTTACCACAGCCAAACGCTAGGTCCTTTCCATTAGTTAAGTAGATTTTACGTAGCTGCATTAACATTGAAATAAGGGAAATAAATCAGTAATCTTAATTTTTTTAAGGAACTCAAAAATATTTCCCAACTTGCTTGTTTTCCTTGCATTAAAAATTATAAGCACTGAGGGGAATGGATATGTCCCAACAAATAATGCGAAAATCAATAATAAAGATTTTTAAATAAATTTTGTGGTTAATGTGTATAGCAAGTGCATTAGAAAATCAAACCTTGAATATAATACAGCAAACATGGCTTTGCAAGTAGCCCACTTCAAGCACGATGGAACTCTGATAAAGAGTCAATATTCAATAAGTTTATCTCACAATTATTTGATTTAAACCGATTCTTTTCATATGGTTCATCACATAAGGAGTTTCTAAGTAATCCAAGCAATTAAGCTACTGGCAGGATTTGGAGATAAATCTCGAAACGGTATGCAATTCAATGACAACATAAAGGGCTTAAATGGAAGTAGTGGTACTGGTGATATTAGGATACAATCAGAAAAGCATTGAAATGCTTAGCTTTTAGTTTAACACGCTTTTCTTCTTTAGAGAAGAGAGGCAGGGGAAAGCAATAGGAACAGTCTGATAGGTTCTAAGTTTTATACATACATACATATACATACACACACACCAATATTCATTGACAATAAAGTATTACATGCAACTCAAAAACTAAAAATAAGAGAGAGACTTGGTGGAAAACCCGAAATCCCTTACCCTAAAAAATTATGCACAATTAGATCATCAAGCTTCATGTCATATTGTTTTTCGTTTAAGAAAACCGTCTTCCAGTTCAAGTAATACCAATTTAAGTTTAAATACCTTAAATATTCAGAATACATAATTTGAAAATAGAAAAAAACATAAACATAAACATATCTTGAGAGTGATGGCAATAGTATTATATCAGCCAAATAACCTTGCAAAGAAAAAAAATTCCACAAAATTTCCCAAAATCAAAAATTAGAAAACTCAAATTTGATAACATAATACAAATTTGTATCTGTTAGAGTAGACTCCATTTAAATTAGAATAATTAGATTTAGGATAAATACCCAAACAGTTCTACTTGATTTGGTCCTTGCTGCAAAAATGCAGGCATGGTGTTATGCACATTAGACTTTTTCTTGTCGGTCTAGCAACGACCACTAACACAGCAGGCACAATTAAAAGGTCCACCACTTCTCCAACAAAAAACCTACTTTACACAAATTTTTTGAATTATAATCAAAATAATTAGATTAAATGCAAAATTAAAACTCATATCGGAAAATGAAATTGAAATTAACCGAAACCCTAATTGAATTGAAGCCCTTGTTAAAAAAAGCTTCACTGATATTGAAATTAAACAAAACCCACCCTGATTTTGAAACCTCAGACTCAGAGTCTCATACCTTAAATTTGAGCATCGAACCTGAGAGACAAAGCCATGAAGATTGGTAATAACGGCAAGAAACAGTTCGCCGGAATTCCAGCACCCAAAAACTTGGCTGCTTGATACTTGAAATCGAGTTTTTGGTTCGAGGGTTTAGATTAAGTGTGAGAGATTGTGGAATTAAATTTGTTGGTTTGAGGGCTTGAGGGGTTTTACGGTGCGCCTGTGAGCGAGAGAGAAAGGAAGCAAGGGTTAATGGTAGTGAAAAGGTAAATAGAATAGAGAGATGAGGAGAGGAGAGAAGAGAAGACCGCAGAGAGAGAAATGGAAACGGAAGGAAAAGTCGGGAAGAAAATTTGAGCGGGGCCTTCGACGATGATCGATGCGTGGCCAAGAAAGAAAGAAGCAGAAGCCGAGAGAAAACATCGAGAAAAAGAAACAAAAACAGAGGGTAAAACTATGAGTGACCCGTGGCAAAAAAAGGGCAAAATCGAAATTTTACTGTACCAAGCAAACAACAAAACGTGGGAGTGAGAAGAAACAAAGGGCATTTATGTCCTTTCACTGTTCAAAAACAGTGAAAAACAGTGCCAGCCGAACTAAGAATTAGTATCTGTATAATATATGTATTTAAAATTTGTAAGTGGTAACTAGTGCACGTGATTAAAGAAAGACCTTTTAATTTTCAAAAATAAAATTAAAAAAAATAAAAAATAAACAAAACAAAAGTCAATAAAAATATTAGTTTTCTCTTCAAGTTTAATACCACTTGCTGATATCTTTAAAAGAACAAAACACTAATTAACTTGATCCTAATATTGAAAATATTTTGTGATCTTAAACAAATTACGCCTAACTTACAAACCAACACAAGAGTGTTCAAAATTACTTGGACAGCCAAAGCGTTACAACAGCAAAGACTAAAACAAGGAATCCCTTGGCCACAAGGCTCACAAACAGCTCATGATGAGAATACAAACAATAAGAAGAGCTCAAATTCTTTATTTTTCATTTCTACTTTTTTTTTTTTTAGCTACTTCAGCTTGTACATCCTCCCAACTTGATGGTCTCAACATCTTGGGCATACAGCAGGCAGATCCCACACTTTGTCACCATTCTCCGAATGGCCCCTTCTTCAATAAAACGATCTTTCACAAGGTAGAACTCAAAACAGGCTTCAGTAACAAGTTTGTAAAAAGAAGTGGAGCGATTTAAATTTGCTCCCTCCCCAAGTGCAAACGCACTATACCACACAAATATGAATTCGGACGGCGAATAATAACGCTTCCCCACTCTTTCAGTGAAAGGAACAAAGGAAGGATAAATGATTTCATGACTTTCGCCACTATTAGTTTTGAAATTGCACTTGCATACAATCTTCATGAAACGCAACCAAAGATAAAAACGTACGGCATTGTCAGTGACAACAAGAGAGAAAGCAAAACCCAAAAAATCTGTACCATACCAATCTGGAGGAAGCTTGATAGTTATCGAAGATCCCTTATTTTGATGGCAGAACCAATGTGGAATTTGATTTCCCACGCATGTAGTGCTAACTAAAGTCTCATCAGAGATTTCCTGTAACATCGATGCATGGACATCAAATAAATTATTCAACACGTGAAAAAATGGCATGAGGGAGATATGAAAGTGTGCGTGTGTGCGTGCGTGCATGTGTGAGGGAGAGAGAGAGACCGTGTTTTGGTGATCAGCAAAAGGAAAATGCCCTCGAAACAATTCATACTTATCCCAAGCTTGTGTGAGTGAATTTCTTGAACTTGAAACTGTCACTGGCGCAGTTGCCACTCGCATAATTCTCAACCGTGTGTCGGCCATTATATTGGTCCTTGCATTTTCATCCAAGTTTTTGCACCCAACAAAATGAAAACGCCCTCGAAACAATTCATATTTATCCCAAGCTTGTGTGAGTGAATTTCTTGAACTGGAAACTGTCTTCAGTGAAGTGCAGCCAGTTGCTTCAAGACAACGTAGCACTGGGAGCTCTGGTAAAAATTCTAGACTTGTGCACCATCCCAGATTCAGACACCTAAGCTTGTCAAGATCTTTAAAATAGGAAGGAATTCGAACCAATTTTGTACAGCCGTAAAGATCTATATGCTCAATTTTTGGACTGCGAGAGAGATCTGGAACTTCAGTCAGATGCTTGCAAAAACGTAGTTCAATCACTTTTAAGTTCCCAAGATTCTGTAACATATTAAAGAGAAATGGAAAGAAGAACATTATTGACTTCGGCCAACTAGATTTCCAGAGGCACCATAGTTTATACAAAGAACAAAAGTAAGCACATACACTTGTATTAAAAAAATTTGAAAAACAGAAGAGGAAGCATATACATATACCTGGTTTTTACTCCAAAGTTTTTCCCCAGCAAAGCTGTCGGGCAATCGAAGCTCAACAAGATTTTTTGGAGAAAAATTTGTTGGAAGAGATTTCAACGGGTATTCCTGCCAGTAAAGATACCTGAGAGAATTGGGAAGAGACTGAAGACCTTGAGAAAGGTCCATAATGTTGTTGTATTTCCGAAATTTTCGACCAAACTTAAAGTAATCCTCGTACAAGACTCTTCGACGAGGATCATAAATCATCAACAATCTTAAATTAGACATCTTCTTGAAGGGTGATCCACATAAGTCCAACCGTGTAATGTTAGACGTGTCAAAGGATATGCATTGAACTGTTGAAGTTCCCTGGAAATCAAGAGAAAATAGTATAATGAGAATAAATGTACAACAAAGATTACTAAAAACTACTTTTGTTGACATAAGCTTATACAAAATGAGTTTCTGCTGTCCCCTGTCGTAGAAAGTTCATGATTTTTTATTCTTACCGTATCATTCTCCAGTACTTGATAGACATCATCAGCTGCCCACAACCTATTACGTTTTCCTGGCTCGTCCCTGCATTGTTCACGAACAATTGTCCGGCCCATTTCTTGCAGCAAATCATGCATCTCTAAGTAATTCGTCTCTGAAATTGATATGAGAGACTTGTCAATGAGAATTTGGATTCCGGTCACGAAGAAACCCCGACTATCTAATATTCTTTTGGCAGTATAAACATCTGCCCCTTTCAGGAAGCATGCAATGTCAAGAAAGCATTCCTTCTCATTTTCTTCTAATCCATCATAACTAAGTCTCAACACATTCTGAATTTTTTCGCTAGGAAATTTTTTCAATCTGTTCAATTCTTCATCCCAGTCTTCTTCTGTATCGCAGTGATGGAATAAGGCACCCAAAGTTTTAAGAGCCAATGGAATGCCTTGAATATAATCCATCACCTTTCTTGAAAACTCTGTATAAACTGTCGTGGGAGACTTATTTTTCAGAGCATGCAAACGAAAGAGCTGAAGAGCGCCATCATGTTTCAATCCCTTGACCTCGTAAATTTTGTCATCACCAATCTTTTCATTGAGTAAGCTCCGATCTCGAGTTGTTATAATGATTCTACTTCCGACACCAAACTTAAGATCATCTCCAACTAGAAGTTCTAATTGCCTTGAATCATTCATGTCGTCAAGAACAATGAGTACCTTTGTACGACAGAGTCTCTCTTTAAGAAGCTCAGATCCTATAGATGGAGTGTCAATATTTGTATTTTCATCACCTAAAATCTTAGAGAGAAGTTTATTTCGTAAGTTATATATTCCGTCTTTTCCTTTGGAATTTTCTCTAACATTTTTAAGAAAACAACAAGCTTCAAACTTGGAAGAGAGTCGGTGATATACAACATCAGCAAGGGTGGTCTTGCCAATACCACCCATGCCCCAAATACCTACAATGCAAACATCCGATGAATCAAGGCATAGTAACGATTCAATTTGCTCAACTTTGGTTTCAATTTCAACCAGGCCCTTTAAATTACTTGAGCTTTTGCAATCCAATTTGTTCAATATAACTTGGACAAGTTTCTCAATGGAATCGGCCTCTGTCCTGGAAAATATAAATAATCACGAAGGAAAAATAGTTACCAAGTCCTGCATTAATGAATCTTGTTTGAAACAAATGGTCACAAGTAAAAAATTCTGCAAGAGGTGCAAAGTTAGTTACCCTGCTTTGTTTGAATTGTCGTAACCAGATAGGTTGGCAGCTTTCTCCAAAGCATCCCTCCACTTAAGCACCTTGTCCATACATTCCTTGAAACGTTCTTCAAGCTTGGCAAATGCATCTGCATAACTCCCCTGTTGTTTTCGTACATCCTGTGGACTGATGTCGTAAAAAACGGGTATAACAAACTGTCCATCCCTTTCCTTGCATCCTAGTATATGCACGAGTTCATCCAGACACCATGTGGAAGAAGCGTAGTTTTTTGAGAAAATGATCACCGAAAGCGTTGATTTCTCAATAGCTTCCAGAAGGGCGGGTCCGATTTCATCCCCTCTCTCAAGTTTGTAATCTATGTAGGTGTCAAGTTTCTTTCGAAGTAAAGCAGCATGAAGGTGGCTGGTGAAAGTGTTGCGGGTGTCCTCACCTCTGAAACTAAGAAACACATCATACTTTCTTGAAGGTGACGAGATAGCAGCAGCAGAGGAAGAGGAAGAAGCCATACTAATAACCTGCAAACCCCACTATTTATATTTCACAACCTGCAATCCAACCATATATATTTTTCATAACCTGCAAATCCATCCGGATCTATTTCATGACATTTACACACATATGTATATTCATAAGGGGTCCGTTTAACTGTGACAAAATATGAAATTATTTATTTAATTAAGCCAAAATCCCCTATATACAACTGACATACATCTCAATTAGTTTAGAACATTTACCCTTGAACGCACCTGAGGTCACTGAATTCGAATCTCCTTCCCCAACATAATCACTTCTATCAACAAAAAAAACAAAATCAACTTTTCTATCTGGGTGGGCTTCAAAAACATTCTGAAGGACCAAAAAGTCACCACAAATTAACAGTCGCTTCACAATATAATAAGAAATGTAAGAGAAGACTATAATTATATGGTAATTAATTCTCCAAGTGTAATTAAGTCGGTGAGAGTACCTCTGAATCGAGAAAGAAATTGATTAGGAAATATTAAGATCTAGAGAGATCGAATATGAAAGACTGGTCAAGTTGAAGCTTTTCCAGAACCCTGACGAAAATAATCCAGCGCAAGAGAGAAATATAGAAAGAAACAAGTTGGAAGAGAGATCATGTTGTTTCTAACCACTTGTGTGGGTTGTTGACTTACGCAGGTGTTGGACAAGTCTGACCATGCATACGAATTTTTCTTCTTTTTTTTTTTTGGTAAAATCCTTTCCGTAGAAAAGGAACAAAATTTTATTCCAGCATTAATTTACAACAAAGGCCCATTCATTAATTTACAAACCAAGGGCCCATATACACATAAACAAAATAAACAGAGGCCACCCAAGCTAACCTAAAAGAGCCCAACTAAGGGCCCAAAGCTAGACAGAGCAAAAGAAAATTCTAGATTCCTTCTACCACCACTGCAATGGTATTTCCCAATCAATCCAAATCGATTTCCCCAGCAGACGCCAAAAATCCTACCATGCAGCACCATGGAGATTAAATGGAGGAAAATCTCATCATCCAGCCACGATCCTTGCGCCAATCTCAGCCAGAAATTGAAAAAAGCATGCGGATTTACCACGAACAACACTGCCAACAAAGGCAGACAAAGAGAAGGAGGTGGTGTTGTAAACACCTGAGCCGGCGTGACCACCAGAACTCTACGCACCCTCTCGAATGATCGCAACAAATTGCGTTGAAAACTGACTGCAGACTAGAATGAAATTGGTCGAGGAAGATGGACGCCCGTGAGGTTTGAAGAACATGTAAATCGGGACAAGATAACAAGGGGTAAAGGCAGCAAAATGAACAAAAAGTTGAAACTTGGAGAAAAAGGAAAGATCTTCCACCGACCCCTGCCACAAGCGAGGGCCGGTGCAGGTCACTGAAGCTGATATCAAAGTGTTCAAAGCAAACTAGAAGGGATATGATTTCAAGAAGAAGGATTTGATTGATCTTTACAGCCAGTGCAAGGGGAATATGAATAGGTATTAGCTTTATTTATCACTGCATTTATCTTTTTGGTCATTTGGATTCCTGTTTCTGTTTGATACTTGCATACCGTTCTATTCAATTATAGGTTATGATCCTAAACTCAATTCACACCGTTTCAAGGAAATTCTTATGAGGCAATAGCTACAGGTGCACATATGTTTATTAAGCTTCAGTTTCATAGTGAAATTTCTGGGATTTTGGTTCATGTGATTAAAGGATTACATAAATTTCGAATGATTCATTGGACATAGTCATTTTAGTTTCAGTTATTACATTACATTTGCTCATTTCGTGGATTATATCTTTATGTTAGAAGCAAATCTGAGCTTATTGTCAAAATATGAATTCATTCTTTTAAATCATTATATCTAAATGAAGTCTCTGTCTCTTTTATCTTTAATAAAAAAGAAGAGAAAATTCCCTTCTACCACAAATTTAAGTCAATGTTACTAGGAATCAAATTTTTCAAAGTTCAGTCCTGGCTTGCAAACCATGGCCGATTGGTTCTTAAAAATATTTAAAATAGAACCACAAGTGATAAGAGAGGCCTTATTTTGAAGAAGCTGAGATCCCCTCAACCCTTACAATCAATAAAAGGACATGCTATGCAAGGTGAAAGAATTGGCAAAAGTTCAAAGGTAAAATTTCTTCTCTAACCACAAAACTACATTCAACTTTGTAAAACACATGTCTGTTAGTCCATATATATAATCGTGTTTCCTCAAATTTGTTCGATGGCATGATTGTTTGATCCTTTATTAAATAGTCATCAAGAAATGTTGGAATTTTTAGTAGTAGTGATTTCTTTTGAATTTTTGTTATTTTATTTTCAAGCCCTGAATTTTGTGAGAACCGTCTACTTTGTACATACACCAGATACTCCTGACAATTCAAATAAACTAACTTCCCAAACACTGATATTTAGGTTTTTTATTGGTATATGTAATGCTACCAGTGAGTTCTATAACTTTACTAATATTTATTTGCAGTGTAAGTTAAATTGTTGGTTTTCTGTTTGTCAATGCATTTGCTTTTCTACTCTATACCTTGCTTTAGAGGTTTCCATGTCAAGTGAGTTCAAGTTCTGCTTAATACACAAGGATTGTTTTTAGGGAACTTTAATGAAAAGTTCCTGGTACTGTTCACTTTAACGAAAAACCACATTTTTACATTAAAAAGTCAATCTTGGTACTATTCACTTTACCATTTATTTTCTCCTTATCGTTAAAACTCAAAGTTTTCAAGCCCTTTTTATTAGTTTTCCTTTGTTTTTAAGCTTTGTCACCAATTTGTATGCTCTTCATCATGTCTTTTATTTTGGTGGCAGTTAGGTGTCATTAATATGAAGTATGAGCTGGTTGATCCAGATGCTCACTAAAGCAGTTGAGGGTATTGAAATCAATTATGTAGATGGCGTTTATGGTTGATTGTTGGTGTGGAATAGTAGAGGGACATGCTCCACGGGAGTATGATTGGAATGGATACAAGAGGCTCTTTCAGATGGGGTGTGAGCTTAAGCTAAAGTGACATTTCTGTTTTATATAAATACGTACTTGCAATTGCAGAAGCTTTTTCCTCTCAGTGGGCATATAAACAACATATGTGGTTAATTGTTTTGCCATCTTTGTGGTCATTTTTATTCTTTCCATGCATGTTTTTGGTAACAATTTGACAACTGATTGTAGAAACTTTTGTCTTTGTATGTTGATGCTGATGCTTCTTAATAGTGGTGGTGCCATGCATGTTCTTGGTTACATTAATGGAGTACATCCGTAATTTGGAATAGTTATTTTCTAAATTGGCAGGAATTTTTTCAATCGAGGAGATTGTTGGATACTTTTGCTAATTGGATGATTTGGATCAATGAAAACGATAGCCAGTGATTAGGGGTATCTTTTGGCAGGATTACAAGCATGTTCTCTTCTTATTTCTGAATGCAGTGAGAATCCATTTGCCACTAATCTACCACAACTCAAAGTTAAAAATCAGGAAGAGGTAACGGAAGAGGCAGTGACAACCACATTACGAAGGTCTCTGAGTTTCTATTCAACAATCCAGGCACATGACGGACATTGGCTGGAGATTATGGGGGTCCTATGTTTCTGCTTTCTGGTTTGGTAAGGGAGAAAAGTAGGAATCATTGTGTAATCCAGAAGATGAAAATACGGAGAATCTGTATATCATGGTTAAATATGAGAAATAAGTTTTGACATTCCAAAAGATGGCTGCATATTCATTTCGGAACTTCACAGCCTTTCTTCTTAGTTAAATGAATTAACCAAGATTGGTTTTTTCTTTATTATTTGGTCCATTTGGTAATTGTTGAGTGACTAAGTATTACTTACCAATTGCAACGGATCATTGCGCTTTCAATTACTGGAGGTCTGAATGCTGTTGTGATGTGCTGATATCTCTATAATCATTAGGTAAGATTGTTTTTCATGAAATTAATGCTTTTTAAGAAAGCTTTAATTTTGGTATTAAAAAATGAATAAATTCACTGATGAATTGTTTTTGCAGAATGAAGATGGGGAATGGGCTCTCTGTATATGGAGGGCCAAGTACCATGTTTGTAAATTATTTGGTTCTTTGTTGAACATTAAGAAGTATATGAATTTAACACAATTTTAAAATCCAAGGAAAGAAACACTGTTCATTATCAGTGCACGGGCGGAAATACCCTTTGCTTCCTTTGTGTTCTGATTCTTTCTGACCATTTTACCCTTTCACTAACAGTGCACGGGCGGTGCTGTTTTGCTTTGTGTCTCTTTCTCTTCTCATTTTCATTGCTTTTCTTTGGCCACGCTTCCACTATTATCTTGCCACGTGTCGATCATCCTGTAATGGTTCGCTTCGGATCTCTGGAATTTTCTTTCGGTTTCCATTTCCTTGGTTCGATTATACTTCTTGGTTTTTTTTCGATTTCTGCTCCTCTTTGGCAAAACTTTCTGCTTCTCTGTGGTTCTGTTTGGGCCCAAAATAACAGTTTGGGCCGAGGGAGGAATCAATCTCGGCCCGGGAAGCCGTACGGCGAAAGGATCATGGAGCGTTCAGCTCATGGGCTTCCAAGCCTAGGTCGGTTAAATCAGAATGCAAGTCGAGTCCTAATACAATAGGGACTCTCGACGAGATCAGTAAACTAGAAGGCGAATCCGGCTCAGTTAAGGACTAGATTCGTAGTCCTAGCAGAGATAGGACTGATCGAGGTAATCCGGAGAAGGAAACCTAGTTCGAATAGGATTGGAATTCGGACTCGGTGTTCTGCTACTATAAATACAAGACATTCAGCAACGGAAAAGGTCTCCAATTCAACACACAAAATTGCCCTGCGCAAATTCTCACAACTTGTGATTTTTCTTTTTCCTTTTTCGCTGACACATCTTCCGTTGGCATCAACAGCACTGTGGAAGCAACCGGTGATATCTTAAGTCGGCATAGATAGCTCTGTCACCGTAGAGTCAGTCGGTCTCGCAGTATCTTCCGTTGGCATCAACAGCACTGCGGCGAGAACGATTGATTACCTATCCAAGTCTCGGTCGAGAAGGGTTTCTAAATCCTTATTGGTCGAGGTCATCTCATCAGCCTTCTCGGCGAAGTGAGGTGTTACCGTTATTACATTCGGCACATTGAAAGCCAAATTTGATATTGAACTTCGTAAGAATAGTAACCTTGTCTTCAGGTTCGTGAGCCCAAGAGGCCGAGACGTGTTCCTTTCTTGGCCGCAATCGCAAGACGCAGAAGTCAGTAGCGCGACCCAACGCAACATCAACAAATTTACTCCTCGGCCGAGCTCGGCCGACGAGTTGGCACGCCCCGCATTCACCGAAGGACGTAGTTAGCTCATTAATTACTCGGCCTGCGCGCCACGTAGGCTTTGTAGTTTCTAGGGTCAACATTTTGGCACGCCCAGTGGGACCCAGTGCTAAACTACGAAGTTCATGCCAATTGAAACACGATCGGTAAAAAAGAAAACCACTATGGGAAAGTCGATAGCTGATTTGCCGAATCAAAGCACGGGACAAAGTGTGCCACAAGCGCAGAATCCCCTTAGCGCCGTGACACCTGAGTCCACGAGTGCGACCCGCCGAGAGAGAGAAGTTAATCTCGGCAGTCAACTCCGCGGTCCAGAAATCCCTAACAGGAACACTTGCATTCTCACTGAAGGGATAGTAGAAGAGTGTGACGAGGATGGTGGTGAAGGATCTGACCCACCAACGAGGTCGTTTCTCCGGAAGCGACTAGACGAGCAGTCTCGGTCAGTCGAGCAGACGTTCAGTCGAGGCATTGACAAGCTGCATGACGCGATACTCAGTTCCAATGATCGACAAACCAGGCTGCTCGAAATGCTGGTTAGTCAAGTTGGTGGCAGCAGGCCTTTCGATCTTCGCCAACATTGTTTACCAGGAAACAACCCGGTACCGATTGTACCGGCCGAGCCCATTCCTGCCCCTCTCAAACCAATTAACTTGGAGAAAGGAGGAGGGTCGAATAGCAGGTCAGACGGGACCGACCAGAGGGTCGAAGCAACACCTGTTGATATGACCGAAGTTCAACGGATGATCGACTCGGCCATGAAGAAAAGGCCGAAGTTTCCCAAGTTTATTCATCCGTACCCAGCTTACGTGGAAACGTTTGGATACCCGAAGGGTTTCAAGATCCCAGATTTTAGTCTTTTTGCCGGTGAATCGTCCCTGTCTTCGTTGGAGCACGTGGCTCGTTTCACCGCGCAATGCGGAGACGTTAATAGTGATTTCCACAAGTTACGGCAGTTCAATTTCTCATTGACCGGATCGGCATTTGCCTGGTACATCAATCTCCCGCCTAATTCCGTCCAAAACTGGGAGGAGTTGGTCGAGAAGTTCCACGAGCAGTTTTATCGGCCGGGGATGGAGATGTCAGTCTCTTCATTAGCACAGATGGCTCAAGCATCTGATGAGTCACCAATGGATTATCTTACCAGGTTCAAATCGGCTAGGAATTGGTGCCGAGTGCCTTTACCCGAAGTCGAATTTGTCAGGCTTGCTTTGAACGGCCTTGATGTCGAATACAAAAAGAAATTCTTGAGGGCAAATTTCCGGGATATGTACGAATTAGCCCAACATGTCGAGCAGTATGATTATTTGCTCCGCGAGGAAAAGACTTCGAAGACTCCAACTCGGGGAACGATTTACAAGAACCTTACTGTCAATTATGCATCAACCGAGGATGAGTGCGTTAGTGTGGATGCGGCTGAGATAGTGATAGATAAGCCATATGTTTGCAAGGCATTGACTCAGGTTGATTCTCGAGAAGCCAAAAGTCGCTTGGCCACTGAAGGAACATCGAAACCGTCAAAGGTTTATACTTTTGATATTACCAAGGCTGACGCAATTTTTGACCAACTGTTGTCAGCAAGAATCATTAAGCTTCGGCCTGGTCATAACATTCCTAAGGCCGAAGAGCTTAAAGGAAAGGTGTATTGCAAATATCATAATTCGAGCAAACACACGACAAACAATTGTGTCGTATTTCGCGATAACGTCCAAAGTTGGATTGATAATGGCAAACTGAAGTTTCCCGAGAAGAGGATGAGTGTTGATACTGATCCATTCCCCACGGCAACAGTAAACATGGTCGACGCGTACCTACCCAAGGACAAAGGGAAAGGCAAGGCTGAAGTGGTTGAGACACAACGCCCGCGGAATCAGAATGTTCGGCCACGGTTCATGGCCGATTTTCGTTCAAATAAACCACCTACGGCTTTAACGGGGCCCGCTATTGTCAAACCTATGATGGATTATAGCACCGATGAAGATAGTGGGACAGCGGTTTTGTGCAGGAAATGTAGAGCGAAGGTCGACAGTGAACCAGAGGAGAAGCCTTCTTCGCAACCTGTGGCTGCAACTCGGCAAAAGGTAGCCAATGAAGGCCAACATCACGGGGTTTTTGAGAGGCTCGGTCCTAAAGTACGGATGGAAGAGACACCCCCGGTCAGGCGGCGCCTCGATTTTGATGCTTCATTCTATGACGATGATTACTATAAGCGTAATTCTAGCAGTTCAGGATCATCGCGGAGTCAAAAGACCTTCAAGCCTCCCGAGCCTAGAGATCAACGTTGGTATACATACCATTCTTCGAAGGGCGTCTACACCGCGTTGTCCAAATCTCAGAAACGCCGGCATCAACGGGTAGATTGCATGGCTCGCCGACGAGCAGCCCAAGAAACTTCGGCCCCTAAGTGGCGACCGAAGGATACAGTTGCCACTGAGGAGGAGCGACCACCTCCAGCGATTATGACAGAGTTGGCTCAGGGGAAACGGCTGGTCGATCAAGATGTCGAGACCATGTTTGAAGAAGCTGATAAACGGATCAAACTTCTCATTCGACCAGGGGAAATGAAGGCACGTCTTGAACATTTCAGGCAAGAGGCCGAAAGCAAACTATCCCCGCCAGTTATACAAGAACCTTTGGTCAAAATTCGACGGAATTTGCATCCCCCGTTCCTTGGGGAGTCTTTGGAGTATATGCGAGAATTTCATAAGAAACATTCGGCCAACGATCTGTATGGTTTGCCGAAGGCATGTCAGGACACTATTGATCTTGTCCTGACTTGTCCGGATGCTGAGCGGATCATCCAGAAGACCTCAGATCCAGGATTAAAAGCAAGGTTCCAGCACATACGAGAAGCTCGTGTCTTTGGATTTGAAGTCGACCCGTATACCGATATCGATGTCGCCGACCTTCCTTTCTCGCTGGAGGACCTTCAGTATTTACGGTATCACTTTGAAGTATTTTCGGCGGTTTCTCTCTTCGGCCTTACGACCGATGAAATCGCACGTATTGCCCGTCTGGATGCTTATCTTGACACAAGGGATGCTCGGCTACACTACCAGGAGCAGGTTCAGGTCTTGACCCCAAGTTCATTGTCAACCTCGACCTTACCTGAGGCGGTCACGCAGAACCAACAAGTGACCGAAGCAGCTCCGCCGAGTGACATTATTGAAGGGACGGAAGAATCTCGTTGTCCGACTCTGACGACAACTGAGTCCGTAGTCGCTGACCAACCGAACGAGGAGGGTCTTGACCAGATGGGCCCGTCAGTTCTGGATAATATGGAAATCAGTATGGTCCATGTGTTACCTGCCGATTTTCAATCAAGCACGGCTCAACCAAATTTCCTCGATGGAGATGTGGTTGCCGAAGAACCCGGCCATGTTGATTTCGTATCAATTGCTGAAGGCGAGCCAACAACAAAAGATGATAGTCTAAAGGCTGCTTTGGTCGAATTGTTCCCTCGTTTATCGTCGGCCAAGCTTCACCATTTAAAGCCATTGTATGTGACGGCACACATCGAGGGATATCCGGTTTCTAAAGTTTTTGTCGATTGTGGAGCTACTGTCAATATCATGCCCCTGAACATCATGAAGGCCTTACGCCGTTCAAACGACGAGCTTATTCCGTCAGGAATCACAATGAGTAGTTTTGTCGGTGACAAATCCCATACCAAAGGTGTACTACCGTTAACTGTAAATATCGCCGGTCGCACCCATATGACCGCCTTTTTTGTGGTTGATTCCAAAACCGAGTATAATGCATTGCTCGGCCGAGATTGGATTCATCAAACCAGTTGTATTCCTTCATCATTGTACCAAGTGCTTGTCTTTTGGGACGGCAAATCGGTCACTGTTCATCCGGCCGATAACCAACCCTTCGAAGCTAACATGATCCAAGCGCGGTATTATGACGATCACGTCGGCTACATTACTTTGCAAGGCTTCAATGAAGAGGGACGGCCGACTCGAATTTCCGTTCAGAAAGCTATCGAGGTTGGCGCCGAGACTGTCCAGCAGGATTCGGCGAGACTCGGATTAGCTAATTTTCTCCCCGAAGCCGATGTTTGACACCGATCGGGAAGCACGCAGGGCCGCGGTTTCATCTACTATGGAACGACTGCTGGCCCATTGGTATACGATATCTAAACAACCAAATTCAGGCGTCAACCTCGTCGAGTTCCTTGCTGAGGGAGATAATGGGCCTGTATTATCCTTTGATAAAATTCGAGCTGCCCCGGCCGAACTCGAAGATCATCGGCCCCTTGTTAAGGACCCTTTGGAAGAGATTAATGTTGGGACGGCCGATGACCCACGGCTTTTGTTTATTAGTGCGTTACTCCCCCAACGAATGAAAGACGAGTTTCGTACCTTGCTTACGGAATTCAAAGATTGTTTTGCTTGGAGTTATCATGAAATGCCCGGTTTAGATCGTACTCTGGTCGAGCATGAATTACGTATTAAGCCCGGATTTAAACCTTTCCGTCAGCCACCTCATCGATTCTCGACCGAAGTACAACTCAGTGTCAAGGACGAACTAGTTCGGCTTTTGAAAGCCGGTTTCATTCGGACCGCTCGATATGTCGAATGGTTGGCAAATATCGTCCTTGTATTAAAGAAAAATGGGGCACGCAATCTGAATCTGGCAACTCCCAAAGATGAGTATACAATGCCGATTTCAGATCTGTTAATCGATGCCGCGGCAAGTCACGCGATCTTATCCTTTATGGATGGACATGCCGGGTATAACCAAATATTTATTGCCAAAGCCGATGTGCACAAAACTGCTTTCCGTTGCCCGGGGGCACTCAGCACTTACGAATGGGTTGTCATGCCATTCGGCCTCAAGAATGCCGGCGCCACGTACCAACGGGCGATGAATACCATCTTCCATGATTTAATTGGCACCATCGTCGAAGTTTACATTGACGATGTTGTCGTCAAATCTAAACGCCGACAGACACATCTGGATGATCTCCGACAGGCTTTCCTCCGCATGCGTCAGCACAACCTCAAGATGAATCCTGCCAAGTGTGCCTTCGGTGTATCGGTCGGGAATTTTCTTGGTTTCCTCGTACATCATCGTGGGATTGAAGTCGATGAGAATAAGGCACGCGCAATCATCACTGCCCCACCCCCAACGACGAAGAAACAGCTGCAGTCCTTACTCGGCAAGATAAATTTTCTCCGCCGATTTATAGCTTACTCGGCAGGAAAAATGAAGGCATTTTCCACGCTTTTGAAACTTAAGGACTCGGATACATTTGCGTGGACGGCCGAGCATCAGGCGGCATTCACACAAATCAAAGTCTCCCTCACAACGCCGCCTGTTCTTGTTCCACCTCAGCGCGGTAAACCCCTCAAACTATATATTTCGGCGGCTGAAGAGTCCATCGGCTGCCTCCTTGCCCAAGACAATGATGCCGGGCGAGAGCAGGCTATTTTTTACCTCAGTCGAAATCTTAATCCACCGGAGATCAATTATTCCGCCGTGGAGAAGCTTTGTCTTGCCGTGTTCTTCGCCGCCTCCAAACTCCGGCATTACATGCTTCCGTCGGTCACACAAGTCATTGCCCAGACCGACGTCATCCGGTACATGCTTACCCGGCCGATCGTAAAAGGGAGAATTGGGAAGTGGACGATGGCATTGTCCGAGTTTAGCCTACAATACGTGCCTCAGAAAGCTGTCAAAGGCCAAGCATTGGCCGATTTCCTGGCTCACCATCCGTCCCCCTATGGTTTTGGGGACACCAATGTCGAAATCGGCATGGTTGAAGCACGCGACAACTATTGGACGATGTATTTTGACGGGTCCAGTACTTCATCCTCGGCCGGCGTTGGAGTTGTCATTCAATCTCCTAATCATGATCGTTGGTATTTTTCGCTTAAGTTGGATTTTGACTGCACCAATAATTAGGCCGAATATGAAGCCTTAATCATCGGCCTTGGCCTTCTTCATGACTTGCGGGTCACCCGTGCCCTCGTTCTCGGTGACTCTGAACTTGTGATCAACCAACTTAATGGATCTTTTCGCTGCATGAGTTGTACCCTGGCACCCTATCACATGGTCGCCAGCTATTTGGCCGAGTCCTTTGACGGTATTACGTTCGAGCATGTTTCCCGGATCCATAATACCGACGCAGATGAGTTGGCTCAAATTGCCTCTGGCGCACAACTCCTGGGGGGCAAGCTAGGCCGAGATATACCGGTGCTACGACGATTATACCCGGCCTTGGTCAACCAGCAAATCCTCCGGCGCGACGATGTAATACGCACTCGAGTTATGTCTTTACCTTCGTTGTTAGACCGACAAGATACTATAGAGGTTTGCACCGTCGAGGCAACACCAGATGATTGGAGAAAACCCATTATGCAATACCTTGACAATCCCAATGGTAAACATAGTCGCAAGACACGAGTTCACGCCATGAACTATGTCACGTACCAGAACGAGTTATATCGAAAAGGGGAGGATGGATTACTATTGCTATGCCTCGGCCCCCAAGAGGGTGCTCGGGCGATCTCGGAAGTTCATGAAGGGGTTTGCGGAGCTCATCAATCCGGACGGAAAATGCGATGGTTACTTCGACGGCACGGCTATTTTTGGCCGAGATTACTAAAAGATTGTATCGAGTTTGCACGAGGATGCGTCCAGTGCCAAATCCATGGGCCTATACAAAGGGTCCCGGCCGAATCATTACATTCGGTCATTAAGCCATGGCCGTTTAGAGGATGGGCCATGGATGTAATCGGCAAAATCACGCCGACTTCTGGAGCTGCTAAGCATGCATGGATAATAGTCGCAACTGATTACTTTACCAAGTGGGTCGAAGCAAAATCATACGCCGAGTTAACATCTAAAGAGGTTTGCGACTTCGTGGAGGAACACATTGTGACCCGGTTCGGTGTACCGGAAACGATCATAACCGACAATGGAACAATTTTCACAGCCGAAAGGTTTAAAGAATACACGGCCAATTTGAAAATTCGGCTGGAACAGTCCACACCGTATTATCCACAGGCGAATGGGCAGGCCGAGGCAAGTAATAAAGTGTTGATCGGCATCCTCGAAAAAATAATAAAAGAAAGGCCTGGCATGTGGCATTTGAAGTTGAACGAGGCATTATGGGCATACCGAACGTCGCCCCGGTCGGCGACCGCGACAACCCCATACGCATTAACCTATGGACACGATGCAATGCTACCAGTCGAGTTGAGCATAAATTCGTTGCGATTAATTGAGCAAAGTAGTTTGTTTAGCGCCGAATATAGTCAGTCCATGAGACAGGAATTAGAAGATTTGGAAGAAGCGCGACTTGACGCTTATAACTTACTAGTGGCGAAAAAACAGATTGCCGAGCGAGCCTATAATCAAAAGGTGCGACAGAAAACATTCGGCGAGGGTTAGTGTGGCAAACAGTGTTGCCCGTAGGAATAAAAGATCCTAGGTTCGGCAAGTGGTCGCCGAATTGGGAAGGGCCGTTTATTGTGCATAAAGTATACGGAAAAGGGGCGTATCATCTTAAAGACCGAACCGGTGCGGTCCACAGATTACCGATTAATGGGAAGTTTTTGAAGAAATATTATCCGGTCACATGGGAAATGCGGGAATAGTAAACCAGTCCATTAAAATTGATAAGTATTTACAAAATGAGTAGGTCGGTTGGTTTACATTCAGATACATTTAAGTAGAAGAGGGAAGAAGAGTGCTGAGCAGAGCCTTCAACTCCAACCACCGCACGTCGGCCATGAGGACTTCGGCTTGCCGATTCTTTTTATCCAGCTTCAGCCGCTCGACCCGTTTTCTGGTTGCCGCATACTCGGTTAGGCGATCCTTCCCGCCTAACTCGAAGTCTCTAGCAAGCTCAGAAGCAATGGCCGACCGACGTTTTGCTATTTCGGCCATCTGACGGTCGAGCTCGGCTAACGCGTCTCCTTTTGCCCGTAGATCGTCAATCTTCGGACGGAGGGTGTCTTGAACGGCCGTGGCGGCTTGCAGGTCTTGTTCGGCCTTTAGAGCGGTCTGGAAGACACTGAATGTCTCCCGAACCCGCTCCAAAGCAGACGATGCCCGAACAATGGCATCTCCGCTCAGGCGACCGTCGGCCCCAAGATCGTTCAGACACGCGCCAAGTAGATCAAGACCGTTGCGCTCGAGTACTTGCGGTGCTGAAAGCGATAGAACTTCTCGCAGTTGGGTTAGAGCGGTTGGATCGGCAGCCTCAGTTGGAGCAGCCGAAGGGCCGGACTCGGCAGTTGTGCTGGAGAGGAGGGCTTTGAATTCGACCTCCCATGAAGCCTGCACATACAAATCAGTTTAGGCTTAAAGGAAGGCAGGGCGAGAATAGTAAGAAGGTTTCGTTTTTTTTAACCTGCCGAGAGGAGACCTCGGCCATGTCCCTAGGATCGTTGCTTGAACCTAAAGAACTCAATGGCCGAGCCCAGTGTCTCAGGTTGCTCCTCAGTTCACGCGGCCGATGGAGGTTATCTACGTTTGATGGCCACTGAGGCGGCCAAGAAATATAGATAACGCCCTTCGGCGCATAGAATTGTCGGTGAAAAGAATGTACAGGCACCTGACATTTATTATTTTCCTCGTTTAGAATTCTAAAGCAAAAAAGCGATCAAGGAAAGATGGTCGAGGGTACTTACGAAGGCCGAGGTAACCTCATATGGAGGAATATGGAAGCCCTGGTCTTGAGGATGAAAGGGCGATTCCGCTGTCGCCTCGGGTTCCTCGAGCGGGCGTTTGCCACAGTCGGTTGCAGATGGGCCGACCGGAACAGCTGTTTCGGAGGAGGCAGGGACATCCTGATCCTGGGAAGGAGCGAGGGGTTCGGCCACCGCCATCGGCTCCTCGACTGGGCGCTTGCCACGATCAGCCGTGGAGGGGCCGGCTTGAACCACCATCTCGGACCTTGGGGGAGGTTGCCGACGAGAGTGAGGGCGATCTGCCAGCGGGACCTCGTCGCTCCCCTCACTCTCTTCCAGGATGAAGACCGAGGGTTTTGGATTTTCAGGGGCTGCTCCCTTGGTCGCAGAGACCACCTTTGTTGGAATAGGTGCCTCCTCGACGGGGGGAGGCACAACTGGTGTACCAGCCCCAGAGACAAGTCTCGGTCGAACTGTCTCTGCGGCCGGGGCGGGCTGTTTCTCGACCAAGGTTTGAACCACGGCGGGAGAAGGGGAAACACTGGGAGTTGTCGCCCCTGTAGTTTGACTGGAGATGACATGGATCTCCCGTGCGCCCTTCTTTGCCAGTTGTTTTACCCGCTTGGCAGGCGGCGGAGGCTCGACGGCCGGCTCGGCCTCTCGGCGAGGTCGTTTGGTTGGCACGGCCCGAACAGCAGTTTTAACCCTTTTAACCAGGGCCGATTTTTTCTCGACCGTGGCCGCGGCAACAGCTTCCGTCTTTCTCGAAGGCCGATTACCTGAGAAGATAAGAACAATTCAGTAAGGCAAATCAATATGCAAGGTTGGAAGGAACCGGCGATAAATGAAAATTACCTTGAGTTTGGGGAGCCGAGGCCCTCTTAGGACGGTCACCAAAGAGTTTGTTTAGCACCTTTTCGACCGGAGCACCAAAGAACTCCTGAGTGTAATTTTCCCACCATTCACCGAAGGTGTCAGTGCAATGGGTTTCGGGGGTGGTCGGTTGAAGACGGAATTTTTGACAATGCTCTTGGAACTCCCTCACAGCCGTGTTACATTCCGTCTCCGAGGAACGAGGCTCGCGTCCTCGGCTTAGGAGTGTTCGGGAGGAGAGAAGGGGGACGGGGCAGCCCTGAAGATAGCCGAGTTGTCGGGCTAGGAAGTTCGGATGATATACTTCCCAACCCGACCGTTTCCCATCACAACCGAGAGGGAGGTCACGAACAAGCACAAACGACCCCCATGTCTGACGAAGATCGGCTTCTTCCTCTGCGCCCCATGTAGAGGTAGGCAGCTTGATGGAGGAAGGATAGTCTCGACGACGACATATCAGGAACTCGTCGTTGGAGAAGTCGTCGAGAGCGAAGAGGTACCGAAATACCTCTTCGGCTTGATGGGGAGGTATCGGTCGAGAGGCCAACTGAGGTCCAAGCGCCTCCGTTGATGAGAAGTCAGCTATGGCCGGTCGAAGAGAGACGAAGTACACTTGTAACCAGAGCTGGAAGACCCAGAGGGGACCATTCTGGTGTGGGTCGACCTTGTGGAGGGTTGCTTCGGCCAGGCAGCGGAAGAGTTGGGCGAGAATGTTGGAACTCAGTGCCAGGACGTGACCACTAGCCAGGGCTTCGGCTACCGTCATGTTCTCGACCAAACACTTGTTTGACTTGGTACAACAAATATATTTGTTGTACCAATAGAAGAGGAAGGCTTCATGCTCTCCTTCTCGCAGATCCTCTTCTCCTCGGCCGGCGAAGTGAAGATAGAGGGTGTTGTAATTACAGAAGTTCTTGTGGAGCTTCTGAATGTCTTCCTTCGACGGGATGTGACCATCACGGCTCAGGGTCTCGAAGGCTCGACGGTCGAAAAGCGTCTTCAGATCGATATTCGACGGGTGCCTAGAGAGAGTCGCGTCGACGGGGATCCCGGTTGCCGAAGTCCCCAGAATGGCGGTGATATCCAGGACGGTGGGACCAATGGGACCAAGAGGAAGAACCATTGTGTTGGTGGCCGAACACCAGAAGCACAGAGTGGCTAGGAGAAGCTCCTTGTCGAGGACGACATCCATGGACGAGAGGAGGATGGCGTCGTAGATGCCGAGGGCCTTCCATTGATCGTCGAAGAGCCGTTCCATTCGAACGACCCAGGCTGCCCAGGTTGTGGTCGTCGAAGGCCAGGAGCCCTGAGGTTTCGCCACGTCCCATTGCGACCATTCAAACCCTTGAAACAAGGGTGTTAGGCAGTGCTCCTGGAGAAGGCCGGTGATGGTCGGCGGTATTGCAGCCTTGAAGAGAGGACCCAGGATCTGGTGCTGAGTGCTCATGTCGTTTTCAAACCGTATAGTCTTGATCGAGCTCCGATCAAGAATCTTCTGATGCTGGTCACATTCTTTGGAAAGCTTGGAGATGAAGGACGCCATTATAAGAAAGAATCACGGCGTAAAAGGATTTTCTGGGTTGGGGGTTTGAAGACGAAGACTTGGAATAAAGGAATGCACTAGAGAGCAATGGCAAGGGATTTCAGAAAATTTTGGAAGCGTAAAGTACAAATGAGAGAATTTCGGTATTTATAGGGTTGTGGAGGGAAGAGCAATCGTTCGAAATTCAAAACAAAGGGCAAAATCGACCGGAGGAATCGTTGATCATGATTAACATTTGGGAAATGCGGTTGAGAAGACCGACGGTTTTAGGTTTTGGGGGCGCACGATCGCGTGTGACGGCGAAGTTAATGACGAAAGACGGTTCGACGCCTGCACGATGACAGGTGGGCTCACGGACTGAGGTAGTGGCTCACGGATTGAGATAGTGGTCATAATGGCAAGACGGTTCGGGCAGGCGCACGCTTCAGACGTCATTATTGGGGATTGGCCATGTTAGAGGATGCCACGTGGCGAGTGGTTTAGCAGGATCAAGATCGTGCGATCGTGTTCAATAAATGCGCCTTGGAACTCGGGTATTAGGATTCTGAGTGATAGATTCGCTTCTTCAAGGCCGAAACTCGGCCGAAGGTTTCAGGCCGAGGACCTCAGAAGCGAGGGGGCAATGTTTGGGCCCAAAATAACAGTTTGGGCCGAGGGAGGAATCAATCTCGGCCCGGGAAGCCGTACGGCGAAAGGATCATGGAGCGTTCAGCTCATGGGCTTCCAAGCCTAGGTCGGTTAAATCAGAATGCAAGTCGAGTCCTAATACAATAGGGACTCTCGATGAGATCAGTAAACTAGAAGGCGAATCCGGCTCAGTTAAAGACTAGATTCGTAGTCCTAGCAGAGATAGGACTGATCGAGGTAATCCGGAGAAGGAAACCTAGTTCGAATAGGATTGGAATTCGGACTCGGTGTTCTGCTACTATAAATACAAGACATTCAGCAACGGAAAAGGTCTCCAATTCAACACACAAAATTGCCCTGCGCAAATTCTCACAACTTGTGATTTTTCTTTTTCCTTTTTCGCTGACACATCTTCCGTTGGCATCAACAGCACTGTGGAAGCAACCGGTGATATCTTAAGTCGGCATAGATAGCTCTGTCACCGTAGAGTCAGTCGGTCTCGCAGTATCTTCCGTTGGCATCAACAGCACTGCGGCGAGAACGATTGATTACCTATCCAAGTCTCGGTCGAGAAGGGTTTCTAAATCCTTATTGGTCGAGGTCATTTCATCAGCCTTCTCGGCGAAGTGAGGTGTTACCGTTATTACATTCGGCACATTGAAAGCCGAATTTGATATTGAACTTCGTAAGAATAGTAACCTTGTCTTCAGGTTCGTGAGCCCAAGAGGCCGAGACGTGTTCCTTTCTCGGCCGCAATCGCAAGACGCAGAAGTCAGTGACGCGACCCAACGCAACACCAACAAATTTACTCCTCGGCCGAGCTCGGCCGACGAGTTGGCACGCCCCGCATTCACCGAAGGACGTAGTTAGCTCATTAATTACTCGGCCTGCGCGCCACGTAGGCTTTGTAGTTTCTAGGGTCAACAGGTTCCTGGTGAGATTTACCACTTTCTTGATTTTATTCTTATGTTATTTTGGGTTTTGTTTATAGCCTCCGATTCTACATGTGGCTATTTAATTTTGTTTAGTTTTCAGTGTCAGGGAACTGTAGCTTATTATTTTTCTTGAGCTTTCTTTTCAGCGTTTGAAGGCCTCTGTGCTGAGGCTCAATGATAACAGTGGTGAGTTTCCTTTTCAGAGACTCGTTCTTCCCAGTAATCAAGCTTTATTGAGTGATTTATCTGCTTAATTTGGGGTTGGGGTTGGTTTTTTTCTGTCTCACCAAGCACTTAATTTCCTCCGCTTCATGCATACTGCAAAGTCCCCACGAATTTGTTGTTGACCCATCTGGGTTGATCATGTCTTCACTGGTCATGATTGCAGTTTTGTCAAGGATTCTGAAATTTAGTAAATTGCAACTTTTTGGTGAGCGAAAACATATGTCAATTATTTAGGTCTGTTAGGGTTTTTGGGCTGGTTTTTTTATTGCCGAGTTTTATACAACATAGATAGTGAAGCTAGAGGTAATTGAGGAATATTTAATGGTGTGGTAGATATTTCTCAGCAAAATTGAGAGAGTAGTTATATTTTATTTAAATATTTGTATAGTTTTTGGAAGAGGTTAAGTCTATGGTACTCAAGATCTTCAGAGACCGATGAGAATTACCAATCTGCTGCTACTCTAAACCTTCTCAGGGTCTCACTTTTACCATTTTAGAACTTAGATTAGTGATAAATTAATTCGAATCATGTGGCATGAACTTAAAGCTCTGTTTGGGAAAGTGGGCTCTTTACCCCAAAGTTGCTTGCTTTTGGTAATATTTGGAATTGTGCTTCTAAGCTGTTTTTCAAGCTTTTGGCCATACTAAATGGAGCTAAATTTAACAACTCTTTTGTTGTATTGTATTTGCTTTCCTAAATCGATTGTTTTGTTGTTGAAAAATGTGAATGGGTTTTGTAGATCAAAGTTTTTAAGGGAGAAAATTATGTTTCAAATTTTAGATATGAATATTACACATTCTAGGTGTTGAATTCATATTTGTTTTGGTGTATTGTGTTTTTGAATGTCATTTAGTGCAGTATAGCCTTAACTTAAATGTAGTTTTGTATATCTTAAGTACTCATTTGGATTTTGAGAAGTAAGAGAGAGTTTTGCACGTATTTGAGGAAGCTCCTATAAGTTTTTGGTTTTTTGTGTTGATTCGAACAAATTTCGGTTTTTATATTTATTAATTTTTGTTGTGTGAGTAGTATTTATTAGGCTTGATGTTTTTTGAAACACCAGGTGGTTTGGAGACGTTTGAAATCATAAGAAGACTCGAAGATTTCAGCCAGGTTTGAATCAAAGCACCAAATGAATTCTTCTTCCAGCTGATGATTAAATGTTCCCAACTTTTTTAGTTGTATAAAGACTTGGGTAGATAGGAATTTGTTTTTACTCATGTGTTTCACTAATTCTTTGGTAATAGATAAATCTTTGTGAACAGTCTTCTGCTTCTATCAGTACCCATGGTAAGTTCTTATCAATTTACTTTTAACAGTCAGGTCATTTGGGACCAAATGTTCTTTTTCAACTTATGCTTGGTTTACTCTTCTTTTGCAGCCTATTTTTTTCACACATTTAGTCTTCAGTAGATGGGCTAAGGAATTTCCACGTGGCATTGTATCAAATTATCATTGATCGAAGGGTATGGCTTTGTAAGATCATCTTCTGTTCACTTTGATCAAATTATTTGTCAACCGTTTTAGTTTTTTATAATTATGATATTATTTCTTATTTGGCCTTAAGATTAGTGGACTTAAACTTTGTTTATTATCTTTGCAGTAAGAAGAGATAACAATATTAACTTGATAGTAAATGGTCCGTTCTTTTTATTTCTTTTTTTGGTTGCAATGTCCATACTTAGTGTAATTTGTACCTTAAGTTTTACCTTTGTTCCATAATAAATGTGTAAAGATGACCATGTTGTACATTACATAGTTTGGGAATTAGACTAAGTATTTTGATCAATCAGATTAAATATATTTTAGCTTTTCTTACGTCTTAAACTGTCAAGATATAAACTTACGGGTCGTTTACATAAAATTCACAAATCATGACGTCAATTGCAAGTTAGCATATGATCACGTGATGCATAGAGGAACTAAGAATTAATGGACAATTTTATGTATTGGTGCTTAAATTTCCAAGAAGACGATGAGCTCCATTTTCTTTTAAATCTAGATCAAAGCTAGATTAACCTCTCATATGGTACGTAAATTCAATTTGCAAAGAAAGCAATCAATGCTTCTTCTTTTGGTTTTTTGTTTTTTTTGTTTTTGTTTTTTTTTAACAATAATACTAGAACAAGAATAACAGGTTTAATCCTTTGAATGTCATTAAAATTTTATCTCCGATATAAAAAGGTTTTTGCCAATTGTTATTTTTGAAGGTTATGACAATTTATGACATCATCCGGTGTTACTATTGGAGAAGATTGCTGATCAAAATAATAGGTACCTTGCAGTTTTCTTTGAAGTATCTTATTAAATTTATTTAAAAACTGCAAAAATTACTCAATTTCTTTAGCAAGTATAAAATCGTTCTTCTTTAACATTCTTATTTATTTGTACTAACAGCTTCTATTTTTTCAAATCATAACAGAGAAGCATGTACATCATCACAAATAAAACAAAAAAATTGTGAAGCGACAATCAATAAAATTTTCAGGTACTAATTATTATGTGTATAAATACAATTTTAAATTATAATACACCTAATATGAATGCACATGTTTTACGTTTTTTAAACCCACAACGTGTGGGCACTATTACTAGTATATACTAAAGCCGAATGGGAAAAGCACTGTTCCACCGTACAGCTAAGTGGCGAAATTACCCCTTTTACTGAGCAAATCTTCTTCTTTACCTCACTTGCACAGTGAATTGACCAGTTTGCCCATCTTTGATAAGCGTTGCCCAGTGAATACGTGGCTCACTCTCCTCATTCGTTCTCATCCTGTTTCTTACTGCACTGCTTCCTCTGCAGTTTGAACCGCTTCCTTTTTGCTTCACTTCTAACCGAAACCAAAAACAGCTCAACCAAATCATCTCCTCCCTCGCTCACCGCATCTCTCTCTCAAGCTCGCAATCACTGCAAAAAAACTCAAACCAAGAAATCCATTTCCACAATTTCTCTTACAGTCACCGCTTCTCTCTCGCTCACCGCTTCATCGTCAACAAATCCCAACCGCAGCCCCACTACAAACCCATCTGGATGGAAAACCCATCGAGAAATCTTGGTCGTCGGCCTACACCCGGACTGCAACGTCGTTTTGACTCACCCCAGCGTCGGCAAATTTCGACATAAAAAGTGATTCTTTTCAACTTATTTGTATAAATTCGTTCATGCACTTGAAATTTTATGTTTGATTAGTGTATGTTTTCATAATTAGATCATATCAAGCTCCATTCATGCCCACTTCCCGTCTTCTTGATAAAGTTTGTTTGTTTTTAGTTGAGTGTTTGGATTAGTTTCTTAGGGTTAGAATGGAAGAAAATGAAGAGAACTTGGAGATGTGATTGACGGCTTCAAGGCTGTGCAAAATGCAGCAGCCATAAGTTCATTAAGTAATGGAAATCTTGTAGGGTATGGTGCATTGCCAACATCCATACTTCCTTAAGGGAGTGATTGACAAGAGACTTAAACAACCCTTTCATCCGTACTACTCTAGATTAAATCCTAGCCCTTCATTTGGGTTTTAAGTGATGTAATCTGAAGTGTACACTTGTCACTTACACACACATACATTTAAACTAAAAAACTAGCCGTTGGAGGCTAAAACCCTTTCTTCTTTCTTCTTCGATGCAGACCGAAACCATGCTCGGGAGCTCCTTGCTGCCTTCGATCCCTCGACTTCAGAAGCTGTTTAGCTTCCAACACTTCTGTCAATGGCGACAACGGAGGCTAAGCCTGAAGCCAAATCAAAACCAAAAGAAATTGAAGAGAGTTCCGAAACTCTTCTCAAATGCAAGGTAATTAAAACTTGAAAAAAAAAATTATGAGCACCAATAACAAAAGATTATGACTTTCACATGTTTATAACATCTTCTAATTCTGTACTAAAATTGAAATTGTGAATCCTTATAAACAATCCTCAGGGAAGGCATCTTCCCGGTATGCTTCGCCACAAGCAGTTGTATTGAAGCTGGAAGATGGGACGGGTCTTCTCTTCCCCTCACAATCTGAAAATGCCTAATAAAGAGTGAACGCTGCCAATCTTTTGATAACTATGAACTTATGTACAAAAATTTAGCTTCCAAGCATCTCTATCTTTTGTATTGGTATATGGTCCAGCCCATGATGAATGTTCTAGATTATTCTAGTAAGCAAGTGAGGTGGCCAGAGCATGCTAGACAATTCTAGTATGTTATCAAGTTGATGGAAGAAGCTAGAAAGTACTAGCTTCCTTGGTTGCAAATGGAAAGATCCATGCGCACATGTTAAAGAATTCTAGCAAAGTTCAAGTTGGTGGAAGAGTTTAGAAGAATTGTGAAGATTCCACCAACATACAAGATTAGTGTGGATAATTCTAGTTTAAGAAGGTAGTGGAATTATCTAGATATCTCTAGCATGATGTTTCCATGCTTCTTCAAGGTTCCATCCATGCCTATAAAAGGAGAAGGCATCCACACCATTTGTATGAACCAACCAATCAAGAGAGTAGTGAGTAGCAAATGATCAAATCCAAAGCTAGAGTTCCACTCCAAGAGTGAGAGTGTTCCACTACACATTGTGTGAGTGAAGTTTAGAGTGATAGAAAGTATGTGTCATACTTTCTTGTATCCATCAAGCCTTGTTTTTGGTTTGGTAAGACTACTCTTGTTGTACTCATATTTTCCATATAGTGAAGATTGATCCTGGTTTGGTGGACGTAGGCATAAATTGTCGAACCACATAAAATTTTTGGTGTCCATTTTCTACTTTACGTTGTGCATTCTCTATCTTGTAGTACCGACATTCCTAACATTTTGAACAGTGAGCACTTAAACACTCTCAATCTTTTGATGGCTATGAACACTGCCAATTTCTATAAATCTAGGTTCAATAATTTATGTTTTCTGTATGTATATATTATCAAAATATGTTGAGCACTCGCAGCAACGCGCAGAGCACTTTTGTTAGTGATTATTATGAAACGAATTATTGTAGGAGAAGATAAGATAAGGCTACATGATTTTTGGAGTTTTTTTATATTAATTTGTGAATTAAATGATAAATTAAGTAAATGAAATATTAAAAATTAATAAAAGAATGTTTGATCAAAAGCCTAAAAATCATAACAATTAGTATTACGGTCTACTAGTATTTCTCGCTAAACTCATCATATCGATTGGTAAAACAAAAAAAAATGCCAAAAGCTATAGACGTTTAATATAAAAAATTCAAAATTGAACCTACTATATCAAAACGCCTCTTATTAATTACTTGGAGAGCCGAAGCGTTACAACAACAGAGACTAATACAAGGAATCCCTCGGCCACAAGGCTTACAAACAGCTTAAAAGATGAGAATACAAACAATAAGGAGCTCAAATTCTTAATTTTTCATTTCCAACTTTTTTTTTTTTGCTACTCCAACCTGTAGTTCCTCCCGACTTGATGGTCTCGACATCCTGAGCATACAGCAGGCTGATCCCACACTTTTTCACCGTTGATGGGACGCTGAAGTGGGCATACACAGTGTAGAACTCAAAACAGAACTCAGTGACAAGTTTGTAAAAAGAAGTGGAGCGATTTAAATTTGCTCCCTCTCCAAGTGCAAACGCACCATACCACACAAATATGGTACCGGAATGAAAATAAGTAAACCGTCTCCCATCTTCATTAAAAGGATAATGGGAAGGATAAATGGCTTTATGGCTTTCACCACTATTAGTTTTAAAATTGCACGAGCATCCAAGCATCAGATCTTTAGAATCAACCTTGCCACGGAGAACAACAGATAGAGCAAAACCCAAAAAATCTGTACAATACCAATTTCGAGGAAGCTTGATAGTTATCGCAGATCCTTCATTTTGATGGCAGAACCAATTTGGGATTTCATTTCCTGGACATACAGTGCTAACAGAGACGGTGCTACCTAAAGTCCGACAAGTGGTAGGGATAGATGAAGTCATTGCCTGTAACATCGATGCATGGAAATCAAATAAATTATTCAATACGTGAAAAAATTGCATAAAAGAGATATGAAAGTGTGTGCTAGTGCGTGCGTGGGTGAGAGAGAGAGAGAGAGAGACCATGACAATTTCTTCTTCTTTATGTTGCTGAGTTTTCAATGGCCCAGTTGCCACTCGCATAATTCTTAACTGTGTGTCAGCCATTATATTAGTCCTTGCATTTTCATCCAAGTTTCGGCAATCAACAAAGTTAAAACGCCCTCGAAACAATTCATATTTATCCCAAGCTTGTGTGAGTGAATTTCTTGAACTTGAAACTGTCTTCAGTGAAGTGCAGCCACTTGCTTCAAGATAACATAGCACTGGTAGCTCTGGTAAGAATTTTAGACTTCTGCAGTTTCCCAGATTCAGCCACCTAAGCTTGTCAAGATCTTTAAAATAAGAAGGAATTCGAACCAATCTAAAACAGCCATAAAGCACTATATGCTCAATTCTTTTACTGCGAGAGAGATCTGGAACTTCAGTCAGATGCGTGCAAAAACTTAGTTCAATCACTTTTAAGTTCCCAAGATTCTGTAACAAATTTAAGAAAAATGGAAAGAAGAACATTATTGACTTCGGCCGAATAGGTTTCCAGAGGCACCATAGTTTATACAAAGAACAAAAGTTAGCATATATATACTTCTATAAAAAAACATATAAACAAGAAGAGGAAGCATATATATACCTGGTTTTTACTCCAAAGTTTTGCCACAACAAAGCTGCCGGGCATTCGAAGCTCAACAAGATTTTGTGGAGAAAAATTTGATGGAAGAGATTTCAACGGGTATCCCAGCCAGTAAAGATACCTGAGAGAATTGGGAAGAGACTGAAGACCTTGAGAAAGGTCCAGAATGTTGTTGTACCTCTTGCCAAAGCGAGGAACTTTAAAGAATTTCACCAATTCTGTACCAAACTGAATGCTATAGTTGTACACGACTCTTAGATGAGGATCATGAATCATCAACAATCCTAAATTAGACATCTTCTTGAAGGGTGATCCACATAATTCCAACCGTGTAATGTTAGACGTGTCAAAGGATATGCATTGAACCGTTGAAGTTCCCTGGAAATCAAGAGAAAATAGTATAATGAGAATAAATGTACAACAAAGATTACGAAAAACTACTTTTGTTGACAAATGCTTATACAAAATGAGTTTCCTTGGTTCCGTCATAGAAAGTTCATGATTTTTGGTTCTCACCGTATCATTCTCCAGTACTTGACAGACATCATCAGCAGCCCACAACCTATTACGTTTTCCTGGCTCGTCCCTGCATTGTTCCTGAACAATTGTCCGGCCCATTTCTTGCACCAAATCATGCATCTCTAAGCAATTCGTCTCTGAAATTGATATGAGAGACTTGTCAATGAGAATTTGGATTCCCGTCACGAAGAAACCCCGAATATCTAATATACTTTTTGCATAATAAACATCTTCCCCTTTCAGAAAGCATGCAATGTCAAGAAAGCATTCCTTCTCATTTTCTTCTAATCCATCATAACTAAGTCTCAACACATTTTGAATTTTTTCGCTAGGAAATTTTTTCAATCTGTTCAATTCTTCATCCCAGTCTTCTTCTGTATCGCAGCGACGGAATAAGGCACCCAAAGTTTTAAGAGCCAATGGAATGCCTTGAATATAATCTATCACCTTTCTTGAAAACACCGTATAAACTGTCGTAGGAGACTTATTTTTCAGAGCATGCAAATGAAAGAGCTGAAGAGCGTCACTATGTTTCAATCCCTTGACCTCGTAAATTTTGTCATCAACCACCGTTTCATTGAGTACGCTTCTATCTCGAGTTGTTATAATGATTCTACTTCCGACACCAAACTTAAGATCATCTCCAGCTAGAAGTTCTAATTGCCTTGAATCATTCACGTTGTCAAGAACAATGAGTACCTTTGTACGACTAAGCCTCTCTTTAAGAAGCTCTGATCCTATAGATGGAGTGTCAATATTTGTATTTTCATCACCTAAAATCTTAGAGAGAAGTTTATTTCGTAAGTTATATATTCCGTCTTTTCCTTCGGAATTTTCTCTAACATTTTTAAGAAAACAACAAGCTTCAAACTTGGAAGAGAGTCGGTGATATACAACATCAGCAAGGGTGGTCTTGCCAATACCACCCATGCCCCAAATACCTACAATGCAAACATCCGATGAATCAAGGCATAGTAACGATTCAATTTGCTCAACTTTGGTTTCAATTTCAACTAGGCCCTTTAAATTACTTGAGCAATCCAATTTGTTCAATATAACTTGGACAAGTTTCTCAATGGAATCGGCTTCTGTCCTGGAAATTACAAATAATCACGAAGGAAAAATAGTTACCGAGTCCTGCATTAATGAATCTTGTTGGAAACAAATGGTCACAAGTAAAAAATTCTGCAAGAGGTGCAAAGTTAGTTACCCTGCTTTGTTTGAATTGTCATAACCAGATAGGTTGGCAGCTTTCTCCAAAGCATCCCTCCACTTAAGCACCTTGTCCATACAGTCCTTGAAACGTTCTTCAAGCTTGGCAAATGCAACTGCATAACTCCCCTGCTGTTTTCGTACATCCTGTGGACTGATGTCGTAAAAAATGGGTATAACAAACTGTCCATCCCTTTCCTTGCATCCTAGTACATGCACGAGTTCATCCAGACACCATGTGGAAGAAGCATAGTTTTTTGAGAAAATGATCACCGAAAGCTTTGATTTCCCAATAGCTTCTAGAAGGGCAGGTCCGATTTCATCCCCTCTCTCAAGTTTGTAATCTATGTAGGTGTCAAGTTTCTTTCGAAGCAAAGCAGCATGAAGGTGGCTGGTGAAAGAGTTGCGGGTGTCCTCACCTCTGAAACTAAGAAACACATCATACTTTCTTGGAGGTGACGAGAAAGCAGCAGCAGAGGAAGAGGAAGAAGCCATACTAATAACCTGCAAACCCCACAATTTATAATTCATAACCTGCAATCCATCCATATGTATTTTTCATAACCTGCAAATCCATCCGGATCTATTTCATAACATATACACACATATGTCTATTCATAAGGGGTCCGTTTAACTATGACAAAATATGAAATTATTTAATAATTAAGCCAAAATCCCCTATATACAACTGACATACATCTCAGTTGGTTTAGAACGTTTACCCTTGAACGCACCCGAGGTCATTGAATTCGAATCTCCTTCCCCAATATAATCACTTCTATCAACAAAAAAAGAAAAAAACAATTTTTCTATCTTGGTAATAAGATAGAAAAAGTCACCATATAATCAGTTTCATAAACATTCTGAGGGACCAAAAAGTCACCACAAATTAACAGTTGCTATACAATATATAAGAAATGTAAGAGAAGACAATAATTATATGGTAATTAATTCTCCGAGTGTAATTAAGTCAGTGAGAGTACCTCTGAATCAAGAAAGAAATTGATTAGCAAATATTAAGATCTAGAGAGATCTAACATGAAAGACTGATCGAGTTGAAGCTTCCCCAGAACCCTGATGGAAATAATCCGGCAACTTGCAAGAGAGACCTTGTTGTTTCTAACTTTACTTGTGTAATCATACATACGAATTGCCGTCCTCCAAAGACTTTTTTTTTTATTTTTTTTTGGTGGTAAAGTCCTTTCCGTAGAAAGGAACAAAATTTTATTCCAGCTTTATTTTACAAAGCAAATGCCCATATACACATAAACAAAACAAACAAAGGCCGCCGAAGCTAGACACAAAACAAAATAAAATTCTGGATTCCTTCTACCACCACTGCAATGGTATTTCCCAATCAATCCGAATCGATTTCCCCAGCAGACGCCAAAAATCCTACCAAGCAGCACCATAGAGATTAAATGGAGGAAAATCTCATCATCCAGCCACAATCATCGTGCCAATCTCAGCCAGAAATTGAAAAAAGCCTATGGATTTACCACGAACAAAACTGCCAACAAAGGCGGACAAAGATAAAGAGGTGGTGTTGTAAACACCTGAACCGGCATGACCACCAGAACTCTACACACCCTCTCGAATGATCGCAACAAATTACGTTGAAAACTGACTGCAGACTAGAATGAAATTGGTTAAGAAAGATGGACGCCCGTGAGGTTTGAGGAACAGGTAAATCGGGACAAGATAACAAGGGGTAAAGGCAGCAAAATGAACAAAAAGATGAAACTTGGAGAAAAAGGAAAGATCTTCCGCCGACCCCTGCCACAGCGAGGGCCGGTGCAGGTCACTGAAGCTGATATCGAAGTGTTCAAAGCAAACTAGAAGGGATCTGATTTCAAGAAGAAGGATTTGATTGATCTTTACAGCCAGTGCAAGGGGAATATGAATAGGTATTAGCTTTATTTATCACTGCATTTATCTTTTTGGTCATTTAGATTCCTGTTTCTGTTTGATACTTGCATACTGTTCTATTCAATTATAGGTTCTGATCCTAAACTCAATTCACAGCGTTTCAAGGAAATTCTTATGAGGCAATAGCTACAGGTGCACATATGTTTATTAAGCTTCAGTTTCATAGTGAAATTTCTGGGATATAATGTTTATATTTATGTGATTGAAGGATTACATGGATTTCGAATGATTCATTGGACATAGTCATTTTAGTTTCAGTTATTACATTACATTTGCTCATTTCGTGGATTATATCTTTATGTTAGAAACAAATCTGAGCTTATTGTTAAAATATGAATTCATTCTTTTAAATCCTTATTATATCTAAATGAAGTCTCTGTCTCTTTTATCTTTAATAAAAAAGAAGAGAAAATTCCAATCCTTCTACCACAAATTTAAGTCAATGTTAGTAGGAATCAAATTTTTCTGAGTTCAGTCCTGGCTTGCAAACCATGGCCAATTGGTTCTTAAAAATATTTAAAATAGAACCACAGGTGATAAAAGGGGCCTTATTTTGAAGAAGCTAAGATCCCCTCAACCCTTACAATCAATAAAAGGACATGATATGCAAGGTGAAAGAATTGGCAAAAGTTCAAAGGTAATATTTCTTCTCTAACCACAAAACTACATTCAACTTTGTAAAACACATGTCCTTTAGTCCATATATATAATCGTGTTTCCTTAAATTTGTTCGATGGCATGATTGTTTGATCCTTTATTAAATAGTCATCAAGAAATGTTGAAATTTTTAGTAGTAGTGATTTCTTTTGAATTTTTGTTATTTTATTTTCAAGCCCTGAATTTTGTGAGAACCGTCTACTTTGTACATACACCAGATACTCCTGACAGTTCAAATAAATTAACTTCCCAAACACTGATGTTTAGGTTTTTTTATTGGTGCGATGGCAAGTGCCTTCGCCCATGAGCGGTAGGTCTCGGGTTCGAGACTTGGGAGCAGCCTCTCCATAAATGGGGTAAGGCTAGCAGACATTCACCTCTCCCAGACCATGCGTAAAGCGGGAGCCTTGTGCACTGGGTACGACCTTTTTTTATATGTAATGCTACCAGTGAGTTCTATAACTTTACTAATATTTATTTGCAGTGCAAGTTAAATTGTTGGTTTTCTGTTTGTCAATGCATTTGCTTTTTCTACTCTATACCTTGCATTAGAGGTTGCCATGTCAAGTGAGTTCAAGTTCTGCTTAATACACAAGGGTTGTTTTTAAGGAAAACTAACGAAACGTCCAAAAAAACTTCTCTTTTAATGAAAAGCCCTTTTTAAAGATATAGTGAATAATGACAGTTAAAGGTAAAATTGTGGTTTTTCGTTAAAAACCAAATAGTACCTGGAGTGTTTTTTAAAAAACTCCCTTGTTTGTAAGCTTAGACACCAATTTGTATGCTCTTCATCATGTCTTTTATTTTGGTGGCAGTTAGGTGTCATTAATATGAAGTGTGAGCTGGTTGATCCACATGCTCACTAAAGCAGCTGAGGGTATTGAAATCAGTTAAGTAGATGGCGTTTGTGGTTGACTGCTGGTGGGGAATAGTAGAGGGACATGCTCCACAGGAGTATGATTGGAATGGATACAAGAGGCTCTTTTCAGATGGTGTGTGAGCTTAAGCTAAAGTGACATGTCTGTTTTATATAAATACGTTCTTTCAATTGCAGAAGCTTTTTCCTCTCAGTGGGCATATAAACAACACATGTGGTTAATTGTTTTGCCATCTTTGTGGTCATTTTTATTCTTTCCATGCATGTTTTTGGTAACAATTTGACAACTGATTGTAGAAACTTTTGTCTTTGTATGTTGATGCTGATGCTTCTTAATAGTGGTGGTGCCATGCATGTTCTTGGTTAAATTAATAGAATACATCCGTTATTTGGAATAGTTCTTTTCTAAATTCGCAGGAATTTTTTCAGTCGAGGATATTGTTGGATACTTCTGCTAATTGGATGATTTGGATCAATGAAAACGATAGCCAGTGATTAGGGGTATCTTTTGGCAGGATTACGAGTGTGTTCTCTTCTTATTTCTGAAATGCAGTTTGCAAAGGAGAATCCATTTGCCACTAATCTACCGCAACTCAAAGTTAAAAATCAAGAAGAGGTAACGGAAGAGGCAGTGACAACCACATTACGAAGGTCTCTGAGTTTCTATTCAACAATCCAGGCACATGACGAACATTGGGCTGGAGATTATGGGGGTCCCATGTTTCTGCTTCCTGGTTTGGTAAGGGAGAAAAGTAGTAATCACCATGTAGTCCAGAAGATGTAAACACGGAGAATCTGTATATCATGGTTAAATATGAAAATAAATTTTGACATTCCAAAAGATGGCTGCATTTTCATTTCAGAACTTCACAGCCTTTCTTCTTAGTTAAATGAATTAACCATGATTGGTTTTTTCTTTATTATTTGGTCCATTTGGTAATTGTTGAGAGACCAAGTATTATTTACTAATTGCAACAGATCATTGCGCTTTCAATTACTGGAGGTCTGAATGCATGTGCAGATATCTCTATAATCATCAGGTAAGAATGCTTTTCATGAAATTAATGCTTTTTATGAAAGCTTTAATTTTGGTATAGAAAAATGAATAAATTCACTCATGAATTGTTTTTGCAGAATGAAGATGGGGAATGGGCTCTCTGCATATGGAGGGCCAAGTACCATGTTTGTAAATTGTTTTGATTCTTTGTTGAACATTAAGAAGTATATGAATTTTGATATGGATGAAATTATGTTTTAATACATTTAACACAATTTTAAAACCCACGGCATCGTGCTGCCTCAATTTCTAGTTTATATATACTAAAGCCGAATGGGAAAAGCACTGTTCCAATGTACAGTGAAGTGGCGATATTACCCCTTTTACTGGGCAATATTCTTCTTCTTTTCCTCACTTGCACAGTGAATTGACCAGTTTGCCCATCTTTCATACGTGTTGCCCCAGTGAATACGTGACTTACTCTCCTCATTCCTCCTCCGCCTCTTTCTTACAGCACTGCTTCCGCTGCAGTTTGAACCGCTTCCTCTTTGCTTCACTTCCAACCGAAACCAAAAACAGCTCAACCAAATCAATTTCTATCTCGCTCACCGCCTCTCTATCTCACGCTCGCAATCACTGCTAAGAAACTCAAACCAAGAAATCCATTTCCACAATTTCTCTTACAGTCACCGCTGCTCTCTCGCTCACCGCTTCATCTTCAACAAATCCAGCCGCAGCCCTTCGTCCTACACCCGGACTGCAACGTCGTCATGACTCACCCCAGCATCAGCAAATTTCAACATAAAAAGTGATATTCTTGTCAACATATTCGTATAAATTCGTTCATGTACTTGAAATTTTATGTTTGCTTAGTGTATGTTTTGATAATTAGATCATATCAAGCTCCATTCATGCCCACTTCTATTCCTAAGAGCCCGTCTTCTGTCAATGGCGACAACGGAGGCTAAGCCTGAAGCCAAACCAGAACCAAAAGAAATTGAAGAGAATTCTGAACCTCTTCTCAAGTACAAGGTAATTAAAACTTGAAAAAAAAAATTATGAGCACCAATAACAAAGGATTATGACTTTCACATGTTTATAACATCTTCTAATTCTGTCCTAAAATTGAAATTATGAATCCTTATAAACAATCCTCAGGGAAGACATCTTCCCGATATTCTTCGCCACAGGCCGTTGTATTGAAGCTGGAAGATGGGAGGGGTCTTCTCCTCCCCTCACAATCTGAAAATGCCTCTCTCAATCGAATAAAGAGTGAACACTGCCAATTTTTTTATAACTACTAACTTGTAACTTATGTACATAAATTTAGCTTCCAAACATCTCTATCTTTTGAACAGTGAGCAATTGAACACTCTCAATCTTTTGATAACTATGAACACTGCCAATTTCTATAAATCTAGCTTCAATAATTTATGCTTTCTGTATGTATGTATTATCAAAATATTTTAAGCACCCGCAGCAACGCGAGGCACTTTTGCTAATGATTATTATGAAACAAATTATTATAGGAGAAGATAAGATAAGACTACATGATCTGTGAATTAAATGATAAATGAAATATTAAAAATTAATAAAAAAAATGTTTGATCAAAAGCCTTAAATCTATAACAATTAGTACCACAATGCCAAACCCATAATATAAATTGTTTAAAACCAAAAACAAAACAAAAAAAGCCAAAAGCTATAGATGTTTGATATAAAAAATTCAAAATCGAACCACCTATAACAAAACGCCTCTTATAAATTACTTGGAGGCCAAAGCGTTACAACAACAAAGACTAATACAAGAAATCCCTCGGCCACAAGGCTTACAAATAGCTTAAAAGATGAGAATACAAACAATAAGGAGAGCTCAAATTTTTAATTTTTCATTTCTAACTTTTTTTTGGGCTACTCCAACATGTAGTTCCTCTCGACTTGATGGTCTCGACATCTTGAGCATACAGCAGGCTGATCCCACACTTTTTCACCTTTGATCCCACAACGTTGAACTCAAAACAGGCCTTGGTGACAAGTTTGTAAAAAGAAGTGGAGCGATTTAAATTTGCTCCCTCTCCAAGTGCAAGCGCACTATACCACACAAATATGTGACCGAAGTCCGAATAAGTAATCACTCTCTCTCCTTCATTAAAAGGACAATGGGAAGGATAAATGGTTTTATGACTTTCACCACTAATAGTTTTAAAATTGCACGAGCATCCAAACATCAGATCTTTATGATAAGTATATTTATGGAGAACAACAGACTGAGAAAAACCCAAAAAATCTGTACAATACCAATTTCGAGGAAGCTTGATAGTTATCGAAGATCCTTCATTTTGATGGCAGAACCAATTTGGAATTTCATTTCCTGCACATACAGTGCTAACTGAAGTCCGAGCAGAGACGGTGCTACCTAAAGTCCGAAAGAGGTAGGGATAAATGAAGTCATTTCCTGTAACATCGATGCATGGAAATCAAATAAATTATTCAACACGTGAAAAAATGGCATAAAGGAGATATGAAAGTGTGTGCTAGTAGACACTTTTGCTTCCAATGATGTAGGAAATGGCAATAGTAGACAGTGTTGCAATGAGCAGCTGCATAAGTGCACGATCGTGCATTTTGTTGTGCCTTAGTCTGTTCATTAGTGCGGAAACAAGATTCAGATTACAACCTCACCAAAATCACACTCAGTTGAACAGAATAAAATACAAGAAATAAAGACACCGAGAAATTTACGAGGTTCGGCAAAAAATCCTGCCTACGTCCCCGGAGAGATATTGCTCTTCACTATGAGAATAACAGTACAAGTACACATGAGTTAAATCAACATAACTCAATCCCAAATCCCTTGCACACCCACTCATAGAATTTTCCCAAGAGCCTCACTCTACCCCAAGAGTTCTTTCACTAGAATACTTTTCACTCTAGCTCTCTTGATTTTCTCTCAACCCATGTTCAACCTTTCCCATGGAAGAGCCGAATGCTCTGTCCACCTTGGATGTTTTTCTGATGCCTTCTCAGAAGAGAGCCGAATGCTCTCTCTCTCTCTCTAATGCCCTACTTCTGCCTTTAAACAAAGAAAAATAATAATAAACACAAACATAATCATGATGCATCATGATGCTCCTACTTTCTACTTTGTCTTTTGACCAAACTCAAAGCCACTCACGTGGCATTCCAATGGGAAACCAAAACAAAGACAAAGTGGAAACAATCCCAAGCAAACATGTCTTCCACTGTTTATCCGAAAGTGCACCACATTATTTTTCCACTAAATGCAAAGCATGCACAATTGCACAAATCATCCACTACCGAAAACACATGGGTCACTTCATTGTTGCCAGCTCAAAAATATGAGCCAATCACAACAATCTCCACCTTGGCGAATACACCATGCAAAAATCCTTGCACCCATCACCAAGGTCCATTGGCCTTACGTACCAGCATGCACACACTGAATCCACCTCATTGGTCTTGTTCCGATTCAGTCACTGCCAATGCATGTGCAGTTGCTGCAAGCTAAAAAATCACCATTTAGCTTCAGACAGGATCTCGACACATCCTCGTCTCCTCCAGCAGTTTTTCCTCCTCTTCATTGTTTGCAACCTGGAAACTAGTCAGCGCACCCGTTTCCAGCAACAACCCATCGAGCCAGACAAAATTCCCACACTTTCTCCTACCTCAGGACCATCTCATCACCTGTGAATCCCATAGCTCCACCTGCTACAAAACCCCTGCAACACTCGAGACTAAACATCACCAGGAGAAGTGTTGCTTCGAGTACCTAGAGGACATACTCAAAGTCTTCCGCCACAAACTTGCTACAACCCGGCCTTGCACTCGTAGCACTGTGGACTCTTGCCTCCGGAACCGGATCTGAACTTGCTGTCTCTTTCAGATCCTCTTTCCAATTTTCTTCCACGATTCCAACCTTTAATAACTTAAGCAGTCTTGTGCCCACCATTATCCATGGTCTCCTTTGTGTATCATTCCACACCAAAGAAGCTTGCACCTGCTCCAAACTTACTGTAACTTTCCATGCAGTAAAGTTTCACAAGGTTCTCGTACGAATCTGAAAGTGAGGGAAGAAGAAAGAGGCCTTTGTCTTCTTCCTCAACATCAACTTTCGCAGTTGATCTAAGCATCCCTGAACACGGCTTCCATTTCTTCAGGCTTCCATTACTCTCCTATACCAAGAGTAAAACCGCCTCTCCCATTAAACTGCTCAACTGAAAAATTCATGGTGAACAACAAATCTGGACCTCCAACGAACCAAAGCCTCCAACCTGGCTCTGATACCAATTGTTGTGCCTTGGTCCGTTCATTAGTGCGGAAACAAGATTCAGATTACAACCTCACCAAAATCACACTCAGTTGAACATAATAAAATACAAGAAATAAAGACACCAAGAAATTTACGAGGTTCGGCAAAAAATCCTGTCTACGTCCCCGGAGAGATATTGCTCTTCACTATGAGAATAACAGTACAAGTACACATGAGTTAAATCAACATAACCCAATCCCAAATCCCTTGCACACCCACTCATAGAATTTTCCCAAGAGCCTCACTCTACCCCAAGAGTTCTTTCACTAGAATACTTTTCACTCTAGCTCTCTTGATTTTCTCTCAACCCATGTTCAACCTTTCCCATGGAAGAGCCGAATGCTTTGTCCACCTTGGATGTTTTTCTGATGCCTTCTCAGGAGAGAGCCGAATGCTCTCTCTCTCTTTAATGCCCTACTTATGCCTTTAAACAAAGAAAAATAATAATAAACACAAACATAATCATGATGCATCATGATGCTCCTACTTTCTACTTTGTCTTTTGACCAAACTCAAAGCTACTCACGCGGCATTCCAATGGGAAACCAAAACAAAGACAAAGTGGAAACAATCCCAAGCAAACATGTCTTCCACTGTTTATCCGAAAGTGCACCACATTATTTTTCCACTAAATGCAAAGCATGCACAATTGCACAAATCATCCACTACCGAAAACACATGGGTCACTTCATTGTTGCCAGCTCAAAAATATGAGCCAATCACAACACATTTTCCAAACCAAATAGTCATATTTTTCTACACCTTCAGTAATTGAATCATTATCGAATCTTGGTGAGCATTTTCTTGAACCATCAATGAAACCCGTAATTCCATGACTTTCCAGAAGTAACTTTATCTGAAAACTTCAAGTGAGATAGTTGGAGTCATCAAGTTTCCCTGTAACAGAAGTAGACACTGTTGAGAAAAGGCTTGTGATCGGAGATTGTACAATCTGCAACTGAGCGACAGTAACCATTTTGAGAAATCTGAAGAAATCTTTCATTGGAGCTTTTGGTCAAGCAGTTGGTAGGCAGAAGAGAAGAAACCAATTTTTTGAGTAATTGGTATATATGTCGATCCCAGTTTATCACAGAGAATAGCAAATTAGAGGGTAGAGAAGAGAAAAGAATGTTTAAAGATTGAGCGGAAGCACCGGACCGTCCGACGATGATACCATATGAAGATCAAAGAAATCTTGAAGAACTCAGTTGAATAAATGCAGAGAATCAGAGAGAGAGCCCGAGAGTTTTAGAATTGGGAATTGCTTTTCTTGATTGTCTAAGTGATGAAGTACTCACCTTAACAAAAAATCATATTGTTACACTAAAAAATTAATCTTTGTACTATTCATTTTATCATTTATTTTGTCCTTATCGTTAAAATTTAAAGTTTTCCAGTTATTTTTATTAGTTTTTTTTTAATAAATTTCACATAACTACCTATCTCATCTATTGACAAGTGGCAATAGCTTGTCCTTTGATTTCTTCTTCACTTGGATCATTGAATTCTCGGCTTGGATCACTGTTTAGGTCTTTATTACTCTACTCTTACACAACAAGAAAAATATTGTGCATTGCTACTGTATCCCATGCGCGAAAAACTATATAAGGTTGTGTAACACAATAAGACATACATATGTGTTGAATTTTTTAAATCAAGAGTTATAAATTAGTATGCATCTGTTTGTAAACAAATGTTTTTAATGCAAAAGGTCATACATTTTGTGTATTTTTTAAACTAAATTATAAATTAATGCAACTCGCGCGTGATGGAAAAAAAAAGATTGTATGCATCTATTGAGCTTAACTCAAACAAAACAATTAGAATAGTTATATATGTATTTAAAATTTGTAAGTAGTAACTAAGGTATAAAATATTGATGATATCGGAAATATCGGTAGTCCAAAAACACGGAAATTTCGATGGAAATATCGGGATATTATCGATATCCATAAAAATTGAATAAAAACCATGGAAATTATAAGAAAAACTTGGAAATTTTTATTGAAACTTTGCAGGATGTTTATTTAGTCAATTATCTATTAGTTTATCACAAAAGAATTGGAAGGAAATGCATTGCATGATGGATTTAACTGATTTAAATTAATTATATAGCGAGCTGACAAACATTGTGAGTGTAGAAAATATGTAGTAATTAATGAAAGAAGTTTAAACACACCATAATCATTTATATATAATGAATTAGTACAATATTTTACACTATATACATTGTATGGTATGATACATGAGTGACTTGATACCACATAGAGCTCCTATCAAGGTCTAAAATATCGATGATATCGGAAATATCGGTAGTCTAAAAACACAGAAATTTCGATGGAATTATCATGATAATATCAATATTTTAGACCTTGGTAGTAACTAATGCGCATGATTGATGAAAAGCCTTTCAATTTAAAAAAATAAAAAAAAAATAAAAAAAAACAAAAGTCAATAAAAATATTAGTTTTCTCCAAGTTCAATACCACTTGCTAAAATTGCTCGTAATTGATATCTTTAAAAGAACAAAACACTAATTTACTCGATCATAATATTGAAAATATTTTGTGATCTTAAACAAATTACGCCTAATTTACACACCAACACAAGAGTTTTCAAAATTACTTGGAGCGAAAGCGTTACAACAACAAAGACTTAAGCAAGGAATCCCTTGGCCACAAGGCTCACAAACAGCTCAAGATGAGAATACAAGCAATAAGAAAGAGCTCAAATTCTTTATATTTCATTTCTTGTCTTTTTTATTTTTAGCTACTTCAACTTGTAGATCCTCCCAACTTGATGCGTTTCACATCTTGGGCATACAGCAGGCAGATCCCACACTTTGTCACCCTACTCAGAAGGGCAAATTCTTGAAGCAAATGATTTATCACAGGGTAGAACTCAAAACAGGCCTCGGTGACAAGTTTGTAAAAAGAAGTGAAGCGATTTAAATTTGCTCCCGCCCCAAGTGCAAACGCACCATACCACACAAGCATGAATTCGAACGGCAAAGGAGAAGGCTTCCTCTCTCTTTCAGTAAAAGGAATAAAGGAAGGATAAATGATTTCATGACTTTCGCCACTATTAGTTTTGAAATTGCACTTGCATACAATCTTCATGAAACCCAAAGAAAGGTAAAAAGGAATGGCATTGTTAGCGACAACAAGAGAGAAAGCAAAACCCAAAAAATTTGTACCATACCAATCTGGAGGAAGCTTGATAGTTATCGAAGATCCCTTATTTTGATGGCAGAACCAATGTGGAATTTGATTTCCCACACATATAGTGCTAACTAAAGTCTCATAAGAGATTTCCTGTAACATCGATGCATGGACATCAAATAAATTATTCAACACGTGAAAAAATGGCATGAGGGAGATATGAAAGTGTGTGTGTGTGTGCGTGCGTGCGTGTGCACAGTGGCGAAGCCAGGATTTCTCGGGGGGAGGGGCGAACTTAAAAGAATGCAAGGTTAAAGAAAAATGGCAACGAATTGCTTCACGATAATTAGGTGGATAATCAAGCATTCGACGTCTATGTGCAGGGTCTGCAGAAAGATTAGCCAATATTTCATCCAACTCAGTGGCCTCACTTTGTTGTGACCTACTTGAAATATTTGAAGGAGGATTTCTTGGAATATTTGAAGGAGGAGGAGGACTACTCGGAATATTTGAAGGAGGAGGACTACCAAAAATGTTTGAAGCAGGATTTAAGCACTGTTTCTTATAGTATTGTTCCATTACGTAATTGTAAAATGAAAAGAAATAAAAATTCTTAGACTCTATGAATACAACTAAGCAATTCAACTAATCATATTCATATGAATACAACTAAGTAATTTAACTAATCATATTCATATGAATACAACTAAGCAATTCAACTAATCATCCATCAAGATTCAAAGAATTCAAATTTTAATTTTCATTCTAAAAAATAATTTCATAATTTCATTCAAAATGTGGCTTATTACCAATAAGTTTAGTTAAAGATGACTTTTGACATGCCAATTTATCTATATGTACAATTATACATACACATGATTCTTCTAATTCTCAACAATTCGTATCAATAATTTCACCCTAAAAAATAATTTCATAATTTGTATTAAATAACTATGACATGAATAATCAATAACCATATATCATTTGATTCACATAATTAAGGTAGGGATTATGCATTTAAGAATTAAAAAATTTACCTTTAAATAGTGATTGGAGCCGGCTCAATCTCTCAGAGGAGAGGAGAGTGGCTCACTGACTTGTGGAACAGAAATTAAAGAGGACTTTGTGGCTTTGGCTTGGCTTGGCTGAGATGGATGGTGGCCCGCTCTCTGTGTGTGTATTGATTATTGGTGAAGAAGACAGAAGAGAAGGATAGAAAAGAGTAAAGGGTGTGCAGTGTGCGGATGGGGTGTGTGTGGGGGTACAGACAAAAGAAAAAAGCTAGGGTTTCATTGGGGTGACACGCGGAAGCGGTCCCCCACCCCATTATAATTTTTTTTTTAAATTCCACTATCAAAACGGCGCCGTTTTGATTTAGTTTTTTAAATGTTTTTTTACCAGGTCCAAAACGGCGTCGTTTTGGCCTGGTTTTTAAAAAAAAAAAAATTAGAATGCAATCTGCACTGCAGATTGCCCAGAAAAAACCCAGAAAAACAGAGGGCTCTGCCTCTGCGTGAACGATTATTTTCCGGCGAGGCGCGCGAGGGGAGTGGCGAAGACCTGGGGTCTAGTGGTGTTTCCCGGCGAGGGGAGTGGCGGCCGCCACTCCTCGCTCCCACGTGGCTTCGCCACTGCGTGTGCGTGTGTGCGTGTGTGTGTGAGAGAGAGAAAGACCCTGTTTTGGTGATCAGCAAAATGAAAACGCACTCGAAACCATTCATATTTATCCCAAGCTTGTGTGAGTGAATTTCTTGAACTGGTAACTGTCTTCAGTGAAGTGCAGCCATCTGCTTGAAGACAACGTAGCACTGGGAGCTCTGGTAAAAATTTTAGACTTGTGCACCGTCCCAGATTCAGACACCTAAGCTTGTCAAGATCTTTAAAATAGGAAGGAATTCGAACCAATTTTGTACAACCGTAAAGATCTATATGCTCAATTTTTGGACAGCGAGAGAGATCTGGAACTTCAGTCAGACGCTTGCAAAAACTTAGTTCAATCACTTTTAAGTTCCCAAGATTCTGTAACATGTTAAAGAGAAATGGAAAGAAGAACATTATTTCCCCAGCAGACCAAAGGCCCATGTACACATAAACAAGGAACAAAATTTTATTGCAGCATTAATTTACAAACCAAAGGCCCATATACACATAAACAAAACAAATAGGGGCCACCCAAGCTAACCTAAAAGACTAACCTAAAAGAGCCCAACCAAGGGCCCAAAGCTAGATACAGAATAAAAGAAAATTCTAGATTCCTTCTACCACCACTGCAATAGTATTTCCCAATCAATCCGAATCGATTTCCCCAGCAGACGCAAAAAATCCTACCAAGCAGCACCGTAGAGATTAAATGGAGGAAAATCCCATCATCCAGCCACGTACACCGAGCCGATCTCAACTAGAAAGTTGAAAAAAGCTTGTGGATTTACCAAGAACAACATTGCCAACAAAGGTAGACAAAGAGAAGGAGGTGGTGTTTGTAAACACCTCAGTCGGTGCAACCACCAAAACTCTACGCACCCTCTCGAATGAACGCAACAAATTGCGTTGAAAACTAACTGCAGACCAGAATGATTGATCGAGGAAGATGGAAGCCCGTGAAGTTAGCATGGGGTAAAGGCAGCAAAATGAACAAAAAGACGAAACTTAGAGAAAAAGGAAAGATCTTCCACCAACCCTTGCCACAGCGAGGGCCGACGGCGATTAATGCAAAAGGTCATACATTTTGTGTATTTTTAAAACTAAATTATAAATTAATGCAAGTCGCGCGTGGCACGTATGATGGAAAAAAAAGATTGTATGTATCTGCTAAGCATAACTCAAACAAAACAATTAGAATAGGTACTAGCAAAAATTGCCCACGCGATGCTGCGGGTTTCAAATGCAACCGGTTCTTGCAATCAGTAAATATGGTTACGAAGTTGTCAATAGTACAAAAAAAAAAACATGTTGACCAGGATAGTCAAATTTTATTAGTTTATTCCGAATGACTTCAACTTCTTCAATAGGTTTGCTTCTAGACTCTTACATATCACTCAATACTTTTGTTAATTGGCCCTAAACTCTAAGTAAAAAAATGAGGCAACTCTAATTAACAATTGCTAATCAAACTGCAAAAACAACATAGTGAGTTTCAACTGTGTTCAAACATCTGAATCAATAGATTCAAAGGTCTTGATATGCATTATTATTCAAACATCTGAATCAATAGATTCCAGAGTCTTGATATGCAATATTAACCAAAGGCATCCATTACATTTTAATAAAAATTTCCCTAATGGATCGCAACGCAGATACAATTTGAAAGATCAAATTCAAACATTGAAGCACTCAAGCAATTTAGATAATGCTTGAAAGATGAAATTCACACACTAAAACCACTCTGTAACGGATTCACATGAGTCACAGTAGGAACTTACCAACCAAAACTTTACCACAGCCAAACACTAGGTCCTTTCCATTAGTTAAGTAGATTTTACGTAGCTGCATTAACATTGAAATAAGGGAAATAAATCAGTAATCTTAATTTTTTTAAGGAACTCAAAAAAATTTCCCAACTTGCTTGTTTTCCTTGCATTAAAAATTATAAGCACTGAGGGGAATGGATATGTCCCAACAAATAATGCGAAAATCAATAATAAAGATTTTTATATAAATTTTGTGGTTAATGTGTATAGCAAGTGCATTAGAAAATCAAACCTTGAATATAATACAGCGAACATGGCTTTGCGAGTAGCCCACTTCAAGCACGATGGAACTCTGATGTGACTGTCGCATCATGCCACGTATAGAAAATACCAATTGATAAAGAGTCAAAATTCAATAAGTTTATCTCACAATTATTTGATTTAAACTGATTCTTTTCATATGGTTCATCACATAAGGGGTTTCTGAGTAATCCAAGCAATTAAGCTACTGGCAGGATTTGGAGATAAATCTTGAAACAGTATGAAATTCAATGACAACATAAAGGGCTTAAAGGGAAGTAGTGGTACTGGTGATATTAGGATACAATCAGAAAAGCATTTAAATGCTTAGCTTTTAGTTTAACACACTTTTCTTCTTTAGAGAAGAGAGGCAGGGGAAAGCAATAGGAACAGTCTGATAGGTTCTAAGTTTTATACATACATACATATTGATACACACACACCAATATTCATTGACCATAAAGTATTACATGCAACTCAAAAATTAAAAATAAGAGAGAGACTTGGTGGAAAACCCGAACTCCCTTACCCTAAAAACTCAATGCGCAATTAGATCATCAAGCTTCATGTCATATTTTTTTTTCGTTTAAGAAAACCTTCTTCCAGTTCAAGTAATACCAATTTATGTTTAAATACATTAAATATTCAGAATACATAATTTGGAAATAGAAAAAAACATAAACATAATCATACCTGGAGAGTGATGGCAAACGTATTATATCAGCCAGAAAAACCTTGCAAAGAACAAAAATTCCACAAAATCAGTATATTAGCACTTCCTGCAAAACCCCAAAATCAAAAATTAGAAAACTCAAATTTGATAACATAATACAAATTTGTATCTGTTAGAGTAGACTCCATTTAAATTAGAATAATTAGGTTTAGGATAAATACCCAAACAGTTCTACTTGATTTGGTCCTTGCTGCAAAAATGCAGGCATGGTGTTATACACATTAGACTTTTTCTTGCCGGTCCAGCAACGACCACTAACACAACAGGCACAATTAAAAGGTCCACCACTTCTCCAACAAAAAACCTACTTTACACAAATTTTTTGAATTATAATCAAAATAATTAGATTAAATGCAAAATTAAAACTTATATCAGAAAATGCAATTGAAATTAACCGAAACCCTAATTGAATTGAAGCCCTTGTTAAAAAAAGCTTCACTGATATTGAAATTAAACAAAACCCACCCTGATTTTGAAACCTCAGACTCAGAGTCTCATACCTTAAATTTGAGCATCGAACCTGAGAGGCAAAGCCATGAAGATTGTTAATAACGGCGTGGTCCGTTTCGCTTGCGTCCGGCAAGAAACAGTTCGCCCGAATTCCAACACCCAAAAGCCTGGCTGCTTGATACTTGAAATCGAGTTTTTGGTTCGAGGGTTTAGATTAAGTGTGAGAGTGTGAGAGATTGTGAAATTAAATTTGTTGGTTTGAGGGTATGAGGGCTTGAGGGGTTTTGCGGTGCCTGTGAGCGAGAGAGAAAGGAAGCGAGGGTTGATGCAGTGAAAAGGTAAACGGAATAGAGAGATGAGGAGAGAGAAGAGAAGACCGCAGATAGAGAAATGGAAATGGAAGGAAAAGTCGGGAAGAAAGTCTGAGCGGAGCCTTTGACGATGATCAACGCGTGGCCAAGAAAGAAAGAAGAGGAAGCCGAAGGAAAACATCGAGAAAAAGAAACAAAAACAAAAGGTTAAACTATGAGTGACCCGTGGCCAAAAAAGGGCAAAATCGAAATTTTGCTGTACCAAGCAAACAACAAAACGTAGGAGTGAGAAGAAACAAAGGGCATTTCTGTTCTTTCACTGTTCACAAACAGTGAAAAATAGTGCCAGCCGAACTAAGAATTAGTATATGTATGATATATGTATTTAAAATTTGTAAGTGGTAACTAGTGCACGTGATTAAAGAAAGACCTTTTAATTTTCAAAAATAAAAAAAAAACAAAAACAAAAGTCAATAAAAATATTAGTTTTCTCTTCAAGTTCAATACCACTAGCTGATATCTTTAAAAGAACAAAACACTAATTAACTCGATCCTAATATTGAAAATATTTTGTGATCTTAAACAAATTACGCCCAACTTACAAACCAACACAAGAGTTTTCAAAATTACTTGGAAAGCCAAAGTGTTGCAACAACAAAGACTAAAACAAGGAATTCCTTGGCCACAAGGCTCACAAACAGCTCATGATGAGAATACAAACAATAAGAAGAGCTCAAATTCTTTATTTTTCATTTCTACGTTTTTTTTTTTTTAGCTACTTCAACTTGTAGATCCTCCTAACTTGATGGTCTCAACATCTTGGGCATACAGCAGGCAGATCCCACACTTTGTCACCATTCTCCGAACGGCCCCTTTTTCAAGAAAGCGACTTATCACAGGGTAGAACTCAAAACAGGCATCAGTAACAAGTTTGTAAAAAGAAGTGGAGCGATTTAAATTTGCTCCCTCCCCAAGTGCAAACGCACTATACCACACAAATATGAATTCGGGCCGGAAATAACGCTTCCGCACTCTTTCAGTGAAAGGAACAAAGGAAGGATAAATGATTTCATGACTTTCGCCACTATTAGTTTTGAAATTGCACTTGCATACAATCTTCATGAAACCCAAAGAAAGGTAAAAAGGAATGGCATTGTCAGCGACAACAAGAGAGAAAGCAAAACCCAAAAAATCTGTACCATACCAATCTGGAGGAAGCTTGATAGTTATCGAAGATCCCTTATTTTGATGGCAGAACCAATGTGGAATTTGATTTCCCACACATATAGTGCTAACTAAAGTCTCATCAGAGATTTCCTGTAACATCGATGCATGGACATCAAATAAATTATTCAACACGTGAAAAAATGGCATGAGGGAGATATGAAAGTGTGCGTGTGTGTGTGTGCGTGCATGTGTGTGTGAGAGAGAGAGAGACCGTGTTTTGGTGATCAGCAAAAGGAAAACGCCCTCGAAACAATTCATACTTATCCCAAGCTTGTGTGAGTGAATTTCTTGAACTTGAAACTGTCACTGGCGCAGTTGCCACTCGCATAATTCTCAACCGTGTGTCGGCCATTATATTGGTCCTTGCATTTTCATCCAAGTTTTTGCACCTAACAAAATGAAAACGCCCTCGAAACAATTCATATTTATCCCAAGCTTGTGTGAGTGAATTTCTTGAACTGGAAACTGTCTTCAGTGAAGTGCAGCCAGTTGCTTCAAGACAACGTAGCACTGGGAGCTCTGGTAAAAATTCTAGACTTGTGCACCATCCCAGATTCAGACACCTAAGCTTGTCAAGATCTTTAAAATAGGAAGGAATTCGAACCAATTTTGTACAGCCGTAAAGATCTATATGCTCAATTTTTGGACTGCGAGAGAGATCTGGAACTTCAGTCAGATGCTTGCAAAAACGTAGTTCAATCACTTTTAAGTTCCCAAGATTCTGTAACATATTAAAGAGAAATGGAAAGCAGAACATTATTGACTTCGGCCAACTAGATTTCCAGAGGCACCATAGTTTATACAAAGAACGAAAGTAAGCACATACACTTGTATTAAAAAAATTTGAAAAACAGAAAAGGAAGCATACATATACCTGGTTTTTACTGCAAAGTTTTTCTCCAGCAAAGCTGCCGGGCAATCGAAGCTCAACAAGATTTTTTGGAGAAAAATTTGTTGGAAGAGATTTCAACGGGTATTCCTGCCAGTAAAGATACCTGAGAGAATTGGGAAGAGACTGAAGACCTTGAGAAAGGTCCATAATGTTGTTGTACCTCTCGCAATAGCGAGCATATAAGTATTTCCGAATTTTCGACCAAACTTAAAGTAATCCTCGTACAAGACTCTTCGACGAGGATCATAAATCATCAACAATCTTAAATTAGACATCTTCTTGAAGGGTGATCCACATAATTCCAACCGTGTAATGTTAGACGTGTCAAAGGATATGCATTGAACTGTTGAAGTTCCCTGGAAATCAAGAGAAAATAGTATAATGAGAATAAATGTACAACAAATAGTTTGGTTGGTATGGTATGCCAATGGTAATTGCTACTTTGTTTTACGCTACTTAGTTTGCCTAAAATCTAATATTTTTTAATTAATGTGGAAGTGTAAAAAATATATAAAAAATATATAAACGCTCGTAATGACAAGCTTTACAACTTTCGTGAAGAGCTTAACTTTGAAATTCGCCATTATAATCATATAAATCATAGATCAAAATTTAACTATTGATTGTTGTTTACATTTACGCTTCATTTTTCTCATCAATTTTTTTTTTTTTTGGATTTTCTTTTTTGAAAACGTGATCTATTAGAGGATGCAGGAAGATGAACGGTTTGGATCGTTGATATTATGTTCAGAGTTTTACGGTTAGTGAAAATATTGCTTGATGTTTATAAAGTTTCTACAAACTATATGACATCGACTCATATTTCAGTTAATCGTAAATATCGAAACGTGATATCAAAGATCTGAACCGTTCATCTTCTTACATCAGCCAGATGATCATGTTTTCAAAAAAGAAAATTTTAAAAATGAAATTCAGTAAGAAGAATAAAGCGTAAATGATAATCGACGGTTAAATATAAATTTAAGATTTATGGATTATAGTGTTGGATTTTGAAGCTGACCTCTTCATGAAAGTTGTAATATTTGTTATTATAAGTGATTGTGTGTGTGTATATATATATTATTTTTTTAACATTTTTTACACTTCTAAAATAATTATTATTAATTTTTCTCTCAAATAATTATATGAATAAATACATAATATAATATTAATAATATTGGTAGGTACGATATACCATCGGTATTGGTTTTGGATAACAGTACTGAACCAAAACAGTATGGTATGGTACAAATACCGTACCATTACCAATTGGTATAAATTTTTGGTAATAATTTAGTATGGTATGGTTAGTAAGACGGTTGGTACGGTAATTTGGTAAAAAATTTCATCCTACATATACTATAACCCGGTTCTCCGGTACTGTTTTGCACTGTTAATGAACAACGAAATATCGAAATTGCCCTCGCCTTCTCATGCTTTACAGTTGTCTTGCCTTCTTTTTCCACAGTAAAAAGATGTTTATACCCTTCAACTCACCTGTCCTTCATCGCTGCGTACTCTGGCTTCACTTCTTTTGGATTTTTCTTTTGCTTTTCACTCCATCTGCCCTTCACACAGATGAGCCGTTTCTCTCTCATTTCTCTCATATTCGAGAGACTTCTCTCTAGGGGTGGAATTTTTTCCCGAAAATCCCGAACCGTCCCGATCCCGTCCCGAAATTTTCCCGAAAAAATCCCGAACCGAATTTCCCGAAACCGAACCCGTCCCGAAAGTTTCGGGTTGGGATTCGGCCACAGCTTTGAAAGCTTTCGGTAATCCCGAACCGAACCGATTATTATATATATATTTATTTATTTATTTTTAATTTTTAATTAGAAATTAATTGAACCGTTGGATTTGTTAAAATCAAATCCAACCGTCCATTGAGTTAGGTTAGGTCATTTGTTAGGTAGGTGTTCTTTCTCTCTCAGACTCACTCTTGCTCTCTCGCTCACAGTCCCTCTCTCACAGACTCACACAGTTAGTCGGAGCGAACCCTCTCGCTGTCTCCTTCCTCTCCAGACGTAGTGTCCTCTCACGCTCGGTCGTGGTCCTCTCCAGACGCTATCCTCTCGCACTTGCTCTCCCGGCTGAAGTCCAGGTTCGTCTTCGTCTTCTTCTTCGTTTGAATCCCACCAGTTATTTGTGATTGCCTGTAAGGTGTTTGTCTAATTTCCTGATCTTTGATTTGTTTATTGAGTTTTGTTTTATTTTCGTGTGGAATTATGATTGCCTGTAAGGTGTTCGATGATATTTCTGATGCCCTGCTATTATTTCTTTTGTTTTGTTAAATGTGTCAATGGAGAATTGTGATTGCTTGGAAGGTGTTTGATAAAGTTTCATAGTGTTTTGTTATAGGTGTCTATAGAGAATTGTGATTTCCTGCAAGGTGTTTGATAAATTTCCTGAGTGTATTGTTATCGTTTCGGTTGTTTGGTTTTATGTGTCCATGGAGTGTCCACATTTCCTGCAAGGTGTTTGATAAATTTCCTCAGTGTTTTCTTATCGTTTTGTTCGTTTGGTTTTCTCTGTCCATGGAGTGTTGTGATTGCCTGTGAGTTGTTTGATAAATTTCCTCAGTGATATGTTACTATTCCATTTGCTTTGTTCTTAATTGCCCGCAAGGTATTTGATAAGTTTCCACAGTGACTTGTTACTTCATTTATTTTGGTTTATGGGTTCATGTAATTCAGGTTGGTTTTGTTTGGAATTGCAGGGTTTTAGCTAATGGCAGTTTGTGATACTTAATGGCAATTTGTTTTTAGCTCAGATTTTCAAGTTTCCACAGTGACTTGTTACTTCATTTATTTTGGTTTATGGGTTCATGTAATTCAGGTTGGTTTTGTTTGGAATTGCAGGGTTTTAGCTAATGGCAGTTTGTGATACTTAATGGCAGTTTGTTTCAAGCTAATGGCAGTTTGTTTTTAGCTCAGATCTTCCCGAAAGTGTTTATAATATAAACTATGTTTTCCTTTTGGATTGTAACTTAATCTAAATTCATTTGGAGTTTGGTTTGTAAAACCTAACTTATTTCATTTTGGTTGCATGCACTTTTAATTAACTAGAACAAAATCGCGCTAAAGCTAGGGCGTCACCCGTAAGTGGCGCGCTGTGTGGCCTGAGCACAGTGATAAGTGAGCAAGGGTCGTTGTATCTCCATCGGCACCCGGATGCAGTGTTAAATGAGCAAGGGGGCTATAGAAACTTCTTTTCGAACGACTCCACTCAAAGTTGTTTGGGAGCATATGCTCCTATCAACTTTACACGGGACACACAAAAGAAGTACTTTGATCCTATTAGACGGGGAAGGGTGAAGAAGCTAGGACAGAAGGGTAGAGTTCAAGAGAGCAAAATGCGTTTAGGAACGTGGAATATAGGAACCTTGACTGGAAAATCTATGGAAGTAGTAGAAGTTATGGTGAGGAGAAGGATAAATATTATGTGCCTACAAGAAACTAAGTGGGTTGGTCGTAAGGCAAAGGATCTAGAAAACTCAGGGTTTAAACTATGGTATTCGGGCACAAATAGAACGAGAAACGGTGTTGGCATCATCGTGGACAAGACCCTGACACAAGATGTTGTAGATGTCAATAGGGTAGGAGATAGAATCATGGCAATCAAGATTGTAATAGGACAAGAACTTATCAATGTGATTAGTGCGTACGCACCTCAAGTAGGGTTGGATACGAGTTCGAAGGAGAAATTTTGGGAAGACCTTGGAGACTTGGTGCAAGGAATTGCTCAGACGGAGAAGTTATTTATAGGAAGAGATTTAAATGGACACGTGGGCAGGGAGACAGGCAACTATGGAGGTTTTCATGGTGGCCATGGTTTTGGGGAGAGAAACGAGGATGGGGAAGCTATCTTGGATTTTGCAATGGCATATGATCTCTTCTTAGCCAACACCTTCTTTAAGAAAAGAGAAGAACATGTGATCACCTACAAGAGTGGGTCGTCAAAAACACAAATAGATTTTCTTCTAATGAGGAAAGGGGATCGTATAACTTGTAAGGATTGCAAAGTTATACCAGGAGAGAGCGTGGCTAATCAACATCGCTTGTTGGTGATGGATGTACATATCAAAAGAGTGAGAAAAAAGAACAAGACTTGGAAGTGCCCAAGGACTAGATGGTGGAATCTAAAAGAAGAAAAACAAGCCATTTTCAAAGAGAAAGTAATCACCCGGTGTGTGTGGGATAGAGAGGGGGAAGCTAACCAAATGTGGGATTCCATGGCTAGTTGTATCCGAAAAGTAGCAAAAGAGGTATTAGGAGAGTCCAAGGGCTTTGCCCCACACCAAAAGGAATCTTGGTGGTGGAATGAGGAGGTACAAGCAAAGGTGAAGGGTAAGAAGGAATGTTGTAAAGCCTTATACAAGGATAGGACCGATGAAAATGGTGAAAGGTATGGAAAAGCGAAGCAAGAGGCGAAGAAAGCTGTGAGAGAAGCTAAGTTAGCGGCTTATGACGATATGTATAAGCGACTAGATACCAAAGAAGGAGAGTTGGATATCTATAAACTAGCTAGAGCAAGGGAAAAGAAGACAAGGGACCTAAACCAAGTGAGGTGCATCAAGGATGAGGATGGAAAGGTTCTTGCTACAGAGAACGCGGTTAAAGACAGATGGAAAGGTTATTTTCATAATCTTTTCAATGAAGGACATGAAAGGAGTGCTTCTTTAGGGGAGTTGAGTAACTCAGAAGAGTGTAGAAACTACTCTTTTTATCGTAGAATCCGGAAGGAAGAAGTGGGTGTAGCTTTGAAGAAGATGAAGCATAGAAAAGCAGTAGGCCCAGACGATATACCAATCGAAGTGTGGAAAGTTTTGGGAGAGACAGGTATAACATGGCTCACTGACCTTTTCAATAGGATTTTGAAAACGAAGAAGATGCCGAATGAGTGGCGAATGAGCACTTTGGTGCCTATCTACAAGAATAAGGGCGATGTACAAAATTGCATGAACTATAGGGGTATTAAGCTAATGAGTCATACAATGAAGCTCTGGGAGAGAGTCATTGAGCATAGATTGAGGCAAGAGACACGGGTTTCGGACAACCAATTCGGGTTCATGCCAGGGCGCTCAACCATGGAGGCAATCTATCTCTGACGAAGATTGATGGAAAGATATAGAGATGGGAAAAAGGATTTACACATGGTCTTTATAGATTTGGAAAAAGCGTATGATAGGGTCCCAAGAGACATTCTTTGGAGGATTTTAGAGAAGAAAGGAGCACGAGTAGCATATATCCAAGCTATACAGGATATGTATGAAGGAGCAAAGACTGCCGTAAGAACTCATGACGGACAAACCGAAAGCTTTCCCATAACTGTAGGTTTACATCAAGGCTCATCCTTAAGTCCTTACCTTTTTGCGTTGGTAATGGATGAGTTAACAGGACATATTCAAGGTGATATTCCTTGGTGTATGCTTTTCGCAGACGATATAGTGTTGATAGATGAAACTCAGGAAGGGGTAAATGCAAAGCTTAACCTTTGGAGAGAAGTGTTGGAATCTAAAGGTCTTCGCCTAAGCCGATCAAAGACAGAATATATGGAGTGCAAGTTCAGTGCAAATGGAGGCCAAAACGAGTTAGGGGTGAGGATCGGAGATCAAGAAATACCAAAGAGCGACCGTTTTCGTTACCTAGGATTTATCTTGCAAAAGAACGGAGAATTAGATGGAGATCTCAACCATAGAATACAAGCTGGATGGATGAAGTGGAAGAGTGCATCCGGCGTGTTGTGTGACCGCCGTATGCCACTGAAGCTCAAGGGAAAATTTTATAGGACGGCAATAAGGCCGGCGATGCTGTATGGCACAGAATGTTGGGCGGTGAAGCATCAACACGTACACAAAATGGGTGTAGCGGAGATGAGGATGCTTCGTTGGATGTGTGGGCACACGAGAAAGGATAAGATTAGGAATGAGGATATCTGGGGTAAAGTAGGAGTAGCCGAAATTGAAGGAAAGATGAGAGAAAATCGGTTACGGTGGTTTGGACATGTGCAAAGAAGGCCCACTGACGCTCCGATTAGAAGATGCGACTATGGGACAGAGTTTCAGGGCCGAAAGGGCAGAGGAAGACCTAGGAAAACTTTGGAAGAGACCCTAAGAAAAGACTTAGAGTACTTGGATCTAACGGAGGACATGACACAGGACAGAACACAATGGCGTTCTAAGATTCATATAGCAGATCCCACTCAGTGACTTGGATTTTCCAAGTCTCCAACCGAGAAGTTTTCCTCACTCGGGAAATTAAGGGAACACTACCTCAACCTATATGCTCCACTCACAAAGCTTCAACATACAAGCTTCAACAAAAGAAAATTCAAAGAACTTAGCGAAGAAGGCTTTGGTGTATTTAACACAATACGTTGAAATGAAGGAAAGCTTATTTATTGATATCCCCGATAAGTTACAAATATGTACATATACTTGAGTCAAAATAAACAAACAAGAGGGAGCCTTCACAAAGGTTGCTTAGGGGAAGTCTCAGCAGTCGGTAGAGCCCCAGAAAGAGAAGGCACCGGAGGGGGATCATTCGGAGCCTCAGTACTGGACAAAACCCTAGAAGGATGAGGCATCAGAGGTTGATCATTTGGAGCTTCATTACGCGATACAGCCCCAGAAGACGAAGGCAATAAATGCCTTTGGAACAAACCCACAAATCTCTGATGATCAAGTAAAACCTGACCATCAGATTCCTTCATCTGGTCAAGCTTCCTCTTCATGTTTGTAGCATAGTCATGTGCGAGCCGGTGCAACTGTTTATTCTCATGCTTGAGCCCTCTAATCTCCTGTTTGAGACTCATCACTTCAGCCGCCAATGATTCAACTTGGCGGGTTTGAGCAAATAGGCGTTGGGCCATATTAGACACAGAACCTGCACACTGAACACTGAGAGCCAGAGAATCCTTAACAGCCAACTCATCAGACCGTTTGGAAAGTAGTCTGTTATCTTTGAGAGTGAGAAGGTTCCTGGCCACTACCGCAGCGGTCATATCATTCTTCATCACGGAATCCCCAACGGTAAGAGGACCAGTAGGGGAGACGAAGGATGGGCGCCATATGTTGTCTTGAGAAGGCGGGGCTGCCTCTTCAACAAGGTTCAAGTCAAAACGACGGTCGGAGGGGCCAGACATTTTCAAAGGTGTTGAAGAGAGAAGAGGTCGGATAAATCAAGATCTTAGAAGTGCAAGAATGGAGCTTCTATTGGTGGATATTCAAGTGTGCTTTGGAACTTAATGTCAGCCCCTATAAAAATCTGCACTCGACGAAGATTCAGAAATCGAAGAGGCGCCTGCTCAGAAATCGAAGAGGCGTTTGCTTTCTCAAAAGCTGGGCTGCTCAGAGACCACGAGGGTCGATCTTAGAAATCGAAGAGGCGTTTGCTTTCTCAAAAGCTGGGCTGCTCAAAGACCACGAAGGCCGATCTCAGAAATCGAAGAGGCTTGCTTTCTCAAAAGCTGGGCTGCTCAGAGACCACGAGGGCCGATCTCAGAAATCGAAGAGGCACCTACTTTTCCAGCCTTGTCAGCACCTGTCACACGCACACTCAGCTTTGCGGAAATTATGGACATTCTGTCGAAGATTTCTGGCGAAGTAGAAAGCACATGAATCGTACTGTTCAATCACCCACTTCCCACACGCAACAGTAGCTCATGGGTACCACAGATAACTTTGCCAAAGTTCTCTGACAAAGTTGAGACACGTGAAGCTTGCAGCTCCCACTACATCGCTCTGACCAAGAAGGGTAAAAGAATTGCAAAGAAACAACACTAACAAAGTTTAGACACATAAATTTTGAAGGTCTAGCTACCATATTATTACCCACAAGGGTAAAGGAACAGTACCACTGCTGGATAATTGGAAAGTCCCGGTGTGTCAACCTCTGTGCTTCGTGGCAAGGTAGACTAGCAAACATGCCCAACCTTTACTCACATTCGAGAAAACACTCCCAACAAGATTGCTTGCTCCAAAATCGAAGAGGCACCGCCCTCCGAATCTCGAGAGCCAGACTCCCAACATGATTACTTTCTCAAAAATCGAAGAGAGGGTAAAGGAACAGTACCACTGCTGGATAATTGGAAAATCCCTGTGTGTCAACCTCTGTGCCTCGTGGCAAGGTAGACTAGCAAACATGCCCAACCTTTACTCACATTCGAGAAAACACTCCCAACAAGATTGCTTGCTCCAAAATCAAAGAGGCACCGCCCTCCGAATCTCGAGAGCCAGACTCCCAACATGATTACTTTCTCAAAAATCGAAGAGACACCGCTATCCGAATCTCGAGAGCCAGACCCCCAGCAGGATTGCTTTCTCAAAAATCGAAAAGGCATCGTTCTCCGAATCTCGAGAGCCAGATCCCCAACAGGATTGCTTGTTCGAAAACCGAAAAGGCACCACTTTCCCAACTTCAAGAGCTGGATCTCCTTGGATAAAGCTTGTCTGTAATCTTCACACATAACATCAGCTTTCCAGATACCACAGACCACTTTTTCAAAGTGCTCTGACAGAGTTAAAACATGTGATAAGCTGGCAGCTCCCACTACCGTGCTATAACCAAGCAGGGTAAAGGAATAGCATTATTACTTGATGTTAGGGAGACTCCTATATATGTCGACCTCCATCCCTAACGGATAGGCAGACCTGCAAAAATGCTCAACCCTTTCTCTTATCTGAGAGGGCACTCCCAACGAAGCCTTTCGAAATATTCAGCTTTCTTTCCCCCCGATAATACCTCTATAAACAAGCTATACTAGAGCAAGAATATCTCATATCATCAGGGTTAAAAGCAAGAGTATCCCATATCATTCTTTTTCCCTGTCTTTTCCTTTGGCCTTGTTCTTACCTGCAAGACAAGGAGAAAGAGAGCAATCAGTCAGCACTTGGAATCAAGCTTCCAACCAGGAACTGACTGCCGGGAACCTCTTACCTGATTACTTACTTGGCATTGGTCTCGAGTACTCATCTTCAACATCTTATGCTTCCAGGGAAGATACCGCATCTGCCTGAGGAACAGATAGGGCAAGTGAGAAGGATACAAGGAAGCATGTGGAGACAAGCGTAACAGCACACGTGCCGATACATCCACTACTCTGTCAAAAGCAAAAGTATCCCATATCAGCAGGGTCGAACGTACTCTAGATTTGATGGACTTGTTTTGACCCTCAAATTCTTCAGTCGGCCTTATACTCTGGAGGAAACCAGAAAACCCTCCAGCCCAGTTCAAGAATAAGCCTGTGGAAAGTTACTTCTTCAAAAGCAAAAGTATCCCATATCATCTTTCCTCATTTTTCTTCTCTTTATCCTTCATGCTGCCTGCAAGATAGGGAGAATGTGAACAATCAGTCGGAGCTCTGATTGCTTACCTTGTCTTTCACCTCTTTCAGCAGATCCCCTAGCTCGGCGACTTGGGGGACTCCTACTACATGGTTTGTATCGCGCTTGACCAAGCATGAAACTACAAGTAAGCTTCAAGTGAAATTGATACATTACCTTGTGCATCTCCACCAGTTACAGATACCACCCCTGGATGGAGGAAGAGTACTTCCAGAGAAGATGCCACATCTACCTATGAGACAGATAAGGCAAGTCAAGACGATACCACACTCCGGTACTTAGAAGTTTCGTGGCTACGAGATCATTCTCCCACAATATTTCCTAATGTCATTTGTACTAAATCATTCACTTGTACTCACTAAAGGAGAGCTTGAACCTATGTACTTGTGTAAACCTTTCACAATTAATGAGAACTCCTCTATTCCGTGGACGTAGCCAATCTGGGTGAACCACGTACATCTTGTGTTTGCTTTCCTATCTCTATCCATTTATATACTTATCCACACTAATGACCGGAGCAATCTAGCGAAGATCACAAAAAGTGACCGTTTTCGCTACCTAGGATCTATCTTGCAAGAGAACGGAGAATTAGATGGAGATCTCAACCATAGAATACAAGCTGGATGGATGAAGTGTAAGAGTGCATCCGGCGTGTTGTGTGACCGTCGTAGGCCACTGAAGCTCAAGGGAAAATTTTATAGGACGGCAATAAGGCCAGCGATGTTGTATGACACAGAATGTTGGGCGGTGAACCATCAACGTACACAAAATGGGTGTAGCGAAGATGAGGATGCTTCGTGGGATGTATGGGCACACGAGAAAGGATAAGATTGGGAATGAGGATATCCGAGGTAAAGTAGGAGTAGCCAAAATTGAAGGAAATATGAGAGAAAATCGGTTTCGGTGGTTTGGACATGTGCAAAGAAGGCCTACTGACGCTCCGGTTCGAAAATGTGACTACGGGACAGAGGTTCAGGGCCGAAGGGGTAGAGGAAGTCCTAGGAAAACTTTGGAAGAGACCCTAAGAAAAGACTTGAGTACTTGGATCTAACGGAGGACATGACACAAAACCGAGCCCAATGGCGTTCTAGGATTCATATAAAAGCCGACCCCACTTAGTGGGAAAAGGCTTTGTTGTTGTTGTTGTTGTTGTTGTTGGTAGACAATTTGGAAGTTTGGTTTGTAAAACTTAACTTATTTCATTTTTGTTGTATGCACTTTTAATTAAATAGTTTGGTAGATAGACTTGTTAGTTGCTTCCTTTATATGAAAATTGAAACATGTGGTATTGTGATATTTGTGGTGAAATTGAAACAGGTGGGCTGGGCAGTGACTGTAACCTTAATTTTTTTTTTTTGGGCAGTGGCTGGCTGCAATCTTAAAAGCCCAACATTTTGGGCTTCAAGGCCCAATCCCGAAGTATCCCGAAAATCCCGAAACACTTTCGGGAATCCCGAATTTCGGGAAATGCACATTTTCGATTCGGTTTCGAGATATAAAATCTCATCCCGAAATGTTTTGGTTTGGGATTTGGGAAAGGAGTTTCGGTTCGGGATCCCGACCCGAACCACCCCTACTTCTCTCTCTCTAGCCTCAGTGCCGCTCACCCCCATTCCTCTTCATCATCTCTCAGTTATTTCATCTTCTCTTAAAAAAAACTCAAGCCACTCAATTTCTCTAAACCCTAGCCGTCACTCATCCAATTTCTCTCAACCATGGCCTCCATTTTAGGCCTCGAGTTTACAAAATCTGGAGAGCTTTCTTTCTCGCCTGCAAACGAAGGTGGCCGAGTATGAGAGCCCGTGGTGGACCGCCGCCAAAAAACCCGACGAATCCGCACTGAGTCAGCTTATAGCAGCCGAGAACGACTCGCGCGATGTCGACCGCCACCGCCACCGGCTCATCGGCTCCACACATTCTCTGGTATTCAAGTTCTTTTTACTTTTCTGGGTTTTTCTTTTAAGAGATTTTGTATTTTTTTTTTCTGATGAGAATGCAGGTTTTGGATTTAGCTTTTAATTTTCTCAGATGGGATTTTGAATTTATTTTGTGGAAATTCGATTTGAAGTTGTATATTTTTTTGGGTCAATTTTGAATTACAATTTGAAGTTAGATTTTTTCTAGGTTAATGTGAATATGGACGATGAGCCTAGACTGCATTAGTTGCTTTACTCAATGGAACATACAATTAGTGGAGAGTAATTCATATGATAATTTTATATATCTGGATAATTGATGTTTCCTTGTTTTAGTTGTAGTTTTGGTTTAATTTGTAATTTGTATGGTGCTTAAGAATCCATAGCTTCTAAGGTTTGATTATTTTCTATTTTTAACTTATCCTTGGGTAAGCAAATTTGATGAAATTATTTTTTTGCTTCGCTTTTCGATATTTTCAGACCTAGTTTGGGAGTGAGGTGCTTAAAAAAAAAAGCACCCATGAAAAAAAGCTGTGAGGGTTTTAGGTGTTTGGTAAACTGAAAAAAAAGGGCTTTTTTTGGAAGCTGCTGTGAGAATAAGCTGAAATCAAAGGAAAAAGATGAAGCTGCTATTTGCAGCTTTTGAAAACTGGCTTTTTTTCAAAGCACACGGAGCTACAGTGCTTCTTTAATGAAAAACCCCACTATTAGACTGTTTTTTTTTTCAAAAGCACTTTTACAAAAAAGTTTACCAAACACTATGCTGATTTATTTCACAGCCGCTTATTCTCACAACAGTTTTTTTTCAAAGCACAGCAATACCAAACCAGCTCTCAGGCAATTGAAGTTGAATATGGAGAAGGTTTTTGCACATTTAGACCTGTTGGACTCTCAAGTTTGATGTGGTAATTAATTTAATGAGTTATGTGTATATTAGTTGAAGAGGTCGCACTTGGTGCGATGGCAAGTGTCTTCGTCCATGAGCGGTAGGTCTCGGGTTCGAGACTTGGGAGCCCCCTCTCCATAAATGGGGGTAAGGCTAGCCGACATTCACCTCTCCCAGACCCTGCGTAAAGCGGGAGCCTTGTGCACTGGGTACGACCTTTTTATGTGTATATTAGTTAAATTGTGTTTTGTGTTCTGTCAAATTTGATGTACTAATTATACTTTCTGCTGCTATAATTTACTACTATTAATTTTTACTTCAAGTATGATTTTTTGAACGACAAACTGCAAGAAGGTTTTCTTAAACGAAAAACAATATGACGTGAAACCTGATGATCTAATTGCGCATTGAGTTTTTTTTGGTGAGGAATTTCGAGTTTTCCGCCAATTTGGAAGCTTGATAGTTTTCGAAGATCCTTTATTTTGATGGCTGAACCAATTTGGAATTTCATTTCCTGCACATACAGTGCTAACTAAAGTCCGAGCTGAGACGGTGCTACCTAAAGTCCGACAAGAGGTAGGGATAGATGAAGTCATTTCCTGTAACATCGATGCATGGAAATCAAATAAATTATTCAATACGTGAAAAAATTGCATAAAAGAGATATGAAAGTGTGCTAGTGCGTGCGTGGGTGAGAAAGACAGAGAGAGAGACCATGACAATTTCTTCTTCTTTATGTTGCTGACTTTTCAATGGCCCAGTTTCCACTCGCATAATTCTTAACTGTATGTCAGCCATTATATTAGTCCTTGCATTTTCATCCAAGTTTCCGCAATTAACAAAGTTAAAACACCCTTGAAACAATTCATATTTATCCCAAAGCTTGTGTGAGTGAATTTCTTGAACTTGAAACTGTCTTCAGTGAAGTGCAGCCCCTTGCTTCAAGACAACATAGCACTGGGAGCTCTGGTAAGATTTTTATTTTCCCTTTCGCCGACACACCTTCAGTTTGGATAAACAGCACTGTGAAGGCAACCGGTGATACCTTCATTTTGGATAAACAACACTATAGCCGTAGAACTAGTCGATCGCGGAACATCTTCAGTTTGGATAAACAGCACTGCGAAGAGGCCGATTGGTTATCTATCCAAGTCTCGGTCGAGAAGGATTTTCGAATCCTTATTGGCAGATGTCATCTCATTAGCCTTCTCGGCGAAGTGAGGTGTTACCAGGTTACTACATTCGGCGCATTAACCACCGAATTTGATATTGAACTTCGCAGAACTAGCAGTCTTGTCTTCAAGCTTTAGAACCTAAAGGCCGAGGTGTGTTCCTTCCTCGGCTGCAATCGCAAGATCAAGAAGCTAGCAGCGCGACCAACGCAACATCAACAAATTTTACTCACCGGTCGAGCTCGGCCGTCAAGTTGGCACGCCCCACATATCACCGAAGAACGTAGTTAGCTCATAGATTACTCGGCCTGCGCGCCACGTAGGCTTGGTAGTTTTTAGGGTCAACAACCACACAAACATGAATTCGAACGGCAAATAAGAAAGCTTCCCCTCTTTCAGTAAAAGGAATAAAGGATAAATGATTTCATGACTTTCGCCACAATTAGTTTTGAAATTGCACTTGCATACAATCTTCATGAAACCCAAAGAAAGGAAAAAAGGTAGGGCATTGTCAGCGACAACAAGAGAGAAAGCAAAACCCAAAAAATCTGGACCATACCAATCTGGAGGAAGCTTGATAGTTATCGAAGATCCCTTATTTTGATGGCAGAATCAATGTGGAATTTGATTTCCAACACATATAGTGCTAACTAAAGTCTCATCAGAGATTTCCTGTAACATCGATGCATGGATGCACATGATATGCACATTGCATACTGAAAACATGCACATGGCAAGACAAACACCGATTCACTAAGTACTAAAACTACGATAACATTTAGGCGAATAAACCGCACAATGTACGAAACTTAAAACAAATCGAATTGCAAAATTTAACAAAAGTGACACTAGATAGTAAAAGTGAAAAGAGTAATTAATACTGAAGATTTACTCGAGAATTGGAAAAAATATGGCAAAATCAAACGAATTGGTAGAACTTCATGTCGTCTAACATGACTAGATTAGTAAAATAATATAGATTCAATAGTACCAAATTGAAAACAAAAGTAGCATCCTGAATAAGATTTCTCCCAAAATTCTGAAAACTAGCATTGTATAAACACACATAGCAGAATAAACTACAACAGCTGCAAGGTTTACTCGTCCTCCTGGCAAGTTTGTTGGTAACAACATCCAACTGGGCTGCAAGCTCGTCGATCTCCTTCCTCTTCCTAGTGGAAATGTTGTGTGCAATCTCAGCACAGCAAGTCCTGCAGTTACATTAGAGAAACAAAGGGTTAGCAAATTCTATTAAGCTAATAAATCCTCTAAACTTCTAGTTTAACCTAAACTTGCCTAGTTCATCAAACAGCTTGCATTTCTAAACAACCAATTATAGCATCAGCCAATCACTAAAATCAATATTCAATGATCATCTTATTCATTTCATAGACTACAACAACCCTAGTTCACTGCATTACTGCTTAAACACACAACTAAAGCAATAATAATTCCCTAAAACAATCCATATACAATACATTGAAATCAAATATACTTGCTTTCTTAATTGAAGCTGTTCATTCTTAATTATCTGCAAAAAGACCACAACCAACACACATTGAACAAATCACCAAGAAATTTGGAGAGAGAGCGAGACCTTCTCGGTGTAAGTAATGACGGAAGTCTCGCGATTATTTTCCTCTTAAAAAACTTGACTATTTTGCGCCTTTGATTTCATAACTGCCCCTTCCTCCCTTCCTTCTTTTGTTCACATATGTGGATCAAAGTTCAACCACCTCTTTGATAAAATAATGGATCTGAAAAATCTGCAAAATTTAGTAACTGAATTCTGAGGTGTTTCTCTTTGGGTGGACACTCGATGTGGTTGGTGGCTTTGACCATCGCAACATCCAAATCCTATTCTTAGAAAACAAACCCAAATCCAAAAATCAAAATCCAACGTTAAATTAGGTATTCAACACAACAGCAAGCAGACCACTGACTTGGTTCTAACAAAGGGCGAACAGAGAAGAAGCATGTCACATATAATCAGACCACTAGTCAAAATTTTGTTCATGTTTGAATAGTTGTGCAAAAAATCAAACTAATGGAAATCACCAAAATAAGAATCCAATTGTGTTTAGACTCATATTACCAAACATCGTCACAAATCCACAATGTCATGAGCAGGGCATGGAGGTTTCGACTCACCTATTGATATTCCTATCTAAAGACCAGTAACATAGATCATGTACAACAGTGAACACTTAAAGACATATATGGAATATGGACTTCAAAACAAAAGTTGGACATTCTAGAATGAGTAAATAGATAATGTCTAATTCTGCCCTATCAATATTTGATATGATGTGTTGGTGGGCCTTGTCGCCTCACAGACCAGACAGGAATATGTAGCTTGATAGGAAATTTTTATTTGTATTAGTATACATTCTAATGACAAAAAATTTCCACAAGTTCTGCAGTACATATAAGTATTTCAAGCATTATATTGTTTGAGGATCTTTGTCCCCATATTAAAGTAACAAACTTGTTGCTCAAACACCTACATTGCGGATGCTGTTGCAACTACACTTGTAATTCCACTTTGCAATATTATAAATATAAAAATAACATCTCAATTTCAAATCTCTAAGAATGCAGCATGTCTATCAGATGTGAAAGGGTATCTCTTACTTGGACTTTCCCATTGCTAGTTCCAACTGCAAGATGAGTTCCACGTTAACCCCAGCCAACGGAACAAACACTATCATCAATCCCCAATTCACATAACTTAGTTAACTGCAAGTAACATTCAATCATAAAGTGAAAAAAATATTACATCGGCAAAGACTCAAAGTGATCAATTCCATGCATACACCAATAAAAAAACACACACACATGATCGAAAAACAGTTATAGTCATTAAAAGGTTGTGTTTGCACTTAAAATATACCTATTTTTACTTATTTGGGCCATTTGGGGAAAATTTGGCATTTGGAGGATTAATGTGCAAAAAGCTAATTTGGAAAGATATTTGACTACAAGTTGAAGGGTTTGGCACTATAATATTGTTTCTCCCATTTGTTTGGGTGGTGGAGGTTTGCCAAGAGAATTGTTTAATCAAGACAAGTGCATGCTTTTTCATGCAAGTGGATGGAAAGACACCATGCATGCTTTCGGGCAAGAATGTGTGATGAAAGAAGCCAACTAGCCAACTTGCTTCTTTTAAATGTTAGTTTATTACAAGTGGGAAAACATGTGATGAAAGCATGTGGTGGTAATGCAAAGTTCCCCTTTTAATATTATTTCTCCATGCAAGTTGGCAAGTGAAAAGCAAGCTGCCCAAGCAATGGAATACAAACTGCCCAAGTTTCTTTTGGACAGCTGCAATGTCCTTAGCAAGGGGGTTTCCTCCAGACCTCTATATAAAGGAGTACAAACACAAGGATTATGGACACTCAAACAACCAAACAAATACACAAACTCTGCTCAAATTAGCTCATCAGCTTCCTTGTAGACATTTAATTTTAGCCAAGCATCCTTTGCTTTTCTTGTTTATTAGCTCTGCTGCTCACTTGCAGTATCGATCTTATTTGTAGTTCATGTACAACTCCTTTTCAGTCATTTAAATTACAAGCAATCTGCAATATTAGTCACTTTCCTCTGTCATTTAAATTTCCGAGCAACCTTGTCATTTACATATTGTTCTATCTCTCCATATAAGTAAAGTCTTTATTTTTAAGGCAAAGAAAGAACCTTGATTTGAGCAACTCCCACTCAAATGGCACAATCTCTTGATTTGAAGTCAAAAGGCGCAACCTCAATCATTCAAATCCCGTCTACTAGCGGCATCTAGTAGTGGCATGCCCGCACCCACCAATCTCGTATGTGAAGTAAATCCCCGGCTTGCCCGCGAGGCCCATGGTGGATTTAGGGAGCAAACATATTTTGGCACGCCCGGTGGGATCCTTATATGGAGTTAGATCATGAACAATCCTTATGTTTATGATTTTTCTCGACATGTTTTCAAGCCCTACATTCCGGAGTGGGAAGAAGATGATGGTGTTGAAGAATGCCCGAGCCATGGCTATGGTGAAAATCATATAGAGCCAACCTATGAGTTGCCAACTTATGGGTACATGGCTAAGGAAAACTCAAGTCCCGTGGAGCATGATTGTCGGCCAACTAATGGCCATCCCGACACTGCACCAAACGCTTCACTAAGTCAGTCCAGCTTAGTCTAGTCTAAGCCAGTCCAGCTTAATCCCTGAAGATAGTCCAGTCCAAGATAATCCGGTGCAACAAACGCACTCTAAGGGGATACTATAGCCGACTGCGAAAAACATTGTTCCAACGTACGGTGAAGTGGCGAAATTATCCTTTTTACTGTGCAATTTTCTTCTTCTTTTCCTCACTTGCATAGTGAATTGACCAGTTTGCCCATCTTTGATACGTGTTGCCCAGTGAATACGTGGCTCACTCTCCTTATTCCTTCTCCGCCTCTTTCTTACTGCACTGCTTCCGCTGCAGTCTGCGCCGCTTCCTTTTTACTTCACTTTACTTTTGTCTAAAGTATGAGGGATGACGGTACTGTGCAATTTTGGCTCAATTTTACTTTATTTACGAGTTTGCCACCGGACTGATTTCAGCCCAAATTTCGCTTCATTTACAAGATTGCCACTTGGGCTTAAGAACGGGTCTTCACTCTTTGGGCTGGATCTGGGCTTCGACTCGGGGAGAGAGAGAGAGAAGGGCGACAGAAGGGTGAGAGGGAGACGTTTGCCGGGATTTCGAGGAGAGACGTGCGGGTGGGTTTCGGGAATGGGAGGCCATGCCGCTCTGTCTGCCGCTACTTTTGATCCACGCCTGTGTGAGCCATTGCTTCAGCCAAAACAGGTGCTCTCTCCATTTTTCATCTCTTCCATACTCAAACCCTAGCCGCTCCACCTCTGTCTCCCACACACAAGCAAACTCCATCTGAAAACCGAAGAATCCAAAGGGAAATCCCTTCGAACTCTTCGATTATGAACATCTTAAAGCCGAAGAATCCAAGGGTGCTCTCTCCATTAATTTCAATCGTCCTTTTTTTTCCCTTATTTCTTCTTCATCTGCTCGCTTTTGTTGCTGCTTCTTCTTCTTCTTCTTCCCCCTTTTGGTTCCTCCCTTTCTTGCTTTATTTCTTCTGATATTTTCTCTCTCTCTCTTGCTCTCTTCAAAATCCCACAACAGTCTTTGGAGTTTGAGGCTTTTGCTCTGTTGGGTTTTTTTTTTTCCAATAACTCAAAGGGCCGAAAGGTATTCCCTTTTCATATTCTTCTCTCCCAATTTCTTTAGGGTTAATTTCAATTTTCTTATGCTATTTGCAGTGGTGCTTTTTAGGGTTTAACTATTTGATTTCACAGATTCATTACAAACACAGTAAATAGTTACATTTAAAATTTGTATTTCATAACTTGGTTGCTTGATTCTAATGTCGATTCGTTACAACAGAAGTGAACTTTTCTTTCAATAATTAATTCTGATGTAACTCTGTTTTTGTTCTCTCATGTCTAGGGTGGTCAAGGACATGGGGGGAAGAGCACTTTGGAAATGGGTACGAAAGGAAATAAACTTGCTGAACTGCGTTGGCATCTATTGTTCTGGTTTTTCTTTGACAAGTTAACTTGCTCTCTCTTTGCAGTAAGGTGCACAAATATGGGAAAAGCACGACAGGGGAAAGCTGGGATATTGTTGTGGATGAGGAGACCTATTACGAGTAAGAGTCTAGACTTGGTTCTGGTTCTGGTTCTGTCTGCATATCGTATGTTGAAGCAGTCAAAAGGATTTCAGGGGAACCAAATATAAATAATTTAGATTACATCTTCTGGTATTGCCTCTTACAGTAAAAGTAATTTTGATCTTTCACTTTTTGATGAACTCCAAGCTCAAGTCAATCCTTAATTTTCATCTACTTTTTATTTTTTTATGTCTAGGTGATTTACATGGTTTGTAACCATTAAATCATCCAACTTTATATTTACAATTGTGTTTCTGATTGTTAATATCAATTAAAATACTATTATTCAGGTTATTAGATTTTATGCTATATGTTAACACTTGCTTTGATGCATTGAAAATGCTAATTTTGTGACAAGAAAATAATCTTATTTTATGTTTAATAAAACTCATAACTAGAGAACCTATTAGAAGAGAATGATACATAATTATTCATGCAATTTGTAATCTCGTAGCAACGCGCAGGCATTACTAGCTAGTCTAATCGAAACCAAAAACAGCTCAACCAAATCAATTTCTCTCTCTCTCACGCTCACAATCACTGCAAAAAAAAAAAAAAAAAAAAAACTCAAGCCAAGAAATCCATTTCCACAATTTCTCTTACAGTCACCGCTTCTCTCTCGCTCACCGCTTCATCGTCAACAAATCTAATCGCAGCCCCACTACAAACCCATCTGGATGGAAAACCCATTGAGAAATCTTGGTCGTCGACCTACACCCAGACTGCAACGTCGTTTTGACTCACCCCAGCATCAGCAAATTTCAACATAAAAAGTGATTCTTTTCAACATATTTGTATAAATTCGTTCGTGCACTTGAAATTTTATGTTTGATTAGTGTATGTTTTCATAATTAGATCATATCAAGCTCCATTCATGCCCACTTCTATTCCTAAGAGCCCGTCTTCTGTCAATGGCGACAACGGAGGCTAAGCTTGAAGCCAAACCAGAACCAAAAGAAATTGAAGAGAGTTCTGAACCTCTTTTCAAATACAAGGTAATTAAAACTATGAACACTGCCAATTTCTATAAATCTAGCTTCAATAATTTATGTTTTCTGTATGTATATATTATCAAAATATTTAAAGCACTCGCAGCAATGTGCGGGGCACTTTTGCTAGTGATTATTATGAAACGAATTATTATAGGAGAAGATAAGTTAAGATTACATGATTTTTGGAGTCTTTTTATATTAATTTGTGAATTAAATGATAAATTAAGTAAATGAAGTATTAAAAATTAATAAAAGAATGTTTGATCAAAAAGCCTAAAAACTATAACAATTAGTACTACGGTCTACTAGTATTTCTCTGCTGAACCCATGATATCGATTGTTCAAAAAAAAAAAAAAATAGAGGCCAAAAGCTATAGATGTTTGATATAAAAAATTCAAAATTGAACCACCTATATCAAAACGCCTCTTATGGAGAGGCAAAGCGTTACAACAACAGAGACTAATACAAGGAATCCCTCGGCCACAAGGCTTACAAACAGTTAAAAAGATGAGAATACAAACAATAAGGAGCTCAAATTCTTAATTTTTCATTTCCAACTTTTTTTTTTTTTGGCTACTCCAACCTGTAGTTCCTCCCGACTTGATGGTCTCGACATCTTGAGCATACAGCAGGCTGATCCCACACTTTTTCACCTCTAATCCGAAAGGGCCGTTGTGCAAGGCGTTGAACTCAAAACAGGCCTCAGTGACAAGTTTGTAAAAAGAAGTGGAGCGATTTAAATTTGCTCCCTCTCCAAGTGCAAGCGCACTATACCACACAAATATGTGATCGAATTTCGAATAAGTAACCCTTCCCCCTTCTTTATTAAAAGGATAATGGGAAGGATAAATGGTTTTATGGCTTTCACCACTATTAGTTTTAAAATTGCACGAGCATCCAAACATCAGAGCGTTAGAACAACTATAGCTACGGACAACAACAGATAAAGCAAAACCCAAAAAATCTGTACAATACCAATATCGAGGAAGCTTGATAGTTATCGAAGATCCTTCATTTTGATGGCAGAACCAATTTGGAATTTTATTTCCTGCAAATACAGTGCTAACTAAAGTCCGAGCAGAGACGGTGCTACCTGAAGTCCGACAAGAGGTAGGGATAAATGAAGTCATTTCCTGTAATATCGATGCATGGAAATCAAATAAATTATTCAACACGTGAAAAAATGGCATAAAGGAGATATGAAAGTGTGCTAGTGCGTGCGTGGGTGAGAGAGAGAGAGAGAGAGAGAGAGAGACCATGACAATTTCTTCTTCTTTATGTTGCTGAGTTTTCAATGGCCCAGTTGCCACTCGCATAATTCTTAACTGTGTGTTAGCCATTATATTAGTCCTTGCATTTTCATCCAAGTTCCGGCAATCAGCAAAGTTAAAACGCCCTCGAAACAATTCATATTTATCCCAAGCTTGTGTGAGTGAATTTCTTGAACTTGAAACTGTCTTCAGTGAAGTGCAGCCACTTGCTTCAAGACAACATTGCACTGGGAGCTCTGGTAAGAATTTTAGACTTGTGCACCATCCCAGATTCAGACACCTAAGCTTGTCAAGATCTTTAAAATAAGAAGGAATTCGAACCAATCTTATACAGCCAAAAAGCACTATACGCTCAATTTTTTTACTGCGAGAGAGATCTGGAACTTCAGTCAGATGCTTGCAAAAACTTAGTTCAATCACTTTTAAGTTCCCAAGATTCTGTAACAAATTAAAGAGAAATGGAAAGAAGAACATTATTGACTTCGGCGAAATAGATTTCCAGAGGCACCATAGTTTAATACAAAGAACAAAACTAAGCACATATACTTGTATTAAAAAAAAAAAAAATTGAAAAACAGAAGAGGAAGCATATATATACCTGGTTTTTACTCCAAAGTTTTTCCCCAGCAAAGCTGTAGGGCAATCGAAGCACAACAAGATTTTGTGGAGAAAAATTTGAAGGAAGAGATTTCAACGGGTATTCCTGCCAGTAAAGGTACCTGAGAGAATTGGGAAGAGACTGAAGACCTTGAGAAAGGTCCAGATTGTTGTTGTACGGCTTTTCACTGATAGAAAAACCGAAGTATTTCAGAAATTTTGGATGAACCTCAAAGTCATAGTTGTACTTGACTCTTAGATGAGGATCATGAATCATCAGCAATCTTAAATTAGACATCTTCTTGAAGGGTGATCCACATAATTCCAACCGTGTAATGTTAGACGTGTCAAAGGATATGCATTGAACTGTTGAAGTTCCCTGGAAATCAAGAGAAAATACTTTTGTTAGACGTGTCAAAATGAGTTTCCGCTGTCCCCTGTCGTAGAAAGTTCATGATTTTTTATTTTTACCGTATCATTCTCCAGTACTTGATAGACATCATCAGCAGCCCACAACCTATTACGTTTTCCTGGCTCGTCCCTGCATTGTTCACGAACAATTGTCCGGCCCATGTCTTGCAGCAAATCATGCATCTCTAAGCAATTCTTCTTTGAAATTGATATGAGAGACTTGTCAATAAGAATTTGGATTCCCGTCACGGAGAAACCCCGAATATCTAATATTCCTCTTGCAATATAAACATCTGCCCCTTTCAGAAAGCATGCAATGTCAAGAAAGCATTCCTTCTCATTTTCTTCTAATCCATCATAACTAAGTCTCAACACATTCTGAATTTTTTCGCTAGGAAAATTTTTCAATCTGTTCAATTCTTCATCCCAGTCTTCTTCTGTATCGCAGCGATGGAATAAGGCACCCAAAGTTTTAAGAGCCAATGGAATGCCTTGACTATAATCTATCACCTTTCTTGAAAACTCTGTTTTAATTGTCGTAGGAGACTTATTTTTCAGAGCATGCAAATGAAAGAGCTGAAGAGCGCCGTCATGTTTCAATCCCTTGACCTCGTAAATTTTGTCATCATTAACCTTTTCATTGAGTAAGCTCCGATCTCGAGTAGTGATAATGATTGTACTTCCGACACCAAACTGAAGATCACCTCCAACTAGAAGTTCTAATTGCCTTGAATCACTCACATCGTCAAGAACAATGAGTACCTTTGTACAAAGGAGCCTCCCTTTAGCAAGCTCTGATCCCATAGATGGAGCGCTAATATTTATATTTTCATCATCTAAAATCTCACGGAGAAGTTTATTTCGTAAGTTATATATTCCGTCTTTTTCTTCAGAATTTTCTCTAACATTTTTAAGAAAGCAACAAGCTTCAAACTTGGAAGAGAGTCGGTGATATACAACATCAGCAAGGGTGGTCTTGCCAATACCAGCCATGCCCCAAATACCTACAACGCAAACATCCGATGAATCAAGGCATAGTAACGATTCAATTTGCTCAACTTTGGTTTCAATCTCAACTAGGCCCTTTAAATCATCTGAGTTTTTGCAATTCAATTTGTTCAATATATCACGGACAACTTCTTCAACCAAATCGGCCTCTGTCCTGGAAAATATAAGTAACCATGAAGGAAAAAAATAGTTACTAAGTCCTGCATTAATGAATCTTGTTTGAAACAAAGGCCACAAGTAAAAAATGCTGCAAGAGTTGCAAAGTTAGTTACCCGGCTTTGTTTGAATCATAACCAGATAGGTTGGCAGCTTTCTCCAAAGCATCCCTCCACTGAAGCACCTTGTCCATACAGTCCTTGAAACGTTCTTCAAGCTTGGCAAATGCAACTGCATAACTCTCCTGCTGTTTTCGTACATCCGATGGACTGATATCGTAAAAAATGGGTATAACAAACTGTCCATCCCTTTCCTTGCATCCTAGTATATGCACGAGTTCATCCAGACACCATGTGGAAGAAGCATAGTTTTTTGAGAAAATGATCACCGAAAGCTTTGATTTCTCAATAGCTTCTAGAAGGGCAGGTCCGATTTCATCCCCACTGTCAAGTTTGGAATCTATGTAGGTCTGAAGTTTCTTTCGAAGTAAGGCAGCATGAAGGTGGCTGGTGAAAGTCTTGCGAGTGTCCTCACCTCTGAAACTAAGAAACACATCATACTTTCTTCGAGGTGATGAGATAGTAGCAGCAGAGGAAGAGGAAGAAGCCATACTAATAACCTGCAAACCCCACTATTTATACTTCATCACCTGCGAATCCATCCATATATATATATATATATATATTTCAAAGCCTGCAAATCCTTCCAGACCTGACCTATTTCATAACATACCCACATGTATGTATATTCATAAGGGGTCCGTTAACTATGACAAAATATGAAATTAATTAATAATTAAGCCAAAATCCCCTATATACAACTGACATATATCTCAGTTAGTTTAGAACATTTACCCTTGAACGCACCCGAGGTCACTGAATTCGAATCTTCTTCCCCAACATAATCACTTCTATCAACAAAAAAAGAAAGAAAGAAAAAATTTCTATTTTGGTGGGCTTCATAAACATTCTGAGGGACCAAAAAGTCAGCACAAATTAACAGTCGCTATACAATATTATAAGAAATGTAAGAGAAGACTATAATTATATGGTAATTATTTATCCAAGTGTAATTAAGTCAGTGAGAGTACCTCTGAATCAAGAAAGAAATTGATTGGGAAGTATTAAGATCTAGAGAGATCGAATATGAAAGACTGATCAACTTGAAGCTTTTCCAGAACCCTGACGAAAATAATCCAGCGCAAGAGAGAAATATAGAAAGAAACAAGTTGGAAGAGAGATCATGTTGTTCTAACTTGACTTGTGTGGGTTGTTGACTTACGCAGGTGTCGGACAATTCTAATCATACATACGAATTCTGTTGGCAAAAGATTTTTTTTTTTTTGGTAAAATCCTTTCCGTGGAGAGGAACAAAATTTTATGGAAGTTTTAACGAAAAGCCCACGGTACTGTTTATTTTAACGAAAAACCATATTTTTACACTAAAAAGTCAAATTTAATACTATTCACTTTACCCTTTATTTTGTCCTTATTATTAAAACTCAAAATTTTCAAGTTTTTCATTAGTTTTCCTAAATTTTTTATTCCAGCATTAATTTACAAACCAAAGGCCCATATACACATAAACAAAACAAACAGAGGCCACCCAAGCTTACCTAAAAGAACCCAACTAAGAGCCCAAAGCTAGACACAGAACAAAAGAAAATTCTAGATTCCTTCTACCACCACCGCAATGGTATTTCCCAATCAATCCGAATCGATTTCCCCAGCAAACACCAAAAATCATACCAAGCAGCATCGTAGAGATTAAATGGAGGAAAATCTCATCATCCAGCCACGATCCTCGCGCCAATCTCAGCCAGAAATTGAAAAAAGCCTGTGGATTTACCACGAACAACACTGCCAACAAAGGCAGACAAAGAGAAGGAGGTGCTGTTGTAAACACCTGAGCCGGCGTGACCACCAGAACTCTACGCACCTTCTCGAATGATCGCAACAAATTGCGTTGAAAACTGACTGCAGACTAAAATGAAATTGGACGAGGAAGATGGACGCCCGTGAGGTTTGAAGAACAGGTAAATCGGGACAAGATAGCAAGGGGTAAAGGCAGCAAAATGAACAAAAAGATGAAACTTGGAGAAAAAGGAAAGATCTTCCACCGACCCCTGCCACAACGAGGGCCGGTGCAGGACACTGAAGCTGATATCGAAGTGTTCAAAGCAAAGTAGAAGGGATTACCTCAGAATCAAGAAAGATATTGATTAGGAAATATTAAGATCTAGAGATCTAAAATGAAAGACTGATCGAGTTGAAGTTTCTCCAGAACCCTGATGGAAATAATCCAGCGCAAGAGAGAGACATATAGAAAGAAACAAGTTGGAAGAGATATCATGTTGTTCCTAACTTGACTTGCTTGGGTCGTTGAATTACCCAGGTGTAGGACAAGTCTAATCATGCATGGTCACTTTTGCTTTTGGCAAAAGATCTATAGTGCTCACTTTTGTAAATTCATCTATGGTCACTCATGCATGGTCACTTTCTTTTGCAAATTTATTTATGGTGCGGCTGTTTTGGTGGAGATGGCTATCTAGGTTTTTTGGTTTGGTTGATGCTATGGCTGCTCGCTTTGGGCCCTTTTCATTGTAGTTTTTGTTTATAGAGTTGGCTTTTGCTTGGCTATTTTGGATTCTCTTTTGAAGTTATCCTTATCTTGTATTAGTTTTCTCTTTAAATGAAATTTACTTTGTTTGTCCAAAAAAAAAAAATCTATGGTGCTCCATTTTGCATATTTTCTTTTAACCGTTAGGCCATCTCTAATAGGAAGGGTAAAAGATCTAAAGTTAACAAATAGTTTAATTTGTTCAAAAATTCATTTTCAATCGATGACCAGGCTATAATTTTATGGAGCCCATTGGCCATTATTTGGCCAAAAGTGTATCAAGCTGGCCAAATATAGCCCCTTCTTAGCCCATTTTTCAGGGCTAACCTTCGTAGTTACAATTATTAATTCAAATTCAACGACTAGATTTGAAAACATTCAAATGTTGTTTAATTTTTTTTTTAAACAAACGATATTATCTACACTAAGAGGAGTGGGGTGGGCTTAGCCTCACAATGGGCTAGTAATAATGTGGTTCAAATTTGCATTTGGCGAGAATCGAACCTAAGACATCTCACTTACAATTGAAGAGGAATACCACGAGATTGTAGTACTAAGTGGCAAAGGTCGTTTAATTAAATTAACCAATAAATTTAAAGTATAAACGTAAAACAAATAAATTATTGAGGGAGATATGTTTAGCTCATTCGGTTAGAGATGGTCTGACATTGTTCATTTAAAAATAACTTTTTGCAAGGCTATAATTCTAGACGAGAATATGTTTAGCCTTTTCGGTTGGAAATAACCTTAGAGCATCTCCAATGAGACTCTCTATTTAGGGACTCCCACCACTACTTTTAAAAACTCATTTAGGAACTTAAAGGAATCTCTGTATCTTTAAAGAATATTGCCTCTAATGGAAGAGTCCCTATAGTAGGATTCTTAAATTTGAGTTTTTTTACGATTTTATGTGATAATTTGATTAGGTACAATTTCTATTTTTGTGTAACTTTTTTTAATTAATTTAACGTTGTCATAAAATATTTTTGTAAACATTTTGACTAAAAAACATTCAAATTCTGACTAGTTGGACACATGGCTCTTTGAAATGATTTCGTTGAACACTTGTGGAATGGACGGAGAGTGGATAACTAAATAATTTGCAAATCAATTTTTCATGCTTTCAATAAGTAACAATAAATATCATTGTTATGTTACTAGTTAACTCTTGTTGATTAAGTATGTAGTTTATGTTTTGTAATTTGAAATGAATAAAAGAATTAATAAGTTTATATGGATTTAATTATTAAATTAGTTATAAAAAAAATATAGTAGTTAGTTGGATTAGAGCTTACTTGAACCTGCCATTGATGAATAAAATAAATTAACAAACTAAGCAAGATAAATTGTACGTAATTTAGAGAAATGAATATAGAACATGAAAGCATATAAAATTGGAAGGCAAAATAAGCAAACAAGAAGAAAAGGGATGGAAGTAGACCTGGTAACTTCTTACACGACACGTAAACGACATGAAAATAACAGGTTTTGGATCAATACGATAACTAATCGGGTCATTATCGGGTCACACGATAATAACCCGTTAATAACAGGTCCTTAACAGGTTTACATGAGAATGACACATGGATAACCTGTTTCGACACGATAAGAAAAAAGTTATTTTGATGATTTTAATTTTTTAAACTACTAAAAAAAACTTACTATAAAATACAATAGATATAATGAATACGTATATATATTTTATTAATTATTATTCTATATAAATTTTAAAATTTAAGTTTTATTTATTTATTTATTTTTATAGTATATTATAGGCAAAGATTGAGATTAAAAATCATAAAATAAATTAAAAATAAAAATATAAGTAATTTAAAAATACCAAACACAGTAAAAAAAATTATAATAATTAATTTACATGTACGAAAAATATGAAAAAAAATATGCAAACGCTCGTAGTCGCATCTTCTACGCTTTGAGAATGGGTATATGATCGTTTGAATTTTTTAAAACCATACAAACTCTCATGAATAATATTTTTAAAGGAGTTCAAAATAAACAAAATTCATAATCATTAAGAACAAGTCCACCGTTGGGCAGCCCGAGTGAGGGTGGGAGCCTGAGGGCCAGGCCCGTGAGGGATTGCCAGCCCTTTAGCCCGAGGGGTGTGACATCAGGCTGACTCCATGCCTGGCGTCGGTCCTTTTTTTATTTTTTTTGTGTCAGGTGCGTGCCTCTCACACGTGCGTGGGGGCACGTCAACCGACACATTTTCAGAGTGAATGACCCGCGCGCAATGACCGTTGGGAAGCCACGTGGCTTCCCACGGTCCGTTCAATCCCAACGACTCTTTAATACGAGTCGTCCGATTTCCAACGGTAATAAAAAAAAGCTGATTTAATATCAACCGTTCGATCTGAGATCAACGGTTGATGTTAATCTGCTTTATAAATTAAAAAAAAAATAGTTTTAAAATTAATAATATTTTGTATTAATAAATTTTATTTAGTATTATTTTCTAAAAAAAAAGTTTTAAAATTAATAAATTTATTTAGTATTATTTTGTAAAAAAAAATTAATAATATTTTATTGCCTATTGCCAGGGCTATTCAAGTGCAACGGTGGAGATGCAAAAGGCAGTTACTGTTCACATGATGGATTGAATAGTGGATTGCCTGGGGGAAGGGCTCCAAGGGTGAAGTTGCTCTAATGTATAAGTCTGAAAGATGTGAAAACATAATAAACGTTCATAACTGCATCATCAACGCTTAGACGATGGTTACATGGTCGTTTAGATTTTTAAAACCCTCCAAATCTCATGAACAATGTTTTTTATTTGAGTGCAAAATTAATAATAATTATTGTAGAAGTGTGAAAATGTAATCACTCGTAATGAAAAGCTTTACAACTTTCATGAATGAGTCAACTCCGAAATTTAGTATGTATATACTAATTAGTATTATGTTTTACATTTTTTTGGGTCAAATTATGTTTTTCATTTTCATTTTTATTGATTTAAAATATATTTTTCTTAACGGGATAACGAGTTGGATCATATTACCTGATAATATTAACGGGTTGATTTCGGGTTAGGTCATATTACTCGTTTATTTTAACGGGTATTATACGACAAGACCTGTTAAACAATCAAGTATGATACGAACACGAGAAACACGACATGAATGCCAGGTCTAGATGAAGTCGCGGTCAAATTGTGCCAAATAATTGTGCAAAACAACAAGAAAAAAGAAGGAAGTGACGGGCCCATTTGAATTGAAAAAGATAGCAAGACACGGTAAATTCAGAATTTGTGATTAAAAAAATGAATAAAGATAGCCCTTATGTGGTCTTCAAATGTGAGGAAAATTTTAAGGACTCTATTTACTCCCTCTACTACAGGAACTGGAGCTTCGTCCCATTGGAAGTTACAAAGTTCTCAAATTTAAGTACGTACGGTGGTAGAGAGTGGTAGGAACTGCATTGAAAAAGCTCTTAAATCTTGATGTTTGTACAAATAACTTGTTGTCACACTTCTTAAGAATTAATGTAGCCATACTAGTAGATTTGTGCGAACATGACCAGAGAATGATACAACTATTGACATGATTAGTGTCATGATAATATCAATTCATTTTAATCAAAATCACCTTTTCAGCATGGATTAAAGTCTGGCCTAAATCAATTTCGGGCTAGATCTCTTTTATTATCTCAATTATCCTCATTTTGACCCAACTTGACTAGATTACATCACCCCAAAGCAAATTAGACCGGATGACGTCAAATTTACGCACAAACATTAAGGATAAGTTTCCTTCACGACTAATCTTAGACCTTCAAATTTTGGAAGTTGGCATGTATTTCTTCTATCAACTAACATGAGAGTAAGGTTAGCCGACATTCACCTCTCTCAGACCCTGCGTAAAGCGCGAGCATTATGCACTGGATACGACATTTTTTTAACTAACATGGGATCTAGTGAGTTATCTACTCAAATCCATCCTAGGCACCAAAGGAGGCCTAGATGTTTTGTCACACAGTCGTGCAATGTATTTGTGTATATACACCAAGTTTCTACAAAACTAGTCTCACCAGTAATCACGACAAGAGCAATTGCCGTCAATGAAGTGGTGAAAGACCTTCGAATCTCCTACAATTATCTCTCTCTTGGTGATCTCTGAAATCTTCTTTGCAGCGCTATGGCATTCTTCACAGATTCTCGTGTTCTTCCTAACAACAACGGGGCGTCTGATTTCTGTGGAGATCAAACCAAAACAAATTGCCAATCTTACACTGTGACTCTCTGCGGAATTTGCTCTCTTTCTCTTCAAATCCATCGGTCTGAACTTGGTGATACTATGAACATATTTATCTTCCCCTATCTTCCTCAGAATCAAATCTAAAACAGCATAAATCATGTAGGTTTCAACGTTGGTCGTATCTTGGTTGATGAATCTGTAAGGCCTACATTTGGTCTCAACAAAGCTGCACGCGACAGTTTTCCGGAGTCCTCTTTGCTTCATATGAGATTTAAGCCGTTCTACATCTTCCCACCTCCCAGCTTCAGAATACATATTCGCAAGCAAGATATAACACCCGGTATTATCATGTTCCGAGGACAAAATATGCTCAGCAGCAAGTTCAGCTAACTCTATGTTTCTGTTGTTTCTACTAGCTGTCAGTAATGACCCCCAAATTCTGGCTGTGGGCAGCAGCGACATTTCCTCGATAAAAATCTTGGCACGATCAAGATTACCTGTTCGACCAAGAAGATCGATCATACAACCACAGTGCTCTATTCCAGGATCAATACCATAGTCTCTTTTCATCGAGTTATAGTATTTCCAACCCTCGTCAACCATGCCAGAAACACTACACGCCGTTAACAAGGAAACAAATGTGCTCTCATTAGGCTGAATGCCGTTGTCTCTCATTTTGGAGAAAAACTCGATGGATATTCTCCCAAACCCATGAATTGCATAAGCCATAATTATAGTGTTCCACGAACTGGCATCCCTGAATATCATCCTATCAAAAACTTCTCGCGCCATCTCCAGATACCCACATTTTGCATACATGTAAACAGTTGCATTCAAGATTAAGGTATTTGAGTTGTGCTCCAATTTTGTGATACAACCATGAATTTGCTTCCGCTCCCCAATGGATGCTACTTCACAATAGGCAGGTATGATGCTTGAAAATGTAATTGCATCCGGTTCAAGCGGTTCATTCAAGAGATCCCAAAATAATTCCAAGGCTTCCCTGTTATGTCCACTTTGTACATATGCAGAAATCATGCTATTCCACGATATCAAGTTCTTTTCAATTAGCTGACCAAACATACGTTCTGCCAAATTTATCCTGCCGCAGGCACCATACAAATCAATCAGTGCAGTTTCGAATACAATATGAGGGAGAAAACCTCGTCTAATGGCATAGCCATGGATTGATTTACCTTCCAATAGGGCTCCTAGTTGTGTGCAAGAGGGAAGAAAATTGATCATTGTGATAGCATCAGGAATCAGCTTATCTGCCTCTTGCATTTTTTTCAAGCAAGAAAGTGACTCAAGCGGCCGAGCATTTAGAGTATACCCATGTATCATTGCATTCCAAACCACAACATTCTTGGTGCAAATCTCATCAAACAACCTCTCTGCATAGTCCACTCTACCACATTTGTGGTACATGTCAATAAGCGAGGTGTGAACCATGACATCCGATTCAAGCATACATTTAAGAACCTGGCAATGGATTTCCTTCCCGGGTTGGAGAAAGCAATCAATAGCACAAGCGTTAAGACCGCCAATCATACTGAATCTATCAGGCTTCATACCCAGCACCTGCATTTCCTGAAAACAAACCATCGCCCTCCAACCATCCCCAACAGCAGCATACCCGCCAATCATAGAATTCCAAGAAACCAAGTCTTTAACAGGCATTTCGTCAAACACTCTCTCTGCATACTCTATGCAACCAAGTTTTGCATACGCAGCACAAAGCGAGTTACCGATATAAACATCCAAATCCAACCCGACCTTAAACAACTTCCCATGAACCTTTTGTCCTTCATCCAACGACAACAACCCACCACATGCCTTGATCACAAATGGGTAGGTATAATTATCAGCTCGAACACCTTCCCTTTGCATCCTATGATAAAAACCAATCGCCTCCCGGAACAACCCATTATCAGCGAGACCTCTAATCATAACATTCCAGTAATACGTATCTGAATGGGACATTTTCTCAAACACCCGGAGTGCATCCTCTATGGACCCAGATTCCACATGCTCTTGAAGAGCCTGTTTGAGCGCATAGTTGTTGAGGGGTTCAATCGAGGTGCTCGGATTCTTCGATAGTTTTCGGATTCCACGAACCAACTTAGGAAACTTCGGCTGGTCGGAGCTTTGGTTTGCTTTCGGCTCAGCGGCTCGTTTTCGTAAAAGGCTCGGTGGCGGGGAGGTGGAGTTGTAGAGGTAAGAGTTGTGACTGTGAGCGAGAGTTGCAGCCATTTTTGAAGGGTTCCAGGGATTAGGTGGCGCTGGGAAAATAGCCGTTCCAACTCATTACTCAAGAGACAAAAACCAAAGGGGGTACACACACGCTCTGTCTTCCACCTCCTTCTTCGCGGGTTTCGAAGGATAGGTATTTCTGACAACTTTTAAACTCTGGATATATGCAATCGTTAACTGGCTGGGGCAGCCCGAATCTTTTGAGCCCAGCTATTTTAAGCCCAAAGAGTAGTCATAGTTAAAGCAAACCTCCGAGTGAAGAAAACGACTTATATGACATGAGAAAACTGTCACGCGACATTCCTTTCCAATGAAAAAAAAATAGAGATGAAAATTTACACGCCTTCATTATAATGGCATGTAGACACCGCCGCGGCATGTACCCGTGTCATGTATGTCTTTCTCCCAAGTGAGGGAAGTATAAAAGATTAATTTTGCTAAATTGGTTATACCAAGACACGTCTTTGAGACTAAATTCGATTGCAGATATAACTACTAAGCTAAGGTTTTCAACGGTTGAATCACTCATTTCCTTCTTCAATGGTGAACTATAGTCATCATAATGCAACGAGGATTGCTTGTTTCTACGATTGTTGATGATAATGTTTTGTTTTCACTCTAACCACATAAAATATTTATTAACAGTGAAAACAAACTTCATCAAGTAACTCTTCTAAACGAGTTAGCTTCTTTAGACTTCCTCTATACTTTAATTCCACATCATATACAAATAAATGGCAATCTTATCTTAATAGACGTGTTATACCAAGTAGATATTGGTTTAGTAGTACTTCTCTTTTTCCATTATTGAAAAAAAAATATCTTAAGTTTGATTCCTCTAACCCCATTGATCCAAGAAAACATGTTATCAACACTAATATATCTAGTTAAACGCACAAATACTATTTGTGCTTTGCTCTTAATGAACATAAATATATGTGCTCTTTGTTATTATAATGGAGCTATTTTTAAGTGGTCCGTTATGCTAGCGGAGGGAAGGTGGGGCCAATGGATGATTGTGACCCCAACGAGATGGTTTTCTTCCCATTGAATTTCGGTGCTAACCCCAAAGATAAGTTCATGCAAAGAAAGGCAAACACCTATGCAAAATATATCTCTTTTGCAAATAATTTAGGGTTATACATTAGATACATTACTAGGACCAACATAGATGTGAATTAACATTGAGCATTTGATATGTACAAATACGTGTTTGGATGTACTTCTTAATTGAAAGCACTTTGAAAAAAATTATACTTGGAACCAATCATTGATAAAAATGTCAATGAATCCTAAAAAAAACATTTTGAAGTACTCCTACAAAAAGCACAGCAATGAGCTTCTTCCAAAATGCATTTGTAGTGCTTTTGTAAACCAAAAACACTTTCATCAAAAGTGATTTCAGTCATTCTAAAGTTACTTCCAAACATAACTAACAAATATATGTCTCAAGTGTTTTTTAACGTGTCAAATGCATATTTGGGAGCTCTAAAATATTTAACTATCATTGGTTTGTTTTAATTTACTTGAGAAAACTAAATTTTAGATATAATGCATATCTTTCAAAGGAATCATATAGCTTACAGAACATAAGATTTTGTAAGGAAAATTATAAATGGACGGTAACCAACTTTCGGAGTTATTTTGTTGTGAATAGTGTTTGGCTACTTAAGAATGAGTATGAACTCTTACTTAAAACTCTTCATGTTCAAATTACAGAGGTTTGTGCTTATAATCAAAATCGTTCATATTATAAATCACTTTATAAAGATTATCTATGCAAAAAATAAATTAAAACTAAAGTCGTTTAGTCAATTTATTGTAGCAAATACATAGACAATTTGTAATGCTTTTACTAATTTCGTTAATTTGTTTTTGTACAATTCGGTGACTAAACGATCCTAGTTTTAATTGTTTTTTGTTTTTTGCACATATGATCTTTATATAATGATTTATAATATAAACTGTTATGATCATAAACACTAAGTTCTATAGATCGGTAACAAACTGTTTTGAGTAGGAACTCCTACTCATTCTTTAGCCAAGTATTATTCTTTTGTATTGTGCCCCCATTACGATAACTTTCTGGCTCCGCCACTGGTTGGTTACCTCTATCCAGACGTGTTAATTGATCGAAGGTAAATTATTGATCACATGAACTCATATTTGTATGTGACTTGCAAAACCCAAATTAAAGCTACTAGAGCTATAACAAGCTATCGTAGTGTTTAGAACCAACAAGGATAGTTTTATTATGTTGAAAGAAAAACCAATATGAATTGGAAAAAAAAAAAAAAATTACATGCGATCAAAGTGTGATGTCAAACACATAAACAACACACTCGAAAATCTTAGTTGTAATTAGGTTATAAAATTAAATATCTTCAGGGATGCTTTGCAATTTAGGACTCCAAGAACTCTGGCGGCTATGTTTGGCTCTTTGAATTTGCTTTTTTCTCAAAGCATATAGCCTCTGCTCCAAAGCAAATGACGCCGATGCCCCCAACAACTGATGATTGGTTATGAACGCCGTTGCCATTGATCATGAGCTCCAGAACTTGCTTCAAATCTTGCTTTCTTACCAGAATCTTCATCCGCACAACCCCATCTTCCTGAGTTTGATGAGAAATTACGTTAGTACTCTGATGACGACGATCACCATTTACATTTGCAATGGCCTCCATAAACGCATTGCTTCCGATCAAATTGCTTTTTCGGTTAAACGGTGCTTGAAAATGTCGAAATAGTACTCTCTTGATCAGCCCCATCTTTCTGAATATTTGATTTTTTATGTTTTGTGTGTTTAACTAAGCTTTAATTAAACCTGTGTGTAGTGATGAACATAGCATTTGTGATTGAACTTTATATAGGAATTGCCATTGTGGTTTTAGCCATCTGAGTTGTAACTAAAATTTTTAATTAATACATTAAACTGAATGGTAGCGACCATTTGACTTTATTAATATACCCCCGTGCCCAATTGGGTTTTTGCTGTTATACTTATATTCGAAGTCAGCATGGTCTATACAACAACTAGGTTACAACAATATAAGCAAACAAGAATAAGACAATAGCGTATATTAAGTTTACATCTTCTCTAACGTAAGGATTTGGTTAGATAAAGGGAGAAAGACAACCAAACAACAACTAAACATCAAAATCTTAAGCTAACAGAAAACGAATCTAACAATGTAAATGAGGGTTACGTATCAAAATATCAATTTCTAAAATGTTAGTAAAACAAGGTCTCATTTTGAAGTTGATCATACCATATTAGCATAGTCCTGATAGACTTCGATTACTGATTTGATGATTAGGTTTTTGTTAAAGTTTCAGAGAGACGGGCTACAATTTACCACTAATAGCATTGATACTGTTTCCACTTAATTATTCCTGCAATCAATAAATGTGCATTTTTATGCAAAAAGTCTCAATACAATTTGAAGTCGAGCTATTTGATATAAATTATGATTTGTTTTTGTAAAATGGCCAACAAAGGACTTTTGCTTCATTCAACAGATTTATATTGTTATTGTAACTAGTGGTTATGTATGCCCACATGCATATAGTTAACCTTTCACAAGTTTAATAGTGTTTTGTTTGCTTTTCAAAATGTTTGCTCTAAAAATAGAGCATTACAAGTGTTCAAAACGGGGTGATACAAGAGGAAGAGAGAAAAGAGAGGAAGAGGAGAGGAGATAATAGAGAGAGTTATCATTGTACTCCTATTATTCCAAATTATAATGAAAGAATTACTGCTGCCCTGAGGACGTACTCCAGTCACATTGACTGTAGAGGAACCTCGTAAATATTGTGTCTTGTTTCTTTTATTCCACTGCACACATTGTCGAATTTACAACACGTTATCAGCACGAGAAGCTCTAGTGTCAGTGGAAGGCATAACTCCACAAATCATGTTCACCTCTGTCGGCTGAAATCTCACAGATAAGAAAATCTTTTCATTTCATCTTAAAATCTTTGTACTATTAATTTTCTTGAAGTAACTATATATATATGTTGTTGTATGACTGTATATCATCTTTTGCAGAAGCAAAAGAGTACATACTCAAAATTTGTAAAGAATCTGACAGCCATGTAAATAGCCTCGGAACTCGAACTTGCGAATCTCGGATTGAAAATTTCAACGGTGCGATCATCACAAATGCCTGAAATACCAAACCAGTTTCCAATTTCCGCAGAAAATTGGACAGGCACCTTATGAGTACCAAAACTCCATTTCGGTAGCTCAGATCAAAATTGTTTCTTCACGAAAGTTGTTCGGTATTCTCTTATCCATATCATACTAAAATTTGAACTAAATATAACGGTTTGATCTTCTCATAAGTTGCAGACACTCTTAACTTTAAAACTTATTGGAACCATTTCGAAACTCACCGAGGAGGAACACCAATTGGAACTTATTGTTACTATTACTTCCTGAGTAACTAAAGAGACTTGGAGTTGTGAAATGAAAATTAAAAAAAAAAAAGGAATTGGCATACCAAGAAAATGAAAAAGCAAAAGACGAGAACTTAATCATTGCATTTTCTGTTTTGGCATATTTATGTGAATGGTGTTAGATTAAAGCCTATGTCACAAGTTCTATTTATTTAAAGCAATTTATTTACAGTGGGTAGAATTATTACCCTTTGCTTTAAAGCTTTGATCTTTATAAGAATGGTGCTGAATCAAAGCCCTTGTCACAAGCTTTATTTACTTAAAAGCAATTTATTTACCATGGCCGGTTTTTGATTTATATGAATGGTGCTTAATTAAAACCCTTGTCACAAGCTTTATTTACTTAAATGCAATTTATTCATTATCGCTGGAATTACCGCCTATTGCTTTAATTTATTTATTATACTTATCTTTTGTTACGATGAGTATACACAGGACTTGAAGTTCCTTGATCAGATCAGAACTTGTAGTTTTTTGATCCTCAACATATAAAAATGATTGGACTTGAAGTTCCATCATGCAAAAAGATCGGGCATGAAGTCCCTTGATCCTCAAGATCAGGACATGAAGTTCCTTGATGAGTACTGTAAGTTTGAAGTCCCGCAGTGCCTCAACTTAATTGTAATAAAGAACATAAGAGTCTTAGTCTAAATACTATTAAATAAGGACCAGAAGTTCCTCATGTCCATACTCAAAATGGTTTAGCAGAAGCATTTATTAAGCGAATGAAATTGATTACCTGTGCTCTGCTCATGAAAACAAAATTGCCAGTTTTCTACATGGGGACATGTAAACTTTACACGATGCATTATTAATTCGGTTGAGACATGTTACCAACCATCAATACTTCTCAGTACAACTTGTGTTTGGGAACCAGCCAAACATTATACATTTATGAGTTTTTGGTTGTGTTATCTATATGCCTATTGCATTGCCACAACGTCCTGAAATGAGGCATCATTGCGGATTAGGCATTGATGTTGAACACTATCTATCATTCAATATTTTGGAACCCTTGACTGGGGATATGTTTACCGCATGGTTTGCGGATTGCCATTTTGATAAGATAATTTTCCTGCAATTAAGGGGAGAAAATATCATTCCATAAGAACGATGAGAAAATATCATTATAGAAGAATGATAAGAAAAGACCGTTCTAGAAGAACGAAGAGAATTTGTCTTATTTTGATTCACGAAGCAATCAATAAGAAAATGAAACAGGAATAATTGAATGATTCAACGAAAGTGATGAAATCATATATGCTTGCCGCAAATGTGCCTATAAGAATTGATGTCCTTGTTGGACAAAAATAATGAGGCAGCAAATGATTTATTTGTTGCATGCCTGAAGCGTGGTAGACCCTTAGACTCAAAATGTTCAGTCATTTGAAAGAAAAAGAATATGGCACTACTGAACTATTGCATTTCAAAAGCATAACAGTTGCATGCCATAAGCATGACGGTCACCGCATGGACGCACATCCCATAAAGGACAATTTGTGGACATGGGAATGTTGATGTCTCATGCATGAAGCATGATAAACGTATAGGTTCCAAATGACTCAACTCCTGGCAGTGGAGAGTAAAATACAAGCTCTATAACGCTCAAGAAGAGGTTATGATCTGCATTCTCTAAATTATGACTATCCTGGAAGAGATAGTGTAATGCCTTTGAAGAGGCAATGGATATCCAAAAGAAATGAAAATTTTTTATGCATGCGCATGCACATGAGAATATGGGATCATGTATTGATGATAACCAATGGTAATTTTGGGTTTTATAAGTAGCTACTAAATTCATCAATGAGCTGTGTTGATATTAAGTCCCGTTCTTTTTCGTCAACAAAATTATTGGCCAAAATGGAGAAAGACAATTCCATTACAATTTTAAGAACGCAGAAAAATGGACCTATATACTTGAATACAATACAAATAACCAAAAGATGTGGAACCAATGAGGTTACATATGGGCATTTGTAATACAGTGAAATACACTCACATGATATGACACAGGGCTGTAAACAAGTTCATATGAATGGAGAATTATATAAGAAGGGTTGTGAATTGCCCACATCATATTTCCATAAGTAAATCCCTCAAGTATACATGGGAGAAAATTGCTTTGTATAAATTCCAAAAGGAAAATGTGTCATGAAGTGTAGAAAATCCCTGAATGATTCAAATTGCTTGAAGTAAGCCCCGGAAAGGTAAAAGCATAAATTATATACTCAATACCAATGGATGGTATAAATTACCTTAGTGAGTACTATCATTATGATATTGTTGTAACATACTAAAATCTCTTGCAAGAGTCAATGACAGTAAATTAGAACTCCTGAAGAGTTGATGATATTAAATTGAAACTCCCGAAGAGTCTAGAAAGAATATAAAGTGTTGAGAGAAATATTGTCTCGAGCTGAAGATCGAATAATCTACCAACACGAATCTTATCCATGATGTTTATGATATTAAAGAACCATATGGATTGAAGATTATGAGTTAAATACGCAAATGATGTCGATACTAAGAATGATCATTTATCTTCATTAGGGTAAAGATAAATTAATGTTTGGTCCAGAAGTACCACATCTTAGTGAAGTATATGTTTTATTATATTTAGCACAATATATTGAATGAAAAACTTATCTATTAATATCTCCGAGAAATTACAGATATGTGCATACACATGAGTTAAAACAAACAAACAGGATGAAACCTTCACAAAGGTTGCTCATGTGAAGCCTCAGTACTCGGAAGTACCCCAGAAGGGGGAGGCACTGGAGATTTATCATGTGGCACCCCAGTACTTGGCAAAACACCAGAAAGGAAAAACATCAGTTGCTTTCGGAATCTAGCAACGAACCTCTGGTGATCACTTTGAATCCGACTTTCGAATTCCTGCAACTGGTCGAGCTTTCTTTTCATGCTCATAGGGTAATTATTTGCAAGCACGTGTAACGCTCTATTCTCGTGCTTGAGCCCTCTGATCTCTTGTTTAAGACTTGCCACCTCAGCCATCAATGATTCAACTTGGCGAGTTTGAGCAAATAGGCGTTGACCCATATTGGATACAGAGTATGCACACTGAACACTGAGCACCAAGGAGTCTTGAACGACCAACTCATCAGATCATTTTGAAAGGATTCTGTTATCCTTTGGAGTGAGAAGATTCCTAGTTACCACAGTAGCGGTTATGTTATTCTTCATCATAGAGTCCCTAACCGTAAGAGGACCATTAGAAGATAAGAAGGATGGGCGCCATATGTTATCTTGATGCTGCTCGACTGTATCACTCTTAAGATTCAAATCTAAGCAAATGTTAGATGAGCAAGCCATTTTTCAGAAATGATGAAAAAAAAAGAGGTCAAATTAAATCTCGAAGGGGAAAATTTCTACAAGCAGTAACCTTCTAAGCATACTCATGAACACAATGGACGTCACTATAAAATAAGAGGCAACATAGCCACTTATTCAGAGATTGAAGAGGCACCGCTCTCCAAATTTCAAAAAACCAGATTTTCCTTAATAAAGTTCATTGGCATTTCTCAGACGCAATCTCAGCTTTTTCTAATATTGCGTGCAACTTTGTCAAAGATCTCTAACAAAGTTGAAAACGCGTAAATCTTACTGTTCTAATTACACCACAGTTGCTGGCAAGAGTAAAGGCACAACACCATTACTTGCATTGGGAAATCTCTATATATGTCAACCTCCGTTTTCCATAACAAGGCAAACCTGCAAGAATACCTAACTCTTCCTCATCTCCGAGAATGCATCTTCAACAAAGCATCTCGAAATACTCAATTTTCTTCATCTTCGAGAATACCTCTTCAAAACAAGTCACACTAGAGCAAGATTATCTCATATCATCAGGGTCGAAAGCAAGAGTATCTCATATCATGCTTTCTCCCTGTCTTTTCCTTTGTTCTTGTTCTTACCTGCAAAGACAAGGATAAAGAAAGCAATATGTTGGAACCTCCACTCAAACTTCGGGTAAGGAACCGACTGCTCAAAACCTTTGCCTGGTTGCTTACCTTGCATTGCTCTTGAGTACTCATCTTCAACTGTTGATATGATGTTGGCTATTTACACTAAAGTTGCCACACATGGATGAGTCACCAAGAAGTGATGCACCATTCAAATGCAAGGGTTGCATTCCACTCTTGCATCAGTGGACAAATCCTAGAAGAAAAGATGTCACACATGCATGGGGGAAAACCAGGGAAAATACCACTTCTGCAAGGGGAACATATGAGGTAAGTGAAAATGATACATTAAAACATGTGGAGACAAGCGCAACAAACACGTTCTGATTCGTCCCCGACAAAGCCGAATATCACTTGCCACTTGAAGCTCCTCATGGTCCAATTTCATTTAAGATCAAGCTTCGAAGGTCCTTGAAGAAATCACAAGTCTGATTTAAGATCAAGTGTCCACCACCCTTGAATTAAATTTAGCTCCAGATAAAAGGAGTAAATTCAGACTTTTGGAGGAAGTCTAGCAAAAGACCCTTCAGCCCAGTTCAAGAACAAACATGTGGAAAGTTAACAACAAATAAAACATCTCTTTTGGCAACTCTCCTCGCTAAGGGACTGAAGCATAATGATCAATGATTAGCCTAAAGAATTTGAAATCAGGGGGAGATACTTGTCAGGAGGAGCATCAAAAAACAGATCAAGATTTTAACAAGTTAATTGAAGACTTATGTGGGCATCCAAAGGGGAGTGTTGTAAATAGTGGGCATGTATGCCCACATGCATATAGTAAACCCTTTCACAAGTTTAATAGTGTTTTGTTTGCTTTTCAAAATGTTTGCTCTATAAAAATAGCATTACAAGTGTTCAAAATGGGGTGATACAAGAGGAATAGAGAAAAGAGGGGAAGAGGAGAGGAGATAATAGAGAGAGTTATCTTTGTACTCCTATTATTCAAATTATAATGAAAGCACCACTGCTGCCCCGAGGATGTACTCCAGTCACACTGACTGTAGAGGAACCTTGTAAATTTTGTGTCTTGTTTCTTTTATTCCACTACACACATTGTCGATTTTACAACAATTGTAAAATTTTTATGACCACATTGTTCAAGTGAACGTACGTATGAATGGATTGTGGCACACACCGACAGCTCACATGCAAAGCCCTACATGTTAGTGCTGGAGGTTGGTGCTAATGAAAACGGCCCGTGCACACGTTTAGACAGAGATCACTAGGTTTCTCTTTCAGTTCAGTTATCTTTATCTCAGATTTAATGTTAGGTAAAGAGAGAACATTCTTTGAGATTAATTAAATTAATCATAATGTAGTTTGGTTCAAATTAAAATGCTTTGTAAACAGTTGTAGCATTCGAGAATCATGAGAATCTATCTGTTATATATGTTTATCATAGATTGGTGATTAGGTAAAGAGATAACATTCATTGAGATTAATTAAATTAATCAGATGGAGTTTGGTTCAAATTAAAACAGGTGGCATTCGAGAATGAAGAATCAATATTATTAGGGTTGCTTCAAAATTTTGAAATGAAAAATGTGAAAGGTTATGATATAGTTAGTTGTTTGTATGGCCCGTACGCGTTTCTAATCATTAGTTTTATTCTCTCCCCACCTACAATCGTATGAACTTATTAAGCTACAGCGCATAAACCCTAAACATGAGCCAAAGTCTTGGGGTTGAAGGACGCTTAATTATTATTATTATTATTGTTTTTTTTTTATCAAATAATTATCTACATGAAGGGGAATGAGGATGAGCTTAACCTCACAATGGGCTAGTAATAATTTAGTTTAAATTCACATTTGACGAGAATCGAGTTTAAGACCTCTCACTTACAAGTGAAGAGGAATATCACTAGACCGTAGTACTAAGTAACGAATGACGCTTAATTATTAGACATGATTGGTAAATTATGAGGGTTTTCCCCTCCGAGAGAGGAATTATAAAAGACGTTTAAGACATGTTTAATAATCATTTCGTTCTCAATTTCCAATTTTTACGTTTTGTATATTGAGGAAAGTAGATAAGAGACAAGAAAAAAAATGAATGCAATCAAAATCTTGAGAGTAAAAACAGCTTAAAATTAGTAGTTTTTTTTTTAAATAATTTTCAGTTACGTCTTTCATTATACAATTTTATATTTCTAATGGTTTTAGGGTTTCTTTCATTAAGTCTTTCATTTCTTATACATCCACAATCCTTCATTCCTTTTCTACATCCCTCCTCTCCCACACTTATTTCCCCTATAGTGTAAACTGAAAACAAACTGTTATGTCAAATGGGCCTTAATAAATTTAGATAAGTTGGTTATACGTAGTGTCAATTCGTTTAATCAAAACCCTAATTGACATTGTTTTACAGTCATTTCACGACTTGGTGTTCATTCTTTGGTAACTAAGTTACTAACATTTGTTATGTTATTTGATGCTTCAAAGAGGTTACTTCCGACACGTTTATAGAGTTCAACCCGATTGAGGCTATGCTTTGCTAAGCCAGGGATTGCAATTGTTTTGCACTCATTTCCTTCTACAATTATGAAGTGTAGTCTTCATTATGTAACGACTAGCGATGATTGGTTGTTTCTGTGATTGCCGTTGACGGTATTGGTATTCTCCCACCACCAAAAAAAAAAAAAAAAACTAGTACTACTGGAAACAAATTATAGCTGGATTGGAAATGTTTTTTAAAATGATTAAAAACGTTTTTGTGAAAATGTTTTTCCAATCAAATTCTTAATAAAAATTCAAGTGGATCTTGGAAAAGCATTTAAGTGTTTTTTTTTTTTTTTTTGCAAGAAGCACATATGTAGTGCTTTTGAAACCTCAAATCAATTTCGCCAAAAGCGTTTTCTGTTATTTTAAAAATATTTTTAAATGAACGTTTAATTTCATTTACATCAAGCTATCAGAGAACCAACAGTCTGATTATGTCGAAGGAGACAAACCAATAGGAATTGGGAAAAAAGTTTACAGTGATCAAAGCGATGTGCTAAACATATATAGTAAAACATACACACTTGAAAAATTGTTATAATAATTAAGCTTAATTATATTTCTTCAGGTATGCTTTGCAGCTCCGGGATCCAAGAACTTTGGCGACTATGTCTGGCTCTCAGAATCTGTTGTTTTCTCAAAAGACTTGGCCTCTGCTCCAGAGAAAATGACGATGTTGCCCTAACAACTGATGCTTGGTTATGAATGCCAGCGCCATTAATGAGCTCCAGAACTCGCTTCAAATCTTGCTTTCTTACCAGAATCTTCATCCTCACCACCCCATCTTCCTGAGCCTGATGAGAAATTACGTTAGTACTCTGATGATGATGACCACCATTTACTTTTGCAACAGCCTCTATGAACTCATTGCTTCCGATCAAATTGCTCTTTCGATTAATCGGAGCTCGAAAATGTCTAAACAATACTCTCTTGATCAGCCCCATTTTTCTGATAGTTTGTTTTGTTGTGTGCCGTGTGTGTTTAATTAAGATTTAATTAAACTTCTGTGTACCGATGAACATCCACGATTGAGCTTTATATAGGAATTGCGAATGTGGGATTTTGCCATCTGAGTTGTAGCTAGAATATTTAATCAAATATTAAACCGAATGATAGCAACCATTTGACTTTGTTAGAAAGAAACTTCTATTCTATGCCCATTGGGATTCAGCTGTGATATTCGAAGTAAACAGGGTCTAGACAACCAGCAGGTTACAATTAGGGGTGGGCACGGTTTGGTTCGGTGCGGTTCTCAAAATCAAAATCGAATTTTTTACGGTTTGGTTCGGTTCGGTACAGTTTCAAACGGTTTCGGTTTGGTTTTTAAGAAAAAAATGTACAATTTGCAATTTAACATATTAATAAGCATTTCCCAGTAGCAATAGGAAAAAGACATTTGTTATATAAATAATTAGCATGTTGCATGCAGTTGTGATGTTAAAACATGTTTGAGCAACAAAAGGATGTCGCGTACAAGGTATAACATAATACAAATTGAATAACTTTGAATTCATTGAACGTGAGTGAAACTTTCATACTAGAATATGTGATATCATGCTTCAAATGAGTGGACTTCATTAGATCATTGTTCGACTCTTGATATCAAGATTAGTCCACCCTTGTACATATGTGTGTGTGTGTGATGGTATAAAATAACAAAGGTCCTTCAAGTTAATGAACGAAATAAAGTGATGAATGATGATATTCTAGTGTGGTTGAGTCCATACTAAGTGCATGAATTATAACAAACAACTAATTAAAACATGAAATTTAATATGGACATTTAATTAAAGGTTTATTAATATATGCGGTGCGGTTTGATTTCGGTGCGGTTTTCAAAAGTCAAAACCGAAATCAAACCGTTTTCTATGTTGCGGTTCGGTTTCAAAACCAAAACCGTTCCAAAACCGCAAAACCAAACCGTTTGGTGCGGTTCGATTTGGTTCGTGTTTCGGTTTCGGTTTTCAGTTCTAAATGCCCACCCCTAGTTACAACAACTTAAACTGAAAAGGAAAGAGATAACAATGTATATCAAGTTTACATTTTTTTTCGAGAATTTTAACAAAAAACTTTCGGTATTATTCACTTTAACAAAAAATCATATTTTTACATTAAAAAAATCAATTCTGGTACTATTCACTTTACACTTTATTTTATCTTTATAGTTAAAACTCAAAATTTTTTAATTTTTTTTTCATTAATTTTCTTTTTTTTTTCTTCTCACATTTACGTCTAATCAGCCAATCGTATCACAACTTAAACTTAACAGCTGACAACGAGTAATATTAAGATTGGATCTACCACCATAAATAAACTATATATCTTGTTATATTTTTCATGTAAAAATCTATTATCCAACACAATGGTATATAACTTCTAAAATATTAATGAAACAAGGTTCACCTTTTAAATTGATCATGACATAATCTTGGAAGACTGGTCGGTCACTTATTCAATCATTAGATTTTATAAATTTGTAATTTTATAATTTTATAATTTTATATAACCATTCATTACTTAATTATACATGTGAATGCCACACACCGACGGCTCTCACATGCAAAGTTCTAAACAGATCAAAATAGTAATGTTGAAGGTTTGTGCTAATGGAAACGACGCGTACACGTTTAAAGGGGATCTCTCCAAGTCACTATTTGTTATGTTTATCTTAGACGGGTTTTTATTATAATGAATTTATTGTAAAAGCTGGTTTACTATTGAAATTGACTTATACCATCAAAATAGTTTTTGAAATTAAAAATTGATCAATATAGTCCATGAAAATAAGTGTGCAAATCAATTCGGTCATTTCATCACAACTTTGTCAAGAATTTTGTTATATGCTGATGTGATACATAAAGGGGTCCCACAAGATTTACAGGCTTTTATCACAAACAGTTCTTAAAATTAAACTACATCATCAAGATGGCCTGAAATTAAAAATTGATCAATGTAGTCCCTCAAAATAGATGACGCAAATCAATGTTGTCCTTCTCTCATAATTCTGTCAAAAATTTTGTCATGTGCTGATATGGGTGCTGATGTGGGTTTTATAATTTAATAATTAATTTAAAAAGTTGTCAAAATATCTTTTTATAGAATGGGATTATATCTAGGCGTAGCTCGCCATTCTCCACGTCACCAAGATCACATGTAGAAGCACTCAACAAGCTCTCTAAGATTAAGGTTGTGATGATGTCGATCGTCCAAATGTTAGCCGTGGATGCAAATTTCCGCCGTCTTCTCCTTTGACGAAAATGCACTTGCAAAATAATAACACCTAAGATTAAGGCCAAAAGCCTCATGTGCCCACACTGAATGGGGGGGCTTTGGTCGAAGAATCTCCGATGCCAAAGTTAGAATTTGAGAGAGAAAGTGTTTAGGAATTTTTGGGGAGAGAATGAAATTGCATTTTGGTGTGAAGATGGCGCTATATATAGGGGTGTGGCCAACCCTATTTGGAGAAATAGGGACCGGCCACTTATGGTGGTATTTTGAATATAATTGCAAGATATTATGTCAAATAATATTTTGCAATTAATTTGGTAATTAATCCCAATTTGAAAAGAATAATTGGGAGTTACCTTGTAGGTGAGGAGTGATGAGAGGGTTTTGAATAAATACCATTTTGATCACTTTTGACTCTTCCTTGATTGAGTCGTTATTGTCCGTTGCATGCTCGTGGGAATGACGGTGTGCCTCGAGAGTAATTTTGTCCTTTTTACCCTAAAGTACACATGTCGCCTCCATAATTTTATTAATTATTTTTTGCTCCACAAATGCCCCCACACCTATTGGGCTGCTCGCAGGAAAAAGCAGTAGGTGTAGATATCTCCAACTTTGATGTAGATTCTCACTTGGACTTGGAATTAGATTCTTCTAGGAAAGGGAAATAAATAGCCTCCAAAGCCTATTTAAGCCTACCTTAAGTAAGGGATTAAATCAACTTCTAGCACTCTTCTTTGCTTGTTCGTGCAAAGAACAGTCTTCTGTTGATTTCTTTGTCTTCTTCACACCATACTAATGTAAGAAAAACTTAATTTTCTTTGTATTCTTCTTGGATGGTGCTGCCACAGAGCAGCCGTTAGGGTGGTGCGACACGTCGGCTGGCAAGGACCACGAGTTGGTTTGTCATGGGTCAAGGAGATGGTGTGGCAGGGCCATAACTTGTGCTACTTAGCTTGACTAAAGCCAAGGGCTAACTCGGTATGTACCGAGGAAGTGGCGTTGCATGTGCCATGGTTTGGGCTGCCACATCTGAGTTGCTTGCCAAGAATGAGGAAATTGCTTGAGTTTGATTTCTCAGATGTTGTAGATTTAGCAATCAAGGACCGAGCTACCAAGATCGGAGCTGCTGAAGATGAAGTGTCGGGTGAGCGAATTGTTGAATGCAAAGTGGCTGCTGTCCCCTGACCATTTGTTGCTCAACTGGTTTTCGAGTATTTGATCTTTTGAGTTGTGTGACGTTCTCGTACTGGAAAGAAATTAGTTTATCCTCTCACACTGGAGAGCAGACCTAGATGGGTGTCGAGGAATAAGTTTACCCTCTCTCACTAGAGAGCAATTAGTTTGTCTTCTTGCACTGGAGAACAGACCCATATGGGTGTCGGGGAATTAGTTTACCCTCTCGCACTGGAGAGCAATTAGTTTATCCTCTTGTACTGGAGAGCAGATCCAGATGAGTGTTAGGGAATTAGTTTACCCTTTTGCACTGAAGAGCAATTAGTTTATCCTCTCGCACTGGAGAGTAGACCTAAATAGGTGTCGGGAAATTAGTTTACCCTTTCGTAGTGGAGAGCAATTAGTTTATCATCACCCACTGGAGAGTGGACCCAAATGGGTGTCAGAGAATTAGTTTACCTTCTTGCATTGGAGAGCACAGAAGTGGTTGTTGTGAGCGCAACTGAGCAAAACTAGACTGTTAGACTATTGAAATAATCCTCAGCTTGTGAGGTCTTGTTCGATGATTTGCTTGAGACTTCTAACAGCTTATGGAACCCACGTAAAGGTGTACGTAGGAAGTGCAGTGAGATGCTCCCAAACTTTCTTTAAGTATTGCGCCATCATTAGATGTTTCGTCGTGTGCCATTTTGAGGCTTGGTTGGTGATTAGCTGAGAATTTGAATAGACTGCAAGCTACTTCACCACTAAGTCTTTCGCTAGCAGGGGCTATTAATAAAGCCTTGTCTTCTACTCCGTCGTTGAATGCTTTGAAGTTTGGAGTGCCATGGGCTTAGTCGGCGCGAGCCACAAGGCAAGATTGGCACGGTTAAGAGTCGTGGTGCAAGATCGGCACAGTTATGAGCCATGTTGATAGATCAAGAGGTGCTAGGAGCCGTGGAGCAGGTAGGCACGACTATAAGTGTAGAGTTAGGGTTGGCTTAAGCCAACTTGTGCGCAACAGGAAGAATTGGACCATTAGGTCCATGATGCTCGGCTACTGGTGATGTGTTGCTTTAATATTGAATCGTCTGGAATGTTGAGAACAAGGCATGCCCTCGGTTCTTGGTAGTTGGGCTGGTGTGTCATTCTGGTACTCGTCTGCCCCTTGTACGCCATTAGGCTGAGCTGCTGCATTTGTCGAAACAGAAGTAATGTTTGTATTCGACAATCTATGTAGGATAGTCCCGTCTACTCGATCTTTATCAATGAAATGTGACCAGCTTATGTTGGTCATGTCTTATCGAAGCGCCTCGTCAAGCTTTATTGCGTTGGAAATCGAGCAATCGTTTAATCGAGAGCCTCTCAACTTCTTCCTAAAATTTCCTCTAGTGGGGTAGTAAAGTTTTCGGCTACCTCCGATAATGACATGTTGGTATAGGTTTCTCTTTCATGTGCTCGGCTCATCTATGTCACAGTTACGGTGCATATGGTACGTTCCTAGCAGGCGAGCAAATTACTCGCATGCTACTGGTTGAACTTGAGCCAGATTGAGTGATTATTTCTCTCCATCCGTTATGTTGCCTACATTGATGCGAGATGGAGAATTCTCATTGCAGGCCTAATTGCAAATGAACATTTCATCTGGAAGGTTGCTTATGTTGATTATCGGAATATGGCCCCAACCGTGAATGTATGCTTGTCTGTGGGCTTAACTAAGAATGCATACTTCTTTGCGCTCTAAGACGAGAGTATACGCTATTTTGGGGGCCCAGTTGGGAGTGTACACTGCCAGAAAGCTCGATTCATGACTAGTTGAGTGGCTGCTAGAGAGGTTCGTCGTCTGTCATTGTCCTGCTTCGGGATACCTCATATGGGGCACGTTGCATTTCGGTACGCTGCAAAAGTTGATTCACCAAGGTCGTCTGTTGCGCAAGGGCACCTGTCAACTTTATGACTTATTGAGACAAGTGTTGTTTGCCATGCAGGATGGAAGGGCTTGGATGGTAAGTGTCTCTATAGGTGGTAGAAGTGTAATGGACTCCGGGTGAAAAATTTAAGCTAGGATAGGTCAAATTCGTAGAAACTCGGGATGAAAATCCCTCCGATTCAATCGTTAGTCCAGAAATCTAAAGTTGGGAAAGTTGAACTGGTCAGAATCACCAAGTGGGCCACAAGAGCGAGTTGAGCCGCAGAAGTGGGTCGTGCCATGTGCGGGGCACGTGGGAGCGGTGCGGCGCTAGGAGCATGTTGAATCTGGGCCGAGGGGATGGTCGGCGCAGCTCAGGCTTGTAATGCTTCATGGTCAGCGGTTTGGACATGCTCGCGCTGGGCTTAGCTCGGCTGCCTTACGGCGTGGGCCGCAAATTAGGCCGCATCCTGGGCTACTTGCGCATTTGCTACCAACTCCTGGGCTTGGGCTTGGTCCTAGGTTTAGGATGTTGTAGTGGTAGCGCATAAGGCCATGATCTGCTGTTATGGAGCTAGCCCATTCCCTACTGCCACGGTGGTCCCCGTGGCTGCCATGGTGGTGGTGCTCCGTGGTGGCTTTTCTTGCACCCGCGTTAAGCCTTATGGATCGTCGTGGTAGGGCTACATCACAATCTCTATCAGTTAATCTAAATCTTTGAATGTAGGAAGTTTCGTTTGTTATGGTTTCTAAATTTATCACCATTGTATTTTTCTCCTACGTCTATTCAAAAAATTAAAAAATTCTAGAAAAAAGAACGCATGAAAAATTTACGAACGAACAAGAAATGAAATGAGAAACTTTGAATGCGAGAGTCTTCTTCGAGCGTGTGAATCAAACTCTCAATAAAAGCACCAATTTGTGGATGCAAATTTAAGCCGTCTTCTCCTTTGATACAAATGCACCTACAAAATAATAGCACCTAAGATTTAAGGCAAAAGCCTCACGCGCCCACGATGTATGGGAGGGTTTTGGGCGAAGAATCTCTGATGCCATAGTTAGAATTTGAGAGAGAAAGTGTTTAGGAATTTTTGGGGAGAGAATGAACTTGCGTTTTGGTGTGAAGATGGCGCTATATATAGCGGGTGTGGGCGACCTTATTTGGAGAAATAGGGACCGCCACTTATGGTGATATTTTGAATATAATTGCAAGATATTATGTCAAATAATATCTTGCAATTAATTTGGTAATTAATCCCAATTTGAAAAGAATAATTGGGAGTTACCTTGTGGGTGAGGATTTGATGATGAGTGAAGAGAGAGTTTTGAATAAATACCATTTTGATCATTTTTTACTATTCCTTGGTTGAGCCGTTATTGTCCATTGCATGCGCGTGGGAATCTCAGTGTGCCTCGGAGGTAATTTTGTCTTTTTACCCTAAAGTACACGTGTCATCTCCATTATTTTCTTGATTATTTTTGGCTCAATATTAACGACGATATCACAGAAGTCGTCGCAAATCTAAGACATCACCAAAGGTGGTTTCGATGCTGATCCAATTATGTGAAAGGTGTAAAGATGCGTGTCTTGTGATTTTTTTTTTCAAAGAAGAGACGGCGAAGGCTACCATATATGAAGGTAAAGGAGTGTGGGTTGGGATTGGAAGTGATTGCAGGATTGGGTTTCTAGGTTGACAACTTTTAAATTAATTATTAAATTATTGAACCTATTTCTAATTTATTTTTAATTAATTAGACTTGTAAGACTTATTTATGTATTACATCAGCATATAACAAAAATTTTAGGAAAATTGTGAGGAAATGCCTACATTGATTTGACACATCTATTTCCAAGATTACATGGATCGATTTTCAATGACCATCATGATGGTGCGGGTCAATTTCAAGGACAATTTTGTGATAAAAATAAAAAAATAAAGCAAAAAATAAAAAAAAATAAAACTTATGGGGCCCATTTATGTGCTACGTCAACACGTAACATAATTTGTTTTTACAAAATTATGACAAAATGACCATATTGATTTGTGACATCTATTTTAAGAGATTACTTTGATCGATTTTTAATTTTAGGAATCATTTTGATGGTGTTGGTCAATTTCAAAGACTATTTGTAATTAAAACTCATCTTAATTGATGAGCATGTATAGAGAGGAGAACATTATTTGAGATTGATTAGTAAATTAATCAGATGGAGTTGGTTCGAATTTAGAAGGTTTGTAAACAGGTGGCATTCGAGAATATATGAAGAATTTATATTCGGTTGTGGACAGAAAGTTTCAACTCTCTATTTTCATATTATATATTAGGGTTGCTTCGAAAAAACGGAATGAAAAATGTCAAAGGGTATGCTAATTAATGAGCTGTTTGTGTAGCCTCTGTTCCCATCTCCCTCAACCTACAGAGTTATATGAACTTACCAAGCTTATAGTTCATAAACCCTAGCTAGCTAAAAGGCAAAGTCTTGGGGTTGAAGGGGTAAACGTACGCTTAATAGTGAGACATGACTGGTTACCCAGAGTTTTACATCTCACAATATAATCACTCTTCTTTTTTTTTCTTTTTTTTTTTATCATGAAGACAACTTTCATTATAATAAAAAATAGTACAAGGCCCAAAAATAATTAAGTAAACAAATACAGAAAAAGTAAAAAGTCCAAGCAAAATGAAAGCAACAACTCAATATACAACAGAAGGCCCACACAAGCTTAAGCCCGAAGGCAACAGAAAACAAACAATAAAAAAACCTAATCTCCAGCAACAAAGACCACATTGCCGCCGCCGTCACATCTTCAGATGAAGCCAAACTCCGAACCGAAAAAGTAGACACCATATCCAAGTCCTTTTCACGAACCCCTGCAAACAAATATATACAAACAAAATAACATATGGGAAGAATGTGAGGTTAAGGGGTATGTAAAATACCCAACACTTGCCCTCGATAGGGATCCGACATGCCGATTAGGGAGGAAAAGTGAGGGAGGCAAGTGGATATGATATCCAATTTTTGATCGGAGCCCGCCGATCCGAGCCCATGGTGGGATGAGAATGAAATATCACATCTAGGGAGGAGGGAGGAAGAGACAATAAAAGACAAAAAGGAGTAAAAGTAAGGGGAAAACGTCAAATAAAGGGCATAAAGCCCATGATAGTTGAGACGCGACTCAAGGAAATCTAAGATTAAACAAGGGAAAACTGAGAATTAAAAAGGAAGGGAGAAAACTGGAAAGATAAAGGAAAATGAGGACAGAAGCAGGGAGGGGAGGAGGAAAGGAGGTGAGAGGGGAGGAAAAGAGGGAAAGGGCAAATGAAAGAGAACCTAAGAAAACTCAGGAGGAAACAAAGAAGAGGGAGGAAAAGAAGAAAGGAAGGAAGGAAGGAAATGAGGAAGGGTGGATGCCTCCAGCACCTAAGCCTAAGGCTAGGGTCGATAGCGAAGTTGCTAGGATTGTCTCTTTGTGACTTTTGCTATTGCTAGAAAGTGGGAATTGTTTGGTGGAATCATACTCAATTTGATGAAATGGTTTGGTTTTCTTCTTTAATTTTACATTTGAGAGGTTATTTCTTGGTTTCATCCAAATAGTTGAAGTTAATACAATGTTTTTTAACAAAAGTTAATACACTTTTGTTTTGTTTTTTTTTTTTGGAACAAACGATATTATCTGCAATAAGAGGAAGGGAGTAATACACTTTTCTATTTAGATGTTAAGGAATACTACCATCCATCGAGCACGAGCGTGAGTTATTTTCAACAGTTATTACATGTGGGCATGTAGAATGCACAAACTTAATAAATAGTGAACCATGCTTAGAAATTGAAGTAATTCATGTAATTCTATCCATTTAGATTGTAGTTGTATTTTCACAATGAGAAGCAAGCATGAATGAGAGCCTTGTTTGACAGAATATAAAAGGAGAAGAGCTCTTGTGGAGAACTAACTACTGTACCTTTCTTGGCTTGGAGGTCAGTATTGCAGACACATAAATTAATTACATTCAATAGGAGAAGGACACATGGACAATATGTTATATATAAAAGTTTCATTTTTGATATCGTGAGTACACCACAAAATTACTCTCCGGGAATATGACGTAGTCGGCTATAAGGTAATAGCTTTTTATGCCACTAACAGACCATGCAATCTCCAAGGTAGCCCATGGTACGTGTCTTGGGCTCTCCGGGCTGCCCATAATATAACCTAACATCGAGCCATAATCGTTCTAATGGTTGCAGAGCCCCAACTCTCTAGAGTATCCTATTGGGTGTCCGGTGCATCTGCACTCATACCAACAAGAACATTCAGAACTACTAGCTAGCAGGACCGCTAAGATTAGCTTGTATCATCAAGGACTACCTAGTATGCTCTACAACCTCTCTCCCCAGCTGCCTGTTAGAGTTCTTCTCTATAAATAGTCAGGTCAAACAGAGGAAACGATCGCCACTTACTACTCAAACCTCTCTCAAGTTTTATTTTTTTTGTTTTTCTCTATTACTTTTCTAAGGCATTAGAGGTAGTGGCAAAGCCACAGAGGCACAAGGAGGTGCCGCACCTCCGGTTGTCGGAAATCGACCCTAAAAGTAAAAGCAAGAATCTGCCATCTGTAGTTGTTCCCGCTGCGCTATTGCGTGTGAGGAACACCAGAAAAGAATTATAAAAAAAACCACAAATTCGTAGGACCAGGAATTCGAAGCCCTGGAAATGACAAGGATTAGCTGGGATTTGGTTGCCTTTCTTCTCCAATTAGGGGGCAAACCAAAAGACGACGAAGATACCAAGAGATGACAAGTTAATCAAGGTTTCCTTTTGATTTTTTGTGACAAAAATGATACTGTATTTGTTGTGATATATCAAAACTGCCACTAGACCTAATGAGCCCAGCCAATTTGGTACTACCAACCTAATGCTCAATCATGAAAATTGACCCCAACCAAAACTAAAGGTTTGATAATTAGAATTGACGACCGCCCTGATGGGAAAACCATTTTCCAAGTTGCTTCTTATGTTGGAGGAGATGTCATTTCATGCTCTATTGGACATAGTTTATTGGGTCAACAATCCAAATCAAATTGGTTTTCTCGTCATGTGTCATTACCATATTAACTAGTTATCACATATAAAAATAACATTATTAGTGATTTTCAGTTATCACGTATAAAAGATAACTTCATTAGTAATTTTCACACTTTCATTTTCTCTTTTTGTCCTCATTTTTTGTTTATGTCACTTAATGATTCAGAAAAATCAAGGGGTCTCAAGGAGATGAGGGATAGATAACCTGGGAATCACTCAACCAAGGGCAACGGATTCGCTCGACGTCGTTACAGGGATGAACTTGGGATTGCTCGACCAGGTGCAACGGAATCACTCAAGTCGCTAATCATGGATTCACTCAATATGATCAAGCCAAATGCTTGTTTAGGAAGGAGAAACTCACTTTCTTCTTGGATTAATTATAATTCACTCAATTCACAACTTCAAAGATACATATGGAGCCCTTTGAATAGGGAGATTACAAAGCATTGGTACACTAAATATTTATGAGTAGGATAGTTACAAGGCAATTCAATTAAAAGAGAAGGTGACAAAGGTTTTGGGAGATGAGAAGTCACGAAAGCCTTAAATATATTTGTTCCCCATGCATTGCATCACTTAATTGTCTATTACTTTATTAAATGCAAATGTTAGAGAAAAGGAAGGAGTGCAAAGGGAGAAAATGGCAATGCAAATATTATTTCTCCTATATATTAGTGAGAAATAATTTGAAGACCGGAACTCGGGAGATGTGAAGGCTACAAACTAGTGTATAAGTTTCTTATATTGACTTTGGTGTTACCAGTTGCAACTGCTTCGATGGAGAGAGCATATTATGCTATGAATATTGTGAAAACACCACTGCTTCACAAAATGGGAGATCAATGGTTAAGTGATAACATGATTGTTTACATTGAGAGAGATGTTTTTTATTTTACTGATAATGAACCTATTATGCGACATTTTCATGACTTGAAACCTTGCCGACGACAATTTTAACTTGTTTGTGTTGATAAATTATGAACAACATTAACATTGTCTACCATCTAAAAGGGTTTAGTTGTCAACATTGTTTTTTTGGACCTTTTACCTTTATAATTTTTGCCCTCCCCACAAAATTTCTGGCTTTGCCATTGATCGAATGTCCTTTAGTGGACACCCGCCATTGATCGAAGGTCCTTTAGTGGACGCCTCCTTCTTTTTATAGGTGTTCGCTAATTAGGTTAAAGGTGTTTTTTTTCCTTGTAGGTAGAATTTCGTGAAATCAACCGTGGACGAAATTTGCATCCACATATATGTACCATTTATTTGTATTGTAACAACCCGTCCCAAATTTTACAGTTTTATTAATTTTAGAGGAGTGAATTGACGAAAATGTCCTTAAGACGAGATTGCTAACTTTCGTTGACCGTCTTTTTGTGACACGTACGAATTATTATTTTACTGTATTCTCGAAGTACTCAACAGTACGAACACATAGACACAAACAAAATCGAAATTGAAGTTACTATGGAGGTTTTACAGAACTACGAATTTGAAAAAAAATACTTTTGTAAAAATTACTATTTATTATTTTATATATTTCTCATAATTATTATATTATTATTTGGGGATATTTTACTATTTTAATAATTTATTTTTGGCCCATGGGGCCCACACATCACAAAGTCTCCATTCTCTCGCTACCGCATGTCCCTTTCCCTCACTCTCTAGAACTCTCTCCGTCTCTCCCTCACTCTAACTCTCTCAACACTCTCCCTCTCTTAGCTCTCTCTCCCCTCCCCGTCAACACATACACACAACACCACTGATCACCGTTCCTCCGGCGATGCCACCACCACCACTTCCTGCTCTGCGAGTCCTACGAACAATAACAGGGAGAAACCCCTCGTTTTCTTTTTCTCCCCCGCTGCACAGTACCATCACTGTGCAATGTCGAATATGGTGAGCTCTCGCCGTCTACGGTGAAGATAAGGCTGAAATCTTCTTAATAATTTATAGATTGTGCCTAAGAGTACGTTTGGGTTGTTTTTAAGATAGTTGGGTGTTGTTTGGACATAGAAATCACATGGGGGAAACGCTCTCTAGTTTTCCTGCGAGAACCCGAGCTTTGCAGGCTTTTTTTTTTTACTGTCTCCAATCATGGCTTGACCTTTTGATGGTATATTCTTATTCCTCATGTTCTAAGTTTCAATTCCATATATTATATGCTAATTTTGGTTAAGTTTTGAACCTAAATTAGAGCTGGGAAGTTTCCCGGCCAAATTTTCTAGAAACAGGTGTTCTTCATTTTTGGGTCAAGCAAGTGCGACCCGCAAACCCAATCAAATCCAATTCAACCCGAATTTTTTTTAAAGGGCTTTAAACCCAAACCCTGCCCAAAACCTGATCCAAGCTCGGCCCAAGTCCTACCCAAACCTTTGGGCCATTGACCTGATCCGGCCTATTTCTGAAAATGGATCTGGAATATTCTTTGAAATATTTCTTGCATTGACATTGACGTCCTGGGTCCATTTTTGGCATCCATTTAGTGAAATTCCAAAGTTTTAATGTAGTTGACCGTTGAGATGGCTCGGTTGACTTTTTAGGGTTGACCGTTGACTTTTCGTTAAACTTTTACAAAATTTGTCGGGACCCTTCTTAGCCTATTTCGATGCAGTGATTCCGAATCCGCCTTCCGTTTTTCCAAATGCAAACATTCTAATTGAGTTTTACTAATGGGTCTCCATTATGCTTAGGTGAAATTACTATCAGAGACTCCGACTTCGCTTGTTCGAACGGCTACGACTTTACAAGTATCTGTGAGTGGGTCTTTTCTTTTATATAATATATATATATATATATATATATATATATATATATATATATATATATATATATATATATTGTTTGTACCATACTTAGGGCCTCCGTATTTAGATCTCATATAAATACTCAGATGACTCAAATGTAATTATGTAATAAATGAAGGGGCAAATATGTAATAAGTGATGAGCCCTTATTCTATAAAAGGACTCCTCACCCTCTTCATTTGAGGACGCCAATACTTAGGCCTGAGATCCCCAAAGCCTCACTCTCATTACAGAGGCTCTCTCCCTCCCTCACAATCCTCTCACAAATAGAGAAATACAATATCAGTGTGGACGTAGCCCAAAGATTGGGGTGAACCACGATATATCTTGTGTTCTTTACTTTCTTATAGATTCACGATCGGATTTACGTTTTTTCAAGACCCCTCTGATTTTGTGCATCAACATTTGCCGCTGTCTGTGGGAATCGATACGAAAAGTTGTGTCGATTCTCTTTCATTTTTTCACTTCCGCCATGAATATGCGCCATTTTTCATTTTCTGATTTCTGTCAGCTTTCATTTAGTAAGTACTACGCCAGCTTTCATTTTCTGATTTCTGTGAGGACCAGGAAAGAGAAGAAAAATAATGTGTGGGTCTCAGCCACACACCACCTCAACGCTCATCTTTTCTCTTCTCTGCTTTGCATCTCGACAGCAGATGCATTGGCTCCTCCACTCAGTGATGAATGTCACTCTTCGAACAACAGATCTGGACAAGGCTTTTATTAATTCCTGGTTCCACCCTTCATCATGAAATCAGGACCAAAGGATGGTTGGCACTCTATTATGCCTCTTTGTTTGAGAGGCAAATCAGGAGCACATTTTTGCATGTTTCCAAAGGTGAAGGCAGCAGACTACATTAAAGGGAACGCAAACGCTTAAGAAAGCCCAAGCCCACCAGATAAGAGGCTACATCAAGCATTTGAGGGATCCGTCCGAAATATCGATATTTTTTGTGACATGTTTGCCCAACACCGCAGGAAAAATCTCGCCAAGAGGGTCCGATTCTTGAGCTTTCGCGCAGATTGAAGCATCATGGACCTGACTGAAGTGGGCTGTACCAGCATGGAGATTGTTTTTTTTTTTGGCTCATCAGAAGTTAGCCATCATTGACCCTGCCTCTAGTGATCAACCTCTCTACAACGAGGACAAGTCAATCGTTGTCACGGTGAATTAAGAGATTTACAACCATGAAGAGCTAAGGACACAAGATCTGGCTAGATACATTCATGCTCTACTTTCCCTTCTCATTTTCCTGGGGTTTCATCAAAATCGCACTCCCGACACCACTCTCCCGTTAGCCCCTCAACCCGACCCGACTCCAACTCGGCCCTGAACTCCCCTGACGAGTCTGTGGTGAGCTCCAATTCGGCTCTCTCTCTCTTTCTTGCTTATGAACTCAGCTCACTCTGTCCTAACGATTCAACTCGGTGATGGCGGTTACGACTGCTCCGAGTTCACTTCTCCGAGTTCCCATCTTCACGACGACTTATCTGCCGTTGGATCATCCTCGTTTAAGCTCTTTTAGGACTTGTTTCACCTCTTAGTGTTGCTCCGTGTTCAAGGCTGTGCTCAGCAAGACTATGCAAACCCCCTTAGTGGCGAACTCTGATTGGTTAGAAAGCGTTGGAGACATCAAAGTGTAAAGTGCAAAGTTCAAACGGAGGGAGCACTGAGCAGATCGAGAAAGCAAAAAGAAAAAAAGAAACAAAAGAAGAAAAGAGAAAGCAAAAAGAAAAAAAGAAACAAAAGAAGAAAAGAGAAAGCAAAAAGAAAAAAAAAGAAACAAAAGCAGAAAAGAGCAAGTCAGCCACGGCGATGGGAAGATGAACTCTGGTGTTTTTTTATGTTTTCTCAGTATTATGGGCTGTATTCTTGACTTTTTCTCTTGTAAGCTTTTACAAACATATTTCATCTTCTGAGGCTCCCGGTTTCAATGCCAAAATCGTCGACGAAAATTCTAAGGCCAGCTTCCTGCTCCCCACCGTAACCGCCGCAGTACCTAATAAAATCCCAAAGGACTCATTCCACTTGGCCTATATCTTCTATTTCACACTGGGTCTCGACTACCTCCTCCCATGGAATGCTTTCATCACAGCCGTCGATTACTTCGCCCACCTCTACCCATATGCCAGTGTCGACCGTATATTCTCCATCGTGTACATAGTGGTGAGCCTCTTCTGCCTCCTCCTAATAATCTTCTACTCCCACAAGTCTGAAGCTTATGTCCGGATCAATGTGGGCCTCAGCTTCTTCGTTGTTTCGCTGATAGCCGTTCCTCATGGATGTGTTTTACATCAAGGGTCGGGTTAGGTTGTACGACGGGTTTCATCCCAGAAGTTCGTGAGAATAAGTGGTTTTTCTTCACCCGACCCAAATACAAGGACACCAACAGCACTCACCGCGACCGACTCACGCATCAAGGCTATTACAAGATCACAGAAGATGAGCGGGAGATCAGGGCTGAAGAATCTGACAGCTCTCTGACTCGGTGGGCCCTCCTGTGTTCGCTCTTGGTTTTGTCACTGTATACGATCAGCTCATGGATGGATACCCCAGTGATGAGGATCGAGAGACAATCTTCCAAGCATACATTAAAGTGTTAAATGAGGACCCAGAGCAAGGAATAAGCAGTCACAGCCATGTGAAATCATTTTTCAAGAAAAGCAAAAGATGACCTTGCAAGGCAAAGTTGGTGGACAGAGAAGAAGCAGGGAGATCAAGAAAAGCAAAAGGGAAGCTTTCCTCTGCGAGAGCACATGGGGACACTGCAAAAGCAAGGAATAAACACCTCACCAGAATAATGTGATTTACTTTTCTTATTTTTGAATGATGTGATTTATTTTTCTTATCTTTCAGAGACATTTGTATAAACCTCATCAGAAGGTAATAAAAAAAATAAAAAAAATAAAAAAAGGGCAAGCCCACAATAATGGGCTGGAATGTTAAGTGGAGGGCGAAGATCCATATGCCCAAAAGAGCCAGGCCCTCTATTATCACCAACCAGGTGATCAAAAGTACGTCCAGTACTACAAAAAAAATTATTCGGCAGCTTACCGCTATTACCACCAACCAGGTGATCAAAAGTACGCCCAGTACTCCAAAATTATTTGGCAACCTGCCGCTATTATCACCAACCAGGTGATCAAAAGTATGTCAAGTACTCCAAAATTATACATGAGCATCACTCATGTCAATCATACATAAACGTTCATGAGCATCATTCATAACAATCATACATAAACATTCATGACCATCATTCATGTCAACATTCATGAGCATCACTCATGTCAATCTAGCTTCAAAAGCTTCATTTACAGAGTTTTAGCTTCAAAAGCTCCAGCTTCGAAAGCTTCATTTACAGAGCTTTAGCTTCAAAGCTTCACTTGCAAAGCTTCACCTACAAAGCTTCAATGCATGGTGTACAAATACCGCCTCCGAACAACCACCACTTCGGCCCATACATGGATTCAATTTGAAGTCTCCAGCCAACAGACCCTATTGACTGAAGACTTGGGAGACTACATTATGTACCATATATTGGGCTTCAACTGGGCCTCATGAAAAATACTTGGGGGACTTAGCCCATTATTTATGTACTAAGGAGCGAGCCCTTATTCTATAAAAATGACTCTCTCACTTTCATTAGAGAGCATCCATTATTTATGTACTAAGGAGCGAACCCTTATTTTATAAAATGGACTCCCTCACCTTCATTGGAGAGCATCGCTGCCAGCTGAGCAACTGCCTCGCCGCGAGCATCACTCTTAACCCATCACTTATGTATTGAGGAGCGAGCCCTTATTCTATAAAAAGGACTTCCTCACCTTCATTAGAGAGCATCATCGCCAACTGAGCAACCGCCTCGTCGCAAGCATCACTCCTAACCCATCACTTATATATTGAGGAGTAAGCCCTTATTCTATAAAAGGGACTCCCTTACCATCATTAGAAAGCGTCACCGCCTACTGAGCAACCGCATCACCGCGAGCATCAACTCTAGCCCATCATTTATGTATTGAGGAGCGAGCCATTATTCTATAAAAGGGACTCCCTCACCTTCAACGCCACAAGCCGAGCCAACCAAGGCAACATAAGCCACAAACAGAGCAGCCTCGCAACATGTGCTACTTCTAGTTAAACATCATTTCAGATTGATCACCGCCTTATATAGAGTATCAGTTCAATACGACATCTAGTTACTTCGGCCCACACATGGACTGAATTTCAAGTCTCCAACCAAAAGACTCTCTTGACTGAATACTTAGGGAACTACTGTTTGTACCATACTTAGAGCTTCCGTATTTAGATCTCGTATAAATACTCGGATGACTCAAATGTAATTATGTAATAAATGAAGGGGCAAATATGTAATAAGTGAGGATCCTTTATTCTATAAAAGGATTCCTCACCCTCTTCATTTGAGGAGGCCAATACTTAGGCCAGAGATCCCCAAAGCCTCACTCTCATTACAGAGGCTCTCTCTCTCCCTCACAATCCTCTCACAAACAGAAAAATACAATATTAGTGTGGACGTAGCCCAAACATTGGGTTAAACCACGATACATCTTGTGTTCTTTACTTTCTTGCAGATTCAGGTCGGATTTACGTTGTTCCAAGACCCCTTTGGTTTTGTGCATCAATATATATATATATATATAGTTTCCATACATAAATTAATAATGCATTTCCTAAGTGATGCCATAATTAAATTGACATTATAAGAATTGTCGCGATGATAAAAATTGTGAGATTATTATGAATCCTATGAGATGCACATGTATGCATATTATTATGGGATGCCTTATTTATATTTACAGTAATGAATAGTTTTATATCGATGTAAATTATTGATTTACTGCTGTATGATTGTATTTACGTTACCTGCTCATTGTTGCTGCCCGGTGTTAGTACTCACCCAGGCCAGGACCAATCTTTCACGTGTATGTTCACATCGCACCGTACGCTCACTTTGGATCCATCGTAGGTGACAATCCTGTCCTAGATTGCTATAGGTAATTAGGACTTGTATGTGATGCACATAACTCCAAGCTTCAGGTGAGCATATATCATTATTACACCCAATCCTGTTCATGTAAGAATATTTTTGCATGAACTCGTGTGTCAGTATATGTCGATGAGCACTTGATATGACATATTAGTTTATGCGAGATGTGATGACTATCGGACGTTATGTGCTTATTTATAAGATATTGTGAAATATTACATGCTCAAGATATTACAGTTTACTGTAAGTATTATACATAGTATGCATACTTTGGAAACTATACTTATTTTACGGCGAAGAATTATTATGTTTTTTGAAAAAAGGTTTTTTTACAAAACTTTATTTTTAGGCCCACTCACCTTTTTTTTTTCCGCCCCTCCAGGTTTTAGTAGTTGAGTTTTCGTGTCGACGAGGACTCTTGACAAACTTTGGTATATGATTACCTCCGACGGTATAATTCTCATTCTACCTTACTGCACTTTACTTATGCTCTGACATCACGTGTGAAATGTGTTCATTCCCGCTCACTAGTGCACTATGACATTTAGGCACTTTTGGGTTTAAATTTACTCATATTTTCCACATCACTACACTTTATGGCTTCATCACCCTCCTGGTGTTGTCCAACACAACTCGATTCGGAATCTATGTGGACATTCCCTGTTAGGGTGTGTCATGTAGGCCAAGAAGAATATACAACCCCTAATTAGGTTTTTAAGCCCAGTTAATAATTTATATTTTGACCCAAATTTTATCAACCCCTGATTAGTTATTAAGATCATAAACTTTTTTGCCAAAATTTGCCGAAGATAGATATTTGGCTCATTTGGAACTACTTTTAAAATAGCTGAAAGCACATTTTGTGAAAATGTTTTTATAACCAATTTTTAGTAAAAATGCAAATGAATTCTGGAAAAGCACTTGAAGTGCTTTGTACAAGAAACACTAGTAATATGCTTCTTACGGGTAGCACTTTAAATGCTTTTGGAACCCAAAAATATTTTTTCTAAAACCGATGTCAGTGATTTTAAAAGCATATCTAAATGGGTCACTTAGTCTCCTTGCATAATATGGATTCCAAACATTCATGATCTAGATGTGGATGAGTCGAATTACTTATCCCTCGGTCTATTAGTGAACTATCTCTCTAGAGATTGTGAAATATGTTCCACTAGAAATATTCTTATGAAAAAGATGAATTAATTCACTATGAAAAAAAAACAAAAATTGAAACGGATTTATTAACACTCAAAAACATCATTGTGCACTTCAAGTTTCTATATTTAGAAACAAACATACACTACTTTTTTTATAACATACGAACGTACACTAATTACAAGGAGTGCAAAATAACTTTTTTAATGTGCCAATAACATATACCTTACCCAACTCGACTATTGTAATTCTTTTATACTATGTTTGGATGAAGAAATTTAATATTTTTAAACAATTTTAAAATGACAAGATTTTATTTTCTAGAATTTGTGAATTTTCTTGTTTAGTTAACCTAAAAGAATAATGAAATTTGTTGATGCACAAAACCGGAGGTCTTGGAACAACGTAAATCCGACCGTGAATCTGCAAGAAAGTAAATAACAAAAGATGTATCGTGGTTCACCCAAATGTTTGGGTTACGTCAACACTAATATTGTATTTTTCTGTTTGTGAGACCCTCTGAGGGTGAGAGTGAGGCTTTGGGGATCTCAGGCCTTGGAATTGGCCTCCCCAAATGAGGAGGGTGAAGAGTCCTTTTATAGAATAAGGGCTCTTCACTTATTATATATTTGCCCCTTCATTTATTACATAATTACATTTGAGTCCTCCAAGTATTTATACGAGATCTAAATACGGAGGCCCTAAGTATGGTAAAAACAAAATTGAATACTGAATTTGTTATTTTTAAACTTTCAATCATAGAAATTAGGAAATGACATATATTTACATGGAATTTAAACTTGGAAATTAGAGATCCCAAACTCCAAGTTTTTTTCACGCGGAAATTCTAAATTTCCATGTTTATGAATTCAAACAAGAGAATTGGTGCATATCAATTTATAAATTCTAACTTTTATCCAAATTTTAAATTTATTTCCCTCATCCAAACATAGTGTTACTAACAAAAAAAAACTATTGTAATTCTTTTGAAATGTTAAAAGACTCGAACACCCAAAATTTAGTAAAAGGTTGAACATTATTTATGCAGAAAAATTCTAGAGTTTTTCTATTTAAACTCCACCACCTATCTTAGTTCATCCTAATTTCTATTCACACCCCATTAAAAAATTTAATTTTAATTTGTTCTAAGAACACCACTTTTGTTACTAAATTGCCCTTAAAACACCATCACACCACACTAGGGCCGTCTCTGAGATTTCGGGGGTCCTGTGCGAAATTCATAAAAGGGCCCTTCTTATAAGACATCTTAAAAAAATTTAAACAATGTATTGATGCTAAAAAGCAATATCGAAATAAACTTTAAAACTCACTAATCATTTATTTCTAAAAATTATTAAATGTACAGAAAGCTACAAAGTAACCATAGTACTAATAACTAACAATAAGTTCAACCTAAAGAAACCAAATAAACAAAACTTTAAAAAGTCTAGCACTGAAGTTTCACTCAAAGATGGCTATTCGTGCATTCTTTGCTACAAAATCATCAATTAAACATTCATAGTCAATTTTGTCTAAAATATCACTTTCAATCGATATCAAAGTAAGTCCATTAAAACCTTCATAGTCGATTTGGACGCTTCAAGTAGCCAAATGAATATTTTCTAGTAGGTGCTATCTTTTATATTTCAAACAAGATCACAATAAAATTATAGTTAGTATGAATAATGAAACATGATAGTCCGCAATACATGTTAGTCTAGTGATTTTTTGTGAATGTTCTCCTCTTGATTTTGCCCTGAAAAGTACAAAAGAAAACAATTATTATAAAAGAGAAATACCCAAATCTTCAAATTCCAAGTCAATATACTTAAATTAGTAAATATCTTACTTTAATCGAAGTCTACATCATTCTGATCAGTTAAATTGTCTTCATGATTTGAAAGTTTCTCTTCAATTTCATGAACTTATAAATTAAGGTTTAATAATTTGTAGGAAAAAGAACAATGAGAAGAGAGAAGTAAAGTAGATTGGACACTGACGGTGGGGGATTCTGACGTCTAGAACTGTGGTGTGAAAGAAGAAAAGTGGGGAGCAGCGATGGGATTTGGCGTGAGAGAAGGAAAAGTAGGAAGCATCGGCACTGATGAGAATCAGCCTTCAAATATATATATATATATATATATATATATATATATATATATTTTTTTTTTTTTTTTTTGATTTGATTAATATTTTTATATATCATTTTCATATAATATTATTTTATATATTATTATATTCAATAAGAAACTATTTTTGGGAACTCTCAAAATTTTGAGACTCTGTGCAATAGAACCTGTCACACCCCTTAAAAGTCGGCTCTGCACCACACATACAAACCTAACCTTTAACTTGAAATTTAATTATGCTTGTTTTAATTTGATTCAACACTACAAGCAAACATTTCAATATTTACCATGTCCATCACCTACTTTGGGTCTGTAAATTTTGATTCGTGTTCATAACCTTACAATTAGTACCCTCTTTTGCATTTGGAGTATTTGTCATGTTGATGAGCTAATCGGCTATGACAGTTGCGCAGACAGCCTTTGATGGCTATATGCTCACAATCGGTACTAACCAAAAAGAAAGAACTACTGGAAAACACAAAACTTGGGTCGTTTGTTTTATTGTGTCTATCTCAAGTCTTGTCATCTGTCCAAATTTATCTCGTCTTATTTGGGATAAAAAACGTAATCACGATGCATAAGGGGTCGATGGTCGAGCCTCATAAGACTAGTTTTTTGTTGGAGAAGAAGATGAACAATTAGGGTTCATGGGGTGTATGTAGATTTATAAATCTTAAATTTAAGTAATATGTCTTATTTTGTCTTTTCACACAATTAAAAGCTAAAAAAGCATGAAACTTAAGTGGTGAGATGAACTTAGATAAGTTGTGGTGTTTTAACCGGTCAAGTATTGTCTGCCCTCCTTGTTCCCGTGCCCTCCTGTTTTGTGTGGTCACGGCTAAGCCACGTCAACATTTTATATTGTTTTTTTATAGAGATAATAAGACAAAAATGAATAGTAATATAAAATGTTGACGTAGGAGGGCAGACAATCCTTGTCCGTTTTAACCTATACAGAATCTGAATATTAAAATATTGAGAAAACACCAAATAGTTGAATATTTTATATTCTTTTGCATTTGGAGTATTTGTCATGTTGATGAGCTAATCGGCTATGACAGTTGCGCAGACAGCCTTTGATGGCTATATGCTCACAATCGGTACTAACCAAAAAGAAAGAACTACTGGAAAACACAAAACTTGGGTCGTTTGTTTTATTGTGTCTATCTCAAGTCTTGTCATCTGTCCAAATTTATCTCGTCTTATTTGGGATAAAAAACGTAATCACGATGCATAAGGGGTCGATGGTCGAGCCTCATAAGACTAGTTTTTTGTTGGAGAAGAAGATGAACAATTAGGGTTCATGGGGTGTATGTAGATTTATAAATCTTAAATTTAAGTAATATGTCTTATTTTGTCTTTTCACACAATTAAAAGCTAAAAAAGCATGAAACTTAAGTGGTGAGATGAACTTAGATAAGTTGTGGTGTTTTAACCGGTCAAGTATTGTCTGCCCTCCTTGTTCCCGTGCCCTCCTGTTTTGTGTGGTCACGGCTAAGCCACGTCAACATTTTATATTGTTTTTTTATAGAGATAATAAGACAAAAATGAATAGTAATATAAAATGTTGACGTAGGAGGGCAGACAATCCTTGTCCGTTTTAACCTATACAGAATCTGAATATTAAAATATTGAGAAAACACCAAATAGTTGAATATTTTTACCTTTAAACACGTGATTTGATGTAATTCTTTTGTTTAGGTGCCAATAGACGATAAAGACCAGACGTAAAATTAAATTTGGGGAAAGAAATGCACACATATTATACATATTGAGCTGAACCAAAGAAAATTAAAACATATGGAGATGCAGGGGATCGAACCCTGTACCTCCCGCATGCAAAGCGGGCGCTCTACCATTTGAGCTACATCCCCAGTTGTATAGGGCATCCGGGAAATTACATTTTGAGATATTAATTTCAATCATTCTCACCTACCCCCTGACACCAAAAAAGACAAACAAGTCCGCTGGGATCTTTTAGTTGACGTTGCAGTATATCTTTAATAGTAATTTTAATTTGGCCAACCGACGCCTAAAAATATCTTCGTATATGTGGACCAATTATTTGATGCATGGGAAGGCTTGGTCTAATAGTTGTCACCAATTCATGTAAGATCATGCTTCATAATTAATTCAGGACAAGATTAGTATACTTGTTTGTTTGATAGACATCAATCATAATAAATTTATATAATTACGTGTCCTATCGATTGATATATTTGAGCATATACTCAATGCAAAATTACAAATTTGAGATGAGTGAATTATATTCATCCCATTTTATATTAACACAAACATTGATTAACATTTGAGCCCTAATAGTAGACTAACATATTAACGAAAACAAATACAAGATTGGACTAACATATTAATCCTAATATGCCTATATATATGGGTTATTTATGTCAAGTTCACATGATCAAATTAACTATTGTATAGATAACGAAAAGAACTTACCAATTCTTGATTGCTTCCCATTACAAAAGTTGGAGAATGTGATTTTGTTTAGGGTGCAAAAATTTTCCCGAAGAATAACGAGAGAAAAAAGCTGGAGAGATAAAGACGTGTGAGAGAGAAGAAAGTGAAATAGTCCTGCAACATAAATTGGTGGGAATGTTTGGTGTGAACAAAAAAAAAAAGCTATTAGATTGATGTAGATTAATTAGTGATAAAAATAAGGGATACTTTGGATGCGGTCCTTAACTACTAATGTTCTTTTATTGAAACCTTGGTAGTTTTTAACTTTTGATTGAAGTCCCTGACATTAATGTAATAATGTATTTTTATGTAGGTTATTATATTTTTAAATTAAAAATAAAATTTGTAGTTATTTATATTAATGAGATTTTAAATGAAACCCATATTTTATGGGATTAAAAATATTAAAGATGAATTATACTCTCCAATATATTGTGTATGTGTATATATGTATATGTGTGTGTGTGTGTACATGGGTACGTTCATCAAAACTAACCAAAAAATTATTGTACCAAAGCATGGGTACATTTTTCAAAAGCACCAAAAAAAAAGCCTTAATAACATTATTAAATTTCTTCTATTAAACTTGACATGGATACATTCTCAAATCAACGAAAATATAATGTATCCATATAAGTTTAAAAATGGATTAGAGAAAAGATTGAATGAAATTTTATATAAAAAAAATGGGTACATTTTAAATTAAAAAAGGATACATTTTTAACAAATTGGTATATTTAAGAATGGATACATATAAGCTTAAAAAATTGAAATTTTTTTTATAAAAATTTAATGGGTACAAACTTATTCTAATTTTATTTATTTTATTTGGGAAATGTTTGAATTGAAAATTAATTAGGAGTTTAATAAGGGTGTGAGTATTAAAACTCGAAATCAATTACTAATTTTTTTTATAAAAATTACATAATTTACATGTAATTCATTAATATATTAATGATAGGGACTTTGATCAAAATCTAAAAACTGATAAGGTTTTAGTTAATGGACATTAGAAACTAGGGACCGAAAACTAATTTTTCCTAAAAATAATTATGAGAATCTTAAATATAAAAAAATAGGAAAATGTTATCAACTTTCCTAGTTTAAGTGTGATTGTGTAAATCCTAGATTAGATTTTATTCTAGTTATTCTTTCCTATATAGACTTGTATTCCTTGGGGATGAAGGATTTCTTCTCTCTTTTACTACTATAAATAAAAGCACTGCGTATTGGGATATCATATCCTCAACACACACATTCCCCTACGATTCTACAAACACATCTATCATCTCTCTATTCCCTTGTCGCCAGCCCTCTCTCCTTTGTCAGATAAAATAGGCTACAATACGTTATCAGCACGCTCCTACCGCTGTACTTAGGAATCTGACATTGAAGTTTTTCTGCATCAAACCAGTTCATTCATATCATCACGCAATCAGGTTCTTCCAAAACAACGATTTTTATCACGATATTTTTGCAACCCTGATAGCTTAACATTCATCATAATGCATGACCAAACTTTACGTTTTTCAAATTTTAGATTCTACATAAATTGTGTATGCATTATATTCATAAATGTTGAATTATGTGAATTTGATATTGCCATGAATTGCATAAAATATATTAAACTATTGAATTAAATTGAATATGCATCAAATTGAATTGAATGGTGAAAAAAAAAACAAAATTGAAATAGGCAACGCTAGGGTTCTTCGCCCAGGCTCGCAGCTTGTGTGGCTGAGCCGAGCCAAGCCACTAGCCGAGAGCCAGCAATTCTCCCTCTCCCCAGAAAACCTTCACTCGCTCGCAGCCAAGTCACGGCACCAACTCCAACTTCCATCGAAAAACCACAACCTGAAGTTGTGATTTTTAAGACAAATTCATCGTCTCCGACGATGTTCATTGAGAACAGTGCCATCAGCAGTGGCAACGCTCCAACGACTTTACCCAACAAACGCTAGGATGTGAATTTGAGATCTATTTACTTTTGTTTTTTTTTCTCCATTGCACTACTCACATCTTGTCCTTTATTTTGGGATAGGAACATGTCGAATTTGAACAAACTCGACTTCACCGCTTTGAAGGTCTATGGAAGAAACTACCTCAAATGGGTCCAAGATGTGAAGCTTCACCTCACTGCAAAGAATTTGCGTCCCGTCATTGAAGATTAGATAGACAACCCTATTGGGGAAGCTGAGAAAGCCACCGCTATGATCTTCATTCAAAGATATATCCATAACGCCCTGCAAACTGAATATCTTGCTGATGAGGGTCCACGAGCACTATGGGTCGCTTTGGCTGAGCGTTTTGATCACCAAAATGACATCTTCTTGCCTGAATAAAGACATGACCGGTAGTATTTGCACTTCCAAGACTTTAAGTCTGTGAATGTATATAATTCTGAAGTTTGTGGAATCCAATCACTTCTCAGGTTTTGTAACGAAACTTTGACCGAAGAGGATCTCCTGGAGAATACCTATTCAACCTTATCTGCTACTAATATTGTCCTGCAGCGACAATATAGAGCTCAGAAGTTCACTAAGTTCTTGAATTTGATATCTGTTTTACTTTTCGCTGAAAAGCAGAACTAGTTGTTGATGAAGAATTATCAAGCTCGACCTACTGGGGCGATTGATGTGCCTGAAGCACATTATAGCACAAACCAAAGCCCAAAACGCCAAAAGAGACGTGGTATGGGCAAACCAAAAAACACCTCCCAAGGCCCATCTAAGGGAGGAAACAAAGCCCAAAAGCGCCCAAACCTCGCTCCCAAGGCCCTAAACTTCAAGAATAAGGGCAAAGCACCTAAAACCATGGATGCAGATATATGCTATCATTGTGGTTCAAATGACCATTGGTCCCGTGTTTGCCGAGTTCCCTAGAAAGTTGTAGCTGAATATCATTCTTGTCGTAATAAGTTTGAATCAAACTTTATGCAAGTGGATGAACCGGAGAGTTCGAAGATAGAGGTTTCTGACTTTTAAAAGGCTATCAATCCTATGGAAGATCAGGATCTTAGACATAGACTTATTTTTTAGTTGAAATAAGACCATAGGCCGAATTTCACGGTAGTGGCCGAACCCCCTTGTTTTTTGGTTAATTTTGAACAATTTTCCTTTATATTTGGATTATTTGTTGGTGATTTGTTTTTGGATATTAAGTTTTTAATTAATTTCCGACCTTGAATACTTAATTATTTTGAATGGATATTTGTTTTTTAGAACTTTTATGCATGTGACCGATTCAAATTAATTTTTCATTCTAGGTATGACTAGTGGGGAAGTTAGTTGTCTGGCAGATGGTGCAACCACCACATCGATTTGCTTGAACGCATCTATTTCACTAACTTCATACCAAAGAATACACCTTTGACAACCCTCTCAAGTCCATCCAACTTGATCGAAGGATACGGTAAGGAACATATAATGTTGTCCAATGGTACAATCTTGACCATTGATGAGGCTTTTTATTCTCCACATTCTGAAAGAACGTTGTTGAGCTTTAAGGACATTAGAGATAACAATTACCACACTCAAACCCACGTAGAAAAAAAAGTTGAATTTTTGTGCATAACTTCTTATGAATATGGCTAGAAGCATATTCTAGAGAAGATTGAGCGTATCCCGAGTGGTCTGTATACTACGACAATATGCCCTATAGAAAACCACTAAGTGATCAGCCTTACCTCTGGAACCGAGCACAAAATTACACTTTAGCATGATCGTTTGGGACATCTTGGATGAATGGCGATGTGCCGTATCCTCAAATCATCACACGGGCATCCACTAACCCGAAGTTTAGGTTCGATTCAAGGAATTGCATGTCAAACATGTTCTATAGGAAAGCTTATTACTAAGCCTTCTTATGACAAGATTCGTTCGAATCCTCCCATTTTTCTACAACGAATCACCCTCTATGCGGACCATTTAGACACTTTATGGTCTTGGTTGACACTTCCACACGTTGGTCACATGTGTGCTTGTTGTCCATAAGGAATGTTGCATTCTCCAAATTGTTGGCTCAGGTTACCAAGCTCAGGGCACACCACTATGATTATCTGATCAAATCTATTCGATTGGATAATGCTGGAGAATTTACATCTAAAACTTTTGATGACTATTGCATGTCAGTTAAGATTGAAGTTGAACATCAAGTACCCCATGTTCACACCTAGAATAACCTAGCAGAGGCATAGCTTATAAATGATTGCTCGATCGTCGGTCATACGTACCAAGCTCTCGATCACTGCTTGGGGCCATGCAATATTGCACGCAGCCATGTTGGTCTGCCTGAGGCCTGTTGCAACCCAACCATATAACGTCATTTAGTTGGTTACCAGATACAAACCCGACATATCACATCTGCTCATTTTTTGTTGTGCCGTCAATGTGGCGATTTTGCCGCCCCTACGTACAAAAATAAGGCCTCGGTGAAGGATGTGAATCTATGTCGAATGTGGTTCTCCTTCGATTAATTGTTACTTAAAACCTTTGACAGGCGATCTATTTATCGCTCATTTTATGGATTGTCACTTCTATGAGACAATATTCTCATCATTAGGAGAGATAATAATGTCTACGTTCCTGAAGACGACGTGAATTATCGTGGATGACTCCCACTTTGTCTCAATTAGATCCCTGCACCGATCAGTCTGAAACTAAAGTGCAGCGCATAATAGATCTTCATAGCATAGCTCAAAGCATGCCAGATGCTTTCATCGATCTAGCGCGCATGACAAGATCACATATTCCAGCTGCGAATACGCTTGCAAAGATAGACGTACCAAATGTACGACGGACTTCCCTTATGGAGGCCCGGGACGCCAATCTTGGTGATCCATGTACATTAGCGGCTAGCCAATTATCTGCCCCTACACAAAAGCATGGCAAACATCTTGGTTCAAATGATTCACACCTCTGGAAGATGAAACCCACGGCATAGGCTTCTGAAGAGTCTACCGTGAATCCGACTGTCGCTTACACATTTTATCCAACTTATAAGGATATTCTAGATTACGGAAGCATCCATGAAGAAACGAACCATCCTCCCGAGAATCATGAAATTTCGGTGTATTATGCTAGCTTCGATGATGTGTGACATACAAATAAGATGATTGTCAACGATGCATTAGCATATGCAGTAGCTACTGAGATCACGATGAGCGATGACATTGAATCCCATTCCGTTGATGATGTCGACATATAACCGATTGGTCAAACTGGAAACAAGCAATCCAAGTCGAACTCGATTCACTTGCGAAACTTAACGTGTTTGGACTTGTAGCTCATACTCCTACACATGTGAAGCCCGTTGGCTACAAGTGGGTTTTTGTTCGGAAACGTAATGAAAAGAATGGAATTTTACATTACAAAGCTCGTCTTGTTTGCAAGGCTTCTCAAAATGCCCCGGGATTGACTATGACGAAACTTATTCACCCGTTATGAATGTGATTACTTTTCGCTACCTTATCAGTTTTGTAGTTTTCAAAAAACTGAGTATACAACTGATAAACGTAGTAACTGCATATCTCTATGAAGATCTTGATACAGAAATTTATATGAAAGTTCCCGAATGACTTACATTGACTGGATCAAAAATTTCCAAACCCCAGAACATTCTCTTAATTCGGCT